>NC_138451.1:9070364-11993839 GCF_040668555.2 Bombus flavifrons | reverse complement strand
GTACATATGCTTATTACCTCTCGAGTTTATCTCCAAGATGTTGACTAACATCATTTGGCATGACATTATAGATATCTTTAATCTCAAGATCATGATCCTTAGCATACCAAAATAGGGGTTTCAGCCACCTTAAATATAATAATAAATATTTTTATATAACAATAGCTCTATTTTAAAAAAATTGTTATAATTAACATAGAAAACTTACCAAAAGACCAGTTTACTAAAAACATTCGCCGTTAATTTTGGATTAGGATTGTCATACTTCTTACTAGAATCCATGATCGATCGTTTTACACATAGTACAGCTATTTCTACAAGAATAAACCATGCCGCACAAAAGAATTTGAGTAGTCACTCTAAAAAGCATTAGGTACATTTACGTTAATCCAACAGTAATTATTCGCGTCATCATTAAGGAGTCACGAGTAACAATTCCGTTTCTCTCAACTAATTGGTAGGAGTTTTCTGTTACGAGATAGTAAGGAACCTATTAAGAAATGATTCAACAAATCATGACACGTGCACAACACGCGCACGATCGATTGAACGTATGTAATTACATAAGGCTCTTGAGATCACAAACTATTGCACAGTAATGCATAGTATTCGTGGGAAGATAGGATGTGATGAAAATGTCAAGGGCATTAACTTATCCCAAACATTAACAGGTTATTTTTAACTATCTATTTCTAGAAATTGTACTAATGAAAGGGAAGGAAGAATTATACCCTTCCTTTTTTATTCGCAGTATGCAATGGATCATATATAATATGAGAACAAGGTGAATTGCGTTAAAAAATATATTTACAAGCACTGATCATGTATTTAATTAAAAATTGCAATGAATAATGTTTTATGGAGATAAGGAACTAAGATAAGTAAAAGCAATAAATGAAAAAAATTATGAAACTTCTGTAACTATGTAGATAAGCTTATCGTGTAATATAATGTGATCTAATATAATCTAACATGAACATAATGTAATGAACATATGTTTGTCATTTTATCAAGGTTTTCGTGTTTTATTCAATGAAAATATCAATTAAAGAATATATATGATGACTTTCAACTTTCCTATTTTTTTGTTATTTTCATTACACAATTTCGTTGTCCAGACAACTGAAGTAAATTGTCACAGGATTTTTCTTGGGTAGCGGATGTCTGACTTCCAAAATTTCTTGTAATTAAGAAAAATCTTTAATTCTTTTTCGGTTCGACAATCCAAGAAAATTTCAAATAATATTTCAAGATATACGTGTTATTCTAAAGTAATCAAAATGGTATGACGTAAATGAAATTCATGATACTCTATTACACAAGCAATATATCTCTTTTTAACAATGTTCAGTGCAATGTAAAATGAATTACATATGTTTATTCTCAAGTTTCAAACGATGTAAAAAACATTTTTTGTTTGCAGAAGACTATTTTTATTTAATCGTTAATCGTTAACGGAAGTTATAAATTTTGCTTCAGCGTGAGTGTATTTCAATGCACGTGGGTCAAGCAGGTGTTCAAATGGGTAATGCGTGTTGGGAATTGTATTGTTTGGAACATGGAATTCAACCGGATGGAACGATACCATCAGACAAAGTGTCCGGGACAAACGATTGTTTTAATACCTTTTTCAATGAAACCAGTTCTGGCAAGATGGTACCGCGTGCTGTGATGGTTGATTTAGAGCCTACGGTCGTTGGTTAGTTTAATTTCCGTAAAAAGAAAATCTTAATTGTATAAATCGTAAAATCTTTTGAAACTCTATGGAAGGCTGATATAACGAGTGATGTTAAAAATACGAATATTTCAAAACTCCCTATAGACGAAGTAAGGATAGGACCTTACAAGCAATTGTATCACCCTGAACAATTAATCACGGGTAAAGAAGATGCTGCAAACAATTATGCTCGTGGTCATTATTCCATTGGTAGGGAAGTAATAGACTCTGTAATGGATCGGGTGAGAAGGTTGACGGATCAATGTACTGGACTTCAAGGATTCTTCGTCTTCCATTCGTTTGGAGGAGGCACCGGGTCGGGATTCACTTCGTTGCTTATGCAAAAACTGTCCGATGATTATGGGAAAAAGAGCAAATTAGAATTTGCCGTATATCCAGCACCACAAGTATGCAAAGCCAAAAAGAAAGAAATTAATAGACATTTTTTTCGCGTTTGTTTTATCTATAATTACCTTGTATATATGATAGGAAGTTGGGTAACACAGTATCCTTACGTAAAGAAAAATAATGTGTAGGTATCTACCGCCGTCGTAGAACCATACAACTCGATTCTGACAACTCACACTACAATCGGTCATTCGGATTGCGCGTTTATGGTGGATAACGAAGCAATTTATGATATATGTAGACGGAAGCTTGGTATCGAGCGGCCTTCATACGCGAATCTGAATCGCCTTATCAGTCAAGTGGTATCATCGATAACTGCCTCTTTGAGATTCGATGGTGCTCTGAACGTAGATCTAACGGAATTTCAAACGAACTTAGTACCATATCCTAGGATTCATTTCCCACTGGCGACTTATGCGCCAGTGGTTTCGGCTGATAAAGCTTTCCACGAAGGGATGTCCGTAGCAGAAATAACGTCCGAATGCTTCGAGGCATCCAATCAAATGGTCAAATGCGATCCTCGAGAAGGAAAATATATGGCCTGCTGTCTACTTTATCGCGGAGAGGTGGTACCAAAGGATGTAAACGCGGCAATTGCGGCTATGAAAAGGAAAAGTTGTATACGTTTCGTTGATTGGTGTCCAACTGGTTTTAAGGTCGGCATCAATTATCAACCACCTACTGTTGTTCCGGGTGGAGACCTCGCCAAGGTATCAATTATTACATAAATATGTCTGTCATTATCAGTAATAATTAAAGAACAAAATTTAATGTTTCACGGTATTGTTTTCATACGCTGTAATTAAAGGATTAAACATACTATAGTTGAAGCACTAATTCAGTTATTCGAACATATTTTGAGACAATTTATATATTATTTTTAAAATGCAATTACAAAGTTAAATATGATATAGGTTCAAAGGGCGGTTTCAATGTTGTCGAACACAACAGCTATCGAGGAAGCCTGGTCTAAATTAAATTACAAGTTCGATCTTATGTATCATAAGCGAGCATTCGTTCATTGGTACGTCGGAGAAGGTATGGAGGAAGGTGAGTTTGCAGAAGCGCGTGATGATCTTGCCGCATTAGAGAGAGACTACGAAGAAGTCGCACTCGAATCGTCAACCACACCAGATGCTTCGTTGGAATATTAATATATATAAATGCACGTAATCCGTGCAAGTATTTCGGCATTTTTCAGCTACCCAACAAAAGGACTTATGCATGATCAAATTAATTGTATGTACAAAGAGACTGGTGTTTTATATTACGCTTCTTATGTCTTGTGATTTGTTTATTTATTTTCATCTTTTTAATAAAATTATTTTTTTATAACATTTATTAAAAAAACATATTAATAAAATAAACAAAAATATATTCCCCCCAGTTAGCTTTGAAGTTTTGGGTGATGTATTATTAAATTAAAAATAAATTTCTATGTGCTAGAAACAGTACTTTTACCTGAAAAAATAAAACTCATAAATTATAACGTACTTACTGTTGTCGTAAATAGTAGAAGTGGAATTTATTCAAAATTCCAAGTCAGTATAATTATTGCACTAACAATAAGTATGCAGGTATAGTGATTTGTCACTTTCGCAAAACAAGATATTTAAATTATCTGAAGACAATATCATCGTGTTATTACTTGTAAAGAATATATCTTATATATACAACATTCATAAGTAAATGTAGTAACTTTACCGGATATACTTAACGAAAATAACTTTTTCTAGTGATAATGTACTGTATCACAAAAAAACTTTCGTGACATCTTATCATTATTATATTTATATTTCTCTTAATGCTAAAGTAATCTCTATTTATTTATGTTTGTTTATCTTACAGGAAATTTTAATTACAATTTTGATTTTTACAAAGAAGATAAAAAATTGTAATTGATTAATGAAGGATGAAAAAGGTATATATTAGAATAAATTGCTATGTAAAATACAGTTTTATAGTTATGGTTAAAATGAATTTAATAATGATATTGACTATTAACCAAATATCTTCCTGAACCTTTATACGAGCAATTTATGCATAGATTCTTATATAACTTAATACCTAAATCTCAAATAATAAAACTATCTGATAAAAATAGACTCCTTAACTTAATTATTACACCAAAAGTGTTGGAATAGGTTTTTTCCCAGGCCAAGCTTCTTTGGCATATTTTTTCTTTTTTGGTTCCATCGTTCGTGTATCAGTAGGTCCTGGTATTTCTGGTACATGTGGTGTTTCTGTTTGTATTTGATTGGGTGTCATCTCTACCTCAGGAGCTGGATTTGGTAATGCAATACCAAGTCGAGATGATAATGAAGATAGTGCACTAGAAAATGGATTAAGAGACAACGATGATGGAGTAAACTGTTCTGGTGGCAAATCTTGATAGAGTTGAGGTGTAGTTGTTGTAGGTTGAAGATGCTTTAAAGGATTGTGATCCTCTGATAAGGATATTAAACCTCCTTCCATACGCATTCTCTAAAATATCAATGAATAATAAATTTATAAAACATATAAAAATAATATATAATGTTGATTTGGAATAACCCTTACTTTACTGGGAACGACTGTCGTTTGTACAAGATTACGAAATCTTCCGACTGATGGATCAACATCTTCTGGATTTATTACTTCTTCATCATCATTGAACGTAATTCCTTTTTTCTTTCGTTTTCTAGTTGGTTTATGAATTTCATCGTCTGTTATTCCTAGCATAGATATACGTCTATTATGTGCAGTGTTAAATTCCGTTAAATTCTGTAATTAACAATATAGTTATTAAACTATATCTTAATAATATAATTTAATTGTAAATATTACTTGAGGCATACATCAAGTTCTGTTTCTGTTTCAGGTAAACCTAACAAACCACCAGCATCTGTATCTTCTGATAGTTTCTCTAATTCCTCTATAATTGGTCTTGTGCCAGTTTGAGGTCTTTCTCTAATAATATAATACCGTGTAGAAGCTCCAAAATGAAATGTACTATCAATTGGTAATTGCGTGGGTTTATGTTGTTCCAAACGAAGATTACCAATAAAAGTTCCATGTGCTGAGAAATCAGTCAAAATTTATAATATTTATAACTTAAATCTTAATGTTTTGTTCAAAAACAAAGAGTTTCATATTTATTTAAATCATTAAAAATGTTCATTTCATATTGCTTAATTAGATTCTTACAAATCTGTTTCTTATAATTAAAAATCAATGTGTATAATAAAATATAACATGTTAGTTATGAATTAAAATGCTATAAATTAAAAATAATGATATGATACTTACTGCTACCCAGATCAACAAGAAATGCACGATTTAAATGTTTATGATAAACAAGAGCAGCATGAACACGAGAACAAGAAGCGTGATCTATACAAAAGTCATTTAATTGTTGATTACGGCCAAATAAGTAACATTTTTTCTCATCAACCATTAATTTCTGAAACAAAATAATATTTCTGATATATCTCTAAAAAAGACCTAAATCTTTAGGCATAATATATAACTCTCTTACTTGAATTAATTTGTCATTCTTCAGTACATCTAAATGTAATCCAACTGGTGGCTTCCCAGCCCTGAAAAGCATAATCTATGTGTAAGGTAATATTTTTTATGCTATAAATATACTTTAATATTAGATAGTAATATTGTATCTAAAATGGTTAAGTAACTATTTGGAACAGTCTAATAAAAATTTTCCAAACGTACCAATTGGGTACTTCGTAATGATTAGCCATCACCACTTTGAAATAATTTGCTTTGTTATTAAATGGATATGAAATTAACCGGGCAGAAAAACACATTCGATGTCAGCGATAGCAGAACGTCATATTAAAAAAACGTTAATGAAAGTTTATGATAATTCTTCATAACTGCTTCCATTTCCATTCCATATATCATGGATATTTCTTAAAAGAATATAAATAGTAGGCACATACATATACGCACCCTGAAAGAAAGTTATTTTTTATCAACTTTAACATAAGGTATTATTTTGATGCCATATACATATAGGCATATATATCATTCAAAGGCGTAATTAAGTAACTTAGTGCCCCGGGTATATCAATGAAAATTTTAAAGAAATTTTGATGTAAACTTTAACATGTGTTCGTGTCATAATAACTAATTTTACATGTTTTATTTCATATTTAAAACAATAAAATTGTAATACAAAGCAGACAAAATGATAAAAAAATAAATTTTTTATTTTGATACTATCCTAATATTCTTTTGTATACATAGGAGTAGTGTTCTCATTTTGGATTCTCAGGTTTATAAATCATATTTTTTTGTTGAAAATATTTTAAAGGAAATTAAGCAATATACTATTGATTAGAATGATAAGAAGAACGAAATGGTGAAAAATATGTACTTTTTAATTTTTTAATATATTTAAAATAAATCTAGCTGAATAGTAACAGAAATTATTATAGTGATATTGTGGTGGTATTCATTAGAAGAGGATGAATCAAGTAAGAATCAATGATGACATTTTGAATAACTAAATCAGAATCTTAATACTTTAGATTTTAGTAGAATAGTAAAATTTGAAGATACAATAAAAATTATTTAGTTTAGAAATGAAAATTCAAATTCTTTAATTATAGCAGCACATAAGATAGAAGCGGTCTAAAGAAGCTGGCAGAAGCTGACTGACATAAGTGGCCGAATAATTTTATAGTTAGTAGAGCAACGTATGTGTCAGTGTGATTGAGAATTTATGTCGTTTGAACTGCTTGTAACGAAATTCAAATATATAATTGACAAGCTGAACAGTTGAACAAGAGATAAAAGATATCCTGTTACAATAAATGAACTGTATGAAACTAGATGTAATAATCTTCCACGGCTGAAATGTCGTATAAAGTCGGACAGCGTGTCGAAGTTCCTGGCAAAGACTGTCAAGGAATAATTGCTTATATTGGTCATCCAAGTTTCGCATCAGGAAAATGGATTGGAGTCATACTTGATGAACCAAAAGGAAAGAACAATGGAACTATCAAAGGGCAATGTTATTTTAAAGTAGGTTATTTTATATTTGTCTGTATATATAAAATATAGCAATCACATAATTACATTGTACACATTTTTATTGTACTAGTGTGCTGAAAATCATGGAATGTTTGTACGGCAGTCACAACTTATTTTGTTGGATGAAGCAGGCAATAGAACTGAACCTGCTAGTCCATCTTCAGCAGGTAGTAGTGCTACTACACCAGACGAGACCAGTGCGGCACGTGCTAGAAGTCGATTGAACAGGTAATGTGGTTTTTTTTCACCTTAAATTTTTTCAGATGTCGCATCTCTTTTTTTTTATTGAGATAATGTTGCGTATTACATGTGACAATGCCATTAACTTATCTTATCATAATTTTTATGCTAGCATAAGTACACGTCGAAGGAATGAACCTACTGCGTAAGTTATTACATTGAATGATAAATCATAATTTTTAATATATAAGATATAAATTGGTAGACCTTTTTGTACAATTTTTGATATAAGAAATAATAAAAAATAGGTACTTTGAGATAAGTATAATTAATAAATTCTTAAAATTCATATGCTGGTCATAAAAGAGTACGGAGAAAAACTTCTCCTGCCCATACTAGGCAGCAATCTGAGAAACTATCTGGGTAAGAATTTATGAAGATTGATCCCTGAAAAAATTTGCCTTAATATCCTCCTTAAATGCTTTTATATATATAAGCAGCTAAGAATTATATCTGTTATTCACTTTTTATACACTTGTAAGCTTTTCTCATTATAGTAAATGTATGTAGAATATAAATAAGAATATGAATAAAAAATTGCAATTGATAAATAATTTTTTACTTTTGGAAAAATATTATAGCACTTTACATATCAATAAAGTATTTTAAAACTATGCTATCAAATAATTTAATGTATTTGTAATTGATGATGTGCATCTAAATTGTGTTGTAATTGCAAGGGAATATAGCTTTAATATCGTAAATATTGTCAGAACTTAAATTATATTTACTAAGGAGATACCAACATTGTGTTTTTTACAGTTCAAGACTTTCATTGGCTGGTAGTAGGACACTTTTAAGTGCTCCAAGTACAGAAAGTTTGTCTGGATCACAGCATGAACGTAAAGATGGAGGAGAATCACTTATACCAGTCCCAACATCTAAAGGAGCTTCATTCATCGAGGTATCGTTTGTTGTTCTGGTCATGCTTTTATTATTTCTATATAGTTAATTTTAATAAGTTGATATATCAGTTATTTATGTGAACACAGTGAATGAATTATTCTGAGGATTCAACAAGGCATGAATACATGAGATGAAGTTTTCCATAAAATATGAATATACCTCTATATGTGATAAATTCTCAAAAAATGTGATAAAAGATTGGCTTTGCTACGTTTAAATCTTTGAAAATTTGAAGTAACTTATGTTTGTTACTATCATATTCAAAGAATCGTATTCTGTGACTCGGTATTAAATAAAAAACTACAGAGAAATGTTTAAAATGCCAGATAAGCTAATAACACAGAGTAGTGAACTTTAAACTTTGAGCACATGTTAAATAATTCCGTTGGCACAGAATGATTCATATGGGAATGCACGTACGTGTTTCAGAAGTCCCCTAGCACGAGCTCGCCTCCCGGCAAAAAGCCAAAGGCCCAAGATGATCACAATAATGTAATTAATACTCATTAATTGTAATATCTAAATTTTCTCATCTGACCTTAAACCTTCTCATACTAGTTGTTTGTTGATCATAAGCATTGTAACACATGACTTCAAATTAGCATCACTGCACTTTGATGGGTTTACTTCTTCTTAATGGATTGTGGAACTGATTTATCCTTCACTATTTTCACTGTTCCATTAAGGATCTGCTTTGTTAATTGAGTTCTGTGATGCTTAGTCTAAAATTTCTCATGAGAAGGGGTATTCAAATGTACAATTGTCATTTTTCTTTTTAACAATTAGATACTGAATTCCCCTTAGCATTATATTAATGAGGTAATGATAACAATCTTTCTATGAATAGGAATTTAACAGCATTGCGGTATAAATTTGTGATCCATACTTGGAACACCCTGTTTCTTTCTTTTTATTTAATCATCGTTTACCAAGAGCCTTATATCCCTGATATAAATGCAGTTGATATTTATAAATGATTAGGACATGATAGATGACTTAGTTAATATTATGCCTACTGTAAACTGCAGTGTCATATAACACAATTCAACTCATTGACTGAATTTCCTACACTTGTTAGAACTAATAGAATATTTGGTGTAGCTTGTTGGTGTCTCTTGTCACAATTAATATCATTAATCACTTTGAAATAGACTAATTCTACTGAATGTACATACAGAAACAACATTTTTCTGAAACATAATGTTTTGTATAGGAAATATAGGGTGTTTTTTTCATTACCGTCAATAGAAAATTACATTTATAATTATATCATTTATAAATAAATTAATTAAAATAAAGCATTTCGTAGGTTACCTCAAACTGAAGCACCTGATGCAACTCTTTAGTAAAATATGTTTCCAACGCGATAATAAAAAAAACACCCAATGTTAAAATATAGTTTCATTTATAATTTCTTTGCAATTTAGACAGGTTTTGTAGAGACTTTGAAACCACAGTTTGTACCTGGTCAAGTAATGGCAGGTTCTGCAGCAGCTGCGAATGTAGTAGAAGAAAAATTATCACATTTGCAACTTCAACAGGAAAATGAAAATCTGAAATCTCAGGTAAATAATATTAATAAAATTGGTTTTATTTTTTCAAATTATGTTTATTTCTTAAAGACACTGCAGCTTTTTTAAACAGATTTTCTAGCCTCCATAAATTTCTTTCAACTTCTGCTGCTTAACTGTTGAATGGACTTAAAGTGTTGAATGTTCCCTTAGTGACCACCACCAATTTGTTTCTTATCATTGAATAATCAACTTAAAGATTGAGAATGGTTAAAGCCATTTCTCAGCAAGTTAGATTTTGACTTTATCTGAAATTCTGCTTGGTTATTACCAAGATATTTTCACAGTCTGAAATAAAATATTTCAATATTTGTATATTGATATACAAAACAAATACAAAATAATGTTTTATATATGTTATTATAGGTTCGTGATCTTACTGAAAAAGTAGAAACTTTACGGGTGAAAAGAATGCAAGACAAAGAAAGGATGAAAGACTTTGAAAAAACAAAGCTTCAACTTGAACAACTTATTGAATTCAAAACAAAAGTTATGGAAAGCCAAGTAATGGAAGCTTTTGAATTAGATTAATGAAGTTTCATAGTTTTCATTAACTTTAACATTTTTTTATTTATTTCTATGATAAAAGGCTAGTCTTCAAAGAGAGCTACAACGCGCGCGTCAAGAAGCGAGAGAAGCACATGCAGCTAGAGAACAATTCCAAGAAGAAATGGCAGATCTTGCAGAAACCGTAGAAATGGCAACATTAGATAAAGAAATGGCTGAAGAAAAGGCTGAAACATTACAAATTGAATTAGAGCAATTGAAAGAAAAACTTGAAGAACAAACACTAGATCTGGAAATATTACGAACAGAAGTATCTGAAAGGGTAAAGTATTTCATAGTTCATCCAGTTATGATTTGTATTTTGTGTGTGTGTTTGCGCGTGTGTGTGTGACTTACGATAGGCTATTAGTCGCCAGCGACACTTGAGGAAAGTCAGCTGTTCCAATATTTGGTACCCACACGATGCAGCGAGAGTTATCCAACCAAGGAGAGGTAAGACCTAACCGTGTGCCCCGCTATCGCTCGTATGATGTTGGCAAGGCTCATCAAAAATCGCGCAACCCCCAAGCATTGAAGAGGGGCGATATAACTAAGTGCCAGAGAAAACGAGTAAAAGAAGGATTTAAATGAAGGATTTTCCTATGAACGAACTTCCGGGTAGATTTTACTGTAACAGTGTATTCAGACATTAGCATTGTAATGTTTCATTGGTTTTCCTCTGGTATTAAGCTCTGTTTCCTACACAATAGTTCTTATTCTGTATTTCCTTATCTCTACAGAAACTAGCTTATCCTATCTTACACTATCTATACCTAGATTTAATCGTTCGATTCTTACCCTATCCTTATTTTTTATACAGATTATTAATATATACATGGCTGTATAATTATTGTAGGCTGCAGGAGGGGGTTCTGCTGGTGGTGTGTCAAGTTACGAAATAAAACAATTAGAACAACAAAACAATCGACTACGAGAAACTCTTGTTAGAATGCGAGATCTTTCTGCGCATGAGAAGCACGAATTCCAAAAACTTCAGAAAGATTTAGATCAAAAGAAGTCAGAAATATTAGAACTAGGTCGCACAAAGGAAAAATTGTCTACACGAGTAGAGGAAATGGAACATCAGATAGCAGATTTACAAGAACAAGTAAGAAATATTAATAATTGTTAATGGGTAATTTTTTTATTAATATTATAATGGCGAGAATTATAGTGATCTTTATTTATTATATAGATTTATTTATTGTGATTGAAACAGACGTATAACTATTTAATTTGAACTTAACGTAGTAATGTGATACAACTAGGGCAACTAAATTTGTTTAACTACTCAACTTACAATTTACAACTAACAACTCACAACAACTCTACAATTCACAATGACTCGACAACTCACAACAACTCAACAACCCATAACGACTCGACAACCCGCAACTACTCGCAGCTTACTCGTAACTCCAACTACATCTATTGACTACTGATCACTCTCCTCATCAAGACGTCCTTTTTATACCTGACGCACATGTGTTCCACAGATGTGGATGACCCAAGATGGTCAAGTACACCTGTTTTAACCCTTTGCGGACTACCGCCGCATATATGCGTTTTGCGTAAGCCATCAATTTGGCCGAGGAACTCATATATGCGTTTGGCGAAAACAATTGATAGAACAGAAAGACTCATATGTGTATCATTTTATTTATCCTGTGGAGAATCTGTGCATGTACATATGTCTAGAATTTAACATCCATGAACGAAAAGCGCACCTAAGCAGAAATGTGCATGGCAATTTTAAATGACTATCGCGACAGCAGCTCGGTCCCACGGTACGGTTGACTTTGAACCGTTCCGTCCGCAAAGGGTTTCCTATCCTTCCCGGCCTGTCAGAACTTTTATTGTTTTCTACGTGTAGTTCATCGAGATTTTCCTAACGGTTTTTCCCCGATACTACAATATATATGTCGGAGATGTAAGGACATCGGGGCCTTTTCTTTGGAATTCTAGGGAAAATCCCCAATACTTTAGTCTAGACTTTTTATCATAGCTGTACTTAAGTAATTGTTTATGATTTAATTCGATTATGTTTGCCCGAGATTTGTGACAATGAGTTTGGCCTCGAAGTGACACAACTAGTCGCTAAACGTAGCCGCGGTCACGGGATGAACGTTTTACCTAACAGAGGTATGGAGTAATTGTATAGCTCTCCTTAAAAAATATACTTGTAGCGGCACTCGACAGTAAACTTTCCAACGGTTTCTGTTCCATGGCTCGCTACACGAAGACCCTATCCTTCGGATAAGATAATTGCCAGATGTCGATACATCTTCACAGTATATTTCCAGCTAGCCTAAGGACCCGCTATAAATCTTAGGATTTAGTTAGCTAAGATTCTTCAAATGGACAAATAGTCTTTGTCCTAACAGTCCCTAAATCTATCACCTACTACGGGAAGATACGGGAAATCTGCTTTTCTCACGAACGACGCTTCCCGCTAGCAACTTTCTCTCAAGGGCGGTTAGCATCCTTCTTTAACCATCAACATAGAAATTAAACAATTAACAGCAACGTCCATTTCTCTCATTTTCCGAACGAAGGCTTTCCTCGATGAATCCGATGATCTCTCGTATCCTCGGACACACCCCATCATAGTTTTCCTCTGCAGCATCATCGTGACAGAAAGTCATTCACGTACGATCTCATCAGTGGGTTACGCAGCATCTTTACGATCAGTGAATACTCTACGTTTTAACAAAGAGTTAATTGAGTAATACTTGTACCGTGGACAAGTAAGTCGAGTACTTCTTAGACTTTGGGAGAAAGCACATTTGCTACCCCGTTGACCGTGGATTCGCTATCGAACCTAAGATCATTGTCATATTAGTATCTCGAGTGTCTCGATTCGTTACACGCCCCTAACCCTAATGATAACTCGACATATATATAAATTTGTTCCTTCATCAAATAGGTTGATGCAGCATTAGGTGCTGAAGAAATGGTTGAAGTACTTGGTGAGAAAAAGATGGCATTAGAAGAGAAAGTTGCAGAACTGGAAGAAGCCGTTGCAGATTTGGAAGCCTTACAAGTACGTAAAGTCTTTTCTAAACATTATTTAAAAAATTGCTGCTTAAATAATTATCCTTTTGTTTAGGATATGTCTGATCAACTTGCTGAATCATCGAAAGAATTAGAACTAGAATTGCGAGAAGAATTGGATTTAGCGCTTGGAGCAGCGCGCGATGCTTATCGACATCGAGATGCGGCTTTGGAAACATTAACGGATCGTGAACTTACAATTACGAAGTTCCGCGAACTCACTCATCAATTACAAGATCAATGTTTGCAATTACAACAACGTGTGCAATCAACTGAAACCTCTAAATTTGGAATGGGGGGCGCAGAGCAACAATTAGCAGAAATTTTAGATTTCCAAAAAACCTTTGCTGAAACCCGTGCTCAAACAAAAGCTGTTGATCTTGAATTACGACGATTGGAAGCCGAAGAAGCTCGAAATCATGTGAAATATTTATTATCTTTCATGTCTCCTGCATTCTTAGCACGTGGCGGCGATCACGATGCTATTCTAACACTTTTACTTATACCAAGGATGATACAAAAAACCGAGATACTTATGTCACAAGTACGAGAAAAATATAGATCATTGGATAAAGTAGATAGAACAGCTATCTTAAAGGGTCATTCGGTAGCACAATATACCTTCAGGTCACGTCTTTGTTCATACATGTATGCATTACAAACGTTCCTTGGTTGTTTTGAATCTGCATTAAATGTATGTAGTCCTGAAATGTTACTTAAGGCTGGAGCAGTTTATCCAGAAATGGCAGCGCAGGAAAAATCTTTGGATTCCTTGATAGAACTAGCTAAAAAAGATCAATTAGACGAGAATCTACCAATGGATGCTATCGAGAAATGTTGTGGATATTTTTGTACTATGTTTTCTGTGTTATTTGGAGAAACCATCAACCAAGCTCGTTTGGTAGTCAATGGTACAAGGATGTTGGACAGTTCTTGTGAAGCTATTATGACTGATGCTGCGGCAATCAAAACTTTGATTCAGGGAGACAGTGGTGATTTAGGCCTCCTTTGTCAGCATGCGGAGACAACGTGTGAAGTAATTCAACAACACCTAAAGTCAGCTAGAAGACGAGTATTGACAGATCATGCTGCTGCAATTCATAATGCAGAATCTAATTTAGGATTGGATAAAGACTGTAGTGAACAACTTTTTACGTGTTACCAACATGCTGTGAAGATGATGAAAACATTACAGATTTTGCTGAAGAGTGCTGTGCAAGCAATTATTACCAATGGCGACTTAGATACAGGACTTGGTGCAGATAAATTGAAGGAGATGGCTTCTATAGCATGCGAAAAAGTTTATGATACGGAAGATGTTGGACCCGTAGCTACGATTAAAGGAAGTTTATCAAGTATCCAACAGTTAGCGGCCAATTTCGCACAAAAAATGGCAGAGTGTGAAAACGAATTAGCAATAAGCGGACAGTTATCACAGCAACGAGAACAAAATGCGGAAAGTGAATCTTTACAGCCTATCAAAGTAAGAGCACAAGCAGCAAAGAAAGAAGCTGAAGAAATTAAGATACTTAGTAGGAAATTAGAAGCAAGAGATAGTGATATACTTGAAGCGAGATTAGCTCTTAGGGAAAAACAAGAAGAATTATGTGAAATGATTTTGAGAAAAGATGTTGTAGAGAAAAAACTTGCAACTCAACAACATGAACATGAATTGAATGTAGAAAAGTTGAAGAGAAAATTAGAAGAAGCAATGAATCAATTGAAACGAAAGGAAAAAGAATTTGAGGAAACGATGGATCACCTTCAGACAGATATTGATAGTTTGGAAATGGAGAGAGGCCAGTTAAAGGAAAAATTAAAATCTGTTGGAAAGAAGACGATGATGTCTGCATCTGGAGCAGACAATATGTCTGGAAGCGTTACAGCAGCATCTGGAATGCAATCAATGGACAATAAGTTCTTAATGCAAGAGATAACTGCTCTTAAAGAAGCATTAAACAGTGAAAACCAACAAAGAAAGAAATTAATGTCTGATATATTACGTCAAAAGTTAGAAAGCTTGGATCCAATAACTCCTCTTCCATTAAGACAGGGATCAATTAATGCTAAAATACAGGAATTAAAACAAAAAACTAATGATCTTACTAAAGTAACTTACAAAACAATTATTATATAAATGAAAGATTCAAAAAATATTATTTTATATTTATTTAATTTTAATCAACATTTTTTTCTTGTTTTCCAGGATATTAAACAAGTCATGACATTCCCTATCGTTCCTGATTTAAGACGTAATAAGGCACGTGATATGGAGGGCCCAGTGTTAGAAAAGGCAATGCCAGTTTATCAATTGTTACAACGGGAAATAGTCATGAAAGAGTTAAAAGATCGAACTGATCAATTGATCGTAAGTCATTAATCAGTAGAAAATTATAAATATACAGTATTATAGTTGTTTGTAAATCAAAATTAAAACTTTTGTGTTTTTCTTGTAGAATGAAGTTCTTGAAGAAGTTATACAAAGAACAGTAGGTGGAATGGCTGAAGCTAATTTCGCAGTATTCCCAAATCGTGAAATGACTGCAGCAATGCATGAAAGTCAATTGCTTGCTGCCGAAATCGCTATTCCTCATCAAGGTCAAGAACAAGTTTTTACTGTTAACGTAGGAACGCAGGAACTTAGGAAAATTCATACTTTGCTGTGCTATTAATTTTCATTTGTTAATTCTTAATATAACATATTAATGTGGAAAAATATGCTACCACAAAAGCAGTGGTAAGTGCAATAAATTTGTAAAATATTAATTTTATAGTATTTGCCTTTTGGTCACTTATGCATAAGTTGTGGTAGCCAATGATGTTCTGTTATATTTATACACATAGTTAATCTATTTTATATGTACAAAAGAACGAATAATTGACTTTTTATATCCGATGAAAGGAACGGATTGAATCTAGCGATAACATAATTTTGGAGCGTGCGATTTTTATTTATTTTCGAATTGACTACAGCACGATGACTGGTGCATTGTAGCTGATAGTCTGCAGCACATTTTGTTACCTTATAAACTCAAATATTATTACTATTAACAATTTAAACGATAAAGTTACGCGCCTCTGTGGCTTCTGTGTAATATCTTTTGAGATTTGTCAAATATATGACTTAAAAATATTTACATAAATATCCTTTACATATCCCATGTGACAAGAATATCGCAACACAGTTCTCGGGAGCAAGTATATCGTTCATTTTGAACAACATGTTACTACCATTCTGGATAACGATAATCGTGTATTGCCATCAAAATTGACACTTAATGAAATAGAGACTATAATACAATGTTCCACTTTTTATTTATAGCGATAAAAGGAGCAATAAACTGTTGATGATTTTCATTATTTATGAAATAACGTATATCTTAATTACTGTCATAATTTTATTATACATACACACATGTATGTATGTATGCACATATATAAAGCATTATCTGTATACAGAATATCTTGTGAGGTATTTAACAAACTTTTCTTACGTATTTGCTACGTCATTAAGAATAAAAAGAATATACATTATAGGTCGTCACATTATAGGTTTATTTTGTTTCGTAATCACCGATAAATGTTTAGTTTTGTTTCAAGTATAATGGTTCAGTTCCTTATTTCCAATCTGTAAGATGTAGATTATATTGATCTCAAATTAATATACAAATTTTATCTTGTTTTTTACTACCATAATATTAATAGAAAAGAATATACACACGCGCGCGCCCGCGCACACACACACATACACACACGCACATACATATATATAAATATATATATATTTATTTATTGTATATATATATATATATACTGTATATATATTAAAAACATATATACAAGATTTTTGAAGTACCACCCTTTTTTCCACGATTAAAATATAGAAAATAAGAAATATTAGTATTATTAAAATTAGCATACAACATTAAGTAGAATGTATAAATTCACTCTTATGAGTACACAAGTTATCAATAGCAATCAACATTTCGTTTATTTATCTTGTTATATAACTATTATATTTTATAAGAACTCTGTTATAGTATACATATGGTGGTAAGTTCATTAAAAACAATTAGCATCACATACATGATTTGAAGATTGCCTATGTAAAAAACGTAACTGAATTGTTCTTTTACTATTCATCCAATGAATTATTTTTGATGGATAACGAAATTAAATAGATCTATAGAGTATATGACATTTTTTTTATTCAGAATGATTTGTTGAACACGTGGGAAAAATTTGTTGAATACCTCACGGGACATCCTATATATACATACATACATACCAGATAGTAATAAGTGCTTATATCATTAATTATTCATTAACTTACTCGTTCATTCATTCTCGCTGCATAGTAGTACACACTTTTATTCATTAATTTTGTTTTTCATAATAGCAATAATATTAAAATAATAAAAATAATAATATTAATAATAATAATAAACCATACATTCACTCAAAGATATTTAATGATTATATCTCTTTTCTTTTTATTACTGTCTAAAAACTTCATCAAACAAATTGTCCTTCCAAAATATAACGGTACACAGGATCCAGTCGTATTATCCCTTGTATCTTGGTTCGTACTAACGTTGACTGGACATTTTTTTATTATTTTTTTTTATTTTTTAAGAATATTTTTGTAGTAAGGACATGAGTTAACATTATTGATTATATATCATTTTGGAAGTAGTGCTTGGAACATAGACGTGAATATTGACGCAACTAGAATGGTTGATGTAAACAAAAATTTTCAATGACAGAAACGAATTTTTTTAAAACTTCTACTGTGTTTAACGTGACTTCGTGTACGAGATTTCATTATGCATATTAACAACCAACTGCCAGATCGGTTAAAGATCTCGTAAGTCACGCAACATAAACTTAATATCGAAGCAATAGCGCGGGAAATACTACTGCACAGTCTCTGCCATTAAAACTATATGAAGGAAGTCCTTTGGCTGGAACTGGTTACAGAGTTGCTTTCCATGCATCAAGTATTTTATGTACTATTTGTATATATTCTTTTCTTCAAATGTAAAGCAATCTGTAATCCATCTCCAATACAGAGAAGTCTGCTTAATATTCATTTTATTTATCATGATCGACTAAATATACTCACAGAAAGAAAGAGAGTAAAGAGTGAAGTTTATTAGGTCAGAGTAGCTAATAATTTGTTCGTTTCTTGATCGATACAACGTATCTAGAAATTAAATTGCTGCCTTAATAGTAATATTACTTCCAGTATTTACTTCAAAGATACTTCCACTTACTCGTACATACGCATGTATGTGTTTATGTCTACGTTGTGTGTGTATATATATACATATTTATGTATGTATACATATATACTCATATAGAAAAAAAGTGTTACCACAGTGTTAATAGTATCAAAGAAAAATCTTTGATACCATTGACATGATAATTTATGTAAGAAAAATATTAACATTTCTCTCGAAGTTGCACACGTTATATTTATATTATATTGTACTGAGAATAAAACAAAAATCAGGAAGCAACAAACTGTATTTATCTCTCAGTACACATATATTTCCTTCATACTCTCGCATAATCATTCACTCGTCCTCACGTTTGTGTTTCTATTTGTAGAATAGATATAAAATTTTATACGATGTACTCAATTAATTACCCCGAATGCTTAAGAGTAGTCAAAACCGCATCCTCTCTTTCTTTCTATGAAAATTGTTCGTCGGATTTTCGATTAAATCACACATTACACCGTTACGTGTAATCTTTTACAAAGGTCTTCGGGGCATCAAAACCTTTATTTCAATTATTATCAACGGTGAATTAAATAGGTAATAACAAAATAAGAACAAGCCACCTCTGGCTGATTTCACTTGGATTTTAAGCACAAAGAGGTGGATCAACCAAAACTCTAAGCACTGAGAATACATTGAAGTTTTCACTAATTAGCGAATTCACAAACGTGTACTCGTGGCATTGTCCTTTACTCGTGTACGATACGCTTGTAACCATAAATCTCCTCCTTAATGCAAACTTAGAGGATTGATTGATTTGACTCTTTGCATGGCATTCATACAAAGTTGAGTACCTGGTCTTGGACACTTCAATAACTGCAAATAGGATTGATGCAATGACAAGGAATTATAGTTTTATCCTTTCTGAAACAAACAGTACATTGTACGTTATATAAATGAAGAATAATATACCAAATGACGATTAATACTAGCGAAACGGAATATTAATGTCAATAATGATTTGTATATCAAATTTTGTAATAATAAGAGAGATTAAAACGAAAAAAGATAGTCAATTTTCACTGCTCTTGATTATACATTATATGTTGCTTTTTTAATGTATGTATAGAAACTAAAGATGATGTAATATGCAGTATAATTGATGATATAGCAAAAAACACCTGGTTGAGCGTTGGTCTGAGCTGGTGGCTGAGCTTGGGCTTGTCCTTGCCCCTGAGCAGTTGGTGCGGATTGACCTGGACCACCTCCAGTTGTTAAAGTAGGGAGACAATTTTTTTGTTTCAACATTGTCCAATCAAAAGTATAATCATATTGGTGATTCAATGTACGGAAAAGTATACGGAAAAGTTGGCGAAGATACATATAATCTGGACTTTCTTCGAAACGTAGACCTCGTGTATAATTTAAATACATCGCAAATTCAGCAGGAAATCCCTGATTAAAAAAAATAAATAAGTTTCTTTCTAAATAATACAACGTATTCTAGTTTTAATAGAAAATTTATAAGTTCATAAACATGTTAAACTTACCTTACATAAAACTTCCACAGGCGTGGACATTTTCTTTTCACTTATTTTCTCATATTTCTGCTTTTTGGTAGCAGCTTTAAGTCCTTGCCAAGGAAGAGATCCGCGATTGAAATACATAAGCACATAACCAAGTGATTCCATATCATCACGGCGGCTCTGTTCTATTCCAAGATGTGCATTAATCGAAGCATACCTTGCTGTGCCTGTTAAATTTTTATCTTCTCGATACATTATATGCAGTCTTGTACGACTATCTCTATATTTTTTAGCTAATCCAAAATCAATAAGAAAGAGCTAAAAGTTTAGGAACAATTATCATGATATTACAATGAAAATTATTATACAATCTACATTATAAATTGTGTTATGATTTAACATTGTTAAAATATACCTTATTACAGTGACGGCCAATACCCATTAAAAAGTTATCTGGTTTGATGTCTCTATGAATAAAATGTTTGCAATGAACATATTCAATCCTACCAATCATTTGATCTGCTAACATTAAGACTGTTTTTATTGTGAATCTTCTAGTACAAAAGGTGAAAAGGTCTTCAAGAGATGGACCAAGGAGGTCCATGACAAGTACATTATACTCTCGTTCTTGCCCATACCTACATTTAATAAGAAAACAACAGTAAAATTGTATTTTTATTCAAAAAGCAAACTTAATTGTCTATTTTATAAATTAATTACATACTAGATAACAATATCTATAACATGTTAGATATCTCTTTACAAATAAAAAAAGCTGTTAAAGGTAATAGTTACCAACGTATATGAGGTATTCCTATACCACCATGCAAAATTTTATATAGCTTTGACTCATATAAGAGTTGAGGATGTCGAGCACGTATACTTTCCAACTTAACAGCAACTTCCTAGAATAATACATAATATACCTAATACATATTGAAAGAAGTTAATATAATTTGTATATAAACTATTACAGGTTTACAATATTTTGTCTTCTATACATGTCTTTATATAAAATGTTTATTTTTTTTTTTTATAAGTCACATATTACCGATTAAATTCATACTATTTATATAATTATTGCATGGCATACATAATTATTCTCATTTAGCACTCTTTAAATAAATAAATATTTATGTTATAAGTACATATAGAAAGTTACATAATTTATTATGCTTTTATTATATTTATTATTTTAATATTGTATTAAAATTTGCACACACACATATATATATATATATATATATATATATATATATATATATATATACAACCAATCTGTATTTAATATAAAAATAATTGTTATATGTTATATATTAAATATTTAACACTTGTCGTCATATATCAATAATGAAATCACTGTTACATCTTATTAATTAATTTTGTATCATTTTTATTACCAAAAACAATTGTTTGACAAATAAAATGTAATTCGATGACACACAATATTGATAAGCAAAAAATATAATAACAAAAACTTTTATGTAAAGTACGAAATGTAATATGCTGTAGGATACAATTTATTGAAAAAAATTTTGCAGATTTTAGATGTGAACTTTATTTTCTGCAGAAAAGATTTTAACGATATAGGAGCAATTTTTAAACGCTTATTTGGTACTTTGAACTATCTAATTTATGACAAACATTACAGATATATGTATTTTAGTAACAAACATTGTCTTACGATTTACACACATAAACAATAAATATACTGTTCTTTTTTACATATAGAGGTCAATCACATTGCAAAAAGTTGGATGATCGTTTACAATTAAATAAACGCCATGAAATTTTGAAAAATTGTAATTCTATATGTCGATTAAATAGACATAACTTTACCGAAACGGAAAGTTTATAAGTTGCAAATTCTCCAAGGGAAAACAATGGGTATTTCATGTAACCAATAACAATATCATAAAAAAAAACATATTTCGTAAGAAGTTTAATAACGTTTAGTATCATAAGGAGAAATTTCTGTCACGATACGGATTTATAGTTGAATAACTTGTTACGAACGGAATGAAAAATTAAAAAAGAAAAGAAGTAAGACAAGGAGTGGAAGATGTGCTGGCAGGTCGTCTCACGTGAAACGGTACTCCTTACCTCACCATTAGAGATGTTGATACCGAGGTAAATGTCGCCAAAGGATCCCGAGCCAATCTTTCTCAACAGCCTGTATTTGCTACCCACGATAAACTCATTCTTTGCTACTGACATTGCCAACTGCATCGACATATTGCTCCTGGCTTCCCTATTTCTATCCTTCCTCCGCTAGAACCGACGGCGGACTGCTACGACTGGCTCACGTCGGACTCGAACCTGATTTAAAGTACTAAGCGTACCCGATAGGACTTATACGCCATTTACTGGCAAACTCGACGATGTTGACTATTCCCAAAGTCGTAACGATCGACGATTTTCTTCGATAAAAATCTGCTCAGGTAGCCCAAAAGTCACTCTCTAGTGGCACAACAAAACCCCACTAATACGCCGACATTTTCCCTTTCGCTAGAAGCACGAGAGCAACTGACGTTGCGGAAACGATGCGTCACGACGGGCGGCGTTCAAGTCAGAGTCCTTATCAACGAATTGCTATTAATTAACCACGCTATCTTTTCGATCAAACCATCCGGAAACTTTCTATTTTAATTACGAGAAAAATTTCGTTCGGCTCAGCTACGAGTTTACCACTGTCTCAAAATTTAATCGTGCAAAATGACTCGCTTGAATTCGCGGTACTAGATTTTCGCCAGGTCTGTATCAATCTGATTGCGATTCCTCGAATGAACACCGTCTCTTACAGTGACGTCTATATAAGTCGAAACATGTGTTATTAAAATGGAACTTTTTCTCCCGAGTCACATTTTTCTTTCTGTCACAGTTATTTAGCATTTAAAGAAAAAGATATTCATTGGCAAGATAAATGAAAACTAAGAAAGAATAAGCAAGAATATTTTATATTTTCATATTTTTTTCGATAGTTTTAAATTTTTATACCTTACATGAGAAATAATACGAGTAAAACGATTAAATTAAACGATTTAAAAAGATTTGGTTCTTTCTACTTGATATTGGCATACTCTTGTAATACTTATTTTTAAGAGTATGGAATTACACTCTTAGATAATTTCTTTGTGGAACAAGTAATATAGAAGTAAGAATTTTGAAATTTGTAAAAAATATATATAGTATTGTGAACAATATTTATAATTTTTGTTGTACACACATATAATGTACTTCAGAGCAATATAGGTCAAAAGTACCATTACTTTTTTAAGGATGTATATTCGTATATACATAGATACATTACTGATCGTACCGGAACCTTGTGCTACTTATTAGAAATTGATACGAAATGCGTTTTGCATTTCTTATTTATAGTTTGCTTTAAATTGAATGAAAATTTGATTAGAAAATGTTACAAGCACTTTTCCGTTTATGATTTTGATAGTATTCAGAGCAAAATACTCCGAATTTTGTTAAGTACTGAGCGATATCTAAGATGTATGCTATATGTGTATATATAGTAAGACGAAACGTATAACGTATAACGAAACGAGTAAACGTATAACGAAAACTTTTTTACGTTTACATTGTTGAATTATTAACTAACAAATATTGAGTGATTCATGGCAATTTCTTCACAAGCAATACGACTACCAATATTAATATCTATGAAAAACGTTTCTTTTTGTACAAACAATTGCAATAAGAGATACATTATGGCAACTTGTACAAAGCTTGAAAAAGTTTTGGGAAGACTTGAAAAAAATCCTTTTTTTGAAAAATATGCTAATAAAATAGCGAAATTTCAACAAACTAGTCCAGATGAGTTCTTACAGCGTGTCGAAAATGAAGAAAAGAAGATTCAAGGAAGGAAAGGTATAATAACCTATATAATATTTTGCAAATACTTAATATTTGTTATTATTAATGTATCAAATGAAAATCTATATACTTTTTTTATTATATATATATGTTATTCGTTTATTATTATTTAAATATAGAAAATATAAAAATATAGAAAAAATATGTGAGTGATATAACAACATATTACTTAATTGTTTTTACTTTTTAATAATTATTCATAAGTAAGTATTATATGTTGCTTTTTTTGAGATTTATATATATATATATTGTTAAATTAAAGAGAAACAGGAAGACGAGTATAAATATTATCAAAGTCAAGCAAAACCATATTTGAAACAGAACAAGCAACCTGAGCAAGCTCATTTAAATACCATAATGAAAGTTGATATGATTCAGGATAAATCAAAGGATGAGATTGTAAAAATTTGGAAAGATTATCATAAAGATAAAGATTACATATGTGGTATATTAACACCAGAGCAATTTGATAAAATGTTCGAACGTGGGAAGCATCATACGACATTTTTGTTGCCATTACCTAGGAAACAAGGATATGAGTTTATTGTTAGTCAATTCTATGGATTAGAGATCCATATGACACCACTTTTGTGGTATCAAGCGCATAAAGAGAATGCACCAGAATGTCTAACTTTGGTTCATTATACAGAATTAAGAGATGATAAAGGAATTATTCTTATGCGCGGCGAATTTGATAAAAAATGCATTAACGTGCAAGAAGCACAGTGTTTAGTGAATGAATTACAATTATATTATTGTACAGATAATACAAAGAGATTACAACTATTGGAAACTTTTACTAATAAGCCTGATGAATTTAAGTATATGGATCTTGTAGCACAGTTAGAATCAATACAATTGGAATTGCAATAATTGAATATTTGCATATAAAATTTATTGCAATTATATTGTATTTGATACTGTGGATATACAGAATTTGTATATAGTGCTCTGAAAATAAATGATGAAGTAAAATATTTATATTGAGTTATTTATCAATTACAATTACTACACTTGATTTTCAGATGTTTTATTTCTTATGCATTTGCATTGTATTGAATAGTTATAATATACATTAATTTTAATTTTAATTACAGTCAATCTGTCAAGATCTTGTCATACTCAGTCTTCATGGATGTTTCCATTCGTAATGACAAGAACACAACCATGTAATTATGTTGAAAAAAGGAATTTTAGTGATCATGCAATGAAAAATATATATATTACTACACCTATATTTTATGTTAATGCTGGTATGTTATTATAAACATAGAAGAATTTGTTTTATAAATGCATAGAAATATACATTATGACAGTCAATATTAAAACATTGATTTGTTACTTTTCCTTAGGACCACATATAGGACATCTTTATACAGCAGTTTTGGCAGATGCCATAGCTAGATTCAATGCTATGCTAGGACATGCTGTGTTTTTAAGTACAGGTACAGATGAACATGGCATGAAAGTTCAGAAAGCTGCAAGTAATGTGACTTTACCTATTCCTGAATATTGTACTCGGGTTTCACGTGAATTTCAAGAAATGTGTGATGTGTTTGATGTTGAATATTCAAAGTTTATTAGAACAACTGAAGAACGACATCAAGAAGCAGTTCTTGACTTTTGGGTAGTTAAACTTATAGAGTGTTAATCAATAAGATTGGATAGAGAAATACATGAAGTTAAAATTTTGCAGAATCGTTTAGAAAAAAATGGATATATTTATCGAGGAAAATATTCTGGTTGGTATAATGTATCAGAAGAAACATTTGTCCCAGATAAAGATGTAGTAAAACAGAATTCTGCAAATATTAATGAAGCATATACAGAATCAGGGGATGTGTTAGAATGGATGGAGGAAGATTGTTATAAATTTCGATTGTCTTCTTTTAAAAATGAATTAAAATATTGGTTGGAAAATGGTATATATACAATTCGATTTAACAAATTTGGTTTAATTAAAAGAAATTGCAGTTTTAATGGTTGAAATTATATTTAGCAAATGTAATAGAACCGGAAATATATCAGACGAGCTTGATTCCGTGGTTAAACAATTTACAAGACTTAAGTATTTCTAGACCTATCAAGAGAGTGTCGTGGGCAATTCCTACTCCTTCTGATGAATCTCATACAGTATATGTATGGCTGGATGCATTAGTCAATTATTTAACTTCAGTGGGATATCCAGATGATTCATTTAGAAAATTTTGGCCACCAACTGCACAAGTGAATATCTTTACTTTGTTCTAATTTGAGAATGTCACTATACAAATCTAAGAATATTTCTAAATTAGGTTATAGGAAAGGATATATTGAAATTTCATGGTATATATTGGCCAGCATTTTTAATGGCTGCTGGTCTTGAATTACCAAAAAAACTTATATGTCATGGACATTGGACTGTTAAAGATAAAAAGATGTCAAAATCCAAAGAAAATGTAATATCACCTTTTGAAGCAATGCATAATTTTACACAAGATGGTCTAAGATATTTTCTCTTACGACATGCAGTGCTGCACACAGATGCAAGTAAGACAAAAAATGTGTGGTATGTGTTTCAAATATTGCCCTTTCTTTATTTTCTAATATCTTATTTCTTCCTTGTAGATTATAACAATTTAAAAATTCAGCATATACTAAATTCTGAGCTAGCTGATACACTAGGTAATTTAGTTAATCGTTGTTTTGGTAAAGGTATTAATCCAGACGGAATAATATATAACTCTGCCGAATATACAAACATTTTAAAATCCGAGATAGCTCGTAAAAATGTAGTAGCTTTGGAAGAATTAAGTGAAAAAGCTAAGGAATATTATGAGAAATATAATTTGCTTTGCACAGTGGATATTGTGATGAATATGTTGCGCATTGCTAATCAAATGTTTGAACATCATCGGCCATGGGAATTAAGCAAAGCCAAAGATCCCAATTCTGTAAAGCAACTTGAAGCTGTGATCTCTTTAGCTTTGGAAAATTTACGAGTAGCTGCTTTAGTATTGTATCCCATTATACCAAAGTCAGCTTCTAATCTTCTTGATGTTCTCCAAGTTTCAAAAAGCAATCGTACTTGGGAAGATACAAAACCGATTCACTTAACAAATGCTTCGAATGAAACAAGACACGTTTTGACGCAGAATATATTATTTTTTAAAAGAATGAAAAATTGAGAAAACATTGTATATTTGAGTTATTAATGAACAGATAGGATGATAAGGATGTAATAAAATGTTGCAAATTTAATATTCGCGTGGAAGTCTTACGTTAATATATTTACAGAGAACGATCATTCAGATATATCATTAGTATACATCGACTTCGTGCACGTATCATTCCGACAGAAAAAACGTAAGATTTTTGTATTTTTTTTATCTTATTACGATACCCTAACTGTAGTCTCTCTCTTGTCGGAATGCAGTACACATTGCAAATCGCTGATATAGATGATGGAAGAGACTCAATGAGCGTCGGTTGCATATTGCAAGGATTTTTTTCGTTTAGATAAGTGACGCAGATTTGAGATTCGACGGGTTGCGCAACAGTTTTGCCACACGTTAGCACCTAAACGAAATATCGCTTACAATGCAAAAATACGTGGATCGCGTGTTGGTGTCCCGTCAAATAGAAAAATAAATAAATGACTATTTACAAGATGGAAAGTGAATCTGTGCGGATTCCACCGCGATCCTAATACTAATATGTATAAGCTACGATTCGATAGACGTTACTATTAGTACTTCAATGTAACATCCAGCTTCACATCGTAGATGCGCTATTAACATGATTTTATAATTACAATTGCTTTATGAGAATGTTACCTAAATTCTAGTTTCGAATTTCTCTACCCACGAATTTTAATTCTTATTTTTTTTGTTCTTTTTTTTTACTTTTAAATTGATATCCTCCTGTTCGATTTTTTTTTTTTTTTTTTGATAATTCGTGTTTATTCCTTTTAGTGTAAGAGCAGATTATGTCTCACGGATATGTTTTGAACTACCTTTTGGTGATTGTCTTTAAGTAAATATTTTTTCTTAACCGTCCATTTATATCGATAAATTCTCTTCCCCTTTCACCATGGATGAAAGAAAAATATTTAGTAAAAAAAATCCACATGTAACCTTTTTCTGTTTGGGGTGAAAGGGGAAAGGAAAAGAAAGAGAACGTACTGTTACTTGGTGACTGTTGCTCATGGCGATAAAATCTATATTATTTCGAGATATTTTATGCGTAAAGTACGTGGTTTAAATCTGGTTGTTGCAGATGATACAAGAAATACGTGGAATATCTGTCGAGGAAAACTCGATAAGTCAACGAATTGGATATCTCGAAAAGCATTTGTAGATTTTGTAATACATTTTCTGTATAATGAAACAGTAAAGTTGAAGTTGACAACGACGGTTACGATTACTGTTCTAGATGGTTGTAAATTTTATTCCACCCGTTACCATTATGGGAACTTGAAAAATTACAGTGGCTATAAAAAGTATTTGTACACCATTGTATCTATTATAGCATTTACATACTAATTAATTAGGTTTAGGTATATTAAATTTTGTGTCATTTAATAGTACTTTCATATGGCTACAAAAAAAAAAAAAAAGAAAAAAAATGATATTGTGAAAATGAAAATGAAAAATAAAGGTATGTATAAATACTTTTTTTAACTACTATATATGGATATGTTCATGTAACGCTCTTCGATTCGATCGAAAAATTCGTACCAAGAACGTAGAGTGCCACGCGCAAGACTGACGACAGGAGGGATGTAATATTTCCGACATGGTTTTATTAACATGTTGATTGCCACGATGGTTATCGATGACACATGTTACCAAATTTTTTCGAATGATTTAAATAAGATAAATTTTATAAAACTAACAAATTTTCAACAACATGAATAATTTAGATGACACTGTTAGATATAAAATGCACAAATACAATATTTTATAAAAATTAAGTATATAGTATATTTAAGGAGCAAAATATATAAAATTCGCGTGGCAGTCAACGTGTTAACGTGTTACGTGTTATTAATAAAATCACTTACATAGGATTAATGACCGCGATGGAAAATCTTTTAACTGTATTTAAATTCGCGAAATGCGCAGGAAGGCGAAATGCGCGCTTTTATGCGCTGAAGCGCAATATTCGTTCGATAGGAAGATCGATAAATCTGAAGGGAGAAATTCGAGTCTGATTATATCGCACTGACGATAGTATCGCGATGTCTTTGCGCCATCATTCCGACTTGACAACTGTCCGCGCTTGATCTTGGACTAATATTACATTCGATCATAGACCCGTTTCGTTTTTGCACAACCACGGATCGAAATTCTCCGCATTCGCTAGTCGACGGTTGGTTTCCTCGGGCTCGCGCACCCTTTGTAAGAATTCTTTTGAACGCTTCTCGAAATTCTGTGTTAAAGATGCTGTAGATGATCGGATTGAAGGCCGAGTTGCTGTAGCCGAGCCAAGTGAGTACCTGTTACATATCAAACTTTGTTTCGTGTTTTCTTTTTTACATCTTTTTTACGATCATAATACAGTCGAACTTCGATCGAGTCTCTATAATTCGAAAACCTTTATGAGATTTTAATTCTTTAATTCTTCGCTTGAGATACGAGTTACTGAAGTTCGATTGTATTAGGTTAAGAGTCGTTTAAAAATGCTTTAATTAGTATAATTTTTTTTTTTTGAAAAATATTTTTATGATGGCGTGGTTTAATCCAATAAGGACCATGTAGCGAAATAATTAAGACATTATTACAAAACATAAATAAAATGAGTTATTCTTTTAAGTTATAAAAATGTATTAGAGTAGTAGGTATATTACAGAAGTCCATACACAAATCGAAACTGAACGAAAATAGTTTACCATAGTGATATAAAATACTTGAATTTCTTTAAATTTCATAAAATTGTGGGATCTAAATGGAAGAAGAAATTAGTAACGGTAACGATATTGAGCAAATGCTTGAAATTTCTTTTCATAATTGCGATATGGACTATAAGTAGATTCAATAATTCAAAATGACTAAAAAGATATTACGTATGTTACCTTAATGCATTTTTGGTCCTTAGTGAGTTAATGAGAAATAGCAGAAAAAGCAGATATTCATTTTTTTAAAATAATGATTAAAAAATCCATTCGATTACGGTTCTGTGCATATGTGTTTTCTTTCGAAACGATATCTTGTGAGAAAAGAAAGAGACATATTCATACTTGGAATGCTCGGACTGATATGCAGGTCTTGCAATATGAAGCGACGATATTTACGCAGAAAAAGGGTACCCAGCATATTAAGAAAACACCCATAATTACACCCACTGTTATAGCGGCTTTATGATCAGATACATGATAAGGACTTGTCGGCTTCGTTTTTGTTTGCGGCTTTGGTGGTTTGTTGCGAGTACTTTTCGCACGAAAACTCTTGGCCATTGAGGTATCCGGCAGTTTCGTTACTGCACGGATGCTTTTTACGTGTTTCTGTGCGTAGCAATAGAGCCTGGAAATACCAAATCATACCATAAGAGAGAACATCTTTGAATGATATATCTTGATAATTTATAATTAACGGGTTTCAAGTTTTGTTTTTAATTATTTTGTATGGGGAAAAAATTGTTACGTCTTAGGAAGTTCGTGATATTAGTTTATTATATTTGTAGGGGAGGCGCGCTATAAATTTCTTATTTCTTCCAAGGAAGCTATTTTGAAATTCAATACATACCCAATCAATCTTATGTTACTGAAATTGTCTTTTTATTGTATTTTGGAGCCAAACATTTTTTTTCATATTTCAATATTTATTTTTAAAACTCGGAAGATATTACGTCTTTTCCCTCTGATCATCATTTGTCTAATTGTACAAGTAAATTTTCTCAAAATTATTTCGAGCTTACCTGCAATAAATCCCCAGCATTACGATGCAGGGCACGTAAAAAGATATAGAAGAGGAAACTATCGCGTAGGTGAGTGTAAGGTCTAAGGCGCACGTAGGATGTTCCTGAAAGATAAAACGATCGAAGAGTAGGCGCGCAGTTATTTAAACAAAGGATCATCCTTTTTTATACATCATACCAGATATATAGATTTTTAACGGGCAAAAAATAAATTACTAAACTGTCTTGCTTCTCAATAATTGTAAAAAGTAGGAAATTTCTATCTCACTATCTCAATCGATTTACTATACATAGCACTGTTACTTATTTGTAACATTAATGGCTTACTGATACGAATCAAGAAGCAGACAGAATTCATGCGATAACCTAATATTTATCGTACGTACCTCTTTACCATCGTCATACATTACGGGCTCATCTGCTCGGTGAAGGCCTAGGCTGATTGGCACGAAGGATATGAGTCCTGCGAGCAACCATACGATAGCGATTCCAGCAACCGCGACTCTTCTTGTCACCCAACGACCGTATCTGACCGCGAAACGGTAAGTGTACGTTATTTAAATTATCAAGGAGAGATACAATATTTAAACGGTTAAACATAACAAAGAATATTTACCTAAGCGGATCCTTTATGTGTATGTAACGATCGAGAGAGATTGCGCAAAGATTCAGAATAGAGGCAGTGCTGCACATAACGTCAAAAGCGATCCAGGTGTCGCAGAATCGCGGTCCAAATACCCAATAGCCGAGAAGATCATTCACCCCGGCAAATGTCATAACCAGACAACCGACAAACAGGTCGGCGATGGCGAGGGAGGCCAGGAATAAATTTCCTATTCTCCGTAAACCGCGGTCCGTGTAAATTGCCACGCAGACTAAAATGTTGCCCGCCACGGATAAGAATATCAAGACCAGAAAGAGAAATCCTGAAAGAATGGGTCGAAGAAACTGGACTAGCGGAGAATCGATGGTGTTTGCTCGAACAGTATCACTCACCCCTCGAAGAGCTGAGTCGAGGTGCATCGAATGTATGATGGTATCGGACGCTTTTTTTTTACCATACAAAAGCAACGAAAGGGAGATTCATAAATGCTTGATATAGAAACGATCCGATGATATTTCATTTTTGCGAAAAGTAAGCGAGAAAGATAAAAAATAAACAAATTGTAATTGACGCGGGAGAAAATACGAAAGGCGTGAAGAAACAACGGAACAGAAGACAGTAAGAGATGGAACAGAGGATGAAACAGGAAAGGGAACAGAGGGATACATCTAGCGAGCTTAGATCAAAGTTTTCGAGCGAAGGGCCTCCCAGAGGGTTGTCTTCGAGGGGCGAGTCGCGATCGATCAAATGGGAAGTTTAGCGAACCAACTAGAAGCACCGACAACAGCGAGAAACTGTCTTCAGGCAGATCTTCTTCCCCGTCTGTCAGGTTGTTCTGTAAACAGGCAAACACATTTTCCATGTACATTAAATCTTGCAGTGCGTTATAATTTGTAAATTATAACGATGTACAAAATTATTCTTTTCAATTTTAATGTATATGCAGACAGTTTCACGACCTAACAGCCAAACTTTGTCCTTTAACGATCGCTAAACTTCTTCCAGTTCTTAAGAATAGTAACTATCTTAAGATTATTCAGCAGATGAGTACACACATAGAATATAGATACTGATGAGGTTTGGTTAAATTCTGCGGTTGAATTACACCATGTATAATGTTAATAGGTAAAAAATATTTCCTTGGAGAATTATATGGAAGGCGTAAAAGCAGTTCTTCCCTATTTTCTTACTACTTCTTACCCTCACATCTTTTTCTTCATATACGCTGGGATAGAAAGTCTCTTGCCCGTCTAAAAATGTAGCACGGGTTTCTGACTGAAAATGGCATACTGTGGCGCGCACGTACACGCCGCGCCGCTACTTCTATTTTCTCTTTATATTTTCCCGATATTTCACGCCAAAGCTGTAGATACACCGGGAATACTTTCGAGATTCGTATTCACGGAAAATCGATACTACAGATGGATCAAGATGACGTTGGGTTTACAGGCTCTTTACTTCTGCTTGAACGCGTTGTCTGTCAAGCCGTCCTATCCCATCTCGAAGACACATAAAAATATCGTGAGATGAAGGGTGTCAGGGTAAAGCCTCTACTACGTAGGTATATGTCTCTATGAATAGTCTGTCGGTAACATTTCTAGAAGTTCACTTTCTTCTTATTAACATACGTTAATGAGCTACACTCCGATCATTCCTCTCATTTTCTACCACGTAAATATTTTGATCGCGTGTTTGTTTAGGCGAAATTCGACATTTGAATTCGACTTTCTCCATCTTCAGGTTTTACGTTTCTTTTCTATTCGAACTTTCATACCGGTTTTTGTAATTCTTTTCTCAAATAAAGTCATCGTCAATCGTCAATTAGTATTCATAAGGTGTATTTAATATCAAATAGGATCAATCAATGGATTAGATCTCTAACATTATGATGTACGATATTACGGTAGTTTCTTCGATATTACGATATGTAATATTACAACAGCATCATATTTAATGTTTGAGGCTAATATTTAATACTCTTTACGGATAAAACCGGCGTTCTATTTCATATTGATGATCACGGGGAAAAGATACGATAAGTTACATTTTTCACGCGAGAACATTTTTAAATCCATCACCTTGTCAAACCAATGATATATTACCGAAACTGTTTATTAAATTTCGTTATGCGGGTATTTTGAAAAATATTTACATGAAAAATATCGTTTGTTACATTTTAAATATTAGGAACGCTGTTAGTTTCTTCGCGAAACTTCATGAATTTGTCATCTGTTGCTGGAAGGTTCATATTTTTGGATCGAATAGCTTTTTTTTAATCGCGTTATATTAAAGTACGCTCTTATAACCACCAAACAACATCAGACAACAACAAAGTCGGAAAATCAACGAAATTGTATTAGTTACATGTACCGTTCCCCTGTAATTTCGATACAGCAATGATTCTTAACGCTAACGCCACTCGATTTTTCCTGTTCTTTGATGTCGACCGAGCGGTATTTAACCGCTATACTAGAAATTCCCGTGGTCCGCCCTCGCTTTTAAGGCGCTCGTATTTTTTCTCCACTGTCCTGTTGGAAAAAACCTCCGCACCGCTTGTATGCAGGTGCATTGATTTTCTGGACGTAGTGTAACGCATGCATATGCAAAGGGAAACATTTCATTGCGGTGATAGACTGCTCTCGCCCTTTTTTAGGCTTATTACTTAATTAAAAAGGTAGACGCCATCAACAAAGCAAATTGTTACTCACGTTTACTTTATACGTGAAACAAAATTGCCTTCGCGACACTCGAGATCGTATTCAGATACTTTTAACGTAACGCAGCAGAGCTTGCACTTAAACCGACTTTTATTTATATTAATTACGTTATATCTGTCGTGGAGATAATTAGAGAGGCTCTTGTCGGAATTACGTCTTTATCTGCTTGTTAGCTTTTTCACATTTTCTACTTCGTTTGCGTTCCCATCGAACGTGTACGTAACGACTATTACACTTTACACTTTATTTGATTAACCTGTTAACCGGGTCGTTTCTTGTTTGGAAATTTCTCTAATCTCGAAATTAATAGCTAATAAAGTCGGAACAACTTTAGTTGAGTCGGCTTTAGGTCTTATATACGATATGATCTTTAAAAACTAGCTTCTTCTGGCAAAACTCAGCTGTTTCACTTCCGACGAAGTAGATCTTTATGTTTTAATTCGTGGAACATTTTTCATCCATATCGAATCGTTGAAAAAATAGACCAAGGTATCTATTTCCTTAAAATCTTTGCTATAATATTCAGTTGGAAATTAAATTAAGCGTATAGATATGTTGTAAAGTTGTTTGAAACATCATACATAGAAATAATTTATAAATGAAAGTACCTGTTGCGAATAACTTAAAGCTCGGTTCATTGGTCTCTTTGATCTCAAACCAACAAAATACAACGTATTTATGGATTTTATATTTTTTATACAACGATTATGCGGTTTGAGCGTTAAAGAATTAACAGAAGCGAAACGACGCACGACAAGTGAAAAACATCCGAGCAAAGATATTATTATGCCCAAGAGATTATCAATTCGTGTGACGAGGTGACTGATCTTTCTTGCTTAACACGTTAAAATTCTGTTAAACCTCGTTAAACCTCTCCTCTTTTTTTGTTTGGCTGCCAAAGAAAGGTGTTTACTCTTGCAGAAAGAGAAAAACCTGTCTCATAAATATCAATTTTTTTGATAAGCTGTCGGAGTCCTCCATTTTTTCGTTTTATGCGAACTTTGCCTCGTTTATTTCAGCGACGTAGGGAATTTACGTGGCCGTAGCGAAATAAAAGAACGATTCATTTTCGTACGTAACGTACGTAACGCTCACGTTGCAAAAAAAGAGGCGAAAGGAACGAATATTAAGAACTTACGTGTCAAAGAAGATATGTGAGATTCAACTGACGACGAGAGAAATATTTGAAAGAATGGAGAAATTGCAGGTTTTCGAGGTTTACGATTCCTTGTTCTTCCATCGCCGAGGATTAATTGCTCACCCCATTGAATTTCCGACATCCAGCCTGACCTTGCGCAGTTACGAATCGTGTTCCTCAAATAATCTCAAAGAGAAATCTCGGCGAATTGGATCGTTCCGCTGTTCTTCGAGAGTGAAAGAGAAGGAGAAAAAGTTTGACAAAACACGGTGACGTTTCACCAGGATTTCAACGTTTCGCAACGAAAGTTATTCGAGTTTACGTAGCCAGCGAGCAATTTTTGATATATACGCAACCATATGGAAGTATATTAGTCGATTAATTGATTTGTATTAAAAATATTTGAATCTGACCAAAAGTATACAATTATTAATTAAATGCAGCATTTATTACCTCTTTATGGAAACAGCAGACTATTTTAAATTAGCTATTAATAAACATTGTAACAGTATCTTCCACTATATGTGTATGTACATTTAAAGACTACGGGGAAAGAAACGATTCGGCGATATCTCGTTAAATCGAGCCAATTGCACGGATTGAACGGTTGGATCAATTTGTCTTAAATCGAAAACGAAATGAAACATATTATTCAGATTTTCTCGATGAATAATTCGTTCAAACTTTATCGACTTCATAGTTTTCATTTAACCACTTTTCAAATTGCTCCAATATAATCGAGTTAGTCATAAAAGCAGATCAAATATTTGCTCCATTTTCCGGAATATTCTTTAAATTGTTACAGCTCAATTAGAAAGACTATGCTTCAGTAACGAGAAAACTAGAAAATTTATAATTTGAACGGGATTTAGTTGACGATTACGACCTTAACACTTTGACTGCCGCGCCGAAGTCACATGTTTCGCTCAGGACGCCACGGGAGTATTTTTATTATTCAAAGCATATAATGGCAAAATAATAATAAATTGACGATGTGTAGTATCGTGAACGAGAGGCCTAAGAGATATCGGGCTAACTGTAAACAAAGTCGCGAGAAAGCCGAAGTGCCGACAGGCCCAACAATGTATCGTCGGTCCTTCGATTGAATAGTTAGGCGGAAAAGGCCTGCGTGACCTTGGCCACGAACGGTTGCGGAACACGTGCGTGGTGGGGCTAAGACAAAAGACCAAGGGATGCTAAGGGAGAAAGACGAATTAACAGTCAGTGTTAGTTGAGAAGTCAGGGAGTGTTAATCGAGACGTTAGGAAGTGCGAATTGCGTTGTCGAGAGAGTGTGGTCCGCGTGAGAGAGAGCGTTGAAACCGTGGTGACGAGAGTTGCAAATTAACTATTTAGTTGTCTTAATTATAGTGCGTTATTGTATTTAGTTCACGTTAAACAACCATCGTTTCCTGTTTAATCAACACCTGTTTAATCCATTTTAAATAAATTAATTGTAGTAAGATCCTATAGATGTAAGACGACATTCTTCCCTAATGGACCGTTTATCTTATTGATGGTCACGGGTGACCACCGTGGCGCCTTGGTAACAGTTGATAGCAACATATTATAACGAGGCTTCGTTTATTTCAACAAACCATTCGCATTCGTTGTTTCGTCGTAAGCAAAACGTGCAGAATATATTGTTGAAGCGTGTAGAAGATATTAGTAAATGGTATTTGCTCATTCTATATATAATAGTAAGATATGTTCACACTTCTAACTTCAATTATATGATTATAAAGCAGCATTTACGATTATTTGCTAAGGTGTGTTTATAATAATATTCGTAGATTATCCCTCAAAGATATGTATACAAATACAGTGCATCGTTAGGTGCAAGATTTGTTCGCATTTTTTTTTATCGATGTTCTAATAAAAACGTTTAATCGTTCAATGGGGCACTTTTTATTTCAAAGTATCTTCTATTTATCGGTTATGTTCAAAATGCCCAAACTGTCAATTTTCATTCAATTTTTACAATTGTAAGAAGTTGAAGCGCTCCGGTCACCAATGACCACCGTGATGTCATAGGAGAAACCGTGGCTGGTCATATAATACCGGTCAACGTGGCAGTCAAAGTGTTAACTAGCAATACGTGTTTTACAATCGAATATGATATACCTATGCCATTTCAGTAATTGTGTGTCAGAGGCTTACCGTGTAATACATAAATTCGCAATGTTGAATATGAAATTGAAATTTCTACTATTCGATGCACGAATACGAGAATTATGGCAAAATTGGTCAGAAAGCGTGTCGATAAGTGAGCGTATAATTCACCAAGGCTATTACGTTCTCAGTTTCATACTATTTCCTAGGATTTATTTTCACATAACTTTAGTTTAGATATTTCCTTATAATATGTTCTATTTCACGAACTTGCACAAATAATAATAGATTTAAAAATATCAATAAATACAAAACATGCAAAGCAGTAATATTTGAAACGACGACAATAGTAAAAAACAAAAACACTACAGCACTAACAGAAGTATTTATATACCTGTTATGCAAAAATTGCTATTTTTTAGATTGACGTCGCGTAAATTTACTTGTATTATTTCCTTATTTATATTTTGTTTAATGATTATATATTTTGATCGATGCAAAAGTTTTGGTATTTTTTATATTAAAATCAACGCGGTCTCTATATCGGGATTTTTAACATCGCAATTCTTATGGCGTTAACACAAAGAGGAATATATTTTGGTTGATAAATCGGTCGCGAATCGCGGTGTCTTCAAAATTCAACATTCGAAATTCAACCAGTAGATAGTGAATGCCACTGACAGGCGGTATTGTGCTTTTTTTCCAAAAGTGAACGTGCAGAAATGACGTAGCGGAAAGCGGTAGTCAATGGAGCGGATGAATGTGCTGCGATACGGGTGTAGAATCGGGGACCGTGTACGCGTAGGTTTATCCGTAGAAAATTCGAAAATCCACGACACACCGGTTCTCTTGTCACGATACTGATGAATTTTTGGATAATACTTGGCATGCTACCACGTGAGACGATAGGAGGCCATCGAATACATGACGGAAAATATAATTTAGCAAGATTTTGTATCGTTTTTCGAAAGGTTGATCGATTTATACTCGATTTGTTTCGCCTTTTGGATAATTTGATACTATACATGACGTTTCGCTAGTCATAATATTGGCAGGATGGCAATTCTGTACGAAAAGATACGTCGAAAATATGGAATAAGAGGCTTATACGATTTCGAAAATAATTTAAAATCAAGCAACTGTTTTTTTCCACTTGAAAAATTGTATTTTTGGTGCTTACTGTGTTCTTTTACAAGGACGCTTGAATTAGGATGCTTCGATTATTACTCGTATATTATTTGACAAATTATCAAACTTATTTTCCTCGAAAACGAAACTAGTGGTACGAGTAAAAGTTATATTCTATGTCTTTTATTTCTTTTTTCACGTAGTTTGTGGAATTCCATGCGCCGTGGTTGCTGGCACGCTTTATATAGCAGCAAACGTGGGTAGATTCTAATTCCGGAAGACGAAATATCGTATGTACGTATATGTATACAATAATGTCGCTTCCAATTAAGTTTCCCCCTTTTAATTAAACGCATTTTCGGTTTCTGTAACGTTCTGCATTCATTTTCTCTGCGTTATTTACGCATAAACCATGCTCGATGAAAGACTAGGATGCATTAGTACGATTAATTGTTCCACGTAATTGAATTTTCGAATCCACGGCTTAAACTGGTGACACATAATTTATTTGGAAATCTCGCCGGTTATGATCGAATTAACCTCGTCAACAAGCGTAGGGGTTGCTTGTTAACAACCGTGTAACACTTTTCATCCTCCTTGTGACGAAACTAATTCGACAAAATTAATTTAACGAAAGTCTCAAATGCTGGCACACCTTGCTAACAGCTCTCGACTAAATCCCGAGATAGTTCGATATACTACCACGTCCAAATGTGTTAGAAGATCTGTTGGCTTGTATAGAACGCGATAATTAGTCCAGTTAATGCGGTTAATCAAACAGAAGGTTGTGTTCATATGATGTAACGGTGTTTAAAGTACGTGGGGAAAAGTGTATGTACTTGATAAATTTTCAAGTTGACTTTCCTCAGAAACAAAGCATCTTATGGACAAATTGTATTCAACATTTTCGACTTATTTTCACACGTAGAATAACATCTTGTCGATCGTTTGTTCCTGTTCGTTTTATAATTAGCCACGTTAATTTCCTCCAAAACGAAACGTCATACGAGAAGAAATCTACATTTTCTACATTTTCTTTTTCTTTCTTCTTAAAGAATCACCCCATGTCCGCCTGTACGCGTTATACAGCCGCATCATGTATATGTATAATTGACAAGATTTTTGTTACTAAAATAAAGTCCCAAAGAAGAAAACAATTTTTACAAGTTTTAAATTCCTAATGATTCGCTTATATCATTTTGTTGACAAGTATGCCAATACTGTTGAACCAAGCTGAAGGCCAGTTAACCAGCTGTTACCAACTAACTAACTAATTAACTAGCTGTTAACTAGCAGTTAACTGAGCCAAATAACCAAGTAATTTGTGGACGAAGGAAATATAAATTATGGAACAAGAATTATTATCCTTACACCTTTGTAATTACTAAACTACGCTATTGTAGATGTGGAAAATTTAGGATGCTCCCAGTTCGATGGTTATAGTTGGTAATCTGCGAGTCTGTATCTTTGCAACACCTGTAGCTGATAGTAGCATTTCTTGGTAACTATTTGGCTCAAGTGGTCAGTACAGTTTCTAGGCACAAGCTACATTTATATAGTTCCAGGCATCCATTAGATGCAATAATGTAGAATTTGCTTGGAGAATTGGAGGGATTCGAGCATGTAAGGGCGCATGTCTGCGCTAATTAGAGCATTAACGAGCTCGTTTGTCACGGCTATGGTGTAGCTACTACTATAATTATGGTGAAGCGATTGTGCCCACCACGAAGCACTATCGTAGGCAGCTGGGGTTAGCTTTCCTGCAGTTCGATCCTTTATCCGTTCGAATCTAATTACATCGGTTGGTTAAAGTCAACGAACAGGGGATAAGAGGGAAAGTAAATCAGGAAAACAATGATTCGAATGACGTGATCGAGAACAATTTGTCGTTCCGTCTCGCCACGTTAATACCGCCGCTCTCGGAACGAAAGGTTCCTTCGTTTAAACTGTTTAAAGGGTAGGGCGCGAGTGATAAAGGGATTGAGAGAAATAAAGGATTCAACGAGCCGATTACAAAGCGGCTGTCGGTTGTAAAGTGAACTCTAATGTCTTGCCGCACTTGATCTCGTAAAGCCGGGATTAATCGTTAGATTTATCGTTATTATGGTATTACGTTCTTGTCACTGTACTCTCAAATTGATTTTCGATGAAACCAATTATTGCAAGTTCAGGAAGGAACGTTTCCATGTACGCTGTCGTTCACAAGTATCTATTTGTAACAAATAGTTGTAAATATGTAAAATATACTTCAACCGGAAATCTTTCATTCGTTGAAGATCAGGCAATGAGACAATGCGTAAAAATGGTGCGCGAACTCGACATTACTGACAAACGTAAATTTCTGCAGATACTTCTGTTAGTTTGAGGTAGAAAAATTGTATGAAAGTAACACGTATTCTAGGAAAATTCTATTTTTCCATATTACGAGCATTCTGTGCGTCTTTGCATCTTCAAGTTTCCTGTAAATGTAATTCCAAAGTGTCTTTTTGTATGGCACACATAAAATACGCCGATAAAAGTTTTTACCATACCTAAGTGTCCAAATCATTCGATTTATCACACAGGTCGTGGTAGTGTGAAATTAACAAATTTGCGCTGCAAAGGCCAAACCTTTATTCAATTTCTGCTTAAGCGCGGGATCGTCTGTGAGATCTATCAACGCAGCTGCTTTCCTCGAAATGCAAAAGCGAAATCAGTGTTACGTGAGTGGTTTTTCCATAGAAATTGAAAAAAGTTCACGCACGCGACGTTCGACGCTGGATGCAGGTTGCGCTAGGTCGCGTATGACCTCAGGTGCACCTGCAGGCAGGAGACGTTGGCATATCGACCAATGCCCTGCTCTCGGTGACCTCTATCTACCTTCCTTGCCCATAGTAATTTATTACTAAATTTATTACAGTATTTTGAAATTCTGTGTGTCGTGACATTACACGCTATCGATCAAAAACTACATGCGAGAAAGCGTTCTTTGATACATCGTACTTATACCATCGTCCATAAGTATTTAAACACAGGTACAATTCAAGCAAAAAATCGATATTTTTATCGTTAGGTCGTTCAATATTCATTTTTCTATTACTTAGACGTTTTCAGCTTGGAATTTATCGTCTTTTTTAGACACCTGTTGTGCCAATAAATTTCAGCTTCATCTCACGGGTCAAAATTTTGTCCACGGTTGTTTTTAATATTTCCATAAAGAACGTGAACGATCTTTGAGATTAAAATTTTCTTTTTTAAATCTATCAAAATCGTTTTGTATAATAATAAATAAACGTTATGATTAAAAACTTCTCGTTTCTCTTGTTAACCATTCTCAATGTTAACCATTGTGATTTATCTCTTGCCATAACTACGGTTACTTATGAGTCATAATTTAATGTCATTTATTGCAACATCTTATAACATCGTTCTTATCATCTGTTGCCAAAGCACAAAGTTTCTACGAGGGATAACAAGTTTTTTGTTAGTAGAAAAATTGCAAGTAGCACGTTTGACGAGTGCGATGGGAGCAATGTTAGCCAAAGGCTACGCCGCGCTTATCGAAGTCATTTCCATCTCTTCTGTGCGAAAAATGTAATTTTCCGTTTCATCTTCTGGGAATGTAGCTCATCCCCATTTACTCGGTTCTTTCTTATCTGACTCGCGACTTTGTGATACCTTCAGAGTCTTTGCCGAGGCTTTTCAAAAAAAGATACTTTCTCAACGACATGGAGATACTGTCACTTTTGATTTTATCAACGGTAACCGCTGTGTTCTAACGCTGTACGAACAAGTTTTTAAGATCTCTCGTCGTTCAGTGAAAGCTAAAGTCGCTGACAATTCGCAGCTGGTGCACACGTGTGTTATGCGAGGGAATGCGAGCACCGAAATAGTCAAAGAATGTCGAATCGATAGACAGCTTGCAACAAAAATAACTTGCGTTTCGTGCAACTATTCTGTAATAATAATCATTGACTTTGCAATAATTATAGAACCTTTCAAACCTTTCAATATTTTTCATTTTTTTTTTTAGTAAAATTGTGAGGCGTAAGTGAATTCTAAGAGTAGATTTTATATTTATATACAAATATATTATATTATTATATTTAGATTATATATACAGGCTAGTATTTAATATATCAACATAGGTTATTCGCTTTTTCCTATATCAGTTAATCACACGAAATTTACCTGAAATTTGTTTAGATTACTAGAAGTTAAAAGTTAGTTAAAAGTCATTTTTATACCCATTCAACACCCCAATGTTTGGCTTGTTGTTTATTTCTATGTTGATATATTAAATAAGTTTCAACGTACGTATGTTTCTCCATGAGAAACGATGCTAATTGAATCACCAGCACTCTATATGATATTCTACGTTTCCAAGATAGAATTCTGGAAATTTGAATTTACTTCCATCTAACGTCTGGTAATATGATTTAAACGATATACAGGCGAATTACAGTCTATCTGCTCTCCTGTTTTATTGTCAAAATTGAGGGGCATTGTCAAGTAAATTCATATCATGTAGCGATAGTTTATAGCCAGCTCGCTAGTGTTATAACGAGGAAGCAATTTCGGCAGGTCTTCCGGCTGAAATCCGTTCTCGTTCTGTCTAATTCGCGCGCCGAGGGGAAAAGGCAGATGCTATTTGGAAAGGCAGAATTCGCACAGTGACGCTTGTTAATTTCGTTAATGGATAAACGGTAGAATGTTATGTCTGGATTTTAGCGATACGCCATTGCTTATTTTCTGTGAAACCGTCCTTTTAATTATGTTAAATTAAATTCCTCGATATTTTGTTGTTTGCTTTCAAACCTGCCGTAGCCTTCCAATCTCTTTTATCATCCAACTTTAGTTTCTATTCTAAGATATTTTTAATTTCTAATATTTCAATTAGATCGTTCAGTTGTTTCGTTAAGAAGATCCTTAGCATAAGGATCAACGATAAATTACGCGTAACCGTAACAAATTTGAAAATGTTGAAATTTACCTTTACTATGAGATTTACTTTCTATGAGATTTGCGTACTCTTTCGATTCGTATAAAAAAGTCGAAGGAATTGCATCGTCGATCGAATAGGTTGCTAGGTGTGACACGTCTTTCGATGTTTGCATATTAAAATTACGTCAGAGGCTCGTAATCAGAGCGATCGATGTGATAGGACTAGTTTTCGCCGTACCAAAACGAGCTTCAATTTGGGTTAGTTTAAACCTGTCCTATTTCTTAAATGTCCATTGCTTTGTTCTAAATATATGTGTATGTACGTACGTACATATCGTTGGAAAATATCGACATCGACTTGGTATCGCTGAAAACGGAATTGGCTGCAGGGAATTTTTCATCCAAGTCAGTTGGGCATTGGCCCGATCACGGGCTCGAAACAGAATTTATTAACTTTCAGATACAGCGTGTTGCCACTGCACGGCATCCGCGATAGTTGAATAAATAAACAAGCAAACGGATCGAAATATCGAAGTTTCAATGGGTTTTGGCACGTACATTATGCGTTTGCCGGCTTAGAATAACATCAATTTATCAAATAACACGCGAGCCACCTTTCATTAACAAGTTGCGAGCGTACAACGTATCGTTTATAATTTACGATCATCGTTGCTACGTTCTGTTCTGAGCTTTCGAGCGTGCACTCTGCGCTTTCGAAATATTTGCATAAATAATGCGAATCGAATAGTCGCAAATCATTCGATTGTCAGGATTTTCAGGAAGAGAATATTTGTGCAACGGTGTTCTCATAAATTTAGTTTAATTAGATATGGAATTATGTTAATCATCAGCAGAGTGCAGATATTTATGTAAAGTCGTATTTTCGTGAACGTAATCAAAGAAATGGAATTGTGAAATATTTGTTCTTTCTGCTAGATGTTTTAATTGGTTTCTCGTGCATTTATGGAAAACTCAAAGGTATAAAAATGTACAATATACAGAAGTATATAAGATATTCAAAATAAATCATACAAATAAAAATAATGTTCAAATTATGCACGTGTAACCGTACAAAATTTCAAATATAAATGTTACAACGTTTATTTCCATATTGATTTGTATTCTTCTTAATCGTTAACTCGATAATCACCATTTGATTTCGTTTTACAAATTCCAGGTGTAAGGTAGGAGACCACGTTACTTATGGACTAACTCGATAATTTTCAGCTGTTTGTACGTTTAATAGCGGGTCAACAATTGCGGTTGCTCTGTTACCATGGATTGCTGTCAGCTAATTGAGATTCCGTCCTTGTTAGTTGCCTCTGCAAACCAGTGTAACTACTGGCTTAATAGTAATCAAACTGTTAAACCAATACGTATAATACCGTAAAATTTACTTATACTGTGTGCGCACCTTGTATTATCAAATGCACGCGTCGTAATAAGAGAATGGTCGCACTTGGTGTCCTGGCGTTGTAAAAACTTGACGGTTACACGGGGCCAGAAAAAGCTTTACGTGTCTAGATTCTACTAAAACAGCAGCAGGCTTGGCAATAAGGATTTTTACAACAATGACGGATGTGAACCACGACGACGCGACGCGACGTGGAGAAATAAGAACGTGATATGGCGAGTCAGAAATGGAACTGTCTTTGCATCTTGTTAGTGCAAATTATTACACCGGTTGACATTTACAGGCCGAATATTAACGAAGAACACGGCAACGCGCTTATCGTGTCATTTATAGCCGAAGACACGGCAGAAATATAAATCTATATTTATTGATTTCATTTTACTTTTGCTTCATCTGGAGACTAAAACAGGGCATTTGACTCGGTCGAAGCGAAAAATGACTTTGCTATGTGCAAAGAAATACATTACCTTTTAGAAATATGCGATAGATCCAACACGTTGATTCGAATTTTCGTTAGACTCAGATAAAATCCGTTTTAAGAGCAGGTGCTAAATTTCTGAAATTTGTTAAACGGTTAAGTCGATCGTTTTCAGGTAGTTCAATAAAGCAAACGCGATTGAGTAAAAGGACGCTTTTGATAACGTTTTGATAACGTAGAATCGATTAATATTGAATCGATCGTTGAATTTTAGAATCGCTTATCCCATTCTCTCCCTGTAGTCTGCGTTTTTCACCCCCGCAGCAAATGAAAAGCAACTTGGGTAATATAAGAGTAACTGACACACAGTATATGGAATTTTTAAATTGCTTTCCTGTAAAAGATAGAAAGTGTAATTTATTGTATGCCTTGCTTGTAGTTTTCGTTTGAGAAATATAACGAGATCGTGACTTTTCCGAATATCCTCGTAACATGTATTAAAACAATAGAGTTTACGTAGGAACGTTTGGCCGGAGAGAAGTAGGACTTCGTAGCAATCCAATTTTCATTGTGCCATCTTGATGTAATGAGAGTTCGATAGAACTTTGATCGGAAGCTTTCTCCGTGGTAATAATATTAATTGTTCAGCGGCCGGATCGACCGTTGTGAAACTTTGTCTATTTCGCGTGAAACTTAACACTTCTTTGCTTTCCATTTTCTCCGATGCTCTCTCGTTTCCCTCCTTCCACTTTAACACCTTGTTTCTCTTCCTTTTCTATTCCTTTTTTTTTATAACAATGAGATTTCGGTAATTAAGCGGCATAATTGGCCAGACGTGAAAAATAATGCAATTTACTTCCTAGTAGGTTAATTAAAGAATTTTAATTATCAGGATTTCAGCCGCGATGTCGTTCGTTCAGGGTCGAACGGGATCCTATCCAACGATAAATTCGCTGTACTAGAATCTTAATTAAGGAAATTTCTTTATGCAGCGTGACTTGAAACAGGAAAAAATTATCTGTCCCGTTCGTTCGATACAACGTCTACGGCGAAGAGCGTAATTGTACCTGTAATAACAAATTTTGTATAAATCATGAATATCGAGGTACACAGGTGTTTGTTCGGTGTTTTTTGTTTTGCCCGTAACGAGAAGCATTCACTGATTTTATTTTTTACTTGCTAGAACTTCGTCAAAAATCCTATAGCTTTTAGAATCGCTTTTTGGCAAGCTTTGTACAAGATTTTAATGATAAGCAAGATTAATTTCATCCTATCGCTTTTCAATCTTCTTCTGTAATTCAAGAATCGATGTCAGTGTGGATTCAAAAGAGAGTTTCGTACTTTTCATTTTAAAAATTCTCTCGAACCTTCAATTACGATTAAAATCGACATTATATAGCAGACAATCTGACGCAGAAAAATCCAAAAGACAGTTTTTCAATGAATTTTGCGTACCTTTCTTCGTGTGTTAGGATCTCGAACCTATCGAGGTTGTAATTGTTTATTCACGAAACGGTATATTTTTAACCGCATGTAACTAATTTTTCTGCGACATATTTTCATCGTGCTGCTTCGTTATATCGTTTATTCGATAAACTAGGCCAATATCAATACGAAAACCTTACGTGTACAATACGAAGTAAAGGTGAACCGAGGGATTGTTAGCCAAACGAGAAACGTTCGCAACTTTAAAAAATTGTTTGGATTAGCACCAACGATGTAAAATGTTCTGCGTATTTTTTTTAACGTCGATGATAATAAGCCATGATTTACGAGTATACTTAAATCTGTTGACGTAGGCTCAGTTCTGTAATAATCCTCGAATTTTAGCGTTTTATAAAACTCTCTACATATAGATGTTAAATTGCACGTATGAATTCTACATGTTTCCATATATTTCCTGTTTGATGAAAACGTATCGATTTCCATGCGAATCGGTTTTATTTCACACAGTCTCCACTCTCATATCGGATACATTTTCGACTCGATCAGGTTTGCCCACTTTATAATATTTCTACGATTCATCTCGTGAAGTGGTTAATAACTTCACTGCACAGAAAATACTACGAACTCGAGATGGTTGCAATCTATGCGTTATACGTAATGTGCACGTATGATTCACATACGTCGCTCTGGACCACGTTCATTTTTCAGAAAAGATAAAATCTCTCATCAAATCAGATTGATTAAGTCTCTACATGCAACACGTTCTCTAAACTGCCAGAGATTCTGTCGTATGTTCTTTAATGCTTCAGATTCTATGTGTATCCACAGGAGACTGTTTTCCTTTATTTTATAATTCAAGTAAATAGAAAATTCATAGATTCCGATAGATTCCAGTGAATCGTTTACTATCCATTCGAACACGTTAGTTTCTCTTCATTTCTCAATTATTTTTAGCAAGTCTGTGCGGAAAGAACTTATCTCGTATTGATTGATTAGCTTTGACGTTAACTTTGGGTGTGAACACATTGTATACCGATGCAATACGGATACCTGGTGTGCTTTTAGCGCGTCGCTACTCGCAATACGTCGCGAACTTTCTTTCACGGAATTCAATTCGCTACCGTCCATAAAAATACAGTAAGGTAGCTTGTAATTTGTAATAAGAATAAGGAAAACGAATATTCTACGTATTCTTCAAAATCAATTATCGATATATGTTGTTTTTTTTATTAATGAAGATAGAAATTGAGAAAATTCCTCGTGTTGCATCACGATCCGAGCGATGGAAATCAGATGGCGAAGGTGCCGTTCTTTTTTATATTTTTATAGTCGAATGTTGAATTTGAGATTCTTGACTTCCTCTGCAATTTTCGAAATTCCTCTCCTTCACGGCCGCGGACACGTTTTGATTTGATTAAAAATCACGAGCAGCTCTTTGACGCAGAATATTCATGCAAAGTAGGCGGGAAGGAGGAAGCGTGAAATAACGACGTTTAAGAGGATCGAGAGTTGCTCGTGTGGCGCGGAAATCTCATTGCCCCGATCTTCTCTAAGTTACAAATTCACTCTGTATCCCGTGCCGCAATGAGATTTACACTTTTACCTTTTTGCCTCGTCGAAGACGGATTAAAAAGCGCATTAAGCAATTTCAGAGCGAAAGCTTTAACATAAACTAACGTGTTTACACAAGGAATCATAAATTGGGTCAAATCGAGAGTATACAGTGGACGGTACACTAACGTAAGTAATTGGATGGCTGGTGCAATTCGGTCGGAAGATCCATAAAAACCATTTATCATTAATCGTCAGATCGTCTAATGAATTCATGTCCTTGGTTTTTCTGTTATTTTCACCCTTTGAGCTTTGATTCCATTCCCATTTTCTTTTTTTTTTTTTAATTAATGGCAGTTGCGTTTCGTTATTAGGCCACAGATTTTTATACATTTAAGGGAAATTTAAAAGTGCCACAGCTATAAAATGCACATAATGTGCAAAAGGATGTTTAAGGTGAAGCATTTGTTATAAGATTTAGCGGATGAAATAAATTTTTATGCAGGTTCCACTTATTTAGTTGCGCTAATAAAATTATGAAATTGCGTAAGAGCGTGTGGTCTATTCGTTATAGCGCTGACGATGGAGAATGTTAAAAAATGGTCATTTCCGAACCTTCTTGCGAATAAAAAGTTCCCGTCAGAACATTTAAAAGCATCTGCCAAGGAAGGAAAAATATTGTTAGTATTTATCCGAAACGCGATTGGAATTGATCCGACTACAGAATAATCATTCATCCGTATCGACATACTAATTCTTCAGAAATCCTTCTGATGAATCAGTTGAAGTTTGAAACCCAGCAAATCTGAAGTGCTAGCAGATTGTTGGCACGCGAGAACAATAGTCAACAACGATCTTGTTGTTGTACTTCGAACTTGCTGGATTCCAAACTTCGGTCGATCTACCAGCAGAATTTCTAAAGAATTATTTCCTCGGTATCTGAAGAAGACGAAGATTAAATGTAACGCATGGGTGAGTTCGATCGCTGCCGCCTTTATCAACTTTCCCATCGCATTTCGGGTAAATGCTGCCATTTTTTCTTCCTTGGGAGATGTCGTTAAGAGAACTTTTCCTCCCTAAGGGGGTCCAGAATCGGCTATTTTTTACATCCACCTATCAAAATGCTTTATGTAACACGCACACGATACGGACATTAACGTTTTGTACCATAAATATTCAAATATTTTTACAAATTGCTCTACTAACTTCTTTACGAGAAGTTTGAGGGGAAATTTCTATCGAGTACCGATCGCTCGATGACTTCGGTACGACTATCGCATGCGCGTTGTCAATCGTTGACATGTTGTTCCGAATCGAGCGAACGATAATAATGGGATAGAAATGGATTTTCGTTATCCTCGAATTAATTAACCGACAGTATGTTGCTGGTACCTGGCTGACAGGAACACTTATATATCTTAGGCGAGTATATGCGATTCACGGCAGGGTGCATCGAATGCCTGACGCATTAATCCGTAGCAGCAAGTAACATGCTGCATAATCGGGCTATTGTAAGTGTGAATGTGTGTAAATGGACTGACGCATCTAGCGCAGTGGACGCAACGCTAAACGATCGGCTAGACGCAAACTCTGGATACAGCGCTAGATGCTACGCTAGATGCTACGCTAGATACAATGGTAGACGTAATCAAACAGCCTACTTGGAATTTCATTGCGGCACGCACGTCGCGCCTCAACTACGCTATTGCGAAAATGAAACGGTATCGCACCTGCGGTTAATCGCTAGATCTTCCATCGATCTGTGCCTGCTCATCGAGATTTCCCAATCTTTTGTCATATTCATTAACGTCAATAAATTATACATTTCTAAATTGTATCGCATTTTTAGATTAATTTCTCCGTTTATTTCTACACATATTTGTTAATTTCATCGAGGTTCCTGAATGTTTCATCGTATTCGTTAATAGTAATCAATTATAAGATCAGTAGGTTGGTCGGAATTTTTTGACCAACTCAACGCATTTCTAAATTGCATGGTGTTTCTAATTTAATTTCCCAGTTTATTCCTAGTTTTGTTTGTTACTCTATCGAGGTTCCTGAATGTTTCATCGTATTTGTTAATAGTAATCAATTATGAGATCAGCGGGTTGATCGGAATTCACCAAAGCTGACCGACCAAACGTATTCCTAAATTGCATGATATTTTTAATTTAATTTCTCAGATCATTCCCACCTTCCTTTGTTAGTTTATCGAGATTCCTGAATGTTTCATCGTATTTGTTAATAGTAATCAATTATGAGTAATAATAATAGTGATCAATTATCATTCCTAAATTGCATGATGTTTTTAATTTAATTTCCCAGTTTATTTCCAGTTTTGTTTGTTGGTCTTGACGAGTCTTCCCAAATGTTTTATCATATTCGTTGGCGAAGGTTGATTAGAACCTTCTAATCAACCGAACACATTTCCAAATTGCATTTGTTAGTTTCTTTTCGTTAGGCTCGTCTCATTTTGTCTAGTGTCTCTTTTATATTTTACGTTGAATCATTGTAACATCGTTATTGCTAAATTGCGATTTCATTGGTCCTGTTTCCACATCTGTTTGCCGATGCTTCTACTTCCTGACTGTTCGTTATGTACATTCTTTAATGTTATTCTTCCAATCGCATGATATTTGACTAATTACCGTTTATTTTATGTTTGAATTCATTCGTCTTCCGTATCTATTTGTTTCCATTCTATTTGCCTAATTAACCACGTTTTTGCGTGTCTATTTTATGCTCGAATTCATTCGTCTTGTATCTGTACTCTTGTCTACGTTCTATTATATTTCTCGAATTTGCTATGTATTCATAACGTTCGTTCTATCTTCTAAATTCATTCATCTTGCATCTGTATCTACCTGTCGACGTTTCTATCTCTCCACATCACCATGTTCCTTGATATTAATTTTTTAAAATTACCTGCTAATTAGTTAGCTTTGTTTTATTTTGATTAATGTCTATTTCATGCCTGTATTACTGAAACGTATTCATTGCTCTGTATATGGTGAACACTTTCTAGTGGAAATGAGTATGCAAAGTTTGACTCTATATGTTGGATTAGTGCGAGTATATCGACCAATGTCAGCCATTGACCGAAGCCATGCCCACGGATAGATAAAGCTGCATATGCCCGGTGTGCATATTATGCATGCATAGTGACCAAACGCCGATATGCGTCTTGCATTTGCGAATTGCATTAAAATGAAAACAACAACTGGGACGAGTGTACGTACACATATACATTTTCACATCGTTCTTCTCGGCAATTCTCATCTCTTCCGAATCTTTGTTTTATTTTTACCTTCAACGTATTCGTATACGTTATTCGTGTCAGACGCGTTCGTTTCAGAGAATTTATTGCACAATTTTGCCGCAATCGATGGTTGATCGATATTCAAATAATGTAAATTTGATCCCTCGTAGATAATCCAAGCAACATTACAGCGTTATCTTATATGGCTCGTAGTCGAACCAGTGGAATTTATATTAGAATCTCATGAATGCTCGCCTCTTAGGGATCTGCCTTACTGAAATTTACAAATAATTCCGAGTCTATTAGCATTCTGGCATAATTACATTAGCAAACTGCTAATGGAGAAAATCACAGCATGTGGAAGCTGTTTCTGCAAGATTATTTCAACTATTATTGCTATTATTAATTTACCGTTATTTAAACGACAGAATATTTGAACTTAATGTCCAGGACAGTTCTCTGTTTGAATCACAAGGAAAGACACGCAACGTTATTATTACGCTTATAGTTTCCTTCTTTTCAGCTCTCTTGTTTGAAGATGTTTAGATTATTAGATTCGAAGATAAACGAAGTACTCGGTATATTTGCCACAAATTTATAGGCTCGTAAAAGGTCTATGAAAGAGCCTATAGGAGAGCTACTCGTTAATAAAACATTAGATCGATGGTAATAAAGTATAAAGGACATTCGTGATTGTAACAATGAGTATGGTGATAAAAATTATTAATGGACATTTCAATCAACAAACGTGTCAAAACTTTCGACTAATCAACCCACCACATTTCAGTGATTACAATCTAGCTTCAATTATGCATACGATGCTCGATCCGATTGAAGCAGGAAATCGTTTTACGATTTAATGCGTTCGATAGACACTGACTGTATTAAATTTGGAAGTGGCGCGAAATCGACTGTAATGTGAAAAACGAGATTCCGTGAGAAACGCGTTGTTCTCTATTCAGCGTTGGAATTTGTAATAGTAGCTATAACGATTAGCGCTATTTCGGGCATCTCGAAGGCAAAATGCTTACGCCCTGATTTAATAGAGGGCAACGTGTGCATAGCTTTTAAGCTTCTTGTCTGAGGGTGTAGGCATAGATCGTGAACGGATGTCGTTGCAGCAACGTCGTTACGACCATCGCCGCCTATTTTCGGTTTTTCCAGTCCCTTGCTTCAGCCTGAATTCCCGATATTTTTATCGAAGCCGTTCGCCATGCTTAAAATCGATATCCCGATAATGCATGGACACTTGCAAATATACAACCGAACGTCACGCTGCTTGCGTTGTTCCTTCTTTCTCATTCCTCGTTGTTTCTTCAACAATTACGCATATTCACCGATAGAGAATATGTATCTTCTCTTTCGGCATTTTACGAAAATCACACGAGACTCTAAACGACAATAAGTTAAGTGTTCTTCTGACCTGTAGACACATGTGGATATGTGACACGTTAATCGTCGATGTTGATTGTTACGATTGACAGCAAAATGAAAATGTTACGTATACGAAGTAAACGCAGAGTTGGGAAAAAATCGACGCGGTTTGACACGTAAGTTTTACTTTATGATAGCGCAATGAAATTACATTTTGATAGAAATGAACGAATGTCTGGATATTTTTGAGCTATACGGTACACATATGGTTATATCCGGTCTAACGACTGATCTCGTTAGCGAATCAAGCGTAAGTTGCAAACAAACAACGACAGTCGTAAACTGTAATTTGCGAAAGTAGCGCAGCACGAGCATAATATACGCCGACTCGAATTGCCACCACGCATTTATAAATTTCCTCGTTCTACCTACAAATATTAATCACACGGTAGAGAAGAGCATTCGCGTCGCCCTCTCCACGCTACGCAAACGCGTTTCATTTTCATGCGACAATATCGGTTTAGAGACTGGCCACAACCGGTATGCTACGCAACAATGTCAACCATCCAGTCTGTTAAATAATCGCTTAACGCGTCTATTTCCCTACCAGAATAATCCTTGAAATTATTCGCGCGGTTACCGTTTATACCGGCTGACAAAAGTATTCGAAGATTTGTATAAATCTTCTATGAATATATTGGTGCGTAAAATACACATTTTCAACGAAACGTTTTGAAATTTCATTAGCATTGCAATGAGACGCGATTATCATAATTGCGTTGGTAAAGTTTGAAACAATTCTCAAAATGTATATAGGAGCTGCAACATATTTAATGAAACTACACATTTCATCGTTTATTCATCGTGTTAATGTACCTTAATATTCGATGAATATCCTTAACGTTCGTATTATGTTTAAAATGATTATTCTTCTTTGCTTTCTACATAGATTTCCAAATAAGTTTCAAACTTTTCCAATATAATCGCGATAATCGTGCATTGTTACAAGGTTAATGCAATACAAAGTGTTATTTAATTTATTAATTATTTGTCAATAAAACATTCTGGATAAGTTATAGTATCTATCTGCAGATCATCGACGTAGTCTGCCAACTTATATATTCTAATTAATTCGAGCAGTAATATTGGTAATCATCGATGAATCGCGTTTCAAATTTTAATATACTGTCGGTCAATCATTAAACATGTAATTAAAGTTATTTGTTCATTCTACAAGAACATGAATATTACGTTGTCCATTAATTTCTCATTAATTTACGCATTTTATTAACATTCACGTACCGTTGGCAGAGATTGTCTAATCGTCGTTACAGCTTTTGTAGCTCGTACTAATAATCTCTCGATCGAGCGATTATATCGCGAACACGAACGACACAGCTTTCTAGCCTTAATACGGCCAAGTTTATTTAAAAAAGTTTTTTCATAAAACTGCGACAGCTTATGTTTCATTGGATGGGTTATATTACAAATACCGTGCCGCGTTTTCCCATTCACGAGCAAAAAGTTTCCATTTCCAAAGCCTTATTATCCTCCTGTTAGATTTTATCTGGCAGCGTATTCGGCGACTGGTAATTTCGCGCCCAATGTACGCGCACAATGAAACAAAAGTTTGGACATCGTTCTCGAAACGAATTCAAGCAATTTCTAACACGAGTATTAATTCCTCTCGATGGTTTCGTTCAAATTGCATTCTATCGCGCGTACCCAAATATCGCGTATTATCATCGCTCCACTACCTGCAAGCGCTCGAAATTTCGATGGACGATTAATATCTGTCCCACGTGGAATGGTCGCGAAATTTAGGAATTCGCGTGCGGCCGGAGATTAAGATCGGTTCGCGGAATACGCAGCGAAACGGTAGCGAGTTGTAAATTAGTGTTATCGAGTTAACTTGCTGGTAATTAGCAGTATGAAAAAACTTGTCAGTCGAAGCTGGATTTACGGGGACGCGAAGTGACGTGCGGCATGAATCGCTGTAAATTGAATCGGCTGGCTGGAAGTTACGAGGACGTAGCACGAAACAGAAATGAGCCATAGTAGTTGCGGTCCAAGATCCGAACTTGGCTGATGGGTGTCCGAAGTTGCGGGCAAACGCTCGGTTTTGCTTGCAGGATCTCGTGGAGAAAATTGTCAAGGCTACACGATGGAAGACAAGTATGTATGTAAGCGAGGATCGATAACACATGCGGAGGGTGCGCTTCGTGGAAAGACAAGAAGGGATCGAGAGCGAGAAAGGCTACGGTGAAAGAGAGAATATGAGAGAAAGCTGGGGGAATCAAAGTGACGAAAACGAGAGGAAAGTGTTGGTAGCTGTTCTTGTTCAATTGTCTATCGAGTCGGAAGGATTTGCTCATGAATTTCGACCCTTCGTTTTCCCGAATTATATGTCGTTTATGTATGTCGAAGCAAGAGGAGACTTACGGTGTACGTAGACGCGAATTAATCGGACCCTGGTAATCTTTATACGAGTTTGAATCAATTTCACGCGTACTCCAATTAGTTCTGAAAATCGAAATTCCGATGACACTGTAGCAAAATGTAATTGAAAAGTTCGTAATCCCGGTAGGATTAATTGCAATTAGTTTTGGCGAAAGATTTTGGAAAAGAAGGATACATTTGATATATCGTACAGATGTAATGTCATTTAATCAAACTTTCTCATTTTATGGCTATAATTGAGTAAAAGTTGTTATATAAAAAGGCAGGTTATTCGAAATTTTATTAAATATACGAAATAAGAGAACGACAATGGAGTTGCGGTTATTACGTTGCAAGGCAATAGATTTACAATCGACAATTAATATTTCAAAATATTCATCGTTTTCATCAAACTGACTGAATAATAAAAAGTTGAATTTTTACTGCATTACGAAGTTCATTTTAAGTTTGCTTCGTCTCCAATGACGAAGCAATCAACTCTTTGTATCAATTCATTGCTCGTATCAATACTTGTTTGACATGTTCTTTTTAATTAAGGCTGATCCACATACAAAAGCCCAATGATGTGAAATCGGGACGATATCAAAGGCCAAAGTACCGTTCTCTTCGCGTGTCGTATTTTTACTATAATCTCTTCATAAAGCTTTAAATGACCTGTATTTATATGACAAAATATGATTAACAAACATCTGCATGTTCGATCGGATGTACACACGTATTTTTGTTATAATCTCTTAATAAGGCTTTAATTAACGTTTACAAACGTATATTGCAACGTATGTTTTTCGCTTAATTATACTCATAGAACACACTGGCAAAGTTTGACTAAAAATCACTCTGAATATTCGATCAGACGTATACACAATGACAATGTATTTTACACGTTATATCGATCAACAGCAAACTATTTTTCTTGTATCCGATAAATCGTCTAAAGTTAATCGATCAATTTCATGGCGCGAATAGATGCATAGAAACGGCGTTGCGGGGCTACTATAAAACGAAATTAAATTTCTTTGAATCAGAATGACGCAGTCAGGTGCAGGCAATAATTGTTATCGATAAGCGGGAAATAACTGGAGGCGATAATTATTACAATAAATTCGTTCTCGGTTGAGGCGTTGCTAGTAGCGGCGAAAAATAGAGGCGATATTAAAGGGAAAGGTGGTTAATTGCCTGCGGCGAAGACAGCTCGAATAATTTTACTATAATTCCCGGCCATTTCTCATCCAGCTGAATCCCAAAATCCCATAACGATTTAATACTTCTGCCCTGTCATTCGTGCTCGAAATCCAACGAGATTTCGCGGTCCTATGGTCGAATGGCTCGTTTTATACTCTTCGACGTTGTGTCGTTCGAGTGCCATAGAATTAATTCGATCTATGAACTGAGCGAAGATGCGGAGCTTTATACTGAGTACTCGTCTAGTCTATTTTATGCTAACCGGAGGACGATATAGCGAAATTGTAAAATATATTATGTATAAATATTGTTTAGGTTCGTTATGGCTCGTGTTTAGATCTTCTTCTCTAGCTTTATTCTTATGTACATACAGATATTAGAAAATTTAGCATGCTCGCTTTAGAGTATAAAGGACTCATGTAGGGTATGTAAAATGTACATTCTTTTCTTTCAATTGTACCAAGTATTCAATTATATGAAACTGTCATCTTGTCCGGCATTTTATACGTATAGCGTCAAGTAGATTCGTGGATTCAAGAGATTTAGCCGCAGCTATAAGGCACTTGCGACAGTTGTATTAAATTAATTTCTACCATCATTAAAAGTTCAACGTTGAGTAGTTATATGCAGACTGCGAATATCTATGCAAATTAATACTTTTATAAATATTATTGAAAATAATGGAACCTAAACTGAAATTCGTTTCATGCATTACATATTGTAAGGAGTGTACTCTATTTCGGATATCTTCGCGTTCTATACGCGTTCTGTTTAAAAGCGTGCTTCTTTGAGGAATTTTTGAAATTAATTTTTGCAAGAAGGAGCTGGCTCTGATGAGATTCTATTATATATTCCGACGACTTCCAATGAATCTCAGATTGCTCGTTACGGTTATCGAAAATTGTAAACTTTAAACGCTCACCAACTTTACGATCTCACTATGTCGCTATCACCAAGTATGCGTATTTTTTCAACCTTATATCTTCTTATTCTTCTCGGAAGATATCTGCCCGCAGGGAAGCAGTGTAGATATGCTTCGACCGAATCTTTTTGTAGGATAGCTTCCCGCAAGGTAGAAGTGAAATTATACTTGGACCGAATTTTTTCGTAAGGTATCTTCCCCCAAGGTAGAAGCGGAAATGTTTTTTGACTGAATTGAAAAGGAGATTGTGATGCCAGAGAAAATGGTTGTGTTATAAGGAGATTACTTTTTTAACCAGCTAGTGATTTTCCCATGGAATATTTCGTTAGAAGAGGACGTTATGGTCTCTCGTTACAATGTTTTCATCGTGTAACGTCGGAATGCTAAATGCAGTCTGCGCAACAGAGGCTGGATAAATAATCACGAAGTGCTGTCACGAGCTCTGTGTCAAAGTACCGCTCATAAATGTAGATAAAATACAGCTCGTTAATCTGTAGACGCTTTGAAATTCCAGATTTAACGAGTAATATTGAACCGCCAAATTTAAACCTCGATGAATTTCATTTTATACGCGCGAACCTAATAAATGCACGATCTATTGAAATTTAAAATTTCAATAGAGTTTTAAATAATACGATAACCTCTTCTCTACGTTGTCAGTAGTTTGATCGAATGACGTAAATCGGCTGAAAATAACGAACTCCTTAAATAACAAAACTGCTGCATAACGTTCCACAGAGACGGCAAATTGTTTTAAGTTTTAAGAATAAATTCCATCGTGTTATGATACGACGGCTCCAACAAACGATAAAATCGTACTCAATCTGCATCCTATTTGCATTTCTCTAGTTAAGTTTAATTTTGTTAAAAATAAGTGGGTGTCCATATACTTTCGAACGATAGCGTGTGCTTGTCTCGCAGAAGGGTAAAGCTTCTTCCTCCAAGTGGATAATAAAAAGTAGAATCAAAAGGTTAAATAAACTTTACCATTGTTCCTTGTTCGTTGATATTCAGGTTTGGAAACTTCCGTGTGAGCATATTTCGCTTACGTGCAGAGATCGATCTCCCTCGTGTCCCGAAAGGAAGGGCAACTTTTACCCCAAAGGGGGTTTATCGACATCGCCTGATCGCCGATGAACTCGATTTATCGTTTTATCCTTGCCCCCTCTAACGTATAGTGCACTTTCGTCGGTTCGGGAAACACTTTAGCCGGCTTTACTTTAATTTCCTAAAGGGCTGATAAGAGGCGCATGTTACGGAGGATTACTACTTAGGAAGGAGCGAAGGAAGAACAGAAAGAATAAAAGCAAACGGAAATAACGTGTTGTATTGTCACGTGCCGCGACCCGCACGATCCGTAGCGAGAAAGTAAAATTGATAATTTCTTTCAAATCAAGGTAATTTAAAACGTTTATTTGAAACCGTGTTTACGGTATTTGAAGCGAAAGGTAGTTAAAGCCGCTAAAAGCTATATTTTGCGAAAACTTATCTAACTATGTCTTTATATTTACCTAGTTATGTTTTTATAACGATATTAAGATAATTTAGATTGTAAACAAAGTCGGCAGTCGAACAAACGTTGGGGACCTTCCCAAACATTTTTAAAAGAAAGACCCCGACGTTTTTTCATCTCCGACAGATATAAATGTAGCGACTCAAAGAAGTCAGTAAGAACAATAATTACCGTTCGTCAACCGAATAATTACCATTCGAAGAGTTAGTTATCATTTTGTCCATCGAAGAGTTAGTTATCATTTTGTCGACCGAAGAATTTCTATCCGTCAGTCTGTCAGTCAATTGTCAATATCGAAATCGAGTAAGATTTGAATAAGTCATTACATATTGTAAATTTACTTTCGAACAACTTTAATCCTCTCCCGTGCCAGTATTCCCGCACATAGCAGGTTAGCCGAAAGTGGACCTTATTGCCAGTTGCATTAAACGCCAGTTAACGCTACCTTCTCGTTCGCAACTAAATAGAACGTAACAGTATAAAACGTAGTTTAGCAGAGGAATGCGTTAATGATAAATGAAACATTAATTGTAAAAGTCTTAGTTATCGATACAGTTATTCTCTTTTCAGTTATTTCAGTTATTTTCTGCATTTTTGGACAAGTTAAAACCGTCAAAATGCACAGACTAATATACAGACATAATATTAGGTCGTCCGAAAAGTTTCTTTCGTTTTACAAGGAAATAATGGATGCACAACATTTTCCATTTTATGTTATTTTATCGAATTACGTATGACGTTCCCTGTTTGTTCTATCAAAATAAAAATCACAACGTTCGACAGATTAGGTTTCACGTTTGTATAAGGATGCATCGTTGTAAAAGACGTGTCTGTAAAAGAAAGACATTTTTCGGACAATCTAAATAAAAGTATGTATAACACATTCAAAGTACGACACACGTTATAATATTTTAGCGAATGAAACAAATCTGAGCTTAGCTGTATATCAGTATATTGTTAGAGGTATTCGTAGAAATATGAATTTGCATAAACATCCGCAGTCTAGCGGTTAGGTGCCATTACGAAATCACTATCGATCGTCTAAACTTTTGCACAGTATTGTATCTTTATTCGTGCCTGTGTCCCGCAGGAGATGCAAGATATAGATGATCGTACGCGCAAACTTGTCGCAATGGAGGACATTCGCGCTTCCGTTTCCATTTCCAATCGCCCAATGGATGAGCAATTCCCGTTTACAGGCTATAACAATGGAATTTCAAATGTCGATAAAACATTCACGATGGGTAATGTTTCTTGGCAAATCCATTGCGAACGTTCTATTCGACAGGATCGATGCGGCGCGCAGTGGCACATACGGTGAACAAAAATCAAAGTAATCATTGTTCGATTTCGGTCTCATTATTCGACGATATCGTCAGTCTGCCAGCAAGTAATATAAATGTAAATAATAATTTTCCAAAAATGAAAAAAAAAACTCTGATTTTTGCATGACACTTAAATGTTGAGAAAGTGGAAAAAGTTACCGCGCGTGGTTAGACAAATAAATGTTGGAGATATTTGAACCGAGCCGGGCAGCGAGGGAAATACAAAGAGATTCGATAAACAGGCTTTTACTCACGTCGGATTCCTTTATATCGAATTTCAGGAAAACTGCCCATTACACGTATTTCTTTATCCTTGTCCCGAATCCTCGTTCAAATGACGCGCCGAGGATTGCGAAAACTCGCGAACGTGGTGAATTTTGCTTCTTGTCCAGTATCCTCGTTTCTTATTCAAACGTCGTGCTGTGCGACAGACGGAAGACTTAACGAACGGGATAATGAGAACGCGACATCCGAGGAGAAAGGACTCGCAGATTCCTGTGATTTGCATTTCGTAGAAACGCAGAGTATATCAGCTTCAATTTCGTCGGCCGTCTTCAGCGAATTCACCAGTAGCACAGAGGGAAGACTGGTTATTGCATGGACGTTCTCGTCCATCCGATAAAGACTTCTATTTTGGTTCGAGCCAGATCGATCGCGCTGCAAAATTGGAATATCGATCGCGAGCGTGTTGCTTTTTAGTCGTGTCGCTTTTCCCTGGTGTATGTAACAGCACGCACGACACGAAGATTTATCAATCGCATGAAAATCGTGCGTATGGGAATTTATGGAAGAAGTTGCGATAATATGGGAAACAATAACAGTTGCTGGGCGTTCGCCTTTAAGAAAAATCAATTTTCTCCCATTGGTTGCAGCGTCGTTAGCTCCATTTTTCGATTGAAAGAACCCTCCTTCATGGCGTTTATATTTCGCGAAATCAGGTTCTTCTCTTTAAAAACCAAGAGGTGGAAGGAAGATCGTATTGCGCGAGCGTACGGTGCCCTGGGACCTAGCGGGCAATTTTTCACTTTTCTTTTTGTTTTTCTGTCTACAAGACCGACTTTTTTCATCGTGGAATACATTTTATTAGGAAGTTCGTAAGTACGGTCGGCTTTGTAGGGCGACCTAGGGCGAAACGGGCTCCTGTCTTGGATAAGGAATTGTTCTGATCTTGAATTCGAGTAGTTCGCCATAGGCGCTTTTCCACGTAATTTAAGGAATAGGATACAAAAAGGGATTCGTTGTGGAGGAAGAGACGAGCCGAAGCTGAACTCCGCAATATTGAACTTGTCGTGGGAAAACGATCGATTAACTCTTCGACAATGTTATCAGACAGCGAATGTATAAATTTCACATGAAAAGAGAACATCGTGCTCGATACAGTTATTAATATCCATTTCCTAGAAAGAGCTTCGAGCGAGAAATTTACGTATCTGATGCTCAGAGTGTTCTTCTTTGTTCACCGCTGAACTGATATTATGCGTTTATTAGTAAAATTTTACAGGCTATACGATTATTGATAAATTCTATAAACAATTTATATCGTACGGCAATGATATTGCTACGAATGCCTGCAAGGTATACCAGGAATATCAGCGATTTTACTTGTAACTTGTAAAATTGTGAAAACTGTATAACAGAGTTCTACAAGCTACGACTCGTGACTCGTAAATTCGTCAAGGTTCTTCCAAACAATTAATTGTGATAACGACTGAACTTGTCGAAGAGATCTTAATATATTTAAAAAATCAGAAAACGTAAGAAATCCCGAGGCTAAAGAAATCCCGAGGGTAAAAAAATCCCGATCTTGCCAATCGTTGATTTTCTCTCCGCGAGATGACGAAACGTCCGCCTGCTCACGGGATTCAATTCGATCCGAACCTTTTAAAAACGTAATCTAATTATCTCAATAGAACGAGCCATTGATCTTGGAAAAGAGGAAGGATATAAAAGAGCATTGTGCTGGAAGCAAGTTACGATGCCTGCAAATAAAATCTGCGGAATCGAAGATAAACTGCGGCGGACAGCCAATGGAGAATCTATTATTTAATCCAGCCGATGCGCTTCTCCATATTTTACTTTGGGAATTCTGGTATCTGAATGCAAACCGTTAGAGGAAACCAGAGCAATAAAGGGATATTTATTTTTACCACAAAGAGAAGAATATCGAGTTTACGAGATGCATCGTAATATTTGCATTCTCGGTCAAGTACTCGGGTGTCGGAAGAGTCGCGAGATTATTCCGTAGTTGGAAGGAAACGGTGCGGTAGCTATTAAAACGACACTCGAGAGCAATTTTTCTTTCGATTGCAAAGAAATTCGTTACGTTTCGCGATAAAAAGCGCCACGAAGCCGAGCGAAAAGTAATTTCCCTTCGAAAGTCTCCAGGACATTTTTTGCTCAACCGACTAGTTTGCCTACGAAATATGTGTTTAAGCTTCGTATTCACTTGAAAATTGCTCCATGCAACTAGCTAAATAGCGGTACATCTCATCAGCGGATACACTGCACCGCGAAAAGAAACTAGAAAGTTCGTCTATATTTCGTTTTCCTACTTTGCGACGATGTCTTACGAATCTCGTTTCTGCATGGTTTGAGGATTTTGCTAATGGCCGTGAAATGTTACATCGATTTCAGGTAGAATTAGAAAAATCATAACTAAACTACACGTTGCATTAACGATAGCTTATGACGAGCATGCGGTACGTCGTGCGCGAACACTTTCAGCATCGTTCAACTTATCGTTAGTAGATGATACACGGAAAATTATAAACTAATAGAGCTATATGAAAAGTATAGTTACGACGAATAAATTAGATCGTTTCTAAAGCTACACTTAAAAGCCAGAAACACAGAGAATTTCAAATATTTTACGATATCTTGAGAAATGAAAGAATACTTTAATTAAGAAGGGTAGCATAATATTCTAGCACACGCAGGTGTAATAATAATAAAACGTAAAATCATTTTGTTGATCATTCTATACCTTTATAATCGAATTACGTCTTGTCGGAAACAAGCTCGAGCGGTAGTCTCGTTACTTTCTCGTTGTACCGTGAGCTTCGAAACAGACATAAAGAGGAAGTGTGCTTAACGTCTACTTCGAAGATCGTGCACTTCTCTGGAAGTGTAATTTAAAAGAAATGCAGCGAGTGGAGCTTTCTATCTGCTACAAAGGCCGAACGAATGTGATAGAACATCCGTGAAATCGGTCGGAATTGGCTTTTCGGTTTCTTTTGTTTGAAGGATGGCGCTTCGTTTTCGAAAGCAATTTCTTTTCATACGCGAAACGTGTTTCATATTATTTGCCAGCTTTGAAAGAGAAGAAGCTGTAAACCGGAGGAAATGTCGCTGCGAATTACAAATTATAGACGATAAGGGACGGAGGTCGAAGAAACATGCGGGAAACAATAAAACTGTCTCAACGAATGCGATGCCTGGATGAAGAGATGAATAAATAAATGAGCCCCCGCAGGCCAAGTTTTAAAGTTCAGCCCCCGAAATTAGATTTACCCTCTCGGTGGTTGTTTATTCTTCGGGGCGGATGTTTTTTCCAGCGAAGACGAAAGCAAACAAAGAAACGCGGTTTTATCGTGTCGTTTCCTCCGTCTTCTATTCTCAGAAAGGGAAAAATCACTTTAATAGTCGTGATATCTACAGCGACGCGATATAAAATATGAATATTAAAGCCGCTTCTATTGTCGGAGGAATGCTGCTGCAATTGTTTACTTCGATTTCATAAACTCCAAACCAATGGAACACCGTAGCTGTAAATCAAATATTCAAACATCCGTTATTTATTTATCGACCTGCTTATGGCATTTTTTCCTCTCTTAAATAATGTTATATCTTTCTTCTTGGAAACTTCAATGAAATCGGGGCTTCACTTTTTATATTTAGATATTAATTAAAAAGCGTGGGTTCGATGAAAATCATTGACTTTCTGCTGGAAGGAACTTGTTAAAAGAGATGTTAAATTTATCCATTTTTTCCTTTATTCCAATAACATCTCCTTTGGTTTGTAGTTGCCGAAATATTACTGGCGAATATTTTTCACGGAGTAATTCTAATAGAGAATAGAAAATTCGATTTCTACACGTACGAAGGTGGACATACAAAGTGTTCTTGCGTCTTGAGTATATTGTACATGTACATTGTACAATGAATAATGGATGTCGATAGCAGGCACTGAAACAATGATAAAGAAAACCGGGCAACAGCGTATGCCATTTTCTGCAAGATGTAGTCGCAAATTCATGCATTCTTTGCATGATATTGAAATATTTAAGAAAAGAAGAAATTTTCTCAATGCCTGGAACTACAGTATCCTTGTAGGAAGTAATATCAGAAAATTTCCAAGTATCGTTGGCGCGAGGCTCGTGTTTGTTCTTAGCCGAATGAAATTCATTTTCCAATGCGATTTCGTGCAGCTGCTATCGAGCGCTACGCCGATGGATTCGCGCGTTCCGATTGCAGAAAATAACAAAGTGCGGCTGTCCCAGTCGCTGGGTTTCCAATGATACGCCGCTGGCTGAAGTTACAGAATAGAAATGTAATGGGCTGGAAAATTAGCAGAGGAAACTAAGAAAGGCAAGAAACGCAATAGATATCTTTTCGACGTTCTTACTTTTCTCTCAACTATCGATACTCTGCCTTTTTTCCCCAAACGCTTTTTACTCTTATTTCATTGCAAGATCTCGCTCAACTCGATACGTTCGAAGCTGACAAATTTTTCGACACGTTTCTACTTGTCCGGATTTCTCGCGTCCGGACTCATCGTAGACGACAGTACAGTTATTCTATTCAATTCGATGTTCCTTTACAAAGTGGGTCAAATCAATTCTTATTTGTACGTTAGAAGCTTCCTCTTGTATATGTCTGTTTCCGTGTCTGTCGTCAAATCGATCGATATAATGTAAAAATTGTTTTAAAAATTTACTAAACGGTAGAAAATAAAAATTTACAAACAAGGTTTCATTCATAAACGCACTAAAAAGTACGGAATGATCTATGTTCTGTCATGTTTGTCTCTCGTGAGGCGTAGCTCGCCTGAATGAAACCGTGGGCGCTCTATCCATTGTTAAAATAACATCAATCGACAATCCCAAAATTAATCGGGTTTCGTGCCTACTGTACTAACTCATTTTCTCATTTACACGCGAAATTTCGCTCGCTGCAACTTGTAATTAGAGACGCTGTCACAATGTTATGCAATGATAGGTTAGGATAGGTATCATCCTAACCTCAAAATGGATAGTGACAACCTAACCTACTAAATAGGTAGGCATCGTAACCTATGCAAGTTGCAGCGTGTTAAACGTTACGCGTGAATGAGAGAATAGATACTTCAGTACGGTGAACATGATCAATTGTCGATTGATGTCATTTTAGCAATAGGTAGAGCGCACACGGTTTTATTCAGGCGAGTCACGTCCCACAAGAGTCACGCATCACAATTGCGATTATTTTTAACTTTTTACTGCGTTTATGAAGAGAACGATGTTTAACAAATTTTGTCAATTTATATTTAATCACACTATTGCAGGTTTCGTTTGTACGATAATTTCTCAAGCAATGATATCAGCAAATTGACAAGTTACAAATTAAAGGATATAAATTTCTATTCTACGATTGTATAATTCTCGTAGTCGGATAATTTAGAGTTCGAAGATCACGGGAATCTGAAGACGTATCAACGTGAAATTCGTTATTAAACGCGGAAATATTAACAAACCTAAAGATCATCGGATAGATTTTCATTGTTGGCGTTTACTCGATTTTAATCACGTGCGTCTCATTTTAATGAATAAGGATGCACGGTGTTGGCAGCAAATTTTCGTTTATAGCTCTACTGCAGCGTAGCTCGTCGGAACCTTATTAACAAGCGAGCTCGTGATTTTTTTCCAATTAAGCCTTTTAATTACACGCTACCGCAAAAGCGCGATATTTTCTCCTTTCTTTCTTTTCGTTGCAATCTCGTTATGAACTGTGCATGAAAAACAAAATATTTTTAGAGAACAGAGTCAAACTGAATAGGAAGATGTTTAGCTACGGAAAACAAACAATTGGCTGTGCGATATGTATCATCTGCAAGTTTTAGTAGCGGTAGGTGATATTAATTTTGGCAACTCGACAGTTACGGTAAGGACGTGTATTTACTTGTTCGTAGCAGAAGTAAACCTTCCCGCTTTAAGTCATTTTTCATTGGCTCTAGCGAAAGTTTCGGCGGCTTTACTCATTTTTAATGGTCCTCCTTAAAAGCTCATAATGGAAAGATTCATAATGGAAGCTCATAATGGAAAGCTTTGCAAGTCAAAGCGAGTAACTACGGTATCCTCGAACTAAGCTCATCCTAAATAGTGCCGAAAGTTTCGAAAAGTATGCAAAATGTGTGCACCACTGACAATATTTTTGTTTCGTATATTAGATTATGTACGAAGTTCATTCGTTCTTCAGTTTTACATTTTGGAAGCGTTATAGAAACCGTACTAATGTTAACTGCGATAGATAAACATATTACATGTTGATGATAATTGTGTCATTTAACGACAGCAGAAACAAACATTATACTTCGTAAAAGAGAATTGTTTGTTACTAAACAAGTGCGACGTATGTTTCAGATTACTGGATTGTTTGTTATACTTTTACCGTCGGAATATATCGATCGTCTCGGTATTTGGAAAAATTGTTTCTCTAAATATCGACCGGTTTAAAGAATATCACAGTCTACCACACTTTTTAAAAAGCTCGAAGTGCCGGGGTAAATAAGCAATTTAACCCTTAAAGGCTATTATAGGTGAAATTTCACCTCGTGCAAATTTTGCTTCGATATCGTCAGCAAACAACTTTTCTACCTTCTACGTGATAGCGAACGGTAATACAAAATTTCATTGCATTTGTTTAACTTTATTGCTTTCTGAGATAAGAACAAACGCAGCAAGATGAAATTTCATCCATGATGGTATATTATAATATTATTTCTTTCGATAGTAGCTAAGAGATAATCCGTGCGCAAGGATAATAGAACAACGTAATGAACAACGCTGATTAAATAGATCGTATATGCATAAAAATAGCATACACACATTTTAAAAGATACCAATGAATTTATTACACGGCCTGATATTATAGTCCCAGGGTAATGGTTAGTGGAAACGTTAAAAAGAACTAATTCAAAATAATTTGCGTCGAGCAAGGCTGCGAATATACCAGAGCGGTGAGTAGCGATGGGATCTGAAAATGTTCGAATTAGGACTTTTAAGAATTTTAAGCTTCGATCGCTGTTCGAAGTAATTCGAATTTGTCGCCACATATACGATACTAATTCGAACTGTTTCAGATCGTAACACTCGCTACTTACCGCTTTGCTCTAATCTCGTACCAAGGTATTGACGAGTTTTGACGTCACCAAACGAGATTTGATCGAGCGAATCGTTTTAATTTTAATGGCAATCGCGGAACATTGACTTTCGTTCGATCGTGATATTCGAGGACTAATTTGGAGCAAGTTTGTTTAACGATAGGAAGTAGCGACAGGATGCTCTCAGCATTTCCTGATTTAGATAATATTTTATCTATCTTAGGGAAGCGGCAACTTTGTAAGGGTTGTTTTAATCACGAAAGATAAGATCCTGTGGCATTATTTTCGGTCACTGGATCTCACGAGTTTTCATTCTGTATTTTGTTTCGTCTTCGTTACAGTAACGTTAACTTCACAGCGTCTTATCTGTGTTGCGATGCGTTGCAATTATTATTTGCGTTCAAATAACGATAACTATACAGCGAACGTTTATACAAACTGATATTCTTGAGAATACGATGAAAGAGGTGGAACTTCAGCAGAGATTTATCTCATTCATTAAATAATACGCCGCGTCTCATAAATATAAAATCGCCGAAACTTTCCCATTTTTATATTTTGCGTTATATAAAAGTTGGTAGAAAATTATTCTTGTGCCGTGATTGAGATTGGCGTAACAGAATATTTCATTAAAAATTCAATGCAGGATACAATGAAACGAAATTATAATAATAGCCTTAACTTTTCGATTTTACCAACTTTCTACTCTGATTTTCTCGTGTTGTATCCCGCACCTGTATAAGAAGAAAAGTTTTAGCGTGGTTTTACAGTTACGAGGTGCTGCAGTTTAACGAGTGCTATACTTTGAATATCCTATACATTTTTGCATATTATGTACATTATATGTATCTTTACACTTTCAAATTTCATATATTCTAAATGCGTAAATTTGCACGCTCTACCGATAACTATCATCGTTCAAGGCGGAAAGATTTACATATATTCGTAGAAATTTCTTCAAATCTCTGCCATTTTCCAGATTCTCTTTTGATCGTTGCTCTGTTAGCTACATGTTACATTAATTCGTGTACGGTTTGCATTCGATTACGCAATTAGTTAATATCAAGGAGAGGGAGGCTATTGATGAGTATGCATTAGGATAAATTATGCTAACGCACAAATATCCTAATATTTCGTGAAACCACGCGTGCAATTTATATTCCGATCTAATTACCATTCGATATGCGAGGTCACAGATTTTCGTGATATTCTCGCTACGCGTGTCATAGTCAACACGAAGTGTGATTCTTCTCGAAACGCTTTGGAATAATTTTCCCGCTTAACATATTGTTTGCTATTAAAATTTAACTATCTACTTTTACTGCATTAAAAGAAAAAAAAAAAAAAATCGGAAATCAGAAGCGTAGGTCGAGTAATAATTTCATGTGAAATCTGTCTGATTAAATTTGTATTCTATACAGATACATATAAAAGGGAAAAGTGACTGACTCACTCGTCAACGTTCAGCTCAAATCGCTGTACCTAGAAACGTGAAATTTGGACAGTATATTTCTTTTATGACGTAGACAAGAGACAAGAAAGGATTTTTCGAAATATCCATCCTAAAGGGGTAGAAAGAGGGATACATTTCTTCTTAAAAGGACACCTATATCCCACGAGTTGATAAAGTTGGAAATATGAGACTCGCCATACCAACTCTTTATTAAAGATAAACAAACGCGTGTTCGAGTGTCTTTTGAAATTCAGCTTCTAAAGGGCGTTCAAATAGAATGTAGTAAACATAAATTGTTAAAGGGGCAAATACTGTGCGAGAGAAGCCGCGGGCTAGCAGCTACTGGCGTAATAATATATTTATTCCAATCTTCTATAAATATCTATAATATAATGAGTCGGCAAAAACTACCACTTGAAATAACTCGTTGTTTATTGACTTTATTATTTAATTATTGAAACACGTTACATTTAAAAATGCTGGTCGGGCAAGTATATTTTGATTTTTTAATCATTTTAAAATATTCAAAAATCAACGTGTGCTTATCCGATCAGACTTCTTAAATACATTTTACTACAAACGTTATTTAATAAAATCAGCGGTTAACAATTGATTTCAGCTAGTAGTTTTTGCCGACTCACCCTGTATATCCTTGGTAAAAAGATTCAGATGTATCTTTAAACAACGCTTGCAACATCCTCCGAAATGATAAAATAGTGAAACAGACAAACTTATTACTCGACCCAATACGTAATAAAGGTAAAGCAATTTCAATTCAGTCGATTCCAGTCTTTGTAAATGTAGATATAATTCATATGGAATAACAGAAGCCGAGTGACGAGTTAATTCGTCTTTCTCAGAGAAAAGAAATTGCTTTTGTATTATACAACGTTGAATAAATCGATGGGATGGAAGAGCAGGTCGAACCTATCCAATTTCCAATCAACGAAGATACCGTTTAGAACAGCAACAAGGAAGTAGTCTGTTATAGTGTTCACTGCTTTACAAAAGAACACAGCTATAGCGCATCTTCTCGTTTAGTGTGGTCGGTTCGTAAGTGGCATCTTCGGTGGAGCAAAGGTAATCGAAAAGAAATACCGGGAGTGGTTCTTTTATCCGGAGGAAGAGAATGTTTGCCATGAGATTTCTTTTAATTCACCTTAGCTGTAACGGTATCGAAGCGACTCGCCAGGACCGAATGAAAGGCAGGTACTCGTATCTTTGAACAAGGGAAACATTGACCACTTATTAAGGATTCCATTTGGCCCATGTAACCTGCGCTTATGCGCCATTAGATAGGCGAAAAAAAAACGGCGAAACCAAGGTAGAAATTTCAGTTTCATTCACTGCGAAGGATGTCAAGAGTCCTAACGAGTTAGGTAACTCGACTGAGTTCTATTCTTTCGGAATTTTGACAGTGCGGCAACATCGTAACATTAATTTCTGTGTAAAACCAGAAGGTCAGAATTACGACTAATCGCAATTGTTATCTTTGTACTAACGATAGTTCTGGAAGATATTTCTAGAAGATGTTTTATCTCGTGTACAGTCACCTCGTGTAGTTTGAACATTGCGAAAATGACAGAGAATGCTGAAGGTGTTTGAAGCGGATGGCCAAGAATGATCTGAAACTTCACAATGTTTAATGTCGTTTAAACGTAAACCCGTAATTTTTAAGGATCAAGCCTGAAACAATGAAACCTGTTTACACCACGAAAGTTTCCCACAATTAGGATAGAAAAGTAAGACACTTAATGAGAAATGAGGAAATAGAGAAAGAGCAGATGACTTTTTATTTTCGCCTAATACATTTGTAAAGAAATTTTATAGTAAATATTGAAATAGGTACTCTTGCGAAACGCTGTATGTCGGGAATAAAATACGAGTAAACGTTTCTTTAAGCGTGATAGCCAGTAATGGATGCTTCTCAGACGTTCTCGCAGCACGTATAATACTTCTTTCAAGATTGCCAGATCATCTTGAAAAACGTAACAGTTTTCGAAGCTTCTACAATGGCTACACAAAATATCGATAGCATATTTTATCAGACTCTCCATTTCATTTTCATTGTAACAATTTTTCTATTCATATCACCGTATTACCAAATGATATGAAACTGAATACGCTTGAACCTAGTTAATTAATTAATTGCTACAATAAATACGAGTGTGTGTGAATATTTTTTGTATGCATTTCATATCGAAGAAACACCGATGAATTTCAATATTTATTTGCGAAATCATTGTTGAAAGGTCTCGAGTATCTATCGATGATAGTATCCCATAATGTGAACGCTAATCCTGTGACCTCGATGACCCCTGCTACCTTCCAACCGATATCGAACGCTATTGACACGACCTCAATTAGTACTTATGATCTTCGAGTGATTTCAAGTTTCATTGGAGCATCATAAACTATTCATGATGACAGAGATAATACGATTATAATAAGTGAAGAAACTCGATCCATTCATCGCTTGATTATTGATACACCGAGGGAAGCATTAAATTATAAATAATATTTGTTGGAATGCAGGTGGAAATGACGATCAAATAACTTGTTGACTACGGTTTATCAAATAAAATTCATGGAAAATATCCGTAATATCGTTGACCGAGCAATTAAGCGAAGTAGATTCTTTAGAATATTAATTAGAAAATTATTAGTAACAATTACTTAATTGCCTAGATTGCTATTGTTTATGCTATTTCAATTCCATAATTTTGCTACCAATAAGTATCATTTATAATTCCATCGTTAATTTCATAATTAAACAAAATCAAACCTAAACGGAGATTTGTTAGATTTATCAAATGCTATAAACAAATGCTATTTTATATATTTCTGAAATATATAGCATAATATTAAATGCTATAATCAAATGCTATTTTATATATTTCTGCGTATTATCGATTGAAATGTAAAGACGAGATATTTGTTGCAACGTTCGATGCATGAATCCTTCATACGTCTTAAAATTCTAGTCTTCATCCATCTTCACACAAGTTTCAAACTAGATAGTAATTTTTAAATAGCTATCCAACCATTGCTCAAGGTAACTTGACTTTCTGCAAGCGTCTTAATGTTGTATAAATACGTATTTGCACAACAATATGCATTTGAATTAAGCTTGCATCGTGTTGGTTAAGGTGGATTACGAAGTGGATTCATCTTATTTGCATAGAGTTAATCCCTGCTGGAAGACCTGTGAAATTTCTCTTGTTGAAACGCCGCTAAGCTCGCACTAGAAATTTCATGTTATTTAATCGCCTCAATTTAGTCATTTTTTTTCTTATGGTTAAATGATATTTATGGAAGTCTAATTGTTACACGAGACTTCACGGATAATTAATTATCCGGCATTGAGGATGATGTTCGCAAACGACGAAGAAGCTGCGATTCGTGATATAGGAGCTATATCGAGCTTGTAATATCAGCTTATGAGCAGATATAGCGTTCGATCCGAAACGTTGGTGATTACCCTGCGACCGATAGGCAAATAATTAGCCAAACGGGGACATTTCGATAACAATCTATCTACCTCACTTGCCGTTAGTTTCGCAGCGGTATAGTCTGCTCAGTTGCTATGTTCATCGATCCTCTCTCTCTCTCTCTCTCTCTCTCTCTCTCTCTCTCTCTCTCTCTCTCTCTCTCTCTCTCTCTCTCTCTCTCTCTCTCTCTCTCTCTCTCTACAGTAATTCAGTTTCGTGTTTCCTTAAAAAAATATATAGCGGCTTACGAAAATATCTGTACAATTGTCTATATCTGATATCCTTTGTAAATATATATTATGAAGATATCTGTTATAAATGTATATTGTGTATGTTATACAAGACACTTTGATCTATCGAGATGTAACACATTATCACGGTTAAATGGCAACATATCGGTGAAATTCAATCAAAGCTGCAAGATATTTCGCGCAAATAGGTATATATGTATTTTACACATATCACAGAGATATTTAAACAGTCGATCGTCGATTACATTAATAAGCCTCAATATTTAATGGCAATATATTCGTAATACTCATTATACGTATACTTCAAGTGGTTATTTGTGCTGTATATTAATTTTTTACCAAATATACATTCGCAGTGAATGCTTTATGATTTCTACATATATTTCCAGGGTTTGATTCAAACTTTATATAGCCGCGAAAGACGTGTCGCGTTACACTGTTAATAAAATTCCACGATATCGTGTGCAGCGCATAATGTAAAAATGTGTCGCATCCTTCGCATCGAATAAATAACGTTGAATACAAATTTGCAGAAAATGCCAGGTATTACAGGCCGCACGATATCCGGTTTCAATTCCGTGGTTATGATAGATTCATCGGTGCAATGCGTATTCTCATGAATTGCTTCAGTAAATTGCTTCGTTTAATTTCGCCCAAGTTGATGCCATTTAATTAAACGACAAACAATTGGACAAATGGCAGGGAGGTCGAAAGTCCTTTGTTCCCAATGTTTCATGGTAATGCAAAACTGTATTACTATTCGCTGCTTAAAACAATACCGTGTTCTTAACGCGCTACGAAAATGGTGTTTGCCATCCGCGCGGTGATTAATTCAACAATTCCAACGAACATGGCCATCAACTTTGATGCACGCGAAATTTTGTGGAATTTTTGTTTTTAGCTGCTGTTGGTTTCAGACAGGTTTCAGGCAATAGCTGCTGAATCCTTGTTATTGGAACTGTTCGGTTATCCGAACTGTCTCGTCTCGGACAAACCATGTTATGTCCTACGAAAGTATTAAATAGAAATGAAACGAGAACGTCAGTGACATTTATTATTAGACCGTGGATTTTTATGTTATTGTCATGTATTAAATTCATATGTTTGAGAATATAATTAAAAAGCTAGAGTCTCGGTAGAAAATTGTTTTGCGTATCAAGTATTATAGCAAGTACTATGCTCTGGATGTTTTATCTCCTCGTACATCCTCGTCTCCTCATATTCCGCGTATTCTGTGCGATTTTACACCTTCAAATTTTCTATAAACGAATAAAAATCGTCAGTCTACCTATTACAATTTTATTACGTAACACTCCGCACCTTTCGCACCTATTTCATACTAAGAGTTCCGATTTTGTGTCTGACTCGTGGAAATAGACTGTGGAGAAATTCAAGTGTCGCTCGGTTTGAACGATTCGGTGACAGAATTTCTGCCTTCGTGGACAATTTTGGTAGACAATCGGTTTTAAAAAAAGAAACCAACGCGTTTTTCAGGATCGCGAAAATTGTTCCAACAGGTCGAAACAAATTTCCGTCGTAAAAGGTTTGTGAGAGACAAGAGAAGACAGGCAGAGAGAGAGACAGAGAGAGAGAAAGGACGAGAGAAATGTCGACGAGGGAATGGCAAGCGCAGTCGCAGGCGGTGGATGGGAAAAAGAATGAAAGAGTTCCGGTCTACCCACGACCGTCGTAATTAAATCCCGTTTATCCTGATTGCGATCTGATGAGAAGGAGAAAAAAAAAAAAAAAAAAGAAAAAAGAAAGGGCGACGAATCATGGGGAAATTCGCGTAGCGATTCGTAAACGATTCAATTCGTTCCGCAAGATTCGCCATTATCAGTAAAATTCTAATTCCGTGGATCGGCTCGAAAGCTGAATGAATTTGAGCTGAAGAGAACGTCAACCCCGATTTACGATCTGATTGGATTCTGATTTCACGATACCGATAAATATCTGGGTAAACGACTTACCCCGCCGGTTACAGGTAGGAAAATTCATGCGCACGCTGGCACACGAGATACCGAGATACAGACCACTTGAAATACAGCTTCGCCATTAAATGAGAGAGAGAGAATAATTTTTCTGTGCATGCGCGATCAACATTTGCTTAACATTTACTTTAACCGCGTTACAGTGAAGAGTATAATTGAACTTGTTGAACGACAGGTTTTGTATCGATCATTTTTTATTACCATTAACGTTAAGCCACACAACAAGTAGATGGAATAAAAACATTTTACGTAATTTAAAGAATTAAAGCTAATTTTCTTCATTTGTTCGATGTTGTTTCGTTTGCTGGTAACAAGAAATACTCGTTGATTCAAGTTTCCTCGAATACGACGATCTTAAGCTTCGTTCACACTAGCGGTCAAAGGTACGGCCGAACTACGATCGAAAATCTAGAATTTTATTTTTCATTTTGATTTGTTCACTGGAACAATGTCGTTTTCCAAGTATACTTTAATGAAAATCACGTTACAGCTCGCTGTAATTTCGTACGAAGATCGATTAAACGCTCGTCCTCTATGTTCCTCTCCGACTGTGGGACAGAGATCTCGATTGTTAGTAAACCGACGCCAAGGTTGACAGATTTTCACTTGACCTGACCGCACCGCCTACTGTGAACGCTCATGTTGGATCGCGTCTAAGCGATTTTGACCTGTGCCCGAGTCGACGAGATCTCTTTCGTACAATACGAAACAAAAGTGAATCAACGAATGTTGCTTGTTGCGCAAACAGAGAAATGTTTACAACTTTGAAGAAATGTTTAAAAAATCGTCTACATTAGCATCAATTACGAAAAATGTTTCTGTCACGTTATTTTTTATACGTTAACATTAATGGTAATAAAAAATAATTTATACAAAGTCCATCGTCATGGGATCGGTTATATCGTATTTTTCGCTGCATTTTTCAAGGACCATCGCAGCTGCATATATCACGCGGATCGTACACAATTGTAATTTATGTACAATGGTAAATTGCGTGCTAATTGCACAGCGCAATTGTGAATTGTTATAAAAGCTGACCTGCGGTTTATCGGCGTTCGAATCGAACGTAAACATCGTTATTTTTCTTGCTGCTTCGAAAGAGTTTCGTGAACAACGAAGGTGTTGTCGACTGACAATCGTCGATGCTGTCGAGAGCTTTCGACGTAGAAAAAAATTGATCGATCGACGAACAGGAACGCGATGCGATACGAGAAGAAATCGAGCACGACACGGAGAAACAGGGTTGATTCGATAAAACCTGAATTCTCTCCGAATAATCATTGCGCAAAAATAAACTAAGGCTATGTGTATCTTGTCCGCGAATTTCAATTATCTGCGTGTCGAAGAACGAGCGATAAGAACGATCACGATGTAAGTTTTTCCATTGATACGTTCGCCTTTGCAAGAAGATACACGTACTTTCTATGTATCTGCGTGAAATCTTCGCAAAAGAAGATGTTCGTGATATTCTACTGTCTATAGACATTCGGACATTTAAGTGAATTTGTGCGAGCAGTATATGAATTTTATTAAAAAGTTCCAACGGAGAAGTTATCCGGTAGGTAGGGTTCATAAAATAAAGAAGAAGTCTTAGCGCTAGCTTTTCGATATTAGTTTGAATCGATAATTGTAATAGATTTTAGAGAAAAATTTCGTAGCAATTCGACTATTCGATTAGAAAATACATATTCGTCGTCTACTGATCACAGACCTATAGGTTTGCTTCTTAGAAAGCTTCTAAATTTAATGGTGAATTAACGAATAGAGTGAGCAGATATTAACATTTTATAGAGACTATAAATTTTAAGTGTCTATTAACCTTTAGGCTACTTATCATCTTTACGTACTACGTTTATATACATATATGTTGTATATATCTGCACATTTAAATTTCCCAGAAATATCTAAACATCTGCAAGATATTTACGTAACGGTAATGATCATAACTGTGATCCATAGATATTTACGTAAATTTATATTTTTACAGGGTTTATTATAATTAACGGGGTAGAACGTAGGTAGAGATTTATTTCACCTACTAGATGATATAACGAGTACTGTACTTTGAATATTTGATATATTTTTGCAGATTACGCGCGTCCTGTGTACGTACATCTGCAAATTTTACGCCTTCTATGCACTTTTGCATATTGAATTTCATTCTGTGAAAAAGAACCAAACGTCCGGTTACTTTTAAAAACGCTAGCGAGTGTATCGAGTGTGCGTGAATGGAGGAATTTTTCCTGAATTTTTTTTCTATCGGAGACAAATCAACGTTTTCAGAGGGGAAGGGATATGCGTCGATTTAAAGTAAATTAACGCGTTAACAGAGCTGCATCCGGAACGTTCATTTCGACCGATCAATCGAAACGATATCGACGGCTCGATGGATTTCGATATGTAATTCGCAAGGAGCGTAAATTACTCGGATTCAAAGAGCGTACCGGCCTCTCACACCATTGCGAGTTACTCGGATCACGAAGATCATTAAGGGAGCATAAAAGCGGAAGAAAAAGAAGAATGCCGTTCGAGCAAGAGATGCTACGAGTTCGATTCGTATTTCGCTTTAGAATTACGAAGATGTGCCTGGAAAACCAACAGAAAGGTCATTGTATGACGGTGAAATACGAAGTTTGGAATTATCAGAATGCAATGGTACGACGACGAGCATATAAATCGCAACATTTTGTTTCCATAATTCGAATCGGATACGTAACTATTTGCTTTTATATTAATGTTGTTATTCGGTGAAATAAAATGTTCGAAAAACATAACGATGGACGTTTAAAGAACGGCCGTTAAACACATATATTTCAAACGCGCAAAGATTACTTTCCATTCGATTATCGGATGTAATTGTTTCACGCGAATCTACGGCAGATAAACGTGACAGGTCCGTTTTTGTAGATTTTGTGGACTCGACGAATTCAAAAAAGTAAAGGATCAAAGAATGATCGACGAATTTACGAGATTTTGTAGAGTTCGTTTTGTAAGTTCAGTAAACTAGGAAAAATATCAATCTAATGAAACCGATAATCCTGTTTATTTTGAAATTGTTTTATTTTAAACGTACGCATAGAATTTGTTTAATACGCTACGATCGTAAGAAAAGAGCGAAAATGTTATATCGCGTTGCTCCATTGTAATTTTCACCTGCACCCGCCTAATGTAATCGAAGAGCCTATAACAAAATTGTTCACAAGTGTCTTCTTCCTGCAAAGCTTTCTTAATTTCCCTTCGATGAATTCCACCTTTCTTTTTTTTAGCAAAATATTCATCATGCTACAGAATTACCATAAATGAATCTACGATTATATCGCGGGAAACCTACGTTCGATTAAAATATGAAATTACGAAAGCTTAATAATTTAATCCTATGAATCGAGACATAGATCGTAATTCCAATCCCACAATGTTGTGAATCTGGCTTCTGGCTACTAGTACGCGTTATTATCCAAAAGATTACACAGGATAAGAAATCGCGAGATATAAGGCCGAGCAGTAGTTATTTTCCGGGTTGTTAAATACACCGATAAAAAGGTTTGTCGATCAAGCGATGATCGATGGGACACAAAGGGAAACAAAGAGGATCTGTCGAGGGTTCTCGATTGACGAAATTCTCGATAGTATCAATAATGGAGCTGTACGATTCGACCGAGCACAACAGCTTGCACTTGGTATCAGAATATACACCGCAGTGTGTAATAGCGGGCTTTAGTTAGCAGGTTCAATGGCTGTCTCCAACTCGGTGCTTTCGCCACTGATCGAAGATATATCGATCTAGCCTCGAGTACAGAATCTAGCGAATGTAAAGGTCGCCTAAATTAAACGGCGACTGGAAATCGAGCCCTGAAATTCAATTGAAAATTCAATTACCTGACATCACGAAAAAATGATTACGGCTACCGATGTGATTTTCATCGGTACGACAAAGTTAATCGAGTACATTTCCAGTGGTGTTTACATACACAAAATATCAAGAAATTACTGTCCATCCATGAAGAAAGGTAAATTTCGCAACGAGGTAAAACGAGTTTCTTTCTACTCTCGAATAATTGTGAACGCTTTAAGTTGTAATTTAAAATTACAGTAAAACGTAATGTTCTGATAAAGCGGTGTGTAATATATTTTCTGCTTTTCGACGAAACGTAGCAAACGTAAATACAAAAGACAGTGACTTTTAAAGCAATAATTCTGAGATATTACTCGTTGTTTAAAATGTTAACGATCGAAACCGATTTTCCACGAATTTTCTGAGTGAAAGGAATACTCTTTGCTTTCCATTAAGCTGTCCAGCTTAATTGATCGTTCAACAACTCCGTGCTTGTGCGGTACGAAAATGTTTAAACACGATGCAGCATTCGGTGCAAGATATGAATCTTTACCAACGAATTAGCAAATTTTTCAACTGTGAACTTTTGCCCATAGAATTTATTAAACGAAGACAAGTTAGAAATTCGATCAACGTAAAACACAAAAGATCAGAGAAGCGGGAAATTTTAGATCATTGATGGAATTAACGATAACAATTTAAAGTAATTAGAAGCTTTTCGAAATCTCTGAGCGGTATGTTTCTCAACGGAATACATTAAATCTGTTTAAGTTAGAAGTTGTTTAGCCTAAACGTAAAAGACACGGTGAAATTTTAGATGGTCGATAAAATTAATGGAAATCTGAGATTCATTTACGAGCAATATGTTTGATATCGAAGCGGTCGTAATTGAAACAAGGAAGAAACTTAGTCCGCTATTTATTCTGGAAAATTTATTCATCGTTCGGCTACGGTAGAACGAGCGAATTAACGAACTGTTCGTTGATTAACTTGATCTTGATCGTTTGATCGATGACCATTTTATTTTCCGTATTTCCGTGTATCTTCCGCAGACTCGATGCGTTTAAGCCAGAAGAAAATATTACGTGGTTAATATGCTTGCAACTAGTTCGATCGGAAAGTTTTCGAGGAGCCATCCGACTTAATTAGGATTAACCTCCGCGGTAATTCTATACTTGCAGCCTTATTCGGCTTATGTACTCGGAAGGGAGTTTGACGGTATTAACATGGGATGTATCGGTTGATAATCCGAAATCGACTTGACGCTCTACGTCTAGAACGGATCGTTTACAAACTTCCAGGAATAGAATTTAATTTTCTCCTAGAAAATGCAATTTTTTTTTTTTTGGAGATTACGATGCACGTACGCTATCGCTCAAAATTGTCATTTGCAGCTATCACAAACTGTATCTTAATTACGATTAAACGAATAAAATTGAGGATAAATGAAACTGCAACGATTTTATCCTTCGTGGTATAGCTGGATCTAGCGGAATATTGTGACACGATTTAATTGTCTTTCAAAAACAATATACGTTAATCGAAACAGTGTTTGCATTTAATTGTAAATTTAATCGAACTATCGGATCTCTCGACAGTCTCTCTATTTTCAGATTAGAAATCCGAGTAAACTGACTTTTACAAATTCTTTTAGACCAACGGAAGAATGTTAATAGAAACGACGATATTTAAATAGCAGATGCATACAGGGTGTCTAAGAAAGTTGGAGTCGAATTTGTCGGACTCGTAATAAGGAAACAAGAAAAACTATTTAGCGTAACAACCGATTCTGTTTCATTTGGAAGAAACGAATTCCTCGATTTTCTTTTACGACGAACGCGGCTCGTAGGAATAAATTGTCGTCAGAAACTCGCACGCGGGAAGATCCGTATCACTGCACTTTCGCTCTCAACGTTTGGCTTATCTTTGGCGTTGATAACGCGTGGAAAATTTAGCTTGGAACAATCGATGCAATGTAACAGGAAACTCGTGTTAAATATTCCGAACGCGATATTCGTTGAATGGAGGACAGCGTTGCGTCTTACATAAGATGGGCAAACACTGGAAAGTATGGAGATAAATAGACGCAGAGACGTAGATATGCGCTTTATTAGGCGGAGTTGGAAGGAAGGATAGAATCTTAGTGGAAACTTAATTCGAACCTAACTCAGATTTAACCTAGATACACCCTAAGGAACCAAGTACTTAGGAAATGTTCAATGGGAACGTGACTGAGATAAAGAAAGAGCGGAGGAAAAGGAAGAAGAAAGATAGAAAGTTAGATGATTGTATTAATCTATCGCCGTGTTTATCTATAAAATCATTATGCAGAAGCTTAACGAGAAGAGGATCGTAATTAAAGAAACTCATCAAGCAGTTTTGCCGGAGTACGTCGATCTATCATTGTCGGTAATTGATAGCAAAGTTGTGGCCTTAACGCGCAACAGGCGTACTCGGCAAGCCCTTTGCCCTTCTAACCGGAAGTAGTTTGCGTGCAATCGCTGCCCAGCCAGATAATCCATCAGATTCTACAAGATACAGTGGCTCAGGAAAGTATTTTTAACTCTCGTTAGTATCGTAACGAGACACGACCGCAGCTATTATATTGGTGAAATTTCAAACGGATTTCAGACTGTACATGGAAGTTGCGAGACGTTTATTGGAAGGGTTCCTTGAGATTGCCAAAGTACGTGAAAAGTCAATTATTCGTTATATCAATTAGCGAGACCATTTCTAGCGCTAATTGTACATCCAAGACTACCATTCGTATACTAATTTTTCAACGAATGTATGCTCGCGATAAATGTCTGGTAATTTCTACGTAGATTGCTTTCGAGTTTCATTGTTATAATCACGATGAGTTTGTCTCTTTGCGGCAAAATGTATTCATAAGAAAATCCATAAGAAAGTTCTGCGAGAGCTGTCGGGATACTTTTGCGAGTGAGAAGCAAGAAGAGTTATGGATCGTACTCGAAACTTGTCACAAAATTTCTTCGCCACGAACAGGCTTTCCAAGCAAATGCAAGAAACACCGTCACATTGCGACAGATTGTCAACCATCCGTTACGAGCTATCGATTGTACGTATCGTCGTGGTCTTCTCTCTGTTGTCCACCAACCCAAGATGGAGAGGATACATCGAAGACGTAAGGTGAACCGAGCTGGTAAATCCTTAGGAAACCAACCGTGATTGGGATGCCTAGGGTAGGGTAGACCTTTCTAGAGTCAGCATGCTCCATAAAAAATATCGAAGAGCTGCTCTGTAATTACAAAGAGATTGTTTCCTACCCTGGGATAAGGGATCGAGTCACGCCTCTCGGCGTTCGGACCCTCGGGAAAATCGGGCTTTAAGAAAGTGGAGTTTGCTCGGTTAACTTTATAGCCGTTTCCGACTTTCTTCCAAATTGTTTCGATCGAAATTGGATGGGTAAAGGTTGATTGCTGCCCCTGTGTAGACGTTTCGCGGATGTATCAGCCGTCACCTGACACTCGATTTCGCGCACCAACTTTCAATCTCCGACCATCAGAGTCAATTGCGATATCGCGTAGATTAAATCACATATTTCACACGATCGGTAGCCGAACCATCTACTCGCAATCGGAGCGGAAAAATGATTATTTGCCTTGCTGACAAAATTGTTACGTTTTCCTCGACTCTAATCGATCGAATGTATCGCGTTAAGACGCCGATTGCCACGCGTGTTTTACATATCTCGCCGCGATAGATCGAGATATACACCGTAAGAAATAATTTTTGCCAAATAGCATATCGTATCGGAGCACTTTCCCTCGTCAGTGTTATCTGAGTCATTCGCACTGTTGAAGATTCGTTAGTACGTGAAATTTATCCTATTCGTTGCAATGCTTCTAAGAAACGTAGAAAAATGTGATGACCACCGATGACCACCGTGTCGTTCGATCGTTAAGTGGAGTGTTAACTTGGGGCACTTGAAGCGGGAAAATATTTTTTCGACACACCGACAAAGATCGAAGAGTCCGTTCTGAACGATGACACGGGGACCCACGATTCAAGTTCCGATATCGAGTTGGGATTTTCCTTTTGAATTCTATTCCCTGTTCGGCGTTCTCGAGGGTCGGATCAAATCGGATCCATCGAAATTGTCCTTTTTAAATCGAGCAACGTTTTTGTCGGCGATACCATTTGCGTTCCGCGTATGTCGCCCGAAGGAGCTCTTTCCTCTCACTCGAGGGTACACCTGTACCGTTCGATCTATCGTTCGATCGAACATTTTTGAAATAATATCGAAGCTTCGAACCATGTTACTGGAATAAAAGACAGAGAATTTTTCGTCATCGATAGAAATTTTTCTTCAACTTTTGGCGTGTCTCGGCTGAAGTTGCTGGAACCAGCAGGTAAAGATGCCATAATCGGGCCAGGAATAACTCTTCACCCTCTTGGAAACTCAGACGTCGTTACACCCTCGGAAATATTTCCATTCTGACAGACCGCAATCGTACTCCTTATTTTATAGAGTTCGCGGCGCTTCTTTGAATCAAATCGCCGACTAAATCAGATTCATACAAACGAGATTAACCCGAGTCAGCGTTTCCCGATTCGTGGATCTGCCTGGAAAAATTGATATTTTTCCTCTTCGGAAGCGTTGATCAAAAGCTGACATCGACAGCTTCCTTAATTCGTTAAAATCCCGCAGGCGAAATTGAATTACGATAACATCTCACTGAATAACGATCGGAGAATCGTTGCAAAAGCCACAACACTCGTAAAAATTCTACAAATTCAAATCTAAAATCGTCGCAAACGGAAAGGATCGTCACGTAAGAGAAGCGTCCATAAACGGTGATTAAAAGAATCAAAGAACGTTTTCATGGCGAACACTCGTACGAATCAAACTTTCCTTGATCTTGACTCGATAGAAACATCGCTATTCGAAAGCAGTTGGAAAAAATTTCGAAGATCAAAGAGGCCCGCCGTCTGGTGGAATGAAAAACTCGACGAGAACCGGCTGGCTGACACTTCCCTCGAGAGCGGAATGTTCAAGATGCGTTTCGAAGTTGCACAGGAAATTGTTCGGTCGAAGAGAAACTCGAGTCCTCCGTAAAAGAACAAACGACTCGGAATGATAAACGTTATTATGGAAAGACTGTGTAAAATCACAAAGCGATGCGGTTCGTTCTCCTCGTCCATCTTTTCTTCTATTATGTCGATACGAGTCTCTTGTCACGTTAAAGATTTCGATGGTCGACGCGCGGCATAATTCTGTCGCGTAGCATGCATAAGTTTCAGGCCTCGTCGCAGCCTCGCCGTAACACTTCCCTTTTCATTGCTCTGCCACGAAATTGAGTTGCCGCCGTCGAGAAGGCGCGTTCATTTTCCGCGCACAACCTTTCTTCTTCCTCCGTCGCACGTAGTATGCAGAAGACACTTATAATACTTTTGACTTGACGGCTGAGTGTCTTTAATTCGTCGTGCAAACCACGAGATAATCGTTGCCTGAGGATATTGAGAAAAAGCGAGGGGGACACGAGCGAACATGATTGGGAGGGAACGAGCGAAAAATCTAACGAACAGTCCGGAGGAATAAATTAGTGCGATTAAGATGATAACGATCGAGGTGCTGGAGAGAACCTGTTGCGATCCTGTTCCAACAAGCTGCGTTTGCCGAACGCCACTCCGGCGAATGAAGATATTCAAATCGCTGGCAATCGATCGATCGAGAAGAGGAGAAGAGCATGGGATAGAAAAACCGTAGCTGTACAACACTCGAGGTAGCTTAAGAAACTTGGATATACGTAGAGCCGAGTCTTCGCATGTGAAAATTGAAATTTTCGCCGATGGAGATTTATCACGCCCGATTGCGCGCAAAAGATTAATTCACGTTCGACGGGCTGTCAATTACGCGGGCAAACAAAGCGTCCGCCGTAAATGAATCGAGAAATAAAGTTTGTTTGCACGGTGCAAAATCACTTTACGCTTTCCTCTGGTAGAAGGCAATAGGGTGCGCGTTGTCACGATATTCCCCGCTGGTTTCATACACAGTTCACCATAAAAGAGTGCGAGAAAGAGCGAAACGGAGTCGTTAAAAAAGATCAATCGGACGAGTGACCATCATTGGAAAACAATAGCAGCTTGATCAGAGACTGTCCTCAGGCTGGAGAAATACAGAGAAAGAGAGAGAAAGAGAAAGAGAGTGTGTGTGTGTGTGTGCATGTGTGTGCGATGAAGAGCCTCGCCTGCCTTTTCGTCAATTTTTATTTGCTACACGACACTCGTTACGAGCGGTCGAGAAGCAGATCTGTTGTTCTCGGTGCAGGGAATCGATTCCCATGAAATCCTCGATCGACGTGTCGCGCAGCCACTTGGTCTATCTGGTGATCCCGGCGTTTCACTCGACGATACGCTAACAGTACGGTGTCGATATTACGTCTAGTATCGTAAACGAGGTTTCTCCGTGTCCCGACGGATGCTCGAGGATCGTTCGATTATAATTTCGTCCGACGTCGCGGCCATCTATTTGCCACACGATGCACGATGTGTACGAAGGACACGAAAGCACAGGTAGAAGAAAGAGAAGAATGAGAAACGTGAACGAAGAGAGCGATGTAGTTAATCATGCTGGTTGATGTAACGTGCTGGTGTTTGGACAGATTGAAAGCAAATCGAGCAACGTGAAGATGTACGCCGTTCAATCGAGCACACTGGTCTCATGCACGAGGGGTTGGTGTGAAAGACAATCATTTTGTAATAGTTGTACGCAAAGATGTATATACATATATGTATATATTAGTGGTATATAGTCACGAATTTTGGCGGTCCCGTTTTAAAGTGAAGAGCGTGCTGTGATGTTTCTGGGTAAATTCGTAGCTCACCTGGGGTAGAATCATGACGTGCGGCAGCTGGCGCGCCTCGCCGCGCACTGACTCTTCCGCACCCCGAGCACAGCCTCCTCTCGCCCCCTCCTACGTTTTCCTCCCTCCAACTCTCTTACTCTCTCACTCTGTTTCTCCCTTTCGCTTCCTTTCTCACTCAGCATCCACCACCCTCTTTTCTGCCCGATTCTACCCTCCTTTAGTCCTGTTGCCTCGAAAAACCAGGCGAATCGGGCAACCGCGTTCGACAACGACCTGCTGCTTTTCGTCGACGATTCTTCTTCGCATTTTAGATTATTCTCTTAGCTTATTTATTCCGAGCAGCCGCCGCTCGTTACTTTTCATCTTGCCCCGCCAAACGCTAATGAGGATTTTTGCATTTTCCTGTTGCCACACGAGGGGATACCCGCTTCGCGACGACTGCGCTTGCTTCTTCGCTCTAGTTAAAAATAATAATAAAAAAGAAAGAAAGAAAGAAAAAAAAAAAGGAATACAACGTATAAAGTGGTTCAATTACGAATCTACCCTATGGAGTTTACCGCCCATTTCTATTATCGATTCGTCGCTGTCATTCGTCGTTCTCGTTGTTCCAGTGAATTATTCGTATATCGTCATCCGGGGCTCGTGATAGCGTGAATATCACAGTCGAATGTCTAATTATGGCAAGGAATTTCTTTTCTTCTTCTACCACCATAGAATAAATAGACTTGCCCCGATATCCTCGTATACAAGTTATCTTATAATCGGCTCGTGTTTAATCGCTGCGAATTCGATTAAGTTTTCCAATATCAAGTGACTATAGGGATGCCGAGTTGAACTAACCTTACGAAGGCTAACGCGCTCCTGAATTATTCGATCGCTATTATTCACCGAAGATTGCATGTATGATATAGGTATATTCACACACGAGAGCTTCGTTAACTGGCTTCGATTAATTCTTCTGCTGCCTTCTATTCACTGGATATCAAAGTAGCCGCATAAACAGCTTCTCGTGGATCCTCTGTATACAGGTTCCCCAGTGTTGCTTTATTCCACGCGTCCACCACTCGATTGGCACTGAAATTATTGAAAGCGTAAATACGATATAATTTCGTTGTCTGATTAATTTATTTCGACTTCCGTTCGTTATAGCCGCACATACCGAAACTGATATCTGCTTTACAAACTGCTTCGTGAGCAATCAAAGCACGAACGAAACATCATAACCGTACACGTTCAGTCTATTCCTCGTGAATACGTAATTAACTTCTTCCCTCCTTTGTCAGTCGTGACTGCGATCGCAGCTTCATCTTTTTGATAATCTTTCGAATTTGTGATCTCAGCTGGAAACAACTGAAATTTAGGGTAGACGATCTCTATGATCAGCCACGATATACAGTGACTCGCGAAGGTATTTGAACACTTGTAGAAAATTTGTTCGAACGTATTGTACGAAAATTTTTGTCGCATGCAACTTCTCTTGTGTATGAAACTTTTTATTATTTATTATTTATTAATTAGTATTACAACGAGGCAGCATTGTCATAAATATACAGAGTGTCCCAGTGATCATGTACAATTAGCGAGACAGTGATTCCACGGAATACAGTTCCTCCGATACTTTGTTGCCGAGGGAATCGGGTATATAAATTTCTTCGAGAAAATTGGCTATAGAAATTCGTGAAAGACGCGTAAACTTGGCTAATTTCTAACTGAATACGAGCAGACCCTCGGCAAGATGTTATTCCGCGTCACAGGGCAAAATAAGTTTTTCAAAAAATGAGTTCTTTCACATAAATCCTTTCGATCGACTCTGTTTCCAAGAAAGCGAAGTTTTTACACGTTTGCTCGATACTTCTACCGATACGTTTTCGATGAATTCTCAAAGTCGATTCTCTCGGAAACAGCATCGACGCTTTATTCTAGATTTTCGACATTTTCTCGAAAAACACTCGCCAGTACTCTGACTATCCCCGATGATCAATAATGAGGTTTTGGTACCTTCGTTATCAATCATCTACACGTTCAATACACGTCATTCATAGTAAACGTCTTCTTAACAATACGATAAAATTTAATGAAAAATACTGGCGCAACAAATTTAAACTCGCATAAAAGTTCTAATATAATATTTAAAATTATTATATGTAATATCGTTATATAATACGAATATATAAAATAAAGTAATATCTCACATCCACCGACCTAATATATAACGCTCATAATATAGCACGTTCGATTTTTCTATCGTAAACACTCACCAAATACTTTTGTGAATTATACGATCGAGTAGGAGCAAAAAATGCTCGATCATAACAAACACCAGTTTGCTCGCTCTGTTCAGAACGTTGTATCGGATCAACGATACACCACGAATGTTTATTAGTCGTACCCTTGACGATTTTGACTTATCGCACGTGTCGGAACGGCAGTCGTGTTTCGACGTTCGAATCGATAAGACGAAAGTGACATGTTGCTTTAATGAATCACTTATATAAGGGAATAAGTACCGCGTGGATAATCTTCGTAACAAGTACGACGTAACCTTATTACAGTGAAGTGCATAGTGCAATGTACAGAGTGATCCTCCTCGGTTGGATTGTTTTTATCGACGTATCGTCTCGACACTACCAGCTCGACATTCACAAGACATCATGCTGTAGAGTGGTGAGTACACTTGCGCGATTATCACTGCCATGTTACTGTCGCTCAAAAGTATTTCGACTTTTGCTTAATCTTTGACGGTATGTATCGTAGTTAGAAAATGAACTGGAAGTAAAATGATTTCATTCTTTGTGAAGATAAAAACGTATAGCGGAATATTGCGACGCGATTAAATTAATTTTAAGAGAGATAGACGTGCAATGATAAAAGAAAAATTTGTAGAATTATTTTGTTAAATGTTTGGATCATGAGACAGCTTCAAAGGATTTCTCAGGATTAACAGGAAAGCTTCGGTCGTTGATACGAGCTGTTGATGTTTAAACGGTAAATTTGTTGCTTCCAGTTACCAATTCGCCATTAATTTATACACCCTGGCAAAATTCACATATATTGTAATTGCAAATCGATCAACTAGAATGAAATGACGCAGCGATTCATGAACGCTTTCAGAAAATTTATACCGTCTTTGTCCTCTGTTTTTTTTTTTTTCCTCTCCAAAGGTCATAGTTGCCCTTATAAATTCTAGCGCTGAAACGGATTGCGTGCCGTGCGTTCGAACTATTTAAGATTCGAGGGGCGAGACGGTAAAGAAAGCTCGCGATAAACATTTGTGGAAGTAAGCGTGACCGTGTAAATTTTTTTTCCATTCCCTTTTTTGCGTACCATCAGCGATAAACGTATATACGTAGGTCGGTTTGTGTGAATTTCTGAATCACCACTGGCCGCTTGTCACGCCATGAATAAATATGGCCAACGTATCGACACGGATATGCTCTTAGAAAAACGAGATGGACGGTCGATCGACAGATTCGTTCACGAAAGATCGGGAGGGAAGCGAAAATTTTGTCCTCGCGGGGGCGACGTAATTTCGTGGATCTTTCGTTTCATCGATTTCGTCAGGTCGCGTCGTGTCGCGTCGTTTCCAACGATCGGCAGCACGGAATTTTTAGGACCGCGACCTCGCAGGGTTAAGAAGGGGCCAGCGACGAAATTGAGCGAGAAGATCCGAGGGTGAGCGCGTTTCACTCACGTGTAATATAAAAAACGCTTTAATGAATCTTTTTTTAAGACAACTTTTTTTAAACCTAAGATTCGAACTATACGACTCGAACCTCTGCTAATAATAGGCCAGGTTCTTCCGCGTGTAATAAGAAACGGTGGAGAAATAACGACGGTTATTTTCGAGTGAGAGCTCGTTATTTCGCGAATCTAAAACCGTGCAACCGATAAATTAAAAATAGTACGAAGAATCGGGAGAAACGCGATCGATTAGCGGATGGATAGAGCCAGTTTAACGAAGCGCGCCAGCTTTTCGTTCAATTAAACAATAAATTGCAGGAGTAAATCGAGATTAAGAGAAGTAGGAGGAAACCGTCGATATCGTTACTAACGAATGTGCCAACGATAACAGGGCTGGCTAGCGGACCTTGTCAAGTCGGATATTTCACGGAAGTTTTCCCGATCTAAAATTAACGCCACTTCAGCCTTTAAAGTATATCCGAACTGGCACGACAGTTTGAAAGAGATTGGGCGGTTCGCCCAAATGAAACGTCGTCGTCGTCGTCGTCGTCGTCGTCGTCGTCGTCGTCGTCATCCTCGTCGTCTGTTTTTAGTTGCCATTTCGTTTTTATTCAGTTTTAGCATTCGTGACAAAAGCAGGATTCTTTTGGATTTCAATAAAATTCCCTTTCTCGCGTGAAACATTTATTGCGAAATGGGCGTAAAGTAAGTACGGTCGGATTAGGGGAAGCGTTTCCATTGAAATACTCGGATTCCGTAAGTGCGATATGGCTGAAGGAAAAAGTCAAGCGAGCACGAGATTGTATAGCATACGGCGGTGAAAAGAATTAAAACAGGATTCTGCCAACCTAATTCACGTTGAAACACGTTTTTCACCCATCGAATTTTTGTTTATCCATTTTTCCCCATCTCTGCGATTGGAATGACATCGAACTATCCGATCGAAGAGAAATGTGTCGTTTTTAAATAAAATCCAGTATCGACAAAACGTAGAAAAAGCTGAGTGCGAAGAGAGAAATGCATTGAACCTGTTGCACGTCTATAAGAATAGCGAGAACTACTGACGTAAAGTCGATGTACATTTTCTCAGACTCGCCCTTTATATTCGCTGAGATAGTACGAAATCCTCTGGAGAATTCGGCTTTGCGTATTGTCACCTGATACATTTACTATTCCAATCGATCTTCCTGCAATTCTGTCGAAATGCAACGCGGAAACATTGCGACGTGACAAATAGTACGCTATCCATCAAAGGCATAGAGGCTAAAAGCTGCATTATCTCTGCTCTTTCTTCTTTATTTCTTATTTGCTCGTAAGAGCAACTCGAGTCGCGAGAAAGAAATGCTATTGTTACGGTTTATCTCGATGAAATGTTACGTGGAGTTTCTATTTACTGGCAGCCGATCGATCTAAAAGCACATCAAGATCAAGAAGCTTGATAAAATTTCAATCGTACGTTTCATCCGCAAGCTGCCACCTACGATTTTTGACTCGCAATCTTTTCACCTTTGCGGCGAGAAATTCTATTCGCAATAGTATAATTTCATCGTTAACCCCTTGACTGCTGTTAACGTATACGTATAGCCTTTCACTCGTTATTTCCATTTTGCTTTTAAACTGAAAAGAAGAGTGCTTTAACGGTATAGTAATAGCTGTTATTTGTTAATTGTCTTGACAGCTACCTCGTTCATCATTTCGCTAGCTTATTTCGTTTCGGAACTTTGCGTTGCGAGTATAAACGTGTAAGTGGTGTGTTCATCGACTCTATAAATTAAACTAATCGTGAGAAAAGCATAAATATTTTTTTAAATCGATATTCAATTATCTCTGGCATTTCCTTCTGACAAATGAATTTACGAAAATAAGATTTCTTTTTCGAAACGTTGAATACTAATTACGTGTTTGAAATCGAATACGAAATCGACGATCTTGTAGAAAGTGTAGTCGATCGAATTGTCCTGTTAGACGCGGAAATATCACGCAACCTACTTCCACAAAAATGAAATGACGGATGAAAAATGGGCAATTCATAAATAAAAAGATTATTACCATTGCGAATGACGAGTCGATGCTTCGGATTAACTGTACGAACTTTAATCTCGCTTTATAGAAATATTATAATAATTTCCGTAATTATAGAAATTCTTCTGCCAGAGGGCGATATCCGATCGACGAAGTAACGAAGGTTAATGGAATTTGATCGAGCAACCAGAAATTCTACTTTCCAGGCTTTCTTCAGGGAACGTAAGCTTCCCAAGCCACGTTTCTCGATAAGCCATCGGAGGAGCGTGCGTTTTTCGAGCATGCGGACAAAAGATGGCGACCGTGTGTGCAGATAATCAGTTTATCCAGGCATACTTGCCCTATTTCGCGTATTATGACCGGTTATATGCCCGACGGGGAATCCCTTATCTGAGAAACTGTCACCCGTTGAATTTCTCCGCCACTAATTTAACCCCACAGCTTGTGCCGTTTTCCTAGCTTAAGTTATCTGGCTTTAATTCCGGCCATGTCCTAAAATTTATTGAAAAGAGAATGGATTTTCTTTTCCCTCTTCTTCTTTTTCCTTTTATTTCTTTGACAAATTTGAAGAACAGACGTGATCGAAGGGAGGACGATATAAAGTCGTAGCACGTCGACGATTTATCGAGCTGAATTAATAAACTTTGCTCCGGCTATATATGATATTCCTCGTACAGGTCTTTCCATCGATATGTAAATTTTCATCGTTTCTTGTCGTTTGCAGTTGTTGGCACACCTGTTGGTTTCGTCTAAAATAATTAATTTCGATTGTTAAAGGAATAATTAATTGGCGAGAATTATTTGTTCGTGCAAAGTAACGATGTAGCTTACATAATGGAGATATTGAAATGTCATTTGCCACACTTACAGGCGAAGAATGAATTAAGAATTATATAAGGATTATATCACCACAGTTTGCCATCATTTAATTAAGTTGATCTAAGATTTTCGATACATTGGAATCGGAAGGCCTGAGCGATCGTTACACGTAATAACGAAGTTGATTAATTACCAAGCTTCCGTGCAGGTTTGTTATTTTAATAATCGTTAACAAGCTCTAGACGTTTCCAATGATATTGAAATCGGTTGAATCAGCCGGCTATGAGAGCACAGCGAACGTTATTCGATGAAACTAACTTTACCACAACTCTCTGATGGTTTTGGCTTTGAGACACTATCTATACGTAGAATATATGCACAAGCGTCTACGCACTGAGTAATAATTGGTTTCTGAATAATAATTTATGATGTTACGTTGTAATTGAAAAGGTGGAATCGACAGTCTTTCTTATCTAAAATTCGTCGGGTAAATTTTCGACCAATTAGCTAAAAAACTCAACGAAGTCTGTGAAAATTTGAATGCCATTCGCGCAATAATTTATAGAATGCTTGGAATCAACGTGTCGAAAGCAAATCGTTAATTTTTATACTTGTACGATTAGATTTTCCATCGTGCTTTTAAATGAGAAAATATTTAATTTTATTATCCATTAAATTCTTACTATAACGTAGATTCGCCACAGTTGCGCTGGTTTATTTCTGGACGGGAGTGGACATTGTGTGACGTAATTTCCATTATTTGAATTTGGTCGAAAATCCAGACTCGATATTAAATTTAATCAGTTAGACAGGATAGGCTGTAAAGAAGATAAACGTGATTTCATCCATCGGTCGTAACAGCTGTGAACATTTGGTCGGATAGATTTCAAAATACCACTGTTGGAACGAGTAAAGCGAGAGAGACTGGGAGATTGGAATCGGTCGAAAAAATACTTTAAAACAGGACATATGGAATATGAAGCAACGGCGTGTAAACATTACTATAACTTCTGTATCCTGTTCCCAGTGAAATCACTTTTCACTGACAAAATTGAATTTTGTTTATTTTATACCGCCTCTCAAGAAATGCGATGAGAAAGTACAATTAAAAGATTTAAATTTTGACGCGTTGATCGATTAAGGACAAACGAGTGATTTGTCGTAATGTTATAAATACTTCGATTCGATTAAATCTCATAAAGAACGTGTAGAAGCTAGAAAAGAGATCTTAGAAGAAAGAAGCTTGAAAGAATGCCAAAAATATACTAACACTTTGATTGCCACGTCGAAATCACATGTTTCGCTCAGGACGCCACGGGAGTATTTTTATTATTCAAAGCATATAATGGCAAAATAATAATAAATTGACGATGTGTAGTATCGTGAACGAGAGGCCTAAGAGATATCGGGCTAACTGTAAACAAAGTCGCGAGAAAGTCGAAGTGCCGACAGGCCCAACAATGTATCGTCGGTACTTCGATCGAATAGTTAGGCGGAAAAGGCCTGCGTGACCTTGGCCACGAGCGGTTGCGGAACACGTGCGTGGTGGGGCTAAGACAAAAGACCAAGGGATGCTAAGGGAGAAAGACGAATTAACAGTCAGTGTTAGTTGAGAAGTCAGGGAGTGTTAATCGAGACGTCAGGAAGTGCGAATTGCGTTGTCGAGAGAGTGTGGTCCGCGTGAGAGAGAGCGTTGGAACCGTGGTAACGAGAGTTGCAAATTAACTATTTAGTTGTCTTAATTATAGTGCGTTATTGTATTTAGTTCACGTTAAACAACCATCGTTTCCTGTTTAACCAACACCTGTTTAATCCATTTTAAATAAATTAATTGTAGTGAGATCCTATAGATGTAAGACGACATTCTTCCCCAATGGACCGTTTATCTTATTGATGGTCACGGGTGACCATCGTGGCGCCTTGGTAACAGTTGATAGCGACATATTATAACGAGGCTTCGGTTATTTCAACAAACCATTCGCATTCGTTGTTTCGTCGTAAGCAAAACGTGTAAAATATATTGTTGAAGTGTGTAGAAGATATTAGTAAACGGTATTTGCTCATTCTATATATAAAGTAAGGTATGTTCACACTTCTAACTTCTAACTGGAAGAAAGTCGATTTACGCTAAAGATACCGCGATGAATTAATTCGTGCAGAATATTAGGCGAATTGGAAACGCCGATTTGAATTTCAATGCACTTTCCGAATCGTCCTGCAAGCGTGTAACGCAGAAATTGAGGAAAGGAGAGCGGAGCTGGTGGCTTGCGAACCGAGTAAACATCTGGGGTCTGATTGCATATGCAGCTCATCTACTTGCAGTAGTATCACCACGTGACGACTAATAGTCAGCCGACCGTAACTCATTGACAAAGTAGAGTCGTTCGACTAAATTGCTTCGACGGTTTCAATTGACGAATGGTGTTCGTTGTACGAAACCCGCTGGTGGATTCCACGGAGTTGTCACGAAAAAAGTTTCGGTCGCCTCAAATTAGAATTTAAGCTCCTGCATGTAAAGAAATTTCAAGCAAATTGTTGGAAGGCGAGCGCGCGAACGCAATAACGTTCTATTACGATGGGAAAGTAGCTGTTACGAGAAAGAAGACACTTTCTTTTCTCTCGTTACTTTCGGCCGAGAAATCGAAAAATAAAAATTTCTGAAACACCCAATATACAGGACGTTTCATGAAGTTGGGTTCAAACTTGTATAGTACGTTGCTTGAGCGGAAGATTTAGCAATTTGCGTTTTGAATTCGGTTAAGAAATTGACATCTCATTTTTACAGTCGTTTCGCATTTGTCGTGTTTACGTGAATTGCACGTGGAAGAAGAAACACTGTTACGAAAAATTTCAGATTTGCATGCGTTAATAACCGCAGATATGAAAAAGTAGTTTATAGTTTATTACAAGACATACTGTAACATGCCAGAACCATTGCAAAAATATTGTTAATATTTATGACTAAATATCTTCCCGTAGAAATTTATATTAAACGTATCACCGACACATTTTGCTTAAATGTCATATGCGTTTTTTGCATATTTATCATATTTGTACTCAGGTTTTTTTAGGCTCTTTGTTTGCCCCGTTGAATGCTATATGCTGTTGAAATTCCAACTTTCTGAAATATCGCGTATGCAGGAATATAAACGTTTCGAAGCGAAAATCTTCAAACGATAGCGATAAGGGAAACGTTTTGTATCAGCGAACGTAATATCTTCGTTTCGCGTTGTATCGGAAATATTCAAAGAGACTGGGAATTCAGACGCGAAAACATTCGTTCCAAAAATTTCTTCTATTCTTCTTCTTTCGTTCCTCATCGATTGGCCGTAACGCGATTTACGGTACACAACGGATCCTTTCCAACAGTGAAATGCTTTTGATTTGTGCTTTTAAAGCCTTCAATCCTTTTTTTCCATACAAAGAACGACGTCGGGATATCGGATAAAAGCAATGGTATATTTTACGACGATCCTTGCCCCTTTCAAAGCAATCGGTAAATATTTGTAGCTTTATTTTATCGACGCTGGCGTTTACAGTATTCCGTCCTCGATTTCGTTTTTCTTGTCCAGCGTGCGGTGAATTTAACATCGAGTTACGAGTAGTGAATTGATATAAACGATTGCCATGTATTTTCAACGATCAGTTTACGCTCATGTTTATGTCTTTTACTTTTGATGGCTTTTCCCTGCTTCAGCAGTAAACCATAAAAATAAGTAGGGTAAAGTGGAATATCAAGACTGGACTACCGTTTATGCGATGCCATGTTATATTTTTATGAATAGTTATATGCGTAGAAAGAAACTAATTGGAGAACCTAAATGCAGGTCTTTCTCACGTACCGAATATAATCATCGGACTGCGGATTTTTTTGCATTTATAATAAATTGGAAGGTGCGGAAGTCCACAGATCGCATATGAAAGGACCACGGGGAATGTCAGTTTTAACGAAGTTTGAGTTTAACATTTTTTTCCTCTGCTCTTTATCACCCGCTACGTCGCGTTAAGTAGAATGAAAATTTTGCCAGTTTTACAGTAGTTGTAAGAGATTGAAGTGTATTATAGGGAAAAATGGGGGATGTTAAAAAAGAAGAGTGCGAGAAAGAGGAATATTTCGGATCTGGCGAAAGTTGGGTACGAAGCAGAATAAAATAAATAGAAAAATGAGGAATAGAATGTTTTATTTTGATATGTGAGACAGTATGCGGCTGTGACATTATATATCGAAAGATAAATTTTCGTTTTGCGAGAAATGTCAAATTTTGACCAAAGTTCCCCCCCCCCTTTTTATCCATAGACTCTTCGCGTAGTATACAAAAATATATAAAATATTATACGTTAAACGTCAGAGTTGAATACTCTTTGTGGTTCTTAATAGACGAAACAAATTTCCATGTACGTTTCCTTTTCTCACTGGCTTTTTTAATACAAATATGATAATGCATGAAAATCTGCAGTGCGATTATCGCAAGCACTTTGAATATTTCATATAGTTTTGCATACTACGTGTATTCCGTACATTTTTGCGTGAAAAATGCATAAAGTATATGAAATTCGATCTGATCTCGTAAAACATGCATCGACGATGCGACTCGATTAGTTTCCTCTTGGTATTTATCAACATACTTGTGACCTATATTTACCGATGTTAACCAGTATAGCGGTGTAAAATTGCCGGAGATTACATTTTCCAAACAGTATATTAACAAAGAGACAAGAGGAAAGGCGAACGCACGGTTGAAAATGAAAAATATTGTGACTGGAATTAATTTAATAATTAATTTCGCGAATCCCCTATGCGAATTGGAATAACATAAAGTTTCTTTTATATTTTCATTCTCTGTATACATAAATACGCCTGTGCATTACTTCCGTATATATTTCTCTTTCTTTTTATTCGAATTTTATTTACAGTTATCCATAAAAAAGCTATTTCGCGAAATAACGAACTCGGACAAAGCCGAATTTAGGGCGAACGCTCTGATAAAAAGTTCAAATTGCGGATTTTCTCACATTTTATATCGGTTTCACGAAGAACCCGCAGGCAGTAATCAAGACTTCGTAAACGCAGCGATATTATTCATCTTTTATATTAAAATCGAGAAATTAACTGAGTTCGGTAATTAAAAGATCCAATCGATTTTTACAATATTACTAAAACGAAGCTGAACGAAGCAACGAAAGAAAGTCGTTAACGAAGCTGTAAAAAAATGTAATATTCGTCGAACGCTCGACGAGTGCTGCGTTGTAGAACGCATCGAAGATTATGAAAAATTCTGTGTTTCGACTGTTTTCATATCGCCCACATCTTAGTCGTTCCATTACTCGTCGAAGAGGTATGCTTTGTCATCGATTTATCTTGCACAGAGGTAAACTCTGTTATATTCACCGCGCCGATGAAAAGCTATCGAACCACGCGATACCGTTTCTACTACGACAATATGCTGAAATCGATATCGAATTGAATGGGATCGATCTTTCTTGTCCATCGTCCATATCAAACAGCCATAGGAATCGAATTCTAAATTGTGGATCAGTTGATAACATACAATGGTAGAAGGTTGATCGATTGTGATACAAAGATATCTAAGATTCGCGTGTAGTATGCAGATTCCTCGATCTAAAATCGTTTCTCTCGTTATTTATTTAGTTCTTTTCTTTCTAGGTTTCAAACTTTCAGGATAATTAGACGACGTGTTCGTAGTTCTTCGGGTTTCTCTTTTTTCAATTGAGTCAATCAGCAGTCGGAACTAACACTAGAAAAATCAGTCTCTGATTGTACTTTTAATTACAATTATACAGGGTGGTTGGTAACTGGTGGTACAAGCGGAAAGGGGGTGATTCTACGTGAAAAAAGAAGTCGAAAATATAGAATAAAAATTTTGTTTTTTTTTAATTTTTTCATCGAGACAACGATCTACAGTGAGATCCGTTATAACGTACCGCACGCGTACCGAGCGAAAATTCAAAGTCGATTTTCTCGAAAACAAAGCCTCGAACGAAAAATTGTTATTCTATATTTTCGACTTCTTTTTTCGCGTAGAATCACCCCTTTTCCGCTTGTACCACCAGTTACCAACCACCGTGTATAATATTTACATGTATAGATAATTATTATTGAAATAGTAGGATGAAAATAAAACAGCGTGGTATCTGTTAGAATATTTAGCCGTCTTCATAAAAGATATATAACTTGCATAAACGTTTGCTGACTGTGAATCCGGTATCACTGCGTTATTTAAATGAAAAATAGTGGACGCATTGGCTTCTAATTGTTTGATCTCGTTCGAACTTCAATCATAATCGGATTGCAGATTTTGATGCGTTTATGGGAAATTTGAAAGAGCAATGTTGCACACGATGCATAGGATATGAAAAATGGTACGATGAAAATAAAATAGACACAGTGGCTAGAAAATAGCGTGGTATTTGTTATAATATTTAGCCGCTTTCATAAAAGAGAAATAACTTGCATAAACGTTTATTGACTATGATTCCGGCATCACTGTGTTGTTTAATGAAAAACAGTGGACGCATTGGCTTCTAATTGTTTGATCTCGTTCGAGCTTTAATCATAATCGGATTGCAGAATTTGATGCGTTTATGGGAAATTTGAAAGTGCAATGTTGCACACGATGCATCGAATAAGGAAAGAATACATATAAAATGTCCAAAAATAACGCTTTCTACAATACTTAACACTTCGAGGACGATATGACGACACTCTGACAAGCTTAAAATTATTTTGAACGAATGTACAGCATGAATTTCCGCGTATTTTTGAAGCGACTGAAAAAATGGAAAAGATCGCTCGGAAAGTTCGTTCCGATTTACATTTCGATTCGATCATTTATTGAATTATGTAGATGCCATTTTCTTCCACAGCCTTTCCCCGTCTTTCACGCAGTTTGAACATCCCATCTTCTCAGAATCTCTCAAACTTTTCAATATGAATTTTTATATCGACCAAATTCCTTAAAGATCCCAACGAACTTCCCGAGCAGCATGTAACAAGTGTAATATTTTGTTAAAATTCAATCAGCGTATTTACAGATACTTCCAGTAACGTTTTTTTTAGCGCGATTTGCTTGCAATTTTATTATTCTGTTAAACTCCTTAAAAATCGGAACGAACCTTCCTAGCGGCCAATATTACGTCTAATATATCGATGACGATTTCGTATTATTCCAGCGTGTAATGTATCTATGCAATTTATAGCATATATAGCATTGTAGCGATGAAGATTTTTATAGGATACCACGTGAAATATGTGACACGGAGCAATGTTAAAATTAACAGACGAAACAATTTTCTACCGAGATTCTATTTGTTCAATTTCTATTGACGATAGCAGGAATTGGCGTAGAAATGCTCGGTCTAGACGCAACTAATCATCGACGTGGCTCGACATTTCGCGACTGAAACTTTCGTTTAATTGGTTTCGCTCGAGGAAGTAGATCGCGATAACGTTTAGTCGCGGCGATGGCCGCGCTCATGCTCACGCTGGCGCACGCCTTGGTCCGTTTTATCGGTGGCATGTATCGCTAGTAATCCTGGTGCATCGTGTTGCAGCCGGCCGATGAACGCAATTAGCAAGGACGCAGGGCAAAGCAAGTATGCAGCTAGCTTTACCACGAGTGGATACGTACAATACGTCGAAGCTCGTTGCTGCGCGATGTAACTGTTTAGTCTGTGTAGCCGGACCATAATCCCCAGCAGCGATCCGCTAATCAACGTTAAATTAAAACGCTACTTGTCAAACATGCCAGCCTCTATTTGATAATCCCTGGACGGTGCACGGAACGTGATTCCGAGCCTCGTTAATTCGCCCATCGGAATCCAACAACTTGTCGTTGCTTCCATTCTCGTTCGAGAAAATCCCCTAGCTGCTTATCGAACCATAAGCAACGATGGACAGCGAACGATACGCGAACGATGTAACAAAATGTTGGACGAGGCACAGAGACGAAATATAGCGACAGAAGTTTTCGAACGCTTGTCATTTTTACGAATGCGTTTTGTGTGTTGTATCAAGTTTTCAGAAACTACGAGATACGACGATGTATAGTGCGTACTATAATATATTTGCAAAGAAATATCTGCGTGGCATGTGAGAATAAAATGATGTACTACGATATATCCGTAAATAGAAAGAAATAAACGAACGAATAAGAAATTATATCGGAGGAATAAATATTCGACTAACATAAAATGGTGTGAAATGCGAGGATAATTATTCGAAAAATTAGAATGGAGTCAAGAGTTTGAAATTAAGTATGCCAATATTACCGAGTATTTCAGTCTTTTACGAGAGACTTGTAGCTAATGAAAAGAAAATAGTCGAGACGAAGGAGAACGAAGCGTAGTACTACGCCAGCTTAAGGCGAACAACGCGAAATATATTAACATTGACGAGCGGTTATTGGTGGAATTTGCAAGCAATTGGAAAATATACAGGGTGTTCGCGTTATCAGGTGGCAGTGTTTTTTCCTCGTAAACGATAAATACGAGGAAAACGTGAAAGAGAAAAAGGACGGACTGCTCAAAGTGAACCACGTATTTACGATAATATATTTTCGCAAGTGCAAAAATTCCTTCCTCGCTTTGGAGTTCTGCTTCTGTGTATACATCGAATCCTCTCTTCGTTCTACGCAAACAAGTATTAGAGCAACATATTCGAAAACTGATTAGTTCAGAGGATATTTTAACTTTATCTTATCGTAACAACTCATCGTTGCTTCCGTGTTTCCACCCGGGAAAGTCCCCTAGGTGTCTATCGTACCATAAGCAACGATAGATAGCGAACGATAGACTATAGAAAATGTTCGATAAAATACAGCGACGAAGTACTTGAACACCGAACGCTGTTGTACGACATTTTTCCAAAGTTCATTTCTACGAAATTTTATGATTACGTTGGTGGAATTCTCAGCGTCGGTGTTTAGTTCTCAGCGTTTCTCTCGTGAACGATAGGTTCGAGGGAAAAGTGAAAGAGGAAATAATACGAACGAACTTCGAATTGAGCTGTATATTCGCGATAATACTCTTTGCAAATGCATGTGCATTTTGCGATGGAACATATCGTATTGCAGAGTTTGTAGAATTTATCATATGCGAGACAGAGCAAAAATATAAATACAGGGGTAGCGCGTTGTGTCTCTCCTTGTTTTTCATACGATATTCTACGAAGTTAGAATTCGAATATCCTGTAAACTAATTAATTTTCGACCATGTTATCCTGATACTTTTTTCCGTAGACCGACGAAAAGATTCGATACATATAAAAAAAGAAAAAAAAGGAAGATTTCCATTAAAAAGAAGATTGCGCGACTGCAAAATGCACCTGCATCTATGCACTCGCGAAGAAGATATTACGGTGAACACGCAGTCCACTTTTGAAGCATTCGCTAATTTTTCATTTTTCCCTCGTAATTTATCGTTTACGAGAACAACGCTGCAAACTAATAGCGTGAACGCTCTGTATGTAGAAGCGGTAAATTACATAGTGGAAACATAGATTTATCGTTAGATGAAGGTTACATATATTTGTAGCATGAATGCGAAACGTTGGCTTTGTTCTAAATATTGTCGCTTGTTGATACAACGAATAATCGACTGTCCAAATACTTCGATGATCTGTACCAGATACCCGCTTCTAATAAATATCATGGAAATGAAAATTAAACGTATTTAAGTGAAGATAATTGACTTGGAATGCGTGTGAAACATGTGACGAGAGGTTACTTGCGATAATCTGCGTGAAATCTCTGCTTCTAAGAAATAGCTTGGAAATTAAAATTAAGTTGGGTCGTTTTGGGATTATTTCGGAACTTTTATGTTGTCTGTCGATATATTTTATTTTTCGCTGGTCTTATTGCTTTCTTGCCACATCGAATGTGCACACACACACACACATGTGCATAGTGACAGAGTAAGGAAGCTTCGAGATACTCAAACGTCTGAGGATAAATCAGACTCTAGCGAGGGCGAATGTTGATCTGATGCTTTTGATATTAAAGTAAAATGGGTTTGCTTGAATTTGCATTCCGATCGCGGATCTTCAGTGTTATTACCGCAGCAAACAATGTATTAAGCGCGCATTCGTTTGATAAACACGCTTTGCAACTCTAGAATCAGGCGGTCGAGGATTGTCGAATCGGTGTGCATAATTTGCATTTTCGAACAGAGTTAACTCAAATCGTAATTACGTAAAGCCCGGGCACGTGATCTCGTTCTCTACATACCTTGAGGTGCAATTTCGCCAAGTTTCATTTTCCCGTAGATGTTTGGAAGTACAGTACCATGCAAAATAGACACGATAGCGGTCTCGTAATGACAACTACGTGATCGCTTATTTTATATTAGAAACGAACATTTGCGTATTCCTTGCAATAGCGCTACTCGTTCGTGGTCTTTCTTGCGCCACGGACTTTTAGGAAATACTTCGGTAGAGTGGTCGATAAAATGTTATGGAACACATGGAAAGAGAGGAAGACGAAGGTATAAATAAATTGTTTGAAATACCGGTGACTGGACAGTAGAGACAAAATGAATTTATTATAGATTATCCGCTAACTATAATTTTTCGTTCGTATAATAAGAGTTCACGTGCGCGCAAGCGAATTCAATTTGGCAAAACTTCATTTAATCGGCTACCGATATATCGTTCAAATAAATGGAGTTACCAACAGAGTTAAAATAAATAAATAGAATTTAAAACGAAGTATTACCGTCATTCCAAATATTCTTGCACAGATGATGTTAATCAGATCGTAAAGTTATTCCAACTGTTCCTCGTTTCTCTTCTCGTGCTCGTAAATATTGGACGCGATTATTGCTGTTCGTACTAAATTCACCGTATCGATCACTAATCGTCATAATTTAATAACGTCGGAAAAGACGAGAGATTGATTGACTGCGAACGATTATCGGGTAACGAAACTAAGTTGAGCGGAAGTGACGACCAAGTAAATGATTTATGATAATAACGGAGTAACGCTGAATCGCAGGCAGCTCGTGGCCGTACCGAAACCAGAAGCGTTTAATCGCGAAAAAGATACATGGAAGCCGGCGTTGTTCGATCGTCTAATTTCGCACCGTTGAGCGCGAAGTCCAATCGAATTAAGCTTTCATAGCTGATAGATGGTCATGGTGCGGCTCATACGGGAAGATGAAAGCGAAGAGCGAGGGGAACGTCGAAGAAAGAGGGAGAGAAACAGCGATAAAATTCCAAGTGCGCGTTCGAAAGTGATTCAGCAAGAAAGCAAATATCAAAGCGAGGGGCTACAAGTTCAACAATGGTTCTTGAGGGAAACATCGAGAGGGTGTAAAGAGAAGTAGTAGAAAGGGTTGTACGTCTGCGAGAAATGGGAAGCGGCAGAGAATAGGGGTTGTACGATACACGGTGACTTACATTGATATTCGACCACTTGTCAAAGAAAATTTCTATTATGCGCGTTATAGCAGGCATTTTGTACGTTCGTTCGCACCGTTGTGGGACAGGATTGACCCGATTATACAGGTAGAATATGAAATCAATCTTAGAATGTGTATAGAAGTTACAACGGACGTTCATCGCAACTAGGAGCTTTTTGAAATATCGATGTACGATATACGTATAATAATGTACAGTTGTGTTAGTAACACGTACAAACGATCACGAGGCGATTGATCGAGAAGCTTAGTTTTCGAGAAAATCGAGTCTGAAAATTGATCAAGTATACTTGAACGTGGCTAATCGCAGGCTAAATAGGAGAACGTAATCGATAGGATATTATTCCAGGTGTAAAAATAAGTCGAAGATGTGGAATAAGATTTTTTCAGAAGACGTTTTGTTTTCGAGGAAAGTAAGATTGAAGATTTATCATACTCGTATAGTAGACCGACTATTAAATAAACATGAACCAACTTTACCTTCTTGAAAATGAATTCTTAAACGGGAAAGTTCTGTTCCACATTTCTCGCTTATACTCGCACGTAGAATAATCTCCATCTGATTGTTCACTCGTACCTAGTCATATTCACATATTTATATATTAAGCAAATTTTCAAAGTCGATTTTCTCCGATATTAAGCCTCGGACGGACAAATTTTGTTTCATATTTTTCTTTTTTACTCTTTGGTAGGGAATCGTCCCGTGATCATTTGTACATTATTTCTGTTACATCTGTATGTTTCAGACAATTGTTCATGCCAATATTCTACAATAAATGAGAAAGATGAGTTCTGTACAAGTAATTACTTCAAGAAAAATTCTACACCTTTTCTTTTAAACCAGCTGGCTGCTGAAGCGAGCAAAACTCTCATAGACAGAAAACTAAAAATAAAACACCCCACTGACCTGACTAAAAAAATAAAATAGTCAAACTCGAAGATGGTATCCCGCTGGGGGTAGCAATCCACCTGTTATTTAGCAATTAAGTTAGAAAAATTTACCAAATGTCCAGCTGGACAAATTGTAAAGTACGAATTAAATAATAAAAAAACTTTTTCTTTTGTATATCCGTGACCTGCAGACGAAGAGAATAGAATTTAGTGAAAATATTTCAAAATAAGGAGAGGTCCATATTATTGCGCCCTTGAATATAAATTTTGTTTTGGATTACAAAGTCTAGAAACAAAAGAGCTATAAGTAGATTTCTATTGCTGTTTCCTGTAACTTTCAGCTATATTCTTTCTGTTGTATTGTAACACTGTAAGAATGAGGATGTGGATCAGCGTACACTATACCTATAGCTATACTTATTTCAATATATTTTTCTGTTACAAATTCATCCACTCGTTGCTCTATCAGTCAACCTCAACAAGTTTTACTAATTGCAATGGATAATCAGTTGTTTAAATACCTTTGTGATATTATATTCTTCCTGTTGTATTGTAACATTGTAAGAATGAAGATGTGGATCAGCATGCACTATACTTATAGCTATACTTATTTCAATATATTTTTCTATTACAAATTCATCCACTCGTTGCTCTATCAGTCAACCTCAACAAGTTTTACTAATTGCAATGGATAATCAGTTGTTTAAATACCTTTGTGATATTATATTCTTTCTGTTGTATTGTAACACTGTAAGAATGAAGATGTGGATCAGTATGCACTATACCTATAGCTATACTTATTTCAATATATTTTTCTGTTACAAATTCATCCACTCGTTCCTCTATCAGTCAACCTCAACAAGGTTTACTAATTACAATGGATAATCAGTTGTTGAAATACTTTTGTGATATTATATTCTTCCTGTTGTATTGTAACACTGTAAGAATGAAGATGTGGATCAGCATGCACTATACCTATAGCTATACTTATTTCAATATATTTTTCTATTACAAATTCATCCACTCGTTCCTCTATCAGTCAACCTCAACAAGGTTTACTAATTACAATGGATAATCAGTCGTTTCAATACTTTTGTGATATTATATTTGCACTAAATATCGTCCGATTTCTCTGTACACTCTCAGATTCTGCTCAAACTTCCTCAGTATAATTGTGATTCACGTGATTCGTTACAATGATGAAATTTCAATATATCTTGTATTACACGTATAAAATATACGCAGAGAAAGTTTCTATAGGTGTTTAAATATTTTTCTGAGTCATATCCAAGCTTGGTGAATATTCAGCAGTGGGAATTGGCTATCGACGAGCGGCAGTCGTATTTGTCGATACGATCAACATGACACGAGGTTGAAGCGACATTACTGGCGTGCTCGGATCCAGATGTTAAACGAGGATCGAGGGAGCTACACGGGATCTATGCGCTCGTCCGTTGACACATCTTCGTTAACAATGAAATGATTTCCCACGAGGAAATGTTCAAATTGTCGCTGTTCCGTTTCTGCCGCTAGAAATCCACGTTCGTTTCAATGATTTCAAAGGAGAATATTAGAAAACTGGCATTTTTCAGCGTTCACGCGGACGAAAAATTCTTGTCGGACATCGAAGAGCATCTGTCGAGCAACGAAAAATGCACGTTATCGTTTATCCGAAATACGACTGGCAAGTTAAAAATAAACGAGCACGGAGACGAGAAAATGACAGCGAACAGATACGGATTCATCTAGGAAACAATTCTTTAGAAATTCTGGTGATAAATCAATCGAAGTTTGAAACCGAACGAATTCGAAGCACCGCGAGATCGTTGTTGGCTATTGTTCTCACGTAGCAACGATCTGCTGGTACTTCGGATTTTGCTCGATTTCAAACTTCCACCGATTTATCAGCGGAATTCCCGAAGAATTATTACGTCGACATGGACGAATAATTATTCCGTAGCTGAATCGAAATGCGAAGAAAATGAAAGTTACGTGTAACGCGCAGATAAGTTTGACTTCTGCTACTTTTTCATCATCGCGCTCCTCTTTCCCAACTTTCTCATCACGTTTCGGATTGATGCTTCTTTTTCGACATTTTTTAACATCCTCCTTTTGACTTATGAAAGACATCGAGAAAGATCTCGGAGATGTTCCGAAGAATTGACTGATTAAAAGATATTAATTTTCATGCGTTCTGGTTAGAAACAGCAGTTTTTATTAACAGTGTTATTAACAGTGTATTAACAGTGATCGTTTTAGATTTGACGAATAGTTAAAATCTGGTAAACAAGATCTCGATACGCGTATCGTCTACGATTTTAAACACAGAATTTAATATCGTGAAACGCTAGCGACCATGTTATTAAACTTGGCAATTCCGGGGCTTCGAACAACGCGTAATAAGAAATAGCCATTAATTTCAGCGGGCTATCTCATTGTTTTACTTTAGCAGGCCTGTTAGGCTAACGATTTCTGTCGACAGTGGAACGTTCAATTACGAGGAGATTAAAGGCCTGTGAGAGAAGTAACGGATGCGGCGAAAGACGCGGATGTCCAGTGAAAAGTAAAAGTGGCTGTTTAAAAAGTAAAAAGACTTTCTACATATGTAACGTTTTACGAGGTGTACTCGATTCCGTTAGTAGCTTCTGTGATTCAACGTTCGAGAGAAACTAACGAATCGATCAAAGTTTACGGCAATCAGGAAGCAACCTCGATATTTAAATGATGTTTATCGAGAGCGAAAGATAGATACAGAGATATGGTGGTATTGGAAAGTACAAATTTTCGCTATTACGAATGCCAGTTGATTAGGATCTTATGGTATGTTTGAAAAAGCGATTTGATTTTTAAATCGATTCTTAGAATCGTTGTACTACGAAACACTTGAAACGTGATTCATCATGTTTCTCACGTGTTGCTTTCGTACAATGTAATTAACGTTTCTATCTCGATAAACACAGAAAATCTAAATCTATCGATCGTTTCAACCAGTTTGGCAGTTTCTGCGACAAATACGCGGTTCCATTTTCTTCAGCGAACTTCGTATATTGAATTTTGTACGTCAGGTTCGTGACAGTTGTACGATGCGAGTGATTCCATCGAAAGCAAATGTAACGTGATCGAATAAAACACGATACGTGCGTGAAAGTGTTTGCGATTTGCCAGGTTGCGCACGGTATTGTGATTCGTTCGAGTTAAACTTTATCCAGTCGACTAGTGTTCCTTTTAAAAGCTTGGATTTTGTAACCGAAGAGGGAAAAGAGACAAGAAGGTAAGCTTTCCTCTCGTTTGACTAGGTAGTCGCGCAGTTTGGAAACTTTCAAAAGAGGATCGCGATTCGTCGCGTTACCTTTAACGCGACAAGTAGCAACGACAGGTCGTTAACAAAGAAACTTTTAAATTGCGGATTTTCGCGTTCGACGTGCTTTATTTAACGTTCAGCCGGCGTTGAAACGAAAGAGGAAAAATGAGAGAGGAAAATAAAATGAAACGAGCTCGTGACCGAATGCAATAACAACGACGAATAATAGACAGAGCGAGAACTCTGTTCCCTCTCTTTTTCATTTCGCTGCCGCACCATCAATCGATGACACTTGCGTGTACGCCATTCGTAAGTGTAATTTCTTTATTTATTTGTTATTCATGCCTTCCGACATTGGATGACTTCCAGTTACATCTGCATTTACTGTCTCTTGTCTTATCTTGTACACTGTTCTCGTTACAGAAGCTTCCTCCCTATTCTTATAATCTCACTACAAGTTAAAATTAAACGCAAAGGTAAACTTAAGATTGAATTTAACTGGAACTTTAAAACGTATTAGCCCATTGAAGGCCGATATCGCGTCGTTACGAAAGTTTTATTTGACATTTTTTTAAAGATCGATTTATGCTATCGAATTTCGTTTTTTAACGTCATGGCTCCAAAAGAAAATTCCAAGGATTCCCTTGATATTTTTTTCGTCGCTATCTCTCTCGTCTAGATTTTCTAGTTTTACGAAAGTTATCATTACGTTTCGCAAAAACCACGATAAATAATAACGTGGGTACATTATATTCGTTATATTACGTTATATTACTATATATATTATATTAATACAATTCAGTTAAGGTTGAATATTTCTTGGATTTATGAAATTTAAGATTGTCTCACTGAGAGAAGAAACCTGTTTTACGAAAGAATTTTTAATGTTCTTCCCTGATTCTCTTTCGTATCCAACTAAGAGCGTTATTTTTTGGAACATTTCAATATTCGATAGAAATTTAGGATAAAAACGCTGCAAACTTTTCGAGCAATCGAATATTCCCTCTTCGATATGAATTCCACAATTTTATGGAAAGAAAAATTCATGTATTTTATACCGCCATGATAAAATCCTATTTGTTTCAAATACGATTTTTGTAATGGCTTTCTGTAATTTATTATATCTGTTATACCGATAAATTTTTCTCTAATTCCCTTGATAGCACGATAATTTACTGTATATGTATTTCTATATTGTTAGTGATAATTTTGTGTTTACTCATCTTTTAAACGTTATTTAATTTCATTATCTTCAATGGATTAAACATATGTAGTATCGGGAAAAGGGCCTAATAAACATCGAGTTAACCATGAACAATATCGCGAGAGCCGAGGCACCGTCGGGTCCATAAATGTGTCATCGGTCTTTTCAAGTGCATAGTTTCGTAGAAAAGGCCTACGTGACCCTGGCCACCAGCGTCTGCGGAACACGAGTGTGGTGGGCCTAGCAAAAGACAAAGGGATGCTAGAACGGCCAGAATGCGAGTGGAGAAGGGCAGTCTGAGTTGAGAGGTCACGGAGTGTGAATCGGGAAGTCAAGGCGTGTGTGATAATGATACGTACGACGATGTTGTAATCGGTTTTTGTTAGTGAGTATTGCTTATTAAACTACACTAAACCCTAATTAAATCATCATTACTTGTCCTTACTCTAAGATCCATAAGTTACTACACATATATATTATTGATCTATTCTGTTTGCTAAATTATATACTTATTTACATTGCATTCTATTCTATCCTATTTTATTTTATTCTAGCGTAATATTTTAAAATATACCTATTGTACGTGTCTTTGACGTTGTTCAAAACGGGTAGCATAATTCCCAATTAATTCATACGTGCGGAGAGCTATTACAATTGAACGGTTAAATAATTAAATCATTGACAAGTACGATCGTTTGTACCGGCATTCGAATAGTTCGAATACTTTTGCGACGATATTTGCACATCGGTTAACTGTCATTGCTTGTTATTTTTAAAAATTGTGATAAGTTTTACGGTATGACGAAAGCAGTGTGTAATCTGGCGCGTGTTGTGACAAATAGACGGCGCAGATGTTTGTGTAAATTTACATTTTGATGGATACAATCAAAGAAATAGAACTTCTTTTCTTTTATTTAATATTTCACATTCGCAATTTGTCCAATTTGGACATTTGGTAGAATTTTTTAGCTGTTTGATTATCATGTGGGTGGCTACCCCCAGCGGGGTACCAAGAAATAGAACTTGAGCAAATGTTTGTTCCATTCATTAACTACAATAAGAAGAACTACATTTACCACGTTTTCACAGTTACGTTTTTATCATATTTTTTCACTTTGTTGTTTCCACCGTCGTCATTAAATGATACAATTATAAGCTATACCATCTATTCTTATATTCTCCAAAATATAACATCCTGCACGATTTTGTTATTACAGAATGTAATATTCTACGTAGCTGTAACGACCGTAGAAAATAAAATCGTTGCAATTTATCAAGAATTGTGTAACGAAACTACATCTTGCCAAAAAACAAGTGTCCGGATACTTTCGAATGGCAGTATACAGGCAGTGCCAGGTCGCAATCAAATGTAATCGAATGAGTAATCGAATCAGTAATCAGCGTTGCGCTAGAGAATTTTATTATACACGTGGCGTGATTTCTGCCGAAAGTTTTTCAGCTGCCGGTGTATTTTGTTTGCACTTGCCGTTCCTCGGTTCCCTACGTTTTCGTTTCGAAGAAAACTCCGTTCGTTCGTTTTCTAACGCCGTTGTAACATTTCTAAATCAGGCGTCTCGAATTTATCGCTCGAGAGTGCAGGCTTGTCAAGTAAGGGACGAGAAATCTCTTCGGAAATATTTCAAGCGGAGAAAAGGTTTCTGTCCGCGTTAAATTGTCACACGGTGAATGAACCCATTAAACAGCAAGCAACGAAGCAACGCGTAAAAATCGTGTAAACGTAACATAATTCGAAAACCATATGAAACTTGCATTGACGTTGTTTCGTCTATTAACAAGATATAAACGAATGTACGAAGTGTGCAAATACCTCGCAGGATCCGATTACACAGATTAGAAACACGAAGAAATTTCTGTTATGTGAAAAACGTACGGTTAATCTCGATGCTACAAATTCTTTGATTTATCCGTAAGATTGTAGAATTTAGGTGAAAGACGATGTTAAGCATATTCCTAGAATTCCTTTCGTAACCGTCCACAGATTAAGTTGCTACAAATGAGCCAGATAAATAAAAGAAAATTGTAACATTAATTCATAACGTAACGAATCTTAAAACTGCTTCCTTAGAAAAGTTCCATAAAAGACAAGAGACTCGGCTATCGTCTTGTTCATTTGTAGTCTTCGTTTGAAATTCAACGAACAATACGCAGAGAAAAGTCGAACTTGAGTATCCTCTCGGAAGGGTGTTTATGGTTTCCTGTGAATCATCGAAACAAGAGCTTCGTTCCAGGGCTTAGCAAGATACTTTCGCGCCTCTAAATAGCATATTTGTCCACTAATGGTGATTCATAACTATCTAACATGGTTTTTACTTCGACTAACGAGCTTCCTTTCGGAGATATACGATTCGAAGAGGATACACGTTGCTCGTGATTTCGCTGTATCTTTTTACGCGTCTCGGAAAAATGGGGACGCTCCGAGAGAGTAATAGGCTCTTGCTTTATCGTTTCAAGTGTTGCGTCGAACTTGATACAGCACCGTAACTCTTTGTAGCGAAACGCGAAATCGTTGCACCGCTGTTTATCCCTGTTAAATGTAACGGTTTAATTCCACTTGTAAATTTACGCGTACCACGTTTGTCAATTAATTTCCTCTTTGTTGGCTTGCGCAACGAACGATAAAATCATTCTAAAGAGCCAGCCCATTTTAATCGTTACGCGTTAACGTATTTTACTTTCAGCGCGCTCTAACTCTTTGACTTTTCCGTTCACGTTTATAAGAAGATCACGAGGTGCGGCAATGGCAACGTATTTTTCATGGATGCGAATTTCGCGAAGGAACGCAGCGCGATATTTCGTGGTGGACGCGTTGCATTATAGAACGCGGAATTTCGCTACAAAAGATGGAAACTGATGAAAAAGCAACCAAGTGCTTCCTTGTTCGAACAAGGCATCGTACATCGCGGCACTTACACTCGACGAGTCGTTGACGATGATTTTATCGAAAAGTACAACTGTTGAGATATGTATAATTTTCTGTGCTGGACTGAGTTAAATGCGTAGTAGAGATACTTGTATGCGAGTGTCGGTGTGTGGAAGTATGTGTGTGCGCGGCGTCTGGAAAACGGATGACTGTAAACTAGTCAGTCGGTTAAGAGTCGGTTAAGTGCTGAGACGCGTGCAAGTATGTATCGATGAATATATAAGGAATCGTCCATGAAATAAATATATTACTATTTTAATATGAATCGTTAGTGTAAATTTAGTGTTCCTATAACATTATTTCGGCTTCAAAGATCCACAATTCTCAACAACAACAATAATTGTTCGTAGTCGATACACTCGATCTTGTTTTAGAGATAAATTACAGGCAAGAGACGCTCAAATTTCGTCCGCTGAAAGCCTTTTTGCCACTTACTCGATGTTTCGTAAAAGCTCGTGCAAACAGAACGAAAGATATATAATATATGTGAAAGCGTGCGTTTTACAATTGTTCATATTATTCGTCCTTCAGGTGGTTGAAATATGTTTTATCGTCAAACTGTGTGTATAGAAGAGAAATCATGGATTTATAAAAAATTCACATGTAAATTTATTAATTTGTTATTTAGACGTGCACAGGGTCTCTTACTCTAATAACAAACATATTTCATAGAATAATTGCATCGTAATAGCTTAGCTTGATTTATCATTTTTTATTGTTATTGATTAACAGTCTGAGCGATACATAGTTTTTACATACTATATGAATATCGATTTTTCTTTACAAAATAGCGCTTGAATTTTTCCATTTCGCGCATTCGTTTCGAAGCCTACGATCGTTCGAAACGAGAAAGTTCCAATTCGCCCTTGGAGCTACCTTCATTTACGATTTTTTTTACAACTTTCCCATCACATTTCTCATAAATGATTCTACTTTTTATGACTTTTTATGCTTTATTAGAATTTTAGGTGCCCGAAGGGGTACAAATTTAACATTTTTTTCACCATCTCGCTTTGACAGAAGTGTTGGACGTAATTTCTCCCCCTTTCTTTTTCTCCCTGTTTTTTTTTTTCTTTTTTAATATTTTAAGCGACTCGTTCCACATTCGGTGATATCGATTTTGAAGCCTAATCGTAGCTACAATACGAAGTTTACTCTCTTTGAACGTGCAATCGAATCGCCGATAACGAAGTCGACCTCTTCAAAGCGGACGGAAGCAATTTATTTAAAATCTTCTGCCTCGTTCGTTACAATGGCTTGTCACAAGCGAAAAAAAAGAATGAATAAGTCGTTCTTAAACACGACTGTGCCGATGACGAGAAGGTATTTCCCACTGTTTCTTCGTATTTCCATGTTCCACGTTTTTAGTTGCATTTCAACTCTTTAGTTGTATTTCGATACTTTACCAGCTAATCAACTCTACGTTAGGTGCGACTGAACCGACAGTTCAGTACCAACCACCACGTATCGACAGCTTTCTTTTATCGTCGACGATCAATTCTTATTAGTTTTTAATTTTACGTTGTGAAAATTTGAAAATTTCCAATTGGTTGGCTGAATGTTCGAGCGGAGTTGGAAAAGTTCGTTACCTCGCGTCGCACGGACGATATTAAAATCTACTCGCTCGAAGTAAATCGTTCGGATAATTGGGAAAGTTGAGTGCATAACGGATGTACCTAATGGCCTAAAAGAGTAGAAGGATAAGACGAAGGAGAATTGCGTGGAATTGTTGTCGTTGATACTGGTGATATGGCTATTCTGCTAGCGAACATGGCAGACAGAGTCATGAAATGATTGTCGGAATAAGAAATTGTTGTGAAATTTTTCATTCCTCGGTTTCAAACTCCCGATTGCAAATTATGTTCGATTATGTATTTTTTGATGCATATATTTTTATGTATAATTCTTGTTGAGATATATATAATTTTCTGTGCTGGACTGGGTTAAATGCGTAGTAGAGATACTTGTATGTGAATATCAGTGTGTGGAGGTATGTGTGTGCGCAGCGTCTCGAAATCACACGAATGTAAACTGTTCAGTCGGTTAACAGTCGGGTATAGAAGAAAGTGCTGAGACGCGTGCAAGTGTGTATCGATGAATATATAAGAAATCGTCGATGAAATAAATATATTACTATTTTAATATTAATCCTCGGTATAAATTTAGTGTTCCTATAACATTATTTCGGCTTCAAAGATCCACAAGTCTCAACAATTCTACTGTATAATTATGTATAATTTGCGTATGTACAATTTATCATACAACGATAATCAGTATAGACTGTGATAACTGAAGTTGACACGAACGTGGGTAGACTCGGTGGTGCATCGCTATGATAATATTTAACCTATGTCGCTGAATCAAAAATGGTAAACGTAGAAAGCGATGTCTCTTTGATCTTTCGCGTTCTTCTGGCGTCCAACAATTTTTTGACCAGGTTGTTGGGTTAATTCTTCGGCTCAATTTGTTGATATAACCTGCTGTGTCTTTACATTTACAGTGGATGTACCGGTTTCTTTATTGATTTGTTTGTTCGGGACGGAGCAATCTGCATTGAAAATGACTTTCAGTGTTTTATTTTCCCATCTATTGGTTTGATATTGGAATTCCAGGCTGTGCCCATAATTATAATTGGCAGACATACGTCCATATTGGTTTGAAAATAGTTTTACACATCGACAATTTGTTGTAGATTGCTAGCTGTGACCTTTTGCCAATCAGCCATCAACGTTTTCCATGACTTTCGTTGAATCGTTCTAGTTTTTCACCGATGTGCGTTTTCCATAAGAGTTTCGCGTTTATTTTACCTTTCTAAACAAATATATCGGTATAGATTTATTCCCTGTAAATTGGTAAAAAATATTCTTCGCTGTTGTCCTCCGTTAGATTCCTTTTATCTAATTTTTTTAATAAAATATAACTTTTAAGAATGAAACATGTTGATGAATTATTCGCACACGTGTTGTAAGGTTGGAGGTTCCGCAAACGATTCCTTGTTCTTTCTATTCGATCAATATCCCAGATATCGGTAAAAACCGACCGTTTCTTTAATTTTCTGCCGCTGTTCACATTGCCTTTGACATTCCATATTTTTGCTGTCAAATACTAGCAACAATCTTTTAAATTTGACAAGTAGAAAGCGTTGGCTATACAAGAACTATCCACTGAACCGACATTAAGATTGATATTAAATCTATCTTACAGTGCTATATAACTTAAAAACTATGGTTTACAAAGGTTAGCGGTTCAGGCTGATGAGATAAAACTTGAAAAAAGTAAGGGTAACTCGGTGTCTCGCTAAAAGTTTCGACAGATACGAAAACCACAGGGGAAAGACACGATACGTCACATCTCTTATTTATCGTCTTAAAGATCCAATATCTTGTCGACCGATCGCGTATTACTGAAACTCTTTGAAATCTCGTTACTAAATTTGTTCACGGCGTTCTCTCGGCAAATATTTATAAGAATATTGATTTCAACTCTGCCTGGAAAAATATTAACCCTATTCTTACAAATTATGGTATCACAAAGGCTGAGAAAAGTATCGATCGTGATATTTTAATTTTTTTTTTTTCACAAAACTTACGCAAATCCAGACACATAGAAGAAAGCCAAAAACCATGTATCTATATATCGTCATTTAATTTCCCAATGAAATCGAACCAAAGAACAGGGTTTCGATCTTCAAAGAGGAAGTAGCAAATAAATTATTTCTGGCGTCGTTTGAACAACTTTTGTCCAACTTAGAAATTTCATTCTTATTGAGAAACGGACGATGCTTTTCAAATTTCCTACTTGTTGTTTAATACGCGCAGAAAATTTTGCCCAACAGTGCGCCCTAGTTCGTATATTAGGTTGTCCGAAAAGTTTCTTTCGTTTTATAAGGAAACGATAGACGCACAATGTTTTTTGTTTTATATTAGTTTATTGAATTATGCACGAACGTAATGATAGAGATAGAACGAAATGGATCGTACCTAATTCAATAGAATAATATAAAACAGAAATTGTTGTTCATCCGTTATCACTTTATGAAGCGAAAGAAACTTTTCGGACGACCTAATACAATCATCGTCGTATACATCGTATCATAGACGCGTCTCGAGTGACTAAAAGAGACGGTACAAAGTAAGAAAAACGCGAAAGTGCAACAGGAAACTCTAACAAGCATTGTGAACGTTAAATCAGCGAACCAAAGAACATATCTTGCGGGCATTTCAGTGAGTTTCGCGTGCAGGCGACCACCGACGTCGTACGAAATCAAAGCTCAAGATACAAAGCTCTAGGTGTACGAAGAACAAGGATAACTTACCAAGAAGGTGGATCGGGAGAGAAAAGGAAAAGCCGACTGCAGTAACGATAAGAGATCGCGTCGGTGGCTCAAGCTCAAGAATCCAGGCTAGAGCACAAAGGTTCTTTACTTCGGAGCTTTCGCCATCAGCGATCGGTAAACTCAAAAGCTCTCAGAACTCCGAGATCATTAAGGAGCTCGCGCTGTATGCGAAGCTGTTATATGTGCACTGCTGAGCTTGACAGGAGCCGAAGTAAGGTAACCGAGCCGAATCACTGGAAGAATGGCTCCCATTCCTGTCAAACTTGCCACGTGATTCTCAAAAGTTGTCTAAGAATTATTTTTGTCGACGCGTATCGTTGTGCGATCTACGCAATTTACGATCACAGTATATATTGAGTTGGCAACTAAGAGACTACGGATTTTGTCATTATCACCTTATTAATGACAAAATCCGCGATCACTTAGTTGCCAAGACAATAACTCTGAACTGTAGTCAGGAAAAATGTTGTTGAGAATGTCGCGAGATATGTGGCAAATATCTACAGGGTTGATGCTTGAAATTATTTTAATACCAACATTTGAATTTTAAAATAATTCTAATAATAGGGACGTACGTGATGTGTACGTCAGATAATATGAATTTTCATACTAAGAAATAACGCAATTCTTGAATGCACACTTTGTCGCACGTGCGTCTCGTGGAAGGTTTCATTGGAAGATCAACGCGACTACAGAAAGTATTTGTACACTATCGTAGCTATAGTAGCGCGTGTATATTAATTAACGAAACCCAAGTATATCGAACTTGGTGTCATTTCGTAGCGTGTATTTCTCATACGAGTACAACAAATTTCAACGAAACGTAGAACCTGTGAGATATCTCGAAGGGGCATATGCAAATATTTTTTACAGCTACTATAGGTTAAGACTAGGATTTCAACAGTCGATGGACGTTGCTCGAATAATGGAAACTCGAGACACCTACAATTTCGAACCAATGATACCAATCAGAACGGTGTTGAGTACTCCAATTTGGATCGTATTTGCCGATGATAGTGAAGAGCTTTCGTTTCGCTTTTGTAGTAGGAGCGAAGTAAGATAAAATGAGAAGTATTAGGTTGTCCGGAAAGTTCCTTTCGTTTTATATTAGTTTATCGAATTATGCACGAACATAGTGATAGAAATAGAACAGAAATGAATCATACCTAATTCAATAAAATAATATAAAACAGAAATTGTTGTTCATCTGTTATCACCTTATGAAACGAAAGAAACTTTTCGGACAACCTGATAGACGAAAGTAAATAGAAATAGATCGCAAGAAATTGACTTAATAGACGTTGAAACGTTTTACTTTCTCGTCAATCGTCCAACATACAAAAGTTTTAAATGGCAAAGCTTTGAACTCTCACTTATGCACTCGTCGAATAACAATTTTGCCTACACAAGGGTTGAAAGCAGCGATCCTTTGAGAGCGTGGAATTAACCAGTTCCTTTGAACGAATCTTTCGACGTCTTGAAAAGTCGAAAGGACTTTCAGAATCTTCTAAAGAAGAAATCAAAAAAAGAATGATAAAATCTCGATCCGTTTACGATGGATTTGTGAAATTCTTTTGGTTTTACAAATATTTTCGCTCGCGTAGAATATTAGAGGGGTAAGAGGTTGAAACGATTAAAATTACTGGAAAGCTCAGGGGCGGAAGAAATTGGATCAGAACTCTGGGCTCGACCCTCCAATCCCCCGTTTGCATCTGCTACTCGGCTGTTTGTTTGCGAGCGTTTGAAACGTTCGAGGGAAGCAGAGTCGTAGAAAAACTCCACCCTTTCACATCCTTGGCTCGCCGGCATTCATCCAGTCTTTATCCTTCCTCTGGCGACTTATCCTCAACTTCGTCTACCCGTTCTAAGAACCCTTAACCTTTCCAACGTCATTAGTGGCTTGTGTTTGTATTACGCGAGCGCTCTCTTTCGTCAACGTGGACGTACTTATCTTCCCTGAAAACTTTCCAACGACTACCCTTTCACCTTTAATCTATTTACCTTGGTATTATCAGCCTTTTATCCGAACCCTTAACTTCCCACCCTTGAAAAAGGCTTGCGTGTTTGCGAAAGATCAGAAATACGCCATTAATAAACAAGAGCGTTTGAATGAACCTTTACTATGGAAATCCACCGCTCGTTTCTCCGGTCGGCGTTTTTTCGCCAAATGCTAAAGCTGCGAGTGATTATATTCGTTTATGGTAGGCGTGTACCCACTGTGTATCGATATTTAAAGAAGAATATTTTTTTCTTTTTTTGGTGGTGCGTAAATAAATTAACATACTGTTCTATGTACGATACAAATATTTGCCTGACTTAGATTTTTAAATTATACTTGACAGGAACTGTCGCGGCACACGATACGTAAATGTCGCGAAACTAAATTTAGGAACAACGTATACGTAAAGGGTTGGCCCTCTGGCTCTTGGTGACACGCTACTGTGATAGCACGCTGTGCTCAAATATTTGTGTTCCGGACACGCGACAACGAGAAACTTGAAACGCTCGGAACGGCAGTTTGATTTGTCAAACTAGTAAGAGAAAGTAGAAACACTCGAGACTGCCATCAATTAGGCTTTTGTCAATAGCCGGTCATTGGTTGTCATTCTTCGTAGGATTATCGAAGACAAGGAACGTAGAACGTACGCCAATTGTATGAAAATTGTCTTCTACACTCGCCAGCGTGTTTCGTTAAACGAATATTCTAAGAAATTGTAATTGATGCTGAAGCATATAAATTTGGAAAGTTGCCGCAAGGTTTACGATTTCACAATTTAATTAGATACGATCCTCCTACGATATGATATAACAAAACAGATATATTTACAAGAATTATGTAATGGACGTTTTGTTAAAAAACAATCGAAACGTAGTGGACGAAGAAAAATAGGAGAAGATGGATTATGCTTTCGCTGTTCAGAGCAAAACGAACGTGAGCAAAAGTCAGTTTCGTTGTGATCCTCTTAATTGCTCCGTAATTACCTCCGAGAGGAACGAAATTTTCAACGCAAACGAATAGTAAAATATTATTACTGGATTACTTATTGCAATGAAAACACTGTTCACGTTATTCCAGTTACGTTTCGGTGCTGAATTGAATCAGCGAACTGAAGTGCTACTGGACCGATGTAAAGCCAGATTTACGGTACGCTTCCATGCAGCAGTCGTTTTAAAGTAATGTGCACCTGTCCACAAAACTGCAACGAACCGTTTTCGTCGCTACGCGTTTCCGCCGTGACGACTGACGTTAACATCGTCAGTAGCGAGGCGTACGCGTACCTTGCAACTATAAACGAACGTATACGAGCTTCGCTAGTCTGCAAGCAGTAGCTGGAGCTGTAGTAACCGTGTTTTGTTCCTGTTTACTCTGTGGCTCGGACTATTGCGTATAGCGATGACAGACTACAGCGACGTAGAACGAGAGCGTCTCCCTCGTCGCTCCACATTTTAATGAAAAGACAAAATGTGTCTTACTCTACGTTTCGTAGATCAAACACCTACAGCCGAGTCTACGCCGATAGACAATTGTCCGCAAACAGGTGTCACGACCAATAAGCGTCTGTGTTTCTACGTATTTTCTACGAAAGACGAAGACGAAAGATTTTGCTGGGAAATCGGCAGAAAGACGGATGCCGATTTGCTGCGATTAGCTTAAAACAGACTACGCTTACGCTTCAGGAAACGACGCTTCAACGGTTGGACAGTGGTCCTTGTCGGGCGAAAAGTAGTTTAAGAACGTGGCTCTTACCAGGTATGTAAATATGAAACCGGAATTTTTGTATAGAAAATACACGTTTATTGTATGAAAATGATTAAAGATATTTTATTCGAAGTATTGCCCATCGCTAGCTATACATTTTTCCCACCTGTCTGGCAATTGGTGGATGCCACGCCAAAAAAACTGTCACTCTTTTGAGGCAAACCAGTCATCGAGCCATTTTCGTACATTTTCGTAAGAAGTGAAGTGCTGGTCAGAAAGTGCGTGTCCCATCGATGCAAATAAATAGTAATCGGACGGAGCCAAGTCTGGTGAGTAAGCCGCGTGCGAAAGTATTTCCCAACTGAACGCTTCGATCGTTTCCTTGACCGGTTTTGCTGTACGCGATGGTGCATTATCACGAAGCAAAATTACTTTGTGTTGCCTTTTTTGATATTCTGGTCGTTTTTCACGCAAAGCTCGATTCAAATCGATCGTTTGTTGTCGGTAGCGCTCGGTATTAACGGTTTCGCCAGGTTTTAACAGCTCGGTGGTCTTTTTCGGTGGTCTTCCACGTTCTTCGTTCCTCGCGTCAAAATTGCCACTTCTGAATTTTTTAAACCACTCAAAGCACCGTGATTTACCAAGAGCATGCTCACCGTAAGCTTCGACAAGCATTCGATGCGATTCTGCGGCAGTTTTCTTCAAATGGTAACAGAAAATCAATGCTGTCCGCAAATCGTAGTTTCCAGGCACAAAATTTGACACGTTCAACGCTATTACAAACTATGCTGTTGTATGAAACTTGTATTGTTCCGAGTCGAAAATGTTTGTGAAATGTCAACAAAGACTTTTGGCATCAATGACGCAGTTTAGTGATAACTACATTATCAGCTAGGGCCATCTATAGGCAAATTCCGGTTTCATATTTACATACCTGGTACGTTCGATCAGCGGGAAAAGAAGCAAAGTGCGATGAAACGAAAGGCAAGTATGGGCTCGACGAGATACAAAGAGTTGCTCTTAGGGACGAGTAGAGCAGCTACGAGCGCAAGAGACGAGAGAGAACTGTGGAGAAACTCGAGAGGGAAGCCGAGTTTTCATTGAAAAAAGAAGCTCCGTTTCTGTAAACTAGGTGCTCTTTGCAAGGAAGAGAGTGTAACGGTCGGATTAATGGCATCCTCCGAGAGGTGGATCGTTCATTCTGCAAACGAGATCTGTCTTAATTCGTACTTAACGTGGCGAACGGTTTAAGGGATGAAAGGGAGTAGCTCTACGTTGCAGTCTTGGACGTTTCACGGAGAAAAGGTCGGCGAGTGAAACTCCGCGTCAAAAGGACAAGAGAATGAAGGACAGCACCGGATTAAAGTTTTTGAGGCTTGGGATTATTGACTCAACCGACGCTACCTTTATTGAAAACGGAGAAGAGGGTTGAAATGAAATAAATTTTCGTACGTACGAAGTAAAATTAATTCTCCCGTAAATTATAATGGACGTTTTTTACTGTGCATTTTCAATATATACGTAGTTGATGTGTTTTTTTAGAATTTCTCTGATGACAATTCACTCGTTACGTTTGTAAAGTAAAATGCATTCTTCTTGGATATAAAGAACCTCGAGAGGATAAGATCAGGCACAATGGAGGGGTAAAAACTGCTGTTAAAATGGTGCCATTTCGTTAGAATAATTTTGCAATTTGATTATTCCGGTGATGGATGCATATGCTAGAGTTGCGTATTTAACGTAAACGAGGCGAAATTATTTCTCGGAAAATGTGGAGTGCGCCAGGTGGCCGCTCGCAACGCGAGGATGCAGAATAATGCGCAGCCCTGTAAGGGACACGAAAGCTTATGAGATGAAGTCCGCGGACTCCTGCTTTCTATGTATTACACGCGGTAAACTAAAATAATCGGATCTTAATTGTAACCTTGACGAATAATTATAAATGCCGTTATAACTGCCCTAAATACAGTAACCGTACGTTGTTGCAAAGATTAGATCAGAGTAACGTTGAACATGTTTTTGTATCGATCGTTTTCTAACATAGTAAGAGAAAATGATCGTAACTAACGAAATTTAATCTATCAAATGCACATAGTTGTCGCGTAATAAACAATGATAAACTAAATAACGATGAAATTCGAAGCCGGAAAGATATTCGGATACAATAAGCAAATTGTATTCCCATCGCTTGTTGTTTCTATGGTTTCCTCTCGCGTGTATCGTTGAAGACCGATCTCCATTCTTTACTGCTATGTAAAATTATTATACACGTAACCTTCTGCAAAATATGTTCGTCGAATGTAAAAAGCTTCTCCACTCTTGATATTCTTTCATATTCGTACATTTTTGTCTTGTTCGACTTGCACTCGTAACGTATAAAATCTTCATCAATTTCAAACAGCTGATTAGACGAGTGGATACTGTAAAGCGATATTTTGTATTCTCGCTTGTATTTTAACGTTAAAATCCAACGATATTCAGCTATGCATAAATTTCCAAAAACGATCGCATCCGACCGCGGACCGACTGCGAAAGCCAACGACATTCGGCTTTCGCTCGCGTGACGTGCATTTTTCACGAATTATTTGTCGCTCGTTTATCGGGACGTTAGCCAAAGTGTCTAGTTATGTAGCGTCATGGCGGTAGTCGTCGGTTGGAATACCATGTAAAAGCGTCTAGTGGTCGGTTAGACCGTTAGAGGGTGGCAAAAAGGGGCGAAAGGAGAAGAGCGCGGCGTAGTTTCTGCCCTCTCACCTCACAGCCGACTAGTTTTTCGTTAGCTCGTTGTCCCGTGAAATCTGTCACACTCTAACTGCCTCCAGTCAACGAGGGCTCTCTCATCTACGGATCCTTCTCACCTGTACACCCTCGCTCTCTCTGTCTCTGCACGTGATCCCAGCCTCGTGTACGTTTCTATAGGGTGCTTCGCGAACCGCCTATCCACAGATCTTCTCTCTTCCGTCCGAAACTTTACGCGTTTCGACGTGTATCGGCTGATCAAACTCGTCACTGGATGACGATTAGAAGCTGGGTCACGTAGCTGGACGTCGAATTACCTAATGAGATAGGATGTGGATTTTCATACACCTACGGGGAAACTTGGAAATTATTGGAAAGGCGCAGGCTCTCGAGAGTTTCGTCCTTTTAGTCTCATAATTAATTAAGACGTTAACTTCGTTCGTTCTTTGCCTCGATGCGTTTTTATGACTTGCGGGAATGCGATTCGTTTTTTTATGATATTAATAACGCAGGACGCTGTTTTATGAAAAGCAGCGGTAAACCGACTTACGTTGTTATCATTCTCAGCTTCTTTGCCGCATTAAACGCAGTAATTTAAGTAACTGGAACAAGTCGTATTTCTCACTCTCTCTTGATTGCGGTTAAGACAAGCTATCAAAACGAAAAGATGTATATTTGAAGGAGGACTACGTTTTGACTAACCATACTTGTAATCCGAATAAACATACGAATTTGAAGGAATATTTCGAGTCAAGTAAACTGCACCCACTTTACAGTTGGTAAAGTAGCTTCGAGCTATTTAATTCAGCCGATTCGACTAACGCAAACAAGCGGAAAAACTCGAAAGGATGTTTCGGGCCGAGTAAAACCACAAGTTAGCTCGGACGAGGATGTTTCGCCCCGATGCAAGTCGCTTGATTCGAACTTGGCTAATCTAAACGTTGTTCGCAGCGTCTGTGCAATTGATGCTCGCATAACCGTGCTCCGACTAAAACTTCATCCTCCTAGTTAGACGATTTCCCTTAAGCCCCGGTTGAGAAGTTGGCGAGATGCTGGTCTCTGTTTGGTTTCTTATCTGGAAACGCGATAACGGTAAATTAATGGGTTGATAGCGGGACACAGAACGAGGGAGTAGAAGAGGAGACTCGGTGGAGTGACGAGGATTTTTGCGGGGTGTAAGAGCTGCCGGCCTATATAGGAGCTGATCCCTCAGACAGGCGGCCATGTGTAGCCTCGTATATCGGGTGTATGCTTTGACAAGCACACCGTTCGAACCAGTCATTCACCGACCGCAAACGTTCTCGATTGGCTGTGCTCGGCGACCGAACAACTTGATTCAGAACGAGGTTAGCCACGCCGCTTGAACGACAACACCAGCTGCGCCGGCTAAATCTTGAATGCATTGGCTGGCCCTGTAATCACGCATGCTCTACAGCCGCCTCTGCAGCACAACCTCCCTGCCTCCCTTACCGATCACCATACACCGGTGAACACGGCCAACGTGAATGGAACGAATCGCTCGCTTCTGTTTTTCGTCGACACTTGCGCGCTCCTCTTTTAACAATCGTCAAAGAACTGCCAATTAAACGTCAACTATGCTACCAATTCCAAAACTCTCGACGATTGGACGCGTTTTATTGGGCTTCTATTTCTCTGGAATGTACGCACGATTCAACGCCTTTGTACATCGAGGCGTAATCGTGATCGAGATACAAATTGTTGCCAGGCGATAAACTATCGAAATATAACACGATCGTGTTCACAGGGTTGTACTGGGTAGTGGCGTGTTTCCAATTCGTCGAAAGTAAGTCCATCACCGGGTGTTTCAACGTGTCGCAGAGCCTCGTTCTGATTAGGCAGAATCTAAGTCCGCTTTGAGTCTTTGAAGTTTCATGACCCGATCTTATCTGCGTTTGTTTCGACGAACAAAAAGGATTTTAACGTTTCGGAAAGCTTGAAACGAGACCCGTGCGAATCGATAAGACGTCTCTGACATTTCCTCCGAATTCGACTATTTTTTTAACTCTAGGATTATTATCAACTATTATTAGTAATTATTATGATTATAAATTATCTTATTATTGACATTGGGTTGGAAGCGACAGAAAGAACGCGGCATTGAGCGTGATTGCGACTCGAGCTGTTTAATCTCCTAAGATAGATACAGCAGTGCTATTTGAAAGAACTTAATTACTAATAATTCTTCCTCTTCGTTAACCGTATTCGTGGTTCGTTTCTTCAGGGTGGCCTTAGAGAGCACGTAGAACCAGAAATATGTCGTTCGATTATCGTAAAAGCTTCAAGTTTAACGCTCTTCTTTATCATCAATTAGATATCGTACTAAGATGAGTTTGTTGGAAGCTGAGTTCAAGCAAGTCAAACGAGAAGATTCTGAAGGTGGAAAGCGCAGCGGATCGGCCGATCCCAAGATCGTCCACGCTGTTTCTCCGTAACTATCTGTTAGAAAATGATCGCAAGTATCCCTCTGAAAATGGGGCGATTCGGTGAATTCCACGGACGATCCTTTGTCCCCGTAACGTAGTGATAGACCGAGCCACGATAGCGTGAAGCGACGTAGCATAAAAAAAGGAGCCGAGCTATTGTTATCGCGTTAAAATAAACACGATTGACTTGGATGCTACTACATCGAGCCGTGTACGCGCAAATGACTTCGTTACGTCATTAATATGTATAATATACATCGATGAGAAAAAGGCTCTCGACCACACGCATATACGCCGGCATTACAACGAGCTGCTGTCGCGGATAAAGAATTTATTTAATAAACGGGAAGGGCGATTTCACGGATCGCGTCGATTCGTGCGACTCTTTCGCCTTCTCCGAGTTGCCACGAAGCCAGGTTATGCACGGATACGCGAGAGATACGTGGATACTCGTGCAGCTGTTATACAGGCTCGTTCAGAATACGTGGCAGATATGGCAGGGGTTGATCCTACACACCGAATTAAGAAGAAAAGTTCGTGTAGACGTACGATCTTTATGACTTCGTTTTCTAGTTACAGTATATTGACATTGTTCGGACGAACGATTTTCGGGCAAATGGATAGATCGTGCTGGCCTTATTTCCTCAGCCTCCGGATCTGCATCCATCCGATGATTAGTTACGGCGGCGTTTCTCAAAATCTCTTGGTTATACAAAGTCGGTCGACAGTGTCGAGACTGGTCGTCAACGTGACGATCAAAGTTGTCGACAAATCCGTCTAAGCTGCTCGAACAATTTCGACGATCTACGAGATGATACGTTCACGGTTCTATCGATCCTGCACCTGGTCATTTCGAGCAATTTCACTGAACATACGAGATAAGCAAGTACTACGATACAGAGTAAGCTGTAACTCGAAAAGAAGGTCATATCGAGCATATCTTCGTACGAACTGTTCTTCTTGGTTTAGTGTGCTACATCAACCCCTGCCTTGCTTCCTACATATTCTGAATCGGCCTGTATAGATCGAATAAACGATATCGTTTATGTATATATATACAGGGTGTCCCGTGGCATCGGGGAACCGCTTTGGTAGACGAATCTACGCAGGAGAACAATAAAAAAAAAAAGTTGACACTCTTTTCCAGTTATAAGGAATTTCCCCTTTAACGCGTTGTACCTGTGTTTATCTTCGCAAAAGATGGTTAAAATAACCTTCTTGCGTTTGAACGAGAACCTGACCACGTACAAGACAACAACCCGAACCTATATCACTGGCGAAAAATCCAGGAAAGCAAAGTTGCAGGAAGCAACCGAATGATCTTGACACGCCCACAGTTATTCAAATATTACAGAGAAACGGCAATATGTAACGGAGAATGAAGAAAAGGACACCCTATGTATATACATATATCGAATATAAACGAGAGAATTGCAAAGGCGTTTTGACGACGTGACACTTGCACAACCATCCTTGCCGAGATTGCTGTCACAGTTATCGGGAAGAGCCACCTCTGTCGTTCCTAACTATCGCGTGTCTTCCGTTACGATCGTGTAAATCGCTATTGAAACACACGACGAAGGAATATTACATTCTTCGAAAGCATAAAATACGCAGAAATCTGTTCAAGAGTGCACTGAAAATGTTAAAGGCGCGTGTGCGTTTTCGTAGTTGAGAAATTAAAACGAGAGAATAAAATAGGTGTAATTCTAAACGAATGATAATTTGATAAGGAAACGTAGAGCTTCAGGCGCTTGGAATGGCCTGTGATTTTCAAATTTTGGAAGAGAAATGGGTAGATAGGCGAGGGTGCCATAAATTAAGACATTTCTGGTATATTTTAGACACACGATATATTTCAGTGGCGTAATATATTAGTGGCTCCTGTGTAGTTGCGCTGTGCAAAATAGTTGCTTTTTATTGAAACGATATACACCTCTGATCGTAAGTGTCAGGACAATTGCTAATGTTTAATACAGATCGCATAATTTTCATTGCTTTTATTTTGTATTTATTGTATCTTTTTGTATTAGGTTGTCCGAGATGTTTCTTTCGTTTTATAAGGAACTGATAAACGCGCAATGTTTTTTGTTTTATATTAGATTATCGAATTATGCAGGAATATAATAACAGAAATAGAACGAAATGGAGCATACCTAACTCAATAAAATAATATAAAACAAAAATTGTTGTTCATCTATTATCACCTTATGAAACGAAAGAAACATTTCGGACAACCTAATAAAATGCCGGATATAGTAAAATTTGATAGAGTTTTTCAATAAATGTAACGAGTGGATGCCTAAGATGTATCGTAGTAGAAGATGTGTAGAAACACTTAAGGCCGGCAGCGTATCCCTAAAACTAACAAACTTTGCAAATAATGTTTAAGTGACATAAAGATCAAAGAGTGAACGAAGGTAGACACATCATATTCTTCTCGGGTACTCTTTATATTTTATTAATCTTTGACACGAAAATTATTCTCTAAACTCTAGAATAACCAATTACGGAAGCATCGACAAACTTGAGTACCATAGAACTTCATCTATCTGAACATTCCAGGGACTCTTTATACGTATCAGGTCTGTAAATATGAAACCAGAATTTGCCTATGGATGGCCCTAGCTGATAATGTAGTTATCACTAAACTGCGTCATTGATGCCAAAAGTCTTTGTTGACATTTCACAAACATTTTCGACTCGGAACAATACAAGTTTCATACAACAGCATAGTTTGTAATAGCGTTGAACGTGTCAAATTTTGTGCCTGGAAAGTACGATTTGCGGACAGCATTGATTTTCTGTTACCATTTGAAGAAAACTGCCGCAGAATCGCATCGAATGCTTGTCGAAGCTTACGGTGAGCATGCTCTTGGTAAATCACGGTGCTTTGAGTGGTTTAAAAAATTCAGAAGTGGCAATTTTGACGCGAGGAACGAAGAACGTGGAAGACCACCGAAAAAGACCACCGAGCTGTTAAAACCTGGCGAAACCGTTAATACCGAGCGCTACCGACAACAAACGATCGATTTGAATCGAGCTTTGCGTGAAAAACGACCAGAATATCAAAAAAGGCAACACAAAGTAATTTTGCTTCGTGATAATGCAGCATCGCATACAGCAAAACCGATCAAGGAAACGATCGAAGCGTTCAGTTGGGAAATACTTTCGCACGCGGCTTACTCGCCAGACTTGGCTCCGTCCGATTACTATTTATTTGCATCGATGGGACACGCACTTTCTGACCAGCACTTCACTTCTTACGAAAATGTTCGAAAATGGCTCGATGACTGGTTTGCCTCAAAAGAGCGACAGTTTTTTTGGCGTGGCATCCACCAATTGCCAGACAGGTGGGAAAAATGTATAGCTAGCGATGGGCAATACTTCGAATAAAATATTTTTAGTCATTTTCATACAATAAACGTGTATTTTCTATACAAAAAATCCGGTTTCATATTTACATACCTGGTATAATCGGGGTTCGTATAATAGGAGCTGGCTAATTGTCTCCTCCATGTGCCTATTATTTTCTATTCACGTAATAGGAGCTCGCATCTCTGAACAGAAGTTTCTGCTGTTCCAAATTTCTTTCCTGATACAAAAACACAGAATTAAAGCTTACTTTGTTTCTATCCTCCTCGTGCACTTTGCTATTCTCTGCAAAAAGTTTATTTCTGAAATGTGCAAAATGTTGGCAACGCAGTTATAATCATTTCTGGATAGGATTTGAAACGATCGTTGTTTATATAGAATATACGATTGTTTGCAAGCTCACCATCGGATTCCACTTATTTTTACAAAAATAAAAAATTCTTGCTCCGCTGTGCGAAAAGCTGCCTCGTCTTCGATCTGCTTCGACGTATTTCTAACGCGTTACTCGAATTGGTACCTAATCTCAAATGCAAAGTATAGAGAGGCAGGCGTCTCGGTCGAAGGTACACGCAGACAGAAGTTGCGTTTAACGAGTCGCTGTTGGCAAACACAAAGAAAGCCTGTTCGCACCTACGACGGGGATGTTCGGTTGTCCCCTGTATTTACCTGTGCCGCATTACAAGCTGAGAAAAGTGTTGGTAAACAGCGAAACGTACGTGTGTGGCTGTACGCTGGCAGAGAATGAAGAGACGCGTCCGTAGTAGTGGGTTAGACCCTATCGATCAACGAGGCCTCGTTCACGGCACACGAGCCCCTGCCTACGAACCCTCCTGACTGGCGCAACCTATTTCTGCAGCTTTAAAAGCCAGCAAGGGGAAGAGTCGCGTTCGAGGACTATACCTTCGCCATTAGTCCGCTTGTTTTCGCCAATTTCGTTGACTCGATTCGTCACTGCTGCCCACTGGTCCGCTGGAAACGGCAATTGTCAGCCGGCATTTCGAACGTGAAATTTCGTCGTCGGAGGAAATCGAATCAGGGATGAGAGAGAGAGAGAAAGAGAAAGAGCGTGTCTCGATACGAACGAAACTCGCGAGGTAATTGTATTTTCGCGAGTACACGTTCTACGAGTTCCTACGAAGAGGAAAAATAAATCGAGGGGATGGAAATGGCGTAGCGTTCTCGAGGATCGTGAAAGGAAAACGCCTCGAAGAATGACACTGGCTAAAGTGTTTAAAGGCAAAACGGAATCTTTCCAGACGAACGGGACCGTCGAGTTACGCGAGAAGAAGGTGAGAACACTGAGAGCTTTAGAATTTTATTTTTACGACAGCCGCTTTAACGCTTCTTACAAGGCGGCTAAACTTTACTTCTACGCGTGAGATTATTTTTTAACTCGTTGACCATTTCCTTTGGTTATCGTTAGATTTAGCTTTGATAATCACAACAGAATCGAAGGATGGAACAATGGAAATAAATCAGTCCCAGTTAGATCGGTCTTAGCTGTTGCAAATGTAAATAGAAATGACGGTTAACAGTTTCTGTTCGAAGGGAAACTGCGTTGAACAAAAATACGCGACTGCTCGACAATCATATCAAACGGTATTATTTCAATGAAATTGGCGATTCGAGCAGCGAGTTAACTCGTTTCCCTCGGTTAACAGGTTACAGGCACAACTTTTTACGTGCAGCGTTTATTTAATGGAGAAATAATTTTCTGAATTGTAAAGTTCCGTAAAGCAAATCGAGTAAAGAGAAAAAGAAGTTGACTAAGAGAAACAGTTCGGGAATCTGCAGAAACCGCGATGAAAGGGTGGCATCGATCGTCGAAGGATGACGCAGACAACTGTACAACGCTATAATCAAATTTTCTTAGCATACAACTTCTTTCGACAATAACTATAAATCGAATAAAGCGAGAAGAATACGACGAGAAATGAGTGGGCCGAGAGAAACACTCGGAGAATCGTAAATCCAGAAGAACCACCGCAAAAGGGAACGATCGATCGGCGAAAAAATGCTAAGGTCAACTTTTTTCTCCGCGAAAGTCGAAAGTAGAAATACTCGTTTCTGTCGTGGTATCCTGGGAAAACACGGACTTTCCGACTTGCAAACTCCATTCTGCGTGGAAACTTCCATCGTCCGACTAAATCTCCAACAACTAAGTTTTCTTTGATGGAAAACGGATGAAAAAGACACGTGGTCGTCACTGTGTCGAATAATTTGCGAGCTCGACGAAAGGTCAACGGGGGTTGTGGTTCGCGAACGTGTAACAGCTTGATAAAATGTGGCAGTTCAGCCAAACGAAACCATTTCGATGGAACGCGAACGTTTCGAGATTAAAGCGGCCAGCAAACGCGAATGACAATCAGTGCACGGAAGATGTACAACTCTGTTCATAGTATTAGAACACTTGCACTAGGACACAGCAACTTAAAACTTTGGACAATTGCTATCTGGTTTGTGACTTTGGCAACAAAAATCTTGTCAATTATATACAGGGTGGTTGGTAATTGGTGGTACAAGCGAAAAGGGGGTGATTCTACGCGAAAAAAGAAGTCGAAAATATAGAATAAAAATTTTTTTTTTTAATTTTTCCATCGAGACAACGATTTACAGTGAGATCCGTTATAACGAGACGCGATGAAGTGCACGCGTACCGAACGAAAATTCAAAGTCGATTTTCTCGAAAACAAAGCCTCGAACGAAAAATTTGTATTCTATATTTTTGACTTCTTTTTTCGCGTAGAATCACCCCCTTTCCGCTTGTACCACCAGTTACTAACCACCCTGTATAATAAAATAAGATATTAGATATTACGTTCTCGATTATATTCGTTTTAGATACTCTATTACTTTTTTTTTATGTTATAATGTACTTTTACATTTTGTATCTCGTTGTTCAATTGTACAGCGTCGATTCAGTCAAAATTTTTAATAGGATTTAGATCGCGGTATGCTCGTTCATTATTTTTGGCCGGCTCTCGTGACTAATTTTCATAATCCTTTTTGCATGCACTTTATATCGTCGAACACACACTTCTATTTGATTAATAGTTTTCTCGACAATGTGGATTAATTATCGTGTTCCGTGCGAAGTTCCTAATACTTAAGAATATGAACAGTAGTATGCATATACTATTCAGGGTAGTAGGCGATAGTCGTAGACATTGTTGAAACGTACGTCGAATAAGATAGCTAATATCGTTCTGATAACGTTATCGTGCGACCCATTTTCAAGCGATGGGTGCGAAGAATCTTAAAGGCAAGAAGCACGACAAGTTACAGACCATCGATCAGCAGAGAACGAGCCGTTTGCTTGCTGTGTTTGCTTGACTTATCGCTCTAACGCCAGCAGAACAAGTGTAGTTTAAACTAAATAGCTTTTTAAGCAGGAACTTGATTTTTCATAATATATAAAATTCGTTCCTGCATGGCACGTTTCCGATACTTAAACGTATTTACTCGCTGTTATTAGCGTACAGGTTGTCTGTAATGCACAGGCAAAAAGACGATAAAGTTTGTCAATAAACGCTTTGTTGCAAAATTATAAAGAAATATTATACGCAGGAAATAGGTAACGACGTAATTATCGAAACTCTGCTTGCAGAACTTTGTAGTGCGATTAATTCCATTGTTGTTTGATGTTTTAACTCGTCATGTTGTTGATGAGTTTTAACTCGTATTGGAGCACGAGGGCAATATTTTGAAACGAGCAAGTTTCTTTAAAAGTGAAATTTATTAAAAGTATTAAGTAATTGTTTTTATTGTGTCGTTACATTTTCTGACTGTCAACGATACGAGAAAAAAGCAAAAAAGCACGTAGCTACGCTGATAGGATAATACAGTCAACTTCAGCGTGCTGTGATGGAAAATACGTCTCGTTATTTATTTCACGCGTACAATGTTTATTTGTAACTTTGTAACAAGGCCTCTGCTAACGAACTCTATATAGCGCTTTTTCTTCTTTTTGTCCGTAGATTAATTGCTCGCAGTTCGGCCGTTTAAATTTGGGGCACTCTGTATACGTCGATTCGATTCTCTCACTTGTAATTAAACTCTAAGTAATACCGCAGGGGCCATTAAATCCTTCTGTTATTCCTAATTAAATTACGTCCAAATTAAAACAAATTAAACAACAAATATCTCCTTTATATAACAAATATTCAAAACGGGATACACGACTTATAATATTTGCTAAAATAAATTTCTCCTCGGGTTCCATTCCTCTAATCGCGTCTACGAAAACGTAGATTCGCCTAAATGTTCGTCAACTATCTTTATCCACGTCCATTGCGTATCCCATGCGTGTTTAATAAAACCATTTTATTCCCTCCTCCATCTATGAAACCGTCTAAAGCAGTCGCGATTTTGAGTATATTTGACCCCCGACCGAGGAGTACGTAAGACGACGTTTCCTTGCGATGTTCCACGCTTTGCGATTTTACAGCTCGCTCCAGTGAACCGAGAAGAGTTCTATCTCGACGGAACGCAAATATTTGTGCAACATCCCGAAGTTCGACGACTCGAACAGGCAAGTTAATTCCTAAGTGCGCAAAGCTTGTGACCAGAGAGTAAATGTCATAAACAGCGGATATAAGTGTAACGAACTCGAGCCAATTAGAAAATGTATTATAAATCCCGAGAAGGTCCGGTAAATTGCGATAAAGAAGTCGACGATCGTTAACGAGAGGATTGAAACGTTGCAAAGGCCGATTTTATAAATTCTTCCTTGTTTGTTTCGTTGACTATCTAATGTGGATCGATAAACAACGTTCTGTTCCACGTATTCGCCTATAACACGAGTATCCAACTCGTGGATCTTCCGGAGGAATTGCGAAATGCTTAGCAGGTGTGTTGTGGTTATTTTTTATTAAAGAGTCGTAGCGTTTGTTGATTTTACTGCGCTGCGTTCTTCGATTTTTTTGTTATCTTTCAATGTCGTCTTAGTTTCGAGCGAAAAGAGAATTTTTAACGTTTCGAGAAAATCGCTAGTGTGTTGAAACTCGACGTTGTTTTTATACGAGGCTTGAGTCGTTGGTTTATTATTAGTCTGCGCGCGTTTGTCATACTTGTGGAAAATTGAAAAGCGCGGGAATGTAGAAAATGCGCGTTACGTGAAAAGAACACTCGAAACGAAGTACTCGTTGTAACGTTTAATGGGAGAAATAAAATTTTATGTATCGCAAGGTTCTCGTTTCTTTCGCTGTGTGAATAGAAACTCGCAGAAAAATCCGCAGTCCAGTCGTTGGAAATGAAAATTGTTGGTCGAAAAAGGTCGGAAACTCTGGCTCATCGTTTTGTAACGTCGCATACGCATACTAATACCACGTAGAATTTGCGAGCCGCGATATAAATCAGAGGAAACGGTGCACGCCACGTTAACTGATTTCGGAATAATTGCGTCGAGTGTGAAGAGCAACGTTTCAGAGGCTGATATTAACGGAGGAATGCGCACAGCTGGGAAAATCTCGCCGCGTGAAACGCGACTGAAGAACGAGGCCAGCTCCGCCGAATCCAAATGCTGCTCGTCCATAATTAGATGTTGCTTTCGCCACCGTTCCAATCGATTCCAATTCCCGTCAATCAGGATTACTTTAGCACGATGTGTATAGCTAGCCACGAAACGTATGTACGTTCAAGTAAACCACGTAGGAGCGATTAAATACGATTGTCATACGGATCGTAGGCTTGATCAATCAACCATCGAAGAACTGGATTAAGCCAATATGCATTTGGCATCGCAGGAATCCGGTTCAAAGCATTTGAGTAGGTGCAGACCTCCGTTCACAAGCATTACGACATCTCTTCGACCACCAGTTTTAACCATAAACCTGGCAAATACGTGTAAAATCTGATCCCAAATATTTGTAAGTCCATCCTCTGTATTTAAATCGGTAATTATGTAGTTTATCTATACTATAAATATATCTATATATTATACTTTGTATTTGTTTTAGCACAATTATACACTTTTCATATATTTGTACAGTCTGTAAAATAAGCACCGCAGCGTATATTGTACGTTACCGTATCTGTCAGATACTGCGCGACCTCCGAAGGAATAGTTAACAAATTATTAAAGTTTGTGACAATTATTATTTCGTTTGAAACACAGACTACGAACGATTCATGTATGTACAGTGTAACGCACGAACTCTATCAATCTGAAATATCTTCGTGATCTCTAACAATATGTGAAAATGTTCCTAATTAAAGTTGCAGGATTTAAAGAAATATACAGGGTGGTTGGTAACTGGTGGTACAAGCGGAAAGGGGGTGGTTCTACGCGAAAAAAGAAGTCGAAAATATAGAATAAAAAAATTTTTTTTTTATTTTTTTAAAAATCTACAGTGAGATCCGTTATAACGAGACGTGATAAGTGCACGCGTACCGAACGAAAATCCAAAGTCGATTTTCTCGAAAACAAAGCCTCGAACGAAAAATTTTTATTCTATATTTTCGACTTCTTTTTTCGCGTAGAATCACCCCCTTTCCGATTGTACCACCAGTTACCAACCACCCTGTATAACACGGCGGTAATGGTCTGCTGGCAGATGGATACGTAGAAGAGATACAGAGGTCAATTTAATTTCTCTAAATGGGTTGGGCGATTTTCATGTTTGATTTCGATAGAACAGCGAATTTTGAGTATAGAATTACCAAGGTACCTATCGTCCTAAAATTTACCGTTTCTGAGATATTCCACTCTGTTCGTTCTGTTACTTTCGTTATGAAACATGTTGCAAGTGTCGACCATGTGCATCGACGAAATCGATGGATAGGTCATGGAGGCACTGCTTCCTAGCCAACTATGTAGATCTGCAGACTCGATGCCATTAGATTGTTTCTTGCGGGCAATATTGAAAAATATTTGATATCGACATTTATCAACAATTGCGCTGGATGTGACGCGGCGAATTATGGCTGCATTGGCTACAACAGTCACTGCACGATAAAAGAAATAAGAAATTCGCTAAGAAGATTATAACGGTTCAAAGATTACTACTTTGTATCGGTGCATATTGCCGACACGTCGAGCTTGTTTCATAAAATCGTATTATGCAAGCTTAATTTTGCTCAACGTTAATTACGATCGTTAACGCTATCCTGTAAAATCACGGATTGTAATTCTCTATCGCGTAACAGATGGTATTGACCCGTTGATATTATAAACATTACAAACGCATCGTTACTATTTTTATTATTATTATCATAACGAAATTAATAGGATGAACAAAGTCAAATATTTCGGGTAAATAACGAAGATATTTCAGCTGGTTTATGGGACACGCTCTATATATGCAACGTTATAATTTAGCGTAAATTAAATTTAATTCTCCTTTCGCATCTGTTTTCTGTTGATCCTTTTTATCGTCGTTTTCATCAATTTCGTCGTTCGTATTATTACAGTTTTTCTTGCTACTTGTCCCCAAGTCTCGACGCATCCTACGGATGATTTTACGATACAAACTCAAATTTCGAGTGGACTCGAAGATATTTCATGTTGTCGGAGTTCGTAAAACACGCTCTATATATTCAACGTTATAATTTGGCGTAAATTAAATTTAATTCTCCTTTCGCATCTGTTTTCTGTTGTTCATTTTGATCGTCGTTTTCATCAATTTCGTCGTTCGTATTATTACAGTTTTTCTTGCTATTTTTCCCCAAGTCTCGACGCATGCTACGGATGATTTTACGATACAAATTCAAATTTCGAGTAGACCTTTCGGAATGTCCTACCCAATTCATCTCACGCTCTTACCGATAGTCAAGATATACTAACACATAATTACTATAATTAACTATGCCACCGTAATCCTTTCAAATAATTTCAACAATGTTCAGCTTTCTACATATAGTAAATCGCACTAGATACCTTAAATTACCTTTGACTTTAATTATATTACTTCTACGTTAAATCACGTCGATTATTACATTTCCTATGAAACCACAAGGTGTCCTAACACTTCTGGCCGCCAGTGTACACAGTACGGTATACTATAGCGTACACGTAAATGAATACACGTGGGAAGTTGAGCGCGCGAGTAAAAACGATCGGAGTTCTCTACCAAGTTTGCAACCAGCAACAGATTCTTGCCATTCTCTCGCAGGCGATTATTCGAGGAAGGTGGCAGTGTATTTGAGCTATCGCGGAAGGTAACGTAGAAATTCGATAACGACCAAGCTGCGCCGATCGATCGCTCGAAGATGCAAAGCAAGAGGTTCGAGGAAGCTGTTACCGGGTTTCGGCTAACGCAATTTCCATTAGGCTTCCAATGGAGGAGAAGAAAATATCAAGGGGCAACAAAGACGGCGCGCCGGTGATAAAAAAGCGACGTCAAGCAAGGCAAGTCAATGGAAAGAGAACTTAAGAGAACGAACAATGGAGGACAGGGAGGACGGAGGTTGCCATTTTCGTAAATGGCCGGTGCATTGCAGGAATATCGAGGCGACATCAAGATGATATCAGGTTTTCGTGCCTCGTTCCTATAGACGACGAGCATACGTACTCGGGTTTTCGCACACGGTTAAATATCTTCGTACCAAGATAGCGCCGGATTGAAACGCTACACGCGGACCAACTTTAAGAATAGCCGACAGCACTTCTACGCTACTTTCCCTCTGCGCGATTGTTTCGTTCTTAATTATCTTAACCCTTCCGATCCGATCTTTTTCTATTTCGTATTTGTTCTTCTTTCTTCGAGAAACTAAGAGTCTGTGCGAAACAAGTTTGACAATTGCGCTCGAAAGCGAGATACAGACGGTTTATTTTGAAAATATCGTAAGTCCATTTTTCTTCGTTTTGAAGTATCGACGTGTTGGCGCTTACATCGATTGGAAAAATGCTAATTAGGTCTACTTGGTTTGGTCGCGTCTCGGTGTGTACAAACAGCTCGTACACTCGTTATACGCATAGCTTTCTTGAGAATTAATTAGAGCAATATTTTGTTTTCGGGCCAATGGATAGGCTTACGCCACGTTTGAATGTAAATAATTATGCAATTCCACTTATTAACCAAGTTTCAATCGATTAAAACAGACGAATATCGTAAGATTTAAATGGTAAATTGTTCATAAATGACAAGTTCCAGTTAAAGTTGACGTAAATTTTTCGTTTTCTCAATTTTGTCAAAAAATGGACTTATACCATTTTCGAAATAAACGATCCATTTGTGTGAAATTAACTATTTAAGAGAGATATGTATCTGGAAGAAGGTAAATGCTGTTGAACACTGTCAGTATATTACGCTGTGTGCATTTGATTGTTCTAACAAGTCTGTACGGCTGTAATACCTTCGTTATTTCAAATGATAGACGAAAATGTTACTTGCGAATGATCAGCAAATTTCTATGCAGTTGTGAGAAACTTGAAGATGCAAAGTTACATTTAATGTAAAAGTGTACGTAAAATATTCAAAGTGTGTAGTACCTTTTACAAATAGATAAAATAATTTTCTATCTAAATTCCACCTTTTTTTCCATTTTTAGCTATATTCACCACAATCCACAGTCAACTTATGAGAGTCTGAAAATTTGATTAAAATTTGATTAAATCGGTGAATGTTCCTATGACAATTGAAGATGAAAAAACTTTCCCAACGATGCATCGCTGTAAAATGATAGAATATTTTTACGGTTTTCTCGTTGTTTATATTCTTCGTTTGCATATTTATTGGCGTTTCTCGCAAATCATGAAAATAAAAGAGGCTCGTTTTTGAGCTTGGTGAAATAAATTTGCAGCTAACTCTCGTTACAAAATAAGCGTGCGTTGACACGAGGCAAACTTCGGAATGGAATAGCGGTATAATATACCAGAATAACACTCGCTTACCAGAAACGAAACGCGTGCGAAACGCTATTGCAACTGCATAAATAGGAATTCGGGAGATCAATGCGCTTCGAGTATACGAGAGAGAAAATATTCATTTATTCATTGTTTATTTATTTAAAGTCACACGTTACGTATACATAAAATCACATATATACAAATTTTTTTCTTTTTTTTATTATTTAATTTGTACTTTACGATTTGTCCAGCTGGACATTTGGTAAATTTTTCTAACTTAATTGCTAAATAATACGCGATTTGACTATTTTATTCCTTTAGTGAGGTCAGTGGGGTGTTTCCTTTTTTAATCTTCTTTCTATGAGAGTTTTGCTTGCTTCAGCAGCCAGCTGGTTTGGATGTGTTTCCTTGTATTTACCTGGCAATTTCATGTAGATACGTATTACCATTTTACAGTGTAATAAATACATTATTTTAATCGAATTGCATTATATACGATAATAATACAAGGATAAAAAAGAATGTACTATGTATACGGTGATTCTGGAATATTTTAGTAGCGAGATATCTTATAAGGATAGACTTAATTAATTGTATTATGACCCGTTATATACGTTGTTCCAGACTTCTTCCGGCATACAGAGTCAGCGTATTCTGCGAATGAAACTTAACGATTTCCAAACACACGTCGATGAGTCTATCTCTTTTTTTATCGACATCTTTTTTTATTTGTACTTATAAGCGGAAAAAGTCTGAGTCACCTGGTATATGTTTTACTCTGTGGCATAAAGTAGAAGATTTCGACAATATGTCCGATTATTTCAAAATTTAAGACTGTACGAGGTCCCATTGATAGACGAAGTTTTTCTCTTTCCTCGGAGAATTTGCATCGAAATAGAAAGAATGCAGTTTCACGTTTTCAGAATTCTGTCCTGCTCCCCTCGATTGGCAAGGGAATGCGCGTTCCAAAGAAAATATCTATTTGGTACGCGGTCGTTGTAAAAATCTTCCCGGTAACTTGCCTGAAACAGAGTGAAATATTATATCAAATCGATTAGGACAACTCTCGCTTATTCCCTGAAAGTGGCTGGAAAAAATGTATATCCACACAGAAATCCGATTTTCAAGTTTCCAACGATACTTCTTTGGCGATCGCTCTCAGATCGACTTTGCCAGAGAGAGAGAGAGAGAGAGAGAGAGAGAGAGAGAGAGGTCCCGAGGGCTCTATGAAATATCGATGGGAAGAAAAGTCTTGGAAGAGACGAAATAGGTCTGTGATTTCGTGTCGACTTTAAGGGGTTCCGATTCGACGAGGGTCGCACCGTCTGACGAAGTTTAAAGAACCGCACTCACGATGGAAGCCGAAACACGTCTGTTTCTGTAATTCGTTTAGGCGTTTTCTCAATAATGTAGGGTAATCGAGAAGATATCTGGGAAAGAGGTCCGTAAGACAAACGATCGATCGAGTGAATTGCTTTGGAAATTTTAGTTCTGCTCTTTTTGTATATTTTATCGTATTTCTTTTAACCGTATTTCAATACACCTGTGTTTGGATAAAAATAAACAGGAAATTCGTCAATTAATAAACGAAGGTACTACTTTGTTGTTTCACACGTTGTTCGATGATCTTTTATATAAAAAGAATTAGAAAGAATCTCAGCAAGTTTGAACTGAAAATCGATACTCTTTCGTAATGCTAACGCTAACGCTAAATAAATTTCAGTAGATTACAAATTGGATCTCAGCAGTTTCAGAATGTTGTGCGAATTAAAAGTTTACGCTTTGCTTTGTTCTTATGGAAATAATGGCACAAGATAACCTTAGAAAAACTTTCTGTTTTATACTCTAGAGACTGTCACAGTCTTTGAATATGCGTGGCATCTCGATTAGCCTGTTTCTCTAATATTGTCAATGGTAAAGGAAAAACAAACTTCCTACCTCTAACTATAATGGTAATAGATCGGTTTTGGTTGGTCATGGCTATTAACCGATTTGCCGCAAGTAGCTAAATGAAAATTATGGGATAACCCAATAGTGATAATAGGATGCCTGGGACCACTCCGGGCCATTTCACCCACATCCAACCATCAACCTTAATCTCTCGTACATGAAAATCGCCTATACCCTTCGCAAACTTTATTCCCGTGATTTACGCGTCCTATTCTTCTAGCAAATATTAAAAGTCTAATTTGATAAATGTTACGAGTAAATATTTGGTTTCCTCGTGAATATGATTTTATCCCTTGCCAAATATTTCTCAACATTTAGATTTTTGTCTAATGCGATAAACATTAGGAATAAACAATCGATTCTCCTTTGGCTATAACGGGCTTCTCTTTCCGCCAAATATCAAAAGTCTAATTCGACGAACGTTACGAGTAAACGTCTTATTTTCCTACGAATATCGTGGATTTCCTCTTTTGACGAATATCGTAAGACCGATTGACGACGATAAACGTTACGAGCAAACATTTCATTTATCTTGCGAATATGGCAGAATGTATGCAGCTTCGATAAATAGAACGAACATCGCACGACGCGAAACGCAAAGGTTTTTGCTTGCTCGAAAATACGAGAATTAATTTCGAACGTTAAACCGCGTCTCGTTTATTGGCCACGTATACCGAGAATAATAATATCCTTCTCGTATGAAAATTAAACAAACAACGTTCAAGCATTGTTTCATATCTAATTGTATCATTAATTTGAAGAACCTGAGCGTTTATCGATTTCCAGCGAGTCGAAACTGCCTCCTCGGTTTCCAGCGCTGCCTCTGCTCTCGCACAGTCGTCCCTAATAAGGATATTAATTTCTAATAATTGGTTCTCGGAGACGAACACATATTGAATCTGGAAAATTATTGCCTTAGGGTTGACCAAGACTTTGCTTTAATCCTCAAATCGATCAAGCGATCGATGGTCAAACGTTAGAGTATCGGCGAATAATTTGGCCTCGGACCCGGTAGTCGACAATTGAAAACAGCTTTTGACCAACGGCCTATATAGCACTCAATCCGTCATTAACGAGTTAATAGTCCACCGATTGAATTAGCCGATTAACAAATTATCGGCTCCATATTTACGCAGTTTACCCCTTTGCAACCTGTCAATTGCTTCTGCTTGTCGTACGCGATCGAACGATGACAGATCGTTTACGTTAGACAAATCTTTGTCAAGCAACCTACAGCTGCTCAGGTCGTTCGCTCAACCAAGTCGAAAGAACTTGCGATCGTTCAACGAGGAACGCGCAAGGAATAAACTCTGACATAAGGAAATCCTACGAATATTCCGATTATTACGACGACCGAATTTATAAAGTTCCGCTATTTTTATTATAAATCTTGTTAACATTAATTACGCGTAATTCATAATAATTTTTTTAATACGATCGATAATTGCCGATAAAAGCAATTTGGTGGAATGAGCCGGTCCCTTTTGCAGAATAATTTACTAATTAACAATTGGATTGCGGATTTGTTGTACATGTGGGAAATAATCGAGGTACTGATTACCAGTGATTTTAATAAAAATTGAGTAATCAATAATAATTCTGTCATCGATAACGGTTGTTGGTAACCAAAAATAAGTCCCATCATGGATGATGGTAATAAAAAGAATGTCGATCGCTTAACTAACGGTTATTCGTAAGCAGAATCATTTAAACTAAAGTACTTGAGCTACTAATTTTCAAAAATGTTGCAATTTTTGAAATTTTTGTTATAACTGTTACGATCGCTGGTTAAAAAGGGAATCCTGCGGGTTTTCGACCACGTGTAGCGTGTCTTTTCGTGGCAGGTAGTCCCTCGTGGTATGCAGGACAGTAGGTCGGCAATCCCGTCTCCGGTTCTTGCTCGCGTTCTTTTTTCTTTTTCTTTTTTCCTTTTTTTCGGCCTCTTACTCGAAGTCTCGTTCTTCCGTCTGGCTTTTTTTCTTTTCCTCCTTCGTACGATGTATGTAATACTTTAATGATGCAGCAACCGCACGTAAACGGTTATTAGCGCCGGCCAAAGGACGCTTTGATCGAAAAGATATCCACCAAATGTACATACTAAGGACCTCGTATAAATTCAGTACCGTTTTGCGAGTCTGTTGCCCCGTTTGCATATTAACTGTAACTGGTAGGATGCAAGGGAACTTGCGAAATGACCGTGTTTCCTCACAAGTCCCACGTGAATCGCTCTATTTTCAAGTAACTTTATGGCGCGTCCTTACTGTTGCTCGGCGAACAAGTTGGCGGGGGAAAGAGATGCTTGCACGGTTTTCATTTTTCCAGATTTAAACTCTGACATAAGGAAATCCTACGAATATTCTGATTATTACCGAATTTGTAAGATTTCTATATTTTTATTATAAATCCTGTTAACATTGATTACGCGTAATTCATAGTCATTTTTTTAATACGATCGATAATTGTCGATAAAAGCAAAACTTAATGGTTGTTTTATTTATTGTTTTTATTAATGATAAAAATAAAGAAATTCGCGCGAAAAATTGGCACGAACGTGTTTGCTTTGCGAGTACGCGCCTTTACTTTGCCTCTCAGCTCCTGACATTGCCCGATCATTTCTGATCTCCGGTGATTTCTCTTGTTCGTTGATCTAGTTATACTGAAGCCCACGCTGTATATCTCGACAGAGTTGCTCTTTAGAGAAAAAGCTTATTTCGTAATTGCGTTCCTCGGAGACTTTTCTTCTCTACGTTTCCTTCGTTCCTCTGCGCTGCCCTTCCTCTATCGCCTATCTTCTCCTCCCTTCGTTTATTTTCTCGGTCCTTCGTAAGATTTTCTCATCCTGATCCGGCGCTTGTTTCTTATTACTTTAGCCTCGTTCTCCTAGGCGTTCATTATTTTCATTTGCCCAGCTCGTTCGTTTGTCGTTGCTCGCTCGTCTCACTTTCCCATTCTTCCAGCCTTTTTTCTCCCCGCTTCCCCCTTTTTCCTTTATTCCCGACATATTATTCCATTTTCTCTTGTTCAAGCCAGCGTTGGACTCGAGTCGGTATTTCTATGAAGCTCGAGTATCTTTGTTTTCTCGTTCGTTACGTATCTAGTAACGAACGAAGCATCGAAGCGATATTTCGAGCGTATTATTATCGCACTGCCAACTGCCACGTTACCAGACTGCAGTTTCGTGTGTTCGTGGAAACTTTGAAGATGCGAAAACACACAGAAACGCGTGTAATATGTAAAAATATATAAATATACGAAATATTCGAAGTAGAACATTTATTCTAACTTTCAAGAGACTAACCATGTTGTGCGACCACCGACTTCTTTATTCTTCGATCCTACCTTTGTTCGAATCGGATAGAGAACTTGCAACGATCTAAGAACATTTTTACCATGAAACTTGCAAATTCGACATCCGTTCTTTCCTGTTTTCCTCAAACTTGAGAAATCTTCCGACGATACAGGGACTACGATTCGGTGAGAAATGACCGAAGGAAGATCAAATTTCTACTTAGCTTCCATTTCTAGGATGTAACAATGCGTAAAAATTTGCAGTCTAGACGTTACTTTCCCACCAGTTCGTTAACAACCTGAAAGTGTGAGGATTTTTACGCTTTGCCAGCGCATCGCGATATTTCTTGCACGAAGTGGTACACGCAGGAAAGAGTAAGAGGCCGTTTACTCCATCAGCACGAGTTACCGATCTCTCTCGTGAGAGCCATCCATCCACGCGATTCTCCCTCTGAGTTCCACCTCCATTAAACCAAGCTGAGACGGGGCCCGCGTGTATCCTCCGAGAGACGGCGAAGGATTTCGTTGCCAGCGCTTCTTGCAGACATGTCGTATCAGTCGAGTTTCACGGCCGCCGAAAATTCATTCGTTCTTCGGTGTCCTCATCTCGTGTCGATCAACCACGGTGAACTTTCGCAGAGTTCCTTGGGAATTTCAGTGCTTTCGAGGCTCGAGGGTTGCCTTCGCGAGAAAACGGTCGCCTTGGAATGAAAAGAAGAACTGTGATACTTATGTCAGTGGCTGTGTGTATCGATCAAAGAAAGACACACGTATACGTTTCATTTTTCTTTTCGTTTATTTTATCTAAAGTCGCGTCGATCGTTCTTTATGGTCGTTAGCTATCGCGACTAACAAAATACAGAAGAAGAAGGTACAGCGGCAAAAGGAAGTGTAAAATACAGTAAGGCAAGTGACAAACTGAAATAATTACTTTTTGAAATAATATTAGTATCTATATATTTCGACATATATACAATGTACAGGTATAGTTACGATACGATACAGCACGATTAGCCTAAACTTAAGTTAACACGACACAGTGTGAGTTAGAGCCAAGCTCACGATATCACAGTACACGATATAAATTGATCTCTTTGAGAAACTGAAGATTTTCCCAGTGTTTTTTACGATTTAGACGAGTCTGAATCTCATTCGCAAAACGAAATTCAAATTTCTATCGGGGAACGTTACTACGATCAGGAGAACGATCTATCGACGAGATATAGTTATAGCAATCACTAATTTTCGCTTATTTGGCTCATTGCAAGTTATAAAACGTGAGCGTGTCGGTTTATTAGCGTGTCTAATGCTAACTCTGATGAGAATAGCTCGCTCTTTATTATGGAAAAAAGAAAAACGCGCAGGATCTTAGTATATTTCGTCCAACGACGAACCTGTCAGTTTAAAATTCGCGTTTGCTTCCGAATAGTGTTACAGTATTTTTTACCATTTAAACGAGTCTGAATCTCATTCGCAAGACGAAATTTAAATTTCTATCGGGGAACGTTACTACGATCAGGAGAACGATCTATCGACGAGATATAGTTATAGCAATCACTAATTTTCGCTTATTTGGCTCATTGCAAGCTCAGTTTAGCGTGTCTAATCCTAACTCGTTCTTTCCTATCAAAGAAAGAAAGAAAAATACAAAAATAAAAACGTGCAGGATCGTAGTATATTTCGTTCAACGACGAATCTGTCAGTTTAAAATTCGCGTTTGCTTCCGAATAGCGTTACGCAAATTGATCAGGGGATATTCATAGAAGGTATATTTTGCACGAGCCGGCGAACGCGGTCTTGCTAGTAAATTGTATTTGTCAATACACTTTGCAGCCGATAAATCGAATTTAATGCCACGTTACGACAGCTGCCGTGAAAACGCGTCGAATCCTATCGAGGCTCTTGACGCATCTGTTCCGTGATTAACGAGTACCGGTACTCGCTTTAATCTGTTCTTAATGATTCTCTTAGGAACGATCCTAATTTATGTCTGTTCGTGATACTACCTTTCAAATCGTTTCTCGTCTTTTTTCCTCTTTTTCCAGACGATCGGCTGCAACGATTTTCCTTTCGATGAGAAGCAAAGTTACTCGAGTATTCGTATATTGTCGGTCAATTTTTGGAAACATCGTTACGATTAGTTATTTGTTCATTCTATAAGACGATAGCGAACACTGCTGTCGTGTTAGTTCATCGTTAATTCATACACGTATCTTCGCTATGAATTGGTGAAAATGTCCAGACAGTTATAAGTTAGCGTATACTCGACAAAATTTCAAAATTACTAAAATCTATACGTTGATGCGATTTTCTTACGTTACATTTTGATCTCCATCTTATTTTGAGGCAATTTTCCATCGCTCATACAGCGAATGTAGGTGTACATACGTTAAAAACAAGTGTGAGAAGAATGTTGAAGCTTCGCTATAGCGAATTATGTGCACAAGAAAAGCTGCGATGTATTGAGTTGGCAACTAAGTGATTACGAATTTTATCATTAAATGATATTGACAAAAGCCGTAATCACTTAGTTGCCAACCCAATATATAACGAGGAAAAAACATTTAGATTTATTCAATTCCTCGTTAAAATTGTCAGAAAAATACACTGATTCGTTCTATTCGAAACGATATTTGAAGCGTACAATGACAATTAAATTGCGGATATTTATGCGATTATTGATATTTTTCTAAGCACCAGAACCTAAGAAGAAATTAGTTTTATCTACTAAATATCAGGCTTATTTTGGATATTTTGTATATATTTGCGTCTCGCGAGCATTCTCTCTGGGTTTTTGCATTTGCATAAAAATCCGCGCTCTACGCAATGCTAACTAAAGAACGTACTTGATGAAAGCCATCCCATATCCCGTCAAAAATAACAGGGAATTCCCCGCAGAGCAATACAGTACAAAAGCGCGAAGCCGGGACACAAAATAAACTCGCGATTCGCTGAAAAAAGAGCGAACATTCTATCACGAGTTTGCTATTTATTCTCTGCTCGTCATGACTATGCATCGCACACACCTGCGAATTCCCATGTTTCGAAATTATCCAGCAAATGAGATCGCAACCGATGTGAAATTTCTTCCACGCGAGGGGAATTCGAAAGAAAATGACGCGCGAGAATGATGTACATCGCGACTGGCAGGAAGTCGGCCGATTTTTCTCCAGTGAAATATTTTGCGAAACAGTCGAATCGAAGAAATTCCTCCCGAGCAAGAGAATAGAACTCGTCCTTGAAAATCGTTCGTCGAAGCGAGCGTAAAATATTTTGACGCAGTGGATTGGGTCGGCGAAGGTCGGAAAAGGCTCACCGAAATTATTCCATTCGCAGGTCCATGTTCGTCGAGGGAGAAGAAGTGGGTCGGTCAACCTCGAGGCTATAGGCCAGCCCGAGTTTCGTGCAGGAAGATCGGTCGTTAGAGAAAACCGTGTTGACGAGCGAGAAAGATCGACGAAGATCGGCGAGTGGCGAAGAAAGCAACGAGCATGGACCAACGAGAGGTGACTCATCCGCGCGTTTCTCAATGGACAGAGTCACTCTGACCGAACAGATCTAGGAGAAAGTGGCGGCACGAGCGCAAAGTCGAGGCGAGGAAACGCGTGAAACGGAGAGGTTCGATTGGAACTCGAGATTGCGGAGAGGAGTGAGGAAAATCCTTTCGATTCGAACGTACAGGTTGAAGGTTACAGTCGAGTCGAGCGTGTAAGTCGTATCACGACAGAACGCGAAGAATATCGTGAAAGTGTTGGAAAGCGAAATTTAGAAAAGAAGAATCTCGAAGAGCGAACGAGGTTGAAGAAGATCGATCGCACAAGGCGGATGATCTTTGTGGTTGGATTTGAAATCGTGCGAAGGATAATTTGCATGTAATGGCAACATTGATCTCGTAGCGGTAATTTCTGAATGACAATTTCTACTCGTAGCAGACGATAATAGGAAGAGACACGAAGAAGAAGAATAAAAGAAAGCGAAGATGAGTAGAAGAACTATGCCACTGGTTGGACTGAATTCTTGCGAGAGGATAAGACCGGAAAGACTTAGGAATCCTATTCAGAGACTCGTGTGGGGTCCTGGTACTCAGTTTCTAGTTGGTCAAGTTGGTTTGCCCGAGGACGAGGGATCGAATCCACGAATGGCTCTGAGAAGGTATACGAATATTATATTGTTGTTAATTCACGCTCGTAATTCCGTAGAGATTAGTTGAGATATCTGTGAAACCATTGCTGAAGTTTTTCTATGTAATTGTTACTATCGTTTATTTTATATACGAGCATACGGATTCTCATTAGTGTGCGAAGGGATTGTAAGGTACATAAAAAGATAGAAGCGCAACGCGAGCTGAAAATGCGAAAAAACGAATACGAAAATTTACCACAGAAGGATATTAAAGTACAGGCAGTTCTTAACTAATGAATTTTAGTGTTCGAGCTTTACTACTTTTTGCGTAAGCCATACACAGTCTTCAAAAATACAGTGCACCAGCGTCAGAAAAGAAAGCATGCGAGAAAGTACAAACGCAAAAGGGAAGCGAGGAGAATAACAGGGTTCGAGTTAACCTGATTCGTAGAGGAAACAAAAGATCGCTTCGCGTGTAATCGATTCGGCCGTGTAATTCGCATATCTAGGGAATTCGTTTCGCGGTCTAAAATGGATTATCGCGCGTGCCAGAGTCCGCTACGATTACGGTTATATTGATCGGTTGGACAAACGGAACGGCTTTATTGCATCCCTGCGGTGCGTCGCGATAGAATATGTAGATACACAGAGAGACAGGGTCATCGATTACAGCAAGACGTAGTAGAGATATTCGCGGAAATTTCAATGAAATACCAACGTGCCAGGTGATCTGTTATCTGGGAAACACGCTGAAGCTAGCCACTTTGTATTGTCCTTTAAATTCGTAGACACGCGGCGTTTGCCCAATAATACCGGGCAAACTGTTACATGTCTGAAAGCAAGCTCCGTGCTTGAACACGATCTCTGAATACCACGTCTTTGTGTAACACAGGCTCCTTAGATTGTACGAGGGAAGACAATACAGAGAAGCAGCCGCTTTTCTCATGAAACTGCCACACTATACCTTGAGGACGACTCTACCGGACATTCCCGTGGACCTGTTGATCGAAACGCTTCCTCATAGCCTGTCCCTGCTGGAGGCTCTCTACTCGAGGCTCGTCGAGTTGAACGTGAACGACGCGAAAATCTTGAAAGTGGAGCAAGTCCTTTGGAGGATCGTCTATCTGATCTCGATCAGCCAGGATCATTTCCGTCTGAGGATCTGGTGCAAGCTGCTGATCTCCCTGAACAAATTGGCTCCTAACGCGAGGAGCATCCTAGCCGCTAGGAAAAGGACTTTGGACAGGGCGGTGGAAGGTTTGGGCAAGCACGGATTGGTGGCATCCTGTTATCCGAGCAATTTGGAAAACGCCGGGGCCTCGAACCTGGTGCCTCTACCCGTGGCGCTGAAGGAGCAGCTGGAGAGCAGAATCGAGGCGTACAAGTTGGCCGTGCACAAGATCGAGAGCTTCGGCAAGCACGCGAGAACTCACAGAGGTAATCCATGGCGATTTTTAACCGATAACGTTCGTTATGGGTAATGACGAAATATCGTTTCGCGAGTGGGAACTTGCGTGGGAACGGGCAATTCTTTTTACCGCCGCGTCGGGGGCTTAGACCCGGTGCAGACAAGCCTGGACGACGCTGTTACGATCTCGTGGTAGTGCCGTTGTAGAATTCGGTTCTCATATATCGCACAAGGTGTCTTAGGGTTTAACGTTGTACGTGTAATTTCATGGGTATATGTACACGCGTGTGAAACAGTGTATCGAGAAGTTCGTGCACCTATTACTACCATATACGTTTTAATGAAAGTTAGAAAAATTAAGTTACAGAAATTGTTTAAAGAAATTGTAACGTATATATATATATATATATACAGGGTATATATAAGACAGATCATAATACTTGGAAGAGCGAAGCTGCACATTAAGATAAATAGAAAACACCGTACGAACAAGGAGGCAGGAAGTCAACCTACGTGCGAAACCTTTGTTTGGCAGAAAAATAAATGCGAAAATTTATCATACGCGTGCACCACGCCGATTATTAACTGAACACGTTGAAACTCTATTTTCTCGAAAATGAAGCCTGAAACAGGAAAACGTTATTCTACCTTTTCTACTCGTTTTCGCGCGTAGAATAATCTCCTGTCGATTACCAAATCCTGCACAGGCCGAAATTAGCCACGTTCGCTCCAAGTATACTTGCACTTGGGAAAATTTTCGAGCTCGACTTTCTCGAAAACTAAGCCGAGAATGAACAAATTTTATTCCATATATTTCCCTTATTTTTCCACGAGGAATCGCGCCGTGCACGCTTTCACGTGTTATTCGGTCGGAATATATTACGTGGTCGGACGATGTGGATTATAGATACGCGGATCACTTCACGAGAGAAAGTCTGAAAGTTTGTACGATTGAATGGGTCGCGATACGCTGTTCCAGATCCGATTACAGTCAGCCGGTACCTGAAACGACACGCTGCGAGTTTGCTTTCAACGATTGCAGGAATCGATCGTGAAGAACGGGCGCGAAAAATGGTTTCGATTCAATTTCCAGAACCGTTCGAGGGGACGGCGTCGGTGAGAAGAAAACGATTGCATTCTCGAGTCGAGATGTGGAAGCCAGCGACGACGAAGACGCGGCAGTGCGCGAAAGTGTTGCGTCGGTGCACAAAAGTCGTTAACTTTTGCTCGGTGAAAAGCTGGCAACGGATGTCCGCGTCGATATCCGGCCGTGTTAGAGGCCCGATGAACCGTGAAGTATTGGATTTTAACGCAGCTGCACCGGACACGTTACATTTCCCAATGCAAATACGCCGATGCATAGGACATTAATGCGTTTACACGAAAGCACGTTTACTCGTCCACGTCATTGTCATCGTTGCGGGCCTCAACATGGTAAAACACGAAGCGTACTCGTTTCCAACCCTGTACCTGTCTCTTTGCTCTTCTTCGTCCTTAACGCGCTGACTGTTTAGTCGTGTTCTCGTTGCCATTCCATTTGACTGCAATTTTTCTCTCCTTAACACGTTGAACGGCGAGTGGCGTTATCCGCTACCGAGAACAGCTCAGCTAATGACACCAGCGTGGAGTCATCCGCGCTTAACCTGTTAGACTAACATCGGTTTTTTGATCTCTGAGCGAGTTTGAAAAATTGGATCGTCGAAATTTTTCAAAGGTCACTCCGTTTGTGCGATCTGTGGCCACCTTTTCTTGCAGTTTTCCGTTGAATAGAACGACTAGGTGACGCGTACTTTGTAAAATTTATTCGCAAAACTTCGCTTTTACAGTGTTACGTTGAATAGAATAATTAGATATTTTGTAGTCCGTAACGCTTATTTGTGAAAGTTTCGTTTGTTCGCTTGAAACCTCACCAGCAAGTTATAATCGAAACATGGAATACGAAATGAAATACAAAGAGCTTTTGACGAAACTTTTTCAGTCACCCGTGTTCGTATATTTGTTGCTCGGTTATCATTGAGATCACTGACTGAGAACTTTGCTTCGCCAGGAGAAACCTGGAAAGCCTTGTGCATATCGTTTACGAGAAATAGCAGCCGATGAGACAAATGCGAGTAACGCATCGAACGATAAATATGAAATCGACGCTCTTTCGCTCGATTCGCGTTTAATTGTCGAATAAATACCGGCGCTGAAATTCATTGAAATCGATAATTAATTTGCTCGTCGAATCACAGGCCAATTTAACATGGCGAAGTATACAGGTTAATTGTAAACTATATTTCTATTCGATGGTGGTGTGGCGGTTCGATTAAGCGGCATCATAGATTTCTCGTATAAAGTACAGATTGGAAGGAAAGTAATCGTTTGACATTTTCAGCGGACCAAGGTGTACAGGCGGCGTCGCATCAGAGGCAACTTTCGCTCAAGTACAGCGAGATTCAGCAGAGGCTGATCGATAATCAGAGTTTGTTGAACACGTTGGAGAAAGCTGGCGACCCAAGTAGCTTAGAAAGTCTGTTATCCGAGTTGAAGCGAAGGGTCGAACAGGACAAGGAAGCTCTCAGACAATGGACAGCCTTGAGGAAATCCACTTTCGGCGGGAATACGAAGAATCCACCGCTAGCCGCCAGATTGCTGCAATTCTCCAGAGGCTGCGAGCTAGCACTACAATTGATGAACCAGGATAATCTACAAGTAAGTTTCCCTCGAACGTTAGCTTTCAGCAACACAGAAATTTATCATATTGCATTCGTATACGTGCAGCGGCTACAAAAATTATCTAACCGCAGCGTTTATTTCGAAAACGGTGTAAGTCCATTTTTGGATGAAATTGCGAAAACGACAAATTTTGACGCGATCTCTCAATTCTTATTCTAAATATGGAAATATTTTTGTCCGTTTCGATCGATTGAAATTTCGTTGATAAATGGAATCGCATGATCGTTCGTTTTAAAGGTCCATTTGCAAATCTGTAGCTTGTCGAAACAGTCGAGGCATCGATAATAATGGAAAACATATGACAGTGAATAATGTGAACGAGTTGTTTAAATGCGATTCGATAATGTGTTCATAAGTTGCCATTACATTTAAAGTGTTATTAAATTAATAATAGTTTTATGTATATCGGGTTTTATGTATATATTATGTATTATTATGTAATAATAGTACATGTATATCGGGTTGTTATCAAAGTGCAAATTCAAGATCGAAGAAATTGCTGTGACCTTGCTTTCTTCTCTCAATGGATAACCTCGTGTTAACGTTAGAATCTGATAGTGGTGCAGGTATCTGTTGACTGCAGTCGTCTAGCATAATGATAGTATAGTGATTTTAATTTATCTACTTGCGCTCCATTTACATTTTTCAAGTGTCCTATGGATGTCTGTAAACAAGACTGGACTGAGACATAAAACGTCGATTCTAAATAATTAAAATCTAATAAATCGTACGATTCGCAAACTTTGAAACTGGTGAAAGTCCATCGATTACCCTGAAGACAGATATCGGTGCAGTTAGCTCTGAAGAAATCTCATATACAAGAAAAATTGTATCTGTACAACGAATTTACATCCGTTTAAACACGTAGACATCTAATTATTATTTTCTATATATATATCTAATTATTGTAATTAATATGTAAAATACAACGATGAGCAGACACCGTGTATGTACTATACGGATGCAATTTTGTTCGAGAAATTCGAGTGTATTCTCAAAGTAAATTTTATCCATCCAATTTATCTACCTTAACATATTTGTACTAAACTAATGGACAACGCGAAAGAATATGTTTCATATATTAACATAAAATAAAATCGCGGAAATGAAATAAAGTCGAATGAAATAAAAGCTCGATGCACACGTAGGTCCAGTTAAAAAAGTTACAGACGTAGAATCTTCAACATAGGATTTTATACGGGTCTCTCTAATATTTAGCTCGAAAGCCAGAGAAATATTCGCCAAGGAGATAATATAATGTAGTTTCACGGGAACTGTTGTAACCGCAAGCAGTCCCACGAGAAGCGAGTTCAGCAGTGACGTAGTTGATGGACAAAGCTGAATCCACAAAGCACAAAGTCTCCGGTCACGCGTCGTCCCTTAAGGACACTCGCGATCTTGAATTACGCGAGTCCACTTGCAGTAACCGTGCCGCTTGCGATATCTTCCTATCTAATAAAATGCAGACTCGTCCTATCGATCGAAGTTACGCATCTAACAACGACACGCGTTAACGGATTGCTCGTGAAACAGTACGGCCTCCGCAACTACACGTTTCTTTCGTTCTTCGCAACTATCTCTATTTTTAATAACCTTTGTGTTTCCACATTGTCGTTCACACACTGTCTAATATCCTTTTTTCTGCTTCTATCAATAAATCCTTTCGTAAAATTGCACGAGGAAGGACACGCCAGTTGCGTGCAACTTGCAAAAAGAACTTGCTTCTAGGTGTAGTTTTATTACTGAGAAATTTCTGACTCTTCTGAGTAGAACCGCAACGAACGGAGAATCATCGATATCTGTATCGTTTAATCGTCGTGAAAGTTAAAATCTAAAAGGTTTTGTCGTTCTTCTTAATTTTGATTCAATCTTCCACGGAACTACCGACTAATTACAAACAATTACGTACTTAATATTCATCGGAAGCGTCTGCTGGAAGACGTTGTGCACAGATTTCGCATAAATCATCCCGCGAAGGACACGATCTCGTTACGTACACCATGAATAATACAGGATTCCGTGAAACGGTTCCATCAATTTCCGTGGCCCGCCGGTAATCATCGAACGTACGTAGGTACTTGAGACACCGAATGAAATTTGAATGCTAATATACCTTTGGCGATGTGGTTAGCTATCGGAATCGAAGCATCAAGTGTCGCTACAGATTCGTTCGGTCACTCGTAGGTTTACACGTAGGGAAAAGATTGATCGTTCACGGTTCAGTGCCAATATTTGACACTTGTATTTCAATTGTTTGATACTTGGTAAACTACTTTTAGAAGCTTGATAATTTCGATGAATTTTTATATTCTCCTAGATAATTGTAAAACATAATCGGAAAAATTATACTACGTAGATAATTAGAGAATAATAGAGAATTGTACCGATGTAAATTGAAGAAAATACGAAACGTTGGGGATACGCAGAGGATACGTAGGTGTGCGTTGCGCAATTTTTATTGCTGCGTGAATTCACTTTTTAAGGGGATGAAATTGACTGCTGAAAATTCGGATATTTCCCGGTTTTCCAAATTGCAAGAGATAGGAAAAAAGCGTTCGGCCAAAGCTTACCTCTTTCGATTATCGCCATCGTTTGATAAAAAATTGATCAATATCATAGCGAGTTGTAACGCGGAATCGGAAATTTTTTGTTAGTTGATCCAACGATGCTTTGAAATATCGAAAAACACGATTCACTGAAATTCACCGAAGCTTCGCTCAGATCGCTATGATTCATAGCCCGCTGTACGTCCACGTCGACGTATCTACGTCTACTAAACTCTCGTTTATCGTACGAAAGGATATGTCTGAAATAGAAAATGTTGGAGATTCTCAAGATCATGTCAATGGTACACTCGAATTTCGGAAGTCACTAGAACGAATACAATCAGTCGTATGATTTTCCTCCTGTCGAGTTTCGTTCGTAGAAAGTCGATACACGTCTTCGAGAAAGGATACAAAATTGCGATCTTCAGAATTCGTAGCATCACTGGTCAGCCACTTTTCCCACCACATGTAGCTGATTAATATCACAGTGACCGATATCACTTTTCTCAATTTTCTCTGTATTTTGATAAATTTTCTGTTGTTCATCCCTTGTAATATAGAGCGTTTCATATCTTCGCAGTTTTCTTAGTATATTCTATGGGTATAAACAAGAGAAGAATGTTACGCTATCACATCATTTGCAGTTTTACCGAAAAGTTGCAAGAAAAATGGAAAATACTAGGAGAATAATACCTAGACCTGCGGTATCGTTTGTTTGTTATGAGGAAAATAGAAAATACAAAGAGGACGATGCCTAAACCTACGATATTGTTTGACTTCATATCATTAGACTTTTATTTATATTATGTATAAACTATTGTTTGTTTCGTATCACTGTGGCTGATTCTGAAAAGGGACGTATTCTGAAACAATAAAATATTCAACAAATAAGCAGGAAGGGTAGGAACGAAATCGAAACGTGCTTCGTAGGATTTCTAATAAATTCAATTTTTTATTTCCGTCAAAATCTTTCATCGACATTAACCCGAACACCTGGTGGTTACAAATATCGTAATTGCGAATCTGTTCGTATTTTCCATTTCGTATTTCTTATTAGCGTTATAACTTTTTGATAGAACGTCAAACGAACTATTTAACATTCTCCGTTTGAATACTGAAAAGTAATCGAAAATATTTCAGTTTGTATACACGAGAGACGCAAAAAGAGAAAAATAGCAGAGAAGCGGGGCGTATTTCCTTTTCATAGAATAGAACCAGTGTGTGGTGGAATATTTTACTCTACAAAAGTTGTACTCGGCACGTGATAAAAAATGATACTGCAATATTAACTTCTAGAAATTCGATCGTTCGTTTTCGCATACTTCTGATCAAATTTTCTCCTGTTACACCCTGCACCTACTGTCTGTGCAAGGTGTTCCGTATCTCAATCGGCAATCTTGGCCAAAATTCTGAGCGAAAGATATTACATAGTTATCTGCTTCGCAAACGCGTGCCCTTTCAGCAACGCTGTCCCTCGCAAATTTAATTTTTTTTCTTCTTTTTTTGGTTTGACCATGCACTAAGAGCACGACCACTCTGTGGTCTGTCAACCACAGTAAAGAGAGTTCAGAAATTTTTAATAATGCGAAGAATTTCGCTTGGGACGTGTCTACGACACGTAAATTTCTCATAAGCATATTTGCGCAACGGACGACTGACTTTGATAATGAATTTTCGCCATAGTGACAAGTTACTGAGGCGTCTAACGATCTATATTAAAATTGCATGATAATTAATACAAGCTGAGCAAGAAACACGCACAGCCATATAATATATCATATTGCACACATATCTCTCCCTTATCTATACACACAGAACTGGAAAGTTCGAAACGCTGCGTATTCCTACACCGCAAAACTGTCATTTGTCGTTTCTACTTGGCCGTAATCCGCGCCAACATTCCGCGCAACGAAACCGATGGAAAAGTCGAATTGAAAAACGACCGATGAGTTGCGAACGATGAAAGGACAGCGCTGAGAAAGAGCGCCGAAATTCGTTAAAAATTTGCACGGTCGAAGAGAGAATCGGCTCGGGTGATAGCGAGTTTGTATGGAAAGTTCGAACGCATGAAATATTTTCGCGCAGGTATTCGAGCTGAGCGAAAATTTGCCGGACGACTACGACGAGGAATCCAGCAGCAGCGCTGGTTATCACACGGACGAGAGCTGCAGCCCGACTCCGGAACCATCGGTCAGAAACGGATGTACGATTCTCAGGGTGGAGGAGACTTTTCCAAATTTAACATTCGACGACGCGACCGCCGAACGACTGGCCGAAAGATACGCGGCTCTCTACGACCAGGCGCATTTGCATACGTTGGACGCTCTGGACGCTCTGCAACCTCTGAAGGACGCAACCGACTTAAAAGCCAAGATACTCTATTCGGTGGTCGTGGTAAGTGGCACTTTATGCAAAGTAGGTATAATCATACCGCGCCACCCTTAATGCGCTTGCATCTGTGCCCGTCAAAGAGACTGATTCACTCGTTGAGTACTAGTCGTTAGCGTTAGTGTCCCTAGTTAGGGACAAATTAATAACGTGATGACTAGCCAGCGAAGCGAACAGCGAAAGAGGGAAGATGTATCGTTGAGCGGTTAAAGGGATGGGTTTGTTGTTATAGCGAGACCGTTTACCCTGCTGTGTCCTTTTGGTCATTTTCGATTAAAATGTAATTGTCTTTTTTTTCATCGTTGGAGAGATTTTTAAGAGATGCATGGCGGTATAAAGAGATGTTTTCAAGTATTAGGTTGTCCGGAAAGTGCCTTTCTTTTATGGACACGTCTTTTACAACGATGCATCTTCGTACAAACACGAAACCGAATCTATCGAACGTTGTGATCTTTATTTTGATAGAACAAAATGGATCGTAATTCTGCTATAATATAAAACGGAAAATGTTGCGCATCCATTGTTCCTTACAAAACGAAAGAAACTTTCTGGACGACCTAATAGATGGCCTCAGTATATCGGTGTTCGTTATGGCGTTTAGCGTATGCAACAAATTTTTGTCCGGATTTTATTTATTTAATCGCGTTAACGAAAATGTAAATCGATGTTAACGACTGGCGGCAAATGCTCCTAACAACATGTAGACTTAGATCGTGTGCTCGCAGACTGTAAACGTAGACTGTTTTGTATCATTTACCAAAAACACTTAGCAATGATATAATTTCTATTTTTGCGTCGATTATATCGTTACGTCGATGTATTTCAAACATCTGTTTTGAAATGACACCAACAGTTTTTCTTTTTTTTTTATCAGTTCAGAAGAATTTTCTTTATCTGACCGATAGTTTCGAAGATTAAGCAATTCGAAGATAAAAAGCGCTTTAAATAGCAAAATACGATAGTTTCGCAACCTTCGGAAACTACGTGCGTCAGTCTTCTTATCGCGTTTTAAAGATCAATTTTATTTTATCATTCGCTTTATCATTCTTAGCTCTGATGTCCACGAAGAATAAAATTGTCCGTAATTTCTTCATCGAATCGCGAACCGTGTAGGAAGTAAACAAATGTGCTAGATGAAGGTTCGGACCTGAAAAATTTGGAAATAATTCTACGCTTCTTCCATATCGGTCGAATGACTCTTCTTTCTTCCACGTTCTTATCTTTTTCTCCGCGTGCTATTAAAATGGATTATTCCGTGTAAATGATACTTTATCGTCTAAAATTCAGACCGTCCACCAAACTCGATAGCTACAATAGCTGTGACCGAAAGAAAAATGGTCCGTATCTTGCAATGCTTGTCACGCTGCCCAAACCAATTTCGTTTCTTTTTCTATTTCTCTCGAATGTTCGCTATTCGACCGGTCTCGCCGAGTAATTTCGTGGACAAGCGCTTATAGCAGTAGCCGAGGAACAGGGAAATTGTGAGAAGGGAATGCGATCACGAAGCCAAAGATGCCGCTCTACGAACATCTGACGAAGGAAATTGAATTTTAAAGGTAGCGCGTTTGATAAAAATTGCCAACGAATCCAGGCGAGCAATATGAATTTACGAATGTAGTCTCGCGTGTCTCGTTATTTTCGCTTGCTAGACCGTGTCATTTAAATAGAAAAAAGTCACGCGAGAAAATTCTCGCAAAATGGTGGTATTCTTCGCACATTCGGTTAGCGCCCATCTATGTAGAATGGAATCGGTCTGTTAAAATTGTGCAGCGAACGTATATTCCCGTTCAGGAACACATACGTACGTTGATACTTTGGTCGAACTGTAATACAATATAATTATAAATATACAATATAAAATTAGCAATAATGCATGAACGTCGGTAAAATTATTAATATAACGCGTGAATGCTATTAAAAAATATCCGAGTTAATGGAAAACTAATTAACGAGAACTAAACGAGGGATAATTATCGTTTGGAAACGAAGATACGCGCCTGTTTATAAATTTTACGTTAACAATGTGATCGATTTATAATATACGAATGTTACTGCCTGTAAAATATACAGGGTGTCGTACATGTACGTTTTGACTTTTCCATAGAATTATCTACCAAGGTATTCGTTGTGATAAAAACTGCTTGAGGTAAAACTTACTGTGTTTCGAGCAAAACATCTCGCGATGGTCACGCATCTTATCTAGATGAACGTGTCTTCGAGATTTCAAGATGACTTTGCTTTTTTTTTTTTTTTAATAGAATTTATGTCTTTTTACGCACATAATTCCATGCGTTTTTTAGTTCCCCACAAAAACGTATTAGGGTACTTGGGGGGATGATAGAATAGTTTAAAGGATATTTTAACTTCGACGTTGTAAAACTTACGATAAGAAGCGAGATAACACAGAGCTTTTGTGTTTCCTTTGCTTTTCATACGCTCAATTTGATGTAATTAAGATCGAAATATCTTTTAAATTAAACATTTGCAGATGCTTCTAGACAAATCTGTCGGTCATCGTAAGACGTCCTACTTGAAAGAGGACAGGTTCTACTTGAAATATCTTTTACGATAACGAATACTTCTGAAGATAAACTAATTCGTTAAAAACACCTTCTTGTAAAATTAATAGACCTATGTTATATGAAATTTAAATTGTTCTTTTTAATACTGCATTAAAATCGTTCGGATAAGCGTATAGTATATTTTAAAATAAAATTTGAATCTCACTGACGATGGAATTAAATCGTGCTGAATCTTTCTATTTGGAGTTTCGTAACTAAATTACATTTTATAAAAAGACGATGGGACTTCGTATTTTCGAGCAGTAAGGTAGAACGGTAAAAGGTCTGGTTTTCCAGAATTGCTGTTTTGTGTTCGTAATTTCTCGCGCTTCACCTCTCCTTCCGTCGATTTCACTCGCAACAGAGCTGCGTCTATGAAAATAGTGAAAAATCGTTTCCATGTTGTATCCTTTTTTGTTTGCGTTGAAACGAAGCGACGAAAATTGGTAACTGAATTTCGTCGAAATTTTCTTTTGTTCGCCTGCAGCCCTTAACGTCGAAAACGAAGCTCGTTACGCTGAAGAGAAACGGTTTCGCTCGTTTTGGAATCGCGTAAACAAGGAACAAACGTGTTGCGCAAAATTCCTCGTGGTTGACAAAATGGTCGTAATTGGAAACGTACGCGGAACGCTTTAACCCGGAAGATCGTCAGAGATCGACGCTGAAACACGTTGAAATTTGCCAGGACGAATCCGTCGGCAGGAAATTTCTAATTAGACCATCGAAATAACGTGTCGCGACGCGAGATCGACCGGTTTCGCAATTAAGTTATTCACCTCGAAAGTAGTTCGATCACGAGCCAGCCAGACCGAACGTGTTTCGTCCTGCTGCCTGGTATTGTACGCTCTTGTCGTAGAGCGAAAACGGCTGTCGTCAAAGGTGTTGGAAAACCGCAGTCTCCGGAATATTGGCCCGAGCCAGCGAAACCTCGTCTGCGTGGTTAACGCTTTGAAAAGTTAGCTCCGCGAAGGAACCGTGTAAATTTGTTATCAACTGGCAAATTGATAGCTTTGATAGTAAATCGACAAAAAATCCGCTGTTAATTTGCTAGAATGCATCGTAGCTTTTGGATTTTTATCATTCCGGAATACATTGTCAAAATCTACATCCTAAATATAATACTAACAGTAGCAGTAGTAGTAGTTTTATTTATTATTGTTTATTTACTTGCTTGTCTTTTGCTATTGCAAAGTGTACAATGTGTTTTACATACACCTCGCGTGTTTTACTTTCTCTATCGTATTTTTCTAATTACTATTAACCTATTTATATGCATATTGTACGCATAAGACGGAGCAACTAAATAGGATCATTTAAATATCTGCGTTATTTGCTGTATAGAAAGTCGTATAAAGAAGCTTTGAAGGAAGAAGTTGCACTGTTTCGAGGAATTTTTAGAAAATTCGAAATATCTCAAAATTAAATGATCAGGATGATAGGTCGTTGAATTTGTTCTTCTTTCTTTCCTTTTTTTCACGCTGCACGAAAATATCCAGAAATAAATGTGTACAGGGTTATTAACAAAGATATATCACAGCCATCGAGGTTTGGTAAAAGAATGATCATTAGAAAAAGCTATTTCCTGTGTTACATGCGCTCCTCGAAACGGTACAACTTTCTCCCGAGAAGTTATCTTTATACGGCAACAAGTAATGCAGATATTTTATCCGGTGATTCCATCTCGCTCGGCCGCTCTGTATTTATCGTGCTTGCCCTATATTTGTTTCCTGTCGTGTCTCCTTCCTCGCGTGATTATTTCCCTCGCTTTACTCCCATCTAATATCTTCCTTTTTTTCAGTATCTGCTTCATTCATGTGTAACGTGTACCCTTCTTCAGTCTCGTGTAAAGTATTCTCTTTAGATCTTTTCCAGGTTTCTCTACTTTCTTGCATCCCCTGCGCTACATTTTTCATTGTTTCGCATCCTATTTCGCAAAATTGGCATCTTCTCTTTCGTTTCTCTTCCTAATAATATCCCAAGTAATTAATAATTTCTGGCGGCGTGATTCGTGCTAATTGTAGCGGAAAATTTTCCACTCGTTTTCCATAGACGGCGCAATCTTTTCTTCGAACTTTCCTTGGTCAAGAAACGAATGAAATTTTTCGAATGCATTCGTGCACGAATAGGTAGGAAATCGTTGATGAATTTGAAACGCGATCGAAGGGGATGCACGTAACTCGTCGTCGAATTCTGCTTCAAGATTTCTTATTCATTTTGCATGGAACTCGATTCTTCTTCGAGCCTTCCTTCGTTAAAAAACGAATGAATTTTTCCGATAGTATTCGTGATCAGCACGAATATTAGATTGTAGTAAACTAGTTTGAAACACGACTTGAAGAGAATCGCGTGTAACGTAATTCATCGTCGATTTTCTTCAAGAATTCTATATTTTCCTCGCATCCAAATGAATGGTTTTTGGTATCTCTCTTCGAATCTTTCTCGAGAAGCAAATAAAATTTTTCAAGAGATAAATAGAAGATCGTAAACTAGCGAATGAGTGACACACGCTACGTGAATTCTTCTCCATTTACACGTTAAATTCGCTCAAAGAATTCCTTATTCTTCTCGCGTACAACTCCATCGGTCTTGGAGTATCTGAAATTTTTCAGAACCGCTTATCCATAGACGACGAAGAGATAGAAGATAGTAGACGACTTTGAAACACAGCCAAGAATGATCCATACAACGTAATTCGCTAGCATTTCGCTTAGAGAGTTTCTTATTCGCCTCTGTATCTAGCTCGACCGTTCTTAGAGTTGTGAAACTTTTTCAAAACTGTTTATCCATAGACGACGAAGAGATAGAAGATAGTAGACGAATTTGAAACATGGTCGAAAATGTTATGTGCATAACGTACACACGTACGGGCGAAGATTATTTTTGCCAGCACCACTACCACGCACCTGTCTCCCAGCCGATCGATCGACCATTAACGTCAAAGCCGTCGCTAGAGGGGCGCCGAGGGAAACGAGGGTGACTAGGGTGCACTTTTGCGATCAAGTGTACCCGGCAAGTGGCAGAGGCGCTAGTCCGTCAGCCTGGGGCTATTACTTTGCATACATACAGGTAGCCTTCCATACACCGCTAGGCTTGGAAATCGATGAACTAAAATAAATACCTGCGACGAAAGCCACTCTCTCTTTGTCTACCAGTTTGCTGCCTGGAGTTTCTCCTACGTGTCCTCTGCCTCTTTTCGTTTAATCTCTATTTCTTCTATCAAACGTATATTTATATTCCTCGTACGTATACAGTGGCTCACGAAAGAATTCGAATACTCTTCGAATATTTTTAACACTGTGTATTTTAACGAAATACATTTCCACATCTCGTTAACGATCGTAACGAGACACGATTGTCCCGATTATATGGATAACATTGGAAATGAACCTGGAAACGTGTATACAAGTTACAGGATATTTATTGGAAACATACACTTCGCGAAGAACACCGAGGTGTTTCAACATTTCGATTGCACGTTGTATCAGGTCGTCCGAAAAGTTTCTTTCGTTTTATAAGGAAATTATAGATGCACAACATTTTTCGTTTTATATTATTTTATCGAATTACGTACGATCCATTTTGTTTTATCAAGATAAAAATCACAACGTTCGACAGATTAGGTTTCACGTTTGTATAAAGATGCTTCGTTGTAAAAGACGTGTCGGTAAAAGAAACTTTTCGGACGACCTAATATTTAATAAGCCGCGATATCTATTAGAATATATCTAGCGAGATTATCTTTTAACTATAATTGTATAACGTTGAAGACTTTTGTTCGCCATGTATACTAGTTTTTCATTGAGTGCATTGTCGCAACGAGCATCTTGTAACTTTTATATAGTACAATTTCGAAATGGTTTCAGATCGTAGCGGTACAGTTACGAGACACGCGTCTCACTACGGTGCTAATGAAATTTCAGAAAGTTTCGTATAACGTATGTTATAAAATCATAAAAATTTTCTGCGGCAAATATTCCTGGAACTGACGTGTTCGTGATTTTCTTTCATCGTCTGGTCTTGCAATTTCCTCGATTCTTCACGCAGCTAACAGATCAACAGAATTGAACTAATCACGCCACGAGTTGCGAGTTGCTATTATTAATTCGAAAAGTTCATTTTAAAAACGACACTTATCAGCTCTTTTATTTTTCCAGAAAAACAAAACGACTCTCTACAGTGGCTAGAAAAATTATTTCCACGTACCCTTATTTGGAGTTTTGAGCAGTTCTTCTTTTGTTTGGTAAATCCTTTTGTTAGCCACAGTTTGTTTTTACGGTACCAATAGTTTGTCGTCGCGTGAAAATATTAGGAAATTTGATATTCTATTTGAACTTACGCTATTAAGCCAATTAATTAGTAATAAATGCTACAGTAAATATTAGGTTGTTCGAAAAGTGTCTTTCTTTTACAGACATTTTACAGGCATCTTTATACAAACATTTTTTTTTTTTATTTGGAAGAATTTTACAAACAATTCTCATTGAGAATTATAAGTAAATTAATCTAGCGTGGTACTATAACGTGAATAATAACGTGATTATCGTATGATTGATTCTAGCTGAATCTAATTTATACAAACGTGAAACCTAATTTGTCAAATGTTGTGATCTTTACTTTGATAAAACAAAATGGATTATACGTAATTCGATAAAATAGTATAAAACAGAAGATGTTGTGCGTTCATTATTTTCTTATAAAACGAAAGAAACTTTTCGGACGACCTAATACAACGATATGGAAAAATACTTTTGCATCCTATCGTACTTATTTTATCTTCCAAATATTACAAGAGTATTACGAATGTTTTATATAATAAATAAAATCGAATAATTTCTATAATATATTTTGCCATATTACGTGCATTCTATACGGTAGACATTGATCGCTTTCAATTTACTAAAAATGCACAGAAATCCGCCATATATTCGCAAAACCCGATACGCAACTCGTAACTTGCACGTGTTTGCCAATTCGTCGATGCTACTAATTCGATAAATTATCGTGAAATTTCTGGCCTCCAGCGCGGTTGCTCGACCGGAACGATGAATAACGGCGGCCGATTTACGGTCCGAGGCGGCGAACTGAAGGCAGACGAGTTTCCGTCACGAGGAAAAACAACGATGAACCGAATAGAGCGTGAAACACGGTCCATGCGTGCGTGAACCTTTCGACTGGTAACAGAATCGCCGCAACAGCCACGTAGACGCGCGCAACGATTCACAGAGAAAATGACTCGAGGAATAGAAGACGTCTCTACGGACTAGCCATTTCACGATTCCATTGTAGTCGGTTGCAATTACGTGGCGAGGCGGCGCACGGTATAATTACGCGATAACCGGGCCAACAGGAACACTAGTCTCGATTCAACGCCTCGTCTTTATCGACGACGGGATAATTTTTAGTCCGATGAAGCCGCGTCTGGCGGCTTAACGCTAGTTACGAAGTTAGCTCCATGGTAATTTCCAGTTTGCAGAATTCCTGTCCTTTGGCTAATGCTGAATTTCGTTTCCTCCGGCGTATTTCTCCATTATGAAATAATTATGCGCGTTCTCTTCATTTTCTATTCGTACAGTCGTTCACAGTACGGACAGCAACGTTGGATAAATTTAACAGCGTGAACACTCTAGGACACTGCTTCGCGTTTTGCCTCGTCTCTCGTATATCGACGCTTTACCGACTGATAGCCGATTAATCGGCTTTCTGTCGCCGACGCTTACCGACCGATAGCCTATTAATCGGCTTTTTATCGTCGACAATATTTCTCATTATTCGAGCAGTAATTCGTTATTTGGTACGAAGGTACCTTGCTCAGTTGCGTCAGTTGCGTCTCTTTGTAAGCTCCCACAGTTTTATACCAATTTGAAAAACTTGCCGTTCGCGATGAACGAAAAGAATGGTATTGGAGAGTCTAAAGCGAAACAGAGCCGGCGCCAGGGAGAATCCGCGCCTGAGCTGCCGGTCGGACGTGCGTATGCTGTTGAACCGCTAGCGGTCAGTAAAGTGTTAATTTCGACAAATTGAAGTTAAAATATCAAATTAATGGTTTTTAGGGATTAAGGAATAGGTTGTATTTTTTCGTGGAGAATGCCCAGCTGCATCGACCAGCGTCGTAAAAAATATACGGTGCCATGGAAGAAACTAGAGTTTTAGTATCGAGACGCGTTGACATCCGAGAAAATGCAAGATGGTAGAAAATAAAATTGCATCAGCCCGATCAGTGTCTTGAAACGCAACGTAATTCGTTCAACACGTTTTTTCGACCAAAGCAATAAATAACGTATTATCTGAGGTGGTATTTCTTATCGACTGACAGTGTATATAATAGAAGACGCGAGATATTTATTGCAAATATACGTTCGCGCAGGTGTGATGAAAACGTAGAAATCCTCAATTGTTGATTATATTGACAATACTGATAAGAAGAAAGTTCACAAGCGACGGTTTCTACCTTTTCAACTTGCCAATATATATCGTTAGTTAGGAAATTGTACAGGGAAGACTTTCAATTGTTTTTATCGGGTCGATCCCAATTTTTCCATCGGTTTTTCGGAACAGCTTACGTATAATTGGTATCGTGCAATTCGCGGTACGCACAGTCGCGCGAGAATAAACATTTTTGCGATAGAAAATTAATCGAACAAGAAATGCGGAGACATGGTAACATTTTCAGCGTGGCTTAACTTTCCGAGAGAATCTCTTCGAATTTCACTTACAAATACTCACGACATGCGAAACGTTAATTGCATCGATAACAAATTTGTCAGAATGATGCTGCTACATTTAATGTAACACTGAATCAACGATCCTTGACGACAGTTGCGAAATATTTTAAACTCGAGCAAACTAAAACTTATATTCGCACATAGAAACTAAATGCAGAACGAATAAACGGTGATTTAAATTGCGTAAAATGGTAGAATCGAAAAATTCAATTTGAAAAATCAATTTAAAGTTGATGGAAGATTTTTCAAAATGACGTGAATGGAATGAAATTGCTAGCTAGCTGAGTGTTTTGAAAAAAAAAAAGACAGAAAGGACAAGGGATATTTTCAACGCTTGTCCAATGTCCTCGGTTATAATCGCGGACGTAATATATACGCGAGCGTGGTGATAATTCACCGCGTTGCTCGACAAAATATATCTGCCATAGCGTAGGTAACCGCAATCGTGCCGGATATGGCGTAAAAAATGCAATTTCCAATTTCTATCTCGCGACCTTGAACGGTGCGGTCTATCGCGATAAGCTGGCTGAAAGGTTCCAAAGTTGCTCTGTGGAAACGATCCGGTCACCGGTGAGATTCTTGTAATCGACAGATGAAAACGACAGCGTCTTTCTTTTTCCCAATTCCGAGAAGAAAAATTCCAGCTGAAAAATTCACTCGTCTCGCGACACCGTTAAGTTTGCCGCTGGAGGTGGTGACGCGGTAAATTCAGAAACTTGGAGCGCTTCGAGGTGCAAAATCCGAGCGTGACGATATCGTAAACAACGCGCGTCAAAACGAAATCCATTCTCCGGCGTGAATAAATCATAGGATTATCAGCACGGATCCCACGTAAGTTACCGCCACTTCAGGCTGACTTTCGTGGTCTTACAGGAAGAAAAGAGGGAAGATTCCGCTAAGAAAATGGAGATGCTGTTCCTAGCTCGTAAAACTCGACGGTTGCACCGGCTCTCGTCTATCGACCGCGTTTCGAGGACCGTGCAAGGAACTCGTTAACCGGAAATCGAAAGCAAGTTTGTTCGATTTTTACGGGGAACTAAGGGAGGAGAAGCAGAGAACGAAGATATTCTACGAGTTTCGTTTAACGGTCTGCAATTGGATATGTGCAACAAACGATTCTACGAACAACGAACGGTATTAACGAACAATTCTTTACGATTATAATCTTACGATTACAATGAGAATACTGCAACGAACGCGAAAAAAGTGGATACTTTTTAAAACGATTGCATAGTTTGTAAATATCTCGGTGATTATTAATTTTGGATACTATATCGTATAACGTGTTTCTGAGTAAAATTTGATGCTTTGCTCGAATTCGCGGAGAAACGTCAGGCATTCAATTTAAAAGATTGATGGTGACCATCGTCCGACGATAAAAAAAGCGAAGTAACAACAAATCGATTGCGGTACTGTACGTCCCCCAGGAAACAATGCAACTTTTGTTCGAAACATTTTTTTCTTGTTTCCACCAAAGCTGTACCATTAGCTTAACTTTTGATGAAAACGGCTCCGTATACAGCCGAAGACAAAAATAAATGGACAGGTATTTTTATCGCGTATTCTATTCGATTAATGTTGAAATTAATTATTCGTTGAAAACAAACACAAAAGCGGTGCCTCGCGTCTTTCATACGATAAGTTTCACAAAGTAAAAGTTGAAACATCTATCGAACTAGTAACTTTTTGACATAAGTAGCTCGATAATTTTTTATAGAGAATCCTTTACAGAGCTCATCAATGTATTAAGAAATATATAATTCCATTTAAAGAAAAAAAATTCTTCTTCGCCTTCGCCTTTGCGCGTCCATCTACAAAATAACAAATAACACGAGAATATGCCCCCCTTGAAGCCATTCAACTTTTATCCGAAACATTTTTCCATGTAATTAATATCGCCTTAAACTCCTAGGTAACTCGCCCTTCATCTTTCATTTTTAAATTTCATCTCAACCCACTTATATTTCTCTCCTCGATTGTACACGCATCGAAGCAAATATTTGTAAATCGAACGCTTTGATCCGTAGCTCTCTTGGCGGCTGGCGGGCATAATTCAGACGTCGAGGTATCTGCAAGCGATGAAAATTCTGAACGGTACCGCGGCCACGGAACAGGCAACGCCGGAGTTGGAAGAATGCGTGAAGCGACAGCTGGCGACTTCCGGTGCACGAACCGGTTCCCGCGAGGTCGCGGAACAGGTGGTCAACCAGCTGGAAAGAACTCTGTACGACTTTCCGTGTCTACGGGGATGCGTAGAGGTCAAGAACTACGCCGATGCTTGTTCCAGTTTGGCCTGGGCCTGTCTGGCGCGTGTCACGCCTTTGGTCCTCGACGTGGCTCAAGCTTTGGAATTCAGACGAGAGATTCATCTGAGGCATCACGCCTCTCCGGATCCAAATGGTACGAGAATTAAGACAGTTTTGTGGCCCGGTTTGAGGGAAGGCTGTCAAGGACCCTGCCTTCACAAGGCGGTCGTTCTTACTTCTTAACGTTAACACGTTTTTACCAGTATGTCGATTTCGGCTGACTTTTCCAGTCACGCGAATCGCCTTACTTTAAATCGAGATATACGTAAAATACGTAAATATACGGGCCATAAGTATTACGTACTTATTACAATTATTATGCAAAACTTTAACGAATTTTATTTTATTCGATATTTTATATTACGAAGCATAAGGTATGATGATAAAGAATGAATTATTTATAATAAAAGAGCGGAAGGCATTCGATTTAAGGTACCCAATATCGCCAAGTGTCAAAATACTTACGTCCATTAAGAAGTCTAACTTCTCCTGTGAGACACATGCGGTTGCATCTAGATGGTTATGCAAATGCGATATTGTTACTTATGTGTGATAAATATCAACTGGATTGCATGACTGGATCGCGTATTAATCCATTGAAAACCAGGTACAGTGAAATAGTACACGGTATATAGAAGTTGAAGAACGAAATAAATACGAAGTAACTACGTTCAAGATGCAGAAAATGTAATGTTAAAATTAACGTTAAAAAAAGACAGAAGAAAGGTGCAAATGTGATACTATGGTCAATTATCATTGTCACCTTTATATAAAGTGGTTTCAAAATGTATCCGCACACCGTTCTATATATCGTAACATTTATCTATGTAGTAGAATTCACTAAGTTCAAGTGTATTATATTGTATTAACGTTAGTTCTTAATGGATTAAAGTACGTTAGGCATATAGCGTCATATAAGCAACGTCCTTTGAGATACGTACGGTTAAGGAATTCTCGCTGGGAGATTCAATTGAAGACGCGTAAACTTCTACGATGCTGCTTCGAATCGAAAGAAAAAGAAGTTGATTTTTAAGTGGAAAGATAAAGTAAAATATGATAAATAGATAAGCGGATAGAATCGGAAAGTAAGTTAGAGTCGTGGAGATCATGAAGAGGAAATGCAGACGATGTGGAGTGGGATGTACGCCACTGGCTGCTCCAATTTCCACGCGTGCCTCGTCGCAGTCTTGAATTTCCCAAGGGGAACTGGAATTACATTTATACTCCGTCTTATGTAACAGAAACGCGTCGCACTCTTTACCCTCTAGCGAGATAGGGTTTTAGCGTTAGCGGCGTGATGAGATTCTTTAATGCCACACGATCTCGCGCACGGTGCTCTCGTTGCTAAACAAGTCACAGTTGTTTGCACAATCGAAGATTCTTCGCGGAGATCTTGCAAATAGAAACGAATATCAATTACCTACGCGCGTTTTCATCTTTTTAACGCTATTCAATCTATTAGAGACGAATGATTTATTAAAGATATTGCAAACCCAATATTTCATTTGTGATTTCCTTTTAGTCCGTTCACATTAATAAAGTCTATTAATCTTCCACATTGTAATTATAAAAAAGAATTTGCTTAATATCTTTTTCGTTACTATTTCTTCTTTTATCTAGATTCTGCGATTATACGCGTTTTAAAGAAATTGAACTACTGTATAGCATTATGATAAATTAGTTTTTCTTTTTGTGCCTTCGATTTGCGTAATAGCGTCTGTAATGTATATATTATTCTAATACGTCGTTTGTACCTTGATAAAACAATAACTTACTTTATGTTACGTTACTTACGGTTTCTAATAAATTGTTAATTAACGTTGTATTTACACAACTTTTGGACATTTCTTTATTGCTTGCTCTTAATGGATTAACTGCTACCAACCTTTTTCAATAGCGACTTCAATTGATTAAAATGGAGAATCTACTACCGAATAATGCATTGAGAGCAAAAATGGATTAACTTCAATGTTCAACAAACTAAATAATTTTCTGTGTAAATTACAGTCCGAATATTTTTCAGTGCTAATGTAAACAACGCAGTTTGTTCCAAAAACTTATTTATTTAAAAATTTCTTTATAAATTGTTTAAAATATCGCCCTACTAAATCACTAACAGATTCTTGCCCGGCGAATCTTATCTCATCCTCCACGTCCTACATCTCATATCCCACATTCTATATCATGCATCCCACAACCATTCTCCATACCCAATAAGGTAAGTACACTCATAAGTTGAAACTTTCCATGCTATTATACACACTTACCCTGTATCATGTATTCACTATCCCATATGCATTACCCCAAACCCATTCCATAATTCACATTTCTATTCCATATTCCATACTTCATACATCTTATCTCACATCCTATATCATGCATCCTGCAACCAATACTTCATTCTCCATACCTAATAAGGTAAGTACATTCATAAGTAGCAACTTATCATGATATACGTACATTTCTATACCCTACATCCAACATCGTATCATTTTCCACAAAGAAAAATTATTCCCACAAAATGAAATTGAGTTCCTGCGAATTATCCACGAAACGCAATTCATTTCCCACAAATTTCTCCTAAAACCCACAAGAAATTGACACTTCCCACGAGCGAAATTCGCCAGCTCACAAAATGAAGTTCGTTGCCCACAATTTCCCACAAAAGCCCATAAAAAATTGACACTTCCCACAAACGAAATTCGTCATGCCACAGTTAGGTGTCGCAGTGTTAATGAAATTTCAAAACGTTTCCTATAAAACGTTCGATATACATATTCATAAAAATTTGTATGGTGAGTGTTCGAATATCTTTATGAACTACTCTACGAGTACGTTTCAATTCAAAACTCAAGCTCACGTCCAGAAGAAACGTGGCTTTGTCAATGTTGTCGATGCCTCCATGAATAATTACACTTCGCGCAAAAATATCTGTCGTGGACTTCAACATCGAGTCGTGTTGCACGGTTACTTCCACCGAGAATCAGAAGTTACCAGGAAACTGTCCGTAAAACTTTTCTCGCGACAGATGCTCCACCTTCGAAAGAAACCGTAACTGCCCTGGGGTATCGCTGAGATTTTGTATTAGACGAGGAATAGTAGCCACAGATGCTTGGAAATATCGATGTATCAAGTCGGTAACAGGCAGGCACATGGTGAAACTTGTCGGTTCTTGGACTTTCGAATTCTTTACACGAACTCGCTGCGTTATCTTCCCCTCGTCGTTGATATAATGCGGAGAAAACTCGAGGAAAAATGTCTCTCTTGCGATCCTCTTCGCGTAGGGCAGTCCATTATTTTGCGAGGGTAATCAGATCATATAAGCGCTTTAAATCTCGCGATAAATCATTTCGCGAGTGGTTATACGTCGAGCATAGTAATTCTGGGCGTAATTAATCCGTTAGAAACCGTATAGTAAAGTAAGTGTAAAAATTACGTATACGGAATATTATCGAAGAATGTACAAAAGTACAGAGCTATGCAAATCTATACAACGATCGATTCTTGAAACATCACTGATGGAACATTTGAATGTACGTATAATAATGTGGATCCTTTGTAAAGACGATTGAAAAATAAAAATTGTAAATGCAAGAAATTGTTGCATTTTTATACTCCCAAACTTTTGGTATTATTTTTTATGCAATAAATTCATCGAAAATAAACAATCTTTTCTCATAGAAAAGACGAGAAAAATGTTACTCGGACAGCGTGAGTTCGGATAGTCAAACTTGTACTGTACTTCGATTTATTCGAAAAGATGTAGCTGGAAGATGAAATAGGAATAGAAAAATAGAATTCAATAACGTAAATTGACAGAAGAAGCGTTAACGCAAACGTTTGCCCTTAGTGGGTTAACGTACTTAAATGAATACACCGTCTCGTATAAGAAAGTTAATGCTTTTGTCTTCTAACGAATATCGCCATTGCTTAAACTTAAGCTGTATTGGATTAGCGTTTAACGATCACCTAATTCGATGTCCATAATTATTTGAAATTTTCACATTATTGCGAATAAAACTCTTTAATCTAATCTTGGCCTACCATCTTATCTCGGTCAAACATGTATAGTTAGTGGATAGTGATGAAAACGATAGTTGATATTAATTAGTACAAATAAAAGAAAAAAGCCGTAATTGAATGAAAAGTAATTCCGTGCAGGTGTCTAAGTTCAGTGATTTGAAAACAATTTCGAAACACCACGAACATATATATTTTTATACGTTTATGTGGACTTCGGCAAAACCATTCATTATAAATAAATACAGATATTGTGTACTTTAGTTTTCGTTCCACGGGAATTTTGTTTTAATATCGTTATTCTGTAATAATACCATTGAAACGTTATTTGTAATCATTGCAAATAATAATTTCATACAGTCAATAATTTTAATTACATTTGTTTAACGTTATTGATTTCTGAAATAAGAAATATTGTACTCTTTCTCTCTCTCTTTCTCTCTGTCGTGAAATTGCAATAATAACAGTAACGTAATTTCCTTCGATTGGTCTAAGGATTAAATTTGATAGAACATTTATAATCTTAATTATGACAAGGATTACAGAATTAACGGCAGAGAGTCGTCTTTTCTGTTATAACTAAGCTGCGGATTTTTATGCAAACGCATGCTTTTATAAACCTAATTAAACAAATGGGATCTACGTATAAATTTACCTCGTTCACTAAATATTATAAAAAATATTATACTTTGAATATTGTCGCGTGTTACGTGCATTCTTGAAATTTGAAAATTCCTATGAACGTATAAAATCGTTATAAAAATCTGCGATCTAATTATAATTTCGGAAACTTAATAAAAATATAAATCTTTCGATTGTATTGCAGCAAACGTGCAAATACTTACGAACGGTGGTATACTTCGTCCTCCATTCTAATACTAAAAACCGGAAACGATCCTAGCGATTAAGAGTTACGTAAGAAAGTTTCGTTTGAAACACGATTAGCACGAAACAGAAAGCAGTCCGGAGAAATATACGGTGGCCCTAAAAGTCGGCGATTAATGCGACGATTAACGCCGAGCTGCGATAAATTCTTAACGAGCCTGCAAGCACGTACAATAAGTTCTCGAACAAATACGAGGTCCCGTGCGTTTCAAACATTTCGAAATTATCCTGAGCAAACTCGCAAGGAATGCGAGCTAATTCGTTTAAGGCGCAGCGTTGTTATCGTTTAACAGATTGGCTGCCACGGTGGTTATCAATGACTCGCGTAACTTTTCTGAACTTTTTAAAACCATTAAAATAAGATAAATCTCACAGAGCGAAACATTTTCAACGACGCGAATGACTTGTAACATTGTTAGAGAGAAGGCGTGCAAATACAATAATTAATAATAATTTTGGGAAAAAAGCAATGTCATAGTGCAGTACACGAGTGGTTCAGAAGCCGCACTTGATCGATTCTGTAAATTGAAATGTACAAAAAACTGACGATACCTATGTGATAATGAACGACTGTCTTTTAAAATTTATATTGGAATTTACCATTATTTCATTATAATGAAAAAGAAAAAAATTTCCTAAAATTTAGTTAGATTTAGTTTCCTAAAAATTGCATATTAATCGCTCGCATGAGTAATGAAATAAAAAAATTAATAAGAAGTGGAAAATATATGAGATTCGCGTGGCAGTCAACGCGTTAAGCGTATAGTATCAAAGTAACTGACTCGATTGCAGCTGTCAGGTTGCATTCCCGCGAGTTAACGCGTGTACTTGAAAACACGGTATACGGAGAGAGCCGAGGTTAAAGTACCGTAACGACTAGTCTCTCAGATTTCCAAGGTTTATTATAAATCTCATTTTCTATATACATTATTCATACATGGTTTCAATCTTTTCTGTTTGTGTTCTCGCTTAATGTAACATGTAGAAAAGTGCATGGAGTGATTACGTGTTTGGCCCTGGTGAATTTTAACAGTTGCACTTGAAGTATGAGCATATGAATTTCTACGTAGAAGATGAATGTGCCTCTGTTATTCGGTCAAAAAAATGTCATAGAGAGCAGTTTGAAAAATACGTCATACGTATCTATCTATGTATTTCTGTGTATTTACCGTACATGTAATGGTAAAAAGTGAGCTTTGCGGCTTTGGTCGAAACACTCGACAGTTTCGTACTCGCAACACGTAATAACGCGAGCTCCGTCGAGTCTCGAGTATTTACATCGAATTTAATAAACTTTCGATCTCAGATGTTTCACATTGTTCCATCTACATAACAATCGGCAATCAATCGTTCAACAAAGAACAGTACCGAGCGCGCTTCACGGACAGCGACGAGCTGTGGAATCGCACGCGATTTCCTTCCAAATCGTTTCGAATCCTTTGTAGTATAAGTCAATGTACTGCTACTTTTCAAATAAAATAACGTGTGCTGCATTTATCTTTTGCGAGAAGTTCACAGTGTATCAAGTCGTCGCTCTAGAAAATAAAATTAATATTTAATTAATTATGAAGCTAGAGAAATGACACTTTTAAAGTTTGAAACAGGTCCAAATTTCCAAAATCTTGACTTATACTACTATGACTTTCAATCCACCAAATGAAGACCACACAGGAAAAATGTAGTAAATCTATGCTATTTGATTTTCTAATTTTTATCCCACTTAGTGGCATAAAAATGTATTTTGATATGGAATATTTAAAAATGGAAATAATCTGATAGAAGATGCAAGCACTTTGAAAGTATTAGGTGAAGTAAAAAGTTCTGAGCGTTTTTCGCTAGAAAATAAAGCGAAAAAGCGCTCAGAACTTTTTACTTCACCTAATAGATCCATGATATTGATTTAGCTGTTGTATCTTAACTTGGTTGATACCTTTTACATGTTCAAGAGAAGAACACATTTAATTCTAAAATCAAATACAAAAGTAGATCTTTATGTAGAATTGATTGAAAATAGATTGAGTCCTAAAATTGTTCCATGAAAGGAAGGAATTATGTGACTCATGATGTTTTCGATTGTGGCCTTCATAGAGAAATTTATTCGACGTTGATTTACAAATCTAATATTTTGAAATATTTTTAGCTTCATCGCTGAACATGGCAAGCGCTGTTCATAAAATACGAGCTATCTCGTAACAATGATTTATCCTATATAAATATGTAAAATTGCCACTACGATCTCGTTAGTTTGAGATTTTCGTGAATTCCGCGATAAAAAGTATGTAAGCTCTAGAATTGCTTCGACAAACGGACGCACAGGGTAAACAGTGTATTTTATACAATACCCTCAAGTTTCCAATTGACTTAGTTACCTCGTTCATCGAAACGTAAACTTATTCTTCCTAAAAAATGTATTCTCTGATGCTAATCGACTTACGTCTACACTGTAAGAAAATATACTTTATAACGTCAAAAAGTAAAATAATTTGTTGCATCGTATCTCTTATAATATGTAAACTGAAGCGAACGAAACGGACAAAAAAAAAAAGTGTGATTTATTTTTCCGTTGACTCGCGAACAATATTATCTTGTACATAAACGAGAATCGATCGATGCGATCAAACTAACGCACGCGAACGATATATAGCATATTCGAAAAATATATCTTATCCATTGTATGATTATATACCGTAATACCGTGAATTTCCTATTCGATGAAATAGCTTTTTCAAGTGACGAGAAGGGGGATTCTACCATTACATATTTCCTATAATTACATTCTGTTGTTTGTATAAAATATACTCGGCCGCTAGTTACAAATATAAGACTTAATAATATACACATAATATATATAGTCAAAGTTTAAAAGGTTATTCATTAAGAACGCGATGTCTTTTCATGAGCCTCTGAAGTGTAGAATTGCACGGTCTATTATACGTATGTAACTCGTATGAAGAGTAAAAATGCTTTAGAAAAAGTATAGTGCTATAAATATATTTCCGTAAAAAGGAAAAAGAACAAACATAGAAACAGATACGAATAAATGAAAAAACATATTCTCTTTACGCTATTAAAGAAAACTAATTCAGCGTTATAACTCGATAATATATTAACGCATGTATGTACCTAGTATGTTTGTGAAGCCGCATGGGATGGCACGAATCGCTGCCTTCGTGTGAAAAGATATATAAAACTCTTTTTCATCAATGGTGCGATTCGATGGTAATTTACATGATAGTACACCATTTTTTGCTACCTTCGTTTGCTGGTTTACTATTCTCGTCCAGTTCCAATCTACCAGTCTTAAATTTCAAGTCGGAAACTGGGGTAGAGACTTGTATAGGCTTGCGTAACCCTTTCAATAAACTGATAGGACTATGTAACAAGCTGTTCTCAGTTTCTGTTTTCTGCTTTTTCGTAGAATTCCAGTCTTCGATGGTGTCAAGTTTTCGTTTTCCTTCGGTCGAACTACCATTTGTGGTAGAAAGTGTGTCAGATAAATCGGTACTATAACGAAGAATCTTAAAATCCACTGCTTCGTCCTGCGGCAACGATGCGCTCGACGTATTGACGAACATCGAATCGCTCGGCGAGTACCTGTACTCGCGTAAAGTCACGTGACGCATTCTGCTGAGAGAACGCCGGCCAGAAATGCTTCTCAGCGTCTTCCCGAAGGACATATCCTTCGGCGGCTGGCTCGACATACTGTGACTAGCGTTACTCGTGTCGAATAACTTCGAATTCTCTTTCAAGCAATCGTTCAACTTAATCTGCACGTCCTTCAACATTATCGAAGGATCGTACGAAACGAACGATATATTCTTGCTGATGCTTTCCTCAGCTATTTCCATTTCCTTTTCCTTTTCCTTCTCGACATCATTCTGTGATAAAATTTCTGATGTTTCAGATATTTCCGACGTTGTGAACTCTATAACATCTGCCGAATTACTTTCCGTGTCGGTTTGAGATTCGCTTTGCAAGTCTTCCTTCTCATGTATGTCGTCTTTTGTCATCTCCTGTTCAAGAGGGCATTTTTCATCATTTTCCTTTTTTAAATCTACATTGTCTGTCTTTTCTGTAATTGTGTTTTCAATATTATTCTCTATTTCAAAATGTAAATTTACATTGTTCTCCTGGCAATCTTCTTGATTTTTATCAGAATTGCTTGCTTCCTTCTGGCATTCCAATTGCTCTTTCTCAACCACTACTTCTGGGTTTTCCAAATCATCCTGTGTTTTCAACACTGAAATGGATTCGGAAGGAGTATGACTAACATACTCCTGATCAGATTCCTGTGTATCTTTAGAACTATCATTTTTAGTATATTCCACCTGTACAGTTGGATTTAGCTTTGGATCCGCTTCTTCTGATTCAGGTTGCATCTTTGCAGAGTTTGATTCTTCACTTTGTTGTGAAACAATTGATTTTTTTTCCTTAGAACTTCCAGCTGTTTTATCTGGATTTCCTGTTCCCTGTTTTGCACAACGTTCTAATTCAACTTTCATTGGCTCCTGAATTTTACTCTATAACAAACATAATATTCCACATATTTAGCAAGTGAGTTAACATTTGAAGATTTTTAAATGATTAAGAATTAGAAGATTAATGACAAAGCTTAAAGTGATATTAGATATAAAGAAATAATGTTAGATATAAGATAATAGAATATAAAGAAGATAAGAAATGATTAAACTCACTTTAAAGTTTTTCCTTTGATTATGTGATACTCTCTTTATTAAGGTATTCAATTTAGATCTGAAATAAAAGTATTGCAATGTTCAAAATCATTAGAAAAGAATTATACGGATATTTATAATCAATCTCCACAGAGCAAGAAATTCTGGAGGTGATGAGAGGTACTGATCAAAAAAAAAAAAACTTGATAAAGCAGCTAAACCAAAGTTTCTCCCCTGCATCTATTTAACAAACCTTAGACCTGTACGTTTTCGCCTATTTGCCCATTTATTCCCAATTATTTCTAGCTTATAGTCATACAACAAATATTTCAACAATTTTCTCAATAAATTTGTTCGCAATTTGTGTGTTTTAGTTTACATACGTAAATCAACTGATTGTGAGAGTTGAGAAATTCGAAAAAATATATGAGAAAATATAAAAAGTCTCAATCTATGAAACGTTTACAAGATATCAATGTTTATCTTCTGGCAAAATTGGGTAACACTTGTCTCGGATATTTCAAAGAAAAAAAAACACGTAGCATCAAAGAAAAATTATCCACAGGCGGCAGTGTGTCCGGCGACGTGTGTAGAAAGACGATCAAAAAAAGATTTGTTGTACTCGAGACGCGTTTAACTCGAATAACTCGAATGAGACAGAATGAGAAAAAGGAGGTACTAACAAGCGAGAAGACTAAACAGAGAAACTATGGATAAACTTGTTGTTCGCTGGGCTGATTGGTTTTACAAACCTGTTCGAAATCTTGGATTTGTGCTGTCTCTTGCGCAAGCTAGTTTCAGAAGGATTTGGCGGCGCGGTCGTTGCCTTCAGTCTCCGATTGTACAAATTCCTCTCATCGCCCCCAGGTGTCGCCTTCTTTGGCGTCTTACCCATAATGTTAGCGTACGTTTACGTCTTGGCTATTTAACTCGTTTAATCTTTCCACGCCCTTTTTCGTAGGTCTACCCTCACCCACGTAAATGCAACAAGCCCCTGTCGTTTAGTTACGGAAGACCGAGTTTATCTAACTGTGCCTTTACTTTGCCTTTTACCTACTGTTATATATCTCGATCGTTTTTTTTTCTCTATTTCTGTGTCTTTAGTTTTGTTCCCCGTTCACTTATAATATTACGTACTTGAGTATAGAATATTATTCGCAAAGCACATCGCAAGACGCAATAATATATCGTAACTTAAGAATTAGCGTACATGATTCACACAGACGCCATGTAATACGCCGCTTAATTTCGAGACCGTGTAAATGTACGCGCCAAGATCACGTCGAAACAGCCACCTCGGCAACCCATACAAATTTATCGTTAGTTTTCGAGTCACTATCGCTCTGGAACTTCTTAATTGGATTAAGATATTTTACGTAACTGATCCAGCGGAGATACGTACTCAGAGGAAAGTGTCAACGCCGTACGCTAACCATACACGTGCACACACTCACGACCGGCTACTTTATTCCTTACTTCGATACTAGCGGTAAATTCCGTTGACAAATAACGCAATCCGACACGAGTATGGCGCAGCGCTGCTGTCGTTTGCCGCGTTGGTCCCGTTTTGTATAAAACATGCACTCGAATGAAAGGATTAGACATATTTCTGGCACACGACGTGACAAAGTCATATTTCATAAAGTTCTACGTAGTATATATCGTAATTTACGAGTTGAAATTAATCGATTGATATATAATATGTAGTATGCTTTTCTATATTTATATATTATATTATATATAGTTTAGAATATTGAATATTATTTTATAATATGTTAAAAAAACACTAATTTAAGATCCACTAACTATACTTACTATGAAAACATATCATGTAAATAGTAGATGGTAAAACTTAATACACGTAAATAGAAAAATGTTATAATATTAAGAGAAAGTTTGTATAACTATATAATATATATAATGTTTATAATTACTGTTCTCTCACTTTAAATACATAAATATGTAGATAAGGAAAAACAAAGACTGTACAAATCATAAAGTACAACTTGATAATAGGATAAAATTGACTATGTTTGCTTATTTCAAATGTTCATTGATATTTGATTATTAGGCTGTGGATATTCATGCATTTATTTTTTTATCAAATGATTTAAAAATTGAAACTTACATAAGGATTTGTTTCGCGTAATAAATAAAATATTTGCACCTTTTAATTTTCCATAAATGCAGAAATATTCAGTCTATCCGAAGGTAAACAAATTTTATTTTCAAATACATTCTGTTTATAATTACTTATAATTATGAACAGTAAATTTCAATGTTTTTTAAAAGATATGTATGAAGATATTCAAATCTCAAAAAATGCAAAAAAACATGATACTAATCGTTATGTGCTTTTCTGGTATAGTCTTCATGTACCTTTTGTTACTAGAATTACATGGCAACACTGATTTTTACCGATAAAAGTATCTAGATATAGTGAAGGAATATTTGAATTTTGACTGTTAACTAAATAGCTTCAGTGACTAATTTCAGGATATCGAAAATCATGGAATTGATGATTCCGATAGTTGGTTTTACAGATTACGCGTCATAATTATCGAAGAGTATAACTGCAAGTTTAGTATTCGAAGTACTATTGTGCTCGTATGAAATATATAAAATGAACGTATTATCGTGTTGGATATTAATTAGTGTATTGGAATTAGTAACAGCAGAATGGAACACAAAGGACTATATGAAACGAGAACATTGTTTGATCAGACCATATCAAGGTTTGTGAATTTTGAATAGTTTTGTTGAGATTACGGTTTGTGGTACAACGTGTCATGACGTGCATATTTTTGTATTTATAATGAGATGAATATGATTCAAATGTACATGTATGTTATAATAATAGCAAGCTTGAGGTTACATTATTAAAATAAACAATAACAAAGACAAAATGTAATTTTATTACATTGATAAAGCCTGATGTTAATATATCTAAATATTTTACGTACTTAGGGTCTGGAATGACAATACCTTATTGGGATTTTATGGGTAGTACAATGGTTACGAATAACTATATAAGATTAACTCCAGACTCACAAAGTAAACAGGGTGCCATATGGAATTCTGTTGTAAGTTTTAAGTTTTTTGGTAATTTAACAAAGCAAAATCACAGAAAATTGTGCTTCAATTTTTTTCCACACATTTTTAATTTCATACAAGATTTTATTTAGTTAAAACTATCAGGATGATGCAATTGAAGCCTAATAGAAATGCTTCCCTGACATTTGTTTATTTAGCCATGTCATGTAAGAAATTGGGAGCTCCAAGTTCATTTCAAAGTTCATGGAAAAGGAAAAGATTTATTTGGTGATGGTTTTGTGATTTGGTATGCAAGAGAAAGGATGAAAACGGGTCCTGTTTTTGGTAATCAAGATTATTTCCAAGGATTAGCTATAATTTTGGATACATATAGCAATCACAATGGTCCACACAATGTATGTACATGACATAACATTAGTTATATTATAAATTAAAAATGTCAAGATCATGATAACTATTTTGGTTTTTATAGCATCAACATCCCTATATTTCTGCTATGGTAAATAATGGTTCTTTGCATTATGATCATGATCGTGATGGAACACATACACAAATTGCAGGTTGTGAAGCAAACTTCCGAAATTTAGAACATGATACACATATTAGTATGAGATATGAAAGGGATACATTAACTGGTAAGTACATATTAGTATAGAATATTTTTGGGCATGACAAAAATGTTGTCATGTAATTGTGTATAGCGTCCCATTATACATATATTAAGTAAAAGAGTATTTCAATACTGTATTTTACTAATAAATGAACCTTTTCATTCATTTGTACTCAACTAATATCCCCAATGTTAATAATATTCATCTTATTCTTCTTGAAATAGATGTTTATAGCTATGCTTTCTATGTATTCTATCATTTTATGTGGTATTCTACAAATTGACATTACAGTAAGGTCTTACCCTGAAGCCTTGTGGCTTACATCATGGAGTGCCTCCACTTCAGCAAGTGACATTTTCATCTTTTCATATATTATTTGTCATCTTTTCAGTTTACTTCATTTCACATATCATTGAAAATATTGCAAGTAAATAATTAGATGTAATAAATGTATTATACCTGCAATACCTATATTTAAACAAGTGACGAATTTGCATGAAGTTTTATAAAGTAAATATATAAAAAAATATCTGCTTATGTATTATATGTATTTAGTTAAATTTATATAATTTTTATTCCTTATTTGTAATAAGCATGGAATAAACCAGCTTAATATGCATAGAATAAATATAAAATATAATATATACTCATATTTTGGTAAATGTTTCCCAACATGTTGTTTTATTATAGTTTCCACAGACTTTTCAAACAAAGCTGCATGGAAGGAGTGCTTTTCTGTGAAAGATATAAAGCTGCCTACAGGATATTATTTTGGAATTTCGGCAACAACCGGAGACTTATCCGATAATCATGATATATTATCTATTCGTTTATTTGAATTAGATTTACCAGATGATGTAAGTGGTATTCTTTAAGTACTTTAAACAATTCTTAAATATGCATGGTTATTTATGACAATACATCACATTTCAATTCCAGCCAAGAGATCAAGAGGATAGATCCAATATTTTACCATCGGCTGCATATTTTGATGCACCTCGCGGTACGTAATAATGTTGTATAAAATGTATTTGATGAAATATTCTTGTATTCATTTTAATCATACAATTCTCTCTTTGCAGAACACGTGGATGATCCAAAACAATCTGCATTAAGTAGAATAATGTTTTTCCTTTTAATGCTCGTAGTAGCGCTCGCATTAATTGCCTGTGTGGTAATAGGTATAATGTGGTATCAGAAGCATCAAGAAAACAGTAGGAAACGTTTTTATTAAATCACAGTGTGTTATATATAAACTATTCTACTTTTGGATTTCTCGTTTCTATTGGATATTCTTTCTATAAAAAAACAAAATGTAGTCATAACGTGTTCATAAGACTGTTTCTCTTAATACTAGAATAACAAACACAATATCCATACATATTATCTCTGATTTTGAGAATATCGTTCCAGAGGTATTTTGATGAAAAAACGACAGCAAAGGATCGTAATAATATATAAATGATTACAGCAGTCATAAGACGTGTTGAATTATGCTATCTGCTATTCTAGTTCCAATAATGTTTATCATGAACAATACAAAGTTCCTTTACCAAAGTTTTCATGTCATTGTCTCAGTTGCTGCAATGCATTTTTTATAGAAATAAGTTTAATTATTCGCGTAAGAATTAAACATACCGATTTTATGCTTCAAATGAATTTTAGTTTGGAAATGCAGTAATTACAATAATTTAATCACAGGAGACAAAAGTAAAAGAATAAATTCTTTGAAGTAATATCACAATTCACATCGTTACTGCGAAACATCGTACATCACTACAATATTATGAATAGCAAAACGAATTCTAGAAAGAATTATTCCTCTCTACAAAAGCATTCTTCCTCGCTTTAACCTATCTTTATATCTGTGGATTCGGTATGATTGAAATGACTTTATTGATGTAGATTTTATATTTGTACATAAAAAAGCAACATTATCAATATGTGAGATTAGAGTGATTTCGTGTTGTACAACTCGGTTTTATACAAAAGATAAAGGGAACCAAAATCTCCAAATAAACAATTGTTAAGAAACGTAATGTTATTATTTGTGAAAAGAATGTACTTCATTTGTTGCCAAATACGAAAAATAAATACAACAATTATAAAAATTGTAAAAAACAATTATCTTAGAAAAAACATAAAAAATTATAAATAAAAACAAATATGTATTTCGTATCAAAATATATTCCCTATAAGTTTATAAGCGACTCAAGCAAAACATTTAATATGACAATATTTTTGCTTCTTAAAATATATTTTATTATAAATAATCATATTTATTTGAACAGAAAACATCAAGGCACATCTATATTTGTCTTTTGTTTCTGCTACAATCTTTTACTATTGTCCTGATATGATATATAATGTAACTGTCATTCCTTTTAGACAGTTATAAAACTCTTTAACCATTTATGTTTTTAAAGTCTAGACACTTAACATCAATTTAACAACAATCTTTAACTCCTACACATCATACAAGTATATATCTTTACTACTTCTTCAAATACATATTAATATTCACATAGCATTTACACAAGTAAAGATATTTCAACAACTAAATTAATTTCAAAACATCGTCGAGTTTCATAAATCTATGTGAAGGTATTGAGTTTTAAGAAATGAAACAATAATATAGGTACACGTATCACATTTGTTATACTACATATATCGTTTTTAGATGTTGATAGAATTCATTATGTAGATGCGGATGATATTTTCCATTAAAAATTTAGCATTACAAAAAGAGTTGCAATATTTTACTATTAAGTTAAAATAAAATCGAAAAGGTTCCACCTCTCGATTTTTCGAAAACGGAATAGAAAAATATTAAGCGCATTTATCTCTATTACTGGCAGTAATACTTATGAAAATATGTCGATCTTAAAATATACGTGTATATACATATAAGTGTACTCTTTGACGTAAATACTTGATGAGTTTTTAATGAAATTCTAATGCCTGAGGTGTTGGTAACATCAAAATATGTTTTTTCTTTTATAGATAATAGATAAAAGTAGTTAAAAAATATATTCTTAAAAATCTAATGTACTATTTAAACAATAATTTCAAATTTAATCATAGAAAAGTAAATAACTATAGAGAGAGAGAGAGAGAGAATATTCTTTTTATATAATTAACCAAACTTTCATATCTTTTTGAAGAAAAATGCTGAGACTTAATATTTACAACACTGTAAATTCTTTCCTTCTACATTCTTAGCTTTGTCTTTTTCCTGTATTTGTTTCCTTTCTTTATAAAGTCGTTTAATTAATATGTCTTAGCTGCTCTTAATAATACTTTGAAAGGAAGTTCAAGATACTATCGAAATTTATCTCGTTGTAAACAACTTTATCTTAACACTTCACAGAACATTTGATACTGTATATTTTATAGATCACATAAAATGCAACTATTTAAACATTACGATAGGATTCAACAAAAAGTTCAGGACTGTTTTTATACCTAAACAAAGATCACTTAAAATTGAACTAACCGTTATATGATATTTATAACGTTTGTAAGATTTTAAATTAATAGAGTGACATGCGAGACAACCAATCTCTTCTAATTCAATATGAGGCTCAGATCCGCCGAGTAACGATTCATCTTCTAAACCATTGTTCAGGAATGTACCGGAAAACCAAATTTTATCGCCTGGATATATATTTAAACTAAAATTAGTGAAGGAGTGATCCGCGTTCAATAAAATTTCTGCATTGCTTCCCCACATACCACTCTTCATTTTAACCGAAATCTCAAATTCATACTTATTCCAGGCAGGGAAGTGACATTTGTTTCGTCGTCTTTGAATACTTGCAAAATGTTTGCATTTTTCATGTCTTAATTCGCCGCTTGAATCGCAACTATTTATGTATGGTTCACCATACATGCAACTAACCGTGTCTCTAATACCGTCAGGTAGTTTCTTAAATATTGCAGCAATATTATTTTTTATTGATTTTAACTTAATATCTGTTACGTAACCTTCCCATGAAACTAATATTCCTTCCAAATTAGCACATTCAACTTGCACCTGTGCCTTGGACGACAGCTCTTCCCACGCAGGCTGATGACAATGATTTTGATATTGTTCCCATGAAAGTGATGAAACACCTTCGTACGTATCTGGTTCTTGTTTGTACTCCATTATCATTGGCCATGATAAGAACATGCCAGCACTAATACCCATGACCAACTATAAAATGTATATAGCAAATAAAACTTCCGTATGTTGTTTTTTCTTTGATTGTTTGATGTTGATATGCTTACCTGAACAACAGTAATTACCCAATTAAGTTTAGGTGTTCGAGTTTTCCTTAAATACCAAGAGGCAAGAAATGGCATTCCTCCCAGTAAAGTAGTTACAATTATTCTCATTGCCAAATCGCTTTCTGACAAATACTTAGCAGCAGCTACGATTGGTAATATGATAGAAGCCAATCCAGCAAGTGGTAAGAAAAGAACCATACCAACTAATGCTAAGGCACCCCTAATTAAGCCGTACCATGTTGCACCTTGAGAACTAAAGATTGCTATCTGCCACCAACTTAAAGTAACACAATGGGGTATTAACGTTTGATATGTTCCTCGCCAATTATCCCGAGCAGCCATTTTTGCGAAAACTGCTGGAATTAGGAGGTAAAAAACTGCACGAAAATTCAAACAAAATTCAATACCATTACCAACAACGTACGAAGCAAATGTTGGGACTCTTATATCTAGAAATCTCCAGCCCTGAGCAACTACGATATCTGTTTCGTATGGATACTTTGCCAAGACGTGAACACCGAAACTGAAGAGAGCTAAAAAATCCGGAAATTTGGATGAATCTTTCCATATAAAATTTAACAATGTTATCAATGTTAACGCAACCGCTATGATAGTGAATTCTGACTGAGGTGTCCATTGATGAGCTATGATGGGATAGATCATTAAATTTAAGAGTAAAGCAAGGAAAAAATGACCATAAGGCTTGAGATTCTTACAGCAGAATTGGTACTCTGCTTCATCGGGGTTTAAATTCCCGCCCGAATAACTGAGAAACAACCCGGACCAAATACGAAAATTATTGAATTCCCGTTTTCGCTGTAACATTTGAAAAGTAGCGACAACCATAACAACGAAAGATAAATAGTATAGAGCCATTGGTATAAAGAGTAGGAGACTTTCTGTACCAAATAATGAGTACAGTAAAAGAAGTAATAGTATGTGTATATTCGATGTGAAAAAAATTTTCTTAATTGACATTCCCCTTTGACCTAACGTTTCAATTAACCAAACATATAAACGTTTCAAAGATGCAAGGGGATGGATGAGAGGCCTTTGTAGTAATGGTATAGTATCTAATGCCATTTGAGATGGATCTACCATACACAGTGCATGTGACACTATTGGGAGCATACCACGAGCATAGCTAGCAGCAGCAGAGACTAGAGCTGCCTCTGTAATTTTCTCTCCTTGATGATCCATCCAATCTAGAAAATATAATCCCATAAATAAATAAATTATTAATAGAGATCAAATAATATAGACACTAGATATTTCCTTACCATGAACATCATTTTCTTTATCTTCATCTTTTTTAGGTGTACATTCATCAGGAAGCCCATTTTTAGGGAAATTATCAGTTGAAATGTCATTTATATCTTTTTGTAAGTTATTATGTATTATATTGTTCGAGCAAGAATAATTATCACTAGATGAATTTGATGCTATATCTTTCATACGTTTTTGTAACTGCTCTGTTGTAATAAAATCCTCACCATTTGACAAACTGTACAATATCAAATACATTATACATATACACATAAATATATTACTTTATTAAATTCTATAATTCAATTCTTTATACCTAGTGAACATTTCTCTTGCTGCTCTTCTGGCTAATTTTTCATCTTGGGTCATATCAAGACAACTTTTGACATCATAATAGTTATGTTGTGTGATACCACGGCCAGTGGCTAAACATTTTCTAAGAATATCTGTTGCTTCCAAATTTCCTTGCTCTGAAGCCTTCGTAAGCCAATATACACCCAACTTCGCATTTTCTTCTTTGTCAACATCTAAATCTAAATCCATAATTTATATTGCAATAATGTACACATTAATGTATTCAATGAAATACAAATGAGAATGTGCATTGCTACCACATCTTTCTTCCAATAGTTGCTTTGCTAAAACTACTTGAGATTCCGGACAACCATCTTCAGCCAGCTGAGACCGTAATCTTCTAAGAGATCCTCTTGGTCCATCTAAAATTATGCAATTGAACTATAATTCTGCTCCTCAATTAATAAAACAAAAATGCTTTTGTTATTTTTGTAGTGAAAGGAAATCAATTGGGTGTTACTCATTTGTTCTTACATACTTTAATCATTTGACATTATTGCACATTGAAATCATATTATTAATCATTGTTTATTCTGATTTGGCAACTGTCAAATTTTGTTTTTGTAAAAGAGTAAAAACATTTAATTGACATTTTTGCAAAAAATTTGAAAAATTATTCGTCATTCATCATCGTTACGAAAATACCATAATTTCATTAAAATCAGTCCATAGCGCCATTGAATTGCAAAAAAAATAGAAACCATAAATCTCAGCGACAGATAGAAAGTGAAATTGCTGCGTTACCATGCAATGTCCATTGTTTTCTACCAGATCTTCCAGATAATGGTACAATGCCAGCCATAGCTCCAAAAATTGAGAGGATCACTATTAAAATATTTTTGCTTTGCGTACTAGTTGTGCCACGCGAATCAATTATCCAATATCAAAAACTACTTTTCCAATATACATTCAAGATTTTTTGACAAAGCGACTGTTAAAAAATTAGCATTGAGGCATGATTCCATATTGCGCACGCGCGATTATTAAGGTTAGGTTGCTGAGCAAACGTCAAGAGCAAACGAAAATTTTGAATTCGTCAAGAGTGAAGGATAATTCAAATATATGTATAACAGAAATAAGAATAACTTTGACTTAATGAAGTATTCAATACTCTGTTTACTAACTATGGTTAAAGGGTCAGAACAATTAGTTGCCTCTATACATTACCAAGCTCCCATAGCTGGTTATTATATTGCATTTTAATATATCTTATGTATGTATGTATCTATATTTTATTATCGAAATATCATTAAGTATTTATATTATCTAATAACGTAATAGGTTCTTTAAAAGTTTTTCATAATTTATTTTTAAGTAATTAAAAATCTGCGTATTGCTCTTCTCATGTAATAAAATACCGTATTTTTTCTTTCCATTTTACAAATTTTGGATTTTGACGCTATTTTCCCGGAATTTTTAAATCTTACTGTTACGAAGCTTGTTTGAAATTTTCAGTTACATAGAAATTTTGTATAGGAGCATAATGTATGTAAATGAAATGCATGAATTTTCGCAAGTTCTTTTTATTTTATGGAAAATTTTGAATGAAAGTACATATCGTAGTTCTGTGACTGGGTTATTAAATAAAATGTTTCATCAATCAACATTGCTTGTAGTACCGTTGTACTTAAGATGACTAGCATAAAAACTAACTAAAACTTTGAATATAAATATTAAATATATATATACATTACTTTCTCATAAATAAATATCAAGTTTACATATGTACTAATTAGTGCCATACTAATAGTTAGATTTCTTTGTATAATAGAAGATATGTTGTTACTATCGTAATTTTGTGCAATTTATCAAATCTACGCAATTTTAAACCAATATATGTAATACATGTTACCCATATCAAATTACGAAGCAACAGATAATACGGAGCCAGTTTCAATGATTTTGCGATTCTCCTCGTAGTTACGATTGTAAATCGTTATTAATTCAGCAAAACCACGTTTTTGCTGGCTCCTCGTGTAGTCAGAAATCTGCCCGAATTCCCGCTCTGAAAAATTAATATAATTATATATGTATCAATATCAATAAGAATCAAAATAAGCATTCGATATTTACAAATTACTTGGTCCAGTATAAGGTGGTGGATTTGGTCGAATGTATGGATTGCAACGTTCGTTGGAAATCCTGGAAATATATATCCATTTTAAGATAGGATTTAGGGCTAACAAAGACTAAAATATAGAATTTGGGGCTAACATATAACAGCATCCTTGAAATGTGAGTTTCCAGCCAAATAGACTTTTCATTTTATATTCCAAAAGCAATATTTCAAAGAATTTTAACTAATATTATATAACTATATAATAATGTTTATTTAATGTATCATTTTCTTTTACTCGTCGTGCGTTTATACGCAATATTAGTTAAACAATTCTTTTAGATATTGCTTTTGAAACATACAATGAAAAATCTATCTCGCATGTCATTATATTTCTTATCTTAAATTATGAACGAGTACCTAGGGCTTGGTATCAAGGAATCATTAGGGCTGGATGGTTGAGCAGAGAGCGATTTTAAGGTACCCCTTTCGATGGCAGCGTACTGGACCATTTGTATGTTGTTGTTGCTAACTCCTTCCCCCGTCGAAGTTTCCCTTTTTTCGCTGCAAAGCAAACAAGAGGAATGTTACACATATCAATTAAATGAGTTTTTAATATACTCTTATACTGCGTTATGAGATCAAGGAAACGCGCGTTTAATATAGTTATTTGAAATTGTTAGCGTGGATCATATAAGTATACTTTGTACAAACTGCTACAACTTTAATTAATAGTTGCGTCGAGTATTTGAAATTATTAGAGCAGATTAAAAAGTATCTTTTATTGAAGGTAATACGATTTTAATGAACAGTTGTTAAGAACAAGCTGTTAGTAAGTATTATTAAAGTATGCTATGTTAAGGATAATACTATTTTAGAAAATAGTTGACAAGCGCTACTAAGAAATTTTATAATAAGACTGATAAGTTCATTAGCATGAATTCATTAGCATGAATCAACCCTCTGAAATTGAGGTAGGGATACCTGGTTCTTTGTTTTTTGCCAAGAAAGATGTTAAACAATTCGTAAAAATATTGTTCTGACTCAGGATCGTGCCTATAAAAAAATTTATTGTTCTGTTTACTGGAAGATTCTAACAAATTTTACTTTATTTGCTATCGTACATTTCGTCACGTTTTCTCCGCTCATATAATAAATATAAGAACAAAATAAATTTATGCTACAACCCAATACCTAATATCGATACGAAGAGGTGTATGATACTGAGAGAAGAGAAGGAACGCTTTTCAGCGATCTATGAGAATCGTGTAAACATCGAACCAATTGACTTATCGTTCGTTTTCAGTAAACTCCATAGATTATCGGAGCATTTTTTGTGAGTCATATCTACGATGACGTGCATGTCCTATTACTGCTTTCACATAACCCGCATTATCTGTAGTTTGATGGCAATTACCTTGATCACGCGCGTGGATCACTAGCTGCGATCTGCGACACCCTTGAATACTAATATGCGGTTTAGATGTTTTGCGATTCTAGGCACGATATTTTTTACGACAATATCCCGACACAACAAAAGATATATCAGAAGTGGAACGAAGAATGGTAATCCTCAACAAAGCCACGTTTGTTATCAATCAAAGAAACTGTTGCGTGTAATAAAGAGGCAGTTCCACTTTGTACTAATTTAAGTAAACCAACGAAAACCAACTGAGAGCTTCTCTTTCAATAAATGCAATTTAATGATTAGATCTACCTCTTTATTGCTGCGATCTCTTCAACTAAAGATGATTTCCACAAATAAAGGGATTTTAAATTACTTCAAATCACTTTGTATGAGACTTACGTCAGTTGTGTTCATTAAAGTATCAACTTGTGTACATCTCTGCAGTGTAATAATTGCAAACGGTTAGCAATTTTAACAATAATCGCTAAGAATACATTGTTTCATCATTCGCCGAGTCTAATTGATCATTTGCCTTATCATCGCGTGGCCATTAGGAACTTCGAAACTATGATATACAATTGGACATAAAGTGCGTGAAATGTATTTTACCAAACCTAAATTCAGCCGAGTAAAGGTCATAGGTAGAGAGCAATTGCAGCAAGAAGCGCGAATAATCGGTGACGCGATCGTCAGGGTCATCCGCTTATAAATAGATCCCGTTAGTTTGTGTCTTTATGGCGTTAGATTTTCGCCTATTAACACGTTCAGTTTCTAACGGAAGTGTTGTCAACGCACCGCTAAACGAGGCGATGCTCAACTAATTAACAACAATCTGGTCGACGATTTCCTGGTCGATGAAAGCTGATTTAACGAGTAATTCCGTTGCGTCACGGGTAGATGGTAGATGTCGCGTAAAGAACGATCTCCTTCTCTCTTTCCTTTTTTGTGCTATCACTTACCCGCGCAACACATCCCTTTATCTCAGAACACGCGATACTCGTAATTGGAGCAAAATAGGTCCATCGTGACTTCCCCATGATAATAGAATCAGTGCGATATATTCAGAGTTCTTCGTTATGTCGAAAGAATTCTTCTTAAGGAACAGATTTTACATGTCGAAGAAAACCGAACCGGAAAGTGGAACGCCATTGCAGAAAGGTAAGTTTGTATCACTGGAAAATTATTTGGAAATGATTTGTTCGATCTTAACGCTACATGGTCAGATACTGACAGGGCCAAATCGGAGAAAACGTGTCCCGACAACAATGCGTCAACAGAAAACTTACTTTCCCTGAAGTCCCTAAAGTACGTAGTTGAAACGATTAAACGTTATTTTTCATCTTCATTTCAAATAGAATTTGTCCAAGCCTGCTATGTATATAGCTTGCTCGCTTTTATTGCATTAGCGACGCACATCACGTACCAAGTACGTGTGTTCTTCTTGCCCTGAATGATTCCGTGGCTTGACATACAATGATTAACCGTGGCTGAGAGCTCGTTGGAGCAACGATACGCGCCATTGGTATACTTTAACGATAAGTGAACTGTGTACATAATAATCGATGTACGCCACGAAGCACAGGTCGCGATATACTGAACCTTTTTCTATTTATACTCGTCGCTGCTACAACGTGCACGCTCCAGCGAAAAATCGCTTGTTTCTTTCTGTTTAAAAACATCTCGTTAACGCTGGCTCGCGCGAATTCTCCTTATTTATCGAACCAGTTACGCAAATATTCGCGTACATCTCCATTGAAAATTTCCCTGTCTCTTTCACTTTTTATCCTTTGACCTTTGGATCTAAAGCAAAATGTAACTAATGATTGATGGAATAATTGACATAGCTATTCAAATATATTTGATCGGTTGATCTCCGTGCATAAGAAACGATACTTACGGAATATACGAATGTACACGCGTGGTTCGTGCTTATCGGGCACGCGATTCGCCGTGGCCGTATTTTCGATCGTACCGTCCAGCACGTTACTACTTGACCAGATATCGTAGCTGTTTATGAATGAAACCAGTCGTAGTAGCAGCCCCCTCTAACTGCTCTTGGCGCCCCTACCACTTATGCTCGTTGCTCGCACAACTATACGTCGGAACTTATTTCTCGAGCACGTGCTTCGTATAGAATTACAAATATTTCAGCCGACATTCCTCCGATATACAGTCCGCGTTTCCATTGATCTCGCCAAAAACGAAAGAGCATGAATATCGAGCATTCGACTATCCAGATTTTGAATGTAGAGTTCACGGGAAAAATCGGTGATCCTAACCACTTCTTTCCCGTATCTGCTTATCTGAATGATTTATTCATTCTTAAATAAGAAATTTATTTTCATACTCGTCTAAAGAATATTTTTTAGTTTTTATACTTGTTGCGGTCCAAATTTTCTTATCATCTTCAACAATGAGAAGATCTTACATTTTTTCTCTGTCGAGGCACAGCACCGTGCTCAATAAAGCGGCCAATACAAGGAGCAGGATCGCCGGGACGAAGATCGTGGTTGCAATTTCTTCGAAGTAACTTCTCGTGGGAATGTTAGCTTTGGTTGACCTGGCCCAACGCCACTCCGTGTGCTCGGAAATACCAGACGCTGGTAAATCCAATACGTTCATGCTCGGTCCTCGTCTCGCGCTTTCCTGCTGCAAACTCTGTTGTTCCTGCTCGACCTGAGATACACGTTCGTCATCTCATGAATTTCTGACGCGTCACGTAGGTTGTTCAATTACAATAAACGAAACTTACCAGTCTGAACGAGCACCAATCCAGCGCAAATTCCGCCTCTCTGAAAAGCCGCTCGACGCTGGTCCTTTTAAAATCGCGAGGACAAAACGGTAATTTCCATAGAGGTTTCACTTCTTCCTGGAGTTCGTTCAGCTCTTGCGAGAATGGCACTGAACTTCCTAGTCTTATGACGACTCTGACACGAGAAGAAAAGAGTACACGTTTTATTGCAGGTTGAAATGGAATTTCCTATGAGCGTCAGACGTCTGTGTCTGGATGATTTTAGTTGGACGTAGCGTCCACAAGCAAAGATTTGTTACTTTCGTTGTGTCTATCGGTCTTAAACTTACAATCAACTGTACTTTCTGTTAATTTCTTAATTTTACTACCGCAATGATTTTACATCAAGTACGCGATTAATGTTTAATTCTCAAGGGACAAGATAACTTGCTGCTTATTCACAAATTCATTTATTTCAGGGAAAATAATTAGAAGATAGTAACATTGAAGGGAAGTTTAGTGTTTTAATTAACATCGTCAGCTATGTGTACTTTTCAATTTACAGACTTGATCAATGTGGCTTTTGAACAGCTCATATGTACATTGTCAGATTGGTTCCAAATCTTATCGATATAATCGTGTCTCGTTACAGTGCTAATGAAATGTCAAAATGTTTTATATAACACATACGACACATACACAGAACTTATGTACAATAAGTGTCCAAATACTTTCGTGAATCAGTTTATTTGATTCCTCTGACACATTCGTCAGAACGACATGTCATCAGAACATACGTCCACTGTAATCGTAATGCACCGCGACTATATGACGTCAAGGATGATTTTAAGTCTTTTTACATTTCCTCGGTTAACCACCTGCGAGGTTTGTGTACGTGTTCCACGACACGTCGTACACTTAGCGTTTCAAATTGCGTCACAACTTTCTTAGCTATGCATAGCTTCCCGTTATCCGTTATCTCGGTCAAAAGTCGGGGATAGTCCCGCCTGCTAACAGCAGTAATTTCCATACATCGCAATCGGCCGATGATCCTCAAGACACCGCAATACGCTTTTAATTAAGATCAAATTTCCTGTTTACTATTTAAATTAAAAGACCATTTTCCACGAATTGTCGTCTCGCGGTCGATGAAAGCTAACGATTCAAAGTCAAAGAAACAAAGATTTTCCTTTGCCAACTATTTTATCGAATCGTCGTTTACAACTTCCTTGCGTCACATATCATAGGAAGGATTTTCTCGAAAATGTTCTCTTTTCCCTTGCACGGCACGTAACCGTGCACGAGCTTACATCGTGCTATCTAATATAAACGAGCGTTCGAGAAGAATCCAGTCGACTGAAACGAGTCCAGATAGACCGTTGTACGATCTTTTTCGAAGAAGTTACAGCAGCTCAAAAATTAGCAATGTTTCGAAATATTTAATATAGGTATTACTATAAACTTGCTTCGATAGTTGGTAGTACCAGTGGAAAAATATGCCCACCGCACAGAGCTAATTTTGTGGAGTAGCGTGGACTTGTGTGTTTCTCTTCTGTGGTCTTCACATGCTACAATTTGATAAAAACTACTCGCACTAGATTCTCCAACCTCGACGCACGACGCGCGACAAGATGCGCTCGTATTTTACAAAACACGATAGAACGATACAGAATGATTCTTTGACCGCATTCGTTTACATAATTCTCTTATAGGAAGGATGTCAATGACGAACTTTCACCGCGGTGCATTGCTGCATTATGCAGCGGGAGGCATGGCGCGGTTGACGTCTAAGCTAAGGTTGAGACTTGAGAGTACGATGGAGGAGAGCAGTAAGCAGGCCGGAAGCCATTCAGTTAGCTCGAGCGAGCGCGCTAACGATGTCGCGGCGCACTTACGTTACCAACCTACTTAAACGGGTATACAGCTGATACAACATTAAACTCGCGCGATTAATCTACGCCGTTTCGTAGCCTTCACCAACCACGTTCGTTTATCCGTATGTTCTTTCATAAATGTGTATACGTGTGTATGTACTGTTATTGAATAAGCGAGTGATCGAGTGATTGGCAGCGCGGGAAGGACACGTTTTGTAAGCGACTGACTGCTTCAGGGAATCGACGAAATGCAACGTTGAATCTATCATGCGATCCCAACTAATCGACTCGATTCATTTTCCATTTGCACGAGCTTCGAATGCGGTTTGAAGATTCGTAAGTGTTTCCTGATATATTATGAGAATCTTGATGCGTCACGTGTACGAGCTGTTGAAAGAAAATTATTTATAAGGTGTGATTCTGAACATTAAGACAATGAAGAGAGTTTATGTAGAAAAATCTCGTTCCAGGCTTATCTTTCTATTTAAAATACGCTGGAAATACGCTGATAGCTATATAGAAATACAGATCAGCCGACCAGCTGACAAACATTTCTTTCCATTTCACTCAGATGTTTCTCAGTATGAGGTAAACGAACGAAATCGAACGAAGAACACGCGGAGAAGGTATGTCACATCACACTTTTTGTTCCTCACATGAGAGCTACCTTAAAATTATTAAATATCTTATTTACTAGCAGAATAGTTTTTATTATTTATCGTCGTTCTTTCTCTTAGAAATATTCACGTCAAAAATATTGATTTCAAAAGTTACTAGCGTATTTTTAGCGTAAAATTAAGTTAATGTTTACATTACACCTTACAAATATCATCCATTTCCTTTAACACGTTGTAGGAAGTTGTCCCTTGGATAATTGCACGTAGCCTTGCGATTATGACCAAAAATCTCTTTGTTTGCGTGAGATAAAAATACGGAAATGATACCGCAATGAACGAGAAGCGATAGAGGCTTAGCGGTTACTCGAGTAATTGATTAGAAATAAATAAATGATTATTTTACTACGAAGCAAGTAACGGTTGTTATTTATTTGCGACAACGTGCAAGATAATTAGAATTTAACGAGAAGATGGAGAGAATAAAGAGACGATGACAGTGACATGTAAACTTCTTGGAAATCATCACCGATTGTCATAGCGATAAGGCGCTTCCTCGCAATTCACGTTTTAATTCAAACGAACGAGCTCGTTTAGTTTTCCACGTATAGTAACTCGCAGCAATATTCGAACACCATGCGTGTGAGACATTATCGTTGTATATATAGATTCAGATTTTGAAACTTGTTACAGAAATCGGAAATGGACAAATATTTCTATATTCGACAAAGATACAGTTTATCACAAGGCTATAAACTACTTACTAAACGTCATAAACAATTTTTTCCAGCGTAAAGTTGTGTAAAAGAACCAGTATACAAAGGGGCAGCGATAAAAAGGAAAATATTCATCAAATCCTTGAAATATCTTTTTATAATATCAAAAAACAGAAATATATTATGTAAATTGACTGAAAGGACATTGCAAATGAAACGTCGTGTTAACACGACGTCGGATTTTAATGGCGTAATAAAATTTAGAATCAACGAATTATGGCCATTAATGCATTATTCTCCTATAATTCTCTTACGAATAACGTGGACAAATTTTTTTTACACTGAATCTTGCACGAACACATGTCTCTCTAATAATTTGAATGAATTATCATTTTATAAGATCTGCAAGTGTCCTGATACTTATGTATGGAAGTGTATGTATTTATGACAAAAGATCATATAACGAATTGGACTGGCCAAACAAAATCAGTTACAATTTGAAGTCGTTACGCAATAGCCTATTGAAAATGCGAATATCTGATGGGACGGTCTTTCAAATGCTACCATAGATGAGTATCTCTAATGACGCGTGCATTTTTCATAGCGGCAGACTATAGAAGATTTTCCTTGGATCGAGCATAATGCTTGCCGTCACGATAACAACATTGAACGATATGCAGTGGCAAAGGAAGTGGCAATTACCCATTTGAAAAAAAAATCGGAGGATGTGTGGGACGCGCGTCACAATGTTGTTTTCCGTTGATCGGCCGATTATACGTCAGCGATATCGAAGCGAGCACGCTGAATCCCATTGACTTGTTCGATAATCATCATGATGGCGACGGTAACGCAATCGCGTAAACGTTTCGTGACGAAATCTTGCAATTCGGCTTGATGCAGACGAGCGAGTTTCAACAGTCCACTGGATTATATAGGGAAATACATGCATTTCGTATTAGTATTAGTGGAAATAAAAGTCATTCAGTCAAAGCGGTTCAGCATTCAAAAGCCACAGAAAACATTACAAGTCTATTTTTTATTAATTTCCTGACTTTGGTGTCACTTGGTGGCTAACATACACAAAGACAATTTTTATTACCTTCAAAGATACGTATCTTTAAAATAAATGACGAATCTATGAAAGTTTGTAAATAATCGTTTGTTATATTTCTGATATCGTAGAAAAATATATACGGTAGCTAGAAAAAATATTGGCACATTGTTAAGTGATTAGATCAAAGTATATTGAATTTCCTATCATTTAAGGGCACTTTGATATCACTGCAATGAGATAAATATAAAAAATAAATTAAGAGCGCTTTACTAAAAAAAACAGAGTATGTACCAATACATTTTGCTGTAAAATATATAAAATATTCAAAGTATAGTGCTTCTTATAATATAATACCTAACGGGTAAAATAAATTTTCCACCAAGGATCATTTTAGTTATATTCTCAAAGATACGAATCTCCATAGAAATCCGCGATTTACTACATATATAATAACTAATGTTGCATGCTCGCTGCGGAAACGCGCGAGGAAAAATCGTTCGTCTGCATCTGGCTTTAGTTTCTTCTTCAACGAAAATTGTTCGCTTTTCAAACAAAACTTACCCTTCACCTTCGCTCGGTTTCAGAGGCAAACGAGCGCCGAGTTCGACGGCGGACGCTAGAAAAGTCACGTACAAGTCCATCGCGTTTTTCCATAATCTCTTTCTGTAAATAAAAAAAGAGGAAAGGGAAAGCTTGATCAGACGCTTCATAGAACGTATTGGAAATAGTATAGTACCGAGGCTCGTCTTTCCTTGAGTTTTATCGACAAACCTAAATATATCGAGGAGCTCTTCGGTTCTATTGCGGTCGAACATGTCCTCCACGTTTAAATTATCGATCTTTAAATGGACCTCGTACTTGGTCAGGTTTTCCTTTTCAAGGACGTTCATATCCAGAACCTTATATCTGGTTTCGTAGGTGTGTTTGTTCAGACCTACGATCTCCAGCTGAAAATCATCGGTAATACTTTTACTGCCACCGGTATATAATATTTCTTCGACTAAATATTTATCTAGGATAAGCTGAAAAGGATAAGATAAAAGTACAAGTTCATGCGACAACGATTGAACAATGAAGCTTAAGAACATATTTCACATTCAATAGTCTTACTTCGTGTGATGTACCTGATATAACATAAATCAATTTTTATCTGAATAAATTCTTACTCAAGTTGAAATCAATTTATTCAGACAACGATTAATAATAAAATTAGGCGCAAATTTCGATGAAAGAAAAGTATATTAAACTTGAAGGTAACATGATTGAATAACAGCGAAAGTTTGAAACACGTGTCTGACATTTCTCCGTTGGGAATCACCTGGAAGTATTTGCGATCCTTGGGTGCGACACCGTACAAGAAGCCGTGATGATCCCTTTTGCTGTACGTGTAATGAATCCAGGAAGGAAGATCAGGCGCATTTAGCAACGAGGGCTGATACGAAAATTGGTCGGATCGTGCTGAAACGAGAAACGAATCGTACGATTTGTTAGTCATTCGGAAATATCTGTGGGTTAAAGTGCCTACTCGGCTTTCATAGCCTCTGAATAATTCGATTCCGAGTAATCGCGCGCACGATGTGCTCATCCTCGATCAGACAAATCGCACTTTCCGGGAAGGGACGCGGAAAACACTTCGATTCTTATGAATAGTATGACTAAATGGTGAATCATAAAAATGGACCACAAATGAAATTTACTAAATTCGGCAATTTAGTAAAATGATGACTCATTAGGATGTCCTCAGACTACCAATATTTCCTAATATTTCAAAGTTCTTTAAAAGGATCGATATGTATTGTCAATACAATATTATAATATTATATCTTAATATTATAATGTTAATATTATAATGTTAATGTTATAATGTTAATATTATAATGACATTGACAACTTTGAAATATTCACAATATTATTCACTGTCTGAAGGCATCTTTAATTTATAGATTCCGATTTCGCAATAAATTTAATCATCAAACTTATTAATGTGGTTCTGAGAATGTAGTTTTAAGATCCTTTTAGTTCCAAAGTTTGATTATTTTCGCAACGTTTTAGAGCTAAATATTTTAATGGATTATTACCAGAAATTTTCTGAATTCACCGTGAATCTCATTATGTATCTTATGCAATATATACATATTGTATATCCATTTGCATTAGATATACAATAGCCCATTTTTTTCAGCAAATTATGACCTACTACTAAGAGTCTTTCACTCTTTGTACTACTTTTATATTGCTCTTTGAAAAGCTCTATTATTTCTGATGGCCTGGGATGGCTTTCATCAGATACATTCTTTATTTATCATGACACACTACAACTATCTTTTTGAGCTGATGGAATAAAGTTTCTTTTGTGATTTTAATAAAGATTTAAACAAATCGACATGTTTTTCTCTTATTATATATTAAAATTGTCTTTTTATGCTCATAATTTGCTAACAGTTCGCTATGGTTAAGCTTCGACATTTCGAAGTTCTTCTTTCTTACTTGTATCTTATAAAGATTTAATAATTTTCACTGATAAACCAAAGGATGTCTCGAGTCACTAAATTTCGTCTCTGTCTTGGTGTGCTCCGTACACGTCGCGGTTCTCCGATGACGTTGCGCTAAAAGGTACCGATACACGCGTGACAGCGTCAGCTGTGAGGTCACAACACGATATTCGGTGTTTCTGAGGCCGTGATTCGATTGCTATTCGAAACAAGACACGAATGACGCGCGTTAACTTTCAGCTGATGAACCAAGTTAACGGGTGTACGACCGAAAACTGCTTTCTGTTCGCTTGGCCCTCTTCGAGCCGGTTATTTCTGTATGCTCGTCGTTTCACGGTTCCTGCGCGTAACCGTAACAGCGCAATATAAACGCTATGCAAACTCTCATCGGTGTCATTGTTCGCGATCGAGTAACCTTCTTACCGTCGCCGCTCCAGTCGAAAGTCTCTGGTCTGATCGGAATGACGAACACCTCTGTCATTAAGATGCTCTCGGCGTTCGCGAAGGCCGTCATCAACGACAACGCTACTACGAACGATAGCATGACCATGGCCATATCTGAAAAGTGACAATAAACGACACCCGCTTATTAACCCATTAAGAACCACGCAATTAAATAACGCGTGAAAGTTACGTGTAAACGAAGTTGTTTTGTGAAAGAATTATGCAAGATGCGTCAGAATAATAGACGTGTTACAGAAGTCCATTGTAAACCAGAGATATAAGAAGAAGTTCTTTCATAAGAAAAAAAATATATAGAGTTCATCATAGTGTCATAAAATACTTGAATTTCTCCAAACTTCATAGAATTCTAGGACCTAATGGAGGAATGTAATGAAATAAATATCGAGCCAATTCTTGGAATTGTTTTTCATAGTCACGATATGAATTCGATAGAATTCGCTAATGTTAAACGATTAAAAGGAAATTACAAACGAAATATTACAAAATAAATATTGTAAAGCTGATCCTCGGTGGGTTAACACTAACGCGAAACCGACTTTCCATTCACTCGGATCATATCGTTTTGGATTAAAATTTTACAAGCTCGTAACAATAAATAGAGCAAATATATATCTGCGTGTTCTATTATTTTTTCGCAACTCATCTTATATCGTTAAAAGATTTCTATAAGCGTTCAAATACTTTTGTGGGTCGCTGTATGTGACTACGTACATTCAAATTTTCAAAACCCTGACTTACGCTACTATGATTCTCAGCCCTCTTATACTCTATACGACGATCATCGGTGTGTGACACCACGTGAACGGAAAATCTTTTATCGATCACCAGTGTCAGATACCGCGTTGACTGTGTTAACAACCAATGGACAGTCAAATCAAATATCGATACTCGATTCTCTGAATTCCACAACCCCTTCCACCCCTCAATCTTTCCTCATAATCACGCGCAATTGTGGTCGTCGATGGTGTCATCGATCCTCTCTGTGTTCCTCTCTCTTCGCAACATCCAATGAATTTTCGAAGGTAGAACGTGGAAAACAGAGATTTCGGTTTCTCGAGAATATCGTGTCCGTTATCGACAATTGGTCGATTCGGGAGACGCGGACGTTCGCGATGAAAATAGACGTGATAATTTCGTGGTCTGGCCGTGGACAACAAACGAATCGCAAGAATCTTACGAGAGGGGAGCACGCTGACGGCGCGGCGGATCGGCTTACGGGACGTAAACTGGCTGTCGCCTCGCGGTGTTGATACTCTAGCGGAGCGGGCGTCACGCACTGTCGACGAGCAGGTTAACGCGATGCAAGTGCAGCGTCAGGTCGAAAACCGAATCGTACGCTGCGACACACTGCGTTTGTTCTAACTCCGTGTTCGTATGATAATTGCTGGGAACACCACACGCCGAGCGGTAATTAACTGAACGTCTCCTCTTTCTCCGTTCTCCTGACTTCGTTTCTTCTTCGTAGTTAAACGCACACGCTTCGTTGATCCGACGAACGCGCCTCGATTCGTCTTTTGACGTCGGTTCTCTGTTCTATCCATGCATTCGAACAGCATTCGAGATCCCTAAAAAGAAAAGAAAATTGAGAAGAAAAAAAAACAAAATAAAAGGTGTAAGCGTAAACGGAGCATAAGAGCGCGTGCGTTTCGCCCTTCTCATGCGCAGCTGGAACATCGTTTCCGACAATCGTTCTCAGGAGCGTACAAGTCGTATGCGCATCGCTTTGCGTTTCACTCTCGCAAACTCTCGAATTTTTTCCCCGGTATTTTGATTTATTTTCTTACTGCGAGATTCTTGAGGTATATCACGCTTTCCAAAGTTTTATATTTGTTGCGTGATAATGTTAAGAAGCTTGAATAAATGAAATGGGACTTTCCAGCTGCGCGATATCATAGAATTACAGATTTCCAGCGACGTTCACAGCCTGCAGCATCGAGTCGCGCGCACGCGTACCCTTATCTGAACTTCCGTCCCGTTGATTATCGCGACGCTTTTAGCAATTCTCGATAACTGAACACGCGTACCACAGAGCAAAGGACTGCCAGAAAACGAAGCGAAACAATTACAATTTTATCGATCGCGCGGAACTCGCGCCTATTGGTTTCGACTAATTATACATCATTTACTTCTTCAAAGTTTTCGGTCACGGATTAATTCTGTAATCGCTTGATTGTAATCAATCGTTTAGTCTACCGTGCGAAACGAAAATCACGGTTCTCTCGATTAAAGAATCAATAGACCACTTGAGGGAAAAATACTATCATACGTGAGAATGACGGAATTTCTTCCGGTTAAATCGTGAGGAAATATTCGAATAAACCGGTTGCTCGATCCGCGTGTAATCTAGATCAGGCGGATTCACGAGATCGGAGATCCGGAATCGCGGCGAGGTTCGACCAGTTTCTCGAAAGCTTCTAAAGAGAAGAGTGATTTCTTATAAGCGTAGGCGTTATATGGTGTAAAGTTAAGCCTAGTCCAGACTGACAGATTGCTAGTATTAGGACACCTATTGGTTACATTCGTTGGAAAAACCCAATAAATTCTATTTAATTTAATATTTTAATTTATTATAAGGCATTTATAATAAATAGCATTCGATCTATAGCAAGTATCAATGTCTCGATACTCATGGTTAAGCCTAATATGTATGTACATTGCCTGCTGACGATCGGACGATATCGCCAGACACAATGTACATGCATACTTTTTTGTAGATTTTTCAACGCATGTGGATTGATACTACACATGTTTATGGATAACTGTCTCTCAATCTGCATTAGACTTAACATAGCGTAGAGCAGCGTGTTGACGAACGGGAAGACCAAGAGTGAATCGCGGAAGTGCAGATGAAGAAATAGTAACGTGGTTGCGTCGCTTAGACGTCGGGGCCCGGCGTTTCCACTCGCGCAGCGTTTACGTTTGTGACTTACGTTACGGCACTGCCTATTGACGTCTGCAGTAGGCGTGGTTTCGCTCTGGCCGATAGAGGGATATATTTACCGCACACACAACTTTTCCCTCTGGTGCGCGAACGAGCCTCGCGTTATTCGATTAATAATGTGTATTTGCAGTGCGAGGTTTGATGCGACCGGTGCACGGCGCGAAACCGTGGCCACTCCTCGGCACAGGGGTTGATTCCTCCGGACACGCGGACCTTTCCTGGCCGGGGGTGACTTCTCTTCGAACCTGACTACTCGATCAGAGTGCTCGTGTCAACGGAAAACCCAAAGTCGACGTGCTCGACGGTCTCGCGACACTCTCTCGAAGCAGTGCAGTGTGTTCGACTCGTGTGTCGATCCCTTTTTGACAGTCATTTGCACCGATCTTACATCTATTTTACGACGTTTACGTTCTTCTCGTGATCGTCCTACGCCACCCGATATTCGTCTTCTTTCTCTTCAAGGGCAACAGCGAGGCTTTATTCAAAACTTTCCCTTCTTGACACATTGAAGAATGGCGGGTAACGGCGTTCCTGTCTTATTGGTCACTGCGAACGTCGGCAGTATCTTCGAGGAGGTGAGTTTCCCGGACTTTTTCGCATTCTCCTTTCTCGCGTTCCTCTCCGCCGTTACACCGACCCTGAACGATCGATCGATCGTGCCCCGCGATTTACCTTCAAACGCGGCACGGCCTGCTTGTCTCCTTCCTTCATCGTCTTCTCTTTCTTTTTCCAGTCTTCTTTTCGCCTGTTCAAAGCTAGCTGCTTCGCGCGTCTTTCGTACGACGCTACGATAATAGATGATAATACACTACTAATTCCTACTCGTTATTTACAGCTACTCTTCCTTCATTCATCACTTTTCTCCCTTGTTTTTCTCGCTCCGTAAAGCTTCACGATCTTGTCCGCAATCCCGCACGTATTAATTGCAATGCTAACGCGCGCAGAATCGCGTTGATATTATCAACGACTTTCCATAATAGTAGATTTTGTTAGTCGCGTGAATTTAGATCGAACCGAATTACGCTTTTCCATTAAGCGATAATAGGAACGATGACATTAGCCCTATATGGGTTTTTGTTTAAGATTTAAAGTTGATCTTCTGCGCGTATATATAAACGATATATGAATGAAGATATGTTTTTAAATTTCTTTCGATCTTTTTTATTGATAAATGATAAGCATTCCTTTGTTTGATTGGAATTTTGATTAAGATTACGAAAGTGTGTCCTTTTTACAGCCTAGCATGATGTTGAAAATTTGGACGGAAGAATTTTTATCTGTAAGTATTACAGATAACATGCGTTGTCATTGCGTAAATATAACGGGTATTTACATTCACGGAGAATGCTTTTCAGACTATACTGAGGCTGGATCCAAAATTTATTGCACTGCACTGCCAAGAAGTAGGTGGAAAAAATTATGAGCACAGCACCAGGCAGGTGGAAGACTTTGTTAGGTAATTTGTTATCTCTTTTCGTATTTTTAGAGCTTTGTCTACTGCACAGTCAGCAATGATTACATATATTGTATTAAGGATGTTAAAGATATTCCAGAAAATCTTGTTAAAGTAAAGCTTCTTGAAAGGCTTCCATTGACTGATCTCTTTAATCAGATTAACGAGATAACAGTTGCTAGTCTATGCGATAATATTTGTTTAAATATTATTGCTTGGCTTATATATGAAATATTTATGAAGTATGATGTATGGAGTAAAATGTAGTGGGAGGTATGCCTTTTAAAAATTATTCCAAGACTGATAGGTTTTCCTGATCACGATATTGAATGATTTAACGCATAAGTGGCAGAAAGGGATAAAAATAGATGATCACGCGTTACTCTATGGTTGAGTGAGCTACTTCAAAAGATGAATTTATCGAATGATATTCATAGGGGAGCAATGTAAAAAAAGTGTTTGAAAATATAACAGATCTTTAAGCTACTATGAAAAGTTCAGGATAGAGAGACCTCTGTGTTTCTTGTAAAGCTTAATTTAGTTTAATATAGCTATTTGTTGCAGGTTACTAATGTCATCGGAGGAATTAAGGCTGTTTGACAAAATTAGGGTATTCTTGGATGAAGATTATTCATCTGCTGAACATTTTACGGTAGATAAAATACAAAAACTATGTATTTATAAAATATATATTATCATATACGGTTCTTAGTAGTAATTATACATAATCATGTTAATATTAAAATTTTTCAGGCCCTTGGAAATTTGTACTTTGTACATGAATCTTTGAAAGAAGTTTTATTATGGGACTTCCAAGGTACAATGACCGATAGATTAATATTACAATGCCTGAGCGAATTAAAGTAACTCAAGTTATTATTATAATTTTAGAATGTACTTTTATACCAGTGGATGGAAAGGAGATTCATTCTGGTAATATAGAAGCAGTCACGACCAAAGAAAAAGCAAAGTTCCCTCAGGAATTCTTTCCAGAATGTAAATGGTCCAGAAAAGGATTTCTGAGAACACGATGGAGTATTAGTGGAACAGTTTTTGATCTCATAAATATACATTTATTTCATGATGCCAGTAATTTCATTGCTATGGAAACAGTAAGTGATTTTACCTTGTATTATGAGATAACTTTATGATTTACCTATTTTGATAATATATTTTCAGTTTCCATCCGTATACAGTAAGACGCGTAGAAGAGCGCTCGAGCATACATTAGATAGGTTTCATAATGATAAATATTCAAATGTACCATACTTTTTATTTGGAGACTTTAATTTTAGAACGGACACAGCCGGTGTAATCAAAGTAAGTATGAGAAAATTCGACAATGATGTTATTCTTGCAGAAGTACAAAGGAATAAAAATAATCTGTACTCTTACTTTTACACAGAAACTTACAGAAGATACTCAAGAAAGAAGGTTATCAAACAAAGGAAGTATTTCGAAGCTGCAGTTTCATAATAAAGACGATGATCTCATATTAACATTAGGGAAAAAAGAATTTTCTTATTACGAGCATCAGAATGTTTTTGTGCAAAATAGTGGACAATGGGTAAGTAATTCGTTGTTCGAACTTTACGTTGTATAACGTTACTTATAATATTGCATTGACGATTAGGAAGACCATAATGAAATTACCAATATTTATGTAGCTACGTGAATATGACAGAGAGCTGGAAGACTTTGATGGAAGATTATTTGAATTTCCGATTAAATTTGTACCCAGTTACCCGTTTGAGGAAGATATCAATGAAGGATCAAATTATATGCAAACAAGAGTACCGGCTTGGTGCGATCGTGTTCTGCTGAGTCCTACCGCTAAAATGCTAGTCCAAGATGTACGAAATATCATTTATATTTTTTCTAAACGCGTATCTTTCAGACAAATAGTCTTTTATGCAACGCGATTACTATCATTTTTCAGATATCATCGCCGGATGCCATGGAATATGGAATAATAGGGCCAACAACTTGTATGGGCGATCATAAGGTGAGAGAGTCTTTTTTTTCTAATGTAAGAAGAAAGGTACTAGTTTTTTTAATTACTATGCTGGGTGAATATATTTACACACTTCCTAGTTATTATTCTGATGATTCATTCTTTTAATTATGGTGCAGCCTGTTTTTCTGGAGTTTCGAATGAATCTCTAAGCACTAAGGTACCTATCTATCAACTGTCTGCCTGTTTTTATCTTGGTTTTTCCATATATCCTCTACTTCTACTGATATTTCACTCCTCTATTTATGATTACATAGAGGCTTGCCAGTGTAGTTCGTTTCAGTATAGTAACACTTTTGAAAATCACTTATTTAACGATTCCCGATTTCATAATTGTATATAGCATTTTGAACACGTTGCCATCAGAAAGAGTTAAGTATATTTTGTGTGGTCATCACAGGTATGCGTTCTATCGCTACAATGCCCTGATACTATGAAATTTCGTTCGAAAGATCATGCATAAGATTGAAAAGAGTTTGATACCCACTTTTGTAGCCAACGTGAAATACTTTTCAGTGAACTTTATCAAACGTTTAGCACCATGTTTCTATAGTATCGTATCAAAAGTACTTTGTTATCATGTCGTTTCCCTGAATTACATTAATGTTAGTTAGACTTTTTATAGAGTCCTACCATACGAAGAATATCCCTCTCCATTTCTTCATAGAGATGCACGATATTACATAAGGATCGTCCATTTTTTCCCGTTTGCAGCCAGTCTACTTGAGGGCTAATCTCATCGTGGACGAAGGTATGATAAACTGCTGCAGCTTGTCGAGTGCACCTGAGTTTTGCTTTCGAGTGCCAAGCAATTATGTGGAATTGTTATCCATGTTGCCTGATTACAGTAGTTGCGCTAGTGGACAGGTTAATTACACGGACCGTTCGACTAATCTGTTGCACGCAGCACCCATTAAGCATGATCCTTATACCCCAGATAGCATGGACAGTCCGAGTCCAAATGCTATAATATCAGCCACGGGTGAACTCCCGGACGTAGACATAGATAACATGAACAACGTGTCCATGGCACAGTTTATACACACGTCGAACTTTGCCAGACGTTTAGACACAGCTGTGTCGCCTGCTCTCTTAAAATCCAAGTTAGAACTGATCGTTCGGAACAAAAAACAAGAGGCGATGGACGCGGATCAAGATACAGCTGATATCAAAAGAAGCCCTAGCGACTGCTGCTTACACTCGTGGCCCAATACTGAGGAGTGTAAAAACGTATGGTCTGTAAGGACGAACAGATGTAACAGCGACCTGTCCTGGCAAAGATCGCATCTCTTAACCGAAGCATGGGTTCAGAGCAAAGGACAACAAGGATATCATTCGTTTGGAGATTTCATCAAACGATCATCCTTGGATTCAACTCCGCCGAACGGTGTTGAGGGTTTGCCTTCCGATTTGATTATACCAAGGATATCAATAATAAATGCTAGTAACTTCGAATCAAACGAGAGTTCCGTGTACTTACACGACGACAAGTATAGCGATTATTCGGATAAGAAACTAAGCACTTACTCGGACGACCGAACAAAGAGCTTGAGCGGCGAGGCGTTCAGTTCAGGAAAGTCGGATGAACTTTGCGATAAAACAGACGACGAGAGCAACAGACTGAGCTTAAATACGAAGAAAATAGGAATGAACGAGAGCGTTTATTTGCAAAACATAAGTGAGCTAATAACGAAACCAGACAAGAATTCTTGTGCAATGATGGTTAGTACAAATCTCTTTAATACTGACGGTAAGATGAGTAAAATGAGCGAGGAACGAATGCTTGAAAATAGAGAGAAATGCTTAAATCAAATTATAAATACATTAGAGAGTACGGAGGATAATAATAGTAAAAATCAACGTGCACTCACGGATGATGCACTAGTTGATAAGACAAGTATTAAAAGTAGAAGTATAATTTCGGAGACGACTTTAGCAGATGAACGAACTTCTGAAGTATTACAAGTTATTGCAGAAACAGAACAAAGGACAGTTCACCATAGGAGTGAAAGAGAAGACAGATCGCAGAATATGGAGGCAGAGAACATAAAATCGAAACAGAACAAGTGTAATGAGACAAATGTATGTACAAATGTAGAAGATTTTGATGCAAGTAGCAAGCAAACAGAAATACCAAGATGTTACAACAAGTGTGAAATGATAATTTCACAACAAATTACAAGAAGTGATTTTGTACAAAATCAAAGTAGCAATGATAATACAGAGGACATTAAACTCAAACTCAAAGCATGTAACTCTGATATAGAAAATTATAAGGACAATATCATTGGGAAGGAAAGTAAGTGTGAAAAGTGTTGCTGCATTATATCGTGAAAACGCAAAATCTTCACACATGTTCCTTATTTAGCCTTCGTATATTGTAGTCATGATTCTCGGTTTCCTCGGAATAAGAAACTATCGTAAGAACGAAGTCGAAAAAATCAATTATTAAGATTTACTTTATAAGAGATAAGAAATAAGAAGCAAGGAAAAAGCTATATTCTTGAACACTTAAAATACGCTGCTGACGCTCTATCCGATAGCATCGATTTTCTATTGTACATGCATGTTGCAAGACGTTTTCATGTTCAAAGTGTCTTCTGCATGAGCATGATACTCTAATATCGTATCACGTCAACAACTATCTTTTTAGCGTATATTCAAACGATATAGTTACGTACTATAAATTTTCATATTCTAGATGCGCAGTTGAATAAGCAGTATATCATTGTTACGTAGTGATATGTTACGTTATATGATGTAGAGTTTTATTGAGTCGGAATATCCAGATGACTGTGTCAACGTACGATCTGTTAAGCAGTGTTACCAGTATATGTAATAGATACGTAAAAGTCCCTAACGATTACGTTGTCCCATTTCGTTATTAATTTATTAAATAAGTTTTCCAGTCAAGTATGTATCGGGCGTCACTCGAGAAAGTTATTATCTTGTAATTTTTCGTAATCTTTTGTTACAATGTTTTTTTTGTTACAATGACTTAATTTTCGACCGTCTCGATTTTATCTCTTTGTTTACGTTTACGTTCTATTGCTATCGCAAGAATTCCATTCACAGCATTTTCAGCGTACAAGAACACGTGTGCTCCTATGTGCATCGTAACCCTTGCCAAATTTACTGTGTCCTATATGATAGAATATTAGAAACGTACGTGTAGACGCGACACGCACGTAGTCCATTATTTGGACTCGACTGCCAAAGTTAGTTTTGTTTTAGTTAATAGAAAGGAAGATATTAACTTATACGGTAAAATTGTTAGTCATATGTCTTTACGTTTTACGTAATCATTTAATGCTATCTTTCCTAATTTCCTATATACGTTTCGTTACAAGTTACAAGTAGTTTTCTTTGTGGCAATATCTACAAGTACAATTTTGTAAAAAAATTGACAATGAGGTTCTTAACGTTTCCATGGAAGGTTCAAGCCAATTCAAGTCGATACTGTTTAACCGTAAAATAATTTGCATACAAATAAAGGTATCTGTTCCGTGTCTTGCCGAAAAAGAAATTGTACATAATACGAGAAACAGTGTTGTAATACTAATGGCCGTTTACTGTTCAAAACGTTACGCTCATAGGTACTTAGTAAAAGATAATTTATAACGTTTATTTTGCAAAACGAATTCCAAACCACATTTTGAATCTGATCGTAATAAATATCGCAGATTCGAGCAATCGATTTATCATGCATTTGTTTCCGGTCCCATTGTGCTTACGACTTATAAAACGTTTTATTAGTAATTATTATTTTCTCCTCGCTTGTAAATATAAATTTATTTTTAATACAACCAACAGTTGCTTTTTTTATTTATATCCTTTGATTTACGTGATTACGTGTTATTGTTATTTGCACGTTGCACCGTAATGCACCCTTAATACCTTATTTTATATGGTAGAGCAGATCGAAGTAAAATCAAGAAAAAACTTTTAAAATTTCTAATCTGAAACAGTAATTGCTTAACAATAGAAAGAACCGTGACAGAAATTAACCTGTTTGAATTATTATGACCTCCCGCCATTTGCTTTTCCCGGAGCCAACTTCACGAGGCTCCGTAAGTTTGAAATTTTATTTTTAAATAAACCGTTAAACTGAAACAAGAAGTTTTGAACTAATACTTGAACTTTTTTCCACGAAAGAGATATATTATATGCAACTAATTTTTTATAGCAATTAGAAACATGTATAAGAGATATACGTACACATGTACTACCTTCATCTGCTCTGCCAAGATTCCGAAACAGTTGGTCAATGATTGATTCTTGGCTGCAGACGTGATGAACGAGGCGTCCGAATCGGGTACGATGTCCAGCTTGAGCAGTCGTGAGATATTCAACAATAATAATGACAACCACAGCAACAACAATAACAACGGCGCGACTACCATCACGAGATATATTCACATTAAACACGCAGACTCGTCGGTTAAGATTTTTCGAGAAACGACCGTCTGATATTGAATTTATTATTCGTATACGGTTACCACTTACAGCTAACTATTTCACGTTATGTGAAATAACGTTTCACAAGCTTATGGTTGCGAGATATTTTAACGGTTTTACCGGCAAACTAATCTTTGCGCAGATCTCGCCGCGATGCTTTCGAAATGTCCCGATAATCGAATATGTTCGATTTTATTCGATTATCGACTTCTAGAGTGTTGGTCGCGTTCAATGATCATTCAATCGATAATCGCAGATCGCCCATGCACTCGCGTATGGATGAAGTTGCGCGAGTCGTTAAATTGAATCGAAGCAAAATACTGCAATTACGAACCGTTTTGTTGACGACGGACGTGCAACGATTGCCGCTAATGCTGGAGCGTGCTCTCGGTGTGAACTGCTGTTTGCCCGCATACACGAAAAGCTTTGGGTATATTTACACGAAACTCGATACGTTATTAGTAATTTCGAAGTTATTAATGTATTCACTGCGGATTTGATTCTCATTATATTACATATGTGTTTAATGGATACCAATTATTGCGAAAAACTTTTTCAGAATTTCGGGATTTTTAGTTCATGTGCCACATTCAAGTCGATACGATACATAATCCAAAAGTATGTGCCGACTCGAATGTGCATCGTGTGCAGTGAACGTGTTAAATTCGAAATACTTCCTGTTGAAACTATACAATAGAGATGTTAGAAAAAAAAAGACGAGATCTTTTTGAGAATTGTTAATATGACGAAATCGTTGATACAATGGCGTGTATGACGATTACTGTATTTTATTCGTTAAGTGTCTTGGTGTTCCTACGCTACGTTCTTTCAGACAGTTCTTCCCAAGACTGCGAGTCTTGCAAATGATTTGTATAATTAGACGAGCAGAGATTCACGATAAAGAAAACGTTTCCATGAGAGATCGTTTGATGTGATATTACCGTGGTACCTCACTTTTGTTGGTTTCCATTGTTAGAGATCGCGAAAGCTGAAAGAAGAGTATTGCGCTACGATTGCTGCCAATATCAATTCGACTTCACTTTTTACAATGTGATTCAATTATAATTGATACGCGTTGTCTCGTTGAATTACGTTGCAAAGAGTTAATGAGAATCATTTGCGAAAGAATAATTACGTACAAAAATGAAAAATACCTATTCCCATTTGAAATTTTGTATGTAATAATTCCATTGCAATTCTATAATGTGCACGGCATTTTCTACTCATACATTGGCGTCGAGTTCCACTGAGAAAAATTCCTCTTGTCGAAACATGTATCGCCGTTTTTCTCTTCTCCTTTTTTTTTTATATTATTTTATCGCTACAGTGTTGAATAGCAGTAAGTGCATAATATTCGACGCTCAAACAAACTATTACTAATCTCTGATGGAATTTACTTGAAGCACTCGATTCACGATAGTATCTTAATCCGATCCAATTGGACTAAATTTGCGGGTACATTCCATTAGCGTAACCACTAGCTAGGGAACTCAAAGCTTCTGGGAAACTGTTGGCAGGTACTCGAACGTCGTTAATATAGGAAATATAAAGTTTAGACATGGTAGATCGTATGTATTTGCACGCAAAACATATCTATATTCCTCTATCGACATGCGTACGATAAATGTACACTCGTTATAATCCCATTGCGGATGTTTGTCACTATTTAAAAATTCTTCAAATCCTTCCACTGCCCCCTGGTTACGTCATTGAATTCACATTTGTTGATGTTATATGGAAATATGTATAAGGATGTACCAACATCATAGTGTCCATAAAGTATAATGGATTATGTTTATTCGTTTCGTTTGTGATTTCCATTATACTCTAAATACGATAACACGAAAGCGATGATTCGAATGACTTAAACGCGATGCTATATTGTTATACCATACTCCCTTGCGATGAAAACTCGCCAATACCACACTTCTCATTTCACACTATCAAAAACGATCATTGTCCATGTTTGTCCTCTCTGCAGAAAAGTGAAGAATATTTTAACATCTTTAACTTTGGCTCAATATATAGCGAATTTTTCAAGCGAAATATTTCTTATATTACACAATCTAAATTATGAAATTATAGAAGAATAATTTTCAATCGACAATAAATCGAGATATAAATCATCTTTTATAATGTCGATTCCTCCATGTTGCGAGTGTTGTTTCTGACTACTAAAATGTATTATTATACACGTAGTATTATTGCAAAAGATCGATAAATTGAACAAGGATCGTTTTTGTCATGAGGCCCTTGATTATTGCCTTCGCCTTTGGTGCGAGCGAAGGTTAGTTATTTTATATGAAGGTTTACTATATCTCGAAGAAGTCGAGACGTTTACCTACGACTGCTTTTAAATCCGTTCCATCTTACATACAATTTCGCATGTATAGCGATAGTGATAAAAGTAAGCACGAACAGCCATCGCAAGAATCGTAGAAGCTAATTGGTACCTTGAATAAGTCCTCGCGCTCATTTAACGAAAAGCTATGACATGCACTCAATTACTGTTGTAACCCTCCAATTCCCATCGCTCAGGTTACGATGCAAAACATGCTAAATTTGACTAATTTTTATCTCTATTGGTGGATGAAATAGCAGATTTCAAGAAGTTGTTATTTTTATTATAAATTACTAATTTCTTACCATATTTCATTATTAGACTATGGATGTTCATTCAAATTCATATTTTCATGAAAATAATCAAAAGGATGGAACGTAGATAGAAAATTGTTATGAATCAACACACTGAAATAGATGCTAAACTGCTCACTAGAATTTTTACAGGTCATCTGAATATGTAAATTACTAATTTGCTTATATTATAGAATAAATAGAAGATAACACTTGTTGATGCTTATGGGAATTAGATGGTTATGCTACATTTTCTCGATTGTTGTGGCGATTGGTATTTGAAATGTCTGTTTTCGAAGTGTATGTCAATGATAATCGTAAGCCATTCCTTGAGAATTAGACGTAAGATAATTAAAGGTAAAACGTACAATTCGTCGATTGGAAACTTAATGAGGTACCTGATCTGTTTTGACCAACGTATAAAGTACACTACAATTCTCGTATCTATTATGGAGAATTTCTGGGTATTTCCTAAGTTAATGAAATGCTCGATACGATCTTAATTAAACAATATTGTATTCTACTCTGTGCAATACCTGGAAATGCATAAAACGTCGAATTGTACACTTTATCTGTAACGCAGTAATTTAACTGGATGTACGTATTAACATGTATGTAAGATTAAGGATTTGACGCTTTTACCAGACTGGTTTTAGGATCTTCCGCGCGGGCAAGTTTTTCGAGAAGATTTTTAAAAGAATTGTCACATACGTTTAATTACCTTGTCATTGATAAAAATCGATGATTTGTGCTTTTCTATATCTTCATAGTTTACAAGCTAGTTGTTTACAAGCTAGTAAAAAAAAAAGAAAGAGTTTGAGTAATCGAAATGGCAAAATTAATAAATAGGTAAAAAGTTAAAGTCAACAAATGATAATTAAGATTAGATTGAAATGCAAAGTACGCTATCGAAATTCTTGCTTGCTCTGATGTTTTATGAGATGTTTTAAGAGAAACATTATTTCTTCCGTCTTTCGACGGCAAGTAAACGTTGTACTTTTATAAATATGAATGTACTTATATTTTGTACTGACAGTACCTTGCAAAAATATAATATGTTAAATAATGAGATTACATGTGCATGTATGATGTACGTTACGAATAAACGTTATATAATAGGAATACTTCTGACTTGAAAAGTGACCAAAATCTACTGACGAAATTAAATGATGGTTATGTTGTTTTGTTGAGTCAAATGTATATTATATTGTCACATTTACTTCATGTATTAGTATAGAAAAAGAAAAATAAAATTATCGTTCTACAATATGTGCGTACACACGCATTTTCCTTTTTAGAATAATATGTCTGTCTTGCAAAGTACATTAAAGTAATCGATTCAGCTGATTCAGATTCAGGATAGGATTTGTCAAAGCAAAAAATGTATTCTATATTCTATATTTCTTTGTATTTCAGAATTCATTCACATAAATTTATTTGTACTTCATTTCAACTCTGTAATGTATAATAATTATATATTTATTTAAATTAACGTAACAAAGCATTTAATTGTTCTTTTAAGGTTGGTATCTCAATTCATGTAACCTAAAAACGATGTTAATGTGCATGCATTGGCTATAGTTGGCACGCCGCTGATTTTAATATCATAGTGTGAAGGAAGACAAAAGCCGGGAAGAAGTACATATCCATAATTGTGGGAGTAATTTATCATTAGTATTCTTTAAAAAAAAACCAATCTAAAAATGAGTAAGGCGCATCCTCCAGAGCTTAAAAAGTAAGTGTAATATATAAATCTCTAAGTAGTATATGTATAAAGGTTATAAAAATTTTAATTTTTCTTCTTAATTTTTAAGATCATTTGAATTTTAATTCTTGTACATTGTAAATGCAACAAAGCGTAACAAAATTTTATTTTTATTTTTTAGATACATGGATAAAAGATTATCATGTGAGTATATAAGTATATCTTAAATATTATTGGTTATGCAGTTATGTTTATACGCAATATTTTGTTATTGGAGTCATAATATCGTATATTATATTTATTCATGTTATTTCTTCAAAATGTATTCTTTTCATTAGTAAAACTCAATGGAGGAAGGCATGTTATTGGAATTTTACGTGGCTTTGATCCGTTTATGAACATGGTTATAGATGAAAGTGTCGAAGAATGCAAAGATGGTACAAAGAACAATATTGGAATGGTGGTAAGTTAGTGAATTCTTTTTGTGGTGACAAATGAATTTCTGTTGAATTAATGAATTCATCTTATCATTTTAGGTAATACGTGGAAATAGTGTAATAATGTTAGAGGCTTTAGACAGGATATGAATTGAAATATTAAAAATATAAAAGTGTAATATGTATTCTTAAGGAAATAACTAAATAACTTCTTATATCATACACAATATTAATATCATATTTATTCAGCCTTTGAAATATAATTCTTGATCAGTATTTTCAGTTTGAAAAGACAGTTATTTTGAATAAACAGTTTTCATATTAAATAGTGATTTATTCTTTTAAAACCTTTTATATAAATACAATACAACAGACAATTTTTTATGACATATTTTGCTTAGAATATATTTTATTTGATATACCATTTCAATGATTTTTATGATTTCAAAAATAATTTGCATAATATCCTTCATTAATAACACCATTTCTTTGCACAATTGTGAAACATTTACATTCTATTTTCACTATTACATTGAATTTTGCACACTGAGTATTATGAATATTAAATGCACATATAATTTTCTTATTACACTTATATTGAAGTAAAAGTGTTCTGTTTAACTACACAATTGTATTAAAATTGTATTTTTTATTGTCAGTTAAAGATAATAGAACGAATTAATTAAATTAATGTTGTTTATAATCAACGTTTATTTTTCTGAAATAACTGTCTTATTTATATAAGGAACATTAAAATTTTGAAGGCACATGATATTCATTTTTATTACCAAGGAACTATATCTTTGCAAAATATTTCGTCTATTCTTCTGTTAACATCTACTAAAATCTCAACATAAATTACGAAGCTCAAATTAGCTTCTATAACGATATAAAAATTTTACATTCTTTCATATTGGTATCCTACTCTAAATACTAAGTTTATTCAATAGCAAGGAAATATTTACGCGTTTAATTTTCTGTAAAAGTTACCATAGTTCTCGTTGAGAAATAGTAAAAGTAAAAAATAATTTAATAAAAAAAAGTATAGATAAATACACATCGTATATTAATTTTAGTCTATGTGAATGAATACTTTCAACTAAACAACTTATTTGAAAATAAAAGGAACACAACATAACTTATATGTATCTACGTATTAGAAATGGCATTTAACTTTCTTTCCATATAAAATACTCTTACATTTAATAACAAATTTTCTAGTTCTAAAATATACACATCGTTCTTTTCTGTTGAATTATTCTTTTGTGCGTTTTAAGATATGTCTATCATATTTTCGTCCACGTGCATGACCATAGTTTTATTTCAGTGTATAAAAAGTTATTGTGCTTAAGGTTATATTAAATATGCAATTAAGGACGATACATTTTTAGATAATTTGAAAAGAAGTTATAGTGGAAAGATGGCCATATATCACAGTTTGAAAGATTTCATAATATTATATATATTCTTCGTCGACTTTTGTAATCGTTCTCATTTAAAAAATATCAAATTTGTTCAGTCATATAATACATTTTTCTATAATATTCATTAAAATATTTAGAATTGTTTTATAAATAAAGTAAATATATTTTTATAAATAAACCAAATATATATCAAGCAATTTTTCTTTCCCGTTTGTCTTATAGAATCTAAGAATATTGCAATAACTTTTTCAGAAATTAAAATAAACTATTAGATAAAACATATGTACGTTTGTACAATGTAACATAAAATTTTCTCCTAAAAGATTAACATTTGATTAACTACAGTATGTAAGCACGTTTTATGCATATTTTTACAAATTAACTTACTCGAGATTTATAACAGACGTATTTTTAATCTAGACAATTGTTTCTTTGTTTCAATGAGTTGCTAATCTGGAATGATTTATACTTCATGACGTAGTTCTGTTTTGATATTTTTGACAATATCTTGAGTAGGCATAATAATGTATCCATTTGTTTTATCTTCTTTTCTTACTTCTTGCTGTATGTTAAGGTTGCTTGTCTCTATAACATTAGAAGGAATTTTTACAATATCTGTTCTTATATTTTCATTATACTTTTGTCTGTGATATTTTAAGTGATCAACAAATGCATATACACTACATGTTTACATATAATCTAAATACTTACGTGAATCTTCAGTAATTTGCTGATTACATATACTAGGACTAATGCTTTGACTCTTGTGATCATTCGATATATGTTTCTTCATATCGTATCGATTACTAAATAACCGTTTACATATTTTGCAGGTGAACCGGTTTTCACCTGTATGCATAGCAACATGCATTTTGAAATACCAATCTGTACTGAAGTTTTTAAGGCAATAGTCACATTTGAAAACTTTCTTTTTTCGTTTCTTTTTTACTATTTTTTTCTTTTTCCTTAATGCAGTTTTTGAATTAGTTGATAATTCAACTTTTGGCACAAGTGCTAAATGTTGAATAGATTGAGAATTCGTTATAGTTAATGATGGTGCTGTATCATCTGGCATGATACAAAACTTTGGTATACCCTGTGTTTGGTGCAGTAAGGATGGTTCTGTTATTAAGTTAGTTATAGGTACAACACGTATAGGTGTTAACAATGGTTTAGGCTGAATGGGTGTTGTGACAATTTGCGAGTGTGGCAAGAGTAATTCGTTTATTGGTATTGGATGTGTATTAGCTTGTGTTGTAAATGTAATATAATGATTTTGAGGTAAAGGAACTGTACTGGTTGTTGTTACGAATGACCTAGTTAAGGCTTCTGATACAGCTAATTGTATGGGATTAGATATACTATTTTCATTAGAACACTGTGTTTTGCCAAGGACTATACTTTGTTGTGGTAATACAATTGGTATACTGGATAAAAGTTTTCCAAAAACATTATTTACATTATTTATTTGTGAAGTAGATTGTTTTGTGGACATAGAATTTATAGTAATTGCTGTTGTTGCTGTTGTTGTTGTTGTTGTTGTTGTTGTTGTTGGTGGTTGTGGTGGTGGTGGTGGTGGTGGTGGTTGTGAAGGAGGTGGTTGTTGTTGCTGTAAGGGAACTGATTTCGGGATAATAATTAATTCTTTGTTATTTTTTAAAGTTTCCATTGCAAGGCTATACCCTGTAATAGGATCTGTATAATCATTTCTCTTCATTTTAGAAGCTTCGATTATTTGAATTTCTCGTTCTCTCATTCTTTCTTTTAATATTTTGGCACTGCTTGTTTCATTATGCCTGTATTCATTTTTCCTTATACAATTCTTGTGATATATACGAGATCTTTGTGTTTGTAACATAATACCACAAATATCACAAGCTATTGATTGATTACATCTATTTAGTCTAATTATAGCTCTGCGGCAACGATCATGATCAATGCTTAATGCATCACACATTTTATTTTCACAATGTCTTGAAACAGGTGCATCTATTTCACTTTCCTCTATGTTAATGGCTAACATAGGTGATGATCCATCACGGTCTACATATTGTTGTACTATCACATCGCATATAATATTTTCACAAGGTTCATAATGACCACAAGGTTTTCTTTCTCTTGTAACAGGAACTAATGTAATTTCTGATTTACCTTGCTTCTTGGAAGGTAAGAAATTTTTATCTTCTATATTTTCCTCTTGATTTGTCTGTAGAGGTATTACTGACAACTCTGACTGTTTTGTTCTATTTACATTTGAATCTACATTATGTATTTTGTTTGTTAAAACATTATCGTTGGAGACAGATGTTGCATTTATTTTTAAAGGTATCCTTTTAACAATAATATTTGGTTGATTGAGTAACCTTTTTACTGGATCCGATTGTAGCACCTATCGTAAAATAATAAAATGAAAATATAACGTAACAAAAATACACAAATATCGTAAACGTCAAACTTACATCAGATAGAGTAGTAGTGAAATCTGATGGACACATTCTTGATGTATTTATCGGAGTGCAAATAAGCTTCGGTAGCGAGGCATGGGCCATTTTCACTGAATAAAAATATACAATTTTGCAATCTCCTGTAAAGTACGATTAATTCCTCCCGTCGTGTAACAATTCCGTAAATATTTGAATTACAACATTGCGTCACATACGTGTATACTTTGTTTTGTAACACAGACGCGAAATTCGAAATAAGCTGCCAAACATTAAATGTTACAATTTCATGTGTGAAATGTTACGCGAAATTTTTCTAACATTCGATATAGTTGTTAGGTTATCGGTTCCTCGACAAATCACAATAGCGTACTCTAATATAGAAAGGTACATAATGTTTGGGATAGTACGATAACATTTGGCAACGAAACACTCACAAGTTTCTTAGATTATTGTCACTGACAGCGATCAATAAACGAGTAATTCAACACTCCCGCGACTCATAAATTTATGATCGCGTGAAATCGAATGTTTCATCGTGACACATTGAATATAGAGAAACTTAATTTTTTTTTATATAATGCCAATCTTGGTGCACATAATAAACATATTTTGTCCGAACGACCACGACAACGAAGAAAACGGTACGTTTAGAGTTTTCCAAGGACAATGATGTTTACAACATTATAATGAAACTTATTGACAAAATTCACTTCTTTGTAAACTACGGGTCTGCACAAACGATTCCTATTGGAGGGAAACGATACAAGGGGAAGATGCCTCTCACTCGAGATACTTTGATTTTTTGACATTTATATCTTTTTTTATGTCCATTATCTATTATCTGCTTTACGCAAATAAAAACCGAAAGTTCATTTGACAATATATAATTATTTAACTCCTTTATCTTTTATTTTTAATTGATCGAAAGATTTGAATTTTATTTGCGCCATTAATAATAGAAGCATAATTGCTCCGTACCCTTCGCATTAAAGTAGATAATAAATAGCGACATAAAACTCACTATTATCCATTCAGTGTTTCTATTTATGAATGAATACGAAATATAAACAGAATCAGATAGTAAATAGTAAATCTTTTATATCAAAAATTCTTTAGCCCATGTTATAGCGCTTGCAGGCATACACAGGTTGTGCGATTTTATTATTATAGTATAATCACCTACCTCTTTATTGGTCCGTCGTTAATGACAGATAAAACGCATGCATGGAATAAAGAATTTATTGTAACGTTACTATGCATTAGGAAATGTACAAGTTATGAGACAACGTTTAAGTAGTTACGATAACGTACATCTTGGCCCTTTAACACGTGGAACGTAACTTATCTTTGGTATTAAACGGATAATGCAACGATGTCTGTTAACTCTAGCTGCAAGTCATCTTTAGTAAACAATATCGTTTAACAAATCTAAACGTTGTATGTAAAAAAGGAAACGTACGCCTAAATATGGTAATCTTATCTATCAGTTATGGCCAAGTTTCTGTCGAAGGGCGTTATTTTCTATTTTACAGTCGTATGCCGTGCAAAACGTCTGATTGTCTTTACACTGGAGCCATACATACGACATCATTGCGTGGAAAGAAAAAGAGAAGCGATAAACGACTATAAACGATGCCCGAACGAATAATAGTCATCGAAAAGCTTTATTGAACTTAAGTTGCGGTCCCTAAAATGCTTTAATTAATACATCGAGGCGACTGTACATAGGAACTGTATAAATTAAAACATCGCAAGCGACGTACAAGCGAACAACCTTATACACGAGAAACGTACATAGCGAAAGATAGCTTTGTTGAAATAATAAATGCACAAACACGCTACAACCATATCGTTCAATAAAACCTTTTCTTCCGTCGTTTTATTTTTTTTTTTTTTTTTTTTTGGTTCTTCTTTATACAGGAGAACTTTTTTACGCTTTACAGCAGATCGAACGAGACACCGTGAAGAAGCTAAATGCTGAAGTCGCATGTATGCGTTTAAAGATAGTTCGCGAATTATAACTCAGCGAGCACGAAGGTACATTGTACAAAATGTCACTTATATCTATTACATTATAAACATATTTACATCGATCAGTCAAATAAATATTTCCTCTTAGTCTTTGCGTACTTAACGATGCTAAGTAATTAGCGATCGAACAGCAACGTCCGAATTTCTTAGTATCTTACTATAATATGCAAAGAATTCGTGCGAAAGTAAAAGAACAATCGTAGTTGCGGTGATGCATTGAACGAAATATCTCTACCATTGTACTCTAATGTACTTTTTTATCGTAGAAGAAATTCTGCCTCGTTTTCGAACACGGCGTTGAAACCCCAGCAGACACTACCGTTTAAGCTCTCTTAGCTAAATCGCGCCTAAATTTTGATTCGCATTAGAATCTCGAAGGTACGATCGCATTCGCGAAAACGGACTTTAACGACGACGCTTAGTTAGTCTTTGGAAAGAGCTACTGTTCCATAGAGTTTCTTCTTTTTTTTTTTTTTTTTTTTTATCTTTCTTGGATATGGTTTTCCTTTCGAAACTAATCTTTGTCCTCTTGAAAATTTCTTATATTCTCGAAGTTTCACAATGTTTTCTTTTTCTTCGCGTGAGACGATATTATAAAATGATAGATTTGGTCGCATCTATAATCTGCTACTTATAATAATGTACGATACGATGTTTCTGTATTACCTCTCGTTACATGTATATCACAGAGTTCAATATAATTTCTTACGCGTTCCTTTTGCGGCATCGAGCGAAACTTTTGAAAATAATTGTTGCTTATTCTGTTCATTTCGTTTTACAAAATGCTCTTAAGATAAATATCCTCGACGATCGTTAATGTTCCGCGTACATCCGAATATTACGATATAATGGATAATTTCTACAAAAAATATGAGAATTTTTAAGTAACTACTATTTACAGCGATAATATTGCGTCGGTACAACCTAATTTCAGTATTCTGACAGTAAATACAAGTTAGCGTGGCTTTCGATCAACCAATTCTTTCATTCGGTTTCCCGAACGAACAGTTGATCATTGTACTATTACGACTCCACTTCTTCGTGGCTGGTCATTTAAATAAAATAATATCGTAGAAATATTTGAACAGAAGTATTCGTAAGTTTTCATCCAATGATCGATAGACTAGAATGTTTTAAATAAATCCTACATACTTCTTTTTGATGATTGGCCACCTATTCGTCCATCCGAGCTGTCTTGCACAATTAAACCATTAGTGAAATTTTACAAGCTACAAGTTACAAGTTGCCACTACCAATAAATGCGTTTGAATAATATTAACAAGTTGCTAATGCAACGAATGAAATTTTCCAAATAAATCTGACAAGTCAAAGATCACACGGGAAAACATGATAAGCCTGTTTTAACATCACTTGGTGGTATTTTAACACGACTTAGAAAGACCATATCATTACATATTGTCTCTTAAAGGTAACGAAAAAAACTAACAAGTTTTGTACAAAATCAACCGAAAAACTAATGTAATGACAAATAATATTTTTAACATATTCCAGAATCGACACATACAATCTCTAAATGAAAAAAAGACAGTTTAGGTAATATAGGATTAGTCGTGATAACATACAGATTTCCTATAGATTTATCATGTTTGTTCTCTGTAGTCTTCAATTACAAAATATCTGATTATCTTATTCGCTGGAGAATTATAAAACGATACAAGATAAGTTTACATCCTATAACGTGTGACTTGTCAATTTACTAATATCATTAGTCGGTATATTACTGTGCAAGTGTGCTCTGATCGCTTATTTCTTAACACCCGAAGTTTCAGTCTTGCCGACTGTACGTTGTGTTTTATGTACATTGGGTATCGTTCTTGGCGCGTTAACGTTCTTATTTGCCTCGAACTTCTGTTGAAGGGAGGCCACATTCGATTTACTGCTCGCTGCTCTTTGCACCGGGTTCGTCTTCGCCCCTGAATCTTTCGTCTCCGTCTTCTGACTCGGCTTTGATTGTGCGCTTTTGGTAGCCGATTCCTTAGCGGATAACGATTTAGTCACGCTCGTGTTACCAGTTGGAGACTTCTTTTTCTCCGCGAGACTAGTTCCTTTGGACGCAATGTTCAATGGCTTAATCGGGGTGGCGGGTGCTTTCGTAGTACTGCCTCGTGACAATGTCGGCGTTTTCTGAACGTTTTTCGACTGAAAGTTAAGCTTTGCATTGTTTCCTACAACGTCCGGCGACTTTGTACTGATTTGATTAGAATTTGAACAGCTCGACACTAAGTCCGGACTGTTAAACTTTCCCCCGTTATCCTTAGGACTACAAGGCACAGTTTTCAGAGATAATCTATTAACGTTCGTGTGAGAATCCTGCTTCTCTAGGCTACCGTTTGGCTGATTCGCATTGCCACCCTTCGTATCCGAATTTTGCCCGGTTGAGTCCACGCTCGCATTCGAACCATGCTTCTTTAAACTACTGTCAGAATACTGTTTAGACTTGGACGCGGTGTCCAGAGCTTGTCTGGCGCCGGAGTTCGCGTCCTTCGTGATCGAGCCTTTCGCGATGTTCGGCGGAGTCTTCGTTCTTCCAAGAGGCGGTTTCAACGGCTCTTTGCTGTCGTTTGTCCCTTCGTCGCTTTTCGAGTGAGTAACAGTTCGTTGAGTCGGTCGACTCTTCATCGACGTGATCGGTTTTCGAGGCCCCGCGTCCTCCGCTGTGCCTTTCATCCCCAGTTCCTTCGATATCTCGTCGTTTAGATTCGGATTCGCTGGATTCAGCGACGACAGTTTCCCTTTGTTGGACTTGTTAGCGTCGGCAATTTTCTCAGGCTCCTGTTGCGGCACGTTTAACGCTGATGGATTCAGGTAACCCGAGCTCGTCGTGGAACTGGACGAGTTAAACTTTCCAGACGCGGAATTGGAATAAATGCTGCCCGGCGATTTGTAGTGACTCGAGTTCATGTAAGTGCCGAGAGAATTGTTGTAACCCAAGTCCTCGGTATTTTTCGACGCACCCTCGTTCTCTTGCGCCTTTCTGGCTAAAGTAGCGGTGGAATATATGGAATCAAAGTTTCTGTTCGATATCTCCGACACGATCTCCGATAACAGGCCCATCGTTTCCAATCCGCCGGAATTGGCCGTGGGATCGACGCGTTTCGGTAATTTGTATTCGTTGTCGATCTGCTTCTCCGATTCCATGTTCTTCCTGCTCTTCTCAGGCAGAGTCTCCTCTATGACCGCGTATATATTGTCGTTGGAGGGTGACTCTTCTGTTATTTTGGTCAGCGACGACTCGCTGACGAGGTTCATGCAATCGTCGTACGCGTTGTCCACGACCTTCTGCGGGTTCTTCACTTGCGGTGTCTGATATCCAGGCAGTCCCGGGATCTTCCCACTTTCGTTCATTTTGTCCGTCGTTGTAGGAATAGGAGGTCCCGGTGGAGGAGCCGTAGGCCTTGTGCTCGCAGGGATGCTGGTGGGTCTTTTAACCGGTGTCGTCTGTCGCATCGATCCGAACGTCTGAATCGCAGGTCTCGGGGTGATCTTGCTGTCTCTCATGGACTGGGCGCGCAACACGACGTTCTTTTTCTCTGCATCGGCCGCGGAGATCACAGGAATCGCCGGTGTAGGAATTTCAATCTCTTTCTGAGGGATGGGATTGGAAATCTCCAAGTTTCTCAAAATTTCTTTATCTATCACTTTGTTCGCTTTATGATGGTGTATTCTGGGCAGAGAATTCGTTGTCTTCTCGTCCTTCTGTGACATCTGCAGGCTACCTTTCATGATCCCAGAATTGGGTCGAAGCATCGAGGCGATTCTATTTAAAGTGCTGCCCTTCTCTGGCTTCTTTTCAGCCTCCGGCACCAGTAAATTGGTTAAAGGTGTACTGCTTGGTCTCTGTGGCTTTTGAATGTCAGCGGAGATCGGCGGAGCCGGTGCTGGTCTCGTTGGACCGTCTATAGTAGACTTGTTAGAAATTTTAGGAGCCACTAGCTCCACCGACGTGCACGTAGTTGCAGCCAATACCGGGCTGCTGATCAGAGGACGAGCTGTACATCCTGGATTCAGTGGAGGCAGAATTGGTGCGGTCGACTGCACCTCGTTGAAACTGGTTGTGGAACTGAGCAGCGAACTGCGCGCTGGATTGCACTTGGGAACTGTCTTGATGTTAGTCTTAATAGCTACAGTTGGAATCGTGGGCGGAGGAGGTGCTGGCTTAGTCGGCTCGGGGCTCTTCGGTTGATTTTTTATCGGCGTGATCGTGAAACCTTTGAACTGGCCGAACAAATTATTGTTGTAACGCTCGTCGGTATCCGCTTTCGGCAACAAACTCGCGCACGCTGGATCCTGACTGAGACTAGAATCGATCGTTTCGATGTTACGAGGCAAGGGACTGGAACGATCGATCGTTTTGATGGACAGTCCGTTGTGGCCACGATCGGTCCTGAAATTTTAAGCACAATCGTAAGCTGGAGGGAATCGAGGTGTTTAAAGCACATGCTACAGCAACCAAACCAAGGTTCCGATTTCTTAGAAATTTCGTAGCCTGATCGCGGAACGATGCAATCAACACATGCAGCTTTAGAGAAGGAAACAAACTCGTGCGCAACAAACGCAGTCATTCGGATCCAGAAATCTTTCGAACGCATGCAAACCGCGAGAAAGTTGCAGGGAAAGTTAGTCAAAGATTAAAGTGTTAGTAGCAAGCCCTCTGGAGGAAGGAAATTCTTGATTACATAAGAAAATTCTGTAGATTTTGTATGAAACACTACGTTTATTCAATAAACTTATACAATTGATCCGTTTCAAGTATGAGCAATTTCGATACGAGGACGACGAGGGAAGAGTATTTTAAGTCATACTTTCTGCTTTTTACAGGAGAGCCATTTTTTAAGATTCATTGCATTCTCCAATCAACCCACAGCCTATCTTTTTTCCTCGTTTTTCGAGTAGATATGTGTTCGTCTTTAAATGTAATATTTTCTTTAGATATGCTCTCGAATTTCTTTTCTTTTTTTACAAAATTTCCTATATTTATTACCTCGTCTTGAAAGTCTTGTGTCTTTACAGTCGACAGATGTTCCATCTCAGTTATATGCATCACGTTCAAATATTATCTTTCAGTTGTCAAGCGACGTGAAAATCAGAAAGTCAACGAAAAACAGCTTCTCGTGTTTCCCCCGTGTGATTTTTATTTTTAGGATATTGAAAATATACCTAAATGATTCGAATGATTTTTAAGAAGTAATCAAACGTCGAGCTCTGTTATATGTAAGTTATTCAATCGGGAGTCGTTATGAATGTTGAGTCACCCCGTTAATACTGATTTATCGACTCCATTGTAAGCGAGCCGTTCAGTAATCTTAAAATGCAAAAGCCATCGAAGAGAAACTCACACATGCTCATGCTCGTATAACATTCATTTTCTATGCATGCTCTAAGTCACGGTTCTCGACTTTTCCCTGGAACGTGTTTTTTCCATTCGTCAAGGTATCAATCGAATAAATAATTAGGCCAACGACCAGCCATAGATCCTTATTCACGTTGATCGAGTCAGTAGAGAGCCGTTTTCGTTCTATTTTATTATCACCCAGTTTTTGGTAATACTACCACATGACGTAATTAAAATGCGTCCTTTAAATGCATTTACATATAATAGTTGAAAATTATATTACGTCATATATACTTTTATTTATTAACTTATATATATATATATATATCATATATGCTTGAGCATGAAATAACGATAGTAAGCGAAGATTACAGAAAAGAAAAACACGATAAGTATACTTTTCTGATTTTCTGATTTCTACGTTACCTTGTGATAATGAATAATTGAAAATGAAATCGATCTTATTAGATTCAAAGATGTACGTGCAAGGAATATCTTAAAATAACTGTGAAACTGACCAAAAGTTTTATGAAAATCAGACATCTAATTAGTCAGGCAAATAATATTTTAAATATTTTAATGTCTTTGATATTTGAATAGTATAAGGAGCAATATTATCTAAATTTTGAAGAGTACGAGAAACCGCATGGAAAAATGTCTAATTGGAAAACCAAAGGAAAAGATAAATTGGTATTGTTTGACGACATTCTTGACTTATCGTGTTCTTTCTCTATAGTCTCCAAATGAATAAATAAATCACTTACACGCGAAATATCTATTCGCTTCGATATTTACGTTACAAATAAAAAAATTATATCCTTTCGTTCGACTATATTATTTATAAAAATATAATTGGAATAACGTTTAAAAGGTGCACAGCAAACGTGCTACGGCAGGACTTTCTCTTACGAGTTGCGCGGTGCCCGGAGATTCGACAAATTAAATACATGAATCCTTAAAGGAAGAAGCTCTGCGAGTAGAATAGAGTATTCGTTGTTCGTCACAACAGAACTGTTACAACATAAAAATCACAGCGTACTTCTTAAAGTCGTTTTGACAACGATAAGAATTAAATTGCATTAACCGCCACCGCTATTCTCAACCCTGTACTGCATAATGCAAAGGTCATAGCTTTTATGAGAAAATTTTGCTGCGACCTTCGCACTAAAAAATATATATTCTATACTATGCGTGGATATAGTAAAGTGGAAAAAAAACAAAAAAAGAAAATAAAGGGACATATCTACGTAATAAGGTTTGAGAAAATTTGAAAGAAGATTTTCAACGGGTGTCCGCAAGATATAGGAAAAAGATCAAATCTTTGGCTTTAAACTTTGTGCTGGGGCCGGTGGGGGTGGCGGTTTTTTGTTATAGAAGGGTGCAGGTGCCTTCGAGTATGGTTTCCCATCGGGCAGCAACGGTTCACCTGTCTTTGGCGTAACGCCAACACTACCACTTGAGCTTTCGTTTAAATGCTCGAACTTTACTTCCGTTTTAAGCGTGAGCCCTTTGATATTCTTCGTGGGCTTTTTCTGCATTTGCTGAATACGTTCCGCTATTTTCGTGCCTAATTCCGTCCTAATGGAATTTTTCCTTGCCTGACCTTCTACAGACGAAGGCTGAGCAGATTGATCGGATTCAGAGATGTCAGGTTTCTTATTACTCACACTCTGATCCATATTGCTAAGCAACATCGACTTTCTCTTCGCGATGCTGTTGCTGCAGTTAATAGCGTCTGGGTTAGTAGTTGATATCAGATCGGTTTTAGTTATCTGAAGCTTCTCTTTCGGCGGCAGAGTGTCGCTGATCGTAAATATTCTATCTGAGTTACGAGAATTCTCTCGTCGAGGCGAAAAGAAAATGACCACCCTTTCGTAAAAGTTTTTACCGAGCCTGTGACTCGAATTCGCCCTGCGAGCACCGCGCGACGAAAAGGCATGCGGTTTGCATTTCTCTGTAACACGGTCGAGACTAGATACGTACGTTGACATCATGCTCTTCTTCCAGTGCTGGCCAGGATTTCTCATGTACCAAATACCGAACGAGGACAGAGCGATCATCGGTACGATCCCCAAAAAGATAATGTACAGGGCCATTATGAAGTCGTTCCTCGCTGTAACAAATACACGATACGAAACAAATTAGTTTTCATGGTCGATAAGGTAAGGTCGATGATATTGTACTCGGTTGCGATAAATTGAATAAAATTGATTCACCGTTCGGATCCTCCGCCGGACCGCTGTCCTCGGAGCCGCCCACGCCAGGTTGGGTGCAATCAGGTGGCCGGAAGCCACGATTGCAATGACAATGGCCGAGACTATTGCACACTCCGTTGCCTCCGCAATTATTAGGACATGCTTTCCCTCCGGATACGGAAGCACGCAAATCGGCTACCGGCATACATTTCTGATTCACGCACATCTAAATCGAAATCACGAAATTTCAGCGTTACAATTCACGTTGGAAAATATTTTATAGTAGAGTCTTCGGTAGCCGAATTTTCACTACGCTTCAATATTCCAATCTTCTGCTATTCAAACTTTCTTTTATCTGAACTGACTATCTGCTAGTAACAGACATCATTTTGCAATGCTCTTGTAACTACAAGTATTGTTATTACATGTATGAGACGTGTTCTTATATATGAGAAATAGAACAAGTCACATCTTTTCTCTTTTGTAGGAGACTAATTTTTGAATACAATACATCGTCAGTTGGTTTCATATTATAAAAATTGTTCTTTGATGTAGGGCTCAAGTATATATGTCTTTACTGTCTATACATCCCTAAATATTTTGAAGGTATTCATTTTCATAATATTAGTTATTCTGTTACTTTTATATAAAATTGCTTGTCGTATTATAAGTTCTCTATTACCTTTCCAGGTGCACACTTTGCGCCATCTGGAGAGAGACCAGGATCCACCTGATTCAATCCTAGGTCCACGATAGCCGAACGACAGGGTATGATTTTCCCTCCGGTGTTGATAAACGAATGGCTGAGAATCGCCACGGATTCCATACCGAATTCTAGTCTTTCGTTCAGGTGCTTACAATGTAGCATTCCACACAAAAGATTTCTAAAATAAAGGAGAAACCAAGTTTCATTATTACCGATACGGTCCATACTCTCTTCCTCTTACTTACAGACATTCTATAGAGATATCTTATTTATTTCGTTTCGAGACGCAAGAAAAGCATAGTCCTATTATGTTCTTTTCTTCCTTTTTCCTACCACTTGTGTTTTAAAAGAGAACGGACCTCGCTTTTCTTCCATCTCCAAACGAAATAAATAAGACATTTTAACGAAGAACGTAACATAATTCTAGGAAAAACTGGAGGAAAGAAAAATCAACTTGTCTTACTCGTCGGTACACTTGACGTAGCTAGACTCGATTCGATTGTAGCCACAATTGCCATGCTTCGTGCCTTTATTGTTCATGTCATAGCACTGTGCGTCGGAAGAGGTTCCAGTAGGTCCCCATAGCAGCTTACATTGGTCATTATGAGTTCTGCAAGAGCCCTGGTAGCAGAACGCTTTTCCCATGCTGCATGGTTCACCGTCCATCTTAAACACGTCCACGGGACAATATTCGCTCTGGCCAGTGCAATATTCCGGCAAATCGCATTCGTGCTCGGCGCTTCTGCACTCGGTGCCCGCTGATTTCGGTCTGCAAGTTTTTAAATCGCAACATTCGCCGGTGGCGCAACTCGCGTTACTATGCAACATGCAGGTGGTCACGTTGCAACAGGGATTGTCGCAGTTCTCTTTCAGGCCACAGTCGCACTGTTCCCCGGGTTCCACGAACCCGTTACCACAAATCGGGCTATCGAACAGCTTCTGCGGTTTGTTCCTCAAACAATAATCCATTCCGTGCTCGAACGCCAGAGCCAGATGCTCCAGAGAACAAGTGGACCAGTGCGTTGGTCCCGACGAGCCGCTCGACGATGCCATGATGCATCTGTAATCAGATGCAATCGAGCGTGTTTAGACCCCGATGTTACTCTAGCGAAAATGACGGTAATCGTAATGACGCCATCCTGCGAATGCAGATCGATGGCCTTGTTTCACAGAGGACCGACGAAAGACCGTGGGATCACGAGATTCGAACGCCAACTATACCATACTCATTGCCTCATTCACTCGTTTCTTTTTATTTAAATTTTTCTATCGCTGTTAAGATCCATTGGCGTGATTGCCACCACGTTACTCGCTCTAACGTATAGTTCGCGAAATAAAAGAAAATTGGCCACGTTTCAACATACGAGCTATTGGTCAACTGCGTCGATTGAAAAGTACAGAGAGCGATGTTACGAACGGTGTTGCGAACACTTGAAAATTTACTTTGGAATTTACTATTATTTGTGTCGTTTGAAGAGCAGGTCGTTTGTTTCTCGAAAACGAAAGAGAATTTCATTCCGATCGTGTATTCGTTCGATGAAACTAAAGAAATAAAAAGCCAAGTTGCGGCTTCTGAATTCAAAGAACAAGGAGAAGACAACTCTTCTTGCGGAGCGATAACAGGCTGTTTATGTTGGCTGTCGATGTTTATGTTTCGTAGGAAATTTAAAACTACAAGAATACGTGGAACGTAAGTCGACGGTATGCAAAAATATACAAAGTAGATTTTTAAACAAAACCAAGCGGTAAATAACAATCGACATGAACTCACTTTTCTTCGGGACACTCGCAATCAGCCGAGTCGTGTTCCATACCGAAATTGTGACCCATTTCATGAGCGACAGTAGCTGCTACTAATCCCACGACGTTCGAGTGATCCATCGAGACACCACCGGAGAATTCGTACGTACATATTGGTCCCTTAAGCGCTTTTCCAACCACGCCTCCTTCGAAAGTGATTCGGCTAAAAATATATTTTATATTTTTACAAATATATGATACGCGCGCACAGCTTGTGTCTTATTCTATATTTTTGACAGCAGCTTTCGAAGCACGTCGTTAGAAAATATTTTCGTTTCTGGCTTACGTCAACAGCTGGGCGTTATCGTTCGGCATGTCCTGGACCAGCTTCTCCCTCCTGTACCGAAGGAAATTCGAGAGGGTGGTATCCCCGTTTGGAGACAGCGTTATTTCATCCGCGTCGGACCAAACTTGCACCCCGACTAACGCGATGAATATGTTCAGTGGCATGTACAACTGAAACACGATGGATTCTCCTTTTATAATCGACACATTATTTTAGTGAAAATCCATACTATCGCCTGATAATGTTCATCTATTCGTTTAAGAAATTCAAATATTCAAAAAGGCTGTACTAACTGCATTGATAATGTTCGCGATATCCTTGCAATGTTGATAAACTTTGTCCACGTTCTCGTCGAGAGCAATGTATTCCTTTTTATCGATTACGAGGACCAACTCTACGTATCGGGAATGCCTGTTAGCGTTGTAGGGTCCTCGAATCGCTTCAGCCGCTCTCTTGTGCTGGAAGAAAAAAATTCAATTCGAGATATTAAACGAGAGTACAACGATTCAGCCGATCTTGCAGCTGCAATCCTTCCAATCTTTTATCCTCCAATCGAGCTTTTATTCGCTTCTATCGAGAGAAGGATCTTCAATGTTTTAAGGATACAATCGACACAAAGTGACGTATCTTCGGAAATTTTCTAACGAAGAGAAATACGATTTGGTAAGAAACAGAAAAGACTCATTCGCAATGATGGTACAAACATCGAGCGTCTAACAGTTAAACTACGCTGTTCTAAGTATTGGAACATCGTTGGTTACATCTATTGACAAACTTTAACAAATTATATTTTATTTACTATTTTACACGTTACAAGCTATGATGGTGGATTTACAATAAAATGAATAGAAAATAAAAACAGCGAAAACCGTTGATATCAGTAAGTGTCCTAACGATTTATGATCGCCAATAAAGCTACAAAAAAAAGCAAAAAAAAAAAAGTAAGAAAGAAAAACAACAGAGAAGAAGAAGAAGAATCAATTCGACACGAGTGTGCTAATATCAAGAGTATTCACGAATGTTTGGCAGTTGTAAAAAAAAACAAAGTAATCCTATGATTAGAACAACAGAACTTAGAACGACATATCTTACCCTCGTGGCTCTGTTGACGATCCCGCGGTGTTCATAGCCGAGAACATGGTGCGGCGTTCCTTCGTAACCTGTACCGAACAAAAAACTAAGATCATCGTCTCGGTCGGATTCTCGGTAAAGTTAAGGACAAAGAGAGGAGGGAGCCGGCAGAATCTTGCTCCTACATTCGTTAAGACAGTTAAGGAGAGACCAGTCTTAGCGAGACAGGTCCTCCAGGCCAGGAAAGGAGCGCGTGCGCTGCAACGAACCAGGCTGACGTAGGTCTAGATCGAACCGGTCTCATCATCCATGAGACTTCCTATCGAGAGCTAGGAAGGACAAGCATCGAAGGATACGAGGATATGGTATGGAGGAAGTTTAAGATATCCGTGTTACGAATTCGCGAAATTCTCGCAAGGTTCCTTGTCGTTGATCAGCGACGAGCTGAAATATATCGTGAACAGGCTCAAACCAGGCTACTTGGAAAGTGTCGTAATATCGATGTTTTGGATTTTAAAACGGTTAGGAAGAACCTTTACTCCGAATGACTGTTATGTAGAACCGAAATGTCCAACATATTGTCTGTTCGGTGACGTATGTGACGTACACGTACACTACCCGTGCGTAAGTATTTGTACACTTGGTGGAACTCGATCAAAGCGTTCACGTTTCTCTTACATTTTCGACGTTACGATAGAAGAATGTTTTGCTATTGTCGATTCTATTTCTTGCCCCAAGTAGGATCAAACGTTCAGCTAAATTGAAACTGAGACAGGGGATGTACCTGCGTCGATAGAATATTCCATAGTTATCTCTGATAAATAGCTGAAATTGATTTATGAAATTTATTATTAATTTACAAAAAGCTTTATAAACTTTTGGAGCGTGATTGGAAATACACGTTCCAAAAGATTCTAAGATCTTTTAACACTGGATAGACGCTTCGAGTCATTTAACTTTAAGGCGTTTCCGTACGAGCGACTTTCATCCACCTTCGATTATAGCTTCTTTGTTTAAAGTAATTAACGTCAACTACTTTGTTTGGCATTATTGACCAACTACGTATCGTTGCCTGAGGTAAGACCAGAGGCGATGGTTAGATTAGACAGCTTTATTCGAAGTGAGCTTTAAACATTTCCTGTTATTTGAGAACGTACAAATACTTATACACGTGCGGTAGCATATATATGTGTGTGTGTGTGTTTATACACGTACATGCATCCCTAATAGTTTGCCAGGTTTGTCCTCTTTTCTCTAGAAGTGTCTTAGTACTTGGGAACGGGAATGCACATAATGGACATGGATTTCATCATTCGCCTACCATCCATCATTTTCGTCTACCATTAAAATTGCATTAAGATAGCGATAATTACCACAAGTATGATTGGCAACCAAATCGCTGTGCTTGTAGACGTAATGCTGCGAGTCCAAGGATTCTTGTTCCGGGTGGATGTGGTGCAGGTTCTCGCCATCGAAAACGACACCACGCAACCCTCTGCACGTAGACACCGCTACCCAAGAACCAGGAACGTCACGAACGCTACCTTGATAGTGGCATAGTTCCTGCGAATTTCAATGGAACGTCGATTTCGTTAGTGTCGGACCTCGTCGATCGTCCGCGACTGTTCAAATTGTGGAATTTGCACGAACGGCCCAGAGTTAGCTGGCAACTTCCGGCTACCGTTTACAAAGGATCGTCGCGATAAAAAGATCTGCCATGCAAATGCGAACGGATGAGAATTTCAGTCAAAGTTTTGTCAACGACGACGGGGAAGAGGCTGGGACTAGAAAGGGGACGAAGAAAGGAATGGAAGTTGACGCGGGCGTTACATTTTAGCGATGCAGGAAGTAAAGGCGAAAAGTTAGACCGCCGCCTAAGAAGGATTCTCATTCGTCGGTCCGGACGAATATCCCGGACGTGCAGTGTTCAGCCGTGCGTCCGACCGGTACAAATATAGTTGGCCCAGATTCCCATTGGACCAGACATTTTTTCCTTTTCCTTTTGTATCTCCACTTTCCAAACAGGAATTCGCCGCGCGCGCGCGATTCCAAGAGCAAGCGTCATCGGGAACATGCCTCTCGCGGAAAAGTGATTTATCGGGCGATTATCATGAAATTATCGAGCTGTTACCGTGCAAAAGCATCCGGATGTTTGCCTATTTCCGACCAGTCGTATTTCAATTACAAAATAGCGCAGATAATGTAATTGCGATGATTTTACTTTTTATAATCGTCACAGCTACGAGTAACAGCGTTAATTGGTTTTCGAAAATCCACATGGAATAATAAAAGTGGCGTGCGCGACTGCCAGGCCAGAGAATTATTTTCTCGCTCGATAAATTCTTTATCCTCGGATTTTTTCATTTTTTCATTGTATCGTAAGTCGGATTAAGAAGCGTCCGCACGATCAGTGATATTTAAATGTACATCCGCTATGAATGTGGTACTGCATATAATAAATAGTCACATGTATCGTCGCTACGTTTTTTAAAAGACAATTTAGGTTCACGGTACGCTGCTGATTTCACAATACAAAGACCGCAGGTGTAGCTTCCAAATACCAATTTATCCTTCGCTCGTACACGTCGGAAATACACGTACACTGGTCCTTTAATTTACGCGGCGCTTCATTTACGCCGGTCTTTTCTTTACGCGGCAGTTTTTACGCGAGATCTTAATTTACGCGGCTAGTCGCGTCAGTGCCGTATGCGGTAAGGATAAAAGTACATTACGTTGCGCTATCTTTTCTTTCGCGCTGACGGACGTTATTTACAGGATTTTCATTCGCGTAAAACGAATCCATGTGGAACGGATACTGCGCGTAAATTGAGAGGCGGGTGTACTATTGCTAAAAATCGATCAAAGCCTCTAGATTCTTACGTAGAGCAGCGTAGGTTGACTCGCGTCTCCTCTCTCTCGAGGGAAAACCTGAATTTCTGAAAAGCGAAATTTTATCCAGTGCAAACGTAATTTCACCAAAGTTTCTTTTTGCAACGCGAGAGGGGGTGGAGAAGCGAGACAAGAACAAAGGGCTATAATTACTGATGTTTCGAGTGCGAAACCTCTGAAGAGCGTTCTAACTAGTTGAATTCGCAGAATTTCCCCCATTTAAACGACCGAAATTAGCTCGTCCGTTTGGCCGCGACTGCGAGGGCAAATAAAACCATAGAGTGCAAGAGAGAGACAGAGAGAGACAGAGGCAACTGGACGTGCCAATTCATTTATTCAATTGCATAAAACGTGGAACGGACGAAAACACGGAGCGCAACGAACTCGACGATACGCGGCCGACCGATGTTTTATTCTCGTTCATTAACCGTAAATAACGTGGCACGGTAAAAAATTTATATCAATGTCGGGTGTTTGAATCGTTAAAAAATGTCGACAGCCATTTTTCTTCCTTTCCGCGCATCGTATATCGAGGAAAGGCCGTTATTTTCCTCGCGTGATTCACGAGGCGAACGCGATCCTAACGGAACTGGCAGAGTTACGGCTCTCTTCGAAATGAACGAATAGGAAACTTACCTCGAGAAAACTTTCTTTTTACGATTTTTGGTAATGCGCCGTTTGCGCACCAGAAACCGTCATAAAAGCAACCAAACGATTTTAATCGATCTTTCTAACGAAATATCCTATTTTAGACAAACGCTTTTTACACTCAGGCAATGGCCACGGTGGATGTTCGTCGACGAGATCGATCGTATCAAAGGCCGACGGATCAATCGTAGATTTTTACGCATTCGTGCAAAATCCGAAGAAGAGAAAGTGCATACGACATACGACAAAACTATATCACATACCTACAGTAGAATATTCGTTGCGGTTTCTAATAAGTAAAACGAATCTTTAACTTCTATCTCTTTTATTGCGCCCATAAAAATATAAATTTCCACGCGCTTCACCGATAAACGATAAAAAGGTTGATTTCATATGGAAACATCTTAAAATATAGCATCGTCCCGAGCTGTCCCTGAACGAACACGATTATCGAGTAGACAGCTCCGTCGTGAAGATTAGTCAAATGTTTAATGTTTAAAGAAAGAACAAGCGTGAGCGATGTTCGGGTTCGCTTATGTCGTGCACGCTACTCGTCAACGTTATTTAAGAGTGATCGATACTCTCGAAACCGTGTCCGTCTATAGCAGGGCGTCCCGTATAGTTGGACAGTGAGTCAGCGTTATCGATTCCAACATTCTTTGCACCTGTATACTTGGCCAACGATCTCGTTTCCAGCAACGTTCCTTGAAATTCGGTTGTACATAGTTCGCCCTTAATTATCTCTTCGAATGCTCTCGAGCTGATTCAACGTATCGAAGAGCCGATTAATCGTGTCTGCTTTCCATTCGACAGAAACTACTTTTTGCGGATGAATGGAAGCTCAATCTGTGATTCGCAAGCTCCAACGGGATACTTCTCGAGATTCTGCTTAGTTTTACCATGTCACGTATATCGCAAATTGTTTTTAGTTGTCCAAAAGTTATTACTTGTATATAACGATTACTTGATTCGTCTGATTTATTTTATTTGGTCTATGATGTTTATTTGATTTATTATAATTATCATTATATAATATCCAAGGATATTATATATGTTCCCTGTGGTTCAGCTGGCTCGGATATTGTCGAAAGTACGTGCAGCCTGATAACATCAGCCGTGCAATTATCCTCGAGCACCACATTAACCGATTTCGAGATAAGAATTCGGGATGTTTAGCGAAATAATGGGAACGCGAAATATATGACACGGTAGTGTACACGAAGCAAATTGCAAAGATACAGATGCTGAAGTGGAAGGCAAAGAAAAGGAACACGAATCAACGTAGCAATTAGATGAACTCCGTTATTACATTTCACGCCTTTCAAGTTTAATAATAAAAATAAAGAATAAAAAAAAAAAGACTGGAAGATATTAAAAGTGTTCGGTGAAGCTACGATGATCTGCAACTGTATAGAAAAGCGTGAAACATAGGAGAACTACACTTACCACTTTCGAGGGTGTGTGCACCACGTACGTGCCTCGATGCTGATGACGCTGCTGATATCCAACCGGTACCAGATCGGTGTTCAATCTCAGGTCTAGGACGCGTTGCACACCGTCTAGTTCGAAAGCCACCGTCAGCACGTCAGCGTGTTCGATATCCTGGAAGCAAAGCGGCAAGGACAAGTTAGCGTAATAGCGGAGCGCATTTTCCTATCGCGAAACCGCGCGTTTCCGCGCGAACACGCGATAAAACTTCTTCGAATCGGTATTCGAACGCATTATAATCGCTTCAAAGTTCGACATTATGCACCTGTTGCGCGGCACGACGTCGAGAGCTACCGGGATCGAGATAAAAGAAGAAACACATCGCGATCGCGTGGAAATGGAATCCGCCGGAAAACCGAGCCAACGGGCCAATTAGCTTCGATCGCTGACCGACCGGTTTACCTAGCCGGAAAATACTTTCCCCCGTTAACGATCTCTAGATTCAACGATCCGACGATAAAAAGCTATTATTTCGACGTTGCATGCGCCACTTTGCTTTCTAAAAGCCAGATTTCCCCGGCCTATACAACAAAGAGCGCGATTCGCCACGTAACGCCACATCTTGCATAAATTACTATTTCTTGTTATTAACATTTTCCGTTATTTATATTTGTAACAGAAACAGTTCGCGTAATTGATGCTAATTTAGGCAATTTTTTCAAACCGTGAGACTTCCTCTCTTGGCACGCGAGAATATAACACAGAGCTTCCTATATCCGATCTAACGAGCAGGCAAAAATACGCGGATAATGGAATTTTCGAATAGTATTAGGTCGTCCGAAAGGTTTCTTTCGTTTTATAAGGAAACAGTGGATACGCGACATTTTACGTTTTATATTATTTTATCGAATTACGTATGATCCATTTTGTTTTATCAAAATAAAGATCACAACGTTCGACAGATTAGCTTTCGTGTTTGTATAAACCAATCAAAAACTCTAAGATGCACCTTGGTATGTTAGCAACGAAACAATATATCGCGACCTTGAGATACCCACAGTTAAAGAAGAAATATGCAAATTCAGTAACAGATATAATACAAGAGTTAACAACCACGAAAACCCATTAGTTACCCAATTACTCGACACGACGGATCAGATCCGCAGACTAAAAAGACCAATACCCTCTAGACCTAAGCATTAGATTCAACTAAAATAAAACATACTATAAACTTTTATAATCCAAGTTACAGTACCACGGCAAAATAATTTACTTATAATTCCCAATGAGAATTGATTGTAAAAAGTCTACCAAATAAAAAATAAAAAATGTTTGTATAAAGATGCATCGTTGTAAAAGACGCGTCTGTGAAAGAAAGACACTTTTCGGACAACCTAATAGAAGGATCGCTCTTCTCGTTTAAATTTTATTCATCGAAATAGAGATGACAGAAATTGTCAAGTTTCAATATCTAAATATTCTACACTTTTAACGCAACGTAGCTCCGCAATTGACCCTCGGCTGACTGAAAATTGATTTTTATTCACGAGCGTCAAATGTCGGATCTCCGTTGCATGCTCCAACTTTCTTTTTTCTTTTTTTTCTTTTTTTGTGACCGATTCGCGGTTGAAGGTGGGGCGAAAAGTCGACCGGTTAAAAAAATTTATATTCTCTGCAGCGATGGGGCTCGAAGTCGACTGGACGGGGTTAGGCGCGTCGAGCTTTTTCCGGCGAGTGTTTACGCGCGCGTCGACTAGGCAAATGAATTTACGAATCTTGTTTGCACCGTGCCTCCCTCGAATCCCATCCCATGTTTAATTCATAGGAAATGCGTGACAGCTCACTTTTCCACGAGCAGGAAATATCCTATCTTCGTATCGAAGACAAGCGCATTATCATTGTTGACATGCTGATGGAACGGAAGTAGTGTTACGAAAATCAAAACGATTTAAAAAAGAGGTGGCAAGAAAAACGAGATAAATTATTCTACGTACTTTTGTTTGTTTCGCTTGGTAATCGCGAAGGGAATATTTAGATCTGATATTTGATATAGCGCACGTGTTTCGGAAATAAGCAACGCCACGATTACGACGATCGATATCGCGGGAAATACAGTGAGGATACAACGAACGAACGTTTATATTTACATTTCTATATTTTCGAAGATATTACAACGAATATGAATAATTTTGATAAACAAAATGTGAATACCACGACGAACGAAGATGCTACGAGCGACGCGAAAAGGCCTTAAATTAGGAAGCTAAAACAGTGGGAAAGCATGCACTGTATACAACGTATATACGCATGGATGTAACGTATAAAATTTAAATAAATTATTATAACTCGTGTTTTTCGTTCAAGAATTCATTTTGTTCTATTAAAGCGGAATAGTAAATTTATGTTCGGGAATAAATTATCCGCAAATACAGGTGTGTGCTTCGATACGTGTTACATCGAACTGATCATGAATACGATGTTGAATAAATCAGCTTGTTAGCACACTTGATGGTATTGAAGAACGCGTTAAGGAAACACGCTTTAAACCCGAATTTAAAAAACAAGACAACTTGGATAATTATAATCGATGCTTGGAAAAGTCGGAAAATAAAAAAGGTCCGAAAATAATTTCTTACATTTTTCTCCCTATTTTAATCCTCATTTTTTGCGTGCTCTTTTTTGCAACATGACGTGCAATGAAAACCCTTTCCCAGGTCAGGCTACGTTTCAGATATTCCGGGCACGGTCGGAGGATGCAGCCTGGATCGAAGATAGATGATCCACGGAATTCTACCGGCGTGGATTCTATCATCGTCGTTGGACAGTTAGCAATCCATACCTGGCCGATTGCCAATCTGGGAAACATTTCTCGATATTCCAATTGCTCCACCGCCATGACCCGTGCTCGTTACCTGTCGATATCGAGAAACTAATGTGCAAACGGGTCAGGCCTTTTCCACGATTCTCGCCGGTGCAGGTCGTTTTTAACCGGTCCATTAGCAAGTAAAACTAACAATGCTCGGATCGATTTTCTCGATATCTCTTTACGCGGCTATGCCTCATTCAGGTTGGCCGATTTATTCGAATTCAAGCCGCTGGAGTTTGAATAACGTAACTTTAAACAGGAATACGTAACGAAATCCGAAGAAGAAAAAGACAGTGCAAGAGACGAAAATATTCGTACGGCTGGTTTATTGCGGAAATATTGGCTTGGCAACCAAGCGATCGCGGATTTTATCGATACCACCTAATGACAAAATCCGCGATCACTTGGTTGCCAACTCGATAGAAAGACGAACATTTTCTATGTTCTTCGACGTACTCGAATATACGTGACTGACATATACACAGGCACTTACGGAAGTTAACGCATGTGCGTGTGTATAAAGCAAATACGATCTGCAGACATGACGAAGCGTCAAAACAATATCAAAGGAATTTTGAACGAACGGGAAGCAGGAAGCTAAAAAATCATAAAGAGCGAGTATGATATTCTAGTACTTAAAGTACTTAAAGCTTCGAAAAGAAAGGAGTCCGATTTGTCGAAACCATCGGAGCGTATTCCCTTAGTAGCACATATTATTATATATTATCGGGGTAGAGAAAGGTGTTCCTGTGAGAAAGTAGAAGATCGTGAAAATAGTCGGCACGATATTTTATACGGCAAAAAATTTGAAAGAAAGGAATGAAATAGCTCTTTCGAAATTACCAAGGGGAACCCTCTTGGTAACTTGTATTATTGGAGCAGGAAAAAGGAGTCCCTAGGGAGAAATCGCAAAAGCTGGTTAAAGAGAGAGATTTCGTGGAGATTCTCGTAAAATTGATCCTCGCGTCTCGTCCACCGCGCCCACCCAACTATTGTCATGGAACTGTGTTTCCACGAAATGTCCTCCATAACGCTGTCCTTGATTGCGTTCTCGTTTTGCAGGAAACGAGCCGGGAACACGGAAGGTCTCGTGACCGATCCTTTTGCCAAAGTATTTTTGCCACGAGGAGCGCCGTTCCGTCCCATTGTTTCCAGCGTTTCCACCTCAAAGGACGTGGTTCCACGAGATTCTTCTTTCAACTATCCAGCGTTCAACTATCAAACCAACAAGTTGACTTTCGCGCAAACTCTATCTATCGATGCGTAAATTCTTCTTAATTTCCTGTTGCGTAATTTCTATATAACCTTCTTTAATCGTTGGCTGTGTAACATTTTTCAAATAGAGTATAACGATCGTAATTGCGATAGTGCACAGTGTAATTTGCAGAGTCAGCGTGTGGTCATTGAAACACGTTAATGACTCGCTATGTGATTTTAATCACGCGATGTCTCGTTTCTTCGATTACCGTGGTGCAAGCGTTAACCAATAGTCTTTATCTGTTTATCGATCGTCTGGAACTAAGCTCGAGGAAAAATATCTCATTATTTTATCGTGCCACTTGCTTTATCGACAGTGAACCTTTAGAAGGCAAAGACTTCCATCGATTCCGTTTCATGCACATATTTTACGTTTATTACATTATGAAGCTATATTTGCACCGCAAGTATTCCAACAGTTTCGTATTATTTAGAAATTTACGAAGAGCCGAGCCTAATTGAAAACCAAGGCTGAACGTAATCTAGGAACGTGTGAAACGTCCAACTGTACGCCTTAATCGTAATGCAATAATTTAACATTTTGATTGTCACGCCGAAATCACATGTTTCACTGAGCACATCACGGCAGTATTTTTATTATTCGAAGCACATAATGACGAAATAATAATAAATTGATGATGTAAGACAACATTCTTCCGCAATGGACCGTTTATCTTATTGGTGGCGTCTTGCTAACAATTGATAGCGACATATTATAACGAGGCTTCGTTTATTTCAACAAACCATTCGCATTCGTTATTTCGTCGTAAGCAAAACGTGCAGAATATATTGTTGAAACGTGTAGACGATATTAGTAAACAGCATTATGATTATTTTTATGATTTCAACGAAACATTCGGCTGAAATGGTAGAGGTCCGCAAAGAAAATTATGTCTGTGATAAACCAGTGGCAGTGGTAGATTACAAGAGAGGAAAATGTGCTGTAGATTTATCAGATTAAATGATAGCATATTCTACGTCACATAGAAGAACCCTCAAGTGGTATATAAAATTAGCTTTAGAGTTACTGTTAAATACATCAATTTCAAACGCGATGATACTCTCTAAACATGCAAAAAAAACAAAAATCAAGGTATCAGATTTTAGAATGGCACTCGAAATGCACCTTACACAGTGCCATTCCCCAGAGCCGTCAAATATACTTATTCGACAAAGATTGCGACACGAAATGCAGAAGAAAGAAGGGCAAACGTATCTGGCACGAAAATTTTTCAGAGAGTGGTATAAAAAAAATGTTAAACGGTTAGGACCAAAAATTGCTAAGAATCGGACCAAAAAGGTGACCGACTATTGTGCAGATTGTATCTATGAGCCACATTTATATTTAAAGTGTTTTAACACAGTGCACCGTTAGATGCAAGACTCGTCCTCATTTTTTTTATCGATGTTCTAATAAAAATATTTAATCGTTCAATGGGGCACTTTTTATTTCAAAGTATCTTCTATTTATCGGTTATATTCAACTTTTCATACAATTTTTATAATTCTAAGAAGTTCAAGCGCTCTGGTCATATACGACCATGATGATTTATACTTAAGATCGAGGCTTTGTCGTTTAATAAGCTAGTTTAAACAAACAGAAAAAAGAAGAAGAACGTTAGTCTCGAAAATCGTCAACGAATGACGATAAATTCTAATCAGATTACTTTCGAACATTTTCACGATGATTGGACGTCGTTGCTTGCGATTCTTCGAATTTCAATCGCGTTTATATCAGTACGTTACGTTTTCCTCGGTTTCTTCGTGAACCTTTCAATTCTTTTCTCAGGCCTGGCCTAAACAAGCGAACTGAGATATTCGCAGAACGTGGTTTCGTTAAAGCGCGCGATCTACCGACACAAAACCCGGGAATCCGAAATATACGATTTTTCATTGTACCACTGAAAAATGTGGATATTAACGCGCGTTATTCGATACCGCGATGGCAGGAAGCACGCCATAACGAAAGCGGATTTATCGCGTTAATTTTGAAATAAACACCTGGTGGCGAGAGGAATTGCAATTAGCGTGGGCAATCCCGAATGCGGTTACCGTAGCGGTTAAACGCGAGAGAAGAATTAGAGAGGAGGGTTAACGTTAGGATTAACGAAAATAATTCGAAGGTGAATCGTGGCCGGCGCTTGCTAATTGTTACGGCGATAAGCCACGCGAAAGACGCGTTAATTATTCGAACTGACGGGTTTCTTGGAAATTCGGTTGGTTAACGAGCTCGTAGCGAGCGTGCACAATGTACGTAACGTACAGAGGGGCTCTTTGTAGGTGCTGTATAGGATGAAAGGCATCTTTTAATCTCGCCTCGGCGACTAGGTCGACGGTTAGAAGAACATAGAGGATGAAGGAACTGGCGTTTCCGTGTCCTAGAGGCCCCTGAGACCGAGGCAAAGGGACCGCTCTACGCTTCCGCTAATGATTAACGTAATCCACAAAGAAATTTCCATTGTGCTCTAGCAAACGTTCTAGGTTTTTCAGTCGGCCACTTTGCACACTTTTCTTTATCGCAGTTGCAAGCTACCCGATAGTTCGCCGGTTCCGCTGCAGGCGAACCTGTTCCTCTGGTTGTTACACGGTGGCAGATAATTATCGCGTGAAGAGGTTGCCAACGAGTCGTTTGCATTTACGATACAATGACTCGTAATCATCGATAACTATAAACCATGACCGTAGAGATAACTTCGAACCAGTTTATCGTTATTCGTTTAGGACGGATGAACATAGGCACCCTTGTTCGTGAGTACCAAGGGCTGTGTGTGTAGTTTAGATAAACCCATAAAGAAAATACCCTGACGCGTGTGTAGTGGATTAAGCTGAAGATTCAGCGAGACTAAACTAATCCAAGCTGCGCCACGATAAATCGCAAAAGTTCTTGACACACACAGACCCTTTCTATGTGTTTGAAAAGTCGCGTCGTCGATTTTACGATATACAGCTGATTGGGAGCGGTGTTCTTTCGTTTGTGATAGCAGGCGAGAAAAGGATGTTCGGAAGGAGGCGGTAGACCTCCCCGAGGACCTGGTGCTGCACGATGCGCCTAAGGTCTACGAAAAATTGTTCACGAGGCAATCTCGCGCTAGGCCAAGCTAAATGGACCTTCGAGGCACTTGAACTTGGCTCCGGTGAAAACGCTTCCATATATTTGTAGAGAATCAATTTTTCAAGCGATTGGACTAGTTTAGCTTGCCAACGAAAATGGTTCCGTATAAATGCATCGAAGCAAATGCCCTTGGATTGCCGTAGCTTGCCAATGGATCTTTAACTTTACGAAAGCATTCGATATGTATGTATTGTGCGCGCTATTCGAAAAATTGAAAGGATTTTCCAGATAATCTAGATCGATGATCGCGATTCGTACGAGATCAGCACGGCGAATTTCCCCTATCGATGCACTTTTTAGTCGAAGAGTTCAGCTGCTTTCAGTGTACACGCTACGGCACAGCAACTACTCTATTTTCCTTTGCGGTTGCAAACTCACGAACCGCATAAAGGGAATCTAAGTATATACACGATCTCCCTTTACCTCTGTTTGCCTCTCTCTTTCGCCTTTCTTCTTGGCATGTTGCATCGCCGATGAGATCATCGAAGCTCGATAAACCAACAGAATTCACCGACAGTTAACCGAAGAGCGTCCTCCATTCTATGGCTATGAATACGTTTTTGTATATTACGTTCGACCGGAAATTTCCTTCGATCGTCTATTATCTTTGCGTTGCTTTTTATCCTAGCAATACTTTGTATTTAGCAACAGTAAACGCGGCGCGACAATCAAGTTATCGGATTACGGCGATAAGAGAAATTAAATAATAAAAAATACTTCAAAATCTATTCGATCGAATTAAAAATTCGGTCGATCCATGCATGCATGCATTAAAACGATAAAGAGTGCGAAAACAGTCGAAGAGTTTATCGAAGAATTTTCCATCGAAGAGCAATTTTCGCTGCAATTTGCAACGACCACGGAGTTGGCGACAATAATTTTCCAATACATCTGCCTCTCTCTGTCAAGGCAAGAGATATAAATCTTTTATAGGAATACGTATCGATGCCTCGATAGTCTTCTAAAATTAGAAAAACATCGGCAATAAATTTGGAATATAATGATATGATCGTCCTATGGGTTTTCTACTTTTTCGGCGTCAAATACACGAAACGAGATAGATCTTCAACTTCTGACAGAAAATATTAAGTCGTCCGAAAAGTTTCTTTCGTTTTAGAAGGAAATAATAAGTGCGCGACATTTTCCATTTTATATTATTTTATCGAATTACGTATGATCTATTTTGTTCTATCGAACTAAAGATCGCAACGTTCGACAGATTAGGTTTCATGTTTGTATAATGATGCGTTGTTGTAAAAGACGTGTCTGTAGAAGAAAGACACTTTTCGGACAACCTGATAAACGTTACCACGAATATCAATAGCTTTATTATCGACAGCATTAAAACGAAATTGCCACGGTGAAAGCAGAATAGAAATAGTCATCGGGTTTCTCTATTACGCTGGGCCACATAATCAACAAGCCGTTACGAATTAGTCTCGCGCATCCGATCGTTTTCTCCAGGGAACCATTGGAAAATCGAGATCGCGCGTAATCAGTGAATCGAATGATGCTGGCGCGAAGAGATCAGCTGCGAGTTGCGACGTATGGTAAGCGACCCTACGTAGCAGGAAATTAGATTCGTCGCGGCGGACAGACGCGCTGATAGCGTTCATTCTTCCCCGTGATAACGAGAAACGAGGTCAATTGCCTTACTTCGTTGACGCCGCGAGATCGCTGTTACTTTAGTATCTGTAGCATTAGGCAACGAAGCGATTCTTCTAATGCCTCGGCCACTATACACGTTCTACGATTCTTTCCTTCTTCTCAATTTCTACGCGTCTCTTCGCTTCCTTTCCCCTTTTTTATACTTACTCTTTCTCTCTCTCTCTCTGATCGAATTAAAGCAAAACGACTTTCGGCTACTTTGATTCCGTTCGAGTAATCCTAACACCTCGCCTTTTCGATTGCCGTTTCAAACAACCACTCCCGTTACAAATGTACTCCCGTTACGATCCGAAACTGTTTCAACGATTTTCCCATGGCAATTGTCTATATCGTATCGTTGATGAACAGGACATAGCGCGGCCGTAAACTCAGCATTAATCGTAATATTAAGAAGAACGTTCTACTCGTTGTATTGGAAACGAAATCTTCGTATACTGTGCTAACAAAATTCTCGTATAATTCCAACGTTTCGTTTTCTGTCCTAGACACCGACAACGCGTAACAAGAAACGTATGAGCTACCACGTTTAGCAAATTTTAGCGCGCAAATAAAGATTAAACGAGCGAATAAATTCGAAATCAATTCCCTTCCTGTGTACTTCTTCAACCTGCCTTTCATTCGTGTTTCGCGGATTCATAAACTCCATAGGTAAAATCGATGTCTACTTTTACACGACTGTATCTTCTACTTTTTTATCGGATCGTGGCATTTCGCGATCCTTCCAAAGCGATTCATAGCGCACAAGGATTAAGCGGAACCGGCTAAGAGTGTGCTATGTTTGAGCACCGGGCGATTTATTTATCTCGGCTGTCTATGCTAATGTTTTCAAACTGGTGGCAAACAGCAAGGCAACGTGCACGCGCATCCAAGTAGTTCTCTCTCTCCGGCCGAACATCGGACAAACTTTGCTTCTCGCTTCTATTGGCTGTGTTTACTTGCAGCCGCGCGTATCGTTTTGCTCGACGAGAAGCACCGGAATCGCGTGTAACGTGGAATCGCTGTAACTCTCGAACTGTGCGGTGCACGTGGATGTTTCGATCAACCAGACACCCGACTCTGGCTTTCACCATCCATATACCCACACAGTTTATCTTTGTTCTCTCTCCTTCCAACCGTTTTGCAACTTCCGCGCGACGAGCTTTTTCCTACCGATTAAGCAGCTTTCGCGTAACAGGTCCGAAAGGTCAAATTTCGGTATCACGTAGTATTCGTTAAAATCAGCATCGGTATTCGTGATCGAGCATTCAAATATCATTGGCAGGCAGTGGATTTTTAAGTATTTATTGGAAATTCGACAGTGCAAAATTTTACCATACCAAAGCATCGATAAAATATCCAAAGGACAGTGTCTTCTGTAATATAATATTTGATGGATGAAATAATTTTCTATCGAGGATCTACTATCGTAATTAAGTATATTCGTAAAAGTATAAATTTGCATAAAATTTGCATTGATCATTAGTCGATCGTAGGTGTTTATGGAAATTCCTATTTTTGTAATTGTAATTTACAAAATGCAGATACAAAAATGTTTAATCCGCCGATACATTACAAATTCTTAATTGTTCAATAAATTGTAAACTGTCGATCTTGTAAAGAGTTTGCTTTGAATATTTTATATACGAAGGGTCCACGGGAAAAACGAGGAATTTTTATGCATTTTGAGTTTGACATATTTCCGTATGTTCCTGCGTGTGCTCTTCACCGCTGGTTATATCGCATTAATTTTCCCAGCTTTACGATAATTATAAGAAATTGAGTTGCACAGGGCATTTTTCATTTCACACGGTTTAACGTGCCATATATTATCTAAAATTACAAGTAAAAGCTGAGGATGATGCAGAATAAAACGAAGGATAAAATGTTTCATCTTCGCGCAATATCTATGAGAAAATACGAAGTTGCCACATTGTATTTATACCGAAGAATAAACTTTCCTTCTCTGAGAAATGTTCAAATTTCACGTTCCTTTCTCCCGTGTACCCTTCGCACTTTTGCCTGTCAAGTGGATTCTACGCGTTCTTTGTACCGTCAAACTTCTCCTAAATACAAAAATACCTGCACTCTGATAATTAGTAGCTGCAAGTATTTTTATGTTGTTTGATAGGGATTCGACGATACTTCGCTCGGTTTCAACCGCAGACTATCCTCGTCCATCTACCTCGCGTCGAAAATACTACGGAGCCGCTCGTTTATTTTGTTTTCAACGCATCTCGCGTTAAGAGGATTCATCGGCTTAAAAATAGCTCGGCACAAAACACATCTCCGGAACAGCTTCGAAGCGAACACGATGCGCGAACGAAAACCGTGATGAAGTCCGTGATGGAGCTTACGACGCGATGGAAGCTCCAGGCTCGGCTTCGTCGCGGTCGAATATCCTCGCCCTGCTGTGTCATCGATGAAATTTCTGCCGCGACCTCTCGTCTCTGTGCGACAGGTAGGTCACAGTTAATGCTGCTATTCTGGATTACGTATTCGCAGTGCGGCGCGACATTTGCATCGAAATTGTTGCAGCGTCGACGCGGCGGCCCGTATCTAGCATTCCAAGTCGGCTGCGTAAATGCAGACATGTGCCCGAGACAGTCGCAGCGTTTGCTAATTACTCATCGATTTTTCTTCCACCCCGCGCCTAAGATAATTCACGAGAAATCTCGCCGCCATGGTAAGGTTCGATGCAGACGAGCCACTTTTTTCCCGCAACCAAGTGTCTCTAAATGGGAATATACAGTGGCTACAGAAGCTATCGACCCGCTGTTGTACTTTTCGTAGCATTTGTATATGCGATTAATCAGATTCGATTAAATCTTTGTATGATTTAGCAGTGCTTCGTACGATTACAGAAATTTCTCGCCATGTCAATGAAATGTTGAATTTACAAAACTCTTTATTGGAAAATTTATGGTATCGTTATAATACTTTTTGTAGTTGCTGTATAGGTAGCGACGAAACAACGCTGGTTGCCAATACGTGGTAATAAGTGTGTAATGTGCGTAAAGTGTGTAATAGAAATGCAGATAAGGCGACTTCGCAATCGTGATAGAATCGAAAAGGAAGTGATATAAATACATGAGCGATTATCGCTCGTAATTATTCCAACGATATACTGCGCTTTTACCGTAAGATCTAAATAAGGAACCGTTGCTATTGTTAACAACAATCGAACGACGAACACTGTTTTAATTGTGTCGTTAGTTTAGAAATTGTACGTGGCTGGAATTTGAATTACTCGAACGATGTACATGGAAAGTGTAGTTATTAAAAAACGATAGTCCCTGCTTGTTATCTATACGTCGATGTTAACGTTTAAAACGCGATCGTGCGAATACTCGTTCAGAGAAAATGACTAAGAACGATCTAAAATATCTAAAAATGAGTCTGTCTCTAGGATGAAATAATTTATGAATCGAAAACGACCACTGTTTTATCTTCTTCTAAAATGCTTAAAATGGTCGCGCGAATGAGACTATCTTCTAATCACAAGAGAGACAATATCTTCGAATGCGAATTTTATGTTCAATAATTTAATAAACGACAATTGAATACGTCTGCAAAACTCATGCTACAACACTGGATCGTGTCACGGTAGATTCCGAGTATACGAAGGATTAAATATACTATATATTACATTATATTGTATTAGAAAATACGATAAACGTAGATATATTGCGTATATAAGAAGAGAGTGACGAAGCTTCGAGAAATGCAACTTACGTTCTCTTTGGTCGAGGAGATGTGCCGCCTGGTCCTGCCGTGATAGACTCGCGGTCTAACCAGCGTGTGCCTGCTGAAATCTGGGGACGGTCCTGCAACAGAGTCGACCAGTGGAAATCGTTAGAGAAATATTCTCTTCCCTTTGTTGCGCATATTTTAACGAGCGGACGGCGTTCGAAAGGAAAATCGATCCCTCTGCGCGGTGAGCAGAGGATTATAGTTTGCTGGCAAGAGTCCCGCGGGAATGCCCTTGTTCCGAAATTTGCCCGCGGGAAACGCGTCCGACAAACAGCGGTCCGCGTTTCCCGTGCTTCGATGCTAATTACATCGAGAGACAGAGAGAACGAGAGGTCCTTGACATCCAGTCGAACAATGAGCAAGCTCGCTGCCTCTAGGGCCAACTCTAGTTCAATTTTCACAAACGCCACCAACTTTGCTTCCTGCCTCCGTTTTCCCAAGTATCGACCGCTCCAACCTTGTCCATTCCTCCACTCGACGGAGAATTCATGGATACTTTTGTCCTACTTGGTACAATTGGTAGACAAGTAGCTGTTAGAATCTTTAGTTACAAGTTTTAACTTATAAAGAAATTGCTAAAATGTCTATCCTCTCGAAGGTTCAATCTATCGGGTAACCAAAAACGTTGTGTAGCTTTTTCCATGACAGAAGATGCGAATGTCCAGGGACATAAGTTACAAAATCTAGAAACTTAAGTCTATTCGCTGAAACTAATTGCTCTTAGCTTGCTCAACGTTTCTTTTTCGCGGAGTTGGACAGTAACTATAGTGACGGGCAGAAGAAAGTGTATAAAATAAGAAACATAAGAAAAACACCGGAATTTCGCAAAATCATACTTAATAAGAGATAACGAATAAACGATTGTTATCAATATAGTAAACAATTTTTAATCAATTTTAAACTTTCCTTTATCCGTCGCTGTATGTACCTAGATAATGGCGAGTACCTGTGTGAAATTAACAATTTTCTAGAAAGTGGAGTCGATTTGCTTTTTAAGGAGCTTCTATCGTTGAAAATTTTTCACTGGCTCCGTAGTTACGAGATGTATCGTACCGTCTGTAATACGTTTTACAGACCGACGATTTCAGTGGACGCACGCGAATCGACGTAATTTCGTTACGTTTCCATTGCAACCGGTTCTGTACTATACTTTCACGATTACCTTCTCCTTCCGTGCGCGCATCGCAATGGCCGATGAATTCCACGGTAGATTGCGAATTGATCGGAAAATGCATTTAATTCAGGCTAGTCTAATTGGGTCGACGCGGCGCAAATTCAAAGCCATAATTACTTCCCGATTGTCTAACGGATTTAAAGCTATCCACCTGACTGTTACGGCATTCGATTTGTCGTTAATTTCCTGTTGACGTTCTAGCCGGAAATCAAAACCGGTTACGACGTTGCTGGCCGAATCGCGCGAATTCTGACAAGACTATAATCGCATCGAATGAATCATCGCGACGTTGACGCGCTACAGGCTCTCTTTTCCATGCAACCTCATTGTTATTGTGTCACGTCTTTTCGCGATTACGCTACCGTTCATGTGCTATCGCGTTCCGCGATCAAACGCTTGCTTCCTTTCGATAAGTTGTACTTTAATCCTTTGAAAACAGCTGTCACGTCGATAGACGACGAGACGAAAATTTCATGGCACGTGGCTGTCGTTATTGATCGATATCAGAATTCTAGTTGGGTTTAAGGGAAGACGAAAATTATTTATGCATAGTCATACGCCAAATATATAATAAGCGTTAAATATAGCCCCATCGAATATCGAAATTTATTAACGTAATAGATAATCGACTGTTCAAATACTTTGCGAATTTCTACGAAACGAATGTTTGCAATGTCTCGCAGTTCTTATATATATTTTCAAGTTTGTTTCAAACTTCGACGATATAATCGTGATAAAGGTGTGACATAAGAGTGTTAGTGAAATTTATATTATATTATAGTATAATATATTTGAATAAAAGCTATCTATAAGCAATTGAAAATTTTATAGCACGTGACGAAGCGTAGTTATTACAATACTCGCACGAGTTACAAAGCTCTCGGTCGGGATGATTTTCAGGCAGCATTACGTGCCATAATCCGCGTTATATGAATTCAATTACGGCCACAAGGTGCAGCCTCGGCACGAAATATTTGCGACAGACCAGTGCCACCAGAATATAATATTCGTCACGAGCCGATGCGTTACACGAGCGTTCGCAAAATGATGCGGCCAATCCGCTGCTGAACGTCCACGTTCGATATAATTATCGCTAATGCGAAAACGTTTATTACGCCATGTCTAACTGATTTGTGGAAATCTCGTTTTGCTCCATTATTAATCTCCTTCGCTGCGTGCACGTGCACGCTCTACCCTGCGCAAACTCTCGTTTGCAAAAAAAAAAGATCCCACACGATCGAACCAATTATTAGTGAAATTTTGAAAGTTACAAATTACCGATACTAATATCTTTTCTTGCACCGTAGAATCAATAGAATGGATAAAATGCCGCGAGTAAATTGTACGGATTAAATGTCAGCTGATGGTAATATTTCTCATATTTGACGCTTTTAGATAACGCGAGTGATAAATAATTATACGAGAAATTTCATACGAACGTGAATAATATTATTAATTTTGTTATCGATTGAGTCAAGTTACATGCCGTAGCTTGCACAATAGTATATTGCTACGAATATTTATAAAGCGCACTAATAATATCGTGCTCGCAGAGGAAATTGCAACACTTTTTCTGCGATTTCGCGTATTTAAGGTTTTGCTTATTTTGGCAAGCGACCTATCAGTTACCTAACTCGCAACTCGCAAAATTGTAAAAGCTGTTTGCGCAAGTGAACTTTACGAACTACGATTTGTTGCGAGTTCGCTAACGTTATTAGTTGCCAACTAATAGCGCAAGACGCCTCTGGGACGCGATTAAACGAGCGTTAAGCGGAAAAACTAAAAAAAAAAAGGAGGGGAGGAAAGTTGGAAGTTCTTTGAGCATCGTTTGCGTCAAGGGATAAAGTTGGTCGTTCGGTCTATCGAAGGGACCTTGTTCGCGCGTACATTTGGCCGATCTTTTTGCGAGCCGTCCTTTTTTCCTTTGGTCACCCTTGACGTCAATCTCGTTCCCATAAACAGCGCACATGTGCGCATGTTTATGACGGTTCCGTTCGCGGCATCGCCACGACTCTACGCGGTTTAAACGGCCAATCAAAATTCCACGATGACCCACATTTTTCTCCATCAACGATACTCCAGCTTCTACAGGACCTCGTTACATCGATTGCCTGCTTCGTCACCTTTACGTTTCAATTGGACACCAAAACTAATGGTTATTCGTTTAAAATTTCTACGGAAAAGATGAATCCAGAGCAGTGATCATTAAGGAGCGCGCAGACGATCGGTATTATCGCTAATATTTAAAGTCTTCGACGTTGTACTGACAATATATACGTATTGATCGTTTAGAACGTCTCTTTGAGGGTTTCTGTTGAGAACCTCAAGTTCGATAACCTTAACATTATTGTCAATATTATCGTCGATAATACTGATCGTCGAAACGCGTCTTTATTAAGCAAATGTTCGAAAACGCGAAATTACTAGAAGATATCAATTTTTCATATTGCACCTAATTACGAATAACCATTACAGATGATTCGAATCTGTTTGGTTGTTGGTAATCATTATCTCGACGATGGAAATCGGTTTTAGTTACGAGTAATCATTATTGACGATGAGAACACTTTTTGCTTGCTGGTAACCAGTATAGGCGATGGAAATATTTTTTGATTAGTACTATTCTCACTATCGATGACGATCTATCTTCTTGGTTATTGTCGATCATCGTCGAATATTTTGATCGATATTATTGATAGTTTCAATGTTACTAATAGCATTGTGAAATTGAAGATGATGGAAAGTGATAAAAAGGAAGTTTATCGACGTCGATAATGATCGCTAGTAAATCACACGATATTTTCACCACCCATAATGGTTATTGGTAACCAAACGAATCTTCCTCATCGATAACAGCAGTCGAACAGATTTTAATCATATACAGGGTGGTTGGTAACTGGTGGTACAAGCGGAAAGGGGGTGATTCTACGTCAAAAAGGAAGTCGAAAATATAGAATAAAATTTTTTTTTTTAATTTTTCCATCGAGAGAACGATCTACAGTGAGATCCGTCGTAACGAGACGCGATAAAGTGGACGCGTACCGAGCGAAAATTCAAAGTCGATTTTCTCGAAAACAAAGCCTCGAACGAAAAATTTGTATTCTATATTTTCGACTTCTTTTTTCGCGTAGAATCACCCCCTTTCCGCTTGTGCCATCAGTTACCAACCACCCTGTACGATGGTTATCCACAATCAAAATCATTTAAGTTGATCAACGAATTCGTACTCTACAACTTTTTAAATTTGTGTTATAACAAAGTAATGGTTCACGGTTTTAATCGACCTGTGTTCACGGTGGCGTGGAAGGCTCGTCGTTCGGTAATCTGAAAATATTTAATCTCGGTAAACCGTACTTGAAAAAAGACCTCGTCTCGCCTCTCCAATATCCAGTAGGAATAGTAGAATGTCTTCGACTGTCGGGTAATTCGACCAACTCTTTCTCTCCTCGGGGGATGGAAATTACGGTTGCTCGGTTAAATCCGAGCTAACTGAATTCCTTGATAAATTCCAACCATCGAGGAAACTTTGTCTGGCGAGGAAACGTGAGTTATTTGCGCGAGCCCAGTTTCACCGAGGGTTTGTCGATGTTCTTCGCGAATTCCCCGTCGAAAGCGATATTTTCGCTTGACGTTTGTTGCGGCAAAAATAAGGGCCACATCCATTTTTTTAAACTGAAGTTTAATGTCGTATCATTTACAGGGTTATTCGCGCACAGAAGTATTCGAACACTTTCCCGCAAAAAAAAAAAAAAATACTTTTGTGTAACGTATTACAATGCTATAATTACCAGAATATCTACTTATTGCGATTGTCATAAAAGTCTAACGAATCTCACTTTATTACTTTACGTTACAAGACACGCGTATGATACGGACGAATTAAGAGATTTATAATAAAGTAATTAAAAAAGCAAATACCGTGGAAATCATTCGATTTAACATTGCAAAGTGTGCAAATATTTATGCCAAGTATTTAACGGTATACTGTATGCATTCTGAACTTCCATCTACTATAACAAGACAATTATCACGAGCACACTAATCAAAAATTTGAAACCGGTCTAAATATACAAGTTATTTACGACAAACCATATATTTAGTAGAAAACTAGTAGCGTTATATAATAAGCGTTAAATACAGCTCCATTGAATATCGAGGCTGGCCGATACGATGGATAATTGACTCCTTAAATACTTTCACTAACTTTGCGAAATACGTATCCTGCGTGAAAAGCAGACAAAAGAGGGCAAGTCTGTAGCCATCTCGGCGCTGTTTCTCGCTCGGCTTTTCCATGTATCGTTCACCGGGAACGAACAAAACACGAAGCGTGAGGTCTGCCAAAGCATAAATGATAATTACAGTTCATTTAATACCTACGCTCAGGCGACCCACGCTCCAACGCTCGTACTCGGCAGAATGACGAATCGCGAGCCAAGCCCCTCTTCTATTTCGAACGCACAACTTCGTTGGCTTTGAGGCGCAAATTTTTTTCTGACCCTTTCAGAGGAAACGAAGTCCGATCGAGACGAATTGAACGCAGGTCGATTTGATCAAGGCCGAATACTTTGGCGTCCGAATCCGGTTCCCTCTGATCGATGCATCCCGACGATATTTTTAGTTCGCGACTCTGTGTACGGGATTCGAGCTTCCGTTTAAAGAGGAAGCTTATCTTTAATGACATCGCGGTGACCAAAGTTGCAAGAACACGGGACGAAAATACCAGCATCGACGGGAATTAGTTTGAAAACCCGTTGAAGAAGCGATACGTCGATGATATTGCACGTGTGTGTGTGTAAAAGTGACACAACTCCGTCAAGCTTTTCAGGAAAACAGCTTGCTTAGCCGAAAGCATCCGGACGCTTACCACGGGACTATTTTATCAATATATTATTCGAAATTTTGTTGGCACTGTAACGAGACACGACTGTCGTGATTATAATAGCAACATTTGAAACGAATTCAGAAATGCACATAGAAGTTACGAGACATACACACCTAGCAAAAGATCAGAAGAAGGAATAGTACACAGTGTTGAACGTATATACAATTAGTGTTAACGATAGTCTCGCTACATAGTGAATAACTGAGTGTACAAATATCTTCGACCTTTTGCAAAGCGTATGCTTCCAATAAATATTTTGTAACTTCCGTATACGCTTTCAGACCCGTTTCAAATATCCTTGATATAATCACGATGAAATAATTAGGGCATCTCCCAGTCTCGATACAATTTTGCTATTTGCTGTACATCGTGAGTTCTACATTACACGCGTGTTTTAATAAAACCATTGATATATTACTAGTATATAATTTCTTCGTTGTATACTTATTATTCGTCCATGTCTCTATTACGTAATTTCTTTTCTCAGCTACTTAATTTTTTCCACTCTCGAGCCGATATAATTAACTTTCCAAACTTTCGTGCGAGAACGTACATAGAAAGTTCCTAAGAGCGTTCGAATACTTTCGTGAGTCACTGCACGTTGAAAACTATTCGAAGAAGCGACACGTTCGTGATATGGCAGGCATATTCGAAAAACGACACAGTTTCATTATGAAATTACGATATCTAATAATCGACGTACAATACTTCAGTGGGAAAGTCGAGAAATTGGGTTCGCGGTCGCAAAAACACGCGATAGAAAAGAACGGTGTCGAGTAGAAAACTTGCATCGACCAAGTTTCTAGTTGCAGTTCTCTCGGTGTTGATCGAGTAGAGACGGGAAGAAAGTTTGAGAGACGCTGTCGGCGTTAACGATGTCCGTCGTAAAACGCGATGTGGACGCAACCGACGAGGGGGAGGCCAGGCGTTGAGAACGAGGGAATTAGCGACGGTCAATTAGGTCGTTGTTAATTCGGTGTACGGCGCGCATACGTGCGTGTGTTAAGGCATATGCGAAGGCGGATCTGCATTTCGTGTGTTCCCATGCCCACTATCCCGATTTCACATGTGTCCCGTGGCACCGGGATATGTCCGTTAGCGAGGGAAACCTTGCGCCAGCCTGAGAAGATTCCACTGAATTCAACGATCCGTTCGTTCAACGACCTCGTGATATTATCAACTTTATCAGGTGCCGACTAAACCGGTGTTAAATTTCGTTATAAATCGAGCAATTGTAGATATTTGACAAACATACGGGCGATTTGACCGAGCGACGATGCGAAGCTGGTGCTTCGATGTTTCGGTCGTCTCGGTATAGTTGTTCTTGGTTGAATCGAATTAGGACACGGAAAATTCAGTTTCGTAAGTGAATTGATTATGCAGACAGGATTAGAAGAATGGATTATATACACGCGCGTATTGTTATTAGACAGATGGTAGATTGTTCTTGATTGTTCAAATTATTGCCGAAGCAGCTTCTCGGCTTCTGCAAAACGGATCGAGATGAAACGTAACTGTGATTTTCTTTTCCGGACACTGAGCTACAGGCGCACAAGAAGAAGGGAGAAAATAAGATTAAAAATTCGTTCGGTAGTTTGTACGTGATGCGAGGAGAAATAGAGAAACAAACGGGCAGGCAAGAATTCCAAAGATTAGATCTTTCGACTCCGTAGCTTATGAGCTGTTCCTGGATGACTGTTTTATCTTCTTTATTGAATGCACAGACACAATACTTCTGGCGTTTTATTATATGTATAAATAGAAACACAGTGTTTCTCAGAATAAAGCTTTTTGAGACTATGGTTATCGATAAAAACCTAACTAATACTAAAAAGTAGAATTAAAACTCTCGATTAATCGACCAACAATTTGCTCGATTTATCATTTTATTTCATAGACTTTCTCCATAAACGTCCTTATATATATCAAACGCACTTTAGTAATTGATAAATTTTGCTAATAGAATTCACTTACGTTTTTTAATTTCCTTAAAAAAAAAGAAGTAACGAATGTTAAAAGTTTCAAGTGCTTCTAATTCGATAATCGATAAAGAATTGTATTATCCCAACGTTTCATTGCTGAATAATAATTCAAACGAAAGAAATAATGTGTCTATACGGTGGTTTCAATTCGTGAGGTTTCTTTTCTCGTTGCAGGTGAGTTACGTCGATCGAAATATACCGTGGAATATCGTTGGTAGAGCCGGGTCGACTTGTAGATTCGGTCGTGAAACTGCCGATATCGATACGTTCTCTGACTCGTTCCTTCCTTCTTCCTTTTTTTTTTTTTTTTTTTTTTATTGCGGGAAGAGAAGTTTCTACGAGGAACATTATACTCGACTCCTGCAGCTAGACGCTTTCGAATTAATTGCTACGTGAATGAACGAAGCCGGGTTTAGTGAATGGACCAATCAGAGCTCCATTTCTGCACTGGTTCGCCGATCCCCGTCTGCACTCGTTAGTCAATTAAACTTCGTAATTATAGTCGGTACGGAGGTTCGGCGGGACTGGCAAAGGCATGTGACGTAGTATGACTCACGACGGATGTTACAAACTGCTCGATATTTTACGCAAATATCCACTGTTAATCGTTCATCGTTCGTGTTCGTATCGGTACAATGCCTCTTCTAAGTACAGATAAAAGAACGTTATTAAACTAACGTTTGTACTAAAATTCGTTTACCACATTGGTAACAGTCATCTAATTTCTTGTGTGCATTATATTTGTTCGTCGCTCTTATTAAATATAAATCCGTTTCGTAAAATTATTGTATCTTTTACGCTTTTTCTAGCATACAGTGAAGTACAGTTATTGGAACTTATTGGAACGAAAGTTTAGTTAATGCTCGTATTAAATGAACTTTCGTTTATCTCAACGCTAGCTCTTATTACGCGAACAAAAAATAATAGTTAGCGGAGAAGATTGATAAACTCTTATTGTATGAACTCTAATTATATAAACTGTTTGTCCCCGGACAAGTCCGGATAAATGGGATTTCATTCTAACAAACAATTCTGGAACGTTATGAAAGTTATAACGAACGAGCCTTGCTAATAAAATCGAAAGGCTACAACGAACCTTTGAGCGTGATGTTATAACGGAAGGATATTATCGATTATACTTTCCTTAGTAGTGAAATCCTATTCTCAACAAAAGGTCTCATTTTCTTATACTTTAAAGCCTATCTATGATACCTGTCGGTGGAGTCGAGTGGTTTTCTCGCTTTCTGACTTTCCTTATCAAAATGCAAAGATTAACCGTTCCAGTTTACACTAATTCCACTTAACTTACTTTCCAGTATATCTCAATTTATGGAGTTGATCAGCGTAGCTTTTACACGACTCGCTTATGAATGGGAGTTTATAGTATTCGTCTGCATTCACTTGCCCGTCGCATCGATAAATCAAAATTAAATCCGCATCCCGCGCGCTTTTGTTATTTGCGTCTCGTTATATCAAACGAGATAAGGAGTTATTGTGTCTCGTGTGAGATGTTAGTGCGTATCAGCGTGTCGCGATAGCGTGTGCTCGTTTCGCCGATTTATTAACATTAATTATCACTGGCATTGACACTAATATTTATAAAGAAATATTTACAACACACAATTTTATATATTATATATTATATTATATAAACGAACCACGTATTTGTTTTGCCTGTGAGTCGAGCTTCTTGGCTGGCGTTGAATCTCATAGATCTTTGGTTCTCTTCGCGCGAGTCGAAGCGTTTTCCGGGGACGATTCGGTCGCATTCACCGGATTAATTTGCGCCCGAGCAACGCGAGCGTGAAATCGATTTATCAGACCCATTCTCCCCTATCGGCCTCCGTCTGCAACCAACGATTCTCCTTCAGCTTCGGCGCATCTTTCCCGCTGGCGCAACTACGGCTAATGCGCTCGCGGATGGAATCTCAATGGCCGAGGTGCGCTTCGTCCTTTCCTGTTTTCACCGTTTTTAATTCGCTAATTCCTTTGTTCCGTAATCCCCTTTGTCAGGTTTTTCTCCTCCACTGGAAATCTCCTACAACATCGAGATCCCTTCTGTACACTTCGTTTTTGCTTCCTTTCTTTGCCACCCTCTGGATACAGAAATTAGTTCGCTAACGATGTTTGGTCAATGTTTCGCGTTCTTGCTCTTTCTCTCGGCTTTCTTTTCCTATCGTGATTACATGGCGAATCGATTTTAAAAGATCGGTAGATACGAAATATTGGCGTCTGCGTGTATGTACAAAAGTGAAATACCCGGACTACGAATATTCATGCATTTATGGGAAATTTTAAAGGATAAGCAAAAACGTATAAAACGCACGTAATATGCTAAAATATGTAAAATATTCGAAACGAAGTACTCGTTATGAGATTTAACGAGTGAAATAAATTGTTATACAGATTCCACTTCTTTGCGTATGTTGATAAAAATCCGCAGTTCGGATAGACATAAATTACGCAATTACGATATTCCAACGACGTTTCGAAAACAAGATTTCAGGAAAGTTCTCTATTCTCGGATTACCTAGCCTTTAAGATACAGATCAGATAAGCAGAATTTTTTCCAAATTTAGAAAATTGCCTAAGATAAGATAAGGAGCGTAAATTAAAGATTAAAGAGTATTATTTCAAATTTCGAATGACATACTTCTAAACTATTCCAACGCTTTTACAAATCTTCTACGTGTACATTATAAAAAACATTCTGAAATCTCATTACTACTAACGAGGCACGGTTATCGCGAATATAATATAGGTCAAATTTGAAACGAGCCTGAAGATATATTTATATAACAGTTACAAGATATTTACAGAAAGCACGCAAAGAATAGTCAATTATTCGTTGTATTAATAATCTACGATATATAGAGAGATCATCTTTGGCATTAATCGTATATTTAAAAAAAACACGTTGGAAAAAGTGCCCGACATTTAATTAATTTTTGTTACTTTACTTCTTATTGAAAAAGCCCTTTCATTCGATTGCCGAGTTACAAAGAGGTTGATTTCGGTGAAATCAATTTTCGACGAATCCCTCGTTCGTTCAACAGTCGAACGAATCTCTGTCAAAGCGCGCGTAAATCTGGCCGACCGAACACGCGATTAATCATGGCACGTGGATTTATACGAACATGTACTACCGCGCAATCGGACGCACTCTTTTTTTCCAAACGCGTATCGAAGACTGCAATTTTGCTGGCGAAAGAGAATGAGACGGATAAAAGGAGGAAGAAACGAATCGGTTTGCGACATACACCGGTCACAGGTGAACAAAGTGAAACGAGATCGAATATTCGACGAACGAAATCATACTGGGATTTTCAAAGCTCTCTGTGTTCCAAGATCAAGCAGAAAGTTTCCTATGAATCGATACACCATGTTGGAAAGGAGAAAAAATTCAAATGCAATAGGAACGGGACGTAAATGTTGGGCTTTCGAATCCTCTATATGCTGTATTCACTCGAGCGTGTAATACCGCCGAGTAGAAGAGGGTGGAAGCCATAGAAGGAATCGGAAAGCTTCCGTATAAAGATCTTTCTCGATCAAAATCCCTTCGTGTTTTGTGGATATACACTATCGACCGTAAGTACTTGAACTCTTCCAAATGATTGCAAATACGGTGGTGAATAAAAGAAGGTTTATCATCGATACACAATGAATTTTAATAACTTTTGCTAGTAAACATTTCTCGCGTTAAGAGAATAGATCGTATTGGTATATTTAAGCAAAGAATAGGTTAAGTAAATTTATGGCTAGGTCAGCGTATAAATGATTTATGTAAATATACAAAATACGGACGGATGAGTATAAGGAAGGCGAATTCATCTCTAGACCGAAATAAAAATAGATTATTATTACTAAAGATTTTTTACCATGTTGATAACAAACATCCCTTTCCTGTTCTATATTATATTTTTCTTCACTCTACTTATTAAATATAAATCCACCTCGTGAAATTAAAGTGTTCTTTTATATTTCTTACTTTATGAACTTGCTTCTCGCTGCCATTGTATATGACTCATATCATTGAAAGGTTTGGCTATCGGCTAATGTAGTTACATTCATGATCTCTTTTCCAGTCGTACCACCAGTTTGTTCCGTACTCAAATACCCTGTACGACTTCTAGTTATATAAATTGCTTGTTTCCCGACGATATATAGCAGCGAAGTTCTCCTGTATCCACGAAATATTCAGAATCGGGTCGGCACGCATACACAGTGGCTGCGTCGATATTTCTGATGCTCGACGGGAGCAGGGCAGACGCGGTGTTTTCCTACTCCAGAAATAACGTCGCGTTTCTCGTCTCTACTCCTCGACGTTCCCTTTTCCCCTTTTTTTTTCTTCTTCCCTCTTTTTCTTCGTCGTTTTCCCTTTATTTCCGTGCCGGTTTCTGGTCCCCGTTAATTCTCACTTTCTACTCAGCGGCGCGCGTCAACGGAAGCAGATTTCTTAATGAGACGAATGAAATAATAAGGAAAGCTATCCGAAGACGCGCAACTCGTTCGATCTGGAGTACCTCGAACGAAAGGATCCGACTAATTCTGTTGTGTATTAATGGACTGCCACGGATAATAATTCTCCGCCCGTTCGTACTATCGACTCGCTGAAAATTCTCTCGGATACCGGACGAGCAACGCCCGTGATTAATTATTTCCGCGTCTGCCGCGATTCCACGTTGAATTCGCGCGTTCGACCGTTCTTGGCAAATTCGACGAGCGTTCCATCGCTTGCGCGTAACCTTCGAGCCACGCTGAGACTTTGACTCGTTGCCTTCGGGTCGTTTAACTCTTACACCGTGCGATTAATTTCAATTTTAAAAGAAGCTCTCTCTTCGCTTCTCGAAATATATTGCCAATACACGAATGTTACTAATCTAACAACCTTGAATTGTTTCAAGCGAGATTCGTTTGTCTTTACTATCAAACCTTACCGCGTAAACGACTTCATATTTTACGCGATTTTCATCGACTAACAGTCTTTACGAACAACTGTTCAAATTCACGTAACGTCGTCAAGCATTCTAAATTAAGATCGTCATTAGATGAGACACGAGGTTTCGTTAATTTCACAATTATCTACAAGTTTCTAGTTAAACGACAATGTTCAATCTCGTTTCACCAACGAATTAACGAGAAACAAAGACGACGAGCCTCGAAGATAGAGTTGAAACTAGAAACAGAATTCAAGCGGATTTCACGTTCAGGAAAATCGTGGGTGGACTGTCCTCGTCATTATCTTCCCGTCTTTCGTATCTACTTTACCTCGGATAACGTATCTTCGTTATTGCCGTGTCTGTTTGTGTGTCGACCGATGAACGCTTCCGGTCTTGCAGCAACGTCTCTTACGAAAACGATTCGCTGTTTGAGAAACTCTGTGCACTTGAAGCTGTCCGACGATCGTGAATGGCCCAAGCTAGTGATTAATCGAGATGGTAATTAGGCGGTGTTAAGCCTCGCGACGGATAGTCGACGACACCGATCGACGATGGAATAGTAAAGTTTCGAGGATGCGGCTAGCAGCCATTAGCGGGATAAGAGCGATCGAGAAACGCGGTGCTTCGGCTCGAGTAATGGCTTTCCGATAACAAGACCAGAATCATCGCTCTTCGTTTCTCAGAGTCGCGGTATAATTATTTATAATTATTTTATTTTATTAATTTCGATCGTATCGATGCGCTGTCGCGCCCTTGTTCCGTTGGAAAATGGGCGACGATTCTAACCCATCCATCGTAGTGGAAAGAAAAGCTATAAATTGTTACGATTTTTATACTTATTACGACGATACACTAATCGTTACGTGTATCCTACTTTAAAATCTCCCATATAGAGATTGCATATTATCCAATTAGGTAAATAATTATATTGGAAATATGCAGATGAAACAACCTTTTTTTTTTTTAAACTTTGCAACATGATTATCGCGTTTTAATTCACGGTAAAATGGTTAACGATGGGTTTATTGGAAAAAAGAAACGCGCCAGAACCGAACCAATATATACTAAAGACTGCGGATGTTCATACAAATTCATATTCTTATGATTACAGCTGACTTGTTTACCGGGGAAAACGAGTGAACTCTTCTTTTGGATTAATAATCTTTTAGATACGACTATTTCGTTGTTTACTTATGTTCTCTTAATGTTCTGTTAACGTTCTATTAACGTTTTACTTTTAGTGTTCTCTCAAAAATAAATAATATTGTATTTATACTGGTAAGAAATAAATTCGACCCAGTAAAAATTTATTTACCTTCGTTTATCCGTCTAAAATGAAGAAAGATGTATTGAAACGACATGCAGTGTCATTTTATAATAACATAAATATCATATTCTTTAACGATAGCTTTTATGGAATTGGAACAGTGACGGAGAAAAAATATTTAATTGAATTAATCAATCACCAGATCTTTGTTATCACATATCACATATGCTGTGACAAGCATATAGCCTGCATTGCCATATATTTTCTCAGTGATTGAAAAGGTACAAAGCCACCGATATTATATCTAATATATCGACAACGGTTTCGTATTATTCAAACATGTAACGTAAAAACATATTCATAACATTTTGTTTACAGCATCCACTGCCTCTCTTTAATGTTTTATTTAACAGTAGTTAACATTTTTATAGGATACCGCATGGAGCTCAAATTGTTATGATATACCATATCAAGTTTCTGCGTAGCCCACACGGTTCCAAGGCAGATGTATAATCAGAAATATTTTAATGAATTTTTAATGACTTTCCGTAAAGTAATCTGCTAACGCTTATGAACTGAGGTATACCCGTCTGTCGAGGGACACTTTATCGGAATAGAAATCCTGGCTAAATTCGTGGTACGAAAGATCCGGCAACCAGTGCTTTCATATGATGAAATAATCAAACTCGGGTAACTTTATATTTAACCTTATATTTTTTCGCGTTGTTTTTCACCGGACAAAGGCACGCGTGTTTTAAACTCGGTACGGTGTATGATCACGGAAACCGTGCTTGATTAAACAAGCGACGCGTTCTACACGCCTTTGATAACGTTAATAGGACGGGAACTGTGATTTTTCGTTTGAATTTTACCCTGCGATAGATCAAAAGGGAGAGAGAAGGAAAAAGTACAAAACGGCAATAATAAAAGAGGAGAAATAATGCAGGAGGACGAGATGAAAGAGCCGGCGGTGTCGGGAAGGGCGGTTTTAAAGCTACGGTTAGGACGCCGTTCACGAGATTAAGAAACAGTTCGCGGACCACGCAAGGACGCTAAAAAAGCTAATTAGCAAAAAGCGGCGGGGAGGGAAACGCGAAACGGTGCTCGAAGGAAAGTGCTCCAGGATTCTTGAAAGAGCTCTTATGCGTTCAGGACGCGTAGTAGCGAGAGCGGGGCGATGACACACGCCCAATATAAAACGTGATGGTGTACGTGCGAGCACGCACTTTCACGCACACCTACGCAAGTAGCCAAGCAGCCGGCATCCCTTCGTATTGCTCCCTCTTTCTTTAGTCGTTGGCCTGGCTCTCTTTTTCTACGTGTCGATGCACGCAGTGCGTTACACTTCGTGGAAGCTCGAGGTTACCGAATGGGGACCGGCCCCAACCCGGCGCCGCGCCGCCGACAATTTCGGGCATTCGAATCGGCCGGAACGCGACTTGTATCGATCTCTCGCTCTCTCTTCCTTTGTATGCAATACCCCGAAAACTACCCGCTTTCCCGCGAGTCCCGTTACGCACCATATCCTCCCTTTTTCCCTTTTCTTCCGATTCTCCAGGCAGACTTCCTTTCTTACGAGGGCTGCGTCAGACGTGACCTTCGCTAAGCATTTCAACGAAATTTGGTATGGCCACTGATTCGCTTCTACACGTAGGATAAATAGGATTGGAGATATACGTGTAACATCATTAACGACCACATTGTGATAGTTCTCCCTTGCTTCGTCTTGTGGATGTTACTGAGCCACCACGCTGCCACTCAGGTTTTCACGTCGACGGTACTAAAAATGGCATTAGATTCTGTGACTCTGTCACGAGAACTCGTGGCGTTATGAATGAAATTACACGTTCTTTGGCCTCGCCCACGATCGCATACGATCTGCTCCAAAAGTAATTAATCTTCGATGTAACTTGTTATATAATACCGTACTAAAATCCGATGGTACAAGCTAGTAGTAATTAGTAACCTTATCTTATCATAAAGTAATATATTGTTACAGCGTGCAGGAGTCTTGGATATGCGGTTTATCAGGTACTAGAAATTATCGAACGACGTGTTCCAGTATTCTAACACGGTATACGATTTGTCAAATGTTTAATGTACTTTCTTTCTCGTTATTTACTGGCTATCTGGCATATATTGCTCGTTAAATCCTAGAAAACGGAAAGATCGTAAGTGAAGGAGAAGAGGAATCGAATGTGAAAAAGTATGAAGACCGATTTGAAACGGAGAGGCGAAAAAGCAGAGGCCTTGGCTGGCAGTCATGAATCATGATCAATTACACGCGATGCGGGCTAACTTGCAGCTAAATTACTAATAGGTGCCTCTTGATGTCCCACCGAAGACGGATGTGCAGAGAATCATGGCAGAACGACGATCAATGATCCTTCTTTCATATAACTTTTACGACATAACTTAATCGTAATTCGCTATCGTTATCGTCGACGATAATTAACATGGACTTGCGCTTATTATATATTATATATTGCTTATTATATAATTTTATTATATTTAACACGTTGATTTCGATGATTTTTCGTTTACATTGATTGATGATTTTTCGTGTACGTTGGTTGATAGACAATTATGTTGTTGGTGAAGAATTATTTGATATGTAAAAGGAACAGCGTATCAACGAATTTACGTATCTTATCGAAAAAGAAATCGGAATGTGATTACTAATAAACGATAGCCTGAATGGAAAGTTGACTGTTGCTCACTGATGAGTGATACGCCACTTAACGTGTTAATAAAAGGTACAAAGGAAAGAAAAACCGTTCAACATCACGCGTCAACCGAATCATTCTCACATACTAAACCGGAAGAAGAAAAAAGGAGAAAAAGACAAAAGCGTATTTAGATGTAACGGTGCATGTTGCGCATACATGAAAAGGAAGCACGGAATTCAGCCATCTTTAATCCTCCACTTCCCATAAGCATCTATATGTATGTATACACCTTTCGTTTATTTTCATCATGAACAAATTAATAGTTTTCATAGGCTCTGGTGTATTCTGCGTAGTCTTCTATCTATGCATGTTCGATAATATTAATTCCTAACTTTACTCGTAAAGTTCATTTTCCAATTGTTTGCTTGGTGTGAAGCTAAATTCTCTTACGTTACATTAAAATAACTAAATACAGCAAAAGGATTTGTAACTCGTAGTAAGAACAAAGAATACACGATATACGATATCAAATATTCAATCTTCATTCGATATCCGGACAGATAATTTTCTAAATATTTAAACGATGAATTTATAAGAGAAATAAACTCGAGAACAATAGTTAAGAAACAAGGATTACTTGGGAGAATACTAAAACACCAGCTACGCAATACCAATGAATTCAAACGTAAGCGCAAATACTTCCCGTTAAAACAAGCGTCGCAGGAGAAACTTTCTTTTTAACTTTCGACCGGGACAAGCATTTTCAAGTTTCGAAGAACCGTTGAAAGACACAACGATGTCCACTCCCTCTCGCAACTTTTCCGTATCCGCGAGTATCGATCCGAAACACACTCGCTCGGGATTTCTCTGACTCATGCTGCAATTTCTCCAGGATCGTCGTACCGCGTACTTTTACGCCCGTTTAATTAAACAAACTTCATTCGCGTACAAAACAAAGATGAAATTAATATCCCATCGCCGGTTTGAATTTTATTAGCGTCCCACGATTGAATTCAATTCAATTTCCTCTCAGCTTTTATACACGGCAACATTCAAAACAGCTCATCAAGTTTCCATCTCGGTTTTTCCGTGGAGATCGTCGTAAAAAGGATTCGGAAACGCTTCCGTTAGATGTACGATCTCTCACGCGCCGTATTTTTGAACACGTACACTCGGCACGTGATCCGAAAGTTCCTCCGACCGATCGATCGATCGACCGATATTGAAAACGTACGGTCGAAGTTTTAAAAACTGCTGACCCCTGAAAGTTACGAAATTCCCCACCGAACCATCGCGAGCAACGAAATATGGAATTGGCAAGGAATGAACGAAATATGCAATTGACGCAATTAACGGAACACCGGGGAAAAGAGATGTCGATTGGAAGCAGAAATTGCCACACGTCCCTTTAACGAGCGCCGCTCGAATTAATCTATTGATAAACTGCGGTTTTTTATGCAATTTCGTATTTTTTAAAGCAAAACGAAGGAAATGGAAGCAACGCGTGTAGAAATTTATTTCGCTTGGTAAAAATTACAAAGATCGCTGCACATTGAATATTTGATATATTCTTGAATATTATATAACTCTGCATATTTTTGTACTTTTACAACGTACCATAAATGCATAAAAATCCGCGGTTCATCTATTAAGAACCAAGCGATCGAATAAGCTATGGAAGTTGGATGAACCCGACACTATTGACAAATATAAATAAAATAAATATATCATTTGGTCAGAATTAAAAGAAGGACGCGAGTACGAATATGGAGAAACGTATTTAGCTTCGAAATCAAATAAAAAGACAATTTTGGTGGCACGAAGTTGATTGACACCGTAGTGAATTTTAAAACTGCTTTCCTGTAAAAATATCCATGCTCTTCTCCTTTTAATCTTCATTTACATAATGTTCTTAATTATAATCAACGTCGCAATTAATATCTCACATACACTGATCGTAAATATTAAATAATGTTACTAAAACTATTATTAAAAACGACCATTAATATATTGTATTTATACATTTCAATCTTTAATTGTTTTTTTTATAAATCTGTTACTCTGTTTGCATGATAATAAAATATTCGCATCTCGTAATAAAACTCTACATAAAGCGAAATCTGCTATATAGTTTCCCGATAAATACAACGACCAGGTGTCCTAATATTTATAGCCGACAGTACACGTGCGTAACTATTTCCTTGGATATCGTTTTTCATTAAACATCGACGCTCGAATGTTACTTTGATTCGAACGAATCGAACTCGCGTAACTTGTCTTATCTGAAGGAGGCTTAAGGCCGACCGTCTCGTTTGCCGACAATTTTCTCCGACTCTTGACGATTCTCTTAACAGGCGATTTCCGTCTTCGCGCTTTCACGCAGCCGAAAACGCAGTCGGGAAATTGTGTACAAGTACGTACTTGGCGTACGAATAGCGAAGGTCTCTGAGACGTCGGAACATCGGTTCGAACGCGATAATTAACGCGAGTCGTCGCGACGCGTTACTTGCATGTTAATCAACGAAAGTCCCGACAGAATTTTGCAGCGAGGATGGCGCACGTCTGTGAGACACCGTCGCGAGCCCGCCTATTTACGACGACTTTAATTAAACCGCGCTTCTTGCGAACGTCCCTTAACGACGACGCAGCGCGTAATTATGACAACGCTCGGGAACCCGGTGTCCACGCGTCGCGTCGCCAGCAAAAATACTTCACCGCGCGCGACATTCGCGTGATAATTGAATAATCGATGCACTATATTAACCAAATCTCCAGGCTACCGGGACTTAAGCTAGGAAAAGATAAAATTCTCCGAGTCACGCAAAGATAATACTCGTTGTGACGTTCGAGCTTCTCTCTTCGAGCAGGTGCTCTTCGACAACTTTGTATCGAACAAAGAGATTACGTGGTTAACTCGAAGGCCAATCAGAACTTGGCACGCTGCAGTACGTAAGCTTTTGGCCATCGAAGTTTTGCATCGTTCCGAAGTTTGTTCCAACGATCAGGTCACTTGTGGAGACCGAGAAGTTGGGCAAGTTTTCGGACCGATGCTATTTATAGACAAATTTTACATATGAATAACATTCCATTGTTCGAAGCTCCATGTAGTCCCATTTTTCCTACATATATATGTATTCTCTGGATGATATTCGTATAGCTGCGTTTTCACCATTTACGTAGAGTGTGCAAACGAGAAGGATGGCAGATATCGACCATTATGCAGAAATAAACGCGAGAATGCATGATTAGGTAGCTGTACATAAATTCGTAACCAAAAATATCGCTAAATTCACGTTCCAATGGTCGTATACTGTTTGAACACGCCGTTGTCGGTGTACCGTAAAGTAAATTTTACCTCAGTTCTGGTACATGTTTGGAAAATATATATCGTATTAAGTGAAACGGAAAACGTCGATTCAGATCTGCCGCCCCTCGATTTTCAAAAAAGTAAGGACGTTGATTTTTGTCCTCCGTCAACGATTCGTTAAACGATATGATTTTACGTATGCGTAAAATTTTGCCATAATTAACGTCAGCTTAGAAATTTTTCGAATTACGTACAACGATTTATCTCACTGTCAATTCTTAGACGCGCTTCCGGTCGATCACGTGGTTGGTTTCCCAAGATTCTGGAGGATGTAACCGCGACTCGGTTCGAGAACTTCCGATCACGTATTTGCGGCTTGTCGTAGGTCTTCCTCTTTACTACGTCGATAGAACAGGTCGGTGAAAAATACGACACTCGTGCAAACACGATATCGTTGACCCGAGATTACGCTGTCTTTTATCGTCTTGTTCCCACCGGAAATAACGTCTTATTCGAATATTTTAAATCCTCGTTGCGAACAACTCGTTCTGTTCGTTCGAAACGATAGTATGTGCGTTGAAAAATCGCGTGGAAAGTTTCGTTCGAAGGAACGAGTGGACGATTGGACGAGGTTAACGGGAAGTTGCAGCATGGAGCGGCCAAGAGGTCAAACAAAAGCACACTCACGACGCAGGTAAGACGCACACCACGTAAGCCGGTCGACCGATGTCGACCAAGATATTACGAAGCCCTCCGACTTACGACGCCTTTCTCGTGTTCGCTTTAGGGATCTACATACGGTGATGATTGCGACGGTCATTGGACATGACGCATAGCGTTTTAAAGTAGCTGTTCCATAGCGAAAAAATTACAATTTTGATCCACCTTCGCTACCATAGTAGAAGGGAATTAAACGACCGTTAGAAATCATGTTTTGTTTCGTGTATTTTTGTAGAACCTAATTAACGACGCTTAGTATATATATTTAGCAGTTAAAGAAATGGAATTGCGAAGATACAGAAGAACTCGATAAACCACATTTTCTACCTTTCATGGAAGAGCACGTTATCAAAATTATCTTGCTACTTGGTTTTGAGGGCAAACGGTGTATTTTTCCACCATACTCGTACTTTTAAAACACAGTTCGGAGAATGTAGTTGTACCTTTGATTTTGCAAAGCTTCGACAATGTACAACACATGGGTACGTCTTTTCGTTTCTTTCCATTTTTAACCGTGTCACATTGTCATAAAACGCCATTAAATCAAAGAAATCAATACAAATAGTATCAAGATTTTCTCCTGTAATCCTTCGCGTGTAATTCGATGACCAGAGACTATAAAGCACCACATCCATCAGTCTTCGTAATCTCGTTTGCTTTTGATCTTCGCGCAGTTACAGATTCTAATAGTCGAGGGCCATTTTCGATCCCACTATCGTGGTGAAACCACCAGCCACCGCTTTGCCAAGTTTCCTACTTTAATCTCATAACGTAAATCGCAGAGAACGATAGAGGAAGAGAGAGAGAGAGAGAGAGAGAGAGAGAGAGAGAAAGAGAGAGAGAAAGGGAGAAGGAGAAGGTACTAGCAAGAACGTGAAGCGAGCGTGTTCGAGCAATTGTCGTTACCACCGAGCGAGAACAATTGTACTCCTTTTACTTTGCATTCCGTGGTTCCTGACATTCTCCCGCAGACTATCAGCGAGTCACGCGTGACGCGTCGATACTCTTGGCTCCAAACCGCTCGTAACGTTTACTCTCGTTTTATTGCGATCGTGTACCGTTAGCAGAAGCGCGTGTGTGTAATCGATGTCGCTGGGCGAACCTGGCACTTGCCAATCGCTATTTCTCGTTCCTAAATGCGCCTCCTGTGTATTAGCGGAACAACAAACCGTGCGCCGCCTGCGTGCACATCCAGTCGACGATGGAAAGTCGATAAAACGTCGGCGAAGCCAACGAACCTGGCACGTGAGTCATCGTCGTCTCGCACCTAACCGAGAGCCCAGTTAAATCGGCCGCTCATAGCGTGGCCAGTGGATTTTGACCGGTCGTTTGCCCGAAATTAAATCGTACGTTATAAGCCAGACGATGTGGCAGTTTGCATTGGAATGGACAAAAGTACAGAATGTTTCAAGACTTTTTCTATACAACGTGGATGAAAATAGTCACCTTAAAACATATACGTAATAAGCGTTAAAGAGAGTCTCGTTAAATATTTTGCCCGTTTAAAAATACCTTTACGATCGTTAAGAAATATGTACAGCGATGGCGAAAATAAAACCGGAGAAACGATATAATTTCACAAAATTGAACTATAATTGACGAGAGAAATGAATGTACTGCGATATAGTTCTGTGATAGATGAACGTTTAGCACGAAAAAGATGTTTAATATAAGTTTTACTCGTACTCGTGTAGGTACAGTTTCACATATTTTAAACCTTCTTCCGCCACTGTACTTGCGCTCAATATCTTGTAGCTTCTACGTACGTTTCCACATTTGTTCCAAACTTTACCAATATCATCATGATAGTGGAGCGTCACGACAGTTACTATATTCAGTACAGTACAGTAGTTACTATATTCATTAAAGTTATTTACAAGCGTCGTTACTTTCCTCCCTAAACGTGTCAAATTATTATCTCTTTCGGCCACGACGCTTGTAAACTACTGACCAATTTCACGACCTCGTATTGTCTCCAGCGTCTTCCAAATTCAATTGGAATTTCATGGCAGTAAGAACCAGTAAGAAGCAGTGCACTTGCTGTTAACAAAGTCAGCAACGCGAAATAATTGAACTTTATTTGAGATGTTCTGAAGTGAATGGGAGGAAATGCTAGAGGGAGCGGCGAACGATAAAACGTGTTAAAAAGAGAAAAGAACTCGCGATAGGTAAAAAGTTTAACGGTTCAGCTAGTCTTTTTCCCATTAAATTCATCGCGGCGCTGTTAATTTCGAGTTAATTGGCCCCGCTTTTGTCAGCAAGTTTCGCCAGGCCGTCTCGAAACAACAGAACTTTCATCTGCGAAAGTATGAAAAACCGGCTGCGAGTTTAATCGAGAAACGAGATTAACGAGCGATTTCACGCTTCTACAACGGCCCCCCGAACGATTGTCCGTATTAGTCGGATTTTTTCGACCAGAGTCTGTTCCTCTTATCAAAAGGAAAGAGATAACACGAGGAAAGAAAGGAATAAGTTTAAAATGTGAATTTTTTGACGAAAAGCTCGCAGCTACTCTGCGCTTCCGTAAAGCCACGACCTTTTCCTATTATTTCAGCCGGTCGGAGTATGTCCGGGCTAGATAGCAGAGAACAGAAATCCGGGAAAAACCAGCCAAGCCGCATCTGCTTTTTACGATAACGTGCAAGAAAACGAGAAAAACGAGAAAAAAAGAAAAAGAAAAAAGAGAACAACGTGACGTTATAAAACGGTTGAAGCTTCCGGGACGTACGATCCACTCGGAAAAGTATCAATTTCGTATTATCGCCAGAAACAGAGTTGGTAGTTTTCAAGGTGTATCGAAGATACACTCACGTTCATAAATGACCGAACACTTGCCTACTTTGGGCGAAATGATCATTCGGACGTACAGAATTTTAATATCATCTCCTTTCAACGTATGACGCGTTCGTAAATGCTAATTATCGCATACTATAGAATCGTGCGTATTTTAATTCGACTGCATAACTCACGGATAAACAATAAAATTAATCGAGAAAATCGTGCCTATCGATGATTTTAACGATAATTTTCTCGGTAACGAGCACGACTTATACGGCGATATACACGTAAAATAGGAAGCCCTAACTATTTAGAAAATTCTTCTTTTTCTCCTAATTCGAGAAACGAATTATCAATAAGCAGAGCTAAACTGTGAAACAAATGAAACCGGAAATGACGCAGGAAAATGTGAAATATCGACGCGAAGAAACGATTCAATTATTGTTACCGTCGTCCTGATTTATAGCGCAATAAACGATAACAGGCTTCGTTCAACTGTTGCCGGGCAATAGCAATGAATTTCGCGATTTAACCGGTTCGCCGTTTCAGGGAATATTGCAGCTTCGGCGAATGGAAACGCAAAGCCCGCGATTCCCTTTGCTTCCCTTAAAATTCGGGCAAATTGAAAGCGACTGGAAGAGAGGCTTGGCAAAGCTCGCCTCTGACAACCGTTGCAGACGTTGCGATTAATAATAATCTTCCTTTCCACTTTCTTCTACTACTCATTTTCTCTTGTTATTCTCCGCGACGTTGCTCGCTGTACGTACTTTCTCTTGTGTTCCGTATAAGGCAAAAATTGAATAAAGAGTAAGTTGGAAGAATAAAGCTTGTCAATTAAAAAAATTGCAAAACCTGCGAAGAAAAATTATTTGCAATTTATCGAAAGATTATTTATAATTATGATGTGAAAATGAACTGTTTGTACGACTTTCCACAGTTTCTATCTATAAAAGAGTTTCTATTCTCCGCATTCAACTATGGCATCATCCAAGTAGTTTGCATCACGTGAAATTACTCAGGTAAATTGAGGTTGAAAATGATGGTAAAAAAATTCATCGTATACTGCAAACATGCAGAAGCAGCAGAGGATTGAAACTGAAAAGAAAACCTTCCTTGACAATAAGAGTGTTTTGCCATTAATTATTACATTGTTACAAGATTTTATTTATATACCATTATATTTGAGAAGATCTTGGAATTATTTCTAGGCACCTAATGATTTTCTTGTTTGGAAGTATAAAACTAGCGCGTGACCCACTAACACGCGAATAAAAAGTCTAGTCGGTGTTGCTCGTAAAATTTTAACGATCGCGTTAACGAAAGAAAAAGATACAGTTTTACATTATAAGCGTGCCAGATCAAGCCACCGGCCTTCGAATTTTCGAAAAATGATCTACGTAATTCGTCCAGCTGTCGGCCATCAGGCTCGTGCCACGAAAATTTACTCCCTCGTCGTTCACGATACACTATTCCCATTTCCTCTTGCCATGCCGTTACGAGAATGACTGATTCACCACACACGAGGACTATGGCAATTATAAGAACGTAAGATCAACTTTTCGCTTCCATTTCCACTTCTATTGATTTAGAAGAATCAAATTTTTTTATGCGAAGGTTTCGTTTAATCGTCGCTAAGAGGAATGTACTTGGAAAAAATGAAATTGTTTGACTATTCCTTACAATAATCTATCAAACAATACCGCTAAAGCTATTTGGCTTTTTTTGGTGGGGACACCTTTTGTAGGGGACAGCGAGTTGAGAACCATTTTTCTAGACGAGCGTGCCGATTAAGATCGACAGATGGGCTACGAGTGATCGAGCCCGGCTAGGGATGCAGGTAAAACCGAACAATTCGTCGGAAATGAAGGAGTCCAGGTGCAAATCCGTAAACCCCAGAGGGAAGTTTCCATAGAACGCAGTGAAATATTTGAAAAGAATTCAGCAAAAATCGGTCAAGTTGGTAGGAGACCAACGCGACAGAAAATATCGTTACCGAAGATACATTTTACAAGAAGAGCTAGAATTCAACTCGTATTAATTCGATCGCCAACCATTTGATTCCGAAACATCTGTCCTCTCTCGTTCCTCGTAAGCTGCCTTCAAGCGGACTATGTCATCTTTCGTTCAGAAAATACAATCTAACGGGTGAAAACGATGATTCTCACTAGCCCTTTCGACATTATTTTATTATTAGGTGAAGTAAAAAGTTCTGAGCGCTTTTTCGCTTTATTTCGACGATGAAATTAACATAGTCAAGATTATTCGATTTAGATTAAATATGCGCCGTTTTGTTCGATTACTTTTGTCCATTTTGAAGGCAATTTCATAATTCCGCGGTTGAAGAAGTCCTCGTCCCTATTGGTAAAAAACTTGACCAGCTCATTTTCACAAGCCTCTCTTGAGGCCAGTTTTGTACCATCAAGAAAATTTTGCAAAAACTTAAAAAGGTGATAATCGCTTGGTGCCAGGTCTGGACTGTACGGCGGATGCGATAGAACCTCCCAGCCAAGCTCTCGGAGCTTCTGACGCGTCGTTAAAGATGTGTGCGGCCTGGCGTTGTCTTGATGGAACACAACACCTTTCCTATTGGCCAATTCTGGCCGCTTCTGGTCGATCGCCTGCTTCAGTCTGGTCAGTTGTTGACAATAGAGGTCCGAATTAAGTGTTTGCCCCGATGGGAGCAGCTCATAATGGATGATTCCCTTCCAATCCCACCAAACACACAATAAAACCTTCTTGGCCGTTAATCCACGCTTGGCGATCGTTTGGGCCGGCCCACCGCGATTGGACCACGATCTTTTTCGGCTGTTGTTCTCGTATGTGACCCATTTTTCATCGCCAGTCACCATCCGCTTCAAAAATGGGTCGATTTCGTTACGTCTCAACAAAGAATCGCAGGCATCAATTCGGTCCAAAAGGTTCTTTTGCGTCAATTCATGTGGCACCCATACGTCGAGCTTCTTCTTGAGACCAGCCTTATGCAAATGGTTCCAAACGGTTTTCTGGCTAATCTCCAGTTCCTGGGCAATGGAATAAGTGCTCACATGCCGGTCCGACTCGACGATTTCCATGATTTTATCCACATTTTCGACGATTGGCCTACCAGAGCGTGCCTCATCTTCGACGTCCATATTACCAGAACGGAATCGTTGGAACCACCGCTTTGCTGTTGCATTCGATACTGTACTGGGTCCATAAACAGCACAAATTTTTTTGGCCGCCTGCTCCGCCTTTTCACCTTGGTCGTAGTGGTACTGAAGAATGTATCGAATTTTCTCTTTTTTTATCTCCATTTTCGAACGCTGTAACACACAACTGGCTTCACCGAACACAAAACTGACAAAGAACCTTTTTGATGCGTAATATCACCTTGAAATCGGTGTATACTATGACTCGATGCGATGTGCACATCGTGAGATATGGCTCACTAAAGACATCTAGCGAAAAACGCTCAGAACTTTTTACTTAACCTAATATTAACTTATATAATATTAACTTTATTTATTATTAACTTATATAATACGTTTTAATTGTTGCAATTTCAATTTTTGAGTGTAATTTTCGATATAATTGATACATTACGTATAACGCGTTCATTTTGGAAGATAAGTTAATATCGCGTTAATATTTTCGTATGGGCCAGATTCTACCGTAATTCGATGACTTGCGATATACGTGAGAGTAGAGCGGCAGCTTTCGATCAAACGCTATATACTCAGGAAACTATGGCATGCTGAATCATCTGGATCCTTTGGAGAAAATTTTCTTAAGGAAAAGGTGGTATCGGAGAGCGGGAAACGGAAGCTTTCGAACCACGAGACATCCTGCAGCGGTTAGAATCCAGTCGGTTGAATTTAAAAGCGTCCTACTGAATCTGCTTTTAGGCGAACAACCCCACGAGAAATACTACGATCGTTGTCACGACGGGAATAACTTGACAGAAGAAACAGACGCGACGACGCTCTGGCCACGGATCTATGGAAAAGCGTTCGTTCGCAATGCATCGACCCCTATTCTAGTTCGATGGTCTACTTACTATTCTTGCGTCACGACGAGTATCTATGCTCGAACGAGAACATAGATACTCGTCGTTTCATTTATCATCGAAAACGAATAAAAATTATCGCCCACTCAACAGCAAGCCATCGAACCAGCAACGTCTCGTCGTACATCCTTTGATGCTGCACAGCGTGCAACTAACATATCGACGTCAGTAGCACGCATATCTGATATGAATCGAAACGAGCTCTTAATGGACACCGGAGGTGATACGTAAATCTCAGTTCATAAGTATTATGACGTCTTTTAGTTTCATATAAAATATGATAATTATTTAAATTACCAAAGAAACGATTAATCGATCAGGGTTTTGTATTATTTTGCAAAATAACCATTTGTACTTAAGAAAGATACGCGTTAGTCTGAAAAATCTTCTAACGTAAACTTCACCGTGAATGTTTTATATGAATTAGACGAGAAACGTGGTGTATATACATATATGTATAACCACTATACACGTGTCACACCAGATTCAAGGTTGCACTCGATTGCTTTCCAATAGATTTCCCAATTTTCTGAATCAAGGAACACAATCCTGTGCAATTTCTATAAACACGGCGAACGCGGAAAATCGAATTGAACATCCAAATAGTCTTGAGCAAATAGTCTAGCTAACAAATAGAGTGATTCAATTTATGACATTGAATCACGCTTGGATGGAAGACTTGCAGTCGGATGCCTTGGTGAAACGAAAAAAGAAGAGACGTTTCGGTAGTACGGTTTCCAAGATACAGTCTAGACTAGCAGTCGCCTTAAGAATGTGATCCATTGTTAAGCCGAGAATAGATTTGGATCACGTGGCGACGCCAGTCTTCCTCTCAGGCTACGCCACACCCTTCTACAGTTCTTTTCTTTGTGAAGAACTGAAGAGTAATCGGGAAACCAAGGGACACGTGGCTACCACAAACGGATGAGCACGACGGTGGGATTACAAAAACTATCTCGATCGATCGATCGATGCGAAGATCCGACGTCGAACGATCCGACGACGTATTGTGTGAGTCATAGAAGACATTCGACGTTCTTGGTAGCAAAGTCCTTTTCATTTTATCCGACGATATGAATCGAAAGCTGGGCAACAGAGAAAATTGCGTTGTCATCTACGGGGAAAGTATAATATTATACCGAGAAAATTTATGCGTTTTTGGAAAATTCCAAAGCTGCAAAAATGCACAGAATTCACGTAATTGAGAAGCAGGAAAAACAGAGATGGCGCAAAGAAGATGATAAAAAGTTTCGAAATGATAGGTAAAACGTTTTAGCTAAGGAGGGTCGTATATTCGATACAGCGACATTTTAACAATATAATAAATATACCGAATTAAATATGTAAATTTTACTAGTGAATTTTATGCATTCGTGCACCTGCAAAGTTCTCAAAAATGCATAAACATCTTGGTTATCGGGATTTGATTTTTACTCTTTTCTCGAATTAAGCGACAGCGAAGCGAAAGTAACGTGAAAAGTAACGAAGGTTTCCACGCATCTTAAAAACGCTCGTCCTCCTGACAAACGCTTTTTCCTCTTTGAACGTTCGTTCTTTTCTTTTTTCTATGACACATCGAGGTGTTTCGACGCATTTGACGATGTAAGTACTACTCGAACCGTAAAATGATTCTGAGAAGAAAGAACGTGACCTCTCGTGCGATGATTCACGCAACGTGAAACTTATTGTATCTTTAGTCACGCGTGATGAGCAGAACTGTGGTCGAGAGAGGAAGAAGAATATATAATTCGGAATCTTTCCGAGAACTACTCAAGACATCGGACATCCGCAACACGGCTTCGAGTTCCGGACTAACGGACGATCTTGAAACATAGAACGCTACTGGAATTCCCTAATCAGAGATAGCACATCAGAAAACTATTTCACTCTCATCTGGCAGAGGCTCTGCTCGTCATCGTCACCGAGTGTTCAATATCTCGCTTGATGGATAAGGCGAAGAGTTAAAGAATTTTTATCATTACGCGATACTAACATTCATTGACAAAGTAAGATCACTTGCAGACCGCAACCCCTATGTTTACGATTTCAGTATCTTTCAGTTTGTCACGGTCATAGAAATGAAATAACACTGCCGAGAAGCCTCAAGCATTCACCACATTATCATCGTTTGATGAACCAGAATCAAGCAAAGCGGAGTGATTAAATGCATATTAAATATAGACTCTGTATCAAGTCCTACATTCTATTTTTATGGTATCAAATTTTCGTATTGATGCGAAAATATTATTAAATGGTACAAAGTTTAATATACGTTTTCAATTAATTAGAATTTTTTCTTCGAGTTTGCTACCATCTACGTAATCTTTTTGTAATAAATCAACTCATGGAAGTAGGTAATTTGATTTTTTTTCTTTAAATTGAACATTAGCCGTGTACTTGTTTAATGAAATTAAGAAATTGATGAAATATGCAGCTCGTTGATAGTCGGAGAGTTGAAAGTATCTCAAATGTATTCAATGTATCATCGAGAGCGACGATACTTAGAGAGAGTTCGAGGGAACTTTTTCACTAGGAAAGGCGATCTTTTTGAAAACAAATACATCGGCCACTGATTCGACTTTACGAGAGCCATAAAGACGGAGTAAAGATAGACTTCTGATGAGGAGAAAGATTCGTGGAATCTGGTCGATGTTCGGCTGGTAAAGTTTCAACGATGAATACGAGAATCTAAAAGAAGTGGTTGCTAAAGTATAAAGAACGCTTTGAAAAGCCAGCTCTCGCATTGACTCGACTCAAAGTATAAAGATTGCTACTTGTGATTCTGACAGATTTCAACGATCCAGGTTTTCAGAATTCTAGCTAATATACGAAATGGTGCAATTCGATCGTTTGATCGTATCTTTTACCGTTCTCTAGTAGCTACTTCTCTGTAGTAGTATCTTTTCCTGATCTTAAGAGAATTCTCAACCGAATTCTACCTATACTTAAAAATTGCCGAACTTATTTTCTCTTAAATTATTGAAGTCATTTGAATCAAATTCTGACTGAATATTCGACTAGTCGTGCTAAATAGATTAAGTGCACGAATCTTTTTTACATGTACTTAGTAAATCGTTTACAAAGTGACGAGTGGCCTGTTTTTACATATGGACTTACTTTGTCAATGTAATAGTACAATAACTTCGTGTGATTCGTCGCAAACATTTCCTTCAATTTTTAAAGAAATTCAAAAAAGTGGGACAAAACTGTCAAAAAACGGTTTACCTGTTTGTCTGGTTTCTTAAAGACGAATATTACTTGATTTCACAAGTTTATATTTATCAGAAGCAAATGGTATAAAGAATCGTAAATTCCAAATAATAAATAAATTCTACGAACTAATATTTATAACATAATCGCTATTCCCTATACTTTTCGATTTATGGCGTTAGAGCAGTATGGCTTCTGAGCAGCTTAAATAACCCTATCCTACTATACCGAGTAAGATTTGATTCTTACGACAAATCGAACCGCGCTACATTCTCATAAAAGTGTGAAACGCTCTTCTCGTAAAAATTCTTCCCTGCGTTTATCTCGACAGAGACGCGAACTAGAACTCAAAGGAAATGTCTTCGAGGTGGTCGCATTTTCTGTACGAACTCGGCCAAAAACGGATTTCACGATATCCATTTTCGCTGAGGGAACTTTGAAGCGTGGGACAACGCGAGAGAAAAATCAACGCGTCCTATAATTTTCGCGTTCACGATGAAAAGTCCGACGTTAATGTCGCACTCGGCGGATGCAATTTAACGGTAACGCGACGATTTGCATAATTGGTCCAGATTGACTCTGTTCCGGTGGCTTGATCCGAATTGACCGCTGAATCGTTCAACGAGAAGAAAATCCGCGGCCTGGATGCAACGCTTGCAAACAACCAATAAAACATTCGAACGATCACGATGACTGGTAATGTCACCTTGAAGAAATGTGCAGGAGATTCGACCGGAAATAAGAAGCGTCACCGCAAAAGTGGAGAGCAGTGGATTACGCAATTAATGAGATTACGCAATAGGATACAATTATTTCAAACCGCAATGTGATGAACGTGAAACGTGACGTCGCACCTTGCTAACTTCGTGATTAGCGTAGCGCAATCTGTGTTGTACCTACTTTCTTGACATTTTAGAACGAAGCTTATAGCGGAGGAAGATAATTTCCACTTTTTAAAGAACAGATATACCTCGTAAAGGATCGAACAATCAAATAATACGCCAAAGTTATGTAACAATAATAAAATGTATAACGTTCCTGAAAATACAATGAATCATAGACATTCGTACGCTAATTTAAAAATTCTCCTCAATGATGCGGATGTTGGAATAATGGAGCTTAATTAATTAACATTCTCGTTGTTCAAAATGATGAAACTTGTTTCGCAAAAACATATGAATCATTCAAACTTGTTAATTGAGGGAGGATAATACGGATGCTTTTCGTGACTCACTATAGCATACTGTTTCCTCAAAGTACAAAAGTCGCAAACGAGTATAAGCCAAAGGATTTTCTCACGATGAAAAGATACTATTCGACCGAAAATATTCCAAAAAGCACGGAGAGTGTTAGAGAAGCAATACGTAGAGACGAAGGAGGAAAGATAGAATGTGCGTTTCAGCAACATTGGTCCACTTCGAATGACGATCATCCGACGAGCAACAAGTAACAACGAGCGTGAAATAACGGGCTGCCGAAGGACAGGAACGTTTGTCGACGCGAAGAACATCTGTAACGCTACGTGACATCGACGCGAATCGGTTGGGAGCAGCGATTAAGCGGTCCAGTCGTAAACCGACTCGAAACTCGAAACGAGTCGTCAAGTTTGTGAACCAGGCCATTGTCTCCTCGCGCAATTATCCTCTAGGTGGAATTGGAACAGGGGGGGTCGTCGGTTTCCTGGGCATTCACGGGTCCAAGCCACGAGTTCGCAAAGCGAGCTTAATTCGAGAGCATATGGCGGCCGCTGGCACGCGTCGCATAATTTCGTTCCAATGGTCGGCGTGTTTGGAAAGCCTCGACGGAAATAGCCGGGCTTCAATGAGACTCGGAAGTACAATGAACGCCACTCGCTAAGGGGATTCGATGATTGCCGCCTGGCCACGTTGTTGCATCGTCAACACTACCTTCGTGCCTCTCTCTCCCCATCTGTATAATTTTGCTTGCTTGTTTACACCCTTTGTATCGTGTCTAATTAATCGACACATAATTTCATACTTCGTGGACAGTGATAATTATAGAGTACATATGAATTGTTTAGAAGCCACACTTTGGATCAATTTCGGAAACGAAGGGTAGGAAAAGAGTAGAAAGAATGTATAGTGATGTAATCATGGATTTAAACCATCGAACGAAACACTGAATCCTCGTGATCGTCGACTTTTGAAAATGACGAAGCAAGTTCATTTGCCTGTTCGGTTTGCGGCTAAATTTGAATATATTTTTAGAGAAATAGAAAGTGAAATGAATTAATTTTATTTCTCAGTGCAAATATAAAAGGACTATCGTGAATAAATAAGCAATGTAAAAATTGCAAAAGTAACGCTCGGGAAATCGGGTAATTAAACTTCTTCGCGATTCGCTTTGACCGACTTGTTTTCCTTAAAATATGGCTGGATGGTTAAACAGGGCTGGAGTCAAGGAGAGTCCCTCGTGTCAATTGCCACGACCTACTGTCCGAAATAACGGTGCAACGTTTGAGATGTCGAGACGAACGCGACTCTAGAAATCAGGCCACAATGGGATTTCGAAGAAAACTTATTTCTTACCCTCGCATGAAAATGTAACCACTTGCCAACGAGAAGAACAGAATCGACAAAAAGGTATACAACGTATTTTTGACGATAAGTTTCAGCGTGCTTGGTTAACTTAGCGATATTGCAATTGGTCGAGATCTTATTGCCGCGGTTGGCAGAATAAAAAAAGGAGGAAAAGAAACGGTATTTTCGTCACAATTGAAAGTAGAGTCGTCCTCGACCGTGTACGTTTAAACGTTCGCGTAACTCGTTTTAAATTTCAAATGTGCGTGACGGGGTTACTTGGGCGTCGAACCGGTTCGGTTCGCGGGAACTCCAGCCATGGAGAAAGGGTGAAAGAGTAAACTGATGGTAATTTAAACCGTGATAGTGGCGCCCATATGCCACAGCTGGACTTTTATTTTAGTTCTATCCGTTCAACGCTTCGCCAGTGGAAAGCTTTACGATCGTCTCTCGCAGTAAACGTCCGCGTCCGTATGTTACATAGAGAAACGCGCCTTTAAAAACAGTGAGATTAAGAGACACCGTTTCGTTCGGAGACCGGATCCCGTTTTCCTTCAAGAACGCCCGTTTCAAAATCAATTCCGACATTGGCAACACCAACACCGCGGAGGAATCTAGGACTCTGCCCATTGCCGGAGTCTCGAAGGTCGATCGATGAAACTTTCATCGTCCGCGAATCGAGCGAACCGATCGAATGTGACACGATTTTAACGATTACAAAAATAACGTCGACTAAGACGACAACATAGACTAAGGACGAACTTCGTTTCCGGTTTCTCATAGTCTAAAGTTGTTATTATTATTATTATTTACTTATTCGATACATGTTCTCTGTTGATGGTAAATTTGATTGCCAAGCAATGCGATGCGCTGTTTAGATTTTCTGTCGAAAAGTCCCAGTACATTTGAACGCTACGGGCGACTGACGGTATTTTGTATTTCATTGTTATCTTCTCAGTAATTTTTATTGAACAAAACTTGAGATATTTATAAACTAATAGTACGCATATATAATAATATAGCTGTATTTCATAAAGTAACGAATATGACGAGCGCTATTGCGCCGCTTGTTTCTCTGCGCAATCGATTACGACAAGCGCTATCGCGCTGTTCGGGAGTTTTCGACTCTGTTTTTCCAATGACCCCCCCTTGGGACTCAAACGTGATTAAGCACAGAACATGACAAAGTAATATTAAACTACATTAGGCGATTAAATAGCATGCTATGCGTAACAATACGAGAGGATAGATTATAAAAATCTACTCGAATCTAAACACTTTTGTAGAAGCATGAATTCTAAGAGTAGCGAACTACAGATAGTGCCATTAATCAACTTGAACAGGACGAAAGCAGTTTGTAGCGCTTCTCTGAGATTTCTCTGAGATTTCTCTGAGATTCGAGAGATCTCGAGCAAAGTTTGTTCAAGATGGAACTATAAAAGTTAGTTTGAAGGTGTAGAAATCGTGGACAGAATAGTTCGAAAAGAAGCGTGGGGTTTTTCGAACAACTGAAATCGCGATAATCTGCGGATGTTGCGAACGATGCGTCGGCTGGTACGGCTCGCCCACGGCTGGCACGTATCGTTTATAAAATTCTGCCCACACGTGGCACGAGCCTCTTCGTCGCCTCGATCGTCGTCTCATTGAGCTTAACGCTCTTGACCCGTTGCTGAGCCCTGCCTTAACGGCTTGCCTTTCCTACGCCCGTCCCGTTGCTTTAAATCCTCGTCTAGCAATTGAGATTTCCTACGATCGTCCCGTGAACAATTTCCATACGCCAGGTTACGCTGCGTGATTATTTCCGTGCAGATCGCAGCAGACACTGACGCGCCGTATCGATAAAAAATCAACGAATAAAATACAGCAGCGGCGATTTAAATACAATCGGCTTATCCTTTCTTACTAACTACGCTTGCCGCACAATTAACGAGACGTTTATAGCGGAAATTATCGTGTCGTCGCACGTATTTGCTATTATAAAGATGAATATGTTTTTATATAGTAGACTTGTTGAAGCACGTAAACGCCAGAAAACACGTTTCTGAACAGTATCAGTACGTTGTTGGCAAACATTTTACGATAAATAGACTGAGGTTATTTGTGCAATTGTGGGATATTTGAAAGCAAATACACGGAATGCACATAATATGCGAGAATATAATATCTAGCCTAATCTCGTGATACTTGGTAGGTAAAATTCTTACTTGTGGTCACGAATACTTATTTTCATTCACAAATGAAGATTTCAGGGAAAAGATACGAGAAATACAATTTGTACTTTAATATTAGGTTGTCCGAAAAGTGTCTTTCTTTTGCAGACACGTCTTTTACAATAACGCATCTTTATACAAACATGAAACCTAATCTGTCGAACATTGTGATCTTTGTCTTGATAGAACGTATCATATGTAATTCGACAAAATAATGTAAAACGAAAAATGTTGTGCATCCGTTATTTCCTTATAAAGCGAAGGAAACTTTTCGGACGACCTAATATCATCGAATGAAAAATGGAAAAAACCATTTCGATGTAAAGATATAAGACTTTCACTGTTAGATGACAAATTCATCAAGTTCTGTGAAAGAACTAACAGTTATGGAATGTACATACACAGTTATAGAATAAGTTTGCTCGTGAAAGCACGACCGGACCATCGATCCAAGCAGAACAAATAAATACGCTGTGACTAAAAACTGTGACTAAAGTTTGCGATCTTTGACAGAACTGAATCCCTTCGAGAGGCATTGAATTTTGTAAAAAAATCTAAGACGATTTCGGCCGGGATTAATTAATCGGATTTCCGCCGCTACGGAACATCGATTCTCGGACCGGATTTCCTTAAAAAAGGAGCAGAAGAGTTGCGGAGCACAGGACACGAAATAAAACTTTCCAACGTTATCTAAAAGCCTTGCCCGACGAAGTTTTAAGTTTTCAGCCGCAATGTCCAGCAGTGACTCGATCGAAAACGTATAGAATCTCCATTTGCGACATAGACTGTCGACCATAAGTATTAGAACGCGTCATTTGATTCTATGTCGATAAGTTCAACAAGAAAAACATATCAAACACAAAACATCGATACATGTGTTGAGTCGACATAAAGATTGACTAATTCAGTAAAGCGAAGTAAAATCAGTATGAGCTTCATGGCGATAGTTAGATGATGAAGTCATTTTCGTATAGATAAGAGCGAGGAATATTTTTTAACACAGCTACGATTATGTTAATTTTAAGCCCATCTTCGTCCCATAACATAGTAACTGCAAGTTTGCTACTTCGTTCTCTTCGTATTTTTGTTACAAATCTTTTTAAATAAGACTATATGACCGATATTGATACAATATCTTTTGCTTAGAATATACAGGATGGTTGGCAACTGGTGGTACAAGCGAAAAGGGGGCGATTCTACGTGAAAAAAGGAGTCGAAAATATAGAATAAAAATTTCTCGTTCGAGGCTTTGTTTTCGAGAAAATCGACTTTGAATTTTCGCTCGGTACGCGTGCACTTTATCGCGTCTCGTTATAACGGATCTCACTGTAGATCGTTGTCTCGATGGAAAAATGAAAAAAAAAAAAAAATTTTATTCTATATTTTCTCGTGTAGAATCACCCCCTTTCCGCTTGTACCACCAGTTACCAACCACCCTGTATATCCATAGAACACATTTCTCTATCAAACTCCGGAATAACCCATATATTATACTAACAGTTATTACTATCATCGTTCGATTCTTCGTAATCAAACGATGAAATCTGATGGAGTTGATCAGTTCGGTTTGCGTATGATTGAAGTAGGTAACAAAGAGATATTCTAATACTTGTGGCAATATATGTCAAAAAATGGAACATCCAAAGCGTGTGGTTTTTGTGGAAACGCGTTTCTCCTTCGGGCTGCGGATAGGGTGAAGGGGTGTCGCACCCTCGTCACGGACGCCGCGACAGTTTTTTCCTTGCCCGACGGTGATCTCGACGCGGCGCGGCGCGGCTCGTTTTAACGGCCAGACAATGAAGAAGAATGTAAAGTGGCGCGGCGAGGTTCCATTGCCTTTCTCGCAGCCGCATTGTTGCCCCGTCACAGACGCTCCGGGGAACGTTTAATCAAGACTCGTGCAAATGAAAATCGTCGATCACCCCTGTCCAATGAATCGTCGGTATTTCATTCTAACGATTTTCGATCGCTGTTGGACGCTCCACGCGACTCTTTAACATCGTCTCGTTTCGATCCACGCGACGAGATCGTTAGATTTTCAAATAAACGAAGAGAACTGGGTCGGATTATCGGGGCTCGATTCGATTCAATTATTTTCAGTAGAGAGAATGGATGAACATTTTCGCAGAATTCACGACAAGTAATCCCGAATTGCGCAACATACATATCACTAATTTGCAATGTCGAGTGCCGTGTCATTAAATCCAGGTAATATGTTTTTACACAAAGTGAATCATCGACGTGGCCCAATATACTCATTTTGCCCGGCGAGAACGCATGATTAATTATTACTGCGCGTAGAAGCAAGAATTCGGTATTGTTCTCCTATTTATTCACGGTTTTCGCATTCGTTGATACACATCGATTATCAACGCGCTTCCAATACTGTATTCTCTCCGATTTCGTGGAAACGAGTAAACAAATTATTTATCCACTGCAAACATTCAAAGCCAAATGACAATACCTATCAGGTAAATACTACAGGTTAATTACGTTCAGCTAATTTCATCCCCTGTCTTGCACATGTAGATTAATATTTCTAGTAATATTCTACAAGACAGAAGTTATTAACATTAATAAAATCTCGATCAAAGTCTTTGTATATAAATAACGGAATTATAAAATTGAAAATAAAACAAACGAATTCTATAAAGAAATTTCAGAAATTATTGGTTATGGGAATTGATCCACAGTTTTAATTTCGATATCTCGGGTGTTCTTCTTTCAAACAGAATGTAAAAGCTATGGCGATCTTGAATGAACGCTGACCCGGCAGAGATAAGACTTCCTAATCACCAACTGTTCCAACCGTAAACTCATTCTTAATTACAGTCTTCTTGCAAATTGGCAGATACGTGTCTGTTAACAAAGGCAAGAGAACAACGACACTGGAACTGCGCAATTGCGAGTCTTTTCCTTCTTTCCGCCCAGAGAACACGTGCGCGAATGTTTCTCGATATAACGGAGAAACTCGTGTTCGTGGTTTACAGTTAGACGACATTGCTTTTTTCGCATATCAGAGTTAATCATCGGCGTTGATTAACTCTGGTACGTGTAAACCGGTATGGATCCTAATATCGGTCGCCGGGAACAGGAAACGCACGATCGGCATACGAAAAACGATTTCAGAATTCTACAGTGCTGTTCAAAAGTATATAGACGCTTACTTTTTGACAGAATGTAAGAAAGTCGCAGAACGATTTTTACTCTATCGGAGTCGTCGTAGAATATAAAAAGAAAAAAAGTTACAAACGAAATCTGCGAGTGTTAGACCGAACCACCTTTGTCATTTAAGAAGACAATTTTAGAATCTGCTGCTTTCTTAATAATAAAGATAATAAGAGGTATATTAGTCTCTCGTATTTCCTCTTAATAATAAAGTTGTAGTAAAGAGCTGTTAAAGAAAAGACTCGAGTCAAATAATGAAAATTGGGAAAAACGATTAAACAGCATAATTACCATATGTTTTAGTAATATTCATATATCGTTAATCGAAATCGACCAAAGTTTCTACATATTTATGAACAGTAGTATACGTTGTGAGTGCCGAGAGTACGAGAGAGCCCATAAATCGACTGGTTGGAGAGTAAGCGGAGTCACCGATAAGCGGAAGTCGCGGTGAATCGACCTTCCCCGTTAGACGCCGCTTATATTTATGATCAACCACTTAAATGAACGTCGCGCCGCACCGATACAATCCGTATGCACATACTGTGTCGTTTGACGATCATGGAAATTGCGTTAATTCGTTCCAAGTAAATATAGAATGATTCTATTCATGAATCATTCTCGCTTGACTCGATCGTAGCGTTGTGGTCATGGTAATCGTTCGTTCTACTTAACCCCTGACTCTCGCGTTTTTGAATCGCACCAAGTTCTCTGAGAATGAACAAAGACAAGAGCAAAGACAAGCGACTACCGATTAAACGCGATCTAAAATCGAATGGAAAGGAGAGATTAATCGGCAGAAGATCACAGATTCGCAAATACGATTCAATGAGTTTCTCTAACTCGTTTGAATCGCTTCGATTGGAAAGCGGAACGATGGATTGAGAAACAGACGATGAGACGTTCTTTCTACTATTTGTCACGCATCGCTAATCTCTGAAATCTGAGCATTACCGCAGAGACGCATAATTATTTCGACTACCATTCGTGAGTAGATTTGGTAGGTTTCTATTAGTTTTTAATAGTAGTGAATTTTTCCAAATTTTCAAATCAAATGCGAATTAATCCTTTTGTTAAAAAGGTGTACAACGAAATTTCCTATAAATTTCCAATTAAATGATTGCTTGTTACAGAAAAAGAATCTTCTTCGTCTAATTTGTAGTTTGAAAAATCGAGCAGTTTACAGGTAAGGAGATTTTCGAACGAAATACCATTTAGTACTAGAAATTACGATAAAAATCAATTCCATTGCGCTATAGTATTCTATCATTTTTCCATGAACTTGTCAAAGAGAAGCAGCGTGCGGATACTTTTAAACGACAGTGTAACAGAAAGAGAGAGTTTATACCGCAAGTTCCTATTTTCGAAACCGACGCTGAAAAATATTTTCGCGTTAGGAGAAACGAAAATCACGGTGATTCGAACTTCTTGCGGATAATGTGGGCAACGCAAGCCAAAAAGTACGAGATGGTATACACGTACACACCTCGTCAACTCGAAGAACCACTCGACCATGTCGACGCCTTGAAGGAGGATGGATTAATCATCGATTAGAGGCAAACGATCGGGTTGACTTTGAGTGTAGCTGAAGCTCGTCTCGCCCAATGAATCATACGAACACACCGGACGTCCCAGACATCCGTCCACTGCCTACGAACTTTCTCTGTCTTTATTGACTTTTCATTCGAGTCAATGTTCCATGGTTATCATTTGCATCGATGTTCTACTATGCAGCAGCTATTTTATTCCAACGTTCGATAAACAAGCTTCGTAATACTACACTTATCGATGGTGCTCGGTTAATTAGCCTACATTAAAGAGCAATTATGAACGTAACTACGTAAAAGAGGGATGTGTATTGTTTAACGTTTCACGACGCATAAACAAAGTAATATGTACGTTCAATCTTCGTTAATCTCGTTTGATGCTGTAAACGTTCTGTAATAATAGTATACATGTACATTTTTAGATTGGCTTCAATTTTCACCAATACAATTATGACAGTCGTGTTTACACGATTACAGTGTTCAATGAAATTTCGAAAAACTTTTTTATAACACATACGGTATGAATGTAAAAGAATGAAAACAACAGGCTATAGATCGATAAACGTTTCACGAATGGACAGGATTACCGCGGAAAACCTACAGCGACTGATGAGCCGACCGACTATAGGCACACTTTCAAGGATTTTCTACGAGTACCTTCACGGACTAGTGAGCGTTCCGAGAAGGACGAGAAAATAACGAACACACGACGCAAGATCGTGCGCCGCCACGAATAATTAAACCGTTGTTAGTGCTACTGCTTTCTTCGCCTATCCGCAGCCTGTTTTCTGTACCGTTTGTGTTTAGGAAACGTAACGCGAAAAATATTGTTTTGCTAGGAAAACCAGGACGAGGTTTTTCGAGAGGGCTCGACGGATTCGTTAGCATACATTGTTTCACGGAAGCAGCGAGCCTGTAACTCGCAGAAACAACCTCTTGCGACGAGTCAACCGTTTACTCTCTTATATATGGCCTCGACGCGACGATGCATTTCATAGCGTTTGTTTTTTATCCTAATATAACGCGAAATGCTTCTTAAATCGGTCGGTTGTAACTGAAACATTTAATCCACTTATGTTCGTTAACTATAATAATGACCAAATCTTCCAGTCCAAATTTCGAGATTTCAAAGTCTCAAATATTAATTCCTTAGATTTCAAATCTGGAACCTAACGTTAGACTAATACGAATATTAATATTTATAATATTTCAATCCATGCTAGATAGCGAATCGAAGAAGAAAATTAGACGTCTCATATTGTGTTATAGAGAGGTATGTATATATTATATATTATTATATGCATCTTATCCTGATAAATAATTAAACCGAATATCCTATAAATTGTCGGTACGATCGCGAGTATTGACTGTTTAGGTGTACGGTTTGCTCGTAAATCTTCATCGATCCGTCTAACGTCACCCAGCTCATCCTTCTTCCGAAACACAACGAAGATTTTCTTCGCCTGTTTTTCTGGCCGCTATAACTTTCTACGTTTCTTTGTTGCCAATGTCAATTATTATAATATATAATACGATAATACGTTAAGTTGGTTGCATTTTATCGGGGGAATATCGAATAATAAGGATACGCGTTCACATTAATGTATGCGTTAAAATACACTGTATTCGCATTAGTAAGGTTTGCATTGTTTGGCCACTCGAAAGCTACCACCCTGCGCGCTTTACAATATGCGCATACGTTAAATATACACAAGCCTCTCCATCAACTTTATTTAAAAAATAAACGTCAACTTCGACTAAACCAAACATTCGACGATCGAAACAATTCTCGACCTACCTTTCGTATTTTACTTCGATAGCTTTTGTCTCAATGATACGAACTAGAAGAAGCATTTGTCTGATCCACAATGAAACGTGTATATCGAAGCAGTGTAAATTCAATACATATAGGTATGACTATGTATAGGCATAAACGTGCATATATGATAGTCAATCGAAGTAAACGGTACGCGACTGTCACATAAAAATATTACAAACACATATTATGTACGATTTGCATGCTTAATTACAATTCAGATACAAATGTTTACAAGATTTAGTGAGTAGCTGCAGGCAAGAACGTGATAACTTTTTAGCTCTTAAAGACGTAAAGTGATCCAAACAAACAAAGCTAGAGGGAGGTTGGAATAATCGCGCCATTGAAAACTACAAGACACACGACGGTTACTCCGACTGACTGTCTGTTTTGTTTTTGTTTTTTTTACAAAGGTGAGAGAATTTCAACGACTTACCATGGCTCTCGGTGTATACGTCAGGTAGAATCGCGAGTAGTACCAAAACCAGCACTAATTTGCACTGCACCGTCGCACCACTGACGGTACATAGCGAATTCGAGCACCAGATATCACTCAACATGTTTCTTGGGCAGCGAATCGCAATGCACAATGCTTACGCGAACGTCATGACAACCGGTAATCACGTTTTTGCGTTCCGTGCTCTATCTGCTTTCGTGACGCACACACCACACCGTACTGGCCACCCAACCCGACTGCTCCGTCGGTTTGGACTGTTGCGACACCTCTGACGGAGCTTCGGCCCCCACCTCGTCCGTTTATCGAGCCATCGAAGTTTACGAACGTCTACGAACTTTATCGAACTCGAAGCGCGCCGATTACAGCCGCATTTAAATCGTGTATTACTTTCAGTATGTTTTCATTGTATTTTTTCCTCTCCTTTTCCGCTTTAATAATTATTATTCGCGAGTTCTTTCTGTTGACCTCTGCAAATATGAATTGCTAATCAATTAACGGCAGAAATACGCAGGAACTAATAAACTACTATAAATCACAAAAATATAATAAAAGTCGTTTTATCTTCAGTCCAATGATTAAGGTAGAAAAGCCAAAAAAAAATTCAGTTCTTCGATACGAAATTTCTAAGAAAAGAAAGACATTTCTTTTTATAGATAAAACAATAATCGTGCACTAAGCTTTGAATGTAAAAGGTCGTGTTTGGAATATCGATCAAACTTTAGAAAGCAAACCAATACAGTCGGTCGACGACAACTTAAAATATTAATTCATATGATCAGTTGTATTTAGATTTTAATCATGGAAAATTTGCGAAAGGAATTAATAAGTAGTATAATGATCGCGTGTCAAGAACGCGAGGTAGACGTGACTGAAGATTTTATTTCCTTTTTGGTATGTATCTTTTATGCGAGAAATTTCAATATTAAATTAACCTAAATAATTATTAATTTGACACAAGACATGGCTTTTTTCCTACATGTTTACAGATCACTTTGTTTCAATTAAATCCTATATATGAAATTAAGGTAGACGACGAAGAAAATAATGAAAAAATTATTCAAGCGATAGTTGAAAAAATATGCGATCAAGAAAAACCAAGTTTAACGATATTAAAAAGTCAATTATATTTTGCGAAGCACTATCATGATAGAGGTGAAAATAAACTTTGAGAATGCCAAATGATCAATATAGGACAGTGAAATATGTATGTTTAATTTGTATAGACGAGACTGTTAAGCGCCATAGGTTGCGATTACATCAAAAAACTGGACCATTAGTGGCGGAAATTTGTCAGACAGAGAAACTTGCGAATAAACAGGAGTCAGAAAAGTTGTACCATAAGATGTTGGTGGTTATTACTTTCTTAAGTGGTCTTGGAAATCCTACTGTATCTTCTGTGCTCAAGTAACGATATTAAAACACGTTCTCGTGATGCTGGTTATTATTAATTCGAGGTAAAAGTTTACTTTTTTAGGGAAGTATCGGTGGCACTGCAAAGCGTTTTTCAACCTTCGGAATTAGAACAGTATGTAAAGATGTCTAAACGTGAGAAGGAAGAACAGCTAATGGAATTAATGTGCATAGTTGCAGGAATACGTTTATTTAATAGAGATAACCAACGCGGAGGCGAAGGCATCGACGATTGTGAGTCCTTGGCGACTAATAGAACGATTGTTACATTATGGAGAAACAGATCATTAATGTAAAATATCTGTTTAGTGCCAGCTATTTTGCAAAAAGCTACTAAAAAAACGCGCGACTGTATCATGGAATTTTTGGAACGTCTAATGACAAAAATATATAAATTTACTGCAGCCATCGAAAAAATATGTCTCATTAGAAAATTAATACCATTTGGCGTTTATACAATTGAGAATGTAAACTGGGCAGCCGAAATGTTAACTGCATGTCGTCAACAAGAAATTTACGTCAGGTGTGTCGTTTAACATTTGTTAATATTAATTTGATAATTTCGAAAGCTAACCTGTTTGTTATAGGAAACTGTTAAGCGATGTAGAGCGAAGCGAAAAAGAGATACAGAATTATATGGAACGTCTTCAAGGACGTCTGTTTAAGCTTCACGATACCGTGAGATATAGGACTGCTATTCCTACTGTTCAAGTATATGTAAGAAATTATACTGTACACGTCTTTTGCATGATTTTTCATTTTAAAAACATTACTTCTTATCCCTGAATTTTTCAGCCACAATTTATCGACTTAGCAGATATATGGATGGGACTTCAAGATGAGGTGATTATATTAAGTGGCATAAATAACTTTTTCTGGGAACTTCAAACTCTGAGTGCAAAGGTAATTGTTTTATATATATATATAATTATATATGTATATGAGCTGCAACGAACCAAACATTCAATAGACCGTGAATGCATACAACGAACCGCTATTGACCGATATGCTGTCTAACGAAGAAGTCCTCACAGATGCTGAAAGACTAGAGCAATCAATGGGTGAACCAATAAGTAATAAGATGAATTGCAAATTAACATTGTAACATTGGTTAGACATAGAAAGCTACAAATTAAATTATAAATTGCTTTTTCAGGGGAATGCGGCGAGTGCACTATCTATCACCCTAATGAAACTAAGGATTTTGAAAATATAAATTTAGAGGTAAAATTATGCGTATGATATACTATGTAAATTAGATATGCTAAATGACAGATTGTAAAAAACAACATTTCCTAGGTTAATAAATTCATCATCAGTTTCTAGGATTTTGCGCGTGGAAGTTCATTAGTGAACACGGAGCATTGATCCCGGGAAATCCGAATAACGGTATTGTTAAATGGAGAGGAAAATATTACGTATTTTGCTCGATTTTAGCAGCCCAACAATTCGGACAAGATCCTGATAGGTATCTTCATCAAAATATAAAAACATAAGTGTATCGAAATAAATAAATGGATAAATAATAAGTTTTCACAGGTACATTTATGAGGCTCTTGATTACATACGCAATCACGTTGAATATGTGTATTTGTTTCAAGTACACGATGATGTTCGAGCTCTACAAACACAAGAAGTGTTAGTATTTAAAATATTTAAAAAGAAACACATTGAAATTATTAAAACATAAATATTAATTAACAAGGTTGTCGGAAGAAGGACCTCAATTAAAAACTTGTCAACATCAAATGGTTCAAACAGATTTGCATATACTTCCACCTTCCATTGACAAAAATTATTCTTCGAATCTTTGGGAACTAAGAAACAGAGCATTGCACTTAGTAAGTACTGTGTTAATAAACAGTACAAAGGAGAGAGGAAGATTTCATTCTCTTCTTTCTAGGCAACTATAAGCCGATGCACAACACGCAGTACGCAAACATATAAATCCAACTTCCGATACGGTATTTACGTACAAGCAGCTCCGCCCCGAAATAAAGAAGTTCAAACGAGGAGAGATAATTATATGAACACAAAGAAACTCTTAACTTATATCTTTGGCTTGCGGGGGAGGCGCGATGATAATCAACACGTACTATCTTTCTTAGAAGACGAACTCGAACATTTATAGATATGTATTCAATTTTATATTAGTTTAAAGGACGAATTGGATAGGATTGTTCGAGGACATCTACGATAGAATGAAGCTACAAAGGGCACTCTAAAAAAAAATGAAAGCAATATCTTTTAATGATGTTTTCAAATACATTCACGAAATATCAGGGCATAACCTGTACTTTTCTTCATTTAAAAAACAAACTGATATTATAACTTGTTATTCTGTGTACACGTTCATCTTTATCTTCACTGTAGTGTTTTCATTATCGTCAATTGTTTGCAATGATTTCTTTGTGGCTTCCATTAATTTAGGCCAGCACTCATTAATTTATATTCAAAATACACAAATTTTTCCATACAACGAGGTGTAAATATCCACACTAAGGGATTAATTCTATACCTCGCATCATCAACCTATCTTATTTCTACAATTCAACATTGCATAATGCTGCACATACTGTGACTTTTAATATGCATGCATTGTACCTTCACTGAATACATTATTTTACCATTAAATCTTAAGAGTTAGGTCAATTTTTTACACCAAGAAACCTATATTACGACAATAATTATTAATTACATGATAATACAATTAAATTTCGCTTAGTAATAATTTCAGTGTATAATATAACAATTATACAGAAGATGTATACAGGATGTTGATTTTTCGTATTATCTTTCTCTTAATTTTTGCCACACTTTTTTTTTTGCCTTACCACATATCATTACTCCTCTCTCTCTCTCTCTTTGTTGACAAAACTGTTTATCTCTCTGTTACATCCATTGCAGAAAAGTAATCAACGTTAAAAATAAAAAGATGAAAATATTGTGTGATATTCGGGCGGAAATTTTCGATTAAAAGAAAATCCAAATAAATATAAACACAATAATAGCTATTGTAATCCCTTGTATTTAATTTTCTTCAGATATTGACTGTCACGTAATAAAATAAAAAAGAATTTATTGTTAAAAGAATCTAAAGTAGTTCTCTCTACTTCATTTTTACTGCCACAACGGCACACCGTATTTTCATACTTGATGAAAGGGACTGTTTACAAGAACCACCAGGTAAACGATAGAACATTAACTCTGAATACATTGACTTAAAACCAGCTTATTGACTATCGGCCATTTTAATGTTTTCCACATTTCGAAATCATCCGCACGTCCATGGTACTGACCCTTTCTTTTTATACCGTTATATCATTGACCAAATCTACTTGGATTCCTACCTGTGGGTCATCATTTGCATACACATTTTGGGCAGCTTTTAACAATGTTAACGAGCCACATCTTTAATAATGCCCATAAATTAAGATGCTACATTGCGAACATTCAATAAGACAAAGCAGCTACCATGGACAACAGAATTCATCGGAATGATGTAAACATGGCTAAAGTCTTAAGTCGCAAGAAATATGTTTGTGTTTGTATGTATGTATATTTATGTATGTATCGTGTGAGAAAGATGGAGAGATGCACTTTGCATCTTGGAATACGTTATACAATGTTTATAACCTGTCAGATTTCGTGGTTCAAGGATGATTTAATCTACAAAGTGATTTTTGAGGTACTTCATCATACCAAAAGTTCTAAAACGTTTTACTCCAATTACTTTCAATAATTCATCATCGCAAATTGCGTATTGCTTATTCTTAGGATCCTATAAAATAAGAAAATGTATTAGAATACTGGAAACAAAGTATGTCATAAAAAACGACCACACAAGAAGTAACACTTACATAAAGATTTCTTTCTTTGATAATACTCCAGATCTTCTTTACGACTTCGTGTCGAGCCATTTGTTCAGCACCAACAACTGCAGAAAGCTCAGGCGATAGTGTGATAGCACGAGTATAACCACCCTTACCTCCAACCCCTTTACCACCACCACCACCTTTCTTCGCTCCTCCACCTTGGGCTTTCTTAACCTTACCCCAATCTTCATCACTATCACTATCACTACCCTTCTTCTTTCCTTTCTTGCCAGGTTTATCTATCAAAAATATACCAAGTTATAACTATAGAACAATGAACATGTACATATGCAAAATTTTTTGTGATCTACCTACTTTTTTTAGGGGTAGCTTTTGGTTTTTTTGGATTATATTCCTCATCGCTGGCATCATCATCGCTTGCACTCTCTTCATCATCAGAAGATCCTTTTTTACGCTTATTCATTGCTTTCTTTGCAGGACTTCTTTTGGCTGGTTTCTTCTCCTCCTCCTCCTCTTCTTCCTCTGAGCCTTCTTCTTCTTCCTCCTCTCCATCTTCGGATTCCTCGCTAGCAGTCTTCTTCTTTTTCTTTGCTCCATCTTGTTTTTCTTGCAAACACTCCATAACTAAAGTATCTACTTCCTTTTTCCTATACATGAAGTTGTTACACAATTCACATTAAACACAAAATAAAACTTGCTAATAAAAATATATTTAATTTCAAAGAAAATGTTGAAGGAGGAACGAGGTAGAAACTTAAGAAAACAGTTTCACACAGAGATCCTTCTTTTCATTTAGGATACACATAAACTCACACTTGAATTATTTTAATTGCAAGAGTGCCTGTGGTATCCAAACAATATATGTATATATTTATAAATTTTAATAAATATTTTTGAAAAATTGATTTCTTTGTTATAAATGCGACTATAATAGACATATTTATGTTAAATATTGACGATACATTTTAAATGAATTCTTACCTTTCAGTGAGGTCTATGTCAAGTTTTCCTTCAATCTGTAGCCTAACCTTTTTAGCAGACATGGTGGTAAGATCCGCATCCTTAAGGATAGCTAAACATAAAAATGCAAACGTTGTAATGTATGTAGAAAATTGTTTTGATAACTCAAATATTCAAAATTTGATAAAAGGTAGACAAATTTATTTATGCAGACCTTACTTTCAATCTACTCTTTATATTCTGTACATTATTCATGAACAGTTAAGTATGTGAAATTTTATGAAATATAACAAATAATAATTTTATTAATAAAAGATCAATTATCGTAATACTATTAAATTATTTAAATAACCTAAAAATTTTTAATGTGGCATATTTTATGAAAGTTTGGGTAACGTATTGTAGTTTCCCGCGTCAGAGAACTAGTAAATATTGAACGAAAATGGCAACCATTCATTGTGCCGGTTGCTGATTCTCTATATCATAGAGAAAAAAATTTCTGAAAGTTAACTTTATCACGAAAATGTAATAAATCGGTTGTATTTCTAAAACTGCTTTCTTTACATCGGCTGATCGATCGTAGAATACATTGGACCTTGGAATAATGGAAAATAGCTAAAAGGTTCGAGCGTATCGGTGGCGTGATTCACAATTCCGGCGGAAATTTATTAGCAGAAATTTAAGGCGATAAACAGCTAAAGTAAAAGAGATTCAAAATTAAAAAAAAAGGCATTAACAAATATCGATGGACATTGTATCCATTTTGAGGCGGCGGGAAAAGGTAAAAGCTATCGAGTAAATATGACAACGAAATACGTTGTAACAGCAACTATAACAAGCGAGCAAAATTCGAGGAACGAGGCTATATTTGGCCTGGTAAAATAAAAAATAAAAGCAGGATCCGTTGAAATATTCTAGAAAATGAGGGCACGGTCCATGCTGAGATCGCTTTTCACGGTGCAAAAGACGTTGAGACAAGAGAAAGAGCGAGATATGAAGCATGCGATGGCTTCAGGCGCGCGCCACCACAGTCAGACGCGTCATACAGTATACTATAGGATAGAATAGGGAAAGCTATCATTTTCTAGAAAACCAAGGAAGAATCCAAATTTTCCCAAGACATCGAAAAATTTTAGAAAAATCTTAATAGTAGATTACACGAAACGGTTCGGGGATGCAATATTCTAATAAAGCTGTACGTAAGTGGAAATACGATGAATCGTGGTTGTAATGGCCGGCGTGGGGCACGCCACTTCGTCACATCGTGCGCGCTAAAGTCGTCACGTCGCAAGAGCAAAGAGCCCGATTTTCTACATATTCCTAGTCGCAAACGTACCAATAACTTGCACCACAAATGATTACCAACTTAGTTTTATCATATTTGTAGATCAGAGTATGGTAAATCAAAGGATATTGCCACTTACCGGTGATTTCTTTACGAAGCTCTTCGTTCGAAATATCAGCCATGGTAAACCTTCTCGCTGTGCGTACTGCTGCCAACTGAACCTATGCCGGCTGCGGACTCCCGTAGCGTCCGTTGGTACAGTCACCCTATACAGTGAGTCGAATTTGAGTTACCTTTGCAAAACTTCAAAAACAGATATCTCGGCAGGGATACGTTAAAAACGAATACTATATACACCAAATCGTGTTAGTTTTTTGCGAGCTACAAGTTTCTCATGACGCCCCACTCGTAATTTTGCGATCGAATGATCCTATTTTGACATTCCGCCAATACGTGTGTAAACGCATTTTGGGTGTAACTGTACTTCAAGCGACCGCTCGTGGCTGCCGGTGGCGTCTATAGTACAGTCGACTCGTATACCTAGTACTATTTCACTTCCAGAAAATATATTCTCAATAACCTATAACAGTGCTACCTGACATTTTGGCAAGATATTATGTATATCAAACTGGGTCAATTTTTTTCTCTATATAATTTCTTAGAACACCCAATGGCTAATAATGTATATAATTTAATAGACCGAAATATGATTTTTCTCAATCCTTCGGACTGTTTTATCGAAATGGACTGTACAAAGCGACCACTTCGAGATTCATAGCGTCAGGCATATAGTCGCATCATATGACAATCAGTATACATTCTACCGATATGTCATAAAAACTAGTAGTTCAATGAATATCAGTTGCGATTCCAGTTTCATTAAGCTAAACTAAATATGAACAATGGCTGTTGTAAATGGAAATTTATTTTTCTTTGCATAATTTCGTATCATCTATATCGTGAACTTCATTATCTTTATCTATAACAATACTAACATTTTGTTTACGAAACAAGGAATTTTATATATTGATATATTTAACGATATGAAGTGATCTGTACTATATTACATATGTAATAAGTTTATATAACAAATGTGTATTTATCATCTCTAAAAATTGATACATTCACGTGTAATTGCATCCAATCAGTGCGATATTTTAATAGGCCGCGACTGTCGAAGCGACCACTCGGTTTCTTCCTCGCTTTAGTGATACAGTAACTACCAACACGTTCGAAAGGATTCATGGAATAAATGATCTTGGAAAATTCATAACTTTAAAACCGTTGATCCTAGAAGGACGTTGTATTTACAAAATCGTATCAGTTTTTTACGAGGAAAATATTTCTTAGGAAGCGCCTTGCTCGATTTTATCATCTAACACATGTACCTAGAGTTTATGGCAGCTATGATGTAAATACTTTTGAAGGCGACTATACCCTATCTGGCAGGTTTGTTGAAAGACGAATTTCTCGATAAAATTCCATATAAATTTGTTTCAGAAACATCATCAAAATAAATTGAATTTTTTTTTTTTACGTTCTATGCGTTTAAGTTCTTTTATTTTAGCCTAGATTATATATTTACTGATGACACGTCGAAACTTAATGCCGCCACGGGTGTTTGAACGCTTTAAAATGGCGGTTTCATTTTTCGCGGAATCATTTCGAGAATACGATTTATCATTATTCACTGGTTTAATTGTTCTATGGTAATGAATCATTTCGTCCTGCTGTGCAACCTTATAATAAATTTCTGATCATATTTTCCATAACAACTTTAACTATTTGTACAGGAATTGATAAAATTGTGAACTTTCGCCAAAAATATATTGTTTTCCCTCCTAATCTCTGTCATTTCCGGTACAACAACAATATTGTTTTTATTATGAGAAATTTTTCGTTTGTTACTTATAAATGCTCATCAAATATTTAATGATGTATTATAAAAATGAGTTTTGATAAACAAACAAATATCTTGTCGTCTGTTTGTTTTACATGCAACTCAGGTTACGATTACAGAATTGTCTCGAAAATATTGATATTTTCAAGCTACAGATAAGTTTGCTTCGCCATCTAGCGTTGTATTATGCACTTCAGTCCTACTAGCAGATAAAGATACTGTAGACTCTAGAGAGAAGTAGCGGGAAAATTGAACGTAAGTTGCGTATATTTTTCCATGTACACAAAATATATTTTAATATTTTTTATCGTATCAATTCTATAAATAACGATCTGATATAGCACTGCTGGATATTTGAGATTTAGAATATATACAATTCTTTATAGCTCTTCGTACCCAATCCTCTGAAATATCGGCTGCGCAAAAAATCAAAAACACATGCCAGGTCTATGTTAAATGTTCTAGAGCGATGTGTTTAGAAATTTATATTCAATTTAACCACCGAAGTTTGTAATGTTAGGTGTAAGAAGATTCTCTTTTATATTCGGATATAAATATACATGTTGCTAGACCACAAACGAGATATAGGATGGGATAACGGCATGACATACAATGCTTTTTCGTGTCCCACGTTTGAAAGGTTACCTGTTCTCTTTACCATTTTCACGTCACGTGCAACCTTATCGACGTTAGTATAATATAGGTTTGGATATGTTCACTTTATTTTCTTCCATCTCTCCTTTTCCCTGTCATTATATCCCCTCTCATTTTTTCCTTTCCCTTTCATTTCTTTTCTCCTTTCTATCAAATTCTGTAGTAGTCGTATTTGCACTAGTCAATGTCTTCTCCATTGCATAGCAACCATGTGTAGTGTAAATGAGGATTCGTTTCACGCCCCTAACCTTAAACATAATGAGAACTCGACATGTATATATCAGCTTTTTAAAGCAAAAAGTAAAACATTCAAAATTTTTCATACATACATGGTCTGAAAATGTCATACTTCGTTGATTAAAGAAATATTACAGCAATATTTCAATTTCTTGCGCTGGTTTCAATTAAAAATATTCCAAACTGTCTCAACCAATCAGTTGATTAGTCAGTTAGACGAATATTTGGCGGGATGAAACATCACTTTAGTACTGGGAAGTATGGAATCTACGCGTATCATTCTGTTTGATGTGCCTGATTTTCACCACGTAGTAATTCTTCACTCTTTATAAACTACCAGGTTTACTCAACTAATACATCTTTAATTAATTGTTTGTTAGATCGTGTCATATCGAAATTAAAAATTTCTTGTACTCGATTCGTTTGTATTCCATTAATCTCTGTCAACATCTCTTTACCGAGTTCTTATCCGTCAATCATTCGTCTACTTCACTTATACCTTACGCAACAGCGTAAATATCTTCTGTACAAAGTTGTTGGAAATATATATATTATAACCTGTTAACCGCGGTGTTATACTCACTGAACCACCCCTATTATTCTAATCGAAATAGGGGATCGATCTATTCGTGACGTCGATTATTCTAATCGTAACTGGAATTTACGACTCCCACGAACGGTCGAAACATACTGCCTTATTTTAATATAATTGATAGTTTATTTGGTACAGATCATTGATTGATTGTGAGGATCATTTTATTTATGGTGATATGCCTTTCCTTTCATGATCTTTTCTCTTTTATCCTTGCACTATATATTGCACTATACGTATATTCTCTCAACTTTTCCTCATTTCGTCTCCTTTACCCTTCCTTTTTTCTTTATTACTTTTAACACTTTTCCTTCTTTTCTCTTTCATTATTATAATTCAATTATAATCTTTTGACTAAAAATATTATTTTACATCGAACTTAGAAATTACCATCTACGTGCTTTGTATCTCTTAATCAATTTTATGTATTGAATATTAAATTAGATGATGATATATATGTCAAATTTCTAAACATAGGTCTACGTTTGTATTGCTTTTATTTTTGTAAACGTAGGTTTTGAAAACATATCATGAAACACGCGATGTTGTCCTGTGAATGACCGTGTGAACAACAAAGCTCCCCCACTCCTCGCCCGAATCGAACTTCATAGGACGAACCGCGGCGTGAGGTGTCAGTTTACTGTCGGAATTCCTTTAAAATTTGTCCTTCGTCTAAAATTAGATTTAAAAATATTAAAGTTTCATTAATTTCATAATATCGTAGTTTGTATTAGTATAGTACAATATTTGAACTAGCTTTCTCTTCATATATGGATATTAGGTTTATTTTTGTTTTAAGAATTAGTATTACGACTTTCCACCGCGATTGTTTTAATTAGTTTTCTAGTTAGAGTTGCATCGATGAATAATCGCGTTTTTTAAAATAGTGCTGCGTTTATATTATGCCCAATCTTCTTCCACTGGACTGTGGAAACATGTTCCTGCTCCTGGATCATCAGATACAGTTTCACCAGTAGCCTCTTATATGGCTACACTGAACTGTTATTAGTGTTGCGAACATTTAAATCTGAGTACATAGATTAATAGATATTAGTGTTGCGCAAATAATTCACACGGAAATATTCTTTCCTTTTTTTTTTGCCAATAGTGTATTAGTGAATGTTGTAAATATGATGCAGCACTCATCGCGATTTGTTTTTGAGAATTTTCTATTTCATAACTGCATATAGTAAATTAAAGTTTGCGGAATAGAATGAATATTCCACTCACGTTTTGTTGCCGGGGATTATATTGAGTGGATATTTTGATGGCCCTTCTGGTTTTTAGAGTCATTACTTTTTCAGCGCCCTTTATTGTTAGAGTGTTTGTGATTGAAAATACTGCTAAGGTATGTTTGCTTAATAATAATGAACATTTCTGCTGAGGAGTAGTATCATTCTTGAATGATGTTATTATATAATTCCATATTGTATTTAAAGGAAAGTGAAAAAGATGTAGTGAAATATTTGAATATAATTTCCGTACACTATTGCATTATTAATCTATTTAAAAGACATATATAAGTAAGAATTTTCAGTTTATCTTCATAAAATTAATAACAGTGAATGTTCATTATTACAGTCATATTTTGAAACAACTGATATGAATTGATTATTGATTAGTTTAGTGAATAAAGTTATTTTTATCGTTGTCAAATGAAAGGTCATTCGATGGTTTAGAAATAAATCATATGGTTTTAATCGCTCTTTTTTCATCTTAGTACTTCAATTTGATCTGTCCAATTTTTTCAATTCAAATTTAAATCCAAATTTTTAAGTTTAAATTGAGGTTTTGATGATTTGATATTTCCTTGTGTCTAATATATCTTTCTTTCAGCTTTTTTTTTTTTTTATCGTGGACCGTGGATAGGGAGAGTCTCCACTCGCAGCGACCTCTACGCGGTGAGACTCGGGTAATCGGCATTATTTCATATATAATTACTAATCGCATTATTGTACGTGATACAATCATTAATTATATAACAAATAATACGAGCTGATTGGCTGCGATCGCGATTGTATTATGTGATTAGAAAGTTTATCGAATAGTTTCATTGATGTTTGCATAAATATAGATTTCTATTTCATAATCGTTTGAATAAAGTATCACGCTCAAAAATTTAAAAGGTTTCTTGAAGTTCAACCTACAGTACATTGTATATGTATTAAATTCTATATCTAAGTCTGTGTTAGGATGAACAAATATTGTAGAGATTTTATTGATATCATCACATATATATTAGTAAGATTTAATTTTAATCCCGACCATGATTAATATTGTAATTCTTCTGTATGAAACACTAAAATATCATTCGATGTTTTCCTGCCTTTATAATAAATCAGTTCTGGGATAAAGTTGATGATCGGTATAGTAGAGAAGCGCGCCGATCGGTCAAGTATAGAACAGGTAAACCAGTCTTATCTTATGCTGAATCGGTAATGTTGGAAATCACGCTAAAATGGTATGGAGACTGTGGAGCCTCCAATGCGTGGGATAAAAAATGCAGAAACCTGCAAACGCATAGTTGTCCACTCGACGAAGGATGAATAGATGTCGCTCGAATGCGAAACAATTCATTTTCTATGAATTTTACGTTTTAGAATGTCGTGTGGTGGGACGGAACTTATAGTTGCATTATTATTGCTATTTGGTTGTACCATGACCTCCTTTTACATGGCGCATATGCAGTTATACTAACCGCCTATGAAAACATCGCCTCGAAAACCAAATGATAATGATTTAATTTCGGATGATCGGTTATAAATTTATAGCGACAGTGACATTTCAAACATTCACAAGGATATCATATCGATATATCCTTTCTTTACAGATTGCAGAAATTGCAAAGATAGTGGCCAAAACGCTCGAAGAATTCAATTTTATCTAAGTAAGCGACATCATTCTTTTAAATTGTATTTTTTCGAAATGCCTGCAATTACTTGAGTTTACGGTAGTGGGAATCGGTATTGTTTCTCTTGCGAATGCAAACGGACGGGCGTATCGCTGTTCTGTAACACTCGATACGCGTCTCAAATGGCGTCGCGTAGGACACAGGCACAAGGGGAGCGGGAATTTTCGTCTTAACAATGTGTAGGTACATGAATTTGACGCGCGCACCGCACATACGACAGCGTGCATGAATCGAACGGACATTGGAATGATTTCTCGCGCCACGTGTGTACGACGAATACGACGATACGTGATTGGTGTGTGTGCTCTCTCCACGTGGTTGTGCGTACCACGCACACGTATGTACACGGAGACACGACAGAGGCGCCGAAGACGCGTGCACACACCAATATGTATGCTTAAATGTAGGCGTGTGTCTCTCCTACCCTCCGCATTATATACGAACGTCGTCTAGCGGCTCGTCACGTGTACGTGTCAAAATCAATATTTGGCGTTACTAGGTTATGATAACACTCCATCGTGTCGACGATGGTCGTGTGTCTTAGGTAGCACACAGGGACAGGGTGAATTCGCGCTGTGCAATCTTACTTCCCATGAATTCTCCCGTCGTCCGAGACAAAATCGACTCTCGCTTCTTTCTTTAAGACACAGTTCACGTTTTCTTATCGGCAAAACCATAATTAGCGAAAGGATCGTGTCACTTAAGCCTTGTTACGTTATAAAAGCCTTTGTGGTCATTGGCGAAATTTTGTACCTTCTTTTATGTTCTTCTTAACACACGGCAAGGTACATTTCTCGGCTGTTTTTACGTCGATTTATATTTTGAAAATAAAATTGTGAAAAAGAAAGTTTCAAATACATTTAGAAGTTTATTTGATCACGGGGGTATCCATATGTGTGAGACGCAGTAATTAGATGGTTTACGAACAGACGCATAGACAAGTTCTTAATGAAAATCATAAACAAGACGAGGTTTCCTTTATCGCAGAACCAAAAGCAATTATCTTTCACGAGTACGTATAGAGTGGAAAAGTCGAGAATCTTGGTAGAAGAGCCACGTGTACATGGAGTAAAAATCTTATTTCCATATTCTCTTATTTTTCAATAAAGCGCATTTTTATCTGGTTCTACATTTCACTTTTGTAGCGTCAAAGTTTTTGCTATTGTATGAAATTGTATTGTATGCCGTATGAAAGTACCGCTAAATGATACGAAATTTAATATACTTGGGTTTAATGCTATAATAAATACAATGGTATGCAAATACTTTTTGTAGCCACCATATATTACGTAGTTTCGTATAATCTTTGGCACGAATTGTTTATGACTGTTCCCAGAGTGGATCACAGAAACGGAAAGTTAACTGTTTTCGCAGAAGTATGAAGATGAAATTATCATCCTATTTTATTTGAAGTATGGAAGAAATATGTTGAGCGTATCCGAGCGAAAACTTTTGGCTGTTAAATTGAAGACTAAGCGATCCACCGAGCATTCGATATAAAATAAATATGACAAACGATTTGGCTAGAACAGTCGTTACTATGTCGGGGAAGTTAATTTATTCGTAGCTAGATAGAATTAAGAAAAGGCAATATGATAGAATCGATATCGCTGGAATAGCGTGGAAAAACAAACGGATCCAAGGGGGCTCGCATAAATTGCAGAAAACGTACTCTAACAAGCAATGAATTTTAATACAGGTAATTATCGCCGTAATTTGATGCAACCCCGTAACTTTCCAGCCGAATCGGTCTCGTTCTATCCCAGCTACTTGGCATTCTGCGTTTCCGCCGCGCTTTCGTTACCCCAAGAAGCGCGCGGCAGGAATGTTGTGCTTACTTAGCTCGTCGAATAGATCTCGTCCTCGAAGGAATACCGGCACAACAGGTGTATAGCGCTCTACATAATGCATAGAGCAGATTTTCAGGAGCATAAAGTGTAAACTCGAAAGGGTTTGCGGCCCGGTACAACTCCTCGGTTACCTTTCGAAGCGAACCTCCGCTTCGTTTTGACTTTACCGCTATATTTTCTAACTTGATATACAATGGCTCGGAAAATCGATCAAATATTTTCTTAATGTGAACATTCTTCCAATAATAACGGAGAAGATAATTTTATTTTATTCGTTTGGCGTTTGCAAAATTTTCCTAATTTCTGATTTGTGTTTTTAAGCGCAATTTCATTTTCACAGCGCGATCAATGTTGCCATTACGTTGTACTAATTAAATTATCAATTCTTTTCTCATCAAAGATAATTTTACTTTAGGTATCGTTCCATTTTTTAATAAAATCCCATAACATTTTTTCGAATCTCATTCGCGGTATCACTGAGCGAATAACCAGATTTCAATAATTATCTGACTTCTTACCGTCACATATACCGTGGTTTCATAATACAAATAATTACACATCTTAGATAAAATATATGTAGATAAACCTAGATATATAGATAGGTAGATAAAACCATGTCCTGTTACGGATTCGAATATTCGCAATGTTTGATGAGTTGCGCGAGCAACTGTGTATATAGAAAACGATAGATTTTTCAATACATATTTACAAGCCATTTACATATAATTTATAAGTCGAAAGCGGTTGGAAAGATCGCATAATCGTGACATCTTTTCGAAAAGATGTTCCTGGCGGTTGGATCGCGGGAAACGCCAGCGAAACGATACTGTTCGACGTTTCGCTGGCTCATTTGTCCATGGAGCACGGATTAATTACCATTTTAGCGAAACAAAGCCAGTTTTTCTATCAGCGCTGTTACAGGACTTGGTACGGTTTGCGTTTAATCCCGCCGGACGAGCACTTTTAATTACTCGATGTCGAGGAAAAAAGAGAAGAAAAACAGATTTATCGTCCTTAATATACTAGTTTTATTCGTTTATCCTTTCATGCTTTCAGCGAGTCCACGTCAGTCTGTTTGTCATGTTCGTTGCTTGTTTCTCCTGCTATTTCTCTCACTATCCCTCTCCCTCTCTCCCGTTCTTCCGTTCTCCGTTTTGCTCGTCCCTCCCTCCGTTCGCTGGTCTCGGTCGCTCTTTCAACTCTGTCGCTCTTCTCGGACCACACTTCCCTTCTTTGTTCGCGCAGAGACAATTCCACTCGGACAATTTTCCATGCATGGGCTGGCACGTTTTTTCGCGGCGTCCACGCCTATTTTCCGGTGGACGATTCGGCGAAGCGCGCCGGGATTTCGCCCGCCGCGCGACGCGTCCGATGACACGCGCGTCGCCCAAACCGATACGCGACTAAATTACGCTCCGTCTACCGATTAGAAGCTACGATGTCGATTCTGTTTGCAGGACACAGCCGCGCGAGGATCGAAAGCTAGCCAGAAGCGGAGAGGAGATACGACGAGCACGTAGCGCGCGTAATTTATTTTTACGCGTCTCGGACGCCGTACGATTTAATTAAACGAAAGGTGTAGCGGCGCGATGCGTTGCGCGCTTTGACACCGCTCGATTTTATGTTTGTGAAAAACCATGCGAGAACATTAGCCCTGCACGTAAATCTTGCTCTATTTAATTACCTCTTTCTCCGCGCCGCTTCGTAAATATTTTGCTTTATCGTTGCGCCTATACCCGTGTATTTCGATTATAACTGGAAACTGACGTAACCAACAGTATACTGTAACACGAGTATCGTTAGTCGTTTCCAGTTTAACGGTTCCAGATACCTGTCGTTCTTTCTAACTTTGGAATTTTTATACCACGATCTTGCAATATTTTCCTTAGCTAAAAGTCTCCTATCTGGCACTTTTTCATTTTTCCAAGATAGACTTGCTTCGAGTCTCGTTGACTCGGGTAAAGAAGGCGGCGAATTTCACTCGAAATAAAGACTCGCCGGTGCTTTGGTTATTTTTAGCGAATGCACGATGCGTATCGTTCGCTTTCCTCCGAGACAACGTCCACGAGACAAGAGAGTGGAAGTACCATTGAATCAGCCGTTAACCAAATCAGACTTTGATTCTACGTAGTTATCGAAACGTGTTAATTTTACAACGGTCGTTTAACGTTACGTTGCAATCGATGATGCAACACGACGCGTATCGATAAAGATTCTTTCATATTTTTTTCAAATGTAAAAAACGTTGCAACGATAGAAGAATACGATTCGACCGAAGACGATCTGAAAGAAGATTAAACGAAATAATCTGCGTAGTAGAATTCGAATAAGTAGCAGTATTTTTTAGCTAGTGGACAGAGTTACGGTAATAGATATGGCAGAGGGGCACGAAGCACGCGTGTCGGGGTGCATCTATCGTATCTTCTATCGCAACAGATGCCTGTTGCTACGCGGCCCGGCGAATGCTGCTCCACGTTTTCGGCTGGCAGGTTCAAGTTCGCTCTTTTTCTCCAGTCTCTCTCGGCTTCTTTCTCTTCGGGAAACGCTTTTCGCCCTTTTTACCACGTGATCGGACATTGACCCTTCGCCGGTGTAGCCGAGGGGTGGAAAACACGGGGTCTACAACGAGAAGGGACGAGACGGATGTTTCGCGTTCCTTTTTATCGATTGCGCGTACCGTTACTTTCAGATTGCGGGACACTCCTCTTCTCTTCGCTCTTTCTCTCTCTCTCTCTCTCTCTCTCTCGTAACACACTCGATCGAACCATTTACATACGTTTGAACCGCGCGCGCTCTCGCGATTCTCTTCTGCAGGCGGTATCATTCGTCCCGTTCACAGCGATATGACGCGACATATCGGACATTGCGTACGATTTAATTAAATACACAATGAAACCGACGAAAATTCATCGCGATGAACGCACCATAGCTCGCGAAGATATTTGAGTTTTTCCATTTTAATTAGTAGTAATTTATTTTACCCTTTGGAGGAAAATTTTGCAGAATAACAGTATGTTAGATTCTCGATTCAGATACAGACTAACGTCGATTTGAACTCGAATTAGGGGACTGGAAAGATCAGCGTAAGTGTTAATTCATCAAGAACCTTTTACGGTACTAATTTCCGTAATATTAAGTTTCGCTTTTGAAAATTTCTGGATTATTCTACGGTAACACAAAATTCTGACCGATTAATAGTCTCCGTAATCTCCGTTATCTTTCGAAGAGAGGGTGCGGAAGGTACAATAGTTGGAGAGGTTTGATACGTGGTAAACCTAGGACGCCGGACAAGGATCGAGGTCGTTTTGGTTTGGTAAAAGTCGAAGCTGCCGGCTCTAGCCGGGAACTAGAAAGGGAGAAAAGAGTAACGTCCCCCTCGCGTAATTAAGGACCAAGAGGGTTGGAGCGCGGCTCTCCGGTGGATGGGGCAGACATCGATCGGATTCGTCGCGTATAAACGCGCAGCCGGCCAGTATCTCGTGTAACGCACGTTCGAGCGTGAACACATGTACGGCTGAACACGCGCGCACGTGGCTAGCCTTCGCGGGATAACGAGAGGGCAATGACAGAGAGGGGGCAAGAGGGTGGGAGAGAGGTCTCGCCAACCGAGTGGCGAAGAAAAAATAAGCGAAGGGAGGAACGAAGGGAAGAAGGACGATACACGAAGGCGCGAAATGCGAGAACCGAGAAGTACAACGAGAGGACAGCAAGAAGGTTTGGTCAGTTCCGAACCTGTCCTAAATCGAAGAAGCACGAGGACACACCCTGGAAGAAAATGGAAAGCAGTTGGTTTGGTGGATCGCTGGCTGAGAAACGTGGGATGCCGCTATCCTCTCTCATTTTCTCGGCCGGTTCTCCCTTACCCTGTCCCACGTCTCGTCCCTTTCCCGTTGGCCACCGGTGGCTCTTCTGCCGACTGCCGCCTACAGCCTCCGATATCTTATTTCGTTGCCTCGGTGTCGGAGTAAGCGCGAAACCTATCCCTCGTGCGGAGAAACTACGAAAAGGAGAGAAAGAGGAAGAGCGAATAACGCGAGGGCCTTTACGCAGTTCCGCTGCCCGTGCACCCCTTTTCGATAGCCTTGCGGGGCCATCGATACGCTCATCGGTGTCGTCGGCGAGGCAACGAGGGTCACCCTGCGACGAGGCAGGTGTGTTCGGGCCACAATGGAAGGCGCGCGCGATCCGGAGGCGGACGAGGAGCAGAACCGTGGAGAAAGAGAAAGGGCCCTGGTCTCGAGAGGGAACGCGCGCACGGCTGCTACGTGAACGGAGAAAGCCGGAAAGAGAGGAGGCGAGAGAACGCGAGAACCGAGGAAACGACCGATGGAAACGAAGAAAGAGAAAAGTGGAGAGAAGGAGAGAGCACGCGTGCCGAGACCACGGGGAAGACGAAGTTGGCTCGTGATAGAGAACTAGACGGAGAGAGGGTGTCGGAAGGGAGAAAGGTGGAAGATGGTGGCGAGAGAAGGAGAACGAACGAGACAGTGAGAGGCGGCAACGCCCATTTTTTGATAAGCTAGTTACCCGCCGGCAGGCTAGCTCTCTCGCGAAGGGCGGGAGGGTGGCTCGGCAGAAGGCGGTAAGAGGCGCGGTGGCAGGAGGTTGAGGCCGAGGAGATGGCGTAGGAGGAGGAGGAGGAGGAGGAGGAAGAGGAGGTGGAGAAAGAAGGGTGGGTACGGCGGGTGTCGGGTTCTACGGAGATCAATAACTGCATAAAAATAAAGTGAGGCTCTGGCCCGCTACCTTTAACCCACCGCCCCTTCCGAGTTCTCCACCTTCACCTTTTCCTCCGCCGCGCGGCCCCGTCCCTCGACACCGCCTCCGCGCGCCACCGCTCAGGCCGTCGCCGCGACTGCTTCGCCCGCTCTCTTTCCTTCGCTGCCCCTTCCAACCCCCTCCCCTCCTACCGCTCTGCAACCCACCGCCGCCCTCTGCGCTCCCGCAACACTCCGATCTCCTACGCAGCAACTTCTTTACCGTGCCTTGCTGCCACCCTCCGAACCATCATCCCCCAACCCCCTCCGACACCACCTACCTCCTTGTCCTACCGACACATCCACCTTTGCCTTCGACTCCGTGCACACGCCGCCCCCTCGCTTTCTCTCATCCCATCCCTTCTTTCCCTTCGCCACCCCCTTCCTCCTCCGTGCGCCACCGATGAGGATCCGGAGGTTATTGCCTGTATTTTCTTAAGGGATGAATTTTCCGCGAGGACTGCCACGGCTATGCTGCCCGTTGCCATCAGCGCCACCGACCACCCCCGTCTCTCATCCATTCTCCCTCTGCCGCGCCGCGCTACGACTCGTTTTCTTTTCCCTTTTTCTCCTTCTTTTTTCCCTTTTCTTTCTCTCCCTCTTTTTTTTACCTCTCTCGATTTCCCTTCCTCTTCTCTTCGTCGTACTGTTCTCTGGAGATGAGGAAACGAAGAGGATAGTAGCCAGGATAGTTCGCTTCCGGAATACGCAAAGTTTCCGGGATGTCCTCCGGGGAACGCCGAAGAGGGGTTGATCAATTTCGCGATGGAGATGCGTCTAGGTGGCTGGTGTTGTTCGTGGGCGAGCAAATGCCCCGGACACGGGAATCCCTGTACCGCTGGACGCACGGAAGAAGGAGGACGAGCCGGACGAACTTGGCAAGAAAGAGACCGAGAGAACTCGGTTCGGTTGTTCGACAACTTTTTGCCGGCTGTCTTTGAAGTGTAACGCATACGCGTCTCGCCACGGCGGCTAACACGAAGATGCATCTGTGGAGCCGAAACATTTTTCATAAAGCTTTCCCCGAGTCTTGCTCCTCCCCTGTCGACCGTTGTCTCGCAACGCGACATCGAGCTTCCGAAATTCACCTTAAAGCGCGAGAAAGTTCAAACTGGCAATATCGATCGATCGGTCGATCGATCGTGCAACGTTGAAAGATTTTGTGCATTATAGTTGTGGTCGGTCGCAGGCCACGTTTCGTGGACCGCGTTCCTGTCGGCGAGAGGGACAGAGGCAAAGACGAGAGAGGGAATTACGATTCCGTGTATTTCGAGAGCAACAAGTACTTACAGTCCCTTTGTGAAGCACGTTACGGTTGGAGAGACATCGAAGGGAGCGGAGAACAAAGTTGCAACGAGCGCGCCAGCAACTCGCGATTGCGTATTATATAATTCACGAGTGGCGGTCGTTTAGGCGCGGATCGGACTGCGAGTCGTTTTTTGCCATCCGACGATTCGAAAAACAAAAACACGCGTATATAACCTGGCGAGCTTTTCGAACAAACTTACGGGGTGCGGTGCTGCGACGAGCGTCGTTGTCGTAACCCATTCCCTGAAGCGAATTTTCGCTAATGAGTTTTGTTAAGGGACTTTTAATGAGGACCGACGTCCTCACGCTGCTCAAAAATGTATCTTGGTTTACGAGCCGCCGGAAAAATTCGCTAATCCCAAGTAATTCCAGGCTGGGCGAGATTGTCCGTGGCGGCTGCTGCTCTCGCGGTTCGCGCACGAGCGCGCGAGCGAACGACCGGGGATAATTAAAGCGGCGAACGGGTTCCGCCCGACCCTCCGCGTTACTTCTAACGATGCAATCGCGGTTAATGCCGATAGTACGTGAATCTGCCGCTAAACGATCCAACGTCCACTCTCTGTTCGCTTATCCCTAGGATCTCGTTTTCCTCCAAGGATGCTGCTCTTCCTTTTAGGCTGTGAACGCCAACTGTCGTTGCGCGCCGTTTATACGTCAAAGCAATCAGACGTGAACGACGTAAACCGTTCACGAGACGCACGAATCAACTGTATAAATTGCAAAGTAAGGTAGCGATGATCATATTATTCATTATTTTTGCGAAGATTTTTCAGAACTTGTAAATGGTTCACAGCGATCTTCTCGCGATGTATGAAATGGTAGAAATGGTTATTTGTTTTTCGGAATTCGTTAATTGCGCGTCAATCTCGTATACGAATAACGAAATTAAGACATTTATGAAAAGTGGAACTGATCAGCGTGGCTTCCGAAGGACTCGCGTATGCGTAGATTCTTACGAGCCTATGTATCGCGGTTTCCAGATGTTTCGTTATTTTACGCCACCGTTATTCTACCGTGACGAACGGAAAAATTCGGCGGAAGCTCACGCGTAGGTGACTCGACATCTTTTCCGACATTGGCTTTTAAAAAAGCGGACGCGGCTTCGTAAGTTGGCGCACGTTGTGTAACGAACGAGCAACGAGGTGTACGTACGTAGACGCATGCGACCTTCTTTTTCGGCTCTGTATCGACCGTAAGGGTCGGACCACGGTTTTCTTTCACCAACGAAAGCAATTTCGCTGACCGTCGCTGGTAATTTAACGAGAGGAGACGGCGGGACGAATCCATCAATTTAGATATATCGATAGCAAACCAAATAGACATCGAATCGAAAAAATCAACACAGACACGAAAGTATTTTTATCACCGTGTAAAACAGTGAAATAACGCGATCATTGAGTGGACGGCGGTATCGTATCGAGTTGTCCATACTCTCGCCTTCATTCGAATTTAGCGGCACGTACGTTTCGAATTGAATGCGGATGCGCGCGTTACTGTCTGCCTATGTTCTCGCTGTGTTCTCGCTTCTCTCGAGATTCAAAAGTGTGCACGCTTTAAGAAAAAAGCACTCGATCGCGGTGCACTTTTTCAGTTGCACAGCAGGGTTGAACGTCTGGCCGGGAAGAGGGTCGGTGCACGAACCCGGTGCACCCCAAAGGGGGATTCGATTTAGTTGACGTTGAGAAGAGAGGACGTTGGGGGAATTGATTACCTGGGACAATTGTACGGCAGGGTATCGCGTGCGCTGCAAGTTGAAATTTCGAGTAGATCGATCGTTCCGGGGGGAGGGTGGGAATACGAGTCCTTCGAAAGATTCTCCTTTCCGGCGCGCAACCTCGAGCTCCGAAGAATGCCTCCTCTCCCTCTGCAGGGGCCTGCAGCCGCTCGATAGATTTCGGGGCGAACGCAGCGCGCGCCCAAGGACTCGTAAAAGTAATTTAAATTGGCTACTTTAAAGCGGAAGCCGCGTTCTTAATTAACTTCCGCGGAATTAAGTGGACCTAGCGGGAAAGTTAAGAGAAGGATATTTTAGATCACCTGGGATTGCTACGGCAGTGTCGGTAATTATACCGAAACTCTCGGGGAAAGGGGCGCAGCCGAGACACGGCACCGTTGCGATCTCGACGTCGCAGCCCGCGAGTTTGCACTCCACGCCTGCGAAATGAAATTAATAGATTTCGTCGCGACGAAATGGCCCATCTCGCGGTAACGCCGACGTTCCTACCTTTTTCTAATGAAGCTATAGACGCGTGGTATGCGCGTCTTGGTCAGATGCGATTAGCGGGTGTTGAAGTGGTCACCACATATAAGATAACTCTACATCTGGTCTTTTTAGTTTTCTCAAGCACTGAAGCCATCGACGGCGCGTAGACAAAAGACTGCGACAAAGTCAGACCATAAACAGTAGACAGGCGACGTTGGCTTCGGGGTTTTCAGTTATTAAACACAGCTAGTAACACAGCTAGCGCGCGGATCTGGACCAGCTCAAATTGTATTCTTGCTTATAATTACACTTCTATTTAAATATATTATCTGCCTTACAATTTATCCACGAGTTTTCTCTGTTTACACATCGAATAACCTCAACAGCGGGGATGCGCGTTTTCACGAATACGTTCCTCTTCGTAAATATCAGGACACCCGGTATTACAATTATACGGATAAATTAATACTTAATACATTATATATGGATATTTTTGTTACACGTATATAGTAAATGTACATCGTATTGAAAGGTACAATGGCTATACGAATATTTGCGCACCATGGTATTTATTATACCATTTACATATTAATTAATTAGTGGTACTTTCGTGTGATTGCAAAAATGTCATATCTACTATGTAAACGAAATCTAGAATCTGATAAAAAAAGCTCTGCCTCATTGGAGTAACCACTGCAGCTTTACCTTTGATTACCATAAAAGTGATTAAAATGCATAGGTATTTGATATTACCATCATTGTATAGTCAATCCTGTCATCGAAACGACGTAAGTGCGAAATGACATAAATCGAGGGACGACTCGTATACATATGTATAGATTCTTACGAGAGTATGCATTTTGATCTTTGGATGTTTTATTCGTCACACGCATTCACTGTAACCATAGCTTTACAAGTATGTACATACATGTTGCGTTTCATTGGTCGAAGAATGCAACGATTTTGGTTGTTCGTTGGATACGTATACTATCGTCCTTTGTTCATTCACGATACGATATAAAGAAGAGTGCAGAAAGAAAAGGAAAAATTAAGCAATACTTGGGAAGCAGTTGAGACGAAGGAGGATTCGTAGCCAAAAAATATGTGTCGTCGCGGCTTGGCTATAATCGCGGGAAAAATTTTTCAACCCTCTCTCCGGCGGGACAAGTGGTTCTCGAAAGGGCTAAGAAGGAAAGAGGGGTCTCGACGCCCCTACGTCTACGTACACCGCTCGTACATAAATCACGTAGTAGGGGTAGGTCAGTGCGGGTTATCCTCGGAGGGTTGAAAGTTTCAGGGGAGAAGGAGGCGACCCGCACCGCTCGAGACACGCAAATTTAGGGTGGGTCGTCCCTTCGTAAACCGCGCACGTTTCGCGTGAATTTCTCTGGCTTGTACGCGCCTTTAAAACGCGTCCGGCAGTGGTACGTACGACAAAAAAGAAAAGAAAGGGGGGGAAAAATCATTATACGTATGTTTAGCCGGATAGTTTTTCGTCACTCGTTCGTTCGTTTCGCTGGCATCAATTTTACTTGAAAGATGATTCTATCGGTGTCAACTTTCGATCTCGCAGAAGTTGGAACGCCGGCGAGTTTAGATATCCCCGATGCCATCTTAACCCTCGCGTTTGCTTGTTTTCCCGGGCGAAAGGGGCGGAAACTTGGATTTTCGAGATCGTAATCAATTTTTAACCACCGGTTAGACCGTCACGCAGAACGCTCCTGATTCACGCTGTCGATGAAAACGAGGGCCGCCGCGGAGGGTGCATTCGAAATCGAATAACTTCCTTCCTTCGAACAAAAGTGTTTCGCGCGGAGATCGACATAGATAGTAGTTCGGCGTGTTTTCAGATCCCGAACAATCGAGCAACGGAGAACGCGACGAGGATAGCAATTTTGGTGTCGGGTTTTGTCCTCCAACGATGCAACGAGAGCGTGGTGGTTGCCCCTTTCCTTTTTTTTTTTTGTTTTTCGACACGGCGAAACGAGCGCGCGCACCCGCCGGCTACGACGATTACGATGACGGCATAGAAAAATATGCACCTGGCGTGTGCCACCTGCAATCTCGAAGAGCCGGCTCGCTCCGGATGAGTTCTTGATTGCCGACGAAGAAAAAGAACGTCCCCGCTGCGCGTCGATGCCGTGGAGAAAAAAAGGTGTACCGATACAGGTCGTTGAACAACACCCTGCAGAGCCCTAACCCGGAAGTAAAAGCGCGCGTACGCATCCGCACGGTTGGATAACAAATCGGCCATGGCTCTAGACAATAAAACTTTTCCTCGCAACTTTTCTAGTACGTCATTGATAATCCTCTCTCCGTGAGCCGACCGTAGCACGCTTTGTTCATCGCCACCGACGCCGCCACCCGCGCCACGCCGCGCCGCGCGTTCTCATCACCGTCCACGACGCCTTCTCTTTCGAACGATCGCGGGAAATTCGATCGAAGATCGCCCTCTCCTCCGCTCGCTCTCGATCACCGCGGCAAACTTTTGGATGAAAGACGTTTAACGCGTTCCGACAACTGGAAGAACGCGACTCGGCCTGCTGCTCGGAGACACGACTTTTACGTTCGGGATCGATAGCGCGGCTAACGGCCGATGTTTAACGTTAATTTCGCTGATAGAAACCAACGATTTGTCACACGCGACGCTTCCATGTATCTGCAAATTGACCACGCACACGGTCATCCGTGAGTAAGAGAGGGAAGAAGATAGAAGGGAATAAAATGAAATAGAAGAGGAAATGGATGGAAAGGAAAACAGAAGGGAAGTGGTGAAAAAGGCGAAGTCGAAAGAAGATTTGCGACTGAACGCGACGCTTTCCTACGGCTAGAAAGATTTTCTTCGCTTCCTGGCTATCTGGACAAAGCTTTGATCCGCGGTTTTACGAGCGATGGCATCGCGCAAGATTTTTACGGGCTGAACGTAAATTCTCATTTTTTAAGGTTTCGAATAATACCCTCTTTTTTTTCAATACGTGGCCCGATGGTCATTGAATCGCTAGGTTTCACTTTATTACGCGACGTAAATGCACGCGCATCGACGAGCAACATTTTTTTCTCCCTGCAGCTGCGCTTCGCTCGTGAATTTTCGTAACGGCGTCCTTTGATATCGTTCATTCAACTTTTTCCGATCTCCCCATAAAAAATCCCGGACGCAGCGGCGTTTGTAGCCGCCGACATAAACTGTTGCGTTAATGGAGACTAGCAGCCTCTACGACACCCCCGTAGGTTCTGCCTCAGCGATAAATACCCGTTATACAGATAGATCGAACAAAGATTCTTCGTTTGTAGATGGAAAGCGGCGACCGAACAGTCACGCGTATTCCTTGACTTTCCAACTTACTCAACTCTTCTTAAACCCTTTTAACCCGACGTGAACTCTGTGCGTCGTTTTAATTAACCTCAACTCTCTTTCGGTCATTTTCAATTCAGTTGCACTTTTTTAGCGTTAAAAAATATCTCAAGTTCGAGCAAAGTATGAAAAACTTGTCGATGGTACGTTTCCCGTTTCGATATTGCGTTAGATATCTCGATACACCGTCGCAATTCCTCGTTGAATGTTAAAACTAGTGCAAGATCGAAATATAAAAATTGATCGATTGCTCGTCTCTATAAATTTATCCTGGATCGAAGTGGTTTCCATTCCGCTCCGCTTTACCAGCCAGGGATCGAAAAATCGATAGATCGATAGAGTCGTCCGTTTCCCGTGACTGACAAGTAAGAATGCATCGACGAAGATTCGGGGTGGACCTCGTCGAAGAAAGAGCGAAGACGAGACGCGTGAAACGGAGCAACGAAGGAGGGAAAATGCTGGCGATTCCCGTCGGAGAAAAGAGGATGCATGCAGGGGTAGGAACGAGCGAGAAGGAGAAGAAGAGGAAGAGGCGGAAAGAAGAACGGAGAAGGGCAACGGCAGATTGCGAGGAGACAGAGGGACTTTCTGAAAGGGGGGTGCAATGCGAGTGCAATACTTTTCCGTGAGACGGCACCAGTGTCGTCGGCCCTGAGGGGTGGGTTCGGGCTGGACTGGGGGTGTGCGTGGGGTCAACGACCGCAGTTGGGGTGGCTTCCCCCTACCTGCCACCCTGTACACCACCTCCTCCCTCCTCCTCGGGCCGTTCCTCTTCCTGCAAGCCCCTCTCTTCCACCTTCTACACTCTGCCCTACGCGCTGTACGCCAGGCCACGTTGCGGTAGGCGAAGGTTGGGGCAGGTTAGGCTTAGCTTAGGGTTCAATATCGGGGAAAACACGGGCTTTTATTTGATCGTTCGCTACGTTCTCTGCCCTTTCCGCGCCTTTACCGGACAAAGAAAGATACTCGGGACGAGCGGGTGCGAGCGGGTGCGAGCAGGCGAGTCACCGGTTACGGATGAAGCGAGATGTTTATCGCGAGAAAGAGAAAGAAACAGAAAAAAGCGAGAAGAGCAGCGAAGAGAGGAGCGAAGAGAGAGGGAAAGAGTGAAAGAGTGCGTGCGTGCGTGCGTGCGTGAGTGCGTGCGTGCACGCATTGGTTCCGTACTTTTATGGTCCTCTGAATACACCCTGGCCAGAAGGGGCTGCTTTCACGTCGACTACCCTATGAGAAAAGGACCGACATAATTCATTGGAAAATTTCAAATTCGGTTTTATCGCCGAGCGATCGAGTTGTCTTTGAAACGCGCGGCCGGGCGCCCCTTACACTCGAGCCCTTTCCCTTCCACCTTTCGTACCTCGAGGAGCGCGTGTTTTTCTTCTCGAAGAGCTAGCGTTTGTAGGGTAAATAAATTCAAACGGGAATCGCGATTATCCATCCTCCTTTAGTTCCTGCTCTCAAACGTCCTTTTTTTTCCCAGACCGAGATCGTTGCTACGCCGAGGCGAGGGTTCATGCCCTTACCGACGCGCGCGTATCGTTACATTTTCTTCCTATTCAAACTGAACGAGAGGGAAGGAAAGAAAGAAAGAAAGAAAAAGGAAGAGAGAAAGAGAGAGAGCGTTCATCGTCAACTGGGCAGCCGGATAACATTCAATTTTCTAAAACGGTCTAGGGAGAAGGTCGCCGTCACCGCCATTGCCGCGATCGCGAAACAAACGATCGGCCTGTTTGTTCTTTTTACTTGGCTAAAAAAATGTAGCGCGCCTCGATGAGACGAGATTTTTACGGACTGCTGGCCACTAGCAGCGTTAATTACTTCCTCGAAGCGATCGTCGCCGCTATTTCTTTCGAGTCGCCGTACTAAAACGGTTATGGGACCTCGTTTGCACCGGCCGATCGTTGTATCGGTTGCTCCGTAACGAACGTGTCGATCGATCCACGAGAGAATTATTTATTAAATTAGCGAGCTCGAGTGTTTGCCAATGGTCGGACTGGGAAACCGACTCGACGATCTTTGGCGAGGACGTTGCATCCGCAGGTTGCCGGTTTCACGGCATCTACCGGGTACGCAGAGTCCGTAGGGCGGCCCTTTGCGCGGTTACCGTTATCTTTAATTGACAGCCGAATAACAAACGACGCGGCTCGCACAATGTATTCGTTTATCGAGAGAGGCTGACGTTCCTCCGAGACGCGGCGTTGGAACGATCGACCGATGCCCTGCAACCACTTTGGGCGCAAGATTTGACCGCGACGTCGAAAGAAGAGGAGCAGGATGCGCCTGCTTGGAAACGGAACGAATGAATCGATGTCGAACGATGGGATCGCTGGTTGGCCGGGAGTGCTGAACGAAAAAAAAAAAAAAAAAAGAGAGAATGGGGAAGAGGAGACGATCGGAGAAGTAAAGGGTGTCTAAGAAGAACGGAGAGGTGAGAAAAAGGAGGAAGAGGAGAGAAAGCTGGCGTGAAGGAATACGGGAGGCGAAGGGGAAGGTTGATAGACGAAAAAGGGGCAGACGGATTTGAGGAACAAAAAGGGTTAAAAGGGAATCGTAGTTAGGGGAGAAGACCACTGAGCTGCCAATCAGTCATTAATTAGAAACTACTCGAAAGTTACGCACCCCATGGATAGACAGAAAGAGGAACGGAGAAAGAGAAACGAATCTGGGGAGGGGCAATCGGTCGAGGGGAGGTGGGGCAACGTCATCGTCAATTTCGGAACGATTTGCCAGAAATTCGATATAATTAGGGAAGGTATGCTCGAGAGACGTTATGAATGAAAGAAGACGCGAACGAGGTCAACCAATTTTCCTGCGGATTGTCGCTCTCGCATCGAAATCTTCGCCGAGCAACGGATGAAATTTGACGGCTAATCTGATTAACGACGATGGCGACGGACGACTGCTATTTATTAATCGATGTTCGCGTCCGTTCTTTATTCCAGTATTTCGTTGCCAGCTTGGTCTTTGCATCTAAAACGGCTTTCTCTCGTTTTCCAGGAACATCGTCGCTATACACAGGGACGCGTTTCCGCGAAATTTCGCACCGACTGAATGCGAATCGTTTTCATAACCAGGTTACGTAATTTGTTCTACGGGCGGACAATGAGATTGCGTAACGTCGCTTCGTCGAACGTTATCGATTGTAAAACGTTAATAACGGATGTATTTTTTTTCTTTTTTTGTCTCCTATTTCGACTCTCGTTGTTGAAATTTATGAAACTTGCTTTCTATCACGAACGTGGACTTGCACGAAATCTTGGCACGAGAACGACGAAAGCAGCGTGTCACGGTCGTGACGCGAAAACGTATTCGTTTTGTACCAGACCTGCGGAAGATTTCGCGTCGTGCTCACGCCTGCACGTCGGATACCGCAACAGTTATGATCCGTCTCCGTTTTAGCAACGAAAATCCGTCGACCGAAACTCTTTGCGCGTTGATATTCTTTTTCCACGACATTGTCGATTTAACGCTGTTGGATCTTTAATTGTTTACGAATCATACAGCCCCGGACAGTATAAAATTGTGCAGCTGTAAAGTGAACGAAAAGTAAGGCAACGAATAATATTAGAATACGATTTGCATATGTGTGCTGGGTCATCGACTACGTTCGCGTCATTTGTTGCTCTGCCACTTGAACCAATATGTTCGATATCTTTAAATGCCCTGAAAAAGTGTGATCACATCTGGTTTCGCATTATTTCTCAGTAATCATGCAGTAACCTTTTCTAGTTTTATCTGCTTGACGACAGTCTCTTTTCTAAGCAACATTTTATCGCTAAAACAAGAAATTAGTCGGGGTTATTGTCAATATTATTGATTGTGTGCAGACTGCCTTAATAGTTTCTCATCGTCAGATCGCGTAGAAAGATGACGAAGCAACGTCACGACGCCGACGCAACGTCCGCGTCGTTGAGGCGTTTAAAGGACGAAAAGAGAGAGGTTCGTCCGCGATGGAGATGTTTTGCGATCGTTTCTCGCGAAACGGCGCGCTGCGTCGAACGCTGATTGGCCGGGAAAATCGTTTGAAACGGAATGGTGTTCGTCGATCGTTTTGAGAGACGATAAACGTTAGCAATTAAGCGTCGTCGCTAAGGAAAGCAACGAGGGTGAAAAAGGGGCTGGAAATGTCCGGACAAACGGTTACAAGTATTTCATTGAAGAACGTCGTTGCATCCCCTGCTCGTAGGTATACCAATTATTGAGTCGATGTCGATGTACAACAGAGGGTGAAGAAGGAGAAAAGGATAGGTAGCCGGGATGGAATCGGTAGGGCGAAGCTGACATTTTAAACGGCAGCTAGCTGGCTCGTGTTCCTCTTTTTCCGAGCACTTGGCAATCGTGATCATCTCTAATGGATGTGGTTATCGATTTTACTAGAGAATTCGACACCTCGTTTCTTTCTGACGTTAGCCGTTTCGAACGACCGCTTCAGCGAGGATCGATGGACAGTCGTTGTTGCTGACCGCTGAAAGAACGCGGCGGTGATGTTTAGAAAAATGACGCTTTTTATATTTTTCTTTCGTTGAGAATTCTCGCACTGAAATTGTATTGCTTACATATTTTTCGAATCTGTCATCTTAAAATGGCCAAATTTTTGTTCATCTACACGTTGTCTGTGTACATGGGAACGTCTTTTCAGTATTTCAATACTTTTTTCCGAAATAGAGAAAAGAAAAGCAAAAGATGGGACACGATGTAATAACATCATAATAGCAGCAACAAGGAGAGCGAAACATTAGAACGAAAACTCCAAATTATTGATAAGAAACGTCGAGACATCGTCGAGGAAGGATATCGGAGCGTGTTGCCTGAGAAAGATGCTTTTAAGCGAAAAGAGAGACAATCGGTGTTAATTCAACGCTCAATTATTTTTCTTTTTATTCTATACGCAAATCGTATACAACGTAATAAACAATGTCACATACGGTACGTAACTATAATAAACGATTAAATCCAAAATATACACGTACTCATCACGCTTATAAATGCAGAATCAATATTGAAGATTCTCGACAAAATCAATATCAAAGTTTCTCGACGAAATCGGTATGAAAGTTTGTCGACAAAATCAATAAGAAAGTTTCTCGACTCGACCCAAGATACCAAATTGGCTAAAACCGTAATGTTCGCGAACCAAGGGTTATCCGAATAGCGTTTTTCGTTACCATACAAAAGCGCATTATGCGATGGTAATATTCATTCATCGTGTCAGTCCGATGGATTTGGCGCAGCCATGCCAGTAATCAGCTGATTGACCTACGGTCGCGTGGATCGCTTCCGAAAAATTCATTGGTCGAAGGGGTGTATAATGGATGCGCTGCTCGATTAGAAACAACGTCGGTCGGTCACGCTTTCTCCGCTTTGTCGATTCTCGGGCGGAACGTTTTCAGGGAAATTCGCGTGCGCGATGAAATTGGGATCGAATAAGAAACGCGAGGGCGACGTGGATTTTTTTGTCGGTCGTGTGCTAACTCGTGTTTTCTTGCTCGTGTGGCGTCTCTCTTTCTCTGCTTTTCGAATCAGACCGAAACAACCAGCGCAATCGTCGGTTCAGCGCAACCTGAATCTCCTAGAAGAGAGCGCTAAGGAAAAACGGACGAGCTTGAACTGTTAACCCATTAAGGACCGACGTTGCATTGACTCTATTAAAGTGATGTTTTAATCATGAGAAGAAATTCCAAGATTTTGCTTGCTATTTCTTGTCCTGCAAGAAAGATTTTAATTATTTTCTCAATCGTCTTTACTATCCTTTCTTCAAGAAATTGAAACATTTTATAACACCATGGTAAACTTTTTGTTTCCAATTCTACAACTTTTTTTTTCTGCTCCCTTTTTATTTCTGCGATGATCTTTCGTAATGTATTTATTATTCAAGTATAGTTGCTGTATCTTGTTAAAACAATAACGTTTATACTTCGTTTCAATGTTTCGTTCCTGGTGGTTTAAATCGAATACCGAGATTATGGGAAGATGCCGTACTTTGAAAAATTGATACTATACTTTATAACAGAAAGATGATTCAAGAATAAATATACCGAGTAAAATATCGCGTATCGCTGCTTTTATCGAAAATAAATTAACGTTTCGATAGACGCGGCGTTGAGAAAATTTAAATCGAAAAATCAATTTCTACGAAAAAATTGATAAAAGGATAATATAACGTCACATATTTATATTTTCTAATTGACAAATGTACAACGGGATTCGAGTGGTCGGCTTCTTGTCGTTGTTTCTCGATCACCTATATTTTCCCAGTCACGTGGCGCGCATTTAAAATAAAGAGAAGAGGCGAGGGAAAGAAAAGGCGGCGGGGAGGGGTAAAAGTAGGAAAAGTCTAATCGAGGCTGCTTCGAGCGTCGACACCTCGAGACGGAAGGTCAGAGGTGGGCGCGAAGAGGAGAACTGGAATCGGGGTTGCCACTCGAGAAACGGGGTGCCGTTGCCGGCAATTATTATCGCCGGCTGACAGGTAAGAGGCGACTTGGTGCGCCGCTTGGGGAAGCTAATTGCCGGCAGCACCGAGACACGGGGCGTACACTCTTACGAAAAGCCGGCAGTTGGATCCCGGCGAGCTTTGACGAGTCTAATCGCTCGTGTAACGAACTGGACCGTACGATCGCAAATTGCCCGTTTGCTCTCCGAAGCTTGTTTGTACGCCGATGAGACACTCTCGACTACTCCGGTATTTCCAATATCGTGGTGCCGCGCACTGGTAAGAGAGTCCACTTCTCTGCTTGAAATCGCGGAAATAAAATCTTCGTCTCTGTTATCGCGTTACCCGTAAATTTCACCGAGGCGAGGAGTCGTTCGTCCAATAGCTCGTTCGTTCGTTCGTTCGTTTGTTCAGAATAGTTCGTTCTAACGCTCGTCGACATTTTCGTGCTTCTCTCCTGCACCTCCGAATTATTCCCCCTGACGGATTCCTGGAGCGGCCCGCGGAAATCTGTCTCGTAAGAAACTCCGGCGTTATTCTATTTCCGGTTTCGAGTCGCTCCCACTCGAGGGTGGTTTTTTCCCTTCCTCTCTCTCTTCTTCACCACCCTGCGTATCTCTTTTACCCCCGACTCGCTCTCTTTTTCTGTCTCTCGGCGAGGTCTCTCGCGGACGCAGCCTGCTGTGAAATTGAAAAATTTTCGCGCGTTTTGCGGGCCTCCTGCAGACGAGTCACCCGGTGTGCACGCAGACTGGCTGGATTACCGGCTAGGCTTTGAGACCCACCAAACAGACCGGAAAATATGCAGGCTGCATAATTCAGCACGCTCGGTACATGCGTGTGCGTAGACGAGATACACGCACACCTACACGCACACGCGCACTCGCGCTGCGCTCTGCGACCAGCGCGAAAACTTTGTCCGGTATCGAGTTCGAACGATACGACTCTTTCTCTCTTTTCTGCTTTCTCCGCCTCCTTTGGCTCTCTCCTTTTTCTTTCCGTCGCGTCACGTAGCGTCACATAGCGTCGCGTCGCCCGCGTCCCATTTCCGATGACAGCCACGCGATTTCGTGTAAACCGCTCTGCCTTTTTAATACCTCGCGTTTCACGTTTCATTTGGAATATTCACGCGCTTGTCTCATCGTTGATCCGCCTCTGTCGTTTGCTCGCCAATTTTTATTTGTTCCATGTGTTCCAGAACTTGATTTATCTGTACTCATTGGGGAACAAACAGTTCGTGTAACTGTAGTTGATGCAATACACTGGTTCCCAACCTGTGGGTCATTAAGAGTCTTCTGAAGGGTCGCCGCGGTTATTTTTAGCTGAAAATTTTTAGCACTTCTTTATTTTAACACTGTTATTTATACTTTTTTTAATTTCCGCAGTGGCGGACCTTGATTCACCCCCTAAAAGTAAAACACAGCAAAGTTGTGCGATTCATCTGCATTATTTTGCACAGAATAGCTTGTTGTCCAGATGCAAGTACAGCCATCGCGTGAAATAAGATAATTCGATACATCGAATATATCATTGGAGAAAGGTAATTAAAATATTATTCGGTTAAAATTATATTCTGAAATATTTTTCATAGTTTCTTTTCACCTTATTGAAAAACGTTTCTTCTTTATATCTGGCTGGCGATTGCATGCAAATTACTTGGTTATTATAAAAGGCAATCGCGACTCAGAAAAGATTCGAAAACATTGATACAATACATACAATAGTTCACTAATTTTCTCCGCCACTTGCGATTTTTCATTTATACGGAGGAGTTTACGTTGAAATAATTAGATTCGGTCGATCGAACACTAATTAAAATTTCGTTCCAATAAATGAAGTTGCAGATGAATGGAATTTTCATGTATATACAACATACTCTAAAGAAGATTTTCGCCACGAATCGCTTCGGCTCACGAGCCGAAGAATCCGCGAGGAAATCAGTCTAAACGATCGAAGGGGAACAAAAATAATGGGACAAAGCATCGCTAATGACGCTCGGTGCTGCCATTCGCGTTGTCACGCGAGGAAAGTTCGTTGCATCGGCCGCGCGCACCCTTTTCGCCATTGCAAGCGGCAAACTTTATCGCGTACAGCTGGCAACGCGCGCTCACCGATTCGGTCGAGGGGAGAACGGGAAAAATTGCGTTTTGTTGTCCATCGAAAGGGTCAGCCTTGGCCTTGACGCTGTTCGTTGCCGTCGTCGAATCGAAAGCATCCGCCAGCGAAGAGAGCATCGAAAACGCGGTTTCGTTTCACCGAATCGGTGTTCACGCGACGCGAGATCGATCCGGAGCAACAAGTACTCCTCGGCTCCTTGGGGCTAAAACCAAGGAAACCCAGTCAGCTTGGTCAGAAGCCGAGTTCTACGGAGAACTGCTGTTTAGAGAAGCGACTTTCCGCGAAATACGCCTTTTGACGTTTCCCTCGTAACTTTATCTCAAACACAACGCTTCAAACTTGCTTCTATCGTCTCTAATCAACGAATTAGGATCACGTATAGAAGGTTTACTTGAAAATTGTATTAAATATCTTACGCGTATGCGTATGTTGTGCGTTAGCTAAGCGTAGATTATTTTCGATCGTTACGAAATCAATTTTCTTCCCTGCAAACTCTAGAAGCACGGTTTATATCGACTTGTACAGTGACGAAGAAGTGGACAAAATTCAGGCAGCAATCTAATATTTGCATATAGAGAGCTGAAGATCATTGCGGTGTGATTCAGTCCACTGCTCGTGTTCTCGTTACTCGTAGTACTCTGTTTCTATTATTATAAAAAATCGATTATATTTATTCGGCTGATGGAAACGTATCTGCTTGTTAGAAACCATGGCGAAAGATAGAGCTATGGCTTACTTAATTACGAAACTGAAGAAATAACACGTTTAAGAAGTAAATAAGTAACTTGAAATTCACAAAATCTTGATTTACGTCGATATGATATTTACTGCGCCGATATATCAATAGCGAAAAGATTTGTCGCTCGTAGAAGCTAAATAATAATATCAAGCTAACATGGAAATATCGCAGTAATTCTCGCGAAATCGTGATCGCACGATACAATGTACGACGGTTGGCGTTGAATTGGCTTCGTTAAGAGCTACGCCGAATTTCGTCGGCGACGCAAGAACTGGCTCGTTAGGAAGGGTCAGGGCCCGCGCCTACTTGCCAAGCCAGATATATTCAGCACGGGCAGTAGACGAACAAACGTTTGGTGCTGCCGGTCGTCGAGACGCGGTTACAGGTCACTCACCGAATATGAGTAAACCGCCTGTCGCGTCCTCTTCTCAGCCCGGCCGAGTGGCTCGATTTCGAATTCGCGCCGCGTACGAACGCGTTCACTTGCGAATACCTCACTTGCACCGCGTCGAAACGCTTTGCGAACGGTATTTCTCGAAATTTCCAACGCGCCTTCCACCGATATCGCCAGCCGGTTGCTTCGTTTCAAAATTACGACCGATACAAGTATAAAATATCGAAAAGACGAGAAATTGTACGGATTTCGGTGAAGGATTGCAGCGTCAAACGAGGCAACGAAACGAAAAGCGGGATTCAACCGCGTGGCAAACCACTCATCGTCGACCATACTTAACGATAAAAGTGTACCGCGTCAATGACCTTGCGTACACATGCGTGCGGGCTAAAAGTGCAGCCGGCGAATAAAATGCGTTTCCATGGCGTGGAAAGCGTCGAATTTCAACCGGTCGTTCCTCCTTCGCGTCACGCCCGTCGAATTACAAATTCCTCTCGTCCCTTGCGAACTTACTCCCTCGCGCTTGTCGATTCTCAAGATGACAACCGATTTTAACGATCGTCTCGAAAATTTATTACTTCGTTTCTTATTATTTACTGAAATCCCTCGAATGGTATTGATTTTGGGTAAAAATGAACGCGCGCGAACAAGTAAGAAATTTTTCGGCTGTACTTACTTCGATTTGAGACAGGCACACGGCGCTGGTCTTTCGTCGGCCATTAATAAGCCACGAGGCTTCTCCGTTTACAGCTCCGGGTCAGGTTAATCGGATTTGCGACGAGGCCAGCGACGAGGCCAGCGACGAACGTCGAAAAGTAACGTCGCCGTACGATCGATCGGACCGCCGCGAATCGCCGAACGACCAGGCGAATGCCAATTCCGCCGACCCATTATCTTACTGCTCAGGTCATCGAGGAACAGAGCTTAAGTTTGGCCGGGAATATAGCGCAGCCTACGTTAACCGGTGTTCGGTTACTCCTGGTCTTGATTAATCCAGGTCTTAGAACGATTGCGAATTTTTATGTATTTATAGAAAATCTAAGAACGTAGAAATATACGAAACACATAAAATGTGCGAAGATATACAAGCATCTGAGGTATATGCACGTTCGTCTTGACATAGCACAGACGTAGTTACGAGGAAAACAATCGGTGTATTTATTAAAAGGTAGAAGATGTTGCGTACTCCGATCGTAACATTTAATGGATGAAACAAATCAAAGTTTAGGTTCGATTTAGAGTAACTTACATATGGTTTTGACAAGGTACAAAACATTAGAACGATAGACGCTTTACGGAAGCCCGAGTCAAAGACGTATAGGAAATTTTCATCGTACGGAGCAAAATAAATTTCATAAAATTGTTATGTTTAAATTGGAAGAAGAAGTAATAATTGGAATTCTCATCTACGATCAGAAAGTTAGAAAAACAGAATTCAATCGTGTAAATTGACTGAAAGAAGGTTCTATAATAAATGAAATACTGCGTTAACGCAACGTTGGTGCTTAATGGATCGAACAAGGTCCCATTGTGCAAGTAACAACGACACTACGCTATCGTCGTTTCGGAAAGCGTAGAAAGAGGAAGCGAAGAAGAGCGAGCATCGGAGACAAAAAGGAAAAAACGTGCTACGAGGAAACGGTAAAAAAGTTTTAGGCCCGACTGTACACGAAACGGCGGGACATTTGTTTCTCCGCGTGGCGAACGCAACGAGTTCCCCCGTGCGGAAGGTTAGGGCCGGATGTCGGTCGGGAAAGTTTTGGCCGAGCACGCACGAGCACTCGCCGGCTGCCGAAAGGCCTAACGGGCGATTTGGGGTAGGTCCTGGTCGAGCCACGCCGACGGTCCCGCGTGCAGCCAGTCCCGGCGAAAAGAGGGAGACAGTCGGATCGAAGGGAGCCACGAGATTTGCTTGGAAAGTTTTGTCGACCGCCACGCGCTCGTCCCCTGATCCTCGTCTTGTCATAGGCTCTCTGTCGTGTGTACTTTGAAAAAAAGTTTCTCTTTTCTCCTCTCTTGCCAAAGAAACTGCCGCATTCCGCTCGCTCGTTGTCCAACGCTCGCCAATTTTCGTGTTAATTTTAATTACCACTTCGCTTTTTTCCCTTCGTCCAACCTCAACCACTTCCTTTTCATCTTCCTAGTCGAACGAAACGGTAAATAAAGCGGCGAAGCGTTGAGAACGATTAAAAAGAAGAAAAAAGACAGTTTCGAGACGAAAGTTTTAGATTTTTTCCGTAAACTGCGAAACGCCAGGGTTTTTGTTCTTAGCGAGAAGCGTGCCTGCCGTGTCAAGGACGGAAAAGGGGCCAAAATCGGGGGAGTACCGATGGGGTTGCTGAAAAACGAGCTCGGCGAATCAACGCATGGGTATCGATTCTTATGGTTTGTGTAATTTACGTGAGTCACTCGCGCTCGCAGACCCGTACGCGTCGAGCGCGCTTTACTCAAACAACGGTGAACGAGTAGCTGTCCGATAGGGGTTTCCGTTCGACTTTTGTTCTCAAAAGATCGAACGGCGCGCGCGCCGGTAAAAGCAACGGGCAAAGCTATTAACAAAAATAACGAAAGCAACGTCATGCTACGTCGCGGTAGCACGTACGTATGTTGGAACGAGAACACGTGGCAAACGCGAGATGTGTCAAAAGGAATCGAAAGGAGCCGAATTCTACGGTCAATTCGGCGAAGTGGGCGAAAAGGAAAGAAATGGCCGGGTCGATCGTCGTTCGCGACGAACGCGGACAATGGGCTCGCTCGTTTCCGGGTTGAAAGGCAACGCGCGAGAAAAAGAATTCCTTTCGTGACGGATCGATAACCTGTCCGAGTCGCGTAGCTAGCCGACCCTTCCGTTTCCACCGTCGTTCCGTAAACTACCGGAACCCAAGGAGAATAGTTGGCGAGTTTGGTGCCGCGAAACTTTCTCGTCGCGCACCTACTTCTCGCACTTTTAGCCTATAACCATCCGACCCGACTCATACCCGCGTCTAATCGCGGTGAACTGTTTCTTCGATTCGATTTGGTTTGTTTCGAATCGGTGTCAGTTGATTCCGATATCGTTCGTTAATGTCGTTTCGATCGAATCAGCGTTCCAAATCTAACATTCACTGCCGTTCATACGTATTACGATACCTTCTGGTGTCATATAATACGTCAGAATTGCTGTAAGTTGTCAAAGAAACGATTAATCGATCATGGCCTTGCGTTCGCACAAGCTAACGATGCAAGAATTATTTGTATGAATTCAAGAGGAGGAACGTAGTACACGTACTTAGGAACCATAGTCTCATCGAAGAAGTTTTGTTTTCGATAAATGTAAAACTCGGAGAAGCTTGGCCAAAATTTGAATTGAAATTTGGAATTAATTAACAACAAATACGATAGATCGATTAACGAAGGATCATGGAAATTGATTAAAGTAACGGTCAAAAAACGTAAGTATTTTATATATAAAGGAGAGAAAACTGAATGTCATCGTAGCGTTTCGTAACGTATGAATTCTTGATTTATGTTAAGATTCTATAGTCTGTAATTCCTTCTAACCTGACTTTTTGTAAATGTACCGACACTTACGAACGTGTGTGCATTCGTTTCGATTCGATCGACCGTCCTACGCTCGTTTTCCGCGAGGAAACGCATGGTCCGCGAAGTGGCGGTGGCGCGTTTGTAAGAATCGCGATTACCTCGACGAACGTTGATCGGCCGGTGACATTCGGCCGTATGCTTACTGTTGCTTACACTTGAGCCACTGACAGGCCAAACGGGTGTGTCCATGGGCACAATGGGCACACGCGTTTCCTCGTAAAATACAGCGGAGAGCAAGAGAAAGGGAGGGAGAGAGAGAGAGAGAGCGCAGAGCGCACACACGTAAACGACGGTCGTTACACACGGCCGTAATGCACACGGTATCGATCGGTGTTTTTGCGCCGTATGACAACTCGTTACGGAACGCTGATCGAAGCGCAAGCACAAAGTACACAATTACGGTATGTTGGCGGTGAGCGTATCGTATTCTGAAAGGAAGAAAATTGGCGGAGTTTCGCCTTTTCGCGCTTAATTCCTCCGCCTCCCCGCCGAGCCTTTCTTTTCTTGCCTCTTTCCTTCTCTTCCTCCTTTCCATCGTTCCCTATCGTTCTCTTATCCCCTTGCCATTATCCTGGCTCTCGTCCTTTTCCTCTGTATCTCCCTATCGAAAGAAGAGCAAAAGCGAGGACGAGTATCTCCGAGAGAAGAGCGTGCCTCCTCGTCGTCTAAGGGTTCGCCGACGAGGGAAATATTAGCCTGACGTTTTCCTGCTGATTTGACTTTAATATCGGCTGCGGAACGACATCCATTCACCGAGCTAGCCGCAGGCAAAGAACGCAATGAAAATATTTCGTTATATTGTAGGACGATGATATTAGCGCGGAAAGAGCTCAGCTAAGGGGAAAGGATACAGATAGAAAGAGAAAGAAACGAAGAAAGATAAGTAGAGAGATGTATGACGACGACGACGACGACGACGACGACGACGACGATAGTCTCTCTGTCTTTGACGGGGAAAAACTCATGACGAGGAAAAACTTATGACGAGTTGCTGCAGTGTATTGTGTTACGGGCGTAGAACCGTAGAAGAAACGAAAAAACGAAACGGTTCGATATCGGAGGCGGTGATAATAGAGAAGATAATACACGGGATGGAAAGTCGACGAGTTTTCGTTACACTCGTTGCGAGGATAATAGGCTTCGTAGCGTGAACATTGGCGAGTTGAGAAAGCCAGACCCAGACCACCCTTCTCGTATGAACCGCTGGAGGACGAGGTGTTTTTAATTGACCTTTCCGAACGATGGACTCGATCTTTTCGCAAGCGTATCGTCTCCCCGAGGGACAAAAGGGTTTTTGCTCGAGAGGGACGTTAAACAAACGTAGGTAGCAACACTGGTTCTATTTTTCATTGGACTCTATTTTTTAAGAACTTTCTTAGAGATGGTGAAACACCGTAAATGTGGGAAAGATGTCGCATACTTTTAAAAATTCCACATAGTCTTTCAATTCGACGATGGCAAATTGTTTCTTCAAATTAACTCTGCTCCGTTGTTCCGGCCATTCTTGACACAATTATATTTTTCAAACGTTAAAAGATACCCTAAGTTTGATCAAAGTACGAAGAACTTGTTATCGATATGCATGATTTTTCGCATCAATTTTATGTGAAACATTTTCCTCAAATATTACAAATCTGCTTTGCTCGCTATCATCGGAGTAAGATCGAAAATTTACAAATTCGAGGATCGCAGCAGGGTTGAAGTTTCGAATCGAAGTTTCTCAAGGAAAAAGATATCGACGGTAGAAGGTAGTAGCTACTCCGAACAATCTTTTAAAAATAATGAAAAAGGTAAAAAACGTCTCGATTCTGTCAGCAACAAAGATCCCTATTCGATAAACACAGATAAACGAATCATACTAATAATAGACCATAATTAACATACTGCATTTCTCACATATACACTCTAAAGTGAAAACAGGAGGCAACTCAGAGTATCGATGTGGACGATGATGGGCCGGGCCTATATAATAAGTAAACCGAATAGAATTAGTGGGTCGTGGAGGACGAATGGCACGCGCGATATCGATTCGGTTTCCTTGTAGTAGGATGACAGGCCTAGGGTAACCCGGACCGCTTAATCGGCATCGTGTTATATAGGGATAGGTTCGTAGGGCAGGTTATGGTGAATTGGAATGCAGGATTAGTCACGAGCAAGCTTGCCTCTGGGTAACGACAGCTGCTACCACCATGCACCGTTGCCGTCATCAACGGCGACTATCGACGCCATTAACCGACGGATATACCGGCACCGATGGTTAGTGTCATCTACATTCTACACGGAGATTCGCCCAGGTAACGTCGACGGGCCGGTGAATACGGGGGCTTCCTCTTGCACCCGAGAGTGCCAGAGCTCCGACGTTTGCGAGGTTTCCGACCCCTTCCAATGAATCTTCGAAGAATCGAGTGAATGGCGTTCGACGTTATCACATACGCGCGCCCTCGCGAGCTTTCACCCTCGCGAAATTCTTCCCGGGATTTATCGCCCGTAAAGGGGATTACGCGGGAAACGGGCCACGCCAGCGACCCTATCGCTTTTTTTTTTTGGAATAACGAGCCACCGACTACCGTCCACGATTCCTTCTTCCATTTACCAGACAGACAAGCGACAAACTTTCCCTTCGTTGCGCTAACATTTCCTTATCCGTTTGGATAACTCTCGTCAAAACCGGTGACATTTATTTCAAACATCTTTCTATTCCGCGTGGTTACGTAGTTACGGCGAAAAAGAGCTTTCCGAAGAATAATATCGGGGGATCGAAAGATACCGAAACAAATATCGTTTGGAGTTGAAATTAATTTCGTTAAGCGTTGGAAGGAAGATCCGAAGAGGGAGATAGAAGAGCTTCGGAAGGTTTGTGAGTCGATATCTCCGAGAAAGTTGTTAAAAATACGAGTATCTCGGTGTATAGATTCTCGTGATTAGAGAAGACTCGATAACTTGGAAGAGAATATGAATTTTGCTCATAGTGGAGGGGTATCTAGTTCCGAGAGCGACCAATTTTCGTTTAAAAATAGCTGCAACGTGTGTGAGCGCGTTTGCAAGAAGCACCGGTTGCGTAAAAAGAGCTCTTGCCATTTTTTCCCCTACCGCATCTTCTGTTCTGCTCCTCGCTCCTGCAAGTGGTGGAGCAATTCTCCTTCGGTTTCGAGACTGTGTAATTTAGAGCCGTTTGGACGTCGCGTAATGGAAGACGTAGAATAAAAGAGAGAGAAAGAGGGGCCCGTAACATACTTGTAAATTACGATGGCACGGGTAGCGAGACAAGGGAGGAGCAGGACGAGGGGGATGCTACCAAATTAGAGCCGACGAGTTATAGTTACTAAAGGAAAGAGATAGACCAACGAATAGCGAAGGTTAATCGTTGGACAAGTCCGGGTGCCGACAACCCTCGAGGCGCGAGAAAAAACAACGCTATCGTATTCCTTCGTTCAGGGGATATGAATATTTCAAAAATTCCTTTTATCGGTCCAGATAAAAGCAAAGACCTCGAATAACGGAGTTTTCCGTTTGATTGGTTTTACGCGGTCGAAAATCAGCTTGGCTGGACTTTGTCGATGAAAAGCCTAGAGAGCAACGCAACGCAAACGGGAAATCATAGGCGCGGGAATTTGAAGGAACGTATGCAAATTAATTCCAAACTCGCCGAGAGCGGCTGAGCGGGAGCAAATCGAGTCGCGGAATTTCATTAAAAAAAAAAAAAAAAAAAAGAAGAAAAAATAAAAGGAAAAAGCAAAGTGACGTTATGCAAACTCGTGCACGCAAACTGGATGACCGATAATTGCATGGAAAAAGAAAGGAAGATGGTGCGAGTTCGAAAAGGTTCAGGGTACGCGAACGAAACCGAAAGTTTGGACGACTCGACGAGTTTGCTAGAGAGAAAAATGGCTGAGAGGGAAGACTAGGGGAAAGGGACAAGAGGAGGGGGCGCCAGGTGGATGATCCTCCGAAGACGGTTCGGAGGACGTTGTCGATCGGGAGGGCCGAAGAAAGGGTCGTCGAGAGAGGGACCAAACCGGACCAGACCGGACCGGCCCGGCCGCTGGTGCTAGAAGACCGAACAGAGATACGAGGAGCGAAACGGGGGCAAGGTGGCGGAGGGGCAGGTTGGCCCAAAAAGTCGAGCAAGAGTCTAAGAACTGCAGGACGGACCAAGGACCGGCGGCGGTTTTCTTGCCCCTCCCTAAACCACTCGTTGCCTCTTGGATCTACCCGTCCTTTTTCTACTTCGGTTGGCCCTTTCGTTCTACCCAGTCCCTGCCTCTGTCGGTGTTTCTTTCCTACTTTCGTTCGCTTCGTCCTCCTCGTCCTTCTCGCGAACCTCTGCCCGGCTCGCGTCTCGGTCTGGCCAAATGCCCGCACCTGCGTGCGACGAAGAGGACACGCGATGGTCCCGGAGCGTACCAGAGAGGGAACGGGAGAGGAAGACGGCACTGACCTAAAGCAACATGGTTGGCAAAGTCAGATCCCAAAGCGACAAGGAAAGAAAGAATGCGTCGGGTTGAAAAGAGAGCAAAGCGAAAGAAGGGGGCAGAGGGGGAGTAATGGCGACGAGAGCGCGGGATTGTTTCGTTTTGCGACGGTTCGTTGGAGATTTCGAGCGAACGCGCTGTTTTGCCGGCGATGCTTCGCGTTTCCTTGATCGTGTGACCTCTTTAGCTATATACGTACGTTTTGTGGAAATTGTTATTGGGTCGCAGAGGTTGGTCAACCTCGAGAAGAAGAATCATCGAACGATTTTTTCTTTTCCTTCTATAATATCCTTGGCACGCATTCGCGTTCCACGAGGACAATATCGGCGAAGATAACGACAATTAACGACGGTGACAACGACGAGGAAGACTAAGAAGACGACGAGAAAACGTGTCAAGGAGACGCGGGACGATACTAAAGGGTGAAGTTTCGTTCGAAGGAGAGACCGGTCCCCTGTGGGAACGGAAGAGGCGACGACGAGGACGCACTGTTCCGGCGTGGTAGATGGCGCCACCTGCGCGGCCACGGCACGCAAAGGGCCGCAGCAGCAGCGGCACATCGCCGGTGCAAATAGAATTTCAAGAGTTGCACATTAAACGCTTTATGTCGCTGACGCGCAACCTTTTACGACCTCGCGGACCGTCTCTGTGGTAATACGACGAGGACCTTTTGAACACTGCTGCAAAGTAACGCGCCCCGCTATCCCCACGAAGCTTTAGCCCCCGGATAAATAAAGAATGTTTACGGATTTTTTTACGCCCGGCAGAGAGGAGCGGTTAAGCTTAATAAAATCGCGTCCCTCGTGGCCTCCGATTCAAGGGTTCGTCGATGGGCTCGCGGGAACCACCCTGAATCACGCGCATACAAATTTCTACCCTTTGCGGAAACGCGAATACCCTGCTCGTTTGTTTATTACGGGATAATCGCCCGCGCGTAAGAAATGGAACGGCTCGAGCGCGGATCTCGCAGATATCGTTCGTCGTAGCGAATGGAAAAGGCAGAATACAAAGGGAAATAAAGGTGAGACGAACTCAGAGTCGCAAGATTCGGCATTTGAAATTTCATCGACCGTTTTTACGACTAAATTGGCCATTCAAGATCGTAATTTTGGAAACGATCGTTTCTCGGGGTACACGAATTTTCGCGTAAGTACTCGGGTATAATACTCGAAGGAGTGCCGGCCTGTAAGCACGTCGAAAAGTGGCGGGCCGACCGGTGCTGATAATTACCGCACGAGAAAGCACGCGGCGCGTCAGGTGGTTGCGGTTGATCCTATCGCGAAACGCGATTAACTCGAACCAACGGGCACAGAGATCGAGGAGTTTTCGACGTTGGCAAAGTCACTCCCCTCGTCCTTGGTAGATCGACGATTAACCGAAGGAAGAAGAATTCTCGCCCGCCCCCCTCCCTCTAAAAACGAAACGAACGAATTCGATCTTTCTCTTTCCGTCGGTAGACGAGATCTTTGGAGGATGCGGCGTCGCGACACTTGTAACGATTACCGCGAGCGTTTGACGACGCGTCGGGGTCCAGTTTTGCGAGGAATCGCGCGGAAACGAAGCAAGAAGACACGCGCGTGGTAAGAAACCCAATATCCCGCGTGCACACCGCGTCCAGAGTCGACCGATCTACATTCAACCGGGCAAACGCTTGCCGTTCGAAAAGAGAGAAGAGCGAGGCATCGCACGCGGCGAACCGAAAGAAGAAGCGGCGAGGAAGGCAGAGCGAGAGAGAATCGGCGTGATGTGTACACGAACGGCGAACTACTTTTTGCCGATCTTCTCCTCTGCGTACGCCTTGACTCGTCGGTCGGGCCATCCTTCGCGCACAACCTCTCCTCTCCTTCCTCTCTCGGTCTTCTCTGCGCGTCTCTTCTTCCTCGAGTCGTTGCACTTCCCCAGCTGGCGGAGCCTCTGCACCCGATCCTGCTCGCCGCCGCCTGGCTTTGGTCTCCACTCTTCTATTTCTCTAGATTTCAAAGCGCTCAAACAGGTTTCAAAATCCCGCCCGCGGAAAAATCGCGTCCCTTCCCTTCCTTCCCCTTCTATGTACCCTTCCCAGGGAGCTTCTTCTTCATCGGTTCTTTTCTTCGTCCTGCTCGTCGTTTTCGTTGTCGTCGTCATCGTCGTCGTTGTCGTTGTCGTCAACGTTGTCGTCGTCGAAGCGTACGATAAAATACAACCGCCGAAGCTAAATTTACACATTTTCGCTTTGAATGATCACGACGGATGATTGATTGGTAGTGAACGCGAAGGATGACAGCCGGAGTATTCGTATCGCTCGAATGAAATATTCGCTAAATTTACTAAGCCGATGGATCTTGAAACAGAGTAATGATATTCATTCTCTCTTCTCCTCTTTTAAAGAATATATTTTATTGCTTGCATTCTTTGATTATTAAAGTTCTTAATGGAAGACCGGTCGGGAAATAGCAAGAGTCGGCCAAATCCATATCCATTTCGTAGTATACGTGTCGTAGAAACGTGAAATATAACTCTACTTGTAACAACATACACGTGCATTATAACTTATAAATTTATACTTGCCAGTGTCAATGAATCATTCATTCAATTCGTCGAAAGTAGAGATTGGTTCCTTTCGGTTCACTTTGGACGAAACGCCGACGAAAACAATGCTTTTCGATAAATCATTCGTGATGATCGTTAAACGGGAAAAGGCGTAAATTTGGCTTAAGACGGCGATCGTAAATCGCCGATTCGCCGCATGGCGTCAACCAACTTTTCGTCGTCGGCATTCTCGACCCTTCCGATGCTATCTCTTACGCACTCTTCTACGCCTTTCTCCTTTGCTCGAACACCTTCTCCAGAGCTGTGCTCGCCGCTGTCCATCGAATCGTCAACGCCTTCCGCATTGTTTGCTGGGAACGATAGAATGGACGGCGGCATCCTGGGAAGTTAGTCGCGGGTTTATTCTTTGATCGCCGCGGCGTCGTAAAAATCAACCACTAAAAATTGAAAAGAGGGTGAGCTTGTGTTAGGTGGTGGGGCAGACAGGAAACAATGCCAATTTAAGCCACATGCATCGCTCTGGCTTCGTATTTAGGTGGATAATCGGCTTACCGAGACGGTCTGCCGGGCAGCCCACTTTCAACGCATCGTCTCCAGGATGCAGTTATTCACGCGTCGATTTCGATATTTTCGCGTAGAAACCATAACTACAAGTTCGCTCGTAAAGACGGCCAGTTAATAAAGAAATAAATCTTTTTGAAGATTTTTCCAGTTGAGACGTTGGCAGCAAAAATGGACTCACTTCAACGAATACGTCGATTCACTGACTAAAATAGCAACCAGACGTTCTGAATCAAACGAAAAATGATACATACTTGGGTATCTTCGTATAGAACGAACAAACGATACGTTTTAGTTATTCGTTTAAATTATCGTTCGAACCAATTACGATATAAGTTTAGAAACAGTTTTCTTATCTGATAGTTTTTCCGGAATAAAGTAAAATACTCGGCAATACGCAAGTTCAATAACGAGTGGAAAAGGTAAAGAAGATGGATTTCGTAGTTTTGACAAGATTTTTGCGAATATGAATCTGAAACGCATTGGTAAAACCAAAGGAAACATTTGCAACGTGGTTAAAAATATTCGCGATACTACACGTGCGCGATTAATTGTTTTAGGTTTAGCGATTAACATAGCTTGTTGCGAATGTAATTGCGAGTCGTCTAGTTTTCGTCTGAATGTCTGGATCGTAAGTGGACCATCGAAGAATGAAAATTCGGAAACCTATCGTTGAAATTACGTTTCAATGTCGTCGACCAGGAAAAGTCGCAGCCGAGGAGAAAGTATTACCGATCGCTTAATGCGATTTCCAGGTTAAGCCGCAAATTTAACTGGTTTCAAAATTCGATTCTGGATGAGTTGCGATAAGCGAGCCGTTCCGCAAAGCTGTTACTCGAAGCCGGAACGACGAAAAAGCTGGTCGGGCGGTGTTTCGTTGGATGTAACGCAAATGCGACAATTAATTTCCTCGACAATGTAGATTCGTGGTAGTCGAGCTCGATCGATGCGATTTACTCGCTTCTATTTACTCACCGTCTATTTGTTAGCGATACTATTACCATTATTATTAAACAATTAAGCGGCTTATTCGACGCATGTAATGGCAAACAGGTTACACGATCTGTTAAACTATCGCGATCGGATTAGAATTTATTACGCGCATCCGCGCGTATACCAAGGAAATATTTCGATCTTTTTAGATAAAACACATCAAAAAAAAAAAAAAAAAAGATGAAGAAGAGAAAGAAAGAAAATGAACATCCAAAATGTTACGGAACGCGTCGAGAAATATGTACGGCCACAGCTTCTTCTCTCGATACATTGACGGAGAATAAAGGTTGGAGAGACGATCGTATTGGAGAGGGACGATCGGAAAGAGGGCTCGAGTATCGAGGACGATTCTCGAATGCAAATATCGACGGGTATTTTTATGCGTCTTGCCATGCCGTTGCTCGCAGTTAAGCTTTTGAGCTCAGCGTTGACTTGCAGATCGCGGGCCGAATTTGAAATTTTAAAGCGTCCACCTTGCGCGCCACTTCCCGCGATACCACGCCGTCGAAAATTGGCCCTTATGTTAGAGAAGCGTCGTCGCGAGCATCTCCGAGGGATTGCCACGGAACAGAAGCTCGTTTCAGTCGTCGCGATTCGAATACAAAGTTGGGTTAATTTCGCGAACCTGTCGAGCACCATCGAAGACGACAATGTCGAGAGAGCTTGTAGCGATCTTCTGTTAGAAAATGGAAGAGGGAAAGGACGACGCCGCGACGAGCACGCGAAATTATTTTGCGACGCACCATGATCGGCGATTGGCCGATCGCTCCAATTAACGCGAGAGTATTTGCGCTAAAATTACGGCCGTCCGACGCCGGGGCGAAACCTCGCCCAACCGATGGGTAATCGATACAAAAGTCCACAAGGGTTGGGCCGCCTTAGTGGCCCCGCTCTTTCTCTCTCTTTCGCGTACTCTGCTTTTTTTCCCCTCTTTACTTAGCGCACAGAGAGGCACAACCAACCGTATTCCACTCCACTCCGCCGCGGCTGCACCGTTTCTGGAACCGACTTGCGAGCGACGCGGGCAAAAAAAACTACGAAAACTAAATAATCGGATCGTCTTTTTTTCCACTCGACGGGACATCGTAGAAAGTTTAACCCTTTATCGCGACACGCACCATTTGTCTCGTAACGGCCGGCATCGGATTCTTTGCCTCGCCTCGTCAAAGAGCCACGTACGCTTCGAGGCTGATTTTAAATATCGACTACGCGTTTGCCTTCTCCCTTTTCCTCTCTTTATTTATCTTTTTTTTTTTTTTTTTTTTTCATAGTGATACGGTTTTTTGATAAAGACGAGAGCGGATGACGAAGTCGATCGACGATTCGGGGCAACGATAGCCGAAAGCGTAGCCAGCGTGACACGCAACCGCGCTCATTAATAATATTTTTACGCGTATTGGTACGTGTTTCCGGCCAAGAGGCCTCTCTGCCAGTCTGCAATTGGGCGCACGAGCGGCAATACGTTCTCGGTGACGTGCGTGCGTGGACTCGTGCTTTCCGGTCGTATATCGGGTGTCTCGTTTTCGACCGAACGTAGGTTCGAAAATCGAGCGCGAGCACGATTCGGAGAAACGAATTTTTTCTCGAAACAGAGCCTCGCGTACCGATTATCCGAACCAACGAGACTATGGGAGATTTAGATTGGCCGGATTCGAGTTGCAACGACCGCGTAATAAATCGAATCGAATCGAAGCCACGCTGCCTTGGAAGCCGCGTTATGTAGACGCGACGAGCGCCGAAGAAACGGAGCGAAAGCGTGCTCGGAAGAACGGCGAGGGCCGATGGAGGAAAGAAGAGGACGTCGGTTGGGGGAAACGCGGGTTGGGGGAAGCGTCGATCCCAGGGAATGGAAGAGCGGCGAAATAAAGGCATCCTTTTAATGGGCAATACTAATCAATGAAATACGAAGCTACGGGGAGTAGGAGATATGCGTGCGGAGAGAGAAGCGTGGAAAGAAGAGAGAAGAAAAAAGAAGAAGCGGGAGAGAGACGGTCGAACGTGGCCGTGCAAACAAAGGGGATATGCGGCCGCTGCTTCTCTCTTCTCTTCTCTCCTCTCCTCTCCTCTCCTCTCCTCTCCTCTCCTCCGCTCTCCTCTCCTCGGCACATCGGTCCGCTCGCTCGCTCGCGTTCTCCTCGTTGCTCTTCGTGGTTCGCCGGTCTCCGTCCCTTTCGTGCCGGAACCTTCGTCCCCTCTCCGTCCCTCTCTTTATATACCCCGTTCGGCGTTTCCCTCTTTTTCCCTTTCCGCGTGTACACGTACGCGCGTGCACGCGTGTAGCCGCGTCTTCGTCGATCGGCGGCCGCGCGACGCAGAGGGCAGGATATTTTTCAGGATGGGATATTTAACGCGTTGGCCAGGTCAGTAACCCCGGGGAGCCGGGGCCCCGCGATTGGCCGGTCTGCTCGGCGTTCTGCCACGAATTCCCGGCCCCTCATTGGCCGAGCCGGGCCCTGGACCTACACCAACACCCTGCGTGCCACGCACGTCCTACGTACCGGACCATAGTACCTAAGTACGTCCGTTCGTCGTTTCTACGTTCTCCTCTACGTTCCTACGTTCGAGTATATGAGCGCACGCACGAATGCACGCACGTACGTACGCGCGGCTACGCTCGCCGTTTTCTGCGTCTCTGAGACGAACGTCCGGCTTCCACGTACCTCGCGATCGAGCCCAACCACCGTCAACTTGGCCCACCATCGCCGTGCGATCTACCAAGGATCTCATCCAACCTTTTCACGGTAGATCCTCGAGTTCGATGCACTCTCTCTCTCTTTCTCTCTCTCTCTCTTTCTCGGGGACTTTCGCCGTTTGATCGATGCGCTTGACTTTGGACTTTGCGTCGCAGCCAAGCGATAAAGCGAGGCTGCGATGGAGGACGCGAGATTTTGTAAGGGGAACCGTGAACGTTACACGACTTTCGAATATTTCGTACCGTCGTCTCTGGAATTACATCGCGGCAGGATACCGTGTTGTTATGGATCCGTGCGTAATTCACGTGCCGCTGCATTACCGAAATTACAACGGATGATAATATTACGATGCATTTCAATCGCGAAATCCCCCTGACACTTTTGCAGCTGAAATCCCGCCAATATTAAATTCGCATCGGACCTGCGGCCGTCTGTGTTTGCGCATTGTCGTGCCTGTATTAAATTGCAAGGAACATTGGTTCGTTCGCCATCCGACCAACCGTTCGTTTTCCATGGCCCGACCGGGTCAAGGCTCGGCTCGATTCGCCAGCCCCAGCTTTTCTTCTCATCAAACGTATTTCTGCCCCTTTTTACGAAGCAAAGAGAAACGAAAGGGCGCACGTAAAAAATTAGAAATCTCGCATGATGGAACGTTTACGCGTAGAATTATACGTTGTATCGATTCGAACGTAACGAGAGGGATACCCGTTGCACGGGACTGTACCGTTCCCAGCGATGCTTGCATGAATAATTGAGCGTGCGACGCGATATAACTCGGTATGTAAGCTGAAATCGGTTAACATTTATTACATCTTCTTGACTTCCTTTTTCCCAGCGATCCATCGACCATCGATTCGGCAGAGATCTCTTCACGATGACTCTAACCGGTCCTAGGATCTGTGGTGTAAAATCAGGAAAGTCGAGTGGAGAAGCGAAAGGTCCGCGGCGAGTTCGCGGCGCTTTATCGCGATCGTCCCGGTGACGTTTCATCGGCGCGGCTAGACGATACGGTCGAGAAACGATGGACGACCGTTTAACGAAACTCGTATCGCCGGTTGGAGGGTTAAGGAAGGCCAAGCTGTATGGTTAAGGGCCGTTAACGTCGGCGTAACGGACAGGGAGCGAGAGAGAAGTTGCGTTTACACGCGCGCCGCCAAGGCATCAGGACATCGAGAGAGGGAACGAGATAACCGCGTTTGGATGTAGGCTACCAGAGTCACGACCTTCTTCCTCTTCCTCGCGCGATCGCCGCTTCTTCCTCTCCTGCTTCCCCTACCGAACCTCCTCCTTCTCCATCTCCGCTGCTACTTCTTCTGCTGCTGTTATTACCGCTGCCCTGCTACTGCTGTTGTTTCTCTCCTCGTTCCTCCTTTTTTCCAACCGCCTGCATTTCCGTTTTCTTTTCAGTTTCTCCGTTGCCTTGCCGGAAGTTCGAAGGTGGGATTTATATTAGTGTTAGATATATGCGTCTGGAGGCTCTCGGTTAAATAAGCTACTGTTCGCGCACAGACATTTACTATCGGCGTAATATGTTTGTATGTATCGCTATAACGATACGTCGGTGGGGCGTTCTTCTAAACGTGTTTTTAAGTCTGTTGCAGAATTTTTCGTCTTTTTCAACGAATTCCAACGTTAACAATTTTTTTAATCTCGAGGGAGATATTGATACGTGTGAGATTTCGTTAAAAGTCTTCGTCGAAACGAGTAGTCAGATATAAAAATTGGAGAACTGGAACAGTAACCGAGTGTCGCGTTTGCGTTAGAGGCAAGAAATCTCATCGATTTTGTGGGTAAGAGAAAAAGGAATTTATGGTAACAATAGGTCTATAAAGAAACATTTTTATTGAACACTCAGATGTTAATTATCTCTTAGATGCTATCTTAATCACTCCTTCACACGCACGCACTCGCACACACACTTTACGAAACGCGCCTAGTAATCGTCTGACCACCAAAGTGCAGTATCTACTTAATTCGTCGCCTTAGCGGAATGGTCGCCGACGAAATATGTGTTCGCGAAATTGCACATTGATTCCAAGAACAGACTTCTATATTTAAAAAGATAATTACTTCGTAGATTCTTTGCATTTGTTCGATTCTTGTCGTTATTCGTTCGTACAATAAGAGTCCACGTTCGGATAACTAGATTCGCTCGCTATAAATTCGATCGGGCACTAGCAAAAATTTCGTCTCGATGAACGAACGACGAATATGCGATAAAAGAATACGACGATAAATAAACTAGTTTCACCTAATACGTTACTCGATGTGCGGCCAAACCAAAAGGATTTACGAGCTTAGAAGCTCGTATCAGTAGCGAAGAAGGAACGTTGATCCCTCAACTCCTCTTCGTCTTCGTTTTTAAGTGATTCGTTAATGTATGTGTTAAAGTGAAGCACGTACAAGATATGAAAGGTGTTCGCAAACCGGTACGCTCCCTCCGTTATCATTTATCTACGAAATAAACTTTCTCGCAAATCGACTTACGGAGATCTTAATTTTCATGGCTCGCCCCTCGATCCGATACCTACAACGGCAACAACCTGATTTCCCCCTCTAGTACCTGCGAATCCACTCCCTTTCTTCTTCGGTCGAACACTGCAGCTTCGTGGAACGAGTCCAAGTGCAGCGATCGCTGTGTGCCACTGTCCAACTTATCCGCCGAACGAATTCGTTCTCGGTCAAAACCGTCACTTTGCCCTTCCTCGTTCTCCTCCCGACTCGCTGCTCTTGCTCGTCGCTTTTCTCACTTTCGGTTTCGCCGGAGAAAGCGACAAGACGGAGGAGACCGATCAAGGTGAATTCTCTGGCGAAAGCGTCGATGCGAGAAAATTTCGCGGTGCGACGAACTCGTAAACGGCCGGGAACAACGAGCGTTTCGAGGCAAAGAGAAGCGACCCTTTTTTCGTCAAAGAGTCGGTTCCTTTTCCGCTCCCTTTCTCTCTCTCTCTTTCTCTGTGGGCCCGCCGCCGGTTAAACCCGGTCTTTTGGACGCTGAAACGCAGCCGGGCCGCTATCTATAGCCCGGCTGTTCACGCTTTTCGTGCAGCCGCGGATAGGTACGGTGCGACGTGGCTCCGCACTCCGACCTGCCTCTCCTCTGAAGTGGCACTCTGGCCGAAATTCAGTTTATTCGAGTACCGCCGCTTTAAGCTCGTCAGCTGTAATTACGCGCGAATCTGCCTCAAAGGGTCATTCGCTTACTTCGCATCCGCGGAGAATGGACCGGCCGCAATTACAGGATCCAGGTTGACCTATCGATGAGGCTAATTCGTGGCCGGCTCGAAAAGTAGCGCGACCGGAATTTTAACAATCCTCTTGAACCTTCAAAGGCCACAGCACAGTGCGCAAAGAACCGTTCGTTAATGATCGTTTAGAATCTCTTTTCCTTTTTGTCTTTCTTCGCGGAGACGTTTATTCGATAATTAATTGGAACGAGGGGGACGATAACATACGTAGTAGTTCCCGAGGGTTTCATACTGCGCAGGAAGAAGGAGAGGGATAGTATTCGGGGGAGAGGATGAAATAAGCGGAGGTGTCGTCGACCGTTAAACGGTGACATATTCGAGCGAAGCTTCTCCGAGAGGCGGGGGATTTGTTGGCGATGTTTATCGTGACCTAAAATCCTCGTCCTAAATATCCTCGTCTAGATCTCGGCTTTAGTCTGACGCGCTTTAGTCTGTCGGCAGGCGATGGAAACAGGGCGCCGGCTCGCGCTCTGTACGGCCACGTACGGCCTGAATTCTTTCTCGTTGACGGGTGCGCGAGTGCGCACATTCTCCCGTCTCGAGAGGTCCTAGAACAGAGTCGGCGATAGCTAGGGAAGAAGGTAGCTCGGTGGCTTGTTATCGCACCTTCCCTTACCCAGAGGGAGGATTAAGCAGCAAGGGAGACGAAGACAGTGCCTGCAGACGGGTCGAGACGAAGCCCATTACGATACATTGCCGCATACGTAGCTCTCTCTCTCTCTCAGTTTCTCTCTCGCTCTTCAAGTTCCTCTGTGCGCGGCGCCTCCAAACCTCGACATCGATAACGAGACAATGGGCTCGTTTGACCGCGCGCGTATGCTAATAACGCATCTCTTGCCGCATTTCGAGAAGTCCGTCTTGACGGCATACCTGCGACATCCCTTGCGTGACGCAGGTGCAAGCGGAGGTGAAACGGAGAGGAGGGAAATCGTAGGAATCGCATCCTCATCATTGGACGAAGTGGAATCGTTAAAAAGTCCACGATAATCGCGGAGAATGCTAATCGCTGGTAATCAGCATATTCGACGTTAGTTAATGACCGCGCGAGCAGTGAAATTAAACGACCGGTGACGGAACGACATCGACTCGTTCGGAGAAGTTGAACGAAGTTCTCCGATTCGAAGCGACTCGTTTAACACCGATTTAAACTTTCGTTCGAGTTCCTTTATTAATCGATCATCGAAACTACGGATTAAGGATGTCACCGAAACGTTTCTCACGGGCAATTTGTTGGCCGCTTTGCTATTTTCTGTGTCTTCGTTGTTGAGTTACTAAATGATCACTGAATCGTTAAATATAACCGAGTAGTTATGTCCACGTATTTCAATTAATCTTACCCTCGTTTTTCAAAGTTCTAAATCTAGAGAAAGTTTAGTTAAGGGTCAGGGTTTGGATGTCAAACTTCATCCACCTCGTATCTTCTATCAAAATAGCAAAAGTTCCCCATCCCTGCTGTTCGCAAGTGTTAGGAAGAACTTATGAGGAGACAATTAAACCCTAAATATCGTTAGAAAATTAAAATAAATGATAAGTTTGCACGGTATAATTGACGTTAATGTTCTTAATTCGAATCGTCGGGATTTAAACACACTTTTGCTTTCGTACTATTGGCTCGAATCTAGGGTCTGCCTGTTTTTCAGTATCGCGGAAACCATCGAAGTGATTTTTCCGTTCATGGCGCGACGAACAGTCGTTGTTGACGGACTAGAGAGCACGTGGTGAACGTGAAGGAGGCAGTGTGTTACGCGTTCATGGCACACGTTTATGAAAACTCGCGCAATCTCCTTGCAACGCGATATGCGTTTCGATAATTTTCGTCAGTCGTTAGATTTCAAGCACCGATCATTCGTTGTTTAAAATCGAACGAGGCGTGTTCCGATTTTGAAATTGCACGAAATTATTCGAAATTACCTACTTGGCGGTACATCGTACGTTTCATATAAAAATATCCTTTTCGTTGATACTTGGAGTACATAAATAACCTCTTTATCTGACACGATTATCTTGAGAGGGATGAAGCCCTTGCCTGTAGTCGTGTTTCAGCGTTCCGTATCTAAACATTAAGTGCGTCAACTTGCAGCTTTTAACTCTGCCACGGTCTTCGGATTTTTATATCCGGATTTTACTCTCATTTTCATAATTGAGATATTGTAACATATATTTCTGAGATCTGATGCCCATAAGCTACAAGTATCTACGTTTATTCCAAGAGAATCATAATTGTACGCCATTATTCGACAATTTATATTCAGATATATTAAAATTTAAATTTTAAATTTCGAATTTTCACGGCGATTGGATTAGACGTTCCGAGAAGAGAAGAGGCAGAAATGGATCGGAATGTTGACGAAACATGGAAACAAAACGGAACGTACTACGATAAAAACAGAATAATTGAAACTCGAAGACTCACGAATACCTCAATGATCTGTGACTTTATATTTCTATATTTCTTTATATTTCTATCCAAGCTAATATACGCATAATTATATATAATATGAATAATTTCGACGCAGGAACGTATTAAAAGAAATAGGTTATCAGGGGCCCTCGCTGAAACGCGAAAATTCCGCAGCCGCAACGAGTTTTGATCAATTTCCCCTCGGGTTGTATACACCGGTGGCTGAATCTTCGGAAGCCTTCTTTCCGCGTTGTTTCCAGCGATTCCCATGGTTGCTTGATCCGAAAACAATCGAGAGCGAAACGGGGACGAAGGAAATCTCGGGAAGGGTGCAACCGGTGAGGAAAAAGGGAACGAAAGGGCGAGAGCAAGACAGAGGGCACACGGCACGACGTTCACAGGAGGAAGAGAGGGTTCGGTCGAGGCTGTTCTGGTTTTACGACTCGAAACCCGAAGCTCGTTTTGATCTCTCCTTCCTTCTTTCTCTTATTCTTCGTTGCTCGAAACCGTGGCCACGAGAGCACGCATAACCCGAGTACAATAACTCGACGTGTTTTTTTTTTTTTGCGACTGGATACCGCGTACGCGAGCCTAAACAAACAATACCGAACGCGACGCGTCGCGACAAGACGCTGCCAAACCGATCCTCCACGGTCAACAAAGCTTTTCGTAAGCTTCCAGTCGTAATTCACGGTATCATCGTGGTCGTATTCGTATCCATATTCGTAATCACTGTCGCTATAATCGCGTTAATTCCGATAAGTATGATGAAATTTTTATCTGGTCACCGTGACAAGAATGCACGTACAATGGAAAGTGTAACTGAAGCTGTAACGACAATTTTGTACAAACGATGCTTGCCCAACAAGAAATATTCATCGGGTCAGTTTTGCTTCATACGGTTCTTGCGAGATTTTATTGGACCATTGAATAGACGATAATAATACAACGAACTAAAGTACGCGTAGAAAAATATTTCGCAGAAAAGTTACAGATTAGATACAGATACACGTTATCTTTAATCTTAACTGAACGTACTTGTTGCAGGTCGTAATTTAATCTAAGATTCTTAACGTATTTCAATCGAGCTGTAATTTGATCGATCGTCACAATCGTGGGACATTCGACCAGATCGTTTCCGGCAGACTCCTCTATCGATCCTTACCATCTTCCTACGGTAAATATCGTCATGACGAAAAGCTCCACCGGCACGCGTTACCGCGAACGCGCGTTGGTGGTTTAAAAAGCGACTTCTAATATTACATGGCAAGCAAGTAGGCAGGCAGGCAGGCAGGCAGACTGGCTGGCTGGCTGGCTGGCAAGCAAGCAAGCAGGCGAGCAGGCAGGCAGGCAGGCAGCCCGGCCGTGAAAAAATTCCGAGGATAAAGGGTCAATTTATCGGCGATCGGGGAAGCCGTCGCTCTAAAAGGAGGATCCTTTTTTGACGCAACGATGAAAAAGAACCAATAACGTTCTTAGATGACGAGCAAACCCAGGAGCGAAGCGAGGCGAGGCGTGTACACGTTGCTCATCTCCGGGAGCCTCGGTTCTCCCGGCTATTATTAGCTGTTTTATTTATTAGACCGGAAGGAAATGGGTTTAATTTCATGTAAACTAATAAAAATACTTGGCGTGCGCGAGAAAAAGTTACGGCAAGACCGATATTCACGCAAAGGCCTCGTATGACGGAGAGACCGGTTGCGGTCTAATCCTGAAGCGCTCTGTGTTACACGCCTTTATAAACGGAAGCAAATTACCGTTCCTTCGGCAAAAACTCGAGCGCGTTGCCTGTCCGTAGTGCGTCCCCGGGCAAAAAGCCCTGGCAATCGGGCGCAAACCATCCAGGACAGTTTTTCTTTACGTTTCGTTCGTGAAATTCGACTGGTATAAACCGATCATTTTTCCCTTTCTCGATGATAGAAGGCGATCGATCCTCGCGATCGACTTTCCGCGAATAAATCGTGCAAGATGAATCTCGATGTTATTCGTGCGCGACGGGGGCGCTCCGGCAGCGCGTCCAACACATTACGATCCAGCGAGTCGCGCGACGAGTCAGGCTCGAGCGGCGTTTACGAGCTATAACCGAGCAACGAGTTCTTATCGTCGCGAGATTACGTAATACGCGCGCGTCACGCGTGCGAGCATACTCATCGATGATCACGAACATGGTTGTTTCGTTCTCGCTGATTAGACAAGGACGGCAGACGTTTCGAAGGGTGAAAATGGTATTTCGGAAGGAACTTTACAATAGTAAGATTATTACGCCGAAGTGGATATCATAATTTTGATTATTTACGTCAGTTAGACGACACTTTCTGACAGTGATTTATCGACAGACGCAGTATACACTCGAACAAATTTTCTAGGAAGCAAGATTTTCTTTCAGATAGATACTTATCTTAAGGTACGATAAAAATAATTCTGCGTTCAAGGCCTGGTGCCGCGCATATCGATAAAGGGTATCGATACTTATCCGATATAACTCTATTTATTTATTTCTCCAATTATTTATCCATTAATTATTTATTTTGCATTTATACCTAGCTCGAGTTCTGTTTTTCTCTATACGCGAGTAAAGTAGTGGCTCGTATTGCTTGTAACTTGTGATTCTAATTTTGTTCGCATTGCATGTCGGATTAAAAAATTAAATTAAATGAAAACCGACAGATGCCTTAAGATTTTTGAGTGTCAATGCAATCGAATGGACTAGTCAAACCCTCGCGCGGATGCGACTCGTTCGTGCGCGTTTAAGGGGCCAAAATGATTGCAAGATCGATATTTAAAAATAGCGCAGAACCGATCGCCTTGCAAACGCAAGGCTGGTCGCGTTCGCTCGCTCGCACGACGGTTGTCCCGGTGTCGTCGCGTGCGAGACGCGCACGCACCCACGCCCGACGGCATACGGAATCGATCCTGAGAATCGAACTTCCGCCGGTGAGTTCTTCCGGCACGATGCCTATTCGAGGGTAGTCGGCCGAGTCGACGAGACACACTGACTTCGTAATTCCTATACGCCGTTTCCCGGCGTTTTCCACGGTTACGTGCCCGCGCGACGATGATTACAGGACGCAGCGACGCAAACTTTCCATGGATGTCTCGTCGATGGGATCGGAAGTCGCGGCACACTGCGACGTCTGTCTTTTGAAACGTCGCGCGCGACCGCGCGCGCGCGCATCGCAGGGCTCCTGTTCGCTGGAAACGAGCGCGCCTCGATCGATTTCGCGATCGCTCGATCGCACCACTGCTCTTTTTAACAGAAAATAAGGCGACGTGCTTGCAGAGTCGTTCTTTGTTTCTTCGATCAATTTTTCCAACTTTCTACGGACGAGCGACTCTCGAAAACGATGGAGCGTCGACCGTTTCATCATTTCTTTCTTCCAGAACTCACGCTTAGCGAATATTTCGAAAAGAAAATCATCGACGAAGAGATGATCGATAGGAAAGCAACGACCTCTGATCTCGGTGATCCCGTTCGTCCTCCGATGGACCGGCGTTGTTGGAAAATCGTTCGACCGGCTGGTTTCGCGGTTATTGTGCATCCTGAGGTAAACAGCTCCAGTGGAGAAGACTCGTTCGGGGGCGAGAAAGATGGAGAGGGAAGACGTAAAGCACCGACGGCGAAGGATGAAGAGGACCGAGGAGAATCGGACAGGATCCGAGTGAGCCAAAAAGGACGAAGGACGATCCAGGGAGAAGAAGAAGATAATCAGAAGGATTGGGAAGAGGAAGTGGAAAAGGAAGAAAAGAATGAGAAGAAAGAAAAGGCGAATCTTCCCGCGGGTTCGGTCCGTGGCTTTCTTCATCCTTCGTGCCCGAGCTTCGGCTGTTTTCATGGCCGTCATTTAGTAGGTTCGTTCACCCCTGGGCGCAGGGCCGCGCGAGGGGAACAGCGAGGCCAGGGGAGGGAGAAATCGGCGGCGGGAAGAAGAGGAAGAGGAAGAGGAGGAGGAGGAGGAGGAGGAGGAGGAGGAGGTGGTGGATGCGGCGGCGATGGTAAGGGCGAGGGAGGAGGAAAGGAGAAAACGTGTGGCACAGAGGAAGAAGGAGAAAGAGCAGGAGAAAGAAGAGAAGCAGAAGGAGAAAGAGAAGGAGTAGGAGGTGGCGGGTGGCAGAGACGGGTGGAGGAGTACGGGGAAAAGGGGCCAGACGGCACGTACGGCTCAGCTCAGCTCGGCGTGCAAGCAACGACTGAGATGACGCGACGAGGGCGAGGGGATCCCGCGAAGAACCCAGAGTCTGAGAGAGGCAGAGCGAGAAGGAAGGTAGAAACAGCGAGTCAGTGAGGAAGACGTAGAAGGGGGACGAGCAGAGTGCGCGAAGGGTCGAGAAGGTGGATGAGGAGAGAGAGAAAGGTGGTGGCGGCGGCGGCGGCGGCGGTGGCGGCAGTGGCGGCGGCGGTGGCGGTGGCGATAGCGGCGTTAGTGGGTGGTGGTGGTGGTGGCGGTGGTGATGGTGGTGGTGGCGATGGTAGTGGTGGCGGCGGTGACGACGGCGATGACGGTGGTGGAAGCAGGCAAGCAAGCAAGCAAGCAGGCAGCCAGCCAGGGGCAGGCATGCAGGCGAGCAGGCAGCTCGGCTGCGCGGTGAGAGCTGCGAGCGGAAAGGGAGGAGGGTAAAGAAGGGACCAAGGGAAAAAGAGTTCAGGCAGGTCTGGGATCGGACGAGGGTGAATGCGTGACGGTGTGTGTCGTAGATACTCTTTAGCCTGGGGAGCGATGTGCCTCTCCTGCTTGCTTGCTTGCCTGCTGCCTACCTTGCAATGCCTTGCCTTGCGTTGTCTTGCGTTGCCTTGCCTTGCCTCGCCTTTCCTTGCCTCGTCTTGCCTTACCTTCCTTGTAAACCTGCCAGCCGATCGGACGGCCGGACAGCCGGCCACCACGCGTATCTGTCCGTCTCTCCTTTTTCCCTCTTCTTCTTCTCCCTCCTTTTCCCGCCAACCCTCTGTACAGCTCTTTCACCTCGGTCTTCCCTTTTACGCTGCTCGTATTCGTCGCTCTCGCTCCTTATTCCCCTTTGACGATCGGACGATCGGCCACGCGGTGATAGAAACACGATGGCAAGGAGGAAGAGGCGCGCGGGTAGTCGGTCGAAGCTTTCGAGCCTAAATTTAGGCGTCCGCCGGAAGTACGCGTAGCGGAGGAAGTTCCGTGCATCGGGCCCGATCGCGGGGAGAGATAGGGACGCGGAGACACGGACCTTGGTGGGGAGATTCTCTCCTTCTTCTTCGTTCGCGTTCCCTAGCTCTCTCGATCTCCGTCTTGCTCTTCTCTCGGCACGGCCGACTAGTCTGCCGTGAATGGTAGTGCATGTTCTTTCAACTCGGCTCAGTCGTGACATTGAGTTCCCTTATGTGGGTAGACGTTACGTAATTCTGGCAACTTTGCGCGCCACTTTCCTCGCGATGCCATGCTCCGCTAAAATTCCTCGTTTCTCTTGTTTCGCGCACGCTTCAACCCTCGCCTGGAACCAACCACGCGGAAGATCCTAAGGAGACGGTAAAACGATTTAACCGAGTTTCGGTCTAGCGATCGAAGAGACGAAGGGGATGGCAGATCTATGTGCAGCGAGTTTAGCTACTTGTTGAAGTCGGCGAAGAGGGGAAACGAAGGCAAAAATTCTTCCCCGAGACGCGATAAATCGTGGACCGAGTTTGTACAACGCTTTACCAACGTACAATTGAACGTTGCTTGGATTCGAACGATTAAAAGAAACGACCGAAGCATACGGGTCGAATAATTTATGCGTTTTATCGATCGGTCAGTCGGTCGCCCGGTCAAAAGTAAGTTCACCGCTATCGTTCGATTAGTTCGTAAAGCCGGAGCAACGTTTACACGATCTTCCCTTAACTCGAATCTTACGACCAGTTACCGACACCGGCCACTCACATTACGCTAATAGTTGGACTCGAATCTCTTCGGAGCTAACTCGAGTCGGGAGTTGTTCCTTTCCGGTGCATCGCGGTGGTCGAAGAAAGATGGAACTGTCTTGCGTTAGTTGTCTCTTGCGAAGTTGACGTTGCTTCGCGTTCTCTTTCTTCGTTCGTCGGTCAGATTAAAGGGCAGTCGACGAATGCAACGATACGTCTATTATATTGTCGCAGTCAAATTCTATTCCTAGGTATTTTTGTAATAGCGCAGAGTCTTTTCAGGCCGAGCATCATCTGCACTTAGCCTTGACGAACGTTTCTTCGCAAGAATACGCGAATAGGTGAATATCGAGCAAAGGTGCGCGCGTCTTAGCTCTCTAGCGTTATCGGCGTAACCTGTATGCATCGGACATAAAACTGAATAGAGGGAGCATTTCGCGTGGCAGCTGCCACTCAAACGCGCCACCTCATCCCGTTTATGGAAAAATACACGGAGATGTAGCCAGAAAACTTTGCTCTTCCTTTCTCGTAAACGGCAGAAAGAAACGTCTTCGACATTCAATTATCCGGCTCTTCTCTCGAGTGCGCGCGCTAAGCGTTACGGTGCTGCTTTTTAACCCCTCTCGCTCGTAATTTTCCCTCGCGGCTCGTCGAGCTTCATACAGAAATTTCTCTACACCGGCTTCGAGACACTTCTTCGCGTGACCAAACAACGTCGTCGACGCTTCTCCTGCACCGCGACGCATTATACTCGTTCCTCTCTTATTTCGACGCGGTTTCTTCGGGAAATTTTTCTGTCGCCTCGATGACCGACAAAATCGGTTATCGTTGGTGGAAATCGATCGTTGAAGGAAATCGTAAAGATGGGAGGTTTCCGTGGCGAGGAATACAACGGAGAAAAAAAAGAAAAATCCAGCGAAAGACTCGAAAAAGAAGAGCGTCCGTTGTAACGGCGTGAGGATCCCGCGCTATGGTGGCGCAGGGGGTGGAAAGGGGCAGGGGGTGGGGAATGTAAAGAGGAAGGAGAGAGGGAGGGAAGACGATAAGGCGGAATCAGGGATTCGTAAAACGACGTAGCCGAGCACCGGAATGGGTCGTAATGCGCGGCGAACACATAACCTTAAAAACAAGTAAGGGGCGAGAGACGGGGGGTGGTGTGCGAGGTTGGGCGCAGAGAGAATGCGGAGGAGGAAACGGGGCAAGTCTCTGCCCGGTTTCTCGGTTGGCTTGCACGAGTTTGCGAGGGGCCGCGAGGGGCTGTGAGAAGCCGCGGGGGTAAAAGGGGGCATATATCCCGCGCGCTTCGCGGAGGGGTGAGCGAGCGTGGGCTGAGTCGGTGTGCTCCGGCGAAGAGAAGGTGGATGTGCCGCACCGTAAACGAAACGATGCCGTTGACGACATTTGGAACAGATAATGGCGCGAATGTGCCGCGGGGGTGAACGAACCGAGGGTCGGATTGGGTTCGGTTGGGTCGGCTCGTCGTTGGCTTGTGTCGGGTTGGGTTGGGTCGGCTTGACTTGGCTTGGCTTGGCTTGGCTTGGCCTGGCTTGGCTTGCTATCACATCAACTATCGATCTTATAACGCTCTGTGACTCTCTGGCCCCCGTTGTCTCTTCGTTTCTACCTTTTTTTTCTCTTTTTCGTTCTTTCTCCTCCTCTAACTCGGTTCACGTGCCTATTTAAGCTTGTTTGGCGCGACTTTCCCTCCGACTTTGCCCTTCTTATCTCTCGATCTTGCCTTTCATCTACCGTCAAACACGAGGAACACAAGATGATTCGAATTTTCCGTACGTTCTATCGACACGATCTAACGACAGCGATGTTAATCCTCCATTTTTCTTTTTTCGTCGAGAGATCGAAAGCTGAAGTTTCAAAGACTCGACAACACCCATCCTCCTGTTACACCTCGATTCTTCGTCCCCTTTACTTCACAGTCAGTTCCGACATTTGCCACTAGGTCTCTGCTTCCTGACTTGGTTCCTCCGTTAGCTTCCGTCCGCGTCCTGTTTCTTTGCGCTTCCATACACACGTTTGCGCACGGTTTCTCGTCTGGTTTTCTTCCGCCACCCTTCTTCTTCCCTCGAACGTTTTTTTTTTCCTTGCTGTTCTAGCGGCGGAGCGGCTGCACCAGTACCGCTCACCGCGATCTAGCTCACCCCCTACTTATCTACCGGTTTCTCTTCATGCGTGCCGGCCGCGGGGATACGTGTATACACGCGTGTACGCGCGTTACGCGTGCACGAGCCTGGAGACGTTAATTTTCCGGGAAATTATTTCGCTGAGAAAAGCTGTCTCGGTGCCTCGACTGACTGCCGCTGCGGAGAACTTCCTCGAGTCGCGACAATTGGACGAAGCGAAAGAACTCGAAGCCAGCGAAACGGCATTCATGCTCGTGACCCACATGTATCGGTGCCAACAACTTTGGCCCGAGGTATCGTATCGAACGATACATAGACCGATCTGGTTGATAGCTTATTCGTACAAAGAAATAGTCGGTTGCTGGGAATACATATTCATATCACTATTGTATATGTATGTATATCTAAAAAAAAAAAACAAAATAAAGTATGCAAGCTCGACACATTTGCAGCTACTCGTCTTAAGGCGATATTGACACAACTGCTGTGTCTTTGAAATTACGCATTTTCATAGGAAGCGAAATAAAACAATAACGAGGAGGTTGACACTGACGTTATTGGTTAAAGGATATCTCGGATAACGAAGTGGATGGAATAATCATATTTTAGTAGCGACGAGTGTATTAATTGACTCGTGCAACTACGTAATTATTTTCTTTAATCGATAAACCAAGATAGAAGCCAAACATGTCGACGCGGTACTAAAAGAAACGATTACTCGGACTTTATTAACTCTGCAGTAGTAGCGATTGATCTGACAGATATATTTTAAACTGACACGTCGTAAATCTTGTCGACGAAGACTAGCTATTATTACATGATATACTGTATCTTTCTATGCTCGCCGTTAGGGAATGAGTATCGCTTGTATTTCTCTGAATGAGAGGAACTCCTCGTATATTTCGAAGGAGAAACGAGGAGGGGAATATCGAAAGCGAAGGAAGAAAGCCAAGGAAAAGGTAAGAAGGGAACGACGCATGGAAGTAAAAAACAAATGGTTCCGACCAATGCTGGTCCATAGACAGGAAGAAAGAGAAAGAAGGGAATAAGAAAGGGAAAAGAAGGAAAGGGAACTTTTATATTACTTTTATTTCTGTTAATTTCAGAATTCAACCAAAAATTACCTGCAGCTTTTCTAATGCACGATTTCTATATTTTTCTCGCAGACCTTTTCGCTACCCTATCCTCGATTTATCTTACCAAAAGTTAATCACGGTTTTTAACCGTAAATGGGCTGCACGTGGTCCGAGATTTTTACAAATTTCTAACAGGGTCAAGCGAGCAGTAGCGCGAATCGAACAAGAAGCGAGAACAGTACGTGGGCGACGTATAGCGAGAGAAAGAGAGAGGAGAGAGAGAGAAGGACTGATAAATAGAGGAGGACGGAAGGAATACAGAGAAAGAGAATCATATCCGTGGATGAAGCAGCGTGGAAGCCGGAAGCCAGTTTCTCGGTAGACAGCTTTGGCTTCGTTTTAAACAAGAGTGGAGATTGGTGTGCACGGGAACCGGCGGAGACGTGCCGATCACAGCTGTCAGGTTATTGTCTCGGGTTTTAATGGAACATCACGAGGCGCGAAATACCGCGGTGCTGAACTGAATTAAATGTCTGTGCGGCTTGTATTGAGGACCTCGGCATCATCGCCGTAGTCGTCGTCGTAGTCGCCGTCGTAGTCGTCGTCGTCGTCGTCGTAGTCGTCGTCGTCGCCGTAGTCGTCGTCGTCGTCGTCGTTTGGCGGTGGCGGCGGCGGCGGTGGTGGCGTCGTCGAGGCCGATGCATAATGGAGGTAGGCCATTGGGTAGGTGGTACTTCAATTCCGGGAGAAGAGGAGTTGACAGAGAAAGAGAGAAACGACGTGGCTGAGAGAAACGAGCCGAGACAGAGTGGTCGAGGTGAAGGGAAAGGAAGAACGGAATCCGGTGGAAAACGAGAAACGGGGGCAAGAAAGACAGGAAAAGAGAGACGACGTTCGTGGTAGGAGAAACGGCGCTGAATAATTGAGGAGCGAGCAATTTAGGGATGGTGAGTCTCCCTATTACCGTCAACCCTGCTGAACGGACTCGCGATCTTCCCTTTCTATCGCGTTGTGGCCTTGTCGTCGAAAACAGCTGCGATTTTCGTGGCGAAGAAGTATGCCTGCAATAATTAAAACCCCCTTACACTGTTAATCGCGTTAAGGGAGCATTTCGCTTAATTAACTCGCGTCTTCTACACTGCGGCGTTCGTCTGGTATTCCGAGAAAGGAGAAAGGGTGCGTACCAGTCAGCCTGTTCGCGCTCAGTTTCGATTACAGCCGAGGGATGACGCGCGGACGTCGCTTCTCCGCCAAAGATCTTTCATCGTCAAAGTTCCGAAACGACGCCCCCTCCCCCGATTTCGTCCGATTCCCGCGACGATTATAAAGCAGCACGCAGCAGGATTTCGTTCGTGTTTCGTTCGAAATTACAGAGTAGTGGTGGAATCGACACGTTTAGACGAATAAAGAGTAGCGGTCGTAAAAAGTCGCATGTAGGTTGAAGACCGGAAAATGCATCGCGCGGATGAACCACGACACCTCGCGTGCCATTTTCGATCTCCTATGAGACAAGATGTAACGTAAAATGATGTTACGGCTTCCACATCCCATTGAAAAGGAAGCGCAAATTCCATTTGTCGGCAGCACCGCGAATAAAGACGTAGACGAACCTGGGGGATAGCTTGCTATCGATTCGCGGTTCTTCCGGAATATTTACGTTCGAGCGAGCGAAGATTGACCCGCCGCTGGAATTTTGTTTAAGGTTCCACCGAGCAGACCCGTTTGGCGTTTCGCCATGCCAGAATCAATTACGAGATAGCCGAAAGCCACAGACGCTTCCACGTTGCCGAAAAACCATATAGTATGGAACAATCGTGGAATTCAGAAGGGAAATCAACCGAAACTATCGGACGAATCGATAAAAATCTGAAAGTAGACGGGGAAGCAGCGTGTTCGAATCCCAACGTGTCCTGTTTACCGCGTGGAGCGCGGCTAACTTGTCGTTTGTTGCCTATAAAAAGATCGCAAAACGGCCGATAGAGAGCTTGGTGGTCCAGCGCGGGAACACGTAAAGCATAAGGGGAAAGAAGGACGGATGCAAAGAGAAAAATGCGAGGGGGAGAGAGAAGAAGAGAAGGAAAGCTGTATATCGGTGCAAGTAAGTACACAGGCGGTCGTGTCAGCGCGAGAGGGATATTTTTTCGAGAAGTCGCTTGAGAGACGCATCTCGATCGTGAAAGCGTGCTGGTCGGCCACCGGAAGTTGTCGCGCGTTTCCCCAACGCGGTAGGGGGAGAAATAGCGTCGGGGCGAGGATCGACGGGACCTGGGTGTGCTGACGAGGAGGGAACAGAGGGATCGACCAAGAACGACCAAGTGACACACACCAGAGACGACGCGATAAAGAGGAAAGAGAGAAGAAAACAGAGACACGCGGAGAAATGAAGAGAAGAACGATAGAGACACGAACTGAAGAGAAGAGAAGAGAAGAGAAGAGAAGAGAAGAGAAGAGAAGAGAAGAGAAGAGAAAACATGCGGTGCTTTTAAATATAGACGCGCGAGAGCGCGCGCATAACCATAGATGCAGGTAGGTTCCGCGAAGCGATCGTCCGCGACCCTCTCTTTCCGTCCCGTAGCGGTTACACGTGTGCTCACACAGAGAAACAGAGAGGACCGCGTGTATGCACGCAGAAGCGTGTTATCAAAGGATTGGAAGGCAGCCGAAGCGGCTCTGCATGAAATTTTGCGTGCATTATAAATGCGCGCAGCCTTGCGGGTGGGAGCGAGACGGGCACTGTTCCTCCGATAAAGACGAGAACAACGGAGATCGAGAGACAGGTGAGCGATGGGGAGAGGAACTGTTGGAGAGGAGAGGAGAAAAAGAGAAGAGCGGCGAGGAGAAGGTGAGGGCAGAGGAGAGGGAGAGACGCGTATGGAGCCCTGACCAGGCAGGGTTAGGTTGGGCCTGAAACGTTGGTTGGACGCGACTCTAACCTACCGTAACGCTATAAAAATAACGGCTACCCTCGTCCTTCTTTCACGCGACATGCCCACCATCTGGCCCTCTTTATTCTTCCTGCTGGATTATCCTGCTTCCTCGTCGCACGAGCGACGATCTTCTATTGGCGGCGTTACTCTGTTACGCACGGTGCAGCAGGGACGATGATCATCGAACACAGAACAGAGGGAGGGACGTGTGTGTGCGCTGCTGAGGGCGGAAGGGGTACGTAGTGCAGGAGGATAGAGAGAAAGAGTCCGTACGGTGTGCGTGTGTGTGTGTGTGTGTGTGAGTGAGCGCGCATTTGCGAGCGTGTGTTTGTGCGCGCGCGATCGGAAGAGGACAGCGGAGGGATAAGAAAGAAGAGGCGTCCGGAGAAGAAGGTACTTACGCGTGTGCTTGCATGCGTACGGAGCATGTGTTACGTGAGAAGCCCGTTTACGTCGCGCAAAAATTACTCTCGTTGTGTATGATTGCCCCCGATTCGATGTCGATTCGATGTCGATTCGATGTCGATTCGATGTCGATTCGAACGCACCCGTCCGTAGTGGCTTTTCGCGTAATCTGCCAGCAGGCGCTTTCGATTCGTCCCGCTCGTTATTCTTGACCGAAGACTTTATTAGTCGAGGGCTGGAGAGACGAACCTTTGAATTTTCCACACGTTTTCAACTGGATTCACTGTGTCGAAATCGATCATCCGTCTCTTGGAGTAATTTTGTCGTTTGTAGTCGACGTTCGATCCATTCGCTGCGAGAATAACGAACGGACGCAACTCGCGATCGAAGGAGCGAGCAGCGGATTAAAATTTAATTAATCATTAGGTGATAAAAAATTGGCTTGCCCGTTTATTCGCTTTAACCAAACGCTCCTAAATCAGATTAACCACCCCTTGTTCGACGTTCTTTCCGAATTAATCCGTTTTTAATTTCACTGTTGAGACTGTTTTTTATTCGAATTATTTACACGGTATTCGCAAATTTCCGCCAACGTACTGTTCCGCCAAAAATGGACACTTTGATCATTGGTAATTCCTCGGGATCTGCTGTAACCGCGTTTGGTCGTAGAAAACGAGGCGAAAATAAATATTCGAAGAAGGAGGCGAATCTTAAGGGGTGACGATCGAAAAGGGCGTCGATTAAGATTCCGACGCTCGAAGCTCGATACACGAGACAAGGAGGGATAAAGGGTTACTACGATGGCAGTCATATAAACGAGATGGACGTTTCTCGAACCGGTTGGCACCTGCTCCACGGTGTGTTTCAGTCGGCCACGGCCTTTCGTTTATAACGGAGAAGAACAAACCGATCGAGGAGTGCAACGTGCATCGTGGATCGGCCAGTGGACAACGTGGATCGGCGAGGGGAAGTGAGAGGACAGGAGAGGCCGCGAAGAAAACGTGCAGCAAAACGGTCCGCTCGACACTTGCGGGCTATCCTGTGAAGGTCGATCTTCCGAACCAGAACAGTCGCGAGCTGTGAATGCGATCGTATCTTTCGGATTCACGCGTTCCGATAAATCGAACAGCGTCCGTTTAGTTTAATACCGATGCGCGAGCAATGATCGAGATATCGAAACGGAGAACGAGGACGATACGACGATGACGCATCGTTGGCAGATCGGGATGGAATGCAAACGATGCGCGAATCGGTAACCTCTTCGACTCTGCTGTCTGTCTTCCTCGTTCTTTTCTTCGTTTCCAGTTTTCATCTTTTATCGTTCGATTTCTTTGGACGTCGACACGATGCACGAAACTCGTAAAAGTAAAAGTAAAAGTAGATACGTATCAGTAAGATAGTTAGAACTGTTATTGCTATGACCGAGCTTTGAATGATGCCACAAGAAATGGTATTTGTATGTACAGTTGTCTTTTTAAATCAGGTTCCATATTTCACTTCTATAGTATCAACTTTTTCCAGTGATTTAAATGTATTACCAAATGAGAGGAAATTTAATACACCTACTGTATACTTGGATCTAATCAAATAGCGAACGCTGTAACACGCACAACAGCGTATAAATTTCGTATAGTAGATTGTAAGCGTGAATTTTTTATGGGTGACTTTACCGTTTAGCGAGAAGAAAGTGGATCTCGGCGACACAGCGCGACCACATCGCAGTAGCATGCAAAAGAAAAAAACAAACAACTATATTTGTCGCTTGACAAGGATTACTTGAATAATGTACTCTATTATATCAACGTCTCAGAAATCAGATTGATCAACTCCATTTTCTATAAACCTGCAGTTGCATTATTCGAAATGATTAAGAACGACTTGGCAAAAAACAAATTACTTGCATCCATAAGATTACTCGTCAGAAAGAAACGGCACAAATAATCGTAAATGTCGAGGTAAATTGAAATAAGCCATATCTGCAACGTCACTACTTTTCTACTCTACTAATTTTTCGAGTTGATCAGTCGACTTTTCCACGCATTTTACGTGCATGTATAAATTGGCGGTATCGCGATCCATTGTAATCCCCGTAGCAGCAATTGTACACACCAATCAGGGGAATCGCTTAAATACTGCCAAGGGGGTGCGTTGGACACCATCGATGGTCAGTTAAAGGGAGAAGGAAATTTCGAGAAAGAAGGATCAGGATTCGCGGAGATCGCGTTTCGAAGATCGCGGACGTTCGTCCTCCCTCCCCGGTATTTGTCGAGGACGATGGCTTTTTCCACCCTCGGCATCGAAATGTTCCCCCCGCCCTGGCCCCTTAAGCAACGGAAGCGTGCAGCTCCCTCCATCCCGTGTTCATGAAAACGTGCACGTGCTCGGTGGCTAGCAGCCAGGACTGGTAAACCTGTTCGCAGCTAGGCCTGCCACGGCAAGGGCACGTACACGCCCCCTACGCGTCGCCTGCATCTGGGGATGGCTGCCAGCCTAAAGGGTAGGTATACGCACTGGGAGTTACGTTGGGGTAGGCCTAGAGCCGGCTTGCGTGGGCGTGGGTGGCTCCACCCCGTCCAGGCTCATCCTTCTGGGGGATGAAAAAATAGAGAGAGCCAGGGGGAGAGAGCGAGAACGAGTAACCGGGTTAGAAACGGGGAGAGAGAAATCGAGGGAGAGGGAAAGAGAGGGGCAGAATGGCGAGCGAGATAGTCGCTCGGACCGTGGAAGCGGCCGACGGAGAAAGAAGAACACACGCGGAAGGATGGAGCGAGAGAGGTGTATGCGAAGGGAGAGAGGGTGAGTGCGCGCGAGAGTTAACCAGAGAAATAACCCTACCTATACTCTTGCCGATCGCCCGTACCTACGCATATGCGTACGGTTTACTTCTTCTCCCTTTTACCCTCGCTCGACGTAGCCGGCTAACGCACTTACACACACCGGTCCACCCTCGCGATCCGCCCCCCCCACGTTTTCTGGAATTTTTCCTTCGCAACGACGCCAGTCATCAACCCTGGCGCAGCGAGCTGCGGTCATCCACCTAACGTTGCCTCGAAACTCGAGACCCGCAGCCGCCGGCCTCGTTCTTTTAATGATGGCCTGCCAAGGGAAGGGCGAGGGGATCCTCCTCGTTGTTGGCAATTAACGGCGCAAAGAGTCTGCGAAGCCAGCTTCGCCGCCGGAACACCGGAAGCTAATTCAAACTGGCAGGTGGTGACGAAAAACCTGACGCGAAACTGGAACAACCATCAAAAACCCGTTCCTCCGCCGGACACCTTTTAACCGAATCATTCAGGTTCGAAGAAGGAGACAGCGAGCAGCAGCTCCGGACGTATCTTGGTGAATTTTCCAACACCGTTGTTGTCTTCGTCCCCACCGTGATCGTCTGTCTTTCTCCGTTTCCAGAACTCTCCTAGAGATTCTCCTAGCGCTCCGCGTCAGGGATTTGAATGCCCGAATAAATTGCGGATTTTTGTACGAAATTGGCATGCAACGACGAGGAAGTTTCGCTCGATATTATTATACCGTTCATTGGATGAAGCTGCAGAGAATTGACAGATGTCCGATGCTGTATATCGTACCTTCGTTCTCCGTAATTCGTTCTGCGTCTCTTTGTACGGGTGCCTTGCACTTTCAATTTGACCAGTTTCACCTCGAAGCGACGTCCGCGCGGCGGACGATGATTTGGGATGAGTTGGCGGTTTGTCGGCTCCGGCATTGGCCTTCGCGACGCCCTTGTACATATTTCGGTCGGCATGATCGGCGCCGGTGACGAGCGCGCGTCCATTTTTTCGTTGGAAGCCGAAGAGATTGCTCGAGAATCGGTAAAAAGAGAAACGAGGAAAGGAAAGTGGATGGACCGGTGAGGACGACGCAAAAGCCGTAGAAGAAGAAGAAGAAGAAGAAGAAGAAGAAGAAGAAGAAGAAGAAGAAGAGGACACCGAGGTGAAGCAGGGAAGGAGAGGAATAAAAAAGAGAAGGGCGGGCAGGAGCGAGAGCAAAGGAGCGAGTAAATGTACCGTGGCGTGGGCTGGGTCCTGTGTCGGCCTTGCTAGTACCCTTGGATTTCGGTCGGTGTCCTTGGCACTGATGGCGGCCACTCGGCCTGGTACCACTTTATTCTCTCCATCTCGTCCCGTGGGGCATTCTCCTCCTCTTCTGTTATCCTTCTTCTGTCTCCTCCGCTTCGTCTTCTTCGTCCTCCTTCCGTTGGCCCTTTCTCTCGGCCTCCTCGTCTCTCGGCCGCGCTCCTCTGCGTCCCTCTTTCTCGGTGGCTCTTTTATTTATTTATTCTTTTGGGCCGGCGGCCGCTCTTTGTCCCTCGGCGCGCCGGCTGGTTGGCTGCTTGCTCGGTTGGACGTTGAACGTTGCTGCTTCGAATACTTCTGCCCAGGGTATACTGACCTACCACGACTGCAAGCAGAGTGTACCTGGCGAGTAGGTACACACCTCACTTCGGCGGGCCCGCAAACTTCGGGTACAGTCACCGCCAGCAGCCGAGTAGCTTGGAATTCGATCGAGCATTCCCACTATTCCCAGTCTCATCCAAACTCGATGCGAAACTCCAACCAATGAAATATTTCAACGTCGAAGGAAATTTCGAGCATCACGCGTCGATGCTTCTCGAGTTTATCTATCAATTAAAACCAGTCTCCGATTCACGAGCTGGAATAACGCGACGTTACGAGCGTAGAAATATCCTCCCTGCCGACAACTTCGATTCGAGATCAATTGAAGCGACATTAGAGACGATAAAGTATGTATCGTGAACCGATCTATGAAGCCGCCTGGATTTTCCAATGGCGGCATTATTACGTTGCTTATTTCGGCAGACTGATTCGTGTAAGAGGAAAATTAGTGGAGAAAAGAATGGATGAATGGGTAGACGAAAGTAAAGACAAAGAAAGATTGAGAGAACTGTGCGGTGCGACGGTTGCTGGAGAAGCTGCAGCAACACAAGCAGGCGGCAGCTGCGTTCGCAGAGCCAATAACCTTGTTTCGAATCATCTTACTCACGTAACGCGATGGCTATAGCATGTAACGCTACAGGACGTTCCACAAGTTTTGCGGCTGCTCTTTAGTCATTTCAAGGAATGTCGGCTTTTGAAACTTCGTACTACATAAAATCGAAACCAACTTTGAGAGACGTTAAACGCAAAATGAACGACGGTACCAAAATTGTCAAAAATCTATGCAAGCGAACGACGGTATCACAAAAAAAGAAAAAAAAAAAAAAAGAAAGAAATACACGTTACAATCGAGTTACTAAAATCTTTCAGATTCACCTAGAAGCATAAGCGTCACACGAGTTCACCTAGCAGACTTTTTGACGAACTTTCGATGAACAAAAATGATCCTCGTTTTATCTATTATATCTGCAATTCTAATGACTCCACTATCGTAAAGCTTTGAATAATTGTAAGAAACGAAGAAGACTCTATTATTCCTCGGCAGAGTAATTTGCCAAATTATGTTATGAGCTATTTTTAATCTACATAAGAAAACAGGTTATATATTCGGCCGTCAGGTGATAAACACTGACACATATCGCTTATATTAGCAACTCAACGACCATTTTTTCTAAGACAATATTTAACTTCTATTTGTCAAAAACGAAGAAGTTGGTTAAACGTTAATATTCTTAGTTTTCGTTAGCATCAAGACCGAATGTTAAAACGTTGAAGCTTAAGTGACGCAAACAATCCTGCCCTACCATAAGTTTTGTAGAAGAGCCGCTACAATTCCCTTTTACTGTTAAAGATCCGATTATTTTAGGGACAGGCCTTGTGGAAAATGCGAAGATGGATACAGATGAGGTCATAAATAGCAGAAGAATCTTATTACATCGACCGTGTGCGAATTCGACGCGCGAGATTCAACGCGTATTTGTTGCGGACACCGCGTAACGCGATCCCCAAACTATATCCGCAAACTCGCGGTCGGTGTTGACGCGCAAAATAATAGAAGACTGCCGGCTGGTCAGCCGGTTGCGTGCGTACGTGCATGCGTGCATGCATGCGTGCGTGCATACAAGATCTGGCTGCGTGCGTGTGCATCGTACGCACGTTAGCGACCAACAAAGCGTCGGTCGTTGCGTTAATTTCAACGCCGGTTATACCGGTAGCTACGGTAACGATTACTTACCGTACTTGTATCTATACGCGCGTATGTCACCCCCACGACACGGTCCGCAACTTGACCGCGTGGACCTCTCAATCCACGAAGCTCGCGATACGCGAGTCGAGTCGAAGGAATGAAAGTGGCTGCTGAAATTAGGATACGAGTCTACTTCTCATTGATTCGGGTAAACCAACCAAAATCAAGCAAAAAATCAATTGAAACCAAAATAATTTTTCAAACGTGCCAATTAATATTTATTAATGAAGTTTCGCGCATGCATTTTGCTGTGCTTTTGCTTCTTCCTCTCGCAATAAATATGAAGTAAATATTGGAACTATATTTAGAAATGAATTATTGTATATTTGGCTCGTTATTGGTGGCATTTATACGTTAAGATACATACGTTAAGATTGACTGCTCTATAATTTGTTTATCTGTTAGACGCAAATTTTAAGATCTTAGGATAATTATTATATTTTTACAAAACTGCAAGCATTTAAATACTCATAAAAACGTGTAAACGTGTCATTTAACTTCATGGTTTATACGACGAAGGAAGTAACTAATGCGCGGAACGGTAATGCATTAAAATTTTTATCAAAACGTGCATGTAATTTAAACTTCGTAAATTATATCGAACAGGTACCCCAAACTTTTATTAAAAATGACACGTATCCCGTGACTCTCGCGTGGCAGTGTACGTATAAGGCATATGATAATTAGAAAAGTGAAGTATCTGCGCGTGCTCCTAATTCAATGACCAGGGAATGTATTAATTACGTCCTCTAACGAATGTGTAATCCACTATACGCTATACTGTAGCACTGCCCCGCTAGTAAGCTCCGCATAACACGATCCTGTTAATGCGCGTGGCAAAGAGCGCGTTACTCTTGATGGCGCTCCGGTTCACTCATGTGTAGGAACACTAAGAACCAAAAACGGAATTTCGTGCTGGACGTCGATTTCCCGAGGACTCTAACGCAAGTCCAGCCCTGATATCTGCGTGCGTCGTCGGTCGAAATGTTATTAAGGCGAAGCAGATAACAGGCAGGTGCGGATACGAAGCTCCGGGTGTAACAACCAAAACGCACGCGAAAGCTCTCGCGCGTGACGAGCCATCGCGGTCGGCTGTCGAACTGTGTTGAATTGAGAAGCGGAATGACTGAATTCAAGGTAAAACACGCATCTATTATTCGACCATGTGCCGCACGAAGGACCTAGATGCTTCTCTCCGCGGAAGAAGAGTCAGCCAGGTTTTCTAGCTTCGTATCGGATGAGAGTAGTTTTCGAGCACGCCGATTTCGTACGTCACGAAGCGTCTCGATCTCTGTACCGTACTGATTCCACGTACCGTTCGGTACCGGTAAATCCAAAATACACGGGACGTATATTAAGATACTGGGTTACTTAAGCGAGTTATCTAAGCTTCAACATCTTATAATTAATTCAATTAAAATCTTGAACTTTGCACGGAATAAACCAACTTTTGTATGTTACAAGACATCGTTAGTATTTAATATAACGAAGAAAGAACGAGAAAGCATGGTGCTCAAGTATCATCTTCAGGACCAGCGAGAGAAAATATCAGAAACGAGGAGATTATTATTGCTAACCCCGCTAATAACGGATCAAACAGCCGGCTTTTAAATCTGGATCGCTTAAAAATTGTACACAATCGAATTTGGTGAATTACAGGGCGAATTACGTGGTCCAGCTACTTGATTGCAATGATTAAATTCTTATAATCGCGCTATCCCGCGAGACTCGATAACAGGAGATTTTTCGAGAATTCTTAGAGGAAAATAACGAGGAGCGAGGAAAAAACGAAACGGTACGCGAAAGGCAGGAAAAATGACAGTTCCACGAAAGGTATTTTTAAACGCAGCGAACGTTTCGCCATCCCCCTGCAGGTAGTACGCGGTACAGCGTTTTCACCCGTCCCGTCGCGTCGTCCCGGGCATGGGCCCTCGCGAATCGCATGGGGTACACGATGCGAGGAACCGAGAGAAGAAGGGAAGACGAAAGACGAGCTGAGAGAAAGAAGGAAAGAATCGGACGTGCAATCGCGGTTCGAGTTAGGACGGTTAGGGTAAGAGAGTAGAAGAGAAGGAAGCAGAAAAGGAAGGGCAGGAGGTGCGGTGGGTTCGTCGTCGAAGGATGGAGGAAACGAGGAGGTAGATGGGGAACCGGTGGGGAACGTGGCGTGGCATGGCGTGGCGCGGCATGGTGCGGTGCCCAGCGGTGGCGGTGGCGGTGTCGGCGGCTGAGACGGTGGCGGTGGCGCGGGTACGGGAGGGGCAACGCAAAACCGCGTGCGGCAGGTTCGGGTTCGGCAAGTTGGCTTTCGTTGGCAATCGCGCTCGTTCGGCGCGCGAAGGTCGGGATCAATGGCCGTAGGACCCTCTTGGCTACGGGGCCGTGCGGGGCCGGGGCCAGGGTCGCGGCGGGGGCCGAGGGACGCAGGGAGGGCCCGGCATGCTCGATCCTCGGGCCCGAGCCCGAGCCTGTGTGCCTCGCTTAGTGGGGGAACCCCGCCACCCGGAGCCACAAGTTGGGTACCAAAAGAGGAGAAATTGAGTTGGCGCACCGGTGCACTCCTCCGTTCCTCTCTACGCCCCTCTGCCCGGCGCAGCCTTCTTCCTCGGTGTCGTGTCGAGGGACCGAGCGAGAATCCGATGGAAATGCCCAACGTGGAACGCGTAGATTCGCTAACGCGATACCGTCGACTCGCATTGTTTGCGACCTGGTCCTGGTCCCTCGGATACATATAGCGAAAGTCGCCCAATGTTTCGGTGTAAACCTCGATTTAATCCTCGGAATAAGCCGTATGAACGGTGATTTTGAATTGTAAGTTTTGGCCAATGGTGTTCAGGGCTACGCTTGTATTTTTGGAAGCGCCAGGAGCGATACGTTTGCAAGGCTTAATTGAGCTTTAAAGTCAAGCTTTTGAAATGTGGCAGCATAAATAGCGGCATTGAATTACCTAGCGTCTAACGTGCCTTACGGTGTCAATGCTGCCGATAGACGTTGGATGTCATCGATGGCAGTTCGAGTTCTGCGTCCAGGGAACGTTTCGATTCGTTCCTCTGGCGCGGTTTTTTCCTTTTCTTTCTTTTTTTTTTTTGCCCGGCTGTTTCCTGGCGTCTTCCAGATACGGAGGAACGGCCGACGGGCCACCGGAAAAGGGGCCACCGTGAGAAATCCGGGGGAAGAGAAACCAGTGCCCGAAGGTCTTCGACCGTCGGCTTCTTCTCGGTTCCGTGGTTCAACGGAAACGTCGTTGATAACGATTATGGTGTTTCGCGAAGCCGGTCGCGCCCGCTGAAAAGGAAACCATTCGTGGGGAATCCCGTTCGACGAATCCGGGCCGGTTCAATTTTTCAAATTGAAATCATTTCTCTCGGCCTCGATTGACCGTTGTTAATTATAGAAACGCCCTCCGATAAAATTTATTTTCCACTTGGTTCGTTGATATTCAATTTACTTGCGTCTGGCAGCAAACAAATTTTTATAAATTTGCGTGGCAGAGGTATAAAAATAATATCGTTAAATTCTGTAGTTCCTCCACGTACGCACACCGTTGCCCACCAAAGTGTACGTCCCGCCCTCGTTTCGGTTTTCGCTGATAACTGTTCGCATTTGGACGCGATAATTCCCGCCTCGTAATGCTCCAGACCCGTGACTGATGATATATGCATCGCGCACATATACGAATAATTTATCAAAAATGGAAAAAAGGTAAAAATATAACGCGAACGCACATTTGACGCACACTGTATAAGTACATATTTATTTAGAACTTGCCGTGAATTCCCGATACGGTTCTCGTACAATAACAACTTTGCTAACGTAAATTAATTTGGAACATCGACGTCTCTGTGTTTGCGATTGCTCGCAATTTTCGATCAAAAGATCTATCGTATAAAATAGCTACGAAGGGGTCAGAAAAATGTATGCGCACTTCGATAGAAGGAATTTCGTAATTCGATTCAATTTAAAAAACAAAAAAGTCGATAGATGACGTCTATCGAAGCGTATATACAGTGTTATGATTTTCTCTGTAAATTAAACGTATATACGTGTTTCGATAGAGCGACGACATTTGAGTGAACGGGTGCCATTTCGAACGTAGGTTTCACGACTCTTATTCGTGTCAGAATGGCGATTAGATGGGTGGGTCTTTCGTAGGCTAGAGCTTAGTGGCCGTCCCAAAATGCCGGAGACCACGTTGCCACCATCTCAACAGTTTGGGGCACTCCTCTCTCTACCTGCTTCCCTTCTAGCCATTTTATTCGCTATTCCAATACACATTCCCTGGCTCCTCCTGCATCTTATATCGTTCTGGCATCGTTTCTATTTCTACTTCCATTACTGTCATTCTCCTGCTCGTAACCGAGCCATCTATATTTCATGGCCGGTTGCCCGTGCTTCCGTGGCGTTGAAAGAGCCGTTTAGATCAGGCGAACCAACCAAATCCTGTCTCCCTTTGTTCGACGATTCGGTACATCGAATCCGAAATTGCGCCATTGATCGTGGTATTTTTATTTTTTGGCCGCGTAAAAATGCTTACAACGGCTTAACCTTGCCGTTCCCCTCGTCTCTTCTTCGCCTTTGTATCACTTCAAGTATCTTCTTCTGTTGGAACATATATATATATATATATCTATGCTTTTATCACAAAACAGCGTGGAACAGGCAAAATACAGGCAAAAAAAATAATGAGAGGAAAATGAGCGATTAGGAAAATCATTGACACATCGCATAATCACCCTTCTTCGTCCGACTAAATGCAATTTTTATCATACACACGTACACGAGTATACGTATGAACTTAATGTATCTCTCTTATAGGTATATATAGTTAATATATTTGTAACAATTAATATTCGTTAACAATCGGTAAACGACGATCGATATACGTAGGTATATATTTTTTAATTAACCGGTTACTCGTTTATCCAGCTTGGAGTTCAGTCCTTTTTTTTATCAGAAGTCCACTACGGCAACAAATTATATCGAACATCGAAACCAACTATTTAAGAAGCATCTACGTTTGAATATATTTATTGGAATGTAACGGCCAGTCTGAGAAGGACAACAGCGTCGAGTGAAACGTGAAAAAAATATTACGCTCTATGAGGAAGCCAAGAAGAGGCGATGAAGACGACGGATAAACGTCTCAGGGTCGAACGAATTTAGGACGCGAGAGGCAGGCGTGTGTGGGCGGAGAAGACGCGAGACGAAGAAACATGAAAAAGAAAGAGACGAAGAGAACCTGGAATGGCGATTTAGGAAGAGCAGCCGATGAACGAGAACAGGATCTCGACCTACCCGAAATTCCAGCCGGTTCTCTCAGCTCCCAGTACGGTTCGTTCGCCCCACCTGAGATTTCGAGGGGCACCCTTTCGAGGTTACTCGCAGGCCCACTTCTGCTCTCGCGACGAGAGAGTCGGTTTATTCTGCGGAGCGTGCATTGTGTGCGCTCGGGCCCTTGCTTTTCCTGCTCCTCCTGCTCTTTCGTACGCGAAATCCTGCAGCCTCTCTTCCTGCCTGCCTGCCTTTCGTCTCTCTGTTCCGCTGACGTTTTTTCGTCGTTCTTGCTCCCGCATGGGAGCCTGGCCGGTCGCCTCTTGTATTCCCTTTCTCTCTTTTCTCGATTCCCCTCGCGTGTTCGTGCAGTGCACCAGGTAGTCGCTGTACGCACCGCGACCAACGTACGCTCGGTTATTTCAGCGTCAGAAAAAGTGGTTTCGATTCGACGAGTACGCGCGCCAGCTTCGACCAGTTTCGCGAGGCGAATGCGCGGCGAACTAAAGCCGGCTCGAACGTTACGCGCTCGACGAAAAATCATCGAAAGAATGTCGAACGTGGACGAACCATCAGAGCCAGGCAACGTAATAATTTCACCGGGGAGAGACGCGCGTCTCCCGTGTCCGTAAATAATCCCGTATCTGATTCCGATAATTAGGATACGTACACGTGAAATTAATTTCGCCGTTCAAATTCGTCGCTGGCCGTACAATTTTCCCGAACAAATAATCGAACGCATGAAAACTGACGGACGAGAGTAAACGGGGGCCTCTCGCCTCTTGGATTTTGCGCGCGCGTTCCGATGGAAGAACCGCGACGATGGACGAAAGACGCGAATCCTTTGGGACCAGAGACGGGTGGTCGAGGCGAAATGCGACTGAAACTCGCGGCTCGCGGAGATTCGAAGGGCAAAGGAGTCTGTGCAAAGAAACGGGCGTCACGACGGAACGAACGACTGATTACCGGATCGTATTATTTTAACGCGTGCATTTTAATATCGACTGAAATATCGCGTTACCGGCGCGTGATTACAACGCGACGCAGCGATATTATTAATAACGCTTCATTTTGATAACGTAATATTCCTACGGAAAACGCGAAAACCTAGCGACGGATTTTGCGAATGGTCTTTAAATAAATATCATTAAATTTCACGTTCGATCGAGTTCGAAGGTTAATTACGGGTCTCGTTTTATAGGGATGCGAACGGGTAACGGCGATGGCGCGCGACGACGCTACGCTGAAATCTATTCAAAAATGTCTCGACAATCGTTTTAATAATCGGTGTAGGGATTCGATAAATCCGCTTGCTCTATGAATTTTTCCGGCCGTGTTACAGTTTTTCGCCAGACCGGCGCGACTGGCCTGTCACGATCGCGAGACGTCAGTCGAAAAATCCATTTCGCCGTATTACGCGCGCCCGTTGCCGACTGCATGCCGGCAGAAAATCACGAAAAAAAAGGGCGAATCGATCGTCCGAGGCGCGTCCATTACGCTTTATTATACGCCCGAGCCCTCTACGCGATCCTCTTCGTGGTTTCCCGTCGATTGGGAGCCTCTCTTTTTCTCGCTTTTTCTCCCTCTCTTGGCACGTTCGATCTCGCTCTCGCTCTCGCTCGGCCGCTCTCTGTGTGTCATTTCCATCCCGATGACAGAAGAGAAATGGAAAGCTACTGGATGAAACAGAGAGAAAAGGTGAAACCGGGCCGAGTAGAGCGAGGGGGAGCGAAAGGCTGGGACGGTGATCACGAAAAAAGGCAACGAATTATTTTCATCGATTCCACGGCCGAACACATGCACCTCGAATACGCCTTGGACGAGCATGTTCGCAAACACGCCCGTACACCCGGTGTCTGCTAAATGCTCGTCCATGATCGAGCACCGTGATCTTCGTTAAGCGTGAAATTTTTCCATTCGAATATTCCACCTATCTTTACAAACGAATGTCTCGTAATAGCTATATATAGGCAGATAAGTATACATTATTCGCATACCCATATCGTGGACGACAGGATTCCTTTGGAAGTCACGGCCAATTATTTTCTATCGCGAAGACAGCGAGAAAAGTTGAGGAAAGTGGATGATTAGGAATCGCGGACACGCGTTGTCGATAGGATCGCGCGGTTGGCACCGAGTCACCGTGTATAAGCGCGGTGCCGTGAACGCGTATGCGTGCACGTCTCTACTTTACCGCGTTTCACCGCGGCACCCCTAACCGTGGCTTATGGTCGTCAAAGGGATGCACGCGTGGCCTATGTGCATAATACCGTGCATCGATATAGAGCGCGCACGAGACTGTGCGAGTGGAGGCTCGCCTGTGCATATGCATGCACGGCGTGCGTATGTGCCGGTTGCCTTCGACGCTGCGTCGAGGACGGTGCAACGACCCGCGTCGCGGATCGAAATTGCGAGGTCGAAGCGATGATCGAGCCGGTCCTCCAACACATTGTATACCGCGAGCGACGCGACCGACGTTAAAATAGTTGCCTCGGCCGGACGTCGACGCCACTCGACGCCGCTCGAATAAAAATCCCGTGCCTTCCCGCTCTCTCTCTCTCTCTCTCTCTCTCTCTCTCTCTCTCTCTTTCTCTTCTACTACACGAGCCGCGTCCCGACGTTTCGGTTGATAAGCCCCGGGATCTTTTGTCGCGGCCGAACGCGGCCAACCGATTCACTCCGCCCGATCTTTGCGACGATTCTCGCGATGTCATGCGGTGCGCCGAGCTAAAGGCTCGAGCAGCAGTGTCCTGGACGTCGATCGCGTTTACCCGAGAGGACAGACTTTTCTCGTTTTCGTTATGCCCGTTTTCTACGCGACGAATGGACGCGACCGGCTACGCTACCGGAAACGGAGGGAGGCACGAGGCCAGTATCGTTTCCACCATCAATTATCCCTTCTCTAATCTCGTAAATAAAGAACTAGCGACGTACAACGCTCGTTCGCTTCTAAGCCTCCTAAAATTCTACCTTGCCATCGCGTTTCACTCTCGACTCTGTAATAGAAAGGGAATCCCTCTCGTTTATTACTAATTACGATTCGCGATACGATACCAATCTTTCATCTTTTAACGATGAAAAGTTTAAAATGTTTGAAATGGACACTGCCTTTGAAAGATGAATTGGCGGTAGAGGGACGCTTTTCCTACCGCGAACGAAAGGTTTCGAATGGAAGAGGGTCGGTGACCATGACACCTTGGGACAGCTGTCCGGTTCCCTCGTTCGTCGAAGGGGAAGGCGTCTGGGGCATCCTCGAGCGGCGTCAGCGGTACACACCGTTATCACCACCGTCACCGTCACCGTCACCGTCACCGTCACCGTCACCGTCACCGTCACCCACATCGGCACCGGCACTGACCGACCGCTCGACCGAACCAACGACCACCGCCTCCTGTTCTATAGCACCTCGACCGGTCGATAGCATCTTAAATGCAATTCGCTCGCTCCGTAACAGCTAATTTTAAGCAGCTTATTTATGCTGCTGTTTATTCATTCATGCCGATACCACGGCCCGGAGGGCTATAGCTGCTCGTTTCGTGCGGCTTTTCCATTCGTCCTTACGGCACGGCTGCCCTGTTTTTCGAAGCCACCCATAGAGGGTCTTTGCCAACCCTTTGCACGCACTCTGCGCGCTCGCGTGTACCTCGCTACTGCTGCTGCTGCGTTGACCGAAGAAAAGCCCCCTGGATGGGTACTCAAAGCTGGTGATTAAAAGATTCGTGGAACGAGTCGTCGACGACGAAGAAAAAAGAAAAAAAAAACTGTGAGTAATCGGGATTCGAGAGCGGAACTCGCACAGTTTCCATGCAGAATCGGGGTTGACGTCGTACTAAAGTAGCTGGAATGCGATCGAGGCGGATTGCGATCGGTGACGGACGAGTCCGATAGCCGGGAAACGGTGGAGAAGTCGATGTTCGTCCTTAGCGAACGAACAGCCTCGTAAACTGGTGATCGTTGCGCAACGCGGTTACGCGCTTACGAGCACCGTGTCGCCGTAGCGTCATTGTGCTGTGCAGCGCTACGAGAATGAGAACAGAGGAGAGGGAACAAAGGTGTTCGTGGATTCAGTTATAATCGGGAACCAAAGTCACCGAATAAACTCGACGGTTGGTTAACGGTTGCTCGCGAGGATCTGTAGGCACACGCGCGGTACACGAGAGTTACATTAGCCCGAGGCTGAGATACCGATACCGTGTAATGGCAAGAGACTCAGAAACGAGTCTCTATCGGCGAGCTTTCGGCTTTATTTTCCGGCCACGACCTTACGCGCACCTTGTTGGCAGATATTTGTCGTGAAATGGCTGGCTCCCGTACAATCGATGTTTCTATTTTGCATTAAGTCTTTATCGTTGTGGTAGTTGCTTGGAATTATTTTCGCTCGCATAGCGAATAACATACACAGCGGATAAAATCGGAGAAAGAAGAGATTTCCGCTTTATTATCAATTTACCTACTATATTTAATCTTCCGGATTCTATCTTTATATCGTTTTATGTTTATTTTCACAACAGTTAGCAAACACAGTTTCCAGCTTTATTATTTCATGTTCACTGTGACAACGTTCAACAAACACACGATTTATTTTATACGGTAAAATGTGATTTTGTACGGTTGTAGGGGAATACGCAAAGGAGACGTACCAGTAGATACCGCCGTGCGCGAAAGACAACAGGAGGCGACTATAAACGAACGACTATCCTTATGGCGTAACTATACGGCCCACTAAAACTTGCCCGTTGCATAATTCCAAAGTGGCGCATACCCACGCTTCGAATGCCAGCTCTTACTCTCGTCTCTTGTCCCTCTCGGCTTTCAGCATCCCTGCTTCGTCCCTTTTTTCTTTCGTTATTCTATCACCGTCCTCACTTTCTTTGTCTCTCTCTTACGCTTTCCGGCACGCATGTATTTCCTTGTGCCTCGGTGTAAAACGCGTTACTATGAAACTTGACAAAGAGAAACTAGAATTTCTGCGAATTCACCGGGAGACACGGATTTCTTAATATTTTATCTTCGTTCGTTCCAATCGACCGACATTTCGATAAGTCGCAGCGATGGTTGCATCGGTGAACATTTTTAAGGTCACATAAATTTGTTAACTCTTCGTCTCGATTTAAACGAATCTCATTCGTTGAACAAAGCAGCAAAGTATCGTCAAAAAGTACGTTAAACGATAGTTTCGAAACATTGTGCTATTTCCGCGATTCGAAACTCTCGACGCTCAATTGAAAAATATTATTTAATATTTGGTATAAATAAGTCAGGAGAATTTAACTTTATTCTAATTTAACTAATACTAATCGAAATGGGTCGGTGTTCAGACCGTGAACTCTCCTTAATTGATACTATTTCACCGATTCGTTGCAAATAGTTTGTATCGAAAAAAAAACACACACAAAAGAAAAAGTAATGAAAAAGATTTGTGGAGATTTTAATTGCTGACAAAACAGATATTCCTGGTATTGTATCGACAAACATGTTAACAATTTATCGAAGAGACAGTTTATTGATTCGTTTTAGCCGGCCGATAAACCATTGAAACTGAATCGATCGATGATGGGTCGATAGCTGGCGTTAATTAGCTGCAAGCTATTTAGTAGCATTTTACTGGTGGTCAGCGAGCATCGTAAGTTTGCATAGAGTTTTATCGCTCGTAATCCATAAACACTTCGCGCTTATCACAGTCGCAACTGAAATATCATTCTTCGGACGTTACCTCGATACAAGCGAACGTTCGACGATAGTTGGTATCCGCTGTTACCTACACCTGTTTCGAGAAGAAGCTTGCTTCCAGCAGAGGACAACGATCCGCATAGTCTCGTACCAATGAGAACTGTCGGAGTTTCGTCGAGTTTCTTCTACCTCGTCATTCGTCTCGAGCGATGCGGTTAAAGACTAGGTCGGCTACCGTAACGATCTACATACGTAAGAAGAGAAGGAAGGAGACAAGGCTCGGCATTGTCCGACCAACGTCGGTTACCGGTAATGATCCGCCTAAAAGCCGCTCTCTTCTACTACGACGAGTCAATGTTCGCTGGATTTTAAAGCTGACCAATTTATTATTTTAGATTTCCAACTTTCACGATGACATATTTATGGTTCTTTGAATTTCGATCGTGTTATTTTTACGCCGCGTTTTGTTCGGACGTTTCGTAAACATTTCAGTACATTTCATCGGAGCAAACCTGAAAAAACAAAGCCAATTTATCGTTGCTGTTGTTATTATCCAAGGATAGGAATCCTTCGGTAGACGAAAGTAAACGAGACAAGATGATGCGAAGAGTTAGGAGCAGAAGAGTAAAAATGAAATAATATACGCAGCGAGTCACGCAAGGGTTCGTATCTCACGGTTAGACATTGAATTCAAATGATTGATATTTCTTTACAATATAATATGTTCCGCAATTTATCAATAGGAAACTATAGCAATAATCAAGCTTTCCGGCGATGTATCGTATTTTATCGATGGCGGAGACGCGTATCAAATGGTCTCGCGACGTTTTGTCTCGATCGTCTGAAAAAGCTTCCAAGAGTTAAAAATGAAAGCGTACGACTTCCGAAATGGAAAGAAGGTACACCGAGGCGAAGGTGTCGCGAAGAGAAGTCGATTATCTTGCCGATCGCATTCCGTTGGTCGATCGGATTGACGCTGCGTGACGCGGCCACGGACGACTAATTGCGAGAGCAACGAATCCCGTGGACGGCATCGAAGCAGAATTAACGAGGCAAAGAATCCGCGCGATCATCGCCGCTGTCCTTAAACGCTGCACGCCCAATCCGTACGCGGCAAAAATACCTCTCTTCTCGTCTCTCTCGTCTCACGGTTTCTCGCGACGAAGCGGGGCGGTAGCGCGCGCGATGCGGCCGAAGAGGAAAGAGAGCCACCGTGACGAGAGGGATGGCGCGGAGGGGAAAGGGTCTCGCGGCTTTCGGCGGTTAGTGGAGTGTCTGAAAGGGAGAAAGAGAGAAGGAAAGAGAGACGAGAGGCTGTAAGAGGGACTACAGTCGGACGAAGATGGAAATGGAGACGGAGCAGGAGCGAGCGGAACGCGTCGAAAGAGAAAAGGAGCGCGGCCGAGCGAAGCGCGCGAGCATTTTCGCTGGCCTTGACGCAGCGACGGAGGGCGATGCACCTCTCCTGGCGAACACACTGCGAAACCGGGAGCGCGTCGCGAGCGGACGCACACGCGCGTCTCTTTACTTTCTCATGGACGACACACGCACGTTTCTTTCGAGCGCGTACACTCGTTTCACGAGCCAACGTAACCCATCGTCACTTTCGGCTGATCCGCGTCTCTTCGCTGTCACGTTCCCTTTCCTCCTCCTTTTTGTCCCTTTTGTCGTTTTTGTCGAGAACGGAAAACGTATCGAGCATATACGCTTTACTGTCGTATGGTAGGCGGCAGAGTAGAGACGAAAGGGATTTACTCGATATCGGGCATGGGCTATCCAAGCAACCTACTTCGTCCTCATGAATGAGAGAAGAAGGAACGAGAAATGGGAGTCCTCGAACGTGAACGAAAGCAGCCGAGGTCGATCGACATGCGATCGTCCGGTGGACGCGGACGCTCGCAAATGAGCATACGTGCAGGCGTGCAACGGGTGCCAGGAGTGCCGGGGACGGCGAAGACCGGAGGGCCCGGTCCAACTTGCGAACGCCCGACACTGACCTCACCCAACGACCGCTGCCGTTGCCGCTGCACCTCGTCCCCTTCCCAGCGTCCCAACTCTTCCCCTTCAGCCCCTCGAACACCCTCCGTACACTGCCTGCCAAAAGTCGGCAAAGAATTCGACGCAGCTATAGTCCGTTCGCGTGTGCCGGACGAATGCCACAGGTGCGCGTCCTCCACTCGACTTTTTCGAGGATTTCGCGTCGCCGTTCTACGACGCGGCTCGCCGCACTTCGACGTTGCTTCCTAGATCGTTTTCGGGATCGTTTACAGGATGAAAATGCTCGTAACTGTAATAAGACGACACCGAGAAGACACCACGATGATACATCGGGGAAACGATGGCTGATACTCGTTAACGATCTCTCGTCTTCGAAACGGAATGGAACGTTATGCAGAAGCAAAAAGAGCATCGGAGGCGCAACAGAAACCGCAATTCTTTTCTTTCGCCTGCTTCCAGCTTCGTGGCCACGGTGCAATGCACCGTGAACGGGGCACATGGACTGGCGGGCATAACCGCGAACGAACCAACCCAGGCGAAACCCCGAACGACTCGACGAAATGACGAGGAGAAACGAGAGGCCTAAGAAGAGAGACTCAAAGACGAACCGAGAGGAGGAAGAAGAGGAGAGGCGGCGGATAAGAGTAAGAAAAGGAAGCAGCAGAGTGGAGAAAGGAGAGAAAAAGGGAGGGGCTGCAGCCTCCTGGTACTGGATCCATGGGACTGGCTCCGCGTTTTCGGCCCGCGGGAATGCGAGCCACGGAGGATAGGTCGGGACTTGCTTTATGGACTTCGTGGTCCTCCCCTCCTTCGCTCTTCTCCTCTCCTCGTCATTTCTCATTCCCCTTTCCGGCCCGTTGGCCGGCGTTGCCCCTTCAGTCCTTTCGTTTGCGATCGTTGGCCGAGCGCGCGTACGCGTCTTGTTATTAAGCCCGTATGGTGGCCATGGTCGTTTCATATAGCTCGCGTTTCCAGGCTGCGTTTCTTCGTCTCTTCGTCCCTGCCTCTTTCTCACAGGGCTCCTATCGATACGATCGAAGCAACGCGGAAATGTTGCGGCCCGAAATGTTTGCCAGGCAGGCCGCGAGCATCGCGAAAAATTTCACAACGGGGAAAAATAGGGACCTGGTCGTGGAGAGGCGGTTCGCGCGCGCGAGTCACGAACCAGTGACTCGCGAAACGAAGTCGATGAATAGGAGCGTTGATAATTACCGAGCATGGGCGTTCGCGTCGGGACAAAAGGCTCTTTTGTTCGGCCCGGGACAGGATACTTTTGCAAAGCAAATACAACGCCGTAGGTTCGGTCGGCGTCGATTTATCGACTTTCTGTCCGCTCGCTATCTGCGTCGATCGTTGGACACATCCGAATCAACGTTAGGAAACCGAAGGCGTCGAGCAAAACGTCAGAAGATATTAATGTCAGAGTTGTTTCTTCAGCCAAGTAATTTGTCTTGCGACTCGCCGAATTCGGTTATGATCAAATCTACGTTCGACGATCTACGTCTAGTTAAACGATCTACGTTTGAATACCGAGTATTTGACACGGTGTTAGGCGCGCGATAAACGCTGAAATATATCGCGCGTACTTACATTTAATAGCTTAGCGGCCGGCAGTTTTCTCGCAGTGTCGTATAACAGTAACTCGTCAGAGGGAAAGAAGTTTGCTCAATGCTAATATACTCAATCGTGATTATCGTAATTCAATAGTACGTTATGTTACTACTTCTGGATGTTGTTTCGTTGTTTTGTTAAAAATAAATCCACCACGAGCTTGTTCAAATCATTCTCACTTATTCCTTCTCTTGTTGTTTCGTTATTGTATTAAAAACTAATGGTGTCTCATAATACACGACGAGTTCAATTATTCCGTGCAATGATCGAATTTTAGGACGTTGACTCAGATAATCCTACTTTACGATTGACGCGAATTTAAATTTTACATCTTGCATATAGGAATTTCTACTTGAAGACTAACAGACATAATAAAAGACGCTTAACAGACTAACGCACTGATGTCACTCCGTCTTTTCCGATATATCGGTACGGAACACAACGGAAAGAGTTTGCGCATTCGATAGACGAAACGCGTCGTTCGAAATAGTTCGATATTCGATCGACCATCGTCGAACATTATTAGTCGATTCGAATACGAAACCGCTCGTGGTGCGAGATATAATCGACGAACGTCGAACGATCTAGTTTTAGAAGTTATTAAGCGTGGCCGTAATTCAATTTGAACGGTGCGACCTCGAAAAGCGAGGGGCCAACGGAAGACAAAGTTGCCTCTTTGTCGGAAGCGGAGCAACGAAGGCGACATTCTCGGAATGGATTCATGGTCGGTGGCGGTGCCAATTTGCTCGACCTTGTACCGAGTTGGCGGCCAGTTTGGACACTCGGAGAGACGACGGTGTCGACCAGAGAGAGTCGTGTGCGGCTTTACGAGAAGGGTGCATCCGAGGAAGGATTCGCGACGGAAACCGATTTGGAAATCGATTCGGAAACGATTCGAGGTTGTTTGGGAACGAGTTGCATTCGCACGTAGGCGCCGGTTCGCGGAATGCCAACCGTAACTGGCGCAGGTAGGTAGGCAGCGATAAATAAATAATACCTATCGAACTCGTCCAGTCCTGCAATACCTGCATGCACAGATATATATATATATATATATATATATATATATATATATATATATATATACGGTATTTTACAGTATCTTAAGTATCCTAATACCTGTTTACTTTTTACAACGTGTACTTTGATTACAAAATTATGGATCAATGGAAGTTCGTAATATAGATATATATGCTTGGTAATACCATGAAAGTATTAAGAATACTTGCGGATACCTTTCGTAAATATACTTTACGTGCGTTTTATAGAACATTTTTGAATTTTGTTAGCACCGTTACGAGACTCGATTATCGCGATTTTGTTGATAAGGTTCGAAGCACATTTGAAACACATCGATGTACCTGGATATTCAGTGGCATCGTGTTTACGTAACTATGCTTGAGATGGCTATTCACGATGTATACTAATTTTTCATTGAATAGACGTTCGCGGTAAATATTTTGCAACTGCTCGTTTTAACTTTCCATCGAAGCTTTTCTTAAAACATTCAAAGTCCTTCCTCCGATCGAAACGAAAGATCGAGACGTAAAAACTTCGAAGAGCACAGGAAATTGGGTTAAGTCTGGTAGGTCTTAAGTAACTCGGCTATAGAAACACGAGGATTAATATTGGCCGTCACGTTCGCTTTTACCAGCGCGCCTCTTCTTTTCTCTTCTTCTTCTTCTTCCCCTTCCCCCTATCTCTTCCTTCGATCACATACTTACAAACCTACTTAATTTATCGATAGGACAAGTCAAAGCTGTAGTTGATATCTCGTGTTTCAACGCATCGCTTGAGCACGCATGAGTGCAGATGAGTTACGAACTAGAATCGCGATTTTATCTACGCAAGAAGCGTACGTTGTGCGAAGCACGGATCTAGGATGAAAGAAACGCGTAATCTTCGCGCATCGAGATCCAGACGATCAATGATAAATTTCCATATATATATATAGGACAATTTGATTTCGAAACAATGTCAAGTCAGATAACGTGGACGTGGCTGCTCCGACGAAATTCGGAGAAACGATCGCAACGCCCGATAAGCGATCGCTGCTGGATGGCGCAATTAATAGACGCGGTGCGCGTGTATCTCGCGGTAGAACCGTCCAAGGTGTTTATTTGCCGAGCGTCGATGAAAATGAATCGCGCTTCGCCCGTGACACGTGTACAACGGGGAAACCAAGCTTCGACCGAAGAGGGAAAGCGGGTTCGTTTCGCTCGGGAAATAAAAGTCTGATCCGCTGTCGACTAATCGGTTTGATTTTCGAACCGTTCCAAAGGTTGTTCGAATCGACGTCGACATTGACCCTGTCGAGATACTGGGAACAACTATGCGCTATACGTACAGCGAGAGTCACGGACAATCAAACTTGTAAGATACCGGTTACCATGTAGAGAATATGCAAATATTTCTGCGATGGTGGTACAAACAGACAAACAACGATTCTTCGTGAAAAAAGAAGTCTTTATTTATTAGGGTCAAGGGTTAGATGTCTTTGTCATTTGGAGGGTTTCGCAAAATTTCTTCTTTCGAAGGTACCGAACTGATTTTATCCGAAATTCAATTAAAGTGATATTAATTTTAAAGAAGTTCTGGACAGGACACATCACTGTTAAAAGCTATATTTTCCAAATACACAAATTAGCGAAGCTGTGATTTCATACGTATGTCGAGCACGTCGTTATTAACCAAGATACTAACTACCAAATTTCATGTGGTATGTGGAATGTGCCATTGGGAAAAGTATCCATAGCAAAACTCAGTAATCACGTTCGCCGGATCGTCGATTAATTATTTTCACGTGGCGCGGCCTAATTCCCCGGCTCTCTTCCGAACGAGTGACGCGCGCTCATCACCGCCTAGTAGCCGCGAGTAATTTAAACACCTATTAACTCGTGTGCCGGCCAAGCGATCCATTACAGCCGCGAAATGCGCTTTATCGAGTATCGAGTATCGTGCGTTACGAGCGTCCACGAGAACGCGACTTTGCTTCAACTAAAATACGGTCGGCTCTATGCGAGCTACTTTCGTTTCCACGCGAAAGCTGTCCAACTGAATCGAATAAAAAGCAGTAACTAGGAACCGATCGGTTGACGATCGGTTTTGCGAATCGCGGGCTGATTTTGAATTCCTTTGCCGGAATCGCGACGGGAAAAACCGCGTTCGAAAGAAACAAAGGAAGCTCTTGGGAAGAATACCGCGAGCAAAGGACGAGAATGGAACGAGAACGGAATAGGAGAGAGGAGAAGCGAAATCAGGGCGACGGCTATTGTTACTTAGTTAATTTCAAGCTGCACTTGCAAGAGGTAAAACTGTGCTCGCTTAATGCCCGTGTTGCCGAGTGCACACGCATTGTCTGAACCGATGCCCACCGGGGTCCGCTCATAAATCCACAGTGTACTCGCTTAATCCGCGCGCACACGCTCCTCGGCTTAGGGGATGTGTGCGTGCGTGCCGGTGAGCGGGCGCGCTCGCCCTGCTGCCCAAACAATGCGCGTTTCGCCGCGAATACGCGGGTTTATCGACGATACAGAGAGACAATGAGAGGGCCGGCTAGATAGGATAGCATCCGAGAGCATCCGTCTCGAATTCCCCGCGAAAACCTCTTAACTTTGGGCATTGTTCGCAGGGATAATGTCTCCTCTGACGATATCCGTTTCTCGGAATTACTGATTTCCACGACACGAACATGCGTATACGAGTTACGCGTCCGTACGAACATGCGTGCACCAGCTACCTACCAGGAGGAGCACGAGGCTTAGATGGCGATTACGAGCGCGTACCTCGTTTCCAGATCGCGGCGCGCGTTACGCGAGCTGCGCCGCGCGTGTTCCGTTTAGCCGGCGGTTTTTGCGAAACTATGTTACGGGAGGCAACTACGGAAGCCCGGCACTCGAGCCACCACCGATCGACTGCCATGCCACCGCACTCTCCACGCTCCACTCGATCGATCCTCCGTTGGATAATTTCCAGTGTGACGATCAAGGAGCTGACGCGCACACCGTTATTTAAATGCCAACGCGTGAAGCGAGATGAACCGAGACGCTTCTGCGTGTAACGCGTAATTAAAAACGGCTATCGTCGCGTTAGCTCTCCGATCGCCGATATATAAACTATGTTTTTCGATACGTAGCTCTCTCGCCGCTTTGCCGTCCTTAAACGCCATGGAAGATGTCTGCCTCCGGCAAGGAACGAACGCGAGGAACGACAAACGGGCGAAAAATACACGCCGAAGGTCCCCGATTCGCGGCAGAGTTCGAGGTCGGACCTTGTCTACCTACCGAATACTCGGCCGACTGGAGGTCCGCCCCCGACCTTCACCGCGGCTTCAGCTAACCACAGCCTCGATTCGTTTTATTAACATTTCGCTTTGGCAAACATTCGGCTCGGGGGATCCGACCTACCTCGAGGTTAAGGCTGCTGCGAGGCGAGGGCACGCACCGTGCACCCAGTCGTTTCGACAGTAATGGAAGATCCAAGAGGAAGAACTATATAGATCTTTCACCAGTTAACGTTTCTTCCTTGCAAATGCACCTACGCGTCTGGAAACTGAGCTTCGATTTTTATTGCATACACGCCGTTGATAAGTATCGGTAGAATACTTCCTGGTCTCGTATGAAATGTGACGATTGATTTAAATCGTCAAGGAGACGATTAATCGATTACCATTGTATTTAAGTATAAAATAGCAGTCGAAAAAGTGAGTATTACGAAAGGAATTGGCAATCATACGCGTTGCTCACAATTCATGAAAATTAAGCGATTTCAAATGAACTTTCGTCGAGATTGTACTTGACTGTTTAATTAAAACAGTCCTGCTCCTATGATATGATCGCGCATATACTCGCCACGATCGTATAATGTGATGAATATCTTGTTGAAAAAAATTGAGATTAAAGATATTGGAGTATCCTTTGATTTCCTTAGAGAGAAATAAACATGGACAAGGGTCAATTGCGCTGCTGCCTGATGAAACAAACGAACTCTGCATATCGTTCGTTACCGCTGTTGACTCGATCGTCGATTTCGTCTCGAGTCCAACGTCAAATCAGCATCTCGGCGACTTTTCTCCGAGATTTTCGAAGAAGAATTTTCTCGAAGACGCTTGCGAAACAAAGATGACGGAACACGGAAGAAGTAGGAACGACACGAAGGAACAAGTTGATAGCGTGTTTCGTAATTAGCGTGTGTACGGAGGAGTTCCCGCGGTGCAAACCCAGCGTACGCGTTTCAGATCCCCTTAAAATCTTCCCGAGTGCAACTTTCCTCGTAACAGTCGCGCCACCGGAGTGGAACAGTCGTAAAATCAAATGCTATTGCGCGTCGAGTTTAACGCGTGACTCCTCGTTGGATTACCGGCGTCATTAGCAGGCCAGTTCCCGCGACGTAAGAGACGTTACGCATTCGAGAATCTCGATTTTTCGTCGGTTGGAAGTTCTCGACGATGCTCTTCTACGTCTCGCCTATGACACGATTATTCAACATGTCGACTGCCACGTTGAATCTGAACAGCGACGGTCGGCATTTCCTAAATATCCTGAGCTCATTAAAATATCATACGAATACGATCGAGCAAAATATTTTAGCACCGGAACTAGCAGAGTGGTCGAAAGGACCAATTCTTATTTCTTCATAGAAATTTTATAAACTTACGACGGTGCATCTTTAGAGATTCGAGTGATTTTTCGCAAAGTATATGAACGAAAGCTTCCGTTTCTTATTGCATTACAAATTCCTTTTCTTTAATACAAGTTTTGCACTTTTGGCGTCGTCGGTAGATCTACCGTTAAATATCGTAAATAACCCGATAAATTAATAAAATAAAAAGTGTGCTATTCTGCCGTTAACAACATCTATTATTACATATCATCTTGGAAACAGTAAAGATCAAGAGCGTGGAGACGAAAATTTCGAAAGATTCGACGAAGCTGATCGACGATAGCGATTATTCCACGAACGAATAAAGAACAATTTTTCGATTATTTCCGCGTAACGCGGAGCACATTGAACGTGTCACGCGCGAAATAAACATTTGGCCGATTACCAGGGTGGCACGTCATCGGCTGCAGTCGAATCACCGAGTGCGGTCATTGCACCGTCGGTAGCTCTGTCAATGAAGCGGGCCGAGTGCTCGCTCTAATTTCGATCAATTAATAAAAGACCGAGGCTGTCCCGCCAGGAAGGGCCGGGCTCCGTCTCCGTTCGCCTGGAATTAAGCATATTTGCGGGAGAAGCGTTGCAGGAAGCCCCTAACTCCGCTCCACCCCTCCGCCACGCAGTCACCATAAAACCGTAATATCAAGAACGATACGCGTTGCGTAATCACCGCGAAACAGTCGCGAACAAACGAGCCTTCTCGTGCTGCACTGACTACACTTCCATCTTCTATCGTACGAACGGTTAATCGCCGCAATGGCCTTCGAGCTTTCTCGAAGAGAGTCGATCAGACCGACTCAGGGACTGGAGATTTTCGTTTCTCTCGCGAAGCTCGAGAGAACACAGGAGGAAAAATAGCGCGCGCGCGCGCGCGTCAAGGTAGAAAAGAAAGGGAGGAAGTCGCGGCGATTCGTAGGAAACGCCGATAACTCCCGTTATCGATCGCCGCGCCGGATGCAGGTTTATAAGCCTTTCAGATTACGCGGTCCCCTCGACGCGGTGCATCGAATGCACCAGCTCTCTCTCTCTCTCTTTCTCTCTCGCTTCGTCCCTCTTGCCTTCGTCCCCTCGCCGCCTCTTTCCTACCTTCTCTGTCTCATGCCCCCGAACCCCGACCCCCATAGCCCGTTACGTTCCCTGCCACGAGACCCTTTTGCGCGATTTATCAACCTCGCCCTGCTCTCGCCCCTCGTACCCCCCTCTTTTGCTCGCCGTTGAACCGCTGCAGTTTTGCAATTTCAACCTCATTTTTGCGCATCGCTATCGCGTCGGGCAAACACGATAAAGCGAGCAACTTTATCAGGTACCGACGCTTATCGATGCGCTTTATTTTTTCAGGCCACTCAGGCATTTTCGCAAGAATCCACGTGCGCTACCTATCCACGTTTCGCGAAAAACATAAAACCTGTGTCGCAACGAGATCTATTTGCCCGTTTCGATCGAATCGTGAACCGTCTGCAGGCGTTTTCGCGCCTTTCGAAATCGTCTTTCGAAATTTCCTACGAAGCGAGTCTACGAAGAACCGCTGCTTGTTTCATCGGTTTCGATTTTAAATCGATCGCGGCTTTCATCATTACGTCGATATACCTTCCGAACGTAGATTTGCGCGCGAAGGATTTTGCATTGCATTGATTTTGAGTATTGGGTTAAACATATTTGAGGCTCGCAAGTGTTACGTTGATCAATACCACTAACTGCTACATAAAAAGCGAGATACCATAAGCATGTCTCTTGAATCGATCAACTATTTTAGGAAAGTTATTCTATTTGCTTCAAAATGGAAAACAAATTATAAATGAATTATTATTACGTTGGGATAATTTATTGAATTACTTTATAGAACAACGAGTGGATAGACCGATAATATATTAACGATTTTGTCAAAAAATGTATACAATTTAGAATTCATAGCGTGCGTAAAATATTAAAGTTGTATATTAAAATTAGGAGACGTCGTAAGAATTTTTGAGCGAGAGTATAATGCTTTTAGCTCGGAATAATCGTCGAATTAACTCGGCTAACTTTAAGTTCTACGTCAGTCGCATTCCATGTTTCGAGGCGACGCTTCGTGGAACGGTTTCTTAATAGTAATCGGCAGCGTACTCGCAGCGGAGATAGCGTGACGTTAATTCATTCATAAATAACGGGCGAGTACCGGTAGCCAAGCTAGTAGCGGCTAAACTATCAGAAAAATGTAATTCACTTCGACTTACGCCTATCTTCGAATCGCTTAAGAATTATTCAATCCTATATTAGATTCTCGCGTATCTTTTAACGATCTTTGTATTAAGTATCAAGACACTTACGGAAAGTATGGATGACCTCGATAATCACCAAAAAATTGATAGAACCTTCAGTATTTTTATCTCGCTTGAAATCCCACAATACGGAGAACTTGCATATCGAATATTCAAAATTCTTTCGCATTCGTGATATTCGTCCAGTCCCTCCAACCAATTTTGCCATTCGTATCAATGCTCGTTACGTTTATCATTTTTCTATATCGACTACGCGAACTTTGTAAATAATTGTGTAAATGAAACTCAGATTTTGGTCGAACTTCTCAGATTCAAGTTTCATCTCGTCCAATTTGGCCACTATTTTCCAAATAAGTTTTGGGATAAAACGCTATGAATTAATTCGCGTTAAGTCGTTATTTCTCTAGAATTCCTGCAACCTTTCCGTCAATTTTTATCGTATATCTTAGTTCGTCGTCTCGTGTAAATCTAAAATTTCAATTTTATAATATCCTTAGGTTAATTAAATCAGTCTGGGATGAATCGATCATCGTATTTCGTGAGAGACCAGCAGATGTCTTAATAACTATGGTCAATAGCGTACGCGTGATATCGAATCGATCGGTTTTGAAATCGAATGGCAACCTGGAATAAGGAGAATAAAAAAAGACACGTTCGGTAGATTTTTGGAAAAATCGGTTCTTCAGTTACGCTGTTCCACCATTTTCAACACACTTAACGCGCCTCTTGTATCCAATTCTTGCGTCGTCTTCTAACGAAATAACTGCAACCTGCGTCTACAGAAACGATCGACAGGCACTGTAGAACCACGCTTTGCTGTTAATTCAACTTTGACGAAAATGTGCTATACACCCGTAAGACGCCACTCCCTCTGCGACTGAATAGAAACCTCAAATAAGTGTCTGAATCATATTTAGCATAATAGCGCAAGTTTCAAGCATCTGACGCGTTGTGCTTCGTGTTACGTCGACTTCTGGCGAAATGTCCGCAACTCGTGTCTACTAAAACGATCGACGATCGATCCGGAGAATCATATTTTGCTGTTGATTCAGCTTTGAGCAGAACGTGCCATAGACCCTCGTACGCGAAGTTTCCGTACAATCCTGCAGGAACTTGATTTTTAATTCGTGGAATATCGAGTGGCTGCGCAAAGAGTCCTATCGCGGCGACTCGACATCAAGTCGAGGGACAAAGCCGCGAGAGGGGTTCGTGCCGCGAGTTAATTAGAGCGAAGAACGATGCTGGTTGTGCGGAGAGGAATGCCGCGTCGCGGACCGGCGGCGTCGGTCGCGATTCAAAAGGTTCGTCGACGTTCGTCCGACGCCTCTTCCTTCCTCCTGCGAATCGTTGCGTCTCCGCGGATAGTAGCGGGCGGTCTCATGAAAACTTGGGCTTTACGTAACAAGATGGACGCGCCAGTTTCCGTGTGCCTTTCACGCGGCAAGGCCACAGAAGCATGCCGAGTCGCCGTGGGATCGTAAGGGCGCCTTTACACCCGTTCGATTCCGTGTGCCTCTCTATGCGCTGCGATATACGTGTATACATCGCGATGCAAAATGCTACACGTAGGTAGCTGCGCCAGTGTCTCCCAACCCATCTATCGACTTTCTAATCGATTTTCCCTTGCTCTTTCTATTATTCGCGAAAAATACCATCGAAGGTGTTTCGGAATGTTCGGAGAAGTCTAATCTTTGACGAATCGAAGGATAGGATGGATGCAATAGTTGAATTAATTTTACGATTAACAAGCCGTATTAGTCAATATAATAATAGTTAAATAAGCTTGGATATCTTAAAACCGAATTTTGTATTTCGCATCGAATTGAAGCTTGTCGCGTATTACGAGTCATCGTTGGTATTTAGCAGAATAACGAAAGAAGGAGAAAATATGGCGCGCGAGCAAAAGGAAATATTAAAAACGAAGAAACGGTTCGAATAATCTTAGGATAACGTTATCTGAGTCAGAGAAGAGGTATCGTATAAGAAACGATAAAATAAACGGCTGGCGAGTTAAGCAGAAAAGAAACAATAGACCGTGCTTGGAGATGGTCCCGATACAAATGCACGATAGCGTTACGTAGTTGAAATGTTGGTCGTTGTCGCAGAAATCGCGAGAAAAAGGCATTGGGAAATGCTGATCGCGCAGTTGCGCCGATCTCCGTCGACTTTGCGAGCCAAGACCATGAACCGATCGTGGGAGTCTGCAGTTGAGCGTTAGACGCACGAATCAAAGAAATATTCCACGGTGTTCCCCGCCCTTCCCCTTTCTTCTTCCTAGTCCCATTCATTTTCTCGGGTTTCCTTCCTCCCATCTTATCGGCTCACTCGCATTCGCATTTTCGGATCGATTACAATATAACATGCTGCGCTAATTGACTACGGCTGACTGCTGCGATAATTACAAATATCTGGCTCGCTCGGGCCGGAACTGCTTTATCCTTGAACAACGATAAGGTTCTTTAACTGTTAACTACTGTATTTTTTTGCCGTTTCGAGACATTAAACGCGTCGAACGGTGCCTAACGTCGACATTCGATTTTCCATCCTTGTTCATCCGTGTAATTAAGGACACAAGTATAAAAATAAATATAACGCAATCCACGCTCCTCCACTACTTCATAAATATTAGGACACGTCCTGGATTCGTATAAAACGCGACAATTTTGGTCGACGTTATCGAGGAAACGATTACTCGGCCGTGATCTCGTCGAAAAATGGTTGGTTCTCTAATGGAGCGTTAATTTAAGGTCCGGCAAGAAAAGGAACGAGCGCATGGAACGGTTCGAATCGAGGCAACTTCCTCGGCCATTCTCGGGCTACCTTGAAAGATCTCTCCGCGACTGAGGAACGATCCTTTGACTTTTGGTTCGCGGAGTTGATTGCTTCGCGAGCGAATGAACGCCTCTTACTTTCGTACCGATCGCACGGCACGCTGTTTCCATTCACGTTTCCATTCACCGGCTGTCAGAAGTTACGACCGAGCGACTCTTTCAGTGTCGATTACATTATTCGCGTTTAAAAGCGCCGATTACGAATCGCCGCTCCTATCTGCCGGACGCCCCGAGTCCGCGCTTTTTATCGTCGTTCGCGTAACGAATCGGCGTTCCACCGCTCGTCATCGCGCAACGTAAGATCGCAGTGTTCGTGGAAAACGAAGGAGAGAGAAGAAGCGAAAGAACAAAGGAGAGATTTTTCGACGCGGCTAGGTTAGTTTGGCAGGTAGTTTCGGATTATCCGGCGATAGACACCTTTCTCCTCGACAACGACGAACCGTGAGCCGGTTAAGATTTAGCCTTCGACGGGAATTTTTACGGTCGATCTCGCGGAATGTCGGCTCGCCACTCGAAAGGGTCGATCGAGAACGATCGGTGGCCCACGCGCAACCCGAGCCCACGTTTCGACTTGGCGAGCTTCGCGGAGGAAACGCGCGTTTACCAAACGCCGTTTAGGCCAGATGCAAACGAGCGAGTTTCCTCTGGCGCGTTCAACGTTTCAGCGGTTTATTGGATTATAGAGGAAAAAGCGAGCGCGCTCGCGATGAATGGAAATTAACACCCGCTCGCGTCGCGTTTACGTATATATAGATTTCTGTATGTTATATTTAGACCGCGGATGTTTGTGCGTTTATAGGAAATTTAGAGACGCGAAAGTGTGCACAATGCATGCATTATGCAAATACATACGAAATATCCAAAGTAAGGTGGTACTGATCGTAACGTTTACAGGGTAGAATAAACTACTATTTAGTTTTCGTTTCTTTAGGTATATCGACAAAAATATGAATTCGCATAAACAACCACGATCCAGTTGTAGTAATACGTATATGGAAGGCTTGGAAGCTATCCACTATAAACCAGTCATTCGTTAAAATTAGCCATTATAACGTAGTATCGTGAATTATAATACAATGGTTGGTTTTAGATTACGATTTTAGAGTTTGGTCGTGACAGGGTAAATCCAAACAACTCGATCTCGATGTACGGCTCTGTCCATTGAACGTAGCCTCCTTTCTCTTCAACGTTTCCTATGAAACCGGTCAGGTAGCGATGAACGACGCGTCCGAACGAACCTTCTCTAGGACGACGATCAAAAATCGTACGAATCGCAAGGGACTTTCGTAATCGGTATTGTTCGACTGGAAAGGAACCGAGGACACGCGAGATTCCCACGGCGTGGGAAGGGGCGAGGACGAGGGAACGAGACGGTCGGAAACCCGTGGATCGCCCGCGTGCTGAAAAGCAGTCGAATCGTCGTTGATTGTTCTCCACGCAGTGCAGCTGGGTATGGCTGGTCGTGGTCGTGGACGTGGCTCGAGCGAACGGCACATGGAGCGACAGATGGCACGCACGCACCGACGATGCGTGTCACGCTACCGAAAAACTGCATTTACGTATCCGTTCCTCCGGAGAGGCACGAACACGCGCGCCGACCGTCGGCAAGAAACCGCTCGATTCCGACATACTCGAACATCCTTCGTTCTACACCTTGAAATATCGAGCTAAAATCGAAATTTAGTCGCTTACGGCTTTGAACCCCTTGCCCTCGAACCACGAATATACGAGAATACTTCATCCCATTCGATTGTCATTTACTCGAATAATCCAAGACGAACCAAGAAACCACGAGATCGTATTACCGAGCGTTATTCCTGCGGAAACACCACAGGTTTTTCGAACCGAAGCGTAGAGATCTACCACGTGAGGAGGGTTACGAAAAAGCGTATTTTTAAGTCTACCACGTTCTCTCGCCGTTACGGACAGTTTCCATGGTCCTGTTCTTTGTATTCTTATTTATTTATTTGTTCTTCACGCAGTTTTACAAGCACGATTTCACTTTTACGTTAAACGTTCACGAAACTTCGGTAGATATGTAACGATACGTAAGCACGATCGGTCCCGAAAATTCAAAAACGTGACGTTGATCGATCGTCGTGAAAGTTTAAAGTCCAAAAATCTTCACGAAACATTGGAAATTCTTTCGATTCGCGAAAATGACAGCAAGATGGAAATGTAAAAATTCGTGGATCGTAGATAAGGTTGATACATTGACGGCAAAAGTAGCGAAGCAACCAGCGAACGACGGAGCCATCGGAGAGTGGCAAAGACAAAGATATCGAGGAATATCGGCAGTGAGGAACGATCGGACGACGCCGTTATTTTTAGCAACCGTTCATTTCGATCGCCTTCTGATTTTTTCCTCGGTAGAACCGCGAGATAATGGCGTGGTCGTGTTGCACGTGACAAGACGGGTCAGCGGCCTCCAGCAGCGGTGTTCTCGTTATTTGCCGACCTCCCCTCCGCGCAACACGGATGCCTGGTCTCGTCTCGCAAAAAAAGGTGGTCCTCGGTTTGAATTATCATCGTCGCGACTCTCGGTAAGCGAATAAGTCGTCCCTCGAACGCGTTCGTCGCCGTTGCGTTCCGACACGTGTCCCAAACATGTCGTTACGGCGACACAGCGACAGAGAGACGTCGCGTGAATCGTTCGATGCACCCGGTGCCCGCGTATCGGTTATCGGTGCATCATGCACGAGGTTCTGGCCGACTTCAAACAAATCGATGTTACGTACACGAACGAGAGATAGCGACTCGTCTTTGGAGATATCTTCGTTTGCCCCCGAACTCGCAACGTTCCGCGATTTACGCTCACCGTCCATCGAATTAGAATCACGCGCAGAAGTTTGACTCTGTTAAAACGAAACACTGGCTTTCGAAAGTGTCCGATGGATATCGACAAGGTTCGAAGCAAATGCGATACAAATGTGCGTACAAATTGCAAGATATTTGGTACAAGTATATTAGACAATAAATTTAAGTATTTGACATCCATTGTATGCTTGAGACAGCTGTAAATAGCTAAATCTTTTACCAAATATACGCTCGCGATAAATATCTTGTAATTTCTATACGCAACCTCGTATTGGAAACGTTTGGTGTAACGTAAACTTCGTCGGTTACTGTATATGGCTTCTGTCTAATTTGTTTAATTTATTGCTACATCATATCGAAAAGTATCATCGTATCGCCACGATCATTCACCGGCAAATATCCAGAGCCGAGTTAAAGTAGCTACAAACTCATTATCGACCGCCACGCGTTATTCGATTTGACGATAAAAAGGCCAATATACGTGTTGAGCGATATAATGGGAACACAAAATGCGTGACAAGTAGCGTATATAGAGCGACTTGCAAAAATATATCAGCTGTGACGGGGGGCGGAAATGAAAAACATAGATTACCAACATGCACATGTACAAAACACATTAGTAATCAATGAACTTTGCCAATAGAACTCGCTAATGTCTGTCAAGTTTACTAAAAGAAGAAATTCTGAATGGTCGTAATTCGATGACAGAGAACTATATTTTCTCTTCTCTTTATGTCGATGATCGAGACTTAGGCTTTTCGAGAATTCAAGAGGGAAACTGTTTGCAAGTAGGGAGGTCCGGTTTTCACCGGAGAACTGGTCTCGTTTCCGATACGAAGGGAAGCTGCATGACAGAAACGCGAATCGCTGACTGTCGCGCGGCAACCCGCGCAATTTTTATCCCGTCGCAAAATGGAAACGCCATCGGGCATTTCGCGCACCCCGTATCAAGTACAAGGGAACCCCTGTATAGCTGAAACGAAGAGAAAGACAGAGAGAGAGAGAGAGAGAGAGAGAGAGAGAGGAGTGGTAGGTAAAGGGAAAAGCTGAAGCCCTTTCGTCGGTTCCGAGAATCGAGAATCGAGAACTCGAGCCAAGTGCACGTACGAAAATTTTCTTCTACTCGAGCACGTTATTCTTGGTTATTGAGGAACGAGTAGGTTGTTGGAGGATCGAGATCCAACACGAAATCTACGGTAACCTTTGGACCAATGTTTAGGAAATATTGCGCATGAGATATCGAAACGTTTGAAATCTATTTCGATAAAAGAGTTTGACCTAGTAGCTAGACGGAGCGGCGTGTTGTGATCCGAAAGAGGAAAAAGATGTGATTTTTGTGCCAAGCGAGGAGATAATTTCATAAATTGAACAAACAATTTTCAGTACAGTTCTATAGCGAGATACTTGGAACATAAAAATCAGAAATATTTTCGGGAAATATCTTTACGTACAAGCAAACGTTGATACGTACACAAGTATGCTCGGCTTATTAATGAATAATAGCTAAATTTTTTTACAACGACAACGATTTACGATGCAAATGGTTTCACAATGTACGTTTCACAAAGGACCGAGAATTTGGGTGCAGCTTGCGGAGCAAGTAGAATAGATCATCCATAACGGAAACCCGTTTTTTGGTAGTGCCATTGTGCGGTTTGAAATCATCCCTTGAAAAAAAAAAGAATGTAAGGTTTCTTTTCTCGTTGAATATCGTTTCTTCTTACAGATGGCGAGACAAATACAAAAACAGTTGTTTCGTAGTTAATAAAACTACATAGAAATAATTTTCAAGAAATCCATACGTAAGGAACGCATCGATTCCTTAGTAAATACATGTTTGTAATAAATATCTTGTAACTTCTATATACATTGTCCGACTGATTTCTAATTGTATTAACCTAATCGTGGCAGCCGGGGCTCGCTACAGTATAATGAAATGTTAGAATGTTTTATGCAACACGTTACAATATATACGTAAAAGTTATATACGATAAGCGTTGAAATACTTGCGTATGGAATAACTTGTTGTCCGGTTAAAGCAGTAAAGATAGAAATCGCGTTATTTCACGTGTCAACGAGGTTCGTCATCGGAAAAGTTCGATCTGCATTATTCTCCGTTGCGTAATTATTATTCGGCAAAGAACGTTTGCGAGAGAAGATCGATCTATTCGCACCCGAAACGCCATAATGCGTTTGTTCGCTAATTAAAGACGCAGATAAGAGAAAACTGCGCGTCACTGAACGATTTCGCGTATTTTTCTCGTTATCGGGAATTTTTCCCCGTTGAAAATGCCCCCCGCCTTTCCCCTCGCGATAAGAAACTTAGCTAGACGATTGTTCGACGCTGTCCATTTTTACTAATCATCGTATCGATACAGTCGATGGATTCAGACGAAGGACATCGTTTTCTCTAAGTTATTTTTAAGGTTTTGCCGTGTGTTTCGATTGTTTAAAAACAGCGATATCACCGTGTTATCGCGCTCTTACGAAAAGTTGCGCCAATTTTTCACGATGATGTCTGTCCGCGTGACCGCAGTCCACATTTGTAAAGCTCGATCGACGCTTGTCGTCTTCCGCAAAAAATAACCGGCGTGTCGACTGCACCGATAACGCGGCCCTCGCAAACAAACTCGTTCAAGGCCCCGGTTCGAGAGTGCTTCGAATATTTTTTGCGATTCGCGTAACCCTGAGCGCATCAAAAGTAAATCGACGAATCGAGTACGGGCGACCAAAGTCGGTGATTTCGTTGTACACTGCGTCTCGTAGCCATCTAAAACCATCGAGAAGTTTCGATCGCCTGTATATTTCTAGCTAAAATTATATACATTTTCATATTGTCTTGATATTACATTTTTGTATAAAATTATTGATTTTTATCTTTCTTTAGAAAAAAAAAAACTGTTTTTATCAAGATCCTACATCATAGTCTACTTGAATACGGTTCTGCTATGATATAATTGCTGATACTTGAGACAACATGCAGCAATTACGTAATATAACGATTGTTTCGTTAAAAAATCTATTGGCCAAAGAAACGCTACGTTCTTCGTATATCGTTTCCGATCCAATCGTATTTCGATACCATCGATGAATTTTTAAAATTGCCCACTCGTTTTCCCAAAAAGAGAAACACGCGCAAGTGTCGTTTTAGGGAAACAGACGTTCAATTGACGGGATCAAAATAGCAGCGTTGAGATCAAGATTTTCAGCTTTTGACTTGAGCCAGGTATCGCAATTTTTACAAGTACCATCCCTTTAGTGTTTTATATTTAATTAAATTGTAAATCGTAGCTATACCCTCTGCTCTTTTAATGCATTTCCACGATTTGAAAACAGATAATGAATTTCTTACAACAATAAACTCTACTACGGGTGGATAGAATAGATAGAACGCTATTACATGTCAAATAGCGGTAGGCTATTTTTCAAGTTGTTTAAGCAGAAATTGACGCGTCGATCGGCAACGGGAAATTAGTATAATTTCCATTATACTGAAACGTTAGGAATATTATAGATATAATATTACTATATATCGATCAGTAGCGACTTTCGACGATTCGTCTGCACCTATTGAGGGATTTTCGCGAGAAGAGCAATGGACATTTTCAGATAAGGCAATTATTTCGATAAGGCTTATCACGAACGAACGAGCGGCCCTACCGCGCCGTGCAACACCGCAACCAGATAAAGCTTGTTTTCAACAAGCTAAATTTTTTTCCCCTCGAATCACCGATGCTACGAACAAAAAAATACCTAATCTGTTCTACTCAAAGTACGTTTAGCGTCTCTGCGATTGCTTTCGCCAGACGTCGATTATTTCGCACGGTTCTTTCCCAATCGCACGCGCGAGAAATTGAAATTCTACGGAGAAGCTGGCTAGCACGAAGAAGAGGAAGACGGCGAGTAATTCGTACGCGGGACTCATTGTACGACGAGCATTCTTAAGAACTCATCAGCGTTTTATTGTCGCGACACGAAGCGCGCACAGCGCAGTCCTCGCTGAATTTATCGCGGACGTTCGTTAATGCGACAAAGGAGAGACAGCCCTTTCGCGGAAATCGAAGCGAGGGAAACGTTGTTGCGCGCCGCTGTTACACTCAGGATTAACCCCGCTACTACTTCTCGGCCTTGAATTATTACATGCCGGACCAGCATGTAAATTTAGCGGACTTGGACTGGTCGAGATAATTGAAATAATAATATACGAAGATAATATAGAAAAACGAGCGATTGTAACAACGTCGAGTTACGATGCAAATTCGTCGCTTTGTATATCCTGTAACGCTTAGAATCTTCTACTTTCAATTTGTCAGAAAGGTTCGTGAAATACGTACACATACGTGAAATAGCTCTCACGTTTCTAATAGAATGAATTTTCCCTCTTTGCATTGTTCTATTCGAATGCTTGATCGCGACTAAGGATGAATCGTTCCTTTCCAATTAATCCTATAATTCAGTTGTTCGTTCTGCGGTTGTTAATTATTCTCGAAAAACAGCGTAAAAATCCGCTTCGCGCCAACAGTAACGCTACTCGCGTAGCCCGGTTTCTGTTCCTTGCACCCGGCGCTTTTCATATACATATATAATCGATGTAAAAAGTAAACTAGTAGTTTCAGGATTATTCTCTGTTGTAAATAATTTAAGCACAAGCGGTTTCGTGACAATTGCGTCGCATTGCAGCGTTTAACGATATTCCTAAATGTTTTCTGTAACGCGCGTAATTATAGGTTGTCGCACGTGTCGTATATATCATGTTGGTAGAATTATATATAAAGATTAAATTGTTAGATATAATCGGCTGTAATATAATTAAAAATACAAATTACGTCATACGTGTAGTATTCGCGAAAGTCGTGGATGTTAAGCGAAAGTTTTTCCAAGCGCTTTCACGAGCCAGCATCGAAGGAAAACGGTTCTAATTCGGAGAATTTTTCAATCTACGCGAGTCTCGGCGCTAACGTATCTTCGATGCAGGAGTTATTTTTAGCTGCACAAATAAAAGGCTGTGAAATTTCGACATTTAACGACGAACTGTTGCCCAACGTGGTGAAGAGGCAGCGAAATTGTACGCAATCGCTCGGCAGGTGCGAAAGGGAACGGCGCGTTATCCGGAAAGGTCGAGGAGGAAGCCCGCGAGGACACACGATATCGCGTGGCGTGTAGAACTCGACGAGTTTGCTTGGCGATTGCCCCGTTCTTGGCTTTTATTTTTCTCAATCTACGATCTCTCTGCCGGCACCATGGTGTAGTTTTCGCAAATTACTTCGATTACAATATAATTCCTATAGAAGACGGAAACGAGGGAAACTTTAACGGAATCGCTGTGCAGGAATAAAAGTGAGAAATGGCGGGGCGCGAGAATAAGCGAAGAAGGAACTGGTTGGCTCGTACAAAGCGCCAACGCATACGTAACTCGTAACTGGGAGCTCGGGTAACGTCTCATTTGCCGGCAGTTCAAGACTTTCTCATTGCGGGGTGCTTTTATTAGCGGGTTTCCGTCTCCTTTCTTCTTTCCGCGTTCCTGCTCCGCTTTGCGTTTCGTTTTCCCGGCAATGGCTCGTCCCCGACGATGCGAAAATCTTCCTTCTATCTGAGATCTGAACTTGGCCGAACGAAGGGTCCACGGACAATGCAAACTTAACGCGTTAATTATCACGCGGAACGTTAGTTTTAATCGGCATCTCTAACCCTTTAGATGCAGATTTTGTAACGGCTCGACCATTCATTTTCACCCCTAAATGCGTAACTTCTCTGCATACGACAAAGCATTTTTAGATTGTATCGTCACGCGTTATATAGAGTCGGAGAAAGATGATTTAACGAATTGTTTTGTCATTATTTTCTATATTTCTTCGCTTCGAAAAGATGCTTAGTTCCGTTGTAATTATAATAGATTTAGCTTATCTTGTAGCGTAATATAGTATAGTATAGTATAGTATGTTATATCTTAAAGCAGTTAAGTGTAATAAATAATAAGCCTTAATATCAAAGAAGATAAAAGACAAACTACGCTAGTAATTTATTTTTGGCTATTACGCCGATAGTATGGGTAATGAATAGGTATAGCGAATAACGCTAATAACTCATTCGTGGTCGCTACATTGCGTTGATAGCGCGAATATGTACATTGAAATATACGTAGAAACGAATAAGTATTGCTACGTATAATAAGCACTGATGAACCATTCAGAGATCAAACTGGTCAGCTTCATCGAGGTTAATCATTCCAGTTTTTGGAAAATATAAGATCGATCATGCGTAGGACCGCTGTCAAAATTAAAAGAAACTCGTAGAAAATGGAGTCGATTAGTTGGTCTTCCAGTCTGACACCGATAGAAAACCGCTATTAAATAATGTTACCAAGTAGCAGTGCTTAGTTAGCTTGACAGCAGTAATAATCGTATCTGAAAAGTAATAGAATATAAAATATACGTCAACTTGAGAATTTCCAGATAACATTAAAGACCGTATCGTGTACGCGCATTCAAGTTGGCGCGCTAAGTCTCGTACAGTTGAAAGAAATTCCCGGCCGTTACTGACTATTCATTACGATTTACGTAATTCAGGTAATTCGCGTTATTTATTTCGTCTACACGGCTCGAAGGGTAACGCGGAAAAATGCCATCGGAATTAATCCAATTAGCGAGCACGCCTCTGGAGATCCATCCACTCGTACAATCGCTGTTTTCTCGGCGAAACGCGACGAACGCGCGGCGACTGTACAATTTTCGCCAAGATCCGAGATCCGGTGCAACGTCGACAAAACGTTGGTCCTCGACGACCCACGCATCCGCCTTTAATTGAAACTTCAAAAACAATGCTGCGACGAATTTCCGTAGCCGGCGAAGCCTCTGCCAAACGTTGCTCCGCGAGGAGCGACCCTCTGTCTTTCGGACCCCGATAATTTCGTCTATGCCACGGCGAGCCACCCTGTGGCGCGGGATTAACGCGAAAGTGGAAGTCGGAGAGGCGGAGATGCGGCGAGAGTTGAACGTTATTAAATTGTCAAAGACGATCCCTGCGTTGCGGCGACAACGAGGCAACGGGAAGAGGAACCAGCGACGTGGTCGACGAAGAATTGGAAGGGTGAAAGCATAACACTGAGGGGAAAAAGGGAAATGAAATGGACAGAAGAGACTGGAGATTCGATGGAGACACATAGAGTGGTTACAAAAGATTAATAATAAATTAATTGATAACAGTCCGTGTATACGAGTAACGTGGTTAACATTTGTTAAAAATGCAAGAGAACGAAGAAACACAAAATCAAATTAATTTAATCCCAAAATCGAATACGACGATAGTTGCGACGTGCGATGGAGTTTGTCGACGAGTTATTGAACTTTAAGATTGTTTCTCTGTAAAAGAGAAACGTCACTTCTCACTTGCGATCGTTTCATCTTTATCGGAGTATTTCTATTCTAATTAATTAAGTCCACGTATATATTAGTTTCATATGATTCGATAGATTTGGTGCATCTAATATATTCATGAAAATTTCCTATAGTAGATATTCAAGTACAAATACGTAGGTGAAATTAAAATCGGAAGCACAGAAACAACTCTTTGCATATTATATTAATATTGATAGGCGAAAGTAACATTGGTAAAAATTCCCAATTTTTCCGCGAGGTACACGTGGTAACGTGTTGGAAAAATCGAGTGCTACGAGCGGACGAATATTCGCACGATTCTGCGTAGATAAACAGAGAAAGAGAAGAAATTCCGCGACTGTGACAGGAGGGCGGAAGCGTGCCCAGAGCGGTGCGTCTTCGGCGGCTAGTTCAATTTACCGGTATCCCCCGTCTCCTTCGGTCGGTCTTTGTCTTATCGGTTGGTTTGGAGGGCGAACCGTTCGTGCCACCGGAGGAGTTTCACGGGCGTAATAGGGAAGGGTGCCCAGGGGGGTTCTGTCCATCCTTTGTATCGTCGAGCAATCACGACCTACCCCACGAGTACGTATACGCGAACCGTAGGTATACGCGAATATATATCCTCCCTTATCCTCTCCCTTTCCGCTCTCCTGGTCTCCCTTCACGAACCGGGGCTGAACCGGGGCGAATCGGGACGAACGGGGGCGCGAGCACACCCCCGGCTGCGCTCCACTCCCGCTGCTTCCATCACCCTACCACCCACGTCATTTCGCGCTCTGTGGGGTTGCAAATGCATCCGCGATGACTGCCGTATACTCCCGGAATGACTGATGAACTGCAACAGCGTTCCTCCTGCGTTATAGGCGTGTACAGGACGTTTCAATTACGCGCCAGGCGACCCGACTCTCCTCTCTCTCTTTCTCTCTCTTTCTCTCCAACCTCTTCCCTTTTTCATATTTCGCGTCTTCCTCGGCGTTTCCTCCGTTTACGGCGACGAACGAGAGACGTCCAGATGCGCTGGCTGGCGAGCGACCGAGACGGAGACAAGAGTGGCCGATGACGAGGCCAAAGAGAAGAGACTCGGCTCTGTGAGTCGGAAGCCGCGAGCGGGGAAAAGCCGCCACTGGAATTTATTATGTCCTCCGGCCAACTGCCCCCTTGGTAGAATATGTTACAAGCACGGCAAATGAAAAAAAGAAGGGACGCGTAGAGACGCGAGCGGATAATTAGATAAAGCGAGGGAGCGCTGGCGACGACGGCGCAAGGGTCGACGTAGCCGTTCGTTCGATAGATTTTTTCGTTCCTTAGCTCCGATAGTTATGTTGTGCGCTTCGCTGTAGCGAAATGTAATCGATGTGGCTAGTTTATCCGGCTAATTAACTAGACGGATAGACGCTTGCAGCAGAAATTCGTTTCTTTTACCTGAACTCCGTCTATTTGGACGAAGGTTCAGTTAATGCTCGATTGACGCGTTTAATTCGGGAGCATTTCCACGGCTTCTATTTTCCTCGAAGAAAATGTAAAGAGCTAGTTTCCCTTTGGGTCGACTCTAAGAACAGCGAGAATACGCGTTAATTGCAAAAAATTGTGTCGCTACGTATATCGACGATACGTCAACGAAGAGCTTCTTCCTAAATACTTAACTGAACTTTCGCTGGTTTATTTCACTTGTGTGAAACCTGCTACCATGTAAACGAGAAATAATAGATGACGAGGAGAATCAGCGAGCTGCGATCGTATAAACTGTCATAGTTCGTTGATAATTTCAAATTCTCGAATAGAATTCTTCTGTGTTTCGTTTGGATGACGTTTAGGATATAACGTTCTAAGAGACGTTGTCTGTTTCAGTGGCCATTGAAGGGGAGAGAAGAATTGGCGAAACACCGACAGGAAGGACGATTCGCGTAATTAACGACACCTATGCCAGTGAATTTTAAGGTGGCGTCTATCTAGATGAGCGTGGCAATAACGACCAACGAGCTCTCGTTTCCACCCTTATCCGGAATCTAGATTATTTTTCATTAAGTCGGGTCGCGGTGTACACCGGCGCATCGAACCGGCTCCTGCAAAATTCCAACCGATTCTCAGGCTTGCCAAGGATCGACTTAAACCGAAGGTTTGTTAAAAACTCTCCACGCAACGGTTTCGCACACCTGCCTTCGTCTCGACCTCGAACGAGGTGAAATTATCATCAAATAGCTTTACCGATGGTTAATTCGACGAGCATACTCACGCTCATAAGTGGCGTAACGATCTCACAATCCGTGGAATCTACAATTTTCGAAGAAGTTGCAAGAACTTGTCAGCGACGGTTGGAAAACCAGCGGAACTCGAATTCACGGGGCGTGTTATAAAGCAACTATAAAGCAACCATAAAGATGTAAAAAGATGTATCAGATCGTAGGTATCGGCGCGATATCGGAAAACAAGGCACGAACAGTTTCGTTCGGGTTAGGACTTTTCGAAGACCCGGAGAAGTCGAATTCACGGAGCGTGATCGGGATGAAGCAGAAATCTATCAAATACACGGTGCGACATCGGAAAACGAGGCGAAACCAGTTTGGTCGGTTCGAATGACCGGGTTGGTTCGAGCAGAGCTGAACCACCGAGAGCGGCAGAAGCGGTAAGGGGATCACCGGAGGGAGAAAAAGAAAGGAGCGGCGTGGCGCGGCGTGAGGGCTTCGAATAGGCAGAAGGTACTGACCTACCGTCAAGCTCGATGCCGTGCCATGCCTCGCCGTACTAATACCCTCCTCTGTAATTTGTTGCAGAGAGCATGCGTTTCGTTCTTTTCAGATAATTATTATAAATCTGTTCTTCTCGGAGGAACGGCAGACCCTGTTTCCCGTCCAGGAAGCAGGACGTCACAGCCTATCATTGCTCCGATCAGCTAGCAGCAACTTCGATATAAAAGGAACGAGGAGATGCCTCGAATCGAGAACTGGCCGCGAGCACCACGATCGAAACTTTCCTCTTCGTCTTCGATCGACTATGTTACGAGTAAAGACACCAAAATTTCCGGTGACGCTGTTGCATGTTGTTTGCGAAGGAACGCGGTCTAAGACGGAGATGGGGACGCGTGTACGTGCGTGGAAACGGGTTTCGAATCATTGAGAACGGCGGCCGGTCGACGGCCGACAAAAAGTTGGAGCTCACGCACGGCTGCTGTTCGCGTCGCTCGTGATGAGAAGACAGCCGATGGAAATAAACGAGAAGAGGGCCGACCCAAGGGGAACACGGATGGGATGAGGGGAATAGAGAAGATGGAAGGAGGAGAGAGAGAAAGCAGGAGAGCGACGATCTTATGCGACCGCGTGAAAAATTTTGTCCACGCGAGGCTCGCGACGTGCCGCGTGAGAACACCTATTTTCTACGTGCAGTCGCTTCTCACGGTAACGCCAATTTTTCGTACTTTGCTCCAATCCGAATAGCGTATTTTTCTTCTATATTTCCATCGAATGTCTTTCCAACCACGCTGAAGATCCGCCAAAGAGTTCTTAACACGTTTCGCTAGAAACGTGGCTCTTTTAAGCATTAATATTTATTTGTTTCAACACGGTAAGACTGTAAGGAGCTATTAATGATTCGCGTGACTTTTGTTCGCAGCGACAGTCTGTCGCTGAGTAGCTAAATGCATACGTAGAAGACAGAAAGAAATTGAGAAAAGCATCGCACAAGTCTCGCGGTACGTGTACGTTGCCAAGCGACTACGCGTTTAAAGCTCGGTTTTCCAGCCTGTGAGTCCTGAATCCGACAGGGGTTGCAAAGTTTCCCGGAGAATCGCCATCGCAAGTTTGGTTGAACATCTTTGGCGCTTATTTATTTCAATATGACTGAATTGTCGCGTTATACTAAAACTATATTTTTACCTAGATGAAGAGTCGCCAGACAGAACGTGAGTTTATACGTAAGAATTACAAGTCTTTCACCTACCAACTATCAAATTGGTAGAGTCCTAGAAACCGGTAAAGGCGTCCTGGGCTTCGATCGACAAACTCGATCGTTGAATCACGTATGTACGTCGTAATGCGATATATTTGAGTTATTCTACGCACAGTTCGACACTCGTGTGTTTTGTTTATAGAGAGGTTGCGAATTATTCGACTGCTTCAAAAGGGGTTGCGATCCAAACAGAATCGAGTATTAAAATTCGTCGGACCATCAAATTCCTGCGATCTAAAAGAAAGAGCCGTAAGTCTCGATCGAACGATACTTTCACTCCGTTAATTTGCATTATTCTCCGCGCAATTCGACAATCATGATTTTTCTTCGTAAAGGGGTTGCAGATCGTTCGACTACTCTGAAAGAGGGCGAGAGGTTGCGACCCAAAGATGATCGAGACACGTGACTTTTGAGTATGAAGACTCTTCGAACGATCGAATCGCTAGAATCGAAACGGACAAAAGGGCCGCGTAGCTTCGATCGACGTCGTTGAATGATACTTTTACTCGCTTTCGCAGAGTGGTTGCGCGGCGACCCTGGGTTGTCGAGGCATGAATCGGCGCCGCGGCTACTCGATGCTTCGGTTTACGTTCTCCAGCGAGTGGCACGCGATCGTTGAAAAGTTTGGTGCGCTCGATCGGTGGAAAGGTGCTGGAGTCTGATTCATTTTGAGAAAAAGGACAAGAACGAAGGGGAAGAGAGAAACTTTAACTTTGTCCGTGTCGTGAGAAACACGACGACGTCCATTAATGGCGGTATTATAAACCGCTTCTCGCGTGCATCGGTAAAGAGGTTGAGAGCCAAGGAGGGGAACACGACACCACAAGAGAGGGGAGGCGGGTGCCCGATCAGCGGAGATGCATGCGAAAAAAGGTGAAATTACGTAAACATCTTGCAAACGACGATTACCACACGCCGGGACTAGCTCGGTGTTCACCTCTGTTCGAAGCGCCTGAAAGAAATCGCTACAGCCTTAGCTGCATGTGTATACGTCTGGTCATTCCATCAGGAACATTCGCAATTTTTCGTATTTTTCACAATTTACTCGTAGTAGAATTTTAATAGTAAGATGGAGAGAATGCGAGCGCATTGTAATAGCAAAGATTATTTTAATTATCCAACAATAAGACGAAGAGACAAGAAAGTTCGGAAGATGAACAGTAGAAAAAGCAGGACAATTTTAGAACAAAAAAAAGTTATAATCGACGAGGAGAAAAAGAATTATGAATAAATATAGCTAATATATGCCTATGTATGGTATAATAGACCTACTAAGTATGCACATGTTATGTAGTTGTTGTTAATGTAACGTAGTTATTATGCACAAGTATGAATTTTTAACTTTCTTCAGTCCGGCACTGTACACGGATATGTATATGAGCGTCTAAGAAGCCAATCTAATCAACGCTACTTCTTGCGAGTCTCTCGATTACGTTATTTGGATATGCGATTAGTATCGAATTGATCGAGGAAACAAGTTACCCTCGTAAATTCCTTTATTCCGAGGAAATGCACTTGACGTAGATTCGAAGGAAATTTTTGAAAAATTATAACATTCGACGCGCGTTACTTTTCACTTTACAGCTACAGTTGATCAATGGCTTCCAAGCTGACCTCGTATGCTAATGTATTTAATTAATGTCTCTACTCTTTGCTTGAACTACTTATAATCATATTATTTGTAATACGCTTCGATGTGACGTTTCTTTAATTTCTCTGCTCCTTCGCCGAAGATCAGCGTGACGTTGCTTTTCAAAATCGGCGGTCGGCTCCGGAAACGCGACGCCCTCAAAATTCGTCCGTTCGCTGACTCGATTTTCCTCGCGCATTCCGCTCGATTCTGCTTCGTTCGTAGATCCGCGCTGTTCCAAAGAGAATGGATCGAGACGATGGCAAAGACGGATCGGATACCGCGGAAATTGGACCAATCGTTGCGAAAACGACGCTGATACACCGAGGTCGGCAGAGTAGTTTGCATGCAATAAATATTAATGCTGCGTGCTCGGCGCGTAAATATTTGCGATCGACGAGCGCGTCGCGTTGGAACGACGATAATTGGTCTAATGAATGCATCGATCGATCCATTCGCTCGGCCATCGTTTCGTCGTGAAATTTAAGTCGAAGGAGGATCCAAGGGGCGGAACAAGAAGACGCGAAAGACATCTCAGACTTTTTGTCATTCGTCGTCATTTGACTACGAGGTACGCATATTCATCGGCAAGGAAGTTACTCCGACCATGATTATTCACTTTTCAAAACTGCATCGTAGTATCAACGTTGATCAAATATAAATAGATCGTCGTGTAGCGGAGTCGATTCGAAATCGCGTTGATCTCGTCAAGAACAAAAATTGATTGTTATAGACGTCGAAATCAAAATTCCACGAAACGTGGCGGCCATTGTCGATGTAGTACGATATTAAGGTTCTTTCTTTTTTTCAGTTTAATTAGTCGAAGTTGATTATCAGCGACATCGTTCGCACTTCTGAACACGGTAAATTAAACAAATTGTTATTTTGCATTTTTCGTTTTACGATTATTCCACAAATACGAACAATTATAGTTTTAGATTTATACGGCGCTTCTTTTCTACAAACACGCGTATTTGTTTGGACAAAGTCGGATATGAAAGTTTGTAGAAACGTGTATAGTTTTCGTAATTTATATTTGTTCGCTTGATTCGTCACTTCACGTGTATGTAGTATCGATGATACTATTCTGCTTATGTAACTTTGTTATCTTCTTGCGTTTGGGGGGAACGATTTATGAAAATGTACGCGTTACGCGTTAAGGGCTAGTTAATCGGCAAACGGCAGCGTAATCTAAGAATCGTGGAAGGTTGCCGTGTGGCCATTTTCAGTCGGCCATTCGGTTCGAATCCGAAATTCGTGCGGGTCTTTTTAGGACCATGAATGGTTTAGAAAGGGGGACTGGTGCTGGCTGTTGGCGATTGGTCGCCTAAATCTACGGCCATGTTTAGTCGCCCGGGCCCCTCCTGTTTAGAAGGGCCTGACGTCATCTACGCCAGCTATTCGAAGGCCAGGAGTCGCGAAGCGTCGTGAATGACGCGTCTCCTCGTAGATTGATTTTCACAGCAAAAACGTTAATTAATCCGTATCGTTGCCGTCGCTCGAGAAAAATACGCAACGATTGCGTAGCAATTGCTGTCTAGCTGGCACATTAAAAAAAGAAGCAATTATCGTGTAGCGTACACGAAGAAAGGATATTTACCACGATAATGAAAATCTATTTTCTGGTAAAAATATCTTTCGCACGGTAGGAGACAAGCAAAAACACAGAACACTGTTTTCTGTAAAACACTGGCAGAAATCTGTGAATAACGAGATCTCGCTTCTTTTCACGAAGCATGATTTTCAAGGGCTGAAAACAATTAGGACATCGATCACGATAAGCATTTAAACAGACAATTATCCATTATATTGATAAAATCAATATTTAATGGGACCATATTTAACACTTATTAACGCTTAACACGCTCGCCACCATAATGGAATAGGGCAAAATGTCTATCACATTCGGTGTCTGTCGTGTTTTACTTCCTCTACTTTCCTATAGTTCTGTTATAGGCGGTAACAGTAGGCGATTTGTTTCTTTTTTCCCTTTTAAACATGTCCCATATTCATTTGTTTTTTAATTTGAAATGCTTATTCATATCGTACATTGATTTTTACTAGATATGTTTGCCATAAAATCTTTTGTAACCTCCACATATATTTTTAGATTGTTCTCAGACTAGATAAATACAGCGCTAATTTCAGAATGCTTCGTGTAACGAGTACTTTTATTATAAATGATTCTATGGCAAGTGTTTAAATACTTTGTCGAGCCATTGTACAGTGGCGTGCACAAGTTTCCGGCCGCGTACATTTTCCCCTTTATATTTACTATTCGACTATTTTTACTTTTTACCATTTGCTGTTTCTTAGTGTTTTAAGTAACATTGTACAACTGTACAATAGCGTTTCTCCACTATACTATTTTCTTTTGCACGGCAGAATCTTCCGCCTGATATCACTCGCCGTTCGAATATAACGACAGCTAAAATTTGACTCTGGCCGGAAAATTTCACACGCCACTGTGCTGTCGCGTCTCCGCGTACGAATGCCAGAATCGTTAGAACGGCGACTAAACGCGTCTATCGCGTCACGCGATCCCGATCGTTTACCGAACAAGAGGAATTCAGGATCTCCTATCGGATAACAGAGATCGAGACGAGTTTCGAGACTTCGCTCCCGATAGCCCTGAAGTAAGTCTCGCGAACGGTTTTTCTTTTCTTCTCTTTTTTTACGCACCGCTACCGAGCCGGGAGTGGCTCTGCGAACGCGCCTTAAGGTCGTGCCATTCCACCACGTTCCGCGTGCCCAACCTGGCCGCGGTGGAAGCCGTGGTTCGACGAAACGCGTAAATTCGCCGGATAATCCGTGGAATGGTTTTACGCTAGTGGTTCCGAGGGAAAGGCGTACTCACCGGTGAAGCTTGGGACGCGAGATCGGTACGAAACGCCGCGTGGTTTGGTAAGATTCGCTACCCAGAAACCTACTTAGTCCGTGCAACTGCCATCTACTCTGCTGTCGGACGACCTTCGACATCGCGGAAGTCCGTCTAATCGGCAGATCGTGTTTGCTCGTCGAGATGATCAGATACACGTTGACGGACGAAAAAAACAAGAAGTTTAAATATAGATCGTACGTAGAATAAATAAAATAAGATTGTGGAAGCTGGAGGCAAGAAGTATGGCAATATACACAGCGATCGAAAAATCCAGTAGGACCAGTGATCTCTTATTTTCAATAAAACTTCGATATTTGGCGTAGACGAGGAATTTTACATTTCAAATTACACGGTTTTTCACGACGCAGCTCATCCGTAGTTTGTCGCAACGCGTTGAACGAAACGTAACGACCGCCGTAAGATTTCTGAGCGAGCGTGTACACCTGCGAAACAGGCGACAGGTGAGCAACATGGTGAAAAATATCTAGTAGAGAAATTACACAATGAGCATAGAGAAATAAAGCGCTTGCGAACTTTTCACTTTCTTTCGTCCGCTACCGTAATTATCGAATCTGGCTGTACGTTCTGTGTTCCGTATTTTTTCTACCTGTATCTAATCGCTGCGCGATATCGGCGCGATGTCATCATCGATTTGACGTTCGATAGCACGACGATTTCCGCGCTTCGCGAAACTATTGTCCGGCGATCTTGGAAAATACGCGCCTCTGTCGTTGTTGGATTGAAAAAAATGAGACGGACGAGTAAATTAATAGAGCGGGCAGCGATCGATCGATGAAGCAAGCGAGAACGAGATTCGAACTTTGACCGTAATACATGCAAAGAGCAATTATTCCGAGTGGTGACTCGCCGGTGGGTAAGAAATTGTGCAGCTTACTTTCAAACGTGGCCGGTGGCTTCAAGGTTCTTAAAACCATTGGTAATGCATTCCAATCGGTTGCTCGAAAGATAGAGAGAGGTTCAGAGAGACGGATTTAGCATTAGAATCTACAAGGACAGCGCGCGGATAGTTGGTCGCCGCGCTGAATCCAGAGAAACGACGTACCGCCGAGAGAAATACCTTCGCGAGACAAATAAGATTTTATAAAAAGATACCACACGCTGCCTAGAAATACGTAGTACGTCTATGCGCGATCGTCTCGTTAGAATTCAACGCGAGCACTCCCGTAATACGATGAATAATTCCTGTACAGGCGGAAATTAATTTCGTGTGTGTGTGTTTTTTTTTTCCTGCGTTTTCCTCCTCTTAAACTCGCGCCGGCGGTTCCAATTAGAAACGGTAACGCATAATCGATAGGTTTTTGTCGATTCGTTGATGGTAGCGAGGGGGAAAGTATAGCGAGATCGTAAATTGAATGGAAACCTCTCGCGCAAGGTTCTGTATTTATGATCCAAGTTGAATTAACAACAAGGTATGCACGAGCTCGCCGATATTTCGTCAGAAAGCACGAACTGTTTGAAACTCGTGGAACGGTGTAACTTAGAAACCGCTTGTTCCCAAAAATGTGCTAAATACACTTTAATCTCTTATTTCTTTTTTCTTTTTTTACGAGGAATCCACTAATCGTTCACCTTTCTGTAACCGCGGCTACGATATCCGTATCATTCGAGTTTGGAATTTTTGTTGGCGAGGAATCTCCAAGTATCCTACGACAGGATCTCACAGTGGCTACGAAACGCGTTGGCACGTACGATTATTTATTTTTCGATTCAGCCGTTTTGTCAGGCTCTATCGTATATTCCATTTCCACAGCGTGAAATTTTTGTAGCCGCATAAAGGTACAACTAAACGATTATACTTGAATTGTTGTAGCTTGTGTTTGGATCTAATTGACTGGTACGTAAACGCTGTACATAAGCATACAATAACGCGCCGATACTCGTTACAACCACCGTGTGTACGCATCGTTGTTAAACGATGAAAAACTTGGAGTCGCAATTTAAGATCGGTACGCGCGTTCGAACGAATGGAAAGAATAATCGAGCGAACGTGGACATTGTTGCGCGCGTTATTTTCCGCGTTTCTCTTGCAGTCGGTTTATTGTCCCGTTTCGCGGCTGTAGGGAACAAAAATACGATTAAAATACAATGATCCGCGGAGATGGAGGAAGGGCGGTGATTTGGTCGAGATTCGAGGCGAGACGGCAAACGTTTGTCCACGCGTATCGTAAATAGTTGGTAAATCGAACGCCTGGCAGGTGCAAAGACTACTCGCGTCCATATCCAGTTTGTATGCGCACGCCAGCGTGTAACGATCTACGACGTTGTACCGGTCGCATTATTCGAGGCTTGTTATTCGCGACGATCGTATTCTAAGCACAGACGATACTCGCCTAATTCGTGCCGCGAAACAGTCGATCGCGATTACGATTCATTATCCGCGACCGGTATTGTCTGCCAGGGGACGTAATAGCAGACCTTTGTTCTTACTACTTATTGTGAAATTGTAACCAGCCATCGACGATGCACTGGGTAGAACAAAAAGGTGCAACGATCGAGGTTGTTCGAACGCGATGTCGTAGATTCGACGATGGTTCGTTTTGCTTTCTCGCTCTCGATTCTCGATGGCGCGCACGGTCGTCCAACGACCGTTTCGTATCGTCGATCTGAAACCGAAGGAGAATGTTTTCTCTTTGTCATTCTCTGTCCACCAGCGTTGAACGCGTGCTCTACAACTAGCGGGTGGGATCTGAAACACGTCGAATCGCTTCGAACATAGGTATAGGTATATATGCGACGAAAAATTCGAATCGCTTGCAACTCGAATGGAAATTTAAGTCTTAATCGCAGACTTCCGTTGGCTCGGAGAAAGATATCGAGATAAGTTTCTATTTCATTGGTACAATCTGCTGAGAAATTCTAATAGCTCTGTTCCATGTTCTTTTCTAAAATAAGTAAACAATTTTAACAAACTAGTACTTAGTAGATTAATCTTTCGAATGCGACGATTTAACGACTAAAGTACTATCGAGTAAACCGAGTTTTTCCAGTTAAGGGTTAAAACTGTGAAAGTCTTGACGAGTCTCTCTAGAGCCTCGAGAGTCTTGATCGTGGTGAAATAAACGTATTTACGATAACTCGCAATTTCCGAACTTTCTTTAATATATTACATGAACGATACCGTTGTTTGAACAGAAGTAATCAAAGAGCTCGTAATATATCGAATACTCTGATCAAGCTTTCAAAACCTATCGAATCTCTTAAGAGTTTCAAGACGTTTTAGACTTTGAACGTGATCGAGACTTTTTAGACCTTAAAGAAGCAAGATCTATCAGGACTCGCGACTTGCCAAGAATTTCGAGAGTTTTAATCTTCGAGTCACGTTGCAAGTGATTCGAACCTGTCGCCACCTATACACAACGCAGATTCCAAGTATTTCAGATCCCACCGATAGCTAACGACTCTTCTCTCGTGTCATCTTGTTTCCTCTCGGTTGGTCTGGTCTCGGTGCGACGTTTCGCCCGATCGAACAAAATAAGCGAAAAACGAGGCCTTCGAACATGGAGCATGCGTGGCGGCGAACGCGATCCGTGTCTACCAGCTAGAGCTACCAGTGTCCGCTTGGAAGACGAGATCGTCCGCGTGGCTGCGGTTTTCGGCCATTTCTATCGGCCATTTCTATCGACCATTTTTATCGGCTATTTTTATCAAACGTTTTTACCGGTCAGCCAGAGACGCGGTGATCGATGAGCGCGATCGGTCTTCTTACGCCGCGAATCGATCGGTCGGCGAAACGTTACCAAAGTCATCGAGGCGAGAAAATCCTCGATCTCGTTAGCTCGAGACAATTAGCCCAGTCTTGCCGACTCGATCTTGTGTGCTTATTCGACGCGCAATGTCGTATCGAGGTTTAGAAAAGAAAAAAGAAAAATAGAAAAAAAAAGACGGAAGATATCGGGCAGTGGGCTAGGAAATGCGTCGAACCGCTTTCGATTCGTGGAAAAAGAAACTCGTCCCATCGAAGCGGTGGAAGAGCCGCCTGATCGATGCTCGATCTTGAATCAGTAGTTGGCACACCTTTGCGATTCTTGGACAACGCGACTTCGCGTCGTAAAAAACCGTAGTCTTCACCGACCCGTTCCGCCTTCGCGTACTCTTCCTCTTACATAATCTTAGTATACTTAATCTAATCTTTGGTATACTTAATTAATTAGTTAAAAAGAAGAAAGGAAAAATAAACAGGCTACATTTCATCGTGAGTGCATAGTTGTATACGTACATATGTGTATGTATATATATATATATATATATATACATATACATACATACATATATATATATATATATATATACATATATATATGTATACATATATATATATATATATGTATATAGGTAGGGATAATTGATTAAAGTCGGAGTAAGAAAGAAAGTCAAAGTCGCACGAGAACGAAAAGCCAGGTCGTATATATGTTGCATGGGATCTGGATTGGTCGGCACGCATCGAACGTCGATTCTCGAGAAGCGATCGTGATTGGTTTCTGGCAGTGGACAGCGATCGAACGGCAAGTAGTGCGGGAAGCGCAGTCGGTTTCTAAACCGGTCGTCGTAAAAACCTGGTCTGGCCTTCGGGGCGGCCATTTTAGAACGTTCTAACATTTGACGGTCGCGAAGGCCTCGTTGGGCCGCCCAATAAGCGGCCGTTAATCTATTATTCATTACGAACCGAGGAGAGATACCTCGAGCGACATGCAAATCGTGCGGCTGCCTCGAACCCGCGTTCACGTTAACTGCAACTCACATCGCGTCCGACACGCAACAGTCCGAGGTTCGATTTGCTTCGGGAAATCGGCACGGACGATACCGTCGATCAGAATTTTTCCTGTTTCTATCGAAGATTAAGAGGACTCTGCGCTTTTCGTAATTTTCTATTTTACAACGCATTTTGTTCGTTTCACTGCAGAACTATCAAATCGTTTGAAACGTCTGTGCAAGAGAACAATTATTTGACGCTAAATTAACAATTTTTTGACGCTAAAATTTAACAGTCGAAAAGGGAGAACGCGTGCGTTCGCTGTTGGAACGACGCGTGGAATGCGATTACTGTAAAAGAATCGGTAATTTGTCGATCGTTCATCTTTACGATGTCTAAGCGAAGCATAAACTACGTTTTATAGACCATAGCTGCAGTTAAATTCATCGAACGTTGCTCATTTTTTAGTGGACTAAAGCACCGAAGCTTAATTTTCCCAGCGAAGCTATTTTGTGACATTCCCTGTTTGCCAGTTCCCCTTTACTTCTCAACTATAACATGGCGTATAGGTTGTTTCTTTATCCTCTTTTCTTTTACTTTTTCCTCTTTTCCTTTACTCCGAGACTTTGTCGTATCGAGTAGCGTGAGAGAAACAGTTTGGACGTGGATCTCCATTTATCTTCTCGATAACCGCGTTTGGTAAAACTCGAATGACAACGATGCGAAGGATGTCGTCGTAACGAAGTGAACGGACGTCTCCGCGATATTCCATTTTCGCCAACGACTACGCTAATCGAGTGCGAAACATAAAACGCCGTCGTATAACAGACTTGTTGATAATTAAAACGAAAGGCTTCGGAGTACCTGGTGTTGCGCGTGTTTTTCTGGGAAATCGAACCGACGCGGCGTAAAAGAGCCGCACAAAGAACGTTCCGTATCAACGTTTTCATTCGAGACGGTATTGAAGAAGCACGCGGAAGCGAGCGAGCCGTCTTTCGAGTTGTCGCAATTGAATCAAACGACGCTCTCGAGGTACTCTCGAGTCGTACGAGGAGTATGCTTTGATACTTTAGGAACATGCGTAAACGGAACTTGACGCCTGGGCGAGATGAAAAAGGTCGATCGCGTCGTCCTAAAGGTGTACGGGTCTTTTAAAGTCCGCCTACGTTCGCCCCGATGAATTCCGGCATTTTCATCCATGGTAGAATCTGCTTCTGATTTCGATATTCAAATTCCGATTGCCACGATTGACCTTGCTCTTACAACGAGACGCAAAAAGTGATGCATCGTACCGTAGAAAGCACTCTTAACCTGGTCTCGTTCTTTTCTTCGTTTCTTTTCTTGGAATAATTTATTCGGATAAAATAGGAAACACGCGAGAGACGGTAAACTTATATTTCATTATACCAACAATATCGAAAAGCTACGCGAGTTTTAATAACGTCCATTGCAACGCAACGTTCATTTCGAGTTAGATTCGAGAAGAGTAACAAGGTTAGTCGACTGTGACCATGGAGATTCCACGATTTTCGAGCAAATTTGATTACTGAAAGGTTATCGAATCAGAGACACTGAACTCTCTCTCTCTCTCTCTCTCTTCTTGAGATTATCAAATAAAAAAGACAATAATCTATTTTCTTTTCTCTGACAAACATTAGAATTTTTGAGTAATTGCGCGTGTGTTAAAACGAAAGATGTGGATAATCGCTGTTTGAAGATGGACGCTCGAAGATATCTTGTAAATGGCTTTTTTTTTTCACTTTTCAACCCCAACAGCAGAGACTGGACTTTAGCTGGGGCGAACGGCAGATCGTGCGTTCTTAGGGGCTTAACGACTTCGAGGAATGACCCTGCTCGCGTCACTTGCAACGAAACGAACGGAAACAGTATTTCGCAATTACGTATACGACGTGCGTTTACCCTGCTCGTATCGTTGCGCGCCCTTATTCCTGCCAGTACGCCGTTTTTTAATCGAGATGCCACTTAACGAGCAAAAACCGAGTTTAACGCGCGATGATCGTCACGCATCGTCTTCCTCGCGTCTGGTGCGTTTCGAAAAATCTGTTGTTAGAAAAATTACCATCTAAGAAAGAGAGATAAGAGAAGGGAAGAAATAAAGGAAAGAGGAAGACTCGGACGGACGTCGGTTAGGCCACGATTATCCGCAGCTATCCGGAGATCCGAGTGCGTGTCGAACAAATCCGACGATGAGGGGTTCGATCGTTTAATTAGGGCTGTTCGGCGAGAGAACGGGGAAGAAATTAATTTAGACGAGTCGCTCTGGTGCGCTCTCGCCGCCTCGATCCAAGGATAGAGAACACAGGGATGATAATAACCGAGAGCATCGATTCATAGGCGAGTAGCAGCGTTTTAGCCTAATGGGCATCCTGGTCGGCGGATCGTTTCGACATACGAGTGATTTGCAACGGCGGGATAATAATATATACGAAACCGGTTTTGTTTTCGATTACGTCGCGCCGATATCGGGCGCAAGGATTCGAACGATCGATAAGTACACGGTGGCGGAAGGGAAGGATAAGAGAAGAGAAGAGACGAAGAAGGAGAGGAGGAAACAGGGTGGACCGCGGGAGACGGGAAGAAGGGAGAAGGATCTACCGTGAAAAACGATCGACAGAAGGGGAAACCTTAGGGCCCGGTTTTTACTTCGACCAACCGGTCGTTGTTGGAAGGTTTTTCGTGGAATCGCGATAAACGGCACCGACTGAAATATCCGATTTAATTGCATCTGAGATTGCAAGAGGAGACAAAGATCGGCACCGTCGCTGCCGTTTAATTGCCTTCACCGTGTTCTTCGCAGCGGCCAACCCATTTCTACGCGCGGACAGCGAAAACGAGAGCGTTTCGGCCGATACACTTGCGAACGATCCTGTCCGTGTCAGCACCCAAACGTTCTCGCCTTCTCGCCACCTGCGCGCCATGGCCAGATCGAACGATCCAAATTTAATAGACGACGTTTTTTCGGGATTTTTGGGTATTATTTTAACGTTCCTCTACCGCAAATACAGAACGAGTCTCGTAACGGCAGCACTTGGAACAAATAGGAAATTATTTGCCATAGAAAAGACCGTTCGAAACAAAAGTTACAGTTGTTATAATATGCGTGGGAAACGATTTAAAGCGATTCCTAAACCACCAATATCTTTACCTTGCGCACGTGTATTCAGAAAATTAGCCATTGCGCTGCGCTCAGCCGGTGTATCCAGCTGCGTATGCGATTTACATATTTACCGTACGCATTGAGGCAAGGACGTTCCGCAACGAGTCCCAGGCAAACCCAAATTCGATACTTCTCGAGAGTGTTTCCGACCGACCCTGACTTACGCGCACATCCACGCGTCGTGCAACGGAGTTTTCGATCTAAGGAGTTGACGAAAACTCGAATTTCGAAATTTATGCAGAAAAAAGAGAGCGTTTCTTTTTCTTGCAGTTAAGTTTTATTCGATGTCGAACATCGCTCGAATCGACCACACGTTCGACATATCGCCAAGACACTCATTTGCGATGTCGCGAAGCAGGAGAGAGATGGCTTTCTTCTCAAATGTATTCCTCGAACGTAAAGCGATCCCGACGAAAAGGAATCGCCACTGCGGATGCGAATCGCATGCATCGCAACACGGATCTGTAATAAACGGACGTGATCCTGGCCGATTCGAATCCTCCGGGAGGAATCCGAGGAGAAGGTCGTTGCAGAGAACCCGTTAAAATTTCACGAGCATCTCTCACGACAGAGAGTCGTAAAAAAAAATTGAAACCATCGATCTCGCAGCCATCGCGTTTTCTTCTTCGTCCTTCTTCTCGCCGCAACTCACGTTCGACGTTTCGTCGAAATTCTCGAATCGCTCGTCTTCCTCGCCATTGGCACGCCTCGAACTAACATATACGTTCAAGTTTCCAGGTTTTCAGACAGCGATTCGCTAGAAAATTCCAGATGCTATCCACAATATTTTTCGGCTACCATATTTTAAGAATTTATTCGATAACATTCGTCGCTAGCCGTACGTATCCTGACAGGCAAAAACATTTTGTCATTGCGTTTGGTCAATCGGTGGTAACGATATATGAATTTTGCTAAAGCAGGTGCCATAGCGTGGAAAAATGATGAGAAATGCGTTAAACGTATTTCGAATGAAACTCTCGGATCTAAAATCGGCATCTGATCTTATCCGAGGCAGATATACACAGCTGGTACATACCGATATGAACAATAGTTAATACCAATTACTCCAACTATTTGGAAGAGCAATTGAGATTAAGAACGAAGAATTAAGATTAAGATTAAGAATTAAGAAAAGATCAACGAGATTTGACGCTGTAGAGACATCCATGCGAAGCGATTTTTAACGTCTCTGTGTAATGTTGAAACATCAAAACGACATCGAGACGCGAAAAGGCAAAGATCGAAAGGTAAAGAATCGTTCTTTCGTTTAGAAGATTGAAAATATAGTGAAAATACGAATCTGTCGATGGAATTGTAGCGGAGTATCGAAATACTTATAAACGAGACTGTATGCACTTCCGAGTGGATATTTCGATGTTGCACGACAGCGAGCGCGGAGACAAGCTATATAACAGCCAGTGATTCGAGCGTGCTGGAGACGTTGGCACCGTGGCCAAAGTAACGTAATAAGCAAGCAGTATCCTGACAGGAAGTCGACGAAGCGCAGCAAGCGATCCGAGACAAAGAGCAGAGGGCCAGCAGTACACGCGGCATCGGAGAGAAGTTGCACGAACAGCGCAGCGTATGCCGGCATGGCACGACCACCACCATCGTCGTCGTCCAGGTACGAACGAGCCAGTCAGTCGCAGTATTTGGGACAAGGTCAGAAGGTTCTGCGCTCCCCGGCTTCAAGACGCTGAGAGCCGCTTTGCGCAGAGAGCTGCACACTGCACTTTCACTTTGCCTCCGCTGCCGCGTGCATCAGCGAATTGCAACTTCGCGGACGATACTCTGCCTTTTCCGTTTCAACCTCGAACGTTCGCCGTTCGTATCGTCTTCCATGATTTCTATAGCCGTACGACTTTGCCATACTTTTCCCTATTTTCTTATTTCATCCTTTTATGTCTCGTGTTTTATTTGCCACGGTTACGATCGCTGTATTTTTTTTTTTTTTCAGAAGCGGTAAAAATACATTAGGCTAGAAGCTATACAGAGTATGCGAGAATGTGTAACAGCGAAGATGTCGATTTTGAAATGTTTCGGTCGGCCGAGATAGCGAGCACAAAAGTTTCGCCGGCAATTTGCAAAACGAGGCCGTTCACGGTTATTTGTAAACGGCGGATAACGTAAGCGGTGGCATGCATTCGCATGTAAATTGCAGGCGACACACCGCAAAGGCCGGACAACGACACTTGGACGAAACGCGGTGACGCGTGGCTCGATGGGACTTTTTGTAACGAAAATTCGATACTACCACGCGCGTGTGTTGCCTACGACAAAATCAATTAACCGCGAGCGTAACAAACCGGGTATTCTGTCAGAAATATCAACCAGATAGGCTCTGCTAGCTTTCGATTTTCACCGTTCGGGATACAAAGACGCGGGCCCGATATAGTTGTCGAAAAAGCGCGTGCAGAAAATTCGATTACCGCAATGGCAGCGCCGATACACGACAAAATCAGCGGAACAAAAACGTAACGGTAACTCGATACGCTCGAACGGATGGAAAAATCTAACGGTGGCCAATCACGATGCTCGAATTTCCAGGCTATACGAATTTAAACGATCGTACGCCATTTATTAAACGCGGTTTCAACGGCGCAATTGCTTGTCACTGGGTTGCCGGTTTTTATGCAAATTCGTATATTCGAGAACATGATTAAAAAGCTAGAACCTCGGTAGAAAATCGTTTGATCAATCAACTGTTATACAAAACACTGTATCTCGGATATTTTATACAGCTACTTTCTCACATTTCGCGCATTATGCGCAAGTTTGCGCTGTCGAAAAAGGATGGTTAAAAAATGGCAAAGTACTTCGTTAGGCTTAAGTCATCATTAGGAATTGGGAAAAGGAAAGTCGTGAAAGATGGAGAAAAAGTTGACAGCGCTCCGAAATACATTGGACGCGTTGCATTCTGTTTTAAATGTACGTTGTATCGTAGTATATGAAATTAGAAACATATATGTCATGGAACATTTGCATCGTAATATCTTATCTTAATTTGTCGCGTCTTATCGTTATTAGCTAACGATTTCACGAATATATTTTTACATTCCGTGTAAACATCGATTTTCGTTTACAAAATAGCGTTCGAATTGTTGCATTTCATACATTCGTTTCGGTATTATCGTCGTTCGAACTGGAAAAGTTCGAATTTGCCTTTCAGATCACCGTCAACTTCATCTCCATTTTGTTACAACTTTCCATTCGCATTTTTTCTAAACGATGGTACTCTTACGACACCTTAGGACTCGTACAACGATGCTTGATCAGAATTTTTCGTAGTCGCAGGTAGAAGTTGGACACTTTGCGTGACCATCCTCCTTTCCTACGAAATGCATAAAAATTCGCAGTCGACTGATCGCCGTAAATCAAAACGCGTCTTTCGCGTACAGAAGGACGTAACCGACGCGGACACGCTGTTTTACACTTGTTCGATGGTCGGAAGAAACGCCGGCAATATACAATGGATTTTTGCTGGCGACAACATCGTTTGGTTACTGCATCGCTTTCGTAATATCGCGACCTGTAAGTACGCGTTCATTTGCAACTTAACGGCTCGTTACAGCATATATCGCGTTCAATTCACCGAGATTTCATTCTGTCCGGTTTCAGCGGCGTGGCAAATTTGCCCAAGACCAACGCATCGGAGCTACATCGTTGCCGCGTTTTATATTTGCAATGCTAACAAACAGTTTCATTCGATTTGCATAAAGCGTACGCAAATCGGATACATTTCAGATACAAACGACGCACAGAGTCGATTAATACGAACAGGCTGAGGTATTAAGAAACACCCTTCGTTAACTTTTATTAGCTTCGCTATACCGTTAATAGGAATGTTGCTCCACGGAATAAATCGATGGTGGGACGATTCGATTCGACGCGAACGTTGGTCGTGAACCGAGAAGAATTTGTTTCGCCGATATTGAAATTTCATTAGAATTGTAACGAGACGCCGTATATCCTGATTTCACTGGCAAAATGTGGAATTTGTTTGGAAATGGGCGTAGAAGATCGTTCGGTAGGAAATTAATATTCCGTAACGCGACACGATTATCACGGAATATGTAAAAGTTACGCGATATTATTGCAAATGTGGTTTGTCAGAGTACAACAAAGTATAGGAAATTCATAGATGGAATACGGAAGAGTACCGCGCGTGAAACATACTGGAAAAAGAAGACGTTTCTCCGAACTCTGTATAGAGTTGCGTTATCTGGACGAAAGAATAAACAACAGTGGGAAATATCTGGACAAACTTGGAATTCCTTCTCGTAATCGCAATATGAATTTGTACAATAGATCTCGATAAAGCGAACCAACTCGAGAAGAAGTTAGAAGAACGTTAGAAACGTTAGATTATACAACCTTTGGCCTTTCGTCGGTTAGCCCAACCTCCTATTCGAAAATCCAAGCGTCCGACGACAAACAGTTCGTCGAGTAACAAAATCCACAGGATCTTGAAAACAATCGAATCGTTCTGTAACGTTCTGTTCCACGTAACGTAACGACGATGATTACGAAGAAGTAAGAAAGAGAAAGGTGATTTTATTATCGAAAGACGTCTGGTGAACGACGATCGAGTATCCAGCCACTTTGCAGCAGTAATTAGAGCGATAGCGAAGAAGCGTCACGTAAAAATGACTAAAAATTCAAAGTGACTGCAGCGAAGCTTTAAACTATGCAACGACGACGGTGGTTAGAGAATCGAACGAAAAAGAGAGAAAGAGAGAGAACGAGCAGAAGTGGAGAGAAACGAGCGAGGTGGCTACGAGAGGAGAGCGGAAGAAGGAGAGAAAAGGAGAGAGAGAAGAACACGGTTGCTGGACAGCAACGGGCTCTGACACAATGGGCATTGAAAACAGAAAATAAGCGGCATTGTTCGACGCTTTTCAGAATCGATATTTGCGAATACAGCATCGACGCGTGTCGCGAGTGCGCGGCTCGGTGATTTAAAGCAAAGATTAAAAATAAAGGGGACACGCGTCGAGTTTCCGTCGATCACCGGCATCGAGCAAGCCCGTGTCGAGCCTTTGTTACCGCGCCTCCGGCAGACGCTGTTACCGCCGCGGCTCCGAAAGTAGCCAGCCGCTATTTTCCCGATAGCCGGCCGCGTGAACCAACAACAATCGTGCTTGTCGATCGTTTCGTTATATCGAACGGCCGCAAACCACCGCCGCGCGGCTCGCTTCTTCCGTTCCGTTTCGTTTCGTTTCGTTCCTCCTCCTCTGTGTGTCGCGTGCACACACCAACCACCTTCCCTCCGCCGTTTCGATTCGGATAGTTTAACGTCGACCTCGTTCCGCGGATCAGCCGCTTCGACCCCGAATTTCAACCTCCATTCGTCGCGTAAGCTACGTCGTCCATGGAGAAAGAATCACGTATTACATACGATACTTTGCTTCGCAGCGTGAAAATGTTTTTTCGCTTGGACGGTGGCGCATGATTTCGAGGCTGGACACGGTGGCCTATACGCGAAATTTCCTAGCTCAATGATTTAGGAAACACGATTATCTGTTAGTTTATGGACCACGTATCGCCACGTTGCGCTTTCGGTTTACTTCTGTCGGAGCAGACATAGAAGCTCGCGAAATCCTGGACTAAAGCTCGATAAATGTGCTAGTAATACGATTGAAACTGGAAGAATCACTCGGAGTATTGTATGTTATCTAATCATCGCGAAAGTTTAAAATTTAACGTTAATTTATAGATGCTAAAGTTAGGCGGATGAAATTAGGGCCGGCAATGTGAGCGTGTAATCGAGGCGACGATATAACTTAATAATTGTTAGAGACATTGGAAAAGCTATAAATTTGTAAAATTCTATAAAATCTGTGAAACTCGATACTGCGAAAATTCTTGAATTATTTACGAATCCGATCCAATGAACATTTTGATGATAGATTCGATATCGATAGAACAGCGGAACAATAACTGTTTAAGTAACTGCTCTATTGAGTTTTATATTCGAAGCTTTACCGATGTATCGACTGACGACTCATTCGCACGCTCATACCGTGTATTGTTTCTCTTACGTTCGAGGCTCGTTAGCCGAGGCCTGTTTCGCGATTTAAACCCAGTCCTTTACCGATAATCTACAAAGAAGATTTAAGAGCCACGCAAATAAAACACGATGTCGTCTTTGCATGATTTTTTGGTAAAATTCTCATGAACCCGAGACGATCGAATTAACCGTTCAAAATTCACTCGTCTCATGTTGCAGGTATCGTTAAAGGATCAGTCGGTGCACGATCATCGCTCGCTTCGTAATTACGTAAAACCAAAACGTTTTTGCGCGACTCGCTGTTATTTTTCCTATTCCGATCGACCGTCAAACCTGCTCGTTCTCCGATCAACTTAGATAGATGGTTCTCGCGTTCTGACAAGCAAATTAGAAAAGCCTCGATCGCGTCCCACAACGGTTACGCAGTGGGGTTTCAAAGATTCCGCGGCAGAGGAACAGGGAAAGGAGGAACTGTCCGCGAGCGAAGGAGAAAGAGGGAAAAGCGCAAAGTAGGAAGGCAGATAGATCGCGATGGAAAGAGAGAGACATCGTCTGGTTGGAGTTACCACAGCGATCCAGCGGCTTGATCGATCGGCACGATCGTCGTCCTTGAAGTGGTCGACGTCTCTCTCGGCGTACGCAGAGTCGGAGGAACGAACGAACGAACGAACGAACGAACGAACGAAAGGAAGAGACGACGTGAAAATAAGAAAGAACGAACGAACGAAACGAAACGAAGGAACGAATCGAGCGTAAGAGAACGAGAAGGATCGAGCGTAAGAGAAAGAAAGAGGGAGACAGAGAGCCAAAGAGAGAGAGAGAGAGAGAAAGAGAGAGAGAGACAGACAGACAGACAGACAGAGAGCGTGGATCGCAAACGGACGAGATGGAAAGCCCCTCTGCCCGACACCGGCAACCCACGACAACTCGAGTTAGAAGTTTCTTTGTCGCGTTAGCATGGCGGCATTCGGCAGTGCACATGCCGCGGTCTAAGCAAGATGGCCGTCTCTCCTGTCGAAAGGAGGGGTCGAGAGGAACCGGGGACACGGAGGCAGATGGGGAAAGGGGGACGAATTCAGGCTGTTGGAGGCCGCCCGGTTCCAACTCGCATTAGAGAACACTCGAAGATTATTACTCGCGCGGAGCCGGCCGCGTGATCCTCAGGCATCCGCACGATAAATCCGCCGACCGTCCCTCACCATCTATTTCTAACGATTCTCTATGCTCCTTTTATCCAACCGACCACCGTTCGCCAATCTTCGTCGCGTTTCACCCAAATCAAATTCCACGAGTTTCCTGAACAAGGAATTCGAATTCAGGCGCGCGCGCGTCTCTCTTTTATCGCCATGCAGCGTCCCACGATGATTTCCCTTGAAGGAATTCATCGTGTCGTCGCTCGTGGTCGTTCTTTAAAATGCTTACGTACGTACACGTAGTGGTCGTGGATAACGGCAAACGAACCTTCTGCGACGCGTTAACGCGTTCGTCGCTGTCGCGAATCTCTGCATCAGGGCGTGGAAAGATGATTTCGGACGTGTCCGTTCTAGCCGAGGTTTCCGCGGATTCGCTCAGGCAAAGCCATCGATCTTCAACGACCGATCGAAGGTTACAGTAGCTGCTGTTCCGAGCAACACGTCACTTCCGCCACTTTCTTCTGCTACACGACCTCGTAAACGATCGAAATTAATCCCTCGTTATGGTTCATCACTGAGAGTGTACTCCACGGTGACACGAAATTTCCGCTATTACCGTATATGTATGCGATAACCGATACAGTATCTTGAGGATCGAGTTTATGTATTATTAAACAGAAGAGGATGAGTTTGGACGAGTGGACCAGTGCGACGAGACATTTCAAGGTCCAGCACGGTACAATCTCATAAGTCAACGTATCCGACATAAATTTAATTGAATTTGATTTCAACGAATTTCATTTAATGTAATTTAATTGAATTTGTCGAACGGGTTAGACGTATACATTTTAATACACGAAATATCGCGCATAAAGTCGTAGAAATACGAGGAACAAATATCGAGATATACAACGATTTTCACGATCCAATTGTATCCGTTGTTCCTGCTGCGAATTGACTTTGGCCCTGACGTGCATATACGACATAACCGTTTGAAGAGTTAACAGTCTCTACAAAATTCACTAGCTGCAATCAAGTTGCAGGAATAGTAAAGCAACCTTGATCAGAGAGATGAAGTCAGGGTCGCGAAATAGATAAATAGAGCAGGCAGATAGGTTCCTTCTTGGAGATAGAGCGCGTCTAAGCCAGGCAAGATCGTGTGGTGCGTTCTAATGGACAGTTTGAAACGTAGCAAGAACGTGTGCGGTAAAATTTCACGGCAAAACAAGTTACGTAAAGTGTCCGCGAAGTTAAAATGCGTCGTAAAAGAGCGTTCCTAAAATTACCTATTACGCAAGGAGGACTATGTCTCCGATTGAAAACGACGCGTAATCGATTCGCGTTGTCGCGACTCGGAAAATTCATAGCCACCGGCGAGAATAATGAGCCGATGATTTGCATTTAATGCTAGACCTGCGAGTAGCGAGTTTCCGAAACGTTTCGGCTATACCGCGTACGACTGGTAAAGGGTGAAACAAGGAATACGTATTTTTCCCACTTTATAACGCATTTTGCGCGCGGGAACTGTGATTACGGAACTATCAAACGATTAGTATGTCGAAAATGTTTCCGTAAGATAGCATTAACGATTGCAGCAATAGTATACGTTTCGTTTTACGACCAATACTACCAAATTCGCACTTTAGTACCGAAACCTAATTTTCTGATCGAAGCTATTTCGTGACATTTCTTCTTTTCTTTCTTCTCTCTCTCTCTCTCTCTTTCTCTCTCTTCTTACGCTTTGTACATGGTCGTGGTCGTGCACGTATTCGCAAAGAATTTGCGAATGACGGATACATCGAGAAAAGAAGGAAGAAGATGGACGAATACGAGTTGCAGAAATATCGAAGAAGGACGAAATGGCAATGGTTTGTTGGTCGGTCGGTTCAAAGATCGGCGCATCCGTTTAAATTGTTCGTCGAATCGAAGACTAGGTCGAGAGGCGAGTCACGGTGTCACGAAGCGCCTCGAGAAATTGGACGTGCGGCCTGTGAAGGGCATTTCGTAACGCGATTGCCGAGAAGATTGGCATAGGTATAGAAGATCAGAAGACGATGGAAAATCTCGGTAGTTCCAAAGGTTATTTTCTGCGGCTTTACGACCGTCCCGATAGATACCTACTTTCGCGCCGGTGAGGAGAAGAAGAAAAAAAAAAAAAAAAGGGGTGGCGTAACGAGTTACGCGACCGCAGTTCCACGCCGTCTAATAACCAGATCCATTCGTGAATTCAACGTCGTAATTACACCAGCAACTTTGCTAATATTTTATTGTTAATTCTATCTTGGATCAACGGCCGTTGCATTCGTCGGGAAACTTTGTCCAATACTATTGAGAACTAGCGCTGTAAATTATACACTTTTGCATGGACATCCAACGTCTGACCGAGAACGCACGGTGCACCGTGTACAGCGCATCGGAAATCGAATCGCCACCGATAGGCAGAGAAATATACCGATTATTTTCAACCGGCGTGTTAAACGATAGGAGGAGGATACGGTGGTCAGCTAAAGCGTTCGAACACTCTTAGAAACTGTAACTTTTTACGTGTACGTTATAGGGAAAACAGGTTGAAATTTCATTGATAGTTGTAACGAGTAGACTGGACAGAATTTTTCAACGAATTCATAATTTTTCGAATGTAACTGTAAAATGTAACTGAGAAAGTAGAAGCTGGATAGAAAAACGCGTTACCTATCGATCGTATTATAGAGAACGCTATACTTTGAACGTTTTATATATCGTTTCGTATCTTGCACGTGTTGCGTAATTTTCAACTTTAGAATTTCTTAGAAACACATAAAAATCCGTAATCTAATAACGAGACACGATTGTTAATAAATCATCTTTGGCACTAATTGCATGTTCGAGATTATTATATATGCCGTATACCAATTTTTCTCTATACGTTTCTTTTGTCTTCAACTTTTAAATATATATTTTCCGATCGGTATGAATTACTGCTATCATAACGACGACGATAATCGTGTCTCGTTACGACGCTAATGAAATTTCAAAAAGTTTTTCGTTTACAATTTTGTGGTGAGCGTTGGAATACTTTTTTCCGGCCGATTAGATGTCACGGTGACGATGAACGCGATGACGGTTGCGCGGTTCGAACGTTAGGAAATCAAATTCGAGAAGGATTCCCTTTTCAACGAGGCGTAGACTGGCGCGAGTACGCCTCGATGATGGAAGGTAGGCGCGCGTGCGAGCTCGCGTCAGGAGTGGTTTGTGCCACTGACTGGCCAGTTCGTTTCTAGGACAGCTAGTTTTTCACGCGATTTTCGCGCGATACAACGCGCTCCGTGCCTAACCTATACCGAGGCCTGGCCTAACCTTCTTTCTTGCTCGCGATGAAATTGCGATCGGCGCTCGCGATAATACGTCGCGGCAACCTAGCGGCCGCCGGTTAGCCAGGCCTGTTTGCGACTTACGCGGCGACGAACGAGTGAACGACGACGATTTTTCTCGTTCGTCGAGCGTGTGCTCGCTCTCTCGCGCACCCTCCCCTTCGAATCCTATCGAACGTTTACGTAATTCAAGGCTTTTCGATCGAATGACGAACCGAGGAAAAATGCTCGCCGATACATCCGCTTCGATCTCTTTCTTCCAAAGATAGAACCTGCGGCGCAAGAAATTGACGCCGCGCGGACGCGCTTACATCGGGCGAGTTCCAATTTCGTGTCGAATCTCGCCGGAGAGGCAACGATCGATGGCAACGAGATTAATTTCCGTTCTCGTTTGAAAACCTATCTAAAACCTGTGAAAGGATAGGCCAGACGGATAGAGAGTATAAAGGCAAGCTAGAGGCAGGCAGAGTAGATGGAAGGCGAGATGTCACCAAATTTTCAACAAGGTCGTCCAGGTTTCGCGTCTCTGTCGCAACAGCTTGAAACGCGATAGCTAGAGAGCGTCTAATCCGACGTCGGTCCGCGTGGTTCTCGAATCGCGACGCGAATAGAGGATCTGGCGTCGCCATATACAGACACCAGCGCCGAAAGAAGAGAGGACAAACCGTCGGCGGCGATGCGTTTCGGTGCGTAGCGCGCCTACCGATCCGCGTTCGGATTGCAGTCGATCGCCAACATGGAAGTGGCTGCAGATGTGTGCATTATACGTATTCACGTGCGTGCAATACGCGTACGTACGCGTATCTGTTTGTATACGTATATATAGGTGGTAGAGAGTGTAGGAGCGCTTGGCGCGACCGCGTGCTCTCGCTCGTCAATACTCACGATCATGAAGTGGTGTAAGTGCGTGTGGACGGGCACCAGGAGCACGGGTATGTGGCACAAGGCCGACATTAGCATCTCTACCGGTATACTCCCTACCATTTCGCGTCGTCGTCACGGCACAACTCTATCCGCAGAAACCTGTATTCCGGTTATCTTGCTTTTGCGAGAACGGAGAGACTGGCGGCGTCGCCATCGTAAGAAGGCAAAGGACCTCCTACCACCGTGTCGAACCCCACGGAAACCGTTTCGAATGGATATGATCCTTCGACCGGGGATTTTTCGACGGACCCTCGCCGCGATAACGGGGCTATCTCGCCAGTTATCTGCGCGCGACACGACCTAGGGGATGGAGAATGTATTCTTTGTTCTCCTTGCGCTTTTCGTGATTCGTTCGCGCAGGCTCCTCTTATTATCGTTGAAACCGTAAAAGCCGAGGTTTTTCGTACGACCACGCGTTCTCGATACGCCGTTGTACCCGTTTCCTCGCCAATTTCTTTTTTAAATGTCCACAGTCGCTGCAACTTCGTTCAGACGTTAATCGTTCGATTAATATCTCTGCTACTACCGCGAGAGATTGCTTCGTAGAATTATTTTTGACAAGATGCGTTTCAATTAGAAAGAAATATCATAGCGATCTTATTTCTTACGATTATCACAGCTACGTGTAACAGCATATCGTCAGACGACGTCGCTTATTTTTTAGCAAATCGTGTTCTTCTACGATCAATAAATTTCTTAAATTGAAGAAAAATACGAAACACCGAATAGGAGTGTACGTTATGTTTCTATTTTTATCGCGTAAAACGGTATATTTATTATTCTATCAGTTATGCGTCAGAGGACAGTTATGCCGCTATCGATCTAACCTTAGTTTTACAACAACACCGACTCGAAGTCTTTTTTCTAAAATGTACATTTTTTAAGTCGTGCCGTTATCAACGCGAAGCGGCGATACGCACGACTTCGCATTCCAACGTTGTATTAGCGTCTTCCCTCAAGTAGCACGAGTCCTTTTACGTATCGAAACAAGAGTGAGATCGAGTTACGAAAATCGGAGAACCGCGGCAGAGTTAAACCCGCGATAGCTTTCCAAAGCCAACGTACAATGGTAAAATCGTTGTCCATAATCGTCGAACTATTTCGTTGCTTGGTCAGTTCTCTATCTTGAAATTTTGTAACCTTCCTGCAGTCGGTTGTAGCAGCGTTTAAAATACTGTCTTCACAGTTGGACGTCGTCACAGTTGCAGCATGTAAACAATTTGTCTTAGAAATTGTGAATATCCATTGCTAGGACCAGTCGTTAATGCGATCAGAAGAAAAATAGTGTCAATTTCTTAATAATTAAGAATTTTGTTTTCCTAACGACGAAGAAATTAAAAGCTTAATTTCTTCATCTTCCCCTCTTTCAACGGGGGTTCGTTTTTCCGAATTAAAAGTCAGATTATAAAACGGTTGGAGAGAGACGCGCGAGTAACTTTCGAAGAAATTTCGCTCGTCGATTTCCAGGTCGTCGTGTTGGCGAATCCGGCGATCCGCCGATCGAAACTCTCGAATAGAAGGAATCCACTTCGAGTCCGATAAGTAATGGGGCATCGAGTGACACCTTAACCTGGATGACCGGTATGTACGCGCTGAAAACTCGCACGACTCGCACGCTGGATTAGCCGGTGGATGCGAATTGGTGAGATTCTAGCGCGCGCCTCATCCTCGGTGAAACAGTAGCGACCGGATGTCTAATGAGCAGAGACTCTCGTTTACTCGTTTCTCATTCTCTCTTGCCTCGTCTCTTTTCAAAGGTGCCGATCGTCTAGGTTCCCTCAATCTCTCGATGAGTCGAGAAATCGGACAACGATCCGCGCAAAAACTCGTCGGCTGACCTGTGACGAGAATCTTAACAATACCGTAATTTTTCTCTCGTTTTCACTGGCGAGACAGTCGCGATTAACTTGGACGCGGAGACATCCTTTCAACCTGTCCAACCGGATCCTTTTATCGGAAACTCTTGCAGAGAATCGAAATCATAGTTCGATGTACAGTATTATCGACGAAATTTTACAAGTCACACATTATAACTATAGTTCATCGAGAGTAATTACTTTTGCGTAATAGCACCAAGCTTGGCAATAAGACGAACGACGATCCTGCAAACAATTTTTGACAACGTTTGACTGCATAATACGCGCGTGTGATCCTCTTCCACGAATAACGAAACGACCTACGAGCCTATAGGAAAACATCGCGCAGATATTTCACGCAATTTCATTTATTTCCGAGGAGTATTTCATTTTTGGAGAGCGAAATCACGGTGCATCGCGGCGGAAATTTTAAAGGACATCGAACTTTTAATACGTTTCCTTCCTTTCGTTCGTCGTTTATACGACATCGTAATATTTGCATATGTATCGAAATAAATAAAAACCAAAGAAACTTAACCTGCAAATAACGGTGATCTCGCAGAAGACACTTCGTGACCTACTTGTTGCGAACTAAATTTTTCCTGTCGCGGTTCCTTCATCCTCCATGTGCCGCTTTTAGTTTCGTTTAATTTTCTACCGAGTTCGAGAGGAAAATTCGATCGATCGTCATCGTAGACGAAACATTCGAGTTTAGCATTTCGTCGACGATGGACAAAGGGTTTTGCCATCGTAAGGTGAAAAAAGGCGGGATTAACCGCGGCTGTGGACACGGCGAGTAGAATGTTTTTAAGGAACCGCGTGTGTCAGTGCGAAACGAGCATAATATCGGGCTGCGTTATCGTCGGATGCACTTTGGGCTCGCAATTCGGTGCCCCACTCAACGGTACAAAGAGTTCGTTTACCCCGTTTAGACGTGTGAGCGAGGCCAGCTGCTATCGGTCGATTCATGCGCGACATTCGACGGGAACCGACCGAGACGACGAGAAACCGACGAAGCAAGAGAGAGGGAAAGCCGGCAGAGCGACGAGATAAAGCTGAATTTAAGGCGCGATCGGGGACCCTCTCGAGAACAAACAGAACTGCGACGTCTAGACGATCGTCGCAGATATACAGGGTGTTAATAAATATCGGGGGACATCTTAGCCAGATCGATTCTACGCGTCAAAACAATGAAAGAGATGCGCGACACCTATCGTGCTCGATGAGGCTTAAGAAGATTTTAGCTGTACCCTCTCCTTCATCCGAAACTCGCTGAAACACCTTGCAATTACGGTTAACGATCGGCGATTCTTCAAATAGGATAATTGGGTAGAAATATTTGGGTCAGCTTCAACGTCTTGACCTTGTCCCGTTCTTTTTTTCTTTTTCTCTTTTTTAAGGTCATCTACGATCAAATCGTAGCTTTCCAATGGAAGATCGCTCGATCCTTGGAGGCTGAAATTTCATCCCACGCGAATTTCCTTTCGATATTATTCAGCGCCGTCGTGTCGTTTCGTTTTTATCTCGCGTCATGCGGGCGAAGCTCGATGAAAATATGAAACTATCGGTACACTTGATGATTTCTCGTCTCTATCTTGTAGCAAAGATTTCCCGAAAATCTATCAGATTCTCGTTATCGATCGCGAGCTAAGCGATACCGCGATGTAAAATATTCGAGGTCCGCGGCAGGGTTAAAATTCAACCTTGAACTTTGCACAGAACAATCAAACTTGTTGCATGTTATGAGACACTATGAGTCTTTAACGCTGAAACTATCGATCTTTCGCTTAACAGTACGCCGTACATAGCTAATTAGAATGAAAGCAGTATTCTCGCTCAGGAGAATTCTTACGATCGATTAAAATTCAATGAATCGTCGTTGCTCGATTTAGACAACGTCCGCTTCCCTCTTTGTCGCGCAGAGTACAACTTGGCTTAACAAAAAAATGTCATAACCGAGCCGAGTACAGGTATCGCGAAAGGGCAAGCGTGAGGTTACGAGAGTAAGGCGTTATCTGTATTTTGCGATCGGCGGCGACGTTGCTCCATTTTCTCCGGCCGCTCTGATTGATTTCGTAACGCATTCAGCAACGCTAGCGGAAGAGCAACGTTTTTTTCCCGACATTTGAAATTTTATCGTCCGATAACGTCTCGGCCAGGTTGGTCGACCGGGCAAGTCCGGATATTTGACGGAAGACGATTTATTTTCGGATCGCGCAAAGTGAACGCGAAAGCGGTTCTCCGGTCGATGAAGTAACGGCGAGGAGGAAGACTGCGTGGGAGTCGATCCGTAAACCAGTTTCTTGTTTTAACGCGTACGTACGCTGAGGAGAGAGAGAAAAAAAAAGAACGGGGTTTCGAGTGCGACTTCTCGGTGTTGTTGTCTCATTAGCATCCTCGGAACAGCTGATCGTCGAAGAATCGTCGATCGCTTTCGCATCGATTGTTTTCCACGGAAACTGTATGGTCACCGCGAAGGCGGATATCGGTGTGTAGGCGACACGTAGCTTCGGTACAACGCAATTCCACGGCCACGGATTCCCGTATTCCCGCATGCACGCCGAATGTAACAAGATCCGACGCAAATAAAAGTTCAACATGGCAGAGCTACCGCAACGCTCGAGTCACGCGAATGCAGTGATATATAAAGCCGAGTCTTGCAAGTTTTAACCCCTTCGAGTTGATTCTTGCATCAACGACGAATGCTGTTGCTTGAAATGGAAAGGAATGACCCTCGCCGAACAAGGGTCTGAACCACGTTTAGTATATTTTGGGAGAAAGGCGATTTTTACGTTGTTCAATGAGCTTCGATACAGTCAGCTTGCTTGTTGCGTTCGACGTTACATCGCCTTCCGACGAAATACATTCGTATCTGCAACCTGTGTGCACTAAAACGATCGATAACGACGGTGCAAGCATACCGTACCGATAATTACCAACTTGGACGAAAATTTACTACGGACCTTTCGCTATGGCTGATCATTGCCAAGAGGAATGAAACGATATCTACGTAAAAAAACGGATAATTGTTAAATAAACGTATTTTTCTTCGACGCACACTACGTGAAAAAGATTGGCGACTCGAGTAACAAGTTAACTCGTTAACAGGTTAACGACACTAAGCGAGCGTATATAGATCGTACGATATAATTGAAAAATGTCTTAAGTTTCAGACGAATATGAAAGAATCTTTGTCGGCACGCGTGATTCCTTATTTCAACGTTGTATCAAACTTTTTTCGCGATGATACTAAAAATCTGTTTACTCGTCGCCACGAACGTGGAAGAACCGTGGCGTATTTAAAGCAAGATCGGTAAGAATTACGTAGCAAGAATGGACACGGTCGATGAATCTCTCCGGTCGAAGAAGACGAAAGCTAGCGGTTCGTCGAGTTTATCGCAACGGAATTGACTGCTGGTCGATCGTCGACGCAACGACACGGTAGACACGGCAGACACTGTGAGCTGGTGGACACGATGCGCGTCGAATGACGTTATCACCGCCGAAATAGCGTATCGATAAGGTCGTCTCTCGGACGCGTGGCCAATGACGCGCACGTCTGTTCTCGATAGAATTCCATTAATCTGGCTTACGACGATCGTTCGGCATGCGTCGGTTGCCGGGACGCGCCGGCGGGGGCGTCTTTATTCCCGGTGTAATTAATTCGAGCCCGGGCCTGACGAAATAATGCAATCTTATCGAGCCGGCGGACACGTGAGCACTTGTTAGTTGCTGTCAGATAACGCGTATTTTGGCGGCTAGAGATAAGCGGCTCATTTCGATTTCAGGAAAAACGACCCGACGAAAACACGCGCTCGAGAATCGTTTTTCGTCTGTTATCTCAGAATCGATATGCATTGTTTATTATTAGACTGCGCGCATTTTCACACGCATATCGATAGGTTTCTGCGTGTAGAAATGCACAGAATGCACGTCACATATTTCACGAAGGAGATCCGAGTTTATATACTCAGGTGTCATTGGTTTTTTCACTTCTTAATTACAGGATTATAGTCGCATGCATCCATCGAGGCAATTAGTGACCAGAGTGAGAGTAATCAGTGGGACAAACGCGTATCTACGAGAAAACGGTAAAAACTGGTATTGGTTTAGGAAAGGATACAGCGAGAAGAATACGAATTTGCATAAATATTCTGCGATCTGTTTATTAATTTCTTTATTTGTCTGGAGTACGGGAATAAGTTAGCATCGGTGTGCGAAAGGTTGCGGTGTAGTAAGATATTGTACACAACAATATGCAACTTCGATAAAAAAATAAAAGAGACGTGCTCCGTAAGTTTCACAAGATTTTCGATAAGATTCCTACAATTAGAAATGTCAATTTAGTTATCGCATATTCAACAATCGTATCGTAATATTTTCTACCAGGTATACGTGTTTATACCTAGCTACGATAAGGAACAAAGTAATCGATTATCAAAAATCAGACTTTTTCTTTCGCCCCGTAAACTTGCAATTAAATTACAGAGAGAAACAAGTATCCGAACGCTTTAACTTACTATAAATACGGTGCATATCAACGGAAGAATAGACAGTTTCAGCGAGATTATCGATAAGTCGAACTTTTAACTGATTCGAGAATGTCTTCCGTCCGTAATCTACGATCGCTATCGTTTCGTGCGAAAAAGAAATTGCTCGAAACGAGAGATAACGTAAGTTCGTAGCTAAATCGTATCTGCGTGTTTTTTTAACGTGTCATTGACACGCGAAATGCATCGGCAGCAGGCAAATAAGTCGTCGTTATGCTCGCGCGTTGCATGCCGATTGTTCTCGCCAAAATAATAGCGTTATCGATAAACCGGGAGAAAACAAACAACGAAATCTACGGGCGTATCTACGTTGCACGCAGCACGGCAGAAAATGATAATGCAACGACGCGACGCGTCTGCAGTCTGAAGAAAATCGACGAACGAAACGTCCTGTGCACGGTCCAGATAGATGGGATCTACGAATCGACGCGATACAGCGACGATTAGCGAAATCGATGTTACAACATCGCGCGATAACGTCCAGACCATACGTCCAGAACGCGACGTTCCATTAGATTGCGAATAAAGATTTTCTGCTTCTCAGTAGGTCGCGCAGTAGGAATTTCGTTCTTCTTTTTTATCAAAAAATATACGCACACGAAAAATATATCGCTTTTATTGACATCGTTGGCGACGTAATCGAAGCGTCGATGCGATTACGATGTACGTAGCAGAGTTATCAAAATGGTTGTGCGAAACAAAAGAAAACAGAAGTGGCTACTGTAACGTACTGTAGCCTAATTTCTATTAGGATCCTTATGGAATATATAACAAATCGAATGAATAAGAATTTATAAGTTACCTAAGTCCCGCTTTTACGCAACAGTTTCTGCATGCAGACGTATTTGTATTTTCTAGTCTTACAGTGCAACTATATAGAATTAAATATAAACAAACCTTTTTAAGTACTATTGCAATTAATAAACTAACAAGCTACCATCTATTCGCACAATCCAGCACTTTATTTTATAAATTCTTGTTGCAGACAAGTCGATTTATCATTTTTCCCCAACTTTTTCACAAATTCGTTCTACGTATTTTGAGTCAATATCCTCTGTACGTGTACAATTTTTATAAGATCTACGATATTTATAAACAAAGATGCACTCACCCTCCTTCCAGACAGCCGCTCGATCGTTAATTTACTATTTTCCCGTAGCTGTCGAAAGTAACTTTTGCAAATACTTTCTACATACGGTGAAGCTCCATTTATCCGACAAGACGCGGTGTCGGATAACTGGATCAGTCGGATAGAAGGAATTCCGCTGTTTCTCTCTTCGTCCGCTATTTGTCGTTCGTATAGTTGCGGTTAATTTGCATGTAACAGGATTTTGCTAAGCCGAAATTTGTGAATGCCAAGGCGTGTAAACTTCTATTCGTACAAGCCTTCTATTCGTAAGCGTGGCCTCAAGTCGGATAATAAGAGTCGAGGAACGTAAATTCGGTAAATTGGGCATTGCGAGGAGATCAGTTGGAGTAAATGGATTTCTATAGTACGTCGATCCAATATCCTGTACGAGTAAGCTTTTTTATGACATCAGCAAGCGTCCTAATATTTGCGAATTGCATCTATCGAACGCGGAACGAAACTTCGTCGTCTAAAAGGAAGCTGGCGAACACGATCCGACGACCTGTATTTTTCCGTTTCAGAGGGAAACTAGCAAATTGGTGGCGCGTATCAAAGCGAGATCGAATCTGGCGAAAGGACGGATGAAGCGCCGATGTTGGAAGATCGCGGCACGCATCGAGCGCCGAAATGCAAGAGTGACGGGAAAGCAGCGGCGGAGGCGCAGCTCGCAGATTTTGGACCACCCTGTAGCGGAGAAGTGAGGTAGGTTAGTGAATCGACGGGTGTTATCTGGATGCACGGAACGTGCAGACGGCCAGTACGGAACAACATGTCCGAGTCAGCGAAACAGAGACACTTTAAGCAAAGCTGGCGAATCAGCTTGGCGGGCGGCACTTAAAGCGCACTTTCCACGCACGAGGTGCAGTTTCCTCCGGCGTGCACGCGATACCGAGTTCAACGACGGCGGCTCCTCGACGGCCCTAAACGGCCCATTTTCGTAGAAACTAGAGACGGTGAATCGTCGACCGGTTAAGCCACCGAATAAAAGTGTGTTGCAGCCGGAGCGCGTGTGTTGGAAACGTTAAGATCGCGAAACGGCTGAGCGCGTCTAGACGCTGACGATCCTCGAGCTGACTCGTAGGAAACGTTCCCTCCACGCGTATATTCGACTTCACGGATTTTCGACCACGCGCGCATCGCCTTTCTTTCTTATTCCCTTTTTTCCTTTTTCTTCTTCTTTCTTTCGTCTGTTCTCGGCTGATTTGCCGTCCTTTTCTTATTTTAAGGCAACGCGATAACGATGGACGGTGCATCTTTGACGCGAACAACCGGCTCGATATCGAACTCGGTGAAAATTATCGGATGCCAGATAACCCTTTTTACCAGCTAGCTCTTATCGTTTATCGGATGGTACTTAAAGTGCGATAGCCATCCGAGTGCAGTTTTCGTAGTGTGCGCGGCGACCGGGAAATTTTGTCTCTGGCGGTCGGGTACCGATTAGTGAAATCGTTCCTTATATTTTAAGTACTTTGTTTTCACAGTCGAGCCGTTCGGGAGTGAATAACCTGTAACAATAGTTTCGGTGGACGCGCGTGCAAGCGAAGGAACGCGGCAAGTGGCGACCGATAAAGCCGTATCCGACGCATAAATCAACCTTTACATTGAAAACAATAAATTTCTGTGAATCGAGGCAACGAAAACAAGTCGCCGGCAGGAAGGAATCCGAGAAACCGTGGCGCGATGCGCTCGTCTTCGGTGTCCACTCGTTAAACGTACGGTAGCACGAGCATCGATCGATGGGGGATTATTTTTATCACGATCCAGTGAATTCCACGAGTTTTCGTCGAGCGTGTGCGGACGTCGAGCGGAAAACGAAGACGGGTCCCGACAATACCTGCCTCGAGTCGTTGCAACCTATCAAGCGACAGGCCGTTGAATAACGCGAAAACGTGGAATTTTACGCGAACTGGGTCGGTTCTGTTTCGGCCTGCGATCAGCCAGAAGCTCGCAGCTGTGCATACAACTGGAATCAAGTGAGTACAACTTTGCTATTGCATCGAGCACGCGATATCCCGCGTTTACGACCAAGTTTCCGCGCGGCAAACGAGAACTACGGTTGAAAATGGTCAGCCTTGCGTATGCGAGAATCGCTTTTCAAATTTATCGCACGTACGAAACAACGAAAGAAGTTCGTACTTGTGATATCGTCCGAAACTATAAGCACCGTATAATAAGTATATTACGACACGTAATAGGTTTCGCGTGTTGTCGCGTCTTACGTCGTTAGGAACCATTGAAAGAGTTACCAAATGAACGACGTCTACATGCTTACCTTGGTTCGCAAGGTGATCATTTCCAAGTCATCTTCTGTAAGGATAATCACATAGCGAATGTGAGAACACAATATTCGTTATATGTCACGGACAATAATCCATAAGAGGTACATTTTGTACGAACCATTCTCGTTGTACTCGCGTGTACGATCAATTTCTGAAACGCGTACAAGTCCCACGTATTCCTTTTCTACGTAGTCCGATCGAATACACGGGATTCACTCGACATAAAAACAAAAAAGAAAGAGACCATTTTGTCCGTACAGCGACTAAAGGCTGGACGAAACGTTGCCATTGGTTTTGGGAATTGGGAATAACAAAGTGCGAGCCAACGCGTTGGTTAACGCAGTATTTATGGCCTTAGCCACTGTTTCTCCGAAACGGTGCTTCATGACTCGCGTTTAAAACTGCTGACGATTTCAGCGCGCCTGTCTCATAAGCCGCGCGTATTCGAATTTACAGAGGCGAGAAACATTCGAGACGAAGATAACGAAGCACGTTCCGATGCACGCTGAAAAAAGACGATAGTCAGATAAAGTTGCACCGACGCGTCGGCGAATTCGATTTTACGCGTCAAGATTCGTCGCGTGTAGTCGCGTTCGCTTATTATCGGCGAGTATTGACTCACCTGACCGTCGCGGCTGAGTCAGAGTTGCAGATTGTCATGCGATGCATCGTCGATCGCCGCTCGAAACCGCGTTGAATGAACGCGATCCTACGCTGTGTTGGTATATTTTTGTCGATATTCGCGCGTACATCGACGTATGGCCCGGTTCGAAACCATTCAGCCAAGCCCGATTCCGTTCGCGTCTGGCGTGTACGGTGCACACGCGTGCACGCGCGAGTTGCTACGCGTTGGGATAGGTCGTCGTGTTCGCTAGGACAGAGGGCGCTTTGTTCCAAGAGTGCCTCGAGCGCGTAATCACCACGCCGGTCCACTCTTCCACGTTCCTGCCATACGCACGTTTATGTCTTTCTCTGTACACGACCATTCGTCCCATCGTTCGCAAGACCAGACCTATCGGCAATTTTTTCTTCCACCGCGAGATTCGTTCCGTGCCTCTTTCGAATCTTTGGATTTAGAGGAGCGGACAAGCGACTTTCACGCGAGTTTCAACAATCGATCAGATTACGTAGGGAAATGTATGCACGCGCGTGCGGCGTACTCGCGATTAGATACAGTAACAGCTATAGACGTTACAATATTTGTCGATACGTAGAACAGATTCAATGTTTCTCAATGACTTTATTTTCTACTTGTTTTACGAATACTTCACTCGGCTCGTTTGTGTCTTGCGATTCGATCGAATCAGTAGATCTTCGCGATTTTCTATCTTTATAAATACAGTTAAAGAAACGAAGTCTAAACAGAAGTTTTCTTCCTCTCGGATATTAGCGCTGTTCTTGAGTATTATGACATTTGTGAAATTTAATTTCCTTTTAAAGGGACATTGTTGTCGTTATCTGGAGGATCAACTCCGAATCGATAATAGAATTAGCAGATTCGATGCAGGCCTACTTGATCGAAATCGTGACTTGAAATCGATCGGTAGCTTATGGTATAGGATACTCGATAAATCATTTATATTCAAGTTTCCCGACAAATGTAACGTATGGACGTTGTAATATTTACGGCGATTATTACGTCTCGTACGTTTCAGCGTACTATACGATGATCGCGCATCTGGTAACGAGCGCTACTTAGCCGTTACGCGCGCGTTGCTCTTTCCTCTGGAACGCAGTGTAACGACATAGGGAGGGAAAAAATCCGCGTCTTATTCGAAGCTTGTCACCATGCCCTTGCGCAACCTCCGTCGGAATCGAAGAATTATTCGGCTTGGCATGGACGGTAGCGGCGATTGTTCGCGAAAACAGATTGTTCTTCTGACCCCGTATCCGAACACTGGTTGGCGCAAATAATCGAGAGGGTCGCGGTTCGTGAATCAGCCGGTAGCGCGCACAATATACGAATACAGAGAGTGCGGGCCATTGAAAGGCAGCGAGGCAAACGAGAGAAGAAGAGGGTGAAACTAAAAAGGATAAAAAGAGGAGGAGGTGAAACGGGAGGATTGGGAGGGGAGAAGAGAGCGAAAGAGGAGGAAACGGGAACGTGAACGCGAACGAGAGTGAGAGCTCGGAGCAGCCGTATTTTCGGGTGACCGTGGCCCTGCCCTCGGCACTGGATCGTTTGTGTGCCACTCGGTGCATTCTACCGACACACAGCCAGGAACAAGCCCGCGTGCGTGCAAGTACGATGCACCACACCGTTGCATTTATATTTGGCTGGGAGGGCGTAGTGGGTTCGGTGGTTTGAAGCGTGCGCTCGCGTTTATATCCGTGCGTGTCTGTCCGCGTCTGCGTGACCACGTTACACACACAGAGGACATATATACGTACGTACACGAACGTGCATACGCTGCTTTTTGCATGCGCGCACCAGAAGAAAGAGAGAGAGAGAGAGAGAGAGAGAGAGAAAGAGAGAGAGAAAGAGAAAGAGGGAGGGAGAGAGAGAGAGAGAGAGAGAGAGGGAGAGGGTCAGTGGTTTCGTCGGTTTTATTATTCGGCACTGTACGCCAACTTAACCTAGGTCAGTGTGGTAAAAAAGCTACACGTTCGGCGAGTTCGCAGTACGGGCGGAGTGCATCAAAGCGAGAAGGGGCAACGGGAGAAAAAGAAGGAAGCGACGCGACGTGTGTGCGTGCTTCGTACTGTTGCCAGCGTAAGCGCCCTCGTACTTATGCACGCTCGCGACAAATAATCGTGCGCGACACATCCGCCGCCGAACCGGCCTGTTCGATGCAACTCGAACGCTCGCTCGTACGTTTTTCGCTCTCCATTACATTTTTCGTAATCTAATCTCTTCGTTTTAAGTCATAGATACGGCTCTTGTAATCGTATCTGAAAGTGTTTTCACGTTCGCAATGAAAACGTTGTTCACTTCGCTGCGATGTAATTGGCAAAAAAAAAAGGAAAGAAAAAATGCAGAGGACAGAGAACATAACAAAGCACAAAGGGGAAAAAACAAACGATTCGCGAGATTCGCGATAGCGTGGAACAATATGCTGTTCGATATCTTCTCTGCTTACGTACAAATGTGTAAAATACGTGTTTATTACAAACATTACGTTACACGTAAATATTTCGCATCGGGAAAAATTACTCGCGCTGCTCGTCAATTTCCATCCTACGACAATCTGCCACGCTAAAAGGAGAATTGAAGGAAAGCAGAGAGGTGGAGGTGGTGCGAAACGAAGGTTGAACGGTCGATCGAGAGTGGCAAAGTGCCGAAAGCTCGAAAGCGCAGAGTGGTAGTAGGAGGAAAAGCGTGAGAGGGAAAGAAAGCCGGCGGGGACGAGGAAAAAGGGTGAGAGAAGGACGGTAGAAAAGGGGTGGAAGCGGGAGTTGCAAGGACCACGAGCATAGATGGGGTCGGTAGTTTCGCCAGTTAGCCGGGTTTAAAACAGCTGCCAAATTTCCCTCTCGGCCGGGAGAGTGAGAGTGACCCATCGAGAGCGAGTGTGTTCCACATCGTGTTTCGCAGCGATACAAGCCGGCGCAGCCGGCTGCACATGCACATGCACATGCACCAGCGTACGAACACGTAGCCACGAGCATGCACATGCACCGATGCAGGCGGTCGAGCTATTTGTGCGCATCCATGCGCGCGCTCCTACATAAGCGTCTATGTGTATGCACTGTACTATAGCCAACTATGTAGGTGTATGAACGAACGCGTAGCACCCATCCGTGAGTACGTACGCCGTTGCACGTGTGCAACCTACATGTAACCGTGCAAATGGCGTACACACACGAAAAAGCACGTGGCAAGTTTCGAACGCGTTCACGGGAACATCGACCAAACGAACAAAGTATGAGTGAGTATCCGAACATTGGGTACGAGGGTGTGTAGGCGCGTCTGTGTTTGCTTCGTATGTCGCTGGTTACAACTCGAATACATGCGCACGGACGACGCGACGCTTCGCAGGCGTCTCGGTGTCTGCATGCATATCAGATGCATCCACTGCACGCCGATTCGAGACTAGACTACGCTTACCGAAAGACGTAACTCGTGAGCATTGTTAGAATTTTCCGTAGAGGTTTTTGATGCATTCTCCGATCCGCGCTGAGATGTGGTTCGATCGTAAGTCACCGTAGCTAGATCGTAAATAGATTTTGGAATTAGGAAACTCGTCAAACTGACGGGTTTCAGGATCGCTGGTTCTGTGATTAGGGAAACCGCGTACCTAGATGTATCTCAGATATTTGATGTTAATATTTATAGGAATAGAACTGCGATTATATGCGTATCTATCTATTTTGGGTGAATGGAAGGCGTGGAACTCGGAAGAATGATTCATTGGCTATACCGATGTCGTGTAAATATTCCTTTGTTGTGGAAACCTTTTCGAAGCTGAGGAAATAATTCGATCGTTATTAAACTACGGATGTTCGTACAAATTCATATTTTTATGAACACGAGTAAACAAAGATAGAATCTAAATCGAGCTTTTTCACGCCCTTTAAACGTCATAACAAATACGCAACTTTGAATATTATGTATATCGTTAAATGTTACGCGCCTTGTGTATATTTTTCCATATTTACAGTTTCCATAAATGCATAAAAATGCACACTCTACTATCGCCGCTATATCGTAACAAGAAAACTGTGTTTCGTCGATCGTAGATTTTTATAACGAAAGGATATCTGTGCAACATCAGTCATTTTAGTAAAAAAAAAAGAAAAAAAACTGACTGACACTGATTTGCTTCTGAGCTCTTCGTATCGCTTTAATTATAATCCTCTACGTATAGTAATATCTAGTAGACACATACTACAGGTCGGTAGTTGTAATCTTAAAGCATCGAGAAACAGCGAAACACCGTTTGATTGAAGAAAGCTGAAGTCTTTAATGCATAGGATCAAGCAGATAGGCTGTAACAAGACGATGCGTGAGACTCCGCTATTTTATGCACTCGTATAATATTTCTTCTTTATTTCCCTTTATTGATCTAATTGTCCGTGACCGGTAGAACTCTCGTGTCATAATCGATCGACAAGATGAAGATAGCTCGCAAATTCTTCCGTCTCTCGCTTTTCGACCCAAACTCCATCCGAAAAGTTCATTTTTCCTTGGCGAAACACTACCTTAATCCTTTCAATTGATCTGCAGCGGACAGCGTATCAAAATAACGTAGAATTTAATACCAACGATTCGGAGTATAATTATTTCCTTGTCATTAAGATTTCTTGCGTTCTTGGTATCAGATGCAAAGAACACACGCTTTGAATTTTTTCCAGGAAATAAATATTGATCATGGCGTTACATGTAATAACAGCTAAGATGTGAAATTTATACTACCATTGTATATATTATCCGTCTCGCGCTGTGTTCTCAGCGAGTTGAACAATAGCTGACGGAAAGGTACCACGAAACATTTTCAATCGAAACTACATTCACGAGAAAGATACGTTTAACTGTACAGCCTATATTGAATGTTTATTGGCGTTTTATAATTAACAAATTTCCTCAATCTGCAGAAAGAATGGTTGTCGACGACATACACGAATGTAGAATTTTTCTGAAAAACTGAAAAATCCCTTCACTTGTTAAACGAAGCGTGAAATCAAACATCAGAATTCAAGCAGAATGTGGCAGATCGAAGCGGAATAAAGATACGTAATGCGATATACGTCAACCATGTACCTAATATGTATAACCAGCTATAGAATAGTATGTACATGTAGCATCGATATCGGCCGTGTATGTGGCGAATGTCGTGAATAAGTGGCTCGATACTCCTTGTGTCGTGGCTGAAAGATTCGTCGGTTCCGTAAGTAGAGCGGAACGTCGTAGGCCACGCAATACTTTCGGCGCACCTGTCGAACGACATTCGGAAGCGTCGAGTTCACGGATGCAAAAGTTGAGAGTCGCTGGGGTTTACTATACACGTTCGACGGAAAGTAGAGAAGCCCGAAATGCACGGACATTGGCAGTTTCTGGGACTAGAGCAACAAGTAGTAACCGCGTTTATATCGGCGCCGTTGGCTACGTAGTGGATGCACAGTAGGTATTAGTATATATGTAGGTGCATATATAACGTAACCGAATATATAGGTCGACTGGAACGCGACGGCAGCTGACGCAGCAGCGGCAGAGCCGCAGCCAGTTTAAAGCGCAGTCAGTTACCCCCGAAAATTTTCCAAGTCGTACAAAGTGGGGGTAGTCCGTTGACTAGCGGCAAACCACCTCCGAAATACATAGAATGTAGCATGTACCCGTGGCCGCTCTCTCTCTCTCTTATATACCTTACTCTATCTACATATGCTACTGTCGATCGCGTCCAATGTCGCGCAGCAACAGTTTGCCAGCAGCAGGCGCAAAAATCCTGGCGAAAATTTTTACCGGTGGCGCTTTACGTTAGCCGTAGCCGGTGCATTCGATTCGCTCTCGCGTAGAAATTACACCGCCACCGGGACCTTCTATATAGCCGTTCAGTTTCTATTATACCGTTCAATTTGTTCCGTTTTGCGAGCGTAGGCACCGCGCACGCTTGATTATCGATAAATCGATTAAACATCGACGTTCAACATCGACTCGCGTTATCGAAAATATTCAACAAAATTATCATTGGCTCGATTACCATAAAGGCGTGATTACAATAGAGACAGAGAGAATTACACGAGCGGACGTAACTAAAATCGGCAGGGGAATAAAATGCCTCGTTGCAAACTGGTCAAAGCTAAAATCAGGTTCATGTTGCATTGAATTTCCAGTGAATTAAGCGCGCCGAAGGCCGTCTCTCTTTCTCACTCTCTCTCACACACACACACACACTCTCTCTCTCTCTCTTTCTCTCTCTCGATCTCTTTTTCTCTCTCTCCGCGCTCTTCGATAATTTTCGGGAAATTAGCCGTTAATAACGACGAAACGCGGTTAACCGAGTCTTTTCGCGAACAAGCCCGACGATTAAGCGCGTTATTCGATTAAACGTCAATTAAATACGTTCGCGTACCGGTGTTGGGGGGTGTAGTGGATAGAACGACGCCGATCAAACCGTTGGAACTACCGTGTTTCATTACCGTGATACACGTATCATCGATACGCGGTTCACCCTGGTTTCCAAGAAACGACGAAAATCATTGCGAGCGTCCGTCCGGTCGTTGACTTTATTTGTACCTGTGCCAAGCGGCGACCGACGTCGCCGGCACCTACTACTACGATATGTAGATGCCACGCTGTACATATGTACGCGCGGCTCGTACCTCGCGCAACAAGTAGGTATCGCCAAAATATGGCCAGACGACCGGTGGAAGAGCCAACGCGAGAGACGAGAGAGGAAACGATGCTTCCCCGTTCTCCAGCTTTTCCTATTCCTCTCGCGATTCGGCAGATTCTGGATTTTCAACGACGTGTAACGCTACATAGAATGCGCCAGACCTTTAACCTTAAACCCTAACATTTCTGACGGCTGGAACTATCGAGCAGTTCATAGAAAAATGGGGCAGGTTGAAATCTACGAGATGAATCTACGTAAAACACGAAATAAAATTTATTTTACTTTTGAAACACAGTTGTCGTGTTCCGTCCTCCATAAAAATACAATGGCAAACGAAAGAAAGTTCACAGGATAAAAGGGCGTAAGTTTTACTATAAGTTAAATGGTAAATTAAATTTAATAACAAATCGATAATTTTGCAAAACGGATTTATATTTAATAAGAGCAACGAGTAAATGTATTTTCCTAGAACGACTTACTTTCCCGGACTATACCCTCCATCGTACGTCTGTCTTTAACCCGAAAAGAACACCAATCGTGGTGTTGCCAAGTGCTAGCAGAGTGGAAAATTAACTTAATTCCTAGACGTATGACCGGGTGCGCGCGCGAGTATACCGAGAAAGTTTGCCGAGTTATCAGTGCATAGAATCGTTGGCGCCGCTCCAACTAATTACAAATTAGTTACAAAGCTTGCCGAGATTCGACTTTATCGATTCGTAATGACGCGTTTAACCTCATCGGTCCGATATATAGGGGATCGATCCGCGTCTTGCCTTTGCAGAGAGTAGATCTGCCTGTGTCTCTCTTGGCCGCTTTCTCTCGCTCTGTTTGCCCTTGCACCTACCGAGGAATTATGGCAAACCTTTCCACTCGCATTCCTCGCGAATCGCAGCTAGGATTCGACGATTTCCAGTCTCACGATCTTCTACACGATTTGAATGCAGCGAACGTTCCCGCCAACGTTTGCGTACCGAGACTGTTAAAATTACGTTTCAACAATTTCGATCTCGATCTCCAGCATTTCGATTTTGTTCGCCAGGGTTAAGGTTTCCTTCCAACTTCAACAAATGTCCCGTGGAACGTTAAACGAACGTTTAAAACGATCGCGAGCAAAGTTTGAGAGCGTTCCAGCGGCTCGCAGGAGAAAGGCGATGATTCGTTGGCTATCCATTGCTTATCCACGCAGGAGTAACACCGCGTGCAAGTACTACTTACGTAATACCAATTACAGAGGCTACGACACTTACGGATAAACATCGGTTCGTCACCGGCGTTTATGCATGCGTTACGGCGTCGGTGTCAGAGCAGAGCCGAGCTCGCATTTACCATCGCTTGGAGAACCCTTTGGCGCCCCTCGTAACTACGGATGTTTACGTAAATACATATCTTTATCGATACGATTAAAAAGAGCAGAGCAGCTAGCGTATAAAAGCTCGCTTTATCCGCTAAATGTAACGGAGAGCATTATATTTTAAATATTTTACACGATTTGCATATTACGCGCGTTCTTAACAATTCTTCAAACGTAAGGTACTGCGCGATAAAGTCGTAAATGCATAAAAAACTGCGGTCTAGGGATAACACGTGGCTGAAATAAGACCTATAAACGAAATTTAATAGCTGGACGATGTGAAGATTTTTGTTCTGTACCTGTGCTCCAAGTTTTTCTTTTTTTCTTCTTTTTATCGAAAGATATTCATGAGTATATAGGTATACGTATGTGTAATTATACCATACAGGAACCGTGTCTAATTAGACCACGAAATTGTGAAATCTGGATAAAGGTTGCTTCCGTAGAACCGTTCATTTTTCATTCGAGGATGAATAAGAAAGAAATAACTGGAAAGAACAAGTGAGAGTCTCAGCTTGTAACTTATCAACTCGCTAACATCGTTTTAATTACTAAATTATAGTGGAAGAGGGATGTGCTCGTATCTAAGTTACAGTAACAACCGTGACGCCACTTTGCCCTGACGTCATACGATCGGCTTCGACGAAATTCGCGACTATCGCGTTTCCAAGTGCGTTACGAATCGCGAGGCGCACGTTTCGTTGCCTCGTTACGATAATACGTATCGCCGGCTAATGAAACGAATTACGTAATTTGCATAATCGATACAATTATCGCGAAATTAATTTAAGTAATTGCCGACGTGGAAATTTCTGCTCGCGAGCAAAGTTAATGGGCCAGCATCGGGATGCATCCTGCAAACGATTCCTGTTTTCGTTGCCGACGTAAACGCGAAAATCCAGCGTTTGTTCTAATTGAATTAATACATCGGTAATGCATTGTAAATTGCATGGAACTTCACAGTATTACGAAACGCGCGAAAAAACGCATCTTCGAACTTTACGCTTGTTCTCGGTGAACGAGTTGCACGAAGCTGGTAAAACAGAATTTACATCGAGGATACCGAAGATCGGCTTAGGTTAGGTACACGGTTGCAGCGTGAATGCAACCGGCTCGTTCGCGTCGCGCTGACGAATGCCGCAGTCGGCGTCGTCTCCGACGGGCCGGATAACTCTCGCGTCGTTGGCGTCGACAACGTGACGCGTGACGTCGAGCGTAGAGCGCGAACGTGGCGATAAGCAGAGATACGGTCAAGGCCGGCTTGCATACCGGTCTGTCTGTCCGTTCTCTTTCCTGCACCGCACCGGCTCGACACCGGAATTAACGCGCGCGACCGTACACGCTCGATACGACGTCACGCTTCGATCTGGACGACGAGGACGATGAACACCACGAAGATTACAACGATCGTGTCAATGACGAGCAACAGACGATCGACGAGACGACGGACTAGAGGGAGTCTTGCACGCTGTAGAGTGGCGTAAGGCCATGGTTACAGCGGATGCGTATTCGGACGAATGAAACGTCTGAAAACTGCAATAACTGTATATTACAAACTATACATACACGCGATAACGTCCGTAGGTATTTTTAGACGACTAGTTTAACATTTTTCCAAAGATCGATATTTTTGTAATAGTATTTTCAAAGTTACGACGGACGAACACTGGCTACAAAATGTATTTGCACACCGCTCTATTTGTTTATTTATTCGTTCGTGTAGTGTACCGATCAATCGAGCCAAAGTATTTGAGGTTTCGCATCATTCGGTATTTTCGTGCGACCTTATAGATTTTATACTGTAAAGGTGAAACATGAAACCTGATAATAAAGGAAATTGCATCATTGCGAAATAAAGGTACATGTACGAAAATATCGTCGTGGCACCGAACCGCGATCAAATACTCCGATAAATTGCAACTGAAACAAAGTCATATACCTTCGTCGTCCAAATTTCGTATTTACCTATAACGACACTTACGATCTACACGAGCTTATACAATGTGACTAGAAAGATTTCTAACGTTCTAACGTTCCAACATTGAACAAACCTGTTTAAAGTCTCGCTTTCTCGCGTATATCTATTAATAAATTTTAACTATTGTTCGCATGGGTATCTGCCATCGACCGAGTACAAATTGGCGAAATAAACTCACGAAAATCGAATTAAAGAATATATTTTACATATCGCGAATAATTTACAAGCGTCCGAACATGTTATCAACGGCAGCGTAGATACGTATTTGATTACATTGACGTATTGAATTCTTGGAAACGTCAATTCGTCCGAATAAGCGTCCACTGTAACCATAGTCGAAGAAGGCCGGCCTCGAGAGAAAAAAAAAAGACTCGTCTCGATTCGTTTCGCTTCCCCTCTCAAGCGTGCTTCGAATTCGGCGCGGCCTTCGTCAGAGGAGCAGCGCGATTGGTCCGACTGACCCACTGCCACTGACCTTGAGCCCATCCACACACCGACCGTACCAGCTCCCTCATCCAACGCTCGGACTTTCGGCAACATGTCCGACCAAACACGATGCGGCCGTTTCGAGGAAGCCAGCGAGAAGGAAGAGACTGTCTGTCTGGCGGATTTGCTCCGTTTCCACGGAAATTCTCTCGCCATGTGCAAAATCGATCAGCTGATATTCCAACGAAGGATAATCGACGTCGAGTGAAAATGATATATTTTCGATTTGTTCGCTGTCCGGGAAAGAAACAAATTGTTAAGATTCGTAGCAGGATATTCGTTTATACTTTGTTCCGTTATTCTTATTCCTTCGCTATTCTCCTTGCTAATTGCGATCTTCGGTTTAGATGCGATTTTAATTAGATGTAACCTTAGATAATGCCAGATATAGTCGCTTGCTAATTGCGCTCTTACTTTGTTCAATGTTATTGCAAATAGCAAAGTATTTTCACTCGGTGTAGCGACGAGTGGAATAATGAAATTTATGCAACAGGAGAATCGAAGACGCAAAAATGTGTAGAATGCACGTAATACGCAGAGACGTATGAAACATTCAGTCTGCCTATAGATAGATAAAACGTTTTCTATCCAAGCTGTATCTTTTTAATTGTGCTCGTAAAAGATATGAATTCGCGATCTATGTACTAATTAAGTGTACAAAAGGTGCGGGTAAGATAAATTTCTTCCAAGCTTCGTTGCACACGGTCGTTTCGACGAACAGCGGAATAAAAGAAACGCGCGAAGGTAACGCAAGGAATCGATCGATTATAACCGACTTAACACGGAGAAAGAATTTCGAGAACGAAAGATTCCGTTCGACTCGATAACGCGTAGATAAGATCGTCATTGTCCCGTGCGTTCGCCTTCCTTTCCTTTCATTTTATTTGTGCCCGATAAATAATTCATGCTCCTTTTCGAGGGAACAGCGTGTACCTCGTAACCTTGTCGCGCTCCTTGATCCCGGCTCGAGTGAGACAACGCGGTCGCCGTCTCGATGATCGTTCGAGGGCGCGAAATTCGTGGCGAAGGTTCGCCGAGGGTCGATGTGAAACAGAAGGACTCGATACGAAATCGTTTCCCATGCACCAGGCCTTGCGCGTTGTCTCTCTCGCGTTTCTCTTTTCTTTCCTCCTTCTTTTCATTCTCTTTCTTTTTTTCCTTTTTCTTTTTGGAGCCACCTAAGAGCGTTGTTGTTCGCGCCTTGAAAAATTTCGAAAGTGCCGCGCTCGATCGATAACCGCGCGTAACTTTCGCCGATGAAGATCGCGTTGGAAAAATTGGTAAGAAACAAAGATGGATAAGAGGCAGGCAAAAAGGGACACGTGTGACGAAAGTTGGGCACGTTCGGTGCGTTCGACTCGAATCTAAAACGTTGACGAAGATTTGGTGTGCGTGGCTCCGCCTCCTACTCCTATCCAACCCATTCTAAACAAATGAATCATGCTCCAAAATGGCCGACTGAATTTAGACGTCACGTGGCATCGACGTACGTGCCCGCACGCACACACACACACACACACACATACAAACACACACGCACACGCACACGCAAACAACCGTGTATCCGACCGGAGCAGTTCAAGCTGCGGCTGTGAAGAAGAACTCACGCATAAAATGCCGACCGTTATATCTTGTTCGAGAGCTTATGAATAACGCTCCTTTGCTCCCCGCCCTTTCGAGTCGTCGCAGATTGACTATCCTCAACTTTATCGATCGATCGCGCGATAAACGTCGCTCGTGAGACTTTCGATTCGCGAGTGCAATTGCTATACGGAACTCGTTTAGCGAATCGGCTAACACCGCGAAACGGAAATTAGAGAAAATCGGTGAAATTATACACGATAAGCACGGATAACGAAGCTCTGTCGCCAGGGTTAAAAAAAGAAAATGTTTAAAACGGAATTAGCCACTAGACGGTACTAAAATTTCAAATGCTCTAATTAACCAATTTAGCCATAAACCGCTTTAGCCATAAAACGTCGAAAGTTTCAAAAACGTCGAATCAACGTCTTCGACCAGTGAACGATCATGTACGTAGACAGCTCTGGTTTAGCCGGTCGATTTTGACGAACGCGAGCAAACGACGCGTTAAGAAGAAGACGCTCGTACGTAGTAAATCGTAAAGAAAAAAAAAAAAAAAAAAAAAAAAGAAAAAGAAGAAGAAAACGATCCATAGACGAACGTGGATCTAATCGTGAAAAGCGTTTGAACGAAGTCGGAGGCTACAGTAGGCGTAGATTTTTCGGTACGTGTAGCCAGACATTGGCTCGCAAAGAGAAAGGCAGCGGTAGGAGCTGGCTGCCCACATAACGACGCGCTAACTTGGAAGGCCGGTGGAAAATTTAATGTCAAGTATACATGGAATTGGTTTTGCGAGATTAAACGGCAATGTCGGTACGGTCAAATGGTGTGCCCTTACTTCTCGTTTCCGCGGCGATCAGCGCGCGTGCAAAAGCGCACTCGCCAGCGTTTGTGGGGAAAATACACCAATTTCGCGCGAATTGCATAACCGTTCGCTCGTCTTTGATCGTTGTCGTCGGTTGTTCTCGTCGTTGGCTCCGACAGTCGGCACAGAAGGCGTCGACATGGGGCGTCCTATCTAATCAGCCACTTTCGACTGCCATCTTGAAACCCGAAGCACGCCGTGCCCCAAGATTATCTAACGAATTTCTAAACCGTCCGTCCGCCCGCCTCAAGGTCCGGCGTGATCGCCTCTTTTACCGTCGTGATCCCCTTCTCCGTCGTCTTCCTCCTTCCACCCTCTCCGCCCGTCGATCTCCAGCTATTCCGAGTGGTCTTGCGTAAAGTTTGAAACGATACGCGAAAAATATAGGCTTATCCATGATAAGATAAGCCAATAAATGTAATAGATAGGACTTTCGACTTTCAGCCAACTATCCTAACCGAACATAGGATTCACAGGGACAAACATGGTCGGCCATAAGTTGCGGCCACTGATAATAAATATTTGGTATCTATGCTTTTCGCTGATTTCATTTCCTACGTATGTTACTATGAATCTGTTATACTTTGTTCGTATCGTACGTGTCTCCTAATGCAAAGCAACAAGCGTAGTAAAGTTGGTTGGAATTTTTCAATGGATGTATATTATATACATGTTATATGGATGTTATATATATGCAATTAATTCTACCGAGAAATTCACCGAAAATTACGACGAAATAGCCGGTACAATTGTTAGAAATGGTCGTAGCGTACGATTTAATATAAAAACATATGTAAAATATCGAAAGTCTATAACGTTCGTGACATTTAGCGAATGGAAGAAATTTCTGTTTGAATTTTGTTATGGATTTGTAACACGCTCGCAGTCTTTGAGAGGTAAAAAAATATTTCGCGTAGCTGCTATAATACACAGTACGCGTATCTATCGGATGCTGCGATGTAGAGAGCTGTGAACACATTCGCAATCGGTATACGTAGAAGCGGATGACATACTATTCGCGAACAGCAGCGACGATGCCCCTTAAGACGGTGTCGCGAAACGAAACAATTTTTCTTCGGCTACACGCGAAGCGCACCGCTGTATATTGCGTGCATAAGTAAAGAGAGGAAAGAAAGAAAGAGAGCGAGTTCAATTACTGGAGGTAAGAAAGAAGCGGGCGGATTAAACGCGGCCAGATAAAAGTTATAATCGCGTTTATCGTAGATGCACCCATTAATGGGATGTTCACGGTCAATTTAACAAGATTTTATCGTGACTGTAACCGCGGCCAAACGATGCGTATTTTCAGTTAATAAATTATAATAATTAATAGACGATACTGGAGGATGTAAATTTCAAAGGCCGCAGGTTCGAGCTGTGTATCGCGTGGCGGTCGCTTGGAAAGACGTCGATCCGCGTGCAACTGTGTGCTGCAGTTTTATTCGCCTCGTACGTGCCCGGATGTTGCACGCCACGTATTTATTGTTCATCGATCTCCAGAAAAACTAGCAAATGGACGCGGTGGCACTGTGCGTCGTAGCGATTAGCTTTTAAATTTCAAATCGCAGCAGCAACTGCATCAAATTGTCTCCTATTAAAAGTGTCATGGCCACGGTGGCGTGCGGAGGAGCGGGGAGGAATGGATCAGGCGGGTTACCAAACGTCTGCGCGCGTGTTCTCTTGCGTGAATCGCCGCTGCCAGCCTCGCAGATGGAAATGTAAGCGGCCAGTGAAAAATCTTAGAAACGTTTGCGGTTTATCGTTTATCGTACCTGCAAAAACGGTCAAATTTTTCCCACATTTTAAGCAATAACGCGTCCCTTTAGTCGGAAGATAGACTCGCAACACGATGGTGCCGACGTTACAATAGATGATTCATAAGTACGTTGATTTATTGACGAATGAATATTTAATCGTTTGTGTAAAAACACTCGTCCACAGCTTCTCGATTTCATTAGATGTGATTCTTTCGCGATATAATTTCAAACACGTATAGAGAAATTACGTAACTAATAGAGAAATGAAGATATTATACCTGGAAGAATTAAGGATGCTAGAATATTCTTTTGTTCTCTGTGAAATATGGAGAGTCTTTGTTACGAGACCCCCGATTCGCAAAGTAACGCCAAAAGTCGGAGCTATTCTTTTCATCGAAGCTGCTCGTTGCACAAGTTTTCGTGGAAACGATCAATTTCCTATACATGGCGCTCGAAATTTTAGCAAACGAAATTTGTTCGACTGGCTGGAGAAACGTAGCGAGGCGTTCTTAAGCTGAATTCTAGAAGGATCGCGTTTTACGAGGAGAAGGCTGACAGGAGCGGGACTAGGAAATCGATAAAACTCGCATGTAAGAATGCATTAAACCGATCTATGACCGTAAGACAAAGCAATGCGACTGGAACAGGTTCCGGGGAGCCGAACGCGTCCCTATACGTATCGTGGCTTTACGAAATGAGCAAACGTTCGCTCTAAAGATAGTAGTTGATGTCTTGGAGTAACGCAACGCGTTAGACTTGCAGTCGCGCTAGCAAAATAAAGACGAAATTCACGAAACCTTTAGTCGATTAAAAGAGAAATTTCTCTTCGTTGTTGTCAACCGAGCGATACGAAGTACGTTACGTCGATCAAAAGCTGTTTCTTCGTCATTATATTAGAATACTTTATCTACCGACATGTCCAATATTTCCACTTATATATTTTTACAATGTTACACACATTCCTTTTTTATATCCCAGCGTCCTTTCTTATATATCGTCGTTGCGGAATGGCAGATGGCCGAGTTCTCGATCAAATTTTCAACGTCTATAACTCTCTGGAAAAATGACAAAGCCACACACGAAGCAAATAAATAATAAAAATTCGCCCGCGGATTCGCACCGAGTCGCAGACGAGACCTGACGTCATTTCCAAAATGCATCGAATTCTTAACATTTAGAACGTTCGACGTCTGTAATTTTTTCCAAAATAATCTCGCATCCATATCCGATACATATCCTCTGAAATAATCCAAATAATCTAAACAATAATAATAATAATAATAATAATATCTTTGTCCTCGCCATAAATAACAACAAATAAAAACGTGCCACGGAGCGCGCAACGTTTGGGCGCGACTTTCAAAATGTGCGCCAAAATGTAAGCGAGATAACAGGTCTGGCTTGGTGGCTGATCCAGAAAACGATTACAACGACGAAGCGAAACGATCTGACAGAGAAACTGTAAATCGAATGATCGTACGGTGGCACAAGCTTCTCATTACAATGCCGTGTGATCGGTCGTAAGAAAAGAATAGCGGTTCGAAGTATGTACATACTACTCATAACTGGCGCTCGTCGTTGGTACACCGGAGTGACCGTGCGTGAGCGGTTGAACGTCGAGAACGATGGCAGTGACGAAGGTAATGGTGTAGTGGTCGTGGTCGTGGTCGTAGCGTCAACAACAACGACGACAACGACGACGACGACGACGACGACGACAACGACGACGACGACGACGACGACGACGACGACGACGACGACGACGACGACGATGAAAATACTGGTAGAAAGACGAGGATGACTATGGTGACGGTGGCAACGGGCGAGAACGACAACGTCGACGACTATGACTACGCTAGGAGAACGACGACGGCGGCGACTACGACTACGACTACGAGAGGATCGACAATGAGAACGGCGAATAGGTGGTACGTAGTGGTAGTGGTTAGGCGAGTAGAAGAAGGTCGCGTGTGTTGGTTACGTGGACGATACACATAATGGAAAAGGTGTAGTGGTGTTATAGTAGTGGTAGTGGCGCGAGTCGGTGGTGAGGAGGATAGCGGTGGTGTTGTCGGGCGGTGGTGGTGGGACGAAGATGGTGGGGTGGTTGGATGGCGGCGCTCCTAGCGCGCAAGCCGCACCGTCCGACGCGGATGCAGTTACGGGAGCGCAGCGCGACCCAATGCAACTCGACGAACGTCGCATATCCGGAGCCGGATCAAACGTCGAGGCCTGGGCAAGTGGTGCGTGTGCGTGTGTCGCTTCATCTCCCTCTCGCCTGTGCGCCCGTGAAACACGCGAGAGAGAAACCAAGGGGGAGTGACGGGGAAAAGACGGATGCGAGAAGTAAAGCCGAAAAGAAACGAACGAAGAAAATGAGAAACGGTGTTTCCCTCGGCGGTGCGTAAGCGCGTCTTCGAGAAAATAAAAAGAAAACGGAAGACGAACGAGCAGGAAGGAAGAAAGAAAGAAAATAAAGGGAGAAGAAAACGGTGAGAGAAGAGCGACGGAGAGAGAGAAGAAACCTGGCGAAATAACCTTGTGGAACTCGTGCAACAAATACATTAAGCAATCTCGTTGTTGTTTCGCTCCTCCGATCGAGACGAACCGCAGTTGTCGTCGTCGTCGCTGCTGCTGCTACCGCTGCTGCTGCTGTTGCTGTTGTTGTTGTGCACGCGCGCCGTGATTCCGCGCTTCGTACTCACGCCCTCGCTGCATAAACTTCTCGTTTTTCGCTCCGTTCTTGCGGCCAAGGCGTACCGCTACGAGCAAGAAAACTACTCGGTTTCAAGGGAGGAACCATCGTCGGCAAGTAGAACGATCGACGGATCGTACATATCGCGAACGATCGGAGAAATAAAAACGGAGCCGGTAGAGGCGGAAAAGCAGTGGGAGAAAGAAATAGGAAGACAAAGGTGGAACGAGCGAGTAGCGAAGGAAGAACTGGCCGGTGTTAGGATCGTCGTTGGTGGCAGTGATCGTAGGAACGGTGGCAAAACGCAGATCCGTCGGTGAAATTCGCGCGCGCCTCCAATTTCCTGTGGCTCGGATTGCCGAATCGAATTCGTGGCGGAGGGAACGGAAGACGGAAGACGGGAAAGGAAAACGGTAAAAGAGCAAAGGGTAAAAGGAAAAACGAAGGAGAGGGAGAAAGAGGAGAGTACCAGCGACGCTGTCGAGGATCGGAAGGATCGAACGGAGGAGAGCAACAGGCTCCTAGCGTGGAAGGAAGACGGTGGAGGGGAGGCGGTACAACTGGAGAGTTCGGTGCAACCGTCGATTCCATTTCGTTAGTTCGCGCTCGGTCTCCTTTTTCGTACGCGTGTCAGTCTACGAGCGGAGCTACGTTTCTCGTTGGAGACCTTGTCGGTTCGCGGCCGTCGATCGTTTCGCGGTCGCGCCTGTGTTACGTTCTTTGTCTCGTTTCTGTTTCTCGGTGCGTGAAAGTATAAAACGACGCCGGAAAGAGAGGAAGAAGCACAGAGAGAGGAAGGAGGAAGAAGAAAAGGAAGGAGAAGAGGAAGAAGAAAAGGAAGATCGCTATTTAATTCGAAGGAAAATGTCAAGGAAGATGCGCGACGAGCGCGGTTACCGGCTCGACGCGAGAGTGGCGAGCCGCTACCAACCATTCTGAGGACCGAGCGCATCGCCGATCGTCACGCGAGAAGGAAGTGCAACCCGTGATTCTTCCTGTCGTGAGAGTGAGTACCGGCGATGATTGTTTTTCTCGTTCCCTGTTTCGAGAAAACCTCGAACGAATCATCGTAGAACGAATCGCGCGAGTACAGCACGCGTGTACGCGTGCACACGTATATATACGCGCCAGTGTAAGGGTTTTCTGTCAACGTGTGTACAAACGGCCGCGTACACGCGTACGTGTCCGTGTGAGCGCGGTCGCGCTCGCGCGCACGAGACACACCGAGAGGGAAGAAAGGAAGGGGCCGCCAGAGGGGGAGGGCGTGCGAGTAAGACAGATTGAAAGCTAGGCAGAGGGGGCGAGGGATTAGAGAAAGAGCGCAGGGGCCGAAGAGGAGGAGGAAAAGAATAAGGGGATAAGATAGAGACGGAAAGAGGAGTGCCCTCGCGTGCGCCTGTGTGCATGCAACGAGCGTGTGCACGTGTCATCGTATGCGATTCTAGGTGCGTGAGAGAGCAAGAAAGACGAAGCTGTCGGGTTGCGGAGAGGAGAGGTCGAAGGGAGGGAGATCGACAGGCCACAAGACGCACTAGAGAGCTTCTTAGACACCAAAATGGCCGAAAAGACGGTGCGCTCTTCGACGAGCCACGCCACGTCTTTTTTTTTCTTTTTTCCCTTTCTTCGCTTCTTTTTTTTCGTCGTTTCACCCACGCGCTTACACCGTTTGCATAGATTTTCCCTGTGCAGAAACCTTCATCCTCGTTCCACACGGTGACAATTTCAACTTTAGACGGAAGTAGATAGTGTGTTCTTCGTTGGTGGTACGTTTTGCAAATGTTTGATGCGCGTTCGCCTCGCCGGTAGCCTCTTATCGGTGTTTCGTCTACGATCGTCTACCTTTCATTGCCGAGTCCTCCCTCTCGTATAACGAGTGACCTCATTACGTTCGCTCGAGCCGGTCTTACGTCGTGTCCGTTACGTTTCTCCCTCTGGGATTCTTCTGGTTTCGATGTCTGGGCCGACGTTGGTTGCCAGGTGTCTGGCAGCAGTTCCGAAATGTCGCGCGACACCTCGACAAAACGAAAAATCATCCCTTTCACGGCGAACGATTAACGTCGATGGCACTTTGTGCAGCCAAGAGCATCCAATAGCAAATAGTCGCGCTATATCGCACTCTAGTCTATCGTGTACTCGATGTTTCACCATGTTGCTCGAGTTTCGCGTAATAATCCAACGGATCCGATCTGTCGTTTCGGAACGTTTAAAATTAAACGATTTCTCTCTAATTTGCAAGTGAAACAGTCGCGTATACTTGGTACAGGGGACGCACTCGCAAACGATTGCGAAAGTATACGCAATGCGTCACGTGTTTCGCAGGGGAACCTGTCGCTCTGGAACACGTAACGACCGGTACTTGTGCATTTTCAACATCCAAGGGCGACCGAAACGCGAAAGTCGCGTTCGCGCTCTAGCGAAAACCGACAGCACCGCCAACTTGAATAAATTCTAATTGTCCACGCGTTATCGCCGACCAACGTTCGAGTTAACCGAGTCCGAGTTATTTTTCTGTGAATCGTTCGATTCTTTGCCTCTATCGGTTTCCATCGACCAACAACCAGGTTCCAGCTGCAATCTTGGCGAATGTCGGAACGAAATTTCCTTTCGATAACGACACACCCTGTCGTAGCAGGCAAACAGATTCCCGACTGTTTACGTGTTAGCTGTTGGTTACGTTATAGCCGATCGAGCGATGCACGCTTGGTTCGCGAGGCAATTAGAACACGGATGCTGGGAAAACGAGACTCACGCCGGCCGCGATTATATCGTGCGGTGCAGCGTTTCCGGTAACCGTTGCTTTTTGTTCGCGATCCTCTCTTCAAATTTTCATAGACCGTTCGCCGAATCGTATCCGCGCAAAGAATTTTTAGATAAAAGAAGAAACCGTGACATTCTCGAGGACAATAAAAATCGTGCGCAACTTAGGCGGGGACCGGTGGACGTTAACGAGCGTTCGGTTAGCTGGACGATTCATTCTTAACCTCGAATTCGCTACGATAAAGCTCGCCGGCTGGTTCTTGATAAATCGACGCGCGGCGTTCCTCCGGAAATAGCGAACGTCTGCATTTATGTCAGTCGAACGTTTCACGAGCCGTCGATGTAGACATTTATTGACGCGATAACTTAGTAAAATTAACACCGGTCGCGGGAAGGATAACACCGTGATTAGGAGCAAATAGAAGGTTCAAGTTCAGCCCAAGTATCGCCGTGAGTGAGAAAAACGAACGTCTTTTTATAGATTTTCTCGTCTGTTAATTTCCATTTATTTCTTCGACTCGGGAACTCTTGTTTACTGTTGTTGTCGTTCAAAGATCGCTGTATGCGACATTTCGTATTATTAATGATTATTTAAATTGGTGCAATTAACGCGTCATCGATTTGATACAACACGATCACTCTAATTCTTGAAAAGTATTGCGACAAATCACGAAGAAGCTGACGGTGTAATTATCGAAGAATATTTATACACGATATACAGAAACATATAAAATATTCCAAAATGTCCTTTTATTATTCGGCTTTGCGATTAAATATGTAGGTATTTTTCATTCCGTTAAACGTATTAAAAATAATTATTTATTCGATCTTACATAATTTCATGCATTTACCAACTATTTTTTACGATACATATCTCTGAAACTAACGAGTTGTTTTCTTTCTAACTACGTATATCAATCACCGAGTAACGTAAAAATCAAAAACCAAGGATCCTCCTTGTTTTTCCTCTATGCTCTTCGCTCAACCAATGAAACAACACCGTACTTACATTCCAACTTTTTAGCCGTGCTCGTAAAAATATGAATTTGCATAACTATCCACGCTTTACCAATTATAAACGTTGTTCACGTTCTTTCGCTCTTATCTGTTTTTCGCATAATTTTCCGAAGCGACAAGATTCCGGCTGATATTTAATTCCAAGTTTGTTGGAAACTTCGCATCAGGTATTCGAATATTATTAATTTCCTAGAATCCACGGCGATTTCCAGAAAGCGATGGCGATTTTTCGAGCGCGTGTCACGGAACGTTCAACGACGATACGACAACATTTTCGAATGAAAATCTCTCGTCTGAAAAAAAAAAAAAAAACACGCACACGCACGTAGGTATCGCGTGTCGCGATATCCAGAATTTTGTTTCTCTGTCTCCGTCAGTCGTGACTTCGTGGCGACGACACCTTTATTCGAACGCTTTTTGGACCGTTGTGCGCGATCGAGAAAGTTTCGAGCGTTTCATTGACAGACCGCTGTTTTCAATCACGCTGTCGATGTAAACTATCGGTGAATATCGTCCGCGGATGCCCGAAATTTCGCGTTACTACGAAATTTCGAATGTAATAGACGAGAAAAAACAAAAAAAAAAAAAGAAAAAAAAAACGAAAAAGAAAGAAAGGAAAAAGCTGAAACATGGACGCATAACGCCTTTCATAGAAATTTCAACGACTCGAGCGACGAATGTTGCAATCTAAATTTAAACGGGCAGTACGTTCGATACAGAGATCGTCGAACACGTCCAATTCTAGAAGCGACGTTTCGCAACTAATGCGACGAAATGCCGCGCGAAAGAAGCGGCCGATCGATATTAATTGTAAACAGCGCCCAATCCACCATGTCAAAAGTATACAAAGGATCGTGAGAAGCAACATCGAATCGGGCAAACGATTGTCGCAACTGTATCAAATAATAGCGGATTTACATATCGCGTTCGGCGTGCACGTGACAATTATTCATGTAATCCGTTGTCATCGTAGGCCTGCTATATTCGCATGATAATAACCAATATGAAATTCTCTTCGCGTGTTGACACTGGACTACATGGAACGGTCGGAGATCGTGTGCGGCATCTTTAAATTTCGAAATGAACCTATTTACATTGAAAGTACCTTCGGTGCCTTCGATTCGATGCGATCCGAAAATTTCACGTTTGCTCTCAACCTCTTCCCTATCAGCGTCCACTGTAGCCCATAATCGTCAAAAACATGCATACAGCCTACTGTTTTATCGCTCGATTATTTATGTCCTTGTGTTTTGAACGTTCGGAACACCTCGTTGCAAATAGTCCGTCACATCTCGTCGAATTTCTCATTTCCAGCAATTACCAGGCCACGGATTTTTATGCATTTCAAGTGTAAAAATACACGGAACGTAGGAAATGTAGAAAAATATACAAATTATTCGAAGCATCGTATTTGTTCTAATATTTGTCGAGCGAAACGATTATCTGTCCGCCGAGGTTCCATTTTTTTTAAACGACCTTCCTAAAACTATGAATTTTATTTACGAGAATGTTAATAACTATCATCGAATTTCGCCGAGTTTAAATAGAAAAGTATATTACGGTTACCGTGAAACGACAAACGCTACACGGCGTACGAACGCCGTACCGAAGAAATTATACCTTCGTCGCGATTATTTCGTTCATCGTTCGATAGAAGCGTTCGAGAAGTTGGCCTCAAAAATCAATATCGAGCGTAATGTTTCAGCGTAAGTAGATGCGAGGTTCGCACGGTTCGCACGTAACTACAGCACGTATCTTTCCACCTAGGTCGTTTGGAAATCCCTCAAGTCACCGGGACTAATTTTGAGTCCCGTAGTTCACGGTGAAGTTACGATCAGCCGGCGTAGCGTCTTGTTTTAGAAAGCAGAAATTTGCCTTATTTAGTAGGTTAAACTAGAAAATTCGGTTTGACCTCGATTTAGAACGACAGGCATAGCGTGTCAAAGTCCTTAAGTAGCGGCGAGAGGTTTCCATCGAGCCTGCAGTCCGAGCTTCTCCCACCTCTGTTCCATTCGAAAATGCCGAGTTCAATTTTCGCGAACTCGAACTCGGTAACCGGGGCCGTGGAAAAAAAAAAGATAGCCTGGTGGTTTCTAAAGTACGTTGCGCAATGTTTGCAAACGCACGATAAAAATATTTACAGTGCACCGAATAAGGCGAAAGAAATGCAGAAGCGTTGGACGTGGTTTCGGGAAATCTATTGTACGGTTTTACGCGTCGGGAGCCGCGATCGATGTGGAAAACAGACGTGACATTCGCGCGTTGCGTGCAAATAAATAGTGACTAACGAAAAAAGAGAGAGAGAGAGAGAGAGAGAGAGAGAGAGAGAGGGAGAGGACAGAAGGAAACGCGGATCAAAGTACGATGGCGAAACGAGCGTGGATGTAATTCGTAATGCGCGTAAAACAGAAAAAATTGGTTTAATCGAGTCGGTATTGAATTACAAAAGTAAAATGCGATAAACTGTCGTGCATATAATTGGCGTGAAATGATAATTCGGTGTGAGGTTGACGGCGATTGAACGTCGTCGCGTGTTCACTTGGCCGATGCGAATTTGTGAGAAAAATGAAACAACGGATAGACCATCGGCGCGCGTTGGCCGCCTAGTCGCGTCTCGTTTCGTCTCGTCGGCCGTCAATTCATGGTTTTACGCGGACGAATAAAGATATTAAATGAAACAGAGTTTTACGGGTCGCGTAAAATCCGAAGTCAGCATTTTTATGTAAAATAAACACACCGGTGGGCCCGTTTGAAATAACGATAATTAAATTCGAACGAATCGTAATGGACCTTTTTCATTTTAATGTTTCGTGAAAACAAAATGTACGCCTGAAGTGCCCTTTCGAATATTTGCATCCCGCGAAATTCCATGGAACAATACGCGGTCGTGAAAATGCACGTGAAAAATTAACACAACCAATTTGCCGCGCGCCACAGTTAATTCTGTTACGCTTCGTCACATAAATTCGCCAGAAAACCACGATACTACCAGCATTTAATTCCAACAATGGAATCGCGATATCCTGTAAAACGTGTAAGTATTCCTCGATACGACCGTAATTTTCGAGAAATCGTTTATAATTTTACCCCGGCCGCTCTGCTACACCAGCCGCCGGCACAGTACGAACGAAAAACAAGCGGAAAAGCTAAATTGCAACGGAGGAGGATAATTCGTTTCCGCGGAGACCGCTAGAAAAATGCGATTCTTTATTTCAAAAATATTACACGGCGCCGGAGAAGGGAACGGGGCAAGGGGAACGGGGGTAGGGGCAGGGAGGGAGGGGGAGGGGAGGGGGAAGAGGCTCGCGTATGACCGCGCGGATCGTTTGCACTTAGCAAAAACCTAGTTGGATGCGGTGTAAAAAAAGAGGCAAACGAAGTATGTCCGTTACGTTTAAGCGCAAACCTTTAGTTTCTAAGCCCGGTGAGCAACAGGTTGCGCCATTGTGACAACTTGAAAACTCCGCTTCCACGAATATTTTCAAAATTCTTTCTCTCTGCCGGTCCTTTTATGCGACCCCGCGTAGAATTATTCTTCATTGTTTCCCCCGAGTTGCGAATTCTCTCACTTGCCTGGCCTGTACTTGAGACGCTGACGAAAGAATTCGAATTGCGCAAAGCTTTTCAATTGGAAAGAACGCCCCGGAATAACCAGCGCGGAATAACCTTTCCCTGGCTACGCACGCTACTCAAGGACTTTAATGATTATTACTTACGCCTGGCCTGACGACCACAGCCAGAAACCGAATTCCTTTGTTGCCCGCGGGAAACCCGGTGTTTTCCGACCCGCTACCTTCTCCGGCTCGCTCTGTTCTCTCGCGTTGCGCCTCTCTTTCTACGCATCGGCCAACCATCAACCGGTTCGGTCCCTGGTCGAAAAAAAAGTCCTACTTGGGCATTTATTATTGAAACAGAATAGAATTGACCTACTTTCCGACTTTGATCATTTAGTCTAGGATAAAAGGCCCTTCGGGTACGCGTATCGCGCTGCGAAATTAACAGAGTTCGGCTTAAATCGCAAATTCTACGTGACGTTTGACAGAATAATAGAACAGAAAGGAAGCGAGGCCAGGTAACAAGCGATGTCTGTTCCACGTTATGCTTACGATTGCAAATACGTTGGAACATTTCTTTAATCGTGTTCAAACATATCTATCAAGTTGTACGAACGTTCCCAATCTACTAATAAGAATTTCTCCACGCGTTGTTCCAATACCACGCGATTCGTAACGTGGGAAAAACACAATTGGGTCGAAGATGATCAAAATAGCGCAACAGAATTCGAGAACATAGTCCTGTCGAATCGCGTGTTTCTCGAGAAAACCTTTAACATAAACTTGAAACAAGATCATTACACAAGCCTGGCCGAGGATCATAGCAGCGTATCTTAGTCGACTATTATCCTCCCCATGGAATAGTATTCTACCTTTATTATTCCAAGAAATTCATTATATTTACTCAAATCATGAAAACGCATTGCTGATTTGCCATGAAGCCAAAGGAGCCATACCTAAGTACGCGTTCTCCGAGTTTCGATTCTCATCGCCCTATGCATCGATAACAATTTTCCCTCGTTTCCTTCAGGCTTACTAGCTTTTACAACGATAGAGAGATACGAACATTTCTATCGAATTACGATCCTACCGAAATATATCCGCGAAACGACTAGTCGATCCAAGTACATTCATTGTGTAACGTTGGATTTTGAACGTCGTACGTTGTCAAAATTGACCCGAAGGCATCTCGGAGGCGCGTGGAAGAAAAGCGCGAACGCGCGCGTTCGTCCTGATCTAGAGACGTCACGGCGCGGATCCGAATCCGCGCGAGCAAACGCGAGAAGCGAGCGACGAGTGGTGCGCGACTGCACGTGGATTCGCTCGTAGAAACGACGATGCGTCGGTTAACTACGGTGACATTCAAAATGTTTAGCCCAGAGCGTGTGCTGGCTCGCGCAGTAGAATAGGCAGAAAACGGATGGATAGGCCGCGGCGAGCGAAGAGGGTGCCAGCCGACAGACGCGCAGGGCTCGCACACATCCACGCACGCACCAGTGCGTTTCTGCATACGTGCGGTCGCGCGATCCGCTCGCCAGCGCGCGCGTGTTAGCAAAATGGCCGGCAGATTTAGACTTACGTAACGCTTGCATGTGCCGAACGCGGCCCGGTGACTCGGTCCCAGCTATTTCGCTTCGATGACGGCCCGCCATGTGCAGACTATCCTGTCGAAAACCATCGCTCACTCGTCGTCGACATCGTCGACCTGCTCGTAAATAAGAAACTATCGTTAGCAATTGTATTCAATACGTGACGAGTGGACCGTGCATTTTTGTTCAAATTCATGCGAAACAAGGAAAGATGGAAACCGGATAAGAAATTGTTTTACCTATCAAATAGTTAAACAACAGCTGTATATTTTATACATTTTCGTAAACTACGCTCTATTTTCTGGTTATTCGGATTTCTGCATAAAAATTTGTACAGATTCGTATCTTTATGTTCACGCAATTGGTGCAGTTTAGCTCTAGGCAGGCTTTCGCTGAATCTTTCGCTTGCCAAATGTAGTAACAGATACGCTACTTTCGATATTTCGTATATCTTTGTACGTTGCTTACATGCATTTCGCGTATCTCCGCACATTAGAGTTTCCCGCAAATGCGTAAAAATCCGCGGTCTACCTGCTCGTAAGTCTGGAATCGAGAATCCGCTCGTATTTGGGTTTTTCTCACGCAAAAGTGAAAAACCGCAAGGCCTGCACGATGAATTCATTTAGATCAACGAGCCGTTTCAAGGGTCAGCATATTAAGGCTTACGTAATGGCTTCACGTGTCGAAGACGATACGAAGCATCTTTCTTATCGTTGGCTAAAGTGGCGATTTCAATCCTATCCGTTCTTTGTCCCTCGTAACGTTGCACATGTATCGAGCGCGAGTCGAGGGTTGTTTCGATTCGTAGTTTAATCGCGGGACCTGTACAACGTGTTTATCGTATACGTAAGTTACTGTAGCGTTGGTGGTTGGTGTATAGCAGTTGGATACGACGCGAGTACGCGATACTCGTTGGCGAAAAATCTGCCAAGATCGACTCGAGCCATGGCAATCGCGTAAAGGATTCATACGAAACTGACGGTTATAGAGCGACTCGTGAAACTTTGCATCAAGTCGTTTGAAAAACCGCGGTCTATAACTCTGGCGATCGGAATTCGTTTCGACGTTTTCTTTGTACCACTCCTCTGACAAGACTTGTCTTTCCAGTAGGACAGCTCGGTGTGTGCAGCGATTAAACTTTCAGACGTTCCGCGTGCGGCGCCATACTATAAATTTGAGCCGCGATATCGAATATCGTTCATAGTGAAACGCATACACAGGTATCCCCCTTATAACACGGTGATAGTTACACCCTCGCTGGAAAATCTTAGAACGATCATTACTAGACTACGGATATTCGCGTATATTTGGATTCAACGTTTCACAAGTTTAGAGGATCTACAAAATATGCTGAAATATATGAGATATTGAAAGTAGAGCATTTATCATGACATTTAGTAGATGAAACGAATTTCTATCTAGATTTCACTTGTTCAATTGTATTCATAAAAATACGAAATTGCATAGAAAAAGTTATGGGTGAATTATATTTGAATAACATTTAACGTTTAACTTTATACTTTATGAAATATAAGATGCGAACTGTTGAGACATAGATGACGCGCGCTGTTAATATATTGACAATTTTAAAGAAAATTGCGTGTAATTTAAAATCCATAACATATATGAAATGTGAAAAGTTCTATTAAAAATAGGAGACGCGTCCTAAGATTTTTGAACACGAATATATTGCGAATCCCTGTTATACGAAACAAACAACTAGTACAAAGGATAGGCTTATTGCAAAGATCAACGAGTTACCCTATTTTCTTTTCACAATCAAAAGAAATATTTTTGCTAAAAGAGTCAGTAAATTAAGTGAAAGTAGCTACTCTGTATTAATATCACACGTACATACGTTTTGTCCTTCATCGCCGCTTGACATCGTTAAACGAGAGGCGAAATATCTTCGTCTCCTGAGCTTCGTTAATTTACGTATGAATCCTATTTATCTCAGTTGTGAAAAACTGTCATCGACTTTTTATCAGGAAGCTTCGAGTTGCTACTCGTCTACAGCGAAAGAAGTTTCGAGTGCGAAGGATTGATACTTCGCGAAGCAAAAGCGACTTAAAAATTTTAATATTCCAAAATTCCGTGCGCGAATCTAAGATAACGCGCACGATGAAAAATGTGAAACGACGAACTTAAAAATTCTCATAACCTACGTGCCATTTCGTACGGGGTTCTGGCCGATGCTCGAACCGTATAGCGAGACGTTGTTCGCGGGATACCTGTACGTGTGTATACACGTACGTATACTACATTTGCCGTCCAAAAGTATTTAAGCCAGAGCGGAATTAGAAAAATGATCGGTAGATTTAAGCTTGCGTAACTTCACGTGTCCCTCCTAGACAAGGTGTCCTCGACTGAAAGTCTTCTTCGAGTTATTTTTATCCGTGCTACGCACGTACGTGCAGGTCATATCGGGTATTCGAAATGTTAATTAGCCAGGGAAACGTATGGATTAGTTAGACGCGAGATGCAAAACAGTTTGATCATCGAGCACCGTCCGCTAGCACAGATCGCTCTACGTTCCACGCATACCTAGAAATCGGTTTTCCGTTCCGGGAGCGTCGTTCCTTTCTTATATATTCTGGCGACGTGGAAACGCCAGAACGAAGAGAAGGAAATAGATATTTTGCAGAGTCGAACGAAAGACGAGTAGGAGGAGCATGCGTCTGATAGATTGCTGCGAACTAAATCAATCTCGATCGCGCGTCTATTTTCGTTTGTATTGTTCGCCGGAATGGCTACATTTATTAATCGCAAGAGTCCTAACATTTTGGATTCTTGCGTCCGTGTTCAAGAGAGCAAACGCTTTCGCAATTCTCGTTCAACCTTTGCTTCATTTTTCATCAACGTCGATTTCATTCTTTCCATATTCGTCGTTACGCTCATAGGGCTGTAATTATATCGCAGAAAAACTGTATTTGATCGAATCACAATGTCGTGGGACTTGCGTCAACGATTTTTTGAGAACGACGATAGGAAGACAAATTACGCGCGTCGCTTCGATGGATTATTAGCTGAAAAGTAGAAAAAAGAAATAGAAAGAACGTTCGTGGTTTTGTTCTTGCTATGAATGACTGCAGATGTGCATGGATTACCGCAACACATCTGCATGTCGCGTATATCTATACGCAACGAGAAACACCAACGCAATCACATATGTGTAACAACGTTCGCACGGCTATCGTTATTGTTCATCGTCGATAAGACATTTTCCCCAACGATAAACATAGATTCTTCGGTTCGTTCGAAAGTTGATGAAAATATTCATCCATCAGATTTCCCATCGCTATCGATACCAACTCCCTATATACGCTACTTTCGATAAGGGAACATTATATGGTGTTCGAGCGAGTCATCCGCAATCCATTAACGCAGAAACAAGCTCGATCGACGTTCGTCCTCTATCTGGTCCAGGTTTAGAAACGATCGACCTCTTTCGTTTGCTAATTAATCGATGCAACTGAGAGAGAGAGAAAGAGAGGGAAAGAGAGAGAGAGAGGATCGTCGCGCCAAACGCGAAGAATATCGCTTAGAACAGTTGAAACGTTTATTTTTACATTTCCTTTCTGGACATGGCTCGATGAATAAATGCAGCATTCGAAGAGTAAAGCGACACGATCTGTATTCCCATCCAGATACGCATCCTGCCTTGTCTAATGGCACGATACTGCTTCCTATCGACTTTGTAGTACGTGTACTATGCAGAACTGAAAAGAGAACTAGCGAAATGGCACAGGACACTTTACTTGTTTCATGTGATACACTTGCGCTGCTCGTAACTAGATTGCAGATATTTATGCAAATTCGTATTTTTATCGAAGTTTAAAAAAAAAAGAAGAAAAAAAGAAACTTAAATATAGGTTTGTTTCACCTAGCAAATATCGATTATAAACGTGTGCCGTTACTTCAGATAGCAATAGTTTACGTATTTTCTGTTATTACGCGTATCCTGCGAAATTTTGCAGATTTATTCATAAATGCATAAAAATTCGCGGTCTATTCATCGTGGTTGTGTAAACTCTTTCAAACTTGGGCAAATGATAATTTAGACACCGACGGGGAAATATAGCGACGAAAAAGATATTCAGCAAATCCCCTTGACATTTTCTTTCGTAAAGGCGAGATTAAAAAACTACAATTCAACGATATAAATTAACTGAAAGGTGACCGTAAAACAAGGTGATCCGATAGCGCAACGTTTTCTCTGCAAGTGTGTTCGTAGCGTGGCATTCTTTCTCGCGTTTTCGATTTTACAAAATCGCCGCTTAGCGCGACGAATTTTCGAAACTACGCCGCGATGATAAAAAAAGGAGTAGAGCTGGACTTTGACGCACGACGACGACGACGTTGTATAGGTTACTGTCCAGGCCGCTCTTTAGACCAGCTAATGGACCAAGACTCTATTAATATTGATAATGGCGAAAATCAGGCCAATAAGCGGCCGTGGTACTGATCGCGTTCGAGGATACGGTGTCTACGTACAGATTAACTTGCACCACGGGCACAGACGTCGGTTTGCAGAGTAAACGATCGACCGACGTTCTCGCGAGAACTCGTTCCGTCTCTTTCTAACTTACCAACGCCAACCAAACTGTTAACTATTCCAACGGATACTCATAAATATGAGTTTGAAAAACGCATTTAAAATGCGCTTTTAATTTACCTAGTTAAAAGTATCTGTTACGTGTTCCAGTTCCGAATCTCCGTCGTTGATTTTATTGCTATTTCTCGAACGGCAGAGAGAAGAGGAGAGGAGAGGAGAGGAGAGGGAAAGGGAAACGGGAAAAGAAAGTAAGAAATAAAGCGGAAAAGAGAGAGAGAAGGTGAAACGTTAAGAGGGGAAATAATAATTTTCTGTGTTCGCCGGTTTCGTCTGCCGGTTCACGTTTGTTCGTAGTACTTATTAAGATCTTATCATCGGTGACGTAAGTGTTGGACTGAAACATAGCGCTGTAAGGCTAGGCTGTTCCACCAATTTTGCTGGTTTTTTGCCTCTCTTGCGTCACCGTACAAGCCACGCAAAAAGATTTCAAGCAAGATCGACGTCGTCGAATTAATCGTTACAGCATTAAATTACACGCTTCTGCGCGCTAGTGTCGTTACCGGTGCCACGGACTCGCTCTCGTTCACGATCATCTGCAAGATTTAATCGATGTTTTTCTAACTTATTTGTAATCCGGCCGGCTGAGAAGCTAGCTTTTCCATTACAGATTATACGGAGCATGGTAACCGTTCCATAAGCTTCGAGTGCAACGGACGTTCGTCAACCGTAAAGCAGCGTTTACTAATTATCGTAGCTGCCATTGACACGCGCTTAATAATAGAACGCCGAAATGTTATTAATCGTAAGTAACTGGCCCGGGGAGCAACTGGCATCGCGATTTCTACATTTGAAAAATCTCGGAGAGTGGTTGACGAAGGTCTGTTAAACTCGATCGTTATCTATCGACGTGTAACGTTCAAAGAATGCTATAATTAGACGCTTCGAAGAATTAACGCGATCGTGCAATTTATCCCGTTCTCGAGATATATCTCATAAGAGAAGTGTACGTTTCGAAACTTTGAAGTAACATCGATCGACGGCCATAAAACGCGTTGCCACAGGACGTATTACTTCTATTGCTAGATGTAACGGGCAACGTTCAAACTTGTTTCGTTGCCGAGCTGCTAAATTGACAATGAACGATCATGCAAATTAGCCTGTACACGAAATTACGGAGTTGAGAACGGCGGAAAGACAGAGGGGAGTGGGGTACAGCAACATCAACGCTGATTCTTCTTTTTTTCTCCTCTTTTTAAAACGAAACGTTAGTGCCAATAGCAATAATCGACGTTTTATTATCGTTCTCTATCGAACGAAGAGATGGAGTTACGCGTTATATATATATATATATATATATATATATATATATATATAGCGTTATTTGTACCAGCCGGATAAAACGTTTGTCGCGGAAAAGGGAAATTTTTTTTATAACGGGACATTGTTACAACGCACGATTCGATTCGTGGGACACAGTGTCGTTGCGTCACGCGAAATTTCGTTATTTCTAAATTATCTGTGCAGTCGTAAAGTTATCTGGCAATTGGCGATTGCCGCGCACGCTGCAACGAGTGGAAAAATCTGGAGCGACGAAATTAACTTTCGCCAATCGTAAACGGACTCGATTATAGATTGCACTTCTTCAGGCCGAGGCTAAACAGCGCCGCCCTCGTATTTTCCTTCCTACGATCCCGCGCTCCACCGCCATACGAGCTCCACGTCGCAGCTGCATTTTTATCGATTCTTTGGAGGCCTAAGCCTTCCACCTTGACGTTGCTTCAAAATTCTACGACCGACTCTATCGCGTTTCACCGACGAATTAATCTTTACTTTTATCGCTGCTCCCTGGTGCGCGGAATTTCAGAGCCTGCGAAGAATTCCGAGCCCATCTTTGCTTTTCCGGGGGAACGTTCTGGTGAAGGGGACCGTAACGCAAATTTGCGAATCGATCAAATTCTCGTTGGATGTTTCCATGCGTGTTTCCTTCCTATCACTTGCTTCGAATTGATAATTAGGTTTACGCGATAACGCTTAAAGAATCGCGTTCTTTCTACGTTCACAAAATGAAAAGAAATTTAACCATTTCGCATTTATAACGCGACCTATTTCAATTATCAAATATGTATTACAGCTGCGTATCAATTTAAAATACACTCAGGACTTTTATACGTATTTGCCGAAGCTAAAATTACAAATTCGCAATTATGAGAAGTTTTAAGATACGAAAAATGCGTACGATACGCTTGATACGCGAAAGCGTACGAAATATCCCAAAATTCTTCGCAACATTTATTTAGTAAATAAATCTCCGGCTAGATCCTACTCTCTCAAGACTACCCATAAAAAATTCTGAATTTGCATAAAAGTCCGTGCACTATTTATAACATTCTTCGAAATCCATACGCCTGTGAAACGAATTTATTACTCGACCCAATAAATCGTCAGCCAGTGACCAATATTGTTACCCTGACCGTCGACACAGCCGCGTTGTATCGCGTTTCTGGAATGGTTTCCGCGCGTCTCGCGACGATTCGCGGCTGAAACGCGCTAGCCGGCTCGTTCACGCTCGCTCGTCTGCATGCGTGCGTGCAGCTCGCGACGAGCGTGTGGAGTATCGCGAAAGATGGTGAAAAAGAGAAGGGGAGAAGGAGCTATGTTTTTGCGTCAGACAGTGCAGCACGCAAGTGCATTTCGTCGGACGAGTCGCGACGCCCGGAACGTCCCCATTCTAGTTCGACTATCTACATCGCTATAAGTTTACGTAACCGCACGAAACCTGTCAGCTGACATTTTGGTGCTAACCAATGGTGACTATTGTCTTTCTCCTTCTGCGCTACGTTCTCGTCTATCGCCGCTAACTGGTCGCCTCAATTTCTAACATTCCCAACCAACCGGATAGTATAGACGTCTGTCTTCTGCTAGATGCGCTCGATCTACGTACCTTGACTCGCGCGAATACTGCGAAACACATTTTTGCTTAGATGGACGAAAGGGGAGACACCGGTAGCTACAAAAAATATTGCCACGCCATTGCATTTATTGCATTTACATACTAATTGCATGTTAATTATCATCATCTACATACTGATTAGTTGGATGCAAGTATATCAAAGACCAAGCAACAGTTTGTCATAGTGTTATCGAAATTGTGATTTCTTGAAATCTCGAGAAATTGTAAAGTCCAGATCGAAGAAACGACGATAAGGAAGATACGTTCAATTTATCCCTGGAATTCCCTTTTTCGTCGCCACAATGTCAGAAAATAGAATTTGGTAGGGCAAATTTATTCATCCGTTATGTTGACAGGGGAAATCTCGTTGGTAATAGGAAAGGAGAAAGATACTCGAGTAATCGATAAATAATTGTAATTACGTAGCAGGAACTTAATAGCTAAGACATAGTTCTGGCTAATATATAATTGATAAAAATTGCCTGACCATTTAAATATATAGAGACTTATGAATATCAAGAATTACTAGCTAATAAAGTAGTAGGAAGAAACGACGAAGAAAATCTAAAGCGACATAAGAGAGATCGTTGGAGTTTAAGTAAGCGAAATGGTCGTAGAAAAAAGATCAATGAATGTATGTGCACTGTTAGGGATTTAGCGTCGTACGATTGAAACAGCTAACCATACAACGTACGATTGGTGTTCGGCTAGTAATAGTTCTTTTGGATGGAAAATTAAGTTGAAATTTCCGGAGAATAAATTGATTGAAAAAAAAAAAAAAAAATGACAAACGGAATGTTGCGCTAACGCAATGTCGGTGCTCGCCGGGTTAAATTTCGTGTCATCTAGCGGTGCTGTCACAGGACTAGACAAATTTGTTATATTCATATATACTGTGAGAATGAAAATACGTAGAAGCTGATAAAAAGCGCTACATTGGAAAATAAGAACGCGCCAATACTTTTGCAGCTTCTCACCGAGTTGCAAGAATTCCAAGATCAGATCGGATTATCTCGAAACAGATTAGAGCACGGAGAGTGCACTTCCAAAAATCGGATCGGAGGTAGTTGGCTAGAGGTTGGAGAAGTCTGAAGAACGTAGGATTTCCGGCATACATTTTCTCTCGTTTCTTTCGTTCCTCTACCCTCGTTTCTTTTATCCAACCGTCTTTCTTCGTACGTAAATGACTTAAGCCTCTCAGAAGGCAAATCGATCAGCCAGCCTTTTCACGAAGTTATCAGTTTCACGTTATCCAGATACATAATTAGAATTTGAAGACGTAGAAAGGGAAATGTAATTTTCATAAATTCACTTTAAGTAAAGGAACATCACGGACGCTTGTAAATTCGAAGGGAAATATCGAAACATGGTATTTTTGATTGTCATTCTCTCGTGCGATTCAATTTGCGCAGCTGATCAGCGTGACTCGTGAGCGACTCGTATCACGAAGAGAAGCGGAGCGAGTGAAGGAATTGTTTGGAGAATGTCGGCTCTGTTCAGCGATACAGTGTTTACGAAAGCGTCGAAGGGAGATACTAAGTTATTATATTTCACGAGCAGTCTTTGTCTCCGTGAAATTCAACAATAAGCCTCTTATCAGCGAGCTACTTGGCGAAAAGAAACGCGTGTCGATGATCACGTTTAAAGAAAGCCGAGCGAAAACGTTTCCTGAAGATATATATTCCGGTAAAAGTTAGTATTTTCACGGTGTGGAGGGAATTTTTAAAAAACCAGTTCTTGAAAGGTTGATCGTTCGATACGCATGGTAAAATTCACCTTCATCCAACAGTGTGACGTGTACGAACAGCGTGCCGGAGTCAACAAGTTGTTCAGCCGGACCACCCCTTCCCCCAACTAAATCCCACTTCCTATAATTAATAAACGTCATGTATCGTGGCAGTGCCGAGCAATTTAGATCAGAGTCGATGCGTCGCATCAAGACCTCTCGTCGGTCGGTTGATTTTCAAAGCGTATTTCAATTTTTGTTTCTCCCTTCGTTATTGATTCGCGTCTCGCGCCTTTTATTTACCAGTCAATTACATTCGCCAGGATTTTATTGGCCGTCTTGCACCTGACGTTTCATCGTGCGTTTTGTCGATTTTGTGTCCAGATCAACCGTCCCCACCTGCCCGCCCCCTCCCCCTTCAACCGTCCGCTCGTCGACTCGAACCAGACGGTGGCGCGCTATTTATTATATTTTTTGACGCTCGTTCGTAGAATAACTAAGGGGAAATCTGTCGGAAAATTGCAAATCGAAGGGAAAAGAAACGCGTCGCGCGACGAAACACACGTACATACATAGATAACGCGTAAACGTATCGGTAGTTCGTATAGGTATAAACGGCATTGTCATTTTGCGTGGTAGCTCCGTGCATCGGTCGCGTATAGCTTTGCAGCATTCCTATACCCCCAGCCCCTACAAGGGTCAACGTCCTTTTGCCTTTCGACGAAGCAATGGAGGAAATATTAATTTCAAGGTTTTTTGTCGAGCTTTCCCGGCCATGCTTCCTCCGATATTGGCAAAAGCGGAACCGAGGAAGAGTTCGCGGCAGGCCGGGACATTAATTTGCAAAGTCGTAAACAAGACGGCTGCTGTCGATACTTTTAATAAAATGCTAGTAATTAAATTGTGCGGGGGATCGGTAATGGTCGAACCGGTCCGGATCGAAGGACGTGCCCGGAGAACGTACGGAGCCGAGTGGTCGTCGGTTGAAAGGTAATATCGAACTCGTATTTTAGGTAGACGAGAGGTAGGTGGTGGTCGAGTCTAGGGAGTAAAAAAAAAGGGAAAGGAAAGAAGAGCAGAGGGGTCGTAGGGGAAAGAAACAAAAAAGGTCTGGTGAAAACAAAAAGGAATCCGCGTCTTTGGGAGTAGTGTGTTAGTTAACCCCCACTCGCTCTCTTTCTCTCTCTCTCTCTCTCTCTTTCTTTCTTTCTCTCTTTCTCTCTCTCGAGGGTGTCCGCTCGCGACAACTCATCCCTGCCGCCCCACTTCGCTGCACTTCCCTCACCCGATTCCCCACACCGCCACCTTCTACCTTCCTTTCGCTCTCTCTCTGTTCCATCTTTCGTGTCCTTTCTCCTCCTCCGGCTTCCTATCTCCTCGTTTCTGAAATTTTTGAATATCCGATCAATAGGTAGCTGCTCGCAGAGAAAAAAGGAGCCGAGGTGGGGAGGTATCGGATGGGTACTGCTGGAACTCCACCACCACCCCTATCCTCGCGATTCGTCGCGCTCTTCGAGACCGAGACATATCCGTTTTTTCTCCGAGAACGTCCGACCGATCTCTCGCTCCCACGATTAATTGCCGAGGTAGCACTCGTTCCGCGAGTACATACCACCCTCCGGTACGTCGTCCTATACCCTCGACTCTATTTCTTTTCTACCACCGGCTGTATACGATAGCCGCGTTCTATCCTTAAGAGATATCGACGAGCTACCGATGGAAGGGTATAACGTCACAGCTTGGCCGTGGTCTGTTTAAAAATTTGCCAGCCGTTTCGCGGTATAAGCGCCTCCGGACCGTCTACCCTCGAGCGTCTCATGAAAATATTATTTTTCAAAAGTTGCTGTCTCGATGGTGGCCGGTCTTAGCGTGGTCTTAGAAGCCACGCGAATACGAAATCAGCCACCTGCCACGCTTCCATGCTCTAGCTATTATAGTTATTCTTATATACCAAGTAGCGGACAGTGAAATTGGACTATAACCAATTCATACTCGAATCACCCGCCACGCGACCCGTCCGCCCTTTTTAAACTCCGATGCTATCTTTCGCGGTGTTGAACCGAACGCCGATTATTAACGCGTTCAGTTCGACACGCGACATCGCCCGGTGTTCCGCAGAGCGTCGAGGAAAGAGAAAAAGAAAAAGAGTGGCGCGGGGGTTGGAGACTGGCTGAGGCTAGGCACTTTCAAACTTTGAACGCCGTCGTCGCGTAAGCCACGCATTTTCATTTACCAAAAACGCGAAGCATAATAAGGGGGAAGATAAAAGTAAGCGTCAAAGCGGTAGAAGCGAGCACGCGGAACCCTCGAGGGGTTCCCCCGGAAAACGAATCCGCGAAACACGAACGGCGGTCGGGCGATGCAGCGGCGCGGGTGCAACGACTCTGCTGCAACCGGCTGCAACGTTGTCGAACGGCGCGCTTTTCATACCACCAGCCATCCAGTCATCGTCTTTACGCTAGGCTTACAGCGGTGCAGGAGGGGGGGGGGCAGGGGGAGAGCGGGCCATGTTTCGAAGCGTTTTATAATTGAGATCGTGGTGGTAACCGGGGGAGGCACAGCACGCGGTCTCCCGCCACCGGGAGAGGACGGGGGATCGATAGCATTTTTTTTCGGGGTAGGAACCCAGACGTACGTAGACTACGTACGTGGAGCGAAGGTGGCCGACGAGAAGGGGCTCGAATCGTGTGACACATCCACGCACAGCGACTGATATACCGTGCTACGTCGCCAGTTATGTACGTACGAGGGAACAGCCGGTAGAAAGGGGGTAGGAGGTGTACGACTGCGGACCGCTGGCTGGCAGGGTAGGAAAGTGGGCAGAGAGGGAGAGAGAACGGGCCTGGAGGGTCGCTCCGGCAGGCTTGCTTTTCGACAAAGAGGCGACGACGCTTTTTTATAATTGCGTTTTTAATTTGATGGATTCTTTGATGCGTTTCGTCGTATACTCGAGCGTGCGCGGAAGAGCGACCGATGGAGAGAAAAAGAGAGGAACCAGGGAGACGGGAAGGAGAGAAGGACGCGGACGCGTATGGAAGTGTTGGCATACGTGTACCGTAGGGGCGAAGGGTAGGGAATGGCAGGGAAGGGAAGGGAAGGGAAGAGAAGGGAAGAGAAGAGAAAGAAAGTGGAAAAAAGAGGAAGGAAAAGGGACGGACCGAACGATAGAAGCGAAACAGAAAAAGAGAGGAACACGGCGGCGTCCACGAGAGTTTTTTTCTGGCCCAGCACGAAGCCCTCTTTTCCTTTAACCACTCTTTCGCAATCCGTATAACGCGCACACATCTTCGTCTTCGTCGCACCAGCGTGGCGAGAAACCGAGCTTTCCATATCGTACGTACATACGTAGATGTACGTTGTGTATATAACCACGTGCCTACTTCGTCTTTTCCCTCCTTCTTTAGTCCGTTATACGCGTCTGTCTCTTTTTCTAAATTTTCTCTTCTACTCGTCCGGTCGAAGGGCTGTTTCGCTAAATTAATTTCAATTCCGTTTGCCACGCGCACTTCCGTTCTGCTAGATTTTCCAACCCCCTGACAATTTTTCCCTCTGTCCTGGCGAACGCAACCTGTCTTTCTGAGATTATTGGTCGCATCAAGAGAGAAGCAAGATGGAACGAAGTTGTCTTCTCCGGTATCGCACCGATGACATTCGTCGTGTGTGTCGTAAAGTTTCGATTTCGACTCTATTGTATAATCGTTTACCGACTAATATTAGTATACTATGACTATATTAGTGACTCGACAAGTTGTAAATTACAGCTTATAGACTTCTCCGTCCTCTTTTACGATTTTACATTAAATAGGATAATCGAATGACTCCGTAATTCATTCGTGAACTTGTATTCGTTTTATTATCACGTTTGTTATTATCTTTTACAAATTTACTAATAACGATAATAACTCGTAATCGAATCGATAAGAAGATACGAAATTGGTTTTGATAGGTTTTTCACCTCCTTTTCGAGCTTCCTTTCGTGGATCGAAGGACTTTCGAAAACAAGAGGAGAACTCGTTCGAGTAGTTAACGACATGGTAAACTAGCATAATGTGATCTGAATTTGCCGCAACGTGATACAGATTTAGACTTAAATCCAGTGTACCAACGCATTGACCTCATTCGACGACGTATAAGGATCAAGCGAACAAACAAAGCGAATTGAGCTGGTTCATCCGATGACGTATGGAGGTGGTAGAAAATTAGATCGCTATAGCTCATTAATGATCGCTCGGACGTGAAATAGCACCGTGATAATTTAATCGTTTCCTCGGGATTAATCGTTGACCGTTTTACTTGATGAATTTTTCAAAAGCGCGCGCACGCTCATAACTTTATGACGTTTCGATCGTGGTTTCGCCTCTAATGACATCAGCCTGCCTTTCGTTTTGAAACGACACGATTCGCAGCACGAGCTTTGAGCACGCGTATTTAACTCAGCAATGTGAGCAGTCACGCGTTTTCGAGTTTTTCGAACAGCGTTGGAGAGCACGCGGATGCAGCGGAACGATTTTTATTGCATTTCGCAGCGTGGAATCCCAGCTGGAAATTGCGTCCAGTGAAACGTTTTGTTTTACAACGTTCTCTATCCTCTCTCTCTCTCTCCCTCTCCCTCCTATGCTTGTATTCACTGAACAGATTTTTTACGCTTTTTCCCAGCAACTCGTTTTCACAGAGGACATCATCGCAATCATCGGGTTCAGATCGAGTCGAAAATTGAGATTATCCTATTCACGCGGCGAAACTTTTAATGCGTTCGATCGCATTTCATCCGTCTACCAAAGTGAGATTAAATCAATCGTCGTGCTATTGTCGCTCGGATGGCATTTCAGGCAAAGACAAGAGGAATTCTCTGCCCTCTTTAGTTCAAATGTTCTACCTACTGTTTGGAACCTCAAGGAAGCTGCAGTTTTTTCGTAAACGTTTTTCATAATATCACCTTCTAATAATTAATTAAAATTTGAAAGAGGAATACATAAAGATGGAGCGTAATTTTTCAAATAGAATACCTAGTCTCATTTATCACGAAATCGTATATCAAACAGGTCGTGGTTACGTTAGAAAAATAATTAATTTGGGGCGTATTTCATCCACTGATGATTAATCTGCAAAGGGTTAATGTATCGTAAGACCAGCATCTCACATTGATGGAAAAGCTGTGTATGTAAACTAATATGTGTTCAGCTAAAAGACACATACTACTCTCCTTGGTTAAATGGTTAAATCATTTACCGTTTCGAGACTGAGAAAGACTTCAGTACTATAATTTTCTTTGTACCGCCTTTCCTTCTCTTCGCTTAGTTTAAAATATTTAGTTATTGTTGTTTCGTAACGGTCTGTCTGGTTTAACTATATTTAAGAGCTGAAAAGATACGAGGAATTAGAAATGTCTCGACGTATCTTAAAAAGTGGAGAAATGTTAGATAGGATACTTTAACAATGTCCTGAGAATTTGGATTTAGTCAGGTGTCTCAAGCCTTAAAAGCATTGTCTCTGCACTTTCATAATTAATTAAGTTATAACTTTATTCTATGGCGTGGTACGTTTTCGTTCCTTGAAGAAATACGGTGAATTTTTTATAACAATAAATATGGAACATAATATTTTATAGAAACCAGTAGTGGTCTGCTGAAAACGTCGTCCTTCTACATTTCCTTCAAAAGTGGAAAAAATTATACCATTCAAAAGCTTCAACGCTTTTAGACACGTTTTACGAACGGATTATGTATGCTGTGAGAAACATTTTGAAATTTCGTTAATCCCGTTACGGGACTCGACTATCGTGATTACATTGGTCAAATTTGTGACAAATATATACATGAAAATTACAAGATATCTAATACAAACATACTTTTTCGCAAAGATCGCGAAGCTATTAAAATTCAATTATCTTTAACACTTATTATACGTAGATATATTTCATATGATTATTCGTACTGTATTCCAATTTTTTACTAAACGCGTCTTCGATAATAATAAATATCGTGCAATTTCTATGTACTGTATAATATTCTCAGATTGCCTTGAAATATTACCAATGCAATCGCGATACTTCTATCTGCCTACCAGTAAATGAAATTACAAACACATTCTGATAGCACATGTTGCATAATAGAAGCATAAAAATTGCCTAGAGTAAACGTTGAAACACTTTCACCAGCCAATATAGTATGTCTGTACATACGTGATTTGTTCAACACACACGTTAAACGTCGACCGCATTGTATCGACGCGCCGTGCAAATCCTTCGCGCAGCTGTAGCAAAGTCGGACGCGGTGCAAAGTTTCCATCGGCTATTTAACAATCGACGACATCTGCGACACTCGATGAATCCTCGGATCTTCCATGGCCAGTGACCGACACAAAAAGTGCAGGGCAATGGAAAATGTAATTAAAGACGGGGAAGTCAGCAGCGTGATCGTGGGTCGCAGATATTTATTGCGTTCTGGCCCTAAGAGATACGGGCTAAATCTCACGCCGTCGTTTTATACGGGGAAGAAAATGGCGTCTGAAGTGTTAGGGGTCGTATCCCTTTTACTCTGCGAGTCGGTATGAGCAGCAAGAGTCGGCGAAGGTGTCCAAAGTGTGTTCGTAACCGTAGAGCAGTAGAATAAGAAAAAGGTGTACAGAGGAGGAGAAAGTGGTGTGTGTGACTGTGTGTAAGCGAGCGAGCGCGCGCGCGCGAGAGAGAGAGAGAGAGAGAGAGAGGAAGGTGAGAGAAACGGGAGCCTAAATTTAGTAGACATCCAAAGTATAGTCATGGAAGCGTGCAAAGAGAAGGAGAGAGCGAGTTCGAGGAGAAACGACGAGGAGCATCACAGTGGCGAGAGGAGATTCACGGAGAGAACGGGGTGGGGTAACTCTGTGCTTTGGTGGCAACGGTTTAGGGTAGCAAAAGGAGGATACCAGAGGGTGGAAGCGGCGGCGGGCGGGAGGAGGGGGAGCGGAACGAACTGTTGCTTCCCCGAGAACCATGTCGTGCTGGTACTTCTAACACAGGATTCTCGAGAGCCTCCAAACAGGATTTAAGCGTTCTCACCGGCCACGAGGAGTATCTCTTCCAGTATTCCATACAATTTCCCTCAAAACGTTCCTCGATTCTGTACCTCCTCTTTGTTGTTGCCTCGCGCGTTCTCGTTTCAGATCTACAAAATTAGTATATCTTGTGTGTTTTCAAAAGCGGTCCAACGGAGACCACTTTTCGCACAGACGCCGATTGCATGCGGGCCAAAGTGTATACTTTGTATATACGCACGGGTAAATCGGATTTTTTGACATTGTTAATGGCAGAGCACTCGATCGATGCTTAGTTTACATAATTTCATCAATTTTACGCACACTTTGTTTCGTCGAGTTAACCAATTTGCCAAATAAACGGCTTACGTGGTATGCAGAGAAATAAAAAAAAAAAAGAAAGAATTAAAGAGGAAATGAACGTGATTCCTACTCGGTGATCACTAGGTTGTTCGACGGATTGGTCTATATCTGTGGATAAGAAGAAAGTTGCAAACGAACGTGTCGGAACTCGAGGGAAGAAAAGACCTACCTATATAGCCTTCTGTGCATCCCTGTTACTTATTACTCCCTTTAACTTCGCGGCTGTATTTTCCACGCTCTCTGGGAGTTGCCTCGTGTCAGTAAATCAGACAACCGAGTCAGGCATCGGACTAAAGCCGCTCTCTCGAAATGCAGAATTTCGACGATCCACGTAGAATATTTCGCAAAGAATAATACAATTAATATATTAGATTTAAAGTACGAGTGGACTAGTCGTGTCGACGACTCGATTGAATTACTTTGAAACCAATTGCTCAGATGTCTATCGTACGTTAAAAAATGTCAGATATGTAGGTATATGGTGATATAGCACACGTATAGGTATAGATATACATGTAACGTGATAGGTGAGCATCGTACAGATTCTGTGCCAGAATTTAAAAATCTTTGCAAACCCGAACACGATTTCGGGGGTGCAGCCAACCGTTCATCGTTCACAGATTCGATCAAAAGAGGTCGAGCGCGACGAGGGTTTCGTGGTCAATTGTGTCACCCTCTCTAAAACAACCGGACCAGAATCTAGCTCGCACATTAATGTTTCTTTTTCCGTAAAAAGTCAGTTGCTTCGTAAAAAGAATTTTTCCGCTCTCGCGCATCGTCCTTCCACGGTGTTCGGTCAAATTGAAAGTCAACGGTATCCCGGTGGAAGAACCGTTCCGCGAGGCGATTCAAAGAGCACAGGTGGCCTTTAAATATGAGCGTCGTGGAACGTACGAAAAACTCGGGGTGCGAAAGCAAGGGAGGACCGGCGAAGTGCGTGTGTGGCCCGGAGGGTGGCGGCGTCAGCGGAGGTACGGGGCGAGGTGGATGGAGGACACTGGACCGGAGAGAAAAGAAGGAGACGTGACGAGGAAGAGAGCAAGAGAGTAAGCGGGGTGGTGTCGGTAAGGGAAAGAAGAAAAAGAGGCCGTGAACGAGTATGCGTGAGAGGATATACGCGTGGTCGTATGTGAGCCGAGGGGGAAGAAAAAGAGGGACGAAGACGAAGAGAAAAGAATAGAGGAGGAAGAAAGAGGAGGAGGCGAGGAAGGACGTAAAACAAAGTAACGACGAAATGCACTTCCCCCTTTACGCCGTCCCTGGCTCTCGCCCGGAGGGAAACGTCGAACGAAACGTTAAAAACTGGGAAGAGGAATGAGAGCGCGGGGTGCTAGGTGGTGGCTCGTCGGTCGGGAGGGTCGGTGGGCCCCGTGGAGGCGCAAGGCGGAGGGTTGAGGGTGGGTTTGCTGTGGCAGCCGGGCCACCCTGGAAGGGTGCCGGGAGGTTATGACAGCCGAGGTATTGAGCGGATCCTTCGTTAAAAAAACGAGAAGCACCGTGCTGAGGCGCGTGGAACAGAGACGGATACGGAACAGAGGGAGAGAAAAAGTGCAAGAGAAGGCGAGATAGCGAGAAAGAGAAAACGAAAGCCGTGCGAGGGACCGAGAGTGAGCGGGGAAGAAAGACGAAAAAGGAGATAGAGAAAAGAGGAGCAGTCGAGGTAGATGGAGAAAGAGAGTGCACGACTGCCGCCGCCGCCGCCGCCGCCGCCGCCGCCACCGCCGCCACCGCTGCCCCGCCGCCACCGTCGCCGCTGTTGCTGCTGCCGCTAGAACCGCCGGTGGAGGTGGTCCAAGGGGTGAGACCAAGTAACCGAATCCAACGCACCCTTGCCTCGCGCCCATTGCCTCCCCCAGCAGAGAAAAAACCGAGTGCACCATCTCCCCCACTTCTCTCCTCCACCTCATCCTCCACCTTTTCCATCTCCTCCTCTACCATCTCCATCTCCACCTCCTCATCCTCATCCTCGTCCTCATCCTCATCCTCATCCTCCTTCTCGACCGCCCCTGACTGCTCTTCCTGAAGCAGTCCTACACTCTGCCCTCCCCACCGCCACGCTTCTCTATCTTCCTCCCTCGTCATCGAGTTTCTTCCGCCACGAAAAAAATACTTCAACTTCGAATGACGTTACGAGCGACCTCCGATCGAACGCGACGAATCCTTGCGCGCTCCTCGACAGTCACGCGCCAACGACTTCGCGACTACTTATTAACTTTTACCATTCTGGCCGAGGGTACTCGTTACAACGATCGATATATCCTAATCACGAGTCTAATTAACCAGAAATCGATTGGAAGGAATTTCAGTCGGATCGATCCGATTCTTTCAATTACTCTTCGTCCAACGATTATCCGTGAAATTCCAGTTTTATCATCCGTATTTCGATTAACAACGATCCACAAAATTCCGATCTGTCTTCTATGTTCCAAATCTTCTACCGAATAGCCTACTATTAACTATAAGATCTTATCGATCGTCCGAGAGTGGGTGGTTTTGGGAAACGACGCGCCCCATTTGCAACAATGCCAACGATGATCTACGATCGGCCGAATTGTAAGCGTTGTACCTTTCCACGATTATCAGAAAGTACGTTGAAATCGCGATTACGTCGGTTTGAAATCGACAAGTCCGCATAGTGCAAGGCCATTGCAGAGATGTAGAAAAGAAAACATGGATAGTAGAAATGGCCGTGTGGATGTACTTAAAGAAGAGAGAAAGAGAAGGACGGTGAGATAGTGAGGGAAGATGGGACAGGGGAATCGAGACCGTTTGTTCGTCGACGGAAATGCAGGCTGGACACGGAACGACGGAAAACGAAGCGAGTGTGTGCGAAGCACTCCCCGGATTCGCGTAATGGGAAAATCGATTAGGAACCGAGCGAGTAAGGTGACCGTCCAAGATGTACAGATACACCAAGAAGAGTTGTTAGCTCTTCTACATCCGCGGAATTAAACGAGTCGTGAAAAAATAATTTTTCGAATTCGATCGGCCGATCGAACGGCTACTACGAAAGGTTATTTAAATTCCCAAACGTATAACCACGATTAAAATGCTTATTCGCTGAAAAATCTTAGGACATTCATCGTACTTCGTTCGTTATCGACGAGTTGTATCGTAATGACCCATCTAACTTCGTATTTTATAGAGAAAGCACCTGTACTGCAAACGTATTAACTATTTTATTTAAAAATCCGTGCAATTTGATGTTCTTAAACCACGTGAAATATCGAAATTTTATTAAAGAAGAAGTCCCAAGATATTCGAACGCAAGCGTATGTAATTAGAAATAGAAAAGAGGAAGAAACGAAAGGAAGATAAACGTCGAAATCGAAAGGTCGAACAAAGAAATACTTAATATGGCAAAACTCGAGCATCTTAGAACTCCGACCACTTCAAGGTACTCTGAGAGTCTAGTCACTTTTCCCTCGCCCAGCATGCCTGCGAAGGTTCAATGACATCGGTAGAAGCTCCCGTACACGTACACAGAGGCGCACCGAGCTGAAAGTGGAACGCGTAGCAAAAGCGTTCGCTTTTTTTTTTCTAACGATTGGGAACGGTTGAGGGGAGATAGAGAGATTATGGGAAACTACCGGTGGAATTTCCCTAATTACTCGAGTACCACTACCAAAACGTCAACGAAATTTCAAGTTCTTTTTTTTTTTTCTTTTCTCTTTCGAGCAGCGGATGCTTGTGAAAGTTTAACGACGCCGACGAAAACTTGGATGCATCCTCACGCGACCCTCGGAAAATGTGGAACAAACGTGTAGAACTGCAGAACAGAAAGTGCCGTATGTTTCATCGATATTGTTCGTATAGGCTTACCTAGCACGAGTATCCAATCGATCTTCCAGCGTCAGTGATATCGCCGTACTAGCCCACGGCTAGCTTCTATTCATCGAACGGCGTCCATGCGCGAGTGGAATATCAACACAGAGAATCAAACGCTTTTAACGAATGCTGCCGCTCCGATTTTGATCACCTACACCGTATGTGTCATATCAACGAAATACTATCGATCTTCCGCCTCCTGACAAGTAGATGAAGATCGATCCCGACCCTGTCCGCTGGCAACCTCAAGTCTCGCTACCTCGTGTTTATTACAGAATTTACGATCAGATAGAACATTTACATTACAAAAAAAAAAAAAGAGAGAACATCGCTGGAATCTTTTCGTTAAAGTTTCTACGAAACGAGGGAGGCTAGGAACATCGTTTAATTGCCGTGCAATCTCGTCCACGTTGTTAAGATTAGAATAAGATGTGCATGACATATGTACTAGAAGTTACATTTCGAAGCCACCTAACTATTCTCTTTGTTCTTGTATGTGAGCACGCGCTATTCCGCTCGTGTCGTCCGCTAGCACGTGTAGCCGAGAGTTACTCGAAAGTTTGTTGGTAGAAAAGCGAACGAAAAGAAAGGGAAAACCTTGTTGCGAGAGAGAGAGAGAGAGAGAGAAAATGGGCCCGCGTGGGAAAAGGTGGAATAGAGAAACGCAAATTAGGTGATGTTTGATTTTCGGCGACGAAGAGGAAGTTAGGCGCGTGAGTAGGGCGGATATCTCGACAACAAAGGCGATGGAGCGAAGGAGTTTCGCGATGAACGTAAGAGAATCAAGGGGCTGGCAAGGTAGGACACGGGGGCGCAAAGGGGGGGCCGAGGATAGAGGGAACCGAGAAGGAAGGAGGTGAACGGTGGTCGAGAGGGGAATAGGGCAAGTAGAAAGGACGAGGGTGTCCGCGGGGGCGGATGAAAGGACGCTTACCAGCTACTACCTATTGATCGCCAATTCTTTTTCTCTTGTTGCATATTAGGCGCACTCTGCCTCCTCTCTCTTTCTCTCGGCGGTACGCTCTCCCACCCCCTTGCAGGCGTAGAACGCGCGAATCCGCCCCTATAGCTACCCTCCGACCACCCTGCGCGCCTCTTCCTCTTCCCCTTTCTCCTGCCCCCTCGCCACCCTCCATCCTCCTACCCTTCCTGCCCATATCGCGTCACCGCGCGAGAGTGCGAGTCTCCCCTACTACCTTTCCTACCTACACCATCGGCCCTGACGTTCTTCTTACCGGCAATGTTTCATTTCGAGTAGCGGCACCCTTTCTGTTTCGGGGTGGGGCCAGCACCCATCGCTCCTTACACGCAGGTGTCGCGAGAACCTTTGTCTATCTCGAATGCTCGTCCGATTTCTCGAGCAACCGTGATCAGGATCGAACAGTGTCTCGATCGTTTCGGTCGTTCATCGATCGTGAAAGGAATCTAACCGATCGAGAGATCGAGAGATCGATCGATCGTGTCTATAGATAAAGCGATGTTATATTACCATGGTATCGGGGGAAGGATAACGAAGATTGCGAAATTTGTGTTACAGGTAACGTTCGATCGAGTAGCGGTTTCCTCGAAAGGAGGCCGGACGAGAGGATCGGAGGGGTGAGCGTGAACGGCGAAATCGGTTGAAGCGAAAGAAAGCCGAAAGAGGAAGTAAAAGGCAGGACTTGCCGGCGGCGACAGACTGCACTCTCGCACCGTTCAGGGCGCAAGCGTGCACGTATGTTGTGCGTTTCTGTGCCCTAACCCTGTCTCAACACGAGAGAGTAGTCGTTTCTCGGCGTTCTCATCCCTACTCCAGCAACATCGCCGCCGTTGCCGCCACCGTTATCGCCACCGCCACCGCCGCCGTTACCGCTACCGCTACCGCCACCGCCACCGTCACCGACGCTGCTATCGGCTCACCATCCCTCCAACGTTTGCAAAGAAGCACCGCCATAGCCGACGTAACGACGACGACGACGACGACGACGACGACAACGACGAACACCAACAACAACAACAACACGAGGACGACGACGACGACGACGACAACGACGACGGCAACAAAGAAGTATAGAAGGAGAAGGAAGACGAAGACAAGAACGTTGACGAAAATCGCCACCGCCAACACTAAATTGACCATCGGGCTTCCATCATCGGCCCTCGAACATTTTGCCCGGTCTTGGTGCACGTTACGCCACGCGTGACGTCATATCCAGCGTGCACGTTAGAGCGCCAGTGTGCACTACCTTCTTCCCTCGTATCCTGCTCGCGCACGCCTTAAGTCGACGGCGCGCGTCCAACGACGAAGAAACATTGGACGAACTACGACGAACGGAATCGAAAGGAGCAGCGGATCGAGAAAGTCGATCGATCGAACGTTGAGACAGGAGCAAGGGAAACAGAAGGAAGAGCAGGAGGTGGAGGAGGACGAGGACGAGGACGGGAACGACAACGGCGACGACGACGACAACGACGACGAGGACGTGGACGGAGGACGGCCGGTGGCGTGGGGGGTGGACATCCACGCGGGAACTCGAGGCAGGCGCACCCGGCCGGCACGCACACACATTCATTCTAAGATGTGATTTCAAAAATGGCGGATTGCCCCTATGCCCGTTGCATACAGGAACGCAGACACATCCGACGGGAGCTGCTGCGATGGACAAAGAATATGGTCTTCGTAGTCGGTGAGTTAAATTGCGACCAACGGTTTCATCCCTCTCTAGGTCGCGAACCCTGCGATCGGAGAGCACGCATCGAACCTATTTCTTAACATTTTTCTCTTTAATCTCGAACCATAATTTTTGAATAGCTGATAATTATATAATCGTTACGTTCTATGGCAATCTATATACAGATGTTAGAGATGATTCGTACGATCATGTTGACTCACGTTTCGAATCTCACATGCTGGTGACTCTCCGAATATGTCAAGGATATATAGATACAATAACAGAGTCGAGCATCTATGTGTGATGCAGGAAAGAGAGAGAGAGAGAGAGATGAGGCTGCGAAGGGTGGGGTGAGTCTGGGGTTTGAGTGGCGAGAGGATGAGGGCGGGAACGGGAGGCAGAGGGGTCAAAGAGGGGAAGAGGGAAAGATAGAAAGAGAGAGAACGAACGCCGGTGGTGAGACCTGTTGCGAACCCGAAACGCCGAATCCTGGTTGACTGTGAGCCAGGCGTGACTCCTACTCGTGTCCGTACGTTCAACAGGGTGGTTGCACGTTGTCGAGAAACAGAGCAATATTTCGCGCGTATATCTCTCCGAGGGTTGCTAAATTCTACAATATTTCACCTCTCTGTACAATTTTCATGAAATAACACCTCTCCCGGCGTCGTGCCACAGATAAGGCTAAACTTCCCAGTTGCGAATTTTAATCTTTGCTCCATTTACGAGTTCGTTTTCGGACTACGAACGGACGAAAATGGGGATCTTGTACGCGTGAATGTGCAATTATCAAAAAACAGACTGTATTCTTAATTATGTTCGCAGATATATCTTTTTTTTTCAAATCTGTTTACACCTAAAAACGAGTATTTCGAAAAGTTGGAAATTAGAAAATATTCCGCGGAAAATTGTCGATTTTGTTTTCGATTAGACGGTCGTGAGACGGACGAAAAAGAAGTATAGCGTCGCTCTCGTGCGGCAGCCCCTCTCCGCGAAAGCCGCCTCGGGCAGCGCCGACACCATCGCACCCGCGACAGCTTCTACGTAAGAGAGTAAGGCGCGCAGAGAATACTGCACAAGCTGCGTGCCTTGACCACAGACAACCGAGCGATCCCGGCCGCCGCCCGAAACCTTCTTTTCTTCTTCTTACTACCTCCCTTCTTTCTCCTTCTCCCTTTTCCCTCTTCCCGATCCGCATCCCTCTATTGCCCGCTCGTCGCTTACGCCCCCACCATTATTCTCCTACTCCCCCTTCGCTCCCTCCTTCTTCCGCCTTTGGGTTAGTCCGTCAAGAGAAGAGTTCTGCTACTCGTAGAAGGCGCGTTTCCACGCGCGCCGCTGTTGCGTGCACTCGCCGTTACGCTTCTTCCTCCACTTTCGTAACCTCACCCTACGTCCCCCTTTTTCCTTCTCCTCCGCCACCTTGCGGCCCCCTCGCGACCCCTCCGTTACCTTTATTCCCCCATCAGACTAGCTTCGTTGTCCCTACTACCTCTTCTCTCGTTCGCGTCTCTCCTCATTTCGGAACGCAGCTGCCGCTGGTGGTCGAGAAATTTTCGCGAGTCCTTCCCAACCCCCTCGATCCTTCCACCTCGCCCGACCCTCCCCGACCCTCTCCCAACTCTTACACCCGCCCTTCGATTTCTTCCCAAACCCCTGGTATTTCCACTTTTTTCTTCGCGATCGGTTCTCCTCCTCTGTCGGCCGCCGAAGATTCTAAAAAGCAAGGTGGTAGTGGCTCGTTGCCGAGAAAAGGAGAAAGAGAAAGCGGAAACGCGGGGTGTAGGAGAGCGCGAGGAAGAGCTGCGTATGTGCGCGTTAGACCTCTGCCGGCGTACTCCTCTCGAGACTTCCATGATCTTCGGAGATCAACCAGTAAGCGTTCGGGAAAGGGTGACGAAGGATAGCAGCAGGCTTTTGAAATTCACGAGTGCCTCTATTTCTCACATCCCGCACCAGTAGCGCTCTTTCTTTGGTGGTGCAACGTGGCCTGATACAGAGAGATAGAGTCGTCGAGTGTTCCGTAGGACCGTGAAAGAAATTCATGGTGTCAGTGTCGTCGTCGTCGTCGTCATCGTGGTTCAGTGTCGTCGATTATGCTCCGAGATATCAAGATGTTGCTCCACGCTCTTGCGACTTCGCTGTGAACCGACCGCGATCGTTCTGCCTCACGCGAGCAACCGCTATCGCGACCTGTTACGTTGCACGTGTTGCTTGAACGTGTACGCGCGGCGATCGATGCCGAGGGTTTTGAAAATTTTCGAGTACGGAAAGTGGTCGTAACTGGTAATCTACGTCGAACGGATTAATCACGCGTGATCGTTGCGTGCGTCTCGAACCGGAGATAATGAAGCGATGCCATTTTCCATCGATTCGAATCTTCGGATCGATGCTGGACGTGACATCGGGCCGCGAGATTTTTGCACGTCGCGATTAAGAACGGTAAGGATGCCGATTCGCCGTGGCTGTATTCTCGCGAGGACGTCGCACAACCACACGACACGGGAGATTACCAGGAACAAGAGGATCGACGTGTAGAGTACGTATATACAGAGTGAAAATATTTGCAGACAGATCTGCAGCTCTGACAGATAGGTACGCCACGTGTACTCGCTCGGAGAGCATTTGTTGACGCTCGTTGCTGATGCATTCAAACTAGAGAAGTATATGTACAACATACATATCGAATGAAAATCCCCGTTGTGATGTACACCGTCGAAAATTAAAATGGAACGTTAAAAATTTTGTACGTAACACGATCGAGCCGGGGTAGGCCTATGAAAATTCGTGCTGATCGACGCGAGATACAATGAGACAGAGAGAGGGAGAGAGAGAGAGAGGGAGAGAGAGATTTGTTTTTCCATCAAATTGAAAACAAAAAATTCGACGGCCGAAAGTTTATTTGCTCTCCCTATTGCTCGTTACATTGTGCAAGATAAACGAATACTTTGCAAGGGTACAATTTTCCGCTCGCCTATTCCGTTCTTTTTTTCCCATTGTACCATACCCATACCCGTACCACCGGTTTTCTCGAAAACGCTCGCCTCCAAGGCGCAAGGGAGGAAAGGACCGAGAATGGCGAAGAGGGATGAGGAGGTAGGAAAAGCAGGAGTGTTCGGGTGGGTGCAGTTACTGCTGATCGTTAAAAGGCGCATAAAAAAAAAAGGTCGTGAGAGGGGGAGGCGAGAGGAAGCAGCGCGAGAAGTAACAATAAAAATTCGTGGGCATTCGTGTTTCGTCGCCGAGATAGGAACGAGACGTTCAAGGGGGTGAAACGGCAAGGGAACGAGGAGAAGGAGGTGGTGGAGGAGGAGGAGGAGGAGGAGGAGAGAATGAAGGCGAAGGAGGAGAAGGAGGAGAAGGAAGGAGGAGGAGAAGAAGGAGTCGGTGGAGGAAAGGGAGGAGTAAGGGGTATGGTGGAGGGTCAGGGGTGATCAGGGCGAGGAAGATGGGAGGGTGCAGTGGCGACGGGTGTCGGTGCAGGCGCAGCGAGGGTGGCGGGTAGCGAGACTCCGAGGGTGGAAGTGGAGGATGGGTATGGCGGAGCAGGGTGCGTAATGAAACGATATTGAGTAGCCGTGGTAGGGAGGCTGGTGACGAAGGGTGGGGGTCGTCTTCAGCCCTCTCCGTCGATTGACCTCGCTTCGACGAGGCGAAGCAAGCCGCGCGCGGAGGGGTGAGACGAAGTGAGACGAGGCGAATACGAACGGTGGGGGTGAGTGGCCCACAGGGGCGGACGTGGCGAGAAGGGTGGTTCGGTGGGGGATGAAATGCCGAGCGATCCTACGTGGCCTACCAGGAAGGGAGACCCAAGTTAAATTGACGAAAATGACGCGGCACCTTCTTTTTGTCTTTATCTACTCTTCGCCGGGCGATGCAACGCCTTGGAACGCCTCCCGAAAAACTTCAAAGCGGCATTAGTGCTCGAAAGCACGACCTAACGAACCGCGCTCGAGAGAGAACCGGCAAAAGGACGACTTTGTGGTTACTGCGTGGAATGCCACTCTATCAAACGACCCGACGACTCGATATTCAATGTGAGTTTTACTCGTCCGTGTCGTTTGATATTATTCTTATTTGCTGTATCGACTGTACGCCGACGCGTTTTCTTCACACCGATTCGTGCGATGCCTACACAGAGAAATTATTTTTCCAAGCATCCTTTTGGTCTCGCTAACGCGGCCGCGATCAAATTTCCCCTTGTTAATTTTTCATTCCAAGTGGGAATATTTTGTTACGGTAATATCGGGCGTAAAGCGCAAACTTTGCGCATATTAATATTTTATAAAATATTTTTCGCCATGTGTAAATGAGCCCAGGCATCGCGTGTAAACAATTTCGAAAATTACCAACGAACCGTGTCGAGCTGTTTTTTAAAACGTGGAAAATGAGTTAATACTCAGATGGAAGCGCATAATAATCCATTAAATGATCACATGCCCTGTCAGATAATTACGAAGCTTGACAGAAATTAATATCAATAAACGATATTAATGATCATTCTCCTTGTAAAATATAACGGACGTGTTGCAGCGAGTAGTCGATTTTAGTTGTAAAATTCATATTGTACACCGGTAATTTTGTCCCCTTTGTACTTGATAAATTATCTCTTTCGCGATACAATTTCTTTTTCGTTTTATCAGTTTTGTCTACCAGTTATCTGTCCCATGTATTATTTAAATCGTGCTGTGCAACAGCGCAAGTAGCTTCCACAGAACGGTCTATATGGTTCAGACATATTTTATTACGATTGTCAAGATTTTTAAGTACCTACCGATTCAATTATTTTCACTTTTCTGTCCGAATTTTATATTTATCTTGTACAAAATAAACGAAACGATAAAGAACATGCAACAAATTCGTAACGAAAGCATGTATAGTATTTACAATTATGTGGATATTTGGCTCCGTTGGTTACACTTGTTAGCTGCATTCGTTGGTTGCATTCGTAGGTTAGTTCAATTGCAGATATACCTTGTGTATTTCCTCATAAGATCCGCTTTTACCCGTCATAAATCAGGAAAGTAGGCCTTACAGGCAATTTTGACCGATTTATGAAAGTTTCGATCGATAATGCACTAAGTAACAAAACAACGATTATTTTCTTCTCTTTCGTTCCTATTACTTTGCATCCTAGTTTTTAAGACGTGTGGTCCCCGGACACTAATTCACCGGCCATTACATTCGACACGATCGTAATTCGCGAAATTTAGCAATGACTTAAAAAACCAGCCGAAACTGAAGAAATCTTTCGTTTTACACTGTTCCCGATAATCCATAAGCGGTTTTTAGAAAAACAAATTGCAAACACATAAAAAGGTCAATAGCACTACAAACGATGTACGTATAAAACGTGACGATTGAAATCCGAACGAATCGTCTACTAGTTTCCTAAAGTGTCCTCTATGAGTCAGCACTTTCGTGGTCTTAAGACAGAACCGCCTAATCTGTCGGTAATTTAACGTATGGTCACATGGGTAACTGTGTTTAGTTTCGAAGCATAAGTAATCTTGGCTTAGGGGCTTCATTTAGTGTTAAGTTAACCATATAACAGTATAATCGAATAAAGAAATATTTAGTACGGACAGTTTCACAGCTATGTAATTATTTCGTTATTTATATTTCGGTAAAATCTCTATCACCAGGATCACTAGCTGATGATGTATGTATAAGTAAATTGACAAGTTACAAGTCATAGGTTAGAAAATATTTTTTTATCGTTTCATAATTTTTCTTCAGTTAAGATGATCGGATGACCTGCAGTTTCATTTGCTTTATTAGTCAACCTGTTCCTGTATGTGGTACGCAAGACTATGAATATTGGTAATTCGTAATTTGTGACTTGTAAACCAATTGTGCTAGCCGATCTATAGATACAGAAATACGTCCATTCAACCTCTCATAGGCAACGAAGTCTAACAACTTCGTTAATAGATTCGCCGGTATAATAATATTTAAAATGTGAAATTTACAGTACCTATACTTTATAGCACATATTCGACAACTTGCTCGAGTTTCTCGTCTGTTACACTGTGAAAGTATCAAAGATCAATTGAATTATAAAATATTTCCGATTTAGGAATTAGAACCAGTGAAATACAGAATACACGCTGTGGACTGCCTATGAAATTATTAATAATATCGAATAATACAATCAACCTGTCCAAGTGAAACGCGTGGATTGTCCTGAAAACGCTTGCCTTTTTTTCCGTCGGCGAGCAATAAATTTATAGATTTCCCGTTAAATGGCACAATTTGCGAAACGGCCCGTTAGATCTACTAGTAAAAAAACTGGGAACGTTAATCCGATAACGGATGGCGACGGTGATCTGTTGCATTTTAATCTGTCTTTTTGGATCGGCCATCGAATTTCATCCGCACAAAGCTCTGCTTTACCGCGACGTCAAAATGACGATATTAGTTGATACAAGTGTATGTCCACACCCATTGTCAACGTTATCGCGTGTGCATGTGTCTCTGCGCACGCCTGCACGTTGCGAACGTGCAACGAACGTGGTATCTCCCACTGTTTCTCCATCGTGCGTCCTCGCTATTCTTGCTTTTCAATTTCTATTCTTATCTTATTTTCACTTGCATTTTTATCCCTGGAACTCCTTATCCGATTTATCTCCCTTTCTCTTTTATTTTCGGTTATTCTTCGTATCTCTTCGTTCTCGTATTCGGTTATACAGTGGTTTACCTTAGCATTTCAACGATACTAGAAACTTTATATATATATATATATATATATATATATATATATATATATATATATATACTATACGAAACACTTGAACAGTCAATTATTCAATATATTAATAAGCCGCAATATGTACCGAGACCATCTGTTACACTAATTGTACGTCTGAGATTACTATTGATACTGTGTATTAATTTTCCATTAAGCGTATGTTTGCGGCAAGCAAGTCTTGTAAATTATACATTTTCGGCTTGCTTTCTAATTTTACTATTATAATCACGATAGTCGTGTTTAACGTTAACACACAACGTACACAATATATTCATAAAAAGATTACTTGGTAAGCGTTTGAATACTTTCATGAGCCACTGCATATCGTTCTTCTTTTTTTAGCTCGTAATACTTCCTGTACGCTGACTATTGTCATTTCTGTCCTCACGTTTAGATCTCTCTCTCTCTCTCTTTCTCTGTCGTCGTTCGTTTCTCTCTCTCTCTCTCTCTCTTTTATATGTCGCACCTTTCGTCGCTGGGACGCAACCCGTGTCTAAACACACATCATGATGATATTTCTTTCTAGTCCACATCGTTCGCTCGCTGTTCGTTTTCAGCGCCGCGTCGAAAACAGTAGTAGTTATACCTGCCTATTCTGATAGTAACAAAAATATTCGGATATAGAGACTCTTGAATAGAAACTCGATTTTATATTTTTACTCGCCCTTTTTCCCCCTTGCTTCTCTTTTTTTACATAACGGGTACTCTCGTTCGTAAGTGTAAGTGCGGCACATGCTAACTTTAAGCATAAAATAGCTTTGTAATAAAATCCGCAACATATAGGTATGATTTAATTTTCCATGCGACACAGGCGTTTGATAAGCATCGTATTCGTTTTATAATTACAACTGCGCGTTGACACAGTACACTAAAATTGGGAAGTACAAGATAAACTGATCTCTACGTAACTGTCTTCTGGTTCGCTACAAAGGAATAATATAGCGAACTAAAATAGAGCTGGAGTCAAAGCAATTACCAATACCATTGTCTTAAATATTTCTATGAGTTTTGCAGTAGGTATGTACGTTCTTTCGATTGAAATTAAAAACATCTGTATTATTCCATCGTTGATCGAATAGAGCGTTGCTTGCAAGTGTTGACTCATAGACGGCGTCGCATAATACATTTGGCGACAGATTTCGTTATCAAAATAATTAGGCATGGAAAAAGGATGTTAAGGCTTTGATATATGAAGGCGACATAATGATGTCCTTCCCACTTCCGCCGTGCCGCGTTCCAACCGTTCTATTCCAATTCGTCAATGTCACTTCTTTATCGCCGCGTTAAAATCGTGAATTTCACGTAACCCACACGGCAATCTTGCAATGCAACTCTTCCCGCGGGTAACATTAGACAGCAGCGAACGATAAATGGGTCACAAGACGACTGTGCCGGTACGTCTGGTATCCGATTGCCGCTTGCATCGCTTAGCAAGCTAAAATATGACGAAAGTACGAGCCGATCCACGTTCCTTTTCACCGTATCAACAGGATTTTCGTTTTTGTTATCACTTTTGCGAAGCGTCGAGGGCCGAGACACGAGGAAACGGACGATAAAGTTGTCTTGCCATTTAGAAGTTTGTTATACACTTCCGACCTTAACCAGCTCCATTCGAGTAACTTTGAACGTGAACACCGTGATCATCGTGTTCCAGGTTGGATAATACCTAGCGTACCGGCATAACGTTTGCCAAGTGGTATGGCGAGTTTCTTCGACACGAGTTTGAATGTCGGTTCCACGACCGAGACTTTACCGGTTTGTAGGAGTCGTGCATCGTTCTCGATTGATTAGAGACAGAAAAAAAGGAGATGCTATTCAAACTAAACAGGCGAGAGGGAAAAAGGAGTGGGTGGGGGAGGCGGGTTAGTCTCTGTTTACTCTTTGCGTCTCGGTGCATGTATCATCGAGTCGCGAATTGTATAGCACTTGTATATAGGATGTTTGACCGTGAGATTTCATAGATGTTATTGCTTGTTGTCGATATCGTCGAATATATTTAAATTCTATATTTTATATTCGAGCTGAGTCGTTCGTACAGTGTATAAACCGCAAAGTAAAATTGCTAATTAATACTCGATAAATGCTCGCTAGTTACTCGTCGATAACTCGATAGATAACTCGCGATGACACTTAGATAGCTCGTCGATACTGATAGATACTAAACTCTTTTCGGTTGCGTCGATTTATTCATACTGGTCGGGTGGAGGGTGGGGGAGTAGGGGGGGAGGGGTCGGAAAATTCAAATTTCTCTTCGTTCGACGATTGTGCGTAGCGGCGACGTTGCTTTGCCCGGAGTTTATTTATTCTTACGTTACTTGTATCCTAACGATCTTGATACTCCGAGGCAAAACAACAACATGATTTGAATTGTCCTCTACTCATGCGCCGCTACAGAATCTCGAAAATTCTGGTCTGCTCTCGGTAAATGCAGCGGCCGGAGCTGTAATTTCACATTGTTCCAGTATATTATTTCATTGCACGATATCGCTCCATTAGTTCGACCCGAGCAGTGATTCCCGAGGTCATTATACCAGTGGAGGATCGTCGAGGAAGAGTGAGTGGCAAGGAGAGAAGGCGAAAAGGTGGAGCGACAAGGAGAGCGGTATGGCAAGCGAAAGAGAGCGAGAGGAGGCAAGCCGAGGAGAGGGAAAGAACGTGAAAGAGAAAGAGAGAAGGAGGAACGAAGAAGAATGGTCCGCGAGGTCAGCCTACGTTCGTACATATTCTCACGTAGATCTGTGTACGTACCGACGCGTGCACACCTTGACGAACATTGTTGAAGAAAAAGAAGCAGTTGCTCGATAATACATCGACTGCGCCTAGCGTCTGGTACACGGGGTGACGGTTCGAACGAACGTTAAAGTCTAAAGGACAAAGAGAGTGAAAGACCAAAATTTTCGGGGGCAGCTGGTACTTTTCGTTAGTCAGTCAGAGGAGTTGAAGCATTGCTGAAAAGGCTGTGCCCTTCTTCGTACATTGTTCGTTACCATGCTTTTGTAACAGCCTTTGGCGGCTGGGATTTCCTGTTCCGTATAATTTGTCCAGATTTTTCTCTTCTACGAGAACAGTCGTCCAACAATTCTCTCGATAAATCGCGTTGTTTACTCACTTTCGTTTACCTCGTTAGAATACATTAGCAAGACGTACGTTGAATCGTTTGAATAGCTCGAAGAATCCCGTCTCTGCGTGTAATGTTTCACCGATAATTCTTCAGGTGTTAATATCGCGGCGAGATTAACAAATAACCTTCGGAGACTCTATCTTTGGCAAGCATCGTTTCAAGATCTTAATGAGGCACGGCTGGGTTCCATGCCTTGTTGAGAGACAAGTAACGCTCCGTGGATTTCGACATCCATCTTGCTTTCTGTCCTTTGCTCGCCTCGAAAACTAGTAACCGATCTCTCGCCGGTGAATGGGAATCTCGTGATCGTGTAACAAAGCGACGCTGATAACTTTCGAGTAGGCGACCAAGAATATTTTTACGCCAGTGTTACGAACGATCCTTCGAACCGGCGAAAGACACTCGGATCGTTGCAATTAAAGCGAGTTCGCAATAAACCTAACCGTTCTTTATGGATGCTATTTATCACCACTACGAACAATCGCGCGATCGTTTGTCCAACTACTTACCGTAACGGTAAATAGATCCCGCGGATTTTCGTCTATTCTCGCCGATACTTACCTCGTCGAATCATCGAATCGTCAAATCTGTACTAGAAGATCTTCGATTCTAAGCTTTCACGACGGTTCATGGCTGACACGCTGAAACGATAAGCTTCGGTACAGGTCTGTCACGAGGTGTACGAACCGTAACGTTCAAGACACGTCGACGCAAACGTGTAAGAGGATCGTTTCGAAGAAATCAAAAGTACGACATTCTGTATGAAAAAATGTTCGATTTCGTGTCAGGTCGACCTGTACCAAATATAACGGGATAAGTGAAATTCGGTGGATACGGGAAATAATATCTCGACCGGAAGCATAGACGTTGCCCGGCACCGGGGTCGTTATCGTAATTATTTGGTTATTATCGTTCTGAAGGTTTAACATCGGCGGCGAATCGCAAGCGAGTTTCGGACAAAGGATAGCCTTGTGCGCCGTGAGAGCCAGCTGCAGCCCCACCATGCCCGGTCACCCATTTCCTAACCTTCTACTCTCGTCTAAACCGGATTGCCATTGGTCGAAACGGGCCGGCGATTAGTGACGGGACCAAGGGAATAGCACCAAGACGCAGGACTGTGGGGGAAATATAGCGCGCGCGCTTGGATCTAAAATTACGGCTCCGCCATTGGTTGGATGGGGCCCGAGGCCATTCGATTTAGAATTGAAGAATGGTGCCGCTATATCCTCGGCTCACGGAGGACGCCCGTGGAAAGTAGATTCTCCTTCGTTCTCGAATCTTCCTCATTTTGATTCACCATTTATCAAGACAACGACCATAGCGATCGCTGGATCAGGGAAATACCGGAAATTCCTCTCCAACACGATTCCATTTGTTATTTTCCCGGAACATGCTCCGCTCTCTTTCAACCTCTACAAAGAGTTTTTCCAAAGAAATAGCAAAGCCTCGATACTCGGAAGAAATTCCATTTTAAATTCCTATTAAGTTATTTTGAAATATTCCACCTCTGTACAGATATCTATTCCAGCTACTTAATTTTTACAAGATATTCTCATAAAGGTCGTTGGAATTTTTCGAGTAATTTAAGATACTCGGCCGAACGTCGGACTCGGGTCGAGTTTCTGAAATTCTTTCGATGCGCGGCAACGTTTTATTGCAACGAAATGGCGGAGATGGTGGGGATAATCGTTTTATACACTGGAGAAGTTCCTGGTGCCAAGTCTACGTCATCATTGGCTTAATCCCGGGCGTGGTCATCTGCCCTACTTCTTCCTCTTCTTAAATGGCACGCGAGATAAGATTGGTTCGGCACCTCCTGCCTGGAATTTCATCCAAAGGCGCGCCGCCACCCGTCTAATTACTTCTAGAATCGATCAAGGACGGGAACTTTGCTCGCCGTGAATATCCAGCGAACAGCGAGCGTTCTTTCCGCCGTTCTCTTCAAAAATATCGAGATTAGAAACGATCGAAGAGCAACGATACCGAACATCATCGGAATAATCGTATTTCTGTTTTACTCAGTAATGTGTATGTAACGTGTACGATTTATCGCGAGAAGCGTTTCATGCTTACATGGTATAACTTGAAGTTTTAAGGGGCTTTCAGTTTCTCGCGTTAGCGATACCAGCAGTTTTCCAGTGAGACTTATGTAGTGTGCGTTTGGTTATTACAGTTTATGGTTGGTGATACGAGTGCGTCAAGTTCTTAGCATGTTCTTCGTGTCGTCTCTGTATCTTAACAGTGTGCAGCGTTCGTACCGTATTACACAGTTGGTTAGAACGATCAGTCTTAAATAATCGTGGCGAACGATACAATTCACAGTTTAATTTGGAAGGGTCTGGTTCGAACGTTACGAACTACGAGACGTAGATTGCGTTTTCGGTTGGGCGCAGTTTACGTCATTAGAAAATGTCTTGCAAAAGACGTTTCGTACCCAGAGACGTTGTTCCTCTTTCCTCACTCCGTTGCCTATATCGTTGCATTCTGCTGGCTACGTTCATTCATTTGGAAATCCGGATCCCGTGTTTCGCCGCCCACTCGTCGAAGAACTTGGTGAGAGGAAAAAGCGCGATTGCTACTTTCCTAGCGGATTATTCTCTCAGAAACCATTGATTATATGCAAGGTCGATGATGCTGCAACCAGTAGACGCGGATTGAGGTATATGTACACTCGGATACTCTTGGACGAGGTTGATCAGACCTTTTGAAGAAAAGGGGAATCTTAGCTGCCATTCGCCGTCGAAAGTACATCGATTGCATATGTAATATCATTAATCCCGAGGCGATTGTTTTTAACGATTTTTTTCTTAAACGTACCGTATGAAATTAGAAATTGCCATGGTTGTCCAATTGTGTTAGGTTTTTATCTAGCGTGATTAACGTTTATCGTATTTACGTATCATACGTGTACGCTGTTGGTCATAAGTGTAGCTGTGTACTTATGTACATATTAGAACACCTACTCGTTATACATTTACTGAACAATTTTTGCAAATTCTATCTCGTTTAGTATTTTACATTCTGTGTAGTCTGCCAATGTTTATGCACATTCGTATTTTTATGAACATGCTTATGAAAACGTGGCGTGTATTGTTTGTCATCCTTCAAATGTTGGAAAGAACACTCAACATTGTATATTTTTCCATGTTGTGCGTATTCTGTATATTTTTGCATATTCAATTTGTCCACAAATACATAAATATCCATAGCCTAATTATAAATCCATGACGCGGGTTATAAAGACGTATGTAAGTCAGACGTGAAATTGACGTCTATAGTTATTTTTTACAAAATAGCATTTTATTTTTATCCTTGTTAAAATTTCATTGTATTCTTCTCGTATCATGAAAGCGAATCGCGATAAAGAATAAAGTTGCGAGTTCACTATTTATGAAGCTTCTATGACACTCGATAGCATCGAAATTTCGATTCGTAGCAAAAATGAAATAACAAATTTCTAATCAAATAGTTGGAAGATAAGAACAGTAAGAGACACACAATTTACTTGTAACATCACATTTTATCCAGTCAAAATGTCAAATTCTCCTTAGACAAAGCATTAGATTGTCTGGAAAGTGTCTTCCTTTTACACTTTTACACATCTTTATACAAACATAAAAGCTAATCCGTCGAACGTTGTAATCTTTATCTTGATAGAACAAAATGGATCATACGTAATTCGACAAAATAATGTAAAACGAAAAATGTTGTGCGTCCATTATTTCCTTATAAAACGAAAGAAACTTTCCGGACGACCTAATACTATCGTATCCAGCATATTTCACAGATTTTTCAAGATAACGTTGAAACATTTGAAGCTTCCGTCGCTTTTTACTTCTCACGAAAACTGTCTTTTGCGTTTTAAGAAATGTCCAAATACTTTCAATCGGACGATGAGCAGCAAAGACGACAGAAAATAGAGCGATAAACCTTCGGTTTCTACTGGTTCGGAAATACTAAAAAAAGTAGCACATTTTAATTAAAGGCGGTAGGATAAACGTCCCGATATTCGCACGACCAGCAGCGTGAATCGTTCACGAGCTAAATGATACAAAGAAATGTTTGCATCTCGACTATCTTCCTTGTTCTTGTACGCGCGTTAGAGCACAACGCGTTCCTTTTGTTCTTTCGCGGTAGTAGATGAGTTGGATTTGACGTCATCGCGGAACAAGGCTAAATTTAACGTAGAAAAAAAAATTTCGTGTAACGATCGCCTTATTCTGGACAGATTTTCATGACTCACTTGCGCGGCCTTGGGGCCCGCACGTTCTCGCGAGATGATGATTCGTATAATTGTTGTGGTTGTCTCGATGCATGCTCAGTTCGATTACGAAGAAGTTCGAGGTTTTCTAAATACGCCGATTAGCGAATTATAGTGATTGCGTTAACTTGTGCAATTTGTGTTCCTCTTATCGATGCGGTATTAAAATCTACGAGCGGCTAAATGTTGCCGTGAAACACGTTAGTCACGTTATTGACTCGCCTGGAAGAAACGAAGAATGGGCGTGTGACGATAGCAAGGAAGGGACGTCGAATTTGCAGAAAATATAGGAACGCCTCCTACGTCTAGTCGTAAATCGGATGGCCGGTAATACACGAAGGTGATTTAGGAATTCGATTTTCGTGACCCAGGGACAATTACGAAATAAGCCTTACCCGTTCGAAAATAACACATTTCGCTGGAGTTGCATTTAAAGTCCGCCTGTATAAACTCAGCCCTGACCGTAATGCTTGTCATACGTTTTTCTGACAGCAGCGCGTGCAAGCAGATATGTCGCAGCGGCGACGCTCGGCGCAGATCCAGTTCGCGTTTCCGCAAACTGGCATTATACCTGTATTTGATAAGCTGCGTGGAACTAGAGCGTTTAAATAATGGCCGTACAAACGACGATGGGCTACCACGATGGGGGCGTCGTCATTCGTTCGAAACGTTCGACAAACAATAATAATTTATTCAGATGTTTTTCATTGCGCGCACTCCTTTTGCAGCGAAACCTAGCGTTTAATAAAACCTTATCGATCGATATTCACCGAACGTACTATATTCCCTGATATTTTCTCTTTTCCTCTTCTTTTTTTTTTTTTCTTAGCAACTCTCAACATTTTGGTTCTTATACTTCTTGGTTCTTATCTTTCTCTTATACTTTCGTACGATACAATTCGAATCGGCATATGCGTGTTATACGATTATAGGCGAAAGCGAGACACAGGAAACGGAGGGTTTAAAGAAGCGGAACCAAAAGGCGGGAATTTAAAGAATACGCGCAGAATCACACGCGTACGTTGGCGCGGTTCGGTATGAAAAGTTGGCGATGTCGGTCGATGTGGTAGAAATTCGCGGCATTGGAGTCGAAGTTTAATCGGCGCGACTATCCCGCGCTGGCTGGACGACAAAATCAATTCGGCGAGAAATAAAGGCGGCAGCCATGAAAAATCGCCACCACGCTCCATCTCCTTGCGCACGCGAATTCTACCTACACATGCAAATATATTTACGTACATTCATCGGCTGGCATGTGCTCGTGGCACACGCGACGACCAAATGACGTGACAGTTATGGTGCATTTGCGGGACGCGTGCCACCGTACCGGGTGTCTGTTTAGAATCAATTGACGCATTCAAAGTGGGTCTCTGCGAAGAGACGCGTTTGCGGCCCAATTCGAGCATGGTCGATGAATAGAGCGAGTACGAGTATCGAGAATTTTTATCGTGGTGTTCGTAGGAGATTACGTGGACTTTTTTCTTGGCTCACCGACTACATGCGTCGACCATTTTTGTGTCGTCACGCATTTACTCGGTTGCTTCGAAATAGAATTGTCGACAGTTTCATCATGATATCGATCACGAAGGAAAAATAAACGTGGTTGAATTTACATTGGAACTCGATATTTCACATTGGATATTTATTTTGAGAATTAATATCGGTCGCAAGCGATGCATTAAAAATTGTACAGCATGATATCGGGACGGATTTTGATTTTTCCGGAACCTTTTGCCGTTACCAACGAGACACGGCACGTCGCTACGATAACGTTCGACTGTTTGACCTTTGGATAAGGAAGTTAAAAAGTCCTGTTATCGTTGCATCTATCGATAGCGATTTTGAGGAGCGTGGCGAATTACTTGCACATGAATTACGGCCCCTGGCGATCGAATTAGAAATACCACAAATCTTCGATATTTCTCGGGTTTCATAAAATCGGGCGAATTTTGTACCTGGAGGATTGAGAATCACAGTGATGTACAGTGACTTGTGAAAGCCTATTACACCGTAATGAGATACGACTGGCGCGATTATATCGGTGAGATTTGAAACAAACCTGAAAATATATATAGAAGCTAGGAAATATTTATTGCAAACGTACCTACTCTTCACGGAGATCAGAAAATTATTTCGTACGTTGAACGTACCTTATCGTACGTTGAAGATGGTCTTTTTTTTACTAAATACGTCTTTGCAGGTATATGTCTCGTAACTGTCGCACATTCGAATCGGTTTCCAATATTACCGATATACGTAATTACAATAATTCTATCTCATTAACCGGTGAATAGAATTCCAAAAAGTTCCACGTAACGCACGTGATATATTCAGAAAAATGTCCTATAGCAAATGTTCAAATGTTTGCGTGAGTCGCTGTACAGCGACTCGAACGTACAAAAAAAGCTGTAATAGCGAGTATCGTTTACGGAACGGGATTTCTAAATGGCAGCTCGAAGCGGGAGAATCGTTATGGCAATGGAGCTAAAGCAATCGGATAGAACGATTGGCGAAAAAAGAGAAGAGGAAACATTAGCAAATGCGTTCGCATTGCACCGCCACTTTTGATGTGCCGCAATTTTCTTCGTTGCGACATTCTGTCAGATATACCGGGCCGTGCGTGTTACCGCCGTGTCCTTCAAAAAACCACCACGTCCGGTCGGTTTCTCGAGCATGCGATTTTGGTGATTCCGACATCGACGTGCATTACCAGAGAGCTATCGTGGTTAACGGATCTTTATATTCACGCGAGCAACTTGTGTTTTCCACGAGCTCCGGCCCTCGCCTTTTCTTCGCCAATGATTTATCGCTGCCCTTTTAGCGACTTCGATGATTAACCCTTTAACGGTTCGGTAAATTTCACGGAGTCCGCGTGAAAATAACTAGTTGTTTCTTTCTTTGTAAATTGTTTGAACATCTCACCGACCAGGTATCTCGAATAAAATGCGAACGAGAATTTTTTGTAAACGAAACTAAGTATAAATTACTTATATTATATATATATTGGCAATTTATTGCAAAACGAAGTATCAATTACGATATAATTAACAATTTAATTGTATATGTCAGTATAGGAGCATATTTCGAAACATAACAATAATCGAATACATAATCCCACTTTGCTTTTAGAATTCTCTTGCTGAAGGTACCTTAAAACTATCTAACAAGCACACGATCTATATGTTCCTACTGCAACAGAAAACAAGTATGATAGAAGCGTGCAAAATTTTTCACTTCATATAACTGTGAAAACCACAGGAAAAAGATACGACAAGTTACATGCATCGTGTTTCGTGATAGAGTAATTTTTGAAATTTCATATGCTGTTAATCAATTTTATATTTCAAAATTTCCCTTTTTATTCGACTGTAGCGCTGAAAATATGCGGTTTAGTTATTCTTCCAGTTATTTCGAAAATATCGATTGCTATAACATTAGCCGTGTCTTCGGTTCTTTATGAAAACTCCCTAAATACAGATCACCTATTTTGAAACTACTTATGTCGGAATGTAACAAGTTGAGAAATTATAACGAAGAAGAAAAGTCAGTCTTCGTATGGCCATACAGAAACAAAAATACACAAGTCCGTAAGAACGAAGGGCTAGGCGGTATGCGTTCGTCAAGCACGCTCGTGACAGTAACAGACACTGTTGATCTAATCTAATCGTTTTAATCGATACGAAAAATTCAATACGCCTGAAAAATTTGCAAGACGAATCTGCCATAGTACAGATAAGGATAGTCTCGTTTATACTGGGAGCGTATGGTTAGAAAAATGGTTGTACAGGGGTTTGCGGGCAAGTGGCGCTCATCATTGTTTGATGCAGTTACGATGGTGTCGCAGGTCTGGAACGGGTAGCGGAGGAGTTGATGGGCCGTAGGAGATGGAAGCAATATCAGGACACCCTGTACAGCGGTACTCGCAGCAGCGAATCAGTGACGGCACAGCCCCACCACCGGCTCTACCCGGCGTTCTCGTCGTCCTGCGACCCGGTGGTGCCCGGGAATTTGGAACAAATTGGGTCGCGTCCGCTTCATCCTGCGTCCTCCTCGTTACCTACAACGATAACGACGACAACGACGGTGCCACCGGCGATAACGACGACGACAGCGGCAACGACGGCGACGACAACGGGCCCGATCAAGCAGGAGAGCCTGCAAAGGCATCACCTGCAGAACCACCATCACCTACAGCCCTCCGCCGTTCAAGATCACCACCGTCACTATCAGCAGCAACAACAGCAACAGCAGCAACGACAACAACGGCAACAAGAAGACCGTCGCCTAAGGCCAGACGAGATCAAAGTCGAGGTCGGCGAGGACGAGTTCGCGAACGGTGTCGCCCGAGAGGAATCGGCTACGAAGACCGCGGATACGTCGACGACGACCACGGTGACGACGGGCACGACGACCACGTCGACGACGACAACGGGAACGAGCATACTTGCTACCAGTACCGCGACCGGCACGATCGCGACGATCACCACGCCGAACACCACCGCTGTTATGACCACGGGAACCACGACGATCGCGACGAGGCGGCGACGCAAACGCCGGCAGAACGACGGAGAGGCCACCGACGACAGAGAGGACGACGAAGAGAACGAGGAAGAGGAGGATGGAAGGGGGCAGGCCGAAGCGGAAAAACGGCTGAAGCTCGACGAAGACGCCGACAGGCCCGTCAGTCCTCTGAGAAGGGAGAACGATCGAGGATCTCGGGATTATCCGACTGCCAACGCTACAGATACGGAAGGGACCAAGGTTCGTTGTAGAATCCTTTCTTTTTCTTTTCTTGAGGGGGGAGGGGGAAGGGGCAGGGTGAAGCAATCGAAAAGAAAGCGAATAATAACGCGTAACGGTGTTTGTTGCAGGAACGAACGGAAGAAGTCGCGTTGGAGCGGACACCGGTGACGCAGGGTTCATTGAGAGTGAAAACGGAGGAGGAGTTGCAAGGAGTGCCGAGTTCTGGAGGCGGTCCAACGATATTGACGACACCGACGCCGGATTCGGATGCGATCAGGTCAGGGTTGCCGTGTCGGGAGGTTGAAGCAGCCGCTAGAAACGCGGTACCGCCGTTTCTTATTGGAAGCCGACGCACCAGCCCACCGCCAGAAGACTGGAAGCCGCTAGACAAATGTTACTTTTGCCTGGACGGCAAGCTACCGCACGATGATCAACCACCTCTCGTAAGTACGATTCTCGTAACCACGGCTAAGCGGAAACTGTCTTGTTCGCATCATGGTGACGTTATTCAATACGAATCAATTCACGATCGATCGAAGAATAATTTAGCTGGAGGACTAATTTATTCGTCACCGGTTTGACTCGGAATGCTCTGTCGCCATGATGCGATTCGTCGCGCATAAAACTGCATTAGCCAACGCGGAATTCTTCAAAGCGCATAATTAATCGCGCGGAAAGGACAACGCTTTACGTGATATATGACGGATATCGGTCCTCCGGCGCAGGACACTAGGAAACGTTCAATTCTTTATTATCACGCGCAAAAGAGTACGTCTCTTCGCATCCGTTGCTTTGATCGCTTTGACACGCCGCCCTTATAAAAGTTTCACGAAGGCGGACCCGTATTCCTGCGTGGCGAAAAGCGAATTTGATCAGGATTCGATTTGTCCTCCAACGTCGACGAGGATGTGCTCCTTTTTCCATGATCGTTTCTTCCCTCCCACGCCGGTGGTAATCAGTTCCTTTCCGTGTGTTCCGCCGACCAATGACGAGCCGGACGAACATAACGTTCGATGTCGCGAATCCTGCAGAGTCCGCAGAGCGACAGTAGCAGCAGCTCGCGATCGGCCGAGTCACCGATGTCGGTCCAGGTGGACCCGATGGCGGCGTCCGTGGTCGCCGCGGCTCTCACCGGTACCTACCCTACCTTACTGCCTCAGTGGTGTCTGCCACCAAGGGAGGCGCCTCTCGTTGGGGTGCAGCCTCATCAGGACAGTGCAACGCCAGCCGACCAACCTCTCGACCTCTCGGCCAAACCGAAAAATTCTCAGGTACGTGCTCCTTCTGGCGTGGGTAGATTCGCTTTCCTTCTCCTTTGCGTCTAGAAACGCGAAACATAAGAGTCAACGCAATTATCGTCTTCTCACATTTACGTTTACGTTATCATTTATTTTTACGACGCTAGAGCGTTTTCTACCAAAAAAAAAAAAAAAAGAAAATACCGATGCGTGACACGATGACGCTTTCTGTCGCAGGATAACAACATATCTCTATTGGAACAACAGAAAATACCTCTGAGGATGACAGCAGGTATCGACCCCAAGAATATCTTTAAGTAAGTAACTTTCTTCTTAACAAGAATATTTAAACGATTTCGCGTTCTCGCCATGCACCGATGAAAACTAGCTATTGATCGTATTTTTCCGACGCTGTCACAGGCTGTCTAAAAAAAAAAAAAAAATAAAAATAAAAAAAATAAAAAAGAAGTCGTCTTGGCGCTGTTGAAATTCGTCTGTGATGCTTAGTAACCAGAACGAGAAGCGCGTCGATTCCTGCCAGTGTTATCACGCGACTCGTTTTACACCTCGCAGCGAAACGAAGCCACCACTGATATAGGTATTTGCATTCCGCGCGAGCAAAAGAAAGTGTTGATCGCATTCCGTATGCCGCGTATTCCAAAGGATCGAGAATAGATTCGTGTTCGAACACGACGACTTAATGGGCGACGCACTCTGTCAAGGCTGATTGTACCGTAGTATACAATCGTTTCGAAGCTGCCATACCGATCGTTCGGCGTACCTTGGATACTTTTATATCGTACAGAAGTTGTGTCATTAAATAGGATGCACGGTATACGATTCGAATCTATAGCGGCGGCGTACGAAACGGTAATTAAAAAGTTTCCACGGTTCGTTGTTTGCTTATTCGGAAAATTTTCCGCCGAGCATCCCACTGCTCGTCCGGCTACTCATTACGAAAATTTGCACGAAAGTCTGTTACAATTTTTTTGTCGGTTTGTTTAGAAAACACTCGTGTCGAAGCATACACGTTATCCGCGCATTAATCTCTTCAATAGAATTCGCGTGCCGCGAAAATTATCGCGCTCGTACGGCCGTTTATCCGTTTGTCGAATGAAAATATACATATAATGGTAGTGGGTATTTTATTTCGTACGAAACCTGCCGGTTATCGGGTTCAACATCGCGTCCGTTCCAAAGGGTGACTCGAAAATTGCGAGGAGAAACTTCGCGCGCGCCCGAATCGGCCGTGAAAGTTAATCGAAGATGAACGGAAGAGAAATCGGAAGATCCTTGCTAAAAATTCTAAAAGCTAAAATCGACGCGCTCTCTTGAATAACGTTTCGCGATAAAACACGAACCGCCTGTCTTCCCGAGTTTTCACTTAAGCGTCGGCAAGTTCAATGTTTCTTAACCCTGTTACGTTCTTTCAATCATTTTCTAGCTAATCGTGTTTTGCCATTGTTGAAAAACTCGTTGGATTTATCATGAAAATAAGACACAGTCGTTATTATACTAAATATCTTCTGGAAACATTTATCTTTCGGATCTTTAATTTGTTTGACGATAAAGATCAACGTTAGGAATTAACGTTAGAGATAGAAATCAAAGATGATTAAAGTAATTAATTTACTTTGTACGAAGTTCAGGTAGGATAACGGATCGCGATATATCACACGAATACAACAAAAATCTCGTTACATTTATAATTCGTTCTACGTTTTTCACTCGTTGTTATACTTCTGAATATATCTTGACTTATTTATTAAACTTTTGGTAACAGACTTTTTTATTATTATTGAGACTTTTGGTGATTTTAGCGAAGTACGTAGTCTTTGTTCGCTTTATCGAAAGTTCAGATAGGATAACGCGTTACAACGTGTCTGACAAAAAAAAGTCTAAAGTGGAATGTATCATTAATTCGTTCATATGCTTCTCGCTGATCGTTAGACTCGTAGATTTTTGTTAATTTTCATGAACGTTCGAAGCGAGCATGTAAAAATCTTGTTCTCGGTCGAGACGAAAACAAGGTCGAGACGTAAAAATTCAAGAATCTCAGCATGAGTAAGTCGAAATGGAAGAACGTTATAGATTCCAAATAATATAACGTTCCTTGAAGCGGACGTTATTCGTGGGGAAAAAAATGAATAAATGGCACGATGATCGAAGGAACGAAACGGAGGGAGGGAAAACAGGGAGAAGACGAATAACGTCGAGTCAAAGTCGCGAACCGTGTCCGTACGTTGCCCTCGTGTTTTCGCTGTTTTCCCCGCGGAACATTTTGCGCGTCAAATTTTTATCGTCGTCTATTATTAGTCCACCGTAATCTGCACCTCCTGACACATCGAAGGCACAAAGTACCTCGCGTGTGTCGTACGCCGCGCGAGGAAGATCGAAACGCGGAGAGGAACGCTGGAGAAAAGGAGACGGGGCCAGAGTCTCGGCTCGCGGCGGCGCATGCGCGCTACCGCAATTAACGATAAGATAGCCCGCCGTCGAAACCACGCGAGTAAAGTCGAAAAATTAGAAGCTCGAACGATCAACCGGACGAACAATCGTTCGAGTCGACGCTGTTGACAAAGTTTTCTTGTACCGCGTGGAAATTCCAGATAACAGACGTCACGTGACCACACGACACCGGATCTCTCTCGCAAGCGTTTATTGATCATTTTCGTCAGACCGCAATCGCCTCTTATCTTAATCGGTGCTACAGACAATGATGGATTAAAATAGGAGCAATTACGAGTTCAACGATGTAGCGCTAATTATTTATGTCTCTAAGGAATAGCATATAGATTAGACATTAAATAGCTGAAAGAGGATAACGCAGGGTCATGAGAAATTCATCTTGGTTGATCTTTTATTTTGACGTCATTCGCTGCTTAGTATAGTAAGGTCACAGGTAAAAAGTACGATAAATCGCATTTTCTTTTTCTTTTTTTTTTTTCTTTTTTCTTACGAAAGGATAATTTTATTCTCGGACGATCCCATATCGAAACTAACCGTTTTCTCATTTGTTTTTGAGATTAGACGCGATTTCCTTGAACGTTTGAAAATTACTGACATTTATTTCTTACGGAAAAGTATTGTATCTTTAGTATTTAATACCAGAAACGAGAGAAATCCTGACGAAAAAGAAATAATTATCTTCTAAATCGTCCTTTACGAATTGCAGTTGTCACACCGTCGGGGGTTAATCTTTCGTCGAATGGTTAATTAGGATAATGTTGAAATTAGGATAATTAGAGAGAAGCTAAATTTGTAGTGCAGCAGGTATCGCGGCGAATAAAGAATAAAAGGCTGCAGAGATACGGTTGTTGCAAGCGGCACTCGAAGCGGTGGCGAGGCTTAGGAGGGGGCAGAACGGTCGAAATACAATTTTATCAGCTTACTTTGCTGTCCGAGAGAGAATAGGTCGACGAACTCATCATGGGGGGCCACGGTTCTCGCGAATCACCAACAAGCGGCGACATCTTTTACGTGGAATTCTTCCTATCAATTTTATCGTTAAACAACGAGACAGACTGTAGCAGCCCGATTGCTACCTGTCGTCTTTGCGTCATTCGATTCTTCGAACTGTCATCGGCGATACAAATTGAAATTTCTTAATTCGACGATAGAGAAAGTAAGCGGGAAGGAAAAAAAGAAAGAACAAAAGATATCGATGAATATGTATAGCATCAGCGGGAAAATAACAGGAGACTTACGACACGTAAGAAACCGAATAAATCGGCTATGTACGATACGTATGCAGTCGTTCAGAAGCCAAACTGGACAATTCAACTTCTTATTAATTCCTTAATTTCATTACATAAACACGCGTTTAACGATCGATCCCCAAGAAACAAACGAATTACTCCCATAATTCAACCCAATTCAGGATACGTGCGTTCGATGTGAAATTCTGCGAACAATCTTGAATCCCTCGGTATATTAATTTAATATCGCGGATGTCGTGGAAGAACGATCGTTTTCTTGATTTTCTCTGATTTTTCTACTTTGATCTTTCCCCATGTTTCGCACCGTGATCGTTCAAGTGCTCGTAACGTGATAACAAAGTTCAAGGTAAATTAAAAAGAAACAGCGTTTGCAACGCTATCAGTTCTCTGTATTTCTAAATTTATAAAGTTGTTCAACGTTGGCTTCTAAACGGCTCGTATAAATCATATTCGAGGAACATTTTAATTGCGTAATAACTGACAGCTCTCTCGCCGTTAGCCCGTCTAATTTTGCAGCTAGAATTCGTTCTAATGCAGCCGGCTAGGTCAAAGATCAAAGCGTTAACGAGACGCACTCTGTTGGATCGATTCGTTTCTCGTGTACAACACGTGCGCGTACCTCGCCGGCCACGTGGCTGGGAAACGTTGGTACAGCTTGGCCGATGAACCGCTTCTACACGTGAGTCTACGGTACGAAAACCACCCGATAACCCAGTAACTTCGTTACGAGGATATCGGTATGGCGTGTTATATACCGTGATTGTGCAATTATCGGGCCTCATTAGATACCTGGAATCTCGATTCGCCGGTACGTCAACGTGCAAAATAGATTGCAGATATTTATGGATTTTTGGAAAGTCGCAAATATCTGCGGAATACATTCAACGAGATATCAAAAGTAGAATACTTGTTGCGATATTTAGTAGATCGAACAGACAGAGAAGCGGCTTAGGAATTTGAAATGAACCGGGATAGAGAGATATGCAATAGGGCGATAAGAAATAGCGAGATGAAACATTGACTTGTTTCTTACTGCCTACGTTCTTTCCATCATTTTCGTCCAAATTCCATCTTTCTAACAAAAACGGAGTTTAAAAAGAATTCCAAGCTCGAGCAAAGGTACGAAGACTTTATTATCGGTGTATACGATGCGTAGTTTCAATTTTATGTTAAACGCTTTCCTAGAAATAAATGCCCGTTGGATTTCTGTTTAGGTTCCGTTTCTTTAGTTTCATTCGCAAAAATATAAAATTGCACGAACGTCTGCGGTCTAGCGACTAGACGGTCGAGTAAAGAAGAGGATAAATGGTAACGCGAATTGATAATACGATAAACGATACCATGTTGAATGTTTTAGTTCTTGTTATCGTGCAAAACCACGTATGACCGGGCCAGTGGCGGCCGTGGCGGCGGCAGCAGCAGCTGCGGCAGGCGTCGGTGGTGTCCCCGTGGTGGGTGCCGGGGGTGGCCGGAGGGCCTACACCGAGGAGGAACTGCAAGCCGCGCTCAGGGATATCCAGAGTGGCAAGCTCGGCACACGAAGGGCGGCCGTGATTTACGGGATACCGCGTAGCACCCTGCGCAACAAGGTCTACAAGCTTGCGATGGAACGCGAAAGGGACGCGTCCCTGTCTAGCACCCACTCACACCCTCACGAGCCCGGCGCCCCAGCCACCACCACCACCACCATCACCACCACCACCACCACTACTACTACTACTACAACTACAACACCACCAAATACGACCCAAAACGCCTCCGCGACCACTCCGCCCCCGCAAGTGGATGAGGTAGGTTTTGGGGACAGAACAAGAGAAAGAGAAACCGGAAAGCGAGAGAAGAAGTGAGAGGCAAACAGAGGGTGCGGGAACATGTAATAAAAATGAGCGATGATACGATAAATCATGTCGTATCTGTACCTAACTTTCTATAACGGAGGGAATTAAGTATCGAGAATTGATAATTGAGTAACTGAGAATTGAGAATTGGCAATTGATCGAGAATTGAGTAATCGTAATAGCAAATATACCGAACCGAGAGAGCGTCCAAACTGGAAAGTATCTTATAGGGTCGAGTGTGGATCGCTAGGATGTAGATCGTTTTTCGAAACCACGCTTCTTCTGACACTGGTGGCACGAGTTTCCTTCTCGGTGACAGTCGTCGACCGAGTTATCGTTACGTCGAGAATGTCCGATAATCGTGTCAGTGACGGTAGGAGGAATAGCTCCAACATTTCCAATATTAAATCGAGAAATTGTATTCATCTCTCAAAAAAAAAAAAAAAAAAAAAAAAAAAAGAAAAAAGAAAAAGAAGAAAAGAAAGAGGAAAAGGAAACGTTTTCTCTCGTAGAAGTTTCTACGTAGAAGATTCGGTGGTGATTTTCCGTCTCTAAAGTATCTCCATGTGTTCCATTCGATTTCCAATTCTTCGTATACGTATGATTGTTTAATTAAAAAGTCTACCGTGCAGTTCCTTTCAGGTTCGATACACGTTCCACCGTCATTAATCATAAGTTATCGGACGTTGCGAGGAAAGATTACGCTCGATAGAGGAGATGATGCCTTTGGACGCGATTTATCTTAAGCGAAAGATGACGCATCCAAGGACAAGGAGAGAATATGACGGAGAGGGAATGGGGGGGGGGGTTGCAGAGAGATATAAAAGACCAGTTGAATCTCGATAATTCGTTCGCGAAGGAAGACCGCCTATTTGTATCTAAGTGTGGTTTTGGTTAGGAAGAACGAATGGAGCTTCCCCAAAACATACCTCTGCCACGGTGATCGTAGAGTTCGCGTGAACCGATCAACTCGCGAAGTATATACAGGTACAAGAGATTGCAACTGTCGTACGAGCATATTCCATCTTGCAATTTGACTATAAATAAAAGAAAATGAAGCTGATTAATACGAAGATGGATCGGTTCACGCGGTTCGTTATCGGTTGCCGTGATGCTCAGTAGTGTCGAATGTTTTTGCATGGGCTGTTTAACTTTTTTATCTCACTATTTGTAGTTTAACACACGGCCGCTTGGTCTTGGCGAGGTTGCAAGACTCGAGGTAAGTCTTCGGGACGATCGTTTCGAGCCGAGAGGAGAGAGTTCTTCTTGGATGCGAGCTTTTGTTCGCGACGGGCTCTTAGGGCCCTCGAATTCGTTGTCACGAGTACATACGCTTTTTTTTCCGACCTCGACACCATGCATCCTCGATGTGTTTTGTACAGACGATCGTGCTTCAGTGTTACTAGTACAGCTGTCGATTTTATGGTGCAAGGGAATGTCAGGAAGTAATCGTTTCTACGTGGCGTTGCAATAGCAAGGCATGCTGACAAGTGGCGTGGCTTATCCGGCAACATATATTCGAGAAACTGATACACGTTGGACGAAAATTAATTTTCCAAAAGCGTCCGTATTATCTTGACATTCAAACGATGCACGACGCTTGTTGGGAAATGGATCTTGGAATATCGAATAATCGATGGTTCATTTTCCTTTTTAACGACGTTCTGCCTGGTGTCATTAGGAGAAGCGCAGGTAGTTTAGTTCTGGTAGATATTTTTAGTTTGAATGCATGTTGTTTGAGTAATATTTACGAGGCAATGGCCGGTGTGTAGCACCGGGTCCTTTTTACTCGTCGGAGAGCGAGACACTTTCGAGCTGGTTTTCAATTTTCGACCTTGCCTTTCTCTTTCTTTTCGCGCGAGAAACCACCCCGGTACAGGAAACTTTACATGAGAATAACATTTGGGCAAAGCGTTCCTTTCTTTTTCTATGTCCTTTTTATTTTTGTATACGTCGTACATGCTTTTTGCGAACGATTCTATCTGGCAAATTCCTGCATGACGCTTGGTCATTCTGCATTCGACGAAGAAGAGTGTATTTACATGGACAACCGACACTGTTACAACACAGACATACACGCAAATACAAACACAGAAGAACGCCTCTCGATGAAATCCTGCTAGCGAAAAGAATGTCGCCAAGAAGGTGTTATACCGATTTTACGATAAAGATCGACGTAAGACGAGACTTTCCTCGAGAGGACCGATCGATGTTAACGATTCGTGTTTCGAATTATTCGTTTCCTTATCGCGGCTAGAATGTGTGGAATATGCTAGAAAAAAATATTCTTAACAGGTGGACGACAAAGAACTGTCCGGAGCGGAAGAGGAGAAAGAAGTGGAGAAAGCTCTGTTGAAGCCACTGTTGTCTTTGGAAGACCTTGTCAGGTTTTCCGCCCTCGAAGGAAGCGGCGGTGATTCCCTCAGAACGTTGCTACAACGAGGACACGAGACGGGAGCCGAGTGGCCAGGGCTCGAACACGCCAACATCGGCCCGTATATTCAAAAGATGCTTGCAGCAGCTGCGCCATTTAAAGGTGAGAAACACGCTTAACTCTTTTTCCAGTTAGGTTCGTTTCGTTCTTCTTTCGTTAAGAACATCGAACCAACGAATTTTTAAGCGCGTCGTGTTCCCACGAAGACAAATATCGTTAAAACATTCTCCAACTACTGTCAGCGTATTATATATATACTTCTTACAATTACACATAGTACACGCGGCGATTACGAAAAGTATTTGCGCGTCGTTGTAGTTGTTACAACATTTACGTATTATTAAATGCAAGCGTATGTTAAATTCCGTGTTATTTAGTATTATGAAGATTCCTTCGTACGATGGAGATGAAACGTAGTATCTGAGAAAAATTTGTTCGCTCGGAGAAGCAGAGTATGTGCAGATACATTTTATAGCTCGCAGATCTAGCGGAATGTGCGTAGCTTAGGTTAGAGGAAATGAAAACAAAAGTAAAAACGAGAATCAGTATTTTCGCAAGTGGAAGATAAAATTCGTGATAGCAACCATAGTAGGAAAGTTAAGTGCATGAAATGGTGTACGTCCGTCGAAACACGAGATTTGGGTTATTTCCGATAGACGTTAGACCGTCTCGTTCGCCGACCAGTGTATAGCAAGGGCCGAGACGAAAGTCGAAAAGTGTATTACGAGCGAGTAGGTCTTCGGAAATCGATAGAAGCCAGATGGTGGTCGACGGGTCGGCGACACTTTTTCCATTTTCTGAATGGAAGTTCGTTTAAGTGGCTTAAACAGTTCTCAGGGGCTAATCCGCGATTACGACAAATGTTCGTAGGCGTGAAGAACCAACGAAATCGTATTTCTTAACAAACACGTACGCTCCTTTTGATTGATAACTGAAACTATCTTTGTCGTATCAACAGGCATGGAGACGCAAGACTATCGCATTCCAGAGGTGATGAGAAGGCTGATGAGCGAAGACAAGAGGCTAAACAAAAGCGTAAACGGGGACCAGTCGCAGCCACCGCATCAGCAGCTCCATCACCATCAACCGCACTCGACGCACCCGCAAGCCCAGGCACAGTCGCAGACGCAGCAGCAGCAGCAACGTGGCCCGATGACGAACGACGACTTCAACCCAAACATCGAGGAAGAGGCGAGCGACAGTGCTCAAGGCAGAGCGATCCTCAAGATTCCGTCCTACAAGCCCGCGAGCACGCCTGGATGTTCGAGCAAGAACGGCGAGCCAACGTCGGCCGCATTCGCGCAAGGATTCGCGGCCGCGACAGCAGCCTCGAGTCCGGGTCTCCTGGAACGAGCGAGTCCAGCGTTCTCCGGCACCAGTAGCCCAACCAACTCGTTGGTGGGGAAAACGGTAGCCGTGAATTTCCGCGACGTGATCGCGAAAAGCATCAGCGTCAAATTCCAAGAGGGTCAAACGGTCGCGACAGCCGGAATGCCCGGATGTCAACCGGCCGGAGTGGTACAGTCGCAGCAAGCGATAATGACGGATCCAAGTCCGTTCAAAAGAGGCAGATACACTCCGCCTCAGCCGGCGTCGCAGCAAGCCCAGTCGCAGGCGAAACCGCAGGCCCAAGAAGCGAACAAACCGAAACCAGCTACCGGTGGCAAAGGAACCAGACCGAAACGCGGAAAGTATAGGAACTACGACAGGGATAGCCTGGTGGAGGCTGTGCGCGCGGTTCAGCGGGGTGAAATGAGCGTGCATCGTGCAGGCAGCTATTACGGAGTACCGCACTCCACCCTCGAGTACAAAGTTAAGGAACGGCACCTGATGAGGCCAAGGAAGAGGTACGTTCATGTGTAGATCGTGGATCGTTGCTTATATTAAATCGTTCGATAAGCACGTGAACGCTTTAGCCAATCTGTAGCAACGGCAAATCATCGCCTTGTCGCAATGACCAACGGCGGGTGACTATTGTCTACGTCTACGCGTCTGTCGTTGACGTCGTTGTTTTTTTGTATCTTAACTCTCCAAACGGTTTAGACCTCTGCGTGTTCCGGAAAACTGAAAGGAACCGATGGAAGAAGAGCACGCAGGGGTATAAATCGACGAGCCGGTCTCGGTTAATCGTCGGAAAGTTTGAAAAATTCAGACGTCTCCGTTTACGCGTAGTCGACCCCGTTTTAACAATCGACACCGTAAGTCGAGCACGACTGTCGCTATCTCGCGTCACGGTTAATCTGCGTCAGGTACGTGCTCATGCTTGACCCGATCTCATAGCCGCGCCCGGTTTATCTCAATCGTACGACTAGATTAAATTTCCTGCCGTGTATTGTCCCTTTTGTTGAGTTTTCGTTTACGTAAAGTTTAACATTGTTGCAATAGATGTCGCGATTATTCTTCTTATTCTTTAGCCTAAACTCTTGTCTTGGCGTATCGTTAATGCCCCGACGATACGCTTCGAATATTATTGCTTCGATTAATCGAGACATAAGTCTTGGACGGTCTTGTTTATCTGATTCGTACGTGGATAGCTAGAACGTAAATAATCTTCCTACAATTTTCTCTCACTCTTACAGACGAAATCATATTAGGTGGTTCGAAAAGTTTCATTCGTTTCATAAGACGACGATAGATGAACAAGAATTTCTGTTTTATATTATTTCATTGAATCAGGTATGATCCAGTTCGTTCTATTTCTATTATTATGTTCGTGCATAATTCAATAAACTGATATAAAACAAAAAACATTGTTTCCTTATCAAACGAAAGAAACATTTCGGACAACCTAATATTATTTCACGTTTATATTTTGCCTGCCAAGAGTAGCATTTCTACTTCTTTCTACTAATTTCTTTGTTACCATCTCCAGGGACCAGAAGCAGTCGGACGATAAAACGAAAGAGACCTCAGCCGTGGCAGCGGCGGCAGCAGCCGCGAACATACGACCAGGTACGGCGGACAAGAAACCACAATTAAAGCCACAGAAACCGTTCACGTCACCGGGCGGTATCCCAGGACCCAACGGGATCAAGATGCCGCCGTTCATAGAAGGCATGCCTCATTTGCCATTCACGCCGTTCAATTTCTGGAGTCCGCCGCCGTTCATGCCATCGCCGTTCATGGCAGGAGCGCCGAACGTTCCAACGATCCTACCTGAACAGTACTTCGCGACGAGTAGGATCCGCGGTCTGCAGGAACAACAAAGAAACGCGGCCATGGTGCAGCAACAACAACAACACCAACAACGAGACAGGGACGGGATAGGCGTCGCTGCTGGCACCGCTGAATCACCTGGAACCTCGAATTCTCGTAGCACGCCGATGAGCAAAGCACCACGGGAGGTATCCGAGAGCTTGTACGATGGTTCGGGAGCGAACGGCAGTTTCTTGGACAATTTGATCAGGTCGAGCCTCGAGACGGGAATTCCAAGGGACCAGAGGGCAATGACCGACGCGAGGAACCAGCAGCAGTCGTCCTCGCAGCAACAACTCCCGGAATCGATGAGGGGCAAAACGTTGATCGATCAACTGTGCAGAAACTCGAGGAGAACGCCGGTGTCGAGGCTGGCTCAGGATAGCAGCGAGGACGAGAGCTACAGGGGACCATCGACAACCGGTAGGCCGATCCCGGAAAGACCGGAACGCGTGCCCACCGTCGACCTTAGCCCGTCACCGTCGGAACGTGGCCGGAACGACGACGGCAGCGATCGACTCACGTCGCCGCCGACACCTCTCTCGATCTCAAGGGCCGGAAGCAGAGACGAGGACAGTACCCGGGACTCGAGGATCGATCGTAGCAGCAGGGAACGGGAGGTTCACAACGGTGGACAGGAAGATCGCGATAGAAAGACTCTGACCATTCAGCAGCCGCAACAGCAGCAGCAGCTGAATCACTACCCGGACTTACACAATCTCTACGCCGTATCAACTGAGAAAAAAAGTGCCTGTGATAGTAAGCTTATAGTAGATCATTCGAGCCAGAAGACTCAACAGCAGCAGCAGCAGCAACCGCAGCAACAACAACAGCAGCAGCCACAACAGCAGCAAAAGGAATACGATGCGGTGAGCGGACTGGTTGTGCAACTGCAGCGGGGCTACAACATCGGGAACAACAGGTCCGGCGAGCAGACCAACAGCCAGCAAACGACGGAGCAACGTGGATCCGTTATCAGCATGGAAGACTCCGTTGAGCAGTAGGAAAAGAAAGTCGGTATCGTTGATCAGTAAAGTATACAAGTAACGAATAATATACGGTGAACGATCCGTGTAGACGGTAAGAGTCCACATTCCCGCCCAATGCACCGGCATTTTACACACCACGTTGCCACGGTCGGGGATCCTCGGCCTCCGCTTTCTCTCTCTCTCTCTCTCTCTCTCTCTGTCTCTCTCTTTCTCCCTCTGTTTCGGTTCAAGCATGTACACCAACGTGTACTCGATAATTGTCACTGTTGTGTCTCGCGATTGGCCTCGACACCATCGGCCAGAACCGACAAAGAACCGGAAATTCGTGCACGACTTCGTCGCGCGTCGACTATGAAAGCGAACGCGCGACCGTTTCCGAGGAGAAGGGCGTGAAAGCCGAGCACCTCCTCCGTTGGTGTGTGTGTGTGCGTGTATAGGACGAGGGACGTTTCGAAGAAAACGCGAAACGTGGCACGAAACGGTAGTAGTCCCGAGCCTGACCCTGCCCTTTCCACCCGGAAGCCCCTTGAACGTCGCGAGGCAATAGAGGAAACAGAAAAAAAAGACGGAAAAGCGAGTAACGAACAAAAAAAAGAAAGGGAAAACACAGAAATGCGTAAATGCTACCCAACCACCCGTGAACCCACTGCGATTCCATCAGTTACATGTATCCGGCGCTCGGTCTCCGTCCAGCTGACGGTAGGTCGTACCGGTACATTTTTGACTATGGCGATATTTCGATTCGAGGAGAAGGCAAGAAACGGATACAAGACACGATGCAACGTTATTGTACCGAATGCATACACACGATACACACACATGGCCATCCACAGAGACACGCAGATAGACGTACTCATTCGCTCGGTGATACACTTATTTTCACACGTACATATGGACGCCTCTGACACCGTCGGGTAAGCAAGAATGCGCGTGTACGGTATTACCGTATGCCGATCTATGCAACGGCCCGGCGTTAAAATACAAAACGGGGAACAGACGAAGCAGCACGTGAAACAGTCCGCGCGTGCACGCGTCCGTAGAGAAGATACGCGTTGGGTAGGAGCGCGCGATGAAAATTCTGCAGGGTTGTCCGGTCGACAACGCGCGCGGATACGTTGGCCGATGATAGACATTTTGAACGCGCGAACGCGACGAGAAGACGAACAAAAAAATGAAGAAATAAGAATAATTGCCGACGCAACAACGTATTTTTTCCTCTATCGATGTAAAACTACCTAATGCAAGAAAAAAAAAAAACTTATTACCTACTACTAACATTACTTAACTCGTAAGGAGCAACATAATTATATAAGGAATGATATATTATATATTATATATATATACATATATTTTTGGTCATTACGAACGTATGCGAAACGAGAACGAGCCAAGACTTTTGTTGGCGCGCGTATAGATGACGTTTTTTCATAAGGCGACAATATTTCTCTAATCTCGGTTATTTCGAGGCTGGCGTTCGGTAAAAACGCGTACCCCCTCTGAAACGGGTCGCATCGAACAAGGACGAAAGAGGGAAGCGGGAATAAGCTGCTTAGAAAGATACGAAACGATTTTCATCGATGAGGGAACGATCGCTCTTATCGTTGATCGATGCACGAAAAGTAAATATTTCACGAACATGCGCGTTACGTTTCCGCTTTCCGAAAGCGAAGAACATTGGGAATGTCGTTTGGAGAAGCAACGGGAAGAAAGACGAATTTAATTCGATTCTCTCATCGACGACGATCGTTTTGTTCCATGGAACTGCGGCGAGGGGAGATGTACGAGGAAAACGTTGAAAGAGAAAATGGAAACGCGTAGATGTATATAAGGCATTTGGAGAAAAAGGATTGCTATATGTATAGGCGTGCGCTTGTTCTCCACTCGGTTGTTCATTACCGAAGTGCAAAAATTTTTCTTACGCGCGGCAACGCCACGCATTTTGATACGAATTGCAAATTTTCTATCGCGTAGAGGAAGAGAAGCAGCTGTAATGGCGGCGTTCGTAGAATTTCTTCACGAGGAAAACATCCCACTCGCTTCTGGGAGGAATCGGTTCCCTTTCTCTTCTAGATAGTCGATCCGCGTGGTCGACGATCGAAACGTACGATAAATCAGGCGAGTGTGACGACGTTTCGTACGATCGGACATTAGTTTCTTCCTGTCTGACTTTTTCTACGAACCACACGATTGTATCTCGATGGTGTTTTCCTTTTAGCGTCGAAGAAAAAACGTAGCAAAATTAGATGAAATTCGAACGCGTCGAAAAGATCGGCCATCGTTATTTCTAATAAGGGAATTCAGAGATTTCCATTTCAAGAAACACGTTCCGATGTTCGTTGATACTCTTTCCGGACGTTAAACGACTTTTCGAAGCTTCTTATCGGTCATTAATAGAGGCAATGACGATGACTATGACGACGGCAGCTACCGTAACGAGTTCTAGAGAGTATCATCGTTGAGTATCAGAGAAAGAATTCCTCTTTCGCTTCTCTTCAACGATGCGACTGATCCTTAGAAATTAATCTCTGCAAAATTCATATAACGTTTTATTACCATCGTCATCGTTACGCACTTTATCTGCGTCTTTGGCGTTAACACAGCCGATGGAAGCTTCGGAAGATCATGTAATTTCCGAGCAAAAGGGCCAGCGAACGTCAAAACTTCTTGGAATGGAAATTTCGAAATTCTATCACGATCGTTTCGGTCGCGGTGAGCGACGATACAACACGAAGAACGCCAGTCCCTCCTCTTTTGACTAATTTTTTCGCAGGTTATCCATGAGCGTCGTGCGCGCGACTATCGAGGTATCTTCTCGTATTTCAAATTAGAATTCCGTTCGACAGGAGATCCTTGACTATATAGAATGAACACGTTGAAATAAATACAAAAAAAGAAAAAGAAGGGAAGAAGTGGTGATTTCGTCGTTTCGCTAGTTGTAGTAGCCGAGCAGGACGTTGGACCAAGACGAAATCGATGAAAGCAGGCGAATTCGAAAGCAGAATGACTCGTTTTAGCGAAACACGCGTAGAAAACGTTACCACGTTTGAGGAAAATAGTGAAGTTCGGCGCGTTAAAGTACATACCGCGGGCCACGATTTTTCCGTCTTTCTCGCGTGTCGAGGAGGATTTCACAAGTTCTGATTCTAAAAAAAAAAAAAAGGACGAGGACAGAGGAAACGAAAGGATAATTCACGCACTCATCTCATGACTCTCTTTAAGTAAAGTAACGACTGAAAGACTCTAGGCTGTACATAAAGTATAAGGCATGTATGTTCGGTGTTTTAAAAAAAGCAAAAATTCCTTACTAACGCAAAAAAAATTATACCTTACGAAAAAAAAGTAAATCGTATAAGCAAGGCTACTCTCTCGGTGTTTTTTGGAACTAAACTTAAAATTTACCCACCCCTAAACTTAAAGCAAAAAAACCGTGAATTAAGGAGGAAAACTCTAAAAGGGAATGAAAAAAAAAAGACGGGTGAAGCGCACCCACGCAGAGAAGCGCGTCGGAAAACTATTAAAAAAAAAAAAATAACAAGTTATTGAGTGTAAACGTTAAGGTCTCCTTAGGGTTAAAGAATAAAAAAAAAAAATTAATATCGAAGCTGAACAGCAGAAAAACACAAGTGAAAAGCAAAGCACTAATCATGATTGTGTGTAAACGTAAATTAAAACCTTCCTTCTAACCCTGTATCCACTAACACACCCCTTTTTAATCACTCACCAGCCGACTACCCGCTTCGCGTCAAAGTGTAAATTGTTCGGTGTGATCTTACCTACACGATACCTCGAAAGAAAAGAAAAACAAAAAGGAAAGGATACCTTTTTCTAAACATTCGCCAGGCACTACACCAAAAAGAAAAAAGAAAAAAAAAAGGAAGGGAAGGATATTTCTTACACTCGTTCCAACTACCGCCTTCTTTTCCTGCTTCCTCTTCCCCTTCGCCCTTTACCCTAACTCCCATTCCTTCATCCCTCTTGCCTTTCTAACTTTACTCTTACCCCCTAAAACCCTCTAACCCCCTCCCCCGATTTAATCGAATCCTCTTCACCTTTCTACCTTGCAAAAATCCAGTTCACCGACACACCCGGGACAACAGAGACTCCCGATAATACCCTTTTACGAAAGATTTATCGTTAGATGTGAAAAATGGATATTTATCGTGCGGATGATTGTAAAACGTGCGTAAATTATGATTGTCGTTAATTCAATTACAGTTACAAAAAAGTATACGTCGCGACGTTCTGCACGCGTTCTCTAACCAGGAGTCGATATCCGTCGTCGTCGATCCACGCGCGGTTCCACGGTAGCTTCCCGCGGCTTTTACAACCGAGGGAAACGAGAGGCGCGACGCCGCAATTAGACTTATGTCCGCGAGATCGACGACCTCATCGTCGTCGGAGATTTCCTCCACTCGTCCATTTCTCGAGCTTCGACGTTCGTTCAATGGTTTCGGCAAATGTCCTGTCAGGAAAACGTTGCGCGCGAGACGCTGCTCTCGTTCGTTCTTTCAAACACATTAAAAGTAAAAAAAAAAAAGAAAGAAAAGAAAAGAAGAGGAAGAAGAAGAAACGAAAGGAAAAGACAGGAGAGGGGATGGTAGCAGTGTGAAATTTTGTTGTTACTTTCGATTCGGTGACGCACAACGCACAAAATGACTTCTCGAGAATTCGCGTAGAGGTGATAATCAAAAATGGTAATCGCGGATTTGTCTCGTGTGATCGATCCGCGAGGTTTGCGGAAGGGAGAGGGGTGGTGGAAGAGGAAATTTCTGGTTCGACGACGACAGCCTCGACTCCTGCGCGAATTAGACACGCGAGAGCTACGAGACTCGTCCGCGTTCGCTAAGAACGGGACGACCGAATCGCGACAATTGGGACGATCGGCGCTAACGGCGTAATTAACGAGGCTGCCGTGTAATGATTTCCCAGTGACACAGTCGCGTCAACGTGTCTGCCACAGCGATTTCGATCGACGAGACCGAGGGACGATTGGTTCTCGGCTCGGGGAATTCGGAACTTCTTCGTTCTGGTGTCCGAAACGATGGACATCGATGAACCGATTGGTACGATTGACAAAACACACGTGAAAAGAGAGGAAAACAAATTTTCTAGAAAAATGAAAGAGATGCTTCTCTATTTTTGCGGGCAAATATTCACGTAAGAGGTATAAAATTGGTCAACATTCTGTGATTTTAAACATTATCGGCGTACGGACAGATTCTGTCCATTGGTTATCGTGTACAGCAGTTTTAGGAAAATTTTCGCTATCGAAATTCGTTCTTTGAAAGAAATAGCTAGAGAGGAGTGTTAGGGTGGATGTAACGAGGTCGCATAAGCTAGGGCAGATATCGTTGCCAACGCGACTGTAGAGAGAAGTGTCGATTTACGTTCTTTTTTTTTTCCTTTTTTTTTTTTCTTCGAGGGAGACGGCGGGACGAGAATAAGAAATCCAGTTAGCACGGAACTAAAGGATTGTATTAATACACACGACGTAGCGGCAGCGTCGTGGAATCGGCTTCTAGAAATCGCAGGCCAGATTTCATCGGATCAAACGCGGCTTTTCTTCAAAGGCATTTCAAAATTCGTTCTCGCGGGAGATACGTCGGGAGAGGAATGATTTCGCGTTCGTAGATTTTCCGGCCGTCTCCTTTTACGTCGCGGGCGATACGCTGAAACGATCCGGCGAGAGACGGATTGGTCGAAAACGGGGAGGAAAAGAAATCTTTAAGAATTAAAAGAAGATATATTATATTAAAATATCTGTGATGTAAAAAGTAACAAAATTTTGATGTATATTTTTCACAAATTATTGTAACCAGCTAGTGTATATGTGTAAGATTACGGATATAAAAGAAAAAAAAACAAATACTATTGTAATTACGGTGTGTGGAGACAAAATGACGAGTAAGAGAGAGCGAATCGAAAGCCAACAAACAAACAAACAAAAAGAAACCAAAAGATGAAACAAATACGGGAGAAGCGAGATCGCGAGATTACGTTTATCCACACCGGTGGTCAGACGGGACCAAGATGGCGGGCATTGCTCGGAAAATCGGGCCCAAAGATTCTCGTTTTTTCATCGCTTTTATATATTTTCGTTACGCGTTTTCCGTTTCATCGCGGGCAAACGAGAACATTCGAATACCAACAGCGATTTTCTTCTCGTTCCCGGAATCACGTCGGAGGATAAAAGTAAAAACGAGAAGGAAGAGAGAATAAATGATCTTTTCGCTTGAAATTTTAAGTCTAGAGTCTCGATCGTCAAAATTCAATCGTTTATCGTATAATTTGTTTCTTTGTTCGTCAGCCTCGCAACATCGAGCAACGACGATCATTTCGGGTGGTTAGTGTTTCCAAAAACTGGAAGATTTGGTCCGATTGGCCCTGAAACGGCTCAATGTCAGCTACCTCACAGAGTATCGTCACGTTTGGTATGGTTTGCGTAGGGGATGTTCGCGTGTTTCGGTTGCCGAAGTAAAATTGGATGGCCGTCCACTGAAAACTCTTTCTACATTCGTTTCTTTCGTGCGCTATAATTTTCGAAGAAATTCGTTTGAATCAAAAAAAAAAGAGAAAAAAAAAGAAAAAAGAGGAAGAAGAAAAGGAGAAGAACAAAAAAGGAACAAGTCGAACCTCGTAACGATTATCGAACCTTAGAACTTAACTGGAGAAGACTGACGAAATATCGATTGAAAATTGGCCAATCAGTTTCTTCGAACGGTAGACGCGCGAACACCGTCGGGGTGGGGTCGTGTAGAAATGGTCTAAACAGTTCCAAATTGTGCCTAAGTTTCGACGTTACGTTTTTACGACTCGCAACAGAACGAACGACGAATGTAATACCGTAGCAGCAAACTGAAGTTTTAGTTCTATGGTGGGGTTGGTTTAAAGTCAGGAGGCAGTGAACGGGACAGAGGCAAAAGAACAAAAATGAAAAGAGAAAAAAAAATAGAGATGGGCGACCTTAAAGCTAAATTTTAAAAGTATATTACCTCCGTATACGTTCCAGGGCCGTCCGGCCGCCATCTTGCGTTCATTTTTACGTTCCGTTTTGTCGAATAAGTGCAATTAGGTACACTGACGCCACACACAAAGACAACACACTCTTGCTGACACACACACACGCACTCACACACATACAAAACCCAGGAACACACACGCACGCATACACACATGCGCGAGAAACACTCTTCGACACGCATCTACACTCCCACACACGTACACGTCAAACAGACGTCGAAGAAAAAATGAAGAAAACGAACTGTTACGCGCTAGGTTACCGTGTTTTTAAATTCTATTTTCAATTCACGCATTCTCGAATGTTGGGATTTTCGTGATCAACGAAGAGCTGGCCTGTCGTTCACATAAGAATAACACGTACAACATACATATGATAAACGGACGAACACGCGTACATACACACACACACACAGACACACACACACACAGACACACGTTACCATATTACATAGAACACGTACACGTACTCGCATACACTGCAAGAAGCAGCCGACGTCGATTCGACGACAAAGTATGATACGCCGTTTTCTCTGTCTTCGAACGTTCGCGTCTTTCTTCGACGGATATCCAGTTCGATGTCTCGTGGACAATTGTACAAAGACGTTGGGAAATTTAATCGCTTGACCGAAAACTAAGCTGTATTACCTGGATCAACTTTTGCCGACACTTTTTCGGATGTCTTTCGATCGAATCAAAAAGGGGGATGGAGGAAAACGAAGAACGACGTGCACGGCCGAGGATCGAGAAGGGCCAAAGAGAGTAGATAAATTACCGCCTGAACCAACGTAGAAACCGAGATGGTACGGTCCGTTAACGGTGGAAAACTTGGTACCTTTCTAATTGGCTTTAATAAGCTCGTAATTCGTAGGCTCTAGTCATGCAATGACTTTAAAAGGCGGGAAGTCGTCCCTGAAGCGGTGGGTCGAATCTTCCGCGAATTCGTATACGCTAAACGGCGCGATGTGACGCGACGCTGGAACTTACCGATTTGTGTTCAAAATGGGCGAACAAAGTCGACAAGGCGTCGATTCGACGTCCGGCTCTCGACACCGAAATATAATTATGGAAACTTCTAACGCGTACGCCCGTGCGCTGTCCGCGTAATTTCACACGGACGGCACACGCGCAAAGGAAGGAATCTAAATAGATAGGTAGATAGATATACGACGAAAAAAAAAAAGAAAAAAAAGAATCGGAAGATTTGAGCGCGAGAATGGCAAAGACGGGGAAAGCCAGTGCTCGACCACGCCTCCGACATCAGCCCGAATCGCGGAGCCTCCTCGTATTGCGACTGACAGCGATTTCTTTGCAAAGCTCTCTCGCGACAGCTGGGAATGAACGAGCTACGCGAGATCATCCGTTCTCGCTGCCGCAGTAAACGTCTTTTTTCATTCTCGGGCACACATACATACACACACACACAGACACGCACGTTTCTAGCGATAGTTTATCTCGCGCCGCAGTTTGGGGAAACCTCTTAGCGCGGGTTAAGATTTACGCGTGACGCCACGGCCGATGGGTGCTCGTCGATTCGACACCCGCGGAGAGACAGCTGCGATCGGTCGGTGCTCGGTAGAGGCAAGTGTTAGAGGCTATCGGGATTTTTATTCAACCTTTGTCGAATATTTTATAATAAATGGTTGCGCGATTCGCCGACATCGACTGGCTGCTCGGCTAACTAACGTTAATCGGTTTAAATTTCGAGTTTCGCATCGTTAGACTTTGAGAAGTAAGAAGGGAAAATATTTAGAAATGGAAGCGAATTAAAAAAAGAAAAAAGAAAAGAAAAGGGAAAGCGCGCGATCGCTGCTGCGTCCGTACGAGCGTCAACGGGTGAAAACGAAGTTCGTGAAACAAAGGTATTATTCGTCCATCAAAAGGTGATGTATTCTTTAAAGTACAATTACTTCTTGTTCCATATACGAATCGAAATTACTTTCATGTTCCTATTTCGAGGTTTAAGGAGCGAACTGAGTCGGTCTTGTTTGCGGTTAGAGCGATGCGTCCTCGTCGGTCGCGGATCTCATTTCCGCGAAGGTGGCGGGCCAGATCGGAGGCGGTCGGTCTCGACACTGACTATGCCTAGACTTTTCGACTAGTAGGCGTTAGGAAAAAATGGCGCTGGTACTACGTAGTTAGCACCGGTAGTACTCGTAGTTTGGCGCTTTAGTTGTTTGTATATCGTGTTGTTTCGTTTCTTTCCGTTTTTCTATATTGTCACTGTGTATGCCCGGCCTCGCCGCGCAAAACGTCAAGGTTGGAAACGTCCGACTGGAACTACGAAGGAACGAGTCGATCGATAGGAAAACTCATCGAATCGATGAAAAGAAGTGGCGACGACGAAAGATGTCGCGATCGCGAGTATTACTCGCGATCACGTATGACTATTGAACGACTGATTGAATCGGCTCGCCAACGAATCTCGGAACGTTGGAACAACGGTGGTGACTCGGTGTTTCAATCAAACCTGTTTGTACCAAAATCACTCTGAAATCATACGCACCGGAACTTCAAAGTACGACCAACTAGTTACGGACCAAGTACGCTGAACTGCCGGTGAATTAATCAAAAGACACGTCCGAGCGGCGCGTTACGTATACGAGAGACCTCTTCGAGGAGCCAACCGTTTTCGCGTTTTTTCTTCGTCTTCGAGCTGCAGTTCGTTGTTCCGGCCTTGACGATCACTGCGTCCCGCCGAAACTCTCGGCGAGACCGGGCGCGTTCCGATGCGCTACAAAGTTTTTAAAGTTTAAAGTAACCGATCGAAAGCGAAAGAGGTAATTAAGGACAAGAAGATTAAAAAAAGAAAACTAAAGAATCCAAACCGGATGTAAAATCCCCACGCTCCGATCCCCTCCGCACCGAAATCCCATTGGACAGATCGTCATCCATCCACATGAACAACCCCCCCGGACAACCTTTAGCAATTTGAAAAATTCACCCGCATTTCCGACCACACACGCACACTCAGTGACACGCTAAACGAACACCAGAAGTATAACAATACACGCAGTCTGCTTTCTACATACAGCTACAACAATATTGCAGCCTCCCGATACCAGTCGTCTCCTTACAGTTTAAAGCGGGGTGCGTTCGTGACGGGCGCCATTCGGATTCCACATGTCGTGCGTCTTTCTTTACCGGAATCACGACGAAAATTCGTTGCGATCGTATCGCTGTCGATACGAGTAGTTTCGTCTACGGGCACGAAATACGACGAATTTTCTCGCGAGTCCTGTGGAACGTATCCATGAAGAGAAAGCAACAGCTCGACCGATCGAAGAGCAGGTTCCGTTCGAACCGATGGCGCCACGACCGTCCGATCGTTTCCCTGCGCCGTGCCACGGGTTGCATACTCACCCGGGCACCGAGAACAATGCAACCAGCAACACACAAGCAGCAACAATAGACATCTCTCTCTGTCTGAGCAGAGCACGTCGCGATCGCGAGTTCGTCGCTACGTGCGACCACTCGCTACGATCGCCGTGCATCCGAGTTACAAGTACAGCTACTAAAAATCTATACATCTCATATTATCCAACAGTGATCAACGCAAACGCAGATGCCACGAAGAGCAATGCAAAAAATAAAAAAAAAAAAGTAATAAGCAAGGATCACTTGGTAGCCCGTATCGTCTCGGCGCGATGATTATTCAAATAACGCGGTCGAGTCGTTCCGATTCGGTTCGTTTCGTTTTTACGATCGCCGGCTCGGGGAACGATCGACGAGTTATAAATATGGCGTCGGACGATCGGGGCCGGGTGAAAGTCCCCTCAAATCAAAACCCGCAGTCAGCACAGAATATAAACGATAAGTGCAGAGGAAACAAACTACTATAGTAAACAAAAAAGGTACATATTATATATATATTATATATATAAATATATATTATTATATTATTATTATTAATTAATTAATTAATTATTAAACATACATAAAAGAATATTATTAACAACACAAAGAAGTACTATATTACTACTATTATTAATTATTATGATTCTTATTATAAATTTAATGAAACAATGATAACATTCCAACCGTCAATGTGCCACACGACTTTTTATATGCTCTTAAAACAAAACAAAAAAAAAAAAAAGGAAGTATAGAGGGAACGCGAGATTTTGCGATAATCGTCGTTTGGTGATCGTCGGAAAGCAGCGCGGGGGGAGGAAAGAACGTTCTTCGAAATCGTTGACTGAGAACCGCGTTAGCGTGGCTGTGAGAAAGACGCGGGACCCTTCGAGCGAACCTCTCGATACGAAAACAACACCGGATCAAAGAGAAAATAAGGAAAGGTGCACACGAGCCGAGCTTCGTCTACCGATTTTTTTTTCCCTACGATTAATTAAAAAAACCGAGTGCTCTCTATACGATGAAGCTCCGAAGGCGGCGCGATACGTGCCTTCGTCTCGTTGCTTCGAATTTTCAAAAAATGTCGCGAGGAAAGAAACGTCGATGCGAGAGCGAGCCGTCTTACGCCGTTTTATCTTGTATCATTGGTCGACCATGATCGATCGTAAATAGGGCATACTTAATCGTTCCGGCGAATTTTATTTTCTGATTACGACGGCAATCGTCGTAATAACGAAGCGCTTGTTCCGCTTTAGCTCTATACGTGTAACGCTAACGACGAGACTCATTGATTTAATTACGCGTATTAATTGCTGTTACGTTTGTCATTATTACTATTATTATTATTATTATTCAGATGATTAGGATTGATATTTTTATTAATATTGATAGTTACATTATTATTTTTATTATCCGCTATTATTAGTAGAATTATTGCCGCTATTTTTATTATTATTATTATTATTATTATTAATACTACTACTACTACTACTACTACTATCGCTACTACTACTACTACTACTACTAATACTATTACTATTGTTATTCGAAAAGAGAAAGTCTGTGAATTCGACGGGCATGCGTTCGCGACGAAATACAGACACGCACGCACACAAGCGCGTTTAACGTGTGTAATCACCATCATTAGAAACATTATCTCTATTACTAGTGCCGTTTATATATGTTACAAGAATATTAGTTAGTCCGTGAACCATTAAAAAAATTTACATCACTCGTAAATATAGGTATCGGGTAAAGTATATCACGTTGTTAAATACGTGTGGTATGTGGGCGTGTCTGCGTTAACGCGAACACAATCGTGCGTTTGTTAATAGGTTAATGTACGTAGTACTTATCATTATCATTCTCATCTTTCGCATTGTCGTTGTCATTGTCATCACGAGTCGTTAAATCATCGATATCGTTATCATTATCGTCCTTACGCGTCCTCGTCATTCGGGTCATCCTCATTTTTATTATTACTCCATCATCATTATCATCATCATCATCATCATCATCATCATCATCATCATCATCATCGTCATCGTCATCATCATTACCATTATCATCATCGTTACGTATTCGTTAAGGTTATCGACTAATTTCAAGTAAAAACGCACGAACTACGAATCAATTTCTTAAATATACGTACGTTTTCTTCTTTTTTTTTTTTTAATGTAGCTTGTTTTTTATACTTTTTAATTAAAGCGCGGCTCGCGAGCCCGAGACCAACCCAAGTGCAATTCGTAATCTTTTGTTTCTTGTTACTTTTGTCGTAGATTACTTCCCGTTTCTTATCGCGCCTCCGGGCCGTGAACGCCTCCCATTCGTCGTTAGTTTCTTCTACCAATCTACCGCTTTTCTCGTAGCTCTATCGAGCTTCTTCTTTTCCCGTTCTTTTCCTCCAAAGTACTTACAACTCTCGGGAACAGAGTGAAACGGTCGAATAATACGCGTGCATAGCTGCAAAGAGGGAAAGCTTCAAACAGCACCGACTATTCCAGGCTTCGTTACCGATCGTTCTTTATTTTCTACGCCTTGGCCGCTTCAATTCTTTCTTTTCTCTATCGACTTTCCACCTATAAACGCACTGTCGAACATTATTTCCCCTTTAGTGGTACGTTACTCTTTCACGAATTCTTCGTCGATCGAAATTGAAGGAACGAGAAAAATAAGAAAGCAAACGACGTTCGAACGATCGTTCTTGCCGGTATGTCGATCATTCCACGATCATTCCGTTGTATTTTCTAAAAAAAAAACAAAAAAGAACGTTCACTTTCTACGTTGCCTGACTTTTCGAACGGGCACACAAACGACAGCCAGAGGAACGATAGACGTTCGAACGGTCGCTTGATTCGCAAGGGAAGGATATCAGCCGTCGAAGACGGTGGAAACGAGCCTTAAATATCACGCATGCCCGTTTCATCGATGCAACGCGAAATGATTGATTCGCGCGTCATTTTTTCCCGTGGATCTCGATATATACTTTCCCTTATTTTCTCTTTCGTTACACCGGGAAGAAGTATGAAATTGGCGTTTACCATCGGCGAACAGGGCATTCACACCGTATCGACTTGCCAGTGACGAGGAGTTTAACGAGTGAATCGCTTCTTCACACATTCCGCGAGGATCTTCGTAGCTTTTCGCTCTTTTTCTAATAAGATGCGTGGACTTTGCGCGTGAAACAGACGGCTCGCGATCGTCTCTTCGCGCTGCTTTGCCACGGCGAAGGCGCGAGAAAAACGCGTTTAATCAACTGTATATCTAATTTGGGCATAAATCGTGCAAACACCGACGCGGTGTTTGCCGAGCGTCGGATAGAAAATCAACCTTGTACATACCGCGTAGACATTATGCATCACTTTCTGTAAACCGTGACACACACGTACACACATCAGATCACCCACGAATGCTGCGATTACGACACACGATTAACTAACCTTTACCGGAACACACTGTTTTTCCTTCATCGAGTTTTCAACGACGGTATACTCCCACTAAGGAATTCGCGAGGAAGCGCGATTTTTCGCTGATCGCCTTTCGCAACTCAGCGAAAATCTCCCGAAATTAGTCGAATGGCAAAAAGCTCGGAATGGCACCGGTGTCCCCGCTGTATCTATAGGAATTTGGAAATCCGCGCGCGAAAATATGAAACGTGGAAAGGTGAAACAAGGGCAAAGATGAAAGACAAGAAAGAAATCGTAGGTAAATAATAGCCTGATCCCAAAACACTCGTTGAACACTCGTCTAATCGCAACAGAGCCAGTCTTAATGTCTTGTAAAGTAAACGGAGCAAAACGTTAGAAAACCGTGGACGCTTTCGCGCAGGCGTGTTTCGAACGGCGCGGCGTATCGTTTAAATCTCGCCTGCCGGAAGCTTATTTCTTAGGTAGCCCTGTGTATAGAGACGCTAAGTTTCCAGTGTATCGATATGTACGGTGTATTTCCGACGCGCAGATCGATCGATTCACGGTCGACCGTCGACACCTCCGCTAAACGTAGCCGATGTTAAGTTTCATTTCTCTCTCTCTCCCACTTTCTTTCTTTCTCTCTCTCTCTCTCTCTATTTCTCTTTCTCTTTCTCTTCTATCTCTCATCTCGTCCCTTTCTTGTAATCGCTCGTCAAGTACAATGCAAGTGTAACACTTTCGCACGCGTTAAGAGTTAATGATCTTCGTACCTTTTCAAGGTCAGACGCGATGAGTCTGGCCGCGACTCTCTATATACATTCTACCCTTGTGTCCCTGCCCTTGTCCGCTAGCCCTACCTCTCCTTGTTTCAAGCCCTATTTCGTTGAGCGGCATATCTCGTAGAATTAAGAGACGTTTGTACGGGCTGAGACGCGGCCGAAGGTCCATTCCAACGCGCGACTCCTCGAAACGAGCAGATAGCTCATACAGATTCTTTCTCTGTTTCTGTCGCGTTAAGGAAGAACGATAGATCTCGAGACGGGCGATCGATGCATTCCCGTGTAGCGAACACGCTACCGGTCAGGTATACGTCGAGATCTGGACCCCAGGTTGTCCTCGCTTCTTAGACGTAACACTTTCGCGTAAGCTCGAGCAGAAAGATCGTACGTAAAGCTGACGGAACACATATACGAATACGTTACACTACAATATACCATACATGAACAGACGTTGTAGATGAACACAGTTACACAGGCATACACACACACAGACACACAGAACACACACACTCAGAGACACACAGCTACGAACGTGAAACACATGGACAACGTATACAACGTTACAGTACATACACAGACGCAAACAGGTACACGCGTACACACAGACGCGCGCGCATATACGTTTCGTAACGAAGTATACAGTCTTAGCGCAGTGTTTCATATAGTTAGGTAGGAAACGTCAAGAGAATATTTTTTATATTCCACATGGATTTTACAGTTATATATTATCGTTTCGTATCGAAAGGGAGGAGTTTAAAGGCGCGTCCAAAGCGTTACATAGATATATATTATAAATATGAGACCTCTCGATATACGTGTCGCCATTTATTGTTTACACCGCGATGATTATATATCGATTATCGGTCATTCTTATGGCGGTAGGCGCTGTCGTTTATATATATATATACATATAAATATATCTATATATATATAGATAATTATGAGGCGGCGCAGGGGGCACGCGCGCGCTCACGCGCCGTGTGCACGCGTCGCTAATTATCTCGTTGACGATTATTAATAATCGCGAAGCCGCTACGAGCAAATCGAGCAAAACGGCGTGTCGCGTTCGATCGTAACTCGCGGGGAGGGGGAGGCCCTTTGAGTTCGTCCACGGTAAGCCCTACGTCCACGTGCGAGCGAGAATCACCGGCCCTTTTCTCCAACCAGGCAGCCATTCTCTATTTTACTCTCTTTACACCGGCCGGTTGCTTGCATCTTCTTCTTATTTCGTTTCGAAAGCTTTTCCTTTTTCAACCCGTTTCGCGAAATAACGATGCGGGAGAGCTCGTTGGAGGAATACAAGCGGGATCGATCATCAAAACGAAACACCTGTATACAAAATCTGTACCTTTTTACATCAAACACATACATACACATACACACACAGATATATATATATATGTGTATTCAACAAATACGCCTACGGTTTATTCATAAACGACATGAAAAATGATAGACACACACACACACATACACACGCGGATACACATATTACAATCGTACATCGATAGACCAATTTTTCGTCGAAAGACACAATTACGAATACGCTAGACCAATGTATCGCATACGAGATATATCGATACGCTTCAATGGGGCAGTTGAACAGTTGTAACGCGTGTATCATAGAAATTGGACGCGCGAGAGACGCGGGATACGCGAATTTGTATAGAGTTGATGTACGTAATCGTAGCGCGACTAGAAATAGGTATCGCTGGAGTTTTAAATCGTGTTTTTAAATCGAGTTTTTAAATCGTGCAATTAGTAACGTTACTTCTGTTGATCACTTGGTTTACGGAATTAACGGGCAAGAAGGATTCTCCACGTCGATGATCTACGATCCTTCCGAGCTAAACGGATTCTCGTAGCTTGTAAAGGTCGTATCTCATGGACGTGAGGTCGGTGTTCGCCCGATGGATCGGGAATACGTGACTTGGGAAGGCCGCGTGCACCAACCAAACATCTGCTCGATGATTGTTACTTATAATTGTAGACCGACTACGGATGGATATTTATCGGCGATCGCTCGCCGTTCATTTCGACCGCGATCGATCTTCCGCATTTAAGGTAGCATTTCCTCTACTGTCTTTTTTTAATCCTATCTAACGTTTTTCGTGTCTTAATCGAACGAAGAATAACGGAGATGATATAAAAGAACGTCTTTTCGAATGTTTTAAAATGATCGAATATTTCTACCTTTTCGAGATTAATGGTCGGATACATGGCAAAAGTAACTTTTAGGAAGGTTCTCATATAAATTGAAGATTGCCATGAATTTGAAAATTCATTGATTCCATGTTACCAGAGCTATAACTAAGTGTGCATTTACCAAAAGTAATTTTTTAGATGCTGTTTTTCTCAAATTTAATGGTTTCTATCGTTAGATTATTGCGGTGACTTTTGAAAAAGAAGATACATCTGTAAATGGTTAACTAAGAAAGGCGGTATAAGCATCTTTGATGAAAAATTACTTCCAAACAATCTTCGACTGTCATATTCGCATTAACGAAACATCCAAAGAACGAAATGCGCTGTAACGATTCTCGTAGAAATGTATATATGATATTATTTGATTCGTCTAACGTATTCATCATGATGACAGTTCGCGAGAACTGCCATCCGCTACAAATATAATTTGAAACGTACGAGTCTAACGATTGATAGGAAATTCCATCTTAAATTTAGATTATCGAGATTTCGATTTTATCAAACGACAACAGTCGTGCACTGCGACCGATCGTCGATAAAACTCGAGATTTTTATAGCATTCGGGTAAAAATGGTTGGTACACGCGCTCTTGGTGTAAGCGGAAACGGCTGTAAACGCAGTGAACGGTCGAGATCGAAGCTTGAGCGAGAAAAAAGACATACTTTGGGCATTCTTTTGAGTCGCGTTCGAGCGAATTGCGAGTGAATGAGAGTGGCGAGTGCGGAACAAATCGCAAGTACGTGGTTCGCAGCTTTGAAACATGTGATACGTCAGCCGGCAGGATTGACTTCCGGTTATCGGGAACGTTCGAGAGATGTAGAGTGAAGAACATGGTTACGAAAGAACAAAGCGAGTGACGCGTATCGCTGGTAGTGGATTCGCGGGCTGACGCATTTTTTAAAGATTCTTTGAAGTAGGACGCTCTTTTGTTGAAGGTTGATTGTTATCAAAATGGTTGTGAGGTTATAATGTTTGAAATGTGTTAACGATGCGACGTGAAAGTTCGATCGACCGATTGCCACGACTTCCGGAAACGAGCCGATCGTGACTAAACAACGATTCCAAAAATGTAATTCACTCGAGTTCCGCGAAGTTGTGTCAATCGTCTCGCCGAATAGCGGACGAGGAGGCGAATTGGAAGAACGTGCGCTTCCGCGTGAAACCTTCTTTTCCATAATTTTCTACTTTGTTCTTCCTTTTTCTTTTTTTAACTCGTCAACATTCCTTCTGATCCAAGTTGCACTTTCTCTACATTAGCGATAACTTGTTCCGTTAAGCATAGCGCGAACGAATGGTCAGTCGACTGTATATATAGCATTTATTTTCATAGCATTTAAACGGAATTCGATCGGTGGAAGCGCACGTGTCCTTCGACGTTGTAAAATTCGTCTCTGAGAAAGCGTGCAACTGGCATTACCCCGCATACAGTCTGGTTCGTGTTGTGAGTCCAGTTTACGTCAAGTCGGCGCGGTCTTCTCGCGTAATCTTTCCAAATTAATCCTCGAAATAACGTTTTAAGATAAGAAAAGGAAGAGAGGAAGCGAGAAAGAAAATGGCAGAACGCGCAAAGAGCGCGAAACGAGCAACAGTTTTCACGGCAAGACTTCGTCGAATTGTTGTAACGGATGGCCAGACTAATAGAAAAATGTGCGACTGATATAAACCAGTATTCGTGCGAGAAAATGTAAAATAAAATTTGCGTAATCTAGCCTTAATGAGAAAGATTAAATTAGGTATAATAGAGGCGGTACCGCGAAGGATGGTCCCGCGTCGAAATTATCTCGATTGGCTGTAAAATATTGTCGTGGAAAGTGGGCCGTGAAGACGACGTCGAAACAAATGCATCCTTGAGTTCCAAGAAAAAAAAAAAAAAAAAGAAGAAGGCAGGAAATTTCTCTGGAGAACGTCGTCCAACACGTTCCTCTTTACGCGGCGATGTATCTAGTGAGAATAATGTTACTAGGTAACTTAAGCGTATTTTAAAAGAAAAAAGAAAAGAAGCATAACGAAATGCCAGTTGTAAAGAGTTTTTCTTTTCGAAAAGGAAGAAAAAAGGAAAATATATCAGTGGTAGAAGTGCGGGAAGACATGTTCGATAAAATGGGAACATGTCTCGAGCGACGCGTCCATTCATTGCCGGGAAACGAAACTAAATGCGAATTGGCAATACGAGAAAGAAATTGAAAATTGATAGAACAGAAAGATACAAAATTTTCGTTTGGAACGAAACGCAGCTACGATGTCGGGGTAGTAGAAAGTTTCCGAAACGGCAGATCACATTTGGTCGCGACATTGGTACGATCGGTTTTTCGTTTTTCTTTCTTCTGCTTATTTCGGACCGCCCGAAGGGAACGATCACGAGTTCCGCGAAACATGAAAATAGAAAGAACTAAGGTGATAGAGAGTGATAAGGATAAGAAAAAAGAAAAAAAAAAGAGAGATATTAAAGTACCGCGAAAGGAAGGATAAAAAGGCAGAAGGCGATTTAAAAAATGGGCAAATGGAACATTGTCATGTGTATACGCGATTATAAATTTTTTGAGAAACGACAGCTTTACCGGTAGTTAACAATAGTTTTTCGCAACTTGGGCACACGTAACGAACACCTTACATGACACACAGAGACACTTACTTACATACACGCATTACATGTAAAGCGATCCATGCGAAACAAAAAAAAAAAAAATTGTACGAATATAATGTTTGCAGTTAGGTGGGACCAAAAACGACTTTATATCTGTATGTGCATATCCAAGCAACGTGTAATTTAATTATGAATTAATTAATTATCCATTATTAATGGCTAGGTAAAGAAAAAAAGATCCATTGATAGCGATCAAGGACGATGACGAATCATTAACCAATAATTAGATTATTAAGTTTGTTTATTGATGCATTATTATACGATATAATTATTATTATTATTATTATTATTATTAACTTTATTGTCTTTATGATTATTATTATTTTATCATTATTATTATTATTATTATTATTTTATTTTATTTTATTTTATTTTATTACGATAATTATATAATGACGACGATAATATTATTATTATTATTTAAATGACGTTTTAAGACATGATTATTTAGATACCGAATAGAGCAGTACGTATCATTAATTATTATTAATTATTTTTAATTATTATTATTATTATGAGATATTTTGTTGTATTATTTTCAATAAAATCGATTGAAAATATTTAATTTCCACGGTTTTATTTTTCGTTTGCACTTCACCAGACGTTTTTACGTTTCTGCCAGTGATTTCCTCTTTCTTTCAAATATTGCACACTTTCGAAACTGCATTTACACGCGTGTACACGAAGCTCGATACATGTAAGTACACAATACCATTATTTTCTGCGAAGACGAAAGAACATATTTATTTAAGTGAATATCTAAATCGAAGAAAAAATAAGGAAAGAAAGACTCGAAATCACAGCTCCTCGCTTATTCCTACCGGTTTCTTCTTTCGTACTTCTGTCTGGTCGGTCGTTTCTTTATTTTCTCGTATATTTTTCATTTTTCGTTTTCATTCGATAAAAATTTAATTGGCTGCGTCTGTATACGATTTTCACTTCACAAAACCCCTCCGAGAGCACCTCCCTCTTAAGCTCCTTTCTCTTCTCTCTGTATCATCTCTCCTCTCTCCCTCTTACTCTCACGTATCTTCGGATGATTATCGAGACTCGGGAAGAACGGGGGAAGACGGAACGAACGACTGAAGCAGCACTATATCTAGCGTAGAGTTAAACAAAGAGAAACAATTTTGAACGGTAACAAGGAGGACGAAAAAATAGAAGGGAAACGCTAGAGACGAAGAGGTGAAAGGGATAATTATAATCGATCGATATGAAGTTATATAAGATGCGATCGAAAACGGCGAAAATTCGTGACAAAAAGAAAGATACGCAAGGAAAGAAAATGGAAGCTTTGTTAGGTTAGGAAGTTGCAGGAGGAACGCGTGGAAGCAAACATACAAAAGAATAAAAAAAAAAGAAAAAGAAAAAAAAAGGAACAAATACGAACGAACATGAATAAAATACGGAAAACGACAACAAGAGTAACAGAAGAACCACAACCAATGTGAACAAAAATAAATGAAGAAGAAGAAAACAGAGAGAGAAACAAAAAGGAAAATAGTTGTAAAAGCCACACACATACGCGTACACACATACACACACAAATGTACTAAGTAAGTTCATACTGCGTATTGCCTTTCTGACTTCGGTGTGAAAATATATAAATAAAAAAAAAAAAAATGTCAGTCGCGCCGGGACCCGGGGATTTTCGAGCGACCGAAATATAATATAATAAGTATTTAATCGTGTCCCGATGGGGCGCGTTATTGGTCGCGTTTTCCGTTTCCCTGGCTTCTCCGTTTTAGCTTTCCGTTTTCTTTCTCGGGAAAATCGGAGAGGGAGAAGGAACGAACGGGGGAAGAAACGTTCTTCTTTCTTTTTTTTTCTCTCGCCCACTTCACCTCGGTCTTCCCATCTTTCGATCTCTTTCTCGAGTGTTGGTCGTCGATCAAACCGAGGCTATCCAATCCGAGAACTATCGAGCGAAACGGAAGCCGCGACAGGGCGCGCTCGAGAGAACAAAAGAAATCTTTTTTCACGGATCCGCTGAAAGATGTCCCAGGACGCCCAAGTCCCCGTGTCTCCGCCGGCTGTGTCTGTTTCATGTTTTTCAATATTTGTAATTTATCGATAAAATTATAAAAGGTATCGATAACAGTCTAAAGTGTGCGCTATACTCTACATAATATTATTATATATAAAGTATAAAAGTATACATTATATATATATATTATATATATATACATATATATTATATATGAGAAGTATAATATATATATATTATACACACATTGGGATTGGTGAGAATATACGGTTTTTTCGCTTTGGAGTGTTATTTTCTGAAAATATTGAACAAAATATGGAAAAAAAAATTAAAAAATAAAATCAATGAATAAAAAACGAACGAACCGTTCTACTCTGACTATTCTTTTATTACAATCTATCCCGAAATCTTGCCGACAACCGCCTTCTAGATTCGATTCGGTCTCAACCGGCATCGATTGCCCTGTGTCATCGAAGATGTTCCGTGTCATCGTTTAAGAAGATTCGTCTCTAAACAAGAATAGAAATGTCGAACTTAAGAACGAATTTAATCGAGGAAAATGGAGGGGCCCGATCGATTAAGGTTTCTAATCGGAACGTTTATTTATATCTATACGTCAGATTTCGTTCACTGGTTAACGGAAACTTGATTTCAACGACGAATTCACGAAATTCAAATTGCTTGTTAATTACAGCGAACCGAAACGGAGTCGATCGACGAATTCAATGTTTGCGGTGAGTTTGTCAAAAAGTTTCTGCCAACGCTTCCACGTACGTTCAAGAGCTTGTTTGACACATCGATCAGTATCGAAAACGACAAACCTCAAGAACTCATTAAGTTAGAATGCTATAAATCGAACGAGTAAATCGAGTTCAAGTATACGACATCTTTTCTTTTCCTACAGATTATTAGGAGATCTTCTTGGAATTGACGATTATGCCACGAACATGGCGTCCTTTTGGTTCTTGGATACATTGGTCCTTTACATGATACGATACAGAGAGAATCTCGATGAGTATTACATGAGTGTTTTGGTCAGTTGGTTGGCTGGGGAAATTAGATTACTCCGAGGTAACAAATTCATCGAATAATTACACTCCCGTTCATAAGCATTGGGACATTTCCTAATTCTCCGCAAAACATGATAATTCAGTCAGATATTAGAAGAACGATTAATCGGTCAGAATTATGTATTAGTGGAAAGCGATAGAATCGAAATGCTTGGTGGGATCGTTTATAAAATTCCAATAAAACCAAAAGATCGCGAACGTAATGAAACATTTAACAGTATAAATTATAAACAGCGAAATTGATCAGTGATGCAGAGAGAAAAACGTAAACGAGAAGCTTAAACGTATTGTTTGTACCTAAAATATTGGAACGAGCTATTATTCCGAACAACCTAAATTATTATCGATATTAATCGAACATACAGATTCTTTGTGTCTCAAAGTTTAGAGCAAAATAACAATATTCTAGATTTTTGAATTTCTCTTCATTTTCAGAAGGTTCCTAATACTTATGAAGAGGCATGTTCATAATGTACGTGTATGGTATTTGCTACTATATGCTATTCTACTTACAAATCATTCTACTTACAAAGATAGGAAACATACTCGGGAAGGATTTTTTAGAGAGTTGAAAAACATTTTCATCGCAGCAGCTAACAAAATATCTGAACAGAAACAAATGCCATATTGGGACGAAATCGTGGACGAACGCGAAGCAGGTGAAGAAATAGAAGAAAGACTGTCAACAGAAAATCAATCGATAAGAAGGTAGTTTAAACAATCTTGTCAATTTTTATTAGATGCTTTAATAATAGATCGTACATACGTGACAAGTTTACGAGAACCTTCTTCTGAAGCTGACATCAAACTTTCGGGTACTATCGATCCAGTTTCCGTATTAGATATCGTGATTGAAGCTACTTACGATATGTAAGTTGTCTGTTTCGTCATTACACTTCGGATATTTGTGCAAATTCATATTTTTATAAACATAATTAAAGAAATAGGAAGTAAACTGAGATTTATTTCGCTCGCTAAACTATATAGCAACTATATTTTGAATACCTCGTATAATTTTATGCATTATGTGCGTTCTACACATTCTTGGAAACACGTTCTCATAAATGCACAAATTATCCGCAGTCTATGTATTACCGAACAATACGACGGTAATATGAGAAAATAAAAACAATTTTTGTTAAATAGGTACGCGAACGAGCTACGATACGCCCTCGTTTACGCGGTTTTCGTGGAACCAATTGAGATAGAGACTTACAATTTACCATTTACTTTCCGAACACCACGCCCAGTGAAACCGGCAGATCCTAAGATGATCCCTTTTAATATGCAATTGCAAAGAAGTTTGAAGAAAATCGAGGCAATGGACAAATCTAAAAAGGACAATAAAGCAGGTGAAGCTAACATGAAACGACTCTTTCTTCTGCGATAGAACTCCATTTATTTGAACTCGTCGTGGAATAAATAATTCATATAATAGAAATTCATCAATTTTTACGTATTATTATTTTTATTATCTTGTCTATTACGTTTATTTTTATCATTCTACCTATTATTATATGCAGTTTAATTAATTAAAACGAATTACGTTTCAGTAAATGGAGTTGTATTGTAGTTTAGAAAATACGCAGATAGAAAAAATTGATCATCTCTGTGTTACAGGCAAAAAACTTAAAACAAATTACCAAATACCCCCAACACCTCCGCCTTCTTTGGACGATGAAGTAATGTTGTTGACCAATCGGTTATTTATTCTACCATTAATAGAAGCGAACGAATCTTCGAAGATATTCGAGACGCCTGATGCATAACATTAAATAACCGAACACGCAAATATTTGGAAAACATCCTCTTTATTTTTCCTTTGTGAAACTAGCCATTGGACGAAGTTACAATATCAGTCTGTTACGAGGACTGTACCCCATTCATAACACTTGAAATCTTTAATACTTTCCGGACGTAAAGGAACGTCGAGTTTAATAAATTTTGAAGAACTCGAAAGTTTTTCCGGGGATTGCCCTAATTGTCCGTATTTGTTGCATCCACATCCCCAAAGCGTTCCATCATCTGTTGGAAAAGTAAATTTCTGCAATGCATTTTTTTCTGAAATAACGATATCTTTTCTTTCTTTTTGTCTTTAAATATACCCGTCATACAAATGGTGAAAGTATTTCCACATTGAACTTTTTTCACAGAAACTTCTATATTCTCGTCTTGATCGTTTGTGAAATCTACTAACGTGGGTGTAGCAATTACTTTGGTCTCTTGCTTTGTCAGCCCTAATTCTCCATTTGTGTTCCATCCCCACATATATAAGTCACCCTGTGGTTTAAAAATAACTATTGCCAACTATGTTCATCGATTTAGTTTGTTCTAGTAGTACGAAAAATATTTATAAACTACGAATGTTTATACAACCCTATATTTTCATGAACGTAACTAAGGAAATGGAACTTAAATAGAAATTTGTTTCGTCTATTAAATATTATAATAAGTAATCTTACTTTAAATATATTATGTGTTTTTGCACATTATATGGATTCTGTTTAATTTTTCAAGATTGCATAAATATTCGCAGTTTAAATATTTATTTACTTGATCAGTTACTGCGGCAGTATGCCAACCCGCGGCTGATATTTGCGTTACTTTAATGCCTGCTAAAGCGTCAACGATTCTTGGATTATCGCAGTCCTCTAAATCATTGTGTCCTAATTGGCCACGCCTATTTCGTACGAATCAGTCCATTTTACTTTGACTGTATTGATTTATGAAATAATACATGATCGAGTACATACGTTCCCATTCCCATTGAGTAAATGTCACCATTCTCTGCTAACAAGATGGTGTGGTCAAATCCACCAGCAATGTCTATGAATCGAACCCTCTTTGGTATATCAATCAGAATAGGCACATTAAAAGCTCGACCTAAATCACGTTTTAGATATGTGCATAAACTATAGTATTTGAAATATTTAGAATCTAAAATATGGCAAAAATGGGCTAACACCAATACTAAATAAACTGGATAATTTGCTTTCTAGTTAATTTCGTTATATCCTCCATTTCGAAAAAGTTAATTCTTCCACTTCTGTATGATTAATATACGCTCCATGATGAATAAAATAGCTTATTGGAATAAATTAATTTTATAAATTTATATTGAGAAAAAGATTTGGTGTAGTTCACTTTTGCACTCAATGCTGCAAATGTTTACCTAAATTAGTAAGGACTACAGTGCATCCTCCTTGTATTATTTTAATAGGATACTCTTTTTCTGAATTGTCGCTATCACCAATAAAATTGATAATCTTCTTCCAAGTATTCTCATAGATCTTATATAGCCATACTTCATTATCATTAGATAAAATTACTATATTATCCCTACCAGTTGCAGCTTGCTTGCAACTATAAAAATATCAATGTTGAACTAAAACGTCTGTATGTTTTTAATTATTTAAATCCAAGAATATACCTATCCAGTGACTTTTCTGGTAGTTGTATTAGTTGAATATTTGTATCTGTGCCTGTATCTTTATTATTTTCCTCAAGTTTTTTAGAAATGTATAGCTCATTCCCTTTCCAAATGAGGAAGTAACTCCAACCTATTTGAAAATCGGTAATTCCAGGAAACGATACTTTAGTAAATGAATCTGTTATAAAGCTGATATCTCCATCGTTAGACAACAATGTACTGGTATTAAAACCAGCATAATAAAATGGCATGTCTCTACAAAGCAAAATAAAGATTTTATATATAAAGATATGAAAGTTTTATTTATTAAATACTTATTCAAGTACAAGATAAGCTGACATAAAAATAGAGTTAAATATTATGTATCTGTTGATTTATGTCTTTACATATGTAAATACCGTCAAAGACTATTGGTCAGGTGACGCAGATACCACCAGTTTCCTTAGATACGATAGAAACAACACAATAAATTCGAGGGACGATAACCAAACGCTTGACGTGTCGTGATCGACTACTGCCACGTTTTTTGTTCCAATTTAATAAACAACGGTGAAATATGGTAATAAACCGAAAACAATTGATTTTTAATGCACTCAACCTTACTATGCACCTTTACGTACTATTTAAACGATATTTGTTTTCCACACAAGATAGACAAGATATACGAAACATAACCTAAAAATTGTAATCTTGAATTTAAACGTCACAGCTTTTATCACAATGCGTTTCACTGAATGAAAATTTGCTATTTAACTCTATTTATTGCTTATTTTATACTCCGCTCATATAAACAAACATACATTTATAGAAAATTCTGAAATTTTTGACGACAGATTGACACACTTCCTTCGACAACATCAATGCCATCGCGAAGTGATTTCGTCTGCTGCGTTAATAGGCGCGCGTTTTAAATTCAAAAATTTAAATACCATACAGATTTTTGCTTGAACAAGGTTAAAAAATGTTTTCATATTTTTGTGTATTTAATAACAGGGACTTTTATCAATCTTGAGAAAATTGCGTTCCAATCCAGACAAAGAATTACGATTGCTTCTTCTGGGATTGGATAATGCTGGAAAAACAACGATTTTAAAATCCTTGGCCAGTGAAGATATTACGCAGGTATTTCTTTTTGCAATTAATTTATATTATAGTTTGATTGTTTGTTATAGTAAGTTTCTGTTTCTTAAAGGTAACACCGACACAAGGCTTCAATATAAAGAGCGTCCAAAGCGAAGGATTCAAATTGAACGTTTGGGATATTGGAGGTGCTCGAAAAATTCGTCCCTATTGGCGAAATTACTTTGAAAATACGGATGTTTTAGTAAGTTATTTCAGTTATTCAATCACTATCACAAAATATTTTAAAAATGATACATAAGTTACCCTATTTAGTTAGATGTTATATCGAAATTATTGTATAGGTAGTTTATTCGAATATGTAACTGATTTTTCTTCGATTTATTTCATTATTTAATCATCGAAGGAAATAATTTTTTATTTTATTCGATGTTTTACGTTTGAACGAATGTTTTGTGAAATGGTATCTCGAATAATTTCTGATTCAACATTAAGTTTTTTGCATTCTCTTTTTCTTCCGCAAAGATATATGTCGTGGACAGTGCCGACGTTAAGAGACTAGAAGAAACAGGTCAAGAGTTGTCAGAACTTTTATTGGAAGAGAAATTAAAAGCTGTTCCTTTATTGGTTTATGCAAATAAACAAGATCTTGGACAAGCTGTCACAGCAGCCGAAATCGCCGAAGGTCTTGGATTGCACAATATCAAGGATCGTGACTGGCAGATACAATCATGCATCGCGACCGAAGGAAAAGGAGTCAAGGTGCAAAAACTTTTTAACGCAGCAAGCTTAAATGTCCTGGACTGCATTTTATCAAAGTCGTAACGCGATTTTGTAATTTTTTAGGAGGGTCTTGAATGGGCATGCAAGAACATCAAAAGGAAGTAATGCTGGTAAAAGAATAACAACAAACCGCAACGATTTACGACATACCTCGTACATCCAACATACGTTTTATTTGGCTTTTACCTAATATTTACAGAAGCTGTTGCAAACAACGCAAACGCATGAACACGATCGAATAGATCTAGTCATTCAACTTCCGGCCTTCATGGAAGGAGCTTTCGTAAGCTCAGAATTACGACGTCCCAAAGAATATATCTATATTATAATACGTACCTTCTCACAAGTGCTCTTCTTATGAAATAGAATTCTTAGAGATTCCATTAAAGAAAGAAATAAATATAATAACGAATCAAAAAGAAGATGCATACAAATAATTATAAACTGGTGCTCTTATAATTGACCACTGTTGATTTCACGACACTTGTCCGAAAAATATTTAGCACCGTGGAAGTAAAAGAATCACACAATGTACATGAAAAAAGTCAATATTCCTCGCGTGAGATTCGAGATAAATAAAAAATTCGTAACATTAAAAATCTACTTATTCGACGACTCCTTTCTCAACTGTGTTTCTATGTACACTAAAACGTTTTTGAACTTTTCCAATGATTCAGCTTTCTCTTCCTTTATTCCCTAACGCTTAATAATCTTATATACTACGCATGGAATAACAGCCATACGGTACGGCTGTGTATTCGTGAAATTGACTTTAAAAATCGCGAATGTCTCTCACAAGGTACACTTAATTAGATATTAAAGTTCACTGTGAATGTTCTCTGTTTTAATTCGTATCTCCTCTTCATGGAAATCTGTGCAGTCAGCTGGATATTTTTGCTGAGAATTGAAGAAAATACATTAGCATAGTTCTTAACATGTAGAAAGAGAGAGAGAGAGAGAGAAATATGAGATACTTATTTTATTTTTTAACCTATGAAGTTTTAGAGTAGATTCGAATCAAAATATCTGACAATAATAATTTCAACAAACGACAGTGAATTATCCTATAATAATAATAGATGATTAAATATTTGTTAGTTACCAATCATCATTATCTCGGATTGAAACTAATCAAACAAATTTTTCACAATCGTTAATTTTTGATAATAGCACTGATAGTAGATATTCTACCCTATCTCATATCTCTATTCTCTTCTGTATTAACTTTGTCAAGACATTTCACTTACAGTACACTTATCATGTTCCATGATAGCTCCATACAGGGCCCAGAAATTGGTCCCTAATTTATAACTGACAGCCCAAGCAGCAGGAAAACTCGTCGCTTTCAATAAGGTACTTCTTAAACGAGGCTGCTCCGTATCTTGTTCGTTCCTTTCATTGATTGTGCACAAGATTTGACTGGCGCATTGCGGCATTTTAATTGCCCACTTGTACGCTCGATAAGACTGCAAATTGATTCTTAATTTAACACACGATTCTATAATAGAACAGATTCAATTATATATTGTGTTTCATTTGTTACCTGTAACATTGGATTAATAATGTCGTTGTTGATCATATCACTGAGCTTGTTGCTGATTCCTCTGGCGTTCACTCGAGACATGATGAATCCTTTTTCCGAAGCCAGGGCGATCAACTCCTTGATGTACGACACAGCTGGTTTGATATACTGCGAACTGTCGATTTTCATCCCTAAGTACCTCTTTCCCACTGCGTTCACTAATCTGTCGAAATATAATTACGCTATGAAATGGAAATCACAAAATAAGCTCTATTTTATTGATTTCTAACTGATTAACCATTCAGAAAACTGCCAATTAAAATGTTCTACATACTGTTCGTTCGTAACTGTTGCGACGATACATGGTCAAATATTTATTTAGGTAATTATGTATTATTTATGTGTTTTATGTATAATATGAATTTCTTGGTTTAAAATCTACTACACGAGAAGTATATGTACATATATTCTACTATCAATGAATAAATATCGATACACTAAGTTCACATAAGGAAACTATTTCCAGAATTTGATTGCACTGTTATCGCAATACATCGGCATTTTAAAAACAGCGAAGAGATTAAATGTTAACTATAGCATGATAGATAGCATAACTAAGACATAACTATAGCAGATAAGCGCATAACTATAGCAGTGGCGATAGTACCTAGAAAGACTTTCTGCCGGTCTCATCGAATCGAACATGGCCGATTTTGGAAATCCCTGAGACTTCAAGAAACTATTTCCCACGAACTGAACAGTATTCAAGTAGCGCTGTTGAATTTGCGGATCAGAGATATGGGAAATCCACTCTCCGATATAATTCGTCAGCGATCGTATCCATCTGCGACGCAGGCCTGGGTTCTCGAAACTATCCAGCAATTTTTCGTACTGAATACGTCCCTCGGAGTCTGACATTTGGCCGACAAATTGCGCCAGGCCACTTTTCTTCCATAATGTTTGACCCAGTTCCGAGTTGCTGAAGTGGTCCCACATTACGTGCAAATTTTCAAGGATCGGTGGCATGTACCAAGAATGTCCAGAGTGATCGTGTATATTATTAGGTGCACTGTCAACTTCGTTGCTTTCGCCGCCAAGATTCGACAGCAGCATCGGTATCAACCCCATCAATAACTCGGAATTGCCACGTTGACCCATCAACATGCTTCCCACGTTCACGATGTTTTCCAGATCGATTCCATGCTCTTGATTTGTTTCCACGCTCCTAGCTGTTCTTTTGGTACCTTTATCAGAATTCATTACACCATCGAGAACCGAGCCAATCATGGAGAAATCGATTCCCTGGCTGTTTCCATTCCCGGAGAATAAACTTCCTATGCCAGATACGATTTGACCGATACCGTCTAGGTTGGACTTTCCGTCGAACGCGTTGCTGACCTGTTCGATAGAATTCTATACAATTACTACGATTTTTAACATATGAACATTTGCAAAAGTAATGATCCGTATAATTAATTGTTCGTATTTTAGTAATTGTGCTATATGCAACCAATAAGCTAATTTTTTTACACATTCTACGTATGTCATAGATTTTTAAATTAATTTCCTACAATTTCGTGGCACATAAATTAGCAAATATCAAAGTGTTTGTAGTATATTGAAACATATTTCTATGCATACTATATTATTTGTGGTATCCCTATCGGATACGAACGATAGAAACGGATGTTGAAATAATTCTCGAGTGGAAACAACTATACTCCAAGTGCCATCCTACCTCTTTTCTGCCATCCGGTTGCAAGAACGCTCTTGCCAATCCTTGTAGACCATTAATATTGTCCTTATTCGAGAAGAAGGATTTGGCAGCCTCGAGAAACACGGTTGAAGTATCCTCCTCTTCGTGTTTTTCGCATTTCGCCGAAGCCAGCAGAACCAACAGGATGCACGTCCTCGGCAACCACATGTTTCCTTATTGTTTCTCTTTTGTCCGTCTTTTGTTTCTGCAAGAATATAGATTTGTTAACGAAGCGACAGATTAACGTAACATGTCCCTCTTTCACATTTCTGGAATCTGATTCTCGGTCCTACAGCACGACGAACATGGAAAAGTCGTTCACCTTCAACCGGATCTTGATCGTGGTCGAGTTATTTTAGGATGCCGCGCCTGTATCCAGGTCGTCGGCAGGATTTTAAGCGTGAGTAATACACCGGAAACGTTTCGGCTCGTGGACACTTGAATACCGTTGCACGTGGAATGCTATCCGACCAACGATCAGTTGAACGTTGTCCCTTATTCGATTGCCATGTCATAAGTCTTCCTAGAATCTCCCAAAGTAGCGTTTCTCCTAGGTATGTATGTATATATCGTGTTTTTAAGTATATCAGGAAATCTACGAAAACTTACGTTACTCCAAAAAATTCGAGAATTATCGTGCGATTTGAAATAATAATGTAATGTCGAAATAGCAATCTTAACAATCTTTGTGATGTAAGAAAATTAACCTTTTCCTAGTCTACATCGGTTGCGTTTCTCGATTGCTTACGAATAAGAGAGTCGCTATATGAGCCGCACAAAAATAACCCAACAATAGAAGTTGTTCTTTGAGAAGTTTAACAGTAATCATGGAACAGCATCGAACAGCGATATGCACTTGATTAATGAAATTGAGTATCTAGAAAACGGAGTTGATCAATCTGGCTACTGACAGAATCATATCTAGTTCGTCATCGAGTTTCGCAAGATACATAGTCCTTTAAGGCACGACTTGACTCTATTGCTCCCTTCACTTCGTCGCGTTTGTATCTCTCCAGATATATTCCTTTCTCGAGTACTTTATTTAGAAAATGCGCGAAATACACAGAAGGTAGAAAAATTATATTAAATATTCGGATCAAATATTTAAAAGTTATCTACATTCTAATAATATCTATCGAAATAAATCATCTATCTCGGATCATACAGACCCGGAGAGAACAGTAGATCAATGTCTGTCAGAAGTAAATAGCCGAAGGACGATCGTGATTGAAAAGGAACTGACCAACAATCGAAGCGTTGTATTCTAACGCGCAATTTGAGTACCGTAAACCGCATGAAATTGACATTCTCCAGTTGGAGAAACGATTCGGGCTAACGGTACAGACTGTTACTCATCGTTCCTCCAACGCGCCGAACTCAACGCGTCAATCGAACGACCGTCAATTGATTCACATTTCTCGCATTCGGCACCGAAATTGAAAACGGACTTCTTTCTTTCTTTAAACAAATTTCTTCTCTGATTCACCGTGAAAAATCGAGCTTCGAACCTTAAAGAGAAAGACAATGGAGCATCAAGATGATCGAAAAACATTCTGAATCAGAGTGTAACGCGGTGAAATCGTCCAGGAAAGTGTTTCTTACAATTAGCCAGCATGTTTCGCGTGAGGCAAGCTTATTTATCGATTTCGATCGTGAACACAGAAAGTGCAGAATGCAGATCGTTCTCGCGCGGACGAGAGGGAAAGCGAGGAGAACTCTCGGTTCGTGGTTAGTTTCCAAGGTCATCCGGACATCGACATCATTTCCAGGTTCGGGGAACCACGATCTCGCGATGTTCCAGCACATCGTGTTACGCGTCCTTTCTATTCCCTTCTTGTATTTTTCTTCTTCTCTGTTCAGTCTTCTCTGCTCGAATAAGCGTTCCGAGCAAAGAGTCAACCGGATAACGGTACAATTCGTGTATTATTAATGATTTTGTTCAACAACGCGTACCGTTCTCGGATAGGTGACGCAGCTCTGTCAAGATGCAAACCAGCAGAAGGCAAGAGGATAAGAATAAGCACTTATTAGGCATTCAAGCATCCATACATATAAATACGTATAGACGTAACCGACATTTTACTGCGTAATTAAAAGAGCTTGTTAGACACGGTCAGAGTATTTTTCTATACTCGTTCAGTACAATTTACCATCCCGTGCGATCCATTTAAACCATATATCGTTTTCCGTGCCTCTGGCTTTCCAGGCGTGCAAATTTTCCAGCCCCGTTGTTATAAGCGTGACGCAGGTTTCATTTAAAGAAAAATATTTACGAGTTCAATCCTTTTGAAAATAAAGAATAATACGTTAAAACGTAATTTAAAAAGAGTAACATCCCATTATATCCATTATCCCAAGCCTATTCCATAGTTCACATTTCTATTCCATATTTTATCCTTCATATTCCTTATCTCACATCCTATACGTCATAACTAGTATTCCTAACCGGTATCTTTCATCTTACTTCCAAAACTTCACCTCTCCATTCTATATCAAATATTTCATATTCCCTATTTTCCCTTCTATCTTCTATCCAGTTTCCACAGCATATAGCTCTATTCCCTATCTTATACCGAATATTCCCACGTCTTTCATTTCATCGCACATTTTCTACATGTTGTCTCTCACATACTATATCCAATGTTTCTTAAACCATATCTCACATATCTCCTGCTCTACGTTGCAGAGCCTAAACTTTATTTCCTTCGCCCTACATTTCAAATCATACTACCAATTATCCGAAACTCAGTTCCTATTTCTTATTTCGTACAACATTGTCAGTTCCCCCAAAAAATTGAAAAATACAATTTAAGTGAAAAAAATAGGTTTCCCACAAAGCGTGAATTATAACCAACTGAACCTCAATAGGACATCCAATTCCAACAAATCAAAACCGTTATCCCACAAAACGAAAGTGGCATCCCACAAATTTCCCACAAATTTCCCACAAACGAAAGTGACATCCCACAAATTTCCCACAAACGAAAGTGGCATCCCACAAATTTCCCACAAAACGAAAGTGACATCCCACAAATTTCCCACAAAACGAAAGTGACATCCCACAAATTTCCCACAAAACGAAAGTGACATCCCACAAATTTCCCACAAAACGAAAGTGACATCCCACAAATTTCCCACAAAACGAAAGTGACATCCCACAAATTTCCCACAAGACCCACAAGAAATTGACACTTCCGTAGACGATAATCGCTATCCCACGAAATGAAAGTGTCGAAGAAGTGAAGAGTCGATTTCTTGTACTGTTTTCGGCGCTAAGGAATGGTGTAGCGGTGTGGGATGGGAAACATTGGATGTAGCATATTGATATTGGATGGTGTATATGTAGGATTTAATGAATTGTAATTTTGGATAGGGTAATCTGTGCCTTCTGTATGGAATGGAGCAATGGTATAAAATAGGAATTATTGGATTGTTTATATTAAATATGCGGCGGAGAGTTTAATAATTAGAAAATGAAATAAAGAGTAAGAAATTTAGATATAGATATGGGACATGTGCTTGGAAATGTGTAAGATATATGGGACATATGCTCGGGAAAATTACTAGTTTGTCTTGAAATGTAGGGAAAGAAATGTCTACATAGGATGTAGAACAGGGCATGCAGGAAATGTGCTATAAAATGATGGTGGAAATATAATATGAATTATGGAATGTAGATACGTGTTGTGGATATTAAGGTGAAAAATATTAGCTGCAAGTACTAGAGAGGAACAAGAGAGGAAATGAAAAACATGAAATGTCAGATATGGGATGAATATATGTACTGTGAAACTAAGAATGACAGACATTTTTTTGGTATATTGTATTATATGAGATATAGAATCTGAGAATGGGATTATGAGATATGGGATATAGAATGGAAAGACGTAGGTTAGTAATACTAATAGAATATAAGATGTGATATAAGCTATATGAAAAATGGAATGTGGGATGGTATTAAGAACTGTACAAGAGGCTTGGGATAATGGATATGGTATAGTGGATATTAGATGTTGGATGTAGGATATAGAATATGTGAATAGCGGTGGATACAATATTTGATACAATTGGATACAATTAATATTCAATTTTTTAATGTACTTACCTTATTAGGTATGGAAAATGAAGTATCGGTTATAGGATACATGCTAAGGATACATAATGTAAGATTTGAGGTACAAGATATAGAAGATGGAATAAGATGTAAGATTGGAGTAGGCAGATTTTTGCTTTACGAATTAAAGAAACGCGACCTGATTATGTGATGTGTTAATTCGCTATTGTGTTATTGCCTTTATTATTTAAAAATAAACTTTATCTTAAAAGGCTTCGCAAACACTGAAACGAAAAAACAATTGGTTTATACGCGATGTATTTCTATTTGTCATTTATGTAAATTCTAGTTGCTCAAAGTTATGTCACTGTTATGTTTATCGTAGATAGCGATAATTTGCTTGTTTGCAATATTTACGACATCGTTACGAAATTCTTGAAAATTTATGTCAAACGATTATTCCTCGTACACGTTTCCTTGAAATAAACTTTTATTTTAAAAATAAATCGGTCACAACGTATATTTGCCATCAATATTGTTTCGTCAAAGTGCAACATGTTTCTGTTTTAATTAATCGACGAATTATGCAACTTTTCATTGTGTTTACGAGTCGACCGATAAACTATCGTTTCGTATAATGGGAAACCTTGAATTTTCGGTGGAAATAACGTACACAGGAAATTCAAAGCGATAAGAATCGCGCAACAAGTTCCACGAGGAAACGAAGCAAAGAAAACGGTATTACAATCGAGCTACTTAATAGGTTATGAAAATTCGGAAAAGCGCAACAACGGTAGTTATGATCAACTAGAGCGTGTTCAATTATGTTTTCGATGGTTATGATCATTGAAGCTTGGCACACCGCCATTCGTTACGCATCGTAAATCTAATCACATCGGATTAAAATGAAAACGCCGCGAATTCCATCAAAATTGATCTATGCATCTTCTCCTACGAATCTTCTAACTTCAGACTCACTTGAAATTCAGGCTTTGTTTTCTGATTTTTTGCTCTTGCATTCCAACGAAGAAACAAGTTTTGCACATACATTTTTAGATACATTTTAAACTCTTTTCACGAACAAAAATTGCTGAAAAAACACACGAAAGTCGATGAACTTTCGAGTCGATTCCAAATATGTGGATTTACCTGGACACCAGCGATGCAGAGAAGAATTGCGTTGACGCCGGCAATGAGAGACTTCGCGAATAACCAAAGATAGTCCCGTTGATCTCCGTGCGCACCTGACACGACGAAGGTTGTGGCGTGACTGCCGTCGAAGGTAGCTCGACGAACGGTACTTACCTACCCAAGCAGGTAGGTACATTCAGCAGCGAGCGAGAAGTCGATAACACCGTGCATCGTTTGTAGTTCCTTGCCACCTTCTGTATCTTTGATGTATTCTCAAATATTCTCCGAAGGTTCTGTGTATGCAGCTGTAAATACGAATTTGCATGAAAGAATCTTGAATTATTGTTTGTTCGAAAGTTCGAGTACTGCACTTTTTTTTTAATTTTTTATTTGAATAAACGAAGACTACTTATAAACGGAGAAAAGGTGGGAAATCTATTTTTGTTGTTTTGTTTTATTTTGACCTCGTGTTTTACCATTATAATCTTCATCTGTATTGTTGATTCTTAAAATTGCTTAGTGCGGTTCTTCCACATATTTTCAATCATAAACCAGCAAGTTTGAATATCAAAATATCAAACTACACGTATTGAAGTGGAAACAGAAAAGATGCGAACCTTCTGTAGAATTTCGAAGAATTACCAGAATTATAAAAATATTTCCTGTATGTAGGTTGATGGTCGATAAAACCAGCTTGCATCGCGGGTAGGATCGCCACTTTCGGTGGCCCTCGCTGGCAACCAGTCATTGACCCCGAAACGAATTTAGAGAACACGTCACACACAACACACAACAATCTGTTGAATTCGAGGTGCCAAGGTCGAGTCTCATCTACTCACGACAAAGATTCACCTAACCGGTTCGAAATTCTATGGCCAGTTGCCAAGATTTCGATAACCACTGTCTCTTGGCATTCGACCATATTAAACTGCTTAACACCCGTGAAACATAGTGACATAGCTATACATTTAGCTATACAGGATAGTTGGTAACTGGTGGTACAAGCGGAAAGGGGGTGATTCTACGCGTAAAAAGAAGTCGCAAATATAGAATAAAAATTTTTTTTTTTTTAATTTTTCCATCGAGACAACGATCTACAGTGAGATCCGTTATACGCGTACCGAGCGAAAATTCAAAGTCGATTTTCTCGAAAACAAAGCCTCAAACGAAAAATTTTTATTCTATATTTTCGACTTCTTTTTTCACGTAGAATCACCCCCTTTCCGCTTGTACCACCAGTTACCAACTACCCTGTATATTTACATACATTATATATATTATAAATTATATTATGCAAACATTTGATAAATATATTGTGTGTGTTATATCTTCACATTTTGGAATTTCATTAATACTGTAATGAGATTCGATCATCATGGTTGTACTGGTAAAGTTTGAAACAAATCTCGCAATGTACAATAAATGAACAAATGCATTTATTATATGTCTAAAATGGTTATTCGTGCTGCACATTATTTTTTTAGTAAATATATAAATATATAAATATATAAATATATTTCTTTAATAAATATATCGTAATTTACATAGTAATGCGTTGTGTAATATTTTTTCTGATAAGTGTTCGGATACTTTGCTTCGAAATATACCTATTTGATCATGGTAATGAACAACCTAATGTAAATTGTTTTGCTAGCACTATTGTTTCTTGTATATTCCCCGTGAACTCGAAAAAAAAACGTGGACATCAAATGGTTAAGTAACCCATAAATCGCTCGAACAGCTGTCGAAGTAACTTCTTTCCGGCACTGATTGCGTTAAAAAAATACCGTGGCGTTTAGTTACGCACGCGTGCTGCCAGGCTCGAGAAACACCGTTACGAGATCAGAATTCTTGTTTTCATCTACGTTTTGCTCGATGAACTCCGATGCTCGATGCGGAACACAGGAATTTCGCTATGATGCAATTTGATGCTATGATGCACTAAACTCTACGCTCTATAATGTGAAAATACCCTTACTCTTTTGTCTCGTTTGTTCTCTCATAAACGATGCACCATGTTTATTATGCAACCTGAACATTCAGCACTACGACAGATGTCAGAAAACACTTTGCCGTATCATCTTTATTCTTTAATTCTTTTTTATTTCTAGAACACAACGTGTCGTGTCTATAATTTTATTCGCTGCTTCGTCTATTGTTAACAGTATTCAAGTTTGAAAAGGCCTTAAAGTTACAATCATCATCAGCACGCTCCACTCTCTCTTTTACAAATTTCGTATTATGTCTGTATATTTTTATTCGCACGAAAATATTGATTTATACCGGACTCTCTTCAATATTGTATGCGAGAATAATAGATGAAAGAAGAGAAGATATGCAAGCAAGCGAGCTTGGCTGCCTTCGTGTGCGCGCCACGATAAATCGTACGTTGCATCGAAGCCAACGAAAGTAGGGGAGTGTCATTGAGTATCAAACCTTACAGTAGAGTCTGATTTCGGAAAAATCTGATGGTGCTGGAAGTAGTTGGTATTTGGCCTACGAGAGATGGATCCTCCTTTGTTCGATGGATTTTAGTAATGCCGACGCGAGTGGGTTTGAAAGGCTAGTAAAATGCAGACTTGGGTATTACTTAAATACAGTGAAACTTCATTTATATGAACTTGTTGGGTAAAAATAGTTTATAGATTAGAAGTTCACTCACTACCTAAGTTGTTTCGTTCATATCATAAGAATTTAAATGAATAGATTCAGTTAGCAAAAGTTTTTGTAATCATCCATTGATTAACATTTAGTTCAAATAAATAAAAATTATATAAACGGAGTTCTACTGTACAGCAGAAACTCGTTTGGTCGAACACGTCGGGGCCAATGCCACGTGGCAAAAAAGTAACTGAAATTAAGTTAATTCTCAGAACAAATGCCGTTACTTTGTAAAGTAAATCATCCGCCTTGCCTACGACTCGAATATAGTCAAAACATAATATTTCAAATCCATATTAGCATTAAAGACCATGTCATGTTGTTTAAGAAAGTTAACCAAGATAGAAAATTATTTGAAAACGATTTCTTTGAACTTTGTGCAGAACGAAATTACTTTCCCTATATCGTTCATACAACAAAAATACTTCATTATTTTAAACTGTTTTTTTTTTATCTTTATTTCAAATAAAATTTGTCCAAACCTGGTAAAGAATCGTCGAATTTTCCGGTTACGAGCCGGAATTCGAAACACGCTCATGATAACATAAATTCAATTCTAAAGAGCTGATCAGTTCTTAATAATTCTTATCATAGCGATGTTATGATCGAATATTTTTGAAAAGAACGAATCGTTACTTAATAATGCCGTATCTTGGTTTTATGTCTCCGGATTGTCTTTGACAGTCCAAGTCTGATCCTTGCCGTTCCAAAGTACTTCAAGATTCGATTAATGCAAACTCACATATAGAATTCATTATAAGAATTCACATATAGAAATAGATTTGTTTTATTCCCCAAACGTTATGAGAAATACATTGGATGTTTTTATATTTTTATTTGTTCAGATTATGTGCAGTCTATATAAATACGATCGTATTAGGACACCAACTCGTTACATCTATTAACAAATAACCAATAAACAACAGTACATAACAAATTAACATATAGCAAATTTTCATCCATTTAGTGTCTTACACCATGTACGTGTTTTACGTAAAATATTTATAATACAACTGAGTTGGCTGATAAAATATTTAGAAAATAAATGCAATGAAAATGATACAATTTATACTAAATATCAGCTACCGCCTACATATTTACGGCAGTATATATAATTCTGATATACATGTTTTGAATGTAAAAGTACATTGTATAAAATAAATATAACAATTCAAGGTAAAGGTTACTTTTCCATGTAAAACGTTTTCTAACATTTTAACTATGACGTGCCTTACCTATCTTCGTATGTTCCAAAACTCGGTGAACTCACCAGTAAATCTAAATAGTCCCAAAAAATTGAACTATTTTCTGGCAAGCGAGTTTGCGTCCACTGTCTTTGCTCCATCACCTCTGCGTATTGGCATTGCAAGCGATTTACATTCTCGTCAACGTAATCGTTCACTGCATCAACGATGGATCACTCTTTGGCTTAATGATGCACCTCTGTGGTCAATTCGAGATTATCAAGACGAATTTTATTAAGTCGATTAACTTCGAGGGGTTTAGCTGTTAGAAGAAAATCCGACTTTCCGTGGAACGACATTATCAGCCCTGGTACCGGGCAATAACCTCGAACAAATGCTCAATATAATCATATTGGTGCAACTACTGATGAGCGCCTCGTTGATTTGCGTCGAAGGTAAAAATATATCATTTCTACATCCTTTCCTCTGTTTTCGTTTTCATTAACTGATGTGAAATACCTGTGATAACGATAGGAAATTTAGAGTACTATACATGATCATTCCGTTTATTATTAACATTAGAAATGCGAACGGTTAAAATATAAATCGAGGATATATAATTCAAAAGACATGTTTTCATCCATACATTGTGCAAAAGATACATTCAAATTTCAAAATCTAATAAATTATGAAAAATCGCAAATTGATCACTTTGAACAACATTCAGTTTCTACTGTTAAATGTTTAAATGATTTCTTCTTTCTAAATTGTGCCAACTCAAAATCATGTAAAAACAGAGACAGGTATAATTAGCATGTTACCTTGAAAGCTTCGCCCTGATGCTGACGTTACTTATACAATTGTACCTTTACGTCTACGCAGCCGATGCTGTCGAGTCTCATCCTCTGGATCTCGATACAGGCATCGCGTAAGCCGTCTACACTTCTAGTATCACGTCCTAGTATCAACCTCGAGCACGTGGCACTAATAATCAACCGTGGAGACTTAACGATCCACGTGACAGCAATTCCTCCTGATGAACCCATTCACTTTCAAAGAAATACCGAAGACGTGAGATTCTTATTTGTCCATTTTGAGGGTAATGATGGATACGTAGAAACCATTGGTTGCAAGTGCTACGTATATATGCAGTGAATTCCCGTACGGCACCAAGCACACGACAAGACTCCCAGACTCCCTCGTTCTGCACTCGGTTGTCATCCCCACCACGGCACTGGTGGGAGTTTTCCGTATGGGGATCTAATGTTCCCTTTAAACACATCGTGAAGTTCGAGGGCTGAATACTGTAAAGTGATCCATGAAGCGCAATTAATTTAACGATGAAACTTTTTTATTTGTGTTCTTTTCCAAACTTATGTTTTACTAATATATTTGCGATATTACTCTATTTAAAATAAGATCGAATACGATATAGTTTAAATCACTTTCACACACATGTGACAGATGAAAGAACATAAGTTAAGTTCACTAAATAAGCACATATGCCGCAAGTTATATCGTTTGTTTTTATTTCAACTAGAAAAACGTCGTAATTACTTTGATAAAAATTTTATTCAACAAAAATTAATTTCATTCAATGTTAGTATTGCTTCACCGATTTTCTGATCTAGCCGACTTTCGGGCCATTTTTTCCAACACTCGTACTGTTCTTTCCTATGTCTAGTGGGAGCTACTCTTTGTAATCCCCAGCGTAACAAAGACGATATTACTGCTGCTCTGCAGAAACAGCAGCGAAATATTCTCTTACGCAAGACTTTCACGAACATATCTACGTATGAAGCATACTATAATCTCTTAAACACGAGTGCACAACGTTTTCGATCAATGTATGCGAATAAATAAGTCAGTTTAGAGCCATTTCGAGATCACGCAATTACGATCACAGTCTTTGCTTGCGTTCAATATAATCTATTGCATCGATCATAAGTAAGACGTTTCAGTTTTCCCACATTACTTACAAGAAAGGGTATTTGCTTGCTATAAGAAAATAGATCTTCCTTCTTCGCGTTTACTTACATACCGTTGCAACCGTAGCCTGATAATTTATAATAAAAATTGAATATTCTTTGAAGACACAGACCAATTTTCGAAACAGATGATGCCGAACAAAAGAAAACGCGGTATTACCCGCGTAGAAGCGTGGCAATAAAGTATTTATCTATGAAGTAACCACTTGAATTTTCTTGCAAATGTGCAGTTGAAGTAGAAATGGTAATCAATTGGACAGCAGACACAATTGGGCGATTATAGCAGAATAAAAGATAAACCGAAAATAGATATACAATTTGTTAGTATGTTGGAAGAAAGAAAGGGAAGATATTCACGATTGCGTGGAATTACTTGTCGATCCTCATTTTGTAAGGATGAAAGAGTCGTCGGATGAAGATTTCGCTTACGCGATGGCTCCGTTGAAGATCATGTCGTGGCCTGTAGGAACCTGGCCTCTTCAAGTGTACGATGTCTTCTCCGCTATACGTGCTATAATCGCGATTCTACTTCTGGTATGAAATTTTTGTGATTTTGTTTCGAAGTTGACACGTTAGCTACCAACTATATAGAATCGGGAACAAAGTAAGCGGGCAAGCAAATGGAACTAGTTTTAATGTTGTGCACTTATATCCTTCTTATTTCATATCGTTATAGTACATAGATTATTCAGGAAATAACAGGAAATAACAAGTCGTATTTAACGAAACTACGGTGACAACTACTCCTCCTACTTATCCACTTACTTTTATCCAAACGTGTTAAATGAAATTTCTAGAAGCCAAATTGATCCGCTCCACGTTCTGTTACTTCAATAATTTTACGTTTGCTACACATTATTTGTATTCTCTTTGAAGACACCTGACGTATTTCTATAAATTTTTTATAGCATAGAAATCGTGTAAATTATAATGAATTCAAGTATAAATTAAAAAAGCAAATATGAATAATTTCATCGCACTTTTTACTTTTCAATTTGTGAACCTAATCAATGTGGTTTCTGAGTGACTGAATTTGTTTTATAGCTACTCATGCTGATCATCGTGCAAATGGAATTGTATTTAGACAGTAGCGACGCCAAGAAGAATCTGGACGCTCTATTATTAATTACTTGCGGCATTTTGGCGTTATCAAAGATCATACGTTTTCGCATTCAGCCTGACGGCCTTGTGACGAATTTTACCTCGGCGATTAAAGATTATAACGAACTAAAAGACCAAGAGAAACGAGTGATAATGCGAAGACACGCTTATATGGGTAGACTGGTGTCTGCTAGTGTGATATTTTCTTCGTGCATCGGCTCGACTCTTTACTTGACTATTCCTATGCTGTCTGGAGATGAAGAAAAAGATATAGTTAACGTAACGAAAGAAAGTATAATGGATTACCCTATACCTTCAGAATGTGTAATGGACGTTATACAATTGCCGGATAATTTGTTCTTTATGGTTTTTATCATAGAGTACTTGATGCTGTTGTTCACGAGCACTGGAAATCTAGGTAATGAATCGCCGTGTCCAATGAATCACCCATTGTCAGGAGCCATGCTAATTAATCCATAGATTTTAACGAAGAAGAAAGTTTAACATCATTTTTTTAAATGCAAGGAACTGTTTCTTTTATTTTCATTGGCTTATTACAATTAGTCCTTAAAACTTGACGTACGATTTTCTGCGCAATTTTACTTACATAAATATGGTACTCTATATTGAAAATAAACCCTAGGCTCAGTTTAACGCAAAGTATAATGAGGAATTTGAGGAGTTGGACGTGTGTATGTAACGTATTTAAACCCTCAAATGTTGAAACTAATTATTCGTTTCGGACAATGAAATTAAGAACGTGATAAAAGATGGAATTGATCAGTTTGGCTTCTGATTTGCTTGATTGGCTCGGTATACATACAGATACTTGCCCAGAGTAGCGCAAGAATCTAGCTCATTTAGTTTGAAATATGAATTAGGAAGCGATACGTTGTTCTTCGGTATTATTTTTCACCTGTGCGGTCAGGTAGAAATTCTGAGATTAGAGTTCAATAGACTAGGTAACAAGGACGAAAGAACAATGGAACGTTTCATCGTGTTAATCAAGAGGCACATTTACTTATTGAACCTAGCCCACATGCTGAACGAGACAATTAGCTCTATCTTGGTTATGCAACTATTCTCGAGCTGTGTGCTTATTTGTACAACAGGTAAGCGTTCTGATCTCGCTTAATAAAATAACACGAAGCCTGGTATAAGAATATTTGAATACAATTGATATATAGGTACAGTATTCATCTATTTTTAGGATTTCAACTTATTCTCGATCTGAGCATCGGAAACATAGTCATGACGCTGAAAGGATTTATAGTCCTGAACGCTATGTTGGTGCAACTATTTGCATACAGTTATGTGGGCGATTATTTAACGCGCCAAATGAAAAGTATCAGCGACTCGATATATTTTTGCAACTGGTACGATATATCGAAAAGTATGGCGAAAGATATTATTTACGTTATTATGAGAGCTCAATATCCAGTGTTCTTGAAGGCTGGCAATTTCTTTATCGTCAATATGGAAACGTATATGAGTATTCTGAAAACTTCTATGTCGTATCTTTCAGTCCTTCGAGTAATGGTAAATGCTTGAAGTGGTATGAACCTAATAAAGTACAATAAAATATAAAATATTCTCTTTCTGGTGTTTTAATATTCACTTCGTATACTCGAAATCAAATAGTTTTGGAGTCGAATGTACGCAGTAGATCGTCTCAGTAGACTGTTATGGTCAATGATTCACGCAATTTTCGATAGATGTTGTTGCAGCATCGTTTGTTCATAGCCACTGACTAAGAACAGGATAGACGTGACATTACATGGGTGTTCGCGTCTCTGATTCTGAAATACTGGCTCGGAAAAAAACCAAAGTTCATTTGTATTACACTGTGGTCAAGGAACAGGAATACAATAAGAGCCGACTCTCCACAAGGAAATCCACATGGGAAACAAGAAGGGCCTCTTCTGCGCAAGCACGGCACACGTATATGGATACATATAAACACTATGAATGCCTCAGACAGAGGCATTCAAAAACAAAATTTCATTTTGTGCCTGTATATTTTTATTCGTATGAAAACAGATCAAAGAAGAGGACATGTACACGTAAGTGGGCGTAAATGTTTTCGTGTGTGTGCTGGGATAAATCGTACGTCAAATCGAAGTAAGTAAACGAAAGTAGAGGTATGTCACTGAAAGGGTAGCCGCATAATAGTGTCTGGTTTCGAAAATACTTTGTTGAGTTTATTAAGTATATTATCACAAATCTTACTCCATTCAGTATCTTACATAATAAGACAAATTTATATAATATTTCAAATGTAGAAATATATTGCACAAAAGAAATATAATAATTTGGTGCAATCGATTAGTTTCTAATCATCTAGCTGACGTGCCTTACCTCTTTTCAGATCTTCTAACACTCGATGGACCCATAGATAGATTTTAACAATCCCTTGGAATTGAACTACTCGATGGCAACATACTGCCTATTTTGCTAACTTTGCCTCGTCGCATCTGCGTATTGGCATTGCAGACAATGTGCAACGTCGTCAATGTAATTGCTGATTGGGCCAATGCCGGATTATTCTTCAGCTTAAGGATGAATTCCCCCAAGTACTCATTGCCAAAAGTTATGCTAATTAACTCCATAGATGTCGATGAAGAAAAAAGCATCATTTTTCAAATGCAATACAATCTTTTTTCACTTGTATCTGTCCTTTAAAATCACTCCTTAAAACTTTACATACGATTTTGTTTGCCATTTTACTTACATAAGCATATATACCATTATATTCAGTTTTAATGTACATACTATGGTGTACTTTTTTCTAAATAATAATAATCAATAATATACATAAATATTAAAAAGTCAAAGAGTATATTTTTGTCCATATATTTTATTAAGACTCGTTTAAAATCTCAAAATCTATATAATTATCTCTGATAAATTTATCACTTTCATCACTCTGCTACTTCCACTGTAAGAGAGTTAAATGTCTAGTATTTTCTAAACTCTGCCAAATCAAATTCGTGTAAAAACAAGTATAATTGGTATATTACCTTGATCACCGCAGCCTGTGTATTGTATTCAAAACCAGATTTCGTGTTCCTAGTTTGCTTGAGCACGAGAGAGCATAAGCGTCGGTGTATAAAAAAGCTTCACCTTGATGATGAGATTACTCCAACAGCCGTACAAAATATAACATTAGTCTTACCGACTTTTCGATAAATCCGACTTTCAGACCACTTTCTTACTTTTCCTCTCTCTTTTTAAATTCGACAAAATGCTACATCATATCTATCCCTTGCACCGATTCTTTCCTCGATGGACGTTTGGTTTGAATCCAATTTTAGAGTGCTGTGCTGAAATTTACTGCATTTCTCCCAGGAATTACCCTTTGTAATCCCTCGAACAACAAAGGCGATATTACTCTTATTCAGCGAAGAAGAGCAACGATATTTTCTCTCAGGTAAGACGCAAATTTTCACACAAATAAATGCGCACGGAGCACACTTTAGTCTGTTGAACACTGAGTATACAACTGTTTGGATAAATGCATGCGATTAAATAAGTAATTTTGATGCAATTTTGAAAAACTCCGATCATGATCTTACCCTTCGCTTGCGTTCAAACATAATCGATTGCAATTTAGACGTTTCACTTCTACTACTTTCCCTGTAGCATAGGGTATCTTCTTACTATAAGAAAATAGATTTTCATTCTTTACATTTACTTACATACCGTTGCAACTCGCATCTAATAGTTTGCATGAAAGTTAAATATTCTTCGAAAACACAGACCAATTTTCGAAACGCATGATCTATTTAACAATTTACCATAGGAGTTGGATATTCTTTGAAAACAGAGACCAATTTTCGAAACGGAAGGTGCTGAACGACGGAAAATACAGTATTAATCGTACAGCAGATCGGCAATAACGTATTTACCTGCGAAGTAACTGCCGCTGGAATTTCCTTGGAAATGTGCACATGGCATAGAATTGGTAACGTATTGGACGGCAGATAATTGAGCGATTACAGTAAAATAAAAGATAAGAAAATACACACAATTTGTTAATATATGGGAAGAAAGAAAGGTACGGTACTCGCGTCGACGTAGAATTATTTCTCGATCTTCGTTTTCGAGGATGAAGGAGTCGTCGAGAAAAGACTTCGCTTACGCGATGACACCGATGAAGATCGTATCGTGGCCTGTTGGTACCTGGCCTCTTCAAAATTACGGTATTTTTTCCGCTATGCGTGGCATCATTGTGATCTCTCTTGTGGTATGAAACTTTTTTGATATTGTTTCGATGTGACTATGTTTGCATTTCGTTATACAGAATCAAGAACAAAAATAAGTGGACAAACTAATGGAACTAATTGTAGTGTTATATATGTAGCTACATTTTATTTTTTATTGTATATCATATAGTACATAGATTATTTAGCAAATAATTAAAAGAGATATTTATATTTTTGTGTAAACAAGCCGTATCTGACGAAACAAAATTGATGTTTGGTTTTTCTTTCGTAAGGTTTGCTGAATATTTAACTAAACTTTAAATGTCAATTAAATACTCGGCGGAAGATTGGAGTTACTTTTTCGGAAAACACTTTGACATTTCGGTAGAATATTTCGAATTACCACAATACTTGTTTCCATTACCTGTCTATTTACTTTTGTCCGAATGTGTTAATAAACATTCTGAAAATCACTTTAATCTGCTACATTTTTTGTTAATTCCACAATTTTACTATTACTCTACACTATTTACGTTCTTCTTGAAAGACAACTGTCTTATTTCTATCGATTTATTTGTGACAAGCTGATTGTGTAAATAATAGCGAATTCAAAGGTAAATTAAAGAAGCGAATTTTAATAATTCCATCGCTCTTTTTACTTTTTTAATTTGCGAGCCTGATCAATAAGATTTCCGAGTAGCTGAAATTGGCACTTTTAAGAATTTTCTTTCTTTTACAGTTGCTAATGCTAGCGATCTTGCAAATGGAAATATACTTAGACAGCGGCGACGCCGGAAAAAACGTGGACGCTTTGATATTAATAACAAGCGGCGTTGTGGCTTTGTCAAAAATTATATGGTTTCGTATTCGACCTGCTGGCCTTATTTCCAATTTTACTTCTGCGGTTAAGGATTATGAAGAATTGGAGGGTCAGGACAAACGATTGATAGTACGAAGACACGCTTATATAGGCAGAGTAGCATCTGCCACTGTGATATTTTCTTCGTATATCGGCTCCACTCTTTACATGACTATTCCTATGCTGGCTGGAGATGAAGAAAAAGATATAGTTAACGTAACAGAAGAAAGTACAACGGATTACCCTATACCTTCAGAATGTGTAATGGACGTTATACAATTGCCGGATAATTTGTACTTTATGGTATTTATCATAGAGTACCTGATGCTGTTGTTCACGAGCACTGGAAATCTAGGTAATGAATCGAGTGTCCAATGAATCACCCATTGTCAGGTGCCATGCTGATTAATCCATAGATTTTAACGAAGAAGAAAGATTAACATAATTTTTTTAAATGCAAGGAACTGTTTCTTTTATTTGCATTGGCTTCTTACAATCAGTCCTTAAGACTTGACGTACGATTTTCTTCGCAATTTTACTTACATAAATATGGTGCTCTATATTGAAAATAAACCCTCGGCTCAGTATAACGCAAAGTATAATAAAGAATTTGAAGAGTTGGACGTGTGTATGTAACGTGTTGAAACCCTCAAATGTTGAAACTAATTATTCGTTTCGGACAATGAAATTAAGAACGCGATAAAAGATGGAATTGATCAGTTTGGCTTCTGAAAGATACATATACAGATATTTGCTCAGAGTAGCGCAAGAATCTTGCTCATTCGGTTTGTAATATGAATTAGGAAGCGATTCGTTGCTCTTCGGTATAATTTTTCACCTGTGCGGCCAAGTAGAAATTTTGAAGCTGGAATTCAATAAACTGGGCAACGAGAATGAAAGAATAATGGAACGTTTCATCGTATTAATCAAGAGGCATGTTTACTTACTGAACCTGGCCAAGATGCTGAACGAGACGATCAGCTCTGTCTTGGTCGTGCAACTATTCACGAGTTGTATACTTATTTGTACAACGGGTGAACACTTTTACCTCATTTAATGAAATCATATGAAGCTCGATGGCATAAGTTTATTTAAGTATGATTAATGCGTTGGATTGATTTGCATCTGTTTTTAGGATTTCAATTTATTCTCGATCTGAGCGTTGGAAACATCGTCATGGCGATAAAAACATTTATAGTAATGAGCTGTCTGTTGGTTCAATTGTTTGCATACAGTTACGTGGGTGAATATTTAAAGCGTCAAATGGAGAGCGTCGGCGACTCTGTGTACTTCTGCAGCTGGTATCATATACCGAAAAATGTGGCAAAAGGTATTATTTTTGTCATTATGAAAAGCCAAGATCCAATTTCCTTGAAGGCTGGGAAATTCTTTATCGTTAATATGGAAACGTACATGAATATTCTGAAAACATCGATGTCGTATCTTTCAGTCCTTCGAGTAATGGTAAATCCTTGAAATGTTATTAATAGAATAAAGCAGAATAAAATATTAAATATTATACTTTCAGTGATTCAATATTCGTTTCAAATTCATTTAGAGTCGAATGTGCGTAGTAGATAGTCTCGGTAAGCTGTTATGATCAAGTGTCTTTTGTGTGTAGCCATTGACTAAAGACAGGATTGACGTGACGAATGGACATTGAATGGAACTTTATGGCTCAGGTTGTGAAATAACTAGAAAAGATCTGAGTGTTTCTTGCAGCCTCTCCGAATTGCTACTGCGAACGTAGGAAAATTATATTCGTTCCGATCGTCAACAACGATGAAGTCAGTAGCTACGAAAGGATCTTCCTTTGTCGAACTCTCGAAAGAAAATTTGTCCCGTCGCATAACTGACAGCTATGAAACACCACGTGCATAAGTCGAATTGTCAGCATGCGGTAATTGGGATAACATGTACCTTTATACGGTATATTCGGTTTTAACGTATACACTACTATGTATTTCAATTTTACTAATATTTATTCCCTAATCGTAAAAACGCTTTAGCAGACCGAGAATTTTCGACGATCAAGATATATAGTATTTATACCAAAGACACCAGAATAGAAGATATACGAAAAAATACATAATTCAAAACTCTTTTACCCATATATTTTATAAAGAATCATTCAAGGTCCCAAAATCTATAAATGATTATGAAAGGTCACATATTTACCATTTTGATCACTTTGCTACTTCTTTTGTTGAAGGATTAAATACCTAATTTCCTCTAAACTGTCAAATCAAGTTCATGTATAATTGGCATATTACCTTGATCATCGTATCGTGTGTATTTAATGAAAAATCTGGTATAGCGATCGTGGTGTGTCTGAGTACAAGAGAAAACATCGGTGAATTGCAAAGGTTTCTCCTGATGGTGACGTTGCTCATACAATTCTACCTTTATGCCCACACAGGCGATGCCTCGATCCAAATAGTTTGCAATTTATCCTGTTATCAACCTTGAGAACATAGCAAGGGATCTGACACTGATAGTATCAACCGTGTGAACTCGTCGATCTACGTAACAGCTGAAAAATTCCTCTCCATGAACACATTCACTTTCAAAGAAATACACGTGAAAATCATTGATCGCAAGTGCTACATATATATAGTAAACTTGCGTACAGTACCAAGCACCCGGTAAGGCTCCCTCGTTGAGCACTCCATCGTCTCCCCCATTGCACTGGGGTGAGTTTCCCGCTTGGGGTTCTAGTGTTCCCCCTGACACATCGCGAAGTACGAGGGATTAATAACGTAACCTGTCCCATCGGATATTACTAATTCAATAAAGGAATTTTTATATTCTTGATATCTTTCACATTACATATTTGCTAACTTAGTTGTGAGATTTTTCCGACTGAAATAACACCGAACACGATATAATTTTAATCACGTTTACAGATATGTAATAAACGAAAGAAACAAAGTTAAATTTACTAAATGAGCAAATATTGATTAATTAAGAAATCCTCACAATTTCATGGATAAAAGTTTTATTCGAGAAAAAAGAATTGAATATAACGTTTGTCTCACCGATTTCTTGGTCCGGGGAAATGACAAGCCGTATCTATCCGTAGCATTGATTACTCCCTCGATGAACATTTGGCTTGCCCAATTTTGTTCGATTTTAGGATGCTATGCAGAAGTTTTTGTTCATTCCTCTTGAGAATTACGCTGGGCAACCTGTCGCGCAACAAAGGCAATGTTACTGTTACTCGACGAAGAAGAGCAACGAAATTTTCTCATACATAAAACTCAAACATTCGCAAAAATAACTACGCACGAAGCATGCTTTGGTCTGTTGACACGGAGTATACAATCGTTTGTATCAATGTACACGAATAAATAAGTAATTTTAGTGCAATTTTGAGAAACACCGATCACGATCGCACCCTTCGCCCGCGTTGAAAATAATCGATTGCAATTTAGACGTTTCAGTTTTACCACTTTCCTTAGAAGAAAGGCTATCTTCTTACTATAAGAAAATAGATCATCGTTCTATGCGATACTTACATATCGCTGCAACCCTACTCTAATAGTTTACTATGAAAGTTGAATATTCTTTGAAAATACAGACCAATTTTCGAAACACAAGTAGTTCAACAACTATGAAAGTTGAATGTTCTTTGAAAAGTCGAACTAATTTACAAAACAAATGGCCCTGTACGACAGGAAACGCGATATTACTCGTACGGAAACTTGGCAATAAAGGATTTACGTACGAAGTAATCGCCCCCCCCCTCCCCCACTGAATTTTCCATGAAATATGCAGGTAACATAGAAATGGTAACTTACTGAACGATGGATAATCGAGCAATTACAATAGAATAAAAGATAAACCGACGAATAGGGATATAATTTGTTGTATGCGGGAAGAAAGAGTAGGATGGTATTCACGATAACGTGGAACTGTTCGTCGATCTTCATCTTGCGAGGATGAAGGCCTCATCGCGTAAAGACTTCGCTTACGCGATGACTCCGTTGAAGATTGTGTCGTGGCCTGTAGGTACCTGGCCTCTTCAAGACTACGACATCTTCTCAGCTATGCGTGGCACCATAGTGATCTTTCTTATGGTATGTAACTTTTTTGATACAGTTTCGATGTGAATATGTTTGCATTTCGTTATACAGAATCAAGAACATAAATAAGTGGACAAACGAATGGAATTAAATGTAGTGTTATATATGTAGCTACATTTTATTTTTTATTGTATATCATATAGTACATAGATTATTTAGCAAATAATTAAAAGTGATATTTATATTTTTGTATAAACAAGCCGTATCTGACGAACCAAAATTGATGTTTGGTTTTTCTTTCGTAAGGTTTGCTGAATATTTAACTAAACTTTAAATGTCAATTAAATACTGGGTGGAAGATTGGAGTTACTTTTTCGGAAAACACTTTGACATTTCGATAGAATATTTCGAATTACCACAATACTTGTTTCCATTACCTGTCCATTTACTTTTGTCCGAATATGTTAAATAAACTTTCTGGAAATCAAGTAATTCTACAATTTTACTATTACTCTGCACTATTTACGTTCTTCTTGAAAGACAAATGACTTATCCCTATAAATCTATTTGTATGAAGGAAATTATGTGAATAATAGTAAATTAAAAGGCAAATTTAAAAGAACTCATTTTCATGTCTTCATCGCACTCTTTACTTTCCAATATGTAGATTTAACCAGCCCAAATGCAGACGAGCAACTTTTCTTTCGCGCAACATCGCTACTATCGTATGCCTCTCTTCGTTTTCCCAGTTAAGAAATACGAAGACAGAGATCTGATCTTAGCGATATCACGCGAACGAATGTCGTTTCTCTGCATGCGGCGTCAAAAAATGACTTTTGAGTAGCTGAAATCGACACGTTTCAAAGTTGTCGTTCTTTTATAGCTATTAATGCTACTGATCGTGCAAACGGAGATGTACTTCGACAGAAGCGATGCCGAAAAAAACCTTGACGCCCTACTATTAATTGCCTGTGGTATTTTGGCGGTGTCAAAGATTATGTGGTTTCGTATTCGACCAGCTGGTCTTATTTCGAATTTTACCTCGGCAGTCAAGGATTATAACGATTTGGAAGATCAAGAGAAACGGGCGATAATGAGGATGCACGCTTATATGGGCAGAGTGGTGTCTGGCAGTGTGATCATTTTCGCGTATGTTGCCACGGTTCTTTTCATGATTGTGCCTGTGTTAGCTGGTGTGGAAGAGGAAGATATATTTAACGTAACGGAGGAAAGTGTACCGGATTACCCTATGCCTTCCGAATATGTAATGGAACTTATAAAAATGCCGGATAATTTATACTTTATAGTTTTTATCGTAGAGTGCCTGATGCGGCTATTAGTAAGCACTGGAAATTTAGGTAATGAATTCTCATATCAAATAAATCCATCACTGTCAGAAGCCATACCAATCGTTTCCATAAATTGAAATGTAAACGAGAGTGATAAAAATGAGTATCGTTTGTCAAAACTTGCATCGTAATTAACAATTATAACTTATTTGCTCCTAGCGATTAGAAAAGAGGTATTAGACGAACTTGCTTGATTTCACGTATTATAGTAGAATACATAACTCCGTATTAACAATCCTTTTGTGTGTGAATGTGTGGAGAAAATATAAAGGTCAATGTTTTTAAGTCGAATGAAATGTTTCTTTCGTTCACATTACCCCTTTATGGCAAACCATTGAAACTCCGCACGCTAAGAACTTTCGCCACTTTACTTACATAGACATTGCATTTGGTATGAAATATGGAGCGCCAATATTAGAATAACTGAAAGCACATTATCAGAGAATTACACAGTTGGACTTGTACTTGTTGCGTATGCGGTGTGTCTACAATCTCAGATGTTGAATACTAATCATTCAGTTTGAAAAATGAAAGCGAGAACTTGGTTCAAAAAGTTTGGCTTCTGATAGGCTCGAGTATACACATTCGCTCTAAATAGCTCAAGAACCACGCTTATTTACTTTAAATTATGTACTAGGTAGCGATTCGTTGTTCTTCGGCATCACTTTTCATCTGTGCGGTCAAGTGGAAATTCTAAAGCTAGATTTCAATAGACTAGGCAACGAGAACGAAAGAACCATGGAACATTTCATCGTATTAATCAAGAGACATATTTACTTACTGAACCTGGCCAAGATGCTGAACGAGACGATCAGCTCTATCTTAGTCGTGCAACTATTCGCGAGTTGTATACTTATTTGTACAACCGGTGAACATTCTTACCTCTTTTAGTGAAATGACACGAAGCCCGATGGCATACATTTATTTAAGTATGATTAATGCGTTGGATTGATTTGCATCTGTTTTTAGGATTTCAATTTATTCTCGATCTGAGCGTTGGAAACATCGTCATGGCGATAAAAACATTTATAGTACTAAGCACTCTGTTGGTGCAATTGTTTGCATACAGCTACGTGGGCGAATATTTAAAGCTTCAAATGGAAGGCGTTGGTGACTCGGTGTATTTCTGCAGTTGGTACGATATACCGACAAGTATAGCAAAAGATATTATTTATGTCATTATGAAAAGTCAAGATCCAGTTTCCTTGAACGCTGGCAAATTCTTCATCGTCAACATGGAAACGTACATGAGTATTCTGAAAACTTCGATGTCGTACCTTTCAGTGCTTCGAGTAATGGTAAATGCTTGAAGTATTGAAGTATTAGTCCAATAAAGCACAATACAATAATAAATATTATACCTTTGATGATTCAATATTCATTTCAAATATTCGAAATCAAATTGATTTGGAGCCGAATGTGCGTAGTAGATCGTCTCAGTAGACTGTTACAATTGATACTTCGTCCAATGACCAATAGATGGTATTGCAGCGTCGTTTGTGTGTAACGTTCTGGATTGGCTACTATCGCATACCTACTTTACCGACATAGGGCAAAGATTTAAGTAGTCTTCAAACTTTGATTTTCAGTAACAAATATCTATAGACTGTTCAACGAAACGAGAGATTAGACATGAATAAAATGTGATCGCTATGGCTGCAACATTACTTACTTACAGACTAACGATATCATCGAATAATGATCATTTCGATTAACGATTATCTCCACTGCATGCCGCACTGTGTAACCGGTTCGAAATTGTGTGGTCAGGTGCCAAGATTTCGACAATTTTAATTTTATTATCAACGCCTTAACACTCGTACCCGTAACACATAGAGTGCCACGAAACTATGTATTTTAACGTTCATACAAACATTTTATGAATGCATTATACTACATGTTATACTTCCACATTCTGAAATTTCATTAATGCTGAAATGAGATTTGATTTTCACGATTATATTGGCAAAGTTTGATGCAAATCTCGGAATATATAGATGCACAAAATATATTTATTTTATGCTTAAGATGACTATCTATGCTGTACTAATATCTTAGTAAATACATGTTTTCGATAAATATCTTGTAATTTCTGTAATCATTCGTTGTACCTGCTACAGTGCTAACGAAATTCCAAAATGTTTTATACGTATAACAATCATAACACACACAAATGTTTTCTATGATAAGCATTCATAAGCATTCACTCTTACTTTGTTTCGAAATTTACCAATGTCATCATGATAACGAATAACCTAATGTAAATTGTCTACCTAGCACGATTCTTTCTTGTATATTCCCCGCAATTTCCATAAAAACCTGACAGTCAAGAGGATTAATAACTCACCTCTTAAATCACTCGTACAGCTGTCGAAGTAACTTCTCTCCAGTTTCGGTTGCGTTAAAAAATACGGTAACGTTTAGTTACACAAGCGTGCTGTTAAACTTGGAAAACACCATTGAGAGACCAAAATTCTTATTTCCAACTACATTTTGCTTCATGAACTCCGATGCTCGATGCGAAATACAGGAGTTTCGCTACGATGCACTAAGCTCTACAATGTCAAAATGTTCTTCTCTATTATCCTTACTGTTGTTCTTTTATCTCGCTTGATTTCTCATGAACAATACACTATATCTATTACGCAATTTGAATACTCTCTACAATGTCACATAATGTTTTTTCTATATTAACTACATTCTTTGATCTCTTTTGATTTCTTGGAGACAACATGACATGTCTGTGACTTCATTCGCCGCTTCCTTAATAATTAATAGCATTCATGTTTGAGAAAAACATAAAGCTTCCGGAAACAGTTGCAACCACAGTCTTCTACCATCTGTTCTACCATCTTATTTCGGTTTGTTTCTCTACATTTTTTGTTGTATGAAAATATAGGTTTGTTCAAACTCTCCTGAGTGCTGTATGCATGAATAATAGATCAAAGAAGAGAACGTATGCACGTAAGTGGGCGTGACTGTCTTCGTGTACGCGCCACGATAAATCATACGTCGAATCGAAATAAACGAAAGTAGTAGAGAGGAGTGTCATTGAGAGGCATACCTCACAGTAAAGTCTGTTTTAAAAAAAAATGCGCGAGAAGGTAGCAATCGAGGAGTACGTACGGAATTTTCTAGTGCAGGAGACGTTGTTGAAAGTAGTTGGTATTTGGCCCACGAGAAACGGATCCTCTTTTGGTCGATGGATTTTCGCGATGATGACGCAAGTAAGTTTGAAAACGTAGTAAAGAGCAGGCTTGGGCATTATTTAAATACAGTTGAGCTTCATTTATTTGAACTTGTTGGGTACAAATAGTTTATATAATAGGAGTTCGCTGATTCTCTCTACTATCTGCGATTTTTTGTTCACATTCAAATTCAAATTCACGTTCACGTTCAAATTAGTAGATTCAAATAGCGAAACCCTGTCTAATCGGTCATTGATTAAAATTTAATTGGAATAAGTGGGGTTTATCTAAACGAAATTCTACCGAACAATAGAGCGTCGTTTATCGGAACAGGTCGGAGGACAATGCCGTACGACTCAAATGTAATTGAAATTAAAACAATTGCAAGAGCAAATGCCATTTCATTATAAAACGAATCGTCTGTATTATTTATAACTTGAATATATTCGAAACACGAAGCTTGAAATGCAAATTAACATTAAAACGAAAGTCACTTTACTTAAAAGAGGCAATTAGGATAGAAAATTATTCGAAGATGATTACCTTAACCTTCGCATATGAAATGAAACTATTTTCCTTATGTTGGTTCTACGATAAAAATAATTCATTATTTTTGTATCTTCGTTTAAACAAAAATTTGCCCAAGCATGGTAAATAATCGTCGAATGTCAGAGATCGGCTAGATCTTCCTAGGAATCCTTTCCGTAATTAGATCAGTACTATCTGCAGCCTGTCTCTGGAAGTTTATCGTCACTGTCTCGACATCGACGACACGATGGATGCGTTCGTCATGGATCTTTCTTCCATCGTCAGCCTCGCGAAACTGTTCATCATGCGCCGGAATTCGAAGCACGCTTACGTTCTTATAAATTCAGTTCTGAAGGACTGGTCGGCTGTTGATGATTCTCGTCATGAAGATATTATGACAAAATACTATAAAAAAGGACGGATCGTTTCATTGACAATACTGTATCTCGGTTATGCCTCTGGATTGTCTTTCATCGTCAAAGCATTACCCTTTGGAGAGATTCTGCCGTTCAAGGTTCGACTAAATTCCACGTTAGACTGCGGATGTTTATGCAAACTCAGATAGTGAATCTAAATAGAGATTTGTATTATTCACTGTTTGTTATAATAAACACTTTGGATGTTATCATGTTCTTAGACATCATGTGCACTCTGTATAAAAACACAGTCATAAATATTAGGACACCTTCTCGTTACACGTATTAAGAAATTACAACAAAATTTACTCTATTTCGTATCTTACACGGTAAGACATATTATATGTATGACATAAATAAACGACATAACGAATCTATAATAAAATACTTGAAAAATAAAAACAACGAAATACATGGAATTTGTACTAAATGTTAGCTGATGTCCTGATACTAATGGCCGCATGATTGTATATTTCGATGTATTTGTAATATAGAAGTACATCGTATAAGAGAAATATAAAACTTCAAAGCGAAGATTATTTTTTCGCGTAAAACAATCGATTCCTAATTTTTTAACTGTAACGTGCCTTACCTCTCTTTAGATGTTCCAAAATTCGGCGAATTCATCGGCAAATCTAAAAGGTTCCTTGGAAATGAATTATTTCCTGGCAAGCTATTGTGTGTTTGGCTCGCTACCACTGCTCCAGCAGATCTGCGTATTGATATTGCAGGCAATGCACATTTTCGTCAACGCGGTTGCTCATTGCGCCAACGATGGATTATTCTTCAGCTTAACGATGCATCTCTGTGGCCAGTTCGAGGTTCTCAAGATGAATTTTACCAATTTCGAGCTGCAGCAATTTGGCTGCAACAAAAAGCTTCGATTTCTCGTGAAACGACACTGTCAGCTCCTGATGCTGGCCAATGATCTCGAGCAAACCTTCAATATGATCATTCTCGTACAGCTACTGATGAGCGCCTTGTTAATTTGCGTCGAAGGTAAAAATATGCTAATTTTTACTTCCTTTTTACCTATTTTCTTCATTTTCTTTGTAATATGAAATTGATAGTATAATATATGACAATCCAATGCACTGTCCACAACAGCAATACCGACGATTAAAATATAAGATCTGTACCAACAAAATCGAATTAGAAGATATACGAAATGATACAAAATTCAAAATCACTAACAGATCTTGGACGAAACACTCACTCTTTCTGTCTTCTCTCGTTGTGTCTAAGGTATAGGTCTGTTAGGTGAGAGCCTTACTGAAGAGTCCACTACAAAATTCAAAACGCTAACTCTAATCCACGTATTTTATAAGTAATTAAAAATCCCAACAATGCACCGGTACAGATGTATAAAATTAATATGAAAAATCACGTCATTTTGATCACACTGCCACTTCTCCTGTTAAGAGATTAAATGGCTGGTTTTTTCTAAACCGCGTCAAATCAAATTCATGTAAAAACAGACCTAAGAGTAATTAATACATTACTTTGATTATTATATCAGGTTTCGTGTTCCTGGTCTGTCTGGCCACGAGAGACAACGTCGGTGCATTGAAAAGCGTCGTTCTGATGGTGACGTTACTTATACAGCTGTACCTTTACGCGTATGCAGGCGACGTTCTCGAGTCTCGATCCAATGAGATAGCTCATGGCGTCTACGATTCGCCTTGGTATCAACCTCGAGGACACGTAGCAAGAGATTTGATGATGATAATCAACCGCGGACACAGGTCGTACCACGTGACAGCTGGGAAATTCCTCTCGATGAACATATTCACATTCAAAGAAATTCTGAGGTCATCAGCTTCCTATTTGTCTGTTCTGAAAGTAATGATGGACACGTGAAAACGCGATTTGATCGCGAGTGCTATGTATTTCTTTCGCGACCCTCGATACATCTAAGACTCAAACCTTCACAAACATACCTATGCACGAAGCATGCTATAATCAATTAATCATGAGTATACAATGGTTTGGATCAGTGTATGTGAATAAATAAGAATTTTTCCAGAGTGCAATTTTAAGACAAACTGATTACGAGCGTCCCATCGTTTGAGTTGAAAATAATCGATTGCAATTTACTCGTTTCAGTTCTTCTACTTTCCTTAGAAAAAAGGGTATCTTCTTACTATAAGAAAATAGATCTTCGTTCTTTCCGTCTTTCCTTCCATATCGCTGGAACCCTATTCTGATATTTAGTTGTGAAAGTTGAATAGTCTTTGATAATACAGACCAATTTTCAATACGTATGACCTTCTTAAGAATTTATCATATAAGTTGGATATTATCTATAAATACAGATCAATTTTTGAAACGGGTGGTGCTGCTCGATGGAAACCGCGATATTACCCTTACAGTAGCATAACAATAAAGTATTCACCTACGAAGTAACTCCACTTTCTCACTACAATTTTCATGGAAATGTAGCAGAAGTGGTAACTCACTGACGGTGGATAATAAAGCAATTACAATAGAATAAAAGATAAACCGAGAAATAAAAACACAATTCGTAAACATGTGCGAAGAAGGAAAGGGAAGGTACTCACGATTGCGTGGAGTTATTTGTCAATCTTCGTCCAGTCAGGATGAAAACGTCGACGAGTAAGGACTTCGCTTACGCGATGACTCCGTTGAAAATCTTGTCGTGGCCTGTAGGTACCTGGCCTCTTCAAGACTACGATGTCTTCTCCGCTATACGTGCCATAATTGCGACTTTTTTTCTGGTATGAAACTCATACTATTATTCTATTGCGAAGTTAACATGTGTGTTATCCATACGAGAACAAAAGTGAGTAGACAATTAGATGGAACTAGATCTAGGGTTATATGTACTTAAAATTTATATATCATCATAGTATACACATGGATTATTTAAAAAATAGTTGAAATGATATTTTCATTTTTACATAATTGAACTGTGTTTTATGAAAATACATACATACATATTTCCACCGTCTGTCAACTGACCTTTCTCCGAACGTGTTAAATGAACTTCCTAAAAGGTCAGCATTGATTCGCACCACTCTTTGTGCTCGTTATTGTTTTCTTTCCTGAGAAATAAATATTTCTGTAAATCAAGATTAGAATATTTCCGAAAAATGTAGGGCAAGGAAATTGTGTAAACAACAGGGAATTTAAAGATAGACTGAAATAGCCAATGTCTCCAACTTCGTTGGTCTTTTCACTTTCCAATTTGTGCACTTAATGAATATGGTTTCCGAACAGCTGAAATTGGCGCGTTTAAAGATTGTCGTTCTTTTGTAGCTGCTAATGATAACGATCGTGCAATCGGAGATGTACTTAGACAACAGTGATGCCGAGAAAAATCTGGACGGTCTAGTATTCATTACCTGCGGCAGTTTGGCAGCGTCAAAGGTTATACGGTTTCGTATTCGGCCTGCTGCCCTTATTTCGAATTTTACGTCCGCGGTTGAGGATTATAAGGAATTGCGGGACGAAGAGAAACGAGTGATAGTGCGAAAACACGCTTATATGGCCAGAGTGGCCAGTGCCAGTATGATATTTTTCGCGTATTTCAGCTCGATTCTTTTCATAACTGTGCCAATGCTGGCTGAAGAAGAAGAGAAAGATATAGTTAACGTAACGGAGGAAAGTACATCGGAGTATCCTATACCTTCCGAAAATGTAATGGCACTTGTAAAAATACCGGAAAATTTATACTTCATTGTTTTTATCATAGAATACTTGATGCTGCTATTCACGAGCACTGGAAATCTAGGTAATGTATCGTCGTGTCTTACGAATTACTCATTGTCAGAAGCTACGCTAGTTAACTCCAACAATTGAAATATAACGATGAATGATAAGTACGAACATCATTTGTTAAAATGTACTTTGCCATTACAATTGCTTTGCTTTTGGCGATAGAAAGAGAAAGCATTAGACGAAACTCGATTGACTTACAGGGGCACGTAATCTGGAATTAATATTTTCTTCCTAGGCGAATGTTATAGCAAAAAATACGTAATGTGTGGTCAACTTCATTTCTTTAAATGGAATGAAACTTTTTGTTTTATTTACATTACACTAAATCGTTAAAACGTGGCTCTCGATTTCTATTCGCCATTTCTCTTATCATACTTTGTACGAAAAATGGTCCGTCGACATTAGAATAACTGAAGGTTTAGTCAGGTGTATGTAGCGTGCCCGTAATATATGTTCAATGTGTGTTTATTCTACGTTGAATGTGTGTTTCGTCTCATGCATGTCCAACACGTGATTAATGTGCATTTAATGTATTCTATGTTCCAAGAATTTGCACTTTTGGAATATTGAAGAGAAATTATTCACTTTGGACAATTACATTAAGAACTGTATGCCAAATGCAATTGATTGGCCTGGCTTCTGAGAGGCACAAATACCGATACTTGCTCAGTGTAGTTTAAGAATCTCACTCATTTATTTTGAAATATAAATTAGGAAGCGATTCGTTGTTTTTCGGTATCACTTTTCACCTGTGCGGTCAGGTAGAAATTCTGAAACTAGATTTTCAGAGACTGAAAATCGAGGGCGAAAGAACGAGGGAACACTTCAACGTATTAACCAAGAGGCATATTTACTTAATTAACCTGGCCAATATGCTGAACGAGACCATCAGCTCTATCCTGGTTATGCAACTATTTACGAGTTGTATACTTATTTGTACAAGCGGTGAACATTCTTACCTCACTCGATAAAATGACACAAAGCCCGATGGCAAAAATTTATTTAAATACGAACAATGTATTGGAATGATATGCATCTGTTTTTAGGACTTCAATTCATTCTTGCTCTGAACATTGGAAACATCGTCATGGTTGTAAAAACATTTATAGTACTCACCACTCTCATGGTACAATTGTTTGCATACAGTTACGTGGGCGAATATTTAAGGCGTCAAATGGAAGGCATAGCTGACTCGATGTATTTCTGCAACTGGTACGATATACCGAGAAGTGTGGCAAAAGATATTATTTACGTCATTATGAGAGCTCAAGAGCCAATTTTCCTGAGAGCAGGACAATTCCTCGTTGTTAATATGGAAACGTATATGAGTATCATAAAAACTTCTATATCGTATCTTTCAGTTCTTCGAGTTATGGTAAACGCCTGAGGTTGTGTATAATATAAAAACCCAAAGAGTTATATTTATCTAATAAAGCTCAATAAAATATTTAATGTATTAAGTTAATCGAATGTCCGCAATAGATTCTCACTAGGCTGTTATAGTCAATATTTCGTGCAATGACAAATAATGAATTATGTATATGCATATGTACGTACATATTTAAATACATAATACGGTTAAATTATGGTAAGTGACATAGGACGATTTGATAACGCAATGAAAAAAATAATGGTGCTCCTCGTAAAAGATGAAATATATAACTTATACTACTTTCTACTACATTCAGTAGTCCGGAAATAATTAGCCATAAAGCCAAATATAATTAGTATATTACCTTGATCACCACATCAAGCTTCTTATTACTGGTCTACCTGAACACGCATGACATCGTCGATCTTGCACTGAAAGCTGTAGATCTGATGCTGAAGTTGCCTATAAAGCTGCAGCTTTACGTTTACGCAGGCGATACTGTCGGGTCTCGATTTGAACAAATCACGCAAGCCGCTTACAATTCGCACTGGTATGAACTTTGACAACAGTTAGCAAAGAACCGCGTACTGACAATGAGTCACGGAAACACCTGCCAGTCGAAGAAATCCATCAGATGAATACATTCGCGTTCAAAGAGTTACCGATATCAGCTTCCTATAAGAGTGTCCTCAAAGTAGTGATGAACACGTGAAGACCATTCGAGCGTGAAAGGTACGTATTCCTTTCGCCACCCTCGATACATCCTTCGTACAGGAAAAGTGATTCGACGAGGAAGAGCAACAAAATATTCTCTTTCTTAAAATTTCATAAACGTACATGCACACGAAGGATGCTAGAACATATTACACATAAGTGTACAGTGAATTGGATCAGTATATACACATAAATAAGAAATTTTCCAGAGTGCAATTTCCGGTAACAATCGCACCACTTGCTTGCGTTGAAAATAATCGATTGCAATTTACACGATACAGTTCTACCACTTTTCTTATAAGAAACGGTACCCTCTTACTATAAGAAAATAGATCTTTGCTCTTTACATTTGCTATGAAAGTTGAATATTCTTTGAAAACGCGGACTAATTTTCAAGACGAATGGCACTGAATGACAGAAGCAACGTATTAGTTATTAACCGTGCAGAAACATGGCAATAAAGTATTTACCTACAAAGTAAACTACACTAGAATTTTCTTGTGCCTACTGAACGATAGATAATTGGACGATTATAGTAGAATAAAAAATAAACGGAATCATAGAAATACAATTCGTGAGCACGAGGAAGGAAAGAAAGGGTGCATATGCACGATTACGCAGTATTATTTGTCTACGTTCGTGTTGTGAGCATGAAAGCGGCGTTGAATAAAGATTTTGCTTACGCGATGACTCCGATGAAGATCCTGTCGTGGCCTGTTGGTACCTGGCCTCTTCAAGACTACAATATTTTTTCCGCTATGCGTGTCATAATCACGAGTTTTTTTTTGGTATGAAATTCTTGCAATTCTGTTTCGATGTTAACATGTACGTATACTTGGAGACAAGAATTGAGTGAACAAATAAGTGGAACTTGTCTTAGTGATATATTTAAATTTTATTTATTATACACCGGTGTGCAAAATTAAAGGAATACTCAATTTTCGCCGAAAAGTTGCTGATATTACAAGTGTTATAAAATCGTGACAAAGAAGCATACAGCAATCATTCTATGCTCATTTTAAATCAAAAATCCACTATTTTCAGAAGTTTCCAGAATTTATCCCACAGAGTTTCCTGCATCATGTGGTAGAGTGAGAAAGCGAAGCTGTGTTCACGTTCCGAATGTATTTCAAATTTAACAGATTCTACAGACGTTAAAAAATTTTGTTTAGATCTAAAATGACGCGCGATAATTTGTCCGATGTCTTACTGAACTTTGAGTATTCAGCAGACATTATAATAATAGCGTAAGCAGCTTCTCGTGAGGATTGCACAGTCGGAAATTAAGTGTTCCTTTAATTTTGCATGCCAGTGGATATCATTATAGTACAAAAATTATTTAATGAATAATTGAAATAATTAAACATTTTTGTATAAACACGACCAACTTAAAGAAATTTTAAAGCAAGATTTTATTATAATTGCACATTACTTGTGTTCTTCTTCAGAAACAGATGACTTATTTCAATAAATTTTATTATAGCAAGGAAATTGTGTAAACGATAGTGAATTAAAAAGGAAATTAAAATGTGGTTCCTGAGTAAGTGAAATTGGCGTGGTTAAAAGTTCTCATTCTTTTATAGCTACTAATGCTAACGATCGTGCAGTCGGAGATGTATTTAGACAGCAACGACGCCGAGAAAAATCTCGACGCATTAGTCATACTATCCTGCGGAATTCTGGCGGTGTCAAAGATCATTCGTTTTCGTATTCGGGCTGCTGCCCTTATCTTGAATTTTACGTCCGCGGTTGAGGATTATAACGAATTGGGGGACGATGAGAAACGAGTGATAGTGCGAAAGCACGCTTATATGGCCAGAGTGACTAGTGTCAGTATGATATTTTTCGCGTATTTCAGCTCGATTCTTTTCATAACTGTGCCAATGCTGGCTGAAAAGGAAGAGAAAGATATAGTTAACGTAACGGAGGAAAGTACATCGGAGTATCCTATACCTTCCGAAAATGTAATGGCACTTGTAAAAGTACCGGAAAATTTATACTTCATTGTTTTTATCATAGAATACTTGATGCTGCTATTGACGAGTACTGGAAATCTAGGTAATGTATCGTCGTGTCTTACGAATTACTCATTGTCAGAAGCCACGCTAACTTTACTCCATAAATTGAAATGTAACGATGAATGATAAGTACGAATATCATTTGTCAAAATGTACTTTGCCATTACAATTGCTTTGCTTTTGGCGATAGAAAGAAAAAGCATTAGACGAAACTTGATTGACTTATAGAGGCACGTGATTTGGAATTTATACTTTCTTCCTAGGCGAATGTTATAGCAAAAAATACGTAATGTGTGGTCAACTTCATTTTTTTAAATGGAATGAAATTCTTTGTTTTATTTATACTACACTTAACCGTTAAAACGTGACGCTCGATTTATATTCGTCATTTCCCTTGTCACACTTCGTACGAAGAATTTTCATTTTTGAAACGATAATTATAAATTATTCACTTTGCATAATTAAATTGGGAACTGTATACCAAATGCAGTTGATTGGCTTGGCTTCTGAGAGGCTGAAATATCAATACCTGGACAGGGTAGTTTAAGGATCTTACTCATTTATTTTGAAATATAAATTAGGAAGCGATTCGTTGTTTTTCGGTATCACTTTTCACCTGTGCGGTCAGGTAGAAGTTTTGAAATTAGATTTCAAGAGACTGAAAATCGAGAGCGAAAGAACGAGGGAACATTTCAACGTATTAACCAGGAGGCATATTTACTTAATTAACCTGGCGAATATGCTGATCGACACCATCAGCTCTATCTTGGCTGTGCAACTATTCACGAGTTGTATACTTATTTGTACAAGCGGTGAATATTCTTACCTCACTCGATAAAATGACACGAAGCCTGATGGCAAAAGTTTATTTAAATACGATCAATGTGTTGGGATAAATTGCATCTGTTTTTAGGACTTCAACTCATTCTCGCTCTGAGCATTGGAAACATCGTCATGGTTATAAAAATATTTATGGTACTCACCGCTCTCATGGTACAATTATTTGCATACAGTTACGTAGGCGAATATTTAAGACGTCAAATGGAAGGCATCGGTGACTCGATGTATTTCTGCAACTGGTACGATATACCGAATAGTGTGGCAAAAGATATTATTTATGTTATTATGAGAACTCATAATCCAGTTTATCTGAAGGCTGGAAGATTCTTTATTGTTAATATGGAAACGTACATGAGTATTATGAAAACTTCTATGTCATATCTTTCAGTGCTTCGAGTTATGGTAAAGGGATGAGGATGTGTATAATATAGAAACCGAGAGAGTTATATTTATCTAATAAAGCTCAATAAAATACTTAATGTAGAACTTTTTACGATTCAATATTCATTTCAAATATTCGAAATTAAGTTAATCGAATGTGCGCAATAGATTCTCACTAGGCTGTTATAGTCAATATTTCGTGCAATGACAAATAATGAATTATGTATATGTATATGTACGTACATATTAAAAATATAATACGGTTAAATTATGGTAGGTGACGTAGGACAATTTGACAACGTACTGACAACAATAATGGTTCTCCTTGTAAAAGATGAAATATATAACTTATACTACTTTCTACTACATTCAGTAGTTCGGAAATAATTAGCCACAAAGCCAAATATAATTAGTATATTACCTTTATCACCACATCAAGCTTCTTATTATTGGTCTGCCTGAACACACATGACATCGTCGGTCTTGCACTGAAAGCTGTCGACCTGATGCTGAAGTTGCCTATAAAGCTGCAGCTTTACGTTTACACAGGCGATACTGTCGGGTCTCGATTTGAACAAATCACGCAAGCCGCTTACAATTCGCACTGATATGAACTTTGACAACAGTTAGCAAAGTACCGCGTACTGACAATGAATCACGGAAACACCTGCCAGTCGAAAAATTCCACCAAATGAACACATTCGCGTTCAAAGAAATACCGAAGATATCAGCTTCCTATAAGAGTGTTCTCAAAGTAATGATGAACACGTGAAGACCATTTGAGTGTAAAAGGTACGTACTCCTTTAAACATTCTCGGTACATCCCTCGTACAGGAAAAGTGATATTACTGCTATTCGACGAGGAAGAGCAACGAAATATTCTTTTACGTAAGACTCAAACTTTCATAAACGTACCTGCACACAAAGGGTGCCATAACATATTACACATAAGTATACAATAAATTGGATCAGTGTATGCACATAAATAAGAAATTTTCCAGAGTGCAATTTCCGGTAACAATCGCACCACTTGCTTGCGTTGAAAATAATCGATTGCAATTTACACGATACAGTTCTACCACTTTTCTTATAAGAAACGGTACCCTCTTGCTATAAGAAAATAGATCTTTGCCCTTTACATTTGCTATGAAAGCTGAATACTCTTTGAAAACACGGACTAACTTTCAAGACGAATAGCATTGGGCGACAGAAGCAATGTATTAGTTATTAATCATGCAGAAACATGGCTGTGAAGTATTTACCTACAAAGTAATCCCCTCTCGAATTTTCTTGGGAAAGTACCTACCGAACGATAAGTAATTGGGCGATTATAGTAGAATAAACGATAAACGGAAACATAGAAATACAATTCGCGAGCAGGAGGAAAGGAAGAAAGGGTTACGCGGAATTACTTGTCGACGTTCGTGTTGTGAACATGAAGGCGGCGTTGAATAAAGATTTCGCTTACGCGATGACTCCGATGAAGATCCTGTCGTGGCCTGTTGGTACCTGGCCTCTTCAAGACTACAATATTTTTTCCGCTATGCGTGTCATAATCACGAGTTGTCTTTTGGTACGAAATTTTTGCCATTCTGTTTCGATATTAACATGTTTGTATACTCGGAGACAAGAATTGAGTGAACAAATAAGTGAAACTTGTCTTAGTGATATATATTTAAATTTTATTTATTATACATCGGCGTGCCAAATTAAAGGAATACTCAATTTTCACCGAAAAGTTGCTGATATTAAAAGTGTGATAAAATCGTAACAAGGGAGCATACAGCAATCATTCTATGGTCATTTTAAATCAAAAAAAAAAAGCGAAGCTGTTTTCACGTCCCGAATGTATTTCAAATTTAACAGATTCTACAGACGTTAAAAAATTTTGTTTAGATCTAAAATGACGCGCGATAATTTGTCCGATGTTTTATTGTACTTTGAGTATTCAGCAGACATTATAATAATAGCGTAAGCAGCTTCTCGTGAGGATTGCACAGTCGGAAATTAAGTGTTCCTTTAATTTTGCATGCCAGTGGATATCATTATAGTACAAAAATTATTTAATGGATAATTGAAATAATTGAACATTTTTGTATAAACACGACCTACTTAAAGAAATTTTAAAGAAAGATTTTATTATCATTACACATTACTTGTGTTCTTCTTCAGAAACAAATGTCTTGTTACAATAAATTTTATTATAGCAAGGAAATTGTGTAAACAATTGTGAATTAAAAAGGAAATTAAAATGTGGCTTCTGAGTAGGTGAAATTGGCGTGGTTAAAAATTCTCATTCTTTTATAGCTACTAATGCTAACGATCGTGCAGTCGGAGATGTATTTAGATAGCAACGACGCCGAGAAAAATCTCGACGCATTAGTAATACTATCCTGCGGAATTCTGGCGGTGTCAAAGGTCATTCGTTTTCGTATTCGGCCGGCTGGACTTATCTCGAACTTCACATCGGCGGTTGAGGATTATAACAAATTGTATGACCAAGAGAAGGGCGTGATACTGCGAAGACACGCTTACATGGGCAGAGTGGCAGGTATTGGTGTGGTACTTTTCGCATATTTCAGCGCAACTCTTTTCATGTCTGTGCCAATGTTGGCTGGGGAGGAAGTGAAAGATGTAGTTAACGTAACGAAAGATAATACTCCGGAATATCCTATACCTTCCGAAAAAGTAATGGCACTTATAAAAATGCCGGATAATTTATACTTCATTATTTTTATCGTGGAGTACTTGATGTTGTTATTAACGAGCAATGGAAATCTAGGTACTGTATCATCTTGTTTTACGAATTACTCATTGCCAGTAGCCATGCGAGTCAATTCCACAATTTGACAAGTACAAGAAATCGATAAGTAGGGGCAACATGTGTTGCATATACTTTGAAATTACATATCCACCTTTGTATTATGTGCTGTTGAGATATTGAGTTCCAATTTCGAACAAAGAAAGTAAGTACTTGAAAAAAAATGGAATTGGTGAGTTTGGATTCAATGAGACGCGAATACCGATACATGTCGAAAGTAGCATTAGTATTTTGCTTATTTACTTTTCAATATCAATTAGGTAGTGATTCGTTGTTCTTCGGTATTATATTTCATCTGTGTGGTCAAGTAGAAATTCTGAGGCTCGAGTTCAGCAGACTCAGCAACGACGACGAAAGAACAATAGAACATTTCACCGTACTATCCAAGAGGCATGTTTACTTATTGAAACTAGCCAAGATGCTGAACGAGACGATCAGCTCTATCTTGGCAGTGCAACTATTCACGAGTTGTATAGTTATTTGTACAAGCGGTGAACATTCTTACATCACTTAATAAAATGACGCGATGCACAATGGCGTAAGTTTATTTAAATACGATTAATGTATTGTGATAATTTGCATCTGTTTTTAGGACTTCAATTCATTATCGCTCTGAGCGTTGGAAACATCGTCATGACGATAAAATCGTTCATAGTACTGAGCACTCTGTTAGTGCAATTATTTGCATACAGCTACGTGGGCGAATATTTAAAGCGTCAAATGGAAGGCATCGGCGATTCGGTGTATTTCTGCAGCTGGTACGATATACCGAAAAGTGTGGCGAAAGATATCATTTATGTTATTATGAGAACTCAGGATCCAGTTTTCCTGAAGGCTGGAAAATTTTTTATTGTTAATATGGAAACTTACATGAGTATTATAAAAACATCTATGTCGTATCTCTCAGTTCTACGAGTAATGGTAACTGCTTGAGGACTTGTATAATGTAGAAATTTAGGAAGTCATGTTAATCTAATAAAGTACAATAAAATATTTAGTATTATTAAAATATTTGGTGATTCAATATTCATTTCAAATGCTCCAAATCAAATTGGTCGAATGTGCGCAGAAAATCGACTCAACGAGCTGTAGTTAATAACTCATATAATGACCGACCGAAGATACAACAGTGTCGTTTATGTATCGCGAAATACCACGCGTCGAAAACGTTGGAAATATATGTACACGTAAATACACATTTAAATGGTATATAAATACAGATTTAATTATGGTAAGCAATGTAAGTTTGTTTAGTGACGTATTGAAATTAAATGCTGCTTCCCTGTAAAAACTGACATATATTATTCGTTCGCGATCTATCTCCATATTTTTCATATGAATATGGAATTGACTATTGAACGTATTCCCATTCGCAAAACACTATGTTTGGAATCTGTTGGAGTGTCAGAAGATTAGGAAGGCACCACTGGTCTTGGAAAGAATAATTTACAAAAAAAATTGAAATTGCTTAGCTAGTCAGAATTGAGCTGGACGAGAATTTGAGAATCTTATCGCGTCTACCGTTGGGACATGTTACTTATCCCGTGAATCGATAGTATCTGTATAAATGGTCCGCGTTTCCAGGCGCTGTACAGCGGAAAGCGTGTAATCAGCGACTGAAGAAAGTTGAGAGACGAAATATATATGAAAAAAATGCTCAATATATTCTAATTTCGTCATGGTACAATGGCATACGGAGGGAACAACGTCCTCTGTGCGTTAAAGGCAGATATTGCAATAAATGTACATGTACATACCTACAAGCTTGAAAACACGCTGACATTTCGAATACTGCTACGCCTCGATATCTATCGGGTCAAGTAAGCATCGATGCCACACTAATGACAGACAATCAGATGGAGACACGCACAACACCTTAGTCCAAACAACAACCAGCAGTTCGTTCTGTTTAGATGAACGTGAATTCAAAATTTGCTGCAGCGTAGGGTCGGGAATTCGACCTCAGCAGTGATCGATCTCGTCACAAACATTCCGTGATGTGTTCGTACCATTTGCTACAAATTTTAAACTGCAAGTTCTGAACACAGAACACCGGCATTCCATTCACACTGAATGATACGTGGAAAGGAAGTCCGAACGGCGAACTGCTCGTGACTGTCTCACGAAATCGTTACAGCTGTACACGGCAGTTATTTGTACGATGGTTTGCTGTGCGGTTTATACTCGTAATACTTTGGTTTGAGACACGTACGTAGCGTGGATACGAAAGGCGGTTTGATTTCCGTACCAAGTCGGTTACAAATTCCCGTCTACGTACCGTGTTTCGCTTGACACATGCGTGATCTACGTATAACTTCGTATACACAGTGCTGCGGTCGGTATCGCTTCCAGACGTACAATGCAGGCATCGTGGATCGCATTCAATTCTCTCGATTAGTATCCAGTGGGGATCGATGAGCACGCATCCTTACATAATGGGGCCCCGCTCACAACCCACTCCGTCACCGATTCTTCAGGAAGATCACGCGAATCGGGCAAGTAACGTGGTGAGAAAGTTGTTACGATTGAGACATACTTCCACTTTTCGATGAATCTGCGTATGTAACTGATATGGTTTTAAGCTGATGTTCCTATGCTTATGACTAGACTACGGAGTTTTATCTAATTTCATGTTTCTGAGAATGTAATGAAAAGAGTAAAATCTCGGTAGAAAATAATTTTCCTGCCAAGTATTGTGGAAAACGCTACGCTATGAGCATACTGTATATTTTTTGAAATTGCAAGTATCCTGTGCAATTTATCGCTTTCAAACAATTCCGCAGTCTGCTTATGACTGTATACATATATAAATACATATGTATTTCAGGATAGAAATTTCGAATGTATGTATATTTTGGTATATTTGTAATATAGAAGTGCATCGTATAAGAGAAATATAAAAATTCGAAGAAAAGATTATTTTTTCGCGTAAAACGATTCCTAATTTTTTAACTATGGTGTGCCTTACTCCGTTTAGATGTTCCAGAACTCAGCGAATTCGTCGGCAAATCTAAATGGTCCTTGGAAAGTGAACGATTATTTTCTGGCAAGCTAGTGCGTATTGGTATTGCAGGCAATGCACAGGTTCGTCAACACAATAGCTCGTTGTGCTAACGATGAATTATTCTTCAGCTTAACGATGGAACTCTGTGGTCAAGTCGAGGTTCGCAATATAGATTTTACCAAGTTGGAGTTCATGGAATTTGGTTGTAAAAAAAAAAGCTTCGATTTGTCGAGAAACGACACTACCAGCCCGCGGTACTGGCCAATGATCTCGAGCAGACCTTCAATAGGACGATTCTGGAACAGTTACTAATGAATGCTTTGCCGACTTGCACCGAAGGTAAAAATATAAAAAATAATTTCTATGCTCTTCTTACTTATATTTCTCATTTTTATTGCAATGTAAATTTTAGAGGGTTATATATGATAATCCAGTTCACTATTAACGCTAGAACTGTTGACGATCAAGATGTAACACTTGTACCAAGGAAATGAAAATGGCAGATACACGAAAACAAACATAATTCAAAAGGCAAACTTTTATTCATATATTGTATAGAAAATTACAAAATTGCAGAGTTAAGTGAGTGTGTATTTACGAAGAGTATGAAGTGAATTTCATATAAAAATACGTTGACGTACAAACGATGTATTACCTTGATTACCAAAGCAGATTTCTTGCTGCTGGTCTGTCTGAGCATGAGTGACAACGTGGGCAGTGCATTGGAAGGCGTTGTCCTGACGATGACGTTGCTCATACAGCTGTACCTTTACGCTTACACAGGCTACGCTGCTGTCACGCGCTCAGAAGCAGTAAAAGGGTAGACAAAACATCCTATATGCCACAGCTATCGAAACAATGGCCAGATAGTAACGGAATAGCCGCCTCTGATATATACCCGACGATAACCCTTCCAGAGGTACTAAAACCTCAAGATAAGAACCCTCCCAAATCAGCGTTCGACTCCTTTTTGTTATAACACCCTGAACCGCTACTCTGTTGAATTCGTACAATAAATTTTACTACTATATCTAAAGTTCAATTCTTTACCTTATTTGTGAAACGTTCGAACTGTGACGCAAGGAGATCTCACCGATAATCTGTCAATCTCGTGATTTCTCGTGTCTCCCACGTGACACTGCCGAGTCTCGATCCAGGGAGATCGCACAAACCGTCTACAATTTACCGTATCAACCTCGTGAGGACACTTAGCAAAATACTCGCAATGATTCGTGGGAACTTGTCATACCACGTGACAGAATGAAAATTCCTCTCGATGAATATATTCACGTTCAAAGAAATACGACAGACACCAGGCTTCTTACTTCTTCGTTTTGAAAGTAACGCGAGGCATATGACGACCATTTGATCGCGAGTGCTATGTATTCCTCTCTACATTCTCGGTGCATTGCTAGTGGAGCAAAGGCGATATTACAGTAATTCGATGAGGAAGAGCGAAATTTTCTCAAATGTACGACTCAAATTTCCTCAAACATACCTACGTACGAAGCATGCTATAACCTATTAAACATAACTACAAAATGGTTTGGATCGTTGTATGCGAATAAATAAGAAATTTTCCAAAGTGCAATTTCGAGAACGCCCATCACGATCGCACTATCTGCTTGCGACGAAAATAATCGAATTGCAATTTAGACGAAGCGGTTTTTCCACTTTCCATATAAGAAAGGGTAGCTTCTTACTATAAGAAAATAGATCTTTGTTCTTTACATTTCTTTACATAATATTGAAACCTTAGCCTGACAATTTCCGATGAAAGATGAATACCCTACGTAAACACAGATCAATTTTCAAAGCGCATGTGTAGTATAACAACTTATTATATAAGTTGAATATTCTTTGAAAACACGGACTGATTTTCAAGACGAATGGCACTGGACGACAGTAGCAACGTATTACTTATTAATCCTGCAGAAGCATGGCAATAAAGTATTTCCCTACAAAGTAAACTACACTAGAATTTTCTTGTGCCCACTGGACGATAGATAATTGAGCGATTATAGTAGAATAAAAGATAAACCGGAACATAGAAATACAATTCGTGAGCATGAGGGAAGAAAGAAAGGGTGCATACGCACGATTACGCGGAATTATTTGTCGATCTTTGTGTTGTGAGCATGAAGACGACATTGAATAAAGATTTCGCTTACGCGATAACTCCGATGAAGATCATGTCGTGGCCTGTTGGTACCTGGCCTCTTCAAGACTACAATATTCTTTCCGCCATGCGTGTCATATTCACGATTTTTCTTGTGGTATGAAATTTTTGCCATTCTGTTTCGATGTTAACATGTATATATACTCGGAGACAAGAATTGAGTGAACAAATAAGTGGAACTTGTCTTGGTGATATATTTAAATTTTATTTATTATACACCGGTGTGCAAAATTAAAGAAATACCCAATTTTCACCGAAAAATTGCTGATATTAAAAGTGTGATAAAATCGTTACAAGGAAGCATACAGCAATCATTCTATGCTCATTTTAAATCAAAAAACCACTATTTTCAGAAGTTTCCGGAATTTATCCCACAGAGTTTCCTGCATCATGTAGTAGAGTGAGAATGCGAAGCTGCTTTCACGTTCCGAATGTATTTCAAATTTAACAGATTCTACAGACGTTAAAAAATTTTGTTTAGATCTAAAATGACGCGCGATAATTTGTCCGATGTCTTACTGAACTTTGAGTATTCAGCAGATATTATAATAATAGCGTAAGCAGCCTCTTGTGAGCATTGAACATTCGGAAATTAAGTGTTTCCTTAATTTTGCATGCCAGTGGATATCATTATAGTACAAAAATTATTTAATGGATAATTGAAATAATTGAACATTTTTGCATAAACAGTACCTATTTAAAGAAACTTCATTGATACAAATTTCAATAATCTGCCCATATACTTTTGTCCGAACGTGATAAGTAAACTTCCTAGAAAATTCGCAATCATCCGCACCACGATGCAAATTCCACTTCGTAAATTTTATTATTATTGCACATTATTTGTGTTCTTCTTCAGAAACAAATGACTTATTTTGATAAATTTGATTATGGCAAGGAAATTGTGTAAACAATAGTGAATTAAAAAGGAAATTAAAATGTGATTTCGGAGCAGCTAAAATTGACGTGTTTAAAAATTCTTATTCTTTTATAGCTACTAATGCTAATGATCGTGCAATTGGAGATGTATTTAGACAGCAGTGACGCTGAGAAGAATCTGGACGGTCTAGTACTTATTACTTGCGGCATTCTGGCAATGTCAAAGATCCTGCAGTTTCGTATTCGCCCTGCTGGCCTTATCTCAAATTTTACCTCGGCGGTTAAAGATTATAACGAATTGAATGACCAAGAGAAACGAGTGATTGTACGAAGACACGCTTACATGGGCAGAGTGGCAGGTATCAGTGTGGTATTTTTCGCATATTTCGGTTCAACTCTCTTCATGACTGTGCCAATGCTGGCTGCAGAGGAAGTGGAAGATATAGTTAACGTAACGGAAGATAATACTCCGGAATACCCTATACCTTCCGAAAAAGTGATGGAATTTATAAAAATGCCGGATAATTTATACTTCATTGTTTTTATCATGGAGTACTTGATGTTGTTATTAACGAGCAGTGGAAATCTAGGTAATGTATCGCCGTGTCTTATGCGCCGTGTCATGCGAATCAATTCCACAATTTGACAAGTGAAAGAAAACGATAAGTAGGGGCAAAATGTGTTGCATATACTTTGAAATTGCAATCCACAGCTTTGTATTATCTGCTCTTGAGATGTTGCGTTCCAATTATTCATTTTGAACAAAGAAAGTAAGTACTTGAAAGAAAATGGAATTGATGAGTTTGGGTTCAAAGAGGCACGAATACCGTTACACGTCGAAAGTAGCATTAGTGTCTTGCTTATTTATTTTTCAATTTAAATTAGGTAGCGATTCGTTGTTCTTCGGTATTATTTTTCATCTGTGCGGTCAAGTGGAAGTTCTGAGGCTAGAGTTCAGCAGACTGAGCAACGAGAACGAAAAAGCAAAGGAACATTTCAACGTGTTAACCAAGAGGCATGTTTACTTACTGAACCTAGCCAAAATGCTGGACGATACGATCAGCTCTATCTTGGCTGTGCAACTATTCACGAGTTGTATACTTATTTGTACAACCGGTGAACATTCTTACATTACTTGATAAAATGACGCGAAGCACAATGGCATAAGTTTATTTAAATTTAATTAATTTATTATGATGATTTGCATCTGTTTTTAGGACTTCAATTCATTATCGCTCTGAGCGTTGGAAACATCGTCATGACGATAAAAACGTTTATAGTACTGAGCACTCTGTTGGTGCAATTGTTTGCATACAGCTACGTGGGCGAATATTTAAAGCTTCAAATGGAAGGCATCGGTGATTCGGTGTATTTCTGCAGCTGGTACGATATACCGAAAAGTGTGGCAAGAGATATTATTTATGTTATTATGAGAACTCAAGATCCAGTTTTCCTGAAGGCTGGAAGATTCTTTATTGTTAATATGGAAACGTACATGAGTATTATGAAAACTTCTATGTCGTATCTCTCAGTTCTGCGGGTAATGATAAATGCTTGAGAACTTGTATAATATAGAAATCTAGGAAGCTATATTAATATAATAAAGCACAATAAAGTATTTAGTATTATTAAAATATTTGGTGATTTAACATTCATTTCAAATACTCAAAATCAAATTGATCGTGTGTCCGCAGCAGATCGATAAGTTCAATAAGCTGTAGTTAATAATTCGTGCGACGACCAACAGATGATACACACACAAAACATTTAAATATACAGGTGTTCGGCTAAGTGCAGTAAATTTAAGGGTGATTCCTGAAAACCAAATAAAACGAAAATTAAGAATAATAAATTACGTTTTCAGCTTAGTCTTTTACTTATTGACATTTAAAAAATGGCCAAAAATCCCTGCACGCGAGCAATCCTCCTTACAAGAGCGATAGTGGGTCAACCTAAGCAGCGGGGTACACAGGGATTCTTCAAAATCGAACGATATATGAGCAGCAGCTTACCTCGTACAAGTCACGGAGTGTAAGATTATGACATTTGAAGACGTAAACCATTCTGCACGACGTTTTGTAAGAGAAATCGTAGATTAAACATTACTGTCTACTCATTAAAATCCACAGCTGCATATCGAAAAGAGCCTCATGAAATTTTCGAATAGAGACGATTAATGTTTTCTCTAAACATTTGCTTCCATAAATAATCAATAAATAATAGCACATATAATCAATGTTTACACAAACTTCACACACGTACCACGAACATCACCGTCGGGTATCCAGAGAAAAATCAATCGTACATTGAATGGCGTCGTCCTGATGATGACGTTGCTCATACAACTGTACCTTTACGCTTACGCAGGCGATGCTGTCGAACCTCGATCGGAAGAAATTGTGCAAGCCGTAGAATCTACTCTGGTATTAGCCTTGAGGACACTTAGCAAGATACTTACAATGAATCGTGGGAACTTGTCGTACCTCGTGACAGAATGAAAATTCCTCTCGATGAATATATTCACTTTCAAAGAAATACAACAGACACCAGGCTTCTTACTTCTTCGTTTTGAAAGTAACGCGAGGCATATGAAGACCATTTGATCGCGAGTGCTATGTATTCCTCTCTACGTTCTCGGTGCATTGCTAGTGGAACAAAGGGAATATTTCTGTAATTCGATGAGGAAGAGCGAAATTTTCTCTAATGTACGACTTAAACTTCCACAAACATACCTACGTACGAAGCATGCTATAATCTATTAAACATAAGTACGCAATGGTTTGGATCGTTGTATGCAAATAAATAAGAAATTTTCCAGAGTGCAATTTCGAGGACGCCGATCACGACCGTACCATTTGCTGCGAAAATAATCGATTGCACTTTAGACGATTCGGGTCTTCCACTTTTCTTATAAGAAAGGGTAGCTTCTTACTATAAGAAAATAGATCTTTGTCTTTACATTTGCTTACATAACGTTGAAACTCTAGCTTGACAGTTTCCGATGAAAGATGAATATCCTACGAAAACACAGATCAATTTTCGAAGCGAATGTGTAGTGTAACATCTTACTATAGAAGTTGAACATTCTTTGAAAACACGGTCTAATTTGCGAAACGAATGGCGTTGAACGACAGAAGCAACGTATTAGTTATTAATCACGTAGAAGCATGACAATAATGTATTTATCGACGATGTAACCCCCCACTGGAATTTTCTAGGAAATGTGCTTACTGTACTGTAGATAATTGAGCGATTATGGTAAAATAAAAGAAAAGCCGGAAAATCGAAACACAATTCGTAAGCATAAAGAAGAAAGGAAAGGGTATGTATTCACGAATGAGCGGAATTATTTGTCGATCTTCATCTTGTGAGGATGAAGGCGACGTCGAGTAAAGATTTCGCTTACGCGATGGCTCCGTTCAAGATCCTGTCGTGGCCTGTTGGTACCTGGCCTCTTCAACACTACGATATCTTTTCCGCTATACGTGCCGTAATCACGAGTTTTCTTTTGGTATGAAACTCATATCATTCTGTTTGGAAATTAACGTGTGTGTATACTGAGAGACAAAAATTGAGTGGGCAAATAGGTGAAACTAGTCCTAGCGATATATATTTAAATTTTATTTATTATACACCGGTGTGCAAAATTTCTGAACAGCTGAAATTGACGCGTTTAAAAATTCTTATTCTTTTATAGCTACTAATGATAATGATCGTGCAATCGGAGATGTATTTAGACACCAGCGACGCTGAGAAGAATCTGGACGCTGTAGTAATACTAACTTGCGGCTATTTGGCAGTGTCAAAGGTCCTGCAGTTTCGCATTCACCCTGCTGGCCTTATCTCAAATTTTACCTCGGCGGTTAAGGATTATAACGAATTGAATGACCAAGAAAAACGAGTGATAGTACGAAGACACGCTTACATGGGCAGAGTGGCAGGTATCAGTGGGGTACTTTTCGCATATTTCAGCGCAACTCTCTTCACGACTTTGCCTATGCTGGCTGCAGAGGAAATGAAAGATATAGTTAACGTAACGGAAGAAAATATTCCGGAATATCCTATACCTTCCGAAAAAGTAGTGGCACTTGTAAAAATACCGGAAAATTTATACTTCATGGTTTTTATCGTAGAGTACTTGATGTTGCTATTAACGAGCAATGGAAATCTAGGTAATGAATTGTCGTGTTATACGAATTACTCATTGTCAGGAGCCATGCCAATCAATTCCACAATTTAAAAAATAAAAGGGAATGATAAATAGGAGCATCATTTGTTGCATATACTTTGAAATTACAATCCACAGCCTTATATTCTCTGTTGGTAAAATATTGAATAATATATTGAATTATATTGAATAATTATTAATTTTGAACTATGAAGGTAGCAACTTCACACCCAGTGGAATTCGTCAGTTTGGCTTCTGAGAGGCTGAATTACTACTATTGTCTCAGCGTAGCTCAAAGCTTATTTATTTTTAAATATGAATTAGGAAACGATTCCTTGTTTTTCGGTATCACTTTTCACCTGTGCGGTCAAGTAGAAATTCTGAAACTTGATTTCAAAAGACTACGAAACGAAAACGAAAGAACAAACGAACGTTTCAACGTATTAACCAAGAGGCATGTTTACTTACTGAACCTGGCCAAAATGCTGGACGATACGATCAGCTCTATCTTGGCTGTGCAACTATTCACGAGTTGTATACTTATTTGTACAAGCGGTGAACATTTTTACATCACTTGATAAAATGTTATTAAATGGCATAAATTTATCTAAATACGATGAACGTGTTGGAATGATTTACGTCTGTTTTCAGGACTACAGTTCATTATCGCTCTGAGTGTTGGAAACATCGTCATGACGATAAAAACGTTTTTAGTACTGAGCACTCTATTGGTGCAATTATTTGCATACAGCTACGTGGGCGATTATTTAAAGCGTCAAATGGAAGGCATCGGCGACTCGATATATTCCTGCAGTTGGTACGATATACCGAATAGTGTGGCAAAAGATATTATTTATGTTATTATGAGAACTCAAGATCCAGTTTATCTGAAGGCTGGAAGATTCTTTATCGTTAATATGGAAACGTACATGAGTATTATGAAAACTTCTATGTCGTATCTCTCAGTTCTACGGGTAATGATAAGTACTTAAGGCCTTGTATAATACAAAAATGGAGGGGGCGGGGTATATTTATCTAATAAAGCTCAACAAGATATGTAATATTGTACTTTTGATGACTAAATATTCATTACAAATGCTCAAAATCAAATTGATCGAATGTGCGTAATCGATTGTCTCAGTATTCTGTTGTCGTCGATTATTCGTGCAATGACCGAAAACATTTGAAATATATATGTATGCACATCATTATTACATTGACACTTGTAGCTTCAAAACTCAATCGCTTTGGCATTTGAAGGGCTTCGTAACCGATAAGTTTAAGTCAACCTTCCGTTTCTACTTACGCGTTAGTAAATCTTTCAGTCGACGGAAGATTTTAATTCGGGAATTAAGAAATTTCAAATCTCAATAACGCACTGATATAGATCAATAAAATTAATATGAAAAATCGAAAATTTGTTGCTCGTTCCATTAAAGGGTAAAATGAAAACTAAATTAAAGGGTAAAAGCAGGGTCAGGTACAATTAGTCTATTACCTTGATCACCAAACCAAGTTTCATGTCCCTGAGCTACCTCAGCGCGAGAGACAACATCGGTGCAGTGAAAAATGCAGTCCTGATGGTGAACTGACTCGCAGAGCTGTACCTCTAGGTCTACTCAGATAAATCGCCCTGCTATCGATCTCGATGACGTGTAGCAATCGATCTGAAGCTAATAACGAACAGCAAAAGTTGATCGTACCACGCAACAGCTGGGAAATTTCGAAAAAATGAACATATTCGCTTCCAAAGAAACACTGACGACACCAGCCTTTTACTTGTCCGTTTTGAAAGTAATACGGTACACGTGAAAACCATCTGATCGCGAGTATTATGTATTCCTTCGGCGACCCTCGATATATCCCGCGTGTAACAAAGGCGGCATTACTGTTCCTCGACGAGGAAGTACAACGAAACTCTCTTACGAACAACTCACACTTTCATAAACATATGCATGCACAAAGCATGCTATAATTTACTACACATGAGCATATAGTGGTTTGCATTAGTATGTACGAATATACGTGGCATTTTGTACAATACAATTTCGAAAGACACCGATCACGATCAGACCATTTGCTTGCGTTGAAAATAATCGATAGCAATTTAGACGTTTCAGTTCTTCCACTTTCAGTATAAGATAGAGTATTTTCCTGGTATAAGAAAATAGATCTTAGCTCTTCGCGCTTACTTACATATCGTTGTAACTGATAGTTTCCGATGAATATCTTCCGTATCAGATCAATTTTCAAAGCGAGTGTACGGTTTAATAACTGATTATGAAAATTGAATATTCTTTGGAAACACAATCTAATTTTTAGAAGAAATGACGCACGACGACAGAAACCATCATACAGAAGTATGGCAATAGAATATTTATCTAAAAAGTAACCGGCCTACTGGAATTTTCTTGGAAATGTATAGTAGACGTGGAAACGATAACCTAGTGGACGATAGATAATTGAGCGATTACAGTTGAATAAGACATAATACGAGAAATAAAAATGCACAATTTGTTACTATGTAGGAAGAAAGAAACGGAACGTATTCATGATTACGCGAAATTGTTTGTCTACATTTTGTGAGGATGAAGGCATCGCGCAGTAAAGATTTTGCTTACGCGATGACTCCGTTGAAGATCGTGTCGTGGCCAGTTGGTACCTGGCCTCTTCAAGATTACGATATCTTCTCTGCTACGCGTGCGATAATCGCAATTTCACTTTTGGTATGAAACTTTTCTCATTCTGTTTCAAAGTTAATATGTATGCTATATAGTCGGGAACAAAAATAAGTTGTCAAATAAGTGGAACCAGCTCTATTGTTACATATTTAAATTTTACGTATTATATATCATTATAATACATTCGTCTAAAACGATGCTTCTAGAAGTCACTTTTAGTTAATTTCATAATTATTGCAGCACATTAAAAAATGTCGTCCTTTTCTAGCTATTAATGTTAACCATCCTGCACATTGAAATGTATTTGGATAGCAGCGATGCCGAGAAGAATCTTGACGGTCTAGCATTAATTACTTGCGGTATTTTGGCAGTATCAAAGGTCATCCGTTTTCGTATTCGGCCGGGTGGCCTTATCTCGAATTTTACCTCGGCGGTTAAGGATTATGACGAACTGAAAGATCAAGAGAAACGAGTGATAGTGCGAAGACACGCTTACATGGCCAGACTGGCGTGTGGCAGTGTGATATCTTTCGCGTATTTCACCTCGACCATTATGATGACTCTGCCTATGCTGGTTGGGGAGAAAGAGGAAGATAATGTTAACGTGACAGAAGAAAGTACACCGGGCTACCCTATACCTTCCGAGTATGTAATGCAAATTATACAATTGCCGGACAATTTGTATTTCATTGTTTTTATCGTCGAGTACTTGATGCTGATATTCCTGAGTACTGGAAATCTAGGTAATCCTGTCATACGAATCAGTCACTATCAGAAGCCATGCTAATCAACTCCATAAGTTGAAATGTAGAGATGAATGATAAGTACGCGCATAATTTGTCGAAAGGTAATTTGCAATTACAATTCCTTTGCTTATGGCGATAGAAAAAGAAAGTATTGGACGATGATTTCGAGGGACATATGATCTGAAATGAATAATTTTCTTATAAGTAATTGTGTGACAGAATCACAATGATCAACTTCATTTTCTGATGAAAATGCTGATGGTATACGACGTCTTTTTTTATTTATATTGATCCCTTACAATAATCTCTTAAAACTTGATGTACGAATTTACGCCACTTGACTTATACATATAGATGTGACACATTACAACAAATCAAAGTATACCGTGAAAAAATTTTACTATTGGACTTGAACCTCGTGTGTACGTAGCGTGTGTTTGGCATGTGATTAATATTCATTTAATGTACGTTCAAAATAGTGTTTAAAAAGATCAACTACGAAAGCAGTGTTTAAAACGATTAAAACGATAAATGAGTAACTCTAAATACGATTATTACACTATCCGGCCTGCAATTTTTGTTGTTAAAATGTAGAACAGCAACTATTCGTTTTGAGCGATGATATTAAAAATTTGAAGCAGAATGGAATTGATTAGTCTGGGATCTGAATGACCTAAAATACCTATACATGCTCATAGTAGGACAAAAAATTCATTTATTTATATTGAAATGTGAATTAGGCAGCGATTCGTTGTTCTTCGGTATCATTTTTCACCTGTGCGGTCAGGTAGAAATTCTGAGGCTTGAGTTCAATAGGTTGAACAACGAGAACGAAAAAGCAATGGAACATTTCATCTCATTAACCAAGAGGCATATTTACTTGCTGAAGTTAGCCAAAATGCTGAGCGAGACCATCAGCTCCATCTTGGCTATGCAACTATTTTCGAGTTGTATACTTATTTGTACAAGCGGTGAATATTGTTACATCACTTAATCGAACAACGCGAAGCACAATGGCATAAGTCTATTTAAATGCGATTAATGTATTATGATGATTTGCATCTGTTTTTAGGACTTCAATTTATTATCGCTCTGAAAATTGGAAACATCGTCATGACAGTAAAGACATTTATAGTATCGAGCACGCTACTGCTGCAATTATTTGCATACAGCTACGTGGGCGAATATTTAAAGCGTCAAATGGAAGGCGTCGGTAACTCGGTGTATTTCTGTAGTTGGTACGATATACCGAAATGTGTGGCAAAAGATATTATTTATATCATTATGAGAGGTCAAGACCCAGTTTTCCTGAGGGCTGGAAAATTCTTTGTTGTTAATATGGAAACATACATGAGTATTGTAAAAACTTCTATGTCGTATCTCTCAGTTCTACGGGTAATGGTAAATGCTTGAGGCCTTGTATAATATAGAAATCTAGGAAGTTATGTTAATCTAATAAAGCACAATAAAATATTTAGTATTATAAAAACATTTGGTGATTCAGTATTCATTTCAAACGCTCAAAATCAAATTGATCGAATGTGCGCAGTGAATTGGCTCAATAAGCTGTAGTTAATAATTCGTGCAATGACCGACAGAAGATACAACAGTGTCGTTTATGTATCGTAGTATCACCACGCGTCGAAAACGTTTGAAATATATGTATACGTAAAGACACAATTAAATAGATGATATATAAATACAGATTGAATTATGGTAATTAATGAAAGTTTGTTTGGTGACGTGCTGAAATTAAATGCTGTTTGCCTGTAAAAACTGGTATATATTATTCGTTCGCGTTCTATCTCCATATTTTTCATATGAATGTGAAATTGAACATATTCTCAATCACAAAACACTATGTTTGCAATCTCTTGGAGTATAAGTAGATTAGGAAGGTATCACTGGTTTTGGAACGAACAACTTAGAAGAAAATTGAAATTGCTTAGCTAGTCAAGATTGAGCAGGACGAGAATTTGAAAATCGAATCGCGTCTAGCAATGGGACATATTACTTATCCCGTGAATCGATAGTATCTGTACAAACGGTCCGTGTTTCCAGGCGCTGTACAGCGGAAAGCGTGTAGTCAGCGGCTGAAGAAAGTTGAGAGACGAAATATATATGAAAAAAATGCTCAATATATTCTAATTTCGTCATGGTACAATGGCACATGGAGGGAACAACGTTCTTTGTGCGTTAAAGCCAGATATTGCAATAAATGTACATGTACATACCTACAAGCTTGAAAACACGCTGACATTTCGAATACCTCCACGCCTCGATATCTATCGGGTCAAGTAAGCATCGATGCCACACTAATGACAGACAATCAGATGAAGACACGCACAACATCTTAGTCCAAACAACAACCAGCAGTTCGTTCTGTTCAGATGAACGTGAATTCAAAATTTGCTGCAGCGTAGGGTCGGGAATTCGACCTCAGCAGTGATCGATCTCGTCACAAACGTTCCGTGATGTGTTCGTACCATTTGTTACAAATTTTAAACTGCAAATTCTGAACACAGAGCACCGGCGTTCCACTCACACTGGATGATACGTGGAAAGGAAGTCCGAACGGCGAAATGCTCGTGTCTGTCTCACGAAATCGCTACAGCTGAACACGGCGGTTATTTGTACGGTGGTTTGCTGTGCGGTTTATACTCGTAATACTTTGGTTTGAGACACGTAAGAAAGGCGGTTTGATTTCCGTACCAAGTCGGTTACAAATTCCCTTCTACGTACCGTGTTTCGCTTGACAGATGTTTGATCTACGTATAACTTCGTATACACAGTGCTGCTGTCGGTATCGCTTCCAGACGTACAATGCCGGCATCGTGGATCGCATTCAATTCTCTCGATTAGTATCCAGTGGGGATCGAAGAGCACGCATCTTTACGTAGTAGGGCCCCGCTCACCACCTACTCCGTGTCCGATTCTTCAGAAGGATTACGCGTATCGGGGAACTAACGTGGTGAGAAAGCTGTTACGATTACGACATACTACCACTGTTCTGTGAATCTTCGTATGTAACTGATATGGTTTTAAGCTGATGTTCCTATGCTTATGACTAGACTACGGATTTTTATCTAATTTCATGTTTCTGAAAATATAATGAAAAGAGTAAAATCTCGGTAGAAAATAATTTTCCTGCCAAGTATTGTGGAAAACGCTACGCTATGAGCATACTGTATTTTTTTTTAAATTGCAAGTATCCTGTGCAATTTTTCGCTTTCAAACAATTCCGCAGTCTGCTTATGACTGTATACATATATGAATACATATGTATTTCAGGATAGAAATTTCAAATGTATGTATATTTTGGTATATTTGTAATATAGAAGTGCATCGTATGAGAGAAATACAAAAATTCGAAGAAAAGATTATTTTTTCGCATAAAACGATTCCTAATTTTTTAACTATGGTGTGCCTTACTCCGTTTAGATGTTCCAGAACTCAGCGAATTCGTCGGCAAATCTAAATGGTCCCTGGAAAGTGAACGATTATTTTCTGGCAAGCTAGTGCGTATTGGTATTGCAGGCAATGCACAGATTTGTCAATACAATAGCTCGTTGTGCTAACTATGAATTATTCTTCAGCTTAACGATGGAACTCTGTGGCCATATTCGCAATATTAATTTTTCCAAGTTGGAGTTCATGGAATTTGGTTGTAAAAAAAAATGCTTCGATTTGTCGAGAAACGACACTACCAGTCCGCGGTACTGACCAATGATCTCGAGCAGACCGTCGATAGGACGATTCTGGAACAGTTACTAATGAGTGCCTTGCCGACTTGCATCGAAGGTAAAAATATGTTTTTAAATAATTTCTATGCTTTTCCTACTTATATTTATCATTTTTATTGTAATGTAAATTTTAGAGGGTTATATATGATAATCCAGTTCACTATTAACGCTAGAACTGTTGACGATCAAGATGTAACACTTGTACCAAGGAAATGAAAATGGCAGATTAACGAAAACAAACATAATTCAAAAGGCAAACTTTTATTCATATATTGTATAGAAAATTACAAAATTGCAGAGTTAAGTGAGTGTGTATTTACGAAGAGTATGAAGTGAATTTCATATAAAAATACGTTCACGTACAAACGATGTATTACCTTGATTACCAAAGCAGATTTCTTGCTGCTGGTCTGTCTGAGCACGAGTGACAACGTGGGCAGTGCATTGAAAGGCGTCGTCCTGATGATGATGTTGCTCATACTGCTGTAGCTTCACGCTTACGCAGGCGACGCAGCCGAGACTCGATCAGGAGAGATCGCACAAACCATCTGCAATTCGCCGTGGTATCAACCTCGAGAGGACACTTCGCAAGATACTCACAATGAATCGTGGGAGCTTGTCATGTCACGTGACAGAAGAGAAATTCTTTTCGATGAATACGTTCACTTTCAAAGAAATACGACAGACACCAGACTTCTTATTTGTCCGTTTTGAAAGTAACGCGAGACACATGAAGACCATTTGATCACGAGTGATATGTTTTCCTTTCGACATTCTCTGTGCATTGCTAGTATCGCACAGGCGCTATTATTGTAATTCGATGAGGAAGAACGAAGTTTTCTCTAACCTATGACTCAAACTTTCATAAACATACTTGTGCACGAAGCTTGCTATATATTATTACACATGAGTGTACAACGGCTCGGATCAGTATGTGTGAATAAATAAGAAATTTTCCAGGGTGCACTTTTAAGACAAACTGATTACAATCGTCCCATCGTTTGAGTTGAAAATAATCGATTGCAATTTACTCGTTTCAGTTCTTCTACTTCCCTTATAAAAAAATGGTATCTTCTTGTTATAAGAAAATAGATCTTCGTTCTTCCCGTTTCCTTATCGCTTACATATCGCTGGAACCCTATTCTGATATTTAGCTGAGAAAGTTGAATATTCTTTGATAATACATTCCAATTTTCGAAACGCATGATCTTCTTAAGAATTTATCATATAAGCTGGATATTATCTACAAATACAGATCAATATTTAAAACGAATGGTGCTGTTCGATGGAAACCGCGGTATTACCCGTACAGAAGAACAACAATAAAGTATTCATCTACGAAGTAACTCCACTTTCTCACTACAATTTTCATGGAAATGTAGCAGAAGTGGTAACTTACTGGACGGTGGATAATAGAGCAATTACAATAGAATAAAAGATAAACCGAGAAATAAAAACACAATTCGTAAACATGTGCGAAGAAGGAAAGGGAAGGTACTCACGATTGCGTGGAGTTATTTGTCAATCTTCGTCCAGTCAGGATGAAAACGTCGACGAGTAAGGACTTCGCTTACGCGATGACTCCGTTGAAGATCTTGTCATGGCCTGTAGGTACCTGGCCTCTTCAAGACTACGATGTCTTTTCCGCTATACGTGCCACAATAGCGACTTTTTTCTTGGTATGAAACTCATACTATTATTTTGTTGCAAAGTTAACATGTGTGTTATCCACACGAGAACAAGCATGAATGGACAAATAGGTGAAACTAGTTCCAGAGTTATATGAAGTTAAATTTTATATATCATAGTATACACAAAGATTATTTGAAAAATAGTTGAAATGATATTTTCATTTTTACATAATCGAACTGTGTTTTTTGAAAATACATACATACATATTTCCACCATCTATCAATTGATTTTTTTCCAAATATGTTAAATGTGCTTTCTAAAAGGTCCGCATTGATTCGCACCACTCTTTGTGCTCATTATTGTTCTTTTTCTTGAGAAATAAATATTTCTATAAATTAGGATTAGAACATTTTAGAGAAATTTAGGGCAAAGAAATTGTGTAAACAATAGAGAATTCAAAGATAGATTGAAATAGCCAATGTTTCCAACTTCATTGATTTTTTTATCTCAAAATTTGTGCACTTAATCGATACAGTTTCCGAACAACTTCATTTGGCGCGTTTAAAGATTGTCGTTCTTTTGTAGCTACTAATGGTAACGGTCGTGCAATCGGAGATGTACTTAGACAATAGCGACGCCGAGAAAAATTTGGATGGACTAGTACTTGTTACCTGCGGCAGTTTGGCAGCGTCAAAGATTATACAGTTTCGTATTCGGCCTGCTGCCCTTATCTCAAATTTTACGTCCGCGGTTGAGGATTATAAGGAATTGCGAGACGAAGAGAAGCGACTGATAATGCGAAAACACGCTTATATGGCCAGAGTGGCCAGTGCCAGTGTGATATGTTTCGCGTATTTCAGCTCGATTCTTTTCATAACTGTGCCTATGCTGGCTGAAGAGGAAGAGAAAGATATAGTTAACGTAACGGAGGAAAGTACAACGGAGTATCCTTTACCTTCCGAAAATGTAATGGCAGTTATAAAAATGCCGGATAATTTGCATTTCATTGTTTTTATCGTCGAGTACTTGATGCTGCTATTCCTGAGTACTGGAAATATAGGTAATTAATCGTCCTGTTATACGAATCGGTCAATATCAGAAGCCATGCTAATCAACTTCATAAATTGAGATGTAGAGACGAATGATAAGTTCGAGCATAATTTATCGAAAGGTAATTTGCAATTACAATTCCTTTGCTTATGACGATAGAAAAAGGAAGTATTGGACGATGATTTCGAGGGACACATGATCTGAAATAAATAATTTTCTTATAAGTAATTGTGTGACAGAAATACAATGATCAACCTCATTTTCTGATCAAAATGCTGATGGTATACGACATCTTTTTTTACTTATATTGATCCATTACAATAATCTCCTAAAACTTGATGTACGAATTTACACCACTTGACTTATACATATAGATGTGACACATTACAACAAATCAAAGAATATGGTGAAAAAATTTTACTATTGGACTTGAACCTCGTGTGTACGTAGCGTGTGTTTGACATGTGGATTAATATTCATTTAATGTACGTTCAAAATAGTGTTTAAAAAGATCAACTACGAAAGCAGTGTTTAAAACGATTAAAACGATAAATGAGTAACTCTAAATACGATTATTACACTATCCGGCCTGCAATTTTTGTTGTTAAAATGTAGAACATCAACTATTCGTTTTGAGCGATGATATTAAAAATTTGAAGCAGAATGGAATTGATTAGTCTGGGATCTGAATGGCCTAAAATACCTATACATGCTCATAGTAGGACAAAAAATTCATTTATTTATATTGAAATGTGAATTAGGCAGCGATTCGTTGTTCTTCGGTATCATTTTTCACCTGTGCGGTCAGGTAGAAATTCTGAGGCTTGAGTTCAATAGGTTGAACAACGAGAACGAAAAAGCAATGGAACATTTCATCTCATTAACCAAGAGGCATATTTACTTGCTGAAGTTAGCCAAAATGCTGAGCGAGACCATCAGCTCCATCTTGATTGTGCAACTATTCACGAGTTGTATACTTATTTGTACAAGCGGTAAACATTCTTACCTCACTCGATAAAATGACGCGAAGCACAATGGCATAAGTTTATTTAAATTTAATTAATGTATTATGATGATTTGCATCTGTTTTTAGGTCTTCAATTTATTATCGCTCTGAGCGTTGGAAACATCGTCATGACGATAAAGTCATTTATAGTATCGAGCACGTTACTGTTGCAATTATTTGCATACAGCTACGTGGGCGAATACTTAAAGCGTCAGATGGAAGCCGTCGGTAACTCGGTGTATTTCTGTAGCTGGTACGATATACCGAAATGTGTGGCAAAAGATATTATCTATGTCATTATGAGAACTCAAGATCCAGTTTTCTTGAAAGCTGGAAAATTCTTCGTAGTCAATATGGAAACATATATGAGTATTATAAAAACTTCTATGTCGTATCTTTCAGTTCTCCGAGTGATGGTAACTACTTGAGATCTTGTGTAATATATATGTAATTCTACGAAGCTATATTATTATAGCAAAGCACAATAAAGTATTTAATATTATATTTTTGATGATTCAATATTCATTTTAAATTCTCGAAATCAAATTAATCGAGTATGCGCAGTAAATCGTTTCAGTGGCTCTTTATAATCAATAATTCGTGCAGTCGCCGACAGATGGTTCTGCATAGTTTATATATCATTCTGTGATTACGTGTTGAAAACATTTGAAATATACATAAATTTAAATATAGAATGTAATTTAATTATTAGATGGTTTTAGATGATTATATGATTCAACGTGAGATAGCGTTACGATATCGTTTTATAATGGATTGACCGTATGTTGATTAAATGGTCAGATAATGTTAACCTCAAAAGAAGGGTTACATGTTTTTATACAACAGGAAGGTGTATTTATGTAAAAGAATTACTTCTTTTGTAAAATGTCACGCCGCCTGAATAACAAACAAAAATTAAAATCACTTTTACAAGTGACTGCCACTGCAACTATGTTTTATGGTGGCTTTTGCATTTACCAGGGCAATGAGATGTTTTATAACAGATTTATCATGCCGCTTGCAAGGTTTGTAAATCCTGAAGTTGCACACAATACAGCAGTAAAGATCTTGAAATGGGGTCTTTTATCTGCAAAAAATACAAATGATCCTGCTTCCTTAACTGTTGATGTTTGGGGCATGAAATTTAAGAACCCATTAGGAATGGCAGCTGGTTTTGACAAACAAGGAGAAGCAATAGAGGGTTTGCACAAAATAGGATTTAGCTTTGTAGAAATAGGTAAATACTATTCATATGTTATTAACGATTCTCAATTGATCTATATTATACTGAAATTTTTATTAAAAGGATCAGTTACACCGAAACCACAGGCTGGCAACTTAAGACCAAGAGTATTCAGGTTGTCAGAAGACAATGCAATTGTTAACCGATATGGTTTCAATAGCGAAGGTCATGAAGTGGTTTGGGAACGCTTGCAAAGACTGAAGAAGAATCAGAACTTTGATGGTATTGTTGGAGTTAATTTAGGTAAAAATAAAACATCAGACAATGCTGCACAAGATTATATAGATGGAATAAAGAAATTCGCAGATGTGGCAGATTACTTTGTAATTAACATATCTAGTCCTAATACTCCTGGATTAAGAACGTTGCAGAATAAAAAAGAGTTGGAAGACTTGTTAATAAAAATAAACAATGTCAGACAATCCATACAATGCAAACAACCATTGCTGTTGAAACTGGCTCCAGATTTATCTGATTCTGAGAAACAGGATATCGCGGATGTAATAATTCAACAATCATCGAGTGTGGATGGCTTGATATTGTGTAATACAACAGTTACACGAAATAATTTAGTGAGTCCTCTTAAAGAGGAAACTGGAGGGCTTAGTGGAGCTCCTTTGGCTGACATGTCTACAGCAATGATTTCGGATATGTACAAACGAACGAAAGGTACCATTCCTATTATTGGAGTTGGTGGAATATTTACTGGAGAGGATGCTTATAACAAAATCAAAGCTGGCGCTTCTTTGGTACAAGTCTATACATCGTTTACGTACCGAGGGCCACCAGTTATTGGAAAAATTAAACGAGAATTGGATGATATACTCAAAAAAGACGGTCTACAGTCTATTAAAGATGCAATTGGAAAAGATGCGAATAGTAGATGAGTAGTTTAACTTTGTAACTTGTTAGTTTTGTAATGTTAAATTAGTATATTAAAAATATGTATACTTTATGCAAACAATATTATTTTTTTAATGTTTAATTGTTACAGTTCCCATTTTAAAAATCATGTATATCCTGATACATGATATTGACAATAAAACAACGTCTATGATACACGGCATGCTATCTTCTCTCATTGATTCTTTGTGTAACATTTATTTAAGTAACTGAGTTATACAAACATTTTCATTTTAATTTATGTTTTTTGTACAATTATTTAGTACATCTATTTAAAAGCATTAAAATACGTCTGTTGTACCTGATACGTTACAACTAATATATTTTGTTTTACGACCTGTGTTCAGGTCTTACGTATGCTATGATTAATACTCACTGGTAATGTCTTCTTTGCATGATATATTTATGATTAAAAAATGTCGAGCCATTTGGAAATAGTTTTTCATTCGAACATTTTAATATTCGTGTACTTTAAAATCAGAATAAATAATGATAAAATGATTAAATTATTACAATAACTACGAATATTGTTCTAATATACATCTTTTTACTCACAGTTACTCCTTAAAATCAATGTTTAGTACCATTGTCTCTAACGATTCGCACTAACTTTGCTACACGATCACAATTAATATAAACATAAGTCGTGTAGCTCTAAATTAATGAAATCTACGCGAGCATAACCACTAAGCTAGAAGCAACGGAAGATCGATAAAGAATAGATCGTTGTCAGGTTGATCGGCAATCCTTATACGTATTACATTTTCAGGTACACAGTTAAGATAACATTCGAAATGTCTCGATATTAAACGTTAATGTAGACCAAGATTTCCTCCCAGGCCCTGTTCTTTCCTCCACTGAGCTAATCGGATAGCATACCAAGCCTAGAAGAAATATTAAATCTTCAGCCATGATTTTTCTTGTTTAACAATATTATCAAAACACAATAGAGCTTCTTATATCTGAATTAATAGAGAGAAAGATGTCCAAATGATAGAATTTTTTTTATATTGAAATTTATTTATTAATTAATTAGAGATAAAGAAAATTATTTATCTGCTTCAATATTTAAGAATTATCGTAGAAAAAGACCTGTTAATAACAAATATTCTACACAGTAAGTTTCAATAATAAAGTTTCAATATGTATCAGAATACTCGTATAAAGAAATTCTACTGTATTCTTTCTTTTCTTTTCTTTTTCTGTTTGATTTTAATGTTACTTCAACATCAAAGATTATTAAACCTATTACTAGGAGATCACGGATTTTTATATAAATATATGCATGTATGGACACAATTAAAGAAATAGAAATTAAATAGAAATTCTTTCTACTTAAAGATTACAGTAAGTTTTCTCCTATAGGTATATCTTATATTTTTGCATATTATATGCATTTTGCACATTTTTGCATCTACAAATTTTGCATAAATACGTAAAAATCCGCAGTCTAGTCATTAGCAACGTCGTACAATTGTTCGTTTATATATCACAATTTTTGGCACAGTTTGCATGTGAATAGAAATTATGTGAGATTTATCAAGTTTTCCTCTGAACATCTATTGTATTTCTTTTTAGAAGGAATAAAGAACTGTAAGAACCTCAACATCGGATTCTGAGAGTCCAGTTTCGGCTGCCAAAAGGACGATATCCGCCGCATGAGGTGCCCTGGGCCATCTATTGAACTGTTCTTGGAGGACAGCTTCTTGATCCGCTGTCAGACGGATCACTCGAGCATCGGATGCTCTGCTCGGATATTGTGGCGAAGCTGATCTTAACATCTTGCCTGTAAAGAAAAAAGTCGTTCATTCGCAAGCGTTTAAACACAAGGCTGTCGAGGTAAGGCTGTTAAGAGAAAAATTGTGACAATTATCGCGACAAAAGACGCGTGAATCAGCGCGACGCATCGTGAATATATTGTAGGTCTTGAATATTCCCTTTTATGGTGAAGAGAACACACGCGCTGATACGCCTTAAAATATTAATCAAATAAAGTAATTTCACCCGCATCTTAATGAATCTGTATAAATATTCTCAGTTCTTTCGATAACTGACCTTTCAATTAACAATATGATATATAAATTTGTTCCTCAGTTTGAACCGACCACTGGGTAGATCGATTTTCGTTACATAACTGCGTCTCGTATTATCATTAATTCGCCAGTTATATTACGAAGGTGTGGTAATCGTAATAGTTGTATAATAACACTGGTATTACATAAACATGCGTCTGTTGTTTTGTATCTGTCACGCTATTATGGTGCAAGAACACGCGAATCGCTTAACGCGCATTAATTCCATATTAGCCTGTTTTAACAAGGCGACCTTTAAGCAGAAACTACTATAATAAACGCTAGAACCAGAGTGGTGAAAATGACCAATTTCTCGCGTTTCCTATATTATTTCTAATTATTACGTCTACGAAGTTTGATAATTCATTTCTATATCTCTAAGATTTGAAATTGATTCGCCAGAAATTTAAAGAATAGCACGATTTACGGGTTAAGAAAAATGTAACGACGCTTAAGAAGATAGAAAATCCACAAATAAAAGAACTACATACATATGTATTATGTCGAAGAACTTGACCAACTGGTGTGACAAGTTAATTCTTTTTTGGTTAACAGACTAAAAAGCTTAAAAAGTCGACGGAACAACATAGTCTCTGGCTAAATTCAGAGAAATCTTGTTACCACGAGATTTAACAGCTGCGAAATCCACGTGTTGGGGAGTAAAACGAGCAACGAGAATAGCGTGACATTGACCCAACGTCAGGGACTCCATGCTTTTGGATACATTTCAAAACCAGGTTACATAGGAACGAGAATAACTACTGTTTCTTCTCTGACGACGTTTTAATCGCTTTTTGTTGTATCTTTCCTCGTAATATTCCTTCTGGGAGACTTCGCGAATTCTTTGATGGTAAGTTCCATGCAAACGAGCGATATTTTTACGCGCGTATCATAGTATTAGCGAATAGAGGGTAACGCAAATGTAGCGAACAAAATAACGCTCGTCGCTAGATATGTGACAATCGTGTAGATATAAGTAAATAAATAAATATATCTATATGTAATATATACAAAACATTATTCAACCACAATTTTTATCATTTGCTGTTTAATAGGTCACACAAACTTTACCCACGTCCATCCAAGTACGAAAGGAACTTCGAAGAAATGTGATATTTGACAACACAAGAACCGCTGTGAAACTAATCAATATTAATTGATTGTCGAAAGACCCAAGCAACTTTACATCGACGATAAATAAGAAGGAAGTAATAAAGGAAACATCTTTTAAAGTTCCTAAATGACATAAATTTTCTTCAACCAATCCAAACGTAGCGAGGCAACAGTCTACGTGGTAATTGACATCTGTTGCACATAATATGCTCATTATAACAATACGTATCTATGATTACCCAATTGCAGGCTACTCTAATATAATATTTAACAAGCCTATGTAATGCAACTGTATACTGTGACAGTCGCTGATAAGTATGTAATTCATCTATTTTGAGAATATAATTAAAAAAGGTAGAACCTCGGTACTACCAGGTAAGTGCTCTTACCTATCAAGTATTACAGAAATTACAATGTGCATTCTTTGTAATTTTGCACTTTCCAGTTTCTTATGAATGCATAAAAATCCGCAATCTACTAATAACTCTCAGAAGTGGCTGCGATTATAAATAAATAAGATAAAATGAAAAAAGAAGAACTTGTTTACATTGGACCAAAATGTTTGACCACTTACTGGGCTCGCTGAATCTCACTCTATGCGTCGATTTCTTAGCATCGTCGTGGTCCGAATAAACCGTGTGTTTCTCGCACAAATAGCACTTCCTTTCGTAAAAGTAAGACTGAAGCGACTTAGGTACGCTCATTTTCGCGAATGGATGTCGTCCTAACCGATAGAAGATCAAACGTCTCTGCGCACGGTTCTCGCGCGACTGATTTCTACCTCCTTTTGTCGCAACTGATTTTGCTCGCGTAGCAATATAAAAATGTTAATCAATGCGTACATGTAGGAAAGGAATAGCCTTGATAGGATGCACGAACCTAACGGAAGCCTCAACAAAGTTCCTTGCCAAAATATTTAATTATACGATTCTGCTTCCGGTTCTGGTTCTGAATCACTGGTCCATTAAGCTGTAAAGCATTTGGCCGCTTATTCGCGCCATGTAATTGATAAAACATCTCGTTATTCTATATTTAAATCGCCACTTTGCCACGGTAGCACAACAGCTCAAAATAGGTAGAGAATCATTTTCCATGTCACACTTTGATTTTTATATACGTTGCTTGAATGTGTACATTTTTCTAATGACTGTTTCAGGTTTCTACTTTCCAACTACGAAGAACATAAACCCGCCAAGAAAAGAAATTCCTCGTAAATCGACAAAAGCTTTTGTAGCTTCGGTATAAAGACAGTAAATATACAACTAACTTATCAACTTCTTTTACGACATTTACTGTACAAAAGATAAAATTTAATTTTTATATTAGCAATGCAAAAAATCTGGAGAATAAAGAGATAATTATTTACTAAATCATTTGTTCGTAACTTATTCAGTGAAGTTTCGTGCTCGTTATCATTATTTCGTAATACTCTAAATAATACAATTTTATTTGACGGATTCCAAATATTTCAACGTACCTATCTTGAAAAATGAAGAGATTCTTGGCAGAACATTTTAATTAAGGATGACAGTATTGGATTCCTGCGTAATTCTGTTTGTTCGATTGACGCAATAAAACTGTTCATACTAGCAACTCACTAATTGTTTCGAACAGTGTACCTAGATACACAGAATGTCTCACTATCGTTTGTCACGTGTAAGTGTTACAGGTCGAACGCTGCTAAAGTCAGGCCTCAAACGTACTTTCTCTTCTGGATTAGGCGATCCTGTTCTCCAAAGAGAGTAAGTCGAGGATTCGCGATCCGCACAGGCTGATAAGCAACCGGAGAGACAATTTCGCGTTTAAAAGGCGTGCCGTGACATTTCTGTAACGCGTATTTGTCGTTTCATGGTGCGTAGGTGGCGAGTAAATGCCTTGAGCTGTATGTTTATGGAGCAGCTCTTTGGAATGTTAAACTTGACCCACAGATTGGATAGCATGCCAAGTAAACAGGCACGGACGAAGCAATCGAGGACAGTTTCCGATTGAAAAGGCGATCTTAAAATCAGAAGCGTCTATTCATCGATCTGTAACGTGTTTGTGGTTTTGGCGGGCGTCACGCGTGATTCGAAAACGCGTTTTATGTGTCGAAGAAAAAGGCTGCTGTTCGTTCGAGAAAGCGTGAAATGGAAATTAGCTGTGACAGGATCACCTATTTACGGTGATACATGAAAGTATCTGAACGTTTGCCGTAGAATATTTTTATAAACGTGGTAAAACTTTGTTTATAATCAATTCTTTTCCGTCGAACAAAATTTTAATCAACGAATCGAATCCGCTTATAGTCGTCCATCTTATTTCATACTTTACCAATACGATCACGACAGTCGTGTCATTACATAGTATTAATAAAATGTTTGAATGTTTTGTGCAATGCAGATAATATATTTATAGAAGGTTTCTATATCTGTTTAAATATCTTTACGAGTCTCTTTAGTTACAAATCAGTGTACAGTGGACTGTTTTCAATGTCCGCGTACAATTCACGGAATTTTCCAGGAGTGCAGTAAACAGGCAAGTCTTCTTCGGAGAACTGTAGCAGATCTAGCAAATTTTCCTCTATTTCTTGCTGATACACCGAGCCAGCGAATCTCGATTGGATGGTTTGACGATCGTCGTCTTGTATCTAAGAAGATTAAGCGACATTTGACACGATCCGAAACGAAAAATCAAACTTTTTATCTCATAAATAGACTGCGTATCATTCTGTCATTATGCGAAAAAAGGTATTAGAGGGGCGTGGTGAAAAGAAATGATTAATCTAAATGATACTTTCACTTTAACTTTCAATTTGCTGGAACTTATATAGTATGAAAGATAAGGAAAGACGTGACCTTCTACGTCGATATACAAATTATACAAAAATACTGATTTGCATAAAAATCCGCAGGCTGCTTATAAATTCTTGACTCACCGCATTCCAGTTGGATTGTACTAGTGCACGCACGCAATCGTCAACTAATGATTGTCCAGGAATTGCCTATCGCGAGAAAAATTTATTCGTCGTTCGCTTCTCGAATGGATTATTTTCAATGTTCGTTTCTCTTACCGTTTTCGACAAGAGCGTAGCACGGTTCTCCACTCGAAGACACTCGAATCTATCGTAGAAGATCGCCATGGCCCATGGTTCCCGGAAGTACGCGTAAAAGTCCGAGATCAACGACTTCTATATCACGGTGACAGATATAATTATTTTCTAGATCTTTCATTCTCGGTTTTACGTCATAGAAAAGCGAAAAACGATTTACTTCGAAACGTGTTTTAAGCTCGTTCAGTAAGCTCTCGTGTTTTCCGTATAACGCGACCATATGACGCACTTCAAAATCCTAAAATATTGGCGGATTATTACGCATACACTGAAATCATTAAAAAAGCAAAGTCTCTCTACCTTCTTGTTGAAACACGTTACTGTTTCTATCATGTCAAACCGATTCAGTTGTATGCGGAAGTAGCCAATTTCTGATGTACACGAGCCTGTTATCAGCACTTGACCCTAAATACGATCGCTTAAACGAATTTCCTCGCGAAACGTAGCGAAACCACAATGAAAACTCACGTAAACGTTGTAATGAATCGTAGGTTTGCGTAACATGGATTTCCCAGACTTGCCGACGTGAAGGTAGCGATAACCACCGGGTAAAGTACAGGCCACGATTTTCGGTGATCGAAACACGACTATCGGCTGATCTTCCTTGCTCTTCAACTGTACGACCGATGTCTCGCTGCCTCGATGTTCATTTTCGATGACCGATCGAAGAATCTTCGCTAGCTATCAGATATTAATGAACTTCGTGAAGCTAAAAGACTCGCAGATTTGAAAATTTCAATCATCTTGCGGAACTGAATTAATATTATTAGCAAAATTGTGTAAATCACAAGTTACAAGTTATCAGTGTTAAACCTTTATACCTGGAAGTATTTTAACGTTCTTATCCATCAATTTGGTTATTAAGAAATTACGAAGAAAAAGTTACAGTTACCTGCATATTTGTCTGTTTTGAAATATTAACTTTCATTAAAACTCGTAAGATCATAAAAGAAAAGTTTATAGCCAATAAACCGCAATATTTATGAATCGTGCAAGGACGTTTTGGTCTACTAACTTTCTCGCCGATCTCTATACTATTAAAGTATATATGTTGCCAGGCTTCGAGGTAGAATCTTCTACAATACTTAGTTATGCTACCAGCAGCAAAGATCGATGGATCGTTTGTCCTTAATTCCGTGTCTATGACCAGCTGGCCGTCGAACATGAGTCCAGACCTACAGATCGCTGAAAAGGATCGAACGCATTGGTGAATCATAGTTAGCGGTCGTGAACAGAATTATGAACTTCGTTGACGTAGAAATTTGGCAATCACCCAAAAATATCCTCATGTCGATGGTCTTCTCGCGAAAATTTAGAAAGGCGTCGCAATCCAACGTTCTGGTTTTACCTCTCAGGCGGATAACGATCGCTTCTATCATTCTTCCTTGTGGCAAACTTTTTACGTGCCAATCGATCAATTCCCAACCCACGAGCACCTCGATATTATTCTTCGAAATCGACTTCATCACTTCTGCGTACACCTTCGATAGCCACATGTTTCTTTATATATTAAGCAATATGTTTTTCAAATTTCTATGTAAAAGAACTAAGTTACATCGAGATTCTAAAAATGCTTAGTTTAAAAGATATTCCGATATTAATTAAAGATGAACATTCTTTTCGTAATAGAATAAGGTTGTTGGTATCAGTAAACGTATAAATATTGTATATCAGTAACAGAATAGTTGTTCAGTGTTGTACAGTGCAGTCGTAAAGTGTCGTTGGAACGATTATAGAAAGACAAATCTAATTCGCGTGCTTTTTGTACTTCGCAATCGTCGAAGAAGATATTTTCGTAGGATGTACACTTTTGCAATGGCGGTTGGATCAGTGTGATCCAAGAACCCTTAACTCCAAATTCGAGCAATCCTTGAAGGGCGCAATAACAATCGATGTTGTGTCCATAAAAAATAATCTTCCCTAGAAAAATGTCGTGTATTAATGTTTGATTTCTTCTTTCGTAAAATCTGATCGAACGACTAACTTTCGCGTTCCAATTTATTCGTCAACTCTTCGATCTTCTCTAAACAGATAGCCGCCTCTGTATCGTCATTGAGCGTCAAACAGTTCCAAGGTGTTTCGTGCTGTAAAAATTCTCTAGGCGAGGGAAAAATAATTGTTGATATTCGTTCTAATTTCTAGAGCTTTATCTCTTTGGTTTACCCTTTTTTCTGCTCGTCCAATTCATCTTGAAATTGAGGACGCTGATACTGCATTCCACAGGTTAAGATGAGATAATCGTATGTAATGTTTCCTTGATTCATCACAGTTACGTATTTCTCTTTCCTGTTAGGCACAATACAATCGGCCACGAGAATATTTGTGTCATTATAGAAAACATTTGAAGAAATTTCATTAACACTGTAATGTAGATCGCGAATGTTTATGAAAGTTCATATTTTCATGAAGATAATTAGAAAAATGGAATCTAGGTAGAAAACTTTTTTTACTTATTAGATACTATAACGAGTGTTACACTCGACATGCTTGCGTATTATAATACGTGCATTCTGTACATATTTGCACCTTCCAATTTCCCATAAACGCATCTCTGCGATGTTTTTATTTCTCTGTTTTTCCATACCTTTGAATCGACGTCACTGTTCCATATACAATACTAATTCGATAACGTGCCCCAATCAGCCGACGATACCTCGGACAATATCGGCCTTTGAAGGGTAGCAAATGCGCGCACGTTTCGTCTTCGTCCTCGAAAGGTAAGCCGTGTGGTGATATCAGAGTGATATTCGCGAATCGTACGAAGCTTTGTCTAAATTTAAGAAAACAGATTTTGTCGTTCACCTTTAGAGTTCCTTCAGTTTTTAATTCAGTTTTACCCAAAAATAAGATGTTCTAAGAATGCAACGGCACAATCTGAGGCGCCCACCACAACCACCCTCGATTCGATAATCGGTTTTGGTATCAATGCGATCCTTGGTGACGTCATGAAAAGCGAAAAACGTTCAGTTCGTTTCATAGGCTCGTCAGTTTCCTCGAAACCATGATACTTGTATTCGATTCTTCGACGAGGCCTCACGGGAGCCATAGTGTTCAAGCATATCGTCAGAGGATGCGTACGAGTCTAAAATAGCAGTACGTCTCAGGATGAACTACAGGGTAAGTCAGAAAGGTGGTTACACGTTGTATCTCATGTCGTGCTGACACTTTTTGATTTACAGGGAACATGTGAATTGGAAGCAGGTGAAACAGAATGGCCTGCAAGATCTCCAGATTGTGTATCGATTGTGCATCAATCTGTAGCCTTTTTAAGTATTTAAAGAACAAGGTCTAGCCTAGAAAGCCAGAAATTGCAAAGAAATATAACTCAGCAAGAATTTTATACTATTTTTATAACTATGTTCCATAGTACAATGATGAATTTTTCAGGCTGATGTCAGTTGTATAAGGATCAACACCGAGAGCAGTTTCAACCAATAAAATAAATGTGGCAGATACCTTCGTATATTTGCAATACTTAGGAAAGCAAATGATACTATTCTATTCCTGGTAAGTCAAATAATATCAACAAGCCACGAAACTAAACGCGTATCCTCTTTCTGACTCTGTATTTGTTGCCCACCCGAAAGTCTTAGAAAAGTTACTGCATTTGCTCTAAAATTGGACGAGATCATGGCTGAATAACGCTGTAATAATTTATTTAACTTGACACTCTGTCGATACTGTTAAAATGTGAAATTAATATTAAGAAATACATGCAATTTAAAATTCATGAACTACAATAAAAGTTGGACCAAAATTTTATTAAAAATAGGATGTGTCCTAAGACTTTCGAGGGGAATGTAATTTTATCGTCGAATTTTACCAATGCACTCAACGCTGTTTCTGTAAGTCGATAATAAAGAACGATCATGCCACTAAAACGAGCGATCTCGCAGAAGAAGAAGGGCAGATGAATGGAGAAAACTGGCATCAGTATGAAATGTAGAATACGTCCATAAGCATCGCCAGGTATATTTTTCACTGCGATGTAATCTTCTATGTGATAACGTCGTCTAATATACGTGACTTCTTTCTCGACACTAATGAAATTTATATCATCGTTGATGGTCGTTCATCGAGATGTAAAAAATTTTCTAAAAAGCAGTCAACATCCTTCTAAGCTCACCAAAGTATTGCTACACCGATTATCCTGTCCTTCCATTGACAGACATAACACTGCATCTCTGACAGTTGTTTGTCCATCGCGATGTCAAAGTCTATTAAAACTTGTTCCGCTTTTGGAATATTCTGTAGAAGTTCTTGTACGTCGTCTCTGTCGGAAAGCTTAGCTTCTCGAAGCTTTATGTGACCCAGAAGAGCAGTACGATGCATTACATATAGCGTCATCGGATAATCCTTGTTGCACTTTAGTGGCACACGCTGGATCGTTTAAAAAAGCGTCAAGATATTGCTAACTTTTGTTAAGTTAATTCATTCGAGAATTGGCGTTTGAGTCGCGAGATAAAATTTAACAATACGCTGAATTTTAGTACTAACTTTTGTACTAAGAAGAGTTCATCATATGATAACTGTTATTTGGTTTTTATATTATTAGCGACAATAATATAGTTATTCTATATGTTCTATTACATTTATTCATTGCTCCTATTAAATATAAATCCCATGACTTCTTTATATTTCTTTTGTCCGGATAACGTTAGGATAACTTCAAGAATAATTTCTTGAAATATGTTAGTCTCGAATGTGTCAATAAGAAGTGTAATATACCACGAAATGTTGGAGGAGAGGAAAGTAAGGATGAGAGAAAGGCAGAAGGATCACGCAATAATCCAAGTCGGGAAAACACTCGAACGCGGCCTCCATGAAGTTCCTACTCCAGCGACGTTTTATTTCATCTTTCATCGCGAAAATTTCCAAAACGAATGCGTTAACATCGCCGTGATAAACAGGCTGCAAAGGGACATCGGTCTTGTCAAATACTGGGTCTCCGAAAGATTCACCAAAGGTAACGATAGATCTTCCTTTGTTGCAAAAATATGTCGCAATTGGTTTTGTTCCTCTTAAATAAAAATCGAACAAGAAGTCGAAATTCGTTGGGAACTCACGTGGTATCGTAAATAATGAGTCTGTGAACGCGTTGGTCATCAATTTTGCTCGATAATACGTGTCGAAATAATCGGCTATCGATTGCAGGTCACTGCCGAAGGTCATTATCGATGGATCAAACAGTTTTCTCGTAGGTGGTATCAGTTTCGTCGAATCATCGTTAGAAGCTACAGAAACTCTAGAGTCTGTGTCCTCGAAGCTTTCCATGCTCTCTTCCGGTGAAAGTTCCTCGGAGAATCTAATGCGGTGTGAATATATCTGACATAAATGCATCTGACAGATAAATCTACTCAAGACAAATAGATTTCAAGTTCTCATTTGAAGATGTTGGAAAGTTGTATTTCTTTCCTATTGCGTTTCTAAATTTCAAAATAACGATTGCTATATGTATACGCTATTACGTTTACAAGCATACACAAGCCAAGTGAAAGTAATTACATTGAACTAAAGTACAAATTAATAAATTAATCGTTAGGATTAAAAGCAGTATTTACTGCCTTGGTATGCAATTAAACTATAAATTTTAATCAAGTGGCAATAATATATTTTCTAATTCAGACGACGCAACGTGCGCGTCGATATCAGTGAGAAGAACTTCTCAAAAATTATTATTCTCCAGAATTAGTCGTCAGAAAGAATAAGTTACAAATTCGATGCATCCCACAACGAAGTACAATAAAAAATACTAACTCTTCCGTTGATTCCTCGAGAGACTTTCTCCAAAATATAGAGAAGAACGTCTTGCTGGCAGGCTGCATGCTTTGTCGGAGAAATTTGTCCTTTTCATGGATCTTTCTAAGACCATTGTACGGTCGCAGTTCGAAATTCTGATTGAGCGTATCTACATCTACGTTGCTATTGAGAAACATTACGCCAGTAGCAAAACCATCGTCATCCTCGGAAACGATCAATCGTCGACAGTTGTCAGGATTGCGAATCATCTCGCTGACGTAAAATTCTCCATAAAATTCTTTTACGAGGCTCGACTCCGCGTCGATGATCGCTACTATGTCGTCGTTATCCTCTTCTCTATTACGTGGGAAACAAAATGTTTCTATTTAGTGCGCTATTACGATGAGTCAGAGGTTACAGTGCTCCTTGAACTCGTTCATTTCTAATTATTTGTCTACATGCCATCGCGGAAATTCTATGTAAACAAACTGATCAATATACAGGGTAATCCTAAACTTGTGGTACATTCAGGAAGGGAGCGATTTGTTACGCGAAAGTGTCAAAAATATAAAATAAAATTTGTTCACGTGGTACTCCAATCTGAAAATTTGTTAACATTTCGTTGATGAAGCGCGTTTACTTGAAACAATGTTTTTGTTCTGAATAATAATTACGCGAATTCAGTTATATTTTTCATTTTAATTGTATTATTCGGGCTCCAAGTGTAACATGAATTTAAGACCGTGTATTTTCAACCTACTTTTGTACGAGGGATCAGCTCCTTCCTAACTATAGTACAATATCGGAATCACCATGTATAAATAGAAGGAACGATTCAGAAAGTCGCGTGAAACGCAACTCACACAGCACGTCGAATCTTGAGCCTGGGATTTTTTAGATGACGTTCGGTTATGTAAATTGACTGCACGGACGGCTTGTCGGCACAGTATTGCGGGATCCTGATCATCTGCTGTTCGAACACATCCGCGGCAGCTGGAAAATTAAAACCACCGGTGGTTTTGAGCCGCGTCTACCGAAAGATCCATTTTTAGGCTCACGTATAATAATCTGAGGAGGAACCACGAGAATCACGTGCTGTAAACACGACGTGATATCGAAGAGTCCTGTCAGTAGGTCTGCGAAGAAGTTGCCAGTATATCGTTTGTCCCAGACGAGGATATGTATAAACATCGCGTTTCCTTCTGTCACATCTTCGATCCTTTATCAAACGAATCGTAGATAAGAGGAGCATTTTACCTTTCTCTTTTTAATATTCGCGTTAAACGAACAACGATCAGTGCTGCATTTAACGGGTTAATGAAATTTATGTTCGACAGAAATAGTTTCCATTACTTATACAATCTGTACAACCAAGTCAGCCAATCATCTGGAGTCACCGACGGCACGTTCGGATAATTGCAAAGGCATATGCCCGAAACGATTTCACACTTTTCGTTACACTGCACCATCGATAGACAACTCGCCTCGCTGCAAACCAACGTTTCCTGTTATCATGCTGCGAAATTGTCAGACGATTGCCTAGTTAATTGAATACAAGATGCGTTCGAGGTCCACGTCTCCAAAAATTTCATACGTCTCCGGACGTATGAGTTGCTCGAGATTAGGCAGATCGGCGTGCTCCATTAGTCTGACACCGAAAATCTTTGTCGCTGCATCCAGACTTTTCCTTCCGCGGAAATATACCTCTGGATCGCCCAGCCATATACTCAACATTTTTCTTCTTTCATAACCGTGCTAATCTCAGCGAACCGAAATTTATCGCTGGACTTTCGATTCCCGATCGAACTACAGAATACTATAGTAAATGTTGCGTGACTGATTTCAGGGTTGAAACGATCACTTGCACTTATATGAGTATGTACTAATCACCGCTGGTGCAACTGCCAATAATTGAGGAAAAAACCGATCGATTGAAATCATTGGATGACAGATAATCATGGGAAAAGTGAAACTCTCTCTCTATATGCGCCCATCGAGGCGACCGACTTTAATGCTCGCAAAAAAGGTAATAACGAAACTCCTCGAACGATTTAAACGGTGGGGCAAAGTAATTGCTTCGCGTTCTCTTCGCTGTTCCCTTCTTACTCCGCTTTCTTCTCGAGTATTAAGCTCCATCCACAACAACGTCAGCCTGTTTCAAAGCGGAAATAACGAAGCGAAAACGTTGCAGACTACACCTTTAAAAGTATCGAAGAAACTTAGGAAAAAGTATCGAAAGATTTGCGCGCTGTTAGTTGACAATTTCAACGATAGAATTTCTTTCTTCTTGCGGTCTGCCGCAAGACACATCGCGGAAGCTATTTACGTTGCACTTGGTGCTGGCACGTGCGCGCTCCACGATGCAATCGACAATAACAGACACGATCGTTACGGTATGCTGCATCGGTGCACTTTTTTTCGTTAGCCTTCGCCGCCGTTCCGCCATATCAAAGTCTTCCCTTGCGTCTCTCGCTTTTTAGACTTCAAAGTAATCGTATCGAATCGATTTATTTTGCTACCGGCTATTTATTTTTTCTTATCGCTTCGATGGAAAGCAATCGATTCAAGACTTTACCAAGGACTTGCTGCATTTACGAATACCTGGCTAACGACGTGGCGTCATGCAACTTCGTGTCACGATACGCAGCGCGAAAACGCGCACCTGGCTCCAATGTTTTGGCAGTAAAGCTGTTCCTCTTTTAAAGAACCTACTTTCGGTTCCGATGTCTATAATTCGTTCAAAGATACTCTGTATTCGAATTACGAGGATTCATCAAATATATCCTATATTCGACTGTTCTACCTCTACTGACTGCGAACGTTCGTTCAAAGCAGTTAAGAGTAATTGCACCTAACTCGAACGGATGAAATTGTAGACGAAAAGCATGAGCGTATGTGCGCATAACGATCTGTTATCGTTACCAGAGGAAAAGGCTTCTTCCGCTGACTTGAGCAACGTTGCTGACAGAAACCTCTTCTCCGTAAGTTTCTAATTAGCTCTTGGGAGATCCGCCGACTGATTACAGGCCGTGAGATCGTCCCGTTGCCGAAGAAGAGGCGGCTCGCAGTCGCCCCGTCGTGTACAGAGAACGAGCTTTTATTAATAACTGCAAGAAACGCGGAAGCACTAGCCAATGATCGTGACTTTTTGTTCAACCACGCTGATATTATGTCTTTCACTTTTCTATCAGTCTCCACTTCCCCTGATATATAACGAAGAAACTCTTAGAAAGATATTTCGATGCATAGCTAAATCATCGGAGACGATGTTTATTCTGTTTGAGAAGTAACGCGCAATATGGACCATTGAACGCGCAACGGTTCGTAACGGGTTACGTCAGACCAACCACCGTACGAATTTCCGACTTGCGAAACGCGACTCGTAGCTGCTTTACTTTTACTTCGCCAATGTTCCCACAATTCTTCGCGGTTAGCCAGCAAACTCTCGAAGCGAAGCAAATGTTGCATTTCTGCTGCGATAAAAATGGGATCGAAGTTGTTTCGCTGGTGCGACAGGTACGAGGATGTTTCGTATCATTGTCGTTAGAACATCTCGCGAAATTTCATTCGGAAGATTTTGGGAATCACGTGATTAGTCGTTTTCTAACGATACCTTGCACAAACGCAGCACATGTTGCGTCATTAGTCGGCTTATCTATACTCAGGTATCATAAGTTAATTAACGCGTTCGATAGAGTATACTAGAAGGTATTGGGTCGATGCGAATTTCATTTGCGGAGTACGTTGAAAACTACGCTGTACTCTGATTCTCTTTTTAACAAGTTTTACAGCAATGTGAAATAAATTTTTCACTGTACATGCTAGAAACGATATCTAAAAGAATTTTGGCTAATATTAGATGTGAAAGCAAAATAGGACAGCAGATAAACAGTTATTTAAACACTTCTATACGATTATATATTAGTTAAAATCCTTCAACATATCTTACTAAAAATTCCTTAAATAAATGTTCAAATAACGGATGGTTTAGTGGCGAATAGTAGCACAATATTTCCCGCCACAACATGTTGAAAAAACGATATCACCAACGCTAAAGAAACGAATAATGTAGAACACGCTACATGATTTCGACATGAAGCTTCATCAATTATATACACGCACCGGTATGAATTTGTAAGCTTAAAGAGAAATTATTCTAACTTACCTGTTGCTCGTCTACTGTTGATTCGTTGTATCACCTCAGAACGTGCCAGGGAATGAGTAACACCCTCACTCAGCGACGGTGCGCACCAGACTGAGATCAAGTAGCGGACTTTCGGAGATCAAGCAACGGTCTGCGACTGCAACGTGAAAAAGTTGAGGAGAAGAGTGGGGAACATAGGTTGGGAAAGTAAGTAAATACTTGCCACTAACTCCAGTCGTAATCGAAAACAGGAAGTAAAGGAAAATTCTCTTCGATTTAACATCTTGCTTTCCTCTCCTGCCTTTATCTTACTTGTTTCATTTTTATCGTTCGTTTCTTCAAAATGTTCTTACATCTGATCGTCGATGTCATCGGTATCATCGCCATAAATGACAAAAGTTAGATATTCTGTATACGAAGTCTTTTGATGCTTGTTTCATCTGCGATTAAGCTAGGAGATCCAGCGCAATCATAGGAAATCTGAAATTGGTAGGATCGGTAGCTACATATGATAACGCGGCCTTCGCCTAGTTACATCATTCGCATTAGAATCGCTCTAATTTTACGAACGTACAGAGAATACTTTACAAGGTGAACCGTCGCAAAGCGACGATATAGACGATATACACATCAACGGGGCATTGAAGGGACGATGACGCTTTAAAAATATAACATTTATTAGACATATTCTGATCTTACAAACAAAACTTCATATGATCATTATTAAATCGTATAGTAAGTAAATAATGCTTTGTTGCAATAAATTAAAAAACTTATAATTTCTTTCGCCGTTATCTTACTATCACAGAGGCTTGTGAATTTCAATCGAAACGACAGAGAAAATAATTAAAATGGAAAGAAAAAAAGACTCCCTGCTTCCTTCACCAAAGTGATTGTTCTTTTTCGGAAGAAGTAAAATGCGCGCGTTTGAAATAGAAAATCACATATTATATATAACTGTTACATGTAAATTTCATACCGAAACTAATTTCTTCGACTAATACGGTTCTACAAAGAATAGAGTTGTATTGTTTTCCTCTATCGACTTCGAAAAATGTTAAGAATCGTTGATCTCGTAATCCCATCATCTTAAACCATAAGAAATGGGCTGAGTAGCGATTCTTGTACGTTTAACTTATATCTGGAATCTCGCGTACTTATATATATATATATATATATATATATATATATATATATATATATATATATAAACAATACAACTGATATATATATATATATATATATATATATATATATATATATATATCATTGTAGATATAAATACATATATATTTATTCCATGCACATATCTATATATATCAACGTATTTGTCAATATATATAAACACATGTATACATACGTGTACATATACATATGTGTATATATATATATATATATCTACAAGGATTTTTCGATGATCGTGTTATCATCTCTCATTCGACAACAGAGCCTTGAAGTAAAGTATTTTGCATACTGAATAAAATACATGGTAATTCGGTTGGATCGTATCTAGGAACGTTTATTCTAATGGACAAGCGATACGAGCTTTTTAATTTGAATCAACGAAATCTATCGATGGTCGTCGTAAAGTAGTAGAATCTTATAAAATGGAAGAGTAAGCAGAACAAGTGTACGGAAGCTTGAACATAACTTATGCTCAAAAAGTATAAAAGCAAGTTGCCTACGCGCGAATATTCGTCATTCTAAATCAGCAGGATTTGGGACTGTAAGAAATATCTTTATAAGCTAAACGTAAATGATAACGAATCAGAGCTCGCAAAATAATATAGTTTAGAGCTCTTTTCGCGGTAAAATTTTTTATTATTTCCGGCAAATTGTATCTTTGTCGAGAACCGTTTAAAGTATCTCGTACGAGAGTTTTGCAATTTGAGCGACTTTCAAGAAACGAAACTTTTTTTAGGCAAGATTTTTCAGAGATCGATATCTTACGATTTTAAATTTGAGATTCATAACAGTTTATCAGCATACGTTAGAGTTATGCGTCTTTTCACCTGTCTTCATTTACTTCGAAGACGTCTTCGGCGTTCGCTTGCGCCTCTTGATCACCAGCGATTACCTCGTTACCTTTATCGTTCTGCGAGTTCTCGATTTTGTACAATACATCGTGGCAAAGTGGACAGCGGTCCTGGACGTACAGCCACTTTCGTAAACAGACACTGTGGAAGTAGTGATTGCAGCGCGTGATCTTGGCACTTTGCATTTCCTGATAGCAAATAGCACACACATCATCTAACACTCGAAGTTGTTCCGCCTTTGCTTCCGGAAGGGAATTAATCTTATTAACAGCTGATCGGCGCTTCATGAACACACTCCATCCGGCTTTCGCCTCACACCATATATTAAAGTAGGCATGAATGCATATCATGACGGCACGAATTGCTCCACCAGATTCAAACACTAAAATCCAAAAGCCGTTGAAGAATAGGACAATACCGAATGCGAATTCGATGGTGTTACCGAAAGATCGTATTATATATACGCAGTCGTCGAGTTGCTCCCAGAACACGCTACGGTAAGCATCGATCAGGAAGAGGGAATAGATCGCAAGTGAAACCAACACTTTTACTATTACTTCGATACTAAACACCGATACTGCCAGTAACCAAGTGCTTACGGTATAATGCGACCAAAGGAATACCAACAATGATACTGGAAACAGTATTAAAAATACACAAACTGCTAGAGCGCGGATATGTCGATGAAGCGCTGGATTATGCGAGGCGCTGAGCGACATCAACAACGGATTGACGATGTTGTGCACGAAATGTAGAACCGCCGTAAACAATAAACAAAAATTACGGCACAGTCTGACCAAACGTTTCTCTCTGTCCAAACTTGTCAGTCCAGTTTGCAGGGCCAGCACGTAAAATAAAATCGCGGATACGGTACCGATACTCTTCTCCTCTTCGTCTTCCGTAAGTAGCACCCATTGAAAGAAACAACCGATGTAATCACAAATAAACGAAATTATGCTAGTCATTCCTAAGACTGCCGTCAAAGTCTCGCAGCCATTGACTAATAAACTTCTAAGCATTATGTAGTAGGTGAACGTCTCTTCGCCATAATGATTTCCAAGGATTTGAAACATTTGTCCTCCCACGCGTAACATCCAAAACATGCGTAGCACACACGGAATATTCAATCGAATCCATTCGGTTTCGGCGAGCGCTGACAGACCGTAGTTGCTTATGAAATTACGCGCATATTGATAACCCATATAAATTGTGTTCATCATGGTGACGCCGTTAAACCAAATGACAAATTTACATACAGCTAACGGAAGAAGTGTTGCGAACACTGGTAGATGATGGAGCACTTGCGTCTGAAAAAATATGTACGTATACTCGATAACGTGCGTATAAATGTAAAAATGGAATATTTATGTTTTATGATATCTGAATATAAACTATGAGAAATATAATGTAACATATTATTACATAAATTGTAAGAAATTTATTGTCAATCAAAGTACTCTGTACATACGCATATGCAAAAAATCTATTTTCAAAATGATAAAACATGCGATTGTCTTAAATCCAAGTACGTCAAAATACATTAACGATTTAAATTAAATCGAAATACATTAAATTCAACTTACCGGGAGCGGACAAATGCCCAAAATCGACGGTCCCATAAAACTCAGTACAAGAAATTTTTGCAGAACCGGGTGTTTTGGTGCAAGATGAATATAACAAAAAATACTAGCTAATAAGCATTGTAATACATAATTCTGGATTATCAGGAAGCCTGGTCCTTCATTTAAAACGTATTTCAAGTTAAGATACAAAATATCATCAAGTATGCTAGTTGTTGATTCATGTGTGCTCACATATGTAATGATAGCTTTCATTGTACTAATATTTGACCAATAGGATATAAATATTGCTCCTACTGATATTAAATATAAGTATACAATGATAAGATGTTTTGTCCATAACATAAATATACATATTGCAGTAATATATCCTGAAAAGTAAATATTTGACAGTCAACCATTGATTTTTATTTTATTTTGATTCTAGTAAAAATGTAAATAATCATTAGTTCTGTTTGTATTGATTTACGAATACTTTATCAATCGTATAAAGTTTGCTCCTTTTTACAAATGCAATGACCCACAAGAATTAACCTTGCTACTTTGAATATCGATACGTCATTTTAGCACTCCTAATAATCTACATTGCTTTAAGTTTATCTACCAAAAACACTACTTTTCAACTATATTCTGACTAATAGGCAACTGCAATCAATTTCTGACTAATAAACAACTATAAAATCAGGAAATGTTACACAAATGAAATGCATAACATCGAAGAGAGTCTATAATCTATATAACATAGTAAGTCTAGTTTAACTAATTTTACAAATACTTTGCTTTCATCTTAAATACTTTACTTTGTTTTAACAAATACACATACAGAAAAATATATTAAAATTACTAATAATTAAATATAGAAATCATATGTAGTGTAAATATCTTACCTAAACAGCAGCATAGAAATTTTAGTGCAATTATTAAATGCGTTTTGTAAGCAAAGTATTCAAAACCAAATGAATCTAGAAAAGAAGTAGATATTATCGAATCCACAATGCTGTCTGATACTTTTGATATTTTAAAATCATGTTCACTACTATGTAGCACAACACTGTCGCTAGATAATCCAAGTCCAATTCTAAGTAATTCATCTATGATAAATAAAGGTGGAACTCTAATTATAACATCCACAAAGGTGTGCAACTTCTCTCGTATAGATGTATCCATTGTTTCTCAAGTTTTTGCTTTTGTAATACAGATTTCAAAGATGATATTTTGTTCTTAGGAAGTGCAAAAACAATTTTCCCAATGCAATTCTATTTAATTTAGTTGGCTCAATACCTAAATTCAAAATGTCAAAATGTTAAAAATAAATTAATATGTTTTGGTGTGTTCAATAAGCAATTAACACTAAATTACACGTAAGCTTACCTCCAGAATTATAAAGTTTGTGGTTATCATATTCTCGAAACACACTTGTCTTAGCGAATAACTGGAATAATTTTTGTCATCAAATATCGACGAAGCCGAGATAGTTCAAGTATTGTGAATTATAATTTGCCAGTAATCAACGAAGGAAAATAACGAAGGAATGATTTAGATACCGAAGATGTAGCAGAAATTCAAACTTTTATAGAATCAATGTATCGAACTCGATCCTGTTTTAATATCATATAACGGAGGTTAAATAATAAAAATTTGTCGACTATTCTTTTTCCAAAATTGTTGGTTATAAAATGAAACTAAATCGTTTTGCAGATATTACAAATAGGATTTTACCATCGTGCGAGAATATCGTAACAGCAGGCAAAACATACGCAAATTTTCGGTTTTTGAATTTCTGTCAAAGATGTTTTTCTTCCTACTCACTTCTACCCGTAATTCTTAATTTATGTTGCTCACCCGCGTCGACAACAACCAAAACACGTAAATCTGACAGCGACGGGATTTAGGCTAAACTACGTTTTTAAAATACGCGTAATTTTCCTCAACATAAAACGCTGTCGCATATACTTTAAAGGTTACAGAGAAACATGCACAAAGAATTTGAACGATTTGATCAGATGGCGCTATATTGCTTTTTCTATATACGTATGTACATACTTGTGTATGTTTACGTTTAATGTGGTCTGAAAATACGTTATAAATTTATTATTATCGTGTGTCATTAAATATACGTATCGCGAATGTTTAGCTTCAGTAATTAAAGACACATCATCATACAGATATACGTTATACTGTCAACACCTTAAAATAATAAAAAGTATAATCATTGAAGGACTTATAAAATGAAGTCATAACATTTCTTAGAAAATTATAATCATTTCAAGTTCATTATTACGCGTAATATTATATTATTCCCGAGATAGGCTATGAGGGAAATAAACGATACGTGCAAGACGATAACGTTCATTCAAAAGTTAATCTACCAAATCACGTGCTATATATCATCCCATAAATTGCGTCACTCTTTGGCACTTAAATGTCTATGCACAGCGCTATGTTATTGCTACTGCTTAGTCTTTCTGCTATTTCTTCAACTGTTAAACAAAATTTTGTTCCAAGTAGAGCTTTCAGTCCTTCGATATCAAACGTTAGTACTCAATCGAATCTTGATTTATCGGAAAGATCAAAAACTTCATTTTGAAGTTTGGAAACCTAGATTAAAACATGTTCTCCATATACGACAAAAATATCGTTAACGGCATCTTTAATTGTATTGCCTTTTTTAAATTCATACAGCATGCAATGCAAAAATAAATTTTATTAACATTCATTATCTTTGATTTCTTCAAAAATAGAAACAAGATACGGACGTTATAAAGTTCAATAAAAAACGACATGATTTAGGGAACTTGATGGAAACGACAGCGACTTAATATACGACTTACATGCATTAGAAAAAAAAAGTATATATATATATATATTTTTATAATTATAGATTCAATATTGATAATTTTATTATGCAAATTCATAATTTTATTGTTAATAGTATCATGTACTCTTTATCATTCGCTCGCAAGAATAGAAGATACTAACTTTAATGATGCTTCAATGATAATGAAAGAAGGGGAGGAGCAGGAACGGAGAGATTAAAATCAAATTTCAATTGATTCTGGAAGCATACTGATCTCGGATGAAAATAATGGGAATACATTTCTAGCAACATCGAATATATTTCTCTCAGGTATTATATACTGTTTCACCGTGTAAAACTCATCATTCCTGAAAAAGAAAAAAAGAAAAAAGAATACAATAAAAACATCGCGAGAAAATACTAGACTTTGAAGAGAGTTTAAAAATTTATACCATAACACTAAGAATAAAATTTTTAGTTTTGTATTTTTTCATGTACACACCTGATATATTCGATGTTTAAATGCATATATCATTTCTTCCCGAAATAAGATAAATAAATGATTATATCTTTGATCTCCCTCTGTCTCTATACAGGCATGCAACGACACATACGTGCAGAGTACAGAATATTCATACTGTCATCCGTTCAAAACTAGCTACCATGTAACTTATCTATATCTCGGCGCAATGTTCATTCATTTCTTTGAATTAGTCGAATCTTAATGCGCTTGCATATACTACCGTAATGCTACATTCTAAAACAAAATGTCTTTTTTCATTTGTGATCTCTTCTTATAAATCCGCGTCTTCTTCGTCTCTTCTTTACTACGACACCGTTCTAATCACTTACGATAAATCTCATTGACAATGTTTGCGCTCGCAGCATTTAATTCAATTCTACTTCCTTTTATTGTTCCTTTCTCTTTTTTTCTGCAAACAAATCAATCGCTATCTCGAATTTGAACTGCCACTCGCTTTTAGTAACGCTGGGCATTTTTTGAGGCACATTATACAGTACAAAATAAACTCGACGATCTCAAAGATATTTGAATATTGGTGATGGGTAATCGAACATTTTTGAGATCCGTCCGAGCATTTTTTTCAGAAGCAATTACGATCAGGTTGAATGGTATAGAGTCAAAATCAGGAGTGAAAATTATTGTTACTCGATTTCGACGTAGTTTTGCTCATTATTCTCATTTATGCTTTACATCATTCTTCTCAAGACTACCTAATATATATGCCTTACGCTTTCTTTCAAATTACATCTTCATTCCATGATCTTTTACATTTTTTTCATAGCGTAAATTTCTCGTAAAAATCTGTACCGTGCAAACAGACGTTAAGTAATTTTGAATCCCGAAAAGAATTCGACCGTATTATCCGCAATTTCGTCCGCTGAAAGGATGATGAAGTGTACAATGTAAGATAAACAGTAAAAATGACAGTATTCTTTACGCATAACATTCTATGGCACGATTCTTCTTAACTCGACAATGGATACCATAATCGTTCTTTTTACCTAATTGCGTGCATTAGCGAGAAGAGATAAATTATGGAATTAATAACCGGAGAAAGTATATTTCACGCGACAAGTTACATATAGTTGATCGACGTTACGAAAAACTTTATAGAAACCAACATTGAAACATTGCGAGTCCCGCTATTGTAGTTTCGCTTCATCGTACCTCACGCAAGACAGGTAAAAAGACTTTTACGTATTCGCTATAAAAACGCTAAGTATGGACTAATAATACATGGTACTTTAATAAAAATAGAGCTTCAACATTCGGCTAGTAATACAATGACGTTTATTATATCACAACGAGACAGGTCCTGCGTGCCAAAATTCTACTCTGCTCAGTGTACTTCTTTTTAACTTCCTTTACGTCAATTCAGATTGTCCGATGCACGGATGCAGCGATGATACGACCAGTTGTAAGGCATGTTTTTAAATATTCAAAATGTCTTTCTCGAAGGGATCCATACATACGAGACCTAAATCTCATCTCCTCGCATCAAGCAAGCGGATACAAATTGCATTTCTTTTTAAATTAATTTTATACCTAAGTTAGTTTCAATCAATGGGATCCATTGTTGTTTTTTCATAGTTTATTGTATTTCATTAGTCTCATATTCATTGATCCCGTTAGCAATTGGATTTTACGAAGATTAAAAGATCTAACGGGAGCCCCGGGCTCTTCGTTGCATACTTCGTGTGTTTCGGAATATAACGGTTTTTCCGTAAAATTGTTTACTGCGTGAACAAGTATGGTTCTATTCCGGTATCTCAATACGATCATTTAATTCGCAATCAATTTTACATCATCATGCTATCTAGCTAACCGAACAGATCAAGTCGTCATCACCGTGACTAAACCTGCATAACAGTTAACAAAACAAACAAGTTACGCAGAGTCCCTATAATAATATCAATAATAATAATAATAATAATAATAATAATAATAATAATAATAAAACTATAATTATAATAATAATAGCAGTAATAATATTAATATTACTTAATTGTAAAAATACGTCTACGTTTTGTTCGAGTATAGAACGAATTTCACGGTTCCATCGCGTATTACTTTTGAAAACAAATCATGATTACAACTTATCGATTATAATTTTGCATTTGTTTATTCGTGCGTCTTTTCACCTCCTATCTCTGTGAGTACACAATTGCCTAAATATCGCGTTACAAAGATACTGAGTAATAATCCTGGATTGGTACACAGTTATTACGTTTCATGCATTGTGTCTGCACGTGATTATTTGAAGATGGCTTTTCTTTTTTTCTTTCTCGTTAACATGGGAGCAACACAACTAAATTTCTTAAGCTATACCATATCAAATGCATTTTTTACCATCTTTTTTTTAATAAGATAAGTTGTATGAAAGCTATGAAACGTAATAATATGCAATATTTCTTTTTTTAATTAAGTTGAACTTTGAAGTCTAACTCAGAAAATAGCTAATCAAGAATTTCCAGTACCTAAAACTTAATGCTTAAATATTACATCATTTGAATAAGAATGTGATTAGTTTAAACCATTCAAAGCGCTTAATTTAAAATAGTTTTTTTTTTATATCACGCGTGTCTATTTTTGGCCATATAGCAGATCTTCCGGAGAATTAACTAAAAATTAAGGATGATTCACGTGTTAAAGCGAATCTCCTGTAATCATTTCCGCACAGCGATCATATATTTGTTTTTTTTATAAAACTATATGATTGCTTATATGGTTAGGAAACCTCGAAAGTCGTTTATTTGCCTATGACTCAAGAATTGTTATTTATACACGTGAAAATTACTAGTTCTAATTCTCAATCATGTACAATTTAAGTCACCAATGTAAGGTATGTCTCGTTAAAGTCAATTTTCGCTATCGAATTTTTTCCATTGATAAAAAAGTTTCAATTTTATTCACCTTGATCGCAATCGATAATCCGCGCGTATGTTTCAATCACGCGTGGTTTCGTTCGAATTTCGTCTCTATAAATTCCACAATGTTGACGTTATATTCCGCTAATATATTTTACTCAGCACATATTTAATTTATACATATAAACTCTGCAAGCGCAGCTTACCATCGTCAAATGCACTTTTTAGTTTTATTTTAATTCGTGTAGGAAATCGCTGCTTATATGTGTAAGAGTATAAGTGTTAATAAGTTGTCAATAAGAAATATTAGAAAACCTGTATTTCACTTACAGTTATCGTAAGTTCCTTATATTTCTTGACTGAGTCCTTTCTTTTTCTTATTATTAGAAAGCGGCAACTGACGAATGGTGCTTTACACTCATACTCTTTACTGTTTAAAGTATGCAATGCATTGATGTTCAGTTTTCTTCAAAGTTTCACTGAAAGGTGAATTTGTCTTGTCTTCTCATATTTTGACTCGTATCGGCGAATATTTGTTTTTTTAACATGCCATGATAAGGATATTTGATAATATATTTTATTTAGGAAATAAAGACACGAGGATATAGGCCTATTATTTAATATTATCTTTTACTAAGTTATGTATGACAACAAACGACTAATTGAAATAATTGAAAGCTCGGCTTTTTTCTTAATGGTAACTGCTGGTATATTTTAAATGCAATTGTCAATAGTTATCAAAATATTTTTACTCTAAAATCAGCAACGAATTTGGTATATAAAGGATATAGTTTTCGACACAAAAAAATTTAATTTTGAAAATGAGCTATCTACCGAAAACACAAAATTTCACTACGCGAGAAGTTATGAAAAAGAATACTGGATTGAGAATAAAATAGTAACGAGCTACACATTAATCTCACATCTCTTGGCACATATAATCATCTCTACTTTTAATTTTGCATGTCTAGGCATTTTGGTTGGCAAATAATTTATTAAGCAAAGGTATTATATGCTACACACATGTACCGACACAATTATCGCATCTAGCGAGTTTTAATTCTATGCAGTTGATCCTACTAATGCAGTTTCTTTTACAGATACCATTCCATACGTAGAAAAATCACCTATATTAAAAAGCACTTTAAAACGGTATCAAAATTTCTATTATACAAGCGAACTGAATATATTAATCTTCTATTAAAATATTTAAATAATAACCGCCAACACGAGTCTCTTGATTGATTGAACTGTACATTTTTCTTTGTCAATGGGCAATGATTCCACGTGCATTTTATTTGAACTAGCGGAATTCAATAAATTGGAGAGCTATGCATATGTCTTTGCTTGCATGCATTTATATACATATATACGCGCGACAAGGTGTTACGTGCAATTCTGTATGTCTTTGTGTGTATACATAGTGTGTATGAATATGTGAGCTGTGTGGACGGCGCTACGTACACCACTTTTCGGTCAGTCAACCATTGACATATTAATAGTTGACTTTCGTCAGTATAATTCAGACATCCCTTGTTCCACTGGGATTTTTCAGTTGAACGTGCCTTGCTCACGTCAATATGTACCGCTGAATGATCTGAAAATATGGAAAGCAATTTTTCTTATTATTGTGAATAAAATTTATATTCCTGTTTGTATTTATAATTTGATACAACGTTGAATAGACATACCTGCATACAGATGTGCTAGAGTTTGTCTTGAAATAGGAAGAGATTATTCGTAGCAGCAACAGCTACTACATTTTCAGATGGATGCCAAGCAGTATGTAGTATCTTTTTATTGAAATCAAGGCAGTCCACACTAATTTCATCCTTTTTACGTTTACCACCAGTACAAACCTTTAAGCAAATAATATATATTATGGACAATGCAATAATATACAATGCAATACAATAGTAATAGTTTATTAAATATTTTATATAGTTTTTGAAAATTTATACTTACTTTACGTGGTTTTAGAAGTGTTTTTGGTTTGGCAATGTCACGTGCTGCTTCCAATGTGAGATCACGTTTAGTTGTACGATCGAATACTCTGAAGAAATTATTGTATGAACCCGTCATAATAGCAGAATCATTACCACTCCAACAACATTCGAATTTGTCAAAGATACAATCATTCTCATATAATGAACATAACTTTGATCTTAGGTATTCATGTACCTATAATAATATAATCAATTAATATTTTGTACTAGATGTATGAAAATTGTATTATGACTTTTGTTACATACAGGGTAACATTCAATGGGTTTTGTTTCCATTTGCAAATCCCACACTTTCACACTGAGGTAGTCTCTACTGATCATATATCTTCCCGAATTACTAAGTTTCACATCACTTATACTCGAAATTATTTCGGAGAAGAAACTTCTGTTTGTTGGATCTTCTGGTTCTTCAAAGAGCTTACTATGTTGGTCACAAAGCGCAGCAGATCTCATGTCACAGAGTCTAATTGTTCCTTTGCTACTACTATAAACCAAGACGTTACATTCTGCCGGGTGAAATTCCGCGGCAGTTATTACTTCTGTTAGTTCTTCCATATTAGTTGGCTTAATGTCTACTATATCTGTGTATCATTGTTAAGAAAACGATATACTTCATTATAATAAATTTATTCAGAATTTGTAAACCAAAAATAAAATAAATATTAAATAACATAGAAAAAAGGATACTAAAACTCTGGTCTGTGATTTCAAGGTGCCAAAGGTTAATTCTAAGATCATCAGCACTGAGGTATGTTTCCTGATCACTGTTAACACTTATACTGTTTATATGATAGGTGTGCGCATTGGCAAATATTCTCCTTGGGGATGCTTCTACCATCAACTCCATTGGTTTTATAGTTGGTACCTAGGTCAAAATACATAAGTATTCAATATATGATAATCAAAATGCACAAGCCTCATAATGTTATGTGCATATTTGAACTCCTTGACCTTCTCTTGAAAATATTTTTGTTAGAAACACAATAGTATAGGGAAAATTATATTTATATAGTTAGAAGTTAGAAAGAAAAACTGTAGCGTTTTAGAATTTACCACATTGTATGTATAATATCACAATAATCTCAATAAAACTCATCAATACTCACCCTCAAGGAAGTGATACAAGCGGGGTCACGAATTGTACCATTTTCTTCTTTTGTATTATAGCCTTCTACTCTTTTATCTCGTTCACTGACTTTCCACAATTTAATTGTTTTATCATTTGTGGAAAGTAGAAAATGTGCTGGATTTTTTCTTTTTAACCACCTAATTTTGTTAATTTTTTCCTCTATCTCTAATGATTTCAGGTAATCGAATTCAGGTTCATGACTTTGAAAGGTGCTGTATACATTGTATTCACCTCTTCGGGGTATACTGTTTTTACTCTAAATGAAGATACAATGTTGTAATTATCTTATGTCCTTAAAAAATATCCTAAATATTTTTTATTTTTTCTATCAATTTTCTAAATCGTTCTTCTTTCTACAGACAATGAAACTATTTAAAAAATTTCATAAAACATAAATAAAGTATTCGAGATATTTATTCCTCTCAGTATGTTCAATGATTATCTTTAGAAATTTTCTAAAGATAGAAAAATGTAACATATTGTACAGAACAATCTGGCAATAATCCAATACTAACACATAAATATAATTTTTATTTAAAGGACAAATCTTTCTTTATTGAAATCTTAAAAATTTTATAGCACATAAGAATTCTATAAATATAAAAAATTCATATTATTACAAATATACTTCAACTTACAACAGGATCCCTCTGAAAAATAACCACCCGACCACCTTTATCTCCTGTTGCAAGAAGATCGCCATCATGGTTAAATTCAACACATGAGATTATATCAGCTAGAACAGAACACAATACAAATAACTGCAATAAAGCGTTCTGGAATATTGAGAAAATATTTATTTAGAAGTAATTTTAAAAAGAAAAGAAGAGATGGATGAAAGAAGAAAAAGAATACATCATAATACTTTATTACTAAATTAACATACTTGTGCAATCACTGAATGAAAATTGATGAGATAATATACACACATAATATATGTGCAACTTCTATTTAGAACTTACCTTCAGTGACATCGTCTTCTAATGTTCCTTTCACCTGTGAAAAACACCACTGTATGTCACCATTACCTAAAACAATATTAAAGAAGTTAAGTCGTTACACAAAAATTTACTTGAAAACAGAAGTATAACAATAAAATTATCAAGTATACAATACAAAATTCCGATTTTCAATACACCATAATGTATTCATTGTTGAACACGTAATACACATATATGTATTTTTATAAAAAAATGTATTACAAAATAGATAAAAATCCCATAATGCTTATCGTTTGAATTACATCATGCGTTTCGAGCGTAGAACAGGTAGATGCACAGTGGTAAAAAGACGCGTAGAGATATATATTCTACAAACGTCCGCGGCTTTTTCTTTCACTTACGATACGCACGAGATTTGATCGAATTATCGGGTAAAAGCAAGAAAAGTGGAGCAAATCGATAAGGATATCGGGGATAAGGAAAGAGAAAGGAATCTAAGAAAAAATAACACCGAGAAGGTTGTGACTGTGAAACGTGATAAAATAAACGTGGAGGGACATGACTGAAGCGATAGCGTGTGTAGGTAAGGTGAAAAAGATAAGTCATAATGAAAAGAGGCGACAAACGAGAAAATATGCGCAAGTAAAGTGAATAAAGGAGAAGCAAGAAAAAAATGAAAGAAAAGTCGAGGGGAAAAAGGTAAAAGTAATCCTACTTGAAGTTTCGGCGCAATCCATCGTGCTTCTAGGCAGTCGCCACCGCCGCCGCCGCTGCCGTCGCCGGCGACGGGCGCATTTGGCCCCGCGCACAGCAAGTATCCAGAGAGTGGGTACGGGTGATTATATTTGAGGATGCGGAATTGACGAAGAAGAACGTTGCGTGCACTGCGAGCGCTGCGGATATACCCGTGAACCCGTGATAGTATCTGGGTCAAGGTTCAGGTTGCCGCGGCGCGGCGAGGCGGCCAGCAGGAGCGACGCACTGTTCGGTTCACGACGTGTCGTAGAAATACAGAGCGACCACGCATAGTAAACCGGTGCTCACGACGCCTTACTTACCGGCCATCTCGCAATTAGAGACACTACGCGACCAGAGAGAGGTTCGCACGCGAGCTCACTCCCGGTGCGAGGTCCAATACCGCCTACTCGACCAGAGATACGCGCGCGCGGCGCGCCACGCCGGCGATCAGGAAACAGGAAACCTTCACGATTGTTTACCACACTCTGCCCAACCTTTTTACCCTGTCACATATTCGTCCTTACTAATCTGTCACTAATATGAATCCGATCACTAGCTTTCAATGGCGGAATTCACGAACGCATAACCGCACAACACTACTATGGCGTGACGTCACACCACAGTCAGGTTTCGCTATTCCGACAGTAATCGCCATCTTGATTGCGAAAACCGACTGTACACGAACCACTACGGAAACCACCGAACGCCGCCGATCTAACAGCGCCATCTGAGTCGCGCAAAATTTAAATTAAGTTTTGTAAATTCCCTTAAAGATTCACTTTTCCAATAATAATCAAAGTTCACTTGGGAATTACATGATAAGTTACAGTTTGTTGATCTTGATACCAATTTGTAGCTGAAATACTAAATAATACTTCAATATTACATATTTGAAAAGGGGACAAATCATAAATTTCTTAAAAATAGAAGATAAAACCAGGAAGCTTAACTAATTTTATGATAATCGATATTCTTTAAATAATCCGGAGGATGGTAAAAATTTATGTTTAATCCCAAGATTAAAATGGGTTTAATTGACAATGTATTTTAAATTTGAAAATTGCTGTCCTACAAAAGACAAAAGATATAACTTATCATGTTTTCCCCTATGTTCTTTAATTTTAAGGGGCTCATAACAAAAATGATGTCCTTGTCCATGTTTGTCTTTCTCTAGAAAATGAAATAATGTTCTAATATCTTTGGATCAATACATTCAATTTTTGTTAACAAAATATTCATCGTATTATATAATTACTATAGGTTTATCTGTAATTGTATCGTAGAACTGCATTTAATTAAGGCATAAAATTGTGAAATTTTGATAAAGATTGTTTTTATAAAATGAAGAGGAACTACTAATCGATGTCGACGATGACGTTAAGAAAAAATTACCTAGAAGTTTTGATAGTTTCTCATGCACTTCTTCCACAGAGAAAAACATAGGTACAGCCCTGGATAAATGTGCAAAATTCCTGGCTGAGCGAATATCTGACATCGACCAGTCCATTTTTAGCAAAGGCAGAATAAACTTCTATATAGAAAGATTTCCTTGCTACTTCTCGATTTCACTAATAAAAACTCGAAGAACTTGAAACACTCGGATCATACGCTTTCAAAGTCGAGGCGCGTCATACATTTTCAATGCGTTCCAAAGCACAGAATCGATTACAATTTACTTTAGTAGATCTCTTCGATACATTCTCGATATGGGTCTAACATCCGTCCTGGTTTGAATATTAATACTCTTCTTTCCAGCAGTAGATCATTCGTCAACCATTTCAAATTTAATATTTTACATTGGAAGCACAATAAGTGTTCTCTTTCCTCTTGCTCGTTAATTTAAAATTGATCATTTCACTAAAAAAATATAAATAGTGTTTGGCAAATATTAATCGCAGGGACAATGACGTTAGTTTTCCCGCCACATTCTAAATTTACAAACTAAATTCGTATAAAGTAATATGTTTTTCACTTTGCTCACAGAAATTTGTAATTCAAAGTGAAGATTGTGGCAGAGCAGACGAGCAAGAGGAAACTTTGGGCGTAGTTTCGAACCGGTACTTCAAAGTAAAGAATTGAAATTCAAATCACAACGTATTTGCCACAAGAGGAGCTATACGATGAATTTTTATTTAAAAAATTCAATTATACGATCAATGATCGAACGTGTAAAAACTAAGAGCACACGAATTATTTTCTCATTCACTGTGTCAATAAACGAACGATTTTTATATTATCCGTTGGTTCGAACAATTAACCGAGGCTCGAATAAATTAAACAAATAAGCGTTTCGTACGGCGCAAACGTTTCCAAGTGAAACGACTGTCTCGAACTGGTACGAAAGTGTATAAGCTCGTACGACACACGAAACTCTCGTTGTCGAACGTGTTAGGGGGAGGATGTTAATGAATCTGTAATGAACTCTAACAAGCGTGTAGAGCCGGTGCAACGTTTACCTGGACGAGATATTTGCTATGAATCAAGCGTAAGTGTGTTTTCGAAAAAGTAGACATCACGTGTTCTCGTGAAACGAAACTCTTTTAATATCCCATAAAAGTATCGCTTTAATTAACGACTGAACATTTTTTCCCTGTATTATTCCTAAAGTTAAAACAATATAGCGGTCGAAGTGATTCGTTATTTCTAATCGTTATTTTTTATCCTTGTTTGAAATAAAATTTGTTCAAGCCTGGCAGACACTCATTGTTCTTACGAAATTTATAAGCTTCGATTGTGCGATAAGTTCACGCTCGAATGCGTTGAAGATCCGCTCGAATTCAGTATAGATCGTTGGACCTTTTAGAGTACGTATTATATATACGAATTTTTTCCACATCTATGGAAAATCGATCGAATCGTGTGTGTGACCAACAATGTTCAAAATTCATTCACTCTTTTGATTTTCCCGAAAACAGAGTGTTGCACCAATGACCAGTTCAACGTGCTGTTTTCAAAAACCGTAACTGTAGATATTAGTTACAAATATTCGTTTTACTCACCATCATAAATGGGATTGTCACACCTCAAGATGTTCTCGATGCTTCGCATCGCTTCTTCGACCAAGGTTCTTTTGAAATCGATATTGTACTGTCCGACAACGATATGATTTCGCAAATTCATTTTCGTTGATGATCCTTGCAAACCGTTTTCGCGAACGATATTCATCACGATCAAGACAACATATTGTTATTGTCAGGTGACATCGAGTTTACTAACTGACCGCTAAATGTAAACTGTGCTCGAATCGGTTCACATCGATACACTTGTATACAGAAAACAATTATCGACGATTGAACACACATAACAATCGTATTACCAAAGGTATTCGACGAGTTTTCTTGAAAAAGAGTCCGCAAGACAAACTTGCTAAATTGAATAAACTGCGTGTTAGAAAAGCTTCTTAGTTCTAATTCTTTCAATGTTAATTACCTGCTTGAATTTATAATTGAAACATTGAGAGTAAATGTACACTCAGCAAAGTAACTGATTTAACCGAATAACTGATTATCAAAAATAGGCACGAGCACAAGATATTCAGTGCAACAACTGATTTCCCCATGATATCTGAATTTGATCTGGAAAAAATGAATTTCACCATTTTCGTTTGATTAATAGAGCTTGTTGGAATACATTAATCCAATAAACTCACGCGTAGAAAAAATGTGGCTTACTCCGCTTTTACTCTCAATGTTTCGATTATAACGAACCGTATAGAATCTTCTTCTTATCCATTCTACTTATCTCTATGAAAATTAACGAGCTCTAAATACTAAGCAATTCGATTACGATCGCAACTTATATGCACGCGTCTAGGAAACGCATCTATTTATTTCTAAATATTTCAATAAATTTCAAAATCTTAATTAAACGTCGTGACGGGAAAATTTGTATCCCCACTCTGCTCTACCCCCTATCTCTGCTCGAACAGAAATTACTATTCCCAGCCATCACACAAACATTTTAAGGCTCGGTGAGTTAATAATGCGTGGTATTGAAGAGAAGAAAGGGAAGAAGGGCGGATGATGCAGGAGGCAAATAAAGAACGAAAAAAGATAGAACTCACCGACTCTCTTGTTCACAGCGGTATTGATCATGGAGCCAAGCTTGGTGAGGCTAGACTGCCTCATGATGTTGGAGGGGCTCTTCATCCGTTTTGACGGTGGTACCGGAAGCGGAGCGGTCTTGGACCTTGCCAGGATAGCACCGTTCCGGCAGTTTCCGTTTGGACTGGAGCCGGGGGGCCGCTGGGGCGGTGCCCCCCATAGACCCACCACCCCTGCGTGACGCGTGGTGGTATTTCGCGAACGTCAACTCTTTTCCACCTGTTAACCACGCTATTATTTCGAATCTCAACCTCCACTTTGCCTCAGACGTCACTGGAACAATACAATGATCACGCGAACGATTACTTTTTCATGTAAATTTATATTATTAACGTTATCTATTAGATTAATCAGATTTATTTTTATTGAATCTTCGTTGTTTGTAAATTAGCAACACAGTAGAAAACGAATGAACGCTGATGGATGAGAAATAACGTGACGTATAATCCTAAAATGCGGTGTGCGCAGACATTAAAAATTACTTCGTTCGCTTTGCTTAGGGCAGATTGTTTCGCTTAATCCTTAACGTTACAAATTGCAGTTTGTTATTACGAATCACAGAAAATATAGAAAATGTATTCAAATAGTAGATACGATACAGAAGCTCATTACGCAAATAGAAGGTACAAAAACGATCTCTATGATCCGAGAATAGTAACATAGAATAGTTGACTTTCTTCGGATTTCATAAAATTGTACCACTTGGATGGAAGAAGAAATAATAAAGAAAAAGTATCCAATTCTCGACATTCGTTTACGCAAGTGCAACGTAGATCCGATAAATTTCAGTAACGTAAATCCATTAAAAAAAAAAGTTACGAGTGAAATGTAGCGTTAACTTTGTTCTCTAATGGGATTAATGAACTAACGAGCTGCACTTCGACTCCCTCGATGTATCTATCAGCGTGTTTCAACAATGTTTACTATCACTGATGGAAATTTTCTTTACGGCGTCGTATAATACCAAGCAGCCGTAATATCTGTAGAACCCGGAAGAAGTTTATGTGAGCGTTCACATGGAGTCTGGTCTTTGTACGCGTCGGCTTTTAATCTCGATTTAAGTGGGATATCACGTTAGCGCGAGGGGCGCAAAACGAGAATGGCAGCGGGGCCAATTGAAAGACGCGTGCGTGAATGCGTCCTTCTTCCGTGTAGGTACACCCTTGAGAGAGTGTCGTCTGACGCGCAAATGCGTAAATATTATCAGAGGACCGGTGAAAAGAAAGAAAAGAAGGCAACAGGTAGCCGAACGTGGGTAAACTCATTTGAGCAGTGGCACGAGGGAGGCGCGAGCACGACTGCGCAAGGGTTGAAACGGTTCTTTGGCATAGCTCGTGGTTCGTGTCTCCGATTAGATTGAATTCTTCTTCTTCTTCTTACAGATCACGCTTGAGCACTTGCAATTTCATTTAATAATGATGTCATTTGCGACATTGACATCGACGCCAGATGTAGGCGCCAATAGAAGATGCAAAGAATGCGAATAAACAGGCACGTAATTTATGCGAAGATCTGAAACGCAAATGTGACCTTAACCGAAAGAACACGAGCGTAGGTACACCCTTGCTCATAAGTATTAGAAGACATATAGAAACTTGTGTAAATTTAAATTATTAAGAAATTCCTGACACGTGCAAAAATGATCTCATTCGAAACGTTGGACTATGAAGAATCTATGGTTTGAAATAACAGAATGAAAAATAATTTTAAACAGTTGAACATCCAAACACGTATTAGCACGTTTATGAAAACTTACTTAGACAGATTTGCCAAATCATTAAGAAGTAAGTTACGATCATCGGACTATGAAGCGCTGATATTTTGAGACGGTAGAATCAGAAATAGTTTGAAATATAAAATATCAAATGATTTCACTCCGAGACGAATAATTTGCTTATATAAATAAACCAATGCATAGATATTTCGTAGTAACATCCTCTAACCTTCGTGTTGCGCCGGTTGGATTACTGCTACACCGGTATCCTCCTCTATCAGCTTTCTACGTCACGCAGCCTATTAATTCGACAAAATCGACGAACGAGCCTCTCGCGCCGACCTGACGGCGGATGGAAATTGAAATTTGATTAACACCAGTATCGCTTAACCTCACGTCAAACTTGTACCGACCTCCGGACACTTCGATGACCGAGGATGCTACTGATCACTCGCTAATGTCAATAAGAGAAATGTAAGACAAAGCCGAATGTGACGAACAATACAAGTGTCTTTCATATAAACTACATCGTAATCCGATTATGTTCTACGAAGTTGCTATACTTGGCTATTCGTGTCAGTTATACTTGCGCACATATTTACCGTGTCTTAAGTTTGTACCACGAGTTTATTCATGTGGTTGTAGTATTTGCCGTGAGATAAAACCTTTAATTTGGAACGATGACGCGCGCACACGCGTTTGTGTATGTGTTTGAGCATATTCGAAGGTAATACCTTTGTTTTTCACGAACGAATTCTTCGGTAATGAGGCAACCAATTGCACGATGCAACTAAACACTCGAAATACCATTCCACCTTGGGCTATTGAATTTTTTAGTTCTGACACAGAACTAAAATTTACATACGACGAGGATGACGTGTAAAAATAGAGCAAAGACACCTTTAATCCAGAAGTACTGTCTGTGTACTGGAACGAACGCGACAGAATTAATGTACCTACCTTCAGGAATGGAGCAAGGTTAAATCTTTACCGCTAATCGCTACTGCCGGTTAATCTTGCAATTTAAACGCGTTTAAGGTCATCGAGCTAATCTGCCAGTGGATCAGATTCTCAAACTAAATGATCTGCCCCTCAGTTTTCTACAATACTCCCCGTGATAACGTTCGTTTGAATGGGAAACACAGAAAACTACCTCTAGCTTCATTGGGAACAGGTTGTCTAGCAGGGTACTGAATGAAAATTTAATAACTCGAAAGCGAAAAGAGATAAATTTAACCCTCCAATTTCCCAAGTCCAGGCTATAAATACCGTACAGAAAATTTAGTTAATTTCTGTCTTTATCGAGACGAAACAACAGGGTTCAAAAGTTAAGAATTCGGCAAGGAGGTTGCCTTAAAGTATACATACGATATCTTCTTTAGAATTTTTACTAAACATTTTTTACCACATCGCAATGCTTTACCAAGAGAGTTTCAAACAATTAAATAATAAATAGCCAAAGATCGTATCGATACTATGATGATTTAACTCGCCGAGTAAAATAATCTATGCTATATGTATATGTAAAGTTGGTTTGTACCTTTCAATTAAAGAGAAAAAAAAAGAAACTAAACGACGTTGAAAGCTATAAATGGTCCCAATTCGATGGCCAAGGACTGCATTTGATCTCGGTCCGACATTTTAAACAATTAAAACCAATTAGTGCTCGCCACTCTGTACACATTTAAAATGCAGGGAACAAAGAACAGAAGTCGTTGAATCCGCTTAACCCGACGCGAATTTTTTTTCGAACGCGCGACAACTTTTTAACATGGCTGAAAAAATCGTTTCACGACTATGGATTGGGAAGAGGATGAGCAAGAGGGGTGATCGCAGACGGGTGGTAGTTTGTTAAACCGGCGAAGTGTGCATGCCAGTGACAGAAGATTCCTGGCGTCTAGCCAGAGAATTTTCCGACTGGTTCTTAAGCTTGAAATTCATTCTTTTTGCGTAGGAAGTTCGTACTATGAGCACGCAACATTTCCCGAGTTCGAAATACTCGTTTATTGCGGTGATTTCTCGTAGAACCAACCCTGAGATCGTTATAACAACTTTTCAACAATATCCCGACGTTCAAATTTTTAATTGAGTTTTCTCAAAGACGTTGAACTCATCCTTTATGGGCGAACTTTATCCCAAGAGGATATTATGCTTATACGCTGACGATTCGAGGAAGAAATACTGTTGGAATTTTGCAAGTAGCTTGGCCGGAAGAGCAACGTGATTTTATTGCGACATAGAACACGAAATGAACGAATTTCTTGATAAAATTATTTAACGTTAAAGTAACAATACTAATTCGTAATTCATTCAGGATTGAATTTTTGTTATCTACAAGAAATATTCTTTGTTGGTCATTAATAAGAGAAACACATTTCTGGGTAGTTTTAGGTATACTTTTTATTTGACGATTTACGTGCATTCTCTGAATTATTCTTTGATGTTGATGAAAATCCTAGCTAAGCATTTTTCTGATCTTCAGTCGCGTACCGTTCATCACGCAACTTTATCGCTCGGGTCACTCATCCCAGGTAATGCAAACATTTCATAATACGCTGTAAAAAAGAGAAAATAGCTTTGTCTATATCACGCTTATGATACGAGAGCTGTTCTTTGATTTCATATTTCTCTGTTTTATTCGGCACTTTGTATTTACAAGTTAGCACAAGCTCGAAGGAAAGTTAAAAAGGATAGGTCAAGTTCTTTAAATAAGAGCACTAGATCAACGACGATCTATTTTAGTATCCGAATTAAATGAATCGTTCAAAGAACACGCGAGAGAAGTCACTTTAATTAGACTCATTGCTCGCTCTGTGCAAATTGAAGGAACGATTCCCTCTTTATATTTGCTGTATTTCATGGGATTTAGTTTTCTCATACTATCCTATCGGAATATAAAAAGCCGGTTTGTGTAAAATTTTATCCTGGATGATACGACGATATTGCACGTGTGTTTAAAAAATGTTACGACTCAAAATAATTTAGTCCTTTGTTTAAAAAGGAAAAATGAAAGGGAGATTTCGAGGGTTAAGCGTGGAAAATTACGAAAACAATATTTAGCCATTGTTCCCTGATGCAATGAAAATTAAACGTATACATAATATTTTTGTAAGTTTCTAAATCTTTTAATATTTCTGCAAGCTAACTTTTCGTTCTTCTTGAAAAACTTGTCTGAGCCGTAACTCTTTTGAAATACACGTGCGATATGATATCGTTGAAATAATGAAATTCTAAGGATATCGCGTTTAACCTCTAAGTATTAAAGCATCTCTAGTTTCTTGTCCCTTGAACTCTTGATTAAAAACCCTCGGCAAAGAGAACGATGACAATAATGACGGTGGTGCGACGGATGAAAAGGTGGAGACGGCCGACTATAAAGGTTTCCCTGCTTTACTTCTCGATTCATGTCGGTCTGAGACGGGCAGAGATCATTTTCGGGGCTTTTTCACCTTTCAATTTTCCATTTTCTAATTGTCATTCTTATCGACTTGCTGACACCAGCTAATATTCCATGGATATTTATTAATGTCTCTGTTAATGGAACGACAAATCCAATTACCATTCGTCATTTTTCGAAATCAAAGCAACGAGCACAAAAGATATTCGAAGAGCCTGCGCGGATCACTCGAGCATGACAAAACGAATTCCTCTTTTTCACTGCTGGAAAGCAGACACGATCGATAATCGTGCATGTGGAGAGTTTAACCTTTCACTTGGCACCTTTAATTATTACACTGCGACGAGAGGTAATCCAGCTATCGTTAAACGTCTACTCGAGCTGATCGACACGTTGCCTCGTGCTTCTCAACTTCACAAACATCATTGTACGAGCATTGTTATTGCGTGTAATGGACACAGCAAGTGGATTACTACATCTGCTCCTCATAGCTATAAAACATTTCAAAAAAAGCTGCAATTTTTATACATTGTGGTTAATATGACAATGAACGAGTTCGATAATGATAATTTGATATTACTCATCACGAGATTTCAGAGATAATGCGGTCTCTTTCAGACGCCACGTTAACTTTGATTTATATCTTAGCTGCTATGCAATGATATAAAGAAGAATAATTTGATATCGAAATTGATCGACGATTAATAATGCACGTGTATCGAAAAACAACTTATTCCTGTCTGTAGCAAAAAGGAACTAGGCTTGGGTTAGGTTTAAAAGATATCAACCTTTCGAGCAAATCACACAGGGCCTTCCTGTACAATGATTTACTGGGTAATAATATAGTTCGTGGATCGATAAATAAAATGGTAAGTTGTAAGTTGTCGATTTTTGCTACGTAAGTTTACTATTTCACTCTCACTGGCAATATTAGTCCAGGTGTTCAAATGCTTACTATGTATGTATGGTAATGTACGAGACAATGGTAATACCTTTACTATCGTATAGTCTTTGTTTCCGAGAAAATCGCCATGCCTGTATCGACGAGGTTACCACATCGACATTATTATTCTTATCAGGCTGTTCATATACGTTCTCGCAGCCTTCAAAAGGGGCAAACTGAGAAAGCAAAGGCTACTAGTGGTATAATATTTTCTCACGACCTACTGACTATCACGATAACTCGTACTTACGTGCCCGTGGCTCGCCAATAATTTTCACTTAGAAACCGCATAGGAAGACCGCGACGAGTCACACTTCTTATTTTTTACAGGCAAGCAATTGCAAATTTCAACACGTCGTCAATTTTCTTCAAAATTTTCAAGATATTACTCGTCAGAATTTTAGTATGTCGAAGGTATTAAAGTATTGCTTGTCTTGATAACTATAACGTTAATTTATTGAAACCAAAAAGAAATACGCTACTTCAACTAAACTGAACAGTTTAGGAATAAATAACGGATAGAAATTATGCCGATGGTCCAGGGACGTTACAGTATATTAGGCTTGTGTTTCACGGACGAATGAATATCCACGATATTTACCGGGATAATCGATATTCGGATAATCGATGTTCTACTGTACTTAGTAGTTCTCCGAGTCAATTTTCGTTCCTCTTCTTAAGTGGAACGATCCAACGGATGAATCGTTCATGTTTCGTTTCATTTTCTATGACATTTAATACCAGGATCCATTCTATGGAGAATGCATTGGTTACGTTGCATCGGGGTGGAACATGCACATATTAAAAAATAACGAGAATAAAGTAGGAACCCCGAGGCCAACAGACACGAACGTTCTTCTGGAATACTAGGTCAACGCTCAATGTTAAAGGGATCATAAAAGTGTACCAGTAGGCCATCCTGGTGAATCCTTAGTACGGATCGTGTGAGTTTTTGTAGGTTTTCAACAGGCACATACGATTTTATGCGTATCGCGGAAGTCAGTTGTTGCAGCTTCGATCGAATTGCAAATTCGAATAACGACGAAACAAGTAAAGAACACGTTTGCTTTTTCAAAGTGTAATTTGAAGAAGATTGGAGCTACCAACGACTGAAGTATAGAAGTCGAAATCAAAGTGTAAAATATATAGAAAAATATATTACGTAAGAAGATAAAAATAAAGTTTTATCCATATATATAAAAGTCGTTTAAACCGAGAAATACTTTCAATGTATAAAATAATATACAATTAGTATACTATACGTTATTGTATTACTTGTTATTATTAACACTAGAACTACCACACCAATCAAATTGTTTGTTTTTATAATTTTATTTTAAAATTCCTACTTCATGTTATATTTTTTTCCACAATGACGTAATGACTTTCGCAACGATAACTAAAAGAATAATATAACGAATTTTATTTTGTTTTTTATGTATTCAAATTGAAAATAACTTTGTATCAAGGCTACTTATACCAATACCAGTTAAAATGGCTAGTACTTGTCACAGTATAAAAGGATCCTGCAATTTGTTTATCGAACCCCAATTAACCAGTTTCCTCGTTTTGTACAACTTACCACACGTTTTAAAATTTTTACTGCGTATCATTCGATATGACGATATCAGATATCAGGAAATTCCGGATCGATCGCTAGATCGCTAGATGCTAACACTAGAAATATCACACCAGTCGAAATGACATGGAATTACTTCTGTAAGAAAGTAATAAATCAATAAATATAAAAATATTCTATTATTACGTATTTTGTAAAGACCAGTTATTTTCACTGGTTCTGATATAAATAGCTACGTGTTAAGTATCGGTAGTTCTAGTGTTAAGGTATCATAGCGAGGTGCGATGTATATCAAATTTAATCTTTTATAGTAAGACAGAATTATTTTCTAAAGTTTGATAGAACTTTGATATTTATAAAGTTATACTATAGGATTTGCCAGAAACAACATTTTAACAAAGTTAAAGTTTTATCACGGATCGTGAAAGCGTGATATACAACGGAGTGTGTAATCGCAGTTTCTTCGAGTATCGGAACGGTATCAAACGTGTTTTCGCGCCATTTCGGCTTGAAGTTTCACTGTTTCTCACTCGTTAGTTCGCCGGTTGTCGTAACAGTTCGTAACAATCTCTTGTTACGCGACCAAGTTAAATTGAGAACGGATAAGAATATGCGAACGACTGGGATGGAGCGGGTTATTCAATTGATGGAAATCCACAGCAGGATGCGAGTATACGCTTTGCGATCGAGATCATTTAAAATGTGCGAGGGAAAGTCGTGCGGTACCTTCGAAGCTACTTCCATAAATAAATGCCACGCTCGTATTAAATTGTATTGGATCGTTCAAGAAATTTTAATAATTCAAACTGCTCTGTTAAATCGATACTTGAAAAATATTTATCTTCGTATACTCCAAATCACTTTCATAAAATTCCACATAATTCCATCCGCTCCAGTTCAAATTACGAAAACATTACAACAGAAAAATTCAGGATATTCCAGCACAATTTTCCACTATGACAATGTTCCAAATACGCATTGACGGTTACCCATTAATAATCGCTTAAGCTAAGAAACAACCAAAAATTTGACCATCGTCTTTGTACGGTCACGTTGCGATAAGCAAATTACCGTTTCTGCCGTCATCTATTGGTGTCAATTTACGACGGTTTGTAAATTCGACGAACGAGTTTACCGATTAATAAGCACCCATCGAAAACCCAGCCCATCTTTGTGTAACCCGATTTCAACTGCGTCGAAGGAAAGGAAAAATGCCAGCAAAGAAAACTCGCGAGTTCGAGTTAGTCGCGAAACGACCGAGACGTTTGTGTGGGTGGCTTTTATTTTTCGGCTGACGCTTGTAAATGGTTATAGCAAGCTTTTATACGTGTAATGTATACACACGGGGATGAGCTTCAGCGCTGTCAGCGAAGTAAGAGGCTCGACGCTGCTGCCAGTTGCTCTACAAGCAGGTGGCCTAGATAATTCGAGTGGTAGTCTTGTACTACTGTACTTGAGTACTGTCTGCTACCGTTTCTGTAACCGTGGTATAAATATTCTGTAACCGGCCCCAAAACTTTCATTGCAACGCCTTATTAATTCACGATTCTTTTCTGTTTAAGTTCGCTAAATTTACTATCTGCCAATTCATCGTTCGCTAAGAGAACGCAAGCTGTTGTAACGTCAGTTCCTATCAGAGGCCGAATGTGTGCAGGTCTTCACCGCGTACCTTCAATTAGCCCAGGGACCCACCATACATTTAAACTTTTTAAGTGTATTATTTCTGTTATCTGTTTATGGATTGTCCTTAAAACAGCCCTTAGGTTGTTATACGTCCTTACTAATTACGAGGAAAGTAGGTAGTTACCTAATGGGAAAAACCCAATACTTGACTAACGAAAAAGCTGGTTTTTCTCATAAACAATATTACCTACTAGCCACGTTGGTAGGAGGCTTTCTCCTCCTATCTTCATTTATTAACATGACCTATAACCAATTGGCATCGTGGATCGTTACCCTCACTTTTCCTAACGGAAGGTGCGAACAGCGAATCCGCGTTGTTAATTAAAAAGGCCACACCCACGCCGAGCTTTCCTCCGTAATGAGACAAGAACACCTAAGGTAGAATTAGACAAAACCATCTAACAGTGAACATCTCTCCGATCAGTGTAAACCTGTGCTAGAAAATAAAGACAGTAGTTGTGTTACGACTCAGCTACTTTATTTCATCAACCTACCCTTAAATTTACGTGACACTGTCAAGGACGACAAATCTCTACCCCTATGGTTTCATGAAGTTAAAAGAAACGTTTATAGAACTATGACAAGATTATATTCTTTTGAATTGTGGACATTTTTGTAAAATATTGTACCTTCTTTCACCTTTTGTATCTTCACAAAACAGTTACTTTATCTATTGTTAGCTTCTTATTGTTTAAGTTAATTAACTTATGTTATTCAATGGTATCGCGTTTACGTAACTTCGATGCATTTACTTCGCTGTCTCATCCATAACTAGTTTAGATACAAATTCTTCCTCAAATTTTACCGATGCAAATGATTCAATTTATGTCGATGAGCGGCACTTGACAGTAAACTTTCCAACGGTTTCTGTCCCGTGGCTCGCTACACAAAGACGCAACGCTTCGGACAAGATGATTGCCAGATGTCGATACATCTTCATAGAATATTTTCAACTAGACCAAGGACCCGCTATAAATCTTAGGATTTGTTTAGCTAAGATTCTCCAAAAGGAACAAATAGTCTTTCTCTTAACAGTCTCTAAGTCTATCACCTACTACAGAAAGATACGAGAAATCTGCTTTTTCTCACGTACGATGCTTTCCGCTAGCAACTTTCTCTCAAGGGCAGTTAGCATCCTTTTCCAACTACCAACACAAAATTAGCCAATTAACAACGACGTCCATTTCCCTCACTTTCCGAACCAAGGCTTTCCTCAATGAATCCGATGATCTCGCATCCTTACACACACTGCATCATAATTTTCCTTTGCAGCATCATCGTGACGGAAAGGCAGTCGTTACACAGAGTCATTACACTACAGTCGCTACACAGGAGTCGTTACACAAGAGACGTTACAGTCGTCAGAATCGTTACGCATCGGTCCGAGTCAATAATTGATCCAAGTTCCTCGGCATCTTGAGCAATCATCATCCGAACTTGTATCGCGCATCAAAATACATCGACCAATAGTGGAACTTGTAATCGCGAATCGCGAACCATTAATAGTAATCGCGAGTTCTGTACGAAGTGTATACTATATCGTTGAATATACTTAAGAGTTCTTTCCTATCACTATCACGACATTCGCCTCATATAATAGAAACAACTAATACTGAAAATGGGTAAATGAATGAATATGTTCTTGATAATGATAAAAGAAAAGCATTCTACGCGCATATATGCATATGTGTTAAGCAATTAAAAGAGTTAAATACAAATATTTCAATACGAGATTGGAATTCCATCTTGTGCAAACTAATGTACAAATACTGTGTACTTTGGAAACAGTAATAAAATAGTTACTACTATTGATATTCACGATATTAAATATGCATAGGGATCACAAGTGAACTACATGCTATTTCAGTTGATTAAAAACTTGTGCGATTTATGTCTAAGGACAAGTTGATATTTTAAGCACCGATGGAGAGTACAGAACTGTGCACAGATTCGACAAAGCTCTAGAAGATTATACGATGGAAAATTATGCGTAACAAAGCTAGTATTTAACTGAATACGCAATAAGTATTTAACCAAATTCAATACCATTGTACTTTAGGTACTAAAATAGCATATAGAATAGAACACGTTTCTCGCGTAGCTCTGTAGATACTGTGCTGGATAATCCGCACGGTTTATACAGCGTGATATTTTATGTATAGAATGTGTGTGGTAATGGTCTTAAGTTGCTTGTAATTTGATACAATGGAAGCGGAAAAGTTGACGAAACTTTTAACGTAACAACGAAGTTGAACATACAGGTATCATTGTATGCCAGGCACTCGTTCACGCCGTCAACGAACTAATTGTAAGGAAATTAGTCTGCTGCCAATTACCGTACACGCTGCTGACCCAGTTACTTCAAGTGGTGTACGCAGGTACACAACTCACGTCGCACGACATGCATTAAATTAGCAAACAAAAAAAGACGACAAAAAAGGATAAAGAGAGAAAGCTTTTATCTTTCCGCTAAAGTGAAACTACTTGGTAATTTTGAAAAATTACGAGACTTCTTATTTGGAACCATAAAACTCTGCTACATCTTCCATTTTTCCTTCTTCTTTCCGCCTCTCCTTTACCCTGCTATTCTATTCCTTTTGCTTCTTTTTCTCTTTGTTTATTCATACTATGAAATAGAACAACGAAGTAAATAATTATCAATTAAACGAAACAATCTTCACAAGGCGATAGAATGATCCTTATGAGAATCATCAGCTCCCTTTTCTTTCTTTCATTTTTACTCCTTCGTTTCCTCGTACGCTCTCCTATCTCTACTTCTTTTCTCCTCTTCTTTCACGGAAAGATATTCCGATAGATATAAAAGATATAAGAAGATACAAAAATGAATGATAATACAATAAAACAATTGCTTGAACAATGGTCGGAGAAAAGATAATGAAATAATCTATCACAGATAATAATATGTAGCATATCATTGTTCCACGATATAATAAAAAAGATATTCCCAGGTGCAACATTTCCCGCGTTAATCATGCGCATCGTATCGAGGATAATATTACAGAAAAGCGGAGAGTAGAAGAGCTAGGTTTGTGGTTGCCTCGGTGAATGCAGATCACCGAGGCATTTTCGTGCATACGGTGATCATCGGCCCGTTAATGGACTCGGAAAGGACAGAAATTTGCTACGGTTAGACGATTTCGGCGATAACTCTGCTCATACGAGTTTCTCGACAATCATGATAAATCGTAAATAGCACATTAACAGTGATAAATATCGATAATGTTCAACCGATACCTCCAAACATATACATTTGTTCTATAGAACAGAAATTTATAATAAAGTTTCTAGATCAACGATGTACAAATTTCTCTCTCCCTAACGTCTTTACGCAATGACTACATTATGTGCGCCGCGTTATGCATAAGGCATATTTGTCTTTCATTGACGACCATAAATGAAGGAAATTTTTGCTTACAAATAACCGAAACACCCAACAGTATGCATTGATCTAAAACTTTAATCTGCACCTGCCCTTTAAACTTTCCTACAGTGTCTTCGTCGCTGTACAAATTAGTCCGCCAGAAGTCAGTGTATCTTTCAAATAGTTTAATCGTTGCTGAATTAGAAGAGGAGGATCCTTCTAAAGGGAAATCTCTTCGAACCGAGAAACTCGAGGAAACGTTTCGCGTCTCACGGACACCTTCGCAAACTCGTTCACGATTTTCCTTAAGCCTCGGCAATTTCCGGTTCTCCGACCCGAAGGCTCGAGATTTCCGTTTTAAATCCAAACCCAACGTTCCCAAGATTGGCGAAGCTACGGCTGTTGTGCTGTCATTCATACTCGGTATCCCTCTGAGAGATCAGTTAATGACATCGTTTCTCCGGAGGAACAATAACAAGTAATACAGTATGTACACGTGAGACGAGAAAAGTTGGAGAAAATCCTAACGACGCGGAAACGGCAAGATATATGTAAGAATAATTACTGTTCAAGTATTACAAGTGATTTCATTATAGGTTCAAAGAATTTTGTATAATTTTGATAAAGTAAGGTTTAAAATTGATACATTATGAGTTTCAGTAACTTTTGTATTAATAACTTTATAACATATTGGTAATAGTTAATTATTCTGTGGTATATATTACATTTATTCGTTGCTCTTGTCAGATAAAAATTCGTCTTGTAAAATTATGGTGTCCTTTTATACTCTTCACTTTATAAAATTTCTTTTCTCCACCACCGTACACCATTGTAATCTTCCCATTTTAGAAAAAATTGTATTATGTAGTACTTTATCTACGCTTGCCGACTGTTGTTTTTGAACTCTTTAATTCTGCAAGATAAGGTAAACACATCTACGACACAGAGCTGTGGAATTATTTGGAATTTCCGAGAAGCTTACAACTTACGACTAGCGTCGGTGATTATTTATGATTCAACCCTAATAAATATTAATAACTGTGTTACGTAGCATGACATTTAAGATATCGTAGTTATGATTCTCCGTACATTATTTGAAATCTAAAAAAGGAATTACAAATATTTGTTATGATGACTGAATGTTATGATAAGTAAAAGATTATATATATATATATATATATATATATATATATATATATATATATTTGTATGAAATGGTAAGTTTCCTCATAAAAAGCGAAGGTAACCTTGTCAACGTCAAAAAAAGAACTAACAAAAAAGGACTGACAAAAAGTGTATGATCATCTGGAAATTCTCTTTAGAGTGCGTTGTATACTCGTAGACGCAAAAAATGTATGATCGATTCACTAATGATAGAATAATCTAAACTGATCACGTTGCGTGCCTAAGTCCAAACGAAAGTTAAGTGTTTTATGAACACAGAACACCATTTCGCTAAAATCATTTTATCGTAAACAGTTACGCGTAAACCATTTGAAACAGTTTATCTAAAAAAGCGACTATTATTTTACCATCAACTCAAAAGTTAATAAAATACTACTTACAACATAGGTATATGTATTCTCAATGTATACCTATAATACTTTTTGCAGCTACCATACGCACATCGCTAATTTGCATATTGCATTCAAATCCAAGTTCTATCGTTATTAGATCGCCGATGTTTATGCGAATTCACATTTTTCACAACTAAATTCACAACTAGAAAGATAGAGGCTAAACAGAGATCCGTATCGTTCACTGAGCATCACAACGACTGCTGTGCTTCTAGCTAATATCGTACAATGTACACATCTTTTTGTACGACGTACGTTTCGTGCAGTTTTAAATTTCCCAGAAATGCATAGATATTCGCGATCTGGTTACTAGAAATTAGCTGAAACGTCCAAACACTTATCAACCTCTTAGATACGGCTGAATTTTGTGCGGAGCTGTTTCTTTGTACGACAGAGTTCGACGCGAATTACGTGTAAACGATGCAGCTCTGCAATGTGTGACGGATAATGCTGTTTCCTACGCAAGCACATTGGAACGAAGTTTCTGATAGCTAAATTATCATTTTTCTTAAAGATACGATGCATATACTATAGCTTTAATAATTTACTTTAATAATTAATAATACAATTGAGTGTGATATATTTTAAAGCGCGTTACGACACATAGACCCACGTCACAATTTTCACACTCATAGCGCGATAGCGATTTTCAAATTGCTCTTCGTTTTCTATTTTAAAGCGACATTTTGAGGTTGAAGATTCTACAAAATTATAAGGATACGGATCAGCATGTTAAAAAGAACACCTAATAATGATATATTTATATTAGCGAAAAGTACCAATTGATACCTGACACTGACGTATCAAAAACAAAGACTATATATTCTGTATATCGTTAACACTGTTATAAAACGTTGTGAGGGCAAAAGAAATGTGAAGCAAGACAAATGAAAAAGATTTAGTTCAAACGGTGAGCGGTTGAGTCAGAAGAGTGAGCCACTATAGTGGCGCGTCGTAATACAAGATAACATTCGCGAAAGCCAATATAGAGGCGCGTCGTACCTATGAGGCTAAACAGTAAACACAACGTAACAAAGGATCAACGATTCGAATTTCGTTTCGTTGAGGAACCATCGCGCCGTTGAAGGACCCTTTGCAATCGTAACGCGAAAGTTGGAGAAGAAAGAGAGATGAGACGGACGAAATAACAGGTGGGTCGTAAGTAGAATTAAGGTGGTTAAAACATCTGGCCACTGGGTAACGAAGTGATTAGCGTGCAGCACGACGACCGCGGCAAAAGGACCGTTGTCAGCAGCTGACGTTACAGTGCAGGCAAGCAAGAGCGAGGAGTCTCGAGATCGAGGGTTGATAGAACTTTTGCGAGCTTTCCATGGATTTCTAGTGGCCACCCGTCTGAAGGTGTGTCTATCTTCGGCCTACCGTACTACGCGCCAACTCGGCTTCGACATCGAGATAGAACCAGCTTAGACAGAGAAGGAAAGAAAGAGAGAGAGGCAGAGAGAGAGAGAGAGAGACAGAGAGGACCTTTCGGATCAATAGGTCGTGGCTTTATTGACTCGCGAAACCGCGTGCCAAAGAAACGCAACGTCGCGCCGCTTGCACCGTTAATGCACGCTGCCTGCAATTATCTTGCACTTCGAACGAGCACCCTTGTCACCGTTTATTTCCTTTTATTAACTAGTAACGAAGTTGCGAGACCAAACATCAGAACATCTCTTTGCATTCTTTTTCTGGCGCTTGTGATGAAATTATTTGAACAATTACCGTCGATTGATATATTACGCGTGTCATATGGAACTTTTTGAAATATCGTTAGCACCGTAATGAGTCTGTCGAGATTATGATCATTATGTGTAATTTGAAAGCAAATTAGAGATGTATGTAAAAATTATAAAATTTTTATGAAAGTTTATTGCAAACATGCGCCTGATAAAAAATTAGTATATAGTATAAGTGATCGCCTTGAGCGCACGATCAGTGCGAAAGACGATGTCATTAAAAATATTGAGATTTTGTTAACATTGAAACAACCGTAGATGAAATATGGAAAGATAAACCTGTGTGAAAATGGAAGATGTATTAGAGAGCAACCTTTCGTCCAAATATATCGTCAAAAGTCATTCAAGTTTTTGATAATTCCTATATAAAATAATATTTCTGGATTGCAAAATGACGAGTTGGTTATTTTAACAATTCTGTTGGTCTTAGTACTAATACAGCGAATAATTGAATATTTCATCAATTTTACGATACGCGTGTTTGTCAAAAATGAATCTTGTCACTCCTATACACATTTTCATATTTCCTGCAAACTACGAATATGACCGTAATATGTAGTCGTATCATGTTGTATGTCATAGGAAATCTTTTATATATTCAGAAACGTTTCTATGAGTGTTCAAATACTTTCATGAACCACTCTATATGCTCTTGTCACGCTATAAAACAAGTATGACAGAGGCAAAATTTTTCACTTGGAATTTTTCATACGCAACCGAAATACGTAAGTCACGGGTTGGATAGCGCGCGTTCATCAAGCGCGTTCATCAAGCTCAAACCATAACTGCACTGTTAAGGGGTTAAGGTTAAGCTGATTGCTAGGCAATTTATGCAAGTAGAGTATACAACACGCGACAATAGAGAATTTTTCGCAGATAATTTTCATACTTTAGAGCCCACATTATGCATTAGCGAGGGTCTGTTTGATAAATCCGGTTTTGTTAAAAATCTATGGTTTAATTAAAATTTCGTATAAGCTTTTTTGCTTTTCGTTTCGTCGACCGTTCCATCCGCTTGCCAATAGGAGAAAACAATGGTTGGCTGTTCGCGAAAAAAAGTACGACGGCAACAATGGCAATGTGTTAAATGGAAGAAAGATATTCCAATTTTTCCTCGCATATTGAACTTGTCCAGCTGCAATAAACTCGCAGACTGCCGTTTCGTCCGTTTGTTTTTATTTCCACGAACCATCACGTGTTCTCGCCATCCACCGTCACGCGAGATTTTTAACAGAAAGCACTTTCACGCTCCGAGATCGGTATAAATATGCATAAATATGTATACTCGTATTAGCCAATTTGTGGCAACAGTAGATACGGATATCGGTAAAATACAGGAAAATCGAAAAAGTAGCTAGCTAACAACAATAACCGAACTTTGATTATTTGTTTAAAACTTAACATTATCTTCGAACTCAACAGATAGACTCATGGATGTACTTAACTACCGACCATTGATATTTGCTCAAATTAAATTGATTATAATTGGAGTAATATGACAAAAATGAATTGGCATAGGTAACCGTATTTTTTAACAAACACTGATATTACCAACAACACTTATATGTTTTCGATTGCTTTTCGATTTTGCCAGTGTAATGGTGCCAGTCGTGTCACGTTATAACGCTAACGAAATTTCAAAAAGTTTCGTATAATTGCACATGATATATTCATAAAAAAATCTCCTGATAAGTACTCGAATACTTCCGTAAACCATGATATATACATGTTATATATATATATAATACTTGTGAGTGGATGTCGACGAAGTGGTTAAAGACGTTAGAACGAAACTACTCATCCAACATGCTCGTTACTCCGTAAAGTGATTTAGTTGGAAATAAACGTAGAAGCATCGCGCTCACAAAGAACGTTCGCCGTCTTCCGTCGATTTATCCCAGTCCTGTTCATCTTTGATAAGCGGTTGGAACTGGCTTTCAATGATTCCACTAAAAGGCTGCGTAAATTGTGCAATTGCTCTATTACGAGGCACTCGAACGCTATGTGGAACCTAACGCGTACATGCTAAATATTAACAGACATTAACCGAACGGACACTGACGAACGTGCCAGCATCTTTCACCGACCTATAGACGAAATAATGAAGTTTAGCTGCGGCGAACGTTTTTGCGATTGTGAATTCATAGGCGAAAGCAGTCTGAAGCGGTCATATAGCCATAGTGATCGTATTATCCGCGTGTTGCTAAATTTTGTAGAGTGGTTAAAGTAAGATAAATGTCGTGGACCAACGAATTTTTGACGATATGAACAACTCGGATAACATTGTCGAGAAAAAGGGTGCAAGTAGGTGCGATAGAATATTTTACAAAAATGAAATGTTATGTCGTAGTATATTTCAATGCGTTGCAACTCTGGGGAACAAACGATACGGATTCTTGACAAATTCGTATTAATTGAACCTTCTTTTCGAGACGTACTTTGACCGGAGCATCCCTTTATCTTTCACAGGAGCGCGAATTATCAGAAGATAATGAATCTAACCTATTTAGAGAGGAAGAAACTTCAGAAGTTTCAGCGACTAATGCCCAGATACAAGAAGCTCTACGAATTGTTCGTCGTAGCGTGCGATATAGAGCAACAAAGTTCGAGAAGCATTACGACTGTGGGAATTATATTCAGCAGCTAATAAACGCAAACAAACAACAGCAGACGCTTGATAAGTTTTTCAAATAAGTTTTATATTGTTTTCGAGAAGAAAGGAAGCTAGGAAATGTAGCATAAACGTGTATTAATTATACAGTTTGTGATAAATATAAGTCGTAAAAACGTTATAATCGTTTGTAATAAATTGAGTTCAATAACAAAAATTTGTTATCCTCTGTTTAATGTTGACAGCCGGTTATTCTTCTCAAAAATTGCAAGTCCCAAAGTGATCATAATGAGCGGGTTACAACTACATCTTGTACATAACACGCGGCGGTCAACGTGTAATCACCCAGAGGAGGTTCACGCTATCGATTTATGCTTTTGCGCGAGCAATTAGACGCGGCAACGTAAAAGCGAACAACAGATTTTCAATATTCTTTTTTCGTCATATAACGAATTATATTATGTAAATGGGGTGAAACAGGCATAGTATCACGAACGCTGTCGTATTCATCGACATCATGTCGTTTCCATAGTAATATCAGCGGGATCGTTGGCTCCTCCGTGTCGCAGCTTTCGCAACCAGGTCGCCTTTGAGGCAAAGTATCACCTTCCCCATGGAAAGTGCGTTCGACGAGGGTAAACTATCTGAAAGCCTGCACTTATATCGAAATCAACCGCTGACTTGATCAGTGGGTCAAGGAGAGGATCATGGGTAAGTACATTTGGAATTCGATTTGGATTTACGAGCTAGCTGCCCATTGACGAGTAGAAACGCGTGAGCATCATGAAGAAAATAATTTTTAGCGTCTCATAACAGAAACGAGCCTTGACAAATTATTTAGGTAACTGAAACAATTCCCTAAACGAATTTTGTAACAAAACATTCTGAGAATGAGTTAGTCTTTAAAAAACAAATTAAATGAAATTTGTCTGCTAAAAATATTATATATAATCATAGTCTCATGATCAACCGATTCTAAGTTATAACTGCACCCTCCTTCGAGATATATTTTCATAATCTTAAAGAGATATTGAACTCTTTATAATAACAAACACAAAATGTTATTTTACGAAGAATACCAACAAACCGACTTACAATATTATAATCCTCAACTCGTCAACGTAATTTTCATTAATAGAACAGCACGATACTGTTAGTGCTTTATAGGCTTCCTACGTTTTCTAATTACAGTCAACTTTTGATTTGCCACGAGGAGCTTCCGAAATCGATGAGAGTTTTTACGTTTCGTTGGACAAGCGCGTGTTCGTAACCCAGTTTGTAGTGGGAAAATGAGCCGAAGAAATAACGGCACTGATAATATTTTCATTCGAAAAGAGTAGCTCGTAGAATACTGCGCGCGTGCTGTTGCATAAATTTTACGCCGATGATCACGCTCCTGCGTAGCGACGACCGTTTCAACAATTCACTTTTCCATTGTCGAGAAATTGTTTTTCAACGCGAGTAAAAAGACTCGCCATTAATGATAGGCACAAATAGGTCGCAATAAGTTTATATCGTTTATCTTCCTGTTACTTCGTCGAATCTTTCTGTTATTTAGATTATTTAGTAGCTTTTAGCTTCGGTTTCATTTCCATCTTCTTTTTTTTTTTGTGAAACATCAATAGAAAGCTGATTTTGCAATATTCAAGATTTTAAATACCTGTCGGAACAATAAACATTCTGTTTCATCTAATCGATCACGATCGTTGTCCATGAGAGTTCGATTGAGTTTGATTGGCTCGAAATTGTTCTACGGAACGTAGCTGATCTTCAGGATTAAAACTTTTTCTCGAAACTTACCAATTTTGTACGATGATGGAACCTGGCTCTCGCGATCCGATTAGTAAAGGGCTCGATTCGTTCAAATATCGGACTCGATATAAGTAGATCTTCAGAACAGTTCGTCATTCTGGCTTCCTCTTTCGAAAAGCAGCTTGTGAAAATCGAATATTTCGCAAGTACGATAAATAAACTACTATATGTTATGAAACGAAGCATGGATATCGGATTTGATTCAGGATTACGTGAATTTACTCAACTTGATTCTATCGCTACTCGACGTATTTATCGAAACGAAAGGACACGGGCTAAAAATTACACAAATAGCCTGTGTGTATCGTATGTAGAGCTTATTACGAAACACTGTGTACAGTTTATCGGATAACAAGGACTCTGCGCCCGTATTTATCGCGAATAGAACGGTTCATTTGCACCCTCGTTGCACAATCAACGGCAGGCATGTGCATGCAATGAAAACGGTAGATCGTGTTTGGATTATCAAAGCTCGAAATTAAAAACACGTGGCCTTAAACGTAAGGTAAACGCGTACGATGTTTAGCGAGGACAAGAGACTAAAAGACTTTGTCCTACCGATTTCTGCGATCGCAATTGCCAATAGCCAGCACGTGCTATGATTCTAGGGTTACGATTAACGAAGACATCGAAGAATGATCGCAAGGCCGCCTGCTATACGTAGATTTAGAAGTGACACAATCGGAATTCGTACGAAGCGATTGGAACCAAGGCCCTCTGCTTGCCCGTCGAGACAGACTCAAATTATTTAGAAGCGTTCGTCGGCCACCGGATAGAATTGAAAAGTTTGTATTCCGTGGCACGAGCCACGATAATGTTCCGCGAATGCACGATATTTGCATGTAGCTCGCAAAACGCATGCGAAATACGATCGAAAGGAGCAACATGCAGGAATAACAAGCAGATATACGGCACATCGCGGAGCTTTAAAAACTGACTTCTCTCCTCGCAGTTTCTCCACTATGGAAATATTAAATTGTCCCTATTTACTCGCAGGACTTAGTCTTTCATTCTACGCGCAATATCGCACGGAAATACGTGACAGTACTGAAACGTTTGCGTTCATTTTTCACCGACCCGACGTTTCCAAGCTATGTAATATGTGCTTCGCTGACCGCTTGTTTGCGCTGTTCGTCATTGCTTGGAATACATCAATTTAACGCAGTGTCTTTTCAAAATATTCAGACTCTACTCTTTACCAAGATAAACCTTCCGATTATTTGGAATTTCGGCAATGGTTGATATCTTTGTTAGGCGTTTCTGTAGGTATATCGAATCTCGTGAAATCAAAGAGCTATTTGACATCAAATAGTTTAATGGTTACTTGTAAAAATAAATTTCCTGAATAATACGATAATTAATATTTCAATATTAATACTCGTACTTGTGTAGATTAATTCAAACGTAACGTACATACAGTACGTACCCTTATTTTCTACGTTTCATCATCATAGTGTTGAATTTTTATAATCTTACGAAAGTACTATTGAACGATACAGAATTCAATATATCTTAATCTATTTAATTAGTATGTAATTACTATAACGAATACAATAGCGTGCCAATATCTTTTTATAGTCACTGTATGTCTATGCTATTCCCCTTGAGATATATCTTTTCCTAGCTCAGATTAGCTTAGAGAAGCTCATGCACGAAGTACGAATATCTTTTCATTCATCGGTTCTCTTCTCTCGCGGCTTAAGGATCATCGATCTATTTCGAAGCGAACGAACGAAACACGAGGGAGAGAGAGAGAGAGAGAGAGAGAGAGAGGAAACGTGCAAATGCAAGATGTATTGTCACGATTTCTAGGAGAAAAGGAACGGAAAGTAGAATGTAGAAAGGAAAAGGAGTGTGAGAGAAAAGAGGAAAGAGAAACGAGGTATTAGGCGTAAAAGCCTTCATTTGTAGACTGTAACGAGAATGTGGGCAACGACGTTCTTTTCCCCTTTTTCGCCATACCTGAGTACAACAGCTGCACCTAAACGCAACGCGCATTTGTATCGGTGCAAGCTCGGGTTTTCATCGGGTTCCTACGGAACATCGCTTTGTCTTTGGCTTTTGTACGATTTCGGTGTTCAACATGCCTTGTTTATGATCCCAGCATTTCGTTGGACGAAGAAACATCACGAATAGCACCGTCGTGTATTCTACATCGAATATATTATCCACGAATCTCTCGGTTTCTCCTCCAATTTTCTAAGTAACTTCGTTTGTCTTTCGTAAAATGCAGCCTGCGCCATTATGTTGTCCAAATTTCTCTGTAGATCTCTCTCTCTCTGTCTCTGTCTTTCATGCTCGTCCCAAACCGACTGAATGTTAATCTTCTTCGGAAGAGAAAAGGAAAATACTTTCTGGCCGAAGGTTCTTTTCTGACGGACAGTTGTAATATGTTTCTTCTGTAAAATATTTTTAAATGTTACTTATAGCGACTCGCGAAGGTATTCGAGCAGTTTCATGAATATATTACATGCGTTATATGAAACTTTTTAAAATTTCATTAACATCGCAATACGGGCTGTAGACATATTTAGTAGAATATTAATAGCATCAATTGTTATTTTAAATGTATGATCAGTGGTGAAAATGATTTCATCTGGATATTATGCGCGCTTTATGTATTTTTGCATCGTTAAATTTTCCATAAATACATAGAAGTTCGCAGCGGGAAACTGCAGGCCTCAGGCAATATGGATAAATACAGCTTAGGTATAGTTGTATCATTTAATGACACTAATAGAGGTAAACGAACATTATGAGCGTTCAGTAAAATAATCATCTGTTAGTATTACACATTAGATTAAAAATTTCTTTTGTGACACGGCAGAAATTATGTTTTCTTTCGCTTAGATTTTATATAGTTATATGTATACTATTTAGGCTTTACTTGGCTGTCCAATAAATTCCATTTATTTCTCTGTTATTTAGAAACCTGTAGTTTTGTAACGAACTGTTTCGTAAGATAAAATTCCAATTATCTGCACTTTCTTACGTACACATTTTGGCCAAAGCTAATAATTTAGCCTCGACTCACCTGATATTTCCGTATTGGCAATAAAACAACGTTAAAAGAACTGCAATATAGCAATGGAAAGAAATACAAAATTGAAAGGAAAAACAAAGTTCATTGCTATTCATGACCGCTTGTCTCGTAAATTCGACTGCTCTTGTAAATTTCGGTAAACCGACGAAACGACTTTGACCGTACCAGAAGCTAACCACGTTCACTGTCCTAATCAATCTTTTTCCCTTCGTTAAATCTATTCTCTTGATGCTATTTTCCAGTAGACACTGGTAGTATTTTCCAAGTAGACACTGAGACTTGGTCATTGCGGAGGAAAGAAGCTCGCTGATGATTCTTGCGTGGCACGAATCGTAACAAGATTCGAGGTTCAGTTACGTTCTTCGATATAGAGATTCCGTCCTTAAACCTGTTTTCGGTCATCTTCGAGCCAATTCTAATTTTCTAACTTTAAAAACATCTCAAATTTGAACAGGATATGAAAATATTCTTATCGACATGCGCGTGATTTCTCGTTCTAGTTTTATGTTAAGCGTCTTCTCAAAACGACGTAGATGTTTTTTGTTTGCTAAAATGAGAGCAACGTTGGAATATAAAAGTTCGAGGATCGCAACAGGCTCGAAGGATGATCAGAAAAGTAGAAAAAAGAAGCATCAGCGTATCCCTTACAGGGACTTTCTACCTTGGTATAGTATCCGATGAAACCACGACAAATTCTATTATCGAAAGATTTTCGCATTAGCGATAGTATCTCCGATACTCCTTTTACGAAAGACAACCCAGAATTTATTTCCTCTTTCTCGTTCCGTCTCTGGTGGAAATGGATCGAAGGGTTGGCGCCGTCGACCGGTGCCTCGTCACAGAGAAAAATATCGTGAAAATTTCGCGCGCCTCCGAGTTCCAACGATCCGTAAATTCGTTTCATTGTGATGGTCCTTATCGTGGACATTATGCCGGTGGCGCACGCATTGTTCAGCCTCTCGGTCTCTGCTTTATATTCTTCGTTTTCGCCGTGATAATTACTATCCTGCTATGGCGATCTAGGAACTTCGCGACGCGATGAAATTTCAGTTGTCCATTTTCTTCATTGTATCGAAAATAATTATTCGGACTCGAGAAACGAACAATACTTCGCGTATTGTATTCGAATAGCTTGACCAATCTGAACGAAGCTTTACGGGGTGAGATAACCACGCGAAAGAGTAAAGACGTACAAAACAACCAAGATAGAGCACGCTCTATAGCAAACACTAAAAACGACTTCCTATCTAGATTTTATATCTTCAATTACATTACCGAGAATCACCGAACATGCGATACGCGTTTTCGTAAAGGAACGATAGCTGAACTGAATAAAAAGCGTGGCTGACAATAACTCGGTGAATCCTTCGAACGAACAACAGAGAATCGCCGTTCGAAAGGCCAGTTCCTAAAGTCGTATCTATCGCATTTTACAAATGACGTCCCCGAGCTTTTCCTTCGGATCTTAGTAAAACCATGAATTTGCATAAATATCCGCGTTCTAATCGCAACATTTATTCTTTGTAGTATCTCTCGTGGCAGCATAGTTGTCTTGTATCATGGAAGGAAAGTTCAGCTTGTACGTATCAAGAAGGCGAGTTTACATAAATGAAAAGAAGTTTTCCTGAAGTACACTCTCCCTCCATATTAGGTAGTACGTCAGGTTTCTCTAGCTTCTGGCGATGAAACGAGGCACGCGAAATTTTTCATACAAACGTTCGTGAAAAATTCGATCGAACGTGTAAATGTCACGAATGATAGCATCGGCTGCGAGAGCAGATAAGCCGGGTAGCAGACTCGTGAACGTGTCTCGTACCGTTTTGCATCGGAACGTGAGTAAGGACACAACGATTTGCGTGGCGCTTATCGGTAAACGGGGGTTATTTATCGCCACTTGGTATCTACGTGTGTACGCAGACGTCACGTAGCTATGTGCATGTCAGCTAAGAGACGCGTTAGAGTGAAGCGTACTCGAGGACCAGCCGAGATGTTGCCCGAAAATAGAGAACGCCCGGTTATTTCGGGCTGTGTTGTTTCAAGGTGAAAGGCCGGCTTCGTGAGTATTCCTTGCGCTTTCTTTCCTGGAGCACATACACTCCGGTTCGCCTTGCCCTCGCCCTCGACTCTCTCAGTCATTTGTCAACGAAAGAATAAACGAGAAGAGATACGCGTGTGGAGGAAGGGCGCTTATAGAAAATTCGATTAAATGTCACGATGGTTTCTGTATCGACAAACGCTCTACTTTCACTCGCAACTTGCCTCGTGTCTTTCGAGATATTTTCCAGACTTTCGATCGTGTTACTAAATCCTCCGGTATCATTAAAATGAGATAAACTTCATCGACTATCAACGTAAGAATGATTTACTTAATGGTTGCTGAGAGGATTTCTACATAATCTTATTGTCTAACGAGGCGTATCTTTAATCAGATTTTACGTCTCATTTCCATGGTTGTATTAGGTTGTCCGAAATGTTTCTTTCGTTTTATAAGGAAATAATAGACGCACAATATTTTTTGTTTTATACTAGTTTATTGAATTAAAATAATATAAAATAATATAAAACAGAAATTGTTGCTCATCTGTTACCACCTTATGAAAGGGAAGAAACATTTCGGACAACCTAATATATCTCGTTTTCAACTATCTGAGTATACATATATTTGTATATACTTGAATTTGATTAATCAAATGCTACGATAAATGCAACAAGTATTTTTCGTAGCCATTGTAGCCATTGTAATATTGTCAGACGAAGGTGCGCAAATATGACCATAATATTTTGTACAAATGAAATGTCACGATGCAATATATTTGAATCTACCGCGGTAACCAGAGCAAAATATATCAAATTCGCGTGGCAGTTAACGCGTTAAGGATCAACGTTGCATCGATGCAACGTTTCATTTAGCATTTCTCCTCGATTACTTTACATTATCCATACGAGCAGATTGCAAAGCCAATTAACGTAATTGCAATTTTTACCATCGCGTTACTGTTTGAACCGATGCGTTCATTGTTTCGTTCAACCTTTTTTCCCCGTGTTTGCGATCGCGACTCCCCTGTATTGTCCTGTAACGAGAGCTAATTTCGCTGAGAGAGATCGATAGGCCGATTAGAACGATCGCTGATTGGAATAAACCGGTATTTCCCATCCCACAGGGAGGCGAAAGTCAACGTCGTGTAGATGCGATAAATTGCCACTACATGTAAATTAACGTCGTTGTTGATAATGGAGAAACGACGTGGAATAAGAAGGAACGACGGAGAATAAAAAAAGGATTACGAACAAAGGTTCTCGGTGACGAAGGACGCGATACTTTACCCGAGGGAAGGGACGCCGTCGTCCGTAATCCGTTAACGTCGCGTCGTCGCGTCGTCCAGTAACATTCTATGAATTTATGAAAGTTCGAATGCGCAGAGTTCACGGAAATTCGATTATATCCGCGTAAACTCTACAGCGGTGAACTTTCATCCAGTACATCCACATTATCTCGAGTAGTTTGATCATTACGTTACCTGAGACCTTTCGCACAACTGAATTAATCTTATTAACGAAACTTTACGAATCCGTGCCAGTCCACCAGATTACACCTTCAGACTGAAGGAAATAGGAATTTTCATCGGCATCTTTCTTTTCGTTCCACCTTTGTTTCCCTTCGTTCGATTTAAAATACGTATCGAGTCATTGTAACAGCTTGTAGAAGATAACTTGGAAGGTATAAAATATAGGGAACTTCAAATAGATCAATACACGTACCTATATGTATGTATCGCAATGCACAGAATGCATGTAACCTGCAAAAATATGTATAACATCCAAAGTAGAATCCTCGTTACGTCTACTATTTAACGGATGAAACAGACTTCTCTGTAGGTATCATTTCTTTAATCGTATTCATAAAAATATGAATTTGCACAGATATCCGCAGTCTAATTATTACGACATCCTACAGACTCATTAACACTAGAACTACCGATAGTTAACAAGAAGTTATTTTTACAAGTCAAAATGTCTGGTCTTTTAAAAAAATACTTAATAATAGAATATTTTTATATTTATTGATTCATTACTTTCTTACAGAAGGAGTTCCATGTTATGTAATATATTTTTGATATTATTAATCCATCTGGGACCATGATCCCTAAACGAGGATTGACAAATTTATAAAATTGTAGAACCAGTCATTTTTACTAGTGTGATATTTCTAGTGTCAGGATCTAGCGATCTAGCGATCGATTTGGAATTTCCTTTTACACTTCGACAAGTATCAATTATTTTGACTGGTATTGGTACAAGTAACATTGATACAAAGTTATTTTCACTTTGAATACATAAAAAACAAAGTAAAATTCGTTATATTATTCTTTTAGTTATCGTTGCTAGTTAGTCATTACATCATTGCAGGGAAAAAATATAACACGAAGTAGGAATTTTAAAATAAAATTGTAAAACCAGTCAATTTGATTGGTATGGTAGTTCTAGTGTTAATTGTATACAAGGGTGCGTCAGAAATGTATGGCTCTAATAGTCAATCAGTTTCCTGCTAGCAATAAGTCTTAAGAACAAAGGAATAAGTAACTTAACGGGATTAAAAGACACAATGGGAGTAAAGTACACGTGGAAGCACACTTCCGTGCGGAACATTTGTACGAGAAACTGGCGCCTGTGTCGCGAGCAGACGTTCAAGAGGCTCGTGTTAACGTTTACAGGAAGCGTCTTCCGTTTCCCAACTTCCTACGTATCGACCCGTTTATCGTCGACCGAATGGAGAATCGTTCGATGGAATTCTGAATCGCAGGAAGGTGGACAACGAGCCGTGAAACCGCGGTACAATTAGCGAACTATTCGATTACCGAGAACTGTAGGCGTTCTATCGAGAAACGATACGCGTTTCAAGAGACTTTCGTCGGTTCAACCAAAATTCCAGCTTCCTTTCGATCGACAGCGTCGCTATTTTCTCACTGTATCACAGGGACAACGAACCGCACGATGAGACGATTGTTCTCTCTGGTAGCCCGCGAAACAATCGGTGCAATTCCTCTAAAAAAAGGTTTCTTCGGATAAAATCTTTCGAGTTGGACAACGTTCCGTCGCGACTGTTCCATAGCGCCAGACGAAGCTCGTCGGGTTTATGCATAAAATTTGGAGCACATCGTGGTATATTGGAAAAAGTACAGCTCGAAGAAAAAGTTTCTGCCGACAAGTTGGCCGACAGCCATTCCCATTTTGCTATAACAAGGCAATGTGTTAAGAAAGTGCAGAAGTGTAAATTGGTAATGTAAAATTCAAATGGATATCGCGTCGAAGTAGCGACGTGTTAATGAAAGACGTGTTTAGGAGGGCAGGGCCGTATCTCTGAGCTCGTGAAAGAATGGAATTTTTTTAGCAATTTATTACGGAGCAACTATCGGATGATTACGGATTGATCTCATTCCTTTTTTATCGCAACAGGGATATGTCGTATATTATCTAAAAAAAAAAAAAAAAAAAAAAGTGGCGAACTTATACGTAAGCGGATGAAAGAAGGGACTTTTTCGAGGAATTTATTCCGGAGGAATTACTCCGTGAATTGATTTCGTTCTTTTTTTATCGTAAAAGCGATACATCCTATGTCATTTTTCAAAGTTTGCAAACTGGTACGTAAACGGATATTGCTAGGAAATTCTGAAATTAAAAGGACGATAGGTACTTTTAAACGTTGAAATACGTGACTAAATCGAAATTCTCAAAATCTTGATTTACGCCATTACGATCTACACTCCGCCATGGAATCCTTTTATACTTTCCTCGAACTTAAGACATCTGTCAACAGGCCGCGGACTTTTATGCATTTGTGGGAATGCGCGTAATATGCAAATTGTATAAAATATTCAAAATGAATATTCAAAATCTTTCACGATATTTAATAGGTAAAACAATTTTCCACCTAAGTTCCATTTACGTAAAATATATTTACAAGAATACGAATTTGCATAGATATCCATAGTCTATTTATCGAATGTAAAAAACACGATCGAGTCTGAAATGATTAAAAAGGAACGCAGCAGAGTTAAACACTGAAGACCATCTTTGAGATTCTCACGGTTGAGGATCGATGAAAACGCGACTCTCGATATCGTTTTATCGAAACACCGGAGAAATTGAAAAGCCCCCGAGCACCTGTCCTTGCCACAGCGAAAGCTTGGTTTTCGCGCGATTTCTAAATATTTCCGAGACACCTGTTTCCATCAGCCGTGCTTGCAAAGAGAGACGAGTTCGATCGACCGGTTGGAAACGCAGAAGCAAAAAACCGGCTATCTCTACGGGGAAGAACCTTACGGAGTAGGTCAACTACGAGGAAATACACCGGATGGATAACGCGGGAAGATTTAACTAGACATCAGATCGGAATATCTCGTCTCGCTTTCGTACGATTCGCGAATTTTTCGTCTCGAGGAAACACACAGATAGCGAAATGTGAAACATGGCCTCGTGCAAACTCGTAGTTTCATATCTCGATAACGATCGCGACGACGGTGCGTCTACTTTCGTAATGGTCGATTGGAACGTTGAGCGATCGGCAATCATCGTCGCAGCTGGAGCCCTGACAAAATAACGAACGACGTGGTTTCACTTACGAGCTCGATCCAGGATCGTGTACACCTTAATTGTAAGAATTGGCACATTGGTCGATTTGTAGCGACAGTGTTTGAATTTGATCAAAGTGTTACAAATTAATGTCGATTCACAACGGTGTAGAAAAGTTATCGGACGGATACTTTATAAGTTATATTTTAAAAGCTACAAATTAAATTGAACTGATATTGAGTGGAAGACCATGGCGACTAAAGGAAAACAATGTAACAAATAATCGCCACTATGTCGTCGTACGATATTGGTTAAAATTGTTTAAAGTATCGCTTTCAAGATAAGAAATCTATCTGGACGACATTCGCGTACCACTGTATATGGCTATCACGTTATGCGTGTTTTATGAAAATTCTTGAATTTATCATTTGAAAGAAGGAATTTACAATTGCTCAAAACTTATTTAGATCGATAATGTCGGTGCTAGTAGTTGAGCGTTGGGATGTATTCGCGCGATACTATTTCTCTTTTGTGAAGCGCAATGTCTTGAACAGTTAAGCGGTTGACCGGCATGTGCCACCGATAACTGGTTCCGATTAACCTCCACCCCTGCCGCAACAGGATGTGTGCAACAGGATGCAAAAGGTGTTGAAACGGCCGAAAGAGATACCGTAGAGAAGGCTGGTTGTTGCAATTTATAGCGACCCACCGCCGGATTGTTTGTTTCCCAAACGTTGCAGAAAGTTTCAAAGTGGCTGGGGAGGGGACTAAATATAAAACGCGTGCACGCAACAGTGCAAGTGCAACCTCGATGGCCTGCGAGCGGCATCATAATGTAGATCGCCTTAACAATGTGTAATCGATGATACGCGTTCGCCGGGACGCGAGATCGCTCGGCGAACACTCGGAGAAAGGAACGGTTCAATGAACCATTCGATGCTTTGTTACACGAAGAATCTTTTTTTCTCTCCCTTGGCAAAATCGATACAAATTATAGGTTGCGTAATGTCATTGAAATTAAAAATAACGTTTCCTTTGTGCGTAGCTCTGCGAATCGACCGGTTGTCACGCCCAGGAAATGATGAAAAAGAAAAGATGGAAGGAAGAACAAAACCGTTGAGGAAATAACTGTGTACGACATTCGCACGTCCTCAATCTGTCGTATTCGTATTCAACGATAAATTGCACGACATAAATTGATACGTACAAACATGACGAAAATCGTCGAATATTAGTGGCGAGTTCAGGTACGTCGCAAATAAAGTCACATCGCGGTTTATTTTTAAAAATTAACGTGCGACGAACAGATTGGCTTCTGTAAGTATTATTCAGTATCGTAGCAGAGTGTTTTCTTAATTAAATATAAACAAGATAAGGAAGATTCCTCCGTACCGGATAGACCATCGTGATCAATTCCAGAAATAATATTAAAAAACCAATTAATACCGACCAATCGTGTATTTAATCTTAATATACCATTGATAAGCTTTTAATTAGAATTTCATATGAAAAATCTAAAAGAAAACAAGTATAACACTATGGACCACTAGTTTACCATTAGTTCAATAATTTACATACTTTGATAACATTCATACGTGATTAATATTAATACACGAAGCGTCCACTGCGTTCGATGATTCGTTATCATTACTCCGATAAGCGTTCGTTCAAAACAGTTGCGAATAATTATTCGAACCCTATGAAGAGAATTTTAGATACTGAATTTGATCCGTATCTATGAAAGCTTATTCGATTTGATTCTATCACCGGCAAATACTATCCATGGGCACTTTGAATTAACGAGTCAGCAGGTTCGACATTCAATAACAATACTACGTCAACGACTTAAATTCCGTTTAGTCGATTAAAGAAATTATATCGTTCTATGTGATCATATATTCGCACGTGTGCACGAAGTATTACGATCGCGTGTTTCGGTTCGTTTCTATATCTATGTATCATAACCATGCGAGATTCTCGAACAAAGATATATCTTTTCTGCACTAGTCAGCGGAAGAAATGCATGGCTGCACTCTTAGAAAACATCGATGTATGGCATCAAATACAGTTTTCGCAATCTCGACCGATGTAGCAATCCTCCGCAGAGGAACATCCTCTTTAAGCCAAAATGTAATATCATGAAACGTAGGAAAGAGGATAGAACACTCCAAGCGGCAGGATTAAAATTATTGCCACCATGGACCAAAGAACACTCTCGAGTTTGATTTTGGACGAAAGCACCACCCTTTTGCACGATTTATCGTTTACGACCGTGGGGATGCGTTCACGTTCGACAAATGTGAATGGCTCCTTATCTCGATAAATCCTACTGACTAAGAAAGAAAATCACACGTTGATCTTATTTTAATAGAATGGAATAATCGGGCCGCTCATTTGTCAAATCGATTAACTCCACGAAGCAAACAATAGAGAAAATTGATGAAACTATATACGATAAACCGATGATATCATATACGATAAGCAGCAATCAAGCGCTTTGGTATTAAAATTTGAAAAATTTCAAAAAGTGGGGTTAACCAATTTGGCCTGTGAGCACCTCGTTTGGTGGTCATAATAATTGAAATCGAAGATAATTTCTGGCCATAGATTAGGTCTATCCGCGTGTCAGATAACTAAGATATAAGATGCGCAAGCGCATCTTCAACATTCGCGAATTTTTGTGCGTTAGCCTCGAAGTAATATTAAGAAATTACGTGAAATTTGTACAGTGGAATGAACTCTTGATATCGATAGACTCGAAGAAAGGAAGCTTGCCAATCGATCGAGCAAGAACATATAACGATGCCGAAATTAGTGTGAGAGCGACTGAAATCGAAAGAACTATAACATTGGCACGGTTCATCGATTTCATCAGCGGAAAAAAAAGGGACAATAATTATGCAACGAAAATAACGATGCACTGTAAGCGGCGAACGCAATTGGCAGTCGATTTCAAGCGATCGATGATCCGAGAAATTGAGATCGATTCGTAGCTGTCTTCTACCGATTGTCCATTAAAACCCAACTGCATGCAGCAGGTGTAGGAAGCAACTTTCAATCGCAAATAATTCTCTTTCGATGCAATGCCAATTCGAATCCTTATTTGGCACTTACCAAAACAGTTGTATGCCATCGGGAAGATCGATGTATTTCACACGTACAAGTAGATTTGATTAAAAAGCTCTGACCAACATCCCACATGCGTACGATAATATCATAAAACAAAATTGACAGTCCAAAATATAAATCAGGAAATTTCGTTCGGTCGTTTGGATTTTCAATTGGTTACTAGGAAATTGAATGCTCACTTACGATAGACAGGAAGTGAGGACGGTGGGGCGACCAGACGCCTCGGTGAACGACACCAGGACCAAAGAAAACAGGTGCAACGTCGAGTTGAATGTGCAAACGTAACAACGGCGTGCACTTTCGATGAACGTAGTGGGCAATGCTACGATTGTAACAACGCGTTGTCACGACCACTCTAAAACACGAGGGCGAATAGGTTTCTGTACGTACGCACGCACGCAAGCACGTTCGAATGCACGAACACTCGTGCGAACTGTTCCTTAAGGAACGAGCGTAGATACACACGCGGACAGCGTACACACATCACCGTCTGATCGTACACACACTACGTACTGTGGTAGCGACCGCTGACCGATGACAGCCATCCGACACTGTCTTACGCCAACTGGTGTTTACTACTGAAACGCTCCGTCGTCCCTCGAGCCGTCGCGACGGCTCGGGACGAGGAACACACCGGGAACCAACGAGCCTCTCGACGAGTGCAACAGTTGCTTGACCGGGGCGCCCCGCAATGTCGACTCCGATTATTAACGCGGCTCTACGTTCCCTGACACGGTCGATAAACAGAAAATCCAGATATTTTTAGAAACTGAAAAAAAGGTTCATAGTTAGTGATGGAATTTGGCACACTTTGAATAGCTTCGAATCTATATTATATACGGATACTCACAGAAACATTCGAACACTTACAACAGAATTTTTCTTTGAATATACATGTTATAAAATTTTTGAATTTCGTTAGCACTGTAATAATGATAAACACGACTATCGTGATTATAAAAGCAAAATTTGAGACCAATCCGAAAAAATATATAGAAGCGATATGACATTGATTTCAAACGCACATTTAGTGAAAAACTAATAAAGAGCATAAGTAGTAGTCTTAGACTATACAGTAAGTGCTAACAATGGGTCCATTAAACATACTGGCTAACTAATATAGTAAAAAATTGATTGTTCAAATATTTGGATGATATTTGCGAAGTGTATGTTTCCACTGAATATCTTGTAACTCTTATATACATTCTCAGATTCATTTCAAAAGTTAACAACACAACCACGATAGTCGTGTCTCGTTACGATGCTAATAAGATTTCAAAATATTTTGTATCATACGTATATATAATGTTTCTAAGAGTGTTCAAATACTTCCGTGAGCCATTGTAACAAATTTGAATCGCTTTGAACATAGTTTGAAGCTTATAGCTCTCTCATCACTATTCATAATGCCATAAAGAGATAAATAGAAAACAGCACAAAAATATTTTGCCACGTAGATCTATTATAAAAGGATTTCATGGAGCTTAATCCGTAGATCGAAATATTAATATATTGTTTCGACGTGAATAAATTACATTATCAGTACAAAATTATAATTAATATATTACAATATAGCACACGACAGTTCTTTACCATTTATTTAATATAAAATTCAATTGACTTTTAGATATTGCATCTATGTTAGTAGGTTCACTACTGCCAGGGGTACTAGAATTTGAAATGTGTGAATGATAATTTTCTATTAAACAGACTTCTTCGTATAAATCTTCTGTAGACATCTCCACAATAAGTGCACATTCGTTTAGTAGCCAACGAAAAGTTCGTGGTAATGATTTTTCAAATACAGCGAAATTTTTTGATTTCACGCGGCTGAAAATGCAGTCATACATCCAGTACTCCGTAAAGGGTTTAAAAAATATATCTTTCTTCTTGACTACAGTTTTTTCCTTACTTGATACAGGTGCAAGAGTGTCGTTTTGATTAAAAAATGAAATGTCGCTGAAATTAAGATAGTCATTTATATTAAAATTATCAATATTTATATTTGTGTCATCAATATTAATGTCACTGATATTGATATTTTCAGGGAATAATAACTGATTTTTTTCGGTACTTCCAATCTCTATATGTTTATCATTTATGACACTTGTGTCGATATTATCGCAAAGATTTACATCCTCTGTTGCAGCAAAAATCTCTGCGTCACTCTTTTCAATTTTTATAGGCGCAGCACTGCCTTTAATAAACTGACCCTTAGTATTTCGCTTAAGTTGAATTTTAGATTCTTTGGAATGTATTTTTTTCATTCCATTCGACTTATGAATGGCTTCTTTTTCTGGTAGTGATAAATGTATGTTGTATTTATCACGTAGTTTATTTTCTAAAAGCGTCCGTTGACACAAACCATTGCTCCCTAAATCTTCTTCGTTCTCACTATCACTATCAACAGGTATTGCTAATTTCCCGTTTGGCAGAGTTTCGGTAAATGTAAAATCATTTCCTGCAAAGACATTTGCAGAATCTTTCATTGTACTTACAGTACTATCGTAATATTGATTTTTAATAGTGTCAAATTTAATGCTACATGGTGTTTTAGCGTGTAAATAGTCATTCACACTTTCGCTTTTAGCTTCTTCGTCCTGTAAGTCATCTTGCACGTCGATGAGCTGTTTTAGTTCATTTATACTTGGCATTCTAGGTTGTTCAAATGGAGGTACATTTTTTTCGAGAAAATGTACGTTCGAATCGACTATCTCTAACTCTATGTCACATTTCGCTGCTAATTCTACTAAACTAAAAAAGAGATCAATATATTTTAATTAAATGTGGTTAAAAGTAGCATATTTCGAATTAATAATCTCAAATTACTTACGCATCAGATTTTGTCATGTAGCTAACTCTTGTAAAAAAAAAATCACTTCGTGCTATATTAGGAATATCGTAGAACGGATGATCTAATAAATGTTGCAAGTACGAATGAAGAGGTGTTAGAGATGGTGGAAATATATCAATTGCCTTTGGCGATGAATCATTAATATTTAAGTTACTTATGTGTTTTCCCATAGCACTAATAATTTCTTCTGGCAAATAATGTTTAGAATCTTTTATTTCTCGTTCGTTCTTATTCGATTTAGAAGATATAAATTCTAAGAATTTTAAATATAAATCGTCGATTCCATCTGCATCGGGACAATATTTCATTTTGGTTGGATAATGTGCGTGCATTAAAATCGTCTTTCTGCATTCAATATATTTTTGCCATTCTTGAAAACTAAAAAGCTTATTATCGAGTAAGCCGCGTTCAATAGCTGTGCTGAAATACAAAAGAGAAAGGAAGTATTTATATTAGCAATACAAAAATTTAATGTATTTAATGTATTAATTCTGATTAAAAGTACAATTATAAAAGGAGATTTGCACTCGCAATTTTTTTCGTCTTTGTCATACATTTCTCTTCTTTTTTCATATAATCTAGCCCCGTATGTAATTAAATCGTTTTCAATTACAGCGTATGGCATTTTTTCGGAAGTAAAATATGTTGCCCAATGACCATCTGACTGAAGTACAATTCCACCACCGACTTGTTCAAATTTTTTTAACATATAAGAAAAGTGCTTATGCAGAGCTTCCTCGCCCGAAATATGACATTTAACGTCTTCTACAATTGCACGCGCTAGTCCCAGTTTCATTATAGATTCTCCATGTCCTGTCAAGGAGCATCCTACGTTCCTATTAGCATATGTGCCACAACCCAATATTGGAGTATCTCCTACTCTCCCTACCAACTTTTTATTTAAACCACCAGTCGTAGTTCCAGCAGCTACACTATATCCGTCATATGCTACACAACCAACAGTACCAAGACTATCTATAAATAATAATTTCATGAATACATAAAAATCTACTTCTTTACCATGCTCTAAAATGTAATCTATTTACTCGTTAATATATCGATATCCAATAAACTTTGATTATGAACATCCGCATTAAATTCTCCTGTTTTCCCTGAATGTAAAGCTATACGTGCTGCTGGTGAGACCATATTTCCTTCTGATATCCAATTTAAATCTGCATGTTTTGCTAGATTTTTAGCTCCTTCACCCACGAAAATAGAATTTGGAAAATTGTTCATAACATATTTTGCGAGTGTTATAGGATGTTCTATATCTGAAACTGCCGCTACTGATCCACATTTAAATGTGAAACCATCCATTATGCTAGCATCCATTTGAACTTTTCCTAATAAGGAATATTAATAATTTTCACTTACGTAATCGAACTTTGCTAATATATTATTGATATATATTTGAAATGCACCTATTTCATTCAACACGGATCCGTAACTACAGTTAAAAAATTCATCACATTCAAGCCACCATAATGCAGCTTCTACAGCATCTACTGCAGTTTCACCATTTATTAATTTTTTATAACCATTGATGGCGGCTTTTTTACAAGCTGTCATTTTTTCTATAACTATAGAATCACTAAAATCCCCCGCACCGCCATGTACAATTATGCACGGAGTATTACTTTCGTAACATTTACATTCTCCGAACCCAATTTGTTTTTGCGATTTATTTAACGCACTATCAGATAATGTAATATTTCCGTGTTGCAATTTTGTTCCAAATAAACTGACCATTTTTACTATTTATATTACAGATTTACAGACTTTGAGGTTCAAAACATAAAATAATATATATAATAGATATTCATTTTTTTCAAACATACCTATTGATCTTCTCTGCAATTCTACTAATGCGATATTCAGTTACACCATCTAGAGCAAGTAAAGTTTTCAGCACTACTATAATAAATGCCATTGCACGACCTTCATAGTTAGGAATGTATGACTTTTTTGCATCAAATGTCATTTTAGGAGGTGATAAAGCTATTAATCTTTCTGTATATAATTGGATGCCCCCTAAAATCATATATGACATACAAATATAAGATTCAGTTAATAGTAGGAATGTAAGCAAAGATATAAATAAACAAGCTGAAAATATAAATAAACTGAAAATATAAATAAATAAACTGAAAATATAAAATATAATCATACTTGGCAATCCTAGTTCTTGACAATATCTGTTAACTAAAGATACAAAATCAGGACAAACTATATTCCATACACCAAGTAATTTTGCTATACTTGCAATAATTCGTCTCATGCCCTTATGTGTAATTTCAACATTCTGTGTCAAGAAGCTTCTTTCATTTGCTGTTAAATTCAGTTCTGGTGGTAATAAATGATCCAATTTGTAGTAAGACAAGTGTCCTTCTCTTCCATATCTAAGAAAAGATTCTTTAATAAATAAAATTTCAGTTTATATATTAATTATATATATTATATATATCATTATATATTAATAATTATATATATCATGATAATAAGAAACAACATTTCTTACATGCCTTAACATATCTCCTAATTGTATAGGTTGATTATGGATCCTTAAAGCTAAATATATAATTGCCCATAGTCGCATAGGTGTAATTATATTAGGTCCCATTTTGTACTGAGTACTTATGTGTTTCGCCCTGTATTGAACTCTTTCACATCTAGGTATATTTTTTGATAATCTTTTAATTTTTCTTGCTTCTTCTTTGGCATGGGAACTAAATTGTACTCTAAATAAATCAAAAAGTATGAGAAATATTTCAATACATGTATATCAAATTTTTTAAAGAAACTTACTTTCCCTCATTTTCTGATGATTTCACAGAACTAGATTGACCACTATATATACTTTGACTTTGACTAAACATACTAAGACCATCACCCTCAGAACTATTTTGAGACTGAAGATATCTATCATAATCTGCCGCTATTAGAAGTCTCTGAAAAAATGTGGTTTGTGTGAAATATGAAATAAATTTGTTTTTATTAATAAATATTATAAAAATTACTTTGTTTCTGTTCAATTCTCTCATAGAACTACCCTCACTAAGTCCAGTAATACTAGTTCCACTAACAGAAGTATTTGTATTACTTCTAGATCTTTTGCGCTTTCTGGATGTTTTCTCCGATTGTACCTTACCATAAATAATATCTGCGTCCCTATTATAATAAACATTAATTTGTCTGAATATAAACATAAACATAATTCAAATTGTTTACTCAAACATACCTTTTCTTATATCTTCTAGCTAATTTGGGCATAGATTTCCTTCTAGTTGAGATAAATGCTACTTCAAGTTTGCCTAAATATGTTGCCCATAATTGTAATACTGTCAATTTTATATTAGATGGAACTCCAAGTTCTATTAACTCATCTGTTAAACCAATTAAAACAAAATTGTACAATTCCCATGAAGTCCATCCAACCTCATTACCTAATAATTGTAAGCAAAAATTGCATACTTAACATTTAAAGATATTAAGAAATTCTTAGAATAATATTTGAAATAATATTGATACAGACCTGATATATCAGATTTTAATTGCCTAATTCTTGTTTTTCGCAATCTAGTCGTACTATCTATACGTAATTCAAGAACTTCCTCTCTGATATCCTACAAAAATAATGAAATTAATTACTATTAATTATGACTTATGTTTAAAAAGATAAGAATAAAATTACAGTATATTATTACCTCATTTTGCGTTTGACATGTTTGACAAAAGAAATATCCAGCTTCTTTGTAAAAGTCTTTACTGCCACAAATTCTGCAGTTTTGCATTTTCTTTATGTACTCCTAACGGGAGTTCTATGTTCTGCTGTTTGTTGCATTTAGGTATACTATGAGGTTATGCGGCACGAACACGCTTTACATCTCACCTCGTAGTTTCTCATTATCAGAGGAATTTAACTTTACAGCGAGTACTCGCGTGACCGATCATAATCTTCCGTTCTGAATTGCGATTGGTGTAGTTTGAACGAATGATACATTGAAGATACATGTGAATTGTACCCTGTAGCGGGAATACAACGCAGAATATTACCGCTAATTTACGGTTAAGTTTTCAGAGAAATGTAAACAATAATCGAAGTGTTTGTTATAAAACTTTGTTATCATTGAAACATTATACACGGTAAATATAGCGTGACGATTATTAAAATAATCTTTCCTGACACGTCATAATTCTTGAATTGTGCTAGAAAGTTTTGCTACAATCAAGAGAACTAGATTTTGCCTCACAATTGAATTCGTTTACAATAGCGTCCTAACCTCTATCTTGCATCGTACTCTTGAAGGAGGTTGTGCTGCCGTAATTGAAGAAGGATGGCTAATTTTCCGAATGTTTATAGACAACTTTCTTTAAGGGATCAATTTATTGTTAAAATGTGACACTGTGTTAAACTCTGAATAAAAGATGACAAGGCACGTATAGTTTGTGATTATGGAGTATGACTCTGCATCGAACTGTGAAGGTCATCTGCAAGATTTCGAAGCTTCAGAAGATCTCCCGCGTTTAAGAGAAATACAAAAACTTGAATGTTCAACCTGTACTACAAGTTCTACACCATGGCATTCTCTGCAGGTTGTGGCATCGCAGCCAAAGATCAAACTGGGTCCAACAAGCAAAAGTCTTTCATCTCAGGTAATGGAATATTACCACAAGTATTCTCAAAATACAAATTTGGATCAATATTTTTCGTTGCCTACGTCTAGTACATCACCAGAAGCAATTAAATGTTACTATAATATATACGAAGTAAATCCTAAAGTAGAGGCTAACAGACAAGATTGTATAGGAGAGGAGTATAATTTAAAGACTTGTGTGCCCAGAGAGAGAAGAAGATGGGTGAGACCACCCCTTATTGGCCAATCCTCGAACGCAGAGTCATCATCTAGATATGCTCAACCATTGTCAAATCCAGAATCTCCATCGCCTGATTTAAAACATGTTACATCAGAGACAATTCTAGAAGAGAAAAATGAAAATCAGGAGATTTCAACAGAAAGCATAGAAAGGAAAATATCTTCTCCGACTTCTAGTATTGCTTCCCATAAGCCACTCGAGTGGGATAGTGGAGCAGATGTTGGTTATTTTAATCTAGTACCCAGTAAACAAAATGATAAGAAATTAAGTACAATAGAACGCATGGCTTTAGCTAGAGGTTGTTCTGCCGCTTTAAGATTGGATCCAGAAGGTACTACGGAGTCAGGAGTTTCTGGGAAGCTCGTGGGAGTTCAAAAAAATTCAACCACTTCTATGGTTCCTAATGCTAATTCCACACCATTAAATCTGGGAAATACTTCAGGATCAGAAAGTGAGATTGAAATTACTCCGATTGTTAAGAATCATCTGCCAGGTATAATAACGGGAAACGATATAAAGTCCAATGAAAAATCTCTTCCTAAGGATCTCAAGCAGCAAGATGCTTCTGTGCATTATTCAAAAAAGGAGCACAACTATGACACTCCAAAATCAACGTTTATATCCAAGGTCCCTCTTGTAAAACCCACAAGTGAGATAAGAAAGCTAACAAACAAACAAAATACGAACAAAGAAAATATATGCCCTCTCACGTCGCCTTTAAAAAAGAGCACATCCATGAATACGTTAATTATACCAGCCTCTAAATTACCGTTGAAACGAAGTCAAAGCGAGTTGAATTTGTACGCTAGGGATAAGAGCAGAGCCGCGTTGCCACTAATTTTTAACTCTTCATCCTCTATCGCCACTATTGTAAATAAACCTTCCACTTGTGATAAACTTATACAGACGAGTCTATGCACTTATACTCAAGAATCCGTTGGCGTGCAAGTCTCGGTTCTCGATGAAGAGAAGCCGCCGTTACCAAAGAGAGGAACTAGTTTGCAGAAGGATTCGACATTAATGTTAAAGAATCCAAAGGGAACGTACAAAGTTCAGAATTGGAGGAAGCACGAAGCCAATGAAACACGAGATGTTGGAGTAAACGAGCGTAGTAAGAAAGTAAAACCGCGATACAGTAATTCGGAACCATCTCAGAATGGTTCTGCGAGGCATACGCCTCAGCCTGACGGTGTAGGGAATATAACTGGCAGAGCAAATAGTTTTGAGTATTTCCCTGGTCACGTATACGAGAACGTTCCTAATGGAAGCGGTAGCCATATCTCATCTTCGGAGACCGGAAGGTCTCATTCTACTCTACCTAATACCAGCTCCAGTATTAACGAGAAGCTATGGGGTGAGTCGAATAGCTTGGTGAAGGATCTAGAACGGAGCGTAAATATATTAAAAAGTCTCGTCGATGCGAATAAATGCGACAAGGAAGTTAAGAAAAGACTGATACATCATGTAGTCAAGAGATTGATCACCGCCAAATATACAGACGACAAAATCGAACATAATCTAGAAGACAATGTTCCATGGAATCCTGACGATGCTAGGAGCAGAGTGTACGGTAGGGAAATACTCCGGGCTTTAACGGAAAAGCATAATACCAGCGATTCTTCAGGTAACTGGAATTTGCAGAAGGAAATAACGCAAGGAAAACCCATGAGGAATGGAAGAGGCATTACGAAAAATATTACGTTAGAAAGTAGCAGTGATAAAATAGATAAGAATACGGACAGAACAGAAACTGACGGACGAAAAGCGCGGATGGGTCTTAGATCTGACGATTGTCATCGGAGCAGCAATACTATTACCGATCCAGACAAGAGCGAAAGCTCTGAATGCTTTTTCCCTCAAAGAAATCGCAAAGGCAACAAAATGCAAGATATATTTTGTACAAAAGAAAGATGTAAAATTTCTCAGAGAGATTCGACGATGACGACAACGGCGACGACGACAACGACCACGGCTACTCCTCCTGATCATAACCGGATGTTGTTGGACGCGGTTGTGAACAACAGAAGACCCATCGTTCGTTCAAGCAATGCAGGGGAACGTGACGATTGGAGATTGCTCACTACATTTTCAGAAAGACAATTCGAGCTTAAAAAGTGCGGCAGTTCTGACTCCGGAGACTCGAAATTGGTTAGCTATGCCGAGATGGAGAAAAGAAATCAATTGATTTGGATCACGAATGAAATCAGTCATTTATGTAATTTGAAGAAATTGTTAGAAGAGTCGCGAAGGCCAGAAAGATCACGAACGTCTCCAAAGAAATCGAGGTCAGGAAACTGCAAAAGGAAACCGATGGAGTCGCTGACGCATGTACATGATTTATCTAATGGTAAGGATTATTTGCAAAGGAACGGATCAGATACACGAGCCGATTCAGTGGAAGAGCCATGGTCATCTCATTGCAATTTAGCAACGTGTCAACTTTCCAGTAGATCAAATAGTATTATCCAACGTATTAAAAAGCGAAACAGTTGCGCACAAACAGCAACTAACATTACCAGTGCCCTCTCGAAGACTGGCGGTGAGATCGTGTCTGCTTCTAATCTACACAATTCCAGAATTAAATTAGTCAGTACTGGGATGCAAACTGTCCCTCAAGAAATATCTACAGCTTCTGCTATGGTGCAGTCAGAAATCGTGCATTATGTCCAGTGTTCGGCGCATAGTGCGCTGCACTTCCAAAACAATCACAAATGCAACGAACAAGCGAATCAATGCTTAAAGTATCACGCCATTCAAAATGTAGTTACCACTTGCATGCAATGTTTACAGGAGCAGAAGGATCGATCGAGCAGCGTCCAGAAAGTGCATACGAATATAGAAAACTTTCGAGAGGAGAGTCCAGTTGGCTCACAGGGATTGTCTGATCAGATGAATAGTAACTCCTCGTCTGAGGTAATGCATCATTGTGCGAACAAGGAAGTCCAGACGAGTTCACTTAAGCAAAAAGAAACGAAGAATCAAATAAACGCCTCGAGGTCAAAGTCGTGTGACTGCAAATGTGACACTAAAAAGGTAGTGTCCAAAGGATGTCAGTCGTGTGCATCGCCAATAATTGCGTTGGAAAGTAACAATGCTCCTAAGTGCGACGAATGTCAGAAGAAGATATTCCATGCACGTGACAGAGATGAGGGGAATTTGAAAGAATGTAGCTGCACAACGGTGTGCGAATGCGATAACGACCACTCGAAGAAAGGTCGGGCACCAATGAGATATAGTTCAAAGTATTATCAGAATAATAATGGATACGTATCGAGTTTGAATCAAAATAGCCGCATCAAGCTGTGCGGATGTTCGAGCGATTGTGTCTGCGAGAACAGTCGCGAACCGGAAATGCAGAACGCGAAAGGATTCTGCAGTTGCCATTCAAATGGGAGAACTCAATACAATGGGTCTCGCTATTCTCGCGCGGAAGTGGAAGACTGTTCGACTCAACCGTGGCCTTATTGCGTTACTAATGGACAAGTTAACGAAACTGCACAGCACAAAGTACAAAGTAATGTAAAATGCAACTGCGAGAAAGATTGTTTTTGTAATAATCGAGCGAAAAATAGCGAAGAATTGTTGCGTGGCAGAGCCTGCAACAACGGAAAACCAAATTACGTGGACGAGGCGAATCAAACTAGTGATTCCGATATAAATTGTAAATATTGTCGTTGCTGTGGCACGGCATATCAAAGCGTCAAAAACTGTAGTTGTTATCAAACGTATCCAAAAGCCATTGCGTACGAATTGTCGTTCGCAAAAGAAAATGGCCAGAAAAATGATAATCTGGGTGCGTTTTTAAAAGTGCCATTATCAAATTATACTGTTAACGAAGTGAAAACGGATGGCTGTGTTTGCAACATTAAAAAAGTTAGCTCGAAGAAAAATTCTCCGCAAAAATGTACTTTACAAGTAAGTGAGCGCTATATATAGGGTGTCCTGCAACATGTGGACAATATTTCAGTCACTGTAATGTAAATAATAAAATCACATAATTGTATTTAATAATATTTTATCGATTTTAGGATTATTTGTGTAAGAATAAAGCGGATTTTGTAAATAATGCAGAAACGCGTCGGCAATACATGTCGGAAATATCTCATCTGCGACAATTAAGAAAGGAAAAACGAATACAGTTGTTGGCAATGGCGACTACGTCGAATGTTTTAAAATCACCGAGAACTTCTTCTAAACCAACAGGTAAGGATTTTCATTTTTTCATTTCTTTGTCGTTTACATTCTTATTGCCTTTATAACCTTTATATTCAGTTTACGCACAGAAAAAGATGAGCAACGAGGAAATGAGGGAGAGGTTGCGCAAACGGTATCTTCGTTTGAACGAGGTGCGACAGAAGCGACGGCAACAGGAGAAGCAAGAAGAAGCGCGACGTAATAAACTTATGGCCAAAATCTTTTGTAAGAAATTACAGCAAAAAGTACTGAGGGGCCAAGTAGATCTGTCTCAAAGCGTTAGCGTTATATCCAACATGTAATGTTAAAGAAATGTTTGCGCGTGCGTAGTTTAAATGTCAATTAGCAGTCTGATGATCGAACAGACGATAGAAGAACGTACAAACTATCTCGCATTTCAGGCTGAGAGGATCATTAAAGATATTTGTTTCTAGAATTCTCTCCATGAATCTTACTTTTGTTTACAATAATGCATAATATATACTAGCATTGTGTTAATGTTTACTTTATAGGATACACATGAACGTCTAAGTTTATGGCATAAAGTTTATTTAGGCATTTGTGTGTAACGAGAATTAGAGCGATAACATAGTGACTTAGATGATCCAGAAGTTTTTGATATAGATCTAAGAATTAAGATATCATAATGCGTTGTTCTGCAAATTTGTGCCTACAATTTATATTTAACATTGAATTTAAGAAACTTTGTCTTGCCAATATATTTTCATATCAAAAATACGTAGTACTGCTCGTTTTAATGCAGTCGTTCCATTAAAATTCAACTTTATGTTACCCAATATTTTGAGCTCAACGTTATCTAAATCTATCGATACATTGATACAGTGATCGCAAACAAGAGGTACTTTGTCATTCTTGATTGCTCTTGCTAAATTTATTATTGTTACCTTGTCAAGGTACTTGGAATATTTTTGAATTAAAATCGCTACCTGTTTTTCGAAAATTATAATGGAAATTTCCAGATTTACTGCGCTTTAAGCGAGCGCCACTATATATATATAGATAGGAAACGTTGCACGTATGTTAAATCTCGTATGTTAAATATGATAATATAATAACGATAATTTTCATTTTCGTGGAACAATAGTAAATTCACAGCGTTAGAATCTCACATTTTACTGGTAAGATGTTTTGAAAACGAAAACTTCCTGCGTCGAGGAAGCGCACGATTGAAAATGGATCGCCTGATCGTGGCAAACTGAAATGCTTTAAGATGATGAAAGTAGTTATTAGTACCTGAATTACAGTACACAACTTTTTACCGCTCGTAAGACTTAGATAATATAGTCTCTTAAATTTTTATCTTCAATATTTTACCTTTTTGTATGATGATTATACTCATTTGGTTAATAAAAATAAAGAATCCATATAGGGACAGTTCTCCCGTTATTTTATTCTCGTATCTCACATATACTATGCTAAATTTAAGGAAAAAGATCAGCAACTTCTTATGCGAAATCTACGTGTGCAACGCGGCTGATTTCTCTTTCAACATTCTATTTTTTATAATTCATTCAATGTCCTTGGTCGCTAACTCGAAAGCGTGTAAAAGAACAAAACGTCGCTGGAAAATTGTCTTGTTTCCCTCTATTCACGACGGTTTACATTCATATAATTTGTCTAATGAAACACGTTTTTTTGTGATCTGCAAAATTATCGACATTCCACGTCGGAGAACAAATGAACGCTCGAGAAGAGCTATCCTTGCAGAGCAAGGTAGAAAGAAAAAAGCCGTGCAAGATCGACAATAACCTTGTTCCAGTAAAGTAATGCCGAAAGAAAAACCTCTCAACGATATTAACTCGTTTGTCCCAATTGCTGCTTAGTCGCTCTATATAAGAATATGCACGGATTTCGAAGTAGTCGATTTCCTATTCAAACTGGGAACGTATCTCGTTCGATATATTCGCGATAAAATAAGATATCGATTTTTGATTCGAATGCCAGGACATTCGATAATCTTTGCAAAATCCGTCCTTGCGTCTTTGATCAACGATCATTACAGATAAAACATTCGAGTGAATTTTTATGTTCAATCCTTTTTAAAGAAAAGCAGCCGTGTTTATCGAGTAAAATACAACTTTATAGGATATAACGTTTTAAAATGACAACTCTTCGGACCGATGACTTGGACCAAATTCTACAAGACCAATTTACAAATGAATTTCGTAATGGGTACATCAAAGTGCGCGGTTTTTGTTTACCAGCGAGATACGAAGTTTTTGCAGACGTAATTGAAAACTTCGAGGTCAAGAATGACGATATTTGGGTTTGCAGTTTTCCAAAGACTGGTACGTCTTAGTCAATCTTATTAAGTCATAAGAGGGTATGAAAGGTTACATTTTAATTTGAACGACGTAACTATAGGAACAACATGGACTCAGGAAATGATCTGGAACGTCGCAAATAATTTAGACTTTGAAGGAGCCAAAGTTCACTTATCCGAAAGGTTCCCCTTTTTTGAGTAAGTTAACGATATTAAATATATAACGATATATAATATTAAAAGTAATACAAATTATGTGTTCTATTAGGTACTCCATACTTTTTGATTATTCGCCTTACACAAAAGCTCATCCGGAAGTGCAGTTACCTCTGTCAACTGTGGATAGCGTGGAGTATACGAAAAATAAAGCTTCTCCAAGATTCATCAAAACTCATTTACCTTTTGATTTACTTCCACGCCAGATTCGGACAGGCGAGAAAAAGCCGAAGATTATTTACGTGGCGAGAAATCCAAAAGATACCTGCATCTCTTATTTTCATCATTGTCAAGTAATAGAAGGTTATCGTGGCAATTTTTCCGATTTCTGTCGCCTTTTTCTAGCAGATAAACGTACGTGCATGCTATTACAATTGAAGGTAAAAGATGACACATAGATAAAAGAGACATGGTTAGCGATTTTAAAATTCGATATCCATCAATTCCGTACTGATCAATTCTGTGCTACCAAAATTGACATTTTATCCGATCGTGAAATTTGATATGTATTTTTGCTCCTCGTATGAATTATATAATAACTTTATCATAGAATGATTATTTTTGTAGTAAGTTATACTTCATATTGGGACCACGTTCTCGACTTCTGGAAGAAGCAGACCACTCTCAATATGTTATTATTGAAATACGAATATATGATAGCTGTAAGTAAACTTAAACAGTTGCAGTTGCTTCGAAGGTACGAATATCCTTTTTGTAAAATTTAGGACTTGCCTGGTGCGATAAGGAAGTCAGCTACGTTCCTTGATAGAACTCTGACTGACGCTCAAGTAAAAGTATTGGAGGAACATTTGAAGTTTGCCAGTATGAAGAAAAATCCAGCTGTGAATCAGGAGGATGTGGTTCGAAGGAACAAGGAGCGGAATAAAATCACCGTTGAAGGTTCGTTTATCCGAAGTGGTAAAGTCGGTGAGTGGAAGGAGAGATTGCCCGACAACGTGATCCAAGAATTTGACAGATTAACAGAAGAAAGATTTTCTCCGTACCATCTCAATTTCTGAACGACGTTGTACGTATATTTATACATTTTTAAAAATTGAAAAACGAAATGTATTATATTAAGAATGGAAAAAGCTTTGTAATACGGGGGAAAACAGTGTTATAATAAAAATATTAATCAATGCTATAATATCTTTTTGGTTCGAGGCATCGAAGAATGTTCGGCATACTGGTTCTACAAAGTTGTCCAATTGTGGCCTTGGTTGAAGGTGTAACAACGCTCATATCGCTTCCTCTTTCGATTAATATAATCGCTGCGTCCCTTTTTCTCCATAAAATTGCTATTTGAAGGGCGATGAAACCCATATTGTCCCGTATATTGACGTCAGCCCCGTGATCCAATAAAATCGAGAGAATGTCCACGTTCGAACTGTATACTGGACAAATGATTCTTAATAAATACTTAGTAGTCTACGATTTTTACGTACTTGTGTGAAATTTAAGGATACAGAAAATCATAAAATGCATATAACATGCAAATATATATAAAATATCGAAAGTAAGATAATTTTTACAATTTCATTATAACGTTTAATAGAATAAAAGAACGTCTATTTGAATCCTATTTCGTTAGTTGTGCTCATAAAAATTGACAGTCTAAATTAATCTTAATCAATCTTCACTTTGATTTCTTTCACCTGAGATCATAAGCGGTGTTCTTCCCTGTACGTCTTTTTGATTTATTGAAACGCCGTAATCTAAAAGAAATGTTACATTCTTCGATCGTTCTGCTACAATCGCATACTGAAGACAAGTCCAACCTCTTCTACAAGTGTACATTTATTAGAAACAAAAGCACAGATATTTATATTAATTGTACAACCTACATATCCATTTTTCCAGGATCTGCCCCCTTCTTCAAAAGAATCTGTAATATTTCTGGATTTCTGGATACGTAAGAGGCGTACATAAGAGCAGTCCTAGCCCAAGGTTGAGTAGTAGTATTGTCCAGATCAGTTGAATTTTTCTCTAACAAAAACGATAAGATCTGCAGATCACCGCGTTCGATAGCTGCCGTGATAGGCGTTTTTAAATTTGGTGTAGGATAATGTAGATCTATCGATAGACTACAATTATAGCAACAGTTATTAACGACAGATATAATTGATATAATTCGTTTACTCACATTTTCGTTAAAAAATCTTTGATCTTTCTTACTGTAGCGAATTTGAGAAGCCATATGAATTGCTCCTCGACCGAATCTATGAATAATAAGATGTTATTTCGAGGAATTAAGAATCATATCAGTATAATATCTTACCATTTATCTGGCGATTAAATTCTATGTTCAACATTGTCGAGATAATGAAGTGCTTGAGTTTTGAGTAAACATACTGCTAAGAGTTATTTACTTTGTATTGCGCCGGCTCTAAATCGATCAAACATCATGTATGCATACATGTATGTACATGCTAGCGTTGATTTAAACGCGAAATACATGCCTTACAAATATTTTTCTCTCTAATCCATTAAAAAGATAACGTTAATGAACTGACATTTCATTCGCAATTCTTTTTTACTTAATTTACATTAACGAATTCCGAGTGAGAAGGAGTTTTAAAGATTTGTATAATATCTTTTCTTTAATTATTTAATTTTATTATAGAATTTTATAAACAAATTTTGTACAATCTGAAGTACAATACATATTTCTCAATAAAAGTAATATTGTAATAGTACTGCAATAATCTTTCTTTAATTATATAGAAATGTTGTATGACTTGGAAAACGTAGTCTCTGTCTCAGTAAAAATTAACATTAATTGTATTAAACAAATCCGAGCTTTGATAGTTGCAATGTTGATAAAGAATCGTAATATTATAATTCTGAGCCCGCAAACGTGCATTTAGAAATAAATAAGTAACCTCGGCATAGCGCGCTACAGCGGATGCTGTTTAGCCATTCAACTGACAACTTTATTTTTCCTCTCTGACTTGCATTCCATTTTAGAGTACCGGAAAGACAGGAGTCCAACGACACTGTCCCTCCAATTCGACACGTTGAGAGAACCCGTGAGCCGTAGACATTGAAACGCGTTTGAGGCACCTCCAGTACACGCACACTTTCTCTTCGAGACAGGAACACGTGCCAAGGTGGCTGGAGAGCGGTATAGTAAGCCGTTCGAACACTCAAAGTCTACTTTCTAAAGACGGTGGCCAGAACAAGTCGGAACCGCGTCCATTGCAGTGACTGCGTGCCCTGTCGTTCTCTTCTCGGGGCTTCGTCGCCTGGCTTGCGATCGAGCTTTCATTTTTCCATGAATCTTAGTGGCGACAGAACTAAAATCGAATCGTTCAGGAACAAGACCTGAGGCATTTCCAGCAATCCAAGGAAGATGAAGTGATGGCAGATGTTACGAGGAGGTGGATAGCGCCTGTTCTTGTCACAGTTTTGACATGTGTACTGTTTCCTGTCTGTGGTATGTTTCTCAAAATTGTCGATTATACGAGGGAACCGTATGTTCTGACAGTGAATCGATGGATAATAATTCGAGTAGTGAACGCGGCGTCGAATGACGTTCCTTGACCGTGCGTTGAGATCTCCGCCTGTCAAACGTGGTTTGTGATGGTTTTAGGAAATTTTCGAGATATTCGAGTCAAATATGACAAGTATATCAGCTTCGATCAGTTGTTAATATCGATCGTTCAATCAGTCAAGTAGCCATACATCAAATGTAACAGCAATAGTTTTATATTTTTTAGATATTTAATACATAGCTAAATATTTAATGTATCGGTGTAAGGAATATTTAACAAGTTAATGCCATCAAGCTTCCGTATTGCGTAAACACGATCATAATGAAAACAGTGATCTATATTGTAAAGTTTAATTTTCCTTACTTTCTCTCGTGACCGTGATTCGGAACAAAGAACTTCTAAGTGAGTAATCATTTTCTAACCATAGCGTGATTCACGTTTTAACGAAATCAATAGGTCTCGACGAGTCAGATCACGAGGAATACAGAGGGAAATACCTTGGGAAGTTGAACGCGTATCATCATCAAGTAGCTGGTGACGTTTACGTCGTTGACGAGTACACGTTGTTGCTAACTTCCTTTAGCTACGATGGCAATGGAGCTGACACCTTTTTCTGGGCTGGTGCGTCGAATCGACCTGGTCCACAAGGCTTCATCGTACCGGATGAATGGGGCAAGTCAGTTTGTTTCGGTGTAACAGAAACCTTGAGAAGAAAGTACGTGATTTAAAGATATCTTCTTGTTTCAGAACGAATGTCCTCGACCGGTACTTGAATAAGGATTTCACTCTTACTTTACCGGATAATAAAAGAATAACGGATATAAAATGGTTCGCTGTGTACGATTTGAGCAGTCAGGTATATCGTATAACAGTAATTAAAGTTGTTTCAACGTTAGTATATCATTGAAATAACCGTAAAAAAAATATTTTTCTCAGAATACGTTTGGCGACGTGTACATTCCAGACGAATTCGATCCACCAGTACCGCAAAAGATTTCTCAATTAACAAAACGATCGCACGGAGTATCTTCAGGGTCCATCGTAATTCTGGATTCGAAAACCATAAAAATACCAGAATTTACATACGATGGGCAGGGAACAGACACGTATTTTTGGGTTGGACTTGGTCCACAGCCTAACAGCAAAGGAACGAAAGTACCCGACGAGTATGGCTAGTAAGTAATCACTAGAAATTTTCAAACGAATAGATTTTTCAATTGTGGTTAATTCTATTCTCAACAAGTAGATTTTCTCAGCTAATCTTGTTTTCTTGCGTTTCATCAGCCTGGAATCAATTCGCGCCTACAAGGAAGAAGATATAACGATTCAATTACCTGGAGACATGACAGTTTTCAATATCGATTGGTTAAGCATCTTCGACGTGAAAACTAAAACCAGCTACGGCTCTGTCATAGTTCCGGATGGATTAAACGTACCTCCTTCGTTAGTAAAAGTAATCAATTTTTCCAGTCTTCGATAGTTTATTGAAATGAAACTTTGCGTACTAGTAATCGATCTATCAAAGTACAGGTGATCAAGCACACGCAGACTCTACCAAATTGCATTCAGCTCCACAAACGATTTCAAATCGGTTGGGAAATTTTTGGTCCACAGATCACTATCCAATTAGCAGGACAAGTTAGTAAGTATAGTTAAAACCATGTTCAGTTATCTTGTAGCAAACTTAATATTCAAACAAAAGTATTTGAAAAATGATTATTCGAATGACGTATCATCTTGTTTGACCAGATGTTGAATTAATTACGCGTTGGTATAATACGACGTTAATTAACCTTAGGTGAAGATGAATACATGGCGTTCGGTCTCTCTGGTTCCGAAACTTCTAGCCAAATGGAAGGTGCGGATGCTGTGATTGCTTATGTGGACGGTACTCGAGGCTACGCTGTGGATTATAACATCACAGCGAAAGCACCAGTACGTAAATACCAAAAACATTATCAACACTTATGATACGTTACGAGACACTTGTTAATTTTAAACGCAAACTTTAACAAAGTTGGTCTGTAATAAAATCGTCAAAACATAGCATAACTTACAGTTAGTTTTCCTTATACTACACGCAGTTAATAGAAAATTATGTAAGTTCAGTTTGTAATTATTACACCTATTTATGTCTAATTCCAATATTCTATACTATCCATGAGCAAGTGTCTCGAGTGACTTGTAGAATGTAGTATAAATAAAAGTAAAGCAAAAAGAATAATTGTTTTCCTATTTCACCAACAGTGTGGAAAAGTTCTCGGCCAATACAGGGGAGTTTGCAGGGATGAACTATTCGGGGGTTTAGATAATAACCAGATGTATACTGCTGTTAGAGAAGATGGAATTAGTATCGTTACATATAGACGTACTCTCAACTCATGTAAGTTAGCACATAAAATGGAAGCGAAGTGCCGAAGTGGAATTATATGGGACACTTTATATCGTAGCTGATCCAGGAGATAAAGAGTATCCGACGAATAGACCAGTTTACGTGATATGGGCTTTGGGAAGATTGGATGAAAATAAAGAGCCGACTTTCCACGATGTATATCCTAAGAGCGATCTGAAGTTAGAACTAGTTCCTGAAGAACCGGAGAACACGTGCATGGATTTTACGGAAACCAATGAGAAACTAATGTAAGTAACACGCTGATGATTTATATGTATACAGATGCTACTAATTGGAAACTTTATTTTGCTAGAGAACCTTGGGAGAAGACAGAGATATTTGATAGAAGTATTCGGTCGTTTAGAGCTACTATTGGCCCGTCTGGGGGCAAAAAGGGCTATCAAGGAATTACAGGTTTGATTTAGTGTTCGAGATATTTCGAATATTTTGATTATATTCATTAATGGAGAATGCGAATATTTCTTCATTTATGGGATACTTAAAGATGTATTAAATTTATAGAATTCATATTTAGATAACATAATACTTGTTATGATGTTTAACGAATGAAACAGATGTTTGCATAGGTTCTTCATTTTTAACTGTGTTCATATAGAAAAAAAAGAATTTACATAAATATCCATAGTTCGTTTATTAATGGTTAATATCAAGCATTATATTAGTTTGTTCAATTCGTAGGACAAACATCTACAGGTTTGGCATGGTACATCGAGGGTCAGTTGGTACCCAAACTTTATCTGCGTCGGGGATTGACGTACAATTTCCGTGTTCACGGCGGAAATAATCCTCACAGTCCCAATTTGTACCACCCATTGATTATAACTAATGAACCACACGGTGGATATGATAAACTCAGTGACGCGGCGCAAAGTAAAATCAGAGTTTTGGCTGGTGTTGAGTTCACCAGAAGAGGACAACCGAGACCAACCGCAGGTTCGTAATAAAATATTTGTACACCTGGTCCTGTTTTTACACGATCAATTGATTCTCGAAAAAAAGAAAGAAACACGTGATAAAAAGGATAGAAGAGATTGCAAGAGTAAGAACTTAGAACAAATTTTTATTTCATTTTATTTAATACATTATTTTCGAGCAAACCCTGTAAAAATATTCGATTGAATTTTTATTTAATTTTTAGTCATATTTGAACGTATTTCTTATTTTATAAACTTACAAAGACAATAATTTACGAAAGGAAGCTTCGAGTGTAAAGTGTCAAACGAATATTTTCTAAGGATGCGCCGTTTGAACCGCGTCAAATGAAATTATATCCTGTAAAAAGAGGATCGTGTATTTTCCTCAACCCGTGTAAAAACAGAACCGGCTGTAATCGAAATTATTTCAAAAAGAGATACGTAATGCCGGAACAACTTATTCCTCTTAGTTGGGCCACTTTGCTTAAGCAAACACGGTGCCCGAGACAGAAGACTAGATGATGATTTTATGACGTTTAAACAATTTAATAGAACATTAGTGAGTACGTGTGAACCAGGTAAGAAAATATAAAGTTTCTAGTTCTTTTTTTTTCTTTCATAAATAAATGTTTCTTCATTCACTGTCATTTCTTGTAGGTGAAGGTGGAGTGCTAGAAATTACACCGAACTCTACCTGGCCAGATATCGTTTATTATAATTCATTTACCCATGCAAATATGGGCTGGAAGATATACATACTGGATGCTTATTCGAAAAGCATCGCTGTTACTCAACGATTATCGTTACTTGCAGGAATAACGGCTGTGTTTTTTCGTTTGTTATAAATATAGATATAGGTTACTAAGATTAGTCGTACCTTTCTATAATACAAGCGTAAATTGACTGATTTTAGTAAATAGATCTAGAACGAAGAATTTCATCTTTCATCACACGTGCAGGCGGAATGTTTCGTTCCTAAGCTAGAAATGAATCAAAATCGCAGGGAGATCAATGCATTCGAATGTGCGAATTTGTTGTAATTTTTTTTATTAATAAATACCATCTTAGTCATACGATGAATTTCCAATTTTAATATTTAATAATAATAAATATATTATATATGAATTAATATCTACTTGTTAAGAAACAAATTCTTAAAAAATATAATCTATTTTTAGTATTTTTAGGATATATATACAGAGTAAAATACATATTTAGAATATAGATGCATACATGCAATCTTCACCTTCGCTTGCCTTTTAGTTTTGCGGTGACCTCCAGTTTACATTGCGCAAACATGCACATAAACAACAGTAGTAATCCAACATTAAGAAGAACTATGTTTAAAATCGAATAAGAAAACTATGGTGACTAAGTAACAAACTACATATCCAAATCTACCCTTGTAATCTAAATATGTACTTTGCATTGCCTTGTGTCCTCTTTGATTGTGCGTTTTTCCGTTACTTAGACGTAACAGCTCCTTTTATTAGCACTTTTCTATTTCTTTTCTCTGCTTCTTCCTTCTTTCCTCTAATTGTTTTGCCTATTCCAATCTTTAACCCTCATCTTTCAGCGACTCCTCCATACTTTCTGCCCACCTTGCCATCCCTTCAGCGTCTCCAGCTCTTTTCCACATAGTTCGCGTCACGTCTTATTTTTTTCTTTGCAGTATCTATTCTTTTTTTCCTTGTTTCCGGATCTCAATCTATTTTCCTCCTTTCCTCATTCCTCTTTGTGTAACCTGGTCAATCTAGCACTATTATTTTTCCATGTCTCTGAACGTATTTAGATTCTCAGATCTTATTTGCTCTGTCTTATTTTTCCACCTGCATCTATCTGTTACTTCCCAAACTTTCCACATCTCTTTCCCTTCACTTTCAAACGTCTCTAAAAGAGGTCTTTTTTCGAGTACCCACACCTTCTAAAATATTCTTCCTTTCCTTTTCCCCATTTCGTCCATCGGCATCTATCTTCCTCTTCTTTTTCTTCCTGCCAACATTCCTTTACCAACATACTGTATTCTCCTTCATTGACTCCTTCGTCGTATCTTGCAGCTCTTTTTCATAAACCTATCCTCATCCTGTCTCTTTATTTATTGTACATATTGCATTGATGTATTTTTATCCACTCCCATAATCAATCTTAAGTATTCGTTGTAGATATAAATGTATCTAGATAATGGAATAAATAAAATCGGAAAAGTTTTATGAAGGTTCGTTAGCCAGTAGAAAGAGCCATAGAATAACAATAGCAGTTCGCCCCTGAACATTGGCAAGTGATAATCGATTCAAGCCAAAAGCTGCAGCCGCAGCAATCGATCACGTGCATGTTTTCCTTATATCTACATAAATTGTCTATAAGAGTTCAGGAAACAGAATTCGTAAGATCGTTTATTGTTTGTCTACAACATGCGTCGAATATAGGGAGAGATAACGAATAAGGAAAATAGAGGGATTGAGAGTCATAACAGTTGCACAAGATTAAAAGCAATGAGACAACACTAATGCGACAAAAAAAGAATTCCTATATTCTTTGAAATTTAAGTATATATACGAGTATTGGTGCATTTAGTTGGAAAGCGTGAACTTTCTCCAGAGAGAAATCTGTTACGAGAAAGTTAATAAATCGAAATCATCTTCGAATTACATCTTTCTAGCATTCTATATTTTTATGAAAATAAAATTGTTTTAAATAAAACAAAATTTCTATCAGTTTGTAATATACAAACTTAACAGAACAAGAGACGCAGTTTCTTTCTAAGATGATTGCACAATATTGTCCAACAACTGAACAACCAACCGAGCAACATATTTAATTTTCATCCATTTATCTATAATAATTACCTATTATTGCACAATATTATAGCCATTATTACCATATACGTATATTAAATGGAAATGCCCAAGAATCGAAAGTTGTTTTCGTTGAAAAAAGAGAAAACTGGTCTGTCGGTGGGCCGAGAAGGTACCAATAAGTCCGTGAACCTCATTTCATTTCAGACTGCAGGACGATTAACATCCCTGTTCGTGTGTCAGTGTTCGATTTCTTTCTAACGAAATTGTATACCAAGTAAGTTGTTCAATTTACATGGATTTGGGCGAAAAATTGCATGATTTTGTCGTTACATCGAGTATAATCTTTGCAGTGGACAACAAATTTCTTAATTTCACCACGATCGAAGGAGATGTAGGACGAAGATTGGATAAGATGTTTGGCGTGAAACCTAGTTTCCTAAGAGTAGAACCAGGCCATTGTTTATTACCACCCCAATTCGTTTTTCATGGGGTGAATATCAGGGATATGGAAATCTATGACGATGATGTGTGGATGATTTCATATCCGAGAACTGGTAAAATTCGTTCAAATCTATATTTTATGTTTTATATTTATACAGTGTGTCCTAGGTTTTAGCGACTAAACTTTGCCAGTATATTATAACTAGGGGGAATAAATGTTATATAAACATAGGTCGTTTAAAACTTTATTAAAAACTTACGACAAAAGTACGCATTATATTTATACGAGCTGTGTTTACCATCTCAGATTGTTAAAAGGAACACAATATTCTTGTAGCGCTCCCAGAATTAACAAACACTCCGTCTCAAAATATCCATCATTCTTGATAATACAAAATTGACAGCGGTCGAAAGCGGAACTCTTTACCCTGTGAAGTTCATCTTTATTTTGCCTCATTTCTGTAAACGCATCATTAATTTTCTTTATCGATTGATCACGTGAACTAGTATTTGGTATCTTTGTCATAATTTTTTAATAAAGCTCTAAACGACATATGCTTATATAATATCTTTTTCTTTTTTTAATCCATAAAATATGTATAATGGCAAAATTTAGCCGCTAAAATCTGGGGCATCCTGTATAATGACGTGAATTTCTATCAATTTTTGAATTCATTGCAGGTAGTCATTGGGCACAGGAAATGGTATGGTGTATCGCAAATAACTTCGATTACAAAAGTGCTGAAACTCTGTTTCTTTTACGTAACCCATTGCTCGAGTACGTTTTATTAAAAAAAAAAAAAAAAAAGGAAACAATTTTCATGAAGGGTTTTCGTGGATCATGCAATTGAATCTTATTTGTGTAGAGCTTCGTCATTGATGGTCACAGGGGACTCTGTGAAATGGTTTTCGACGATGGGTGATTCGGTAAAATACGTTATGAAGATGCAACGACCCAGATACGTTAAATCTCACCTCCCTTTCGATTTATTGCCACAGCAAATCCATCAAAAGAAACCGAAAGTACTCAAACATTTTACAATATATTATACTATAATCAACGATCGTGATATGTTATATAAAGGAGCGAAAATATATGATAAATGTATAAGAAATAAATTACGTCGATATTGCGAATTGTTTCAGGTCATCTACGTTGCTAGAAATCCAAAGGATACCTGCGTAAGCTTTTATCATTATTGTAAGAAATTTCATAATATAGTGGGGAGCTTCGAAGAATTTGCTGACTTGTTTTTAGATGACAATAGTATGTACCGAATATGCATATGTGTGTGCATATATATATATATATGTTTATATATTTATTACTATAAAAATCTGTCTGTAATTATTACCTATTATTATTAGTATCATGATATCTATATAGTATATATGTTCATTAACAACTACTTTCAATTTAAGTACCATTGACTCCGTTTTGGAATCACGTTTTGAAATTCTGGGCTATAAGAGATCAAGAGAATGTATTATTTTTAACGTATGAAGGAATGAAGAAGGTAATATAGTAATATATTTAAAATCAGACGACTGGTATTCATCCGAATTCATATTTTTGTAAATACAAGTAAAAAAGTAAAATCTAGACATAATATTTTTTATATCTATGCACATTATCTATATCCTATGTATTTGTGTGCCTTTAGATTTCTTATAAGCGCATAAAAATTCGCGATCTATTTATAAAATTAAAAGTAATATCTCAAACAATGATGTTTCAGGATCAAAAGGAAACGATTAGGAGGACAGCAGAATTTCTGGGGAAAACTGCGACAGAGGAACAAATCGCTGATCTTTGTGAGCACTTAAAGTTCACAAAGATGGCAGTTAATCCCGCCATAAATATGGAATTAATTGTTCCACAGAAGGACGTGCCAGAGAATGACAAATTTATAAGAAAGGGCATGGTCGGTGATTGGAGAAACTATATGTCCGAAGGACTGTCTCAAAGATTCGATGAATGGACCGAAAAGCACGCGGGCGGAAGTGGCCTTGACTTCGACAAACAAACGGTTCTTTATGATGAGGACTGAAAATTATCTACCGAAGTGTGTATACTCTAAGTTTAGGTTGTACAAGAACCGATATTTGTGTAAAATAATTACATTCGTTTTAACTTTTATACTGTTATTTTTATGTTAATGTACATATGCTTATATAGTTACATAAATCTGTACGTATCGTTGTCGATAAAATATATTAGAAAAATAGCAAAATGTATGTGTGTGTAAATAGAAGTTCAGTATTAATTAATGTTATTTACTCATTAATTACGCCAAGCTCAATGCCATATATACGCTTGTTGTACAACCGGTTTTCTAATAATGGACAGCAACTAAAGTTTTTCATACTTAAATGGCTTTCTAACTTCGTGAGAAAAACGGATTTTCGAGGAAATGAAGTACTTGTATGTTTAATTTACCTGAACCTGGAATGTAACGCACTATGGGAATCCTGTTCGAGACTCGCGCTCGAGTTTTCGTTTCGTCGATTCTCAGCGCACTACGTTGTATGTCAAAGCAAAGATGGCGTTGATTCGTGTTGTGTCAGGTGTTTAAAATTTCTTAAAATTATATCGAAGTGTGACATTGGACTGTAGTCGTGACACTTCAGTCAGTTATTTAAATCGTTTTTAGTTTTGTGAAAGATTGTCAATTGGAAAAAACGTAAAGGCATCTGTCAAGAGTCACGTGTAATACTGCCCGATAGTGGTATTTTGCACTTAACCTTAGCCTTCACTCGGTATTGTACGATCGTCTTCAAATCTCGTAAAAATTATTTGGAAAAAAACGTCAATGGTGTATTTTTTATTAGAGAAGAAATCAAAACTTTTCATCAATCGTTTTTCTGGCGATACTAATGACGATCATTTATATCGTATGATAAAAGAAAGGTTTAAAACGAATCCGTAAAGTTAAAGTTCGAATTATGCGCTTTTAAACTGTGTTTACGGAGTATTAGATCTTTTCTGAGTTGCCAAAAATATTTAGTTGGATGCTGGTAAAATTTACACCTGGCTGAAATGCCCAGGATAAAAACCAAACAAGCAAGTAGCCTTTGGTTAAGGCAACGCGAATTGGGTGTACAGTTCTCTTTGGGACATGCTGATCACTTTCATAAAACTCTTTACTCCTCTATACAACCGGTAACTTCTTGGGATCATGCGTTGTCTGCAGCCGCTGCCCATGGTGGAGTTTTTAATCTTGAATATTCCCCAGATGGGTAAGTACATACATGCTTTTAGTTCTATGAAAAATATTATATACAATAATAACATAATACTTTTTCTTGTATGACAGCTCTCTTTTGTTGGCCGCATGCGAGAAGAAAAGTATTTTAATGTTCGATCCTTTGAGGAGAAGCTTGATCCATGCGATTGATAATGCTCATAATGATTGTGTTAATTGTGTTAGGTATGTGTACATCTTGTTTTTTTAATTAATGTAAGTTAATTATTGTAGCACTAAATATCTGATAAGAATAACTTTTTTTACAATAGGTTTTTGGACCAACGTATGTTTGCAACATGTTCAGATGATAGTACGGTAGCTCTTTGGGATGCTAGAAACTTAAAGAATAGAATAAGAACTCTTCAAGGTCATTCGAATTGGGTGAAGAATATAGAGTATAGTCCCAAAGATAATTTATTACTGACCAGTGGTTTTGATGGTAGTATATATACTTGGGACATTAATAGTTTCACAGAAAATAGTATTCTTTATACGCGTGTGTTCCATACAAACGGACTGATGCGAACTAGACTTAGTCCAGATGCCAATAAAATGTTAATAAGTACTACTTCTGGATACCTCATCATTATACACAACCTTAAATTAAGCACTTTAACTCAGGACTTGGCAGGATTTAGAGTGAGTTTCATTTCTGGTACTACATCTTCATATCTTACTTAACACATTTTATATACAAGTTAATTTTTATTTTAGCCAAATATGTATCGGTTAATGCAATCGTCTCAAACTACAATACCAAACGTGGCAAGTTTCACGCATCTCTTTTCCCATTCTCGTACACATAACCGAGTAGAATTTTTAACCGATTTCCCTGTTGGCGATGATGCTGAGATAATATCGAGTTTGCAAGTGCACCCTCATGGATGGTGTGCTTTGTCTAGGAATGTCAGTAACGGAGAAAAGTCAGAGGTTGATATTAACAAGCTTACACAATCGACTTTGGTTACATATATATTTCTTACATTTCATTGATGATTGTATATTCCAGTGGACTTGTATTCATGACATACAAGAGCGTGATGTATCCAGCACAGCGGATCAGGCGAAAGAAGGAGAGGAGACAGCACCGCAGTTTAACGAAGTGCCCGTAGAAGAGTTCGAGGATTTTCAACAACCTCAACCTTCTCGCTCGGGTATAACATCTTCCTTTTTAATAGAAAGTCCAAACAACCGCGTGAGAGTAGTTCATACTACGTCCGATACGAGATCGAATGCGGCTGGATTTTCAGATAACGCGCAATCAGCTAGGTCCCCGAGAAATAATTGGCAGTCAGTGTCTCGTAGAGCGTCACGGTCGCAATCGAGGAATTCGCGTTTGGACAGAAATGCGACAAGAGCGAATTTCGGCTCGATCGAAGTTAGTTCTAGTTCAAGTTCGTCTGATTCTCGTGTAAACACGGATAGAGACAATAGACAGGGGGATAGGTACATATACGCCGCTGACATTTATGCGGCTGATGAGAGTATACTGGAAGAAGGTTCTGGCGATCAAGAAAGAGAATCAGGACAAGACTACAGGCCGAGACCAAATGTTCACCTTAACTATTTAAGACCACGCAATATAATCGAAAATTTTCCTACCGGTAATATAGAGTTACATGTAAGTACGACTGACGTGTGGGAAGCGCACGTAGCAATTAGGGAAGCTAGGCTTAGAAGAGAGAGGGATTGGCTTTCTAGATCGAGTAACAATACTGTCGTTATTATCGGTGATAGAATTAGAGTTCAGAATCGGAATAGGCAAGGCCAGCAAACAATGTACGCTATTCCGAGGAACCGTATGATCCATCAAAATACACCTAGATTAACGCATTACATAGAGGAACCTAACGTTGGTTCCGGTTATATAAAAGAATTATGTTTCTCTGCCGATGGCCGACTAATATGTTCACCGTTTGGTTACGGAGTACGTTTGCTAGGATTTTCTGAAAATTGTTCGGAATTATCTAACTGTGTACCTCCCTACAACGAGTCTATACAGTTGAACGAAATAGCGATAAACACTAGTCACTCTGGCATCGTAGTCTGTACAAAATTTTCTCCAAGGCATTGTTTGCTTGTGTCAGGTTGTCTTAGTGGAAGAATCGTTTGGCATCAACCTGTAGTTTAGTAAAATTAATGTCAACTTTTCATTATAGTCTGCCTAGAGAACGTCTTGATGAGATATATTACTTGCCTATATTTTCTTCTTTCTATTTTTCACTTTTTGTTTTCTTTCTTTTTAATGAGGTGAATATCGGGAAATACGAAGATTTTTTTAAATATACAGTTTTTGATATATTTTATTTTTTTAGCGTGTTTTGTTATAGATATGATTGAGGTTAGGAAACCCTTTGTTGACGAGAGGTATTGGCGCGCGTAGTTGAGAAAATATACACGTTGAACATTTGCGTTACTCATTGTTGAGGCTTGTATTTTCTTTAATATTTAGTTCATCATCACTGTCACTATCACTAGAAATATTGAAACGTCTGAGCCGCTTTCTTGTTGAACGGAGTTCGTTTCCATTGTCTAAAGCACTGTCGTCGTCTTCTATCTTGTCAGGTTTAAAATAATATTCATCATTACTACTATCACTATCGAACATGTCCTTTATGGATCTTTTAGGCATCGTATATAAGATATTATAAAAAATATATAAAATATAAAAAAAGCTAGCTGATTCGTCTCGTAATGCCATTGAAAGACTGAAATTCGTTTTGACTCGACCATCATCCTACATCGCGAGTTTACGTTAAATGGAAAATAGGATTTCCAAAGATCTATAATTTTCTTTCATCAAAAACATAGTACTGTTTAGTCTACAATACCCATGCGTAAATACGCATAAGATCATCGCTCAGAAAAATAGACGTACGCCAGACACCTCAAAATAAGTGTCCGGAAATGTGAACAAATTCGGGCGTCTATTTGCCGACACTCGTCCGCAAAGGGTTTTAAGCTAATTATTTGCACGTAGCGTTTTTTATTCGAAACGCGATAAACGTGGTCAAATATGAGTTATTTTATATTGGAATTATCTCTCGCTAGTGATTTAAAAAGGAAACAGTCATGACGTTATTTTAAGTACCGTTCAATGAAATCAATTAATTCATCTTGTATATTTAGAAAACTGATTACTGAAACATAGTATTTTTACTAACAGACGTATATTTCTATTGAAAAATTTTAATATCTCAATAAGTCCACGGCAGAGTACTTTTCGTTTTATATCGCCAGAGAAAATGTAGGAGCAAGAATGCAGAAAACATTCCATCAACTGATCTGTATATTACACACTTTCATAGAATATTGGCGATTGCATTGCCATTTGCAACTGAATATACATTTTGCATTTGTACTTCTTGTTTGGCAATAATCGAAGGAATGATTGCGGTCTGCGATTAATTTCTCAATCATTGGCAATAGTGATCTAGGATCTAAGGAGAGGAAAAGAGGTAATATGTACCATAGAATGAAATTATTATACAAGAAAATCAACCTCGCTAAACTACGTAAATACAACGCTGGATATGTAACGTTGGCGTTACCGTTAGTATTAAATTATTTAGCTGCGTATTGCGTGACTATTAATAAGTACCCGAAATTTTAAGTAATCATGAGATGATTATTAAAATTGGTATTGCTGTTTACCGAGAGAAACGAGGCCTTCTCGCGACTGTCGTCGAAACGAAAACCACGCCGTTAATCAACACAACTTTAATCCATAATGAACAGCTCGATTAATTTTTGAGTTGTGTAACGTAGAAAAACAAAGAAACAGAAATGGCGTTGCTCATAGCTTCAAAGCAAACGCGAATATACGGATTGTACTAATGAACAAATATTTGTAATTTATTTGAGCCATGTCTTTGACTATATATTCATATACGAAGTTCAAGCGTATTTAGATCGATTGTAGGATCGAAATGAATATCGCTTTTATTGTAAACTCTATGTTCCATGGAACATCTTACGCCCGTACTGTTAAGTAGAAAAGAAATCGTGTAATATATGTAAATACATTGTCAACTTAGGTATGTAATAACAATATAAATGTAATAACCAAATACGATATGATTCATGCTCGTAAGCGTCGTATTACTTTTAAGGTTAGAGCGAATCAAACTAATGTTTGGAAGAAGCAGTCTGTAAATGCTCGAAATCGTGAAGTTCGTCAATTTTGGTAAGTTAGATATATCTGTAGTAATATTCATGTTTTTACGCGAAAATTTCAATTCGTTTAACGAAAATTGGAACGTATAGTATAAATTATAATATAAGTATAAATTGAATTATAATTCGACATAGAATCAAATGGATATATACATGAAATTAAGGGTCATATTAATTTCAACAAAACAATGTTGGAGATTATTCACTGGTTAGTTTCTTTCGAGTTTTATGGAAATTATTCACTGGTTAGTTTCTTTCGAATTTTATGGAAATTATTCACTGGTTAGTTTCTTTCGAGTTTTGCCCGCGAATTGTAAGATAAACAAGGCAAATTGTTTCGCGTGCCATTGATGGTTACTTAAATGTGGATTTTTGATGATATGCAGACTGTGAGTGCAAATGCAGATTTATCAACAATCTTCCCTTTCATCGGAAAAACGTGCGAATAACATTGTATTTTTGCTTATCGCGTATCCACTTGACGATTATTTTCGAATAATCCGACTGATCGTGGCCTGTTCGCTCTTTATACATATTATAACTATACGATCGTGTATAATTGTTAATGTGCTCATTGTTTTGTAAGATTTGTTTGTTTTCTTTTTCTATATAATAAAATGTTGCTTAATGTCTTTCGTCGGTCTGGGTCGAGTCTCTCATCGTTAACAAAAAAAATCCCTGTCAACGTAGATACTGGTATTTCGCTGAGAATGTGTTTACTAGTTAGCGAAGGTCTTTTACGTCAATTCCACATTGTCCTTGAATCGAAAGGAATTCGATGATTAAAATCGAGACAGTAGAAGGAAAATTTAATCCATTACACAATCTCTTTATTAACAATTAATTTAACTTATGTACAAATATATAATATACCTTAAGATACAACAAACTGCTGTCATAGCACGCAGAATAATAAAATCTATTTATTATTCCTTCTTGCACCTTAACAGTTGAAAGTGTTAACTTCTGTCCCTTCAAATAATCAAGGTATTAAGTTCTTGCTATGAAATTGGAGATCTGGCGAACAGTATTAACTAATAGCTAATTTATTCGATAACTGGTACAGATGGTTTGGTACTGTAATAATGGTTAGACATTCTATCTCGTACGATAAGGGACAATAATTCGTTAATAAATAGCTGAATAAATAAAAGATCATTATCTCGTGGTTAGTTATATTCCTCTCCCGTGTTATCATGTCGATTACATCGTCAATATCAGCGAAGTCATGTACATTACGCGCATTCAGTATATTAGTCTTCCTGAATCAAAAGAATGCGACAAAAGTAATGATGTGTCAGCTATGATTCAGTCAACTAACCATTTCAAGTAATTTACAGATATAATTAGCGCCTTCTATTCCATTTTCAATGTATTTCAAACGATTGAGTACCTGCAGAAGTATTATTCATTCGGAAAGCAATTTTATCAAATAACGTGATAAGCTATCACGCCCAAAAATATGTACCCTAAATTAGCAATGATCATTTGACCGGCGTTGACAAATTTAGACATCGAATTTCCATGACTATGATGATCGTAGAGATCGTGATGTTCACGGTGACTCGTTTCAGAGCTATTCGTTTGAAAATCCGTAACGTGTACATGTCCTTCGTGCGGAGATCTTTTTGATCTTTCGACGAGTCTTAGTTTCGTGTTCTTCGTTGTTCTCGCCTCGGGCAAATCTGCTGGAAGACGATGCTTTTCGAGTTGAGATTGATCCGATCGAACTTCTCCAGGAATTGGCGGTGGTAATTCCCCTTTAAATCTTCCAAATTGTGGCGTTCTGCTCAGAACGTCCGAGGATAGCTTACTTTTAGAGTGTTCCCCGATTCCAGAAATGGATCTGACCAAACTGGAATCCTTCAACATTTTGCCATCAAACGTAATTAGCACTTCGGACGAAGGCGAGGGCGAAGGTGGCGGATTGTTCGGAAATTGTCCGGGAAGTGGCGGTAAATAATAAGCGTTCATTCTGTCAGCAGCCATTTCCATGTCATTCGCGTCACTAGGACGCGGTTTCGCATTCGTAGATTTTTTCTTCGATTTTTTAACGGTTGCAACTGTCGGAACTGGTGGCGAAGGTATGAAAACTGGCTCGAAGTTATCGACTGCTTTATGGTTCAAAGTTTCCCGAAGACGGACGTCTTCTTCTTGCTCCACTTTCTCGGAGACTCTCTTTTGAGCCACGTCTGTAGCTTTCTCGATATTTCTTATGATCGGTTTGAAGCCACTTTCGATTACTATCGAGTCTGGATTGAACCCCGTGTTTCTCGCCGGCTTTATCGGAGTGACGAATATATTGGGTATGTCCAAGCTGGATACTTTGGTCTCTAGTTTCGTTCGATGTTGCTTCGAATCGATTTTCTTCAGCTTCGCGATCTGTGTGTTATCGTTTCCTTGAGACTGTCTTTCCGCTGTTCGTTTTCCGTAAGTGGACGAGGACGGTCTGTAAACAGCCTTCTTTCGTTCCATGAAGACCGATCTTGAGGGTAGAGGAAGGGTGGGCTGGGGCATCGTCTGCAACATCGGTCGACGTGTCAACATCGGTCTCTTGACGAACATCAGTTGAGTCCTCTGGTCCGGTTGGTGATGATGATAATGATCGGGGAGGGGCGGGTGATAAAGATGGTGGTAATTGGGCGCGTAATGGTGAGACACCGGCCTGGAATATGGGATCTGTGGGCTGGCGGTAGCCGGATATGTGTATTTCATCCCATGGCTCAGTGGTCGTGGATTATCTGCAACGAGGTTAGACAATTGCTGGTTAGAGGGTTGCCGAAGGAGTTCCGGTTGGATCTCCATGATTTGCTGTCGGCCAGGGTAGGAGGAGGTCAGTCTGGTGACTCCCATCGATTGTTCGCGATAGATCGGTGCGAGCTGGTGGTGATGATTATAATGATGATTGTGATGCTGCTGCATGAGATCCCCGTCGAGGTGCACGTGATGCGTTTCCTTCACGCGTACCTCGTGACGATGCGGCACAGCATCGTGGCCCGGCGTGTTGTACGAAGGTCTCAAGGTGTATGGCTCCTCGTACGACGGCGATGATTTCAAGCGCACGTAATTGTTGTTGTTAGCGGTCGTTAGTAACTGCGTGTATGATGTGCTTAGCTTGTCAGGGTTAGTCGCTGGATGATAAGAATAACGAAGCCCGTGTTCGCTATGAGGATGATGAGAATGTTGAGGCTGCCGGAGGAACTCCGCCGTTGGTGTTACCTTGCTCAACACGCGGATGCTGGGGCTGTTCTCGAGATCCCCGCTCGGTCGCTGATTCTTCGGGTCCACGTAGACCTCGTGGTTCTCGCTGCCAGCGGCTTCTCCGGCGTCACAACTGTCATGAACGTTTATCTTCCATCCCAGATAGCGATGTGTGAAACACTGAATATTTGTCGATAATCGAATGAGTGCAGGATCTAATGTGCTCTTCGAATAAACTTACTTGGCTTCTCTTGCGCAATTGAATTAATATCATCGATGAAATTTTACGAATTAATAGTTACAAATTATTGGTACCAATAGATTTTTCTGTGTAATCATATCGAGCACGATAATAAAACAAACGAAAGAAGTAAATTTTAGAAATTGTCCTATTCGTTGTAAAATTGTAAAACTATAAAGGAGAAATCTATAACCTGCTGTATTTATCACTTGTCGATTTACTGATACCATTACGATATTATTGTGCAAGAGGCGAACTCGTCTAACTGTCAATGCAACAGTTTGCGTTCACTTACCTGATAGTACACAGTATCAGGCGTGTTCTCATCCGGTATCCATTCTACAAAACCTGGTTCACCATGATCGCATTCCAAAGTCAGCGTACGCTGATAAGCGCCGAACGACGAGAATTCGTCCGCTAGGGGTTGATTCTGATCTGGCACCCAGTTGCATAGACGTCCGACACCCGTTGGTCGATATACTCCACGTTGACGTTGAGCGCCGGCAAATATTTTCACTTTCTGTTTGCCAAGAAACAGCACTTTCATATTCAATTCGTCAACCGTGTTATCAATTTCATGAAAGAGAAAATAGAAAGTTTGCTTACGGCTTTCTCCTCGGGTGTCTTGTGTTGGTATCCACCAACGGGGTCATCGGTAATGTAAAAGGGATGATAACGAGCCGGAGTATCGGCATTTTCCCCACCTTCCACTACGAAAGTGTATTTTTTTCCACGAACCACGTTGATCTCCGGAATTAGCAGGCCATTTATATACCACGAAATTCCCCAACCAACGTGACCTGAGACAAATGAGTACCATATACGAGTTTACAGACTGTCAATTTGCGATTTCTATCATTAACCTACTAACTCCGCAATGTTTTCTTCAATTAATTTACATTGTCGAATCCTATTTTCTTAACGTTATGAAGAAAGGTTTCAAGGATTTGCTTAATACCTTCTTCGTCACGCTATAAAATTCTTCTAAAATTTAAAGGAATTAAAATATTATTTATAATACTAAGATAGAGTATTTCCATTTGAATTTGTCGTATTGGGCTTATGTATTTATGAGAAATTTGAGGCTGCAAAGTACACAGAGTACAGATAGTAGAGTTACGTTATATCGATTTCATCGTATCTGCTTATTACAAAATAAACTTTATCTCTTTGCCTTGATAAAACTTTTACTAATGTTTTCATTTTTCGATAACAATAAGTTCTGTTTCATACCAGTAATAGCAGGATAGCCGTGTTTTCCTCCAGTAGGTCCCATCTGGGCATACAATACTCCGTCTTCGGGTTCGTAACATTGAATGGCTGGAATTTCCCAAGCATCGTCCTTAGCCGCCGGTGCAGGGGTTGCTACACGTTGAGGTCTTCTCGTAGTTACAACTAGTTGCTATTTCGCAAAATCACATTCATCAGCCATTCGAATATTAGTAATCTTACGATATCTCATCTTCAATCAGACAAGTTTGAGTTATTAGAGTCTCGTTAATTATTTCATGCGAAGTTTAACGTTGAATATCAACTCTGTTACTGTATTATTTTCGCTTTCTTTACGTCGCAATATTTTACTTTTTTATAATAATCACAAATATATTTAACGTGTCAAGAAACGCTTTACTGTATACTTAAGATCACAAATCACGCATATCAGCAACGATTCTTACATTTTTCCTCAAGCTTAAAAAACCGGTGAACAATAAAAAAGAACACGAGTGGATTTAAAATGATTCAGAGAACGTAACAGGGCCGATATGTCGAAGTTTGGCTGACTCAAATAATCCTGGCTTTGTCATAAATGATGAAATACCTGATTGTCACTGTCTCTGGCATCGGTGCTGTCCGCGAATACCTGAGAATGCTCGTGATCTGGAACGGGACAATTCCAAACCGGTGGTCTACCGAAATCGATGAAACGATCGGTTTTCAGATAGTCGGAGTGAAAGCTGACCTCTTGCCTCTCGTTTAGTGGGCCGATGGCCCAGATGATCGCCTGCGATCCGTTTGTCAGGATTTGATGGTCCAGTTCATCGTTCGTCTTCAGTGGTCTCTGATACGTGACAATGCTATATCCGTCCACCAGTGCCGCGTTCAACAATCGAATAGAATTCGTGTTCTCCTGCAAAGCGCCGATTCGGCCGGGTAAATTCAATGTAAACCACACGACATTCGACCGTTCTAACTGCACGATGGCACCAGGATAGATGATTAGATGGGCGTAAAGTTAGAAGTAGTTAACCTGTATGCGTGTGTCTGGACAGCTGCCTCGTCCTCCGGAACATTGAGATTTTGCATCCAAAAAGTAATCGACAGCGTAGCCTTGAAGAGTTTGCTTATCGACCCAGGCGACCACGACATCTCCGCCGACCATTAAGCTTCTTTCCGGATTCGCTGATAATCCGAACGCCATGTATTGTCCATCGTCTGAGGATAAGATACGCCTTTACAATTGCAATAGAATCAAGTACGTTTATTTGCTCGTACGAGCAAGTGAATGCCGAGCAGCTATTATCCAAACTACGATAATTTCAATCATTACGAATTCCTATAATGAGTATATCTATTGGAATTGGACTGTGAACTTTTATGCTTTTATCGGGAGAAATGTTCAGAAATGCGCAGAACGTGTACGTACAGTAGAATTCAGTTTCTCTGAATTTTTTGGCAAACAAATAATTCATATAATCGAAGTTGCTATAATAAGGGCGCCCAAGACCGTGGATCCGAACAGGAAAATTTCATCGTTCGTAATCTCGTAAAATCTATTTCCCGTAAAAATTAGGAGATCTAGTTCGGTAGGGTGGTTCCTAATTTACCGAACGGCCCGTTTAAACCGCGACCAGGCGTTAATTAGAGTGTGAAACGCAATTTTTCGTGGTCTCTTTTTCCGCAAGAGCGGTTAGATTTGATGAAGGGCGCAAATAGGGCGCACAGTCGGTGTCACAGACAAAGAGGAAAATTATATTTTAACGACCTCGTTCGTTCGACATATGTACATACATATATCCGCCGACTGTGAATACATATGTACCGTGTTTTATCAACGACAGGAAAGCGTCGCAAAATTGAAATAGTATTTTATCTGTTGAACGGAACCAGTGACGAGCTATGGCCGAGTGAGACGAGATAGGTGTGCGAAGTATTGTTAATTAAAAGTTGGGCCGGATCTTCGGTCGGTATGTAAATTCACGCTGCTTTCAATAAATGCGATAGAAGTTTTGTTCTTTTGTGAGACCTACGCGCGGACAGCTCTGGAATATATACTCACCAAGTTTTCCAACGAGTTGGGCGACTATGCTGTCTCCGGCCACGGCCCATCGCACTTCAAAAGCCAGCTTGTCCTCCAGCACTTCGCAGTTCAGTTTCGACTGAAATCAAACGACAAACCGTTTACCATCGTTTTACAACATCGATTCCCTTGCATCTCTCGCGATTTACCGTGACCGGTCGATCGTGAATCTCGTTGTCGCAAACCCTTGAAACTCGAAGCCACTTTTTCTCTCGGCAAGACGTTAGAACTCGACAGACGACGTCGTCCAGTGATAAATGCGAAAGCGAAAGAAGAAATTTATCGATGTCAGACGAAGAGAGAAATTAAAAGTTCGAGTTAAAGACAACTCTTGAGGAGTAAGGCAAGGAACTGATTCGATTGTCAAGAAAGTAATACGTTTATTCGCATTAATCTCAAGTAAAAACGTACAAAAAAAGATTGATAGAAAAGTAGTATCATTCGGTGCGTGTAAATATAATCTATATCTGGTAAATAGGCATATGCGCGATATAAGCTTCTGTACTTATAAAGAAGAACTGGCCTAGGTAGGAAGGGGATTTCCTCAGTTTTATTTCCGAGCGATATGTCCTCCGTCTCTTGGAATAACGCGCGCCTCCTCTCGGACCGCGAAGATAAAAATAATTAACCCTTGTATCACAGTCGAATAACCATCGTTCTCTGTCCTTACACGCTCGGCTTTTACAAAAATAATATCTCTTCTTCTTAATACTTATACTCTAAATCAATGGTCTTTAACCACGACGAACAAACTTATTGTACAATCCAAACATGCCATTCATTCGCAAACTTATATCTTATCGCTAATATTTTTTATTAGAGATGGGCCGAAACCTGATTTCTAGATCCGCGTGATTCGGATCCGAAACTCTGCGAGGTCTCGAAACTCTCGAAACGCGAAACTCTTGTAACCCGGAATATTTATCTTTTCTCATTTTTTCCTAAGAAATATCTATCTTGCCTATCTTGCTTGCAGGAAATAAAAGTCTTAAAGAGTCTTCCCGAGAAACTACTTTCACAAGTTATTTAGGCGAATTATCGTTTACCTGGGTTTTGAGAGTTTCGAATCACGGAAAATGGCACATGGTTTCGAATTTCGAGGGGTTTTCAGGTTTCTAGCGACCCATCTCTGCTTTTTATTCTTTCATCGTTCTTACGGTGTTACACGCAACGCACGAAAGGGTTAAGGCTGTCGATAAGGATTCGTAGCCTCGAAGGTCTATTCCAAGTCTCGAATATAGTGAATCTTCTTCCGATGGTTTCCACGCTTCTACGCGATGTGTTCGTGTAGCGCACGCAGATGAGCCGAGAGACAAACCGATATCCAAGTGTCACTAATATCGACACATGTTTCATACGAACTCGGAAGGGAGACAGCAAAGCGTGAATTATGGCGACTCGTATTGTTCGAGGAGAACGCGACGCATCCACTTCTACGGGAGCGAGATCGTACGTCTCTTAGAATAGAATTCTAAAGCGGATTCGAGAGATTAAAGCCGTGTCTCATAGGTATGTGTCCGTGGGACATGGTCTGCGCCTACGTAGATGCTTCATCACGTTACTCCCACACAAGATAAATTTATTTTTCATCATCGAGCGAGAAATTTAGAAAAGTTTTCTCTTTGTTCGTCTTATGAAACGGTGTGTAACTTTGAAAAATCTGATATTATTCTCTTGGAACGTAGTCTTCGTGTAAAAATAATACTAAATTAACCCCTTAACAGTTTAGCCCGTGACAATCGAGCCGTTGATTAATTTAGCCGCTTTATACAAGATGAGCATCGATCAAGTGCCTTGACACGGATATTTAACAAATTTTAGAAAATGATTCAATTATGGATAAGTCTGATGGATGCTAGCCATTCACACCGTAAGTGTTACGAACTTACGTCTCTGTGTACAGGTATGCGACATGGAAAAGTTTGCACGCTTTTGTCATATTTGTTTACGAGATAAGAATACGTGTCAGTCTATCAGCTATTTTTCACAAAGTACATCTCTGCATCTAACAAACCTTTTTTTGTTAAATACTTCTTCTTAGTTATACAGTGACGTTAAAATTTAAAAAATCAACGAAAGACGTACTTATCAGGTATTTCCTTTATGATCTTTGATCAAGGTAAAAAATTCCTACTTCCACCTGACTTTTATTTTTTTATCTTAAAATGGCACGTCCAAGCAGCTGATGAAACCAAAGACAAATAGGTACCTTGCGCGGATTTCGTTGAATTTGCCGAACTGTTAAGGTATTATAAGGTATTATAAGCAAAAATACGCTAATAAAAATATGTCTAATTGCGCTTCGATACGATTCACTCTGTACTTAAGCGTTTCGCCCATATGCAAGATGTTTCCGTCTGTGCAAGTGTCTGCGAATGTGTACGATTTACAAGCGCGTGTATACGTTACTACAAGCGGTTGTACAAAGTGTAAACCGATGTTCAGAGATTCCTCGTCTAATACATTGCCGGCGCGTGTTGTTAAATAAATAAAGAAGCTAGAGTCATCGTCCCGTGCCCCTCTTCTCCTGCTCTCTCGCGTGAAACTTCGCCAAAGTGGTTGTACGCGACTGTGAAACTTTACGAATGAGCCTCCGGCTAATATTATCCCAGCTGTGCCACCTGAGGTTTCCACGGTGAAACGAAACGAATGATCGTCGGTAAACGCTTGGTGGCCAGCTTACAGAACTTTCGCTAATTTGTCGAAACGCGAGTTTGACCGAGTTCTGTTAGGCAGTCTGATTTACGATTGGTTTACCGTTACCGCGATAAATCATTCGCTATCCTCTTGTCTTAGCTCTTAGGAAGGTACGAGTTTACTGATGCAAGCTGGACCAAGTGTATCTTGGATCGAATGCTGTTGATCGGAGCTTCTTCGAGTTGAACGACTAATCGACTAAGGAATCGAAGACAATTCGAGGATTTCTATTGCGAAGAAACTGATCTCCCTTCGATGGGAAACAAACGTCCCCGCACAAGGAATCTTCGAGCTGTCCGAGAGCAGCGGACGTCGCCAAACGAGTTAAACTGCGTCCTCGTTGAAGCAACAACTTTCGTTGCCCCTTGTTGTTGCTTGTTCCAAACAGTACTCAACACGTATCAACATTTTGTCTACATTGAAGCAACATAATCAGCGGAACATCTGCATTTTGTCTCGATTGTGAAGCGGTATTTGTTCCTTGCTACAAGTTGTTCACGAGCAAACTCGTTGTGAAACAATCGACAAGCCGTGCACCGATGGAATCTTTGTTTATTTTTCTTCCATCCTTAAACCTCGTTTACATGAAGCAACTTTCGGTCGAACGATTGAGTCGATGTAAACGCAATGTCGATCGAGTTGAAACGACCTGGTCACTTCGGTAGTCGTCTGATGTAAACGCGGCTTTACCGTACGGACACAGATAAGACACAAACAGCAGCAGCATTCGTTAATGGCAACGAAAACGTCACCGAGTCACCGAGAGACAATAACCAGCAGCTTCTTCAAGAAACATGGATCATCGATAACAAGTTCCTCGTTGTATCTTCAAGGAGAACGCAGTTTTATAATACCTTTAAATATCCATCAATAACGAACGAAAGAGTCTACCCTTCTGTCACCTTGGAACTGTAAAAATCTCGAGTAAGAATTTGGCTGGGGCTCGCTAGTTGGTTGGCTACGCGATCTCGATCGTATTACAGGCTGAGTTGCGACCGTGTCGACAGAAGGCTGACCGTTACCGGATCTATACTGTTCCTGATACGTGGCATCGTCTAGATTCGTGACGTCGTCGCCGTACTGAACAATCGCGGCCGATCTTCCGACCGGTGTCGGATAAGAGGCGGATTGATGCCGGTGAAGCTGCTGCGCGAGTGGTTCTTGGGTCTGCAAGCTCTTTGGTATTCGATAGTCGATCGCCTGGACCACTTGGACCTGATCTTCTCGGCGGAGAATCGGCCGGTAGGTTGTCGGTTGTTGGTATTGCTGCTGAGTAAGCAACGTGCTCGCGAGGGAAGGAGAAGGAGACGGAGAAGCCGGTGACGACGACGACGCCGAAGTAGACAGCTCGTACAGATTTGTCAGACCGAGCGTCTGTCCCTGCCCTCCGCGATGCACGTTCTGCAACACAAGGACAGAGACAGAATGTTATGCATAGGTCTTGCGAGAGAACATATTTTCTTTCTAGGTCTATCGGCGTCTCAATGATTCGTTTCATTATCGTTTCGTTTTGAATAAGAAGCAGCGGTACTGAAACGTTTAACGCGTCCTTCGTACGATAAAAATTCTACGCCACTGAAAACCGAACACATTGAAACACCAACTAAACGCTAGAAATTCTCTACGTTGGCAAAGACCACGGTTCCTTCTCTGCTTCTTCCGGAATAAAACAGCGTGGAAGCAGAGGACGAAGCGTAAGTCGTTGACGCAGGACTCGGATGTTTGGTCGGAAAATCCGTAAATCGGTGAACGCATTGTCGTCCGGGCGACGTCCGCTGACAGCCAGATATCCAGTCAAATATTGACAGAGACAAATTCACCATGGAACAATACCGAGTCTGTATTGATTGCTACCGTGAAAGGCACATTTGTTTCTGTACGTTCGACTGCGTTTACGCGACCGGCTATACGGAAACGCGGAACATTTGTTGTTTCCACGACGGACTACATCCATTGCCGAGCGAAAGAAAATATACACAGGGAGAAAGACGTGGGCAATTTTTACTTTCGACTGCCGATCAATTTTTCTTAAGCTATAGTCTGTTGAGAATTCAATTACAAACACAATTGGATCGCCCTTGAGGAAAGGCGGGCGCGAGATGAGAGCAAAATGTGTTCGATTACGAAACATTTGGACGTAATCTGGTTGCGAAATGTCTACGGAATATGAAAGTACCTGGAAGTTTGGTTCAACCGAGGGAAACTTACAGGACGTGACGTAAAAGCATCGAATCGGCTAAAGACGATGTAGATCGATCGAGGACCGGTAAACGTCAGTTCGAATCCCTTTCCTCCTGCCAGTTCGAACGTGATTGGCATTTGCAGCTTGTACAATGAAGCCTCGTTCAAGAATTACCCTCCGGAATGACAGGTCGCGCGATGAAGGCCGAGTTACGAGCCAATGAAAAAGTCGACCTCGCCGCCTTTAAAGTTTCTGTACGTACGTTTTAATTAGCTCGTAATTCGATCCCAAAAAGTTGGTCGCAAGATTGGTCGGATTAGCAAAGGGGCGTCGCGTTTAAAAGATCCAAGCCGGCGTCTCTTCTTGCAGCGAGCCCCGCTGACTACAAGAAGCCTTTCCAGCTTACCTGCGGCGAAACTCCGAGCATCTTTAGGGACGGTGGCACGTTAAGACCTTGCGGAATTTGTACATGGCCGAAGTCCACGGTAAACGCCTCACACCAGACGCCGAAGTGGCCGATCTGGTGGATCGTTAGATCCCCGGGCAACGTCAGCACGATGGCTTTGCGATCGTATCGACGTAGTGGCTGCTCCTTTCCGTTCTCGTCTGGTACGCGAATACCTTGCGGCGACGGCGATGGTCCAGCTCCCACCCAAAATTTCGCATCTGCGAAAAGATTTCATCGTATGGCAAGTTGATTATCACGAACATAAGTTGGAGAAATCTGTGCGAGATCGTATATTATGATTATCTTTGTTGGTAATTCAAGAAAACCGACGCTCATTTGGCAATTACTTTTCATCACATTGAAAGGTTTGTCGATAGAAATTCATCGAAAATACGTATACTGCAGTGAATCATTAAGTCTCTTGTGTTTGCAAGCGTTCCGAACAGTTGAAAGATAAAACTCGATGAGCAAAACGGTTGAAGCAAACGGATGTAAGAAAAATAACGATGACAGTGTCTTTTCTGCGTGTATCGTCACTTGAACGAAGAATTTACACGGTGTATAAGATACGGTGACTAGACATATATTTCATGGTAATATCAATATTATCATTGTTAGTGTAGATCAGGTATGCGAATCATTTACATTCAAATATAATTTTGGTTACGTGATTTATTTCGCGAGTCGTAAAATTATAGAAACCTAGAACCTTAAGTATGGGTTTCCCGTATCGTGTTTCTTCTTAGGCTTTGGTTACAGCGTAGCCATAACCTTAGTCAATCGAATAGCGTGAAACTTACCAGGCGCCTCGCCATCGTAGCTGAAGCTTGGTATCAAGAGGGTTTGTGCATCGACGACGACGATTGGTTCGGAGCTTACTCCGTGTACTCCGTTCAGAGCTGCCAATTTTTGAGGTTTTGGGTAATCGAATCCTCGTGGTATTCTGACGTCACCAAAGTTAACCTGCCAATTATACGTTTGAAAGAAATTTTAATCAGCTGTCACGTTCAATCGAATAGAAAGATAATTTAACCGATGGTAGATAGTTTAATGAAACGAAGAATTCTATCTGACTAGATACTTTTGTACACCATTGTATGATGGGATTACGTTTGCAATAAGTTTCAATTGCATTCGAAACATTTTTATGATCTAATAATTTTTCCAAATATTGAGGCAATATTTCTAAATGTTGGTAGAGGACACATATATATATTTATTACGTCAAAGTGTTAGTCTCGAAAGGATTATAACACGTTTAATATATACTACAACTGCAATGACTACTCCATGCAATAGGTGGTTTGTGGGGAATGTAGAATTCATAAGCTTCAGAAATAATGCCGCAAACAGATTCCATTTTATCGTTTTCCAAGCTCGTCCGCGTAATGGAAATTCGACCATTTCGCTGTCGTTCCGTCGTGATCGAGCTTTATCATTCTGGGGTTACACACACGGTATCTGCTGCCGCGTGTCGGACGCTGCGGCTCGGAATAAATTTTCGTTGCGCTGGCAATATCAAGGACGTAAATCGACGATCTGTGCGGACTGTCGGGGATAACCGGCCACATGGAACGAGCGCTTTTGGTTAAACTTCTCGTTCGACTTGAAATTCCGCTGGGAAAAAGTAAATCGAAACTTCGATGACGTCTCGCCGACTTGTTCGATAAAGTCTGCGCGATAATTTAGTCAACTTAGTAAGTTGATCTTCGTTACGAGTCAGGAATTACGTTCTCGTCTACGTGTAACACTACACTTCCTAGAATTAATTGTCGAAAGTTATTATCGAAGGAACTGCTTGCGAGATATAATTTGATAATATCGAACCGTATTGAAAGATCTGTGCAATTTCGTTAATGGTCAAACCATTGAGGACCAGTGAAATAATTGGTAAAAATTGTATAAACGCGACACTATAGAAAGAATCGACTATTAAAGCTAACTATTAACTGTTAAACCACTACTAAAGACTTAAATAAAGTACTTTATCGCTTTATCAAGATGATAAAAATATATTAAACCGACGGATAGTCCACTCCATAATTCATAAAGAAAAGATTGCATAATTTAGGGAAAATTGCTATAAACATTTCAAATTCTCCGAACTTTATTAAATTGTAGAAAATAGATGCAAAAAAAAAAAGTAGAAATTGAAAGAGATATTAAGCACATCCTTGGTATTAGCTTTCATAACCACAACGTTAAAATACCAAATTCGATAATGTAGATTAACTGAGAAGAATTGCAAATGAAATGTTGCGTTAATGCAACATTGATTTATAACGGGTCAAATAATATTTCTCGTGTCTTGTGATTTATAGACGATAATTTATAGCTTTTAATGCGTGATTCTTAAGATCGTAATCGGATTTCCAATTGCTCGTTTGCATTCAAAAACATTCTCGTGGAACGATCGAGTGTAATTTGCTGAGAAGTTCGATGTTGTTCGTATGGCTCGGAGCCAACCGTAGGCAATTGCTTTCTATCCTATAGAGGCACGCGTGCCAACAAACTACGAGCGTGAAAGTTGCACGGCAAAGAAACGATACCGGTTTCTTGTGCTGTGCAAGTGGAATCGAAGCGACACCGAAGGTCACGAGCATGATACGTTTCTTACTCACGGAGAATTCGTCGCACCACACGGCGAACCACTTCACGTTGCTCAGCGTCTTGCCATCGGGTAACGTGAGCGTGATGTCCTTCCTACGATACCGCTTCAACGTGTTCGATCTATGGCAAACGAATGGATTACGGTTCTACAGAGATCAACCTTCATGATCTTTATTCGATTGCTCCACCAAGGCAACCGCGTCGGATGCATTGCGCATAGATCGTGATAAAACTTTCTGGATAAAGAATAGCGAGATGGGACGTAAACAAATCGACTATAGACAATAATTGAGAGCAAACAATTGGAAAACGAACAAACAGATCTAAATATCATAGATGCATCTTACGTGTATGTTGATCCTGCTACAATTATATTTTTCCAGGATCATGTTTCATTATAACGTAGTATGATAATCAGCTAGTATCTAGCTAGTTAAAAGTTACAAGTTATAGTCTTCTCTTTTACGATCCAATAATATTTCGTTAAATACTCGGACGTCAACTCGGATAACTTGGAACTTTAGATTACTTTTGATGCGATTAGATTTTCTATCTAGATTAAAAGATTTCTTAAGTTCAAGAACAGTTCTTTTCTTTGTTAAAGTGAAAGTGAGATCGAGATATTAAAATCCAATTGCAGTAAGATTAGAACAATTCCGATTAGATTGTAAAATATAAGCTACACAGATGTAAGAACAAGTTTTTAAAATATCGTGCGTCGTCCGAAAGCAAATTAATAATATAAAGCAAGGAATCTAAAACAAGAAGAAACTGACTATATTCGTCAGAAAGATGGTTTGCCAGCTGCAATTTGAAAGAATTGGTAGAATTAAAAATTATAAAGAGCACTCACGATCCACGCTCGTCCCGGAGCCTGATTCCGTTTCCATTAGGACTCTTCGATGTACCGACGTAAAAGTAAGCGGCTGAAAAGAAGATAATTATAATTGCAGCTTTCGCTGATTGCAACGAGTTATTGCTAATTACTTAATTTCAGGCACTTGGCCGATCATCCGGCAGCAGTGAATTTGCTGCAACGAAACGGTCACGAATTGCAACTCCGATAACGACCATGTTATTTCCTTCATTTTCTGGATCGTTGGCAACTTTACTTACTGGCGAATACACGTCGCATAGCGGAGTGACCTTCGCCAGCGAACGCTTTCGATTTTATTGAGCCGTAGCATGTAGAAAAGTGAGAGTAGCGTACGAGTCGAAAGGGAGAAGTAGAAGTACCTTTTACAGCGGCGATTAACTTAACTTTAAGGCTTGTCTTACGTCGTTTCACGTTTATCGATGCACTTTGCCACACGCGATTCAGAAAATTCATCGAATCATTATAAATCTTTCTATCAATTTCCATTGTGACGCACGCTATCGGCTACACGTATTGGGACACTTATTCGTTACGTTTATAGGAAAATTATGACAGATTTGAAATTGATCAATAGCTTGAGAGATGAAAGAAGAAAATAACGTATATATAATTCGTCATTCTTCGATGCATTTCAATTTACGAAGTTGATCGGCATAGCTTCTGAGCGATACGTTTGTCCGTCGAGCAAGGTCCTTATCTACTTTGAATTGTTTAACTCGACCAAGCGTGCATTGTTTCTCTGATAGATACGATCGTATAAGAAAAGATGCCACGGCGCGATACTACCTGTTTATAGAAGCAGAAACTATAAATGTAAATTAATTAAAAGACGTAACAATGATATATTTTACTATTCCCTGTATTCATGTTGCGCTTATTGGAAAAGAATTTCAAATATTAGCGCAATATCTTTTTCCTTTTCTCTTGCATCCTAGATCCTGCAAGCTTGCGAAATTTTCAAAAATCGAAGTAATTCGTTCGTAATCTTGCAATTAAAGTACATGTTGTGAAAAACAATCGATTGTCCTAACAGCGATGGTAGCTGTCGAATCGATGGAGATTCGATTGGAATTCAATGGAACACGAACAGAGACAAAGTCGTAGAGCGATTGAAAGTAACAGAAACGTTCGTAAAAAGAAGGAATAAATTGATAGAGCGATCACGTTTCGTCGCGTGGAAAGAAAACGAAGAACGATGGAATAGAACATAAAAGGGATCCGCGGAACATCGACTGTTCTTCTCGGCTGTCGAATCGCCGATGTAAAACCAGCGTCCTGCTCGAAACGTATCCACCGTCGACGGTCAGAAACGGAGATGTTTCTCTTTCTCGATAACAGTATGTGGCTTTACGTGGGAATCGTGAAATGTCAGGAGTCGTTTCCTCCGACGCGTACGCTCACTCTTTTTCCCGTGGAAACCCCGGCGAGCCGGCATGATCGACGGTTGCACTGAAATGAGAAAGTTTCGCGCGAGCCATAGCCCCTCCTCGGTTACGAACTTGGTGCTTCGCCGTCGTACGTGAAGTCCTTGATGAACAGAGTTCGCCCGTCCACCGCGTAAACTTCACCGCTGACGCCGTGATGAAGTTCCGACAGCTTGCCAATAAGCTTTCCGTAATAAGCTGCGCTGCATATCTCTGTAAACAAAATCGAATTTAATTAATTAGCGTGGATTAATGGCCACGACAGCCCATCGAAGCGGCCAGCGCAGGTAGCCGCTTAATAGCGACGCGAATGTTTAAAACGGAAGCGCAGACATTAAAAAATTCAAGACAGTGGCCAACGGGGAACAGCTTGGATTTATCTCACGAATAACGAATAGGTTACCGATTTTTTGTGCACTTGTAAGAAACAATAAACTTAGAAATATGATGGAGAAGTTGATACATAGGAAAGTCAACAAATATCCGCCACGGTTCGAGAATTACTAGCAGAAACGAAGAACAATTAGAAACTGATAAAATTGATCAAGTGGAATTTTTCTAGTTAAATAATGCTCGCACAGAATAAAATATCACAAAGCGATATCCGAGTGGTCGGAACAGTTTTCTACCGAGTGTATATATTTCTTTAATCATATTCTGAAAAATGTGAATTTGTGTAAAAATCCGCAGACTAATGACGACGCAACCCGTTTATCGAAAAAAGGAGTCAGTACCAGCCGCATGCATAAATAATCGCAGCTCGAACTGCTTAGTCCGAGCTAAGAAATTCCGTTTATTCCTGGATCACTGATTCTTGGGATCGATGGGCGTTTAACGGTAGTCGATGCTTCGCTCGAAGATCGATTTTACTGTATATATTGTGGGTTTAGCAGGGTAGATCGTTACGAATCGCGAGGGTATGCAAAAGCGAGTTCCTCGGATGCTTGTTGAGCCTTGGCAGCAGCGCGGCATGTGGAGCAACATCGTGTCGCACGAGATCACGGAATGTTAGTCATCTGTTCGGATCTCGTGGTTCTAACTTGCTCCCGACAATTTGCTGGTTCAGGAGATTCTCTAAAATACCTCAACGCCGAAAGATCGATCATTTTCACGGCGAACGTGTTCTTGGTAAAAGGTCTTATATCTACGAGGACTTGTAATCATTCGATTATTCTCACATCACTTCTGTCAGCATCCACTCAGTTCTGCAATCATCCAATCATTTTTCATCATTCGTTGTTGCATTGTTTTAAGATCATTTTTCGTTACATACGAAACATCAACGCACTATTTGCCGATATTTCAACTGCGTAAATCGAATGGTTCATCGAATCACATTGATCCTGTCCGAAAATTTAGTTAATCTCTAGCATCTTTAAGGTAGAGCCGTGTAATTTAGTTATTTGTTTTTAGCTTACGTTTAAACTCCTATGTATATCTTAAGTTTTAAACGATCAAACTTCGTCAGTGGTCTATGAGCGGAAACAGGAAACAAGTGTTATTAATTCTAAAATCTCGCGTGCTCTACTACGGTTATTTTGGAGGAGTAAATTGTGCATTTTATTCTGGATACATGTACCATATTTTAATTGTACTTGCTCAAATTTTTCTGACATTCCCTCAACTAATTTTTTCTTACACATTGTATCTGAATAATTAAAGTTTACATGTCCTAAGATCCAGTGAAATTTTTAACTAAATTAGGTCGCCGAGACATGTCGAACTATGATCACGTAGAAGACTATCGTGTTTCTTGCGTTGATATGATGTCTCCATTGTTTAATAATAGAATACACATTAAAGTTTTTCTTGGTGTGGCTGAGAGATACAAAGGACATATTAATGATGTTCAAAAACTTATTTCGATCTTAAAGACTTTGTGTTCTAATAAATCTCTTTTTTCAAAGTTGTTTATTCAGGAAGAGGGATCAAAATTACGTTATGAACCTTCACGGAGTAAGTTAGATTAATCTAATAATATGTTAAGATAACAATTACTCTGTCATATGCAATAAATGAATAACTTGCGTAAGATCTGTGGCAAAACCGTTTGTAATTGCCTTTGTTCACCGACATCGAAAAGATTAACTCCTGATACTAAGCGTACGCTGTTTCAGAAACCGGAACCAAGACGTTCTTCTGTTCCGTCGACATCACAACAACTGTCGATTCAGTCAACACCGCAGCAATCGTTGGCGCCTGAGGAGTACTTACACCAAACATCTGCCCTGTTGGATCTCTTGCAAGAGGCTACAGACGAATTGAGAGCAACAGCGGACGAGGTACTTTTAGCGCTTGAGGAGTCTGAATTTCTCGAATTTGACGAAACTCTAGACACAATTAAATTATCGACGCGGAATTACGAGTTTGAAAAAGGGATGGTTTATCATAATTTCATGGTGAAGCACACATTCCTCGTCGATCACTATTGGTGTAATTTTGCTGACTTCAAGCAGTTTGTTTCTAATTATCAATCTCTTGATTTCTCTGTCGTTGAGAATCGGAACCGGGTCCGCGAGGCTTGTGTTAAGTTACGCTGTCCTGCACCCTTTTCGCTGACGAAGCGTTTCCCGGACGATTTCTTTATGTTCTTCGAAGGACAATTCTATAAGGATTTTGAACAGCTGATGGGCGCAGTGGATTTACCGGATACGGCTTTCGGGCACTCAAGCGTTGAACCTATGCACGGTATAACCAACACTACCGATGAGAAAAGGTCTTTCGATGTTGCGTTCGAGCGACTCGCCACGGTTGCGTTTGAGTCTGATGTTAAAAAGCTTCAGTCTCAGGGAATATTTTGCAGGGATAGTTTTGAGAAGTTATTCGGTTTGGAGTGGTGGGACCCATAATTAAGTTCTTTTGCTTTCCTTGTCTTTTCTTCTTTCTTTGGTTTTCATTATTATTTCGTTTTAGTTTGTTATTGTAGCTTAATTTAGCTTTAGTTACTTAAGGTTACTTAGGTTGGAGTTAAGAATCTCTGTATCAGTTCTTGTTTCGAATCAATCCTTGCGCGATACATAAATAAAGTCTAACTGTGTAAAACCCGCGATCGGTCCATTCTTTACGATAATAATCGTCTATTGCCTCTAGGTTCTATATTTTTGTTTTGATTTTTCTATAAAGCGTTTAAAACCGAGACTGCACTTTCTTTTTTTGTATCGCATTCTACGCTGTATCTTTTCTGTACCAAATGATTTATCCCTTTTTCTGTTTAAATAAATGGAATAAATAAATGGAAGACGTTGATGGACAGGAACCTTGCAACTCTATTTCGAATTCTATCGCTTCTAATTCGTTTGCCTATCTCGATTAACTGCGAATAGAGGAGCGAGATTGGTAAACAAGCGCGCGAAAACTTGGTCCGGCAGTTCTCCAGGAGAATGGTCCGAGAGAAAATCAGGGTTAACATTCGCATAAATATGCTATTGCGGCGTATCGAACGTCAAGGCCAATCCCAGTGGCGTGGACCGTTCGTTAGATGCTAACGAATCATGGAACCGGTCGACGATCGATCTCGCATCTAACCCTTTGATCGAGCGCGTACCGTTACCGCTCTCTCGGTCGAACAGGATATCGTCCATCCGATGAGATTGACGCATGCCTGGATATAAATCCTGAATCGTTCACGGTCGCGTTCTAAACCGTGCGTACCACCGTTCCGGCGTTCCACGACGAGTCGAAAACATTGGAAAAAATCGACGCGATCCCAGGAAAATTAGATACGTCTCGGGGAATGATCCGTGTACGACGTTCCGTTGTGCCGTTAACTGTCGCTGGTAATCGGTGATGTAACGTATGGCATGGAGAAACGATCGTACCATTTTGTTCCACCACCTGATGGTATTTAATAATTGAACAAAAATGCGTTGTTAACGCTCAGCCTTCACCGAAGCAACAGGAAGGAACTTCTTGTTGCCTGCTGTTGCAGAAGCAACAGTACTCAACCTCCAATGCTCTAATAGCAATCGAGTAGTACTCGGATAGTACTCTAAATAATATTCAACAAATATCAACTCGAGGAAACACTTTGCAGCCGCAGTGAAGCAACTCGATCAGACGAATATTTGAATTTCGTGTCGATTTCAAAGCGACACTTCTCCTTAGCAATAATTAAGCTGCTCTTTACCGAAGCAATAACGAGGAACATTTTGCTTTTTCTCTGCTGTTGCTGTGCGTTCCAAATCGATTTTAAAACGATATTTGCTCCTAAGGACAAATATATACAGAAGAAACATTTGTTGCCACTTGCTCTTACGTGTTTCATTTTCTCCTTTCATCGTTACGCTCCCAACGAGAACAGGCAACAAGCAGCACCTTTTGCTACTGATAGAAACGCGAAAGAACATGCAGTGAGATGCTGTACAACAACTAGCAACATCTTCGAGGAACATGGAACACTAGTAGAAAGTTTCTCGTTGTTACTTCAATGAAGACGCTTGTTTACGCTCATCGATCGCAATGGTTGTTTTATGCATCTGGCTAAGGTTGACGCTAAAGAATTTCCTATCGCCACTATACAGCTATCCCATGGATCGGAACGTAGCATGATTTTGTTTGTACGTGAATGTCACGTGAAGTAGCGGACGATGAAAATTCGCTTTCCATCGAATGTAGCCGACCATTAAGCTGCGTAACGTGTAATCTTGAAGCGAAGTCTTGTCATTGATCGAACTGCTCGATCTGACATAAACTCGCGTAACGAGAGTTGCACGCAGACCCTGCTGATTCTCTCTGGAGAACGCGGCTATTGCCGCTCCTCTAATCAAGCTGCCGGTCGATCGAGAGCACTGCGCTTTGCCCTTATTATTTGCATTCACACACTTCAATGGATCAATCGATGCGCGTTTCCTCGGAATTAATTCAATGCGTTCGTTCCACCAGTTGGGATTTTAAACTGTTACATCGAAAGATTTCTAACGGGACGTCATACCATTTCACGAGTTTTGCACGTTCGCTTTACTCTTCAGAGTGTTATCAAATTGCGTATCCATTTGAGAGCAGCTACGAGAATTTTTTATATTTTTTCGAACAGACAAGAGAAAATTTGCCTTATTATCAGATAGAAACCTTAGAACCGCGTCCACTTGAAATTCGTCTATGTCCACTCTCGATAAATTTGCGTTTGGAACTCACGTTTGGAGCTCGCGTTGTTCGTTATTCACGATGGCCATGTACGACGTTTTAATATTTTTATTATAAATTCCCCGAACCTGTTGGCCGATACGTGGCATGCTGTAAATTTCTTCCTCTTTAATGCATAACTGATGATTAATCGCAGGACAAAGTTTAATGCATAACATTAGCTCGTCAGTGTTGAAACTTTAGAGGAACGAAATTTAATATAAAAGGATCTAATATTGCACATGGATATGATAATTACGAAGAAAATCATAGCGTCAAAATGAGGCGATCCCACGATTTTGGAACTGAATTCTCTGGCGAACGGTACCTCATGGACAGACATCGATCACAAAGCTTTTAACAGGATCAGGCTTGAGCGAACTTCATCTTGAAGAGCCGACTTTGCAATAAAAACAACATTCTCGAAAATGTAGCGTGTCCTTGGCAGTCCGCCTTTCTACCAGACTATATAAATATTTCACGCACTTTTATGCGCAAGTTTCGTGGTCCGAATCGCGAGTGTATTTCTACCGTGGCAATTTGCCGATTACGCGTAGACATCTTCTACCTGGCAACTTTGTTTTTCCCATCGTAAGACCGTTTCAGAAAAGATCGGATCGTATCGGATTCGAGGGTAGCACGTAGAAACTAGTCGATGAATATAGGGCGTAGTCGCAGAGACTTTGGTATCAATCGCTAATGAGAAGCCGAAGCGTCAAAGCAGTGTCGCTTTCGAGCTTTGAGAGGATGCATTACGTCGTTGCAGCCGCGAGCCATTAGTGCGTAATTATTGTCGCGGTAACGACAGGGTGGAGCGTGATTAAATTATTATGAACGTGGTCCGTAATTCGCTGGAGCCCACGGGGAGCGATAAAAAGCGGGCTACGCGGCCAGATGCAATGGAACAGAAAAGAACGCTGAAAGAGAAAGATTACTTTAGACCGATCAAAGCGGGAAACACACGTGGCGTGTGTCTAATAGACGCGAGGACTGGAAATTTGGGTCAACGAGGTTGGTTTAAGATGAGAGAAAAAAGGGAAAAAGAGAGGGAACAGAACGGCAGATACATATCGGACCTTTGACATTTTCATACGAAAGAGAAAGCAGCAGGCGGACAAGCGTAATTGCCTGCCTCTGCATAATACGACTCTCGAGTTAATGTCGCAACACCAGTAGATGCCGGTAGATTCGCGGCAATAGAGAGAAAACAAGGTGTTTCGGAAACCCTCCTACCAGCTAAATTTCATCCGGATCGACTCGCGATTCACGCGGTATTTCCCTTCTTTCACTCGGCGTCGCGCCTTTCAATTGCAATATCGAATTTTCCATTTTCTTCCCGTGTAATCTTATTTTAAGCCGGTACATCGGGATACGCCTGTTTCCGATAAATCCCATTTATCCGACTCCGTCGGCCTTCCATTCGCTCTCTATAGATGAAATTATGCAGCCAATTTCCCTTCGTGTGTTCCTCGAGCACGGTAAACTCCGTGGATTTCTTTTACTTTCGTCGAATTTCAAGTATCAACCACACCGGTACAATGTGAAACGTCGCGAGTCACGTCGTCACGATCAGTTCGCCGATTCGAATCAAAGTTGGAAACGGTTTCCGTCTGACTCTACGAACAAGTCTGGCTGTTCGAGCGATTCGGCCATCTGGAACTTGCAATCGAGAATCGTAAACGTCGAACACGCTATACCGGTGGATTCATAGACGTAGCCGCGATGACAGAAAGAAATTTCATTTGACACGTGTTCCAGAGAATCCGTTGAACTGTTTTCCTTTTACGGGAAGTTAGGTCGATTATCGAAGCGTTCTTCGTAAATAGCGTGTTCCCTATTTGCATAGCATCTCAATTAAGGTTCGCGAGTTGTACAATTCCGCGGCGTCTCGCACGCGTGGCCACTGGACCGAAACGCGAACCAAAGGAGAAAGATTATTCCAGTGGCGGATTAACGTCACGTCCAGAAAGTGGCCGATTAGACGCGAATAAAGGATATTTGCGGAGAATCTGGAAAGGTATGCAACCGTGAAGCACAGGTACGTTAGTTACCGTTTCGGTGTTTGCGCTCTATGAACGAAAATAAGGTCCCTGGGCATCGAATTAGGAGCTTTTAAGAGTTTCAATATTTGACATCTCTTTTGGTACAATCGACAGATATGAGCGAGTTATATAATAGGAAAGATTATATTATTTACTAAGTCGATGTATAGGTATAGTGGCTCGTAAAAGTAGTTGAACTTTTCATCAACGTATTACGTGTGATAAAAAGAACATTGGGGAATCTCATTAGCACTGTAACGAGGCACGTGATTTATATTGGCGCAATCTGAAAATGTATATAGGAGTTACAAGATATTCATCGCAAATATATACCTCGTAAAGATCATCAAAGTATTTGAACGGACAATTATTCGTTGTAAATGTTAATAAGCATCGATGTTCAGTAGGATCGTCTTTAAGATTTGTTTTATGTTTAAAATGGTTATTCACGCTGTATATTAATTTTATATTAAATATTCGTTTGCTTCAAACTCTCGTAATCCCGAAGTTTCTTGAGAATTGAATATTAATCATATGCATCTAATGAAATAAAGAGATTAATGATACGTTAATCAATTCATCTGATGTGCTATCTACGTGTATGTAAGACACGTTGTAGTTACAAATAGTAATCCTGTAGTAGACTGTAGAATCATTGATAGATCCGGTAAATCGATCGAGTTTGTCGAATCGAGCGTGCCTCGCCTGACAAGCAGAGAAATAAGATGGAAACAGGCTGAACTAAATTACCATATCCACAGACTAGCGTCTTTCCGCGTGTTCGTAGCACTTTCGTAAGCCGAGTGTCGCGAGATCTCGAGCGGAAAACGGCCGGCAGTTTCTTCGCGAAATCGTTACGACCGCGATACCGTACGTGTGTTTTTCTTCCTCTTTTTACGAATCGCGAATCTCTTTCTCCCGGCCGGAGGAAAAGCGTGGAACGCGAAAGTCACGCAGATGCCGCGAAACAGACCGGCAAATCGAGACGCTAACGTCGAAACGAGCCCTGAACAGAGTAACGCCGTCGTTAATTAGCTTCGATCATTGCCACGCCAGGTATCGTTCGATAATTTCTTCGACTTCAAATCTTTTCACGCATCAACGTTGTTTCTTTCCTTTCGAACGATCTCTATCTACATTGCTGTTCAGGAGCCTGCCAATTCTTAATAAAACTGTTCACATTAGCGTCAATTAGGTTTCTTCGTTATACGAAATATCAATCTAAACGATACTCCATTATATCGGTCTACTATCACCTACATCTGTCCAATTTTCAAACGAATATAATAACTGTCGCAAGACTTTTGAGCGGCAGTGTATATGTCCTGATTCGATTTGAATTTGGTTTACGATTATTCGGCCGGACATTTGATTTGGACTGCAACCGAAAGCAAATGTCATCGGTTTTGTCGCGTGACCTGTAACTGTGTATTGTCGAGACTCGATTCGCTGTTAAATATCGCGAGAAGCGAAACTCTGCCGCGATACCATTGACGCGCGTGAACGGTGCAGGTTCGGTTGTCGCGCGCACGCAATCACCGGCGACACTTGGCGAGTGATGTTTCGGTCGAATGGGTCTCGCCAACACCTTTACACCTTTACCCGGTTCATGTCGACGTAGAAACAGGGTAGCACTAATGATTTTGTGACGCGTTGTGGATTCTGATGACGCGATTTTCGGTAGGTTTGAACTAGGCGTTCGCTACTACGCTGTAAGCCACCACCCCCTTCGTAAATAAGCCTCCTGCCGAACAATTCGAGCAGCGAACTTTGCTAATAATGGTATCATGCTGCAAGCGTGTTCGGAATACCGTGCAAAGTGGCGAAGCGAAAGGCTACGCGCTCGTTGAGTTTCCGACTATGCTACCGGTGTATTTAGGGGCAACGATTCTCTGTTAAAATATAGAATTCTGTTGGCACTCGACGAGAATCACTTTAAGTGGAATAGGAGGAGCTTGAGAAAGCGTTGGATACCGTAGCTTGGAAATTTTCGTGTCGATTATAACCGAATAAACTCACGTGTCGCCAGAAGAAGATAAATCGCTGCGACTAGACCAATCGAGGAGAGCCGAGTCGTGGACGATGTGGGTGATTGTGTCGTCATGGCGTCTTCGTGGTTACTGCCGTCGAAAGTGGCCGTCGTGGAACCAGGTAGCTTTGTCGATCCCACTACGATCACCGGCTCGCCTTGCCTCACCTCGCTCTCTCTCTTTCTCTTTCTCCATCTTGTTCTCGCTCTCTTCACCTCCTCTCCCTTCTGCTCTGCTTGCTCCTTTGAATCCGTCATTTCACCTCGCTTTTCCCTCTTTCGTCCATCGCTCGGTGTTTTCGTTCCCTCCTTTCTTAGATTACTCGTCGCTCCTCTGATCCTCTCTGGACCGCACGTGGAAGGGGGCGCACGAAGAGACGACGAAGTTTGTTATTCCTAGACTCTGCCCCTCTTTGTCTTCCTTGTCGTATATTTTTCATTCTATCAACGATATCTGTGCGCACTCTGATATCGTAGTCGTCTTGTAATCGATAGTTGATCTTCTCAAGGCGAAGTTCTATTTTGTTATTGTTCTTAATTATTCATAGTAGAAGCTCGCTTATACAGATAACTGTGTAGATGGGACGTAATTTATCAACGAATTTGATAGATTACTCTCTATTGACTATTATAACAATTGATCAAATTTCAGATCAACTTTATTAAGAAAAGAATACATGGTAGTTACGTGGACGAGGGTTCCGATTTCATCGATTTTCAAATACGCTGTCAAGTTCAACATCCTGAGCTTGGTTCTAGTTTTCAAGCTGTGTACGTATATTCGCAAAAATATTTCTTTCGCTACTTTTTATCTTGCTATGGATAAACGCGCATGGCTGCACTTCGTTAATTGATACAAGTTAATTACTAAACGTATGTTTAAAAACCATTGATTATTAAAGTAAAAATATCGAGTATGTGCAACATCGAGCTTCCAGTGTACTTAAAGCAGGCGCTGAAGAAAAATGAGAAACATAATTTCTCGTTAACGGAGTAGCGGTGCAACGTTTTTATCTATGTTCTGTTCCCTTGGCTCTGGCCGTCCTCGGTCGAGATTGTGTTTTTCGGTGCTTTCGTGGCGCACCTCACGACGAATAGGAATGAGGCAGGTCAGGGTGGTAGTGGAGGAACACAGTTGAGCTGTACACCGCAAGATCTCGACCGCGACAGGCCTGGATGCTGGTTGGATAAACCGGGAACAGAATAATAGTTGACACTTAGGTTGGCCTGTCTTTTTATGACAACCAGCCAAGGACTATTTAACCCTTTCAATAGCAAGGGAACTATAGTCAGTCATCGACGATGACTATAGTCATCTATGATACGGATGTGAATATCGGCAAAAGAATAGAACAGATACTTTCAAAAATATTGTCTGCATCGTTTTTCATTTCATCATCTTCTTCTTCCGTTTGCTTCGTATTCTTGACGCTTCAGCTATAAAGAAAAGAGAAAAAGACAAGCATTGCAGCAAACACGGAAAGCCAAGGATGAACAGCAATTCATCGTCGTCGGAAGATAGTATTAATTTGATAGATGAGAATAATTTGTATTGGGAGGAAGGCAATGCGCAAAAGAACGGCAAAGGTGTTTAGTATCTGTGAATTTCAAAGCAGAATCGATTATTCGAAAAACCTTAATCATGGAAATTTTCATTGGCCTTGAAAGAATGTTCAATCGTGGATTTATTAGTTTGATATTTCAAACTTTGGAATTAAAACACAAAACGTAGATTCATCGTTCGAAATGTTAGATCATTTCCATTTATTTTCTCCAATGCAATTTGTTGATTTTATTATGGAAAAGACTAATAATTATTGGACACAGGAAGTAAATAATAATACCTTTCGTAGTAAAATTAGAACAAGAAGCACGCCCGCGTCTTGTTCGCCCGTACGGTGGCAGAGCGTCCAAGCGAGCGAGACCGCCGTATCGAAAGGGTTAAACATTGACAGCATCGTTTTCTGCTTGATTTTCTTTCGTCCCTGCTGGCCATTGGAAACACACGGTTATTCGCTTTCCAAGTTCTTCCCTGTATCATTTTAGCTCGGATGCTAAAAATATGTAGAGTTATCGAAACGAGCGACAGGGTCGACGGGTTTCCTAAAATAAGCGTGACAAATACAAAAGTATCGAACTTTGTTCCAACACGTATGTCATTCTTCTCGCCATTCTTTTACATATTTTAGATCGCTATACTCGCCATGCAAGACCTACATTCTGGTTTACGAGTGTTACGACACCTGCTGGTTTAGTGTGAAACGTGATAACCTGATTATTAGATCGTGAATGTTATGCAAATTTATATTTTTATGAACACAAGATCAAAGGAACGGTGTCCGTGTAAAAATTATATTACGAAGTAATCTTACCAATATAATACATTATCGATACGTTCTTTGTAATAAGAATCGACTTCAAGACAATCGTGTAAAAAAATTCGTATAGAAATGAAATTGATGGCCAGGAAGATCCTTCAATCGTTACGAACATCGTAGATGAATATACGAGCTGTTTGCAGCGTGACACTTCGAATCACATGATAATTTTCTTCACCGATCATTTCCAAATGATTATTCCGGTTAACCCAATTTCTCGTACGAATGTCCTAATACTTCTGGACGTAGGTGTACACGTCAAAGAGTAATTGGATATTCCCGACATCGCGTTTTAGCTTAAGTTAACAGGACAGGATGGGGACTAGGAGTGGGAAATAAAGTTGGCCGAGTAAAATGCTCGTCGCAGCATGCAGGATTCATGTCGGCGAGTGGATGTTTAAGACGGAGTGGTTGTTTAAGATGAGTGGCAAAATCATCATTACGGTAAGATACAAGCTGTCGAGGTGAGCCGTGTACATGCATCGAGGCGAGCTTGCCAGGTAAAACGAAGTGGCCTTTCTTCCCTGTTTACTGTCTCGTGTAAACAAGGAAAAGCGCTCAAAGAAGCGCGTCAGGAACTTCGAACTCCGCATGATCCGCGAATAATTTTGTTTCCCTCTCGTAACATAAGTTTGCGTGAAAACTTTCACGGGTCTCCGAGTCCAAGTCGCGCGTTCACGCGCCAGGAATTTTAATTCCAGTTGATATTGTTCGCGCGTCCGTTCCAATTAAAATTCTTTCAAAATGCACAAAACGCAATTGAAACTTATTTTTCTCAGGCTGCCGTACACGACAGTATCCATGGAACTACAGAGACGCAGGCTTCCGTGAATGTCTCGAGAGCCAGGAAATGGCTCGTACGCGTGTCTTTCGTCGCGTGCTCTTGGCAAAGTAGAGATATCCTGTAAGCGTCGGACACGAGTCTCTGGTCATACGTGTACAGTCGATCGAGAAAGTTGTTCGAACAGATAGAAAACTTTCATGTATACATCATAGGCGTTATATAAAACATTTTGAAAGCGTGATTATAATAGAAATTGGTCGGTATAGCATCCTGATCAACTTTAACAGACTACGTTTCCACGGGAGTATTCTTCCTCTATAGGAATAAGTTTCCTAAGAAGTATACAGTGTGTAATTACTTATCTGGATTATTTAATGGGAAAGTAGAAAAATTATGTGTAGATTTTGAAATACTATCATCCATAATACTTGACCAATTAATGAATTGATCGTCGAAGATTATTTCTACATTTGCCTCCTTAGACGCGGTAATCTATGAGCAAACTAATCATTTCAAATAGCAATAGGCATGATGGAAACAGGTTTCTTTATAGACGGTGTTAAGTTTATTGGAAAAATTGTAAAATTCTTGTTGTGAATTTAATATTATTAACATTTATACTTCGACATTTGGGAGGAAAGGAAAATTGGTTGCTGTTTGAACTTGTAGATATATTGGAATGGCGATAGACGTAGACGTTGGAATGTCACGTTAACGCGAGGTAGGAGGCTCGAACAAAAACGCGCAGGCCGACTGTCGACCCTTGCCGCGATTCGAAGATATGCAAAAACGATTACACGCGTCACTTGGTCATTGTCTTTTGTAACAATGGCTGGTTACATTGGTTTAGAGTGTCTTGGGAGAGTGCGACGCGGCGAGATAATAGGTTGCACGTGCCGTCCGCTGGAAGGATCTTTCTTCCTCGTCATAAGCACTCTCCCGTAGCTTGTGATTAAATTTAATCTCGTCTACATTGCGAGTAATAATTACAGAATAATTACGAGAAGGATCCACGGAACCGCGGTGTCGGCGTCTTTTCAGTTTAGAAAAGAACGTTATTACGGAACCAACGCCAATTACGCTTGGCGTAATCGGCGTAAATCGGTAACACCGATAAAATGCGTGTTATCAGCATTTTCTCGCTAATTTCACTCCCAAGGTTTTTCGTCTTTGCCGCTATCAATTCTAACTTTGATAGGTTGTAAGAGACATTTTCAGATTCTTCCCGTTTAAAATCGAAGAACTGCTTCTGGACCATTTTTAGATTCTCATTCGACTTCATGTCATATATTGTATTCAACTTTTTCCACATTTCATGTGCTGTTGTGCAACATAAAAGAAGATCCAACGGTTTCCTTCCTACTAAGGTCACAATTAATTTTCTCGCTAACCTATCTGCCTTCAAAAATCTTTCACGAGCGATTTCTTTCACCGTGCTGTTACCTGGATGACACAGATTCCCTTCACACACGTTGATCAGGTCGTCATCTTCCTCCAAATGTGTACGCATAACAAAACGCCACTGGAGCCAGTTTTCTTCGCCGCGTAACATTTCGATCTTCGCGCTTGCTAATTCCATTTTAGCACTATCCCTTACTTTACTAAGCACAACACTTTAACAATTTATTCACTTCACGTTGCTGCCTTGCAATTTACAGCTCTGGGCCCATAACCTGTTAAGGTTATTCGATGTGTAAACAGAGAAAACTCGTGGATAAATTGTAAGGCAGGAAATATATTTAGATAGAAGTGTAATTATAAGTAAGAATGCAATTTGAGCTGGTCCAGATCCGCATAGCCCGTATTAGGTGAACGGGCATTTAACCAACGCGTTTAACGTTATATCAGCGTATTTGTATTCGCAAGGTAACGTCGATTCGGCGAACAAAGACACGGTACGAGTGACTCGAAACTACGAGTCAAGTTCATTTCGCCTTCACCGGCTCATGGTGATCAATTAATGGAACTTAGTAGTAAGATGGATAATTGTAAATCAAAATTTAGAATTTGGGCAGATAACGGTTCGTTATTTTGTAAGTTTCTTACAGGTATTCTTCAAGGAATTTTGAGAATTTATAAAATTTGCCATTTAAAGTCGAACGTTCCAAGGTTTAGTTGTTATATTTTTAGCGACTAAATATTTCTAGAAAATTATTGCTTCTCTCATCGGATACTAAAATTTATAGTTGTCGTTAAAATATTATATAAATGCAGAAATTACTAAATTCAGGTTCTGACCCAATTTTCTGTCCAACTTCAATCGCACGCTTATTTTAAACGCTTTCCTGTTTGCATCGGGACTTCAACGAGAAACCATCGAGCATCGTCGACACACGCATCAGTCCACAATGTCGAATGTTTGAAACGTAGCGCAGACCCGATCCCTTGTTCCGTATAACCGAGGAAGCTCGTCCATAACCGAGCATTTGTTGAATCGCAGGATTTCGTGGCATCGACTGCTCTCCATTCTTTCATGGCTGGACTGGCATGCGGACCGGTTGTATTCCTACAGAAACTAAGAGGTTTCTGCTCAACCTAGAAACCGCCTTTTGCGACCCCTGGACGAGCAGAGAAAAGACTGGCTAGTAATTAAAAATGATTATTACTCACGCGAAGATCTTCATCATCGTCTTCTTTCTAGTTTGTTTGCATTTATCTTCGACGATCAAGATTTATCGATATGACCGTATAATGGCTTGATTCTAGCAACTAATTATTTTCTCAATGTCTTACGTGTTTAACCTGTCGAAAATTCATTTTCTTTTTTTTCAAAACTTTTTTCACACACGCACACACACACACACACGATTTTACGACTTTCCTGAAATATTCTTTACACGGCAGAAAGAGAACTGTTGTCTGCGAGTCGATTGTATTCCCGTTGAACGAGCAACGAAACAGGAGAATCAGCGGCGTGTACGTCGAAAGTGAAATCAGCATTGCGGAATGTTGCGCATAACGCGTAATTGAAGACGCCAAGTGAGGATATGCTACTCTTTTCACGGTTGCACGGCAGACACGGTAAAACAGGTCTCTCGAACGTTCTAATACCATTTTCTTGCAATGATTCGAGCCGAATATCTTACCAGATTGGTCGATGTTTTCTATGTTTCGTTTCTGCGTGCTTTCCGTCGAATCGACGCAACAGCGATTACCACGCGCGTCTGTGTTTCACTTGCACTTGGCCATGCTTATTAGCGAAAGTTAACGAGTCTGGCCGATGAGTTAACGAGAGAAAATTGTTTGTACGAGTGCGCCGCGCTTCCCACAGCCTCCGCGCCTCTCTTTTTCTCAGATGAAATTGATTTTCTAATTTAGCCACTGCATCGCGACCGAGAAAACGGAAAGAAAACAAGAACTGGTTGCGCGGCACACTTCTTCGTTGAATCGGAGCGCGGTGTTCAACGACGATCGAAACACCGATCGAATATCACACGGTTGTGGTTCGCTTTCTTTCCACCAAATCCTCGATCAATTGGCTCGGATTAATCGTAAAATGACGAAAGTTTTCGCAACGTCGGCTTACGTAATCATTTTTGGATAAGCGGAATCTCTGTTCGAAGAGAAGGGACGAAATCGAGAGAATTCGGCGCTGCAACGTTGTTACGAAACGAAGAAGAAACCACTCGCCGTTCCATTCATTCTCCTCTAAAAAGGGACTTGCCGGGCCTCTTCTGATTGCATAACGTCCGTCGCGCTTCAGTCCTGTGGTTAATCGCGGCCCGCTAACGTTATTACGCATTCCGCGTTCACAAGCTCCGAGACACATAATGGGAAAGTGGTCGGAGATAATGGGACGAGCCCGTAAATGGAAGACTTTCTCTGACGGAAGCACCGCGGCCGCGGCAGGGTCAAAGTCTACTTTGAATATACTATCTGCATAAGAGCTTTGACACTTCGGAGCATCTTTATTTCTTCGCCAAGTATCGTAGAGCGTTATCCAGGTCGAGGAATCGATGCAAAGTAAATTTTGATTAGCCGGATGTCTGTAGAAGTGCGTCTTCGTTGAAGCAACGACGAGTAGCTTTCTTGTTGTGTGTCGTTACTGCGTGCTTCAAACAATATCCAACAAATACCAACTCGTAGAAACGTTCCATCTAACATCGAAGTAACGTAACGAGAGGAGTGTTTGGGTTTTGTTTCGATGTTTCTGACAATTATACCCAAGCAACATTTGTTTCTGCCGCTGCGTGTATTCTATTTTTCTTTGGTCTTTACGGCAGGAATATTGGACGACGACCAGCGACATTTGCGCGAGACACGGAACAATTAACAGAAAGTTGGTCGTTGTCGTTTGAGCGAGGATATATGGATACGCAGCTATATGGATTCACCGATGCATCAGCTGGTATCGTGCAGCCGATCGATAGCGCGTTAAAGTTGCTGAAATCAATGCTTTAATAACGTCGTTGTTCAGGGACATTGTCTCGTATTCCTTTTGTAATACTATCAGTGGATAAGAGAACGGCTGCCATTCACTTCGATGCGTAGTCTATTAGCGAAGACTTTCAAACAGCTCCGTAGGGATTCGAGTGTATCGATCGAACGCGGCCAAGTTTCTTTTGCTTCGCGAGATTGACAAAAGTTAAACGCATACGCGTGCCATAAATGGCCGTTCAACCAATGGATTATCTCGCTTTACGCGAGCCAGGCGTGCCTGTCCTGTTGCATAAAACACTCTTAAGTATGCATAGAATCAGCCATACGGAACGATAAGACGACGAAGCCGTGAAGTAATGGGAAAGATTATTTATGGATTACGATATCTCTATATCTCCAGCTGAATTACGACGATCTTGGAAAGTTCCCGTGGACGTGCCTTCCTGACACAGATTTCGCCTGGAAAATTCATGAATTTTAATTGTTCATAAATTGCGAAAAACGCCGAGTCCCCTAAAACGGTGACGATCGCTTTCCAGTATTTCACCCGGCGGAATCTTCTCAGCTGCAATCTGCTCGTGGTGTGGCGCTACGCGTTTTTTGGTGCTAGGCGTGCCGTCGCGGTACCGTTTTATCTGCATGACAAATAGCTACGATAGATTAACCTGCTCATAAAGAACCGCAATTAAAAAGCTGCCAGCGATTTTGAATAGAATTTAAACGCAAATCTGCCTTGTCTCCCTTTTATTGTTATACTGAGCGTCCCGTTAATCATAGTACGATGATTGGCAAAGCAAGTGATATGGTTGCACGTGAAAAAGAAAGTTCATCGAGAATGCACGTGACTCTTAACTAGACACGATCGATTTCCAATTTCTCATTTTCTTCTTTAATACGAACGAACTTTCGTTTACATTTTCGATATTATTTTGCACGTAAAATAAAACCGGCTATAGATCGATTCGTTAGTATCCAGTTAGGAATAAGCCAAGTTCATGTATTTCTAACAAATTTTCAAACTCGAGAATGAACTCTCGACGTGGACAAACTTTATTCTAAATTTTTTATTCGTTTTTCACTGCTTTATTTATTACATTGATTGTACCATGATTATTAGACCTTGTAGATACACCTAATATAGAGCTACACCTTGTATATACAGAAACTTGAAAATGGAAAGGTTCGTGGCAAAGCTGCACGACGAGTGTTGATTGTAATCGTAACGAATGGTAATCGAGTATCGATCGTGGGATTGTTATTTAAACAGGAAGGAGATTTAAGACCACCCACGGAGGCAAACAAAGGATGTGAGTATGGTTTTAAAGATGCTCCACGTCGCGCCGAGTTTCATTTAGACGAAACAGAGTGGAAAATGTTGAGCAGGTTGTGTAGCCGTCTTTGTGTAGCCGTTGCAAAAACAGCTCGTTCTTACGTAACAGATCCTCTTCCCTTGTCGAGATGAGAATGGACGGACGTGAGAACAAGGTACGGTAGGAAACACGATAGCCGAAATTTGTAAAATTTCCAGGGGAAATGACCGAACCATCGACTAACTGAATGGTTCATAACGCAAACGTTCCTCGTGCATGTTCGTTATTCTCCGAGAAGCTAAAAGAATAATTAAGCATCTTTATGTTTTGTTCGACACATTTCTACCATTTACGACAAAATATTCATCACGTTATATAATTTCTATGAACGCTTGTTGCAACTGTATCTCGGAAGAATTATACCTAGTTAAATGATCAAGTTGGTCGAAATAAAAGTTCTTACAGAACCGGTTGATTTTCATTGGACGATAAATCAAGACGTATAATACGGTTTCAAGGTATTGGAACATTCGCTCGTCTACGACAGGATGTAATTTTATCACACGAAAAATATCGCTTGTCATGATATTAAAATATTAAGAATAATATTTATTTTATCTTGGTTTCTACAAAACTTCGTCAGCTGTATCTTCCCGCCTGACAATTTATTTTCGCTTCTCGCTGATTTCACATTGAAATATCGTTTCTTACATTCGTCAGGCGAAGAAAAAGATCGATAAAATGTATCTGCGCTATGCTTTCCGTGTGTGGTCTTCGGTTACGAAAATAAACGATTCGATAGAAAAAGAGAAATAATTAAAGGAAACAGATTGGCCAGGCAACATGTTATCGAAAAACGGAGAAATCAAAACACTAATAATATGCTAACGAGATTCGACACGCGTTACCGTGGAACGACGCAACGCGACGCAGTACGCGCGAGAAAGAAACGCCCGCCGTGTGGAACATCTACTCGGTGGCCGCCGCTGATATTTAATACTTTCACTCGAACTCCTTGACCTGTGCACAATTGCACGTGGACTCGCGTGCAACGAAGCAACCGACGTACGCACCGTCACGACTGCATGCACGAGTTGCGTACAGGAAACGCGACTACCAATTAATACCAGCCACTTTCAGGTGTGTCGGCGCTTTAAGGCTGATCCAGATCGATGTTAGCTTCTTCTTATATGGGGCTTTCTCGTCTCCGGCGAAATTTCACTCGATTTACGTGCAATGGATTTGATCACGCGTCGAATAAATCATTCCTGGAAGTAGAACGATCACGCTTGTCATTAGGATAATTAAACACTTGTTTGCTCGGTAAACGAGGAACGATTACTCTCGAGCGCAAGCCAGGGAAGAATGCACGGGCACACGCGTGCATGTCGCAAGTTGATGCACTCGGAGATGATTGATACGGCGTTCGCTCACATTAGTTTACGCAACGAACTGTGAAATGAAGAAACGGATCTGGAGAAACACGATGATCATCGCCGATATCGCAGCCACCATCGATCAATATATTCCAGCAACGAATAAGCGAAGAATAGCATCTACACACTACCGTTCGTAGATGGTAGATTTTCACGAATTTGTGAAATGGAAATTTAACGCCGTAAAAATGTGCATAAAATGCAAGGATATATAAAATATTCAAAGTAGGGTATACTTCGTGTAATATTTAATAGACGAAACAAATTTCTGCTTGGCTATTTGATACCGTTTATGAAAATATTAATTTAATTGTTTCGAGAAATATGGTTAGAGAACTGTTTAAATATCGTAGAAGTTACAGAATCTTAAGATAAACAAAAAGAATTCCTACATTCGACGTAATGAAAATCTTATCTTTATATTTCGTTGGTTTAACCAATTTTTGCGATCGCGTTGGTCATTTTTCTGGCGTGTTTGTTCTTAATAAACTTCTCCGAGATTTGCATCTGTTTTGTGTAAAGCTTGTTCAATGAAATTTAGGTTAGTGGATTGTGGGAATCGATACGATGCTTGCAACTCGTAGAAACAATTCTTAGAAATCTTTATCGTGTCAACAGGACCAATCATTTTCCTCGTAATTTAAATCAATTGTCATATTTTATGCGAAGCAAGATGTTCTAATATCTACGAGCAGCAGTGTAAAAGTATTCGATGCATCGTAAAGTATTTGAAGTGGTGCACGGAATGTTTTCTGTTTCGCGTTTTATTGTCCGATCTATTGTACGATACTGGGCGACCGTGCCCCAAAAACGTTGCTTGCAATATAATGCACAGCTAATGCACGGTTGGACTGTTCCGAGCATTACGTTATTAAAACGTTTTATTGCGCTCCGGAGTAATTCATTTTACGATTTGCCGCGCTTCTGCCGGCCTTCTTAATTACGCGCAAACGCGATTCTTCGCGAACGGAACGCTCGTAACCGAAGGCAACCATAGTCCAGATACTTTGAATCAAGGTTATTCTTACGGCCGAGCCACCGTACCGTGCAATTTCGCGGCTATAATAGTAAAATTACGACTGTCTGATAGAATTTGCCGTTCCTCCTTCTCTTTTTTACCAATCGTCCGTCCCTCTTGCTTTATTCGTTTCGTGGAAGAAAAGAAACGACCACTACGTGGGAAGAACACAATAAGTTTCCTATCTTTTATAGGAAGACAATTTTCAAATTCCAAAATTCTCTTCTTATCCGCTTTCGAGACGAAATACTTGTGTCTTTTCTCGCTCTCTTTATAATTTTACGATATTCGACATTGAAGACACTAGCAATTTCTTCTTGATAATTATATATACCTTTGTCCTTTTTTCTTCTTTATAAAACTTCGTCAAGTTATTTCTAAATGGATTATATTATCGAACCATACAGATTCTTTTAATTTTCAACTACGTTAAGATACTCGTTTTTATTAGAAGTAGAATAAAGGGATCAATACAAATTGTACTTATCGTGCTAAAACATAATTGGAGTCTGATTCAGAGATATATCAAAATTCTTCTACTCATTCGTAACACGATATTCGAATCATAAAATCGCTAACGGGATACTTATCAGATTTCTTTCTCATCCTTTTGCTTGCTTTTTTTTTTCATTATATGACATCGTTGTTTCGCATCTTCGCATTTTGGTCTTTTTCCACGGTAAGAATGTCAAAGTTTCGACTCCTCCAGCGTTCGAATGTAAAGGAAGAAAGTACTTTTTTGCCTTTCTTCCGACGACGCGACACGGACATGGCCGAGCGTTCCTTTAATTAACTGCTATTCGGATCAACGAGACACGGAAATTTCACCGGTTATATCAAATTACCGGTGGCTCAAAGAGATTGAAATAACAGGAAATCACGGTAAATGGGGGCCACGTTACAGTTTTGTTTACGAATGCTTTACCAGGCAGGAAACGAGCGGCAATTCCGTGGAAAATATTAGTAATACTGTACGCGCGCCGCTTCCGTGAATAGCTAAAGTCCTTTCCTTTTGATTACCTGGTCGCGACCAAGCGTTCCCAACTTTTCAATACGAGGTTACCGACTTTTCGCCGAACGGCGCATTATTGTCCGTTGAAAGTGGAACGTTGTTTAGCTCACAGGACCGTCGGATCGCCTCGTCTATTGAAAACAGCTAGTCAACGCGTCACGTTTAATTCATAAATAAATGTACACGTTGCTTGGATGTGTGGGTTGGAACTTCTCGTACTTACGCATCGAAACGAGCAGCAAGGTCTTAACCCTCCGTCTGCAGCCTTGTTTTTTTGCTGATATTGTCTGTATACTGGGTCGCTTAAGTCCACGCAGTTCTCTTTTCAGGCTTTTACGTCTTAAAGTATCTGCAGAAATTCTTCAATACTCTTCCAAGTTTCTGGAAGTTTCTCAAGTTTCATTTTTATTGCTACGCGTTACTCTAAGGAAAATTTAGACAAAAGTACGGGCAAACTAAAAAATTGTTTGAAGTTACTGGTGGGAAATGACCCAGTATGCGGATGAAGGATTAATAAACATGAGTCCAAATATCATTCGTTTCGGAGTCGCAAGGTGATGGTAGCAGTGTGTGAATGTTATCGAAACGTACAAATGAATTATTACGTAATTAATAATTAATAATTAATAAATATAATTAACGCTATTAATTGTAATTGCTATAATTAATTAATAATTACGAGCAGCATTTACTGCATTTCTTATGGAGTCACAAATCCATACATCCAAAGTATTACATCGTAGTGTTTATTGTACGAACAGTTCAGAAGCTACGTCGTTCAATTTAATATATTAAAAGGTATAAAAAAAGTGAGGACGTTAGAGACATTGTGTTTCTTTCGCTTAAGTTAATTCACTTTAGAATTTATTATTACTTACGTCATCTTCTTGCGAAACTGATGGATGAATAATCTTATGGAAGCGAGTCAATTGTTTATTGAAAGTATAATAATCCTGTACTATGGAAATTCATATTTTCGTGAGTATGATTGAACAACTGTAACTTGGAAATAACAAATTCTTTCCTGATTCAATGTTACAATGGATACCGTACTACAACATACTTTATCTATTTTTGCATATTACGTGCTTAAAAATCCACAATCTAGCTATTACAAAATTTGTTATTCAAATATCGCTGCATCTTTATCAACAGAGTTTCTACTTGTCTCGAGTGCTACATGCCTCCGAAGTTCTTCCTAAACATTTTGAAACACTCCGTATATAGAGAGGAAGCTGAGTATGGTCGTGTGTGGCTAGCTCGAATCGAGAAACGTATCCTTGAATCGTCCCAGCAGTGGTTCTATCCCGAGGCGATCGACAGACCAGCTCGCCTTCGGTTTGACTTCATCGCGAGCCCGTTCGTATACGTTGTGGGAATTGAAAAAGGCCGACCAAGATGAATCTACACGGTTCGTTTTGTCCGTGCTCTACTAAGTACACGGAATCCTCGCTGCAACCAGTGGAATCGCACGCTACGAGGGACCACACGGTCACGGCAACACAAAGAAAGTTGACACGAAAGCACCCTCGTTAAAGTTTCCGATTAACCGAAGAAACTACGCGCGCCACGATGAAACTGTCTCGAGTAGAATTATCAGCCCTTAGACTCGGCAAAGCTCGTGATTCTAGGATTTTCGTTGATCGACGTAGAAGCATTGGTAGAACGACGATAGTCGATGTCGAGGTACGCAGTTGTTTCGTAGCTGGAGGAATGCTCGAGCTAAAAAGCCTGTGACAGTCGCATTTAGAGAAGAGTATCATCCGCGATTGTGTTTCGCAGACGGGAGAATAGGGTTTGACGGCAATTTGAGTAATTACGTCGACCCAGTTAACAGCGAATTCTCCTAACCCAGTTCCTGTAAAACGCGGATTACAAAAGTGGCGAACCGTGGGCGCATATTCTCCGACCAACCCAATCTCTCAAGGGTTCGTGGCGTGAGAGAATAGCTACATTAGCGTGATAAATTGTAGGGATGAAAGTGACCTTTGTATAATTTGAAAAACTCGATCAAGTTCGTCGTTTTTCTTATCTAATTTCATTTATTTATTTCGTATACGGGGAAAGATTCCCATTAGAGTACAAATAGCGTAGGATACGTAAAGGACACGAGCACAGTAATATGATAAAGGAAACGAAAAATGAGAAAAATAAATATAAATCTCCCAAGAAGTGAGATGATAGAAGAGGGAAAAGGAAGAAAAAGGAAGAAACAGGTTCTTATAGGTTTTACAAGATCTCGTAAGTTTGCGATCTGAATGTACGAGTAGTTCGTGGATATTTTTGTAAATTCGTATTTCTCTATAAAACCACATGAAAGAATAGAATCTTGGCAGAAATTCGTTTCACTCGCGACATATTATAATAGATGCTAAATTTTGCACATTTTATACACTTTTGCATATTGCGCGCGCTCTTTTTATTTTGCACTTTAGAATCTTCCATGAATATATAAAAATCAGTTTAACGAAGTGCTCGTTAATTAGCCTTATATACGTATATTCGAGTTTTAGACGCGATTAGCAGAAGAGAAAAATTATGAGCGTCACGTGATACGCGAGTCGCCCTATAAAAGTAGCGAAAAATGGGGAACGCGGTATCGTGGATCGCGTTTGATCGGGAAAGAGACATCGCGACGACGATCATGATGTCGAGCTCGCTTATACATTGATTAAGCACCGCCGTAGCGATATTACGGCGCAATATTGCACGATGCAATCTACTGAACGATGCGCTGATAAGCCTGTGACGTCGAACGCACCAATTTATGAAAGGTTATAGCGATGGAGTTATTCGACCAGCCCCGCAATTGGAAATTTTTCGACCACGCAAAAACCATGAATCGTTGTGAATCGAGATTCGAACAGAGAAAGTCACGGTTGACCTTCTATTTTCTGGCCACGCGGTGTGTGAATCATTGCGTTTTAAGATCTAAAATAATTCATAAATTGGGTAATTATGCAGGAAAGGCAACTTCGACTCCAATATCGTTGAATGTCGTATATATCGTGGTTCAAAAGTTAGGTTAGGTTAGATTTTGGGGAATTCGAACCTAACCTAACCTAACCTAACCATACTTTACCACTATTACGAGATCGTTATTCTGTGCAAATGCATATGCTATTTCATTTTCAACCATTTATATCGGAGTAAATGTAACGTGCCAAGTATCACTTTCTTTTTGTCGTAACTTTCGAACTACGATCGTCCTACGCCTCGGACAAAATGCACGTTACTCAGCACCCTCCCCTCTACAGCCTATTCGCAATTCAATAAAATTGGAGTTGAGGTCCCTCTTTTTTGCATAATTATCATAAATTACACGTGTTAAAGGAAACCGTTCCGTCTGACGTCTCGTGGGACGTGTAACACATGAATCAAGATTGGAAGTCGTGATCTTTGGAGAACCGAAGGTCTTCCGTATTCTTCCAAAGGGAATGATGGAATTCTTTTTTTCTGTTCACCCGGTTGGCATACATAGCATAGACAGATGCACGACGACGTGCGTTCAATAACGATTCTAATGAGTGTCTCTGGCAGAATTGTAATTTAGCGTAGGGAGGCAGGGCGGTGCGCAATGTTCTGCGTAATCTGCAACATCCTTCGGAAGAACCGTTTTCTAGACACTTTTCAGAAAGCAAGTGGGTTAAATGAAACTCGACAGAGACGAGTACATTGATTAACAAAGTTTTTGCCACAGTGGCTGTACGTGGTTTTCATGCGATTGCATCTTTCATTACGTAACCATTAAATTTGTGATTTTTAATCAAAGCAATTTTGGACAAATCAATTTTGAAATCGTCAATTTATGTGCAGAATATATAAGCAAATTAAATATTGTAGAGATATGTAACAGTACGGTAAAGCACAATTTTTAAGATACTTTGGTTATATGTATTTGGTAAATATGAAAGGAGAATAATTACCAATACTGTTCAAATATTTTAGTTGTAAAGTAACAATAGGTACTAGTTTAATTTGTAATCCGCGTTGCATTACGTCAATACTTTGCACAGAGTTTTTAATAAAATAATGAGACCACATAATATATGACATGGTAGTGCATAAGGAGCAAATTGGAAAGGATGTTAGGAGCGAAGAAGGCAAAGACAAGAAACAAATTATTAACATGTATGGTGGTACACGAAGGTATACAAACGCTTGTAGACACCTTCTATGAATATATTTAAAAGTTTGAACTTTCATTAGCACTACGACGAGATTTAACTAGCACGTATCTATTAATGAAGTTCTGAAACAAATCTGAAAATATACCTGTATACGAATTACAAAATATTCAGTACAAGTATAAAATGTATCAAACGATATGTTGAAAAAATACTAAACGATATTTTGCCGACCAGTGTTTACGGTTCCGGTTCTCTTCGAGGCGAAAAAAAAAGAAAAGAAAAAAATAGCGGAGGCCAAAGAAATTTCGTGCGACGGCGAAAGTTTCGCGTACGATCACCCGATCAAAATCAAAATCAGTGGTAGGGAAAGCGACAGGGGTCGACTTTCTCCCGAAGCGCGTTGGTCGGTTTCTCACTCGCAGACTCTCGATTTTCGATTGATAATGACACCTGCCGATTCGAATTAATTAATACGCGCGATGACATGGCGAGATGTCGTGACTGACAATAATGACATTCGCATCGTGAGATCAGCAATTTACCTCGTCGTCGCCGCGGAGATTCCATTCTCAGACGTTCTGGCATCGTCCCGAGAGAAGAGAGTACAGCGATGAAATAGCATGTCGTAATGCTCCAAGCGTTCGCGCTAGTCTCCCTGGCGAATCGCGATAATACCGTGGTTACGGTGTTACCTATGTAACACGATGCATGATGATGATTATTTAACATATTTGGTATATTCGATAACACTCGCCACTCGTGCGGCACGATATACTCTACACTACCGATTCTGACCATGGTTCATTGCTTTTGACTAGAGTCATTTACATAAATCTACTTATCGAATATGCTTGTCGAATTTTATATATCTGACTTATCAAAGAAGCTAAAAACGCGCTTTGGATAATATTATCCTACTTGAATTGAAATAGTACTTTTAATTTTATTATTAATATTTTTACTTAGTAATTAGTATCTTTAATCGCGCAGAAAATATTACACAGATAAAATGACACGAGAAACGACTGGAACGATTTTATTTTCTGTGATCTTTTATACAATGGAATATTGTGACTTGGTTAATTTTTAAAAGGCGATACCTTCTCATCTGAAAGTCAAATATATTTAGTATAATTAGATTTGGCAAAAGGTATTTTGACGCAAAAATTGTTGATAACTGCAATGCTTTTATTCCTTATAATCATGAATACTAAAAATGAACGAAACTTTAGCTGATAGTTAATGCAAATTGGGTGTTTTTTACGGTCTTTGTTTTCTAGTTATATCATATGTGTATATCTTAAAACATAGAATATTTAAGAGAATAAGATCTTTTTAAATGTAACAAGTAGATATCTTAATACTTATGTCTGGTATATATATGTACTTTGGCAGTTCGTACGTAACGAAAATCTTATCTTAGTTTGGAAATTGCTCGTTGAAACCGCTATTTCCAGTTGTCGAAACTTCGCTTCATAATTAGAATTAAGTCGAAGAAACGAACCCCGCTGTTTGCGGATCATTGAACAGTGAACGCGAATTTCTCATTCATTCGCGCCATTTCACAATCGATTCGTCAATTGCGCGGCCGTTTGCCGTGGCTTTTCCGTCCTCGTCGTTGTAAAAATCGGGCACAAGGAATGAGGTGATTTACTACAAAGATGCGAAGATGATCGACCTTGGTGGATTCGAGAGTTTCCTCTCACTCGACGCAAATCGACGAGTCGAGGAAGTAACCAGTCAGCGATTATACTTGTGTCTCCTTAAAGCTGCGTCTTCGCTGAATCAACAACGAAACACTTTTCCTTGCCTGTCGTTGTGGCATGTTCCAAATAATATCCAGCAAATATCGACTCGCAGAAACATTTTGTCCATCTTGAAGTGACCAAAGCAAAGAAATATTTTGGTTTTGTTGCGATTTCAAAACGACATTTGTTCCTAGCAACAAGCATACATCGAAGATACGTTTGTTTCTCTCAGTATATGTTGCTGCCATCTCACCATATTTGTTTTTTGATCCAATGAAAACTAGCAATAAGCAGCAAGTTACCAGCAACAGAAACCCGAAGGAACATGGAGGAAAATTGGACAACAACCAGCAACATTTTCAAGAAAAATGTGGAACACCAACAGAAAGTTGCTCGTTGTTGCCTCGATGAGGTAGCAGCTTTACATTTGCGTGTATACAGCAACAGCAACAATGTATTATATGTATTTCTCCAAGTTGACGGAAATGGTCGGAATTGAAAAAAATAACACTGACCTTCCTGTCAACGTTGCGGATCGGTCGTTCTAACGTGATTCCGATAGGCATCACAACTTTGTAATTTTTCCACTTTTTAATTCGACCTGTATGTTAATAGCTGTACGCATAACAGATCGCTCGAGGCGATACCGATCAACGCACAGGCTACGTCGCACGTTGAAACGCGAATTTTTTTCTGCTACTTTCTCTAACTTATTTTGATGTCGATTCAAATCGTCGATTTTCGCTTCGGAGCATTAACCTTTCCTGCCAGTCACCGTTTCGTTTCGTCACGATCTTACGTCACCTTGTACATACGCGAGATATCGTATCTATCCACGATTTTGCGCTCCTAGTTTCATTTTGCGTTTACATTCTACCTGACAACCTTGTAAAGTAAATGTCCACTTTATAACACGTCTCTTTTCGTTCGCTTCGTAGCCAATTTATTCGCTTTTCGGTAGGAGCGAGATCATTCTACGGAGAAGTGTAAATCAGGAGAAAATGACATACTGACGAACGAGCATCGTCTCGCGAGCGAGCATCGTATCCTTAGGAACAAATGATATCAGATGCTTGCTCGTATAATAGATAGGTTCGCCTGCACTTTTATTGCAATACGAAAAGCAATTACCACCATACTTTATCTCTCATCTATTCTCCGCTTCGCATCCTTGATGCGAGCATCGACACAGCAATATCGTTTCTGTCGCGTTTGTTAATGGAAATTGAAACGGCGGGTATTTTGTAAAAGCGCAAATGAGTGCTGTAAATGAGCAACATTCTGCTCTTTCGCTTTTTATCTTCCATTTATGGCAATAATAACCTTGTGCCTCGAGACTGGAGTAAAGCGCATGTAACAAGTGAAACGAAGATCGTGAAGCATGAGAACAAGATATTCTTGAATTCAAACGCAAAGGGAATGTGTGATATTTACCACGAAATTATCATTCGCATAAATAAACGGTATATTTAATGGCATAGAAGCTTGCAAAGGCGAGTAGCGCGTGTAATAAAAATCCTAAAATGCGAGACTAAGACATTTGTGAAATTGAGGGCAAAGAGAATGTGATATTTGCCATAGGACTAATCAAAAATATTAAATTATTTGAAACGATGCGCAAGCTTCGATGATCGAATTGTGGCGGAAAAACGAAAACTCACGGCAGACTTACAGATTTCTCACTTATCAACTCCATTCTCTTCAGTTATCCATTCATCTGACGGAGGTCGCCGTGACCACACTCGCCGTGCACTCGAATTATTATATTATGATATATTATGGTTCGAATTGAAACTTTGAGCATTGAGAATATTTCAAATTACTTTCGCAAAGCTTTTTCGTCGACGATGCGCTTATGAAAATACTAATTAAAAAGGCGCGAAGTTGAACGATAAAAAGAAGCGGGAGCGAGCGCGAGACTGAAACGTATTCCGAACACGTTTTGTGCCCTGTCTAAAATGAATATTTTCATAAGTTAAATAGGATTGGCCCGGGGGAATTTCTGATACTTTGCAACGAGGCTTACCCTCGTCGCAATTAAACTGCCGTCCGTCCCTCTAACCGGAGCGCTTTATGACGAACGACGGCGGTCCGAATTGTTTGGAAAGTCGTTGCGATCAACAAGTTTATTTCATAGCGATACGTCACAGTTCGCAGTTGAGAAATGCGATCGCAGATGCATTGAAGCAATTAAAGTTTAATTAAGCCACTCGCGCACACACTCGACCGCCACGACTGCCATTAATGTCCTCACTGTACCTGCGTAAACGCGAACACTGAAATCTAATATTCGCGGTCGATGCCTTTCGGTATAGTCTAACGTGCCTTTTATTAAACCACCACGCGGCAAGGAATGTGGTTATTGCTTTCATTCGAAGCAATTTTTCATCGAGGAAGTGTATTAGATCGGACCACGTACCCGTCCGCATTTTTGACGAAACTTTGAAATTTCATCCTTCTGTCCTCATTGCTCGTCCATCTTTTAATTCCCTCCGGTACTATTTAAGTAATATACTATGGGATATTAACGCGATTAACGTTGCAACTATACGTCGAATTTTGTTATTTTCGTAAGTACCGAAAGCGAGCCGATGCTTCTGATAAAGTTAGCGATGATATTAAAATGGGAATATCGTTTCACATCTTTATTTAGATATTTAATTTTTCCATTAGATGTATAAATTTATTTCCGATCGTTTATGTATTACACGAAGAAAATAAGAGGATATTTTTGTCGGTCTTCTGATTTCGATATTACTCGATGACAAGTAACTTTCTATTTTAATCCGATTAGCTCTTATTCCGCTCAATAGGAAAGGAGTATATTTTTGCATTGATTCTTTTAACGTTTAATAAAAAGACACAAAACTGATTATACTACTAAATCACGCAACAAAAGAGATTCATAGAAACAGTATCTCATTGTGCTAAATATTCTGTTGCGAATTAAATCGCGAGAGAAACGAGATGTTATTATACCAGTATAATGCTCGTACGTATGCTCAGGTACACATTATCTACGTGCCGGTAGTTGCAGTGTTAAGTTAAAAGCTGTCTTCCATTCAAAGAACTGCTTCTTTCTTTTTTCTAACTTGATCTTCGTTTGCTCGGCAATATTTAAAGGACAAACACACTTGGACGCGACACTTGCACGTTTTCTACTCCTCCCGAGCAGAGTGGAAGAAAATTCGGTGTGCTCGTTAGTTGAATGTGAAACAACGTAGCGGGCAAATCGTTAATGAATTAAATGCGAGCGAAAGCCATGTAATTTTCCAGGTTGACGGGCATGCTTGCCCGACGCGTTGCGCCCACCTTACAGGCTCTTGCACAGTTAGATTCGACGAGGAGTTGAATTTCGTTCCTTACACTTGATAGTCAAAGGGTGTTTACAATTTACTTACGTCCGTTTGCACACCGTCGTCGATGCTCGTAAGAACGTCGAAACTGCTTGACGTGTGTGCTCACAAGCGCTCACCCTGTCACCAGGTGCGAAATTCCTAGCGCGTCGATTGTGTGTCCCTCTTGGCTGCCGATTTCTCAACCTTTTGCAACCTCTCAGCTAAAGAATAACAATGTTCCTGAGTACGGGAAACGTCGGCTACGGGATAACTGGAAAATAGGAAATTCAACATAAAGAGAACGCCGTTAACCTCTTTGTTACATGAACCTTTGCTTAATCTCTGAAAGCGGATTGAACACGACGCGTGGATCAATAAATTACCGCTCACTTTGAACTATGTTTAAAGGGGATATCTTTAGCACACACATGTACATCGAATTGCGTTCTGAAAATGTATAATTTCGCTTGATCGCGGTTTTATTGCCGTCAATCTTCGAGTACTAATCAATTTGCTACGTTTAGACCCCTGCTCTTCAGTCTTATTTCCGTGTGAATTTGTTGCGAGATAGATTAAACGCTAGATCTATATAACTGGTTGGAGTAATAAAAGTATTATTTATTGAATCTATTTCGTCGATTCGCGTCATAAATATTAGGAAACGCGATGATTAACCCAGATTTGCCGGGAAGTGATTAATCGATTAGAGATACGTATCCATGCAAGGTAACGATTCAAACTTGAAAGCTATTTGCAGGAGTTGCGGAAAGTAATAGATTAACAATTATATATTGACGCCAATAATCCTGCTATTTAAACATTATCGCTGAAACTTTAGACAGGAAATTCCGAAATTTGCTTTATGGAATCATTAACGAAACGAATACATAAATAGAACAAATACGATGGAAGATCTAATAATACGAATATGAAAATACGCCGGAAATGGAGGGAAAATATAGATGAAAGAAAAATTTCATTTTATCTCGTGACCCGCGATATATGGATTGTTCAAATCATTGTTGATATCCGTAATATCGATTTCAAATAAAAACTAGAACTACCAAACAAAACGTCGAATTCCAAGTATTTTGTTTTCGCAATTTATTAGAAACCGGCAGAGGTTTTTGACAAAATCAGCGTTGATTTTTATTCAAATTGAAATACGGTTATATGTTATAATCTACGATTAAATATGGTTATCATTAATTTATCGTTACCACGTCTATTCAATTCTAATCATTTATGGGCAATATACGTATTTAGATGGACATCAGAGGAACGTAGTTGCAATGTTAATAACAAATTAGAAGAATATTTTCCGCGCAGAGATTCTAAATTTTTTACCCAGCTTGTGTTTGTCACGCTTTATACCAAGTGCCAGTTGACAATACCGACTCTTATCTCCCGTTCTCTTATCTCTAGTGACAGTTCAATTCGGGTTTATTAGCAATAGTCGACATGAAAAGTATAAACACAATGACATAATCCAACGTTGAATGCCCGAAAGATAATCGTGTTTTCCCGCTTTTCGGCATGCTTATCACGGTTCACATAATTCCGAGACTTATAGTGGAGCATTATACCACTAACATGGATTTGCACTTCGCCAGTCTCAGGACGTGATTCTACAGTAGCATCTCCTGGAACCAAAGTCTGGCGGGCATCCGAGGAACACCGAGAATCCATACGCACATACCAACGTGATATTCACTTTGCTCCTTTTTCATTCTCCTAGCTAGACGATGGACGATTCGTAGATCATATTTTTTTAATTCACTTTGATGTTACAAGGAAATACAAAGAAAGAATGTGTAACACGATTGCAAGTGATTAAAGGGAAAAATTCAAAGGAAACGTTGTTGCTTTAAAAGATAAGACTAAGAACGTCCGTTATATAAAAATATCGTATATAGTCAGCTTGTCGCGATATCATTCCATTTCTCACAGCTAAGGGTTTCCTTTTTCCTTACAAAGGACAAAGCTTCGAAATGGAAAAGAGAGGAAAACGTTGTACGACGACGGCGTTCAGGGAAGAAGCGTTTTCAGTGCTTTCCTCTACGCGATATTTCGTAATTATTGATTCGATTAGAAATTCGATATTCCAAAGCGTCGACGGCGTGTCTCGTATAAAGCGTTCAACTCCTGGCAGAATGTAAGGAAATTACGTAATTTCCGGCTTCCCTGTCACGAAGCGGTCCTCGTTTCATGGTCTCGCGTAAGGATTTCTGCCGCTTCCAAGATGCATCCGACGTTTGCCTATCCAGTTGTTTACGCTGTTACTGACACGTTCAATTTTACTGCGGTCACTTCAGCTTCGAGCAACTATTTGCCTCGGTGGACTAGCTCGCAGACCAATTTGCTCTGCCGTGATTGTAATTAATACGATGGAACGTATCACGCGAAGTAACCAGCCCGTAATAATCTCAACTTGTCTGATACTTTTGACTTGTTGCACTCGCCATCTCGAGCGAATACCTTTTCCGTGCTTGTACTCGCTGATGAATTTCCGTTTCCAAGTACCGTGTTTGGCTCACCTTTGAAAGCCATCGATTTATCGTCGGATCACCCGTCGGATTCGTCCGACAACGAAGCGAGATAAAGCTGCACTATGTATGTCACGCCATTACCTCGATATATCCAATGCTTTCCATACTAAGCAGCTATTCTGCAATGTCGTAAAATTTTAACGATAATGTCGCGACGGTTTCCACTCGTCGATATATGCGTACACAATACGCATCTGTTCGTTTTTATTAAGTCGGTGACCCACGTTATTCGCGTTAAAAATTATACGATGATAATTATTCGCATGGATTTTAAAGGGAGGTGAAAGGCGTTTGATGTTTTACGTATTCCGTTTCGTACATCGATATTGTCTATGCGTTTCTGTACGATAGAAACAACAACTGGACTCGAAAGCTAGTCTCGGAAAGATACCCGCGTTCTATAAAGTTGACGAGTCACGGTATTCGGATTAAAAATTGTGCAACGATAATTATTCGCATACGTTTTAAAAGAAGGCGGTGAAAGGTGCGGATGTGTGCGTATTTCATTTTGTACGTCGATATGATTCGCGTGTTTCTGTACGATGCAAACAACGAGCAAACTCGAAAGCTTACCTTAAAAAGATATTGCGCTAACTTCTATATATGTTTTCGTTTCTCTGTCAGTCTCCTATTCAGAATAACGTTGACCTGGATTTACATTTTTCCACAGAGCGCACTCAGCTAAAAATGTTTGCATGTATACGACAGCTCATAGAGAAGTTGCGTTTACTTAATGGATCCCAAGGCGATATATGTGAATATCTTTTATTGTCGCTGCGTACCAGAAACTTCGATCGTGCGAACTGCAAACGAAGCATGTCTCCGCATTAGATATCGAGCCAGATGAACGAAATAACCAGAGCCGGCGTGCTTCTTTTATCGATTCATAAGATACATGCGTATGTAACTGCGATATTCGGATGAACTTATAACGGAAATGGCCATCGCTATATTTTCGTCGAACGATTTATGTGCCGCCTTAAGAATGACACGTATACGATAACAGTGACAGAACAATTTCTCATCTTGACCGTGGCAAGGCAAGATGCAAAGAGCTGTCTAAATTCTCATCATTCCTCGACCTATATTTCTCCATTTTTGCAGTTTCGTACGAGCAAAGTTCTCTCCAGCGATAGTTTCGACGCTGCGGTGCACTTGTTTGCGAAGAAATCGAAGAAGCTCCAAATAGCGATGAAGCGATCGTATCAAGATACGACGAACGAAAAGAGAGAAAAACGAATCTAACGGAAAATGGAGCAGTAACCAAGCGACAGAGGGTAAGACGCGATAACTTAAGTACAATTAAAGAATTCGACGACTAGAAAGGGAAATCTTACCATTCTGACATATCGCAAAAGCGTAGAAAAGACTTTAAGAGATTAATCGATCAAGATCGATTAGAATCGATAAGAAAAAGATCCAAAATATAGAAAAATAATCATTCCATTCCCATGCATAGTTCTGCTAGGTGTCTTTTAATTCCCATTATTTTCTAAATGTTTCCTTTTCATACATAGCACAACCTTCAACGAGAACTGCAGACTTAAAGAACTTACCTGAATTTTGAATCGTCTGAATCCAAGTTTCAACGAAATTCTACTATCAGACACACATAGATAGAAAAAAGTTCAAAACTGATACACTACATATGAATTGAATTAACTTTTGTATTAGCAATATTTTACCACACTGATAATAGTCGTCTATTCTGTGAAATTGTACGTATATTACATTTATTCATCGCCCTCATTAAATATGAATCCATTTCATAAAATTACCATGTCTTTCTATTTCATAAACATTCTTTCATCCGCCACTGTATATACACAGTGTATATAACGAAATCAGTATGCCAATGGGTTAGAGAATTCGATGAGAAGCAAAAAAAAAGAGGCATCTCACAGTAAGAAAGAGTAGGAAATTAATCGAACAGGCACGCGAGAGATCCAAGGAGTACAGGAAGCATATATTAAGGTGAAGGAGAATATAGAAGTGCAGGAATACCGGGTGACACTCGCGTATAAAGCAAAAGAAGGGGTGGTAAATAAGGGATAAGGAAAGAGTGAGGCACGCGAGGGGTGAAAGGAGAAAGAAGGAAAACAAGAAGGAGGAAAGAAGGGAAAGGCAATAGGTATAGAACATAGAGATAGAAACGTGTGGTACGCGTACGCCCCGCCCTCTTCTCGACTCGACTCGTCGCCCTCCTTCTCCCTTTTCCTCTCGAACCCCTGGCGATAGGGTTCCGTTGGTCCTGCACCCTCTTCGACCCTCTGTCGGTGTAGTTTTCTCTGTCTCTCGTCTTTTCTCTCCTCTTTGCGCTCGTTCCCTAGCTTACCTCATACCATTTTCGATGGATCGATGGTAATTCGGGTAACCCTCCGCGGCGTGGCGCCACCGTCGCCGCCACAGCAACTCAGCCGCTCAGTCGGAACTCGGGTTCACTCAGTCTACGACCGTTTGCCACGAGACTTCGATCACATCGGTCTTTCCTCGTCTCTCTCTTCCTCTCCTCCCTTCTTTTTCCCGCTTGGAGGACAGAAAGCAACTACCACCACCACCGCCACTCGACGCCGTCGACGCCGACGCCGCCGCCGCCACTATCGCCACCACCACCGCCACTGTCACCGCCACCGACGACCGGAGAGACGCACGTAGTCTAAACGTGAGACTCGTACGGACGTTGTCGTCGTCCTCGCCGGTTGCCTCTTCGTACACTCTGTTTTTCGAGCCAGCCCTCCGGTTGTACATCGACTTCGTCCACCGTCGATCATCGTCTCCGATCAACAACAAAAAAGGTCAGTCACATTAATATCCCATTTTATCCGATGTAATTCACGCATCGTTGTATACACCGGTGATCACCGTAACTCTCACTTTTCCGTTATTTAATACGCGGTCTCTGTATGCTACGTAGTCTCTCGCTCCTCCCTTGTTGTCGTCGTCGTTTTTCTACACGTTGCGTAGAAAGACGTGTTATTTATACGGTCTCCTTGTCCTTGTTGATACAACAATACGCGCGAGGTTGTTTGGCGTTATCGGAAATATGGCCATGTTTGTTCTTCTTTATCGTGTTAGACGATCGAGCTGCGATATCTGTAAGAATTTCGACTGACGAAACCTGGTGGAAGAAATCCGCGGGAGGAATCGAAATATTTTGAACACGAAGCCGCGTCGAGTCGAGTTGCAGCTAAGTTCACGATGCATCGCGCGTACCCAAGTACGTTGTCGTCTCTCGTCGGCGTATTTTCCTCTCTGTTTTCGTCTATCTGCCTCTGTTTTTCGTGGCCGCGAGAGGCACCAGTTCCGGTGCCACAGCTCGATAAAACGCAAGGGTTAGGCCGCTGCAGGTCTCCTCCATCGATCTTGAACGCTAAGTCGCCGACGCTCGTGGCTTTCCACCTTCTCTGGTGGCCGTGTGCACGGTGCACCCGTCGTCAAAGTCTCCGCGCGATTTCCCCGCGGAAACCTCCGCTACGTCGTTATCGCTCCCTTCGTCGCACGTACCCCGCACCGTACTGCCTTTAACCTCTGCCGTGTATTTCGCTTCGACGAATTTCGCGTTGCTAACGAACCATGGGAAATTCCGCACGCGCATTTCCGATCCGTAAACAAACTTCTAAATGAAATTGAACGTAAACAATTCGAGCAGTAACATTTTTTTTCTCCCCTGTTCTCCCCGGCCGATATGCGGAAAGATACGCTCCGTTGGAATATTTGCGTACGAATTTTACCGTGATGTTTTCGCAAGCGAAACGGTGGAAATTGCATTCCGGGCAACCGGAATGTTATGTTAACGTAGCGTTATCATTCTCCGTATTGGGTAAACCGGGGTTCCATTAGGGAAATGTAGCTTCGGAGGGTCTTAAATTGAGTGGCAGTTAAAAGGGAACCATTTCTGTGATGTATGCGGCTTGATGGTACGTTGAAGGTGTATCGAGAGCGCATCGTTCGTTGCTCCGAAACGAGCGTGTTCTCGAAGATAATCCATTTGGATCGATGTCTAATTCAGCAACCATCTGCCTTCGATATTTACGTCCCTTTCAGTAGCGCGAATGAACTTTCGCTATTCTTGTTAGCTTTGAGAAATAGAAAGGCAAATGAATGGGCGAAAAGATGCCAAGAGAAAAGTATTTCTACCATTGAAAACAGATTTATTTGACAAGGACGATTAAATTCTTCGGAATTAAGGTAGTAAAAAAAAAAAACGTTCAGTACCAAGTTACTATTAATGTAATGTATTTGTACTCGTGCACAAGTATAAATGTTAAACTTTCATGCTGCCCGCCACCGCAAGGAAACGGCGAAGCAAGATCGGAGATCTTTTGTTCCTTTTTCTATATTTATACAAATGGGAGCATAAATGGACGCATAAGTGGAATGGTACGAGCAAAAAGTCTTCAAAACTAATTATTCGAGTTGCTTCGTTTATTCGTTTCGTCGTAGGATATTAAGCGGCATTGCGATTATCTCGTACCGCGTGAAATTCCTAAGAAAATATAATCTTCCGAAGGTACAGCAATCGAGGGAGGTTTCCAGCGTCTCCACCAAAGTTTTCAATATGTAGATTCGAATTTACCAAGTTCAAGTGATATTTAAGGCTCGAAACTTGCCGTGCGAATTATTCGCAAATCCATTTGTTGGTTGGCGATCGTCGAACCCTCTCCCTCGTAACGTAACGTGAATTCGAAATTTCTTTAGCAGACATTTCTCAACTTCAAGAAGTTAGCTTACCTCGAAAATTAATTTCCTTTTGTCAAGCGGTGTTATTACCAACTTTACTTTATACTTGTTAGTCGGTCGGAAGGTTCGATTCGTCGTTGTCACAACCATTTGCCAACTCTGTGTCTGCCTACCCAATCTCTGCAGGTTCTCCAACCATTTAACTTGATAAATGTACGTTGCACGGCCTCGTAATTAATGACAGAGGTGATACGCTGCTGTCTGATTATGCGAATAGGCTTAACTCCGGTGCAATGAATCACAGACGTCTGTCGGTGGTGTGTCTGTTACCCCTGACGATCGTCGAACATATTCCAAAGCGTCAATGGTTGACTTGTTCTTAGCCGGCTGACCGTGGATTCATGAATCACGAGACGTCAGCTCCCGGACGAAGTGGTATATACTATCCTCGTGGTAGAAAATTCTCTCAAAAATCTCTCGCCAGTTGCTCAAAGATTCCGGATTTACACAGATTCACGCGAGAAAATGATTTCTTATCTCCGGACGTTATTTATCCCGACTCACGCGAAAAAATAATTTCTCACAATTTGAAGAGTAAGAATAATTCGATATTGGAAAAAGGTCGAACGTATAACGAAACGTTCGCTTCTCGTCAATTTCTCAGTTTCATTACACAAGTACACGATTAATATTCAATTCTCAGAGAACAAACGACGTACTTCTATGAATTCATTCTTTGCAAGAAGATGACACAAATAATGATAACTTGTGAGATAAGAAGGAACAGTTTTTGTCACGTCGTGTCTTTTCCTTTTTTATTCTTATTTATTTATAGACGCGAGAAACTTTAAACGAATAAAAAGAAAGAGGACATACAGAGTAACCTATAAATAAGACAGTGAGATAGGTCGGATAAAAATCTAAAACAAGATAGGAGCTTGTATGTGTTGAAATAAATGAGGCAATTGATGAAAAAAGATCAGCGGCTGCAGTGAGCATCGATCAGTGTGGCTTCTGAACCACTCGTCCTTCAAATAAATTGCAAATTATTCTCCGATTATTACCAGATGCTTGAAGCGCATAATTATTTCATTTATTTTATTTATTACGACACGATAGCTTGTTTAGATCGCGCAAGTATAGTTTGTCGAGGAAGAAAATACCCGAGAACGAGGAGTTAGATTTTCCCTCTATCAGGCAGGGATTTTTCCGTTCTTTTGACTGTGAAATTTAAGTTCACACGCGTCGGAGCTCTTTCTCACGGTCCTAAGAAAATTCTGTCTGTTCGCATAGAGTGGCCTCTTTCCGCATTCCTACGGCACGTAGCATCGAAATTGAGACGTCCTTCCTGGGGAGTAACGTCTCCTCGGCGTTCTGCCCGACCGCATTACCATTTTTCGGCAATCGAACCGAATCGATAGCTCGCTACTCTGGCGCCGTTGCTCCGCCGTCGAGGCGTCGTTAAATCGACCCCGATTCGACCCTATAAATCGCGTGTAAACTGACTTTCTTTCTATTTCACCGTTTCGTTCGAATGCTATCTTACCGGTCGTAATTTACATTTTGCGTCAAGGAGATGCTGATTTCAGATAGTCCAGTCTGAAACTTATTACGTTATCCGGAGTGCTTTGGGATTTCAACGAATATCCGACCGGAATCTGGGTGTTGATCAGAAATAATGTCGCGATTAGCTCTCTCGATAGTGACTCGAACGTTTACGATTTATGTGTATCTTATCTGTATCGTCGAGAATATTGCTCGAGTTCTTTCAATATCTGAGGATTTCACTCTTTCAACGTGGATTAAAATCTCGGGGTGCTGCAATAAGTATATTTGAAAAGTAAAAAAGGAAGTCGATTCGTGTGGATTTTGCATATAATTATTTACCTATTGGTTAATACGTACTCTTCATGTGGTAGATATTAAAATAGGAAATACATAATGATATATGTATCCTCGGTACAATTATCAATTTTAACAATTCATAAATTTGCCAATAGCCTCAGCGAAAGAGTTAAAGAACGTTGGGCAATTTTCCCATTTACTTTTGAAATACTTCCATCCAGTTCTATACGAACGTATGTATGAAACCTCGTGTTCTCTTCGTCTTTATCGATTCAATTGTATCTTTCTAACGTTAACGAATATTTCAAGCTTAAGGAAAATATGAAAAAACGGTTATTGTTATGCTGGACATTTTCTTCAAATATTTCAAACCTGTTTCGTTTGTTAAAATAGGAGCAAGATTGAATTCCAAAAACTCGAGAATCGCAGTGGGGTTTGCGTGAAATACGGTGACCCAATAATAGATACGGACAGTCGATCGCTTTAGTATTCGGAATATCGTTCGAAATAGAAAGGCACTGTCATATTTTCTACAACGAATGATTATCCGATAGTCAAATTGCTTTGTCGATGGGATGATTCTTTAAACGACGCGATGTCCTCTTAACCCGGTCACCGGGTAGCGTAATGGACGACCCACCCACTTTCTTGGCTGACCAAACACCGACCGATACTACTAATCCCTGCGCCGAAAAATCTAACCTGATCGACCGATAATCGAATATCGGATTGTACTGAATCATGTTCGGCGAAACGCTGAAATGTTGAAAATGTACGAAGGGAATAACGTAAAATAAATCAACGAACGTTCGAACAATGAAGTACGGGAAGCTCGTTAAGCGGAACAATTCGTTTCTATTCGAAGCATAAAAACGATTATAATAACGTACCGAGGGTTGGAAAGGCGATAGCGCATACAAAGATAAATTACAGGCCATTGGCTCGAATTATACTGTTTATCCACTCGCTAAAAGTGAACCCTCGAAACGGTGTGTTTCTGCTGAAAGAAGTACTAACCTCGTTACCATTAAGCAAATTTAGCAGTGATATTTTTTTCTAAGTGAGGGCGATTTCGAGGGTGTAGAGGGATGGAGACAGACCGGTGAATGAGAGAAAGTGGCGATCTGAAGGACGAGTTGTCGAGTAAGGCTAAAGAGGGGGCGACAGTTCCCTCTTAACGAATTGGAAAGCGTACATACCTAATGCCAGAGAGCTTTCGTGGAAACTAATTTCGAGCAGTCTGGACTTACGGGCCCATGAGTTCGTAAGTAATTTTGGAAAGGCTTTGAGAGGTCGCGATGATAATTCGACCGGCGTCAGACTTAGGCGAACTAAGGGTAGGTCGTGGTGCGCCGGCCTGGAGCGTTAGATGAAAGAAAAAGGGCGGAACCGAGCTGGAAACAAACGGAGGCTCCAAACGTATATTACAAGATTCGTAACTTACCTCGACATCGATCGAATTCGATTGCAGTGGCGAATGTTTTGAACTTGAACGAATCGAAATCCTTTAATGATCAGACGAAAAGAATGAGACGTATGGATAAGCTCATTTAACACAACATGAACAAACACATTGTGATTTTCTCTGTGTTGATATATTTTTATTAACTCATTCGCCATTTATTAGAATTACGACGATTATTGCAGTAACTGTGTAGCAAAAATTAGAAGAAAATCGTTTTATTAATTATTTAATCCTTAAAGTCTAGTGGATTTTATTTATAGTTATTTCATATTTGTTGGTCGATGTATAAAAATCTTGGTGTAGTAGATTTTAGAATAGATTTTCGAAAAAAAAAAAAAAAAAAATACAAAGTATAGAGGTATATAAAATTGCTAAAACGAACTTCTCGTTATGATATTTGGAGCGTGTAACAAATATCTGTATTTACACATATCTTTAGACGTGTTCATAAAAATCTGAATTTGCAGAAAAATCCATTGTTTTAACAATTTCTATTTTCTGACGTGCTCATGCGCTATATCGCTTTATTTGTTCATCAAATACTATTCCGTAAATCTCTGCTCATACCATTCTTTTGACCTTTTGATCGCGAAATACAATGAACAAATAGCTTAATCCATTTAATCAAACCACTTCGATTATGTTGTAACGTGTTTGCGTATTTTAAGTCGATCTTTATCCTCCGAGCTTCAATTCCTATTTTAAGCCACCTTTTGTTCGTTACTCTGTATACATGGTATTATAATCACCTTGTTTTTCAACGGTTCAGTATCAATTACGTCACTTTGTTGTTAAACGCTTGATTGTATTGTTTACTCTGTAGTTTTTCGAAGACCTTTAAAGTATAACATCTTATTAGGAAACTATTACCTTTTACCTTATACACAGAACTTTGTAGTTAGAATTAGGATTTCGATAGGTACATCTATTTAATCGAATGAACAGGATAAGAAAGAAGACCGAGAACGTTTAACCGAATTCTCGTTAGTTCGTCCATTGTGGGAAACTCTAGAGCTGCTGTCAGATGTTGAGATATGGGCGTAAGGTCCTACAATCAGGACAGTCTTTCAGACGATTCGAAATAAGTCTCGAGAAATAGGCAGATACAAAGAAAAAAAGACAAGGATTTTACTGCTATTGTTGAATTGTTGAATCGTTGAATAAATATTAGCTGTTGTAGTTTCAAGTTGTTTGTTTTCGAAGAATACAGAATTTCATCGTCGAGCTAATAGATTGATCGAAAGATTCCAGCCAAGTAGATTCCTCGCTTTCTATTCCAAAAACGATATCCGAAAGGATTTTAACTAAACAATGTTACAAAATAAACAGTTGTTACCTAATTATATAACATTACTTCAAACTTTTTTAAATATTATAATATAAAGCGAAAAACCTATCACATGCACGTCACTGTATTTTATGTAAATCCGCAATCTACTAATTTTCACGAAAACTAGGAACAAAACCGCGGTGTCGTAGAAACCCGTAACCAGCGTACCCCTTCTGCACGAAATGTATTTTGGCAAGGAATAGAATTAAATTTTTACTCGGCATTCGTACACTTGGGATTGCCTGGAGCACAATAGTTCCGGCGGAATGCAAACAGAGGAACCAGTGCATCCGGTCGTCGATTTTAAGGTACAAACTCCACACACCGTTTTTCTCATGCAGTTTCAGCATTCGTTGCCGGCTGTTATCCTTGGCATCGTGCTCCTTTTGTTCCTCGCGTATGTCTCTTTCGGCCTTTCCTCGTTCTATATCTCGCCTCCCTTTTGAAATGACAACGCACCGAGAGACGGCATCCGTCGTCCTAATTCCTGCTTTTTCTTCTTTTTTCTTTCGCCAAACTGTGCGCTTCTGCATCACGTAGACGAAACGTTACGCGCGTTCCGTCATTCTATAGATAATTTCGCAGAAGATGCATAACGCGTGTCCCGTCATTCTAGATAATTTCGTTGTGCGGTCGCGATTGCACAGACACGATGAATCGTTTTCGAGCCAAGCCCCTTGATTATCGATCGTCCACGGCATATCGTCAACGATTATCAGTTTCGAATATAGCCTGTGCTATCCGTTGCCTCGTATATCGGCTATCGCCTCGTGTACACCGCCGTCAGCTCGATTATGCTTATATCTCGATAACGCGATTGGTCCCACGCGAAAGATTAAACCCCTTGTCGCCGTGTAATTCACGGAAAGTTTCGCGTACAATTTCACCGAATTCGGCTGTGTATCACCACCTCGTAATCGTCCCCGATCGGAACGATAAAATTTCTCTTCCCCAAAATGATAAGGTACGCTCCAATAAATATCAGAACACTCGCTGGCCTCGTATCGAGCGCGATAATCGATGCAGATTATTAGAGAAATTATCGTAATTTTGTACTGGCGCAAGATTACGACTTGAGAATTGAGAACGGGGGATTGTGAAAATTATTTGCAAGAATTTTGAAGGAAATTGATAAACTACTGTCGCAACAGTACCGTGGTGTAAATGTCACCGGTAGAATTTGAAATGAATTACATAATTCACAGTTGAAATCTGTGTTAAAAACGTAGCTAATTCTGTTTTTCAATCGCGAAATTTCGAATAGAATAATAGAATAATAATAGAATTATCGTTTAAAGAGACAAGCTCTTTATCTGTAAATACTTTTACTGCTAAATTACGGATAGGAGGTTAATAGAAAGTTTCTCGAAATTAATAGAATTTGTTACGTTAATGCAAGCACTGATATATAAGTATTTAAAGTTGGTGGGAAAATAATGGTTTCGTGGATGTAGAAACGAATTAATGGAATGTTCAGATTATTGACAAGCCTCTTTAAGAACGACATGGTACACGTTTGATATCGTACCTATCGTAAAATATCTAGTTTATCCTTTGATTTACTTTCTCGGTCTCTTTTTCTTTTTATATCAATCTAGATGATACGGTCAGAGTATATTTTATGAAGGGCTTCGAGCTTAAAAATAAAAGGCAGATTCGGGATGGCTGGAAGAGGCAGCCGGCGATCGATCTGTCCATATTTGTCTATTTGCTTTTAATCTCGTAAAGGAGCAAAGGTCGAACTCCGTCCGTAAGCCTATTAATCTTTAGAAATTAGGTCATCGTTGTTGTCCGATATTAACCGGCCAATCTTTTTGCTTCGTAGATGGAATATCTTGATGTTATTCCAATGGAAGGTATATCGATTTTGTGTCATATTCTCATATTTTAGTTACCAGTAGGTAAGCTTTATCGTGGAAAAAAAAGGCGATATTCCACGTGGGTTCTTAAGCACGTATTGTATTTGCCTTTAAATAATTCCCTCTGGGACACACGTGTGAAGGTGTAGGACGTTGCTTAATGATAAACACCTGACAAGCTACACGCTAATCGTCAATCGTGTAATGTCTTGTAGACACAAGCATTGTGAAAATCTTCAGGAAAGTGAGAACGTTTCGTTCCCGTTGTAAGTATTAAAGTGGTTGAAAAACTCCTGAAAAATAATTTCCTCTCTTTTTCTCCGTGTCTACGTATCGTCCATTTAATTCTACGATCTTTTCCTGTCTATTTCTCAACCGATTAATATCTCTTACAAAAGATTATTGGCTGTTTAGAGTGTACGAAGTGAAAACTAAATTTGCAAAATAGTTTTTCGTTTTCCCTGCTGACCTCCTTTAAACTGTACTACCTTTGAAATATACGCGCGATTTATCAAAGAAAAAGATAATATCACATTGACAGATAGTGCACGGAATATTTTCACCAACATACTATTTCGTGCAGCGAGGAAAGGTTTTCTTCTCTGGAAAGTCGCTCAATTATTTATCCCCTTTTGCCGGTATGGTTTGTCGGTCAGATATCCAGGAGAAAATACAATTCTAAAATTCGAACGAGCGTATCCGATAAGGCGTGCGAAATCTCGGGAGGAAACAACGGAGAAGTTCGGGCAGGATTCCAAGATGCATTTCGACTGGTCGAAACTCGGGTATATTCACGTGTCTACGCGGCAAACCCCGTGGTCGATACAATTCTCGGGAGCAACGCTAGTGGAAAGCTACAAATGCCTTCATAATGTACTTCGGTTGTCCTACAGACCACCGAGATACTACTTCGAGTCCATCGGTGACGGTGCAAGGACGCCATTTGTCAAGAAAAGCCGTGACCTTTCGCGATATCGCTCGCCGATTGACCGTGTTCTTTCGCCCTTTTCTTCTTTCCCCAGTTCTACGAACCGTGTCTCCCTTTGTCGACCATTTTTAACAATCGCGTCTCGTTTAATCACCGCCCCAAAGTATTCAGACACCTGCTCACTTCTGACGCGATGTAATTTAAGTAGAAAAATACGATCGAATCGAACTGGGATGGTTTTATTCTTCGTAATTAGTACAGCTATTTATAATACATTTATGGCAATTAACTATATGGTATGGTGATGGTAGACTGGTGCGTATTAAACGTCTATAACATCATTCGTTAAATTCTGTCCTATGTCAATCATCAATCGCATCAAAGAAGAAGAAATTTGTTATAAATTACGTATATTCGATGTTGGGAAGATTTCTGATACAAAATATTAAAACATTATAGTGTCATGATAAATAATCGGAATATTCTTATGTGATGTATTTGTATGAGCTTAGAATCGCAAATGGAAGTCTCTCTTGTAATTCGTAAAAATAGTTTTTAGAAATTCTTCTATCGTTATTTTACACGAACGCAAAATTATGGCCGTCTAATTGTTCCTTTCATTATTTAAACCATTCGTCGTATTTTATATCACATCAGAAGATGCCCTAATCCTCATGGACAGGAATGTACGTAGTATCACGAACGGTAAATAATAAAACGTTTCACTGTTACGTCTGTTAATAATTAATTTAAATTTGAAGTCTGCTGATAAACATAAATTAGTAATTAATAGCTAATTTGTAGCCTTTCGTAGAATTCGCGTAATGTTGCTACAATTCCAAAGTATCTAGACGTTTATGAGCGATATAATCGCCGGAAGATTTGCGTATGGTACGGTAAAATAAAATAAAAATTCGTAATGGTAACAGTTTCGAAGATTAGTCCCATTCCTTGACCCGGTTAAATTTAGCCCGGTGTCTGTTTTTAACGGCTGTAAAAGGGATGCTGCCAGCACGACTGGAAAGATAGACTTTCGACAGAAATAACTGCTTAAACGAACGGATATAATTCACTCGACCTATATCGCTAATTCGGTAAATGTAATCTAGGTCGATCGAAAACGGCAACAAGATACCCGCAGAGGAGACGAAAACGTTAAGGCAATAGCTCCACTGGAAATATCGCTGAATAGCGATATTCAGTCGTTGGGAAGTGGTTTCGCGTCTCTACATTGGCGAAACAATGTAACCGTATGAATTATGATTTAACATTCGCTGTTTCAATAACGGAAACAGCTAGCAAAATATTTCGGTTGACCTAGATCGAGAAGTGATGTCCGTTATATGCGATGAACGTTATTAACGTGCGTCTGTTATAATTGATAACGTTCGAAATCGTGTTAATTTATTTTTCGCGAGAACCTCTTGCTAAGCTAAAAAATACGCCGTGTTTCGTTTAACGTTGGCGCATAAATGTTGGGCAAAGAGATGAAATTCAGAATGTTCCAATTACGAGAAGCAACGAATCGGACGCTTTAATAAATACACCTCCCCCCCTTCCCTAAAAATTAGGAGGGATCAACGAGCATAATAATAATAATTTATCGCACGATACACATTGGGGGATGCTGTCAGCCAGTTATCATCAATGTCATGCTAAATCTTCGGCTGCCGACCTACATTATAAATCAAGGATTAACATCGACCGCGATTCAAAATCCTATTACACGAGTAATTTATGTCTCATTCAGAGGGCGTGTGCGGGAATGAGAAAAAGAAAAACTTTCGTGCCGCATGGCGGTGAGCCATTTGACTTCGTAATTTCTGCGGCCGGAAGCTACAGCCCCGCTAGATGGAACATTTCGGTAATAAGTCGACGAGGGGAGGTTTTATCCTTTTTGCAATAGTCCGGCGTGCGTTGAATTTCCCGTGAAACCGTAAACTAAAATTTTACAATGGTGCGTGGCCGTCATGCTAAAGTAATTAAATTACCCGTACTTTCTATATCCATTATGGCGGCGTAATGAGAGTAACAAAATTATATTACATTACCAACTTTAATATAATATATTGCGCCGGGCATTTACATGCATTAACCGTATTGATACGTTACGTATCATTAAATTACCGTGGTTATTGTTTCCGAATATTCAACAGCCCTTGTCCTCTTCAAAATGCAAATGTTCTTAGAATGGAAGATCCGCGGTGTTAACCACGAGAATCGTTCCTTCTTAAGTTTTATCCCTCCGTGTAGTTCCTGACCGATATATTACGCGAATGTTGAGCCACTTTAAAACTTTCCTTACCGCGACTCGAATAAATCATGATGCCGTACCTCGTATGGGTAACGGTGCGTGATGTACGGCTAGAAGATCCGTCCGAGACATCTTTGAGGTTGCAAATGGCGTTATTTTTCACCAGACCTTCTGCCTTTCTTTTTTTTTTTTTGTCGTTGCAGGCGTTGTAGCTAGATCTGACCATACATATTCTAGTTGGCGGCTATTTTTCTTGGAACCCGAGCCCACCAGTATGTTTAAGTTCAGACGTTTATTTTACGATAAATTATTATACCGCGTCGTTGTAAAGCCTGCGCGTACCAGGCAACTGATACGGTTAATATCGCAAGCTTTCCAGTTTAATGGTATTATTCTGTACTATCCAACTATAGTCAAACAAAAAAATTCTATCCGAAGAAACTTATTTTCGCACGTAGAATAACCCGCTACCTATCGTCTATCGTTGTCCAATCGAGAATTAATTAAATACACGTATATTCGATGAATTTGCAAGCTGGATTTTCCTCGAAAATGAGGCCTCTAACGCGTTCCCGCTATTCTCGATTTTCCACATATTGCGAGTCATAGAATCTGCCTGACTTCGCACGTAACAGAATTTAGAATGAACGGTGCATGTTGTACGGCGAGATGCTAGTCTTGCAACGCCCGTCCTGTTCTCTGTTGAATCGTAAATACGGAGACGAACTTGTGTCTCGAAGTAGGAAATATACGCAGGTGTCTGTGCAGATGTAGCGTGTGCATCCGCGTGAGTTTCGGAGTCGAAGCTCATTCGCAGAACGACAAATTACCAGTTGGATTAATCCGCCGGATGCCTAGTTGCACATACTTAAGATGCATACTACCGGTGCATATAGATAGCTGCATATGTAGGAGGATGGATTGTCTTCGTTGCACAATGAATTTGCGCGCTGTCTGATGAAATCCTTATCTGTTTTCCTTCCTACGACGCACAGACGTCTCCGTATCCTTCCAATTAGAAAAATAGACGATACATATTTAGTAGTTTGTTTGTTTCTACTGTACTCTCATTGTTGGTTCTATTCTCGTACTATAGTCATTTTGCGCGTGTTAAATTTTTGCAGTGTATATTTCGATATTAATCATCGTCGAGCGGAGACTGGATTATCGTTGTTACGAAAGTTGAATATTTTATATTGCGTAACGATGAAACGAAGAGTCGAATAAGGTTGACATTTATCTGAATGCGATAAATTTGCATTTTGCGGAAAATAAAATCCTTTATGCGTTAGCTTGTTGAATAATGAAACGAATAACTCTACGTGTATGTAAAATTATTCAGGATTTATTAACGGCTAGAGGTGCTATTGAATAGCGTTTATCAAACATACAGCTAGCTAAACAGGTTCTATGTTTTGCCAATTGATTCGTCACGAAAGGAGAGATTATGCGTCGAAGCCAACTACGAACCAACATCGAAACCAAGTATATCTCACGTACGGCCGGACTGTAGGATCGTAGTTGTATTTTTTACACTTTGCAGGAAATTCACGTTGAAAAATCACGTGTACGGTTAAAAGACACGGGAAAGTGGTTGCAAGAAATATGGCCATGTTCGTGCAAGGATTAAATTGTAGCCTTAGCGGGATACAGAGTCATTACAGTATCTCACGAGCATAGGAAACTAAATCTAGACGTCACGAGTCGTTGGTAGCAAAGCAGAAAGCAGCTGACTGTGTTACGCCTTGTCCCACTGTGCTTGACCCAGAACAAAATACGTCTTTCCACCGACTTGGACTAGGTTGTCGTTGCATAATATACTCGAACTCGCGGTCACCCTTTGAGAACCTCTTGGACGTGAAGCTGGCTACTTCCAAAGCGCTCATTCTCACATCCTTTACCATTACATTTTTCTTTATCCTTTCTCACGTTCATCCTCTCTTTCAATTTTCCTTATTTTCTCTTCTAGTTTAGTTTCCTCGATCCTCCTCTATCTCTGTCGTCTCTGCGTGCTTCGTTTCCAGTCTCTCGTAACACCATCTCTATTCAACCATCTAAAATATTTCCTCTGCTCTCTCGTCCTTTTCCACGGCAGCGCACGCTCGCGTTTTCCGACTGTCTGTATCTTCGTCCCGCGCCTGCTCCAGCTTTGTCTTGGTAGTTTGAGTGGCGGTAACGTGCCGCCTCCTCGTATCAAAATATGGTATCGAACGATGCCGTATCTTCCTCGATGATTCACTAGCGTCGCGCGACCATATACCGCATAGCGATTTACTACGCTCACCGGAATTATTCTGTTCGCGTAGGATGGTACGCAAATATAGCGATCTATGAAATTGATCAAACGTCTTCCCAATATTGTCGTTGCATATAAATTGAACGGTAAATCGTAGTCGAAAATAATCGTATCTTCGGTTGTCTTTTATTTTTTGATAGAGTTCTCTTAAATTGCTGTGCTATATTCACAGAACATTGTACCTTTTTCGCAATGTCACCGCGCGAAGAAGCAGATTTCAATAATCTCTTTCCATTTCTCGTAATTACAAATAATTACGCGTCTTTAGTCTTCCTTCGGAACGTTCCAAATTTATTTCAATATGCTTCGAACACGAGCTACCAAATACGAGAATATATGGTGTAACGAGAGGAAACAGTTATTAATTTGAATATTGGAAATATTTGACCAATTGCACGAACTGCGCTGTGTGCAGGATAGAAAACGTACAGTTTAGAAAATTAAGCTCAGAGATTGAATTTTACGGTCTGATTACACCTTGGCCTCCCTTCGTGCGACGATTATTCACGACTGTTCAACTTGTTTGTTGCTTCCTCGTGTTTGTTGCCACCGCAATATTTCTCTTTCAGTCCGATTTGATATATTATATAGCATCGGACGTTTCTGAAATTACTAACCAGACTTTGCTCGGCGATCCTCGAAGAAGCACGAACGTTTTATTCTTTCCCCTCTTTTACGTGTCGAAAAATTTGGTTAATTAAATTTGGAATATAAATAAAGCAGTGGTTTTTACAGCGGTTCTTTTAGACAAAATAGCTTCGGGGCTATACAACTGCGGTGAGATATTTTTAATTACACGCGGAACCTACTGAATCGAATAGAGTAAGAATCCGTTGCGGATCTCCCTCGGGTTTGGAGGATGAAATCCGATCTTTTCTCTTAAAAGGCAAATTATTCTTCGTGAAAATATTATTCGCTTCCCATTGGGAATTTTCACATTTTCGATTGAAAGCCGCTATCATTGCCTATTATTACAGAAGAATAAAAAAGTATGAGAAAGTGGGCCAATTATTTCGCGTCAAGTAGCCGGTAGCGAGCGAGCCGGTTTCTTTCTCTTAGACTTCGATTAAGAATCTTCCTCGGGGAGTTTGAACGAAAACGACCATGGACTCTATCTATATTGTTCTTATTCCCAACTAATAAACTTTGCTTCTGATGAGCTCATCAACCGTCGAATATTGTTACTACACGGAGCCTATTTTTTGCCAATATCTTGCGCGATAGTCGCCTCGATCGTTGTAGATTGCCGCGGAATTGCTCTTCCTGTATTAGAGTCTTTATCGATCGCAGCATCTCCTCTTTAGCGGGGAACTCTCGTTTTTCCTTTCAAATTTTTCTTTCTGCCAGTTTTGAGAAACAAATTTTTCAGCTTTCATTTCTGTTCTTTTTAGTAATTTACAGCATTTGATTCAAAAGCACAGAGCACTTACACAGACTTACAAATTTGTACAATTGTTTCGTAAATAATTACAGAATAAAAGTACAGATTTTTTCGGATGATATTTATGCGACAGTTAGCTTCACTTTCCAATTTTTCTTTTTTTCTTTTAAGAAAGATCTTGCGAAGTAAAGGAGCTATTCATTGTATATGAAACTTCTATTCTTGGAACATCAGTTGGTGGCTGTCAGTCTCGGCAGGGGCTGGCATGTTTGAAATAAAATATTCTTTTGAAGCTGCAGTCTATTATCTGAAATGTAGCGCAGGATTTCTGGAAAACTTTAATGATCGTACAAATGTCAGCAATGTGAAAAAGAGAAAGATTTTTTTAAAGAAATGTCTTTAGAAACCTCTAACAAGCCTGTAAAAAGTGATAAAATTACGATACAAAGGATATTCGTTCAAAATATGAAGAAGATTGAATGTGTAGTCCTGAAAATTTCATGACAGCAAAGTCAGAAAACAGTTTCATGAAATACGCAAGGGAATTTTTAAGATAACATTTCCCTCTGCGAGCTTCATCACTATAACATCGTCAGCAGTTTGAATTTTGATAAGCCGCGTTAACATCATTCTACGCATCTAACGTTTTAAGAAAATTAAAGAAGAGAACTCGATTTTTCAACCCAATTTTTGCAAGAGAAGGAAGAAAGTTTCTCATTGAGATTTAATTGAAGAGATATTCCAAAGGTATCGTGGGTCCTTCGACTTTTGATTTTATCCGACCCAATACTTGCAATTATCCGTGTACCATTCGCCTAGCATTCCAAAGAGGCAGAGAGAGAGTTCAAAGCGGATCACGTGTCGTTACGATCAATCAATACGGAGCGAATTCCTGAATTTCGATGCACGATTTATGGAACAAATGGGAAATCTTTCACAGCGACAGGATCGAATCAAAGAAAATGGAAATTTCTTCGATCACGCGTGTCGGATCCGTTGCTCGATATTTACCTACCAATTTTCTACTCTTTGAAACGGTTACAATCCACAGAGGAAGCTTTACACGTTCAAAGTATTTCCTCTGCGTCGTATTTGTCGTATCCTTTCAAGCGGTCAGAGCGTCGATCAGACGAAGAGATTGTCTTAAAAAATACGTATTTAGTACAGTAATCTGACGAAAAGCTAGGGAAAATCCGACATACTCGTATGTTTATTATTCTCGACCTGTGCTGTTCTACCATTGTTTTTACCCTAAGCACGGTTTTTTATTGGATTGCCAGGGGTAACGTGTTTCCTAAATATATCCAAATTGAAACGAGCGGCACGCCAGCGTTCAAGGCACACCGGCTCGCCATTTCCAGAATTGTATTCTCCACGGGATTTCATCACGTTTCTCTTTTATACGCACCGATTTACCGACGAAATTGGCCCGACAACGATTCCTAACTCTCTTTTATTACGTTAAAATTGTGAAACTGTTAAATCTCTGGAAATGTTGCCCTAAACAAAAATATCTGCCGTGGTCGGGACAATTCGAACGACAGGGGCTATTTTCACCAACATTGTCGAATCTCTAAAGCGATGAATAATAATCAGTTTGTGGAAGTTTATGTATTTATCGGGAATTTAAAGACACAGAAACATAACGAACACACGACAAATGCAAAGAAATATAAAATATGCAAAGTATGATGCTCTTTGTAACATTTGATGGATGAACCAATCTTCTGTTTGCTTTCTTTCTACTTCTTTAATTGTGTTCGTAAAAGCACGAGTTTGAACGAATTCGAATAACATTTACGACGATAAATATCCCTGAAATGTTCACGAAAGTATTGAAAATATCTATACATATACGCTAATAAATTCAAATAGAAAAGCAAGAGATTGGCAATATAAAATTGATTGACAGCACATTGAACTTAAATTTTGTAAAACTGTTCCTCCATGAAACACGAAAAATGTAACTTGCGAGGGTTTACGATCTCCATGTGAGGTTGCCTGATATAAAATAAAAAAAAGCTTTACTTGAAACGCACGTTGTATACCTGCAATAATCGAAAATATCTAAACACTTCCGGCGTGTAATTCCGAGGGCATTTTCACGAATATTGACGAGTCCTCAATCACGTTGAAAATTCGAGACGATGAATAATAGGTTCGTCGAGTAACGTTAAAGATGGGATGAATATCTATCCGGCAGGTTAACGATTGATCGCTTCCCTCTCGGATGAGACGATAAATTTTTGATTAAAACGCGAAACGCGCGGCCAAATAGCGTCCGCATGTACCATCTCGCAAGTTATTAGCCTCGCAACGATAAATGAGTACCCTTTAGATGATGCTCTCCTATTTTAATGGAATCTCGCAGCATTGATGAAGACTCTCTTCCGGCTAGAATCTGCCTGGGCGAAGGATCACGTAACTATTAGTTAAATGCATTTAGTGTCTATTAGTGGCGCGTTTCCGTGTCGTGCTATGGATGACTAACAATCTTTGACGGTGTTCACGCAAAAAGGGGCGATAGCCTGCGTCAAAAGGCGTGAAGCATCTCGTAAAAGCATGGAAAATTGCGTTATGAATGCACAGAGGGTTTTAATGGACATTTTGATGTCCAATTACCACGACCATTTCGCTTATAAATTAATTTCTCACGAAGCGCGCCAGCCTCTCGCGACTTCCTCTTCGCAGATGAATAGACACCTTTCGAGTTCCATTTGGTCCGGCCAGTTGGACTGGATTGAATTATTTAAGAACGGCTCTTGTAAGGAGATACTTCGCTACCAGATGCTCTTAAATGGACTGCCAGTGAGCTGGTTTTTATCGTGAAATTGAAATTGCACCGCGATCCGAAGATAACTGAATATTCGGAAAACGCCACTTTGCTTCATTTTCTTGCATTATTCCGACCACTTTCCACTCAATCCTGCTCCTCCCGCGTTTAACAGTTTTTTTAAGTTGGAATATAACACGATAGAATATGGTTGCAAGAATCGGCAGAATAAATAGCAAGCGGACTGAGTTGCTGCGTAAATTCTGTCCGCCCCTTCGTTTATATAAGCCAGCTATTAATCTTATAATAAATTGTGCTTTTAAAGCGTAGCGGGAAGAGAGGAATAACACGTTTTCGTTAGTTGCTACAGTAAAATAAAAAATTGTACGCGGATTTTCAGCTATGCGACTGTCTCGAATTGCTACATTATTTAAGGATTCACTGTACTTTCTTCCGCACATTCCAAGATATTCATTTCTATAAAACCTTTTGCTCTGTTCTGCAACGTCGTTTCGACTTTTTCCATGGAGGAAGTTGTGGTCAGATCGTACATAAGCAGAAGAGATGAGAACAGTTTGAGAATAGATCTTCCCACGTGACAACTTCGATACGACAAATAGAAGGTCGGAAAATTGTGTAAGGCAGAATTCTAGTAAGTGAAAAATTGGCCGGAGATTCGGCAGTCTCGTTGCTCTTCCCGCGAGACCATCCACCCTTTCTTCGCTTTTTTATGTTTGCTATTCCACTTCGTTCTTTCTTGTTAGCGTACACCCTCGAGCTTTCGAGAAGCTGAAAGACGCGAAAAACATAAAAAAGGATTAGAAGAATCAGCTGTTCTCTCTCCGTCTGACCAGTCTCCGAGCCGTACTACTTGTTCTGCCGAGCTAGTTATGCTACTTGTGCCCGTAACAAGTATATAAATATTTGGAGTAACAATATCATGAAATTTAATCGAATTTTCAAATTAATGGCAAATTAATATTAATTAATCAAGTTTCAATATGTTATTAATTTACAATTAAATAAAAATACATCAACGGACTCGTACGTTTGTACCAGTTTCAAATAACGTGGAAGAATCTTCTTTATCTGGCTCACAGTCTAAAAAATTAAAAAATTGTACAGCTTTTAAAATAACAAAATAATTTTGCAACCTGTGGTAATTACGACTGCCAATTTTGACTCGTAATATTCTATTTTATATAATTGTAACGATAATGAAGAATCGCAAAACTTTTTCTTCTAAGCTTGTTCTTTAATTTGCTTGAATGATCGTGTCAAAGAAAAGCAAGTGTTCGGATATTTTCTAGCAACATTATATTTTTTCTCAGTCCATTGGAGATTATTATAAAAATCGCAAAACTATTATTTCTTTTTCTGTATTATAGTACATATGTTAGGTCCATAAAGGATTTTATATTTCTGTCTGTTCGCCTTTTGGATAACCTGGTAAATGAATATGCAAGACGAGAATATAGTAAAATTGCACGAGCTAAAAGGTACGTTTAATTAAATTGTTTTGCTTGACCCTGCGAGATAACCCTTTGTACATATGAAATTTAACATCTTCTCTCATCATACGATATCATGGCTCGCGATAATTTAGTTTTTATCCAGCAAGTTTTAACCTGGTAAAAATTTCTACGCGTTCAGCGATTTACATCACATCGCGCTTATGCCAATTTATTAAATGTACGGTGGATTTAGCGATTTCATCCTTCTTACTCCTTAACACGTTCACAGCCACGCGAGTTTTATATGTTTCGCTCTGAGTGCCACAATATGTCGAAATATGCTGCACCGTAACGTCTAATTTTTGCAAAATATTATATTATATTTGGGTATTTTTTTCTGAAAATATCATATAAATCGTATTTATTTAAATCATTCGCATTGTTGGAAATCTGTTATGGGGAATGAAATTTATCTTATCTTAATTGCTCTGAAAAATTTGGTGACATGGGTCACTGACGATCGCCGTAGCACTCGACGTGTTAACGATTTTCTCGTCGTTTCGCGAGCTTTTATCTCGTTTTCTGGTAATTTCACGGCTGCTTCTTCATGTTCCACGCTACCTGCCCTATATTTCGGGGTTATACGCACGCTGCTCGCCCCCCGGAGAAACTTTTAATTAACAAAAATGGGAACGCTTAACGTCACTGGTTCGCTGATATTTGTTAAATGTTTTATGTGGCGGAAGAACACACGGAAACCCGTGAAATGGATGAAATTGGACGTCATTGGAGCTCGTTGGCACCGAATTCTGGTCGTGTCGTTTTTACGGCGAAGAGTGCGACTGCCTACTCGAGTTTCGCGTTTCTGACTCGCGACACCGACGTCGGTATGAGTGATTCGAAGCTTGGTCTCTACGTTTCATCGAATTTCTACGACTTTCCTGTACATATGCATTTTATCACGTTCCTTTTGTACATCGGAGCCCGATGGTTAAACGGCAACGACATATTTTCGATGGAAATAAAATGGTCTGAACATCCAGTTACACCTTTCCCGTGGAAACTGATATGCCAGGAATGCAGCTTCTGTTCTGTCTTTATTCGCGATATTGTTGACGTTTGACAATCGAATAAAAAGAAAATTGCATTAAATATTTTAGTTCTTGCTTTGTTTCGCGTTATCCACGTTTGAATTGATTAAATTGAATTGATAAAGAACTATGTCCTTTTTATATATTTGCAAAATAAATAAAAATTTTCTAGAGAGAAAATACACTTGGTGTCTATGTATCTAACATATATTTGTATAATAATATTATATAATTCATTATTATTATAATGGGACTTTTTGCCAGGAGATTTCCCGATTTATAATTTTTCATAGAAATATTATAAATTTATAACGGTGCATTTTTAAGCATCTCAACAATTTTCTGTAAAATACGTTGATAAAAGTTCTCTCGGTATATACGTACCACTCGTAATATATATATTTTCATATGACTTTCATTTTGCCTTTATTCGGTATAATTTTTGTACTTTGGTTATCGATAGTTTTAGAATAAACTTCAATTTCTTCAGTGATATTCATAAATATTTAAGTTTGTATGAATATTCGCATTAGTCTTCGTTTGAATTACGCGGAAGCGTAGATGCTGCTACGCATGCGCGCCGCGATTACGCGGGCCGCGTGTTTTGATTTGAGGAACATCGTGTCAGACGTCGAGTGATTCGTAATTCGCAAGCAACGGTAATAAATACAATTATTACTTAATAATAGCTAGATTCGTATTTTTTGATCTGCAATAAGTGTATAAATGAGTACGGTAGTATAATGTAATGTATTTGAAAGGTGCTATTCAATTTCTTTCGTGATATTTCGTGTTTAGATTTCTATATCTTTTATATTTCTATAACGATCAACTTTCCGGACTACGATTGATAATATCGAGAGAAGATCTCGAAGGCGGAAAGAAATGCGATGGTAAGAAAATCTTGGTTTAAAAGTTACTGTTATTCATTAGTGTAACGAGCTACGTTACGTTTCTCCAAATCGTTGAGAATATTTGATATTACGGTATGATATACTCAAAGCCTTGATATTACGGTCTTTTATGCATTTGGCGGTACTCGAGTGGTCATAACTTCGTAACCTATTTTGACCACTCCAAAGATTTGCAAGCGCACGTATACTTACGGTAATATACCGCAATTCCACGAGTGTCCATGTATGAAACTATGCTGGAAATAATTAAAATCGTTGGATTTCCTCGTGTATCGTCGGATTTAATTGTTTAGTAGCGAACAATAGTGTTTCGAAAGAACAAAAGCGTGTTAGTAAGAACAAAAGATACAGAATAGTAAAACACGGATTGCGAAAGACTGGAAATTAAGACACGCACTTGAATTCATTCGGAAATGGATATGCGCTATTAGCAACAATTAATGAATCGTTTTCCGTATCATTTTAATTTTTATATCCGTTCCTTATGCGTGTACATTCGTTCCGTATTTTACCTTATTAACATAATCTTTATTACAGTAGCGTACAAATACCGTGTCAATTTCCATTCAGACTGTAGGATTTCACTTTTCTTCGTTTGATCGATACACTATGACCGTTGATAATAGCGATCTCCGAATAGTTTTGAACAACGTGGTACAAATAATTAACCATAGCGCAAAGCGCGAGTAAATACGATGTGATTAGATCGATTGACTAATTGTTCTGTATTAATTATTAAAGAAAAGTGGAATTCTGATAGCTCGCAACAGCGGTAGTCGGCTCTCCATCAACCGCGAAGATTTTACTTATCAACGCAAGGATTAAGAAGGTCTTCTTGATGTGAAGGATGTCATTAGGATATTCACGACGTCTTCAAGATTAAAAAGGTCTTCAGAATGTTCTTCGTAAGCCACATTGCAACGCCTTTTCTCAACGACATATGTTCACATATTCCAACTATGTTTCTCGATCGTTATTCCTTCGAAGAGATCGAAAAATCGTGCGCCCTGTTCCTCGCGTTTTATCGCAACGCTCTTTTGTCTGGTGCACCCATTATCCTTCTTTCGTGTTCTGCTGCCCCTTCCGTTGACATCACCCTGTCGTCGTCCTCTCGCCCCGATGTCACTCGAACGTAGCAACTTCGTTATCTCCGGCTACGTCCGTCAACCCCGTCAAACGTTTCCGACGCTTTGTGCCGCGAGTTTCGCTCGCGTCAAGTTCGGCGTGATCGGCGACGCCGGCGTGGCGAGTCGACGTCGACGTCGACGATGCCGTCCTCGTAGTCTCGACGGCTTATCCGTTTAATTAACGAGACAATGCCGAGGTTGGTGGAGATTGCACGCGGCAGGTCCGCAGGGATTCAAAGCGGACAATATCGTTATTGTTTACCCTGCTGGTATCCACGTCAGTCCTTCGCTCGACGCAGTCATCGCGAGTCGAGCTGAGCACACCTGAAAAGTGCGGTAATCGAACTGCGAAATGCTTCGAATTTTTCGCAGCGCTCTGCGTAATCGATCGTCGCGCATTGCGCTACAAAATTTGAAGTATTAAAAAGTTTCGAGCACGTTACTGAATAGGGAACGGTGTGCATGTAGTGGCGAAATAATCCTCCGGATTGCCGGATACGCGATAATAATTAGACTGCAGATTTATACGTGTTTCTGGTAAATTTAATGGCGCGAAAATAATATATAAAAATAATAGTATCCAAGGTGGAATGTGCTCGTAATCATTTTTAATAGGATAAACAAATTACCATGTAGGTTTTATTCGTTTTGTTCTCTTCGTAAAAATATGAAATTACATGTATAGTCCAACGATAGCCGTGTAGATAATAGCCGTGGCTCTTTTCTCAGTGAAATTGGTTGAAAGTAATTGCAAGAGTACTAAATGTACTTGTGGGACTAAATGATAGAAGACTTGGGACGATTCTGTAAATTCATGTACATTCAATGGAACGAAAATGCACTTTGCTACGTTCTATGGACTCTTGAAATACGCGTAGAATATTTTCGAATGACGAAGCTGATACGTCTTCTTCGCACGAATCCACTTCGATTTGTTGGCGTAACTGCAAATTCCCGATCAGACTATTTCCTGACGTCGATTTGATAAGAAAGAATTAAAGGATTCTCTATACGCGTCGAGAAATAAATATTTCGGTAGCATGGCCCGTTACATGCTCGAGAACCACGAATATCCTATTCTTCAAAACGTGAGAATAATACGAAACACGAAATCAGGAGGTTTGATCCTCCATCTGGAATACGTATCCAGCGATCTCTGAACTTATGTAACGGATAGCAGATGGCTGAAGACATTTCGCGAAACCCTGGCCCTCCTCGCCTTGAATAAACGAGACCCTTATTTCGTTGAATGCTTGTACGCGCATGTATTACAAATTTTGGGACTGTTCCGGATGCCGTTTCGGGAAATCTATTTCAGAATTCGAGGAGCGATTGGTAGAGACGTAACTCAATTTATCTGATGCTACCTGATGGAACAGATGTGGCGATGTAGAACAGTGTTTCTCAATATTCTTCAGTCGCAACTCTCTCTTATGACAGCCAAATAACCGGTGAACGCCTTTTCACGTCACATGTATGATATATTGTTTCGTAATTTATTCTATTTAATATTCTTGTTGTTGCGATTAAAAATCAGTCTCATTAATCATCCTCTTGGAAAGATAGTGGACATACCTAGTTTCAGATGAAAAAATCTTGAACTAAAAACGACAGCCCGTAAAATAATTCGCAATCTCTTCAGCATGTTAACTAGCATCGTGATCATAGGACACTCACGATACTAAATTTTGTAGGATGACTGAGATAAGATAGATTCATAGATCGGAAAACCTTGAACAACGTGAATGATTTAGCTAGGTAACATCGTTAGAGAAAAGTGTGCAAACACAATCGGGTATAATATTTAATAAAATACAATAATAATAATTTGCAAAATATTCTGGTAACATAATGTTTCCTACAAATTAAACGTTACAGTGCAGTATATTTATAGTAAAATGTCGTACAATATCGTATTGTATAGTGGCAGTCAACGTTTAAGGATCAGGATTCATAAATTGGGTATCCAAGCTGCAAAGTCCAGAGGAATCGCGATCGATGATGACTGAATTTTTAACGATACTACACCATCGATTTAACGATTTTATCGTATAGTAGCGTGGCACGCTCGTGGTCGCTTTTTTGCGCTTAAGCGGGAGTATGTAGCTTCGAGACCGCATCCACTCCGTAATTTGCATTTTCACCGACAAAAAGGGCTGGCTCGGAAGGGAAACACGGTTACGGTTTTGCGTAGATGCTTTTACGATGGCCGCGCGCGCGCGCCACGTTAATGTATGCCTCTGCATGGCGGGCATCTTTTTCACAAGCGCATTCAGTATCATCGTTAATGTCGTGTAACAACATCGAGGCAGATGCGGACGCGGCGTCAACGCTTGTAAATATGTGGCGGGGCAGGCTAACAGTCGGAACGGTATCTCGTGGCCAGGAAATTGGGATTAATTACCGGGAGAACCTGACCGTAAATACGCGCGGCCCGTTGAGCTTTTGTGCTAACGCCAACATGGCCAACTTCTTAACAGAATTACGCGTGGTATCAACTGAAACTTCTGAAAGGTGAAATGAATCGGATTAGCTTGAATGGCGAAGCAGCTGCGAGCAACTTGATGAAATTCTCGTACCGTTTTTCACCCCCGCGGGCTTGTTTCGTCCGCTGTGTCGGAATGTGGCTCCACTTCTTTCTCAATCGCATCACGCGCGTTTCGTTCCTAGTGTTTACCCTTAATCTTCTGTCACAAGCGAATTTTATTTACACATCTGAGTTATCTACACGTTTATTTATCTAGACGTGGGCGAGAAATTTGTTTTTAGTATTCTCTTAATAATTGAGACGCGTCCTTCTTGACATTCTTGTAAGGAAGACTGACCGCATTAAAGCCAATTGGAAGCCAAATACGTTCATCGTCAAAGGAATAGATGAGATAGTTTGACAAGATCGACGAAGGTAACGAAAATTTTAACGTAATCAAGTAACTTCCTGTTCGTCCATAGAAGCAAAACATGTTCGTGTGGAGTGTGGTCTAAAACCCTTACAAGATCACTGAAGACTAACTACGAGCTGTAACACGTAGTTCAATGCCAAATTTATTATAATTATCGCTGTGCTAAATAAAGTGAAGGCTTTGCAAGTGAATAATGGTTAAATATATTAAATTGTAACGTAGGTTCATAGATATTTATATACATATATTCTAACAAATATAACCACAGGCCATATCTTACGTACGATATATATTACATACTTTTGCATTATATTACATTATGTTATATAATATAGGAAAATTAATATAATACATTATATTATATACGAAATATAGAATTGGCACCAAGATCAAGTTACAATATCCGACGTTCGAAAGTACTATTTTCATTTCCATTAATCAATTGTTATCGTATCTGATAGCTGGTAACGAAAATTTCTCAAACCATTTGCCTCATTATCGTGTACGATCGCGAATATAGTCCTTTCCATCCACGAGAGCGATTCACAATTCGCAAAATCCGTAAGATCCTCTTGTGGAACGTAATCGGGAGCCAGAAAGAATTTCAATTAACGGTAGTCCGATTACATTTTGTAGCGAAATCTACGTTATTACTCAATTGGCGTTCGACGAAGCAACATTGTAATCCAATTTATACGCGAATCCTGCTCGTTAAAAAATGTTCATATCGTTGTAGCTATCTTGCAGAAATGCGGGATATCCTTCTCATTGAAATTTCTTTCGACGAATCGGTGAACAGAATAGTTTTTACGGATGTTGCAACAGTCCGTCCAATTTCCTATGGGCGAATTCGCTCGTTTGCATGGCAAACCTTGGAGATGGTATGATTTTTTAAAAATTTCCGCCCGAGCGAGATCTGGGATGTAATCTGTGAGATGGGTAACCGCAACTCCGTTTCCCGGATGGTCCACCGGTGGAAACTGTTTTTGTGGATTTTCCCAATATATCCGGTTGGTCTTCTCTGGTTGCTATCCTCGGAAGAATCAACGGTCTGTTCGTCTATGTTCATGCAATGCATAGGGATAGATAGAACTGTAGGAATAAAAAAATCCTGAAATTTACAAAGTTATTATCATCGCGTTCGATCGATACAGGTAATGTGCTTTAAATCCATTTCCACTCGATACGCAGTCGTTTAATATCAAATATAATTTCCCTTTTAACGAACAGCTTCTCCTTTTTCAGGATATAGCCAGAGATTGAAATTTTTCTTCTTTGAATCCAGCATGCTGCTGATACATTTTTGCGGAAAATACTCCGTCAAAGGACTGTCGCTACACTATCTCCGATTTCAATTTAATTAACGATTCGTGGATTGACACACGGCGAATGGTTTTTCAGTTACTTCCATCCCGATGCTGGAAGATGCATTTTCAAATTACCGTGAAAACTACGTACTGCGTGTCTGTGAACATCGATAAACCATAACATCTAGAAATTGTACCATGTCATTGGGAAGACGTGTTCGTAGAGGTGTCCGAACTATTTCGTTCACGTCAGCTGACGTTACGTATTTTATCTCACACAGCGAGTCTTTAGAACAGAGCTGGATTGTTCGTTTTCGTTTTTTCTTTTCTTTCTCTTCATTCGCAACCGAAGCATGCGATGCAAGGATCAATATGCCAATAATTCAACGAATCCTCGGACATTTTTCTATTTGTTTCTAAAGGACATTCTTACAGGGCCACTCACGAGATGCTTGCTCATCCTCTTCAGACGCTTGTCGGCATTGTCGGTGCTGTTCCGAGTCGAGGAGCCTTGTTACGAGTCGTCTCAACGCGCGTCCTTCCGCTTCGTCTCCTCGCCTCTTCGGTTTCTCTTGGATGACAAGCTTTTCGGTTTACAAGCCAACGGGTTTTAATTAATTTTTACGGCGCTCAAAGAATCCCTTTGCCGCGGTGTCACCTGCCAGCATATTTTCATCCTTCTCACGGACATATCGTTTAATATCACAGAGTATTTTTATGCCACAGCGTGATTCTCTTGTTCGTTTTTCCAACAATCGATGCATGGCTTTGGTATAATTTCATCGTAGCCTCTCAATAATATTTAATATAGTTCCATGTATTTTTTGATGTAAAACATGAACAGTAATTTACGGTTAGAACACGAACGTATTACTCAACGTCTTTGCATTTATCGTATTCATTTATGTTGAAGTGGTCACCACTTTTAAGAAAACTCTACATCTGGTCTTTTCTTAGTTTTCTCAAGCACTGAAGCCATCGACAGCGCGTAGACAAAAGACTGCGACGAAGACAGACCATAAACGATAGACAGGCGATGTTGGCTTGGGGGTTTTCAGTTATTGGGTAACACAGCTAGCGTACGGATCTGGACCAGCTCAAACTGTATTCTTACTTATAATTACACTTCTATTTAAATATATTTTCTGCCTTACAATTTATCCACGAGTTTTCTCTGTTTATACATCGAATAACCTCAACAGTTTATGATCTCAATTTTTGAATACATCATGCCTGTCACGCAGAAGATTCTGTATGACACACGACGTGATACGGCTGTCACGGTCGTAATGCTAAAGTTTGAAACGAATACATTTACAGATATACATTTCATAACAGTTACAAAATTATTTAAATAATCATCCATCCTATCAATATCTATATTATATGCTAATTTTTTAACAAGCATATAGTGATGGTAAATGTCTACATATTTTTCTATAGGTTTCCAGTGTAGTTTCATATTCTATAAGTATAATCACGATAGTTGTCTCTCATTATATTCAATTTTCTCAATACCAACGAAATTCTAAGAAGTTTCGCGTACCCCACGTACATATCTATAAAAATCTTCTGCAACAAGCGATCAAATACTTCTTCGAGTCATTGCACGCGTAAATTCTTGCAGATTCGACGGATCATCGATTTATCTTCTTTAATTCTCCGTCTGTTCGCTCTCTTGTCCTTCGTTTAGCGAATAACTACGATTTGATAGCGAGTTGCCCGTGAGTCGACCAGTTTCCGTAGCTTCGCTGGTTTCAGCAACTTTCGTAACTTATAGTATCCTCTCTGCTGCTTCTGATTCGCTTATAATGCCAAAAGCAAGTTTCCAAGCGAGTTTTTATCGATAGCACTTTAGCCCAACTTGGTGCTTTGTCATCGTTCAGTCTTCCCTACGAATTTGTTAATACTCTTACGTTTCTCCCGCCGGCGGAAAATAAATCCCTAACTTTTCCTGAATCGATGGAAATTTAAACAGTTCGCTAAGCACGGTGATATTTTTCATGCTTCCATTCGTGAAATACGCAACTCGGTTCACTAGATCCTCAGCGCTTTAATACTGTACACGACCGCTCATAAGTATTTAGAACATACCGTACATAATAATAATACATAATGATATGTACGCGTATATAGGTGTATGCAAAAGTTTTAATCTTGCTTTGCTAATTTTGCGTGCAATTGTTTGATATCGGTCTATCTGGAACGCCAACTTCTTCATGATCGATTGATAGACGATTATTTTGCAAAATTTACGAGCACGATTCTCAACAGATTATGTTCCCTCTGTGATTCGTACAAACAATTCTACAAAATTCTTGCATCGTTATCTTGTACGAATGCAAGATTATGCTGGATTAATCCTTTGCCGGGCAATTTAAACCGATCATTGTCGGTTGCTTTATACGAACCAAGGAGTGGAACGCGTTCATATGAACTGAATTCTCACGAACAAGGTGCATTTCCGTACGAATAATCAAGAAAAATCGATTTACGACGATCATACACGCGAGGAATTTACTGAAATTCTCGAATGGCAATATCCGAGTAAGGTATGACGATACATAGTCGTGGCTCGAGCGGCGCGCGTCCACTGGAAACGAATTTGCGCTTTTATCGCCGGGGCCTTTGTTCGGATTTGGCGCGAACGGAGACGAAATCGAAAACAGTATGCGCGCACTTTGCTCGACTGCACACAACGAAAACCGGACTCACCCCTGTCAGATCACGAATTTCTCTCGCTGGTTTCCTGGCGCGGCTTTAATTACGTCGATTCGTGAATCGTATCGTGTGTCATTGGCAAAACGGTCAGCATGCAAAGCACAGCCATTATCGGGTGGGCCAGCGTTGTAGCGCATTGAGCCTTGCTATATCTCGTGTGTATACCTCACACAATGCGATAGGCCGCGTAGGGTGAAACGTGGCGGTTTGCAACTAACGGGGAATCGTGTGTACGCCGCTTTGTGAGAGGCCAAGCATCCAACATCGCGTCATTGCGAGCACGGAATTCCGTCGAAAACAAGGCGCTGGAATTCGTTTGTTGCCGTCGAAGAATGTAGGCGCGGCACTGAAGCCCGGATTTCCAGCCAACTAAAGTTGCTATGCGAAGTTTAATTTGTTCCTTCATTGGTGTATCGTGCTGTGCCGTTTTCACGGACCTCCGGAACGTTTGAAAGATCGGGCCAGTGTCTTGCATTTCTTTCCCCGGCCCATCCATTTCGTTCGTTGATGTCTCGTTACGCGGCTTTCCAACTGCGCCGCTTAAATTCTGTTTCCTTCTCTTCAAGGCATATTCTATTACTTACACGGGTAAACGCTTTACGTTATATTGCCGGGGAAATGAATTTTTTACGACGTAAATTTGCTTCTCGCTCGTTGCCGTTTTCGTTCTAACGTTCCAGTGGATGTTCAGCTTGGATATATATCGGATATACTCATGATCATGAGCGTTGGGATGGATGCTGGTTTCGTGTAAGATGCAATAATCGGTGATTTTGTATTTATGTAGCACGACGTTCGTGAAAGTTATCTGCGAAAGTTACAAGAGAAATTGTCGGCTGCCACGGTAATTTAAAATTCATTTTGCAAAGTTCTTTATGAATCAGACGTGAAATTTAAAGAAGTTTAGTTAATACGATAAAAACATAATAACGTAATAACTCCAGGGTTTAAATAAACTCCAGGGCTGAATTAAAGTTTCAGATGAAATAATGTAACAAGTTCTAAAGGTTTTCACGATTTTCTAATGTTTATTCGGGTTCCTAGTTTTCCGTAAGGAACATCAATGCCCGTTTAGAATTCAAATTAACGCGGGGTTAGCAGGACGTGGCTTTACTCATTGGATTGAATACGAAGCGGAAACTGAACAATCTGCCCTTTCCTGCAGTCCTATTTTATCGCGAATTTTCATTGAAATTTACGCGCAGTGGAACCAATTTTTAAAGAAATCCGATTTCACCGAATTAATCTTTCAAGCTTGGCCGCAAAAGCTTTACATGAAAAATCATTCGACTCTCGGCGATATTTTATATTTTTATTATACTCCTGACGGTCACCCATGTTTGTACTTTCTCGTGGGAATAAATACGCTTGGTCTGGAATCTGTGCTCGCCGCCGGCACGTTTTCATTGCGCTTCTTTCTGATTTTCTTTGAGTCGCGTATTTATTCTCGCATTTTAAATCGACTCATCCTCCCATCCGCCTTCTTTTTATTTATCTTTCCCTTTCTCCGTGTTCAAGTAGATGAGGAAAACGCCGTAGGGCAATGATAAATAATTTCCACGGTTTCCCAGAGCAATTTCCTTTTTCTCCGTCTCGTAAACTACACGCCGCGAAAAAAACTTTGTAGAAAGGATATCTCTCCTCGCGTCCACTGACCCTTCTTTTAACCGGCCATTTATTACAGAATCAGCTTTTTCCCCCTTTTCATTTTTAATTATTTCTTTATGCATCTGTTTATGGGATAAAGTTTCTCAGATTACCTGCAAGGTAGTATTCAGGTGAAAGGAACACATTGTTATGTTTGGTTGCGTGATAAGTTCAAAGCGGATTTTAAGAAATGTTTTAAAAACAATGTTGAATATTCACCATCTCACTTGATTACTTTTATTATTATTAACACAAGGGCATAAAATACTTTCGCAAGATCTCTGTCTCGAGACTTTTCGTTTTTTCCAGTAATCTATTTCTTGATCTTATATCTCTTCAGGATATTCAATTTTCTACCGCTGAAAGAGTTTCATAAAAATAAAAATAAACGATAAAGAGCCAATGTTATAGCCAGCTTACTAAAAACTCACTGCGCAAACAGCCTGTGAAATGTATACCAGCGACGAATGTCTCGTAGCTTCTACGTAGATCTTCGAATTCGTTCAAAATTTTAACCATATAATCACGATCATCGAGTTTCATTACAATGCCAATGGAATTTCAAGATATCTCGCATAACGTATAACATTTCTGTAATTATTACTTGTACTTTAGTGAGCTATTCTGCGTAAGAATTTTTGTTCAACGCTTTGAATATCATTACCGCAAGATTTATAATACCAATACCATCTATCCACTGCACTATTTCTTTCTTCCTGTCGTGTTTATGCATCGGATATCGTTGCGGTGTTTTACAGGTGCTTTTATTTTTCGCACTTTCTTCGACGATATCGCAGCACGTATCGTGGCCACCGTTACGGCAAAACGTCGACAAACAGTCTTAGTTGATCCCGCGCGTTAGCGAAGAACGATCGAATGCAGCTGCTCCCTTTTCTACCTTATCTTCCTTTCTTCGCTATCTTCGGCGAGGTAGAGAGGAGCGACACGAAGTTGTAAACCGGTCACGTCCTGACTGGAAATTATGTTCGAAAGCGAACGGATTGGTAACCAGGATGTCGGGTGAAATAAAAGCTGAACCTTCTTCGCGCCAACCAGCGTCGAGCTCATTTCGACCCGTGTTTCTTCCAGTCGTTTTTTCCCTCGTTTAACGAACACAGTCACAGGCTTATTCGATTTTGTGAACTCACGATTCGACAATTCGTTTTGTCGAAATTATTTCGTTGACAGCCTAGAATTTATAGAACAGAATACGCATTCAAAGAATCGAAGAGGAGAAACAGTGAGAGTTGCAAACTGAAAGTTTGCCGTACAAGACATCTTATCTTTCTGTGAAGGCTCTCCGCCTCAAGGTTCCCGGACCTGTCATACGCTTCTTCTCGTAAATATCACGACACTCGTGTTAACGCAAGTAAAGGCGCAAAAATTAGTTAAAATTATGCAGGCGTTAAACTAGGAAGGAACCACGTATTCGATATCACAGTCAATTAATCAATTCACAATAATCTCATCAATCTGATATAACACAATTAATTCTCTTCTTCTCTTCGTACTACAATATATATATGTCGTGTCTTTCGATCACCGTTTTCATCAATTTCGACATTCGTATTATTACCGTGCATCTTGTTATCTGGTTCCACGTATGCCATAAGTGATTTAATAATACACACTCAGATTTTGAGTAGATTCACCTTCGATCTTTTCAATAGGATTTAAATTAAAAACCTGTCGAGGCTCGACACGCAACCATTTTAATTCACGTACATTGGATCGTAACCTTGCGTGAACATAGAACTCTGATTAATTAATTAATCGTTTTCTTGATACTTAAAATTGATTGGTCGTGTCTCGTACGAAACCAGCAGATGTCCTGCCATGAACGGAAGTGTAGATAACGACATGTGGTCGCCATCCTCGCTCCGATTCTGTTGAAAGCGAGAATAAAAGATCATAGACACGTTCACTGCGAACGATGAAATAGAAGCTGAAGTCTTGGCGGGACACCTTTTGTGCGAGGAGTTGAACTAACAAGCTCGTGTTAGTGGAAAATTCTAGAGGCTTTGCCTCGTAACGTTTGATGAAAAGCTTGTTTGTATCCCTGGAGCACCACCCGTGACGGTCGAAACATATTTCATAATGGCTGAGGGAAATTCCGTTGCTCTTCGCGGCTGTCCAACTTCAATAACTAAGGCTGGCCCTCCATCAGGCTATTTATTTATTTATTTATTCATTTATTCATTCTTTGACGAACAGAGTCGACTCGACTAGCCCGCTAATACTAAAATATCGACTGCTTTTTGCCACTTTGGATACTTCACGTGTTCCATTATACATCTCCTTTTTTTTCTTTTTCTTTTTTTGAAACGAGCTTTCGATTCTTTCATCGGCGCTTTAATTTATCAACTTTATCAACTTTTTATCGACAAAAAACGAACTGGTTGTCGATGTTAGTTAGATCGGCGGTTCACAGCGGCTGCTACGGATATTCAAGTTGTTTAATTTGTTTCGCTAATAATTGGCATGCATATGAACGAGTTTATCTGTTCCGACGTTACACCCGGGACTTTCTCGTTGATATTTTACCGCGGCGTAAAATGCAGCGCGTTAATAAACTGCATGCTACCGATTTAAACGGAGGATTTGTTTAACAGAGGAAAATAAATACGGTAAACACGACGCTATCGTGAACAACGTGTGTACCACATACGTGAAAGTCGTTATCCATTTGCCTGATTTTTGAGAATAAGAGAGGATTTTCTGCTAACTATTTTATCATAGTACGGCATTCGCGTATGTTTGTTTTCTACGATTACAATATTACCGTGGAGCTCTGTAAATTTGTTCCGGAGGTAGACGCTGATGGAAATTACACCTGGTAGTATTTCGTCGAGCGACAGTACACAGCAAACACTATCAATGTGTTTAGGGTAGAATACCGAACCCGTACTCTATTATCGATGACAATCGAACAAAGTAGGTTACAACAATCCATGACGCTTATTGACTTCTCTAAACGTGATCTGCTTTCGAGATAGTCTGTTCGAATCGAATTCTTCCCTCTCGGCGCGATCTTTGTTCTGTTTTCCTTTATTTCTCTAATTTTCTATGCTGTACAAAACATTCCCACTATTATACTACCGAGTAGAAACTAGGACATAAATTAAAGCATACAACCGCTGATATATCTTTATCCTGGATCGTATGCACTTAGTAAAATGAATTAAAATATTCCGTTTCTAATCTTTCAATAAACCTAAGTGCTTCTCATATTAAATTCCTGACAATGTTTCTTAGATGGTTATCGAGGAACGCACGAGAAAAACGTGAGAAATTAATTTTTTTTTTTTTTTTTGGTTCTTTTATGTTGATGTCACTCGATGGCATATGATAAGTAGCAAATAAATGGAACAATTTGTTAGATTTAAGGACATTACACTTAGCTTCTGGTCTTACTTTTAGTTTTTCCTTCTATAGCAGAACGAGATATCCAACTAATTTATCAAAAGAAACAGGTAGGAATTTTTTGGACGAGTTTTGTCAAATTTGCCGAGCTGTTAAGGGATTAATGCTCGAGTCCTGTAAACTCCGGGTTTCTTGTGAGTTTCTACCCGTAGTAATCTTTCTCCTTTCTCGAACACGAAACTTCCTCCTACTTCGCCAAAATGTATAACGCAGAAGTTGGTAACGGGTTCTCGAGGACGGCACTTTTAAATTAACTCGCATTTGGGTCACTGAATGGCGCAATACACAGCAACAAAGAAAGTGGACGAAGTATCGTGTATGCAGGTATCAGATATGCAGCCTGGACAGGTTAGAAGCACGAAATCTGCCTTCGCTAATTAGAGAACGATCGGCCCAGTTCCATAGCGAATTTCAAGGGAAAAGGAGAACGCTTTGTCTGCTGCTCTGTCCGACGAATCGACTTTGATACGGCCAACAAACGAAGGCCATCATGCATTAAACATCCGATCTGATCGAAGGGATTTAATAATGCAGAATCGCCGGGAAAATCGATTATATGAATCTTTGCGATCGTAACCAGTGACCGAATCGACGTTTTGAATGTTTAATGGCTACGATGCCTGAGCATGTGATAATATATTTATATTTAACGCTTGATCCGTTCTTTGGGATATTCTCCACCGAATCGTATTCCTCTATCGTTCGACAATCCCTAGAAATTTCCTAGAAATTGTAGGAAAATACGGAGAATTCTTGTATATATCCTTCGCTTCTCGTTTAAATTGTACGCTAAAGATTTCCTTGAAACATTAATCCTGCTACGTTCGTTCCATAAGTTTTAGCTTATACTGTACTTTCTTTAATATTGAAAAATAGTTGAAAGAATAAGAGAAGTAAGAAAAGTATCTCGAGTCGCGTAAAATATGAAAGAATCGCTATTGATACGCGTAATTCATTTTACATTGGACGTTTCGCTGATACGTTAAAATTCATCTCGTTTGCATAAATAAGAGCAGGATCGCAATATAAAAGTTGAAGAGTCGCTGCGGGGTTGAAAGCCTTTCTCCCGGCTGAAGCTAAAACAAGATTGAAACATAAAGAATTAAAAAAACACGGCGGTAAGGTAAACCCGTTAACCAGCGAAGGTGAATCAACTCGACGGTCAGTTCGTAATTTTTTAAACGGAATTGTCTCCCTGCGTAATACGCGCGCATTTCCTCGTAGTTGCCGGTAGTCTGCGGACAATATAGAGGCGCAAGAAACGAGGTAGGGAGAACGAGAAGCGATAAAGGAGAAAAAAAATAAGGTCAGAAGAAAAGAAAGAAGTGGATGGACTTAAGCCTTCGTGTTACTGTTTCTCGTGTGACAAGGGGCGAAATAAGAGGATACGGCTAGCCGTTACCAGGGGCGAACAGAGAAAGATAGAGCCTAAATCTGGGCGTCTGACACTGGAAGTCTTTCAGAAAGGGCCGTCAATATTTCAGAAAGTTTTTCAGCCGTGTTCCGGGTTCGCGCGTCGACAAACGCTTAGACTCGCTTAGACCCGCTTATACTTGCCCAACGTTTTATCGACGACCATGAAGACACAGGCTGTCCCTTTCGTGTTTTTCTCCTGCTTGAGAAATGGCGCCATTAGAATGTCCACGACACTTGCGTCCCCACGGTATTATCCCGTTATTATGCGATTCCCGCGTTGTTGCGCAATAACTCGGATGTGGGGTGCAGAATGTAGAGTGTTTCTCGAGTTTCTAGGGTGACGAGAATGGGTCAACGATCGATACGTTGATTATGATACGTTGATTTAGGAAAAAGTTTGCAGATATAGTTACAGTTTATAGCAAAGCAGCATTTATTGGAACGAAATTGTAGTTAGCGCTCTATTAAATGAAATTCTGTAAATCCAATCTATCTGAATGTGAAATCCTGTTTATTTCCCAATAGGTTTGGATAAATGGAGTTGCGCTGTATTTAGTTCACAATCCTTTGGCTTTTACGAAATGCTTTAATTCATTTTGGCATACTTTGTGCCCGATTTTGGTAATAATTAAATCAATACAAAAGTCAATATTGGCTGGGCTTTATACGAATTTTCTACATTCCGTTTTAAAACGCTTCGTTCCGTTTTGTACTTCGAAACAAATTGGAAACTCGATGGAATTAAACTCGGCGATAAAATCTCCAGTAAAGAAACATTTAGCAGTTTGAAAAATTCTGCAGATTTGCTCCAACTCCACAGAATGTGCTTATTGTTGCGTATTTTCTACTTTTAAACGTTGCGAATATTGGTCAGTTACGCTCTTCGTTGCGATTGGAAAAATTTATAATTCACAATGTATACTCTGTTTTATCCACGGAAGGAGGGGTAGAAAAATCGTTTCCAAATCAATTTCCAATTCACTTGGAAAAAATGTTTCAGATTTATTAAAGAGGGGAAGATAGAAGAATAAGTTTATTAATCATAAGTGCGTCGACAAAACTGGCGCGTTTAAGCGTTCGACATCTATTTCTATAATACGATATCTCTGCGATGCTATAATAACTTGTACTTATTAAAATGAAGCGAATATCGCTACTGGTCTGATTTATCGGTACTCTACGCGATATTTCACGAACTCACGTACCCTCGAAACAATAATATCAAAATTATCATATATTTTCGTTGACACGTATTTCCAGAGGAGCAACTGGTTCTATTCGTAGTTAATATAATTTCAAGGCAGTTCCTAAAAAGTTTAATTAAAGCGACCGGGATGAACAGGTTGGATCTGCATCCCGTTCGTAAAATATACTGGCTATCACTTCTATCTGCACATGTTCGCCACGAAGGCGGCGTGGCGCGTTCTTTATTCGTCTGAGCTCCACTTGGGATTCCTTGGGTGGAACGTTGGAACTTTCCTCTGGAATCTCATCCTCTGTTTGCTGGTAGGCCGAACGAAGATGTTCATGTCCCCTGTGCACAGAGAATTCTCATTACGAGGCGACTTTGCATTTAAATGAAAAAGTAGTTTTCGAGTGGGTGCATCCCCTTCTGCCGATAGAACGTATCTTGATCTCCGGTGCTCGAAGCACTTTAATTAAAATTACGAATTCCGTCGGTGAGTTTTCACGCTGTTTCTTCTAGATATTCCGCGCGTTCGACTAGGTTTATCGTTTCATTGAGTTCCTCCCGTCTAGAGCCCATTTTTCTCCGGCAAATTGAAAGAGAAGAAACTCCGCCGCGAGACTTCTTGTTCTAGAGAGGAATATCGTAAGGTAGCTTTACTGCAAATTGCACTGTAGACTTGTATAGGAAAACCTATAATTCTTTCTAGGTCGGAATGTACATGCCCGTTCATAAGTACGAGGAGACTTGGAGAAATGTAGGTAAACCTGACAAATCATTATGAAGTTATTGAAACGTCGAAGAATTATTATCGCTTCGCAAATGTATATTGCGATGGACATGGAAAGCTATCGTGAACTTATCGCAAACCTGACAAATCATTGGAAACTTATTAAAACGTTTAATGTTATATATATATTACAGTAATCTCATCAATTTGATATAATGAAATTCTTTTTTTTTTTTTTTGTCTATATCTATCAAGTTTCTCGATTACTATTTTAATCAATTTTGACACTTGTATTATTATTGCATTTGCTGTTATTCCGTTCAGCGTATACTGTACTATTTTGAACAGACTTCTTGAAGTTTCCTATCTGATTCACTTGACATTTTCTTACCAGACTTTAGCTTAGAAAACTGTGTAAGTCAACTTTTATCAGCTTACGCATATTAAGCGATGGTCTTGCACGAATACGAAATTCAGATCAGTCAGTCGTTTCCTTAACATTTTAGATTAAATATCACGTGTGATATGAAACGAGCAGGTGTTTTAGTACTTATCACCCGGGGTATATACTTGATGCGTGCAGCATAGTAAAACCGTAACAACGGCAACGTAAAATATTTTAGAGATCCTTAGAGAGGCGAATCTCGTTGACCAAAAACGTCGTTAAAGGGAACGGCCATGATTCTTATCCGGTAGCCGACATATAGGTCACGGTACTTAATTTACATAGTTTGGTATTCTGGAGAGTTCCGTGCGAACTTTGTTCGGATTTATGACGGTAATGAGATTTACATATTAAATTATCTGCGCGAGATAGTCATGCCCAGCAGTTCTCATACGTACAATAAGTTTCCACGCACCTAATTAAAAGCCAGTTCCATCTCTCTTCGTATTTGTTAAGCATACGCGTCACGTTGTTAAGCATCGAAGCGGGACGATAACCTACTGTCTATATATTATCATTATATATACGTAATATGTTCATAAGTATATATATACAGCTATATGCATATATATGCAATGGCTAATGAAATTATTTGGATATTTCTAGAAATATTCTATTTATATATCGTAGAAAACATTTTGAAATTTCGTTAACATTAACGAGACTCGACTATCGTAATTATGCTGATAGAATTTGGAACGTATCTGAAGATGTACGTAGAAGTTACAAGGTATTTATTGGAAGCAGAAACTTCGCAGAGATCACCAAAGTATTTGAACAGTCAAGTCCTTACTATATTAATTAGCCAAGGTATTTAATGAGACCATTGTTAGCACTAATGAGCATGTCTACGATTACTACGCTGTATATCTGTTTTTTTATTAATTACATGTCTGCGATAAATGTCATGTAATTTCTATATACATTTCCGGATTGGTTCCAAATTTTACCATTGTGCTCACACGATACTCGTAGCTCATTAACATTGGCAAAATTTCAATTTCAAGCTTCGTATAATGTACATAATATAATAATAAAAAAATTGCGTGGTAAGTGTCCGAATAACTACCGTTGTGAATTTGTAGCAACAGATCTTGAAGTATGGAAATTAACGATGAATTTGTAATTGGAAGCAACGCTCGTCAGATGATTATACAGAATAAAATCATTGCATAAAATCATTCACCTGTAATTTTATAATTAAGATAGATTTTTATCAAAAATAAAAGAACATCCGGATACTTTCCGAGTACCAGCGAGAACCTCGCTAATATGCTTCACGATGATGAAAAAAATGCCTACAACTAATCGAATTTCCATCGCTACGTTTATTAATTCAGGGAAGATTCTGACACGCGATCAACTAATGGCCATACCTTTGGCAGTGTTCGAGTTTAAAGCCTCGCAAACTTCGCTTCGCAGATCGCCCCTATTCCCTTCAGCTTCGGGTTCACTGAGCCTGACATTCTATCAGTTTCTATAGAAATCGAAGTAGCAGTTCGGGCACCGCTAAGTCCTTGCGTACATTCTCAATAAGACTGACAGGACTTACGTCTATCCTGTCCGTCTTTTGTGGAGATCAGCTTTTGATTTATATGTCCTGATATTTTGCCAAGTTCCATCTACGTCGAAAGGAGTTGCCAGATCTGTGAGAGTACAGCATACTCATGCAGAAAAAGTGGTTATGTGTGGTAAGTAAATTTGGTTTATTGAATATTACATGTAACTGACGAATAATAGCAAATACAGCGACTATACAATTTCTCGATCGTTGCGTTAGAAACTCGAACAACTTATATTGACAGCTTGCATTGACCACTTGATTCTCGTTGTTCGACAACTCAATCAGAATTTGCTGCGTTTCTCTGATCGTATTTCTTTAACGTTAAAAAATATCTCAAGCGCGAACTTTGGTATATTTACATGATTTCTCGTTTCAATTTCACGTTTGACATTTTCCTAAAACAATACTACCAAGTCCTTTTTCTTTGCTGAAATGAGAGCAAGATTGGAACATAAAAATTGGAGAACTGCAGTAAACTTGGCGTGTACAATATATTCTTGTCACGCGCAGCCAAGTTTCCATGTACATTCTCCGTGTCGATAAATTACTCAGTTCGCTGTATCACCTCACACGAATCTTTACGCAAATTCAGGGTCATTCGTGCGACCAAGTATGCTAATTTACGCGATTATCAATACAAGACCTTCGGTTTTCTCCATCTCCAGACATTATGCAAATTGCCGTGTCATCAAAGAGTACGAAGTTCGAAACGTGTTTACGAGTTGCATCGTAGATGACCCAAAGGGCTCGGGCCTAATCTCTGTGTTCGTTACATGGCTTCGATTATTGTTGAATTCCTCGTAGTAGAATTCTACTGCGACGTGTTCTTGAAGTCTAATTTCGTTCGCTCGATAAATTATGAAGCTGCTGAATAATATATTAAGTAAATATTAAATTTTAATCTAAGATAAGATAAGTCCACTATAGAACGTTCTTTAAGGCTTGCTTTATTGCTTAGATAAGGGGGTGCACGTAAAGTTGTCGATTATTTTCCCAAGATCCTCTTTGCCCACAGTTCTATATTCCAACAAATTTGCTGAAAAGATCTTCCTCTCCCGTTTATATCGCTATGAAACTATGGACTTTTATATAATTTTATATCTTCATTGGCATAACTAAAGAAATGCAACCTACGTAAAGATTTGTTTCACCCATTAGAGAAAATAACAGCTATAACCAGGGCATGCACCCTTATTTTCTCACGAAACTTATTTCTTATCAGGTCTACATTTCATTTTTACAGTATCAGATTTTCGTAGTCACGTGGAAGCACTACTAAACGATAGAAAGAACGTACCTGTTCGTACTAGGTTGAACGTACTAATTAATTCGTATGCAAATGCTATGATAAATACAACAGTGTTACACTTTTTGTAATCACTGTACATAAGTCTAGTACATTGTACACTTCGACGATTCAGTTGTAGTTTGGGGGATGCTTAGTACGTAGACATGGGATACCGTGGGCAGAGGTATTCTTGGAGAATCCAGGATGCCATAAAGAGGCACGACCTACATGGTAAAGCACATTTCCAACGACATCAAGGCGTGGTGAAGGCGCGTTTGTCGACACTGGATATCTTCTCCTGTAACCGGCAATTAAGTCTAATTTCCGTGAGACCGACCCAGAGGGCCCTTCTACGGCTAGCTCACGACACCGTGACTGGATTGCACCGTTTCGGACTCCTTCTCCTCGTCCTTTCTTCCTGCTCGCCTCTTATCTCTCTGCCTTTCGTCTTTCTCTCTCACTCTCTCTCTCTCTCTCTCTCTCTCTACTCTCCTGGGGCGTGGAACTGGAGAGTGTAACTTCTCACAATTACCATGATACACCCAGAGCTCGGTAATTCGATCAGAACTACGGGACAAGTTGCGCGCCACCACGGACCAGAAACTAGAGACTGCACCTGTGCAGTCGGCCCGGTCGAACTACTGATCTTTCCTACTCGGCAAGACGTAAAGAGATTTCTTGCTGTTTGCCAGCCGTCTCAGTGAAATTGTAGAGGGTAGCAGTTGCTGATGGTCTTGGAGTCTCGAGATTGCTTGTAGAATCGTAGCGTAACGAACAGGAAACAGGCGTTGGCGAGAAGTCGTGGATAGAAAACAACGACATAGAGTACATAGATCGAGCTACTGCTTCCAACTTTTAATGCAATTTTCATGTTGTCAATTTTTGTATGCCATGTACCGAGATACAGCGAGATTGTGAAATTCGGTAGAAGTTAAAGTAATTGTATCGTGAGTATCAGAACGCTAGGACCACTAGTAGAATCGTAGCGTAACGAACACGGAACAGGCCTTGATGAAGACGGGTCGTGGATAGAGAACAACGAAGATTACTTAGACCCAATTGCTATTTTTCGATTTTTACTGCAATTTTCACGCTATGAAAATTTTCTGACAGTGATCGTACGAGCATAAAACCGTGAAACATAATAATCGAACATTACAAGGGAACGGAAGGAAGAAAACACGACTAGATGACGACGAGTATCAAAGCGACGATTTCGAACAGAGTAATCGAGATCCTTCGAGTTTGAAAAGTTAATAAGGTCAGTCATGGCCAGAATTTGATTTTTAAATAAATATTGGACTAACGCAACGTTAGAAACTAAAGAGTTAACCATCGTTGACGAACAGTTGGCGTGGAATCGTCATGAAGGTGGCACGCTTACTACTCCCCTCGTCGTGATTTATAAATGAACGCCCACTGTGCTTATAACGTATTAAAAGAGACGTCGGGAGTTTCATCCCTGTCGATCAATTTCTGTGGTCCATACTCCCTGTGGTTAACGGAACCACCGCACCAGGGTAGATTATGAGCTGTCGCGTGCCATTAGACCGACCCTAGTGGGGATATGACACGAACATTTTCGAACACCCTCCATCGGCGACATTTGTCAGTTACAGCGCTCTCGGGGCACCGATCGTTCAGGCTTCTTATCGACTTTAGTAACACGTACTTGGTTTCTCTCGTTGCAGACAGCTTGATCCGATTTGCCTATCGATTTTCCAATTACGCCAGCTCTTCCCTATCAACGCAGTCTGTGCCCTCTTCCTTCGTCTTTTCAACAGTCTTCGTGTGCAATATTGTAAATTGGAAAACTCATGGACCAAACACCACCCTCGTGTTTGGCTTCGTGCAACACGCTTTTGTGTTTGTGCCGGTTATGAGATTGGCCCGAATTGCCTTCGATTTTCTATTTCTTCATCTTCGACGGTACGATCGCTCGGAGCGACCAATTTTCGAGATTCGATTCGTCGAGAGAGGGTGGAACCAAGCGGCTCAAGGTAAGGAATGAACAACAAAGGTTAAGACCTCGGTGGCTGGACCACGGGTCAGAAAGACAACAGGATGGATCCGTTATCTGCTTTTCTTTGGGAAACTCGCTTTACCAGAGAAATGCATTGACGAAAAGAAGCGGTGGAGGAGGATCAATCTCGGGTCGTAAATACGCTGAAGAAGGGTCGACGCGGATGAAGATGGAATTTTCCAAAACTCTAGGATCTGTGAATCTCGTTACTTAAGCTGATCTTAACGAAAGCCTGATATCCTTGGCTAGTCGTTTAAATACAACGACTTGATATACTGTCTAGCGTGGAATACTAGCTGAATAGTATTGGAGAATATACGGGGTGGTCCACGAAATGCTCGTCATAAGACTTTAAGTTCGTTTTCATAGATCAACTTGTTAACCAGGCAAGTCGATTTAAGACGTTATTTGCGGTCCTAACTTTACGGCTACGACAATCTCTTTAGTTGTAGGTCTTCTACCTTTTGGATCGTGAATTTATTTATCTTTAGTTCTACGATTATTAGAAAATTAGAAATTGTTAGGAAATGACCCGGCCAAGTTAAAAAGCAACGTTTCGAACAAGAGTTCGTTGACCTCGAATAAGTGGACTACGAATGTTTATACGTAGGAATTTCAAACACGTAAAGATCTCCAAACTATTTGAAATATCACGATGACCAATTCGTAGTCTACCCGGTATACGAGCCGTAAATATCGCGAGTGGAAAGTAGATATTAAAGTAGGGTTGCTTCTAAGGCAGCAACGTTTCAGGCTAATGGTTTTAGTTTGGCGTGATTTGTGGATCATTTCCGGCAAATCGAGAACTTTCGCTTCTGGCTAGTCATCGATGAAACTGCCGGTTGATAGACGATCGCGTCAATGTTTTCTCCCCTCGTATGTTTAAACATTTCCTTTAAAGAAAGTTTTAGGTTATTAAATCGATCTCGGGCTGCTCGGTTCGAGGATAAGGAAGTTGGCCGGAACTCCTTGCAGGCGGCAGACGGTGCTCGTTCGATGAAAGGTATAAGAAGCTTTAGCCGAAGAGAAATTTCCGGCTTCGAACAACCGGAAACTTGGACGGACTTGATAAATTTGAAGGGGTCGCGGGCACGCAGCCCTCGTTACCGAAATTCCTCTTCGTCCAGGGTTAATGAGGAAGGTCAAAGATGGCTTTCATTTCCTCCGTGAAGCGAGATGTCGCTCGTTAATGCGCCAAGGCGAAACTTGTAAGCATATCTTCCCAGCACGACGTTATTGTCTCCTAAAAGGAACGATCAGTCAGCCTCCGAGCTATTCCTCGTTCGGAACTTTCTTTTCTCTTCTTTTTCTTTATTCACGGCCGCTCTCTCGCATTTGCTTACATTTTTCGTCCCCGAGATACGGCTGGCTTCTCGGCGTTGAACAAAAGTTTCGTCGACACCCTCGAGACGACTGCACGACTTTTCGGCTCTCGGGCAAAGAATGAGACACGGAGTTGGAGTCAACTTCGATTCCATTACTGCGACAAGTTTTGTGTCGCGTGTACAGAGCCCTTTGTACCGAGAATGTAAATATACCGAGCAAAAGTGTAAACAAATAGGCAAGCGGTGTAAACAAGCGAATAACAAACAAATAAGGAATGCAAACAATGACGGCGAACTTGTACAGTATCGTAGGTAAATAATAGCACATATTATTAAAGGTTAAGTTCATACGAAATTAATTTGGATGATTGGTCGAGCAGAATTTTGCATTCCATTAAAAATATAATAAATATATTTATAAAGAAGATTTTTATAGTTTCTTGATCAAAATGCCAGTCGAAAATTAACTTGCATGAAGCGAGAGATTCTGAGAACTTGAATTATAAAATGGGTGGAACAAAGACAAATGTAAAGAAGCAAAGGAAGAATGTGAACAGAAATGTTGCACATGTATTTGCAATGAGGATAATCAGGCGCGTTATCGTTCGTCTTAAGATAACCAGCACAAGGCAGCCCGTTTCGCAAATGAAAACGTTCCAGTCTACGACTCGAATTGCAAGCTCTAGGACGGTGATTATTCCCGCTTCATCTGATAAATGTTACTGCCATACTTGTTCCCCCAATGTGTTGTGTATAATCCAGTTTAATCTGGGATTAGACGCATAAGCTATGGCTTAATCCAATGCACCGAGAACGTGTTGGTCATTTGCATACGCAGCCTCGTATTTGGCTTAACAATTCGCGAAGATGTTTGCCGGACTCTCAGTTAACCATCCAATTCTCCTACGTGTCTCTTTAAGCAACGTCGTCAAGTTAATTATCAACTCGAAAGATGAAAAACGTACGATCTGAACGATCGATGTAGCTGCTAAATACGTAGCGGCACGAACAGGACACGAGGATCACTTTATGGTCGATGTAAGATCCATTTAACTTGCCTGAAAGCGTTATCGCAGTAACTCTGCAGGAACATTGTAACGGTTAACGAGGGAGACCAAAGCTTATGAACTGGATCATATAATTCGTAGTAGATTTACAGGAATATGTGAAACAGGAATATACATATTTGTTCGTTTATCATAGTTTTGTTAGATTATATTATAATTTCGGAAATTTCGTTACTTTGATAAATATTTTTGCGCCTGCAAATGCGTTGTTGCGTATCGCGTTAAATCTGACAATTTACTCTTTTACGTATAGTTTCAGTTCTCGTAACTTTCTTCAGTCGGAATTCCAGTTTGATATTGGTGCAGTTTTTGGGGAATAAATCGTCCTTTAAACGTATCCATTATGCAAAATTATTAAGCTCGAATTTTATGCTGAAAAAATTATCTTCTTTCCTGTCATGGATAATCCTCGAATAATTGTGACTCGTGTAAATTTTCTGGATATTATATTTATTTTATATTTATGCACTACGAAGAAATAATAACCGTTTCAGGCAATTGTTTCAGAAGATAGCACAATTTAAAAGGTTATAAAATTAGTAAATTGATAAATATACTTTGATGATTCTATGTATAGTTGATAAGGGAAAATGTTTCTTAATTCTAGCGGGCAAATGATCGTACGTTTTTCCGCTGCAGCTAGCTTTTCAATTCTTACAGAATTTAGTGTTATAATATTCAATTTACAGTACGAAAATAAACAAATGAATTGTTTTATATTCGATAAAGTAGGAACACTTGAAAATTGAAATTCCCATATGTTATGACACGATACTTTTATAAATTAATTTTGTACAACTCCGAAACACGCGTGCCGTAAAAATTGAAGTTCCATCGAACGATCTTGGCGAAAAACGCGTTGATTTAACGCAGAATGTGAAACATTCAGAGCATTTCAGGCGGTAGATGATGAAAAAATACAAAATAGATGAAGAGTAATGGTTGCGCGTTACAGACGGAAGCGTAACGAAGATAAAATCCTTACAAAGCATTGCTCCTTCGTACATTCCGAGCAAATATAAAATGATAGCAACAGCCACCGCGCGTCCTTGATAATTCCTCCAGCAACGTGCTTTGCTCCAGGGACAATTTTATATTTCGATAGCTATTAAAGCGTGACGCAAGATAATGAGCACGTGGGTGATAAAGTCGCCGGTGATTACGAACGATGAATCGCCTCCAGAGACTCGGAAGAAGGATATCAAGAATTAAGGGACAGAAGCTTTCCAAAGACCAAGAATAACAACTAGATTGCTTGGAGACCAGCTATGGCAGTTAACGCTTCAAACGAAACACTGAAATTATTTTTAATGTGCGGAGAAAGCTAAAAGTGTCTGTCCGGTCGAAAAATGTCTTATTCCCCTTAACACATCCATTGCGTGAGATTAAGATCCACAGCCTTGTTCATAAGTAACAGGGATGTTTCTAACGAAATAAGATAAACTTGATAAAGCGTTACGAAATTATAAAATAAAGTTTTTAAGGATTTTATTAGAACTGGTTTGGTATTTTGGATTGTAAAATAGAACGTCGTAATAAAAATTATACAAATTATTCAAATTATTCAGGAGACAATTAATTGATTAATGCACTTGATATGAAGATTTAGATGGTAGTTATTTTTGTTATTCTATGTTCATTATGAAGGCATCCAATGAATACAATTTTGCTGATACAGTTTGCTTCATAAACGAAAATGTTATAAATGCAGAACCTTAAGTACTCGCTTTTGTACAGATTTCCCATAATTGTTTCATTAACAATGAAATATTACTTACTTAATAATTACGTGTGTAACAATCAGATACTTCATAGCAGACTTGTAACTGTTTTAATATTTATGAACGCTGGTGTACTTTTGGATTATGCTTGCGCTACCGATTTGAATCTAGGACATGAACCAGAAAGCTCGAAATTGCGATAAAATATTTCACAGTAATTCGTATGAAACACACATTTTAAGTTTTACGATATGAAAGCATCTAGCGTATGAGAATTATTCGTTAGCGTTCAACATCGTAATTAATGAAAATCAGAATCGCGGTGAACGTGTTAAGAAACAAGACGACGAATCGTTCAGAAACTCGACTCAACGCGTTTTCTTCCAGCATAGCGGATTTTCAGTCGAACGTCGATATTTGTGACGTCCATTCAACGTTCGCCAAAAGTTCTTTCATGAATCTCGAATTTTATTCTGTGTACTTTGTAACGATAGAGTGTTCCAAGATATCCATTCGATGGGAATCGCAATTTGCCATTAAACTGGATATATTCCATGAAAATATCGTTCCTACGTCAGCTGTTGAGTGTCTGAATGTTTCAATACTCTCGGTTGAGAGATAGAAGGAGCGTGATGTCTTTCTGGGTCAGCTGGATGGGATGGTTTAAAAATCAGCGGAACTATTTCACGGCTGGCGGGGCCATTAGGTTGATAAACGTTTAATGAAGTTTTAGAGGTGATAGCCCAAGATTCGCGATGGAATTTTTAGTGGAAGCACTCGGTCCGTGGGAAGAACGTGACTTTCGCCCGTAGCGATTTATCTCGACGGTGAATTGTTATGAATACGCGCATGGAAACACCAGTCGTTCCCATCTTTTAAATTTACATCGTATTTCGTTGCCACATCTCTATGCATAATTTAACTGTTTCAACCGTGATTCGAGTTTCGCAGACCGATTGTGTAAATTGTTCTACGTAATTGCGCTGAATATCGACTGTATTCTTCCTTCTTTTATCGATGTTCGTATTTGCGAATACTTCAATACACGCATTTGGATCTGTTTGATAGAAATGGAAAAATGAAGAACTTTTTTAACGATGAGACCAGGATGAGACAAGAGATATCCAACTGAGTCTTGGTTTCGATTTCTCGATATTAGTAATAACGATTTTTAAACAATTTTTCCTCTTGTTATTCATTAACGAAGTAAGTGAACATTTCGTTGGAAATCTCGCTGCACGATACGTGTTTTACATCCGTGTAATCACACATAATTGATAACGATCCTCAAAGAATCCTTCTTCTCTTTATACATCGACGAAATGAATAAAAATCGATTTCTTTGGCAAGCTCGCTTCATACGTGTTTTACATCCGCGTGATCACGCGTACAATCACCAATGATTCTCTATATATTCTCGCTATTCGTCAGGATTCTGGAACACCCTGGGGAAACGTCTTCGTACACATTCTCGTATTTAAGCTTGCCTCACATATTATTACGAGAGAAAATCCACGAAACTAGGCTTAACCTTACTCGGAAGAATACGAAACTCGTCGTTACATTTCCAATAGCAACAAATTTCTCGTTTTACACTTGCCAGTTTATATAGTCCTTTACGATATCTATTCGCCCGAACCTTCTTTACGTTCGGTCACACATTTTCACAGAAGTCTCGTTGAACGTGTGAAAGTGCGGCACTTTCGGGATCGGTCTTCAGACGATGTTTCCCGATAAAGTTGCTTCGCAAATTTTACCGCTTCCCAAGTTTCCGCGAAGATAGCTCCGCTTATATAGAGACAATATAGAGGCGGTAAAATTGAAGACCTCTCTATACGTGGTAGCATCCACGTCGATAAGCTGAAGTAGCCGCGGGCTGAGTTCCGTAAGCCGATCAAACTGGAGTGAGTTTATATCGACGGCGAAGTGTTCGGGTTACTCGGGCTATCTTCCTTCAATCTCACTCTGATAACTTGTTAGCGGTGTTAACTGCTTCGTAAAATTGCTATGGGAAAGTACTTGCAGGCTACCGAAGCCCCGAAGATGTTAATGTCTACCGGTGTGTTGTCTCTTCTAACACGATCTAATCGATATCGGTCATCGATCTGTTTGCCTTCGAAATCTAGTTGTTATTCGCGATTCGTTTGGTCTTTCCGAACGTGCATCCCCTTTGCATGTATGTAGTTTTTCTTTAGATAAGAACGTAAAATCTGTATAGGACCGTATATACATATGTACTTAACGCGTTCGTGAAATATACTTTGTGCTCATACGTTTGGAAGAGCGATACGTGTACCTTACCAAGTGGAACTGTTCGAAGCTCGTGGGAAAAGCGAAAAGGAAAGGAACAATCTTCATGTTGTTCGTGTAAATAGGAATAAAAATTAAAATCAAGATAGCAGAAATAATTTCGTAATTATTTGATGGTTTCAAGTAAATTTTACAATTAATTAAAAGTACTTGTTATAAGAATGATAAATAATTATATAGTGTATGTGTGTTTGTGTGTGTGGGAGAGAGGGTACGCATGAAAATTGTCAGAAACTCATCGGGTGACTCGATAGAATTCAAAAGTTACCGCTATTATTCATGATTAGTCTGGTTTTATTAAACGTGTCTCTTCGTACATAACTTTTTTCATCATATTAGTAGTAAAAATATTAAAATATAAATTTCTGTTTGTTACAGGTACAGTGCAGTTATCACGATATTTTGCAACGGTGAGTCACCAAACGATACAAAGTATGTTGTATAACTTTCCAAGCAACTAATTTCTAGTTTCAAAGGTTTGCAAGAAAAATCACTAAATATAAAAGTCAATCCGATGATTTAGCCGCTATATGTTGGACGTATTTTTACGAAATAAAATGAAAAAAGAAAGCAACGTTTACAAAGTATTACTCGATCTCTTGCAACAGTGAAATTTGTTTCACCAGTCCTGGAGCTTTTTAGAGAAATTTTATTATTTCAGTAGAAAGGACGGTAATATTTTTTTTATTTTCGTTCGAAGAGTTTTGTTGGAACAATGCACGACCATTGTCCGGGCGTTATCGTTAATTTACGAGCTCTGGAATCGAATTCTGTCGTTCGCATGGTTTTCGATGTTGTTACACGCCCGATCCTATGGAATATTTACGATACTCGTAGATGTTGTGCGAAACGAGTTTTGAAATTTTTGTGGCCTGCACCAGACAAAATCGAAACCTTCCACGGCTTGGAAAATCCGGAAAATTCTCACTAAAACACGGTCAATTTGGTGCGAGGCAAGCTGTGCGTCCAAAAACTCAGCTGCTACTCGAAAAAGTAATGAGTTCGTTCCCTAACGAGCTCGTATCATACACGTTGGAACGGAATATCAGTTGGCCACGTCGCATCGACGCGACAGCACACGTTATTTCTCCTTCGTTAACTCTTTCTAAAAACAACTTTCACTGTGTAGCAAGACAAATTTTCTTAAAACTATTGTTTTATGTGTTCTCATTTATCTATGTTTACAGTGTCGATTTCATAGTAGATCGTATAATCGATATTAAAACAGCTAATACATAATTGTTCGACATAGCAATTATAAGTTTCAATAGTTTATGTTTGTCGATCGTACGATGTACGGATTTAACAGTGAAAGGGTTAATGCATTCACCGCCACTGAGCTTTCTGTTTACGCCACGCCTACACCAACACGCGATAAATATTCTAATGTATACCACGTAATTACTTACACATTGCCGAGATCGTTATTATTTTTTAATGATACTGAGAAAGCGTAATAAACAAGTTGCATCGGTAGACGATGTAACGCTTTTATTTGTGAATATTAAGAAAATATTATTAACATCGGCGTGTCGCGATAAACCGTATTAAATTATGGCAAATAAGTGGTAAATTGCGCAATGTCCACGGAACGTGTTTATCTCTTTTGCAGGAGTTTTGCAAATTCTCCACCAAATTCTTGCACACACTCTTCCTAACGTCTTTTGCATAGTCGTCTGGTTTATCGTGCGTTCCTATTTTTTGCTTTGTATTTTGTATTTGCTTGTAAAAAGTGGCGACATAAGAGGCGCGGGTGCAAGCTCTATGAAAATACGCTCGCCGATGAGTGTGTTAACGCGCGCGCGACTTTATACGACCACGATACGCGACTGATAATGAATGAAAAAATTATGTAACGCGCTCGCGAGGCAATATGGTGTTGTGGGAGGGAAGAAACGATGTGTAGATTACCGAAGAATGTCTTTTTGCCTAGCTAAGATAAATGAACTGTCTCCTTTCTACGGGGCAAAGTCACGAATCTATGAAAAATGATACCTCTTGCCGGCTGCCTTAAATGAATTAGGTTCGTACGTGGAGAATCCACGCGTGTACGCGGACGATGAATTGCGAAAATCGCGATCAAACATCCCCACGTAATTTGTAACGTTACGAACTCTACGATGCGACGTCCAGTGGCAATTAATTGATCGAATTTATGTCGTCAATAATCAGCCGGTCGAACCTATCGGGATTAAAAAAATGTTAATTCGACATAACAAACTCGTTAATCATTGCCCGGTTGACGGTTATCGTATAAACTGGGTCAAATTAGGATTTACTTCGTTTTGCTTATTTTCCGCGGTATGATTCTCTGTAATCTACATTAATTGATGTTTATAGAAGTTTGACGAGAAAATCGATGATTTGATCCTTCTTGTATTATTGGATCAATGGCGTAACAATTTTATAAGCCAATCATTAAACGGGCAAAGTTTTATAAACAAGTTTCAGAAAATACTTGTCGTCTGATTATTCTGTTTGACTTTAGAGTATATAAGAAACTTATAAAAGTCTATAATCTATAATACGTAACTTGAAAATTCATTAATATCATTACTTGGCAAACTAGTATGCAAAAGAGACTTAATCGCGTTTAGTTAGCTGTGTTGTTCCATAAGTTTGAACAAAATTTTATTGACGCGATTGTATTCTATATTCAATGTTATTCAAATATATTCTAAACACCTTTTTGTTGATAAAATAAAAGAGCCAGGTTGGAAAAGAAAAATTCGACGATCACGACAGGTTTAATTGTTCTCAAGGAGAAGTCAATTTCTTTCGCACGCGATCGTACTATAATCGTCGCTTTTCTTTCACATATTTTGTGACCATTAGTTTATATTTAGGGAGCACGTTGGCAGTCACGAGACGTCAGAATTACGCGCGAATGAAAATCACGAAATTCCCTTCTGCGAAAAATGGATATTCTCTTACTACCACAGATTGTCGAACGTGTTTCATTAAGTTTGAGGATCGTTGTGTTCCTCGTCACTCAGATTAACCCACAATGAGTGTCAAAGAGGAGTCTTCGACGGTTTTCTATTTATTAAAAATACATAGTTAAAATTCTGTGATAACAAAACCCTAAAAGAAACCTGAAAAAGCTACGAATTATGATAATTATTTGCATACTTCTATACTATCAAATTATTCTTACGTCCTACGAGAGTTTCTATTTTAGTAAAATTAATATTTAATAGGATATCCTTTCTGTCAGATAACTTCGATATCCTGCATCGTTTAGAAAGGTAAAATCGTATAAATAATTGGGTCTGTCGTGATTGTTTTATCAAAATTAAATCGACCAACGCCAGACGAGAAGCAACACTTATAAATAGCAATTTAGGGCAATCTCAGTTACTGAATTCTTAACCTGTACTGTTTATAATTAATTCGAAGAGACTCGGAGAAAACTGGGGAAACTGGGATGTCGATATTCATTAATCGGTGCTCAGGTCCAATCGATATCGATGGCTCGTTGCACCCATCGAGTCACGGTTTAACTTTTTAACTTCTCCGAAGAAACGTGGACGTGCGCGAGACGTCACCGACACAACCAGAAACTTTCTTCCCGGTTAAAGTCATCTTCCATTCTCTTCTTTCTTTTCTCTTCATCTTTCCTCTTCCCCTCCCCTCTTTTTTTTATTAATTCGGGGCTCGAGCCCGAAACGATTAAAAAGTAATCCCGTATTCTACGAGTTCATCTTAGTTTTTCTTATCGTCGAACTTTCTCGGACGACGTTTGTCAAAGCAAAGGAGCGCCGCGATTCGGTCGATAAGAGGCTCGCAAACTCGACTAGATAGGGAAGGGGAGGAGGGAAAAATTTCGAGCTCATTACAGAAACTTCAAGTTTCTTCGTTTTCTGGGGCCGAACTTCTTAAGATACTGCTCTGCTCTCTTCCTCTTTGTGAACGGCAGCCACTTAAGCATTTATGTAAATTCTTTCCCCTATAGTTGGCTCTTTGATCCATTTCGTTCTCTCTCATCTGTCTGAAAAGGTGACCCAGATATTCTTCAAATCCCGCGACACTTTTGCCGATTAATTTTTTCCATGGTGCAAGTGGTCTCTCCTCCTCTATGGAGCAAAATGGAGCTGAAAGGAATTTTTCGAGTAACCGATGCGTGCAATCGTATCCTCATCGGCAAAGTGCATTCGTCGGAAACGTTCGGCGAAATTCGAAAGGCAGAGGCCAACTGGCTTTTCGTTCTTCGTCGAGTTTTTAAGGTGGAACCATGTCCGGCTAGTTATTTCGTCTTCCATTTTCTCTAATGGCCCGAAACTCGTTACTCATTGTCAGCGGCTGAAGTGGGTAAAGAGACCGCGGAAACTTTTCAAGAGCTGACCATCGGTGTTCCTTTAATTACACCGAGTTTCGAGCACGCTCCTCGTGCTCCATCGTTCCCAACGATCCGAAATTTTGATCACCTTTCAAACGTACGCCACGCTGTCCACCACTAATTTTCCGATCTGCCCACCGACGATTCTTCTCCGTGAATTCCATCGTTTCGGCCAACTTGCAGCCTCGGTTAAAGATCAACCAAGTTTCGCAACCATCGAGCCTGGCAATTATTTCCCGGAAAATTCCTGGCGTGTTTGCCCAGCAATCGCGTTCTCCTCAACATCGTCGCGGAGCATTTCGCGTACATTGGCTGGCTTATTAAGTTTACGCCGGGTACATCGGATTCAGCATGTTCGACCAAACTTCTTTTCACCTCGAAATCTACACATCTTTTTTACGTTCGAGTGTTGGCCGCTATAACAATCTGTCACGGAGCAGTAGCGTAATTAACAGTTGTTTGTAGCAATAAACTAGTATTAATATAATAATATAACGAACTAGCATAATATTAATAATATAATAAACTAGTATTAACACAGTAAAAGAGGAGGGAAAGATTGCACAATCCTCCTGGTTCCATGAAATCTACAGATTTAATCCAATGGTACGACCAAGCGAATACTCGTTTTTCCCCGACGTTGGTAAAATTTAGCAAATCGAAACTGCAGACGTGCATTCTATCGCCGAATTTTTACTAAGGCGGAGCAAGACTTGGTCCGAACGCACCGTAAAGATTTATCGAAGCGTTTTTGAAGTACATATTACGGAGAATCCGAGAACTTGGCTTATCAATATGGATGTGTTCAACTTCTTGCATAATGGAGAAACCATCCAACGTCTCTCTCGATTTGAACGATCATTAGAGTAGCAGACGTCCGAGAAGAGAGTCGATTAACTGGAATCTCAAGAGTCGACAAACTAATTGAAAGAATCCTTTCCGTTAGCCCTCTCCTGTCTTCTTCTTACGATTTTCCTTTTTCCTCTCTGTCGCTCGAAGTCATTCTTCCTTATCGTTTTCGTTTTCTACGGGAAGGTATCATCGATTTTTCCTCGTTGCTCGATCGAAACCAAATAATCCCTGTGAATTATCTTTGCTGTTTCGAATGTTAAAGACGGGAAAAGTTTCTCTGCCAATGTTGCTTCCAAGTAATTGTTTTACAAGATTTTCGACAGCCACTCCGACGGATCAATGATCTCCCTTGCGATGTGCTGCTTTTTCGTGCCGAATGCACTGCAGCACTAAGCTGATTGTTCTCGTCGTTGTGTCAGACACGTGTCAAACGGCTGAAACTGAACGATTTGTACGGTTTTTCATTCGGGGCGTTTAACGGAGTGCGAAGGTCGCGTTTCGTTTAACAGAAACACCCACGACCATAAGTATTAAAAGACTGAAAACAAAGCGTGAAATACTATTAGGAAATTAGTACAAGTTTTGAGAATCTTTATTTCGTTTCGATTAGATGCAACGTTGATTAATAGACACCAAGTACATGCTGGACAATTTTTTACATCTTTGTTGCTGTACGATTATTAAAAGGCAACGTTATTTTAACGAGCAGTAACGAAAGAACCGAGACATTTCCGATCGTAATTAGCTGAGTCAACTGCATCTAAGTTCGTAGTTAGCACAAACAGCATGGTGCAGAAAATTCAGGCGAAGAAACTAAATCCTGTTATAACCTCCGTAACAGCACAAGCTCATGGAAGACCGAGTGGAATTAAGCTAATCATTATTGGCCGGCAAATATTTGGCAAACTGTCCATCTCGCTTCTATCCAGCATCTCTAATTTGCCGTCTACTCGAGCTTCTGTAATTGGGGTATAGTCTGACTAATTAGTAGCCAAGAGATGCTACCTGTGATCACTATTCTGCTGATCTTTCTCTCTCTCTCCCTTTCTCTCTCTCTTTCTCTCTCTCTCTTCGAACGAATCGCAAATATTATTTTAGAAACATCTTTTTCCATTGTTTGTCTGCCTTCAAGATGGATGTTGCCGTTTCTCAGGAATCGTTTTCGTGTACGAAGCCACGAATCGTAGTTACATTGTGTGCAAACGTGTGCGTTTCGAGAAACACAAAGCCACTTCTGAAAACTGTTCAAACATCGCACTTTACTTGGTCTGGGAAAACTCGGTTTTATTCTGATTTCTTTACATGCGTGTAGCTGGATCCCGATCACAGTCGCAACTTTATATTCTGCATAAATTCTTCGTCATCGTTTCCTCTTCCTTTTTTCCAAACTGTTTTGCTTTGTAACCTGTTTTCGTATCGGTGGGTAGAAAACAAACGCTCGGAGCAGGCGCGAACTTCTGCGCGATTTCAAAGAGCAGATTTCCAAATTGTGCGAGACCAAAGAACGTTGTTATATGTTTCTGAATTTCATAGTAGTAGATTACTTACTTATAAGTATAAAACGCGAATATGTATGTCTACAAATCGTTTAACAATTTGTACTAGAGATAGAAATATGCAAAGCTAAACAGCTAGAATGGAAAATAGAGGCAGACTACATATCATGTGTTTTCAGCGAGCACTCAAACATTTGACTTCGCTGTCTTCTCCATATCATTTTCACTGAATCGTATTTTTTAATATTAAAAAATATCTCAAGTTTGAGGAAAATACGAAGGAATCCTTATCAGTATGCGTGACTCTCCGTTTCAATTTTATATAATATAATACTATTACTATATTAGTATATTACTTGAAACGTTAAAAGCCCTTTTATGAGTTGAGCAAAATAGCAGTAATATCTCCTTTCATGAATATAAATATTCAGAAAGTGCAGCGCGGTACTACTTGTCTATATATTCGTGAAACATCAAAAGTCTTTTCGCTAGTTGTTCGAAACAGTAACATCTCTTCTTAAGAATATAAAAATTCAAAAACTATAAAAAGGTTAATGATTCCAGGCAGCTCGATGAACCCTCTTTGCGTTGTTTTAAATATCTATTTATTTCTATCTCTATACTGCCGATAATAACCAAAAAGAATAATCCTATACATTTTCTTTGCCTCCGTGTTCATTTCGGTCTCCATTAAAGAACCAGAGGGATACTTTGGAACGAGTCGTCGTCGAGAACGTCAGGTGTTCCCACCATAAAGCGGCTTATCGGCTTGTTATTTATGCACAACCGTCCTTCTCACTGAAATCATTCATTTATTGTAACCGTGTACACGCGCAGGAATATCGCTTCGTTACTCATCCTGTTCGAAACGTCGCGTTCTGCTTACATCCCACGCGACAAAAGAAACGAGGAGGATCGCTTCCCCGCGTCGTCAGCCTGCTAAAACCGACGTAAACATCCATCGACGTTTTTCCTCGTTTCCGCGTCGCATCCGTTTCCCGTTGCTTCTCTATCTTCTCTGCCGTACCCTGGTCACCCATTCCCTGTCTCTGGTATTTTTGTTGCCGTAAATTGCGAGTGTCTGGCGCGATGTTTGCTCCAGCATAAAGTGATATTTATGTATATATCCGTCCTATCCGGCGTCGCTTCCGGTTCCTGTTGTAGACGCGATTATGGCGTGGTGTTAAGACGACCAACGGTCGGCTAAAGAAATTAAAAGCAGCTGGACGCTGCAGCATTTAGGCTGCATTGTCCTACGTCGTAAACGAGCACGTGAGTGTATTGCGCTCTGGCGCTCAATGCGTTCGCATTGTCGTATTCAGCTTTGTTCGAGAACGTCGTGCTCACGGACAGTGTCGTTTCTGCACATGGTTAAAACTCGCGTTAACGTGCTGCTGGAAACTCGAGGCCCAGGACAAACCTGTCGCGACGAACGACGCGGAGGTTCATGAAACTTATTGAGATATGTGTAATTTTGTGTGCCACACTGGATTAGCCGCGTAGTAGTGACACACATATTATATGAGTATGTGCGTGCGCAACGTCTGGTAAAACAGAAGAATGCAACTGTTCCGTACGCATGGTGGAAAAGAAGATGCTGAGACAAAAGGAGTGCTGAGACGCGTGCAATCTACGTATCTACGAATATCGTGTTAATCATATATTAGATAAATATGAAACTATTTTAATATCATTTCTACGTGTAATGTGAGTGTTTCCATAAATTTATTTCAGTGACTAAGATCCACAATTCTCAAGAAAACTATTAGGTTGTCCGAAAAGTTTCTTTCCTTTTATGAGGAAATAACACACAACGTATTTGTTTTATATTATTTTGTCGTATTACGTACGATCCATTTTGTTCTGTTGAGATAGACACCGTGACATTTCACAGACTTGGTTTCACGTTTCTGTGGAGGTGCATTGTTGTAAAAAACGTTTTCGAAAGAAAGACACTTTCCAGACAACCTAATACTGCTCGTTCTGTTTATGAGTAGGAGGTGATGTGTATGGGGAACGCGATAATTGGTTTAGATTGGCAAGGAAAGGATTAGAAAGAGAAATTTGGATTAGAAAGAAGTGAAAGGATTTGACAGTGAAAGTTACTGATTCAGGATAGTAAAAATTTCCAGGGAGGATGAATAAACAATTATTCGTCGGACGTGATGATATCTTGACAAATTCATTGTTGAAATTTGTGTACATATCAAAGTATATTAGGGTAAAATAGTAGGTATAATGAGGTATATTAAGTAGGAAACTGGGTGAAAAAAACTAGCAACACGAATGCCAAGATTGATTAAAGGATAAACGATAAGTGTCTTTATTTTTAGTGTCAAATTTTAATGTATAGTGTCCTCTTTACAAAATCAGCTGAACAAATATCTATTGTTAATTGCTATTCTTAACAAATTAATAAAAGGACGGTTCTTCTTATAGAATAAAAAGAAATTTGATCTTAAAGAGACTAAACGTTTTAGTAATTTTGTAATTTCCCAGGTTTATTTCAATTCCTTTACGTTCGTAATGCTTAAAAGGATAACTGTCCTAACCAATCGTCGTTTTCCGGTCTTGAAATTTTAGAATTCGGTCTGTTTGCTTTTCGAATAATTTATCAGTTGCTCCGAGGCAAAGGGATAGTGTCAATGTAATAAATTTTATACAACTACGGTGCACTTTGTTGCAGGGGAAAGAGTTCCCGCGTTCGATTGAAATGAAACATTTTTCGACCTGACTTCTCTCGTGACGACCCGTAGCCCGAAATAAATTCGAAAGAGGAAATCGATGGTCGAAACGGAGAGCGCGCTGTGGCCGCAGTAAATGTTGACCCTATGCCTCAACTTTTCTAATAATACTGCGTTTCATCAAGTTTTCCCACCTATTTTCTCTCTCTCTCTCTTTACCATTTTTCCGAGCCAAATAACTTTCGATATTATTTTCGTTGAACTAATTTCGATGAGCTTCGCGATAGTTTGAAATGAGTCAGAGTTCTCATTACACAGTGAGCTAATGCACAGAGTAATGGTAGCGATTAACAACTAACTACGGTTTTAAATCCTTATTTTATTAGATTACTAACTTTCCTTGGGCATAGGAATGCATAAATTTTGATATTCGACCATTTTATTAAGCTGTTAAGCGCGTCGTCTTGTTAATATATAATTTCAATGCGTCTGTTATATTTCTAAGGAAAGGAAAATTTTATTCTGTTTTGTGAGTTTTTAAACATTGTCCAATATTTGTTTAAATGGATGGTCAGTTTTTGAAAACCAGTTAATAGAAAAATTGAATTCTCCTTTTAATTCAAACTGCCCAGATGAGGGAAAAATTAAATTATTTCGGAAAATATCACAGGAAAATGTCAGCGTATCTGGGTTACCATTTAACTGCAAAATTAAAATTTAATAAATGCTTCACAATTCCAACTATGCTGATTTTAATCATTGCAAACATAGGTATCATATAATTAATTTTTAACAGAAATAAAATGAAACGTAAAACGATCGTTAAGTTCTAAATAAAAGAATTGTTATATTCAAGAATTTCCAGCGCCAAGTATACTTATCTTTCCCAGTTAATAGATTAATTATTCGCGACCCAGTAATAAAGAAGAGTAGAGCGTCAGGAATCTCGGACAAGCGATCTCAGCATCTAAGCAAATTAATGCGAGCTTAACAAAAATAGGGAACAAGCCAAAGAGAGCACTCTAATGATAAACAAAAAGCAAAATTTTATTATAACACCGGAAGAGCTACCAGCAATGGAAACAGGAGACAGTATCATAAAAAGTATACGAAATCTGTGAAAACGTAACTTTAGACGAGATGGAGTTGAACTACAAAGTTGACAATGTGAAACGCGATACATACGAACTGTGCGCGACTAACTGGATGCTTTTTAGGAGGTCACTATGTCATGGAAGCAACCATACTCGCAAGTTTCCTCGTCATTGTCAATTTTTATCTTCCGTTGAAATAACTTTTGATCTTTATGACGCTTGCTCGTCGCCGCAACGCTTCCTCATCGCCGCAACGCTTGCCTCGCTTGATTTGTCTCTATCAATCGCGCAAATAATTGCGATGCCACTCGTTAATTCTGCACGAGTGTTATTCGAGTATTCGACTGAAAATAAAGGATGCATTACGATCCGTATCGTAAACCCGATAAACTCTAGCGTGTCGAGATACTCGCAACAGTAGCCGGACGTTTATCAGAGTGACGGGGTCTGGTACAATACTCTTGTGTACATATAAATTAGCTCCATGTAAATTCGCTCGAGCGGCTTTTCATCGAGGGCGACAGTTATTTATCGGAGACACCTATGCTGCACTCTCTGGCCACCGAATTAGAACTACACGCAGAAACGTTACTTGTCTAATGTAAGAAGAAGAACGAGTATACGCATCGATTACGTCAGACGAATAGCAAATTGTTCTTGGTTGTTCGCGTTATTACTAAGCATCTTGACGATTATGTGTCTGTAGCAATTATTTATTCAATTTATTGCTAATACATCGTATCAAAGAGAATCCAAGTTAATTCGCCTGCTAACTCATCGTCGACTATACTATTCGATTAGTAAAATGATGAGAACACAGAATATATGACACGGTAGTGCGTATGAAGCAAATTGGAAAGAATGCGAGCTGTAATAAAAGAAAAAAGGAGGCAAAGTATTTAAACGCTTATCCTGTGAAATTTTTATGAATATGTTGCATGTTTTTTTATTATTATTTAATTTGTACTTTACAATTTGTCCAGCCGCGCATTTGATAAATTTTTCTAGCTTAATTGCTAAATAACACGTGGATGGCACCATCACAGCACAGAGGGATACCATCTTCGAGTTTGACTATTTTATTTCTTTAGTGAGGTCAGTGGCGTGTGTTGCATGTGTAACTTTTTAAAATTCCATTACTACTGTAACTCTAAGGGATCACTGTCGTTATCATATTGCTGACATTCGCAACCAACTTGAAATACTAATTCAATGATCAGGGCGGCCGAAGCATCCAACACACGTACTGTTATTCGTGCGTTTCAGTTTCATAGATGCTCGGTGTCCTTTATGCCAGACGAATTGCAGGCCTTGCAAGTACGTATCCGCTTTTACGACACGCCGCGACTGCGTGGAAACGCAATTTTCCTGAAACTTCCTCCACCTCGATTGATGTAGACGCGTGAAACCCAGAGTTGTTTGTTTTCGGTCAGAATATGGCAGAGGAGAGCGAGAGCTGGCGGTTTCTATGTGTTTATACGCTTGGAACACGAGCGGTGGAGCGGGTTATCCTCGAAGAAGGTCCTCGGGTTGCAGTCTCCTGTCTCTCCCGGCGCTTCTCGGTTTTAGATTACAGTCTTGAGCAAGCGTCTCGTTTCTCGCTCGCAGCAGGAACAACCGGCGTATCTCGTGTTGCCTCCCCGAACGGAACCGCCATTTGCCGAATTATAAACAATACGTTGCAAGCTGCGTTTGACGGCCGACAGACAAATAGCTGTGCCGCAGCATGTGGGCCCTGGAATTAGAAATGAAAGGCAGAATGAGCGAAACGTGCAGGCGCCTGCACCGCGTTCACGGCGGACTCGACCATGGAGATGAAGTTTCTAATTACGGAATTACAGACTATATGACCACAGACCTTCCGAGGAGACTTATTACCTTGGAAAATTATTATGAAACGAGTATATTTCGAGTTGCACCTATAAAAGGGACGGCGTAGATCAAAAGGTACGCTGTGTTGAAAATTATTCGAAACGCAAATAGGAATCGGTGGTTTATTTTATGTGCATGTGCCAACTTTGGAAATTTGGCAATGCTCGTTGATAAAATTTCACTGTGGCTAAATATTTTAAATTGCTGTTCTACACTGACTTAATCCTTAAAATCCTTCAAATTTAATGGTCAATTACGAAAATCATATGACTTCATATAAAATCATATTTCTTGCTATTTCGTTCCACGCATGTTGTAGACGATTTTATAAATCAGATGCAGATTTTGAGTAGATTTCTGAGAGTACTCTGCCTAATTCAATTTTTTCGTCAGGATTTACTTCCAAAATCTATCCAAGCGTCAATACACGATTATTACAATTTACTATATTACTGTCATTCTCTCAAATAGATCTAAAAATATCTTTTTTTTTTTACACATATCAAATTGCTGATTGATCGATCGTTTTTTTCGATACCTCGGATTACTTTTCGCGTTTCATATGAAACCAGCCGGTGTCCTAATATTTACGAACGGAGATGTATATCGAGTTGTTGCAGTTTCGTTATTTTATGTAGGTTAACAGGGAGTTTGGAGAAGGAATGGCCGGAAATGGCCAGTTTTTCAGCGAGTCAGCCTAGCACTGTTTACGTCGGGAAACTCGAAAAGCTCTGGCGAGCGGGGAGGCTTCGATGGGGGAAGAGGATTTAAAGGATCGCGGCTGGGAGGGTCGTGCAAAGGATTCGCGCGCTCGATTGAACTCACAGTAGTCTCTTCATCTTTTCGTACACGCCTGTCTATTTATCTACTTCTTGGCCTCCTTCTTTGCATTCGAAGACCTTGTTATTTCTTTGAAATGGCTTGATATATGGGACGACTTAATATCGCGCGTCAGTTCATTCAGAAACGAATGCCTCTTGTCTGACTAATGCTCGAGCTTTTCCCTTCGCGCGATGCGCGCACTTGCCATTGTTCAAAATATTTCCGTGTTGCCGTAACTTCATACCTTTCGAGCTCGAGAGATACGCTGCAGAGAAATTCGGGTATTCGTATTAACGTTCGCGCTGTTCTATCTCTTTCGTTTATCTCTTACGTCGCTTTTTCCTCGGCAAATTGTGTTCTCGTTGCCTCCGTAAGTTTCAAAGTTTCGCGAGGTTTGTTTATATTTCCCTTTCAACAGAATATTGTTGGTATTGGTATTTTAACAGAATATTGTAATTAATAGTAATAGTGTTAGTTCAATGCTATGGTATATCTAACGAGCGAATATTTGTTCTTGTTTCGCAGCTTTGTTAAAATTTTTCATTCGCTATCATGAAGTGTCTGTTCCTTTCTTTCTCTCTCTTTTTTTTTTTTTAAATAAAGAAGTTGATTTTAACGCAACGCTACTATATGTCCAATAAATAAGCGCTCTTGTCTCGTAGCTTTCATAGAATCTTCAATTTGCTACCTCGAAATGTCTGTCCCTTTTTTTTAAATAATAAAATTGCAATGTCTTCGTGAGGGATACATGTGTTACTTGTTAGACGTTTATTATTTTGCGATCGAAAAGACGTCAAACAATTGATCATTGATATGCAAACACGGTAGGCATATCTTCATTCTAATTCCTGGAACTAAGAATCGGACAAGGCTAGCGTTATAATGTACCTATAACAGTTCCGCTAGTAGTAAATGACAAAAGATAGGAAAAAGTAGAGCGAATAAAAGTTGCACATTTTCTAAAGAGCTAACGGAGGAAATTTTGTTAATTATTTATTTGATCTACAAAGTGTATCAGTCTCTGAAGTTTCTCTATAAGGTCTACGTATAAGTAGACATACGTTAAACTTCCAATTTCTTATACACCATGAAATTATCGTCATTAATAAAAATCGTTAATGTATTTCTTTCCTCTTTATAATTAACTTTTCAAACTTTCTACAAGAGATAACAACCAGCAACCGGGCGGTCGTGATTTTTTTTGCGTTTTCCCTATCTCCTCGACTTCTTCGTTCATTTCTTCTTGTAATACGGGGCAATGGAGTTCCGGCAAGCGACAGAACGTGTCCGCTGGAAAAGTAAGTTCGCCAGCGTCCGTTTGCCACTGTTCAGATAGCGGGAAATTGAATTTTCGTCCTTGACGCGCTAGCGCACGCGACAGAAGGTGGCTGTGCAGGTCCTCGAACGTTTCCGACCCTTATCGCAGAGATGGCTCTCGGTGTTCGTTTCGAATCCGACCGCGATCTCCATCGATGATCGAGATGAACGGATCCTTGATCTAAGATTTCCGTTTCCGGTTTGATTTCCGGCCGAGGACGCTCTGGATATTTGATTAGCGGATGCCGCGGTATTTTACACTTGAACGTCAAGCCACCGAGATCGATTCTCATTTTCCAAGCGTGTCGAAGCTTTCTACGTTTTCGATATTCAAATGAGACCGCAATGGAGTTTTCTTAATGCAGTGGAGGAAGATTGTCGACATCTTTCGCGAGTTTAAAATACGAACGTCCCGCGTATAATACGATACTTCCGCAACACGATTTCAACACGGCTACAGGATTGTGAAAATAACTTCTTTTGTAAATATATAAACATCTTTTAGTATGTAAATATGTATATGGTGGTTTTGACAAATGTTACGCTGTTTGGAAAATTCGTAGCGAAAGTTAAGAAAGATTTAACTAGAAGTAGACCGCTTGTCATGTGTAACTACGCAAGTCATCTTTCGGAAAAACTTTCATCCTTTTCGGTGGTGAACTTTTAGGTAGCTTTTACAGTCTTCTAGAGTGTTTCATTTCTTGGCTATGTCTTTTAAGCGAGCTCCGTAAAGTCCATGATGTATAAGAATGAAGCTAAATTAGATAGAGATGAACAGCTCAGATAACGTGCAGCATTTCTTCGATGTATAAGGCTTAACATTGTCTAACCGTAAAAAAGAAACTCCTCTTATTAACAAATTTTCCATGCTTCTCCTTAATGTGTTTTATTATACGCATTTAAAAGCGGTATTAGTTGGAACATTTCGTAATAAGGACACCGCGATCATTCCGAACAACGAACAAATTAGAAAATGAAATTGAATTAAAGGTTCAATGTTAGGATACTAACCCTTTCACTGTGAATTAAAACGATATGCTGCAGTGAGTGATTATATTTGAAAATATATATATAAAAAAAAGAATTTCATATAGATTTTGGATGTAATTATTCATCTATTGATTAATACGTACTCTCTACATGATAGATCGCAAAATAGTAAATACATAGTGATTCATCTATCGTCGTGACAGTTACAAATCTTAACAATATGTTGTTTTCGACGTGGTCGTATGACGCACGAGCTACGTGAAAGAGTTAATGACAGAAGAAGAGGCTTTCTCTCAAGTTCCAATCTTCCAATCTTCTCTTACGCTCAAAGGTGCTTTTAATTATTATTTAATTTATACTTTACAATTTATCCAGCTGGACATTTGGTAAATTTTTCTAACTTAATTGCTAAATAACATGTGGATGGCTACCCCTACCATTTTCCAGCTTGACTATTTTATTTCTTTAGTGAGATCAGTGGGGTGTTTTCTTTTTAGTCTTCTTTTTACGAGAGGATTTACGTTTGGATGTGCTGCCATTCTTCCATCGTATTTTTCTGCGAATCTGCCGATTTCTTCTTTGACCGTTGGTATTTTTAAGTCTTCGCGTATATCCTCGTTTCTGACATACCATGGGGCGTTCACTATTGTTCTCAGTATCTTCGATTGTAGCGACTGTAGTTTATTTATGTGGCTCATTGCTGCTGTCCCCCGTAGTGGTATTCCGTACGTCCAAATTGGTTTCATCATCGTTTTGTAGATTTTTAGTTTATTTTCTATGTCGAGTTTAGAGTTTCGACCAATTAGCCAGTACATCTGTCTTCTTTCTATCTGTATTTCATCTATAATTGATTTAATGAAGAGTCAAAGGTGAGCGCGCAATCGCGAAGCGAAGACGATCGCCTTTGCCGAGATAAAATATTTAGACTGCCTGGATTCATTTACGACAATTACGTTTCTTCGGAGCGACGCGTAACATTGCCATGCTACCGCAAATATGTCGATCTTCAGTAGCGGCAAAACTCGTGGCATGTCCCGTTAAATTCTCGGTCAAATTTCCGCGAACCTTCTATCCGTGTCGGTTAGCCGAGGTACGCGTCCCTCGACGTGGCAACCGCACTTTACTTAATGCAATTAATGACTCACTTAAACGTCTTGCTTCGTCGCAAGTCCGCCGTTTCCCTTTAAATTGTACATTCCGCCCTTCTCCGCCCTCGACCTCCGAATTTCCGTCTGAATCGATAAGTCCCGGCGGTCCTTTAGTTTCGTTGTTAACGAGAGCCTGCGGAGTAATTAGTGATTCATGAATTGCAAAACCGAGTGCTTGCCGCCTCGCACCTCTTCTTTCGTTCGTTCTGTTCCCCGCAGACGATTCGGCAATCGTGGAAATTGCGCAACGATGAAAAATAATGCGAACGATTATTCGATTCGATTAAAGCAAGCGCGGTCAAACCATATAGCGTTCCCTTGCATTTTCAAGGGAACTAGCATTTTCGAATCGAATCTGCTTAAGATGCAACGGTGGATTTGTATTAGGAATTCCGTTTTGGCGTGAAATTAATAGACATATACATTGTACGTACATACAGACGAGAATCACGAGTATATGTATACTGTACGTGAAATGAGGTTTGCATAGTATTGCTTTATCTACGGACTTACCTATACATTTGTTATTAATTTGTATTCATACGTACTTTGTATCTTCTCAATCAATCTTCGATTTATGCAGCACGCGTGTAAGAGTTTTTGAATAAATTTCGTTCAGGTGAGATGCGAATAAAACGCCTTTGACTATCAGTGTAGACAGCGCGAGGCAGAGATACGTAAAATTTATTTCTTCATTAGAAGACTTAGGGAAAATTAGATAAACTTGAAGAACCATTAGTAGAGAGGCGGATGTTCATGGAAATTTAAATTCTTATGAACGTATTCAGAGGAATAGAATCTAGGCAGTGGTTTGTTTCGGATATTTTATATATTTTTCCATGTCATATGCAGTGTGTGTTTCCATAAATGTATAGACACTGGTAGTCTAGTGATAACGCAGGCTAAAATTCGCGGTCAGAGTGCAACGTAACACAGACTTGCTACAATACAGTCGCTTGAGGACAAATTCTCTTAGTCTGTAGGTTGTCGGAGTCAGTTTCGTGAATCACGAACGCTGCTTGTTCGCTCGCGACGAATTTTCTTGCATCACTCCAGGAAAGGCGTCTTCGCGATATTGTCGCGACAAGAAGCTGCTTGTCAAGAACTTTGGCGAACTTCAAACAGTGGCAGAACTCCCTGGTGCCTACGCGTAATCCCTAATCCCGTTTTCTCGATGCTCCTCAATGTCATAAGCGCGATACTCTGTCGGTGAATCGTTTGACTCCTTAACTTGATTTCTGCAGCACTTACGTTGAACGTCTAATGATGAAGCTTGCGCATGTTTCGGCATTATGTATAACAGTTACATTATCCCTTATGACAATGATCAGAACGAAAACCTGTTCAAAGATCTTTGATCCTTTGATGTGCAACTTTCGTTATCTAAAATTACGCACAAATATACGTAGTTCGTGCAAATGGTATTTGTCGAAGATGAAACTTTGATGGAATATGGTTAAACAATTTATTAAGATAGACGCGTTAACTCGTCACTGGAATTGTTCATTTTTCTCGTTGGAATAATACTTACGAATCCTCTAATCGTTTTCACGTCCATTCATTCCTGTCACAGTTATTGCAATTCGGCGAAAGATAAGTATAGTACGTAGGTAATTTGATGATTCGATAACAGCGCAAGGAAATATACATGATCCAAAAAGATCTTGTCGACTATCACGCTTTATCTGTTTTGTTATTTCTCGTCCACGAGTACTTTACGATTCGTAATGATAGGATATACGACCTTAATGGCTAGCAATGGGGCAATTGTTCAAGGTGCTGGCATCCAATCGGTCGGAATATGGATTCGTCGACGCTATTAATCAAATAGCCGTTCACTATCAATCATTCAACAAAATCAATCTGAATCACGCAAACGCAAAATTATTGCCGCGCTTGCAGCAATGTCTTCATCTATATTGCTTGATTAAGACTCATCGATTAGTTCAGTATCGTCTGACACTTGGGTCCTCCATGCACATGACGTAGTGCGTTCTGATTGATCGTCACAGTTATATTAAATATAATAGAATAATCGACTATTAGGTTCGAATATATTCTGAAATATCCATTTCTAACGTGTCTTCTTTCATTTATTAACGCGTTCGCAGCAGAGACAATTTCCGTTAACTTTCTATTCACGCGGATCGTATTATTAGGTCGTCCGGAAAGTTTCTTTCGTTTTATAAGAAAATAATCGATGCACATTTTCCCCTTTTATATTATTTTATCAAATTACGTATGATCCATTTTGTTCTATCAAACTAAAGATCACAACGTTCGACAGATTGGGTTTCATGTTTGCATGAAGATACGTTGTTGTAAAAGACGTGTCTGTAAAAGAAAGACACTTTCCGGACAACCTAATATTTTAGATTAAAATGAACAAGAAAATATATAATTGATTTTCTACTATCACATTCCGCAAAATACGATATCGCAGCTTTGCGTGAAAAGTGACACAAGTCGAAGAATTACCAACCAAGTTTACCAACGAAAAATTAAAACCTAGTTTACGAGCGATCTTTTTCTTTCATTTTCCTTAAGCCTGGAAAACCACCCTTCTCGTCAAGGCGCGACTAATAACAAAACGCAATTCTAATACATTGCACAGTGGTAGAAAAACCAGTAAAAGAGACATAACTGCTCTGTACTAGTCAAATTACGAAGGTGGACGAGTAAGATTTTCATAATTAATCGAGGGGTGTCTCTGCAACATCTTCATAGTGATAACTGGAAAACCGCGTTTCTCGAGTTGTGTCACCCTTCACGTTAACTGCAAGGGTGCGATATGTATTAAGTTGTCCGGAAAGTGTCTTTCTTTCGCAAACGTGTTTTTTACAACAGTGCACCTTCATACAAATGTGAAATGTCGCGGTTATTTAATTTATTTATTTTATTTTTATTATTTATTATTATTTATTTATTTTAATTTATCTCAACAGAACGAAATAGATCGTACGTAATTCGACAAAATAATATAAAACAAAAAACGTTGCGCGTCTATTATTTCCTCATAAAACGAAAGAAACTTTTCGGACAACCTAATATTATGCGATGTGCATATTTTTACACAATCGCCATACAAACGGTTTAAAAATATTTTCCCTGTGTATAAAGCTGACGATAGTGAAAGGCCATTTGGTTGTTACGAAAATGGTCTGCTATACAAAAAAGATTCAGAGATGCTAGTTTATCAGGACAGAGAATGAAGATGGCTCTTAAAGGACAGAAATGGGACGGTTGTAATGGCTGCCACAAGGTTACCACATCAGACAGCAGTTGGGCCCACCTTTCTTCCCATTTCCATAGCTATTCCATTACCGAGCAGTTCTGAGTCGACCTTGTAATCTAATAACTAATCTCGCCAGGGCGCGCAGCCTCGGCTGTGCCACGTATTTCGGGACAAGTTGTGCAACGCCAGCTGGGCAAAAATGAGAGGATGAGGCTTGGGCACACGAGACCGACGGTGTCAAATAAGCAGACAGGATATAATTGACTGCATCTGCATAAACGAAATTCTCACCGTCCGTTTTCGTTTCCCGGCCGTCGCGTTTCTCTCGACCCACAGAGCCGCACCCTTTCCCCTTCCTAAGAACAACGATACGTTCAGAAGCGTATAAAAAGACAACAGGGAACATTTCTCTCGCGGTTCTTTCGTAACCTCGCTAAGCAATTTTCATAACTCACTGTCAGCGGCATTCTTGAAAGCGTGTACACAGTAGCATTCGTCTCACGTGCTACGTCACAACGTGTGCGTCCGGCATTTCTCGTGGTCCTGCAGGAATTCTTTTCATTGCGTGAGATTAACTCGATGCAAATTAGTTGCAGAGATTACCTGTATAACTTTTGAAATACACGTCAGACGTTGTGGTTATTTGCTAGTTAATTTTCATTCTACGCGTTGCACGTGTAAGTACGAGCTTTTCTTCTACTCGGGTCATTCTAGACCCCATTGTATCCATCCAACGTTAAAAGATTTCTTCAGTTTGGACGAAATATGGAGAAAGGGTTATTGCTGCATGTGATTCTTCGTTTCAATTTTGTGTATCGATTCAAACGCGTTACACAATTATTTTGTGGTAATACGATCGTATTATATAACAATATCCCATTTGTTTTTTTCAATAAAAAGCGATAGAATTTTGCTACGGATGAATCGCGTCTTTATAAACTTATGGCTTATTACATAAAATATTTCGAAGATACCTTCTATAGGAAGTATACTTCAACTTTTTAACCAACTGTACGCGTACCACAACTTGTTAAAATATTGCTCCATATCCTGCAACTTATCCTACACGGGCTACGTAATAATTTGATTTTACCCAGTTTGGAATGAAAAATGAAAAGAAGAACTAAGTTGAAAGATGCATACTGTAGCAAAGGTGGATATTCATAGTCCTCATAGGCGAACAAGGTCTGGTCATAGAAAGTTGTAAGAAATGCGAGGATGTACAAATTGTTGAAGTGGAACGCGGATGTTTGAGGTAACGACGGGAAGATTCGCGGAAGTAGGACCGGTACGTGTGACGGTGACGGAACCGCAGGCAAAATAGTTAAAATTTATAGCGAGGCCGGAGCCGCAACCTCCACAATCCGAGCAATAAATTGTCGAAACAACGATTTATAACAATAAAAAGCAGGTAACCGAGTTTCTCGTTACAAAGCGGGCGTAAGAAATGAATATCGCGTTCGAATATTTATCTCGTTTTATCGTTCGGTATAAATTACCATATCGCCGATTTTTCGCGTATCAGAAACCAATTTATGATATAAGAAAGTCATCGGTATTGTTTCTAGTGTCCATCCAGGAAGAGGAAATGGAAAACAGGAAACACGCTTCGAAATATATTGGACGTGAGACAAACGCGGAAGATCGTGCAAAAGTTTAACTAACTTTTTTGATTCCCATGATAGTGCAATGCTTTCGTCGTATTCCGAGAAGCTTTTAGAAAACCGCTCGTCATTTCCTGCGACCGTCAACGGAGAGAGCTTTCGCTAGCTCGATCGCTCCATTCGCGGAAATTTATATAACTACTATCGAAACACGAATACGCTAGTAAATTGCGCGTCTCTCTGAGATAGTAGATCGTGTAATATTTCGTCCTACTGTTTCTTTCATTCTCGAAGTAGCACGTTAGTTAAAAAGAACAAAGACCATGGAATATCGTTACGGCAAGTGGGGGAAAACGCAGATTCGAGTAGTACGACCCGAGAATAAGTCAGACGACCGTTGCATATTAACGTAACTCGTAAATAAAATACGAAATTGACAAGAAACGCGGTCGGATACATTGAAATTAATCCATCAGAGGATCTAGGCAACGATGCAACGCCCGCGCACTCCAGTTGAGAGAGCTGAACTTTCACATTTGCCGGATATCGTGGACTGGATACGTTTTCCCTAAATAATTGCGAGCAGTTTCGTGGTCTGAATATCACGGTCGTTCTCCACGTTCCATATTCGTTCTGTTATTTTACCGGGTTGTTTCGTACTCATAGAGGACAGAAAGATAAAAAATAAAGGGGAGAGACTTTGGTGGAGCGTCGAGAACGACGGAGGAGCAGGAAGAAGGAAGCGGGTCGTCATAGACCTGGATACCGTCTATGTATTTTCCTGTGGCACGGATACTTAAAAAACTGGGTCGAATATCCGCGGCGTAGGTTTTCTAAAGCCGGTGTTCCGAGGCGTTTCGACCCAGGCCACTCGGCAGAAAAGAGCTTCGAGCACTAATTAAAGGGGCTGTCTCGCTACGAGGGTGAACATATCTCGCGTAATCTTTCGCTGTGACACGTCGTACGCCTTTGACCATCGTTTCGCCTCTTCGATACTATCGCGTTGACTGTAATTCCCCCAGTACATATGTATACGAACGATATACAAATGTATACATGGTGTGTCAAAGAATCGCGGTCAAATCTTGGGAACATGTAATGGTTATTGAAACAAGCGAAAAGTTCTTAATAAATATCGATTTAAATAACGTTAGTAAACTATGCACTTTTATGCATTTATTTATTTATTTATATTAACCTTAATATGCAGAAATTCACAGAATGTATATATATATATGTATAGTGTTTAATGTCTGTAACACTAAACGACTGTTTAAGTTTCATTACTTTCATTGGTCTCAGTTGCGTTTATATAAATATGAATTCACATAAGATCTCGCTATCGATAAAGTATCGATAAAGATCTATCGACAGGTTGTAGTGTCTCGTGTACTATGTTTCTCATAAAAGTATGTATACGTTGAAGGATCTCCTATCTCTCTCCTATCGACAGGAGTCTTCGATTCGCTGTTTTAATTTACTCGATGAAGTAATAGGTTCGCTATATGCTATGCTCTGTCCTCACAGACAAAAGCCTGTTAGATTTGTTTTTGATGAACGAGCCGATCGTGCCATCCATTTTTCATTTTATCGACGGTATATAACTGTACCACATTTCTACAAAAGTAAAAACGTTCTACAACTTGAAAACCAACGATATTTGGATCCATGTTTTCTTCAGATCTCTCTTCTTTATTTCGTCACTGCTACATGCTCTTTAAGTTTGATACGAAGCTTTCGAGACACTGCGTATACACGAACCATTTGCTTCGTTTCCAGCGAAACTGATTTCATTTAGCCATTAAACGCGTTCGTAGGATTCGATTGTATGAAAAATGAAAAACAGCTAAAGACAGTCAGAGCAGCTGTTCTTTCCTCCGCGTGCTTTCGTTCCGCCTCGTCTATTTCTACTTCTTCTCTTCGAACCGATCGTCGATTCCCTGCTACGTTACTCGACTCTCTGATGGCCTTGGCTCGAATCGTGGGTCAAGTTCGCTCGAAATGCGTCACGTACAATGTGGAAAAAGTAGCGTCGCGTCAAACGTGCTTGTTCTTTTGAAACCTTTTCTCGTATATTCGCCCTATTCTCTGTCTCATCGGCGACCAACGACGTCTTAGTCTTTGGAAAATGTGTTTTCTCTCGCTACAACTCGCGTTTACTTAGACGTAATGGCATTGCATCGAGACGCGCAAAAATCCTGTTTCTTGGAGACGCGAGAAGGATGTCGACGCAAACGGGATTCTCCCTTTTACCCTGTGCGCTCGTTCAGCCCTATTAAACCGACTTGCAGCCGTCTGAAAGCCACCCTTGGAGACAAGGGTGAAATGTCGGTAATTGTAAAGGGAGGACCACACCTCGCCGATTTCATTGCTCTTGATGCGTATTATCAAGGCCGACGTTCTGAATAATTTCGATTGTTACGTTGAAACGATTCACGAAAGTATGTGAACGCTTACTATAGAAAATTCTCGCCAATGTATATTTCATTTTTATTATGATATTCAAACTTTTATCCTCGTACAACGAGAGTCAAAAGCGAGTGTACACCTTAAAGGAACGAGGATCGTATAATATTAACCTATAAGCTAAGGGTAAGCCTATACAGCTTACCTATGTTTGATAGTGATAATTTGTATTCCTACATTAATGTGTGCAAAAGCTTCTTAATAAATTCGTACCTTCAGGGCGTATGCACACTTTTGACTCTCGCTATATTATACAGTGGCTATAAAAAGTATTTACGCATGCCTTTATTTTGCAAAGCATTTTGTTTTCATAGGATCGTACATTTCATTTTTGTAACATCAAATATTTACCCTTGCATAAAAGTACTACTAAATGGTATAAAAAGTACACTTGGTCCTAATTAAGTAATATATAAATAAATGGAGTACCGTGAAAATGCTTTTTGTAGCCACTTTGTATTGCACAAAACTTTTCGAAATTTAATTGGAATGTATAGAATCTACGTATACATACGTAGAAGTCACAAGTTACCTACTGTTGACATACATTTAGTAAACAAATTAATATACATCGAACGATCTTAGCTGAATAATGGTAAATAATGGTAAATAATGGTAAATGGTAAATATTGAGTTCACGAATATCACTGAAATATCAAAATATTTTACATAACACAGTTAATATATCCGCAAAAAGTTTCTACAACATGTATAAGTGAAATTACTCGGAGCTTTGGTCCTGGCAACACATACCAGGAACAATAAAATCATTAAAATATTCTTTTCTCTATACAATCATCTGGAATATCTTTTTCTACTCAAAAGAGTATAGTCTTTCTACCAGAATTTGTCCACGGCTATTAATTACTCTGTTGGACGAGTCGGGTCGTATCATCCGCGGATCAGCGTGTTTGTTTCTGGAGACACAAAAGCGCGCTGCAAAGGCTGGTACAAAGAAGGGAATCAGGTGGAACAGAGAGTGGCAAAGATAAATAGGCAGATACAGTGGCAAACGGTCGAGCGAACAGATAAATGTATAGGCAGTGTGTAAAGGGGCGAAGGAAGCCGGGGGTTGGAAGGAGGCGAAGGAGAAAATGGGCTGGGAAATAGGTCCGGTCGATTCCAGCTGTAATTGGAAGAATCGATTTGTTGCGATGTCGAGTGTTGTTCTAGATTCTCGCGTGTCTTCTAATGAATTTTCAACTGAAACACTGGCCTGGCCCAGATCGCGTCGTTCGTATTTCATACAGCAGGAACCTCGATGGCTATTCCTGGTCTTTGATCGGAAATAGAAAAATTCCTGTGATTTTTCCACGTGGATTCAACGACACGGCTATTCGATCTTCAATCGTTTCTCCCAATCAAGCACTTCTCATCATCTTTGCAACGGCAATTATTCTTCTCGATCTAATTAACTCCGTTACGTTCTTTGAGTCATTTTCGAATCGTATTTCTCTATCGTTAGACAATCTCTGAAATTTCAGTCAACTATGAAAGAGTCGTCATTGGCGCGCGACATTTTTCCTTTGAATTTTATACGGAAGATCCTACTTTTATATTTGAAATCTTTTTTTTTTTTTTGGAGGGTTGAAACTAAAACGAGATAAAAAGATGAAGGATTCGATCATTTTATGCGAGTTTAACAGTTTTTAAAACTCGACCCCTCTTTTTCTATGGACACTCGATAAAAAGACTCGTTCCGCGAACAGAGAATAGTGGCGCAATTTTCGTTTCAGCACGATATCGCATGAAATTGGGGAAATAAAAGTTGGAAACGTTGAAAGAGGCAAATATGTGGCAGCTGCGGCGTTCATTCGTCGAGGGTAATCGCGTTTTCTGTTTTGCTCGTACGTTCCATCCTCGCAGACCATTCGAGGTCGTCGTTCGAGGAGACGAAATCGGAATGCGACTGGGACAATGAACCCATCCCTTGGAAAAGTCGAATAAAACGACGGCTCGTAATCTTCCTGCTACCGAGGATAAACCTAGCCCCGTCGTAAACGAGACTGTCCACTTATCCTATCAATGAACCGACGCGTGCACAGGTAATTCGTAATAAAACCTCTTCCTCGTGTCGCGTTTAATTAAACCCTGTCTCTGCTCGTACCCAAGTCGTGCGACTCTATCTAAACCTCTGACAGCGTTTCTTTTCAAAAATTTTCTTTCTGATCTATGCGAGGAAATGGATATTTCACAATTTCTATGACGAGGCCGAAAAGACTTTTTCCAAGCTCAAGTCGGTTTTTGGCAGGAATGGTCTGTCCTTTTGAGAAAATAAATTTGAAAAATACGCTAGTCTATTATTCATTCGTTGCTTCTTCTTCTTCTTCTTTGTTCGTGTTTAAGTCTTCGAATCGTGAAATTCCTGTCGTTCCATGTTACTGAACTTTGCTCCGCCTGGTCTGTTTCGCGACATGTCCAACTTTTATGGCGAGCCTGTGAAGACTCTTACTATGTCCGAACATGTTCCTAACGGGAACAGCGTCTTTTCCACAAAATAAATTTGGAACTTGTTGGTGGAGAACCCAGTTTACGCGACTGTAGTTCATGTAATTGCAGTTTCTCTGTCTTAGTATTTTTTAAATTAACGGAATCGTTCAGCAGGATTCAGTTAATCAGGCATTAACTAAAATTTCGTTCCAATAAGGACGAATTCTACCGTAGCGTACCATTCGTTCGTTCTCGTCCACGTTAAAGTCTTCCAGCCAGTCTGAACACGAATACGATATTTTTGACATATACGTTCGTATTTTATCATGAAATTGCTGCTATATCACGTTGACTGAATTCTGCTCTGTAACTGTGTTCCGTGACAAGACGAAACGATAGGCCGGCTATCGACGTGTCAGCGTTCGTGCCATTTGCGACAAAGTGATACCAGCTAAAGAGCTAAGGCAGCACAACGGGCTGTCAGCCACAGTGGTTTCCGAACGGCTCGATAACCGGTGAATAGATCGTCGCTACGTTTAAGTGCGTCGAATCGAGTCGCGTAGTTGGGAACTCGATTAGCGACGCCAGGCCACGGCCCCGGAATAATTGCTAATTAACTGCGTGCCGCGACGAGCCGCGACGAACCTCGAACTTGAACATGGTCAATCTCTCTCTCTCTCTCTCTCTCTCTCTCTCTCTCTCTATCTCTCTGCGTTAGAACGGCTAGTCAGTTAGAGAATAGCCATTTGCAAGAGGGAACTTGGAGCACTTTGATCTCTCGAACAAATTCGAAGCGAATGAAACTTCTGTTGCCCACGAGAATAATTCGAAAATAAGCGGAACTCTGGTCTTCGAGTCTGATCATTGCGAGTCACAGTTAGTTACAGTTAGACACGAGTACATGCTTCCGCGACTCCCATAGCTCTAACTCCTTAAATTCGCCGGCAAACATCGAAACTTTGGACAGATCTCAATGAAAAATTTGACGTCTAATCATACAGCCAGGTGCACAATGAAACAAGGAAGAATCTTCAAACAACAACCATAAAAGAAAAAGAAATTATTGGCTGCACTGGCCAGTACACCATAGATTAGCTCGTCAACATCAGGAAAAATATTCCTTGAGGAACTTCCTCAACGTTTACCTACGAGCTTATTTAATGGACTCTAATACGTTAAAACGAATGAAATGTGTTACGAGCCTAAGGACGAAATAAAATATACGCTCGTTGTCAGTCCTAACAGATGGCAACGAACGAAGATAATTTAAAAAGAAGATCTTACATCCCGCAATTTAAAATTCATCGATCGTTCGCTATAAAACCTACCTCTGTCCGTCTGTCTGTGATCTTTCGGTAGAACGTTGGCAAGTTTTAGAATCTGACGCAGTTAAGCAAACAGTTGGGTACCGAATCGAGTACAAACGGCAGCAGGATTATTAAGCCGCTTTCCAAATATACGATTTAAAGGGAAGATGTCCTGGCTAACTTGGAACAACTACGGTCCAACTGGAACCGTCGCAATAAATACAGGATATAATCCTAACTATCTGAAATGGAGCGGGCAGCTCGGGAACCAGAGCGTGGCCGATGTTGTCCACAAGCTCTTTAACGGGACCTGGTCTCTGGCTGCGAAACAACGCAGCACCTGCCATGTACCGAATATTTGTTCTGGCAACCGTAGTACACTTGTACCCGAAACTTCGTTACATGCGCTGCATGTTGGCCGTGCAACTTTCCAACAATAAGGATGGCAGATGGGCAACCATACGCGAAGCCTGATACTTCAAAATTTGTCTTTCGTTCACAAGTTGTCGAGACCAGAAGCTTGGTCCTTTCGAATGATTTCAGCTGATTGCTTCGAATATATCGCACAATCGATTCTACCACGGAATTAGGACCGTGAATAATTACTTGGCTGCAGATATTTATGCGAATTTGTACTTCATTGCGAATTTGTAATTTCAGTTTATTATTCTAAGATTGTTTTAACTCGCTGTAAGTTATTCAAACTTGTTCTACTATCTTGACTTATTTTCGAGTATAAAACAAGCTTCTGCTGATTATCTGTTTCAGCCTAGTCGAGAATCAACCAAGTTCTCGTGTACTTGACAAATTTTCAAACTCGATTTTCTCAATGACCGAGCCTCCGACACAATTTCATTCTCCCTCAGTTTCGTCTTACGTAGAAACATAGAATGAATCTTTGGTGAATCTTTTGAATCATAAAACGTACCTGACGTCACTTGTCGCTTACTATTCACGAAGACTCTCCATTTGGATGCTGGCAATCGATGCATTTAGCGTGATTGAGTTCCAAGCTGTTTTCCATCTGCCAAATGTGATTTCATCTACGAGTGTCCGAAATGTTTGACCGTGTCTACTTGCGGTACAATGAAATTGTTCAGTATTATCGAAGGACGTGTACTTTCCTTTTAGCGCGACGTGAAACTTTCCGATTGGAATACGAAACTCTTCCCGAAGGGACGAATCTTTTCTTGGAAACTCTCGTGTTATTGCACGCCTTCGAATGTAAAGACCATAAAAAAAAAAAAAAAAAAAAAACAGATGGTTGGATGTTGTGAGCGGTTATTGCAGATTTCCCTGTGGGAGAGGAGGAAAATCGTTTCGAGGGATGATCGAGTGACCCGTTACGATTCAGCGGTGTTTCCTGTTTGTTTGATGTAGTTTGGCGCGCGCTAGGTCCAATACGATTTCCGTATAGGTCGGACCCCGGGAGAGAGGAAGCGGACGGCCCTTATCTTTTGACGCAGCCAGCACCGGCCTTAAATCCAATTAGAGTAAACGAATCGCCGCGTGCAGTCTGCAGAGACAAGGAATTTTCGCCCCTCCCACTGCGAAAGGAATTCAAAGCGCGCCTAATTTCACCCAGTGCCCCCGTATCGTTTGGAGGTCCGATTTTTCATTCTTATTATACAGAATGTTCTTAGGTAATCGAACGAAAAATGTCATATAAACGTAGAACGTCATTTAGGGACTCGTTAAGAAGTTAGAATGAACGTACGAAATATTTTAGTAACATCAGCTGTTAATATGGAATTTTAATAAAAATGTTGATAAAGTATTGAATTTGAGTACTGTAGGAAGCTTATTTCGATTTTGCTTCGTCTCAGTAAAACAATCGACTCTTTGAATCAGTTCGCTACGCACACTTGTTATTATTACTAATATTAGGTTGTCCTAAAAGTGTTTATCTTTCTCAAACTTGTTTTTTTACAACGGTGCATCTTCATACAAACGTGAAATATCGCGGTGTTTATCTCAACAGAACAAAATGGATCGTACGTAATTCGGCAAAATAATATAAAACAAAGAACGTTGTGCGTCTATTATTTCCTCATAAAACGAAAGGAACTTTCCGGACAACCTAATACTTGTTATTTTGTGATATTTGACTTTATTTTTTAGAGATATTCGCATATTCGCAGACACTGATAAATTGCAAAAGATATCGAAGATAAAAAGATATTGGTCTTTATAGCTATCTTTATCTTATATCTACATCCCTTCGAAACGTGCTTTTTCACGCACCTAGGTACTTAACTAATCGCTACACCCACTACTCCGGTGTATCCCGTTATTTACGCCAAGTCACGAAATCATTGAAACAATTATCCTCGTCCTTGATCACTAACGGCGATAAGAAACGCCGGTGAAAACGACCAAACTATAGAAACGCGTTATCAAAAGGAGGAACGGACGTATCACGTGGGTGTAAAAGGTTAATGGGCAATCTAGATTGATGTTTCGGCACGCGTGTGTTAGCGTCATTGGAAAACAGGTAACCTTTGAACTCGAAACACGCAAAAGTGAAAAATTTCGTCCGTAAACGTCTATCGTAAGAGCGATTTTTATTCGACCGATTAATCCTGTTGTCTAGCAGAAGGATCGCTATATACGTGATAATTCAGTTGTGATATTTACGAATGTGAGTGTACACTGTACATGTGCAGATTGGTTTCAACTTTTATTGATACGATTATGATATTCGTGTCCATTTGTCTTGTTAATGAAAGTTGGAAATGTTTTGTGTATGTCATATGTATTATTAATTATTGTATATCATTATATATGTATATTATCTATATGTATAATTACACGCGTGTTTCTTTCTTTATGCTGTTAATGAAAATTCGAAATGTTTTATGTAATATTCATATGTAGAGGTTGCATCTGCTATATAATATTATTGAAATGTTAGTGGAAAATGTTAACGAACGTTAATGAAACTTCAAAACGTTTTACATAATATACGTATACGTTGTATCTGTTATATAAAACATTTTGAACCTCCACTAGCAACGTAATGAGATACGAATATCAGCATTGTATTAATAAAATTCGAAATCGATTGGAAATGTAGATACATCTAAGTATATTTTCAATAGCAAGTGTTCGAATACTTTTGCGAGCTACTGTATAGCTGGCTTCTTGGAGCAGAGCTGAATCGTCTAGACGATTTTAAACACGCTTTTGGCATGTAATTTCCTCAAGGACCATCGACCAACTTGATGGATGATTTTATCGTGTTTTTTTTTTTTTTCGTCGACACCCCTCGAGTCGTTTGCCAAATCAACGCGGTGCTTCCCTTTTCGTTTCGACTTCAACTCTCTTACCCCTGTCGTTTACGCGAAACACCAACGTAACACCCATACCTCGAGTAATGGGGCGGAAAAGAATAATTTTAGGCAAATACAAACTCGCCGCGTATTTCCAAGGAAACACATGCCGTCGGCTTTAATGGCGATCCGAAGCAGGTTCGCCGTTTTGCAAGGGTTGCGAGAACGTTCTACCTTTACACGAAAATTCCGGGGAAGAAACGCGAGGAAATTGAATTTATTATCATAGAGAACGCGTTCAGAATCTTCTTTCCTCACCTTACGCGTGCGATCTTTTCCGTGTTACGTGCTTTCGAGACACGGAACGTATGGTTGTAATAATTCACGGTTGAAAGAGAATATCGCAGGGATGTCGAGTTATATGTACTCATTAGATATAAATAAATGCTATAAGTTGTATTCGATAAAGGATGGAAATAATATAACAATGTGCTTGGCTCTCTTCTTTTTCAAATTCTGCCTCTCTGCGTTTAACTCTTCCATGATTCTTACAGAATTATCTCGATTTTGAATCCTACCGCGTCTCTCTTGGCTCTGTCAGTAGTATTAGCCATACGTGGTCGGATATGACAAGGTAAACACAGAACGACTGCACGCAAATGGCTATTTTTACTTTACATTTTCTCGCGTATCGGTCTGGGGAAGAAAACGCTATTTAGAAGAAATATTTGTCTCGAAACGTATCCATATAGCATTACATTGAAACTAGGAAGATCAAAAAGCTACGTAAATCATTTCCGCGTGACGAATCATTCTCGCTATCGATCCATTGTTACAAACATTGACCTATTTCCCTATTACTTGTGCACACGAATTCTTCTCGAGTCTCGTTCCGCGATGTACAGTGTGGGTCATCTAAAATATGCCACCTGAATAGCTCGCTTACTTTTGACGACAGAAAAAATAAAATGCGTGGGTCAAACTTGCCCAATTTCAAGGCAGACGTCGTTTGACGTTAATAGCTTTCTCCGCAGGTGGAAGCGCGAAGGAGATAATTTCGGGGTCAATTTCATTTTTAAAATAGAACGATATCTTCCTTCTTTGTCTTTACCTTCCGATAGGGTGTCCTAAGACGACCACAGCGACCTATAGTTGCAGATCATTCGAGATCATCGAAGATCAATTAGGATGGAAAATACGAAGACAGATGGTGCCTTACTAGGTTAGTAGCGTGTTTGAGGAATTAACTCGGCAGAGACAAACGCTGCCGCACGAGTCGATCCTGTTCCTGCTGTCCTACCGACTAGCTTATCGTCGTCGTTCCTTGACCTCCATAATGGCATACATCAGCTGGTTGGGAATCCGCAATCTCGGCCGCGTAGCCCGGGACACACGAGCTTTGAGTGTGAATTCCCACCGCAGAGGCAGACCCTGGTAGATTAGAAATCGATAAGCCGCACGAGGACGCGTCGAGTCCGGCTGCGAGTCGGAAACTTCGCCTCGTAAAAACCGTGGATTTTACTGGTTCTCCTTTATCGTTTCCTTTCTCTTCCTCGCGGCGCGACGGGAATATCAACGGAATTGTCGACGAAACAACGTCCCACGTTACTCTCGGGTCTGAGGCTCCCTTTTATGCGCTGTAAACAGTTACTAGCACGGTTTTAAATCGTTTTTCCTATCAGACCCTACGAGCAATCGAGGCTGCAGGTCGTATCAGTCCGGCGAAAGGCCACGAATCGACGCTCGTATTTGCCTTGTAACGTTTATTGCTGGTCCTAACCAATCCGTATTATCCATCCTTTTTCATTGACGATAATTTGTTCACGATCGTTCCTCTCCTTCGTCTGAAAATTGATACGCCGACTTATACGACGAGAAGAAAATAATTCCATGATAGAGAAAACGGTAAAATCGCTCAACGCTTTTAATGGTATTAAAAGATAGATCGCGTCAGTGGATTTATTTAAGCGCCATTAAGCTTACATTTCTATCTTGCGCGCGTTTCATCGAAACGATTTCGATAGTTCAGAAGGAATGGACAGTATGTTTGGGATAATCTTTATTACGTAAAACAGAAATATTTTCGAAGAAGGAGATTTACGATTCTTTTTAATACACTCGTTGCTATTGACGCATACGATGTCTCGATCCAGCCATTTAATTATTTTACTTCGTATAATTATGTTTATGATTATATAAAGTAATTATAATTACTATATTTTACTTGTATAAGTATTTATTATAAGATACTTAATAATGTATATGAAATTGAGGAGAGATCGGTTGATTTGTTAACGAGAAATCACGACAGAACACAGTCCAGAAAAATGTGTTTAATCTTTCACGTACGGTTTCAACCTCCTATATAGCAATCTACTATCTTTAATCATTTTGCGGAATTCAGGTGCACAGATTTTAAGAAAATGTAACAGGAGCACTCGATTTTTCGATCGCTCTAAAGAAAAATTCCCATTTACTCGTTGATATTCGAGTTCCGATCGAAACGCGGCGCGTTTGACGTAGGGTAGGTTGGTTTTTTTTATGAAACGTACTTTTATCTTCGATCTTTAGGCGAGCAAAGCTCTATCGCTGAAAGGGGCCACGACTCAAACAGTCTCCTCTCGTATCGATCGCTGAGAAAGAATACACCGTGGCCGTCTTTCGACCATCCAGCCTGCATTTGACTTGAATGCTTCGCCCAATTCTACTGTCAATTCCCGGCAACTATCTGTTTTTCGGATGGACCGAAGTTAGCCAACTTTCAGAACCTACAGCGGCTAACGAAAGTATTCCAAGTCTCGTAAAAACTTTTTACGTATACACAAAAAACTTGAAATCTCACTTCTACTTGTAACGAGACACGATTATCGTGATTTGATTTTGTAAATTTTCTATGAATTTTGTAAAATTGTAAATTTGCAACGGATGTAGAAATGTACGTAGAAGTTACAAGATATCAATTGGAATCGTACAGTTGGCAAAGACGATCAAAGTATTATTTGAACAGTGGGTTATTCACTATATTAATTAATCAGGATATGTAATGAAACCATCTTTAACATTAATTGTACGTCTAAGATTACTATTAATGCTGCATACTAATTTTTCATTAAATATATGTTCGCAATGAGCGTCTCGTTACTTCTATATACATTTTCAGATTGGCTACTCTATTTATTTTCAGACTCGCTTTTATGCCAATTCATACTTTTACGAATACCATTGAAAGACTAGAGCCTGGGGAAACACTTGTTTCGTCCACTAAATGCTGTAACGAGTACTGTACCTTGGAAATTTTGCCTGTGTTTGCATATTACGTTTCTTATTTATGTCCCATGCATCTTTGCATAATTTATATTCCCCACAACCGCATGGAAATGGTAGTCTACTCGATTATATATACGCGATAGTCGTCTCGTTACAATGCTACGGAAATTTCAAAAAGTTTCGTGTACACGATGCATGTGATACGTTCTTAAAGAGATTCTATAGTAAGCGTGCGAATACTTTCATAAGCCACCATAATCCAAACTCGAAACTCTACGTCTCAACCGATCGATGATCGATCCAATCTCTGTCAATAACGCTAGAAAATTTCCATTCAATCAAACGAGAACCGTGATTGAATTCGTTCTTTATGGTTTCGACTTTGGCTAGAACGAGGAGCGAATTCTTCGGAGTTTGAAAACGAACTTCGCTTTGCACTGCCTCGCAGACGAAACTACCTTTAAAAGGTGAATATAGTTGGAAGATTCTAGGTTCTGTGGAAATTTAGCGCAGAAGTCATCGGTTTTTATCGGTCATCGAGAATATCCAGCAAACTGTGCGCAGAGGATATTAAAGGAAAACAAAGGGGTTTGCGGAGCTTTTCGCTCCGTTTCCACGTCGTTGAGGGCTGGCCCCCAGGGTGGAACTATTCCAATTATTAAGAGCTATCCAGGCGCGCAAATGTCCCGGCAACTGTGATTGCCAATCTTGGCTCTCTCGGTTACCAAGCACGTGAAAAGTGCTACTCGAAACGTAGACGAAAATAGAAGGTTTGGTTTGGTCTGACAATGAGAGAAACTTTCGACCACGTCCACTCGCGGCTGGACCTGGTAGTTTTGAATCTGCACAGATATGGTGCAGTCATGTGTGGTTCACGAAAATATTCGAATATTTGCAGAAAGCTTTCGTGAATATATTCTGTGCGTTGTACAAAACATTTTACAATTTCATTGGCGTTATAATCAAATACCACTATCATAATGATATTGATAAATTTTGAAACGAATCGGAAAATGTATATAGAAGCTACGATATATTTAATGCGAGTAGATATTTCGCGGAGATTATAGGAATATTTAAACAGTCAGTTATATATTGCCTGCGTTAATATGCTCCAGTATTCAGTCGAACTATCTGGTAACGCTTATCACATGTTTAAGATGGCTATTCATTATTCAAATTATACATAATTAATTTATTGCCAAATGCATGTTACAAATTCTATATATTATCAGATTGGTTCCAAAGCCCAATATAACCACGATAATCGTATCTCGTTACAGTATTAACGAAATTTCGAAATCTTTTATATAAAACACATAGCATATTGATGAAAAATTTCCATAAAAATACTGGCAACTTTAAAAAATTACTTAGATTAGCATCAGCTATGCAAATGTTGCTGTTACGTGTATCTCTCGTATATCTTTGCATCGGTTTTAATAAAAAACGATTTATACAAAAGCAGCCGTTATACGTTCACTTATATTTTTCATTGCAGCGCAGATTCAAGGCTTTGCTGAATTTATGGAAAATCTATTTCGCGGAATATCTCCCTTCTTATCGATACCAGAGGCGGGGAATTTAATCAGCGTTCAGAATCTCATCGTAATTCACCGCGCTGCCACAATTCGCTGTTTCAATAGTCGTCCTTCTGCGCTTTAAATTCGTGAAGGCTTGCATCTTCCTTAAGAGGAACAGCCGGTCAAATATTTACCCATAGGCCGTGTGCTGTTCGTGTACTTTCACTGGCAAAAGTTACCGCTGCTAAAAACAGGTCTAAGAGAAAGAGCCGCCCTCCGGGAACGTCTTATTTATCTCTGCGCTTCTGTTGGCTGCAAGTCGGATACTGTTACTCTTGGCTACCTGTGCTCCAGTTTCCGGTTCACATACCGGTGTACCTTATGCCAGGACAGATAAATTTCGTTAGCTCGAAATCTATGATTTTCCATGCTGTCTGACGAACGAACAGTAATTTCGTGTTACTAGATTTTTTACGTGTTTATGCAAATTCATATTTTAACGAATACAATTGAATACACTGTACAATTGAATACACATACAATTAACGAATACACTGGCGATGAGTGAAATATAAAATTTGTATCGAAGAAATTCAAATGAAACTGATACACCATCGAACAATAATTCCTATCTATATATTTTACAAACAGTCATTTGTGTGTTTAAAACCGCGCGTCAATATGTAAAATTTCTAAGATAAATTAAGAATCATTCATTACTGACCCAAGTAGAAATTTGTTTGCTAAAGTCTACACCGACGGACGATTGTTCGCAGACGCGCGTCCCAGCCAATCGGTATTTGCCTTTCTGCGGATTTTTCACGAAAAACGGATGTTGATTGTCTACGATACGCGTCTACAACTTTATTACCTGTCAATGTAAACGTAGTTTTAACAATTACAACGAGTATCGCATACATACAGTGATCTATAACTCACTTCATCTATTTAAATATTGCACAGCTTCTTTTTTCCCTCGAAATTTTTATTTCAGACTTGTGAAGTTTGTTTTTTGGAAATTTTAATCGTTGCTCCGTTGTAAATTTTTTATTATTAGTTTCTACTATGTGTACGTTACACGTGTGTAATACACGTTAAACGAACTTTAACAAAATTAAAAAATACACAGCAACAAAAAAGTTATACGATTTTTAAACGAAAATGTAACTTTCTAGCTACCCTGTATTTTGAAACTTTTACGTGTTTTTAAATATTCCACGCATTCTCTGCATTATGCCACTTTCTGGTAATCGCGTAAATATCCATAGTCCGCATATTGCCTTACGTTTCTGTTTTTCCAACTCGAATTAGAACGCGTGGCTGTGAAATTTTCCTGCGCATAAATTTCTGGAAGAGAAACAACGCGGGGAATGCGGAGGAAATATCGGCCAAGGGTCGAATCGTGGAACACGATGATCGATTTCCACGAAGACGACTTTCTCTTGGAGGGAAAGAATCGCGAAATTTCCTTCGTCGTTGTCGAGAAGCACTCAGCCCAATGAAACTTCGACGGTCGTCATTACCAACGAGCCCGTCGCTTCCTCACTTCCGAGACGTCACTTTCCGGTCTCGTAGATTTTCCAAGGATGGGAAACGTTCCTCTTATCGTCCTTCCACCGCGATAAAACGTGACGTTGAATTACACCGACGCATACGGTTTGGATACAGATACTCGTTGGACAAAACTATTGTTTTGTGTGTGTTAAAGGAAACGCAGAATGTGAAACATACACACGGCAATGAAAAGTTTATAAAATAAGAAATATAAGCAGGTGTCATAATTTTACAAAATGAACTTATTTTATAAAAACGATGGATAAATATAATCTACAGCATAGAATAGATGATTAATATGGTGAACAATTTCTAGTAGTTTAGAAATTACTAAAATTCACATTGTATCGATTTTCAACTTTCTTTAATCCGCCACTGTATCTATACGGTAAATATTTTATCGAGTTATAGATAGAGACAAAATTGTGTTTTTCGTAGAAGAACCGTTCTTATTTTTTTAAGATTTACTAACTAACGTTGGTTCGCAAGAAAGATAAAATTCCAATTTTCATCGGTTAGTTTATTGCTGCTTGTCGTTGTTGGTACTAAGAAATCGACAAAGATCGTGTCGTTTAATTGTTTGTTACTTTTAAAAGGTACCGGTATTGGTGAAACTATGACACTAGTTCTGTACAAGTACAGAACGATAAAACAGCTTCTCTGTTATAAAACTTGCTATTTATGAAATACACAGAGGCGGAAATGAACACGCGTCTCACTCATAATTTTTCAATACGTGCTTGAAAATAATTAATTTACTATCCACTAATTACTTTTACAAATGATATTACACATTCTCGTCGGAAATTTCCATTATACGTTTTAAATTGAAAGTAAAACGCGCTGAATTCGAAAGTTCATTTAATAGCATTTGTTTGCAGTGGCGGAGTAAAAATTTACCTGAGGGACATTTCAATTAAAAACTATATTTCAAAGTTCCGTTTTATTTTTATGACGTACCATTTCATTTGTTAGATATCCCTGTATTTGATGTTTCTCCGTTAATAACTGGCTACATATTTTAAAGAAAATGTACTTTCCAATTTATTCCCAATTTTACGATTGAGAAAAATAATTATAATTATATTCCAAGCGAAAATTCGCTCATTTGTGTAACACTCTAATCCTTTCGGTTAAAGGTCAGACAAACGCTTCCAAAGCGAATATTCCATCTAACCTTTTCAAAAATTCCATTCTCCTGTAAAACTTTGGTTAGGTGTGTCAGCTGATCACGACACGTGCTGTTCCAACAATCGAATAATTTCATTTTCATACGAGAAAAGATCATTTATGTAGTAGCGGGGGAAAGGGCCTAAGAAACATCAAGTTAACCACGAACAATGTCGCGGGAGCCGAGGCGCCGTCGGGTCCATCGACGTATCGTCGGTCTTTTCAATTGTATAGTTTTGCAGAAATAGTTTTGCCTACGTGATCCTGGCAACTAGCGTCTGCGGAACACGTGCGTGGTGGGCCTATGAAAAGACAAAGGGATGCCAGAATGTGAGTTGAGAAGTGGCAGTGTGAGTGGAGAAGTCGGAGAGTGTGAGTGGAGGAGCCGGAGAGTATGAATCGGGAAATTGAGAGCCGAGTATGACAATAAGACGTACGACGATATTGTAATCAGTTTTTTGTATTGAGTGTTGCTTGTTAAACTAAACTTAACTCCAAATAAAACATCGTTACTTGTCCTTACTCTAAGACCCATTTAAGTTACCACATTTATTTCAAGTTACTTTATAAATATCGTTATTAAAGAGGAACAAAATCTTCTTATCAAAATTTGGATAACTCGTTTCAGCCTCTATCCTTCTTTTTTCTTTTTACATTTAGGAATCGTCCTAAAATTTTCCATTCGAGATTCTACTGTACTTCGTAATTATCTGTGAAGCAAAAATCTCTAGTAGTAATATTCGTTGTAAATGCGTTATTCGTTTTATTACTTAAACAAATATTAAATAATACATGGCGCATTCTTCTTTTATAAAATCGGGATATGAGTCTGTACAACATTGCGACAGTCATCTTGTTTCCTCAGCGTAAAATATGCTCATTTGCGTTATTCACGAAATTACTGAAATTTAGAATTATATATAGTTGGGATTGGAGAGTTACGATAATTTACTGTGCAAAATTCATTGGGTGTCTGTCGAGTGTTCGCGTAATACTTTATTCTCCATAATTCAATCAGCGAGCGGGCGTCAACCTGGAGAGCGTCACCAGGCGTTGCATCACTCAATTTGAATTTTATGCAGAGTCGCCTGATAAAATTGGGAAATAATGCCGATCGGTCGTTCGACGCGCGTAATTTATGTGCCGAGAATGTCGAGCGGCAATTAACCAGTCGTTAGCTGCCCCCTCCTGTTTTATTCGCCATCGTTCGATAATACGTTCGACCAAATATTTTCACGACTGTTCCGTTCTAATTCGTAGGGAATAATCGCGAGTACACTAAGCAACCTAAGCGAGCATTATCGATTGACGGTTTGTATAATACCGTGGTTAATTACGTAAGATGCAATTTGATACGCATGGAAGACAGAATACTTGATCGATAGATCGTATTTGTTCGTGAGTTTCTCTTTTTGTGATAGTGAAGTCGTTAACGATCGAAAAATGGTCACACGTTTCTTTAAAGTTGAAGTATTATTCTAGCGTTAATTAGCAGCGTTGGAAAGATCAATTATTTTTGCTGTAACAGTACACAGCAGTTTATTTGTCTCACATTTTGTTATTGAATGGGAAATAACGTATTAATATTATTTCTTTGAGCACCTTTATTAAAAGGTATAAAAATAAAAATGTTATACGTTTCTTCTTAAATCGCAAAAAATATGTCGGTATTGCAACAGTATTTGCAGCAGAAGCTGCATAGTAGATAGTGGAAAAGTAAGAGGATAATCCTTAAATTTAAAAATAAGAGATAATCCATCCAATAAAAAACACAACATAATCTCCAAACTGAAAAATAATATTTCAATAAAAACGCAACGTTTTGAGGAAACATAAAAAAAATTCACCTTGAGATTTCCACAGAAATCCATCCAATAAAAAGCGAAACATAATCTTCGAACGAGATACCAATCTCCAAAAAAAGAAGACAATCTTTCAAACAGAAACCAACATGTTTCGTAAGAAAATTAGGAAATACGAAGAAAGTTTATCTCCAGGTCTTCTACGTGAATTGAATGAAAATTAAGTACGAAATTACAGCGGCTCGAAATTATGCAACTTGCATTATGCATTAACGAAGTTACAAATATACTTCGCGAAGATCCGTTTGCTTGTCGAATAATTGCAACGTTCCGTTCAATGAATGCTTCTTTCATTCCGCTGCTTTAAGCCACATTAACCTATTGGAATTACAATCTGGATCTTTCTCGATCGAATTTAATCTCCGACGGAGGAAAAACGTCTGACGGTAAGAATACCCTAAATAGGTTAACAGGAAGCTCGTCGGTCTTGGCGTTAGCCGATTCCGAGCGATCGTGCTAGGAGGATTAGAAAGTTTCGTGTAGCCAAGCCTGTTACATTCGCGAGCGAATTCGGACCCGTTGATCCTATTACTGGACTGCGCAACCTTGCAAATATAATACATCATCGTCCTGATCCTTTTGCCAGATCCTTCACAAACTTTCTATGTATACGCACGCGTCATGGTACGGTTGTAGACTATGGTCGAGCAATTTGCATCTGCTGCCATCGCAGTTCCATCAAGCTAAAAGCGTAAAGAGATCGTCGTCGGATGGCCCACATAACCGTATCGGTGAAATAATCACCGTTTTGAGTACTACGCGTTGCATTTATTTGTCGAATAAAGCGCGTTCGATTCGTCCGCCAACCGGCTACTATTGACGCGGTTCGCAAACACTCGCGCTTTTATTCGGGTTAGATAGTGGCTGCGAGGATCGCGAGGTAATTAAAACGCACGCCCGATAAAGGCCATTAATTTCCTCGGTTCGAAATTTTCGACCATTTCAACCACTCTGAACGAAATGCTTTTGTACGGTTGTAAACGCGAGAGAAGCGTTGAGTGAAAGGGAAGGGACGAGTGATTCGTTCGGATCCTGCTGATCAGTAAAATCATTAAAGGTTAAATGTAGCAGGCCCGTGTTTTAGAGACAGGGGCAAGATAGATGTGTATTTCCTGTGGGCGAGCTGCCTGTAACAGATCCGAGATTGTGGTTTTCTATCGTCCTAGCTGCGAAAGACTCTGAAAAGAGTAAAACGAAAATGTTTAGGGCAGATATACGATGGGGATGATCAGATAGGAGTCGTATAGGGAAGAATTCTGCAAAATCTGAGAATCCCATCGCTTGAATCCTCACTGTTCACACTGTTACATTTAGCACTGATACGTTTAACACTGATTCGTCAAACAGCATTTGAGGTTTCCTAGAAAGAGCCGCACACAGAAGGGAAATAAAAATATTGCAGTTAGCTTCATTAAGGTGTCGTACTTATACTGCTGTATCTTTGAAAAGATACTCTTTTTCTCACTTTTGGACGAAGCAGTGTTTAACGTATCGGTGTTTTAAGCATAACAGTATTAGTAGCTTTAAAAATCCGGTATAGGGGGAGCATGAAGATACAAGAGGTCGTGTCGAAAGTCGTATTTATAGGGGCTGATTAATTATGATTATCGTGACGACCGCCTGCGGAAAAGCGTCGGCATCGGTGGGCCTTTAGCGATAAGCATGAGGAATGTTCGTACGCTTTCATCGCCGATACGCACAGACTTGTGGATATCTTGCTAGAAATTTCCGGCTAGTCTTAATGACTTGGTAACGAGGGGATCGCAGTGTGTCGCCTTACGATTCGGGTCAATTCGTGCCCAGGGCAATATTAAACTGTGGCCGCTTAATTGAAAGGGGTCGTTCTTCGGCTGATATTAATACCACCGGCTTGGCAAAACTTTATAGCGTAATCGTAAGCGATGATAACGCCGCTTTTAACGAGCCTTGTTACCAGGGAAAATTCGACCAAGACTCGTGCCAAAACGTATAACACGATGAAACTGTACACCATGCTCATTTCCATAATTAATTCAAAAGAACCACCAGCCATTTGCCAATTAATTTCTCTACTTTATCGAAGTGTTTACTGTGAAACTGAAATTCGAAATAACTGTCGAATCTCACGCGCTGTGCCTTCGTCCTATTTTCCATCGTCTTCGAAATTGTGTTATGGCGTTTCGCTTAATCAGTAGCCAAATTGCGAGACAATATTAACCACATCTAAATTTCGAAAATCGTTTTACGATAGAATTCCATTTATCTAGCGTCGGAGAACTCGTCAATTTTCCTCGCTAGAAATAAATAGAAACACAAATTCGGACAAGCGAGTTGAACCAACAAACGTTCAGTTAATTGGACATCTGCTAAAATTTCGTTCCGATAAATGAAACTTCACGATTTGCGTTATACAGTCGTAATTGAAAATGCTGGCGAGATTTCGAATTTATAGCCAAAGTTTGTCGAGGAATTGAATCTACTCTACAGAAAAGATCGCTATGATAGGCATTATCCAGCTGGACGAAATACCGTAAAATACCGTGAACGCTCAATCCTACAGCGATTTCCGAGATTTGCTTTGGCCACTGTGGCGATTCAACGACAAACCGCCGGAGTTACGTAAGTCCGGCGACTGTTTCGCGATCCAACAGCCGCTAAAGCGTCGCCCAACCTCGACTCGTTTCTCTTGTATCAAACAGCCTTTCCGTCTCGCCTTTCCGAGATGACTGCGTCATCGAGAGACGAGGATCCCTTTGGGACAGGATGAAAGACGAGACAGAAAGACGAGCTCCTGCTTGTTAAAGTTCAATTAGCCTGCGTCGAACGTAGCGAGAGAAGACTCGTGTCGTAGCTGATAACGAAGAGGATCCAGGGAATCAGAGATTCTTCTCTTGCAGCGGAGGAGAGAAGACGCCCGCGGAGGATTAATCGTTCTCCCGTGGGAATGTAACGAGCGGAAGAAGAGTCGAAAAAAATTGCCGACGAGGATGATGAGGACTTTAGAGAATTAAAGTTCCGTTCGCAGCGGGAATCCCCGTGTTTCCTCGAATAGTGGCGATTAAAAACGCGGGGCTGAGCGCAGCAGGGGCGAGAGGGAAACTGGAGGAGGTGAGGGCGGGGGGATAATGCCGGCGGATGAGACTGTGCTCGCGATTCTATCCCCTGCGAAGATGTCGAAAACGTGGAGAACCGGTAAAATGAATTGCGCCAGCGTACTTGGGCCAGGCTAGTCGCTCGTGAAAAACTGGAGCAGAGAGGGAAATTCTCGCTGGTAAGAAGCGAGTGCAACGCTGCCTGTCCACGGCGATCGAATAATAAATTTTAGAAAAGAGAGAAGAGTGGTACGAAGTGAAAACGTTTGTACGTCGTCGAGCTCTATCCAGACATAATTCGTGCCTTGAAAGAGAAAGGTTTCGCGCTAACAATGAACCGTGAGCTCCAGCCGGACGTAACTAGCCGTTTTCCTTCTCTTCCCATAGAGAATTTCCAAGTCCACTGGACTCTTGTTGGAGGCAGAGAATTATCATTCTCAACGGAGCTTTAATCTGCCGCGACGAGTCAGCTAACCCCTGTTTATGAATTTCCTGCGGGACTTTTTTCGCGAACCGACGAAACTCTTTGCCGCAGCGTGCCATTGGGGGAAGGGGGTGGCTCACGTGCCGCGAATTCAGAGTAATTCGGTGCAGAAACCTTGCTGGAGAGATACACCATCGATCATGAGTGTTTGGTTATCTTGGTCGATTTGTATCTTTTCTGACGATTTTCCAAATATTATTAACGAATTGCCGATCTTTATGCAACTTGATAATTTTAGTAGGCGCGAATGAAGAAACGAAGCCTAAATAGAAATTTGTTTCATCTAACTAAAAATATTGTAATTCGTTACAATATCTCTTTACTCTGGATGGTTCGTATGTTTTTGTATATTGCGTGCATTTTTATAGATTTTTCGCATCTCATTTTTCTCCAACATACACAAATATCTAGTCTAATAATTCAGTTCAAACACGCTATGACACAAATGACACTGGAGACAAAATATGGCTTTTTTACATTTATAGAAAAATTCAACAGTTCCAAATATTTTTATTCGAAAGGTAAAGGAAGGTCGAAGTAACAATGTTCTCAATAAGAATGCATAGATAGATAAATGGTAGTTCGATCAGCAGTTCGAATCTCCCCTTCGAGATGATCGTCGCGTCCGACAACCTTCGCGGGTTTTCTCCGAAGTTTCATTAAACCTTCGGTTAATTAGCGAACCGAGGCGATTTGCGAGTAAGTCGAACCGCGAAAATAATTTATCGTTACCTCGGTAGTTATCCCTATTAAGCGGCAGAGATTTAGTTGTCAGACAGCGCAGCAAGAGAAAAGGGGAGGAAGGGAGAGAGAAAGAGAGAGAGAGAGAGAGCAACGTGCACGTAGCTTCTTGGCCTGTTCCACGGTGAATAACGACGCCTCTGTTATATCTTCCATCTACCCCCTCCACTTTTACGGTCCAATTTCAAGCTCCACCTTTAATGAAGACTAAGACTCTTCGGTTTTCTTCTACGCTTCGGAACCTCGCCAATCGACTTCCAGCCTTTCTCCACCGACTTTTGAAAGCTTTGGAGAACAGAGAATGCGAGACAGAGAGAGGCGGAAAAAAGACTGGCGGAACTTTCTAAATGGCCGCTCTGGTAACGAGGCCAATTATCCATTAGAAGTTGATGCTGATTTCAGTAATTCCTTCGTTACGCTAAATCACTGTTTGCCGCGACCACGGTTAAATAATTCTCGGACAGTTCTCGTGAAGGGAAAGGAAGCGCTGTTGATTGAATAACTTTTGCATCGTGCTGGTCTGATTGATTTTTTATATATTTTACTAACGTTCATGTGCTGCGGTAGAACCTCGTTTATCCGAATAGGTCGGGAGACAAGGCAGTTTGAGTAATCGAGCGAAAGAGATTCACTAGATAACGAACTCTGCTCTTCAGCTCTTATTAGCTCCGATATTAAGTCGCGTCTTCGCCGAAGCAACAACTTTTTATTGCCTGTTATTGCTGTACCTTTCAAACACTACCCAACAAATACCAGCTTGCGGATACGTTCTGTCTGCACTGAAGTATCGTGATCAGAGGAATATTTAGGTTTCCTTTCGATTTTCAAACGAACAGGCAACAATCAGCGACAAAAATGCTCGTTTTTAGGATTTGGGTGTTAGGATTTCAACTCCCCTTCTTTCACACGCAACGTTTTTTCCGAACAAAAGCAAACGATCCAATGTATCAATATACCTGATTATAATAGTAAGTGTTTATAATTATACGTATTACAATTACTACGTATTATAAATACTACGTTCGATCGTAGCTTGCACTGTACAAATCTGTCCAAGTGTTTGGATACTTCTTCTTAGTATCGGTAATACGATTGTAGTTTCCACTTTATTAGCAAGCGCCACGGTAGATTCGAAGGGTCCTGGATCTTCCCAACAATTCGGAGCCCGAACAGAGTCTCCTCGTTTCTTACTCGATGCGATACGGAGTCGAAGAAGTATCTTCGTGGTTTCCTCGACATAGGGCGCTTGAACGCGCGATAAAATTCTAGGAGATCGTGCCGGAACGCGCCCGTTCCCGGCTACGATACGACCACCCACTCTGTTTACTCACTGCAAGAGCGCGGAAACGCTTCGTTTCCCCGCGCATCGTCTTGTCTCTTCCGACTACGGAGCCGTTCCGTCGCGTTCCCTTTCACCGCGGCAAGTGGAATTCCGTCGTGGAATCGCTCCTTAGACAACTTTCCCTTCTCCTATCAGCACATCCCTCCGCTTTCTCCACCTCTGACGAATTCATTTTGCGTAATGCGTTCGCTCGCACTCAGCCCGATGAGCCGTTGCGATTCGTCACGCGCGATACGCGAATCCCTTCGCTAAGGGGTGAACTCTCCGGGCACAGTCCCAGTAATTCTTCCAACAGACTCGGCCATCTATCGATATTTGTCCCTTTGGAAGCCTATAGCTATGGGCAAGGCTGGTATTTACGAGAGGAATTGGAAGAAGACGCGAACGTTCGTCTGACAAATGCGAGGATGAAATGTAACGTATGAAATTTTTATTCGTGCAGGGTCCAGCCGGTTGGAATATTAACCTGCGAAGAAAGGCTTTAGAATATTAAGTCGGAACAGCGTATGAAGGCTGGTTCGATTCTTTCCCTTTTCATTTACGGGGCAGTATTTCCGCTGCTTGTCTCACCTTCGTCATCGAAAATCCTCGGTTCGTAGGGCTCGAATATAACCATCGATCCTTTTAAAGGGATTGCCTCGCCTGACACCAAATGTTTTCAGTGTCAAAGGGGGCGTTCGATTTTCGGGCGTCGTTTTTAGGCGACTTACGGAATGAAAAATTGCCAGGTGGTTATTAGATTGCGGATATTTATGCAAATTTATTCTTTTGCCGATGTAACTGAAAGATACGAACCCGAAGCAGAGATTTATTTCGCCTGTTACATTCTAACGAATGTTTCGCTTTGGGTGTTTTCTATACTTTTGCATATTATCCGTAGCCGCTTAAGAATACGGTCTGGTACTTATTAAAGTACGTGCTTCTAAGTTAAATGCATATAGTACCGACTTAAACGTAGAACTGAAACTAAAAGTTTCAGAATAATTCATATCGATATGTACAAAACATTTTACAATACGGCAACGAGTTTTGTACGTAGAAATCATCTACGAACATGATGTAACGTTGCAGGAGACCAAAATAAGATGCACTGCGAACGTGTTGAGAGGCGAACGAATTTTCTTATCTACGAATAAAATGCGTGAGGATACAACGTTACTTTATGAACATACAACGCTGTAAGAACTGGTATCGTTGAATTCTATTGGATAAGTACTTCAAGTACACAGGTAAAGTCTACTGGAAACGAAAATCACATCCATAAGGAACTTCATAAACGACAAACGAATCTTCCTATCTACCGTGTTATCTGCTCGAATAAAACGAACGAAGATTTCTTCTTATCGCATTTACATATATAAAGGCAGTACTTAAAAATCACCATTGTATACTTAAAACTCAGCAGCACATTCTCTGCGCGGGATTGAAACGACTTTGTTGTACTCGTCGTTTTACGATTATGATACAGGGATTTGCATACATGGGACACGATCTACGGGTATGCGGTGCAACTATTATGCTAATGTTTCATCGGAGGAAAACCGCGACCGAGTTTCAATTTCCTCGGTACATTAGCGAAACGACGTTCTCGATGACTTCTGCAATTTGCGGATCGCTGGAAGGTAACTCGGCTGTCTGGGAAATTTCGCTGGCAAAGTAAATATCCCGTCGTTATGAGAGGCTAAGGATTAGAGAGAATCAGGCAACCGCGAAAACAGCACGGTTCTAAAGTGAAAGCCGAAACGAAGGAAATATATAACTCGTTTAACTGCATCGCCTAAGCGTATCATGCGTGGGAAATTCGCTAATGCGAACAGGGCATTAATAGTCCATTTGTTTAACTGGACGCGCACGCCGTAGGTTAATTGTAATTCCGTGGCGTAATTGTAATTTCCTATCCCGCCAGTAGCGTAAGCCCTGATTACATAATTACACCGTTCTCTCTGATAATAGACCGTGGGTGCTGAAACACGTGCGAGTTTCTTGCCCGAACGATCTTCATGAAATGCTAATTATAATAAATTCTCTCGGTAATTAAAGAAATCGACCCAACCCCCGTTAATTTTATTCTTCCGTCGAGCCTTTAATCCTTCGGGTGCTCGCAAAACTCCCCATCATTCTTTTTCTGACCTTAAACTTTCACGATGATCAACTGATATATACGTATATTTATGGTTCTTGGAAACTCGATGGTTCCCAAAGCAAGCCATATTGCTAACCCATTAGGGAGCAAGTAAGAGTTTATCGCGACGTTATAAATACTTTGATACTTTAAAGTAATGACGGAGAAGATATTAAGGAAATCTTCGGAATTCCCTTTTATAACCACGATCTTAAGAAACGGAGATCCATAACGTAAATTGGATGGAAAAGATTGCAAATGTAACGTTGCAATGTTTTTTAATGTGACGCAACATTGGCTCTTAATGAGTTAATCGGACAAAGACTTTTAATGAATTGGTTGAAACGCGATTAAACTCGATCGTCATTCGCGTGGAGGTCTTCGTCGTGAGTTTTGGCTTATTCCAAATGGCGCGACCGCGTCGTGCAAGCAAGTCGACCTCAGTTTCAGGATTTTACGATCGGAAGGCCGATCGAATTTATCAGCATAACCGAAGGCCACCTTATATGGACGCCATCTGCTTCGGCTGTAAAGCTTCCGCTACTATGCACTCTCGTTGCAACGTGTAGGTTACGAAAGCTGCGAGGAAAATTAATATAGCGGCCACCCCTTTGCGCCTGGATCGCTAATTGCTCGTTCGATAAATACGAGCCTCTTACGCGTAAGAGGGAAAACACTTTTCCAGGTGGATCGTTAATAACGCGCGATTAAATTCCCGGGAAATCGTATCTTAAACGCGTTTATCCTTTGGACGGCCTTTTTTCGAATAATTTATTAGTTTCATTACTCGAGATTTATAACAAACGGTTTTAGAAGTCCGAAATTTATAGAATGGCAGTGCTCTCTATGTTTTTTATTTATTGTTTCACTTAAAACGATTTGCGCATTAAAATAACAGCTCTATCATTCATACCTTTTCTCTCAAATGTATACATACAAAACTTATACATACAAAATTAAATATAAAATATCATACGAATATTCTGATTGTTCACGATGGCTAGTAATGAGATTTTCATTTTTATTACGATGGTTCTCCGCATTCAATATACATTCTCATTGAGAAGCTTGGAATATCCTTTGCTTTTCAACGAAACAAATTTTTCACACATTTTTCTGACAGATAACAATATTGTAATTATAAATGTAATTTTTAAATATAACTACTCGCAGTCTGAAAATACTATAAAATATTTATTTAGTTAAGGAAGTCAGTATTTCTCGTCGATTTAATTTATAGCAAATTTCTTCTTCTTTAACGTGATTGGTAATTAACAATGTGACAGAATTTCATGCGCGATATTGGTGAAATTCAACAAATTCCAACCTCAGAAGAAACAATATTTCATTCATACTTGCCCATCTAATATTAATCCTTAGGATGTAAACGTTTTTACGATACCCTCAAACTGTAAACGTGGTTCTTTCATGTCCAGATGCATTTTTCAGTAGGTAATACCTGTTAAAAAAGTCCGCCAACGTTCATGCGAAATCTTCGAACGTTCTAAATCAAGGTTATCATAAAACTTTTACCAAATAATAACTTTTTATTTATTTTTCTGTTTTTATAGCCCGGGTATGAAATATCTACCTTTACATTCGACGCTTTAAATTGCCAGGCACCCGGTGAATCGTCAATCGCCATCACACGTGACCCATTAAATTTCCAGCAGAATCGCGAGACGCTCCTCGGACATTTTTTCATCTGTCGAGGATTAAAATTTTTTATTACTCAGCTAGGACGCTTTTGTCAGAATCGCACCAGAGCTGGCCGCCTCAGCGAGATTAATCGAAGATACGAGCCATAAAGTCGAACGAGCGACTAGGCAAGAAAACCGCTCACGGAATTCTAACCGTTCTTCAGTTTCTCACCCGAAGAACCAAATTCCTCTATTTGCGTTCCTCCTTTCCACCCCTGTGAAAAGTATTCGCGAAGTCGCGTCATTTAGCCTCACGACTCGGCTCATTTATTACGATCGTCGGTGGCCTGAAATAGGTCGCTGTTGGAAACTTTCGAATTTACGCCCACTTTCGAAAATATTATTTACGTCGGTTCCCGACACCCAGGTTATCGTGTTTCCTATGTTTTACGGCGTGTCGACTGGAAATTCCGGCTCGCGCCACCAGAAACAAAAATTCCGCAGTCCTAACGACGTTAAGAAGTTTGCGATGATCCCATAAGACGTAAAGGCACTTACTGTCTCGCTCCACGCTCGACAACGTGACGCTGTTATTCAATGATTAGCGTCGAGTACCGTTAAACAACTAGTTGTAACCATTGCGATCGTTTCCTTTCAGTTGGCCTTCGGTTTAGTTGTAAATGATCGTTTTAAAAGAAAAGGAAATTTTATCTCTCGATGGAACCCCGCGTTGTTTAAAATTATAAAACACGGTGTGTTGGTATGTTTTTGGTTTTACCTTAATTAACTAAATGTGTGTAATGAATTGTGATGTATATAATGAAGATTATTTTCATTAAATACAATTATATTCCATTACATTTTTTTATTCGTATTTTTATCTGTATATCATTATTATTATACGAAACGTACCCACATACTGCGGTAAAATCATTCACGTCATGAATAGTTCACTCTTTCATATAATTGCTATCCTCATATTTCTCGTAGGAAATAAAATTATGGAAAGGATATTGAAACGTAATTTTCACAATTTTTAACTTGTTCAACAACAAGCATTCCTTTTTATAAAATTAAGGTACGAGTTTCGTTTAGCTTACTTTATCGACCTTATGAGATTAACGATGACGCGCGTACAATTTGTTGAACATTATCAAACTGAAAAGGATGCTTATATTAATTAAAAACATCGTGATTGGTGTAATGGTAGTTGACATAAGTTAAACATTCTACCTGCGTTGCCCTTGTTTATTCTGTCACAAGGATTAGTCTTTCCACGAACATAGTCAAAGTGAAATTCTACAGCGAAGACGTAGACGAGCCTTCGATTGCCAATAATCGATCGTTAGCGTGGCGAAGATTTTCGATCGGCTTTGACCGATAGAAAGGTCGGCCTGTTAACCAGAATGATAAAGGAAGAGAAGACGAAGCTTTGCGGTTGGCTCGCGTTGAATATTTTAACGTCTCGTTCGCTTATTCGCGGAGCCTGCTAAAGGCCTGTTTCCATCTGCTTGTCGGAAGTTGGTCGCAGCAGTGACTGTCAACTTTTCTGGCAGCTTCATGCACAAATTTGACGTTGTCCGTGACACGCGAGTGCTCTAAAACGCGAATAAAAGTCTACATTTTCGATCGATCCGTTCGACGAGGTAGTTAAACGACGAATGAATCAAAAATTTATTCCGCAAGTAGTAGAACTCGATGATATGTCAGACTCTCGGTGGTTCTACGATTCGAACGATGTCTATGCAACCGATAAAAAACGATTTCAAGTATTAGAACGTGGCTATTTTCAGATGGCCTACAACATTGTATTTTGTAAAGTAAAGTTATTTTCAACAGAATATTGTCAGTTAGACGTCCAATTACTTATTCAATAGTTTCTATTCCAAACCGATCTCAAATACTAGCACGTTCCGTACGTTCATATTTATTATACGGTGGTTTACGACGAGTGTAAGTCCCTTTTCCAATAGAATATTGTCAGTTTGAAAACTACTTTAATCCTTTCGTTAACAGTAAGCAATGTAACATATAAGGAATATTTCTTACACTAGAGATCTTCAAAATTCGAGGACTGTTACCTGAACCGTAAAAGCAGTTGCTTGTCACTAGCGATTTTCTACTTTGAAATTTCTGTTCCAAACTGATTTCAAGTACTAAGACCTGCACGCCTATCTTCAGATGTTTCGTAACAACTGCAAGTTCATTTTCAATAAAATATTACTTGACTAAGAACTCTTTCAATCCTTTTATTGATAGTTGGTATTATGTACATAGAACATACTTGTTACTGGAGACTATTCTATCCAACGTTCAAAGACTATTACTTGAATCGTGGAAGCAAGCAAATTTTCTCTCGCTTCTTATTATTAATTTCCTACTTTGATATTTCTATTTCGAACCGATTCTCAACAAATATAGACGTTATAAGAATAACCCAGTACGATTTAATACGAACTTATCGAAGAGTAGCCAATAATAGTGGATGCCGCATGGATTATTCAGAGTAGATCGACGACTCGATCGAATCGGTTGGGGATCCCTGACTCGGAGCAAAACTACAGTCGTGCCAGTTAAACAGAGGCGTGCAGCCAAGCGTAGAGGGACGAAGGGGGATGCCGTGACTTGGACTAGCACTGAGTATCGATCTCCTCTATTATTAGTTCGTCGTCGACCCCCGTTAGAATCGTCAGAAACACCGCTCATAACTCTTTTCAGACTTCGTTATCGGTCGTTTCATAGCGGATAACGCGTTTGACGTGACTGTTGGCAATAGCCTGTCACCTATAGCTTCTGGGTTTCTTGTCTTCCGCGATTTCGCCACCGCCGCCAGCTTAGAAAGACGAAGACGACGCGATCACAAGGGGTTCGCGTGCTCAGGGCCACTGACTGCCTCTTGGATTACGTAAACAAACGCGACAACTCGATGTATCTAAGCTCGTTTGCAATCTTTTTTAGAGGCTATTCTTTAGAAATTGATAAAGTAGCTACCACTTTACACATATCACTGTTTTTAGGCTAATTCGTAGAGAAACGGCAACCGTTTGTGTTAATAAAATCTTTATTAGATTAGGTCTGTCTGTAACAGAGTGGCTATAAAATGTATTTATTATAGCATTCGCGTACGAATTAATTACACCCAAGTATATTAAATTCCGTACATTTTAATTTCGCTAAATTTAGCGTATGAAAAACAAGGAAAAAACAAAGATATCCCACTCTTCGTTTTTCCTTCTTTCTCGTGTGCAAGGTTTTGTAAAATTATGATTAAAGTATCTTTTAAATCAAGCATTTTTCGATATCCAACCACCTTTAGTACCTTTTCGTAGAGAGTCGAAAAATGCATCGGATGGTTGATAAAACATTCTGAAGTTCCATTTAGAAAAGGAGTGCAACGCATGGAGTAGTCGAAAAATGCATCGTATGGTCAATAAAAAATTCTGAAGTTCCATTTAAAAAAGGAACGCAATAGCAGTTTCCCGGTATATCGTTGCAAACTAAAAGAAAAAAAAAAAGAGAGAAAGTGAGTACCCGGAATCTTATCATGCCATTCAATTTCTCTATCTCTTCAGCGAAATCGGAGCTACGGCGCGGCCCAGTTGCCTGGTTCGCTCTGTATATTTTGTAAATTGTATTTTTAAGAAGTTGTGCAATTTTTGCACCCCCTCTATTGCGCTCCTCCAACAACTTTTCCCCTAAAACTTTCCTGAAATAACAATAGAAATGGTTTCCAGCGATACGAGAAGCTAGTTCGTTTATTTTAAGCAGACGTGCAGAGTATTTCTGCGATCTTGCTTCCCTCTCGTCAGCGAACTATGTTTCCCCAAATATCGCCAATAATTGGATTCCGCGACGCATTCTTTATTCGGTACGGCGACGTCGCGTCGCAAAGAAAAATATTTGGCGCGGTTACGTCCAAGCGGAAAAGAGAAGGCGCAACTCCGCGAGGCAAAGGCCGGCTATTTAGCTGTAAATATAAGCTTGCCAGAGACTGGTACACTACTGGAAGCTTCATATAACCCTCTTGGAAACCGCAAGCGGTTCTGTCGAAAGGAACAAAGGGGAGGTGGGCGAACAATGCGGCTCTATAATACAGAGCAGTTCGAAGCGGTATTGATCGAGTCATAGCTACGTGTTTTCTTCTTTCTAAAGAATCATTCTTCGATGCATTTCGTGGTTAACGTGCTCCTGCTGCCGTTATCACGTCGATGGACCTCATTAATTCCAACATCGTACTTGTACCCTATTACATGAATGTCGAGCTTTATCAGGGTAGCCGGCGAATTTCATAGTTCACGAAGCAATCCGACGTGTACTGTGGTAGTCGTGTATACGGAATATTAAGAACTACCGCTAATAATTGGATTCGTAGTCGTGACGCAAGTGCGCGCCATTCTTCACGATAATTTCAATTCTCTGTTTCAGTCTGACGTAGACTCTTGCACTTTAAAACGAGACAAATCTAATCTGAATAGATACAATTGTATCTATGGAACGTGGATTTTTCGACGTTGTAATGAAGAAACTGTAGATTTCCATGCGTTATACGAGAGATTTAAGGATATAAGTAATTTAACGCGCGAAAATACGCAGAATGCAGAAACATTTGAAGCATAGTATTTGTTATAATATTCAGTAGCTGAAACAGATTTCAGTTCATCTTCCATTTCTTTAACTACACGATGCCAGTAAAAATATGAATTTGCATAAATATCCACGGTCCAACAAGGAAACAAATTTTTCATCGTCACCGTCATTCTCATACGAGAACGAACAATGTGTCTTATGGATTTTTAAACTCTTACGTCTGAAACTTGACATTCTACCTACAATTCGATCAATACCGGTCTTCGTAACAACGTTAAAGAAACTAAAGCGGTATCGACCGAATCGCACGTGCTTTCGTGTTCGGCTTAGCCTCGTCGGAACGCTGAATCAGTGCATTCTGCTGCATCGTAGGCGATACGAGTGCATCGCAGCCTCGTGGGAACCAGCAAAGTATACGACGAATCGATAATACCGCTTTTATGTACTAACTCTTGTGGTCGCCTTCTTCAGAAGATAATATCGCTAGTTGCAAATATTCGTTGCTATACGTTGCTCTCTCACCCGTTCGAATACGTTGAAATGGACGAAAGAATCGACAAAGAAAGATTCTCGTAACTCGCGATAACGTTTATTCCTGTGAAGCGTGCTGAAATTTCGAAGGCCAGGCATTTTTTTCATAACGAAGGCAAATATTTTCGCGGAATATTTTCTATCGAGCCGGTGGAACGCGACGGTGGATGGCTCGCTTTGATGCAAATTTCACGTCGCTTCGTTGGCTTCGCCGGTTAATGGAGAAGCTTTGTAAAAAATCAGGGCCGAGAACGCAATCAAGGACGCTTTTGAATTCAGCGATCCGGTGCAGCCGGCGCCGCGGCGTAGATGTGTCGCGCGAGACGTTTCAGAGACGAGACGTCGCGACGCCGACACAGACATTACGGGAAATGCGACTCGCGATGGATGCGTCGAACGACCTCGAACTTTAAATAACGAGCAGCGCGGAAAAACCCAAGAATTGTTTCACTTTTGGGGACGACGTCAAGATGCTTGGAAACGAGACGATGCACTGTGTTTGAGAACGAGCCTGATCAAGGAAATATCGTGATTTTCATGAATTCCGATCACCTAATTTCTATTTTTGTTTTGTATTTCTGTATCCCCAAGATTCTTAATTACAATGTTATTTATCTAGAAAATTTATTTAATCATTTGTCCACGAATTATAATACGCTAAATAATAGATAATTTTCTACATGCATTGTTTATAAAGTAGAAATAATTTTCGTTCTATATCGTATGTATTACAGTGTAATTAATTTTAATTAATTGTACTTAGGGGTGTAAAGTAATTGGATGTTCATATCTGGTATTTTTCGATGTCCTTGGTTCCTTCTAAAATATTCCAACGAGGCTGATTGAAACAGGTTCCCTGCACACATTTTCATATTAACATAATATTTATTGGCAAATAATATTCTATCGTGATTATCATGAGTTTCGATCACCTAATTCCTATTTCTGTTTTGTATTTCTGTATCCCCAGAAATCTTAATTACAATGTTATTTATCTAGAAAATTTATTTAATCATTTGTCTACGAATTATAATACGCTAAATAATAGATAATTTTCTACGTGCATTATTTATAAAATAGAAATAATTTTCATTCTATATCGTATGTATTATAGTGTAATTAATTTTAATTCATTGTACTTAGGGGTGTAAAGTAAATTAGATGTTCATATCTGGTATTTTTCGATGTCCTTGGTTCCTTCTAAAATATTCCAACGAGGCTGATTGAAACAGGTTCCCTGCACACATTTTCATATTAACGTAATATTTATTGCTAAATAAAATTCTAATTAAGGATCTTGAAAGATTTGTAAATTCAAGCAAGAGCAGGAAATGGATTATACGAATATGAGAATTCTCATGACTTTCTGTCAGTCCGTATTTTTCAAACACTGCGACGCTATTTTATTTTCGCGGAAGTGACGGTACTCCGCAGCGACCCGTAATTCGCCGAGTTGCTCGTCGCGATTTTCATCGCGTAGCGCGCGCCTATGTGGACTTGGTTGCTCTTAGCCACGGAACCGGAAGTGCATTCTCCAGCTGTTGAGAGCAAGTTTTACCCACCGCGGGAAATTTTGTTTATGCACGCGGAGTCACGACACACGCCACGTCGAACAGGCGAGTGTCGAGTGAAAATCGCGGTGGGCTCGAAATTATACTCGCAGGACGTGGAAATCAACTTAGGGAAATTTTTCATTAAGCGAGCCATAGTCTTTGAACGTTCGCTGGTGCTAACGTCTCCACGAAGAATGTTCATCTTTTAGTCACGTTAAAAGATTGATCTATCAAATTCAGATTTTAATAGCTTTGATATTAGGTTGTCCGAAAAGTTTTTTTTGTTTTATAAGGAAATAACAGACACACAATGTTTTTTGTTTTATATTAGTTTATTGAATTATGCACGAACATAATTATAGACATAGAACGAAATGGATCATATCTAATTCAATGAAATAATATAAAACAGAAATTGTTGTTCATCTATTACCACCTTATGAAACGAAAGAAACTTTTCGGACAACCTAGTACTTCTATAGCAGTTGATTCTAGTTCACTGTAATAAATAGACTACGAATATTTATAGGAATTTATATCTTTGTGCAGGTAATTTAGAAAACATGACGTGGACAGAAATTTGTATTACGTGCTTAATATTACAACACGTACTCCATTTAGAATATCTAACAAGAACGTTTACTGCAACTTTATCGTTCGATGAAATAAGCAATAAACAAAAGTAGAACGTGGTATATAAAAAGCAAATTAATAACAGCCAGACATTTTACATTAAAGTTTCTACATCGGCCGTGTATCTCTATTCCGTTACGATGATTCAATCAATACTGGTTCGACTTAACACGATCGATGTCCATCTGATGACTTTCAGGATTGCCGACCTCATTTCGTTGCTCATTAACGACAATCAATCATTCGTAGCACAAAAAACTCTGCTTCTATATTTCGTTCCACTCTATTGTACACAGCCTTGACACGTATTATCGTCGCGAGTGTTACATAAAAATTCTGGCAAACGCAGGACGCTAAAGAAAAAGCCTGTCAAGGAAAATAGATGTAACGATCTCGTCCTACAATCATAATACAGATATTGTATTTCCATTCGTGTCGTAAAAATTAAGACAGCAACGCGTTCCGAACCTGTGCACCGTAACGCAGCAATTTCTCGATGATTCTCCGGTTGCAATTAAAAACTTTGTTTCGTAATACTTTCGTACCGCGTGTTCGATGTTGGATAGAACGCATGAAAAGCAAAATTACGGCCGCTAGGCGGTAGTTAAAAGGTGCAATACAGCGCGATACGTAGAGCGAGGAGAAGAAAAAAGCACGATACATCTTGCAACGCGAAAGTTTATTCCCATAACAAGGGTGGTGGATTTTCAACGGATTCGACCCCTCTCTTCTTCTTTCTCCTTTAGTTCCTTCGAGATGGCTGAGAGTTTTCGTTATCGAGCCACTTATTACGACATTGTCCCGTGATACAACAACCGCTTGGCTTCTCGTAAAATACACGCCGAACTGGCCCTTATAAAGCAACTCCTTTGTACGTACTCCTGTTACGAAGATACATAGTGGCGAAGTTAACTCTCGAGCTGGCAACCAAAATTTTCATGCTTCTGTGATAACCAAAGTATCTGACTATCGTCGGCGTCTTCTTTCTACCCGTCAAATATAAAGGATATTCCAAGGAAACCTTATTTATTAAGGAATTTCTAAGGTTTCTCGTCAATTTTCTCTACCATCCAGCAATTAATTTAAATAATAAGTTCATTCCTGTTTCCTTGAAACAGTACCACAGACTTATTACATACAAGATCTATCAAGAACCTTTTCATCATATTTCTTTATAAATATATATGTGGCATCGAAAAATCCAAACAAGTGTGTTCTCACACGCTTTAAACGATTTTTGAAGCATTTTCTAAAATTTGTACAGTAAAAATGGTACTTAAGGCGAACGAACTTACTGCTAGTTCGCAATGAACGTACTACGAATTTACCGAACGAAACAATACTTGGAATCTTCTGCTCGTTTCGAAATATCTGCAAGATTTTATTTTGAAAATCCGCGTAAAAATATTCGCAAAGCAGGGATTCGAAGCGACGATACGACGACGATATCGGAGACGGCATAAAAATTGTCGAAGGAATATGAGAACCGGTAATCGGGCGCAAACGTAAGGATTAATTCTCGGCGCTACGTGCTCTCTGACGCCACGGTTTTCGTTTTGGGTAACTGTTATACAACGAGGCAGTTCAATATCGCTGCAACAGATTAGGTTGCGTGCAGTAACGAGCTACGCCTCGAAGATTCTGCTGCACGAACGAGAATGCATTTCGTTCCGCTCGATTCTACCGCGAAATCGAGATCCACCCTAATGGTGCTTCTTTTTCCTCTGCTCCTCCTTCTCTTCATTCGTCTATTTCGTTCCTTCTTTCCTTTCTTTTTTCTCCGCGTCAAGAATTCGGAAAAGTGGTTCTCGCCCCGGAAAAGAGCGAGCGTACGACGAGCAAAGAGCCTTAGAATCGGAAGGAAAGGAAGGAAATCCCATGCGACAAGAGAAACGACCTGGTCGTTACAGGAAAATAGGGATACCGTTGGAGCTATTGGAAGAAGCGTTTGTCGGTACGTCTCATTGGAACAAATCGTTGCCGATCTCTCGCAGGATCTCTAATATCGGGAGTGCAACCCTTAATATTTCTCCGTTTCGCGTGAAACGCGGCTCTCGACTCGCTTTGTTCCGCTTTGCTTCTGCCCCTTCGTCGTTCGATTCTCTCGCCTCCTCCTCGCGCCTTTTATATCCACTGCTGGAGAAACCGTCTGCGAGACGATGACCAAGATACGTCTTTGTCGCCTGCTTTCTTCCTCCTCGTCTTTGTTTTTCCGTTCAGCTTTCGTTTCTTCCCGATTTTTTCTTCGAATAATAAGGAAGACTCTTCTTCGATTTCTCGACCTGATTCTTCCACGAGGCACGTACTTCGTTTCTCGCGTAACGTCGCGCACAGATATCGTGGCTTCTGACAACGCGCTATTTCTTACGTTGGTCGCATTGTTTCGGGCATAGCATTACGGTAAATAGAAAGTGGTAATCGCGTTTAGTTTCATAGTAAAATGAAAATAGGAGGCGAGATGTTTATTGAAAATTTATTTTTACTTAGCTTCGATTTGGTTCTAATGTAGTTTTACTTGCAGAGAGATGGTCCCGTTTATATTACCAGGTTTCTACCAGTTTAAGTCATTAAATTTTGGATGCAACGCGAAAGTCGTTGTAGCTTCGTATTGGTTTGCTTCATGCAACATATAACGCGAACGACACTGCGTTGTCACGTAAAGTATAACACGAACGCCATCAAAATGCAGAAGATGCTCGTTGGTTGCGTAGCAGCGATTAGATGAAGATCATTCGAACATGCAGCGAATGGGACGAAAATAAAAAGTGGCATAACAGAGGCGCGAATAGTCTCGGTAGAACAATGGTCACGCGTATCTACGCCTATCTATTAACACTTTGACTGCTACGCCGAAATCACATGTTTCGCTCAGGACGCCACGAGAGTATTTTTATTATTCAAAGCATATAATGGCAAAATAACAATAAATTGATGACCTTGGTAACCACCGTGGCGCCTTGGTAACAGTCGATAGCAACGTATTATAACGAGGCTTCGTTTATTTCAACAAACCAGTCGCATTCGTTATTTCTTTGTAAGCAAAACGTGTAGAATACATTGTTGAAGCGTGTAGAAGATATTAGTAAACGGTATTTGCTCATTCTATATACCATATAATAGTAAGGTATGTGCACACTTCTAACTTCAATTATACAATTATAAAGCAGCATTTACGATTATTTTCTAAGGTGTGTTTATAATAATATTCGTAGATTACCCCTCAAACATATGGATGCAAACACAGTGCACCGTTAGATGCAAGATTTGTTCTCATTATTTTTTTTATTGATGTTCTAATAAAAATGTTTAATCGTTCAAAGGGGCACTTTTTATTTCAAAGTATCTTCTATTTATCGGTTACATTCAAAATGCCCTAACTGTCAATTTTCATTCAATTTTTACAACTATAAGAAGTTCAAGGGCTTCGTTCACCAATGACCAGCGTGGCAGTCAAAGTGTTAAATACAACTGATACAACAAATTAAATCGAAGCAGTTAACCAGCGAGTTTACAAAGAAAATAAAATATCGTTTTTAAAAATACCCAAGCACCGAACTTCTGTTTCTCGTGACAAATATTAGAAGGGATCGCTTCGATTCGTGGAGGATCGTGTAACGGGGTTAGCAGGAGGAAATGGACGCTTTTAAAATCGAAAAGAATGGCTGGAAACGTGTGTCGATCGTTGCCTCTCGCATTCTTCCAAGAGAATTTATCGCGGGCCGAACGATTCCTCGTAGCGGGCGAACCCGACGAAGATATTACATTAGGAGGAGCGCGCAACCAGCGATAAACAACGGTGGATCGACGCTCGTGAGTAACGAGAACAGCAAGTTCTCCCCGGTCGCCAGGAATCTGTATCCGCCAGTGTGTCTTGCCTCTCGCCTCCGTCTCCGTCTGCGCCGCCTCCCGTGGGCTTTGAGTTATTACATTTTCTAGCGAGGCCGTAGCCCCGGCTACAGCGAACAAAAGGATGTGCAAGAGCAATACCAGGGAATATGGTGTGCCGGTTGTGTATCAGGAAAATCGTAGCACGTGTCGCGACTTGAATTTAACACGCATTAAATAGAAATGCGATCGATATCGGGAGAAAAAATGATTCCACCGAGAATCCGCGAATTCTTCCAGATTCTTCCAAGCAGGATCGTAAAAATATGGCCATTTTTGGCATCGCCTGGATTTGAAGAATTCAGGACGTTGAAGCGCGTCTTGCAAGGAACAGAAAATGTTCTTGCAGCTTCTCCGAGAAACGATCGTTAAAGAATTGAAGCTTAAGAATATAGCAGTCGATCGAATTCACCTAAACGTTATATTTCATCTTCTTCTGAACGATTTTCGAAATAATTAATGAGAAAGTCAGTCATATTCAGTCATAGATCGACCGAAGTTTGAAGTCAAGGGAAAACGAAGTGCTATGAAATCATTTGAGGTAATTATCGATATGTAATTAGAGGAAGAAATTGAAGAAAAGAGATACTGTTATTGTAGTTTCACGATAGTCGAAACAATCGCAATTCTTTTCCATCACAGCTCTGAGCTATGATGTTCGTCATCTTAAGATTACATCTTCTTACAGTCGGGGAAATGCTTATGGTAAGGATGATGTTATGTTACGTTTGGTATCGAATCATGATAAGAGGTTCTTCCTATTACATCGATTATCAAAGATATCAAATTGCTGCAGAACAGAATAACAGCGTTTTACAGAAAATATTTTATTCTCGTTATTTTGAATACACATTGGTAGATAAATATTCTCGAAATATTTTGTGTACGTATTGATGGACAACAGAAAAATCGGATTGGGAGTTTTTCTGACACACACATGTGGATGCAAAGTCGGTGTTGGCGTTGTTATTTCCTGCCACTAAAAATAACCATTTTTTAACATCCTCCTTTCAGAATGGTCTGGATCGCTTGCGATCTACGATCGAGGTGTATAAGTAGTATAATAGCTAGAAAAATTTACCGAATGTCTAACTGAACAAATTGTAAAGTACGAATTAAATAATAAAAGAAAAGAGTAGTCTAATATCGTCTCGAATAAAAGTATGCTGCCCTGCTTACTTCCGCTACGTTCTCTGGATCACTTCTCACCAAATCTTACGTTTCTATTATCAGAAAATTTCTGAAGTTCGAGGAAAATAGAAAAGAATCGTTATGAATGGTCTTTTGTGTTAATTTTATACCAAGGATTTCCTCGAAACATTGAAAATCTTCTCTCTTTCGGTAGAAATAAAAACGAGAATCGCCTTCCACCGAGATTTCAGAATAATATGGACCATCTCTGATTTACTATGGAGATATTACGAGTAGCTTAACGTCGTTTCGAACAAGTATGCTGTTATGTCCTAACTACAATGTCCTACCCGGTATTTTAAGACATCTGAAAAAACTGAAGTTTTATAATCTCTTTTTACGACCTTTGAGTTCCTTCTTTCGATTAAAAATATTTAGCAATTATTTCGTTACAGTCAGTAGAACGTACCTTGGCTTACAAAATTAAGAACACCGAGGGAGTTTAAAATATTTCAACATATTTTAAAGAATGATGTAATACTAGCCATTTTAATACTTTGACTAAGGCAATATAGTAAGTGGATCAAGTTAATTGGATTTATATCGATTTATGGAGCAGGAGATTAAGTAAAGTGGTGTATAATTATATCTTTCTTCTACAAATATATCAGAAAAATTGTACTCTTCATTATCAATAATTGATAGGAAACAAATTCTTCAACAGTTTGAAATAACTTGTGCCCTGGAAAGTTTAAAAGCTGCACACGCACAACATCTCTGTATTCTCTGAATCGCTTTTCGCCCGCACTCATACACTCTACAAGAAAGGTTCTCCGGCTCTTCTCTCACGTGTATCATTTGTAATTCGGTTACTCAGATCACTGGTCGCAGGGTGCGCACACAGAGATTCGTATCAGCCCGCGTAATTTAGCTTCGTTTTACGTTAATCTGTCTTCATCTTCTCGTGGTTGTGTGTTCATCAATGTTTTAACGCTGTGAATTGAAAAGGATTCGAGAATGGTGTGCGCGGGGAACGCGCCAGGCAAAACGTAATCTCGAAAATAGAGCCGCTTTGACATCAACGTGTGTGTTCCGGGAGAACAGTGGGGAAAAAAGGCCGGTCGAGCGATAAAACCGAAAAAAGTCCGCTCTGAAACGCCTTTGTGTGTTTCATCTATCCGCGATGACTTTGAAAACTCCGCGCGTGCTTGAATTTCATGCGCGAAATTTTTTTCTAAATTTCGAAATCCAGCTCCGTTGTGTACATTTTAGTTTATCGCTCAGCCTTTATCTTCTCCCCTTTCATATACTTTTTTTTTCACTTTTTTACCTTCCTTTCTTTCTACTTTTTAATGGAACATCGAAATGGAGAATATTTTGCGACGCTCGCCATCTCCGACGAGAGTCCTTCGACTCCGAAATAGCGACGTCTCTTCGTGTCGATTTTCGATTGAAATTTGCCGGAAAATTTCCGGAGATCTGCAAACTCTAGGCGTTGAGTTCCATTAAAACGCTTGAAATCAACGAAGGAACGCCGTGAATTCGGAAGAACAATTCGTGCTGGAGACGTGGCGGCGGAGAGGCGGCCGTAACCGGGTTGCGTTTAGTGGCCTGGGCACGACAGAACTCGGTTAATTGGCCGTTTCCTAATTAACTTCGATACCGAATCGCAGTTCCCTGGAAAAGTGCAGTTTATTTCTCAGTCGAGGAATAAATTATTTTACGAGTAACAGAGAAAAAGTTAGAACTCGCCGTTAATTCTAGAAAATTACGACCTCTTAATTACCACTGAGAACCAGATAAAACTTTGTATTCTCTTACTGCTAGTTCTACGAAGTTTCCAACTCTCTTACCAATAAATCATAATAGATGAAATAACGAAGAACTCATATTGAATTATCGGCTTAAAGTATAGCAGAAGAATTACGTTCGTATCATAAACTCGACGTAACTTAATTACTCTCAGCAAATTATTTTACACAGATACCTGAAAATAGCTAACCATAATTTCCACAACGTGACACACAAGTTATACAAGAGTTGTACGTACTTTGTGACGCGTGATGCTCCACGAAGGTCAGTGCATATTATCACTCACACGATGAAACCGCGGATAGGTTGACAGTCGAGCTATTAACCAACGCAACATAAAGTTTTATAAGATATATATATTGCGAAATATGATGTGCCAGTTTCAAAGAAACTGCTCTTACGTTCGAGAGATTTGTCCGAAACTCTTCAATTCTCGTAACTATAAACTACAGGCTGGCAATTTTGGGTCAGCGCTAAGCTGCTCGAAACAAGGAGAATGAAATGATTAATGAAACCAGTGGCTCGTATCGGGAAGCCTGATGTTCCTAGACAGCGGAGGACAATCCTGGATCGTTTTTGATGGATCGACTGATCGTGTTGATGGATCGCGGCATTACACGACTTGTTACTTACCTTTGCCGGTACAGATCGTAGCAACGATCCTTGAGTACCCTGTATCGCGAATTTATTCCATCCAATTTACTGTTCTATCGGTAATTTTGTCCTAGAAATTTCATCAAGCACACAATACGACAATAACGAGAGATTCGAAGCTTTCTCAGCACGGTACCTTAGAATCTCTGGAATTGAGCTTCCCGCGTATACGTTTCATCAGCGTTGCAGCAAAGATCAAACATTTTCAAAAATTACAGGGTTGAATTTCTTCTTTAAAACACTTTGACTGTCACGGTGGTCATTAGTGAACGAAGCCCTTGAACTTCTTACAATTGTAAAAAATGAATGAAAATTAACAGTTAGGGCATTTTGAATATAACCGATAAATAGAAGATACTTTGAAATAAAAAGTGCCCCATTGAACGATTAAACATTTTTATTAGAACGTCAATAAAAAAAAGAATGAGAACAAATCTCGCATCTGACGGTGCACTGTGTTAAAACACTGTGGCGTTCTGAGCGAAACGTGTGATTTCGGCGTGGCAGTCAAAGTGTTAACACTTTACATTTGTGTTGAGGTTATGCGACGTGTAAAGAGAGAAAACTCGTGGATAAATTGTAAGGCAGAAAATATATTTAAATAGAAGTGTAATTATAAGTAAGAATACAATTTGAGCTGGTCCAGGTCCGCACGCTAGCTGTGTTACCCAATAACTGAAAACCCCCAAGCCAACGTCTCCTGTCTACTGTTTATGGTCTGTCTTCGTCGCAGTCTTTTGTCTACACGCTGTCGATGGCTCCAGTGCTTGAGAAAACTAAAAAGACCAGATGTAGAGCTTTCTTAGAAGTGGTAACCACTTCAACAATTTGAATGATTTTTTTAAACCCCATAGTTTCTGAGATGTTCTATGACATATGTTTCCAATCCTAATATCGAGGAATGTTGTGTCATCCCTTTAATCAAGACACGTAAAAGATACGTGTTAAATATTTTTTCCCGCAGTCATATTGATCGAACCGAATCAGAAAAAAGATTTTCTTCTATGAAAATAATCAGACGTACACATCGATGCTATAAAGTGAAAGATACGAAGTATACCGCTAAATTATATAAAGACTCGATAGGAATTAACTTCACAACTTTTACCTTAGGTTTATGAAACATTGAAACGCGTCTTCCTCTCGCTCGAAAGTCTTCAAGTGGTCGATTCAACTTTAAAAGTTCTGCAATCAGATGATCGTTGACAATTTTCCACGACTGAGAACGCGATGTTTATTCCTATCTCTATCTGAATATTGTTATATTTTGAAGAGTTTCGGTAAAGTAAAACGGTTGGAAATTGCAAACGTCATTGGATATTCATGATCTGGCTAACGATACCAGGAACAGAGCGTATCAAATGATGAATGCTCGGTAGTTAATCCATATCTAGAATGGAGACTTCCGATGGTGGTTGAATCAAGTAACGCGCTAATAAAATCAATTCATCAGAGAATATGTATTAGATACGTCACACGTGAAAGCGCCCGAGCATGGTGGATGTTGACGTTTATAACGACGATCGTTTGGTGGAAACTGATGACGTTTCAACGCCTACGTAACGCCCACGTGCATACTTTTTAAATTTGATCAAAATAATTACGATAGTCGTATCCTGTTAAATTCTAATGAGATTTCAAAACGGTTTGTGCAGACATGAAAAGTTTCTACGGTTGTTCGAATACTTTTTGAGTGGGTGTGAATCTACATACGTAAGTTTTATAGAAGAATTAGTAATGGCTGGTAACTACGAGCCTGGATTCAAACTTTATCATTTAACTTTCATTCGGGAGAAGGTTTCTTCAGAATGCATTAACTGCGTGAAACGCGAGGAATTCTCGCATAATTTCCCAAGGAAGAATCTCTCTTCATTTGTATTCCACGACGTTTCAACGAAAACAGGGAATTTCGCGAATCGTTCGTTTCGTCGCTGTTTTCCGATAGCTCGAAATAAACAGCCAATCGTCTGGAATTTTCAGCGAGAAAAATTCTCGTCTTTGGGACACAGCGCGGAGATTGCCTCGATATAACCTGGTAATTTAATTAAAACAAATGACATGTTGCAATTGAAATAGTACGAAGCAGCGTCGATTATTTGCTGTTATCATTATCATAGATGCGCTTTTATAGAAAAGAAAATACATATACTTGAGGAAAGCACACACTAAAGTGAGAAATTAAAATATTAAATAGATGCAATAATTGGAACAAAGTGAAAGCTGTTCCTAGTCATAGGCATCTTCATCAGTTTCAATAGACTTTAGAATCGATGACACATCTTGAACTTCACATTGGAAAAATCATTTACCAATTGATATTTAAAATTCTGTTCTCAACATTCCACCGAAATTGCGCTATATTATTCACAACTGTCACTATGAATATAAACTCCTATCACGTTTCACCCGTTATTAGATATATTGCAAAAAATGAATCTGTACAACTCACGAACACAAGATACTGACATTCACGAACGACACGGCTGTATTAGTCAGGCACACAAGCCCAGAAACAGCAGCGACATTACTACAAGTGCACGTCGCAAAAATGGAAAAATGGCTACAAGATAAACAAATAAAAACAAACCCCAGTAAATGAACCACATTACATTTACACTAAGAAAGTGGAAACCACAAAATATCCAATTGAATGGCGCGTACATAACACAAACAAGGCAAGTTAAATACCTAGGACTACGCTTAGACGCACAACTTACATGGAAGCAACATACTAAATCAATTATAGAGAAAATACGGATAAAATGAAGACAAATGTATTGGTAACTAGTCGAAGTTCTAAACTCAGCATAGAAAATAAATTAAAAATCTACAAAACGATAATAAAACCAATTTGGACGTACGGAATACCACTATGGGGGATAGCAGCAATGAGCCACATAAATAAACTACAGTCGCTACAATCGAACATACTGAGAACGATAGTGAACGCCCTATGGTATGTCAGAAACGAGGATATACGCAAAGACTCAAAAATACCAACGATCAAAGAGGAAATTGACAGGTACGCAGAAAAATACAAGGGAAGAACAGCAACACATTCAAATCAGCTGGCTGCTGAAGCGAGCAAAACTCTCATAGAAAGAAGGCTAAAAAGAAAACACGCCATTGACGTCACTAAAGAAATAAAATAGTTAGACTGGAAGATGGTATCCCGCTAGGGGTAGCCATCCACGTGTTATTTAGCAATTAAGTTAGAAAAATTTACCAAATGTCCAGCTGGACAAATTGCAAAGTACAAATTAAATAATAATAAAAAACTCACGAACAAGAGTTCTAAGTTCTGATTTCTTGTTCTGAGTTGTCGTTTTGCCTATCATATCGTCAAATCTCGTCGAATCTACGTTTAGCCGATTAAAGCTTGCGTTCAAAGCGGTAGTTTTTGAACCGACATTACAGTCTCATTATATTCTTCCTGCCGCGAATAACAACAAGACTCTGACACTGACCGGTAGCATTCAACGAGTAAAATAAATATTACAGAATCATAAGGCGAAGCTGTGACTTGAAAGGCAATTGGGTTCGATATAACGCGGTTAATTTGGAATCAGCGAAACGCAAGAATGATCGAAGTGGGAGGAAATCTACGCTGTAGTCCCTCTCGAGGCGTCGAACTTCTCCATTAGCGGTGTCTTTGTTTCCCAACAAATCTCGCGTTTCCGTCTACAAGCTAGTAAAGGGAACCTTGGTAATCTCGAGTGGCGAAGGGGAAAGAAAATACAGGCAAGGGCGATCGTATCAGGAAACGTTACTCAGACGCTGTGCTCGCCGCGAGAAATCGCAAGCAACACACGGAAGCACTCGGCCAGTTGAATTTATGTCGAAGAAAGTGCAGCTCAGACGAGAACAACCCACGACGCACAGTGATTTAAGATGATTGTTTGATTGCGAGAAAGCCATAATTTTTCTCATTTCCTATTGTTTCATGTTTTATTTCTCTACGTTTTAAGAATTATCGAGTCGTTCGAAGAATTCATAGGGGAATTTACAGAAGATTCGAAGAGCTTGTGTCTTTACGGGATTGGTACATCGTTGAACGATATACAAGGTGTTCGTACAATGTTATCCGCTCGAAGATGCTTCAAATACGAAGTTACAATTTTACTTATGAAATGCGTAGGATTGAAAAAAATACGATGGTATCGGTTTTTGCCGTGGATGAAATTGTTACAATTCTTGTTAAATCGAGATCAATTTTGGATCTTTAAATAGAATATCTAGTTTTGTTATGTTCAAATTCGATAAAATTGAGAATCCTAAATTAAAACAGCTGCGGTTGTACCAATATATATTATGATATAGTGCATTTATAAAAAATAAAGGTCGAACCTAATGTTATTGATTTTAGAAGGCATCTTAATTTTAAGATAAATAACAAAGAGTTTTCAAGCGAACAATCTATCCTTCAACGATATACATACTAATTCTATAAAGAAACGATATCATCAAACTTTTCTTGGATTTCCCTGTGAATTTTTCGAACAACTCAATAATTTTTAAAACTTCACGATTAAATTTCTAAGAACACTCGATTCTGGAAGAGCTAACCGACAGACGATACCATTCAGTTAGATGTTTGGTGACTTTTTCACGATCACGCAGCCGTTGTAAAAAAAACACTGCACAACATTCGACAACTTTTTGTCGAAGAACCATCCAGACGAAACGTAGGAACGACACGGACCATCTTAATTTCGCGAACACCTCATCCGAGGAACGTCACGTTCGACCTCATTCCACTAGTCACCGCGATCACGTAGCAGAGGTTGCTATGAAGGTCTGTATTTCGCGGGGCTCTAAGAGGACAGGAAGCGAGACGACGAGACGCGGCGGAAGCGTGCCGAGAATGCACGCGATAATCGCGATTATTGCGTGCTTCGTGAATTTGTAGTTTCGTTAATTGAGTCGTGTTTCGATACCTCGTCCACTAATGGAATTCTTTCCGCGGTTCTTTGCTAATTCTTTTCCCAAGGAAAGAACCTTTTTGCCGTTCACAGACTCTCCTTTCTTATATATTTCTCTCGAGTAATGAATTCCTTTTCTTATATTTCTTCCAGAGAAGAAGTAAATTGGTACAAAGGAATTTTAGAATAAAAGCTGAGAGTTAATTCTTGCTTTCTACGGAACAATTTTTGGAGACGTAGGTAGTTGAGGAGTAAGGATTCTTCAATGAGATAAAATGTTTAAAGTAAGTTCTTATTTTGCATGATAACCGTAATAACATGAGAAAGTTGCAAGTTTCGTTTTCATCGGTAAATGAATGGCTATTATACAGAATAAAAAAGATCATTATACCGCGTTCAATACACACTTGTTTTAAATGTATTCAAATTCAAATCGACTAATTTAAAAATAATTATTAGATTGTTCGAAAAGTTTCTTTCGTTTTATCAGGAAATAATAGACGTACGTTTTTTGTTTTGTATTATTTTATCGAATTACGTATGATCCATTTTGTTCTATCGAACTAAAGATCACAACGTTCGACAGATTGGGTTTCATGTTTGTATAAAGATGCGTTGTTGTAAGAGACGCGTCTGTAAAAGAAAGACACTTTCTGGACAACCTAATATATAAAATATATAAATGAACGCATAATACGGCGTCGTAAGGTTCGTCGATTAAAAAATATTAAGGACTAACGTCTTAAAGAAATAATGACACCAAGTAATTATTCATTATAGCAACCATGCGTGTCTAATTCTACTTCATTTCCATCGATATACTTCAGCTTGAAAAGCATCGAACAAAACCTTCGAAATGCTTTAAATCGCAAACGAAGCCACCTTTGACGAACCCAGAAACTTTAATCGGAAAGAAACTCGATTGAAGACCGAGCCCCGAAAGAACAACGAAAATCAGTTTAAGCGAAAAAGAAAGAAACGCTCGTTAGCCGATGCATCAGGAGGATGACTAAAGCGAGAGCAAATCAAGGATAAGAGAAAACAGGGATAATTAACTCTTCTTAAACGGAGTGTCAGAAGTCGTCGTACCAATCCTTCCGTTCTGGGCACAGTTCGAGGATCCGTAGGCGAGACTTTCGCTGCAGTCGAACGCCGAATCCGCGTCTCGGCAGTATTTAATTAGTGCAGAGGAATCGAGGAGCCAAGGATGCCCGGAGGTGGTCGGTGCTCTAACGAGGCGGCCGTTCTTTCTTCCGAAGTGTCCTTCAGCTTCTCCCTTGCTCTTTCTCTCTCGTCCCATACTCGACTGGTAGCTTTTCTTCGTCGCGTTGGAATTGCGCGACGTCGCCGTTCTTGTCCGACTCTGCACCGGAAACGAATGGCTTTTCCTCCGTCGTCGCTGACTCTCTCCTCGTATCGTTCTGTCACGGTGCTGGAATAATTTCTGGAATTCGTTAATTGTAGTGTCCCGAAAGTACCGGTTGCCAAGTGGAATCCACCATTGTCTCGAGTCTTTTTCTTTTCGATGGTGGAAATGCTAGAAGAGGAAATGCTCTCGCGGTCTACCGCCCGGAAACGTTCTTTCCCTCGATTGTCAATTAGTCGGCGGGCGATCTGTCTTCCGAGTTAAAAGGCGAATCGCGGTTAAACCTCCTCGCCAGGCTGTTGACCCTCCAGGCAGTGCTTTAAACGGTCTCGACAGCGAATCCTTCCAGCAACCTCCTCTTATCCAACGCTGGCCAAATTGCCGGCTGGGTGGACTTTTAAGAACGGCAAATATTTCCCGTGACTCGCGACCGCTTGTTTACCGAACGATAAAGGGCGATCGCGGTATCGCTGCGAAGCGTTCTCAGTTCGTTTCGCCCCAATTTTTCGCCGTATTGTGCCGCGAGCTTCCTCTTCTCACGGATCGAGTTTCCACAATGTGAGTCGGCAATTCGAATTGACTGCAATTCGATAGCTTTCCTAGTTGTTTTGTCTCGGGTTCGTCTTGCACGATAACTAATAATATCGATGAACCGACCAGTTACAAGTTACGTTACAGGTTTGTTTAGAAACATCTCTTTTATAACTTTGCAATTTTACATTTCGACAAAGTTAATTTCCCGATTCTTTGCTGGACCTTAAAAATTAGAATCAACAGTCTTCGGTCTCTAGCAATCAAGGAAAATAAAATACCTGCAGATGTAAAAATGTTTTAAAAAATAAATTGGATCACAAATTCAGTCACATTTTGTTAAATAAATTCGATCTATCTATCTATCCGACGTGATAAAATTTATCTAATCGACGGATAGCTTGTTTCTCTATAAACAGGAACGTATTTTCTATCGAAAGATTGAGAACGTAAGAATTCGAACTTTTACGCTCCTCAAATAATTTTTATAACGTATCTCGAAATCCATACACTGGTAAAAGACGAACAATTTTATTACTCGATGCAATAAAAACGATATATAAAACGCTACATAAACTCTACGCGAAGATAGTTATTCTCAACACGTGAAACATTCTTGAAAAATATCGTGCGATCTGTGCGAAACTAAAAGCCTGAAAAACTGCGAACGGATCTTGCACGAGTGCGATCCGATTTTCGATGCGCGAGTGAAAAAACGTTGGAAAAGTTGGTCGATCGTCTACTAGGAAGCGGAGATAGTCGGGAACCATTTAATCGTCGGCTGAGCAAACAAAAACATGGCCGCGCGATTCCGTATGGATGAGCGGCGGAGCGTTTAAGCCGTGTCGGATTAGGGGTGGCGATCGAAAAAGTGGAGGAACTTCCGGTGGTGCGGTGGATTCCGCCGGTTGTGGGAAAAACACGTAATATCTCAGCGAAGCGAACCTCATCTTGTCCATTGTCGCCGGGATAAAGTTGTCGCGCGTTGTTGGAAAATCACGGGGAAAGGGACACGGAAAGAGGGAGAGGCGCCGAGACGTCTCGACGCCGGTTTACCGCTGCTTTATCGGCGTCGTCTTCTCGCAACCGACCCGCTTCTCGTTACCAACCATTCTCGTCTTTCTCTCTTCTGCCATCGTGATCGTTTTCTCTCGATTTCCATAGGGTGTTTCAGAAATACAGTTAAAGTATTTGTACTATCATTGTATATACAGCAGTGTCTACAGTGACTGTAAAAAATATCTTTAAGATTTTTCATAAGATTTTTCGTTCCACTTTCGTAATATCAAATTTTTATACTGACAGTATACTTATGTAAATAATACGCAATTTAATATAATTCTATCTAATTAATTAGTACGTAGTACGTATATACAGCAATAAATATAATGATGTACAAATACTTTCTGCAGCCGCTGTGCATACTAATTAATTACATTGACTCGCGAAAGTAGCTGAACTTCTACCACGGAAAAATGTTATGTTTGTGTCGTATATCTGTGTTATTTTCTTTAGCACCGAGTGAATGTCACGAATATATTCGTCGAATTTGAAAATATATATACAAGTTACGAGATATCTATTGGAAATATATATTTAGTAAAAAAATTAGTGCACGACATGAACATGTATCTACTGAATATTATCGTCCATTCTCGTAATCTCTAGAAAATATCTACTACCACCGAATATTTCGTAACTCCTGCCCTCGATATATTTTCACCCCTGTAGAAGCACAGTATCAAATTTCGGTAGGCTGCTTTTTAAATACCCTGTGTATTCCCCTTCCATTCTACCATATTTCTCTTCTAAAGACTTCTTCTCTCTCATATTTCTCTCTATCGATCTTTTCTGTTCCGTGTCTTCGGCTGACCAGCCACTTTGCTTCGACCATTTCTGTGCTAGACGCCAGATAAGCGACGCCGATGGATCCGGCGTCGGAACACAAACGACTAAGCCGAGTTTCCCTCGTAGAAATACAGAAGAGGAATTTCTTTAATGTCGTATGAGAAATGGAGTTTCTTTCGGAGAGGGTTTGCTTACGAGATGTTTGTTCGTGTCGCGGCAATTCGCATGAACGAGCTGGCGAATATTTCGTGAATGCTGTAAATAGAAGGCTTGCCGTACGATTTGTAGCGAAACGCGACAGCCGTGATTCGTCTAACAATTCTATTTCCTTGGCGCCAGACCGGAGACATTAACGCATTTCCCTCGCTAAGGGAATAGAATTCCTGTTGCACTCGTGACGTCTGTATGCGATAATCGCGCAACGATGTAACGCGAACAACCTATGGAACGCCTGATTTAATTACAACTCGCTCGTTATCGCTTGCTGTGATTTCTGTTAACGTTAATTCAATAGACTTGGCGCTAATATCCTCCTCTTGTTATCTCGGCCGACTACATGATCGTTATAGTTATTCGTACAAAATGTCCCGGCGAACTGTGGTCCATTCGGCGACAGGCTGGTTTTGCGTGAGAAAACGAATCGAAGATATAGAATTTTGTCATGTGACACTTCATCTTCGAAAAGATGGAAAATTTGGAAAATTCAGGTATACTTAAAGTTAGCTAATTACAGACTACGTTAATTACAGATGAGTAAACAATCAACAGGAGATTATTCCACATGTGAAAATAAGTCAAAAGCGTAAAGTACAATTTTTCCATTTCAAGCCTCGTTTCCAAGAATATAGTTCGAACGCGTTTAGTTAAGAACTAAGAAGAAAGAAGAAACTAAAGCAACCAAGCAATTGCTGGGACATCCTAATTGTTACTTTGGATAAAAGCGTACTTTCTTTCGAACGATTGTAATCTCGAAATTCTTTTGACTCTCGTGTTCCATATGGGAACTCCTCTAATATCTTCTTCTCATCATCTCGTTCGACTAAAGTGATCGTTACAGTATGTAGTTACCTCCGACGACGACGACATGGTGTAATTTCTCTCCCTTTTTACGATTAATCTCGAAATTCTTTTAGTTCTTACGTTTGACATAGAAACACGCCATTCTTATTTCGTTCCCTAACACGTTGACAGTCCAAATATTTAGCTCAGTTCCTATGCCTACGTTTATTCTTCGTTGTTTCTATGTTTTCTTCATAGCGTGTGTCCTCGTTTCTTCCTTATATTTGTCGCTATCATATGTTATTCATAACTGACAATCAGCCGAGTAATTTATTTAACACGTTGAACATCTAAAAGCCTCATCAATCTGTCAGAATCTATACGTTCGTGTAGTCCATACGTCTATAAAGAAATCGAATTTTTAACGCAGATCTACACACGATCGTTGTTCCTTCACGCTAGAGGTTTCGTCTCGGCGCTGCGTGCAAGGTCAACCGAAAGTGCACAAGATACCGGCCCGGTGACCTAGAGCTTTCAGTTAAATTATTCAACGCGCTGACATGGCAGTTTTCACGCCGATAAGCAACATCTCGTTACTGTTGTGCGCTTAGATACGATGCACACGAGCGAGTCTTGTCGCGCGCGTTTCAATAATGTACGGAGAAATACGTACGCATTATAGTGATTCTTCAAGTATTCAGAGTACCATAAAAATTGACACACACGCGCGTTTAGGTACGTAATTCGTGCATTAGTCATGTTCTCTTCCGCGGTTATGTTCCTTTTAAAAAGAAAACACCCCACTGACCTCACTAAGAAAATAAAATAGTCAAACTCGAAGATGGTATCCCGCTAGGGGTAGCCATCCTCATGTTAATTAGCAATTAAGTTAGAAAAATTTACCAAATGTCCAGGAAATGGACAAATTGTAAAGTACAAATTAAATAATAAAAATACATGTTCCTTAATTTACGATATTGTTGCACGGGTGGTGAGCAATCTTCCTTCGCAACTATTATTTATTTAGAATAATCACGATTTGTCGTGATAGCTCGTTTGTATCGAGTGTTGCTCTTCATCTTAGCATTCGCGAATTCGTGCCGCTTTCTTGCCAAATTGTCGACGTCGCGAGATTAAAATACTTTTTATCGTGACCGGACCGAGGACGTCGACGTCTCGACATTGATATCGACATCGACATCGACATCGACGTCGACGTCGACATTCGACATCGACATTCGACATCGACGTGGCCGTCCCACGAGATGCGTATTTCATTTTCGTACCGAAAGAGACTAGAGAAGGTCGGCGGACGACGGAGAAGAGCAAATGAAAGGAAGTCCGAAGGGAGAGAAAACGACCGAACACGGGGAGATATTTCAAGCAAAGGTTGCCCCTCGACGACTATTAGTCGAATGATCGTCTCGCTTTGCGTAAAAACGCTTGCATTACCAATCGAACGACTCGTATTTCAGTTGAACGATGGGCAGAAATTACAACCTGCGACTCAATACGAAGATGAAAATAACTCAGCGATAAGTCCAACTTTCGAAATGTACTTCAAATAATTGCTGTTAATATATTTCCTCGTGTAACTTGCCTATTTATCGTCAAAACATTATGGTACATTACGGAAAACGATCGAAGGTAAAATCGGAACGCTTGAAAACACACGGACATCTACAAGTCATTGGAGAGCGTACGTGTCTTGCAGTAAATTCGTGTTTAAACAGATGATTTAATGTAGCGGAATATAATTGTCAAATGGCTGCAAGTTTTCTCAATAAATCGTAAAAATCAATAACACCACGTACTTACAGCTTTATCTCGCTATTTACACGAGTTTTTATAAATTTCTCCTACATAGCGGACGAACAAAAGATAGCGTTGTTGTGACCAACGCGAAGAGGAGATCCGTACTTGTTCCGCGACATTTATTTCCATACCTGTATCGGACGCCCGAAGGAACGAGAGAAATCCCATTGCTTTCTTATTTCCAAGCTACCGGTTGGAAATTATTCGCGGATCGCGGTGTCGTTTCTTTCTTGGTTCCAGGCGATAAAAGCAGCTTCCTATGGGCAAATGGGCGGCATCTCTCGCTCTCGTTCGACTCAGGATATTTTGCGACGTTTTATTCGCATGTGTGGTAGAATCGTTTTATCGAAAAGCCGATTCCTTGACTATCGGCTCGTTCTCTTTAACAAACCGTAGCAAATTGTCGCGGACGCACGCGGCGGGTGTGCCATTTCTTCGAAAAAATCGTCCCTTCGCCGTTATATTACGCGGCCACTTGCCAGAACTTCAAATCGAATCGAACGGCGGTATTACTTCCCATGACGTCATAAAAAGGATTTACGAGCTGAAACCATATAATGTTATTACCCGAAATGGTTATCCCTTTGGCCAAAGAGATTTCACCATATATATATATAAGCGCCACCCCGGACTATTATCTCTGCTGTATTTTAAAAGAGACGTTAGTGCAACAAATTTTTGTCCTCACGTTTCTCCGATATTTTTCTCTTCGATGGAAAATATTAGGTTGAGCAATATAAGTCGTCTGCTTGAAGTTGAAAGTAATAAGTTGAAACTAATAAGTTGGTGTCTTCTTAAAATATCACATATAGTGTTATTCTCACTTTCGCTATTCTTTTTACTTTCACGTAATATCTTTCTGTGTAATTACACTGCAGATTTTTAAGCGAATTTCATACTTTCAGCAATATAAATAAAGAAATGAAACTTGGATACATACAAATTTATTTCGCTTATTAAATCCTATAACAAGTATCTCACTTTGAATATTTTTCGTTATTGTTACACCTTTGTTGCTTGCCTGGCGGAATTGCAATTCCTCGTTTGGACTCTTTTTAATTTCTCTTAAACGCGTAAAGATCTACACTCTATATACATACGTGTAATCAACTGCCAACTGATTTCTCTCGCTTCTTCATAAATTTGTATTTTTCATTAAAAAATTGAAAAGCGTGTATTTTTAAATTCTTTAAAAAGGCGAACAAACTTATGATTCGATGCAAAATGTTTTAAAACTCTATAAGGGATCCTCTCCTAAAAAAAAAAAAAGAAAAAAAAATAGGAAATGAAAAAGAATAAAAATTTCGAGTGATCCTACATATCCAAATTCCAGTACTAAAAAGATCTTTTGTTGCAGATCTGGTTTTTGCCGAGTGTTGAACAACAAGAACCAAAATGGCAGCCTTCGTGGCGAAGCAGATGGTCGGCAACAAGCTGAACGCAGTTAAAGGTGAGTTTTTATACATTGGAAAATTCGTTTTCTTCTACAATTACCTCGTTTTCTTCTGGCCTTCTAGAATTTCCTTGATATATAATTTTCTGGGGCAAGTAATTAACTACCAATCGTGTAGCTTCTATAACACGAAACTCTTCAATCATCACAACGCTTTTTACGGAATAAAAGAAACGGGGAAGCAGATCGGGGAATTGAGACGAGCAATTGCTACGTAAGACGACTGAATGCAATTACAATGGCCTGACTGACAGGCAATTTACTAATTCACGCGCGGAAATCGTTGATCTCCGTTTCACGCGACCAAGAAACCGAATTAACGAAGAACGCTTGATTCGGAAGCGATCGACCGCGAAACGAGAAGACATCTTGTTTCATTGAATCAAGCCTGGAAATATCTCGGGCAGAGGTCTTTTAAAATATAACGCGACTCGTGAAAGATAGATAACATTTTACTAATTGGTAATTATTATTAATTATTTACCAGGCAAAGTATTTTATTTAAATACTTTAATAAACTATATGGGATGAGTAGGCAACACAATTTGCACTCATGAATACATTCCAAACTAGAATGGATAATAAATGCATCAAAGTTGGCTAGTATCATTCTGGCAATTGTTAAATATTATCAATTATTTATGAAACAAACTGTTTTACGCAACACACATAGTACCACGTAATTCGAAAACGTTCGTGAGGTTTTCACTAGAAATTCCTATTAAATATCGAAATATTTGCACAAATACCTACAGCTTTTGGGTGAACACCGAAGAGAAATAAAGGGAAATCGTGTCTCTATTTTTCAGCGAGGCAACGTCGTATGTACACGAAAGAAATTTTGAATGGTAGCTGGCATAAGTTCTCCTCCGTCTGTCTCATTCACCAAATATGCCGTAGTCTTGTATTATTTATCCTAATCTTTGCAAAGCTTATGTCAAAGGCATGGAAGACAAGAAATGGAATTATTTCATTGAAGCAACGAAAAAAGACGAAATATTTTTCAAAAAAAAAAAGACTCGTGAAGTTATAAATGACAGAAAGTCTGATTCTACTTAAATCTTCCTTAAAATTCCCTTCGAATTTTCCGAACAACCTGACATATTCATAGGAGGTTGAAATACTTTCATAACCCACTTATGGGAAAAATTGGGAACGGAATTTGCAATTATGGGTACATTCCAAAGAGGGGTGGATGATAAATGCGATAAAGATGAACACGTACGAGGGTTCTATCGTATGTTCCTTGTACTGATGATCATCGTACTCGTATTACCGATCGACAGACCGTTCCTTTTCCAAACGATATAAAACAGCAATAATAAGAGATGGTTGACTTGGTTTCGCGATCGTGACGAATTAATGGTGCAAACGTGAGATCGGAAAGTGCCGTTTCATCGCTCGGCCACGCGAAAAGCACCGTTTCACCGCGTCTTAATATATTTCTTCGGTAAGGGAACATCAGTCTTTCGGTCGGTAATTTAGCACGCGAATTAAGATTGATCGCTCGCACGAAGCAGGAAGGAAGAAAGCATTAGAGCAAATGACGAAGCACCGTTCGCCCCCTGTGGATCGGCGACTATGGGAAAAAAAATGATTTGCTTACGCCTTCGTTTCCTATATATAGTACGGTAGGGTTATTTGATTCACCTAAATTCCCACACCTTAAAATTCAATCTTCGACTCTGCACCGAATAACGAAACTCGTTACATGTCATGAAACATCATTGATCTTTGGTGTAATAACGGAAGAACGAGGAAATATCGCCTGCTTTAGGCCCAGCAAGAGAAAATATCAAAAAATATAGTAAGCTTCTGTTTAAGCTAACCGAAAGGTGCTATATAACAATTATATAGTTTTTACATACGTTACAGAATATACGTACATTACATACATTGTATGATATATATTCTAAAGAAAATACTCTAAAGAAGAAAATCATCTGCTAAGATAAATTAATATGCACAGGCTACGGAACTCTGATAATTACAAACGAGAATATTGACGTTAGTTCAACAAACTTTCCTTTTGACGAGTAGAGATGATATCTTCTTAGAAAACTGTGTCTACCGAGTCGTCGATGTAAGTACGCGATATACTTGACGATTTATCAGGCCGGTAAAAACGAGTCGAGTAATAATCTGTTATCAAACGTAGATGGCATAGAAATTGTTCGCAATCGGATTCGACGATTACTTAGCTCGGCTCAAATGTTCTTCCGACACAAATAACCATACTTTACGGCGCGCACCATCAATCACGATACAGTCAACAAAGAAAAGATTCGATTCGATTTCTTCGAAAACGAAGGGCAACGCGGAAAGATTGTATTGCATATTTCCGATTCATATTTTCACTTCGAATCACCTGCTTACCTATTACGCTGCGATTAACAGGACACCTTGTATATAAATATTTTTAACTTCATCGATCCGAGTTAAAAGAATCGTTTCTTAACGCGTACTCAAGCGACTGATAATACTCGAAATAGAATCTTTACCCGGTTGCTTCGCTGGTTTAATGCTGTTCACGTAACTGTGTCAGCGACGTGTATAAAAAGCTTGGCCGCGAAGCAAAGCGAGCCAGCGACGTTAATAAGCTCGACAAACGTGGCTCGACTCCCGACGTTTCCGATTATACGGAATAATGTACTGCATTAAAGTCAAGTTGGTCATAGTTGACGACTCTAACACGATGCTTTTCCATCGGTGCTTCATCTCGAAAGACAGAAGCAGATGCGGCTAAATATCACGCTGTTAATCGTGCAATCGCGAGATTAAAGCGAACGACCAGAGCAGACATGCATTTGATTAAAACATCTGCAAGTGCCATCGAGTTCTCGAAAATTCCTATGCAGCGTTCCAACGTCGATCGATTATATCATTCGCGACTAATTTTGTTATCCAGCTTGATGATAATCGGTAGCGGCAAATCAAATTTCAAAGCTAATAATTTCATCGGTTTGCGATTAATCGCCCGTATAGTTCCAATCTCTTCTCCTTCAATCCCTCTTACCTTCTAGGTCATACGAGCTCCTTTCACAAATTAAATTGAACGGCACATTTTACGATGAAATTTTTCAAGAAGTTGCTGATCATACTGAATGAAGAAATTTGGAGGAAGATGTTCGTGTATGTAGAAAGTATTAGAAAGATGTATACTCTCTTCAACAGAAGAAAATATATAAAAATATAAAAATCGTAATAGTAATTGTAGAATTTCGATTATACGTATGTTTCACTCATTTTTGCTCTACCAATCTTCCTGGGCTATTAAATTGCATATCTTTTTTAATGTTAGTAATTTCGTTCGCCTATATATATATCCTTTACAATCGGATGAATTAAAGGTAGATACTAATCAAAGGTTAATGTTAGGTGAAACTGAAAAGAAATACGTTACTTGAACTAAACTTTACGCTTCTGGAGAAAATAAAAAGCAGAGATTGTAACGACGATCCGGAAACGTTGCAATATCCTAGCTTGTGTCTCACAGACGAACTAATATCCACGATATTTACCGGGATAACCGATGTTTCGAATAACCGAGGTTCTACCGTGCTAAATTTATACATACATTAAGGAACGAATGCAAATCAGCTTTGACTTCTACAATTATGATAATTGCTCGAGGCAGTTACCATAAACGTTCAGACGCTTTTGATTATGGCTATTACTGGACGTTGCCAAGGTGTCCAGTGGGATTGCATGCCGTTCCAATTTCTTCTAGAAACGCTGCCAGTCGTAACATTCATTAAAATGTGTACGTTATGTATATCGTATTATGAGTAATTAATATGCGCGTTACTTATCATCATCATCATTATCATCATGGATACTGAAAAAGGAAATCGGTTATTGTAATAAATTTGACAGACTCGTCACGCTTGCGCAGTTACTCATATGGCTATATAACAATCTCTTTTTAAATGTATTTGTCGAATCAGCACGCACGTGACCTTTACATCCTGGCAGCAGACGATAAAAGTTCCTTCCTCAAAAGGATGATCCTGGCACAGAGAATACCCATCTCGATCTTCTTCGGCGAAAGAACGCTGAATCCGTATTTCAGCGGGCCAGTTTAATTTTCCGCGGATTTTACCACGCGTATTTCGCGTGGCCAGGGGAAACGTCGCTCTGCGAACGGGACACTCGATCGTTGTTATTCGAGTTACAATTACAAGTTGGCTAGTTAGAGCCGGAATTGAAGAGGAGCAGAGCGTAGGCCGGGAGCCGACGCGTCGCCAGCTGGCTTGTCGGCTTGCTGGCAGGTTGAACGATGGCCCGCAATAAAACTTGTGTCATTAAGGGAAAGTTTTAGCCTCCGCGAACGCCACGGGAACGAACCGTATCACGAGGAATCCGTAATGGGAAAATGGGGACCTTCGTCAAACGAACCAGCCCCGACCTCGAATCTTTCTTCGGGTAAAGCTTAACTCACTTGGACGCGATCAATCCATCCTTCTTCCCATCTCGTGGCTTTTCCAACCTCCTACCATCTCGATACCGCGACTTCTTCCACTTATTTTTACTCAGCCGCTCTCCCAATGTCCACCATTATACATAGAAGTAGATATATCGAACTCGTAGTCGGGTGATTCAACGTTTTCGTACGATCCTTCTACGTGGTCGGTTAAAACGCATCAGCAAATCTTTCTTGTAATAGTGGTCTCTTGTAGAAGTGTACAGAAAACAAACCCAATTTCAAGAGCTGAGACTGGTAATCGCGTAGATTGTTCCTCTTGCAATCCCAGATTACAGATCGGAATCCCAATGGATCCTTTTCGATTCTTCTCGACTAAATTCTGGAAATTAATGTTGCTGGCTTTCGCGTACTTTTTTCGATCTTTTATCTCCGATAAATTCCCCAAACTAATATTCTCGATTTTCATCGTTTCCTCTTCTTTTATTTTTCGGTTGAAATAAATTCCCCAAATTAACATTCTCTTATCCTTTATCTCGAATGAATCCGCCAAATGAATATTCTTAATTTTTATTACCATTTTCCATCTCAAATAAATTGTCCAAATGAATATTCTTTTATCTTCTATCTCAAATAAACCCGGCAATTTAATTTTCTTCGTTTTCACTGCCTTTTCTTTGTTCATTTCTCAACACAAATATATTCTCCAAACGAATATTCTTTATTTTCACCTCTCTTGGCTCTCGACTCGGTTAGTTTATGCTTTGAGATATAAAATCCGATAACAAGAACCGTCGATGCCTTTCGACATTAAAAATTCTTTCGAGATAAAGCGATATTTAGAATACTTTCCAATTTCGATAAATAGCAATAATTCTTCAAAAGTATATAAAAAGTTCATCTCGATACCATTGACAGGTTCACTCTGAATGAATCACGGTTCTTAACCGTTTCCCTAGCAATTATCACAGTTTGTCCGTCACGGTGTAAAGCAAAGCGGAGTGAAGAGGAACAGAGACGGAAGTTCCAAGTGCCGGAAACCCCCGGTGGTTTGTTCGGGGGTGCGACGGGGTTTAACGGGAAATGCGGTGGGAAACTTTCGCCAAGCTTCAAAGAGTGGATGAATCGAATGGCAATTAGTTTGGAGATGACCTGAATGCAAGATAGGACATTGGGCTGAGAACATATATAGGGTGAGCCAAGAAGGAAGAGGAGGAGAAATGATAGAAGAGTCAAATGGAGGGAAAAAGTGTTAGAAGAAACGTTAGAATAAAGGATCTTTTCGAGGAAGAAGATCATCGAGTGGATAAGGAGGGAAAAAATTGATAGAAGGGCGTCGAATAAAAAGCTGTTATACGATGTGTAAGAAAAAGGGGTGATAGGGGAAAAGAGATTAAGCAAAGAGGGTGACAGAAAGAACAGGGGTGTACGAATTAGACTGAGTATCAGGGAAAGTGTGAACAATAACGACGAACATCAGTGCGTCGCAATTAGGTTCGAATATTAATCTTCTATAAGGTTTCAGATTTCATCAATATAATAGTGACAGTCGTGCCTTATTACAGTGCCAATGAGATTTCAAAATGTTTTATAGAACACGTACGATATGCACATAAAAGTCTTCAAACTGATTTCTCAATTTCGTTAAATACAATTAATATTCAATTTTCTAGAAACGAATACTTTCCAAAAGTTTACTCAATGCATAAAGAAGACATAAAAGTGGTGAATTCTAAGATAAATTATGATAGAAAATGGAACGAATAATAACAGTAAATTCCGAGGTAAATTGTGATACATAATGTAAAATTCTAGGTTACATTATGGTAAAATGTCATATGATAAATAGTGGTAAACCGCGAGATAAAATTAAAAACCTGTGTTCGTAACATCATCACTTTCCTATACTTTCCAATTTGTGGAATTGATTAATGTAGCTTTTAACCGGCTCATATATAAATTCCTCTGCTGGCCTCCTTTCCCTGCACCCCTTCTCCTATGCTCCGGAGCATCCAAACTGCTGCAGGTTTTTCCTCGGTCAGCCGGTTAATTGAAATCCCGTGGATCGATCGACCGCGACCTACGCTGCTGTGCGGTTGCTTGTTGGAAGTCGACCGAATGGCTTTGGTCTTCGACGTTCAGAGGTGATGTAGCTTCCCCTCAAATTCTCTATGCATTCCTCGAGATGCATTTTCTATCTTGGAACACACAGGGCTGGGGTCAAAATGGCTTCGCACGATAAACAGATGTCAGAGGGTGAAATGAGGCGAAACGATGAGTTTACTGGAAATATGGTGGATCGTGTTACTTTCTAGGACGCGCAGGGTATCTGTCACCAGAAAATTCGGCGTTTCCTCGGGAAATCTCCCTATTTCACGGTACTCGTTGTCTTCATAGATTCGACCGGATTCGCGGTTCGAAGGAGCGCAATAATCCCATTCGCGGCGGATTTATCTGCGTGGAACGATTCCACTTGAAATCGTTGATATTCCCAACTGCGAACACCTATCGGCTTTTAACCTCGATTTATGTCGAATTGCTATGAAGAGAATAGATTGGCACGAAGAGCATCAAGATTTCCCTCTTGCACGATTCAATTAATAGCTACTCTTAACGCTGCACGCGAATTTCGTATATTTTGTCCTGAGAGCTGCAATACATTGAAATATACTCGCGCTATATCGTCACGTTTCATTTTTACGAAATATTCTCCAGTGGTTGTAAAAAATATTTATACGTCGCCGTATTTATTATTGCACTGATACATTAGTTAATTAGACTTGACTATAATAAATCTCGTAGCATTTATAGTATTTTCAGGCGATTAGAAACATTTGGTGCTATGGAAGTGAAATATAGAACTCTTCTTTTTTTTTTTGTTAAGTTTCATTGGATAATAAAGATATACACGAATACCTTTTTTGTGGCCACCGTAAATCGTTCATATCGTTGAAAATTTATCTTTCTTTACTGGTTCTGAAAAATTTCGTGATATATGGCTCACCTATGACCACCGTGTGGCAACGTATACATTTTAATTTTTGCTTGTACGGCAAGCAACACGACAGCATGGAAAGCTGAAAATCGTTGGTTTGATATTGTAATGCTAAGTGTACAACGGTTGTGAATATCTCGAATCTAGTTTAATGGTGTTTATACGTTATGCTGTTAGATAAGTAACAACCTTTACGCTGCTCTTTCGAGAAAACTTTCGAAATAGCCGAGCGCTCTAATTTTCGAATTTTCAGCGCGAATAGAGAGACTCATCGAAAGAAGTTTGTTATGTTTGGGATTGAAGAAACTTCGCCACGATGCTCACCGTAATCCCTTCGCAAATCCTTTGAGCGCTATTAGCGACTTCGTTGCCGGACCTAACTTCCGCTGGGTTTTCTCCTATATACGAACGCAAATATTATTTAATCCTTTACGCTCGTCCTACTCTTGAACCATGCTTTCGGTATATTCCATGCTTGAGAAACCTCGCGACTTGTGTCTACGAAGGCGCACATATTATCGACCTAAACTACTGCTCGAACGTGTCTGGATACTTTGTTTATTTTTGACAAGCAGAATTTTAATTTCTAAATTACAAACGAATCAAACTGTAACGATTTCATGTTACATTATCGATTACTGTGATAGTTACGTATAATGCTATATTATAACTCGATTAAATTGATTTTTGAATGTATGCAATGATGAAATTGCCATTCGTAATTCACTAAATCTTATTGTGGAATTATTCTGTTGCTTGACTCTTCACCTTCAGGTTCTTTAATCTTTGAGTCATAAATAGAACGTATTTTTATTAACAGGAATAAGGAAGTAGAACTTACATAAAGATTTATTTCTCCTATTGAAGAAAGTAAGAATTACTTCGCTTTGAGTATTTTTTATATCCTCGCATACTCTGCAAATCCTTAAATCTTCCGTATGCAAATAAAAATCTGATTATGAGACAAATTAAGAACAGCCTTCTAAACTCATAGGAATACTTTTGATGTTAATACGATCGGTTAATGGTTAAATAGCAAATGTATTAACATTATAGTCTGATGATTTCATAAAAACATAGTAAGTGTTGTATCCCATTACTAATCTATGCTTAATTCGTATATGTGGTTTAATAAAATTTACATACCGTTATTATAGAACGACTAAAGCGTCCGTTTATAAGCTATTTCGGTTTTCAGTTATTTGGATGTTGTTGACGAAGTCACAAAGCAAACAGAGAGAGTAAAATAAGCCTAGAAAACGTAGGCAGCCCATAACCAGGAATAGAATATTAACGCAACCGATAAACCATCGATAATGATGACCGTTGCGCACATTCATTTTGAATCGAAACAATTCACTGGCATTTGCATACCATTTGCGTGATTTATAATACTAGAGATAATTATCTTCGTATCCAGCCACCATAAATACCGCTCATGTGCATATTGCCACTCCTCTTCTCTATGGCCTCTTATGCCAATCGTTCTGCTGTTTGTTCACAGTATCTCTTCGTCGGTTGTATTAATTTTCGCTTTTCCATGTTTCATTACCTTGTATCCTTACTTTTTAAACATAACTTTTCCTCGTGTCTTTGAATATTTCAAAAATATCTATCGTCGTGACATTATCGTTGTGATATTCAAGATGTTCCCTTAACATACAGTTAAAGATTTGGTATACTTGATACAAATACAAGGAACGTCCACTATACGCTGCAACAAAACACAGATGAAAATAATTAATATTTTGTTAATCATTACACAGTTAAATTCATGGAACATCGTTCACTGTCTAGTAGAATAAAATATCAACACTGAATTTTCTTAATAAAGCTATCTTGTGACATTTCTCGTTCTCTTCCCATATTCTTCATATAAAATTGTATATATAAAATATACAAATTAGCGTATTTCTTCAGTTCATTCCATGAAGATATAATTTTACCACAAAAATTAGCAATTTAATTATAATGTAATATATTTCAATTTATTGCAGTCCCAAAGGCAAAGTAAATAAAATTCACGTGTCAGCCGATATGTTAAGGGAAGATGAGCGACGATCTTAAGACACCAATGATTCGATAGCAAGAAGAAAACTAATTAACGAGCCGATTGTCGCGCGTTCCACTTGGCCAGGCTGCACGTCGTTGCATCAATTATCTCACCGTATCCGGGATCGCATCTGGGCCGATGGGCAGGAGTTGAACTATGGCGGCTCCAGGCTGCGGTTGGAACTAGCCAGAGCGTAGCTGCGATGCTGGTCGGCCAACGTGTTCCGCGTGTTTCGTGGGAAACGCGGTAGAATGATCGTCGTGCGATTTAAACCAACTCCCACGTGAACTCTATTTACGATGCGACCAGTCCACTTTTTTCCCAGAGTTTTCCTACGACCGAACAAAGGCCAGAAAACAAAAGACTACGAGCCGACCAACAAACTTTTCCGCGACTTATTCCGCCCCCATTCTAAACTATTTTCCAACGTTGTCGTTCTCTTCCGTGCCCCTCGGTTCTTCTTCGGCGATCGATGAAGAACAAGAGAATAGAAATGACTCGCAGTGAATTGAATTTTAATTGCTCGAGCGATTGTACGAAGATTGAAAATCGATGCGAACCTTGTAGGATGTACATTAATTAATGAAAGCTTTGTATGTAGCGCAAATTCGTGCAATAAGCTCGATACATGGTTGTAGACTAGGTTCGTGTCTGTGTTTCTATACTCTTCGAAAATATTTTACGAACGCAGAACGATAAGCTCGCGAAATGACTCACTTTATATGATATAGCTTAGTTTAGTGAGGACAGGATGAAATTTAAAATGAACGAATAGCGAACATTTTGATTTCCACGTGAAGCGATCCAACGCAACCGTTCCAAGTCATAGCATATTTTTAGCGCAGTTAAAAAATAATACGAAAAGAAGAAACAGATAAAAGATTTGTCGTAAAAAGATTTGACAAAGAATTGTCGTATCTTTATCTTCTTTTCTTGTAAGTCTAATGATACACGTGCAATGTGCATTGTTTCCTTAAATGGAAATGCATTTCTTCCTTCACAGATCGAATCCAACCTCGAAATCTCGTGAATGTAAAAAAGTATCGAGACAAAGTGATAGAAACTGAATAGCACGTCAGATATCGTAAATAAAATTCATCTTTGGGTGTTTCGTTTTATATGCAAATTTTCTATAAAAGAAATACGTTTGTCCTTCATACAAATTATTCCCTGCTGTCCTCGAGCGAACCATAAAATCCTAACGTATGACGTGTTCTGTTAAGAAACCGTGAATGAGCGTATTGGATAAACTGAAACAAATGAAGGATGCTGCACGCGTTTAGTATGTGCTGTACGTTCAGTATGATTCGTCGCTTCCACTTTTTAGTCAGGGAATCGGCTGAACGGAACACGCGAGTGGACACGCGGGCTGCGGGTATCGTACATCGTTTTCGAAAGTGCATTCGTGTCAGCGCCAGGGAGACAGCTGCGCCGTGATGGCTCGTTGAAATGACTAGACCGGCCCTCGAATAAATCACGAGGCGCATAATTAATTGGGACGATTGTTTGTCGCGCGGTGATATCGATGAACAGGCTGAATCGTCGGCACGCGCTTAGTCGCGCATCGATATCCCATTGTCGATATACGACCTTCGTTCTCGCGCTCCAACGCATTTCCAATTTCTCGATTCACCGATAGAGCAACATACCTTCCCCTGTCTTCCTTGTAAACATTTTCTGGCCGAATCAAGCCTTCTTTTTACAGTAAAATCTCGTTTATCCGCGTTTCTCTACGAAGAGGCAAATTGATCCTAAAGTAATTTGAGAAAAAAATTAAGCAGATCGGTGCAATTGAACTACGAATCTTCGCGTAATTTCATATTTCTATTAATATAACTGAGACTTTGAATATTTTTCAGAGTTTTGCCTTTTATAGTTACAATGTGCATTTTGTGTATTTCTAAATCTCAACATGTCCAACTTATCTTACTTTCAAATTTGAGCGAATTACAGTCTGTGTATCGTTATGCACTTCGGAATTGAAACTGTCTGAACGTTTAAATCACTTGACGAAGCAGCTTCGCGTGTCTTTCTGCGAAAAAATTCATCGAATCTCTCGTCAAGAGTTTAAACGATAGAAATCAGCGACGAAGCATGAAAGGGATTATGTTCATAAATATCGCTGTATGTATATACGTAGGGTAGATGGACAGTTGCATCGCGGTTAAACAGTGGTCGGTTCGCGTACGCGTAACCAACACTTCGGTTCCGTTTGTTTTATATTTGCTCGATGATTTACCGATGCCAGTGAGTGACGTTTAATTATTCCGGCTCGTTTTGCGCACCCGTCACAGGTTAATTTAATAACTTGCCCGCGGATCGTTCGCGCTCAGCGTCACGCGCCGCATCGAAACGCATTGACCAACCTCTCGAAACTAATTTTCGAATTGGCCTCGGTGCTCGGGACGATATGGTTTTTATTCGAGTAATTAAACGAGGTGCGGTTTCCATAAAAAGTAAACACAGTCACGGGAACCAGTCTTATTCGTGTGGAAACTAGGTACGATAGAAACTTGTTTGTACGAATAGGGCGGAGTATAAGACAGGTATTCCACCTCTTCTTATTAATCTAATTCTTATTAGTCTCGTTTGCTCAATTATTTGCCAGCTAATGGATATTAGTAAATAAACAAGTTGCAGATTACGAATTATAAACTTGTCTTTTACAATTTCACGATTTTAAGTGTAACAGAATGATTAACGTTCTTGTGATTGATCTCTTTTGAAAGATAATAAAAATACAGATAAGATCTGTACACTACGAATTTTACTTTTATTATTAACTCTTGTACTAAAACTTTGTCATCATATTCATAAGAGTCATCTACTCTGTAACAGTATAGTTACATCATAAATATTTATTTATTTACTTTGGGCAAATATAAATCCACTTTGTAAAATTATGTCCTCTTTTCACGCTTCTTATTTTACGAACATTCTTTTGTCACTTATCGTTGATCATATAAGAAAATACTGAAAGATGCTTCTGATTTCTAGTTTGCCATTAATTTGTATATTTTAACATTCGCGTATATTTAATACAAAATGACCAAACACGTACATGAACGACAGTGTACATTCTCGCCAACAGGTACATCCGTTGTTCCTCGAGCTTAGACTCCAACATGACTATTCGTGGCGAGGAGTTATTTTTCTCGCGCGAGAACCTTGCTACTACGAGAGCGTGCAAGAGACGACGAGAAGTTGGAGGCAGGGTGAAATAATTCTTGGGGTCGCGCATTGTGCACCCGTGACCCTTATCTCGAGATTGTGCCGCGTTAAATAAGAACAAAAGCTGTGCTTTTGTGTCTGGGCCGCTTTATGCCAGCACGCCGTTCTCCGAGAGTTCTGAATTAATCACGCGGATACTCCATTTACGTGGTTCTTCGTCGCCAAGAATTCACGACGATGCTTCGATAGGACAGCGCCCCGATCCTTGTTTCTTTCTCTTACTCTCGTTTCTCTTTGGGTAATTAGACGAGTTTGCGTTCAATTACGACTGTCGCGACAAAACGAACGTTGCCTTTGCCCGCCCGATCGTTTGCTTGGCAATTAGACGCCGCTTGTTATCGCTCGCAACTTCTTAATTCGTTCCTCCGTTTGTTCAATGCGAGCTTCTCCTTTTGAATTTGTTGTATGCTGATCTATCAGATGGAACGTCATTGCGTAGTAATTCGTGAACAATAATTACGTTTATTTAGTACGTATTACATTTATTTACGCAATTTTACTTCTCAAATGAAATATATCAAACGGAACATATGGAGATACGTCAACTCGAATATTTCGAAGATTCTTTCTGATACGTTGCGTGTCGCGGCGTCCAACTCCAAAGAAACGAACCGACAAAATTTCGGGCAAAAGAGAAGCGAAACGCGCTTTTATCTGTCTACTTTAAATAGGAGCGCAGACACTTAAAGGTACACTAACATATCGGTAGAGTACGATATGGGATCTAAGTTGCGACGTATTTTCATGTTAGGATTTGAATGAAGTTGAAGCAAAGCACGGAAGTTCGTGTGTAAAGTTTTACGCTATAAACTTCCATATAACTTCACCGAAGGAGGGCCATTTCATTTGATCAATTATCGATAGAGACGAGTTTTCTCTGATATTTTGGATAAAAAACACACGATGCGCTGAAATTGGAGAAAAATTGCACCGACAATAAGTATAATACACCCGTCGTTTAGTTAGCTAACGACTTTGTCGAAAGATCAAGCGACTGATTCGTCTGTTGGTCGATGGGATCAAGCCTTGGGCAGTTGAGGTCAGATTTTGGATAACACGGTGAATTTACAGGACGTCTTCTTCAAACAGCGAATCATCCATCTTTGCAGGACAAAGTTGTGCACGGAGACTGGCGGCTTTTTAGGCCGGCCTGGTATTTCGAGGCCGAGTTTTCGCGGCTGGACGCGCACGAACATATCGATCGTGCTTTAGACGTGGCACGGATAAAATGTAGGGTCGTTGTAAGGTGGTGCACGGTCTAAAAATAAGTAACCAACCGTTGCCACCGTGGAGGCGGCGAACGAAAAACCGCGGCCGTTTTGCGTATTTCGCGCGAATAATTACGTGCCGCTGAATAAAAGCGCAGCTTTCTCGTAAAAATCCTCTTGTATAATTCTCCGGCACACGCTTAACGCGCGTTTCTCGAATTCTTGCTTTTCACGCGGCAGAGTTACGTCTCTTTTCCTTTCTTTTACAGCTTTGTGCAAGATCCTCTCGTCGTTCCCCAGCCACGTTAAAAGTTATGCAACGCGACGACTGCATTCGGTTCGTACGATAACTCACAGATGATCGTGAAAATTATGCTTGTCGCCGAAAAATATATTATCGCTCACAGGTATATATAATATATATGTCGGAAGTGAAAGAACATCGGGGCCTTTCCTTTGGAATTTTTGGGAAAATCCCCAATACTTTTATCTAGACTTTTTATTATAACTGTGCTTAAATAATAAAACTTAGTAGTAGTTGTTTATAATTTAATCCGATTATGTTTGCCCGAGATTTATGACAGTAGGCTCGAAGTGACATATCCGGTCGCTAAACGTAGCCACGGTCACGGGATGGACGTTTTTACCTAACAGAGGTATGACATAGTTGTATAGCTCTGCTTAAAAATATAGTTGACCCAAGGGGTACAGAGAGGTACATGGAAAAGCACATTAGTTCAGTTCCACTTAGACTTTTGACAAGTATCTATCCTGTTGACGGTGTATTCGTTATTGAACCTAAAATTATTGTCATTAGCATCTCGAGTATCTAATCGTCACGATTAATTGTCAAATTCTGTACTAGTCATATAATCACCTTGTTTTATTTATTAAATTTATTATTATATTCATTTAGGGACTAAGTAATCATTGTTATTATAATATAAATCTTTAGTGAGAACTTATTATTGTGTAATGAAATTGTTTATTGCTAGTGAACTTTATTCTGTAATAGTCATATTTGCACCATTAACTATCATCTGTATTGTATAATGAAAAAATGGCTAATCCAAATGAAGGTTCGTTAAATGCCTCTAAACCCAATGTCAACTCGACATATATATATATATGCATTTCCTCATAAGTTCTATGGCGCGTGCAGAATTCTATAAGTATCCAGACACGGAGGAAATCAAAGGATTCTTGATGAATCGTTAGATTTATTAAACTTATTAAGAATTGTTATTTCGTCTGGAACCTTAAACTGCAAAGAACTCGTATGTTCGATATCGTAACAGGAAGCTCGCTAATTGTATGTGTGTACGTATGTAGAAAAATTTAATGTATTCTTTGACTGTACACGCTGTATCTCTCTATGATCGGTTTAGCCAATTTCTATTTCATAGCTCTGTTTTCGATTATATCTTTTGTATCGTATAATCTAGTACGTTTCATACGTCATTATTTTATCAGCCGCAGCGTTATGAGTCATTTAATGCATCTTAAATGTTTCCAAAGGGAGATTTAGATCAGATAAAATTGCACACGAGCCAACATATAATTGTTCATTCGCTACTTCCCATTAACACTCTTCCAAACAGTTTACACGATCTTTTACTACGTATTTCGATTCGTTGTAGCTGTAACGATTATAAAGAAGAAAATATTTGGAAATTATTTGACTGTAAATTGGGCGAGTTGGTTAAACGAACAAATTTAGTTGGTTTTGGTCAAAAATCGATAAATTAGAATCGGCGCTGAGTTGGACGAGCCGCTAAAATTGACGGCGGATTAGCGTAATTCGAAATCGACACTGGCGGAAATTATTAATTAATAATATATATACCGACAGTGATCTGTCTTCGTAGCCGGTAATCTATCTGAAATTAATTGAACGCCGATAATTAACGGGACTACCGGTTCAAAGCTCGAAAATAATATCCGCGTTGCAACTCGTCAACTCGATAATAACACGTCGCGTTCGATTTCCTTTCTTTCGTTTCGATTTGTCCGTTTAATCGATAAGCACATCTTCATTTTCGTCACTTTCTATTAAAAACATTTTTAATGCAAACACAAGATGCAAAGCGCTTTTTACCATTTTTTCGTACGATCAGCGAATATACGTCACATGAAGTATAAATGATTTATTTGAAATCTTGCCAATGGTATAATATAAAAGTAAATACGCGATTAGCTAAAACGCCAAAATTATTTCGAAATATTATTGGTGGAATCGATCACGATAGTCTGTCTGTCAATTTGCAAGAACTCGATGCTGAACAACCCAACAATCCGAGAATAATAAACTCACTAAATGATAATACTTGCACCAACTACCAACTTGTACTACTACTCGCAGCACTATATTTTATCATGTCATAATATTCTATGACAGCTTTGACAATGAACAAAATTATCCTGAATCTTTCTATCTCAATTTTGTTCTCACTAAATTACATTTTGTCAGAGATAAACAAGTTTTAACAACACATACTTTTAAGCGTCACAGTGTACGTCACGTTTCGAGGGTGAAATTCCAATTGTCTCGAATTTCTTCCACTCGCGACTTGATCAAACGCCATCGACGAAAGCTGCGGAGAGCCTCTTGAGTCTTCGGTCCTTCGTGGAATTCCTTCGAAAGGGAATTTCATCCGGGAATGGAGCTTAGAAATTGTCCTTTTTAAATCTACCTACCAACGAGAGACTCTCGAAAAGCATATCCCTTTACGTTCGCGGGGAATTTTTTCGCCGTTTCGTAAATGCGGCTCGTTTATCTTGCGACTTTAATTTCGGCGAAACGCGACACAACCACCGCGGATATTGCTGCCGCCAAGACGAAAGGGGAGAATAAAACGGAACGGTTTCCATTTATAAAATCCGCGTGACGTTTTCGAGCGATCGGTCTCACCGGGACCTGCACAAACTGAATTTCTCCTGATTCAAGAAACTTCAGCTCCCAGGAATTCGTTTCACCAAACGACGATACAAACAATGACTGAAAATCGCAGTAGTATAGGTCAAGATTTTTCCAACTTGAACTTAGTATCCATATCGAATGTATTTCGATTATTTATGATAGGAGTATCAAATGATATTAAACAGCATTTTATGATCTTTTTATTCTTATCGATTGTACCATATTCGATGAAATAAATCGTTTCTCAGTTGGAAAATTGACAAGATTAAGAAAATTTCGGAAAACCTGAATTGAATGTAGTCAAGTCTTTCAATCATTGACAATAATAATAATCATAAACATAAATTTTCTTCGTAGTAATTCCTTCATTCTCAGGAGTTGTGTTATATTCCATAAAATAAATTTTTCAGTTGACAAATTAACAAGAAATTGTTATTAAAATAAATGATAGATAATATTGAAGAAAATGGTTACAAATATCTGCTACAATTTTCAATCTTCTTTTTCTATATTAAATTAAGATATCGATCAAGTTTTAAATTCATAAAGTGAATGAAGCGTAGAGTCGTACAACTTCATGATAGAATGACGAGGTAACTAGGTCGAGACGCTACAACTTTAAATGTTTCGCAAAATTATGTTTTAACATAACGCGATACGTATTTCCCTCTCATCGACGCTTCGCGTATTTTCACCGGCGCCTTTATCGTCGCGGAACGGAATTGTTGGTTTCCAAACAATTAAAATTCGATAGTTACCGAACAGATAAATCGAGAAGCTTTCGTACAACAACTAAAATTTATTTCTACCTTAGAAAACAGCATCGTACACGATTTAACAAATAGATCGGTAGAGAGGCTTTGCGTTGCTTTTCTCTTAAACGAGTCGATCGAAAGGCACGATGGTGAGAGAAACGGCTGGATATTTCCGTACAACAGACGAGGTCGGGCCTTGCGTTATAGGGAAGCCGTGTTTCGCGATATTTAATTAAATCCCCGGATCGTGGGGAGAAAGTTCTGTCGATAGTTGGAAACAGTTAGCAACCGCGTTTACTGTTCGACCATCGGACATTTCGCGGACACGGACAATCCACGTGGCTGTTTCCCAGTGTCGGAAGGCCGCAATGTTCCGCGAACCAATTCCATTGGCCGATACTATTAACCGATTGATTTTCCTGGCCGCGTTCGTGCCAATGGAAAATTGATGTTTCCTCGAGACCGCGACCTCTCGTCGCGACATCTTCACGAGAACGCGATTCGAAGAAAAGAGGAAACACGCTTTAGGCACGTTGCACAACAGTGGCACGCGGCATTTTCCTCTGTAAAGCTTCTTATTTAAAATTCTACCTGTTATCGATAGACTACGAATGTTCGTTTCAATTGAAATCTTTTAAGTACAAATAAAGCAATGGAGTATTAATAGTCGTCTTCTAGATATTATATTATGACAAATACCATACTGGAGATATTTTATATATTTTTATTTAGGTGCATTTTATCCATTTTTGTGTATTTAAGTTTCTCGTTAATTTTAATTAACGAAATTTTATAAGCAAGTTGCTAATTTTAATGAATTACAATCACGTATTATAATTATTTTTGGTGTTAGAATTAAAACAAAGATAAAACAGATGAATTTTAGAAATTACAAGCTAGTTGATGGTTCTATTCGACAGGAGATTGTGAAATATACACGGTCGCCAACAAAAGTATTGGCACACTCTTTGGAACAGAGATAACTTTCTTCAAATTAGGCTAAATAAATTGAACTTTTTTTAGAAGTTAGGAAGATTAATTAACTAAACGATGTGTGAAACGATTTTCTGGAAGAATTGCAGTTGGTAGAAATGGCGAATAAATTGTGAATTTATCTACTGAAACTTCACTCAGAAGCGTATAATCCCAAATTCGAGATCGAAAGCAGAAGCACGCCGACGTGTCCAGTTCGCGTTTGCAAACGATCGCAAAACCGAGTAAAGCCCGGAGGAATGCAGGTTGGTCGACTCCGTTATCCCAGCGTGGATATCTCCGGTTATATTTCAAGTCAGTTCCACGCTGACACTCTGTCGTGTCCTCGATTTCTCTTCCTCCCTCCATCTCTACAAATCCTTTTCCTCGGCATTGTCCGCAAAACCAACGAAATCGGGAAGCCCGGATCGTCCCAAAAACGTATTCGTCGTGGTCGTTGCAGTTTCGCTTGAGTCGTTTTGCTACCAGTCGGAATCCAGTGGCTTTTCTTCTGCGTTCTCAGCATTTGGCAACGGGTCTTAAAAGAATTTTAATCGTCGGGGCAAGCGAGACGGGGGATCGTCATTTTAGACGTTTCCGACGTTCCTTGGGCGAAATATTCGTTTAGTTTTCACGTTTGTTTCCGAAACGGAAAAGAAAACTGCGTCGCGCAGTGAGACACTTGAACGAGGATTCGAGGCAAAGATAAAAAAATGCATATAACGCGCAGTTTTCCTGCAACACTTGATATCAGGCGACCAGACGCGAGTAAAAGTCTGTTTATCGGATCTTTGTTAATATTTCACTTACGTCCTGGCTCGGTTGAAATATTCATTTCTATGTTTAACCAACACGATTACGTTTAAGTAAATGAGGATCGAAACGATGTTTCCATTTTTTTGTAAGTGTCATACAGAAAACATTTATCCTCTCTTCCTATTATTTCGTTGGATATTGTACTGACATTCAGAAAAGAACAGAATTTTGTGTGCAATTTTCAAAATTTTCTTGGGACGAGTGGGATCAGGAAAATTAGCGATTACGAACGAATTTCACTAAAAAAATGAACAACATGCGGTGTAACAGTTTGTAATAGAAAAATGGCAATTATTATTATATGGCAATGTTACATAATATCTTCTTGACACAGAAGAATCAAAATTACAGGACTGTTTGAATCGTTCTTTTTTAAATTCTTCTTTAAGGAAACAACGAATCTTTTTAATCGCTCTTTAAAGAAAGAACGAAACGTTTTAATTGGAAATTAAAATTGTACTTATCTTTGTTCAAATTTACCATATTTAATGTGTAAGATTAACGCTGGCTGACGAGAATTGGCAAACAAGAACGTACAACGAAGGAGCGAGCTAATTTTCAAGCGATTAGATTTCGATGTGTACAAACGATCTTTAATAATCCTCTATCGATTTTTGCGGAAATTATTGTTTACATTTATACCATTTAGTTATAGACTGATGGTATCATCGAACGATCGTTGTTTCGATTTTTGTCCACTGCATTGCCGCAGTGTGCGTCGGGTCGAATCGTTTTAAATCGAAGGAAGAATTAGAGCGGAGCATTGGTTCGATAGCTATATAAAGTTTAACGAAACGCGGACTGCGAATCGAGTTAGCAGTAACAAACGACGAGTTTTATCGAGGAATAGTTGTCTGTGAACGCGTCGCGTGATTCGTTTGCGAAATAAGTTGCACGTCGTCGACGGTGCGTGAAACTGGACGCGTTGGTCCACTTTCCACCCCTTTCCTCCTCATTCGACGATGCTTTCCTTTGGAAAAAGGAATTTCACAAACGACGCTTTACTGCGCGACATGTTAAACACGAAACTTACAAACTCAAACGCATGCGACTGACGACCGATCAAAAGTATCCGAGCAAATGAACAAATGATTTTCATCTTTATAATTCGTATTTACAAATACGTTTAATGGTAAATTATAACTCGAAAACTAATTTTCGAAAGTCAGTATGCAATAATAAAGTAGCGAATTCCTGTGTTTTTATTAGGTAACCCAACAGAATAATTTATTGAATCTATCGAGATATGTGTAACTTTGTGTGCTACACTAGATTAGCCGTATAGTGGTGACACATATATAAGTATGATTGTGTGGAAGTATGTGCGTGCACAGCGTCTAGTAAAACAGCTGAATGCAACTATTCCGTGAGTAGTGTGGTACAGAAGATGGTGAGACAAAGAGAGTGCTGAGACGCGTGCAAATGTGTATCGACGAAGATCTTGGAAATCGCATATTAAATAAACCTGCAACTATTTTGATATCAATTCTAAGTGTAATCTAAGTGTTGCTGTACATTTATTTCGGCGACAAAGATCCACAATTCTCAATAGAATCGATAAAAGGGAAGTAAATGTTGCTTCCAATTTCTAATTCCTTACTAATCTGTGTATTTTAGTAAACCTTATATAGCGTTACTCCAAATCGACCAAAGTGCGATTTTTGAAACTGTCGTATGATCTTTAAAAGCGCATGTGCCAATGAAACACCGTAAATAAAGTAACAATAACGAGAATAATAGTAACAAATGAATTAAAAGCGATCGTCGTCTAGGAAATCCACTCTTAGCTCGTTAACTCTGGAGACGGACACGCCCAGCTAGACAACTTTCCTGTCGGAGTCAAAGTTGGAACGAAAGCCACAGAACCTCGAAGAGCAAGTCGAAGATGAGAGACTCGAAGTCGAAACCTCGTAGGCAACTAGAGTTTCTTCGTCTGCTCGGTTCCTATGAGAATCGAGACTTTCGTAGATCACATCGATCTCCTATATTTTTCTAGACGCTAGATTTTGTAGACTTTTGTTTTTGTACGTGGAGAAATCCTCATGGACACTCCGCTGTTGCAGTAATCGCGTAACACCAGAGTAGTGTCGGACTCCTACCGACTAAAACTCCACGATGACCATCCTACGCGTGTGACAGGGGTGCTCCAGGAACCTCTTATGAATTAACTTCCGTTGCATCCCCTTCTCGCGTCCTCTTGTTCGAGCCAGTCCTAATACCTCCCGGCTATTGAATTGGCGTTAGGGTGGTCATTGCCCCTAACGCTGTCGCTCCTAGTCGTGGTCCGTTGGGACGGCAATGGGGCGGCTCTAGGTCGTCTGACTGCCATCCTTCTCCATCGTCTTATCCTGCAAGGGTGAGAGTTTTTCTTTCTCTCCCTTTCCGCTCGCTCCTTCGCAAGCATAACTCGCTCGCAGAAGAGGCGGACGGCCTCGTATTCCTGTGACCCTCTCAGCATCGCTTCTACAATCGCTGAGGGAGTCAGTGTTTCTCCTGTGGCGTGCCGAAGAGTGTAGCGGGGCAGTTCCCACGCCGGGCAGAGCTCCAGGGTGTGCTGCGCTGTGTCCCTGCCCTCTCCGCAGTGGTGGCAGATGTCTGTCGTCTCTCGTCCGATTCTCCTCAGGAACTCGCCGAACACGCCGTGTCCGGTGAGCACCTGGGTCATCCTGAATGTGAGCGGGAGGCCGTGGCGGCTTCTCCATGCCTCCCAGTTTGGGAGGACCGCCTCCGCGCCTCGATGTTCGCCTCCCTCGTTGATCAGCTGGGATCGCCACAGGTCCCACGTGTCCTCCTCGGCGGTTCCTGGGTCGTTTGGAGCCGCCTGCTCGGACAGGTCTTCTCCCGGGTGCCATACTCTCCGGTGGGTGTATCTCCTTTTGAGCGCCAGCGCCCGGAGCTCCCACGGGGAGATGCGGCTAGAGTGGTCGCCGACGCGTGGGACACACACGAAGCTGGCAACTAAGTCGGTGCGGGCCGCTCAAGCTGGTAACTAATTGAGTGCGGGTCGCTCAAACTGACAACTAATTGAGTGCGGCTCGCTCAAGCTGGCAACTGATTGAGTGCGGGTCGCTCAAGCTGGCAACTGATTGAGTGCGGGTCGCTCAAGATGGCAACTAATTGAGTGCGGGTCGCTCAAACTGACAACTGATTGAGTGCGGGTCGCTCAAGCTGGCAACTGATTGAGTGCGGGTCGCTCAAGCTGGCAACTAATTGAGTGCGTGCCGTTAAGTGAAACTTTCCGCGCGTATTATCGCTATATCGAATCGGCCGCGAATCGAATTACAAGTTTGCAAATCGTCGCGACAATGTATTCCGTGGAAATTGCGCTGGAAATCCTCGTTAACTAATGGCTGGATCGTTAAAATTCCTCATCGACGTCGGACTGTCGAACAGGTATCGGTGTAGCGCGATTTCGATCGAGCGGAAGTCGTAGAATCTGGATTAGCGTGGTGCATCGCCGCGCTAATCCCATTAACGATCAACCGCGGACTCGACGTTGAATCCTGCTCGCATGCTCGGTTAATTATTATTCCTCGACGTTTTTCAATTGCCACCAGGATCAACGTATCGCGTTCGCGAATTCATTGATACGCGTTCGCTCGACGATCGTTAACATCGCAACCATAAACGCACGCTGTCTGCTCGGTAATTATAGTAACTGTTGTTACTGCAGTTATTCAGTGTGTACACGCGGTGTCGGTGGCTGTGCGTAGTCGATACTCGGCTGCATCGAGAAGTTTGATCCGGTTGCCAGCATAGTTCTGACAAGTTTCCCTACAGTCAATAGAGGAAACGCGAGCAAGCTCGTTATGGTATTTAACGAACGAGATTCTCGATGGGCAAGTTACATTGTCGATGAGGAAAAGTTTCGCGATTGAATCCGCGAGGTATTCGAGCGATTTAATTAACAAGGAGGTCGCAATCAGATGAATGAAGGCAGAAACGTTTGATCGTATGAGACACGTAATTAAAAAATGGTTAAGCTCCACTTGGCGCGAATTACACGACCAGCGCGGTGGCTAGTTTGTATAAAATTTATAAAACTTCATGTACAGTATTTCGTGAAAGTACACTTGTCCACAGCTTTTCATGAACATACTACGTACGTTCTATGAGAAATTGTGAAATTCCCTCAGTTATGTAAAGTTATCCAACCATCATAGTTATATTGGTAAAATTTTTAACGATTCTGGAAACGTATACAGAGATTACAAGATATTTGATACAAATATGTATTTTTCTGCGATCGGAAAAGTATTTAAACAAGCAATAAGTCTCAGTATTCAGTGGGACCATCTTTAATCCTTTTTATTCGCTTATGGCGAGTATTTGTAATGTATACTAATTTTTTACCAAATACAAGTTTGCAGTAAATATTTTGTAACTTCTTCGAATTTTGCCAATATAATTTTGGCAATCGTGTCTCGTTATGGTGCTAATAGTAGAAATATCAAAATATATTGTATTGTATAAGAGGCACGATATGCGCATAAAAATTTCGTACGATAAATGTACAAATATTTTTGCCAGTCACTGTACCTACGTACGTCAACGTGTTTCATTCAATCATAAAAGAGGATTATAATTCTGTTAAGATATATATGAAAGTTGTTTTCTCATCGGGACCGCTATAATCGTGGCCTCGGCAATTAAATTTGTGCGACTGTGTACCAGGTGTTAAATATAGGAAGAAAAGGAAACGATGCTGGTGGCGGTTTAACGGGAAAATGGATAGTGCGGTCGCATGCTACCAAATTGACCCGGGTTCTGTTCACGGCGAAAAAGGCGACCACTTTTCTCCGAATTTTTCATGGTGGAACGTCACATAGAAAATTACACCGAATTCATAAAAATAATAGGATATATCCTAACTTCGTGTTGGATGTTGATAATTAGACTGTCGATTTTTATGCAGGTACAAAAATGCACACAATACACGTGGTATAGAGAATTACAGAGTGTCTAGAAATATCTTACGCAGTATCAGAGCACATGAATCTGAATGACTTTCTTCTTCCTCGAATGTAACTGATTTGAAGCACCTAATGTCAGGAACAAGGCTGAGCTTTGTACGAAAGAAATTTATCCTTAAGTGTTACTAGAGTGGTGGTTAAGCGTAAGTGGAAGCGCAAAGATAGTTTGAGTTTAAACGACAATTTCAGATGCATCCATCGACGCGAATCACCAGCCATTCTGGTAATGTGAAAATTCTATTGCTTTTTTGTAGTGGAAATATAATTTTGAAAAATTTACAATCTTTCTCTTTTCGAAACAAAATCTTTCTGTTTAAAGAATGTTATTACAAAAATATGCTGAGATTTCTGATAGATAGTATCATGCAAATTTTTCAATGACGATAAAGTATTTATTGTTTAAAGAATACTCATAATCAGAAATACAAGTTTGAAGCCATCCAACGTGCGATATTTGTTACGATATTTGGTACGTACGTAAAACGATTTTTATCTAAGTCCTAAGCCCTTTTCAATTACCTTCGTGAAAACGTGAATCTGCATAAACACCCGCAGTCTAACAATAATTAATTCAAATTACAAATGAAACGATCGATCGATCAGAATTTCCTATTCATGCGGCGTGACGATCTAAGAGTTTGTAATACCTACATTACAAGGTATTTGTATAATTAAGGAGTATCAAACACCTGAATACTTGTCACCGTAAAACCTGTCGCCGTAATCTTGACGAAATCAATTCATGCAAGTTACCAATCGATTAGATTACGTATCAACGATAGGCGACAGATCGATAGTAGCAGCTGATCGACGCTCTTCCCTCTTCAATTTATCCCGGCATTGACTTCTTTGTCCCGACACTGTGACGCGTTCCATTGTCGATCTCTGATCGATGATCTCTTGCGGCTTCGAGGTTAACGAGGATGCGGCTTTACGCAAACGAAAATGTCGATCATCCAACGTGTGTTCTCTCTTCTCTCTCGTTATATCCGTCGTACTTGCATTTCTCTCTCGCTCTCTCTGTCCCTTCGGCATGCACACGAGCTCTCCGTCACGATTATGCTAATTGCTGCAGCTGCAATCACTCTGCGTGACAGCACTCGGTTTCTCTCTCCTTCTCTCTCTCTCTCTCTCTCTCTCTATCTCTCTCTTTCTCTCAGTGTGTCTACCGATCGATCGACAAGGATCTGCAGATGCGACGCACGTTACCGGCAACGCTAATTAATCGGTCGCTGCTAATTCGGCCGGATCATTTGCATGGAGATATAATTGCAGACACGAGACCACGGGACCGCGAGGCCGCGGGACCATCCTAATAAAATATATTGCTGTTTCGGGCAAAATGTGTCCCGTACGTGCGGTATTCGCTATCGTTCGTCGATACTCCGGCGATTTTTCCTCGATATATTGTCGCGCGCTGCATCGACGATTCCTGATGGTACGATAACGAGATTCGCGCGCGCGATTTCATCGAATGCGCGAGAACGTACCGTAGCCGTAGCAAAACGGCCGATTCGGGGGAACGTTGCATCGCGTTCAGCGCGAGTGTTCGAAACGAATTAAGGAAAGGCGAAAGCAATTTTCCGGCGAACAAAACGACGCGTAATCGCGCACGATTTCTTCTCCTTAAATGATTCACCGCGGAAATCACGTCGGCGTAGAAAGTGGATCGTTATTTCGTGCATTAATGCAATTGCCGCGATCGATGTAACTTTGCATTGTCCTGTCTAGCGATTATCACGATCGAGTCGAGGTATTAGAGGGGGAAGGTGGTTGATTGTTTCTAGAACGCGAGACATCAACACGTTTTATCGATCGAGTCGTTTAGACATTACGCAGTAAATTAAAATTCATAGAAGAATGATAATCACAGGCAGTGTTTTAAAAAAGTTCCCTTGGAATTTATAATTACTTGCGCTATCTCGTTATGGTAAATGAATTTATGCGAACAAGATTTCTTTCTTCAGACGCTGAATGCTGATTGTATAAGACGTAACAGGATAATGTAGAATTGAAAACCGAAGCGATTAAAATTAATTCATCATACCGAAAAAGATTCACATCGTAAAAAGTAAGTAGAAGAGACGAGAATGTTGGCAAAAGAGCATGATTCACCGTAGCACCGGTCTACGATATAATCTCAACTAATTTTTCCCCGCAAACCGTTTCAAATACCACCTGTGGATTTACAAACAGACTGAAGATATTCATACGTTTATGAACCCTTCAAAATGTACGGGGTGCATTTAACGCGCGGATACATATAAAATGTCTAAATGTATAATATTCGTTATATTATGTAACAGGTTGGAGTCGAATTATCCGTTCAAGGATACGTTAAACATATCAAGGTGCCATGCAAATATGTTTAATTAAGAACTGATTTAGTGTACGTGCATGGTAAATTTTCAAACACGATTTTCTCCTATTCTACATACATTTCCTTATCAAAGGAATCGTCTCGTGCCACGGCTTGTACGTGCATGTTATTCGATCGGGTACTGTATAATTTATAAAAAGGGCGAAGTACTCAAGGTACGAAATAGCCAAATCAGCAATGTCTGAATATTTCACGTGCCACCGTGAGGGTTAACCAGGGATTTGCTAAACGAGAACCCATTCATAATCGATGCAGCCCATCCTGCTACCTTCCATGGCATTCCCTAGCCCTTATTGCGGCCAGAAGTGTGTGCATTTGCTCGGTAAAGAAGTAGGAACCCACCTCGCCGACGATGTTCCATTCCCGATGCCTATTTACCCAGCCGAGGTATATCGCGCTCGGAACGTAATTTTCACGGTGGCGAGATATCATCCCCTTTCGCGTGCCATTCTCACCCTTCCTAGTCCCCGTCCGGCTTTCCCCTTTCGACGGACTATATTAAGGATTCCAGGAGGATGCTGCCGTATCCAGGACGACCCTCCAACCACCCTTCGTTCACCGCCGCTCATCTCAACCAACCACCACCAGCGTTCTCTCGTTGTCGGATGGCTGCGGTTTACTGGAGAACCGGAGGTACAGCGCGTCGCGATGCTAAACGACCATTCAGCGTATTCAATTCCTTCTTCGTCTTCGGCGGCAGTCACAGAAAAATGCCAGTCGGTTGTGCATGACGCTTTATTAAGTTTGAAGCGGACAGACGTGAAATAGAATTGCGCGCGGACTGTGTGGCAAGGTCGTGGTTTCACGATGGAATTAAAAGGCCGTGAAACGATCCAAGGAATCCAAGGAGGCCACCGCGTTTAAAGAAATGGAAGACGAGTTTCGAGGACCGACTCGATTCCATTCTACTGCCGCGTTTCCGTAAATTGCCTCGCACCTGAAGATTCCCGTAGCCATCTGGTGAATACGAGAACAATCTTCGCTTCTCGATCGAAAATAATTCCAATTGTTCGCGGCTGTACTTTCGTATTTTATTTCTTATTCGTTCTATTGCCTCGTCAGTCTTCTGCATTGCTTTTAAAGTGTTGTATAAAAAGGAATTCGCCGATCATTTACTTCATGTTTTCAAGCGAAGTTTCAGAAAACACCGAAAATAGCTGCTTCAACGGGGCGGTTAATTTATTCGAAAAATATTGTTTACATTGGTAAGGGTTGCCGGTAGATCGTCGATGCTTATGTATTCATGAGAAATCTTAATATGCGAGAATTACGAAGAATTTGCATTTCTACATATTTTGTCCCGACAGTACTTGCGCTAAAATTGCGTTTAAGTAAAATTGCGTCTAGTCCTTAACGAGTTAATCGTTTCCTTGATACTTCAGACTAATTGCCACGTTTTATATCAAATTAGTAGATATTCCGATACTTATAAATCGATATAAGAGTTCAACTCGACGATAAGTTCTACATAACATAATAAAAAAGGAACCTAAACTTGAACCTATTACAATTACAGATGGCTATAGTTATTTATGTTGCTTTAATTTTATTTCGTATTTTACATTATTATAATTATTTATATCAGCTTACTAGAATTTAGGATGTTCAATTTTATTTTGTATTCTACGTTCTCAATGCTACAGATTAGTAATTAAATTAAATTAGATAATCCGGCCCTAAACTATCACGGCAGCCCAATAATATCAATTAAGAATTCCCATATTTAATGAAAAATTACACGGACCGTTTGTTTAAACCCAGGATTCCTCATTGAAGGATCTTCGCAAACTGCACAAAAGAACGGTGAAACAGAGTGAAAAGGTTCATCGACGACGACCGTCTCCGTCGCTTTTTGTTCTTTACGCGATGTTTGCGCTCTCGTAGGGCCGCGTTAAAATAAACGGCGAACTCTCGACGTGGGAGCTTCGCGCGTTTTAATTTTCCGGGTACGGTGACGAAAAGGAAAAGGAGGAAAGGGCAGGAAAGGATTCGCGGATTAGTCGCCGGTAGTTCTAATTAGAGTCGGCGGTAATGAGTTAAAAACGGACGCGAGAATCTCGAGGAAGCGGAAGAGTCGCAAGGGCCGTTGGACAAACGACAGTCTATTACGCTCGGCCGCCGGAAAGAATTACCATGTTGACGAATGGATTTCCATTTTCGAGGGCCACCCTGTGCACTTCTGCAGGGCGGCGCTTTCCAGCCTTCTACGTGCTCGCGATCCTCACTGTCCGAATTGCTTTGACAATCGGCAAAAGAGAGACGTTTGTCATCTCTAGAGCTGCGATTTTCAACCTTTTTCAGCTCGTGGCGCGTATAATTGCTAAAATTCTGCGGCGAAAGATGCATTGCGTTTGATTCAAGACGCGGCATTCACGCTATACGTCTCCCTGGTAGTTGCTAACTGTTTCAACTTTGTTCTTTAAAAAAAGATCGTAAAGCAATCGAGTGTTCGAAAGTAGTCTGAGTAGTCGAAAAAAAAGATTCAACGACGCGGAATTTTTTACAAGTACCCGCTTTATTATTTTATTGCCTGCGAACTCTGAATGCGCGCGAGCGACATTTTACCGCGCGATCCCGCTGCGATCATACGTGTCTTTCTTTGCTTTTTTATTAACAATAACAAAGACATACGCATGATCGCAGCGGGATTACGCGGTAGAATGTACAATAGCTCGTTTGCATTCAGAAATAGTCGGATACTCGAACGTGGCGCGCGGTTTTCCACTGCTTCTTTCTTCGAAACGCGCATTCTCTCTCCTCCACTTCCATCTCATCAGAAATACCAAGTCAGGAAATTCGAATGTCCAGCTTCAACAACTTGCCTAACTTCAGCCATGTTTTTCCACCTATGTCTCGTTGGTACAAAGGATGGAAATTCGTGATAATACGATGAAAATTCTGCTTGGAGAGCAGCGAACATTCGGTTCTTTAAAGTCTGAACTGCATCCAATAACATTAAACTTCGTGAACTTCAAACTCGGTTCACAAACTAGCCTAGCAAGGATAGTTAAGAACTAGAACGGCGTAGTGTTGTTTTTATCCGACAATTCGAAGAAAAAAAGGAGCATTGACTAAATAATCAGATACACCGGTTGAAAATCGTGACTCTAAGGGACCTTAGTAGTTTGCGAAAGTACTTGAAAAATACACGTTTCGCCGTACAATAAAGCAAAAAAGACAATTTCGTTAATATGGGATTGTATAATGTGGAATAAAATATGGTTAAATTAACATCGAATGAAACGTATGGAATATTAAAAATGACTGTAAATAATGAAAAACGTTACCTCGTCGTTCTTCTTCTCTAAACTCCAATTCTCAGGAGATTAGATAATTTCTTAATAGCTTCCCTTAACTTTCCTTAAGCTTCCGTAAGAGTCCTAATATTTATGAACTGATGCACCTCAAAACTCTGGCAGTTTAATAACCATTCTTCTTGCATCCTCCGCTTACAGGCGTCGTCCCATAAATTAATCTGGAAGTAAAAAGAATTTATGAATTATGATTTGGCCGTGAAGTAGCATTCTCTGTTCCATTTGCAAGAGCGACGCGCAACATGGTGACTGCTTTCTGTTTCGCGGCGTCATCGGAAGAAAACGCGAAGTTTTAAGCGGCCTGGCCGCGAGAGAAAAGAATAGCATTGTTTCTGGCCGCGGATTATGCGCCGACATTAGCATAAGACGAGACAGAATGGCGCGAACACTTAACGAGATTTTAACGACCATCCAACGCGTCGTTAATGCCTAGCTGAATCGCAATCGTCGCGGTCTCCAGCCTCGAATGTGCGGCGAAAAAATTCTTCCGGCTCTCAGTTTGTCGCGTTAACGATATTAATTATGCGTTGGACATCGTCGAACGGTCCAAGGAACGCATTAACGAAGAACTTTCCTACCGACTACCGCCGTGCTATGAAAATTAATTGACATTTTTACTCTGACTATTCTTTTCGATTTGCGTTCCGAATGTGGGAAACTTTCTGGTCACATCTTGCAGTAGAGGAAAGGTAGACGGAGATTTTTTATTTTTCAATTTCCTGCAGATTCCAGAAACGATAATTGAAAGGCTCAGATGGCAATCGGTGTAAGCCAATCGTTTTCCCATGAAAAATAATTCACCTGGTGTAAATACGTGTTCGTTGTCGGAATCTTCGATCAACGGAACAGTTTAACAATTATATTATAATAACTGAATTAGAGAACGTATTACAACGATTAAATTGTTTCGTCGGCTGGAGGTTTTGATAACGAAAGAGCGTGAATGAATTGACTGATTCACACTGATTGACTTCTGAGCCCTTCAATTAGAAATTAATTTCAAGCGACGACTGCAAGAAAGTTTAAACAGTGAAACGGAGAAAACGTGGTAACTTTGCAAAACCCAATTATAATGGACGAGAGAAATGAATTTAGAATAAAATTGTATGTTCTATAATGGACGAATGTTTAGAACAGGAAAAATGTTTAATAGAAAACTCATCCTATATTTTTCTTTCCGCTACAGTACAAAGTGTTCCAGCATTGATAATGAGAAGATTCTATCCTACATTTTTTATTTATTCTTTCACGTAGAATCTGTTCTTTCTCCACTAGACCGTAATTATTCGAACTGCCTGTAATCTATCGGTAATCCATGAAACTCGAAACTAAGATGAATTGTTGAAAACTTGTATTTATAATAGTTTAACTTTCATCTGTTAACTCCGCGGCTGTTGGCGAATTTTTATTTTTCAACCTCTAAACTATCACGTAATTCCGACTTTCTAACATTATCCTCTCCTTTTCTTTATCTCGTTTTATTTTTCTTGGGAGAAAAGTGATACGCTACTTTTCGGTAGTTACAACTAACAAAGTTTCACCCGCGAATTCGTAAGATCGTGGTTCAGCTCTGTTCTCGAGCGAAGAAAAAAGTTTTTGTAAGTCTGTGTTATAAACGAGCGAGCAGCAAGTTCGCCTTCGTCTTTTTAATGTGCACGAAAGCGTATTCCGATTGTTGGCTGTCGACGTGGTAGTTGGCGAGACGCGGAAACGTGATAAACCTCTTGCCTGGAATGTTTCGGTAAAAGAACCTGTCGCGAATCGCGAGAAACGAACCTGATTATTTTATTCTGACAAACGAATTTTCCGAAGTAGCCATAGGAAAAGAAAAATTTGTCCAACCACCTCGGACTCGACCTTTGGCCCACCGTTGCGTTATTAATGCATTTGACTCCGCACTGGCGAGATACTTGTCAGCCATTCCTTGAATGTTTCAGCGTTTTGTAAAACTTTCTTACCAGGGAACAATGGCTACCGCACCATCCCTATTACCTTGTATTATAAATCGTGTCCCGAGCTTTCTATCTGCCGCAACTTTTCCAAGCTTTCCGTTTCTAGCCGACTCTCGTGATTTAATTTACGTCTACTTGAAACTATCGAATATCGAAATATCATACTTTTTTAATCCTCAAATATATCATTCTTGTAAAATAAAATATCTTGATACTGCCAATTTATGTGTCATTAAGTCCTGGAAAGATAGTCGAATAAAACAATGCAACTATTTCGAGCATAATGTAACAGAGAAATGATTTAAAGGATTCATTAGTTTCATAACATTTTTCGTCTCTTTTATTTGGAAAAATAATTTCTTCTTGTCAGCAAAAGTAAATTATCGGTTAACTGTACAGTGAATCTATTAAGACACGTTGCGATAAGAACGTAGTAGGCAATGAATAACATTAACAGTAAGACAGATCAATCATACAGACAATGAGATAATGAAAGACGAAATCATTTGTAACAAACTGGCAGTTTATACTTTCGTAGTATAGGGTCGAACTTAATTTATCAACTCTGGGTAACATTGTTTCTCAATATAATCGCAAACATAGCTTGCTTCGTTCTTATCATATTAACCACAATAAGAAAAGTAAGAATCGAAATTTTAGGGCAATTTTATAATTATGAATTATAATTTATCAATTCTGAGAAACATTGTTCCCCAATATAATTTCAAACAGGTCAAGCTTCGTTCCTCGTTGTAATAAGCACAACACATAAGCGTGTCGGTGATCATGTGAGCGATATAAGTCAAGAAACCAAAGATTTCATTTCGTCGAGACTTTCAGTCGTTTTATGTTGCGTCGATTTGTATTTCTATTCTATGGAATATGTATTCTAATGTATTCTAATGTAATGTAATGTATTCTATTGTATGGAAAAATGTTTGCCAAATATCTGCGAAATGAGCAACGTCATGAAGATTTTACTTTGTCTCGTTTATTTCGACAGTGGTGTAAGTTATGTGTTTTATTTGCGTAAGTCGTGAAACTTACGAGGAAGAAAATACTTACATATTTTTGCATTATATCGTTAAATAAAGTCTGAGATATGGTGTATGGTAAAGCCCCACGTAAAATGTTTTATAAAACACACCACAATGGATCCTGTAGCGGAATATCGTGTTTTAGACGTTTCATCGAAAAGGGGAAGGCCAAAGTTGTATTATAATTTATAGTTATGTCTATTATATGCAAGTGAGAGATCAGTGATAAAGGAGAAATATAAAGACATAGCGGATCTGCTACTCTGCTTTCCATCGATTCATTATGAACACTTTAAAGTCCTTAAATTATTCGAAACAAAAAATTTTGTTATTGAAACAGACAATGATTAATAATTAACTATGCACAGTCACGATATATATATATATATAACATAAATAAATAAATCTGTTTGCTTTTAACTCGTTTTCTTAATAAAATTCATTATTTTTTACTATCATAAGTCACACTAACTAGGATGTATTACTAATTTTAAAAATATCCAAGTCGTTTAAACAATCAAAAGACACTTTCTCGAGCAGGTTACTCATAAAACTGCACGATGATATATCACGTAAAAAGATGATGTATTTTACGAAACATTTTATTCCACAATGGAGAAATATCTTGTTAACACGCTCGAATGTAAAAGTCCAAATATCGGACAACGAAATATTTATATAACTCACAATGCTTTCACGATCACTAACACGGGCATTAAAAATGTTATATTGATTTTACAATTATGAGACACAGCGTAGCAACCTTGTTTATCAGAAAACTGAAATTCACGATTTAAACCGAAGAGAAACGATTTAAACAAACGAGTGTTTCGATCCGTACCGGTTTTCGAAGTAGACGTTCGTCCGTAGCTTCCATCCCGGATAATTATTTCGCTCGTTAGCGGGATCGGTTAATATTTCTCGATAAATGAAAGCGGAGGCTTGGACGTCGAAGCGGCTAGACGATTGTATTCGCGGCCGGTGGTGTTATCGGAAAAATCGAGGGTGCAGCCTCTGCTTTATCGGACCAACTTCTCGGGAAAGCGATTTTCATGAAATTCCAGGCGTAACGTTCCGCGCGTGCATTTTTCGAATGCCGACGTTATTAAATGTCCGATATCGGGCCGCCACACCGGTGACATAGCGTCGAGGTGAAACGCGCGCGTGCGCTCCACGACCTCCGTTAAAAGTTCATGCGAGGAATTTTTTGGTAAATGTATCGGACTCGCGTGTATGGGCTCGGTTAATGCCGAAGATACACGCGGCTGCACGCCGCGAATTCCCCTACGGTCGAATTCGTTTAATCCCCGCCAGTGAAACCGGTGGAAATCACGCGCGGAAAACTGACACGCCAACCAGATTTATGCATTTACGCGGCAAATATGTCCACGTGCAACTTGATTCCCGTTAAATCCTTTGCCAATTTAATGCCTGAAAATCAGCTGCGTTTATTTCGTTTTCTTCGTTTAACTGATCTTTACTTTGTCGTTGCCTTGTCCCGTGTTTGGGTCACTGGGTATCCAGGCTTATAGCGAATTTTATTTCGCTCGCTTATTAAGCAACAAAGCGTGAAGATTTATTCGTGAATAAGAAATACCGATATTATTTGGCGAACTGTTATTCCTTAGTCGCGAATAAATCCGTATTTTCATTCTTTATTCGACAGTAAATCTTTCCTCCTTATTCGAAATAATCCCGCGACGAGTGCATTCAAAGACGCTCTATATCTTTCTCGAACATAGTCAACAGAAATAAACGCGTCTCACTGTTCGAAATTCTCATTCTTCGCACATTCGCGACTTCGGAAAATCAATTAACGAATACTCACGACGCACATGGAATAACAAATTTCAAATAGAATAATTAGACATTGAAAGCAGCGAAAAGAAATCTATTTACAATCACATAGCACCAATGGAGATTTTAATCTCGTAATTCGCTAAAATGGAACTGATTGTGCCGCTTAATAAGCAAAACAAGCAGAATTTTCCTCTGCCCCTGTACCACGCAGCCAGTCTGCTCCCCAGCTATGCACGGTAGCTAGCGGGTCGCTTCCGCGCGACAATCTCGACAATAAGGAACGAAACAAAGACAGGTTTCAAGGACCGAGGAAGTCAGAACGCAGATACGGGCTTCCGAGAGTCAAAGACGAGGAACACCAACCGAAGGGCAGATTCCGTAGCTGCCGGTAACGCGGAATGGTTGGCCTGTTGGCTAGCGTTTCTCAAACTTTGCCACACTGCAGACGCTTGATACGTGACTTTCCTCCGGTTGGGTTTCGCTATCGTGCACTTTCAAATAAGCTCTTTCGAGCATTATCGCGCGAGACACGTGCACGCGAGGCAAAGCCTAACACACAGAGCCAGGGAAAGAAACGCCAAAGGAAGCGCACACGTGTGTACGAGCAAGTTACATACACGTTGGCAAACATGGTGGAACTGTATGAGCGAAAATCAACGTATGCTGGGAGGAGCAGCTTCTGAAGTATACACACAGGCAATTGAATTAACCAGGATAGGAATTACAGTTTGCACGCCGGTGTTATAACATTAGCTCGGTAGAGCTCACGAGATTCTCCGAACGCATCGATGAACACTCTTCGTGTGTTCGAGGATGGAAGGTTGGCGAGGGTTAGTTCGAGAAATGCTGTTCTAGCCATGATGACCAGATCCAGGGGGTTGGTCCGCGTTATAATCTTCTCGACAAAAGCCACCAGCTCTGACCGCAATCCGAAATCAATAGCCTGCGGTCTGTTGCCGCTATCTATTTCACTGACTCTACGTTCAGTATAAATAGATATATATTTAACCGAGTATAAGTTCCATTTCGACTGGTGTCGAAAGGATTCGCTGTTCGCCATAAGGACAACGGTGTTTGTTTGTCGAGCAATGTCCAGATCGATAGTACTGTTTAAATATGACAATAAATTTCAAACGTCTCGAATATACAACCACCTACAAACCTACAGCTGTACTGCCTTTCTTAATTGAAACGTATCTATCCAGTAGTTTTCAGTGTACCTAGTACGTTTCCATCTTTCAACGAGTGTTGAAATATACTTGAAGTTCGCCGTGTTTCTTCTTTCTATCTTTTAAGTAAAGTTAGAAACAGCTGCGTGCTTTGTGGAGATATAGAAACGATATAATTGCAGTTATTATTTCTCAGATGGTTTTACTAGTTTGTAATATTTTATGTACCATCTACTAAGTTCGTCGTTAGTTTAAACGCTGATAGGATATTTCGTTCTAGTACATACGTTGCTGTGACGGCTATGTCGTTGTCACTACATCCTTGCCACTGTTTCGTCCCATGTATTTAATCGATTGCCACGTTAATAACGCCAGTTATCTGCCTGTATACTTCTATCTATATATTTCTGCCCATTTCTTCGAACAGTTTGACTCAAACAACACGCTGACCTGTCGTCCCTATACATCACTTATGATCGATCTATGTTTTTGTCATTGTCCCAGCTTCACCGACAGCCGTGTAACTTATCACGGTCGTTATTTCGCGTCTATGGAACCGTGGCACCAAATTGGAACGAAAATTTCGATACAAAACACGTCTTGAGAGAATCATTGATTTCGTTCGAATTGAAAAAGTTTCTCCTGTACAATCGAAATAAAACCTTACTCGAAGGTTCCATTACGGAGATTGCAAGATAAAAGAAGAGGGAATGTTATCAATGGAAAGTCCTTTAGATTAGATTATCAAGAGGAAACGTGTGATTCGATGGGAAACTGGGGCCAGCTGACACAGAATTTTCCGCCGATGGTTCCGTCTTCTTGAATTACCTTTTACGTAATTCCGTAGCCAAACGATCAGATTTTCGGGGTATTACATGGATTTCCTGCTACCGTTACAAGGTACAAGGACTTCGCTCCGCGAAATTTATGCCCCGAGACTATTCCACTTCTATCCATTGTTCCTGCCGATTTTCCTACGGCACGAGATAAAATCAACGCGATTACACGGTCGATTTTAATTTACATTTCAGCCTCACGGAAACCGAAATGATCAAATCTACTTTTTATCAGTTCCACGATTTCATTTGCCCGAGTACGTGATTAATGTTTAATTGTCCGAAAACAAATGATTTTCTTTCATAAATTCGTTTATCGTGGGAGGATGACATAAATGCTGATAGATTTCTATTTGCATTACTAATGAATTATTATTCTCCAACAAACCAAAGATATATCCATCGAAAGCTTAATTATTACGCTACACACGATGAGTCAATAAAAAGCACTGCCCAAAATAACTCGTTATCTATTGGTTTTATGAATTAAACGAATTACGTTGCGTGTTAAGAGATTCGTCGCATGGGTGAAATTTTATTTTTTAGTATCCTATATTTCGTGAGATATTAATGTAACTCTCGGTTGTTTAACTTTTAGCAACATTAATCGATCTAATTGGACATCCGTTGCAGGAACGTATTTCCTTGTCTTTCGTACGTTAAACGCGACAAATTAAAGTAAAATACCTGTTGAGCTAATGGTTTTTCGATATAAATAGGTTAATATTTTTCAGAGAATACAGAGGAAACTAATGTTGTAAAAGGTATCTGGTGACTATTAAAAAACTCAACTCAATAGCTGAAAAGATATGAAATTTAAAAAATCAAAACATACTGCTTTAACCAAACCCCATAAAGTACGATAAATTTCATTTGAAACATATTTTTTACAAAATCAATGATTATTTCGGATGATAGTTTTATACCGACTGGTCCTGTATATTCTCACTGGTATATTCTTGTATATTCTCACTGATACGTGAGCAGTTTAAAATATATGACGTTCACGAATATAAAACATATAAATTCAAGTAATTAAACAATTGCAAGTGTACGAATATATAGCTTACTTCACCTAAATATGATTAACAATCCTTTCACCTCTGCTTCCTATTCCTGATCGGCGAGAATTCCCTTCGATCCGTTGCGGCCAGACGCGATTCTCTTGAAATTCCAGAAACTCTAACCTCGTTTCCTTATTCCCCATTCACCCTTGTATCTCCAATTACCGCGTAGCCCGTACAGTTAAACTTATTCCATAGGATCCGTTTTCAATACAGCACAACGGTGCAGAACGCGGTCCATTGTTCCTGCTTTCTCCATTGTGTCGCTCGCGAGAGCGTTACGTTCCTAACCTTGTACAAGCGCAACCCTCGTTCATAGGTCGCGTTCTGTCCCACTCGGCAGTCTGGCTTCCTGGTCATTACGGATTTCTTTTCCCCTTTTTTCGATCCGCCAGTCTCTTACCAAAGATAAAACGACTCAAGGTTTCGCGGTTTTCCGATGTTTGCCTGCAACGTCGAAGAAAATGTCTACGAATGTTCGAATACTTTCGCGAGGTTGTATATATTCAGGTTGTACCCTTCTTCAAATATTTCGTACCAATAGGATTTCTTTCGAGTCATCGAATGACACAGAGAAATCAGCAAACCAATAAAAATGCATTTATCAAGTATTTCAGACTACTATTCATGCTGTATATTAATTGTTTACTAGGTACGTGTTTGCAACAAATGTCTTGTATCTTGCAGTTTGAAATTTCATGAACATCGTTATCACACTCCACTATCTCGATTATATTGATAATGTTTTACCATAGTAATAAGCCTCGGTAATTATAGCCTCTTGTGGCAGTCTCAAAGCAACGTTTATTAATTTAAAATGTCTATTACGTGCTGTATATTAATCTTCTTTGCTAAATATGTCTTGGCAATAAATATTTTCTAACTTCTATATACGTTTCTAGATTGCTCTCAGATTTTATTATTATAATCATGATAATCTGGTCTCGTAACAGCGCTAAGGGAATTTCAAAAGTTTCGAGGAATGTTCGAATAGATTTGTATCCGATTAGATCGACGTATTGTATTCGATAGAACTTCGATTCGTCTGAATAACGTAACCATAGCCTTAGGCGCAGCAGCGTTAAGTATAACAGTGCAAAGTCTGACAACGTTAAGTATGTTCGTCCTAAGATTTCGCCGAAACTCCGCTGTAATTTTCGCCGGAAGCCGAAAGCTTCCCCAAAGTATCACTTTGGGAGCTTCGACATTCTCTTCAACCCTGTGCGAGGAATTTCGGGCTTCCCCATGAAAATTGATGCGTCGTTAACATCGCAGCACCGCTTCGAGACGCGTGACACGACATAAACGAAGGAATCACGCGCGTCCCGTGCCAGAGAACTCGACGTTCTCTTTTACGGTTGATCCTAAGGCGGTTTAACGATGCCACGTTACCTCGTTGCTCTGTTTTTCCGCCCGTACGTTGCGTCATAGAGAAACGGAACACGTTGGGCGTTTTATTCCACGGCTCTTTGCCACCAGCGGAATGTGACTGACTCTCTTAAGAGGGCAAAGTATATTTGGCTAACCATTAGCGGATCTCCAACCAGGAACGAAAAAAAAAACGAGCACCTTTCTCCCTGTAGAGGTTGCGCTCCATTCCGCTAAGAGACAAAGGATATTTCACGCAGCAACGAGCGCAGATGTTGAAAATACGGCTGCACGATCGAGGCCACGAACGAATTTTTAACGCCAGCTCGAAAACGTTTGACCACTCGTCAAACGCGTTTGCACACGACCATAGTCCTTTTAACGTGTGTGAGCCAAGAGAAAAATACACACCCGCAGCTGGTAGCGAGAATTACCGCGACGTAATTGAACTATCGAAAATGTGGTTTGGTGATGGAACCGAGTTTACAAGTATCGTATTAGGATAGCCACTGATATCATCCGAAACGTGATATATTCGATCTAGATTATATAAATTGAAGATCGTCGATGGGAAATACGATAAGTGAAATTTCATGTTCTTTTATAGATTTTTAAATTCAATATCATTGTTGTTAGTAAAATTCAATATATTCAGTGTACAACCGATTTCACATTGAAGGTATCTCGTTGTTTGATCTTCCAATTAGATAAGAATATACAGAAGATATTTGGAAAAATTGATTACGCGGACTAATATCGATTAAATTAAGCTATTTAACATAACAGCCAAAGTGATATTATTCGTTTCTTACACAACATTGTGTAATTATCGTCTACTTTCTTCGAAGTTATCACATGAATATTATTATTTCTAGCTAGCACATACAGACAACATAAAATCAGAAAATTATCAAAAATACCATTTAGTCTTGGAATCGTCGGTCAGAATTTTGTATTCTTGCAAGACAACGATCCATACTCCCAGCTAATTGATATGCAATAAACTAAATATGTACGAAATTTACGTATTTTTACACTTACTTTTACGCACTTTCTTTATCATCTTCTTCTATGAAGATTCTTATTTTTATCTTAAAGTGAAACATCCAATTTACAATGACAAGAAAGGAACCAGTAGATATTTTCTGGGCTTTCTCTATCGGCCTTTATTGGACTGTTAAAGAGTTAAGGAAGTTTGTTGCGGTTCATGTAGAAATAGAAGAACACCAAACAATCTCAATAATTCAAGGAGAAGCAATTCATATCTCGGACAGTTGGTAGCCGATAAACCAGAAGCAGCAGAGCGGCCGCGAGTGAATCATCGGCCCAATGCATTTTACAGCGCGAATTCGATTTCTATCCATCAGACGTCGCGACGACTTTCGTTTCGATTCCTAGAGTGGAAAAGAGTGAGAAACAGAGTAGACGGGTGATTAATCGACGTGGTTTGTTCCAAAAGTAATGAGATTGCTTACTTTCTATCTCGAATTGGCAAGTTGGATAAAAAGTAAATAAATTACTGTGATCTGTTAAACTTTTTATAGCATTCCAATTGTAGGTAGCATGTTTTTCTGAAAATCCATTTCACATCTTTTATTTATACATTTCAGATTAATTCCTATCTATAATGCTATGTATTCTTCCAATATCCACTATATTTATTTCATGTCGTGTTACATCGATCCATCCTGACCTTATCGATTTCCATCGTCTCCCGCGTTAAGCTTCCAGCTTCGTGGTAAAAGATATCTGAAAAAATCGCATTGATTTTTAGAAATATGATCTACGAGAAACTCTCGTGTAAACCTTATTACTTGCGAAACAATAGATCGTTCCAGAAAGACATTAAATAATATTGGCAACTCGTCTTGTTTGCACGTTCAACTATAAGCAATATTGCTTCATTATCGACAGAGCTCGCGATGTGAAAATATCGAAAGCGATTCCGCGAGGATGAAAGAATTTGGTAGACTGCCAGGAGAGGCCGAGACATCGCCTCGTCAGCTATCCGCGTTCGATAGTTTACCGATTTCCCATTAAACCTTTTAAAGCGAGGAATCGTCTCGGGGTCGTTCTTTGTTTCGAAGATTAATTAACGATGGGGAAACGGCACTGTCGTCGATGTAACGCGCGAACAACGAAAAGTCAACCGCGGGGAACAGGAATTGGAGCGTGATTCGCCCCGATGCCGAAGCCGATAGGATTCCAGATTGTTCCCCCCCCCCCTTTTTTTTTGTCCCTGGCCAATCGTCCGAGATTCTCCATCGGAAGCCGAAAATCCAATTACTAGCGCGGCGGAAGTGGAATTTCATTTCCGTGGTCGCCGCGTATATCTTGTCGGGACGCGTGTATCGTAAATCGGCCGGCGACCAAGAATTTCCACTGGAAAAAATGCTCTGGCCGAAGTGAAAGCGACTGCAAACGTTTGCTGATCAATCTACTCGCGGCTCGTGTTATACAGTGGCGGCAAAAAGTATCGGCACGCTATTGTATTTATTATAGCGTTTACATACTAGTTTATCAACTTCCGTATCATTTAGTAGTATCTTGATGTGACGTTTATATTAGAACAGCTGTTGGTTTCGCACGAAATGCGACAATTAATCTAAGGTATCACGAAAATGTATCGATCAGAAGATTGCATTCGTGTAATACGTGTACAGAGAAAACATCTTTTAACACTTGAAAGAATCGCAATGGCGAAGCAATATATATTTATATAGTTTCCATAAAACCTAAATTCCCTTTGGAAGAATTCAAGGAACAAGAAGAATCATTTGCGTCGTGCATGAAATCAAATAACAACACATAAAGTAACGACGTAAATGTTTCCATCGATCGAACACAGACATAGACAAGAAGAGAATCAATTTTGTAATATGAAATTACTATTCTGATATCGAATCCTTTAGTCTAGCATTACAAATGAAATAATAATTCTTAAAGCTTTTGATAATTTCTTAGTAACTTTTTAAGTAACCGTAAGTATCTACAGTAATTTACACAGTAGCGAAGAAATACTATAATTTTACAGAATAGAATTATATTTGGCACGAGTGACGAATAAATGTTACCCATATACCGCAAGTTGTTCGTGCCGTGTTAGAAAATGTTTAGTACAAAAGTTATCGTACCAATTTCAAACTTCCTTTAGTCCGTGTATATTTCTGAAATTTCGCCGAAATTTTCTGCTGCAAAAATTTTCTGACACACGATTCTTCTGCCATACGAAGCACGTAAGTGTAAAAACACGAAACGAAAACGTCGCGTCGCTTCTCCACGTCCAAGGTAAACGCGTGCTGACGATTACTCTCTGACAGAGGATAGCACACCGAGGAATTCTCTTTATCGTCCCAGACGAATTTATCTCCTGGCAAGTTTTAATCGTGCACGTGTTTCTCCACCTTTGTTCTATCCGTTGTCGGGCTTTTTGTAATCGGATTTCATACTCGTGAAAGGACAAACGAAATCCCAGCGTCGATAAGCGGTCGTGAAACCTCATGGTGGACCTGCATGCGCTCTGAAACCAAATTAACCGTGTCTTATCTGGACTACACACGCGATATAGGCTCAAACATCTCGAACCTGTGTATATGTATGTCGCCTCCATTCACGCAGCCCCTATACATCTATAACCGACGTCCCATTTGATACTGGAATTAGCACATTATGCCGACCCGTTTCGACAAACACGGCACCAACTATTTGCGTACACAGAAGACGCTTGTAATTATACGGATTCTGGGTCATTTGTCCTTATATCCTGGGGAAACGACAATTCCGATTCCGATAGTTGGCGTTGAATCCGAAAATTCTTCTGACGAGATTACTTGCATATTATATAATCCTTTTGAAAGGAATACGTCATATATTATTATTGATATTATCGATGTAGACTATATTTTCAAAAACGATACATCACGTATTATTGAAAATATTTCTTCATTTATTATTCATAAATATTAGAACAAGTAGTAATCTCGATCGTTGGCGATGAATGATAAAATTCTCCTTAAAAGAGAATACGTATCACGTTATTATCGATCCTTTTAAAAAGAACGTATTTCATACTTTATTAAGAATATATCCCATTTATTACTTATTAGAACATGTAAAGAATTATTAGGAAATTGCTCGAAACTTTGAAAATTATTAGAATGTTCGGTCTGTGCAAGACAGTAAATTTCACTGTATATGAGAGCTGGTCCCAAGCGATTGAAACTTCGCATAGTTAGTATCCGGTACATAAATAAAATTAAATGCTTTTCTCATCATTAATTGTCACGTCTTTCTGCGCAGAATTCTAATTTGATACCTAACGATTGTATTATATTTTCTTGTCTAGCCTCGAGTTGTACTTTCGAAATTTTAACATTCTCAATCGCGATTTTATTCCGCTCTCGGAGATTAGTGGAAAACAAAATTCCTACAGTACGATGCTAAATTCCTGCGATAATTAGAAGTTAGAAATTCCTACAACGCGTATCGAGCAAAGGCGTGCATTTGAATAACGGGAAAGCAATTTCTGCCAGTGCTCTATTCTCCATTCGTAGATACTACGTATAGTAGGATGACCCCGTTGAAGGAAAGCCGCTCTGCTCGCAACGAATGGACCCAGAAGGGAGGATTATCCGGATACAATCGCGAGCTGACCATTTTTTGAACACTTGGCGCAACGGGGTCCGAAAATTGCATCAACCTTTCTTATCGACAGGGTGCACCCGGACAATTTCAACGAGGCGAATAAATAGAAGGGGACCAGGTAGAACGATCTGTGTGTGGTCAATGACCGAGTTTCCCTCGAAATCTGGTTCTCTGCACCCTATTAACCCTATTAACCAACGTGCTACCCTCCATCTACCGGCATTAACATTTACGCGACCTCTCTAATCTGGCCGTAGATAGAATCAGAGTAATTAAAAGTGTGACATTTTGAAACGATAAAATAGCGGAGGATAAGTGACGAAAGATAAATAATTGTAATCTTTTATCTGTTTTTATCGACAGCTACAACGAAAAACATTTAAGTTATTTTATACGGACAATTGCGATATTATGTTCACTGTTAGCCGTCAGGGTATCTACTGATATTCTGTACAAATCGAATGCTTTCCCGAACGTATTTTATTACGAATTTGTTATTCCATTCTTGTTAAACCTACCTTAGGTAAAGTGCTAAAAATGTAAAACACTTGCGTATATTGCGTAGCTCGAATATTCGTGAAATTCCTCAATATCGATTCACTTAGTCGATTTCGCTAAAAGTTCTTCGAACGAGATATCAAACGTGTGGAAATAATCGAAGAATTTCCTGCCATCATCTTAAAGCTCTTCAAACAATATACGTCTAGAAGCTCTGTCTTTTCGCTTGTGCTATTAATGAAATGAGAATTTCCTTGTCCTTTCTCTTTTTAATATCCCTTGTTTAATAGTCAAAGAGATAATCCTTCAATCTCGTTCGTTTTTCCCAAGAACATAATCGTTCAACAATGTGTGTTTCATGCAAAGAGATGGAACAGTATTACTCTGTTAGGTGAGAATGATTAAAATACAACATATTTCATGGACTAAACAATTTCCAACAAAACGAATGACAGATAAATATTGCGAGAAAAAAAGATACGCGAATACAATATAACGTTTCGCAGAAATGAAATGTAACAGTGTGATATGTACCAATTCGTTGCGGTTCCTAGGGCAAAATATATAGGCAGAGTCAGAATACGCGGAAAGCACGGCAGAAGCTAATTCAACATACTAAAATAAGAAGAAAAATCCATATTCAAATTGATATTCCCAAATGGTATCGTTTCCTGTTTTAATATTCGCTTATCTACCTTCAGAGAAATTGCTCGAAATAACTAGATTCAGTTTCAATGGAAGCGCGAACGATCATGGATCGTCGAATTTATTCGAACAGCTTTTTACGCGGATTTGTCGGTGACGTTTGGTCGTCGCGTTGGCGAACAGTTTCGACGCTTCAACGAGAGATTTTAGATGCCCCATAATTAATAATTAGACGGATTCAGACCCGGGAAGTTGATCAGCAAATAAGGTCACCACGAATTATCCATTCGCCAGGGAATCGTTGATCCAAGCAATGTCTAGCATCATATTTATCTCCAGTCTAGTAGCAATGAGCTATTAGGTCGTCCGAAAAGTTCCTTTCGTTTTATAAGGAAATAATGAATGCACAACATTTTCCATTTTATATTATTTTATCGAATTACGTATGATCCATTTATCTATCAAAATAAAGATCACAAAGGTTTCACGTTTGTATAAAGATGCATCGTTGTAAAAGATACGTCTGTAAAAGAAAGACACTTTCCGGACAACCTAATACAACTCGAAAACAAGGTTGCGTTACGCATATCTTTATATAAACCTTTTTGCCTATTTTCGTGTACTGAATCATCCCCTGCCGTACCTCGCTTATGTTCTGGCTCACCCTATGTATGTTTGCGGCGCGTGGCAAGAAACGTGTTAAAGAGCGCAAACGAAAGTCGTGTCGCAAGGAGCCGAACATGTTAATCAAACGTCTATTAACGTGTACCGGGACACAGGCTGTGCACAGACATCCGGTGGTGGCGCAAAGAGAAAAATCTTTATGGCTGTCCCGGTCGGAAGCCGAGATTTATCGTTGGCCCTTGTATCTAGCCGTGGCTGCATGTGACAGGAACTCGATAAAATACTCGTGTAATAAACAGGGTAAACGCAAATTTATATGGAACAGGCTGGCCCCGGCCGCCGGCTCTGCACGCCGCATTAACCTCTGTCCGCTCGATCACTTATCGTTAGGGAAGGCAGATTCTCATCGAGTCGGCCAATCCGACTGAATCTCGATATTGTACCGGCACTAAACTATACTTCTGACATTTTATTTGAACCATTGTATAGAAGCAGTAATACCAATTGATTCTTTTTATCGCCGTTTTTTCGCTATTGTTTCCCATCTCGATTTCAATTAACGAAACGAACTACAGATATTCGAACTTTTCGAAACGAGTTCGTCCCAATTTCATGGACGATAATAATAGCATAACTACGGCACTGTGTACCAGTGTTATATGGAACTTTCTAATTATTGCAGATATGTAGAATATATTACAGTTACAGCTCTTTAAATTAATTTTCGCTCCCCGATCTTATCTCGGGCAATTATATACAGTTAGTGGTAATTGATACAAACAGTTGATATTAATTGGTACAAATAAGAGAGAATAATTAAAAGTGAAAGTTACTTTTACGGAAACACCTGAGTTGAGTTTCCAACCACATTCTAGAAGTTTCTATGGATTTTATGAAGTATCAGCTGTTTATTGGAGATAAATATGGAACCCGATGGATGCAGGTATATCGCTTGTTTCAATTTAGCAGAATATTTGGTGCCGTTTGTGGCGAGAAGCGAAGAATTAGCATTAGATGTTCTGATTGGACTGCGTCAAGTGTTCGAATGCTTCTAAACGGCAGTGTAATTGTACAGGTTGTCTCTGAGAATGTTCATGCAAATTCGTACTTTTACGAATACAATGGAATGCGTGGAAATGCAAAGTTTCGTAGTGGAAGTGCAAAGATCGTAGCGAAAGAAACTTAAGTGGAACGTAACGCTGGCTGCAAGAAATATTGCCACGTACTCCTATTTTTCAATGAAACGTTTTTATGTACACTACTAAATTTCATTCTCATAATATAACAAATTCATATAACAATATAAAAGTACTATTAAACCGTACGAAATGTAACACATACAATGTGACAAATACGATAGCGTGGCAATATTTTTCGTAGCCACTGTAAATAAACTGCGCTTTAAAAAGAAAGTAGTACCATCGCGTTCAGATCAGACGACGTATGTTCGTAATTCCCGTGGCGTTAATTTCTCACGACGAACGTTCTAGACGCGTCCTGTCTCGGCGAATGCTTTTTCAAACGCGTCTTTTCTGCGACGTTAGGGGATTTGCCAGTATATGGCGAGCCATGCGGGCTTCCGGCGAGAAATCGGCTTAACGCCTTCCGCGATAAAGCCGCGCACGCCGTCACGTGGCGCGAGAAAAAAAAAAAAAAAAAGAAAGAACGACTCGCAATTGCACTTATTGCGTCGAAACGCGAGCGTCTCTGACACGAGAATACGCTCGCGAATCACGTTCCTTCGCGACAGCTTTGCCTTCGATCGCGTTATTTTTACGCGTAACTGCGATCTCGCGTTCGAAATACTTGGAAATATTGGCTTCGTCCTGTGAAACATACGCCTCGAAAGCGTCTACGGGAATGTAGCATTCTCGGAAAATTCTACGATTCAAACAAGTCCGAGATAAAGCAGGGATCGTTGGCAAATGAAGAATAGTGGCAGGACACGGCGTTCGGCACGAGTCTTCCTTTAAGATAATTCTGGTCGTTCGAGGGAAATCACGACGTGCGTAAATTCGAAACAGGGGAATCGAACGACCTTCTCTTTGCAATTTTGTCGGCAGCATCGGCGATTTATTGCTCGGCAGAGACGTAGGTACATCGTTAAAGCGTCTTTATAAGGAATGCGAAGACAACGGGTCAGGCAGGAACTTTTAACGAGCTTTCGCTCGTGTTACGATTTCTCTCGCATAATTTAAGAGATCCATCTCCTTCGAGCGATTGCGTTCAATCATGAGAATAGACGCAGACTGTTGGTTGTTCCAAATAAACGTTTCAAGCAAAATCGCTTCGCTGGGAATATTTAGAAATTCGTTTAATTAATACAGTGTATTATTTGAAGCAAATTATCATACAGTTCTTGTAACGTATTCTTTGCAATTTCCTTTTTAATTCTTCGAGAATACAATGTAAATCTATTTAATGTACGATACATTTACATCTTACGTATAATGTGTCAAAGTATTGTTTCTTTTGAAACAATTTTCCAAACGATTATCGAAATTGTAATTATGAGGAGGAATTCATTCCTCGATTCTCACTCCAGACTCCAATTAAAAAATTGATTAATTACCGTCGAGTTTGAAATATTCCATGAATTTCTTATTGAGAAAGATTTCCGATCATCGAAATCCTTCTTGCCATCCTTTCATTCAATATATTTGATTCGTTCCTAAAGCTTAAAAAATGTACACGAATCGATCACGTAAAAATATCTTTGAGAAACGAGAAAATATTCTTGGTATATACCTGTTGTCTAATAATTTTGTAAATATACGTAGCTCATAGGCCTGATATTTATCACATTGAAGGGAAACTTGCCAACGCAACTAGAAGCGTCGAAGATCGTTACCTTCGCAAAATTCGTCGTATCAAAATACCAAGGAAACTCAGTTTGATACTTCGAAATTTAACATGGAGAAATCTGTATCTACATTTCCATTATTTTCACCTCACGTCACGTATATTAAATTCCTTATATTATTCCGTGATCTCGAAGTGGAAACGTTTCGCAGAAACTTTCCCTGTAAGTAGAAAACGATCTCTTACTTTTTGGTTAACGCGGATGGAGTTTCACGGAAATTCGAATTTCCCGTGGAATCGCTGCCAGAGAAGCTCCAGGCAGCCTATTCCGTCTGAGAAGTTTCTTAGCCGCGAGTTTTGATAACCGGCGGCCACTCGCCACGCCACTCCTTTCGGCAACTTTTCGTCGTACTACACCGTCGATCGTACACGTTTCTCTTTTAATCTACTCTCTGTCTTCCGAGTCTCTCGAGTCTCGCTTACCTTCCTCGTACATCCACACGGTCTCGCTTTACCGTTCGGACACGTGTCAGCTGAAAGCCTTTATGAATACATTATGTGCATTATACGAAGCATTTTGAAATTTCATTTATATTATAATGAGAATCGACTATCACGATCATGTTGATAAAGTTTTAAACAAATGCAAAAATGTATATAGACGCTACAAGGTATTCAATACGAATATATATCTCGCAGAAATCACAGAGATATTTAAGCAGTCAATCATCTCTGATATCAATAATCCTTAATAGTAGTAATAACGTTAATAGTAGTACATTTATCGATACCCCAATGGGATTACAAGTCTTCCGGTTGTGGTAACTTAGAACTAACCTACACCTACGCTATTCGCCTAAACACAGTTATATACCCAAACCGCTTCTTACGTACAACTACGCCCAATTTCGATCTACCTTCGCGTGCGTGTGTTTCCGTAATGAACGTTAATATTCTTCCAGAAGCACCATATTTATCTCATTATATGTTAAAGACGGCTATTCATGCTGTATACTAATCTTTTAGTCGATATACGTTTCCAATAAATACCCTGTAATTTCTATATACATTTTTAGATTAGTTTCAAGATTTATCAATATAATTACGACGGTCGTACGTCAGTTAAAGTAATAATGTCTACAAAAATTTCGAAATGTTTCGTATAACACACGTCATACAGGCATAAAGTTTGTACGCCAAGCGTTCAAATATACTTTCGCGAGCCAGCGTATAACGCAAAAGGAGATGTTTGAAGCGTTACGTGGTAAATTTCTGTTACTTTCCCGGAGCTACATTGCGTAATAGCCGGAAAGGAAAAGACCAACCCTTGAAAATCATTCGACTTTCTCGAAATATTTCGGGTTGAGGGGGAGGAAAGGGTGAGCTTCGTCCTGGATTTTGAGAGCGTTCCCAACGGCATTGGCCAGACGCCAATCGTCTGTATACGCGATCAAACGCGGATCCATTGAATTCGGTCTTCCTGTGTAGAGCTCGTAAAGCGCGGATATTAAATTTACTAGCTATTTCGTTTAATCGCTCGTAGTCTCGTAGGTCTGTTCCAATTGCAGAATGTTGTCTCGAAGAGCCCTCGTTGTTCGATCTTGTCCGCGAAACCAGGCTACCATGCTGCGCCCTCAAATTGTGACGTTACTTTCTCACTGCTATTTATTTTCACTCTGCTGGTACTCGCCAACTTTTATATCGCGATCTTGCTCCTATTTCTGCAAGTAAGGAGACTATTTAAGAGGTTGAAAAAAAATGTATATCGAATGAAATTGTATTAAAACGTTACGTACCAATAAGTAAAATATCGATGAAAGTTCCCTTCTTTATATCTCGCACAAGCTCAAGATATAACTTAATGTTGGAAATGCACGATTGGCTCGAAAATGGCCTAAGAACGTAGATTAAATTATGTCGTTTCGTGATTATATATTATTGGGCCATTTCTTTTTTTTTTTTTTTTTTTTGCCATAAGGTTCCTCGAAGAAATGTTAACGAGAGGGAAAGGCCTCGTGAACGTCGTTGAGACTCTGTTATCGACGTTTCGAGCACGTAAAAGGATTATTACCTCGTAGAGGAGTCTTCTGGTTAGAAAATAAGAATAGGTGTAAAAATCTCGCTCTGCAGGCTGGCGCTTTACACGAGTTCCGCGTACCATTACGCGTGACATGGAAGTAGAGCAACTTGCACGCGAAATATACGACTCTCTGAATTCGTAGTTCCGATAAAATGTTTTAATAAAAATGTCGTAGTGACATGCAGCCGGATAAGACAGGCGATAGGCTCGAAGTTGTAAACCTAAGATATAGATAAGCCAAGTAAGTATTAGGACTCTTGCAGAAAATGGGGTAAACTCGTAAAATTATTAGAGATATTAAAACGTTTATTGTCTAGTTTGGTAACGTGGACTGAGAACAATTCGTATATTCTTTATTATAAAAAGAATCTCTTTCATGATTCGTCGAAAAATTTCCTTTACCTGCAATATAGAAATCTACCTGACGTCTATAATACGTCAGGTAAATCTATAGACGTCTATAATATTGAGAATTGTATTGTTCAATCAAGATCATCATCTTCCTTAAACACATGATTCTAGTCGATTAATCGTTCCTTTGGTGATCTAGATGAATTATTGCATTTTATATGAGACCGCCAAATATCCTAATATTCGTAAACGTGGAATCGTTATCACGGGAAGATGAAGGATAGACACGCGAAGAATAATTCTGCTGTATGACCAATAAATGAAAACGATTGTGAGATCAAATCACGTTCCATAACGTTTTCACTACTCCCAAGTCGTATTAAGATCATAACGAACCTGCAATGAACCGTCTTACGCCGTAAATCAACTCTCTGGTTAAAATTCTCACGTTCGATTCCGCGTCAATCCTCGACTCAGCTGTATCGTTCGTTTTATAACACGGTGCTACTAATTAACAATCGAGAGTGCTGTTTCGACGCGGCAGAAAAAATCCGAAACTGTTGCGAAATGATAGTTTTGTCGCGAGTCTGGATGTTCCAATTACCAGAGCAGAGCGTAAAATTTTAACGACTGGACGCTATTGCGACTGCATGACAGCTGGTTATAAACGAAGCATCGACGCGACGCCACGTCGTAGGGCGGACCCTGTATGCTCGTCTCGATGAATTCTCCCATAATCAAGTCGATTTTTCTTATAACGCGAGCATTTTTCCCTCTACATATATTTCATCGTTCAATCGAAATTTACCGGACAACATTTCTCTTTCTCCTTACATTATTCGATGAACTATACGCGCCATCAAAATTTACTATCTTCTACCTTTGCTGCAATTTTTCTTTGCGTTACTCGCGTTATCTCTGTTTTATGCCCCTCTTTTTATGAGAATGTGCAATTTTGGCGAATTTCTTCACCACTTTCGTTAACTCTTCACGGTTGTAGTATAACTGTTCTCAGCTACCAAAGCATTTTTACTGTTACGCCACTGGTCTAAAAGTCTTCGAACATCACCCGGTTTTAATACAATTTAAACAAAACTTTGCTCTTTTCGTTTGCTCTTGGGACTAAACGCAAACATCTCACACCTTCTGAATATTTTTAAAATATCGATTCTTCTCCTAACATTGGTTAGACCGTTGATTTTTTACAAAATACATTCAGTACCTATCTTTAACAGACGTATAATTTTAATCCTACGAGTGTATTTCCTTCATCAATCGTAATATCAAAATGCTTCTTGGCGACCACGAATTACCAGCAAAATTACAAAATCAACGAACCATAAATCATCACTTGACTGCGGATTTTTATGCAATATAATACGTCTACGAATATAACTAATCAAACGGAAATGTAAACAACGATTTGTTTCATTTATTAAGTACCACAATAAGTATTCTTCTTTGAACGTATATTTGCACCTTCGAATTTTCCGTAAACGCATCAAAATCCCCGCTTTATTTATCGTATTATCCGTATGTGACCTGTGAATATTATTTTCATCCGTATCATACATTCTTTAACGACTCGTTCGATGAAAATTCTCACCAGGAATTATCCGTATCTGAACTCAGCGCAATTGCGACGGGGATTAAAAGTTGAAAACGCTCGTAAAAGATTCTCTTTGGCGTTTCGTTGTATTTAATGGAGATGGAAACTGGTACTCTCTTAGGACTCTCCTAGGAGGATGCACGTCGTTGGCCCAATTACTGCGGTATCGAGTATTGCTCCTCCGTAATCGGCGACGTCGAGTACACTAGCAACCTCTGAATACGTCGATTCCCTTGTGGCCTAATAGAATTGACTATCGCACTTGTTACGACACCCCAGAATAGTCCACCTACCGAAAGCTCGCTCGATTCGGGTTAACTACTCTTGCAGAGGTTTGCGAGAATTCGTCTTACTGACGAGTCCACACGAGCGGAATCATGTCAAAGCCAAGCTTTTCATTTCGATCGTTTCGAAAAATACCATCCAGTATGGATTCTTCTCTTTCTCGTTCGTAGCATTAGAATCCGTTGATATTGCTTTTTCAATGGACCAGCTGACCCTTCCTTTTCCAATGGGTAACGTTTAAACCAATCGTTATTGGTTGTTTCGTTACGTTAAATCGTTGTTTACCGATACGGTAGAGACGTACATCGAAGACAATGACAACTTTTTATCGCAGGCTTTCGTACGCTACATGCTTTTGGTCCATTCGATCGGTTTAACTTCTATTGATTTAATAATGACTTTTATAGCTTTTATTTATTGCGCCAGACATCTTTGTTAACAAGGATTGTAGTTTGTAAGGGAATTTCTGAAAAAAATATGGCAATCTTCTGGGAGAATCGAACTGAGAAGGATCATGGTGGTAAACGAGCACGCTACTTATCGAGGCAACGCGACCTCACTGTTTCCTTTTTCCTTGTGTCTTGTTGTACCAACCTACATCATTTTTGTAAGAAATACTCTTGTTACGATACGGTATGAGTATACGATTTACTATCATTATGACATACTGATGCAAGACTTACCGCGAAGACGTCGAAGGTAGAAATCAGAGAAACTTTCACAGCCATCTGTAAGCTGCGAATAACGAACCAAGTAACAGAATATAATTGGATAGATGCAAAAATTCTGTCAATTTTAATAACCTCGCTTTTTCGCTCAAATGGAAACTACATACTTTAAAATAAGTATACAGAATCTGCATTGTAAATATTTTATTCTAACAAAACACTTGCATCCACTTGAGCCTCGTAATTCCCATAGAATCTTTTTAAACCGATTTGTCTGTCAGTTTGCTCAACTATTTACTAGAAATTAAAAAACAGACAAGAGTAGACAAGACCGAAGAAAGAGACAAGAGCAGAGTAGACAAAAAGGTACTTGTAATATTTTTATTACATAAAATCGACGGGATTCTTGCAAAGAAGACTACACGAGCAACTTTCGTCGCATACCTTACTCAACAATTTACTGTTTGCTTCCATCCTATCTCTAATAGACTATGCTTAATCCTACAACTTGGAGCATACAGTTCCACGCGAGTTTCGCGACCATCTTACCTCCGTCCAAAGAGGAATTTCCAGAACAATAACCGAGCAACCGATCGTGCGACGGTTCCCTAATGAAACGCTGCAGCACAAACGAAAAGTTTCCACGGCAATATAGCTCCGCCAACGTCCGAAACACAAGGCTCGCGGTGAACGAGAAACATATATCTGACCGCACGCGGTATACAGAAGCCACCAACGCGAATTTTCCCGTTCTATCGCCGTTCTGGGATGAAGCTGTTGCGAGAAGGAAGTTCGGTGCCAGGTGCTGTCTACGAGCAGCGATAAATCCAATACGAAGCTATTATTTTTCTTAACGTCGAACGACTCGTACGAATCGAGAAAGGTGAACGTCGCAAGACGAGAAGCGACCCGTTTATCTCGAAGGGAACGTTACACTCGCAGTTTATTCCGTACACGAAACAATTTCCCTTCGACATCGATAATTTAATACTCTCGTTGTGTCTCTGGGTTTCCAGGCGATCGTTATACGGCCCGGTTCCAGGCATGTTTAATATATTCGCCACCAAGTGTATTTTCACAGATTTTCTGCTCACGCCTTTTAAAGGCGAGAAGAAAGTTTTAGAAGTGAAGAATGCTGTAGATTTTACAGAAATTCGATTGTAACCATACGAACACAGCAATGAATATTATATATTACAGTGAATTAATTATGAATTATAATTGTACGAATTATAAATTAAAATTATATAATTGCGTGGACCGTAAATAAATAATTCGAAATGAATATATTATATAATTATATGTCCTATCACAGGAAAGTGTTTAACACAGACAAAATATTTAACGCAAATTTCACTCACACTCGTATACGAGAATATCAACTTCGCACATTCTTCTGTCCACCACTGTATGTGTTGTACGTGCTTAGCAACGTCACGAAATACGAAGCAAAGATGAAAAAGCACCGTAAACTAGACGACGTTTGATGGAAAGATGCTATGAAGAAAATGTGAAGAGATTTGTTCGAGAATTTAAAAAAGAAAAACCATACAGGAAAAATACAATTCTATGAAGATTATGCCAACAACTCTTTCTATTGATATGCTTTCATACGGCTCATCGCAATATACCAAGTAATCATTTTCTAAATTTTCGTAAATAAAAATGTTACATTGTCCATCGATGTGTTTTGTTTTTTTTTTCTCGATACTATTAAAAATTAATAATAATCTTGGAAATACATAATTACAATTGTATCGGTGATCGCCACGACGTTGAATAAATTACGGAAATTTCGAGGACATCGCAGCTAGAGTTCTCGCGCGAAAGAGAAGACACCGATTCCGGAAACGCACGTACGCCGGATCGGGAAAGAGACACGGACCAATCTCATGAATAATGAATGGGACACGAGATCGCGACTCTCAACAGACCTCCAACGTTTTCCTTGATTTCCGTAACACCGCAGCTTGTTTTCTTCTTCTTTCGTTATAAAAAATCTAGTGCTATCTGGCAACCGAGGCGAATCGTACGAGATGCAATCGATTGGTAGAAGCAGTAACAAGGATCGTGAAACGATGTTAAGTTAATACATATTTTTTCATACAAATGTTATCTTATTACCTAAACATTTTACACCTCCGCTGCTTTAAAAGATTCTCTAGATCGAACAGAGGATCTGTCTTTAATCTTTCTCAGATATGAAATTTATATTTTCCATCACCTTCGTGACAGTTTCTCCGATATGAAGTTTCAGTATTTTTATTATAAATCCTCTTGAAATTCGATACATATGAGTTACATGTTTCTTCTTCTTAAACGTAATTGATAATCGGCAATAAGATAAAATCTATCAGAAGATATTGCCCAGCCTTGTTCAAACTTCAGAAAGTTCATACGCTTCTGTGTATATATTAATTTTCCAGCAAATATATATTCGCATTCCAATTACATTTTCAGATTGCTTGCAAATTTTACCAATACATTTAATCGTCACAGTCGCGTCTCAACACAGTTCCAACGTTTCAAAGTGTCTTATATAACGCGCACAATATATACAATACGATATATATCGGTAAAAGTTTGCTATAGTAAGCGTTCAGGCTACTTCCGTGAGCCACTCTAATCGGAACTTTCCTTTTGTCGAGTGTAAAGGTTAATAGAAGGAATTAAAAACAGCGACGAAATAAGAGAGAAGAAAGAAAGGCTGGAAGACAGGAGAGCGGTTAGTCGGGTTTAACTTCGGTTGCACGAGGAAAAAGAAACCAATTAGTCGTTGGTTTCCGAACACGGACCTCCTTGTGGCCTCGGTGTCCCTCTTCCGTGCTATCGGAAAACACTCGACTCCTTTCTTTTCATTTCGCGCGCGTCAAGCAATCGGGAAGCGCGCCGGTGTTTGCGTTACGCTCTTCGACGTCGGCTGCTCCTTCGCTAAACCGAGAACCGATTCGAAAACATTGTTCGAACTGCCACTACACACGCGCACGTTCACGCGACGTCGTGAAGAGATTGCGATTTTTGTTGGTCGGTGATTAAATTTACCAAAGCACTTTCCATCGTGAAAGGGTCTTTGTACCTCGACTCGATGATGAGATTCTTTTACCGTGGCTGGTGTTCCATCCTCGCTCTCCAATTTACTTCACAAAAAAATCTCAGAACATCGGCATCATATCTAGAAAAAAAAAGAAGGAAAAAAAAAGAAAGAACTCGCGATCGGCCAACTCGAGTGCAATTTGCGAGAGCAAGCCGAGCGTAAGAGAGCGCATCAAAAACAGAAATACAGAAATCAGAGCCGGTGCTGTGACGCGTGTTCGATAATCGTTGACCTCGATCACTGAAACGACCAGGACGAAACGGGTCACGAGGGACGCGTGTAGGAGATGCTCGTTAGGTCGATTTGGTCGTCGATTAATTCTGTCGGTCGGACGGCGTGTGATGGAGCACCCTGGATTGAAATTTTCGCCGGCCCAAGCGTTCCTGTCGACGACAGCGGGTCGAAACGAACGGACGTCATATAAGCAGGAAAGAGAGATGGAGAACGCGAGAGGTATGCGTAGGCGATCTTCGGTTTTACGAGAGCCATAGATATTATAGGGAAGAGCGTCCCGCATCTGCGCGACGTGTCGTCGTCCTCGAGAGACATCGAGGGGCAGTGGTGAGCGCATAACCGGCGTTCTCGTAAATTTATCGAGTGTCATATCGAGTACTGTCACCCGTCGTAGACCGATCGTGTCCATCTCCTGGTTGTCCGTAAAGTGGGCCAAGATAATCGTTTAGATAAACCACTAGCGTCCCTGACACGCGTGCTAACCCGTCTCTCTCTATACTTTCCTCTCTCTTACGCTTGTCAGTTTGAAAATCTGTCCCATTCTGGTCATTCGTCCTTTCCTTTCATTCCCTTTTCCAATTCTCTCCTTTTTCCCATCTTTCTCTCGGTTGATATGTTTCCAACGACGACGATCCGCCGCGTCTTCGTAAATTCTCAAAGGGAGCACGTTTATTGCGAGCGACGAAATCGCTGGATGTGTACCGTCGGATGAACGATATCATTGGAGCGGCTCGCGTTAAATCTGTCCCCCGTTTCTTCTACAATTTCGTCCACCGCCTCCATGCTCGTCGTTCAACCGCCGAGCAGATCGATTTCCTGCCTGGAAACGTACAGATTATTTGTAAAGAGAAGAGCACCTCGTTGAATCTCTGTCGACCACTCACCGGAACGACCGTTTAATTTAACGCTGCGCGTACGAAATGTCAACTATAGGATTCCGCTGGACTCATAAAACGTCACAGCTCGCCGATTCCTCCCTTTCTTCCCCGCGGTTTTACGTTTCCATCTTGACTTCAGCTAATCGAATCCCACGCCGAGTTTGATACTTTTATCCTTCATGGTTTTTTGGACGCGATAAAGAAGAATATCGTCCCGGCGTTGACTGGCTGTGTTAGAACGAAAGATCGAGATAGACACGATTATTTTCGTTTCATTGATCTGTTTAATACGTCGATAAGATTGAAATCGAAGAATCGTATACGAGCCAGTATACAATCATCGTTCGTTCGTTACGTTTCCTTGAAATTCTTACGAAATGTTGGAATACAACGATATCAATCGCATGCAGATAAGGTGGTTGATCGCACGGATTCTTCCCTTCGTTGTTCAGCGCTATCCCCACTAGTGCGCGTTCGTGAGATGTACCATGGCGGCTAGCACGTGCATGCTCTTTCGAGAATTCGGCGGAAGAAGTGTAAGGATATGGATGGAACATTCTCGATGGGCACGTCGAGAAGCTACTAGAAGGTTCTGTAGCACATGTGACGCCACACAGACACCCACACAGGTCACACTCATTACTACATACAGAGTGGGGTTCTAAACCTTTTCAAGGGCCATGGGTCACTAAGCAAATCAGTCTGTGAATAACTAGCCAACTGTCTACATTCCACAACACTTACTTATATTCACTGTAATAATTGTTTAGTAAATACCACATTATATTATTTCAACACAAACATTGTGTCTTCCACAGATTATTAATCTTAATTTCAAGGTTAAATTCTAACACGAAATAAATTCTACATTTTTGAAGATTCCCTTGAACAAGTTTAAACGAAATAATTGTCAAATCATTATGCTTCTCTAGAATTCTTGCAAACATTTTTCACAATTATCTATCGTATATTTTGGATGATATTCCACGAATACAGCACTCTAGCCAATCGACTGTCTGCACAACGATCCTCGTTAAATGATGAATTCTGTACAAGCCCATTGAGTGTCCCAATATTTAAGAAGAGTACTTGCAGCCAGAGGAACGGAGAATGAAAGATGTTGGCAAGTTACAAGACTCATAGTTCCTTTTCGTTTCATTGCTCTTTACGTTAGATAGAAGAGAAGAGATTTCATTCTCTATCTCGCTACTTTCCACCAGTCGACCCTATAAATCTCTTAGCAAGTTTAACGAGCATATTGCGGGCCGAGCAGTTCGAGTTCTCGTGTAATTGTCAACCCATTACGTGGAGAACTGTGCGAAATCGTTCCTTAAGGAACTTCTGGTATTCACCTTATTCGACTCTCTGTAGCCCTCGGTCTTATCATGCGATAGCTCCTATCTGCAATAACTATACGGTCGGGGAAAACAGCGTTCACCAGATTCTCAACGAAAGAAAAATCCCTTATCGAGCGTTATTTTTCTCGTCAGTCTTGATATCTCGTTTCATTACGAACGAAATACGGAATTAATGGATACACTCGAGCGAAGGCTGGGATCACGAGAAATGGACGTTGACAAGGGACGACGGAGCGACAAGAAGATCCGCAATAAGAGCCCTGGTATTATTTATCGTTGGCGCAGCCGCTCGTAATATTAATTATCTCATTTTATTTTTCACGACTATGTAATTAACATCGGCGGCTATTTACTCGAGAAGCTGATATCAAACGTTATTTCCTGGCGGAAGAAAAGATAGTTTCCGACAGGTAGTCGTTTATCTTGAACTTTATCCGTCTCCTTCTTTAATCGCGTTTCTCTCCTTAAAAACATTTGAGAAAGAAACGAGAAAAAATGATATTAATATTAGAACCAGCAAGTTTGTCGAAACACGATGCAACTTCTCTTTTGTTCGTAACTTGAGATCACAAGGAGAAACACGATAGGTACAAGTGAAAGGAACTTGTTAGGTCCAGCCAAAGTGACACTGAAACAGGCGATGTTTCAGTACTTTTAATATCTCAATATCGTAATAAAGAATATTTCAATATTATCGCGGGTGATATCTTTAAAATCGTAAAGAAGATGGAGAAATATCGTATCGCGAAACGAAAGGACAATTTTGGTAAGGCAAAGGAAATCGACGACGTATTAAATTTTAAAATTACTGGCCTGTAAATGAATGTAAATGAAAATACGCTATAACTATTATGCTTATTAAAACCACGTACGTATAAATTCATGATAGGACTAGGTATAATTATCAATACGCGAAAACTACACAGGAAAAAGACCATTTGGTTGATTTCCTGAAATCTGTTAGCCATGGTACGAGGAACGAACGGTTAATTCATGAAACGAGCGAGGGAGAGAAAATCGCGTACGTTTCGCTAGTACCAAATAGCACGAATGCGTTTAGCGCAGCTAGTTTCCATTTCAGGGATATAATAGCAATGCTATTCGCCACAATAGATATCCGATGTGCCGTGTAACGGGGTAGTTCGTCGTGAAATTACATAAAATTTACGGCGTTTGCAGAACTACGGCTCTCTGGCGCGCTTTTACAAACATGGACGGCCGCGTTTTCAGTCGCGTTTTCAGCCGGATTTCAGCGCAAACCGGACGAGAGAACGGCGAGATCTAATCTCGGAAATAATAACGGCAGATGCGGTAGTCGGATTGCAGCTGGCCGAAACGAAAAGTCGGAGAAAATTCACTGGGCGTCCTAAACATTTCGTTTCCCTTCCTCTTTCCTTCCATCGTTTTCTCTTTTCGGCCGTGTAACGAGGTAACCTAAAGCAAAGTTTATCGCGTTCCGGTCGCTATCGCGCCTGGCCGACTTAAAATTTCGAAGCCAGATAGGAAATTACCGAGTCACGAGATAGCCAAGTGAAAACGGCCGAAACTCCAACCCCTAATTAACGTTGCCACGTCAAAATTTGGTTACTTCTTTTCTGCTTTTCAAACTTGATTAATGCTTCCCGGTTGTTGGCTATTGTACTAACGAACAAAAACGGTTCTTCGAGAGATTCGAACGCTAAATTAACTTTGTAGCCGTAGGCGATGCCGAAATCGCGCTCAACATACGCTGCTATCTCGGCGGGCCATGCAGTTTGCAAAGTTGTTACAGTTTCGGCTAAAAGAAAGTTTAACATTGATACACTATGGATTTCAGTAACTTTTGTATTAAAAACTGCTTATCATACTGGCCATCATCTACTCTGTGTGGTATATGTTATATTTGTTCATTGCTCTTATTAAATATAAATCCATCTTGCAAAATTATTGTGTCTTTTTATACATCTTATTTTACTAGACTTTCTTTTACACACTGTCGTAATAAAAAAAGATGTTTTCCTTTCTCCCATTTATTACGTTCTTTAAATAATAATAAATCTGTACAAGATATAAATTTCGACCAAGGTTTTCTGAAGAAAAATATGCAAGTCGCCCGCGGCTGAAGGATTAATCAATTGTTCCGTGTAAAGGTATAACAGTTATACTTGTTGCCAAGTAGCTTTGTATTCGAGGTTCGACACAGTTCTGTGTACTCGCATTTGAATCGACGTCACGCGGGGCAAACATCTGCCAATACGTGTCACGCGTGCACAGAGTAAAGGATAGAAGCTTCGCGTTTCCTGATGCACAGCTCGCGCTTTCTCTAGAATCAGTTCGTAGAGTTTGAAGCGTTAACCTTGGTTCAAACTGTGTGCAGTTGGCCGACTGCCAACTAACGACCAACATGGCGTCTCGGTTTAATGTTCTTCCTGATCGAAGCGACGATATCAGGGATAAGGTTGGTCGTAACGTCACGAACTCTCCTGACTTGCGAAATCCTAGCTGAATTTTACGGTTTCGTCGTATTTGGTTCGTCATTCGAAAAGAAAAGTTCTCCGCGAGTGGGAAAACTCGTGCAATCTTTATATGACGCGTTCGGTGCTTACGTCGCGAATCCTATTTTTCTAAAAACGATCAGCTGCGATTCGATTGCGGAGCATCGTCTACTTGCTGCATTTTTACCTTCGGGTAGTACGACATCGAATTTTATGTTATTTTAACGTTTAAGTAATACGAGTCAACGATAGCGGGATATTTTCAGGTTTAAGTAGTACGAGTCAACGATACCGAGTTGTCTCTTCGTTGCATTTTTACGTCCAAGTAGCACGAGTCAATGATATCAAGGTACCTTTACGTTTGTTCGAGCAATGCGAATCGACGATACCGAGTTATCTCTATGTTGCACTTTTATGCCTAAGTAGTACGAGTCGACGACAGCAAGAAATTTTTACGCTTAAGTAGTACTAGTCAACGACACCGATCTTTCCTTCGTTGCACTCCTATGCCTAAGTAGTAAGAATCAACGATATGACGACATTTTTACGTTTAAACGATACTAGAAAAAGACAGCGAGGCATTCTCGTGTTTAAGTAGTAGAAATCAGGACGACGAAGAAACTCTACTGATCGATCCTTCCTAGGTGATATCCACACAAAATTGTATGCAGTAAAAGCGCACACCATGCGCATTTTTATATTTAATTCACAGAAATTGGACGGTATAGCATCTTGTAAAATACGATATTGTAAAATCTTTTGTAAGAAAAATTATCATTCGAATTTTATTTTTGTTATTTTATGTTCATTACGAATGCTTTTAGTTAATCCTTGTTTCAAACCAAGGCCAAAGTAAAAAGTTTCTGACCTATATATACAACCTTAAATATGCAATTTTGCCCATGTTTCCCTGCTGTAGAAAACAGTAAACCTAAGAAGTCTGTTTCAGATAACGTTAACGTTTCCAAGACACTGACACGGAAGTCACGCCCGAGTTTTGACAACGCACACTTTCCGAATGCAATATCGCGTCTGCTGCACATTGCGAGCATTTTTCCCGACAGCGGGTGTATCGCCGCAGCTTGATCTGAAAATGTATCGGAGAGTTCGTAACGGCTGAAATATCGTACAAAGATCGCTCGGATCGCCTCGCTGTGGTGAATTTTTTGCGACAAATGTTATTTCTCGAGCATTCCCTTTCTCACTGTGTATCGAATCTGCCTCTCGGCAGATCGATTTTCTTATCCGTGAATTATGCACAACTTATTTCCTCGACGTTGATATCGTTACGCAAATCCGCGACGACAGAAGCGGTTGACTGTCAGGGAAATAGAATAACGAGTAAGAGGACGTTCCAGATCTGCCACTGTGTCAAGATTTCGTCGGAACATCGCGTAAGAAGAAGGAGAGAAATTCGCGTGTCGCGTGTAATCGGTTGTTGCGAAAGTATTTCTTTGTAGAGTCGCAAACATTGCATTTTCTGCGTGAGTTTCGTGGAACGGTAGTCTATGACTATTGATTTAAAACTACTGAAAATTTCCAATATTTTTTATACAAGCAATATTCATTAACTTATAACAATCTTACAATAATTTTTATTCTACATATACGTCTTCTCTTTCTGTACATTATAAATCATATTTTTTCTACCATATGCTTCATGTCTAACATGTAATATGTTCCGTGTCACACGTTTTATATTTTCATTATTTTACCACATATCTTGGAGTTTTGACAAGGTTTCAAATTCAAATAAACGACACACGTTTCCGAATACATTTACTGTCACCAGTAATAAGGTTTTCGATGGTCATAACTTGCATCAATTCCTCGGCTATGACGATACAACGATGTTTTTCGACGGAAGGAACTCTCGCGTGAATTCCATGTTATTCTACAATATTATTAATATTAATAAATTAATTGTATATTCACAAGCGTCTATATATCGAATAATATTTTAAGCAGCCAAAGACAATTTGCTATTTATAATACAATTTTCGGTGTTGATCGAATGGTCGTACACTATTCTGTCCATTAAATAAAACTAAAAACTCGCAGGTGTTTGTAACTATTTGCTGCGTTCAATTCGCCGCACTGAATCTTCTCTCTGACGGATAAAAGAATTCTGCATGAAATTCCACGATAGAACGAGCACTCGAGATCTCCGTAACCGATACTCATCGCAGTGAATCGTCGAACATTTTCATAAAATTGTGAAAAACCAGCGATACAATGGAGAATCTTTAATGAAAAATGTGCAAGTCTCTCGAATCGAGAATGAAGAGAAACACGCAGCTTTGTTTTATCGTTAAACGCGAGAAACGATGGAACATTAAAGACAGTATTGCGTTTAACAATAAATGGCAACTTCGGATTGAAGACTGTGATATACTTGGAATGTAAATAAAATTTTAGTGACTGTTTGCGACGAAGCGAATGAAATTCTTGATTACCACTACCCGATGATGTTGGTTCGAGACTTTTATAAATACCTTTGAAATATTTTCTATGATTTTAATCGAGAAATATAGAGGAAAGCGTAACTGAACGAAATTTTCACTGCTGAGCCGGTCATTTGAATTAATTGAATTGAGGACGGAATGAAATCCAGAAGAACATACGGGAAAACCATGACCAATCTACATTTATTGCTCTTTCTCGTGCTTTTAATGAAAAACGATCTGCTGTGTGGAGAAACAATAGACGATAAATACAAGAAGTTTGGATAATCACGATGTTACGACAACTGTTTGAAATTATTTTGTTAAATATTCGAAAATAAGTAGATATTTAATTCCTAAAATACATAAAAATAGCTTAGATACCTGCTATGGAATTATTTAGTTAACAACATACTGAATTTTAAAATTCACCTTCCAAATTCCTATACACGCAAATTTATTGTTAAAATTTACAATTGTTACGAACGTCACACATAGACAGTGTAGTAATCCTGTTTTAAAGTAGCATTACCTGTTTTAAAAACTACCATCGGAGTACATATTAACCAATATGTAGCTAAATTTATTACGCATAAAATCCACCTAAAACAACTCTCTTCCAAATTTCGCAACACTGTCCTGCCGATATATATCATCATTTTAATCCACCGTGTTGCATCGGTATTCTAAAAATACAAAAAATATATCGCAGAGATAAAAAAAAAAGAAAGCTACATGATGCGATGTATCTATTCCACTTTATCCGGTATATCGATCGAAAAATGAAAATCATGTCAGCGTATGCGACAAGATGTGTTTCCAGGTTGTATTTCCAGGATCCGTGCTTCTCGCAGTGGAAAAATCTACAATTTAGGCGACCAATGTTACCCGTCGGTGGATTAAGTCTTCGTCCGTTATCGAGCGGATGGAACAGACAGTAAACCACAATGGACAGATTACGATAAGCTGGTTCGCTGGTACGTGGCAAAGTTTAGCCAATAAATGATATTTCAACGCAGCGGGCCGCATAGTTCAGAACTGTAGTTGGAACGCGTAACGAATTACGCTTTCGTCCAGCCGTGAAAAACGATTCGACGATGGCTTTTCATCCGCGGATCGAAGCGCGTGCCCTCGACAGCGTGCTCCGTGGTAGAAGAAAAATGATTCGCCTCGTTCGAAGCAGTTTCGCAAAGGCAATGACGAGAACGTTAATTGAGACCTTCAGAAACTAAATTAACCGATCTCGATTTTTGTACGTTTCTCAGTTCTGTTATCTGCGTATGTGATTAATATCGTACTTCTTGAAGCGACAATTTATTTGATATAACTTCGATTAATTTATCACAATGTAACGAAATATTCATTTTTGTAGATATTTACTGATATATACATATAAGAAAGGAAAAGAAGATAGAAAAATACAAAGCAATCGGACAATGACGAAGAGAAGAGAAAAAATAGAAAATGAAATGGTAGAAGTTAAAGTTTAACAGTTAAATTATTTAGTGTGAATAAATTCCAAGCAAATACTCTGAAAATGATAATACTCGATACACTGTTCTTTATTTTTCAATTTACGCATTTAATTAGTATGCATATTGAGCAGCTCAACCGACCAATGATTTAATCGACGAAGGAAATTTTTAATTATCATCGAGAGACGATAATTTCGAGGGAAACGGCGTTCGTCGTTTTCGCGACAGCAAGAAAAGAAAGAAAAGTAGGCTTTCTCTCGATCATTGTCGACGCGACAATTGTGCTCGCGGGAAGGATTCGAAGCTTCATTAAATTCGAGAGCGCCTAAATATTCTAGAGTATATCGACGCGTCAACGAGATGGAGCTCTGCCAAGAGATTAACCTAGAATGGCGAGGTCGTAGTGGCCAGATCTGGAGCATCGATAGGCCGTCGACATTCCATTCTATCCGCTGTTTTTTGTTCTGCGACAGCTCTCCAACGCGCGATTTCTAGTATCCAATGCATACGCGTCGATTTTCCAGCTCGATCGTGCGCTATGTATACCGCTACGCTAGGATTTTTGATTAGTCTGAATACCTAATTTTCGCTGGAGAAGATAAGTTTGTCCCATTTTTCCTATTGATTAAACCGATAAACTGATTAGTATTAAATGACCTATCGGTATAAAATTTCTCAAATAAACAGATCCTTTATTTCCATAAGTCGATTTGTTGCAAGAAAATTACATAGATAAAAGTTCCAAGGAAATAGAAGATTGTAACATTCGACGTATTTTTCTTTCCTTTTTAATTTATACAATTGAATTGGATATGACGTGCGAGAAGCTTAATTACTCTAAACAGCACCGTAGAAATAATACAATTCATCGAAGGATAACAAAGGATCTACGAGGAAATACCGTCCCAAGCCACGAGCTGCCATTCCAACCGTGAATATTCCAAATTTATGAGAACGAACACGAGCATAGAGCAGACAGACGAGTGCAGCAATCGGCAACGATTCACGGAACTATACAAAGCGGAAATAAGTTTAATAGCGGCGCATTATAGGTCAGCACGGCCGGAGAAAAAATTTCGGAACAAACAACGCTAATAACTCGCAGTTTCCCATCTCGACGATACGCAGCCCGGTAGAAACACAATAAAACCGACCTATTCCGTCCCATTGTTCTCTGGCGGGGAAAAAATGGCTCGGTAAAAGCCGAGTGAAATCCTGGCGCGGCTCTGCGTCCCGCTGTTACGCGAACCGCGGACGTAAATCAGACTGGAAAGCGTGCAGGAGCCCGTGTATACCGCGTAGACCCAGTTAACTGAGAGCGGGTAAGGGATGTCTGAGGGTGGAAACGGATGTCGACGAGCATGCGAACAAAGAGGGAGGCACCTCGTTCTTCCAGACGCAGATATTTCTCCTTCTTCCACGTGGATCTCATTTACATATCAGTTGGTTTGTAGTAAAATGTCGTCCCGCCTTGAGCGCTCCTTCCCCCCCCCCCCCTCTCTCTCTCTCTTGCTCTCTTTCTTCCTCTCTCCTTTCGTGACACCACAGGGTGCTGTCGCTTTAAAGACGTCGGGAAAATTTCGTTCTGACGTTTTACAAGCTGCGTACCGTCGCCAGGAAAGCGATATTTCGTCGTCGAAATACAATTTTGTAATTTTGGTATTTAAAAACGTGTACACGATGTATCTCTGGTAAATGGATACGTTACCCCTGGTTAAAAAAAAAAAGAAGGAGGCGACGTGCGAAAACGAGATTTCACAGTAAACGCGTTTAAAGTTATTCACTTCGTAGCGGACTCTATTTCGTTTTCACCCGTGTTACAGGTTTCATTGAATGTTACGCGTACTTCACAATATACTCGGATAGTGAAGCTTCTGTAAATGATTCTTCAACCGTGTTTTATAATCTCCACGGACAGAATATGCGTATAATTGTCTACTTTCGTTAATACAAAATTTGAATCGTAAATTGCGAAGTCGATAATTATCCCCAAAGATTGGGATAGGTCTCGTTAAATAGCTTAGAAACAGTTCGCAGTTTCGAAATCTACTCGTACTTCTCCTTTCGGATGATTCAATAAGACGAACTATTATAATATATTGTTAATTATATATCAATTATATATAATAAGATAAAATGGTAAAATTTTTAATTGTTTTGCTAATCTCATTCTTTCTGAGAATAACTTCGCTTTCTGTAAGTGTTCTAACGCTCGTGAACGAGGATATATTACGCGTTCTATCGTTCAACGTATTCCACATTCGATTCGTTCCTTCTTATTCGAATATCTGAAGGAGGGAGTTCCATTCGTTGTCTGTTTATACAGCATTCAGTCGTATAAAAAGAACGTAAAACGAGTGTAGAGGCGAGGAACGAAGGAGAGCATAATTTAACAAGCGAGGCAAGGAGACGGTTCTCGTCGACTGGTAATAAAACACCCCATCGCTCCCCTTGTTTCGTAGCTGCCGACAGCGTTTCCATCTCGCGAAACGTTCTCGATTTATCCGCATCACGACCCGACATGGTTTAAGAGAAAGAGAATGCTTTAAGGAAATCTCAGGATGGGACAGGAAAATGGTTGTATTCGGAGATTCGCGTTGCACTGGCGCTTCGACCAGAGAGACGAATGGGTTTAAAGCGTCGAAGGACTGGCTAATATCGAGTAGCTGGTTTATGTGCTACCTTGGTGGAAGGTCAGTGTGATTCGAGGTTATTCGATTGGTGCACAGTCGATGGAAATACCTAGAGCAAAGTGGAAATACGTTTCAGACAGTGGAACATCGAAACGATAAATCCTAAGCTTGCAGCGTCTGTGTTTTGCGCATTCGGTTGGCTAAAGGCCATAAATTTCACTGGTATCCTATACTATGGCGCAGCCCCCGGGGAAACAGCAGCGTTTTGCCGATCCTCCCTTTAGAAGAAAGCGTTACGGAAATAATTTTCGGAAAAAATTTCAGCGGGATCGTGGCGTGTTGCGTCCGACAAATATCTCTCGGCTGAAAAACTGTTAATCGTCTCGCGCAGTATCGTAGAGTCGAGACACGCGATGTTTGAACAGTTTATTTCAACCAGTTTATTTTGTCAGGATGTCTCTATAAGTAGATGAAACGATGTCGTTTTACACCAAAATCCTACACGTGCAAATTTTCATTTTTTCATTAAAGAAATGGGCTCAATGTCTTCTTCTTCTTCTTAGCTATATATAAAATAGAATATTAAAAAATGACAAACATAGTATAATAGCTTAATGATCGTACGTTTTATTAAAGAAATGGGCTCAATGTCTTCTTCTTCTTCTTCTTAGCTATATATACGATAGAATATTAAAAAATGACAAACAAATAGTATAATAGCTTAATGATGGTAGTCTGAGTTTGATCCAGTGTCTGTAGAACTGTCTAATAATTTTTTACTCAATCGTGAATTTCTATAATCTATCGAACCACATATTCGTAATATGAGAAGTACCTAATCGTCAGGGAAGTTTAAAATCTAAAAGCTGTACACGCTTTAGAGTTTTAGTTTTCTTCGCACTGGCCAAAGACGTGTTATAAACTCGTATCGCATCGTTTCCTACAATGCCATACGTTTTTCGCATATTTAACGCGTATAAACTTTCTCACTCTACCCATATACATCGTGGCTGAATAATACGCGATTATTCAGACACAACGAGCCGTGAGAAAGTCGAAGAATTAACAGAGGCAAGATCGTAGTCGTCGTTGCTTGCGTCGCGTTCTTAATTTCTTTCCATAGATTCACGACTTTTTTTTTTCTTTTTAGATTAACAATACGACGCGTCGAACACGGCCGAGCAGAAAGGCTGTCGAGACGTTGCGATAACGAGGTGACGGACACAATCGTCGCGAGTTGCCTCGTGTTTTTAAGAAACGTATTACGGCAGTGTCGACGCGCGATCTCCGCCAGCGTTTTTCTTTTTCGCGCGAGTACAAATCCGCGAACACAGTTTAGAATGAGACAAAGGAGAGCGACAACGGTGGAGTTAAGGCGACGTTTTTACGTCCCCTTACAAGCGAGCGGAGCGAGAGGAACTCGGTAAACAGCGACAAATTATTAATCCGCTTCACAGGCAAAGTCGCGCTTCCCCTTACGACCACGCGTTCTTGTTACTCGTGCGGAACGAACCTTAATGCTCCCCTTTCCTTGGGAAATGACGAATCTCGGGCAAATATATTTCCTGCCACGATTCGTGGTTGAGCTTTTAGAACGAACGCGACGTGGAAAAATTTACACGTCTTGCGCGTCACGTTTGAATATAATATACAATATTACACTTTTTAACAAGTTGTTGACTAACCGAAGGATAAAAGAATTTATTTTGCATAAAGACTGGATAAAATCGCAAATGACGTATTTGTTCAATCTTGTTCTTGAAGCTCTTTAGACCTGTCCTGAAGAAGTGAACTGGAATGTTCGTGAAACGTTGGAGCAAAGCTGGACCCGTCAATGAGACGATCGAAGCCGGAACAATCAGCAAAATGTCACTACTCTCTGTTTATCATCTGCCTAACACGTTAAAAGTTTAACTGAAAGACAGCCTTTCTTTGCAAATCGCGCTAATTTACGATACTTGGCCGATAAACGCACGCTTTCTTTCGCGTTCCGGACAAAACAACGATAAAAACTTGCGACCCATGAAACGAGTAAAATCGCGCCGAAAAATACACGTTCGTTTCTTGTAACGAGTGGAAGCGACGGCATTGTTCCAGAGACGCGACGGAGATTGTAATGGTTTATTGTTTTTACTCGTTTCCCTTCGTTCTCTCGATTTCTTCGCCGTTTTGTCGCAATTACGCAAAATTTCCGTTTCGAGCTCTGGCTCCAGCTTTATCAGATAAACCGTAACAAGAGATAGAGACAGAGAAACCGATAGACAGAGAGAAAGAGAGGAGGAGGAGCGAGAATCGTGAGAAGAAAACGATGAAAGAAAGGGGTCTAATAACGAAATGGAATTCGAAGGTGCAGCGGACTCGCGTTAATTGTTTTCATCCAATTAAGGAACGCCGGCGGCCGCGAACGTTTCATTATTTTAAGAGCGACGTCGTTCTTCTCCCCGCGACTTATCGAACACTCGCTTCTCCATCGAAGCGTTTATATCGGTGCCATTTTCCAAGCCGTTTAATCCCGGTAATGCGAAACAGTAAGGTCGCAGGAAAGAGAAAGCACCGAACTGTTACTCGTATTCGCGTTGTCGTTTTACGGTGTCGCCGTTTCGAGTTCGATAGGTCGAGTGGCCCGTCGAGGCCAGACGCCCAGCCCAACGAATTGCATTTGAAATTGTAATACTCGCTCCTTTGTCTCTCTCTCTTTTTCTCCCCCTCGTTCCTTTGCCCTTGTCCTTCTCCCCGTGTCTTTTTATGCATCCCCCGGGATACAAGATTTTTCCTTTCGTATCTGGCTTCCCACGTTTCTCAGTGAATTTTCTCCGGTTACGCGTTTCGCTTGCCGCGGTTTTCTTCCCGCATCCGTCTCGAGTAACAGCCAGCCACGCGATCCTCCTTTTCAGAGTTGCTTAACGCGAATAACTTCCCTGCGTGCCAGATCTAATACGTTTCACACTAAGCCAGAGAACGTAACATTTCCAACCTTCGTATATACTCCAGTAATATACAATAGAATCAGATTGCTAATTTTTCTTTTATATTAAGCGTGCAAGATTTAAAGATACAAAAAGAGAAAATTTATAAGATATCCATGGTACAGTACTATGAATGTACTCGTACAACGCGATGAACGAGACAGATAGAGATGACAACTGCAGCTAAGATTCATTCAACACAGCTTAAGCTCATATGTGTGCTTCTAAATTATACTTTTATACGTACACTTGTTTCAGCTCTGTACAACAGTACTCGTCTCAACGCTAATGTTATTTCGTATTGTGCATTACTTTAAAGAGACCAGATTCGTAAATAAACTAAGAAATGAAATTCAATGATTTTCTACGTGAATTTCAAACATCGCCTCAATGAGAAAAACACAAACTATTAGATTGTCCTTTTACAGACACGTGTTTTACAACAACGCATCTTTATACAAACATGAAAACTAATCCGTCGAACGTTGCGATCTTTATTTTAATAGAACAAAATGGATCATACGTAATTCGATGAAATAATATAAAACAGAAAATGTTGTGCATCTATTATTTCCTTATAAAACGAAAGAAACTTTTCGGACGATCTGATATAAGTTTTTCGATTTCGGAACTCGATTCCACAAACATTCACTCGGTATCCTCCGTGCCTCCTTCTATCTGCCTCCTAATCTCTCCCTCTATTTCTCAATTTTCGCAGTCGTTCTATCGATCATCGAGAATCTTTTAACTTTCGATGGTAATCCAAGCTGAACGAGAGAATTAGATTCGTTAGCCTTTCGTTGCCTCTTCTCCCGTGATTTCGTGTCTGGAAGACGCGAGAGCATCGACGAAGGCAATCGCCTTGCGGGAATATTCCAAGCCAAGTCAGAGTTCGAGTGGAGAGGTCTCGGATTTTAATGGCGTCGGAATATTGCGTCGCGTGAAAAACGACCGTAGACGTTGAGTTAGACAGGCAAGGATCCACGGGAGCCTTCTAAATGCCTGGCTCGACTCTCCGAGAACCGTGGTCGATGTTATTTACGTGGAATAGGGATGGCCGGCTTGTCGCGTGGTCGTTGCTTAATCACCCTTCTAATCCATCGTGATCGTGGCTGCTGATCGGCGGCCGCCTTCTGGATTAAGCCGGAGAGATTAATCGATCGGTAGCACGCGACGCAACGCCATGCACTGTGACGAGATCATTTGCAACCTTAAGGAAATTTCCTCATCCGGTATTTTGAAATCTTAAACCTGCTGACCTCCGCGCTTTTATTATATCTCTTCGGATATCTTCCTTTTCTGAACTATTTTATTCGTGAAAAATCACGAAACGTACAAAAAATTACACTGAATAGGAAAACCAAGTATCCAAAGGCTACGTATGTTTGAATAATATTTATTGAAATATAATACACATTTCGTGGTTTTTTTTTTTATTTTTTACAAAACTCATTCGAAAGTAACAGGCAAGAAATTAAATACTTTAGAGGCTCGTAAAAAATATTGGAAGAAATTCATTGCAGAAAAAGATGACAAGTTTGTCGAGAACAAACTCGTTATAGGTAACAGAAAGTCTAATTTCACTTAAATCTTTCTTAACTTTCGCCAAGAATTTTCCAAACAATCTAGCATCGTTATTATGTTAAAGTTTCGTCATTGTTTTAATATATTCACTAATGAATGGACGAATGAAAGATGAAAAAAGAATATCCGTGCAACCTAGATTCATCGTTAGTCGATTATTCCTTTTTAACGAGCAACTTTATCGGGCCGACTTTTCCTCCGCGCGACTTTGCCGGGCTATTAATATTCATTCCTTTAATCCGACTTAAAGGGCAGTTCTTTCTAAGTTCCGGTGCCAGGCCTGACTCATCGTCACGGTACAAACGTGGTCTCTATTCGTCTCATTGTCCCGCTGTGAAACGAGAACTCGGCTAAGTGATCGATCTCTCTGGTCGAGAAAAATGTCGACGAACCGGAGGATTTTAATTTTTCAACAATATGTATTCGACAGCTTTTTGTCGCGAGTGTGGTGCAAAATGGAAAATTCGAGGAAATAGCAGACTCGTATCTTCGTCCTGTCGAATGTAGTCGCGTGATTTGTTAAGAGAAACGAAATAAAAAATCATGTTTCTTTGGCAATACAGCTAGTGATAAAATTGAATTACATTGCGTCCAATTAAATTACGTTACGCGAGAAAACACATCGACTCGTCGTCGATGAATTTTGTAACACGATTTTGTAGCAAAGAAAGGAAACTTCTGAATTAGAATCTCGGAATACCGATGACAAAGAGGAGTGATAAACACGATGCTCTTTAGAATTATAATTTCTTACGTGCTCCAAGAATGCTATTTAATCATTTAAAAGCACATATACACATTTCTGATCCGAGGATCTTATACTTGCAACAAATATCTTCCAGATACTACGTACATTTCTAGAATGCTATCAAATCTTGCCAATAGAATCGATAGACTCATTACGGTGCCAATGGAACTTCAAAATTTATTTGATATAACAGCGCACGTCACATAGACGTGAAAGTTTGCCGCTGCAAGTGTTCAAACACCATCCACAGTCGTTGTAGCTTGAAAACAGGTGGAACATGGTTTCGAATGTTGACGCTTCGTTCAGAAAACACCTGGTGTGTACAAAGTCTATCGGTGGAAGGTTTACGACCAAAGAATGCCGAAGAATCCTTACGAATCGTTTGCCGTGTCCGCTTCTTCTCACGAAATCTCGTCCCCGAGATATGTTCGCGGCCCGAAAACTAAATTACCGCAATGCGGAGGATACGGTCCCTTTGTCCTCTTTACGATTCAAACGTGCTCCACATAATCTTCGTATTTGCCACCATGTCGCCATGGTATCTCACAATTAGGTGTGGCTCACTGTGTCGGGTTATCTGGACGTTTTGTTCGAACGGAGATTTAAACGTCCCTGTTGGCTCTTCCTTTGTCGAAGCGGGCCAGATACGAGCCTGCCGGCTATTCTCTTTCGTGGGAAGAGTTAACAGCCGAAAGAAGATCACGTGCGACGTAAAAGAGAAACAAAGCTTGCTCGACTCTTTTCTAATGAAACGAGGCGATCGTGAGAACGCTCGCAGTTGCACAACAAATTTGCTGATTGGCTGAATATTTCAACTTGCATGGAATTGGATTGGAATGTTAATGAAGTGCAAGATCTGGCGATTATTATTATGTTTGAATAATCGATCATATTTAAGGTCAAACATATTTGTCATGACCGAACGATACGTTACAGATATATTTAACAGATATTACACGACATATTTAACGAGTAGAAACGTTGAATAATTCGAGTGCTCTAATTTTGACAAGAACCGAATCGCTTTTGCGTTTGTACTATTAGTTGCATGTAGGTGAAGCAATCTTTCTTCTGCCACTTACGTTCCTTTTTCCCCTCCTTTCCCTTACGACTTCTTCGCTTGCTCATCCCAGTTGCAAAGCACGCGACGCGGTTCCTTGATTTTACAGCAAGAAACGAAAGCTTATCGCCGCCACGAGTTTGCTTTCCAGAATTCTGGTGATTCAGAGTAAACAACGAACCATTTATCTTCTTCCTTTTCCTTTCTCTTCGACGATGAAAAGGTGTCCGCAAAAACTATCTCAACATCATTGTATTCGTTATGACATTTACGTACTAATTAATCAAGTTCAACTATGTTAAGTTTCGTATCGTTTTATACGGCTATGGAACTTCAATGCTATGAAAATGAAAAATGCGTGGAACTGGATGAAAGCACATCTCTCGTTGCGAACTAAGGGTACACAAATACTTTTTATAGTCATCCATGTAGATCCCCTATTTCTTCCAGCGAATATTTTATGTTTCCCAATATCGACGCGACTTTCATATCGTCGCGTACACTTTTATCATACAGTTGTTCGTTATTCGAAAGCCTTTCTACTCGATGTAACATGATTCCTCTCCATGTATGCCAATATATGCTTACTATATGTCTCAAGAATACACGTTCTCTGTTGTAAGTGGCCGATCGAGCAGAATCTTCAAGCTGATTTCTGGCCATTCGTATGCGCGATTTAGGTGTCGTTAGCATATCGAAACACAGGAACGACACCACAGCAAAGTGTGGTTCGCTCGTGCGCGTAAACTACGCGAGCCCACGATGAAACAAGATCGACAGAAACCAGGTTTTTCCACGCAATTCTCGTCCGTGACCGGAACACGACTAGCTTGTGATCGTTGCCAGAGTATTTCGGCTAATTTGAATATTCATTCACGGAGATGGCTCGATCGCGACCTCGATTACCTCGATCCGTGGAGAATTTCGTGGAGCCAGCTCGTAAAAAGCGTTCAGAGTAATAGCCACGACAGAAGGGACTGGAAATTCTAGATTAAAGTCGCCTGATCCCGAAAAATCCGGAAATGAAAAGAGACTCGTTAATTTTAAAACGTTCGACTCTGTTTTACGAATAATCCGATACTTTTGCCATAGCGGGATCTCCGCTGTAAATGCGAAATTGGAAACGTTTGCGTGCGAAATGTACGAACGTAAATCCGACAAATTAGAATTTATACGATAATTCAACTATTACCAGTATCATTCAACTACAGTAAAATTAACTACAGTCTATCATCGAAAAGTAAGTAATATAAAAATTCTACCACCCAAAAGATAGTCCAACCGTACGATATTTTAACGACTTCGAACATTCCGATTTTATTCCGACTAAGCTGGTACTGAAATTTTTTCATTTTGATTTTGCTGCTACGCATTTGTTAAAAGATTGACTTCCTCGAGAAACGTATAATTTATCTCGAGATATTCATATAACGTTACTAGGTGCTTCTTTCTCAGCAAACTATACGATTGTCGTATATATATAATATATTTTACGCAATCGTTTTACCTGAAATTCACGTTTCTCCAGAAAATCCGCCGTAGCCCTGCCACGCTTCGATATCTCGTCCACGAGCAATCCAATTATTATTTCAAATAAGATGATTGATCCATTGATCCATCCGCTGGATTGAATGGAATGTCGCGCGATTAAATTCGAATGAGCGGAACATTCTATACGAATGACAGAAGGTGTCCATTCGAGAGCTCGACAGTGAGATGTACATCTATATAATCGATTCGCCGGGTAATCCATGTAAATCCCTTTGCTCGATATCTCGCGAGAAGGAAGGTTATCGTTATTCGTGGAATAAAAAAAAGGGCTTGCATGGGCGTTAGCGCGACCAATTCAACGTGAAATAATCTATTTCCTCGAGTTAAGTGGGTTTAGCCCGTCGCTGAGCAAGCACGTATTCTCGACCGCGGAAACAAACTTGCACAGACATAATACAGTTGTAGGGTTTTTCCCGAATTTACGATAACTGGCATTCAGATAACCCAGAAACGTGCTTATCCTTCGGGAACAGCTGCTGTACGCCGCTTTGTAGCCAGCCAGGACGCGCGCAATCCAATCGGTTTAACTCATCTTTACGGCTGTAAAAGAATTCAAACGCGATCCCCTAAGTGGATGCGTGCTTCCGGTTTTACGTGAAAACTGTCGACTTTCCCCTATTTTACACGATTTAGGAATATCAAGTAACGATGCCTCGTTATTTTCGACATATTTCACAGCGATATAAGGATATTACCGAAATATTTTATATTACTGGAAGTATATTATTATGAGCAAATTTTGTGAGCTTAAAATTTCTTGGAAAATGACGATACAGCGAGAAAATGGCTGTAAGCGTTGAACGATGTGGCACACTTTTATCATACAAGAGGTTAATTAGATATCTTTGGCTGGTTTTGTTTCCATGGTATAAATATTAGATTGTCCGAAAAGGTTCTTTCGTTTCATAAGGTGATAATAGATGTGACGATAGATTTCTGTTTTATATTATTTTATTGAATTAGGTATGATCCATTTCGTTATATTTCTATTATTATGTTCGTACATAATTCGATAAACTAATATAAAACAAAAAACATTGTGTGTCTATTATTTCCTTATAAAACGAAAGAAACTTTTCGGACAACCTAATAGAACGAAGAAGGTTCTTGCAAGTTAGTAAAGGGAACCCTGATTAATTAATAATATATATATATATATGAAATAGGAATAATATTTCAATTAGCACTCGACATACTGCTTCATTCGATTCTTCTCAATTTTAATTTTATAGGTTCGAAAAATACGAAAATTCTTGGAAATTGCCAACAGCTTATTGAGTATGAACCAATTAAAACGAGGTATCAAATTCTGCTTTATAAGGAATATAGCTTTTAAGAGATAAAACATTGATAGGATTTCAAATATGCATTTTATGTTTTATATAAAATACGTATATCTGCTGTTTCCACGAGAAGATAGCGGGCGTCGCTTTTCGTCGTCGATTCATAAAATACTTTATTTAGTAATATTCTTATATTGAACGCAAGATTGATTCGACAGAAATCGACCATAATATTTGCACACTTATCAGCCGCAGTGAACGTTAAATCTATCGAGTGTTTTACGCTCGATTTGCGTTCAACGCTCAATCGTAGAATAATTATGAGTGAACGATGAATTAACCGATCAAATAAACGCTGCGGCGTAATCAGGAAAAGTTTCGCCGTGCAAATCATGAGTAATTTTCCCAGTGGCTTCCGCAGAGAGGATGCGTGCACGTGGCTACATATCGAATTACTATAATTTACACCTGCCCTGGAAAATTCTGCTCTTTTAATCGGCCCTCTCGAATTAGTCGTAAATTTATATTTCGAATCGATGGCCAACTAAATAGCGCTATACGTACACATCGTAACGCGATGAAATCGTCGCGTGTAACTAGCGATATACTTTTTCAAAATTCACTCGTATTTTCCCATTTTACCTTTTCAGTCAGCTTATCATCGCACACTGTGAATCAGAAATATTTCGATAGTTCTAAATCGATGTAAATATCGTATAAAGTGTACTCTTTGATCTAATTTCGTGTAATACAGTTTTGACGTAGGTGTATAATACAAAACTGTTTTTGAAATTCAATTGCCACTGTAATAAGACACGACTATGATGATTACATTTGAATTAAAATTTGAAATCAATCTAGAAATGTATATAGGAGTTAAAAAGTATATATTGCGAGCATACGATCGAACAGTTAGCTACAATAATTACTTAGTGATTCCTTCTTCGATATTAATTATATCATTAAAACTATTGTTCTCGTATACTAACTTTTTACGCACTTTTTGCAGGAAATTATTGCAGTCTGTATATTCGAATAAATGGAAAATTTCACGAAATAACGCGCCTTGTTCGCTCGACTCACAAAGGTTATTATTTTGCCTAATGCAGTATTTCTCTTTGTGAACATCCGGAACAGAGTACGATGACAGAATAATAAATGCAACGATATCGACGGGAGAATTTGAGGCGGGCCAGGTCATACGTGCCATTATGAATGTATTTAACGGTCGTTAATATGACTAGCCCCATCAACGTTTATTATTCATAGGTCATAACGCGACTAAAAAGCAAATGTTCTAAAATAATTTAAAAATATATATCAACTTGTTACCATCGTTCCCTTCTGCTCGATCCTCTTTATTTTTCCGCTCAGAAATTTAAAAACAATTCAACAAATCCACGAAGACTCAGCCCGTCCTCGACCATCCTATACTAAAGCAATTTTACCCATTGCCATCGATTCTTCGTTTCCTCCGCGACGAAGCGAATTTTTCACCGCGAAAACTCCGTCTTTTAGAGACGAATGCGAAAATTTCGGAAACTTTCGCCAAGAACAGCAACCTGGTACCGAGTGTGAGCTAAAAAATGACACTCACTGACCCGAATACTTGGCTCGACGGCGAATCGATGGAGGAAAGGCGTTGCTTCCTTCGTCAAGCTCCCCTCGCGATCCATCGCTCTTCCCTTTATCACTGGGCCATAACAATGCTGGCAGTCGAGCGAACAAGATTTCAACGGCATCTCCGAAAAAGCGAATTAATCACCCCTTTAGCTCTTCAGGCTCGACCTTCTTTTTTTTTTTTTTTTTAAGGCTCTCTCATATGCAGGAAGCGGGTGGCGGCGTTTCGCTAGCTTTTCGACGAACGCGATCGCGCATTTATACGTCGTGGCTCGATGACAAATTACGAGCCCGGGTCCGGTGAAATTACGAGCTCACGGTAACGAAGAGAATTTCTGCCTCGTAACTTTTTTCCCCGGCAGGAGAGCCACCCTCCATCCTAATCGCTTCAATTTCCATCGGTCTAACCGACAGTAGCTCACGAAAATATTCCAACGCATTCCACGCAATTTTTTGATGAATATATTATTCATATACATTATACGAAACATCCTGGAATTTTGTTAACATTACGAGATACGATTGCCGTAAATATAATAGTGAAATTTGAAGCATTGTTTGTCGGCTTCTACGTTTCATCTTTCTGATATCAAATTTTTGCAGCCGTATAAAAATACTACGAAACGAGACGCGTAATTTAACATACCTGGATTCGATTAATTGCAACGTACATGCAATAACATATACGATGATGTGTCAATATTTTTTCCAGCCACTGCATACACAGTAGATCTCTATTTATCTGAATTCTATTTATTGGAACGAAATTTTCGTCTAGTGGATTTAATCTGTTTACCCGATCTCTGGCTGCTATTATGCGAAAGAAAAATTATAAGTAGCGGGGAAGGTAAGCGAACTCCAATCGTAGGATCTGTTTGCCCCCTGACAAGTTCAGATAAATGGAGTTCGACCGTATACAAAAAGTCTCCAGCAGCGTTCCAATACTTTTTTGAACCACTGTGCTTCTTCATTTTCTTGTCGATGTATCCCTCTCGATCGAGCGGCAATTTTTCAACGCTCTGTTTTTCAAAGCCCGTTCAGCGATCAGTTGGAATAGCTGCGGACGAGAAGACATCAATTCCTGGGCGAATTCATTTTCATAGATGAATTTTCGCTGTCTAGAGCTCTTGAAATTAATAGAGCGTTTACTGGAACTCGATATCGTTCGATTAAATTGCTATGGTGATCGACGAGCGTCATGGGGCAATTTTCCATAGAAATCAGCATCGAGCACGGCACCGGTCATCGATTCAAAAGGAAATCGCGATCGCGCTGTCGATCTTGACAGCTAATCCGTATATTCGCTAGGCGACAGGAACACGGCCGCGCACGGCCGATGTGGATCGTGTTCACGATTATGGAACACGGCGACGCAGGTGAAACGTGCGAAACTTCCGGTACGTGCGGTCGGAAATGGCCATCGAGCGTTCCGCGTCGATGTTTCGGCGGCCGAGCCGACGCTACATTACGAGATCGCGAGCTTCATAGTTCGCTCGTTGCATCTCACGGCTGATAAACTACGTGTCCATTGCCGTTAATTAGAAATCACTGGCGGTGTGCATGCGTGCTACATTTTAATTACACGAAACAGCCACGTAGGCTTGATCGTTGACGATTATTCGCTGGTTAATCCTACTATGACTACAAACAATCGATTATCTTATCCGCGCTGTCGATGATTTATAACGTTTCAACACGCTACGGGCTCGTCTTTGAATTTGATCAACGTGGAGGTTCCTATCGATAAGGAGAAACAGCTTGACGAAACCATATTTTACAATTCTACACTGCACTTTCTTCTAAACGTTTCGTGAAAATTTCAATTTATTTTTTCAGGACACAAAAAGAGATTTAATTTAGGATATTCACGAAATGCCATTGACATGATAAATTTGTAATAACAACATGACGCAGCTTTTCTCAACCAATGGTACGAGACAGATAATTAGGCGCATGGCTATTTTGTGCGATATACAATATATAAATGATGTTCAAAAATTGACATGTTATATGTCAATTAATTATTGCTAATTAAATGAAACCACGTAGGTGCATTCAGAGAAACAAAGATCACTTTGATATCTCGGAAACACTTGCATCTTTCACCTAAGATCTGTGACAATCGTGAGATGTGCAGCTCGAAACGAAGCAAGTTTCGTTCGAATCGTTGCGAATCAACGTACATTTAAATTTGTTATAAAGAATCCTACGCGTGTATGTTTAAACGAAGTTTTGAAAAACGAGATGAACTTAATCTTTATTAAATAACTGATAAAAGACGTGATACGATAACTAGCAACAATCATTTTAACACGCCACAATCTTTAAATTTACATGGAAGAGAACGTGATACCGTAATGGAAATGTATCGTAATGCATGATTTGATTTGGCAAATTGTAAAACCACGGTACTTTATTCTCTATCGATTTTCTTAATAACGTAACGTGCAGTGTTAAAGCTGCAAGGTATCGTTGCGCAGAACGACTTGAAAATATATTATCAAGTTTCGTTCTACCTTTTGCCATTTCAATGCAATTGAGCTATTTAACTACCGAATGTCGATAGTTAAAGTTCTGCTCGGCGCAAGCACGGAACAGGCGCGCGACCACATACTCGCGTATTTTCATCGAGACTTTAATATTACGTGCGGTAGCGTTGTTGAACAAAATTCTTGCTGCGAGCAATTTCATCGGGAAGCCAACGATTTTCCACGGTTTTTCATACGTCGGCTTTTTATCAGGCAAATTTAGCAAAGACACGCCTGTAAACCGTTTCATTTTGAAACGCGACAGCCCACAGGGAATCGGCCAATTTTCCCTGGATATGTAATTTCGTCCACGTACTGCCCGACAATTGCGACTCTCCACCGTGAAATAAGGGTGGGGGATAAATTCAAGAAGTAAAAGTTCTAATTTCTCGGCGTATTCTACAACCTTGATCGTCGATAAATATCAGTATAGTGTATTCGATGTTACAACGAAAATTTCACATGTGATAGTTTTTCATATAATAAAGCTAGATCTCTTTTCCTTTGTACCCACCATTATATATTTTTAAGACACGAGATTTTTAAAAAATTCTGACTGATCGTCAGAGTTCGTTTGAAACATCACAACACAAAATTCTAAAATATATCGTTCTAACGCATCTAACACAATTCGTATATAAAATTGTAGTATTACCATCAATAATTAATCTATGCAACGACGATGCGAATGATCGATCTTTGGAAGGTCAGTTTCAAACAGAAGAATGAGAGAAGCAATCTCCGTTCTAATTCACATCACAGAAATCCTGCTAAATCAGGATATTCGAGGAACGTAGCAACTCTAAAAAATCCTGCAAATTACTTTTCCAAAAATCGCCTTTTTCCTTGTCCTCTCGGAAAATCAGCCAAGTTATAGACCACATAATACCTGTCCATACGTGTTCTTGTTAAAATATTTGCCACTTCCCATAAATCTGCCTTCGAAGCTACGTGATCGATAGCGATCGTTGCAGCGAATTCCCGACTCGGAAAGAACGGCCAGAGGGAGAACGAAGTCTTCCTGACCAGTTGATAGCGGCAACTTGATGGAGAAATGAGGCAGAAAAAGTCCCGATCCCGCAGACCTGTTCCGCGTTCCCGGCGATTGGGCAGTGGCCTGATTTTCATGGTCGACTAGCCGCAAGATAGATTAAGTATAACCCTTCGTACACCTTGCCATCGGTGTTCGTGGCGCGATGCGCCATATACGAGTTGCCTGTGACGCTGCGATACGTCCGGTGAATTTCACGTTCGCGTGATTTTACACTGCGATACGAGACTCGAAGGCTTGGCTGCTCGAACGGAAGAAATACTCGAAAAAAGAATGCGCAGAATTAACCGCGTGTACTTCGCAAAGCACGTTCGTTTACTGGTCGATCGTGAGTCGACTTTCGTCCCCTACGAAATTCCTATCTTCTTTCTATTTGTATTTTCTTTATTTTATAGAAAAAAGTTGCCATCTTTCTAACGAAATACGTGAAAGAGAAAATATAAGAAAAAATTAAGCGTGCGTTTTTTGCAAAACTCTAGAATCGATATTTTTCTGTTATCTGCATTTTTTTTCTTCCAAATGTTACAATTTCTCGACGAAATATTGAAAAAAGAAATTAACAGAGACAGATTTATTAGTTAGATTTTGCTAAATAACGATATCCGTCTGTCGGAAAGGAAAGAAGCGCTTGAGACTTGATCTTTATATTTTATCACAGACAGTTTCACTTAAAGTCCTTTTGATCTGCTATTTATTGTACGTAACTGTATTTAGGATGATCTAAACAGGCGCAGTTATATCAGCAGCTATAATCCGGTATTCTCTTGATGGAGAATTATCTCTTCAAAGACAGAATTCTTTTAGTATTAAAGAAAAACTACTTTCTTTAATTAGTTACTAACAGCATAAACGCATTAATCAGTAATATTAGTCAGTGATAACTAATATATAACACTATATATAATGACATTAACAATTGTATGTAATTACAATTATGTAATCAATAATGTATCAATAATTATATATCGTTATAATAGTTATTATTTACTTTTACCATTATAATAGTTATCACATGTGTTGTTAAAGATTTCGACAATTTCCTAATCATTTCTAAAGTTAATCTCGCTTCTTACAAGCAACTTAATACTTACAAACTAGGACCTATATCTCTTCTAAAGTCTTTCATAGTTCTCGTTCGTGTAATCGTATCATCGATATCGTTTCTTCTACCAGTTTCCAATACAAAACTACCAAACTGTACGATGAAGGAGTAAAATCGAAACTCGCGAACATTTGGTCAGTAATTGCGTTCAATTGCGAACTATTCTGAGAGGGGATTGGCCAAAAGGGGAATTTAATCAGAGGACATGGTCAGTGTCGTAACAGGAAAAGTTGTCAGGACGAAAATTAATTTTCCATCCGTCGCGACGATCGTATCCTGGTCGACTCTGTTCGCCAGGTCACGGACTTAATAATATCATAATGGCGACCATAGCTCGCGGTGTGTCATTAAAAGTGCCGTCACGCCACACGAATGACCTATACACTATACGCTATCGGCGCTCGCTTTTCGCCAGATACTTCGCCGTACACGACTTACCGGCTCACCGTGCAATTTCCCGGAAATTAACGTGACGTAGAATTCGTAGACCGTCGGTCGTTCATCTTATCATCGATAAAGCCCTAGTAACATTTTGATCTCTCGGGATCGAGGCAGCCAACCTAGCAGATTCCCCTTTTTAATAGGAAATCATCCTCTTTGACGTCGTTGAACAAGGTACCTCGAGAATTTATGTAATCGTCGATGTGATTTAGGGGAAATTACTAGCACAATTTCACGTTTCTTTCACCTATTACTAGACTACGAATTTTTATAGGAATTGCCATTTTTCTAAATCGAATTAGAGAAATAGGATCCAAGTAGAAGTTCATATCATCCAACGAATATTATAACAAGTACCACACTTTGCATAATTTACGCAATTTTTCAATCAATTTTACCTAGTATTTTATATCAATTTGAAATAAACATCTGTCTAAACGTTTACTTACTACGATAGATCTCTGGTTATTCGATTCTCCTTCGTTACCAGAACCAACCAACAAAGCTGAAATCGTTGCAAACATATTTGATGTATCTTTTTTTTAACTAAAAAATCTGCTGACGCAGCTAGAATGCTAGTTTGCAATTTTCCATCGAAATTACGCTCGTTGGCCGAGTGAGATTGCGTTCCTTTGAATTCGGCCGGCTGAAACAGCTGCCGCTTTTCCCGGAATTTTCCATCGTAATTCCCGCGCCTTTCCGAGGTTTTCGTTAATTTTCACCGCGTTTCACGAATTTTCAATGGCGTTTCACTGCCAAACAGAGAGTCCCGTGCCCGTTTCTACGCTGTTCTAGTATCGTAGTTATACGGTTAAATCGCGATCGCGTTTCTCCCTGATACCGGATTCTATTAAATTCCGATTTGCAAGTAGATTCCGCAGCGTTTCATCAAACGCGTAACAGGATACTCGAGCACAGCAGCTGACTGGCGTGTACTGTTCGTTCGAGCAACCGTCTGTCTATCTGGCCGTTCATCTGTCTGATTGAATCTTCCTTGAAAGGGCCAATGACCAAACGAACAGAACCAATCTGCCTGATACTGATCTCTCTTCCTCTCTGTACGAGACGTAACGTAAATTGACCAGTTTTCCCGGTACTTTCCATTATCGCGGGGATCCACGTGACTCGAGTGTACCGCAGCGAGATTATACCAGCTGTGTCTCGGACAGGTCACTCGAGCCACCAGGTTCTCCTTTCGACCGTCTTTCCTTCCACGTCATTTTTTCTCCTATCTTCTCACCAGCGACGAATTGCGAGAAATCGACGGATTCCATTCCACGGAAAAGATGAGCCTTTCTCCTCTCCATTTATTCTCCATCTCGTTTCAAGGCCGAAGAGAACGAAGCGGTATCGAGATGCAGCTTCGTTAGTCGACCATAAGCGGAATAAACGCGTTCGTTGCCATGATTTTCATCGCTTTAAGAAATTTATTAAATTACCACGTACTTGGTTGTACCGCTTACTCGTTCTTTTAGAATAGTTAAATTATTTCAAATTATTCGTATGACTACCAAGTATTTAATATCAATTTCGCGGGCTACGAGGTTTTCAACCAACGCGAATGACTTAGGTAACACTGTCGAGGGAAAAGTAGGTAGATATTAGATTTTCCAAAAATTAAACGCTTATGATATCGCTGCTTTGCCTTAGTACATAGTAGCACAATCTAACAGATTCTAAATTTGCTGTTACTCCATGCAATTATTACATCGTGTTTCTACTTTTATCGTATAAAACGATATATTTATAGTTCCGTGAGTTTTGCGTCGGAGAGAAAAAATATTACTTTTACCGCTCATCCTCAGCTGTTTCGTGACGCTGATGAGTGCAACTGGAATGTTGTACTGCTTACGCGAATAGTGGCGTATCTTGTGTCAAGTTAGTCGTTACAATGTCGTTGAAATGGCTCGGAATGTCTACAGCATTTCTTTGTCAATTTTAAATCGCCTCTCTTCTAAAGTTTACGTTTTCTGAGTCGTGCCACGATCAAAGGAAAGCACCGATATATAAAATTCACGCGACAGTCAACGCATTAAGAAAATGAAATCCTAATCCTTTTTCTTACCATATCTCTCCGATGACGCTACACCAACTAAACGAAAAGCTGACAAATCTTGAATGCCGCCACAGTTGCGATCTCCGACCGTGAAAGGTTAAAGAAGACACGCACGAGATATGGAACATTTTTAGAGTATTCAGATGTTCGTTGTCCGACTCGACGAGCAATCGCCAAACGGCGAACGAACGAAGCAATTTCCTTTACATTTTCATTTCACGATATTTTGCTGAATAACGTGCAACCAAGTCCGGATGATCGAACGTTTAAACAACGTACGATCGAGCTTTAGTTGGAGAAATGGCTGTACACTTTCGTTGCCACAGACACGAGCTCGAAATAATTCAAAGATACAAATTGCTCGCGACACGGGTTCCGCGCTGGTGAGATCGATACTCGTTGGCTGCGGCTTCCTGGTCCGATACATTGCGAATATATTTCCTGGTCTATGTACGTGCCATTACGTGCATTTATTTTAGTCGATTTTAACCGATCGAATGGATGACTGAAAAATGTATATACTTGATCAATACGTGGGCGTTTTCGTTGATATCATAAGATGCTGGAACGCTGATATGTACGTTTCTACCTCAGATCTTTGGATTTCATCACTCTTCTTCTTTTTCTTCTTCTCCTTCTTCTCCTTCTTTTCAAACGAATCATAATAAAACACGTTGTTCAGTGAGTTTGAGAGTTACATGAGTTATGTTGCTTTTATGATTCTCAATGGAAGTTGCTACTTTGTGCTTCTTTCGTGTTTTCTTTCGGTAGAGACAGAGTTATCTCGAGGACTTTAGCTCGTGCTCGTAGTCGTAGGTTTAGTTTCTTTTAACTGTGGTAAACGCGCAATCGAGAGAATTGCTGTAGAATTCTGCGAGAAGGTTCCAACGAGAATCACTCGAGGATTTGGAATTCTTGCGTTCCACGCTCATGATACAGAGTTTTCACAGCCTCGAACATACATTCTGTTCGAGCGAGGGATTAAAAGTATCAAAAGACACGACGACTGTACACGAATGAAATGCAATGACTGAAGAAACTACGCTCGAACTTGTACACAAATTCTCAAATTGTTTTCAACTCGTTCGCGTGTAATTTGACAAAGTTAACGTTCAATGTTATTAAGACAGAGATATATCCGATAATTTATATGTTAGAAATAAAAAGATGATTATAAATTATGATCTTCTACGTGCAATATATTTAAGTACAGGTTGCAGGTAGTTTTAGCGTTAAATTATTGAAACCCCGATAGTCTTAAGAACAGAAACACCAAGTTTGCCAGACACAGGCTGAAACAACGAACGACCTACGAAGCTTATAAAGTCTACGTGTAATTCAGACCCAGTGGCCACGCCACTGGGAAGAGAATAAGAATATAGGTTCCTCGGTTGCGTCGTTCCTGGCGTAATAAAAATCAATCGAGCTCGACGAACAACATCTTACCCGTGGACTTACGAGCCTGCCAAAGTTTCTCGGGTTCTCGTGCATTCTTTCACCCCGAAAACCACCACCAACTTCCAAGATAAAGACAGATAGACTGGGTAGGTCTTCCTGTCAGAGATTATAGCCAGGTTACATCGTAAGACAATTACGCGGGGCTTCGCACGCTTTTGCTTACGTTTTTACCGCACGCGCTTGGAAAAACACCAGCCGTGAAATGTCGAATTATCGGGAATCATAGCTTGGGATTTTGAACGGTTTCAAAGCGGGGCAAGCGACGAGCTAATCAAATTCTATCGATTCGAATGGTCACGAGCCATCGTTCGAGGTTGGCTTTCTTCGTCGAATTTGCAGGTTGCAAAACCACGTTGGGCTTACAGCGACAAAAAGCTGGACGAATGGGTCGGAAAAGCCACCGAGGTCGTTCGAAATCCAATAGCCGGTACACTTGTAATGCCTGTCGAATAGCCTCGTTGCCAACGATCGGTACTTCCGTGACTTCGATATTGCCGAAAATTTCCAAGGCTCGTGGTGAACTGAATCGCGTAGACGAAATACGGTGGCTCACGAACACGTTTCAACAGTTACGGAAACCTTTAATAGATACATTGCGTGTGTTTTGCGATATTAATTTGAAGTTTCATCAATACTGAAACGAGACACGACCATTGTGATTATTAGGTTGCGAATTTTTATAAACAGAACTAAAGAAATGGAGGCTACGTAGAAATTTTCTTCGTATAAAATTGTAAGAAGTATTCCGCTTTGGATGTTTCATCCATTTATGTGTATTATATACACCACCATTCGGAAGTCTTCAGACACTCGTTTTATATTTACTTCAAAACTAGAAGAGGTTAAGTGGTTATTAAAAAACGCGAAAGAATACGATTTATCTTGACGTTTTATGTGACAATGAAAGTATCTAACGCGGTAGATATCAATGTGCAAGTGGCTGGCACTAAAATTTATACCAAAAGATGTATATAATTTAAAATTCACAATATACATTAAACATCGAAACTTTATCCAAATCAGGACATATCCTAAGACTTTTGAACAGCAACGTACATTCTGTGTATTTTCGCACCCTTGAAATCACAAGAACATAAAAGTCCTCCCGTGGGCCATCGTGTACCATTGCGCGTATGAATGCATACGTATATATTTCTAGTCTGTCGGCCAGTTGCACGACATTAGTAGGTCCGAAGTGTTGGTTTATTAATTCTCGCGATCCCATCCTTTGTTTCACGTCCAATTAATTCTCGCTGTTTGTCCGGGTGTCAGAGAGAAAATTGCGAACGAGGAGCGAAGCAACCGCGGCCTTTACGCGCCTCCTCGCGTCTTCCCCAATTAATCGATCGGTCTGCCGTTTAATTAGGCGGCTTGTTAACGAAAGTGTCTTCGTTAAAATATATTTACCGAAGAACGATAACGTCTGTTCGGTCGTGGTCGGCCGCCAATGCGCCGCAAAATTAAAATGTGTCAACACCGTTCTGCCTGGATCCTCATCGAACAAAATACACGTTGTAGAAAATGTAACCATGTAGTTTACGCTGTATAGTTTGTCTTTTATCGACACGACCATTATCAGCCACGATATACAAGAAGTCTTCCTCGCTCCTTTTCGATAGAAGATACGATCAGAGTCGTAAAACGTTGAATCGTCGAACGAACGCTCGTTGAGGAAAATGTTGGAACGAGACTGGTTCTTACGTGTAGCATGTGACTCGTTGGTGAATCCAAAAGAATCGGTCTAACATATAAAAGTTTGCACGTGCGTGTCGACTAAAGCTATTCCGGAAAAACGAACGAAGACGATAGACGTTGAAACTGTATGAATAACGAACGAAAACTGTAGAAGAGGAACATCTTGAATCACATTTCCTATTTTGTAATAAAACGGCTTTACAATTTGATAGAAAAATTGTCATTGAATTATCGTCGATTCGGTATCAGAATTATCACTGTATTTGATACTCTGAACTATGAAGCTATACGAAGCTATTTGTGGACAGATTTGCGATTGTATATGTCGTGAAATGTATAACGAAGCTATGTTTGCGTTCTGACTGGAAACTATTTGAGATTGTGACGAATATCGTATCTGCGTTTTGAAATGGAGCCTGGAAAAAGTACGAATAATATAACTTTTAAATTGGAAAAATACATACTACGTAAATGCATGATCCGAGTACTGGAAATCAAAAATAGTAATCTAATTTCCATTGATTTCTCGATTATAGTAATTGTCCGAACACGGTCGCAAAATATACAGTCGTATTAATAATAAAAATCCTGGGGACGAATCAGCACTGTAAATTTGTAGAAAGAGGAGAGAAGGAAAGAGGATAAGTTGACTTCGGTTAGAAAAGTTCGGCTACGGGACGGTATCAAAAACGTCGCACGTCAAACTCGACGGCGATTAATCTTAGTCTCGCGCAAACATCGATCCGACTTTGTAGAGGAATACGTAATGTCGAGTTGCCTGAGTGGTTGATGTCCTCGAAACTTTACGTCGAAAGCTCGCCAACTCTTTTAACGACCTGCTGACTCCACCTGTCTCATATTTTTCTAGCTTTTTCGTTTATATACGTATACTATCGCTCATAACTATCCAAGCACTTTAATCAATTTGCGATAACGATAGTGAACAAATTAACGATGAATTAGCAATTAGAAGCAACGCTCTCACTACCTTTTTACTCAATTAGCCAACTATACATTCAAACTACTTGCTAAATGATGTAGCTACGACATATTTTATTTACAACATACGTATACAAGTCCTTCTGAGTCCTTGTTATAATCCAGAAACTTGAATATAATCAACAAAGATAAAAAAAAAATATCAAAAGGCTCATACTTTCTATGCTTAATCGCTTAAATAAATGGATCAAACGTTTCTTAAACCAAAATTCCATCTTTTTAATTAGATTGGTAAAGATACGAATTTGCATAAATATCCGCAGCCTGATTACAACTTGTTAATGATTCTTCCCTATTTATACCCATAGAACGTATCATGCAAATTTTTTTCTATGAAAACCTACCCCGAGAATATCGTCCACGAGCGACAATTTCATATTCTGTTTGCTTAATATTCAAAAAGACGTTGACTTAACGTTCACTTCGTGGAATTCGAATCGAATTCAGAGAGCCACGAGCGAACCCTCGGCTAAAGAAACGGCGAGTCCATAAATCCAAGAGGAAAGCTCTTAATATGACTCGTGAAGCTTTATATACATAAGCAGTTGCGTCGGTGCGTGCGCGCGAGTCGCATCGGCAAAAATGGCACAGAGTACACACGTGCTACTGGAAAAGTGCTTACACGCGCGCCAGTTCTTCCGCCGTTGCATTTCCCTTCCATACTCCAGAGAATAAATTTCATTCGAAATTGCGCGAGCAGATAGAACGCGAGTTCACGGCCATCAAAGGGATCTCGTTGCGCGTCCGAATACGTTTAGTATTCTCTTTGCATAAGTGACGCTTATCGCTCTTTTTCCTCGTCTCCGACCGCTCCCTGTTCCCCCTCATTTTCCCACCGCTATATTTCTAATTTCCCATTCTCTCGCGTTACCAACAGTTCTATCCATTCGCGTACCGATGTTTGCTCCCTTTTCCGCCTCTATCTCTGTCCCGATACGGTTTACCGTGTACATTATTAGCCAGCCCTTGTCGACCCTTGCCAACTACTCGTTTCATTTCTCTAATCTCAAGACACTTTTTACTAACACGCGAAAAGGTATCAAACGATTTCGTGCACGCAAACAAAACGTTTAGTTGCTTGCAGTTGGAAATCTGTACATGAAATTTGTTTGTTATGGCTGAAGTGGACGATTATGTGAAATCAAAGGTTACTATATTAGGTGAATTTATGTAAATGAGGTATTTTTGCAATTTTCCAACATGTTCCACTTCATTGGAATTTCACCTCGCTACGTGTTTCTTGGTTTAACGTGATAATAATATTAGTGGATTTTTATGGATATTAAACAAATAGTATTAGTGGACTGGCAAGTTTCAAGTTGAAGGTCACAGGCTTCTCTTTTACAATTTCTCCAATAATAAATTATTGCTCCTCTTATTTATTATAAATAATAAATGTTTCACAAACGCATATTTATCTTATTGGCAAGTTCGTCGCAAAGACTGTTTCGCATGAGAATTTATTAATACCGATAACTTGTAACGGAACCTAAGTGCGAGAGAATGCAAATGTTCGCGCATATTAATTAATAATAGTATAAATGCGTTTTATGATGATAGCTTTTAAGAGTTAGTACTCTGTTTTATACTCGCAACTGAAATTGCTGGTTCAGCCGATTACCTGCAACTGCTTTTGTTCACCATGCCAGCTGCACGTACTGATTTAATATTCAGCAGTTTCTGTGTCTCTGAAATCCAAATAGAGTTGCTCCGCGCGAAATTTTACGACCCTTTTACTGCCACGTCCCTATTCTACTCGTCGGCTATGACACGCTTCGAACATAAAGAGGTTTCGCGATACGCACCAACATTTCTTTCCCTGAGAATCTCTTCCAAACGAAAAACAGCCACTTTTATTTTCTATCGCGCTTTAAATCAAGTTTTCCGCCTTATCTTTGTCTAACAAACTTTCTGCTCGTGAATGAAGAAAACATTACGCGGCAACGATTACATTCAGCGAAAAGCTTTCTTTTTTGTGGTGGCTACCGCAACGGGACGCATTTCGTTTGAGATAAGAGGGTTGGGGGAAAAAAAGAGAAAGTTTTGGAAAACGTATGACAGCCGCGCACGAGTAGACTGCTCGAAATTAATCCGCCTTGCAAAGAGATGAAGCTTACGGTCGTGAGGACATGGCAAAGCGGATGAAACGGGCGGGAACCGCTTCATCTCCGGTGTAAAAGCAATTCACCTCGGTGCATGGAACGTATGTACACGATCGTGAGGAAGGAAAATGTTACCGTGGTGCCAGTCAACTTTTCAAAGGCGTTTCGCTCTCGTTTTACGCGATGAAATCACGCAATGGAATGATACGATGCACTTAGCTTTCCAACAATCGTCCTGTACGAGAGATTTTTAATCAGCTGCGTTGGCTAATAATCGAAAAGTGCGTATGACGAACCTGGTGCAAGCAAACTATTACATATGCAAACAATTTTTATTTACAACAATGAATGCGATATTTTTAATTTTATCCGCAATCGTTGCATTTTTCCGAATGAACGTTTCTTTATATATTTTCGAAAATTGTCGACTCCAATATTTTCACTCTAATATGTTAAAGGCATTGAATTTTGGTAATTCCGTTTCTCAGTTAGCTCTTCACTCGTTAAGCTCGAGTAACGATTCGCTAATTATCGAGTATAATTATCTTTGTAGAGTATTTAAACAGGAAAACGCGTCACTGTGCGTTGATTTAAGAGCCAATTTCAAACAGCAAAAACTGGTTAATCAAAAACACCACGGTTCTCGATACAAACCGCGGTCTCGTTTCATAATCGCGGAATAAATGATAAAACGAGTAAATGGTATCGACACGGTATAACAACTGGCCGAATATTTTCGTAGGATTTTTCACCGGTTGGGGAAAGTAAAACGAATAATGATTTCGAGAAGTAGGTCAGCCGAAAAAACGTCATCCACCCCGAAATCCGCAATATACGAGACGATGCACAATTTATTCCGCCTACCTGAAATACGAAGCAACGACCTCGCCGCCCCCGGCGATTTATAATCGCGCTATCTACCTGCGTATATTCTTATGCCTCTTAAAGAAATTGCACGTGGCACACGTTGTGCGCTAACGTTTAGTATTATATTCGAAACATCGTGTCGCGAGACTTATCCTCACAAACATCCGTCCATTCGTAAGAACGCCGATTTTGCGTAAGATCTAAGATCAAAGTCTAGAAATCTGTTCTGCGCTATTAACCGTTCCTTTGCCTACTATCCGAACGTGGACATCGTACATCCAGAGATTCGTTAGTCACCAGCGATCGCCGTGTCTAAAATAGTTTCTGCCATTGGTTGACTACGATGGATGTTTCCGATGTTCCCCTCCCGAATCCAACTACTTCCGTGAACAGCATCCATCTCGGATCGGTGACGGGGGAAATAATCTATCATCCTACGGGCTTCCACTTGCTACACCTTCCTGTACACATAGACACGCCATTCGCCAACGTAATGAAATTGGAACTTGCGACGGTTTTTTGGCTGGGGAATTCTAACGAAACGACGGAATTCACTTTTCTCGATGAATGAGAAATTTCGCCGATAAAAAAACCATTGCAGGAGGAAATAAAGAAAAGAGAAGAAGTTAGTAGAGCGATAAAGAAAAGTAGCTTCTTAAACTATAAAAATAGAATTCCAGTAGGAAGAAGTATGATAAAAGCGGACCCTACTAAAAAAAGGATGTGCTTCAATAAAAGAACAAGAATACTCGAAAGAAATAGCAACTGTAGGAATAATAAAAATGTGAATCGAGATTGAATAGCTGAGGTGTAGTTACGCAGTCTGTAAGTTTACAGTCTTCGAATGTCAAGATTCTTGTCTTCTCGTGTTCTAGCAATTTACTTATTCAGACAGGCAAAATGTGCAAACTTTTGTCTCTTGACGTCAAACCGCTATATCGTAGAAGCTGGTGCACGTGCACGGCCGTATCGGTGACACTGAACGCCATTACGAGGCTCGATCCCCTTTTAAACTTTGATGATTGCGTTATGCGTACAGCGCGGTGAAAAAGTTTAGAACCTATTAGGATTCCAAAAGAAATAGTATCTTCCTTTATTATAAATAAATCTTTTGTAAGTGATATTAACATTTTATAATATAGCATTTTATATTTATAATATGCTCCAATTTTACTTTGCAACCGTAGTTAATTATATTTGGAAATTACGCTTCTGGTTATAACGTTCTTATTTCTGAGAAAAAATTTGCTACATCTAAAAACAGGAGTGCTGCGAACTTCCGAACGAAACTTTGTTCGTGAGTTGGCTGCGATAAAAAAAGGAACGAGCCACGAATTTTGCATGGAATCGCACGAAAGGGGAATTGCAAACCGTTATTTTAACATAAAGATGATCGAAGCACAAAGCAGAACGCGACCGTGAAATGAAAAAGAAATTAATAATCTCGGAAAATCCGGAAGAGGAATCGAGGGGAACCGCGGAACGGGGCTAAAACTGAGGACGAGAAAGAGGGTGCAGAAGCGGATATTGCGCGAGATAAAGATCAAATTAACCTCGTGTTCCCGGCCACCAACGAGCCCTTCAGAATTCCGCAAGCTTTCTAACGGACAGCGTAACATTCTGTTAAAGGAAACCGATGATTTTACATCGAACTTCTGACCTGAACTCCTTCTATGAATCTCCTAACGGGCGTCAAAATTGCCGTTATCGATCGTCCTTTACATTTCCACAGTGGATTGCGTAATTAATGTAATTGCGTTAGGTTTAGAAGAACAAATTAACCTCGTCACATAGAGGAGACAATTGCAGAGAGACGACCAACGAATGCATAGGAGTAAGAAAAATATTAAGTGACTCGAGTGACAGATAGCTAATTAATTAGATTAATTAGATTATAATTAATTAGATTAAGAAACGGTGGGAAACGTTAACTATAACACCAATAAGTGATCCGAATAGAGATACGCTTTCATACTGTGCATGTAAGTCAAGTCCAATTTCAAAGCCAGTCGACTAAACGTAATATAATACAGCCACTACTAAAAGTATTCACGTATATTTCTTTTTCCCAATGAAGCGATTTTTTAACAGTTTCTGCATTTCATTCTCGTTTCATTCATAGTATCAAATGTCTTCTCTTTTCAAACGATACAAAATTTGATACTCTTCTAATCAATTAACACGTAAATCCTATCGCGAGTACAATGTATCCCTAATATCTTTCGTAGCCGCTGTAAAATAACAATAATACGTCAGTCGTACGGCTAACCCGCCAATGAAGCGAAACTCGTTTATCCAAATATCACAGCAAACATTTGCAACCCTTCGCCATTCGTCACCGATCTCCTACTTAGTTTCTACGCACGTGGCTGCAGAATATTCTACGAAATCTCACGAATCCCCTATCTTTGGTCTGTTTCAGGTGAGAGATTTCGACAGGTGCATTATCATGACCTGATGGCAGGCGAAGTAGCGTAAGTAGAAAACAGACTGTTCCACGGGGGTCAGAGGAAGGAAATAAATCCACGGTTTAGCGGTAGGGAGGAAAGTAGGCTAAGCCCTGGAATTTCAAATCGACGCTTAGAAAGAGCACTTTGCGGCCGGCCGTGGAATAATGCCGGCGTTAGCCTCCCGACGCTGCGCGTTCGGGGATCGATGGAGCCTCCGAATGCAGATTAAGCAATCTACTAATGAAATCTCGGGTGCGACGCGCACCCCAGTCACCCCTATGTTTATACGCCGCTCGCTTTCCGCCCTCCAGATTCTTTAATCATACGCGATTAATGGCTCCTATCGGACACCTCTCGCGAAGTTAAACAGATTTTCGACAACCCATGTTCTACGAGTGACTAACCGCCTCTTTTTGTCGATCGACAGTTTTGTCTATGTCAATTGAGAAAGAAGCTTAACGTTTCGAGCGTCGATTCGGATAATTTACGTAACAGCGTGAGATGAAGCGATGGTTGTCCATGAATACACTGACTGTAAACAGTCTGTTGGAAATTTCTAGTGATAGATCGTGTAATTCACTATTTGTTCTTGTTGATCGACGGTTTGGTCCATGGTAATCGGGAAAGAGAGTTAACGTCGATGTTCATGACTCTTTTCTTTACCCCACCGAGTGTGATACAGTGATAGCTATCCATAAATACACCGAGTATAAGCAGTCTGTTGTAAACTCGGAACGACAGTTTGCGAGTAACTAAGCGTCTTCTCTTGTCGATGGACGATTTTGTCGCCGATGGTTAAGAAAGAGCTTGAGGAGATTGAAGCTGTAAGATCTCCGTGTGAATTATTCGAAGAAAGAGTTCGACGAATGAATTTACATTTGCGCGAATGTTATTAGAAAGAAGTCCAAGCCTGGCCACTGGAACAACAAATTTATTTTCACGACTGATCGTCAGGACGTTCAACGGGTTAACGAAAAACGTTGCGAGGTTCTTCCATTTACGATAATATCAGGAATGTCGCGTGGTATCGCTTCGTTTCGTAAGTTTCACGAGGGATTCGGGGGAAATCGAAATAGGATGCGTGGGTGGTAGCTGAGTTCTCCTGGTTGATATAAAAAATGAAGAAGATCCGCGTTCCCGGGAGCGACACGACGCTACAGGGGTTAGAGATCGCTAAGGTTAGACGAAACTCGTAAATGTCGCTTCGAGAATTTAGAATAGGCAGATATCGGGACAATTTAGAAGGACGGTATATATATATAAGATAAAGAAGATAAGACGGAACGTTTCGTAAATATTCCGCTTTCGTTCTTAAGAGGGGAACGAAGAGAAATCGGGTTAAGCTTTGCTTACCGTCTCGCCAAATAAAGTGGCCCCCTCTCGATCGTCCACCGTAACAAACAAGGGGAAGGTTAGCCATCTTCTGGTAGTGTAAACTTCGCGAGATACGCGTTCCACTGTGAAAAATCGAACTACCATTCTTTGCCGAGATAAACAGTAACGCAAGCGTACAGTTACAAGTTAGTCGAGACTGTTACAAATTTAACGCTGCTAATGTAGATAACGCTGTTATTAATGTCACTAAATAATACTATTATTCTAATGTAAAATACCGACTGAAGCAATATTTGTCAAAGCTTTTTAACGTAATTGACGACTATGCTAATATTGGCTTGGCAACTAAGTGATTGCGGCTTTTATCGATACCACATAATGACAAAATCCGCAATCACTTAGTTGCAATACTTACGACCCAATACTTACGACTGACAGTGTATTTCCGCAGCGCCTAAACAGTCGGATCTGGTAGAGTAACGGGAATAATCGCAATGCCAAACTAACCAAGCACGTGATAAATCACGCCAATACCGCTGTAATTAATGGCGACTTATGGCGTATATCTCGCGAGCCTCTGCCCTCTACCCTCTACATAGCTACGTGTTACGCGAAGTAATTCTCGGCGACCGTGTGCCAATGTAATCATTCGATTGGTATTTGTTACAGGCATACGTAATAGCGACTTAATTATCGGCAAAGTAACAAGCGCTATTTCCATTGCCGATCGATCGCTACGTTTTTCACGCAACACCGATTCGCTGGATTCGAATGTACAGGGTGTTTCCTATTGTCCTGGTCAAATTGTAAGAACGTAGTTTACGATGAAAATAAGAAAATAGCTTTGTACAAAGTTCGGCTCTAGACGTTCTGAAATAACAGACAAATATCGAACGTGGCCTGAATATGCGCACAATGGCAGATTCCGGATCGGGTAGTGCAAAGGATGAATCGTGTTTACTTTATCTCCACTGCAAACAACCACGATTGCTTAAATGCTCAAATCCTCATTACCAGGCTGCGGATGCTTATGCAAATTCGTGTTTTTACAACGGGGGCGAATAGAGGACCTAAACAGTTTTATCTACTAAATATTATAATGAGTGCTAAACTTAGCATAGTTCGTACACTTTTGCATATTATACACATTCCCTTGAGAATGATTAAGATCTACAGTATATCCGTTATGAAATGTCGTCATCGTAAAATCTCAACATCGATGTAGCATGGAAGTTATTAAACGTTGCGAACATGAAAATTTTACTAAACATCAGGGACCACGTTATTAATCCACTGTGTTAATTCGCCCTAAGTAATTAATTTTGCACTATATTACGATCTCTCGTACTTTGTAATGACAAATTTCTTCCCATGTATATTATTTCACTCTACGCTGGGTACTTGATTGCAAGTTTGTAACAAATCTATCGAGGCAAAACGTTAAACAACATTTTTTTTTTTTTTTTTTTTGCTTACACATTATGATTATACAGTTCAGCCGGAAAAATAAGAAACACACTGTGTATGCACAGTTTCACGAGTGAACGAAGGACACAGAGGGTATCGCACGAATTTAATTCCTGGAATGTCTGACCAACGACAAGCTATTCTACTGCTGCGCATGTTACCAACACAAATCAGATCGTACGGCTGATTTATTTAACAGGGCGTTACTAGTCAACGGATCGTGTATTTTCAAACTATTTTATCGTTCCAAATAGTCACTATATAGAAACTACACGTTGCCATTATTGCACGCTATATCATAAAGCGTGCAATAAAGGACAAAATGATACGAATACTACAAAAGAGAGTCATGATAATTTTCTCATTTTAATATGTCACTTTAAATAGAAGAATTTCACTATTACGTAACTGAAAATGCAAATAACATATTGAGTCCAACGATGTGGAACTTTTCAAAATATTCTATAAATTTATGAATTTTTACGAAAGGAACAAAGGTAACGATTATGTTGAGAGAAGCAATATTTCGATATCTTTCGATATTGAAATACCAAGAACGATTGTTTTTCGTAACTTCTGAAGGGAATGAAAAAACACACGTTTCGTTCTAATGTATTGCAACATACCCAATCAAATATAAAGACAATTTTTCTAATACGAGATTAATTAACAACGTAGCGAGTCTTAAAAATGTTTCTCTGTAGAAAATAGCAAATCTAACTTATCTGTTTCTCTGCAGTGCTCATATAAGTTTTGATTTCAAAAGTGGACGAGTAAATAAAGCATGTGCTTTGTCATCTGGAGGATCAATTTACATTGACATCTACATCGTGCTGGGAAAGAAATAGGACTGGGTAGACGATAGCAAGCTGTGCACACCGACCGCAAGAGCGTCACGAAACACGCGATAAATCACTCGCAGAGTAACGTCGTAATTAACGATGACTTATGGACTGGCTCTCACGTCGGCCATATATATAATACGCGGGCAATTATCGCTAGGTACACGGTACTTTTCATTCCCTACGTGTAACGCTTTGGCCTAGAGAGAAAAGAGAGAGAGCCATTTAAGTCAACGCCGCGTCGTTTCGCGTTGTTCTCCACGACTGACGAAGTTTTCCGGTTTCCGCTAAGCGAAACCGGAAAACTTTGTGCGATGTGTATCGTCGCGATTAGACGTATGGAACAAATTAAAGGGGGAGCCGCCTGTGATTTAATTTAAATATTAAAAGCTTCGTCTCACGCGAATGCAGCGTGAGTTACATCGATACGTTCGACCGCAAACTGTCTTACTTTCTCGTCACGTTGATAATCGATCGTTTGTTTACGTGTCGCAATCTAGCAATTCTTGGAAACGAATACGAACTGCGAGATAGATTTATTTTGTGTAATTGACGCCAGAAGAAATTACACCAATATCTTTATAATACGTCAAGAAACTTGACGTGTCACGCAACGGAAACATTACCAGTTTTCATGAAAGGCTCGTAATTTATCATGGAGATAAGGACGAAAATTATCATGAAATTGCGCGATTATTAGCATTAATTGCACCAGATATCACCTACAAGAGATAAAGAAAGAAGACCGCGTCGAACTTAAGAAACGAAGAGGACAACGCTTTTTTCGTTAAACGTCTATCGTGCAATTAAACTTTACTCTCAGAAATAATTTATTTACGTATTTTCGAGCTACGGTAAATGCTTCGTATTTCTGTACAATAAGAAATACGAGTATTTAAATCGACCCCTCCTACACAAGGCAACATATTCACAAGTAGTTGCCGCGTCCGAATATTAATGCGAGTATACCAGGCATAAGAGAGAATTTTCATTTGCCTGGCAGACAGAGAGTATCGTATGCGCGAAGAAGTTGCATATATCATTCGCTCGAGTTTGTTTTCTTTCTCGTTTAGCTTTGTACACAATTCTTCTTTCGATGTGTCTGCATAAAAAGAAGAAATGGGAGGAAAGGAAGGGGAATTTATTTGGTTTCAATTATCGGTTCATTTCTGCTATTCCGGTTGTTTCCACGTTCCCTTTTTTTTTCTTTCTCTCTCTCTCTCTCTCTCTCTTTTTTATCTCTCCGGCGAGTCCATCAACGCGGCAATCCCATCGTCTCCCTTAACTCGACACCAAATTAATTATTAGCGGCAGTATGGCCGGTATTACGGTAATGGCTCTCGATAAAGCATCAAACACGGAAACGGGAGACGTAAAATGAATAATGAAAAACAACCCTCCATTCCTCACTCCGACGGGCTCCCTTCGATTACCCGTTGAATTATTCAAACGCAGCCGAAGCCAGCAAGAAACGCTCACACGGAGGCGTCCCCAAGTCCTTGTTTCTTTTAACTTCCATCCGTTCGATTCGCGGTTTTCGCGATGCGACCTGCTACGTAATCAAATGTATTTTTATCATCCGAGTCTTCTTGCGCTAAAAGCTGCCGATTAATAATTAAACCGCGGACAGTTTGTGCAATTTTATATTCTTACGAAGATGACTAAATAAATACATTATAATGACCATATAAGTAATTTTCCTATTCAAGAGTCGTATAACTTTCTGTTTTGTAATTACGTATATTTCAATTATTATCTTGTGCGAGTATGAATATTTCCAAAATTCCTTTTTCACGTTTTTACGTTTATCCGTTGGAAATTCGTATTGGAGAACTTGGCTGAGGAGTACCAAATTTGTTAATATAACGCCACGGTGTTTATTAACAGTAACTCGAGATAACTTGTAAAATACGTATGACGAATAATATTACTTCAACTATGCGCAAGATGAGATATTGTTTCTATCTATACGTTGGTCGTAAATTGCGATTTGCACACGATTATGGTGCAAATTCGGAGTTAATTTCGTATAATGGGCTATAGCCAGGATTAACTCGTTAAAATTACATCGTATTGTTGTTTAATCGAATTTAAAAAGAAATCTGTTGCGAAATTATAGTGCGTGCAATAACTGCCACGTTGTATTTATAATATCAAGCAGAGATTGTTATTTTCAAAGGTATTTTTCACAGCACTTTAGCTTCCATTTTTAAAGGATTTACGTCCACCTAACAAATTATTTTCACTTTTAATTATACCATATTGAAAGCCTCCTGTTTAATTACAGAGTGATGTGAAAATAAAAAAAAATCAATGAAAATATATTTGTCGTGTTTTTCTCTCGCGATCTTCACATAGAACACTCGTCTTTTTCAAAAGTTTCATCGAGGCCACGCTTCTTCACGCTGAAATAAACTGGGCCAAATCGGAACTTTTCGTCTTCCTTTCCTTTCCGCGGTAGTTTTCCGACGTGAAAACGAAGAAAGCAACTTGAGTCGGCGTATTTAAAGAGGAGATCTATAACTAGAAACGAGAGGGTTGTGCCGCTATCTGGCTCCGATCCAAAGATCCTTCACTCCTTGGAAACTATATGTATACGATACCGCATCGTTGTTTTTCTCAAATATTTTACATTCGATCGAAGGAACAGAGCGAATGGAAAAACGGTTGTATCGTAAAATAAAAGTCACAAAATACTCTGGAAATATTAAACTGAACAATAAATTCACACTCATAACGCTCTTAAAGGTTATCGTTTTCGCATAAAATTTATCTGATTGACTTAATAATCGCGTTTCTTTAAAAATATACATTCTTCGACGAAGAATTAAAATACGTGTATTTTTATATCCATTCGACGATTTTTATTAACATTCTGGTTAATGAAGCTGTACTAATAAAACAACGTATTGTAGCATAGAGTGGTGGAAAGCGAACGAACTTATTACTCGATCCAATGTGAAGGAAAGCGCACCGATGATTTTAATAGCAGCGTACGTGCAACCAGAGTGAGAAAAAATATACGTACAAGTCGTGGGGAGAAGCGAAATCGAGGCCAGGAATTTCGCGAAAACGAAATGACAGAGTGTGTGCAGCAGCGTGAAGCTGTGGCAAAAAGTGGGAAGCGTTTGGCCCGCGTCCAGCAGCCGTTCGCAATAGGAAAATTACCCGGGATTACGTTGAAATTCATTTCTCGCAAGAAAAATCGCCGTGCGTTAAAAGCCTCGGACGATTATTAATTCGGGAGAAGTGTCGTGCTCGCGTGCCGACCCGAAAGATAAAAGGGGAAAAACGACGATATAGTACACGGTCTTTGGTCGTTTGAAAACATTGAGAAATGTCTGGGCGATAGATTTTTTTCATTTTTTCATATATATAGTGACTCCTGAAATATTTATATTAGCGCGAAAATATTTGAACGTTTATCACGGAAAATTATTTAGGAATATATTATGTGCGCTATAAATTAATATAATTTCATTAGCGGCGTAACGATACACGATCATCGTGATCATATCGGGAAAATTTGCGACCAATCTGAAATAATATTTCAACACCACCAATAGATATGGAAATCAATAATAAAGCATCTATCGTATCGCCATTAAATATCATCGCCGTAGAAAATCACGTCAAATTTGAGGAACTTGTAATCTCTGAAATCGTCGCACAATACGATATGCTGTCGTTTCGTTGCACAGTGTATAATATAACAACTATTAAATACGATCGTATTAATTAAAGCGATTTATTAAATACAACGAATCGTACGCCCGCCATAAATATCTTGCAAACTTCTACATATATACATTTTCATAGCCCAATGTTTCTTTTAACCAATATAATTATGACACTCGTGGCTCATTAGAATGCTAATGCAATCGTAAAATGAATATTCATGGCAAGTTTTTATAAACGTTGAAACACCTTCGAACCGATGTACGCGTTAAAGGGAATGTCGCGTCGCTACAACGACACAGTAAAACTTTTACGATAAACGCGAGCGTACGATTATTTACAACATCGTAAAACGCTATCTAGGTCAATAGCGGATAATCCATCGGCATTGACGCGTGAGTGGATAGAATACAATTCTTTGACCGTTCCGTTGGCGACATTATTTTCGAATATTCGCCCAGTCTCGCCTTTCATCACCAGGCACCATACACTTCATGCTCGTTTCAGCTGTTCGTTCTTCCCACGATATAGAGAATTATTAGTCGCGATAGCATCGTGTTTACTGGATGAAACGAGCTTCCGAAAATTCGTAACTATAAAGTAGCACTGGACGGTACGAACGATGATGAAATAACGCGTCGCAACGATAGCAATTAAGCGTACGACGTGTTTACCGTGCGATGAAATTTATAGCAATTCGACGATCCGTGTACAATAATCTACATACACGAGCCACGAGAACGATAAACGCGTTTATCAAGCCGACGACTCAAGAGATGTTCCCCGATCGTGCTTAAACATGCCAGCCTGTTATTAATTCGGATTACGCATTAGCGAGCTTGTACCGTTATTGGATCGTGTGCGCACGATCTCACGACCTAGACCTTAATCTGGTTTAAAGAGCGCGTCCCGTGCCGCGATCGACAACGTTTCTGTCCCCCTATCCTTGCTCGACATCGTGTTCGAGCTTCTAACTCGATATCGATTTTATTACGCCTCTTTCTCGTTGTTACGAGTCGTTCAATCTCGAAGAATTGGTCTAACGTGTCAAATTCTACGCGTGTCTATCGATTCTTCGTGCTATTCTCGAAAAATCATGGAAGACGAGCGACTTAGAGCCTGTACATGTATCAGGTCGTCCGAAATGTTTCTTTCGTTTTATAAGGAAATAATGGATGCACAACATTTTCCGTGTGAAAAGACATTACCCTTTAGATTTAAGCACTAGATTCAGTTAGAATCAAACACACGATAAACACTTATCGAACACGATATTGTACCACGCCAGAAAGATTTACTTATAATTCTCAATGAGAATTGATTGTAAAATTCACGCAAATAAAAAAGAAAAAAAAATATATTTTCCGTTTTATATCATTTTATCGAATTACGTACGATCCATTTTGTTCTATCAAACTAAAGATCACAACGTTCGACAGATTAGGTTTCATGTTTGTACAAAGATGCGTCGTTGTAAAAGACGTGTCTGTAAAAGAAAGACACTTTCCGGACAACCTAATACATGGATAATAAATGAAAACTATTTACCAAAAACATGACAAATTACGCACACCTCCTGTCATTTGTAGGAAAGCTTTCTAAAATGCAATATTCGTTTCATTGAAGTTTTGCTAGTGTACGAATACTCATTTCGTTGAAGTTTTATTAGTATGCTGGTAATCATAGGATTCGTTAACTAGTTCGCACCTAGTTCACGGTAGAACAATTTTTTCAGCTTAAATATGTGGAGCTACACTGTCGGGATCGTGACGTAAAACACGCAGTGAGTTTCTTAACTGTGAACGAAATATAGTAAACTTTGAACTTGAAGCGTCGGGACACGTGTTCACGGGGATGGAAATCGCAAAACCGTGAGACATTCAGAGCGCAAGAACAGGGTCATTCCGGGTTACTCGAGCGGCGAATCTTCCGGGCAAAGCGGCAAAACGTAATGAGTTCGGCTTAATCCGTAGGACGGCCGCGTTTGAATAAAGCACACACCCTCCCGGCGAGAAGCGAGAATTAATTTCCCGAATAATAATCGGATGAACTTGGCCCGTCTACGTCGTAGCTCCGCGGAACGTCGAAGAGAAGTTCCGGTGTCTAAAGGGAGAGAAGTTTCACGACGCCCGTCTCCTCCGAGGGAACCAATACCGGCGACGGCTAACTGCAACGCTTCTCTGCCTAAACCTACCGCAACTTCGCTAATCCACGCGGATGCAATTTGAGGAGGTTCGCCTGTAACTTGCCACGCGCGACCACCGACTTGACCGAGACGCGGGTTAAAGACGATTTCGCTGTATACTTTTCTCGGACTATCTATCTTTAATCGGAAATAATACAAATTTTGGACCTTTCAATTGTCGAAATTATTCCTATTTGTCGTCGAAATACAAAAGATATTTACGTGTCTTCATTGTAGTCTTGAGGATATTTCGAAGATTTTTGTAAACGGACCTAATATCGAATGTAAAATTCAGATTGGAAACCTATCAGGTGTATACGAATGTATGAAATCCCAGGTAGACAAGACGATCGACAGAAAATGTTGAATAAAAGATTCTTCTTTAAAGCTTTTGAGACAATGGAATTCGAAAATTTTACGAGTACACGCGTTCAAAGCCTTATTCTCTTCGAAACGAAACCGTAAACCGAGAAACTTTATTCTACATTTTCTAGGAAACATATTCCACACGTTGAAAAGATCAAGATACACAGAGTCGTATTAAATAATATTTTAAACGCCTGGAGAAAGAAAATGTGTAGAAGGAATGACGTTATTCTCCTATTCTTCGCAATTTCTCAGCTGTCAGCTGGGCAATAGTCTGCAGAAGACGTTCGAGAGGCAGAGGACAAAGTGTAGGTCGGTATGGAACAGACAGCTGGTACTTTTTTTTTTTTTTTTTTTTTCATGAACGAACGAGCGGAGATTACTTGGCGAATCAGCGTCGTTCGATGAACCAAGATTTAATTCCTTGACCAGCGAACCCGTAATCGGTGCGGTCCGGTTCGTCGGCCAAACTTTCCGACGTCGAAACGAACCGAAGTTGACCAAAAGGTTAGTGGGTTGCCGATATCCTGAGCGCGAGACAAACTGCAGTTTGGCTTTATCGCTTCGCCTAACTCGCGTTATAGCACCTCATTCGTCTTCCGTTCTCGGCTTCTTTATTCGTCGACTTTTGGCGAACGATCGATAAGCTCCTCGTGCGCTATCCCATCAACATACCTAACAGATGCTTTCCACTTTCCGCTAGTCTTTGAAAAAAGTATCGCGTTTCCATCGAAAAGCGTTTATTAACGAAATCCATCGGGCGAGATGTCCATTTTTATGTTTCGCTGGCTCACGAAACTATTCCCATGTTTATCGTTAGCACAGAATTTTTTTACGAATATGTTACGTGCGTTGTATGAAATTTCTAGAGATTTTGGCAAATTTAACGAAACAGGGCTCTCAGAGTTACAATAGTAAAATTGGAAATATAAGTTACGAGAAGTTACGAGATGTTTATCGCAAACATACACTTAGAAAATTATTATACGGCATGAATAATGGTATTAAACGCGCAATTCGCGTTGAAGATGGTCTCGCTACATATCGCATTTTGTCGATGTAGCGAACAATTGACTGTTCAAGCACTGTGGCGATCTTCGCGAAGCGTGTGCTTCCCATAAATATCTTGTTACTTTTATACGTATTTTCTCTTCTATATACATCTCGAGCCACTGTCTATTTTTAACGATACTCTTCCACCTAATTAGTGCTTCTAATCTTATATCAGGAAACTTTGTAAATTGAAAAGAATCTTTCCCGTCCGATCCGTATCTTAAAGACTAGACGGATAACCGATGATAACGAACTTTCCTAGAACGTTTCTTTCATAAATTTCACGGAAAACTCGTGGCCGTAACTTACCTCGTTCTTGCAGATGCCGATATTTCACTGCAGATCGATCAGTCTCTTAAAATCAATTTACGATATGATGACGATGATGATAGAAGAAGTGACCCAAGAGTATGCGTACGTCTGTTCTATCGTCCTTTTACTCTTTGTTGTTTCTGTTGAGGTTATTCGATGTGTAAACAGAGAAAACTCGTGGATAAATTGTAAGGCAGAAAATATATTTAAATAGAAGTGTAATTATAAGTAAGAATACAATTTGAGCTGGTCCAGATCCGCACGCTAGCTGTGTTACCCAATAACTGAAAACCCCCAAGCCAACGTCGTCTGTCTACTGTTTATGGTCTGTCTTCGTCGCAGTCTTTTGTCTACACGCTGTCGATGGTTTCAGTGCTTGAGAAAACTAAAAAGACCAGATGCAGAGTTTTCTTAGAAGTGGTGACCACTTCATCAGTTTCGAAACACGCTCGGACAATTATAAAAGATTCGCCTGAAACGTCCCTATAAATATACAGGTTTCCGAATAAACGTATCGTAAATGGCAGTCTCCCGTTTCGCGTTTGGAAACCAGTTAAATTGAATGATAAGCGAGTATTGTGCGAGGGAATTGTGTATAAGCAAAAGAGATTTATGAGATCCGCTCTCGAATAAACGCAGCTATATCTTACAGCCGTGGTGCGAAGCTACGCTCCAAGTGCATGCATCATGCGCTATCGATGGTTTCGCGACGCGTATAAATTGCGAATAGCTCGAAACGGTTGCGGGATCGCGGATCCGGATAATGAATTTATGTATTCTATCGGCGATAGTACGTGTAACGGGAAACGAAGATTGCCTGGGGAATCAGCTAGTAGAAAAAGACGATATCTCGACGGCACGACGCAGTGTATTTTGAAACAGTTGCCTGATCGTGGAAAAGATCATAGTCTTAATCAGTTGCTATCCTTTCTCTTCTTTATTCATTTTTTCCTTGAATTTCTTCGAGTATCTAGATAGCAAAATATTCTTTTAAATCTTAAGAATCAGAGAAATATCGTTTATGTATGAAAAGTGTCTGAATGAGGTGGATTTCTTCTTCTTTGAATAATAATTCTTCTATTCATAAAAGATGATCTTTAGTCATAGACTTTATAGGAGGAGATACCTAAATTTCGCGATTGAAACACTACAAGAATATAATGAAAATCACAAAATCCATAGAGTATGAGACAACTCGCTATATTATTTTTTATGTGGAGAAACATTCGCCTCTATCGTTCAAGACTCCTGTGTACGTATTATCTCAGTTAAAAAAAAATGTTCCTAAATAAATAACAGGTTGACGAAGAACCCGTAATTATTCAGAAAGGAAAAATTACGTACTATAAATAATTGATCAGAGCTATGATTTAGCCGGGTCAGGCGACCGTTCTAAAACTCTGCACGACGCCGACGTTGCTCTTGTCTCATTCGAAACGGAATAAACCCGTTTCCAGCAGTGAAAAATAACGGGAAAAGCGATAACCGTTTTCTGCGTGAAAAAATTGCGAGCATTCTGCCATCGAATTTGCATCGTTCCGTCTGATTCCTCTCTAGAAAATTTCAACCTTGCAACTTTTCCGAATCGCTTCTGTCGATCGCAGCAGCATCTGGGCAAAGTTTCGCATCCGGATGATTCGGGGAATTTTCCAGCTCGCGCATTAAGCGAACTGTATTGTTTCTGCGAGTCGAAGCTCGTTCAAGTTTTATTAATTACGAGGCCAGGGTTCGGTTACTGTTCAACGAGGCATGTCACGGATTTGACGGAAAACGTCGGCCCATAAGATATCGTTAGGAAAGTTGGTAAATCCGTGTTCCCGGTGCTCCAAGCTGCGAGCCGCTAATTCATTGTAAATTTATACAATTAACTCGGCCAGCCTGGTTTCCTGATGTACGATACTACGCGGCAGTGCCTCCATGTTTTCACGGGCCTGTCAGCTCCGATTTACTCGCTCCCACTAGCTCTTTTCTCCAAGAGAGGAGGAGAGAGCGACTCTCGCGAGCCAGCCCTGTCCCAAGTTTAATCCAACTCCTTGGATCGCTGATGAACAGACCGGGGATTTCGCTGCAGCATTTAGCTCTGGCGAGCGGTATGTCTCGCGAATTGAATTTACCATGGGCAATAAGTTAAATGACGCGTATACACAAGCTCGCCGAAGTACTCCAACACTTGTAAATAACTCTTACGTAGATATTATTATGTCTTGTCCGAAACGTTTTGAAATTTCGTTAGATGTCCGACTACTCTGATTATATCGCTAACGTTTGAAATAAATCTGGAAATATGTATACGGATATCTAATGGGTATAATAATCTAACGATACGAATATGTAAATAACTAAAGGTATAATTAAAAATACGATAGACATAAACAAAGGTAGCGTTCAAAATTATTAATATAATTGGTGAGATTTTTATTACGACGTTGAGACTATAAATTGCTTGCGGACCAAGACCCCAAACGACGATTAATAATTTCCTGGATTCTCAGGTTTATCTTCTTTTTCTCTAAGCGCTCTAAGTGTTCTAAGTACTCTAAGTATACATTTTCGAATTTGTCTCGTCTCGTTACGTCGCCAGTGCGATTTTAGACGTTTGATGTAATACAAATATAAGAGTTTTCTATGGTAAATGTTCAAATGTGTATTTTCGCGAGTTAGCGTATATCGCGTGAGGGAAGATAGAGGAAAATTGTTATTGGCCGAGATTACGTACGCAAACTAGCAAGGCGATACGAAAATCGGCGAAAGCAATAAAATTTTGTATGCGCTATTACGAGTGAAACGGTAGAAATTATTATTTCGTTATTAAATCGTACTAAACGGACTCGGGATAGTGTTTGACACCTGGCGAGAAACAGCCAACGCAAATAATAATTCGCTGAATTCCGGGCGAGACATTTAAAGCTCGTATTGAGCGTGTACTGCGACAACTTGAAATTCAATTAGAAACTTACTTCGATGGTGAAACAGTGTAGCTAGGTGTGTTATCCTCGGTTTCTGAACTTCGGTCAATTGTAATTGAGAAATCTGAAATAGAAAATTATTATTAAAATATCTATTCTTTGAAATTTGAAGAAAATCGGATGTATAATCTCATAAGATATTTCGTTTCGAGACAACATTTTTCCCTAGTGAATTTTCCAGATTGTGTTTTAAAAGTATGCCTGTCGTAATACCAAATTATCAAGGCTGTCAAGGTATTGCTCGTTTTCACAGCTGTACCTCTGATTTTTATAAAATTTCGTCAACTTCAAAATTATTTTTGATACGCTTATATCTTCGTAAGAAATTATCTCCATCTTCGATCGTGTCGCATTAAAATACGATCCCTCGATCAGAAAATGACTTAAAATTAGTAAAAATACACCTTGGAGTACTATATGAAAATTATTCTCTAACACAGAGCACTTTAAATAATTCCGGTAAATGCGATCCACTGTAAACGCAATAATTAATACTCAACGAAGAAGAACAGATCTGGCGATAAGGCAGTAGATAGGGAGAACGGAATAGGAAGGCAAGTAGAACGAGACGCGAATAGTCAGCCTCGGCTGCAACTTTCGCCGATTCAGCGTGGATCGAGCAACAACGTTTCACGAGAAGACAGAGGAGGTCGGTTGTAATTGGTAGCTGATGTCGCGGCATCGAACGAAAACCGGAGACGTTTTGTCCGTGATTGAGCGAGTCGCGCCTTCGTGCTCGTTCATTGTGCATAATTTCTCGCGTATTGTCGCCCATCAGCTGCCATTGTCTCGTGGCCGACAACTAGAGCCGCCGATTGCTTTGTAGTCGAGGTGACAATCGAGAATACAGCCTGTTCTCCGTTTCCATCGTTCGTGTAAAGTGGCGCGATTGTTGCTTTATGCGTCTCTGTTGATAATTGTCTCTCGTTTCGTTTCCAGTTGATCCGCTCGAAGGATCTACGACGCGGCGCGGCCAAATCTCGCGTAGGCAGAGTGAAGAGTTAGTTCGACTGAAGAAGCGGCGGCTCGAGTTTCCTTTCTCGCGCTTCTTCGCCTTATTAAATTAAAATCCGTTCTCTAGAAAGGTGTCTGATAAGATTCTCCATGGTTGCGAAAGCCAGTGGATTTGGCAAATGATGTCACGTGTGATCTCGTATCAGGGAGCTACCGTCGAAATCCAATTGAGAGGCGCGGGTAGAAGCAGGTCGATCGTTGATATCACGCTAGCTGGGAATTTCCTGAGAAAGATCGCGCTCTTCCACGGCGGAATTCGAACGAACGGGCCGGTCGGTTGCGTGAATCTAACTACGTTTCCGGTTACCATTGAATTTCCTAGCCGTTGAATAGCTGCCACTGAATTTCCAAGCTCGTGGGCCGCAGCTAACAATGGGAATGCGGATACGGAGTTGCTTATCCGCCCCGCTGGGAGATCCATTTACTTGGAGCTGACGGTCAGCTTCCATTCCTCGCTCAACTATTCAACACGGATTTCTCTGCTAAGAAAACGGCCAGCGCGTTCGTTTTCGTCTCTTAAACGAGAAATCACCGCCGTTCTCGCGCATACGGCCACGTGTAAGTTAAAGGATTACGAGGTTTTATCCGCTTTGCGGCGAGCTGGCCCGCGAGCTCGTAGCAGTTTGCATTGGAAACGGGACGAGCGAAAGGGAATAGCCGCAATCCTCGATTTTTTATTTCTATTCGCCTTTGTTTCGATACAGCGCGGTATATTTCCACAGCGATTAATCTACTCTTCGCTTGTTTCAATGTATATAACTCTTGTTAATCTTGTTTAACGATCACTCTGTATATCTACTCTAATTTGTTTTCGTTGGCGGTACAAAATGTCACACTCATTACGTTAATATGCCAGTTTGTTAGCCATCGCGGCGAAACAAATAGATCACTGCGCCTCGTATAATTCATCTTTCTAATGTCCTTAATGTTCTGAAACAATTAGCGATCGCGCAATTTCTCTACGCGGGTCTCTAGACTCGGTACGGCCACGTATTTTCAGTTTACAGATCCAGCCGTCGAATAATCCATCCCCGACGTCTCAAGATCGAATCTTGCAATTTCCATCAGAACCTAAAGCCAGCGACATCAAATCCGATGCTTCGAACCCCAGATACAACGCGTTCGTCAGTCCATCTGGTCTCATGGACAAAAACAATCTCCATGGAAGAATTCCTCGAGTGTTGGTTCGTTTCCATCGATCGACCAAGACACGAATGGAAAAAAGGGAGCACCTGGCCTCTCCGTCGTTACACGTTCCTCGGTCTATCGAAGAATTCGTTCCGCGATTCAATTTCTCTCCTCTGTTCGAGAGATCTTGGAAAAAGAAGTTCCCCTCTGTTCGACTCCAATTTCTTCTCATCGATCGACGCCTCGCATTCACAGAATTATAGTCTAAAGAGACAACTTCACACGGAGCAGGGACGCCTGGACGCCGCGATTATCCAGCCGGAGGTAGAAACGAGCCGTGATTTCAAGGAAAACGAGATGGTTGAAGTAACGGGCGGAAACGTCAGGGCTGATGTGGCAACGATTCACTCTACTTAGAGCAGAGAGACTCGTCGCGACCCACGTTGTTCTCGCCGCGTTGTCCCGGTTCGATCGAGTTTAAGAGCACTTGGCGACTTTCGATTCTCCGAGTCGACCGACCGCAACCCACGAAACACGTACGCAACTGCAGCTAATCCTGCCAATTTCTACCGAGTGCTTCTTAATCGACTTTGCTATTTACTTTTCTCGTTTTATCGACCTCTTCGAGTTTAATCACTCTCGACGATAGGAAAGAGCGTTCGAAAATAATTGCGTCTTGAAGCTATTCTAAATCAGTTTACTATGTATGTGTCGTTGTTCTAGTTGATTGGTTTCTCTGCTTGTCCCACTTACGAGTACCTTTCACGATTTCTCATTGGGGTACAATAACTCTCTGACTCACACAGCACCGAAGCTGCAACAATTTTTCATCGAACACAACGTCACGGTGCTCCCTCATCCTCGTCTATCTAACCTTCTCTCGTTCCATCGTACGAATACATTCTGCCAGAAAGTTCTACCGACATAGACAAGATGAGACAAAAACAGCTTTAAACAGACCTTAAACAAAATCAAGTCCGACGAGTTCTGAAGAATTGCTCGTTGGTTCCAGCAGCGTCAAAGACGCGGAGTCAGGTACACGGACGAATTAACCCCATCGCGTTCCTCGGATTTTAAGCGAATCTTTAACATAAGATAAATTCGTCGTGCACTTAGGAAAACGTCTACCATAATAAAATCAAAATTACATAGACGAACAACAATTTTCCCACATTTTCCATCAACTTGGCATACTTCTTAACATTAGAGGAATACGCTCGAAAATGACGAAAAGAACACAGCTGAGTCAACAAACGGGCTATTTCGAAGACTAAAGCTCAAGATGCAGGAGATGGTAAATCGAACCTTTCGCCGGACAAACTTCGGTTCCTTCTGGCACTTCATCGTGTTACGCTCGTCCTGTTTGCTCTCCGAGCTGCAGGCCGAGGCTTTAACAAGCCGCAACTCGTAAGAAGCAAAGTGGATGACAAAAAAGGAGTCTAGCGAGTTCCAGGCAGATAATATTTCACGGCCAGTCTGACTCTGACGGACGAGAGGGAAGATATGGAATTTTCGTTGAGCAGCCAGTGATGCGTGCGAATGCTCTCCGTGCGGTTAGGTCTATGGCCTATCGCGTTTCCGCAGGAATGAACGAAACCGCCTTAACGCGACCGTAACGAAATGTCGCACGCGCGAACACGCCGCCAGATACGCCACGCCGGAGACATATTTACCCTAGCTACGGGGTAATACGTTAAGCGGCCTTCCACGCTAGTAAATGTAGCGACGTCGAGAGCGTCGCGACGATCCGTCCACGTTAAACGCTTCACCAGCGGATTGTATCGGTTCGAGTGTGAAGGATTCGTTATTGTGCTTGCGAGTCTGGCATCGAGAAGATAAGCGACGCGCCCCGCAACGGACGCACTCTTCGGATAGTTGCTCGAAAGACGCGCACGCTTTTTCTCTTCTCATCTTCCGTCGCAAGTGACGCGAAAGATTGGCGTCGATAGCATGAAACATCTTCGAGTCTCGTTGAACGATAGACGAACATACGGTAGGAAGCTTGGAGATGGACAAATGGAAACGTGGTCGTTTGTACGCGAGTTAATCTCGACTTAACGTCGTCGTTATACTGCTGAATTTTATGCAATTTCTTATTTTTCGTAACACAACCGAAGATAATGGAATTTACGTAGAGATTTGTTTCAGCCATTAAATATTACTGCAAGCACTTCGCTTGGAATGTTTTGCGTGTCACGCGCACTTTCTGCTTTTTTGTGTCTTTAAATATGCCATACGTACGTATCTAGTAAAAATCTGCCGTCTACTCATCATGTGGCTCGTTTCCTGTAGTATTAGGTTGTCCGAAATTTCGTTTTAGAAGGAAATAATAGAAGCGCTGTGTTTTTTGTTTTATATTAGTTTATTGAATTATGCGCGAACATAATAATAGAAATAGAACGAAATGGATCGCATCTAATTCAATAAAACAATATAAAACAGAAATTGTCGTTCACCTATTATGAATCCTCATGAAACGAAAGAAACTTTTCGGATAAGCTAATAGATAGAACAGTAGAATATAGAGGTATTTGTCTTATTTCAAACTACGTTTTAATTTTGTTGATGGAGTTCAACTGACATACTTCATTTATACGAAACAGGGAAGTGTTTAATACTTAATACTTATGAAGGGGAGTATATGTACGAGTATACAATGGTTGCAAAAAGTATTTGTACGTGGCCTTATTTTCCAGTGAAGCGCTTTTTAGCCGACCTTATATTTCATTTTCACAGTATCAATATTTTGTAGTCATACGAAAGCACTAGCGAATGACATAAAATTTAATCTAACTTAATTAATTGAAGCTAATTAATTAATATATAGATGCTGCAACAACTACAACGGTGTTGTAGCCATATACTAATATATACTAATATACTAATATACTAATATATAATACTCTTGTAGCCACTGTATCTTAACCATACAATTAAATCCTATTTTTCTACGTAACGTTATCATACGTGAAAATAAGATTTTTGTTATAACCAGAGACTTAGACGAACAGGCCGTTGGTTCACGATCTAATCGGATCGAAAGCTTGTATCCAGTTACTGTCGTCTATGCTGGCAGCTAGACCAAACATCGCAATCATCCCTCGCGCTTAATCAACGCTGTCGTGCTCGAGTAACAGGCACAGTGTTATATAGACGCAAGTGGCTAGTAATTCTAGACGCATCCTGGTGATAGAGAAACGGTGGTACAGGTTCTTCGAAAAAATAGGTCGAACAGATAAGCAACGTGTTTCCACGGAATTTCCATTGGCCGACTCGAACGCATCTTTGCCTTCGTCAAATTTCCATCGCACAGATTTTGCACAGATTCTACGAGTAGAAGTGATAGAACGCGGTAACAGGTCAGCCAGTTTGTCTGCGTTTCGAAAAAGGTCGAAAGCCAATCGCGAAGCGGCTCGATTACGGCGGTTCACTTTGTAGCGCGACGAAACATGCAAATCAGCCCTTGTTATGGAAATTCTCGCGTTGCACAAGGCTCGCCCCTCTTCTACTCCCACGAAATCATTATTCCAGCCTTGGACCAGACAGTTTTTCACGAGAATCGCGGCGATCGATCAAACTCGTGAAACCGTCTCGCTGCCAAGATGGAATAACGTTCGAAAGGCATATTAATTCGTAAGTGGGACGCTTTCCCCGCTGATGGCTCGTGGATCGTTCTCCTGGTACATCGTTACCATGTTTCCTCCGCTTTTTACTCGATGGGATCCACTCGACCATTTTTCACCGGATTCCGAATAGAGCTGATGCGGGACAGCTATGCTGACAGAACCAGCAACCAGGAGTAGGTCGGCTGAACGAGAAGAGGGGACCTGCCACGCTGGATCTTCCCCGAGGCAAACTACGGAAAGGGGGAACGCACATGTACGCTACGCTACAGAAAGAAAGCCTACACGCTTACTTATCTTTCTACGAAATTTATTCGAATTCCTGAATTATGGAATGTAATTCCTAATAGAGATATTAATTCCTCAAGTTGGATACGCGTGTATAGAAATCGAACTGCGATGATTTTATTCGCCATAGTCGTTATAGCTGCGTAGAATAGAGCATGAGGACTACACAGTGGAAGAACACGATAAATCATATTTTCCAGTTTTTCTAAGACTGCAGTTTTAATTATTTGCTATGAAGAAGATAATTACCATGTACTTCTTTCTGTGATCTTCACATTGTGAGATATTCACGTTGATTTTTATAAGAAAATGTACGATAATAATCTTTTATAATCGTCAAACATTGTAGGATTGTTTTGTCAATCGACAAACTCTTTGTCTGCAAATCTTTCATTTATGAATTACAAGTTTCATTAAGAAAATTCGCTTAGATCGATAGGAAAGTTCGCGATGTTAATACAAACAATGGTATTCAAATAGCAAATATACACAGTAGTATATGTAGTAAATGGTAGAGCAAATAATTGTTACGTCTTTTAACAATTTTCAATTGCATAAAAAGGTAGCAAAAGAGCCATTCGCGATTGTTAATTCATCGCTAATTTCCATGCTCCTTTTCAAATTCAAACACTGTTGCTACATATCGTCCAACATGTCTGGATACTTTAATTAACGGAAGTGTACACGGTGGAACGAACATTTCCGAATGAAGTTTTACGTTTCGTTCGTAATTCATCGGACAATGGAACTATTCGTTTTCGAATCTGGTTGTCGCGCGTCGTTTTGAAATTCTAATTACACGGAGAACGCGCATTGGCCCGTATCTAACTACCTCGTGGAATTAAGCGTATCTTGTCGTGCGCTTACATTTGAGTAATTAGCGAGATTGCGGCGCAACTGCGCTACACGTAAGTATTCTTGGTCTGCGTACCTTTGGACGATGCAATCACGGTGTATCGTTTGTTAAGGGGGAACTGCGGCTATGTTTGTGCACTGCTAGACACTACGTATATTTTCGTGCGTAAGCATTACAGCACATTTACCCGCTCTATACAGAACGTGATAATTGGTTCAAATTCTCGAGGAATTATTTCATCGATTAGAATTTTACCTTTTTTTTTTTTACAAAAATGTCTAAAGGCTAAAAACAATTCGTTGCCACGCTGCTTCTCGAATTTCTACGATCGAATGTTACTTTTGTTTCGTCGAGTAGAGAGACTTTTGATGTTTCAAGAAAATCTATTAAACTCGAGAAAATCACAACGATGGAACAGTACGATTTCTTCTCCGTAAGTTTCCCAATATGTTGATATGAAAATTTTCGAAATCGAAAATGAGCGAGAAAAGCGGTGTCAAGCTGGCAAACTATAGGATAGAAATTGTGATATCGCTGAAGCCAACTGGTGGCCCAGTGTTTCCAATGCATATGCAAAAGAACCGGCTGTTTCCTTTTTTTTCCCTCTTTCAATGCGCCGCCGTGCATATTCATGAGCCGCATCCGTAAAAATCCTGTGTAATATCAAGCTTGCATCCGGGCATCACGCGACGAAATTTTGCGAATTTAATGACCGATGTAAATCCCTGAGAACTCCAGAAAATCTATGGGACCGTTATATTAGAAAATATGAAGGTTCAGAACGTGGCGTGGGTCTGAAACTCGCAATTTCCCTGTTTTCTAATATATTAACCCTTGTAATGGATTCAAGATGTTTAACCCTTGAAAGCTATAGCGGCTGAAATTTCATCCGGTGCGATGTTTTATTAGAACGATACCATCGCTCTATCACCATTATTTTTAATCCCTGCAGACAATAATTTCTCTGTTCTTCATCTGATATTGAATAATTACGAAACATCAAACTCCGCTTGTTTATAACTTCGTTAATTCTTTTACATAAATAGGATACACCGCGAATTACCTTCACCCTTTTCACGATCTTTAAACTTTCATCTTCTTTTCATGGGATTTACGTATACCTCTTTAACCAAGTAGAATGCTTCCGTCTGCAATGTTGGAATGTGTGCCGCTTCTTTCATTTATATTTCTTGCGTATCATATTATTTCTTCAACTGTGATTTTCGCAATATTCCCGGCTCTATCCAACCAGCCGTGACGTATCTGATAAATAGAGAAATAGGACCAACATACTCTAAATGGAGAAGGTAATCGAGAGAGGGAGAGTGCAATTACAGCAAGATAACGCGTGTACGAGACTTCACGCGGCATGTTAGCACGCTCCTGGAACCTTGCTCGCAATCACACACACACACACACACACGCATAGACACACAGACACACCCTTAGTTAGAATACCCACATGGCAATTCGATTTAATACAGGAAACGCCTGCGCCAAGTCAAAAGTAAATATTAGCATCGCGTACAATTTAATAAAGTATATCCACCGCAAACGCGATTTGATTTGGAATATGAAATTCTGTTCAAATCTAGCGTTTGCATTGTTTCTAGGCCAATGAAACGATACCTCTGACGTAACTATAATTGTATGACCATAAACGCCTCTAAGAAGAGCGCATCGATTACTCTCGCCAACCCGAGCAAACATTTTGCATAATCGCAATTAACATAATTCTGCTGGCCGGAAGATCGCCTTTCAAGACGAATCGCGAACCACTCGGCTACTTAATCCTCCCGCAGATAAAAGCTCCAGTGTTTTATCCAGTATTCGCTGCGAAAATCGTCTCTCGTAACCGGTAGCCGACTGTTTCATTGTATTCGTTAATTCCATTGGTTGGACTTTTGAACGAATCTCTTCCTTTTTTATATATCTCTTTTTTTTTTATTTTTATATTTTTCTGCATAGTTTGTACGTTACATTTCATAGAAAAAGTGGAGTAAAATATGAAAGATAGCTAAATATACGTGTCGCGTTAAAACGTTAATAAGAAGCGTTAAAACCGTTTTGACGAACAATATTTTCCGTGGTGGATAAATCTCGAAAGGCATTCACGAGTGACTGTAATAGCTTCTTTTCTAGAAGCATATTTCCGCGATGTTTTTACAGTAGAAGCGAAATCAAGTGTACAAAGCGTATCGTTCGATCGAAATCCGGGATCTGTGTCTCTTGGAATTTTTCACCGAAGTCTTCGTATTACTTTCTTCGTTTAACTATTCACGGATACTGTACATATCTATGAGATTGTTAGATCGTGGACTTCTATACGATTACGAGAAATTGAAAAGTGGAAAAACATAGGAAATCAGCATAGCGCGGAAATGTATATAAAGTAATGCAAAGATTACCACCTGCTGTAACATTTAATAAATAAAACGAGTTTCTACTTAAATTCTATTCTATTCCATTGCTTGATTCGCCTCTGCAAAGATACCAGTTTTCGCGGATATCCGCGGTGTAAGGATTACCAAGAAGCAAACTTACATTAGCCAATTCGCATTAGCATCGCGCAACGGGAATTGAATAGATGCAGCAAACAGAGAATCCTTTAGGAAGCTGCGAAGCGTGTCCAGGTCCCCCAATTCCGGGGGTGCCGTGAAATGTCTCCGCAAGGAGGGTGAAAAGTTCAGTGGGTCAGAGAATGGGGAAACACGGTGGCCCCTCAACGAGCCGTGTAACGAAGCCAGAATCTACGAGCCCCCTCGGTTTGCAGAATGCGTGATAAACACGAGGATTTTGGCGCACGGAAGGCCGTGCGAGGCAACGTAACGGCAATTAACGATCGCGTAGACTCGGTTGGACGCGTTTCTTGCTGGCCGTCGATCGAATTAAGAGCAAAGCATAGCTCCAAGCCTCGCTCAGAGAGCGCCGGTTCCAGAGGGAGAGCCATGAAAATGCGATAAAAAATACGACGGTCCCTGGACGCCGTATATTTCCCGCGGCAGGACGTTTTTAGGCTGAGACTCGCAGTCGCAGCGCGAACGATGACGTCGAATATGCAGAAAAGATCGGTTACACAGTCGATTCTAGCGGTAATTCTGTGGACACGAAATTGAAAAAAGTGGTCTAAAGGTAGACAGACGGCTGCGCTGTATATACGCGACGAGAATTTAGGTCGCTGGGTGATTGTCTCGCGTCTGTAAAAAAAGAAACATTGCTTTCACAGAGAGATGAAAATTACCGATAACGTTATCAGCCTGGATAAACTTTAGGGACGTTTCGTAATTCATCGAATACGATGAAAGCTAAATATCGTGATCTGGTTCGTTACACGTTTAACGAATATATGTTGCCACGCCACAGTGGCAAGTAATAGATGATGGAAGAAACGTTAACGCGGTTATCAAAAATGATTTAAACAAGTGTTGAAACGTGCGACAGCCACGCCCAGAAATGGGTGCTTGTGCATGTAGAGCGCAACAATTCGCGAGATTTCCCAGCGAACATCAGAGTCCAGTTTCCGGGCGACGCGACGATCGTGCCGCAATTGGCGATCGATTTGGCTGCTCGATGGCTGCTGCTCGATTTGCCGCATCTCGAATAAAATATAATCTTTGGCTAGGGCGGAGGGATGCGAGTGGAAAACGCGTGTTAAAGCATCGTCTCGATGAGTTTCGCGCGAGCTGCTGGCTCGTTCGAGAGAACGAAGCCCCACCAAAGCCAGCCCGTGTCACCATCGACATCCGCAGTGCCGTAGCTGGCGTCCGGCCAAAATCCTGCACATGCAACCCCTCCGCGGCCTGGTCTGCTGCTTAGTAAATCGGGGTTACCCGGGATTCTAGCCGCGCGTCTTTATCGCGGGGATTTTCGACCGCTCGTCCATTGGGAAGCACGAAGCTCGATGATTATTAGACGGGGATTTCTCTTAAACCGGCAGTGATATCCAGGAAATTTTCCCAACGGCGGCTCGTAAAGACACGGAGAGTAGCGAGCAAGATATTTTTCCAGGCGAAATACCGACCTGTTTCGCGCCTTTACGGTTGTTTCGCGCAATCATCTGACAATTTATGGCTTAAAGATCTACGATTCCTCGGTAGGTTATTGCCGTAATTGAAATAAACGACGTCGAACGGAGATTCAGAAGCCGTTACATGGAATCAATGGTCGTGAAAAGAAGCGACAGATGAAAAGGGAATGATCGAGATTATACAATCGCTCGTGAAAGTGTTTCAAGACTCACTCAGTATATATATATATATATATATATATATATATATATATATATATATATATATATATATATATATACATAACGTAATAGTATTTGGAAAGTATCGTATGTATTGTACTATATGAAACGTTTCAAAGTTTCGTTAGTACTGTGATGAGACACGAATATCGTGGTTATATTAGTAAAATTGGAAACGTAACTGAGAATGTATAGGGCATTGCACATAGAATTAAGATTTAGCTGTACGTGTAAGCGTGCATACACATATCCGCTCATAACTATTAGAAAGAGAGATTAATTTCAGAAATGATTAGGAAATTATTGAAATCTTCAACGATTCTCGTCTCGTTTGAAATTTTATATAAAGCTGAGTAGGAATCGTAGAATTTTAAAGCGAATAAAGAATTCGTACATTGGACATTACAATAGAAATCTAATTTTCGCCGACAACATTAAACGCCCAGCTTATATCCATTAACGTTTTTCAGTCATTGTTTCAACTGTTTAACAGTGCAATAAAACGAGGAGTTTGTAATGAACAATTTAGAGAATAATTACTCGGTGTACGTGTGTGTAACAGACGTACTTACAATAAATTAAATCTCACATAAAATCACACGTGCCAAAGCTATCAAATAGCGATCGATACAGAGGCCAGAGCACGCGTGGATGTCTCGATCGCTGAAATTAGATTTTGAAAACGTTATCATTTTCATCTCAAACGAGATCGGTCTTACATAGCTTGCGAATCTATTTCGTGCACCCGCTAAAGTTTCTTCCACCGAGTTTTTGTGCCTAATTCCAAGGGATTCGATAGAATTAGGGATCCGATGGTTGCACCACAAGCTCTCCTTCTTCGGGCGAAAGGATTTCCCCCAAGATTTACGATGCAGTCCGATGAAAACTATTTATCTTGTAATGGCCGACCACGATAACGTCCCGAAGAGCGGCGTTTATGTCCAGATGTCGGCCGTCTCCTGTCAATTTTTATCTTTATCTTCGACACTTTTTTCTCATCCTTCTGCCGTGTCAATGGCGAAGAAAGATTACATTGTTTACCGTACGGAAAAATGGACACGCATCCACTAGTTGTCGATTTATCACTCGTCGTTTATCGATTTCAACTAGATTCCGTGTAACAGTAACTACTAGAGAACACGTGTGCAAATAGGAAACTACCGTCACACCCAGTTTCCGGTGAATTCCATGTCTTCCATTTTGCGCATCAAAGTTTCACGTCGTTTAACCGGCGCCTCTCCTTTCAAACGCTTTCCAATTTCATTTCATGGATAGAACCACGTGAATCAAGTTTGCGAATATTTAACAAACCAATGTGGTTGCCTGGCCCGAAAAACGCGTAAGATCGTGATACTCGTTTGAAGTAAACTCGACGCGATCCGAGTTTATAAATTCGATGAATTTTAACCACTTTCGAACTTTGGTTTTCTGGAAAATTCTTGCAAGGTCGACGTGCATTTTTTAGAATTTTTACGCAATTTCAGATTTTTCAGAGGAGAACTGAGCAAATGGAATCCACGTGGCGTGTAACTTAAAATTAAATTAAATTTAAAAAATTTAGCATCGATATATTCCATTGATATAACTATATTTTATACACGTGTTATTGCATTCTGTCGAATTTTTGTCATCTTTAGGTTTGTAAAAATACATAGATATTTACAAGATTCGCATCTTCGTTGTCAACTGTATAAAGAATACCAATTCGATGCGTTAATCTTTCTTATGCGTAACGTATTAGACCGTCCGAAAAGTTTCTTTCGTTTTATAAGAAAATAATGGATGCACAATATTCCGTTTTATATTATTTTATCGAATTACGTATGATCCATTTTGTCCTATCAAGATAAAGATTGCAACGTTCGACAGATTAGGTTTCGTGTTTGTACAAAGATGCGTCGTTATAAAAGACGTGTCTGGAAAAGAAAGATACTTTCCGGACAATCTAATATCTTCGAAAGGCTTAAATTATGGCATCTCGAAATGCGTCGTTACATAAGTTTCAGAGAACAGGTCGATCGAACGAAAAGGCAGATCGCGAAACTGGACAAGGAAAGTGCGCAAAAGGAAAACACGTTCGCCGACATTCCCGTTTCCTGGCTCCATAATTACTCCAGTAATTCGTGCCACGTGCACGCCGCTAGGTGAACGCAAAGCATTCGAGCAACGACAACGATTATACGAAAAAGAGGAAAAAGAGCACGGGGTAAATTGAATATTTCTTGCAGCTTTGGCGAAACTACCTCGACTACCAACATTTTCCTAACGTAATTAGCGTTCTGTGTTTTCTCGTTCACTCTTAATTTCTATTTACCAGCGAATTCAAAATCTATCGCAACCTGCTGACACAAATAATGCACTGGTTCGTGAAATTTGAATATTTAATGTAAAAACCATTTATGAATATATTACGCGTGTTATCCTACGAATAATTCAAATTTTACCAATACCATTATGATACTCGTGTCTCATTACAATATTAATAAAATCCCAAAACGCTTGTATAACGTAATAATAGTAATCGCATAATGTATCGATCACGTAATATACTATTTTCGCGAGTCACGATGGTAATAATAATCTCTTTTCGAAAAGTATATTTCTACGGTATATACGTAAGAAAGGGACGTGATATTTGTCGCTGAAATTCGAATACCACGAGCGAGAACACGCATCCTTTCTCACACTTCCTGTTGTTACTTCTTGTTGTCGCAGGACCAACAAGGCTGCAGGGCTTGGCACTGTTATCGCGTCTCACTAACGACTTTTTCTTGCGAATTTTCTTGCCTCGCTCGCCTACCTTCCCCACGCCATTTCCATATCTTCCGGTGGCATCTCTGGCATTCGTCTTGTCTTTTCTCGCCTATCCTCGCATGGACGATCACAATCTGTTCGATTGTCGCGATATCCATCCCCCGCGTCTATTAGATACATATTTCTGCGTGACCTAAGTCTCATAAAAATATGCGTTTGCATAAACTTGCGCAGTCCACCTTATCATTTATTAATCACTAAAGCTGAACTGACTGATGCTAGCTGTGCCAGTGTTACTACTGTAAAGTCATTCCTTCGATCACGAGTCATCGACGGAACTTTTGTTTTCTTGATGTAGTTTACAGTGGATGGAAAATTGGACGTTGACTTCGAAAGTCCGTTTCATCGAGTTCTCGAAATAGCTGTAATTTTCGACGAGAGCCAATTAGACCTCCCTAATCTAGATCATCGCACCCTTTGCCGTATTCTGTCTAAGCTTGTACAGTCCTCGAAACGGTCCCTTCTGATCCCAGTTATCGTGTTAGAACGGTGAATCCTTCTGCGAGGAAGTCATATGGAAATTCACGATAACCTCGGGAAATTAATCTCGTTAAACTTGCATAACGATCATCCTCCAAATTTATTTGACAATTGTGGCCGGATTCGATGACCACCCGTCGTCTTACGAACCTTTACAATGTTCCATCTTCGCTTCTTCAGAGCTATAAAACCATCCCAAAATTGTTCATTTTCATCGAGGATTCAAAAGAAGCCACGTTGGTCGATTGAACTTCGTCAATTGAAGGATAGAGAAACAAATACTTTTTAACGTTAGAATCTACGATTATACAATATGTCATGGAACCAAGCTAATCTTTTTTTAACGAGAATTTTATGCATTTATAGAAAATTGAAAATTGCACAGGATGCATATAATATGAGAAAATAAATAAAATATCCAAAGCACTGTCTATAACACTTCGTAGGTGAAACAATCTTCCACCGAGCTTCTACTTTCCAAATTACGCTCTTTGAAATGGGAATTTGCACAAAAATCCGCAACCTACTAACGATGCATGTAACAAATAAAATGAAAAATTTTGGGAAAAGTGGAGTCGATCAGTTCGACTAGAATTGATAATTACTGGATGGTTTTAAAGATAATTCGAAAGTTAACAACAAAAGGAAAGTAAGTTACTTTGCCTTGCATTCTTTCGAAACATATACGAGACTACCTGTGACTCGATTTACGCGCGTTTTAAAAACGCAACCGCAAAAGTCGTGAACACCAGATTTCGGTCCCGCGAACGTAATTAGAAATTTGTGCCGTGGCTAATTCATTCCGGGATAATTACTCGCTGCCGGACGTGACGTGTCGTAATTTCTGCCACACAACGACGTTACACTTTTCCTCTGACATCGATCACCCGAGCCGCCCACGTCGTCACCGTAGCCACCGTTTCCTGGATATCACGGCCGACGTTCCACGGTAACATTTTTTATTCCTTCACCAGCCACTTACGGCTTATCGGAAAATCTAACGTTTTAACGTCGTTGGCAAAGCAGTATGCAACAAATTGTAGTTAGAATATCTAGATCCAAACACGTATACTACTATTCACACTACTGTGTAGTTTGACAGCTTGCAAATTATTGCAAATATATGAAATACGCCTCAAACGAGGCTCTTTAACCGAATAAATAACGAGGCTACGCTCTATACTTGGCGAATGAGACGGATGAAAATGAAGCAGCTGAGAATCAAAATTTCTATATGAAATTCTACGCTGTCTCGCTCGATTGTGAATGTTCTGAATGTTTCTCTTTAACTCTTTTCGGTATCCAACTAAGACACGATCTACGTTTAATAAATAAGGCAGATAGAAATAAACATTTCAGCTAAGATTCAACATTTCTTGGATGTACGAGATTCATCACTGTCCCACTTGAAAATGATCTCTTTTACTAACGAATTTTTAATGTTTCCCTTTAACACTTTTTAGTATCCAACTAAGAGATGACGCTATATTTTACAGTCTTATCACAGTCCTAGTCCAATAAGCGAGACAAATAGAAAGTTGCAGCTAAAACTCCAAGTTTCCTAGAAATTAGAGGTTCGACACTCTCTCTCTCTCTCTCACTGAGAGAAATTTATTTTACTAACGAATTTTGGATGCTTCTCCTGAATTGTCTTTAGTATCCAACTAAGAGAACTACTTGTTCCAACGTTTCGTTACTCGACAGAGATTCGTAATAAAAAGCGCCACGGAGTTTTCGAACAACGCGATATATCGATAAAACGATGAAAAGCGTCGAAATTTTCCCTCTGCGCTTGAGTCATCGTGTCGAGGCACGCCATGATATAAAACACGATAACTTGGTGTTGTAAGTCGAAGAAGAGATCTTATCGTAAGTCAAATATTACACCGTGTGCTGGCTTGTCAGACTTCTCGACTATTCTTCATTTCTCTACAACGACCAGAAGCTTTCTCGGCTTCTTAACGACGACGCTATTCATCGTAAATTATCATCGGCGATTTTACCATACAGTCTCTTCGTTGCAACGATTTCGACGAGTTACACGAGGCAGTTTACGCTGAGCGTAAATCAGCCACGCGTTTCGGCCAAATAAAAGCTGCTAACGGTCGATTATTCGCCGGCTTCCAGCCATAAACTTTCGCCGCTAATTTACGTATCCTAACGGGCATTTATTGACCCTTCGCCTCTTTCCCTCTACCTGTTCAGGTACCGGTAGCTCGATTATACAGCGCGAATTATGATCGTATCTCGAGCATCAGACGGACTTGCGGCGAGTGGTTGGAAACGATAAAACCGGGCCGCCAAGTCTACCTCCACGCTATAAACTTTATCTCGCGCGTAATGCGAGAAAAACGTAAACGCGAATAAAATCGGGGATCTGCGAAGGGATGAGCGAAAGAGTCAGACGTAAGACATAAATTTGTCCTGATTTTATACATACAAGAAATTTGAAAACAAGTCGAATTTTATATATTAGGTTGTCCGAATAGATTATTATTTTTATTTTATTATTATTTTATCCAATCACGTATGATCCATTTTGTTCTATCAAGATAGAAATCACAACGTTCGACAGATTAGATTCCATGTTTGTATAAAGATGCGTCGTTGCAAAACACGTGTCTGTAAGAGAAAGACACTTTTCGGACAACCTAATGTATGATATATATGTTGGGACAAATACAAAAATAAATCGAATTTACGTTGCAACCTAATCTATCCTATAGAAAGCAGTTTAGGAGAAAGAGCCTGTTAATTAACCGCTTATCACATACCAACGACGATTCTTCCATATTTTTCTTGAACTTGAGAAACTTATTGGCAATAAAAAAAATATACCATTGGGTTTTAAATGATCCAAGGAACGCAGCGGGATTAATCGTTTGATATGCCCGTGATCGGCAAATACTCGATAATTTGTCTATTTTAGCCAGAGTGATCTTTACGCATTCTAACTACGATATCTTGTAATAAAATGTATATTTTAGAGGAGGTACCAGGTTCATTTTATTTATCGTTGCTTGCATCAAACAAAAATTTCGTTTCAAGTTCTTTTTCAGTCGATTTTAGCAAAAAGGTGTATTTCAAGAACTAACTTCTCCTTCCAGTTAATTTACAATCGGGAAACGATACTTCTACCTCGACGGTTCGGTCAGCCAACAATCGGAGAAAATCATCGTGATTCTTCTCGGTCGTGGAGCAGGAACGCGCTCCTTACTCGTTTCATTGAAATAGTCCGCCATGATCCAGCAGACCGGCAACTTAAAATCGAGCACGAAGGACGTTTTAGCGAGTTGTAACGTATAACGTCGATTTAAGGCCACTTTCATTGACTTGCCAGCGAACACCTTTTCGGCGACATATTGCAAAGAAAAGAGGTTCAGCAGGAAGTAGTAAAGTGATTGCGAGAGGAACGGGTAGAAGAACGCCGGAGGTGGACGCGCCTGGTTTATGATCACGGATATATTCCATTTTCGTCTTCTGGCCACTTTATCCGTCTCGTGGAAGGCCGGCTAAAGTACGTTTGATTGTAAGCTGCCCACTGTGGTTTAAGACTGATTTACAGTAAAATGGTGGTGGCGTGGTTCGCGCGCACGTGAGTGGACTTCGAGGATTCCGTTGCCGAGCGTTAAGCTGCTGTTAGTTCCACGACGGGCTTCCCTCGTTCCTCGTTCCAGCTTCTACAGTTTTGCTCTTGGTTTATCCATCTGCTTTCGGTATGGGAAGGCGGACACGGCGTCTTTCCAGCTTCTCTAAATATCAGCGAGCTTTATCTCTTCCACTCTCGTTGCTCGCTGCAGTCCGGCGATTCTTCTCTTTCGCCCATTCAGAGGCCGTTGCTTTGCTTACTTGTTCGCTTCGCTCCTTGTGCTCGTCTGCCTCAAAATTTCCCTCCTTCCATTCGCCGACCGTACGTACAATTTCTCCGCCAGCCGCCGACTTCCCCTTATTTACCGTTCCACCTTGATTCCTCCGTCTGTTGCTTTTCTCCTTTTGCCCACGCCTTTTAAACACTCCCTTTGTCCGTTGTTCCTTGCCGTCCGTGGCTCCTCCTTCGATTCCCCGATAAAAGAGTTCCCATCGGGTGTATGTAAGCGCCAGGAAACCAGCTTCTTTCTCCGCCGCTTTCACCCGTTCTTTTTTCTCCCCGCAGCTCCTCGCGCTCTGCTAGCTTGCTGCTTTCTCGTTTTTCTTCGCGTCCTCGATTCAACCGCACACCGCCACTAAATCGATCCGGCGGCAGCGAGAGAAATGACAAGCCGCGAGATGGAAAAACGCGAGAGCGGAGAAGTTAAAAGGAGAAAAGCACGTGCAAGAAGGAAAGCGGGATGGAAGTAGAAAGGGAGCATCGGTAGCGCGACTCCGACGAGAAAAAGAAAGGCCGTGGCAATTAGGCGGACGATTCAGCCCTCCTTAAGGGGATCATCCCGGCACAATGTAGTCGGAGAACCGGTCGATCGGTGCCTCGGCGTGAAATTAAATGACCGCCGCTATTTAGACCCGGATAGAACAAATTGCTTCTACGGACACCCACGGACACCCAGTCGACAGTCAATCGTATATCGGTGATTGGATTATTACATGGCGTTTAATTCGCACTTGCGTATCCTGTAAGCGACTTACACAGCATTGTCTAGGGTCTTTTACGATGTAACTCGTATTTTTACTTTTTATTTATTACGGTTTTCATGTTCCTACAAACATTTCATGTTATTAAAACTATATTTTTACACGATTTAGGAACGAAATATGCGCTGTTGGTATTTGTCTATTCTTGAGCATTTCGCAAAATGCTATGTTGGTTTTAAAAATTAAATACAAAACTTGTCACTCACTTTTCCCATATGATACGCCGTTTTTCGTTTCAACTAACGATAAGCTATATTCGAATATCTTGATTTAAAGGGACAAGCGACATGAAACTCAGAAATTCAACGAGTACAAACCTACCATATTTTTTCCACGTGATTTCCATTTTATAGATACGTATTTCACCCTGTTTTTCTCGTAGCTACGTAAATATCCGCGATGCAGTTTTGAACATTGAAGCAATAAGAGACTTTAGCAATCGCCTTTTATAACACAGCCTCGGAAACTAGTTTGTACGGTTTCGATTCTGAAAATAATCGTAGTAAAAGTCCAACGACAGTGGAAGTTAGATCGAATTCTTTTGACGGAAGTCGCAAGGGACGTGAGGCGATCACAGGGAAACAGTGAGCCGCATCAGGACTCGATTTAACGGAAATGCAAACTAATGGGATTCTTTCGGCAAGACGCGTGTGTCTTTATAGGAGCGTTTCGTATCCGAGTAACTGAATTGCCACGTATACGTTCTCATAGTAGTTGCAGAGCTTCGCTGCACAATAGTAAGCGCTAGACGCCTTATCTACTACCATGCGTTCCAGTTAAACTCTTCTCGTTCTAGTGTCGCGTAGATCGTCGTTTCCAGTTAATTCGCCGATATTAATGCCGCTGAACGCGCAACCTTACGTTTCATAAAAAAGTACAAAGACTATCGGAATACTTAAAAAGAGGGAAAAAGAATCGGAATACTTAGAACGAGACAAAGATTATTTGTTCGCGCGCAGACTGCTTAATTTCGTCTTTGTCGCCTAATCTTTATTACTGTTGACAATTTGGATCTTGATTGCCGAAATAATGGTACGAGAATACTAAATTTACGCTTAGAATTTATATTCAAATAGTTACATATTTGTTTGATAAACGATTTCAAAGATATTCATCGATACACACTTGCACGAGTCTCATCTTCTTCCATATCAGACTGTTAAGTGAACAGCTGCGTACATACATATTTCCACACACTCATATTCACATACATGTATCGTTACTACGCGGTCAATCTAGTCTAGCACATAAAATTATACATATCTCAATACAATTATCATGATATTTTTTGTATGCTCCGTTGCCAGAGAATTCGAGCAGTAAATACAACCGCAAGGTTTCACCTGTACTTAGAAGGTTTAACGCGAATGGGGTTAGGTCTATTAACTTGACGTCCGTTTCTGCTTCAATTTAATTGCATCAAAGAGACGAGACAATCCCTTATTCGAGATTCAATGGCATTCAAAGTGATTCTACGCGTGTTACGTCGCACGAGCAACGTGATCCTTCGCTACTTTTAGTCGACTGTACGAGTCGTTAGATACATACGCTACTAGTCGCAGACACTTTCGTCGATCCGTAGCTACAGTATGTGAATCTTTTCCAGGTAGACAAATTAATGGTAAATCGGTAGTAAGAAGCTACATTTACTACCATCTTGTGCAATCACCAAACTATAACTCGAAGATACTTACTTACTGAAAATCGTAGCGATAGTATATTTTAATATGTACTTACGTATACTACATATATGTAGGAATGTTATTAGTTTGTACGTAACAGTATGATTTATACAATATCGTTTGCACTCACACGAAATCGAATATAATACCCCGTTTCACGTATTCGTTACTCACTACTTCTACCACACAACAACACAACGATCTTCACACGACAACGATCAATTCAACTCTGACTCTCTCAACTCTCGTCACAATGTTTTCCATGCTTTCTTTTTTCCTTAACATATCTTGGAAACGCTCACAACACTCCTTGACAACATTAACGTATCTTGACAATGCTAATAAACAATTACCCCTCACGCCACGTCCTTCCCTGATGTCACACTATCCCACATATATTTACTATTCAAATATCACTGCTGGTATTAACATTTGGGATCTTTCTATCCGTTCGGAAGAATCTTCTTAATTTGTATAACAGGTTGCTCTTAATTTCATTTTAAGATATATCTTCTTAACTACCGATTGACGCAAGAATCAGAAAATCGAGAAAAACAGATGCATCGTATCTTTCCCTTGTAGTCTCCAGTCGCGTCAAGGAGACACGAACAAACTAGTCTCCGTTTCAAGCTTAATACAACTTTCAATCCGATTCTATTCTGCTTACCATAATAAGCGTTATCAAAAATACTGATTACTACAATATCAGTCGTATCACTGATACTTTTACCAAACTCCTCTACGATCTTCAGCTTCGTATTAAGACAGCCGCCAGCAATTGACGTATAAATCAGGAAATCACTCATTTACATCGCGTTTTCCTTTGTAAATTCCCGTGAATTGCACGAAAGAGATGCCCTCTCCCTTTCGAATTTAATACGACAGCTTTCAGACTGATTCTACTTGACGAATCAATTTCATGTTTCGTAAATCTATCCCTGTTAAACCCACCGGCCTCATCTGTCACCAAATGCCCTGTATATTGGTGTGGAGAATCAAGAATTCGTAAAAGCAGCTCGTAGGCGGAAGGTTGGAAGGTTTTGCCGATCGGAAGGCAGAGTAAGTGAGAGAAGACGAAACGATAGAGCCGGAAGCATGAGAAAAGAAAAGGGCATCCCGATCGTCTCAATTCAGTCGTGTCGGCGGCTATAAAGTTGTTCTTGAAGTATTCCCATATCACCGGCCGTTGGTATGCCAATATACCGGTGCCTGGGCTTTGTCGCCCCTTCTCATTCCTGGAGCCACGCAGTCCCTTCGCCAACGTATTCCCTCATCGACCCGCTCTCGTCGTAGACCGTCTCCCAGGAAGCCATCGCATACCCGGTTTCGCACGTGGTGGTATGTCTGCATACCATCGAGATAATGATTGGCAGCAGGACTGCCTGGAGTCCGACCAGGACGACGACAATCCTCGACAATTCGTGCCGGCCTAGCCAACCCTCTAGCCTCCAGACGATATTAAACCGAATTACTGAGGAGTCTTCGGATCCCCGTGATTCTCCGTGATCAGGCTGGTACTGCGAGAAGCGAAGCAAAAATGCGATCCGAAACGTGATCGAGTGTAGCATCGTTTTTAGATCAGGCGAGTAACACCGTAGGTTGTAACGCCAAGCGTCAAATATACTCGTATTCTGTAAATTTCGTCTCTTAATACTGATTCGAAAGGTTTGCGTCGGTCTTCTTATCGATTAGCTACATAGAAATGTACTTTGAACGTCGTAAGGACGTTCTTGAATATGGAGAAACTTCCCGACGACGAAAACGTACGATTAGCTTAGACACTATGGCAAGGGTACAACGGGCTGAAATTTCATTGTACGTAAACGTAATTGTTGGGATTTATCAGCTATAGAAAAACTGGAAGTACGTAGCCTTTGTGTCTGATAGCAGAAAGGCGAAGAATCTTAACGATGAAGAAGCGATTACTTTAATTTTGTGTTGGATACTTCTCGCGGTATTGCTGACAGTTATCTGTTCCGGTGTCTGTATTATACCAATTCGCTGGTCTTATCGAATACGATCTTTAGTTTTGTACAACTATGGTATTTTTCTTAGTACTTGTGTTCCAACACAACTTTCCCTCGCGCGTCTCTTTCTTCGCACGATTTTGCGATTCGCGTCGCGGTCTCGAGCGCAATGTCGTCACGTTAATGAGATAATTTCGCGTGGCCGGAGATATTAAACCATTTCGGTAATTGCGGACGTTAATAACGATAGACGTGTTGATGGAACACACGGGCAATCCGTGTTTCGGCATACTAAGCGACGCAGACGTGATGAACTCGTCCACCACTGTAAATACTCGGACCTAATCAACGCAAGATGGCCGGATGGGAATTACAGACGAATTTCGTGGTAAATATTTGTCACGACCGACAAAAGTCCCGAAGGGCGCTTGTTTCGAGATTTCAATCAGCCTGCATGCTACCATCCAAGAGTCTCTATTACCGAACTAATTATCACTAATTAGCATTGGTTTAATCGGTAAGACCCCCATGACCGTACAAACACAAGCTCGTTATCGACTCGTCTCCTTGTCCACGATCGAACTTTGCGCGTATAACGCTCGTCGAAACATCTTCGAAGCTGCATAATTTTATTCGCAAAATTTCAAGGAAAATATCTTGGTTGGTAGGTTGGCAATTATTCGACACCTTAAGGGAACGCAGCACTCTGACGCTCAGGATAAATACTAAATACCACGAAAACATTGCGCGAGTCGCAGTATGAAGCAGATTCGGAACGATTCTATGCCAGCCACGTGCAAGAAACTAACGCAAATGCTGTTAATGGCGAGTAGTCGAACATTGATACCGCGATTAACTCTCACGTTGGAAATATTATTCCTCGTTTTTCTATCTTCCCTTTAGAGAATTGTCATACGAAGAATTATTCTAAATTTAAGAGACGCAAGGAACTTAAGAAAACAGAAACCGTAGCCACGACATGGCATCTTTACGAACCAGATATCGCAGAGTGTTCTCGCGTACTCGGTTTCCTTAACAGGTGCAATTTCCAAATTCCAGCTTTCTGCGAATCGCGTTCAAAATCCGACGTACATCAGAAACTAGTAAATTTATAATCTCGGAACTTTACGTACGAGTTGATGTATCTTTTCAGAAGGAGTTTATCAAGGGCTTAAAAAAAAAGAACAGGTAAATTAGCAAAGTTTAAACTTTCCTCCTTCCGCTACTGCGCCTCGTCCTGGCAATTTACAAAGCGATTTTTTTCGAATGAAAGAGACCTAGTAAACGACAGAACACGACCGATAATTCGACAGACAGATTCGAAGTCAAATCGCTCGATTTCGAGGATCCTTTGACAGCGTGGCCCAATCAGTCGAGGAAAATTGAGCGCTGGGATGCGCTACCTGTGTAGTTTCAATTCACGAAACGCAATGGAAACCGGTATGTTTCGAACTTGCAGTCGTAGCTGTGAGCTGGGCTAACGAGCTGCCTCGCAGCGAGCGGCTTGCGTGATGCCTGTCGTGGATTTGCGTGCAGGTACGTGCGTAGGGAATTCTTCGAGCCAACGAAATTCCAAGACGCCGGCCAGTGAGGTCGTTTTACCTGCTTCGTTTAGTCGCTTGTACTTGCATATTTTACGCTATCGGAAATACCAGGTGTTTTTGCGGGATATCAATCTCGTTGTCAGCGTTGCCTCGGAAGAGCAGGATGAAGGCCAAAGACGATATCGATACCGTTGATCACGGTATCCACAGTCCTTTTCTCTGCACGGTTTCGATATCCAAATACTATTCGGTATCACGAGGAACAAATGGATTTATAGAGTTTCTAACAAATATTTGAAAGACCGTATGCACGCTCATTTTTCTTTTTTTCTTCTTTTTTATCGAACCAAGGAAATTGGATCTTGCGACTGCTATCATTCCGAAAAGCTGCGCTTCATATTCGATTCAACGACGGGTCCGATGGCATTAATATTCATGACGAGCGTATATTTTTTTAATCACTTTCGATATTCATTGCGCGCCTGCAGCTATCGCGTTTTTCAACGAAATTACCTTTTCTCCTTCCTTTCAATCGATAAATTTATTTTTGCTCTACCCTCGCCCCTTCTTCTTTTTTTTTTCTCCCCCTCAAACCAGTCCATTTTGCCGAGATTCGACACACATAGACAGATAGATAGATAGATAGATAGATAGATAGATAGATAGATAGATAGATAAAGAGAGAAAGTGGCAGGAGGAGCAGTAGATTTTTTTTCAAATGTTCGATCCACTGGAAGCGGCAAGGATCGACCAGGGGCCATAGTGCAATTACGCGGTCGGTCAATCGAAAAATTCGTCGCGTTAAACGCACCTGGGCGAAAGGATCTCTCTGGAGAGAGCGTATCGATTTCGCGTCCGCCTTTAGCCAGCCAAGAATTTAACGTCGTTTTATTCATTAAATCAGTACCACGCCGCTGGCGAAACAACTACCGGTTCTTTTTCCAAACCAATGGGCAACGAATCTAAAGAGATTCGCCTCGCTTATATCGTGCTGAATTTACGAGGCAAAACGATGTCCAACCTTGGGTATCGTGCCAATGAAATGTGCACAGGGGTCGCGAAAGTTGAGCGGCGACAAGTCAAGTCGAACGGACAGTGGCAGAGGATTTAGGCGAATCAGTATCCTGACGGTGCCGAACCCCGGTGTTAGGTTACTTGTTTACTCCCGAGTGCTGGAACGGCCGATGCATTATTCAACGACTGCTTGTATTTATCAAGCCGATAGCCAGCTCGAGACCCCGTGCACACACGAGGCGGTACACGCGCGAGCACGTCAGTACCAGGCGGTCGCGTAAACAGGTGAGAGATCGCCTTCAATGCTCTCTCTTTCTCTCTCTCTCTCTCTCTGTTCCTGTCTCTGTTTCTCTCCCTCTCGAGATTCTCGTAACCTCGTACAAGTGGATTGCCGATGTTTATGGATTCGGCCGCCTTCACGGTTTACCCTAGCCTTTCTAGTCTCTCGGCTTACGTGCCATAAGTTAGCAACGCTTCGCTGCTTTATCGCGAATAACCGGCACCGAGATTTTCTTTTCGTTAAGTGGTCAGGCTTGTTGAAGCGGCAATAGTCGACTTCCATCGAATCGTATCTCGTTGCTAGTCGTTGCATTGCGTTGCGTTGGGCGCGTGGAGAAGTGACCCGTGGAGGTTCTAGGGGTTGCTTCATGGAGTATGTCGCTGGCGATTTATTCAACAGCATATTGGATACAACATTGGATGGAGAGGTAGAATCTGCGTAGCGATTTATTTCAGCTTCTATATCGTAATTTGTTTCATATTCTATATTATAACAAATGGTTTGCCTCGGACATTTTGCAGAGTTTTATTTATTATGCTTATTCCGTAGGTTTTTGAATATCTTAAGTTTACGTATGTGCTCTTTGTGTTTTTTGTGTACTGCGACTTTGTGTTTTAATTAATAAATTTTTAATTAATTTAAATGTTTTAATAACAGAGGAACTGTGATTTAATTATGGATTTAATTACGCATTCTTTTGTCGTAGTTGCACATGCATTCAAAACATATTTTACAACATGCTGGATGCAACGATTGAAAAAGTAGAATTTGAAAACCGATTCGTTTCGCCTTCTATGCATTAGAAGTAGTTTATCTTAGTTTGCATATATTTAAGTATTACGAATATTCTTTACATTTTGCAATATTTTGATTTCTCAGAAAAATATGAATATCCGCAATTGATTTATCAAGGATTTACCAACTTTCTGTTCTAATTAAACATATTTCCTCCGTAACATAATTACAGATACACTTACAGCAATTCTGCCCTTCATGCTGATTGTGAGTAACATGTCCCATCCCAAAGCTCAAGTTGTATTGTTTCCTTCGTAAAAGTTCATCCTCGTTTTCGACGCCTCGCTAATACGACTGATCTCGCGATTCTTTGTTAGAAAATAAACAAAACCTCTGACCTTACCAGAAAATAATAGCATCGAGCAATTTTGAGGGATGAAAGGAATGGTGAAGTTTCTGATATGTGCGTGAAAAGCCCGATAAATCTTCGAGAACCGAGTGTCTGGAAGATGAAGGGTGCGTGTTCCTCTCGGTGTCTATCAAGTTCCTATTCTGCGCAGCATGGTAGATGGACGAAGAGGATGGAGACGTAGGAAACGAAGGAGAATTCGAATAGGCAGAGAGAAGAGATATACGAGTGGTACAAGCAGCGATAGAGGCGGACAATGAACGAGAAGCCAGACAATGAGCGAGTGAATCGGGACGGAGGGACTCAAATGGGTTGGTAAAGGGTAGTAGCAAAGGGCAAGTTCGATGGTAGCGATCGCTAGCTTCGATAAAGCTAGTCGAAATAGGAGGAGAACCAGAGAACCTGGTCCTCTTGGCCGAAGGTGGCATCTTACCTTCCTACGTACTCGCGCCGTTAATGACACGAAGATCGTAGGTCCTATTAACTACAAACCGCAACTAGACCAGGTCCTAAGTAGTGGCAATAAATTATATCGCTCATTAAGCGAGGCTTGTACGCGGGAATATTCCTTAATGGGTTTCCGGTGGCGCGCGGAATGCGTGTGTTCCGAGAACCTTTCGCGTTTAGTAATTGCAATTTCACTTGAGTGCAAGAATCGCGTCCTCTGTTGTACGTTGCCGTCTGTGTCCCTGCCGCTTGCAGGCTTCCCGCTTCTTCCACCAAAGCTTTTACGCGTGATTTTACGCCGGCGAAATTTCACCGAGACTTACGTTTCCATTTCACTTGCATGAGGGAAACAATAGCCGGAATTGAACTGGATAAAACTCTGCTCCAATTGTTATCATTGACCGGTCGGTTCTTCCGCCACCTGGCTTTTTCAAACATTCCACCCGGCTAAATTGGATGGATTTTCCATGAAAGCGATCGGCGATAGAGGAACTTGTCAACGCTGCTTATCATTAACGTTCGTAACGTGAAGAAAAATCGGTGAAACCTGATCGGTATTCGACGCCCTAATGGAATTAAATCATTGAAAACAAAGGAAAAAGGAGAACGGTGGAAGGCGGTGTTAGCCCAAATTACAAAGCCGTTCTTTCCTGACCCAGTGTCGTCGATTTATCTCGAGGGTGAGCTGCGACGCACTTCCCCTAACATCTCCCGCGACCTCGTCGATTGGAGCTCGCGCGCGCACAGAATCCTCGTCATCCACCCTGGATCGTACGGATGCGTGGACTCTGGTTTTCTCGGAAGGAGAACCGATCGGCGTCGGCTCCACAGAGTCCCGTAGAAATATTAGGCGCTGGGTTACAGGCTAGCTCTCCTCGCAGAGGCAAAGCTAGGACGCGGTAAAGGGGTTAGAAGAGCGTTCCAGAGGGGGAGACCAACATTTTTCTACCCCTCTCTGTCCACCGTGTACCCCTTCCGACTATCGTGGAAGCACGCCCACTGGAGAATGCTGGTGGGGAACTCGGTTCTTGATAGGGGACGCCGACGATGCTAGCGGTGGTGGTGGTGGTGGTGGAAGTGGTGGTGGTCGTCGTCGGTACTGGCAACTGAAGTCTGACCGAAACGACGCCAGTACTACTGTCGCCAGCATCACGAGCGCAGCCACGAGGCCGAGTCATGGACATACTGGGTATGTCCGCTAGAAAGCCAAGCATGCACTACTTAGCCTCTTCACTTGCTCTTGTTGATTCCTCGCGGCCGCTACGTACGCTACCAACGCCACGTATCGTTGCAACAGTTGCGAACGAGACGAAACGCGCGAGTTATACGAGTTCTTCATTCCTCCCGTTGCCGATATCGATCCATCGATCATAGTAACGCGAGCAAAACAGAGCTGGAGCCTGTCCCTTCGCGTTCCTTTTCTACCACGCTATAAGTTCCATGGTTTAGTTTTGCTCTTTTTTTCGCTTCACCAGTCATTACGTGTCATCGCGGCCGCAACCAAGGGGACTGGCTCCAGAGTGGCGCGCCACCAAGCACCACGTTTTACCTGCCTGTAGCAGCGAACGGACTCAGGTATTGTTCACATCAAACATAATCTCTGTCTTTCTGTCTCTCCTATCTTCTGGCACGTTTAAAAGAAAAAATCCACCTCGAGTCAACTGCGCGAAACTTCCAGATCGTTTCCATCTATGTAGAGATTTTTCTTTCTGAATTTTTGTTACTTCGGGATTGAATTGACAATTTTTCGGGAGAGCCGTGTATTTTCCGGATGTGCTTGCATCGCTTCAGTGTTCGCTATGTTCCGAGCTTCGTTCCAGCATCTCGTAATTTGTCTACGATTATCGTTCTCGTTTAATCTCTATGCATATTTGTTACTACCCACAGGTACGCTAAACGTGTGTACATATACGTGCGTTGCTCTACTTAAACGAGAAAACTTGACCCGACCTACGCAATGCAGCTTCGTGCGTGACGATCCTCCTTAAACGCCATGATCTACTTATATCATACTGTGTATATTTAAATTTTTAACGTATTCTCGGGCCGTAACGAATAGACTGCGAAATTCTGATTACACGAAACTTAGTTGTCCGCGGAATAAAAATTTATCTTTTATCTTTCGCTCACAAGATTTTCGATGTAATTTCGAGACCCGTCTCGCTCGCCAGATCCTTTCACTCTTCCTTCGTGAAACCAAATTTGAAACGATTCCAGTGCTCGTTTAAGACGAGGAAAAACAAAAGAACGGAGTGCGTTTCGATGGAAAACAACCGCCTGGTGCAACACCCCAGTTACGAAACTTTGCTCGTTACCGCTTTTAGAATCGTCTCGAAATGCATTCAAATTCTATCGACTATATTCGAGGCTTGCGCACGGCGAAAAAAGTTAACGAAACGGTTCAGGAGGGTTCGGGAGAGTTTGCCTGCTATAAATTCCAGCTACGCCAGGCGTTCTTTATCTCCACAGAATTAAAAAAGATCTGTACACCTTGATGTGTACTCTCGAGCGCGGTTTTTAGGAAAAAAAAGGAGCTTTTAAGGTCAGCTTTTCCAACGAAAACCAAAGAAACGAATTCGTAAGAGCCGATGTTCTAGCGTAGCAAATACACGGACAAGACTCATGACCCAAAAATTCTTTCTAGCAATTCTTTCCAGAACATTTTACAAGCTCCAGCAAGTTTCGATTACTCGGCGAATTGTGTGTCATGATATATTGGGTTGGTAACTAAGTGATTGCGGGTTTTGTCAATACCATCTAATGACAAAACCCGCAATCACTTAGTTGCCAACCCGATATATCCAAAGTCAATAAAATAATCTATGTTCTCGCGGTCAATTGTCCGTAAAAATTCGACATCGGAGCTGTGTTTTCATGCTCGGCGTTTCCTGTGCTTGAAAACTGTCTCGGGCCACTCCCATTTCCGTGCTCCCCTTGTATTTCGTAAATACGAGTGCTCTCCAACGTGTCTGCCTGCATACGACGTTCCGATTCTACTCCGGTGCGCTCTCTCGTGTTTTTCTTTCGCGGATCGAAACTTCCGTTTGAATGGTTCCAACCTCGATAAGGTAGCTCTCTCGTAGCTAGGCTATGGTGTGCGTGAAAATTCTTCGCGGAAAGATAAACGTCACAGATTATAGTATATTCTACATTACGTATTACAGGCTGGTAGTTTTGTACGATTCGATAATTCTGTCATAGTCCAAGTCATTTACGCGACGTTCTGTGCTCGTACAGAATAATTTGTTTTCTAAAAAATAACAATGGTAACTTAAAGGGTCGGTTCTAAAAACACTGTACAGTTTTTCAATCGCGAAAACGTGCCTACGTACACCAGAACTGCAGTTGCCCGTTAAAACGTTTCATCCAGCGTATCTTTATCTTTCAGAATACGTTGAAATATTTAAAGAGATCGTTTCTGTATGATTCATTCTAATTATACAGTTTCAAAGCCAGGGATAACGAAATTAAGAAATTCGCAAGAAGTGGAGTCAATTGGGCTTGTATGGGTCTCGAACAATGACCGAATATTTGAAGTAAAAAGGACCGAATTTTGGGATAACTAATGGCGTAGATTTAGTCAGAGAAAGGTAGAACGACGCCAGGAAATCCACCATTTATTTGGCTTCTCAGAGACACGAATAACGACTAAACATCTTCGATACGGAGAAAAACGAAGACACGAGAAAGTACTAAAAGTTCAGATTTCTGGAATGTTTAATGGCAGATTTGATCTAAGAAGGGCGATCAATTTGCCTCCTTCTGAGAGACTCGAACAATGAGCAAATATTTTCAATCGTAGCAAGGAAAACAAAGACACGAGAAAGTAATAAAACTTCTGGCACGTTTCGTCGTAGATTTTAAAGTAAGGAGGACAGAAGGATCGCAGGAAATCCGTCATCTGTCTACGTCGTTCAACCGCGCGTATTTCACTTGGCAAGCCCGAAACACGGCTGGTTTCGTCGGCATCCTGACCCGCGCAAAATCAATACATTACAACGAGTCGTAAATAACGCGTTGACAAGCCGGCCCAATATCTATCCGTTTGTTCCTGGCCGCGTTGAATCTGCTAACACGGCAGCCCGTTGACGCTCTAACTCCTTGTAAATTATTACGGGTTCGCGCTCGCTTTTCCAGCGGAATCGCGCTTTCGGGCGCGCTCGCGCGATAAATATGCCAACGCGGGAAACAAGGGGCAGAAGCAGGGGGGTATGTCGCGAGAGTGTGCAAAGAGGCAGAGAAAAAGAAAGGAAGAGAGAGAGAGCGAAGAAGAAAGAGAAAAGAGGATATTTAGAGTCGAAGCGAGAGGAAAATCATCGATCGTCCGTACAACGAAAAATTGAACATTGCAAGAAGCGTGTTGGAACGAGAGAGTTTGAGGGTGGCAAAATTTTCGCTTATTCGACGAAGCTGGTCACGTAACGAGTGCGAATATATGCAGAGCGGAACGCGCGAAATCGATTGTCTGCGTGAAAGAGTCTGCGAAAAACGTGACCGCCGTAAACAAAGTCCGTTTGCCGGAGGGAAATTAATTTTAGAGGCAACGTGGCGCGAGTTGGAGGGTCGGAACGCCCTTCGAAAATCAGCTTCTCATTAGCCACAGTGCAGTAGTTTAGGTTTAGGTAACGATTTTCACCAGGCACGTGTGGTTCGCTGGTAGCGAGCAAACGCGAGGGATAGCGTGCGGGTTAATTAGGGGAAAGTTTTTTCGTCACGCTGTCGACTGTGCTTCGAAAAAATGGCGACCTGTTTTCGGTAGCTGGGTGTTGGTGTAGAATGTGAACGCGACGGCTGCGAATGTGTACGTGCTCGTGGAAAATATGGACGAGTAAAAATGTACAGGATACGTATACAGTAGAATTTTAATTATTACACCACCAATTAAGGGAACAATCGATTAATGGACAATTTTTGCAACGGTATATGAGAAACAAGGGTAAAAATTGAAAAAGATTGTTACATTTTCATCTGAAAATTTTCCAATTTAATATCTATTTTTTTATAGAATAATTCGAAGATGATTAAACGAACGATCCTGTACGATGACGCGATTATTCGAACGGCGTTATGTTGTCTTCAGTTCGGTTATATATAAACTAACTTTTACTTGTAATGTGGAAAAATATACATTACAGATAACCAGAATAAAACGCTAAAATTATACTATTTAGAAAATGAAAGAAACTGTTGATGTTCTAGTCGTTTAGTGATCTATTCGTAAAAATCTAAAATTGCCTAAACATTCGCAATCTAACGATCACGTAGACTTGGTCAGAACCGATAAGCAAAACGTTTAAAATATGTTGTTAAAGGCTGCGGTAATTGAAAAAATGGAATTTGAAAATTCAAAAGTTTGCGCGAATAGAAACAAATCAATATCGGACACGTTTAATTGCCGGTGAACGCCAATTCTCGTTCCAACTATAACCACGTTTGGAGATCGAAATTCAAATTCGGTTCCCGGGACAGATTGCCCGATGGCCGCTACTCGTAGTTAGCACTGAGTTGGATACTCTTACCCGTTTCTATCCCATTCGCCGAACAATGTTATCCATTGTGGATTTAATTGGGATAGCACTGAAGACGAACAAATATAGCTACATTCTAGTTGTTACTACTTTAAACCGCTCTACACTCGCCGGTGTATTTCACCGGAATAACCACGGACACATTTGCTTTCGAGATCGCTCCATCCTACGAACAATAGCGTTTCTTTTTACGACTGTAATGAAACTTCCCTCGAACACAATGACCAGCCAATTTACACGCACTTTTCCCTTATTAGCTCGCTAATCCATCGCCGGGCAATTCGACCATTCACGTTAACGATATGAGAATAATTAACCTCGTCCATCATTTTGACGAGAAAAGAAAAAGAAATAAAAAGATGTTAGAAGGACGATCGTTATCGTTTACCGTGTCTCTGCGTTAATAAACGAAAATATTCACGCGTACGCTGTAATAAAGAGTACTGAAACGCGTTCGATATTTTATTGTCGAATCTATCGAGAATTTGCAGCTGGGATTTTGCAGCCGGCGTATCGGTAAACGACAGATGCAAAAATGTTCGTCCGACCGATCCGATCGTTTCGAGCGTCAATAATTTAATTGATTTAACGAATACCAATGCAATGGGACACGAAATATACAATTCAGTTTATTCGTTTCCCGATTCAATTACGAACAGCCCCGCGAATTACTCTTTCAAATTCCTTGGTGTCTCGCGGCTGTTCTAGCCCATCGTTCTTACGATTCTTTAAAATTTCACCATCAACGGTGTTCAGTCTCGTTTCGAAGCTGCTGGTTAAGATTTTCGCTTGTCTAAACGTCTTGCTATCGTTTCACGCGGGCAAATAAAGAAAGATACAACCGTGAACAACAAGCGTTTTGTAAACTGTAACCATAAACGACGAAAAAGCTTCGAATTTGAATTTTATAAGTCTAACAAACATGTAGTGTTTTGCAAAAGATTATAGGCACATATCATTAGGAATAAAAGAAAACAGTTACTTACTCGTGCAGTGATATTCTGTTAGATGCTTGAGGTATCTCACGAAACGTTCCACCTAAAATTAGAGACAATTATCATTTTCTATTATTTCCAGTTTTTTTTTTATGAGATAGAAACAGTTGTTAAACGATAGATTTTTTTATTCGGCTTTCTTTAACGCCAAATATAGCGAGTCTTTAATTCTAAACTGTAGATAAACGATTATAATTAACGCCGTATATTGAAAATAAAATTGGAAGATATATTTGCACTTGGATCTTGATAAAAAGCAATATTAATTTTGCCTAAAGTACCTACACGGTTCTAGTAATTGCAAGAGAAGGGAAACTGTGGCCGCGTCGCTCTAACGAATTTGCTGGTTCTAACGTTAAAAGTAGAGCAAACTGTATATATAATTCTGTTCTAACAGAAATATCATCGATATTATTTTGTTACTATCTCGTTTTAGCCAAATATACAGGGTGGTTGGTAACTGGTGGTACAAGCGGAAAGGGGGTGATTCTACGCGAAAAAAGAAGTCGAAAATATAGAATAAAAATTTTTCGTTTGAGGCTTTGTTTTCGAGAAAATCGACTTTGAATTTTCGCTCGGTACGCGTGCACTTTATCGCGTCTCGTTATAACGGATCTCACTGTAGATCGTTATCTCGACGGAAATATTAAAAAAAAAATTTTTATTCTATATTTTCGACTTCTTTTTTCGCGTAGAATCACCCCCTCTCCGCTTATACCACCAATTACCAACCACCCTGTATATGAAATTAAATATTATTCTATCGTTTAATTATACATTTTATAATCACATTTCACATGAAATATTATTTTATTTCATCGTATAATACTATGGTTACGTCTACCGTTGTAAACACTCTGATTGTCTAGTTCTCGATCGCCAAACATTTTCCAACCGGAGAATTCCATCGTTCGACGCAAGGGACACGACGTCTATGTTCTCGAAAAAATAATCCAGACGCAATAGGTGGATTGCTAATTAGCAGGTTTCAAGGGAACGTTGTCACGACACAGGCGGTCGTTGAATTTCGAGATAATTAATAACCGGCCGGCGTGACGCGCAAAAAGACGTCCGTTATCGACGACCGGTGGGTGCTTCGCCGACTCTGAATCGCAATTAATTTGATTTCACCGACAATAAGAGCTAATTACACGGGAAGAAGTCCACGTTCACCGTAACAGACCGCGATGGATCGTTGTAACCGCACAATTTCAAGACACGAAACTACAGATCCACGCTAACAACAAATCACAGAACCGAAAACACTTGCCTAATTCCAAGGTATTGTACTTCTCGCGCGTATCAAGTAGTCGTAACGATCGAGTTATTTAATTGGCGATTTGCACGAGAATCGGAAGAAACAAACCTTAATTCGCAAAACGGGACGAGGAAATTTCGCAAAGCGGATTTGGCATTTCGAATATCCCTACGGTTCGTCGGGTTTGCCCGATTCGCAGAGGAATTCCGTTCGGTCACGTGCGTGCTAGAACGTGCAATTAGAATCGGTTAATCGTTAGATCGAAGCGACCCGATAGCGTTCACGCGAGAGAACTCGGAACTATACAATTAATCCTCGAACGTGAGGATTATCCTTATCCCAGCGTAGCAATAATTCCTGCTGTATTTTGCTTGAAGCTAGTCGAGCTTATCGCGCTTCGAGCGTTCAACTAGTCGAGAATAATTTAAAAACATTATCAGCTCGGCAACTGTTAGCTTCTTGCCTGAAATTTCGTTCGGTGGGTAAGGCGGAGAAACAAGAAATGTCGCGGAACAACTTTATCGAGAAAATTCAGTTTCAGCGTTTCAGTCAACTAGAAACGCCACAACCTTCGTTCGATCAATTTAAACTGTGTTGTTCATGAAATGAAATTTATAACTTTACTTAGACACCATAAAAAGGATATTAGATTGGTCATTGTTTTACGGTAATCGTAGCGATTCTTGTCCAACTCGGTGTTTTATTCAAATTTGTTTCTAACCGGTATACCAAATCTTTCGCGCTATCTTGCACAGATATTTTAAACATTGCGATCATCGCGTTTTGATACTTCCACGATCACGATTCTCGCGATCAAAATATTCTGTAAAACTGAAAATCGTGAGAAATGGATATTCCTCGTGTGTTTTTTCTCTCTCTTTATCCTTCATTTATTCTTCGAACAAAAACACTCCCTCGTGGTCTCTGAATCTCTCCACGGATAATTTTGTCGACTTCGAACGCGATTCCTGGTTGGCTCGTGACTGAGAAAAGCCCAGAAGGGAGCTGGTTAATTCGTATTCAAGGATCGACGACCGATCGGTTGGCATGCGATCCCAACGTCACGTGTCACATCTCGCTGAATTGCTGAGGTTTCCCTTTGACCGACCTCGACGGTTATGCGTCACAAAAAATAGAGTCTTTACGTGCACAAGCTGGCCTACTTCTCCCTCGAAACGGTCGCTGCTTCGAGCATTCTCCGTTGCTCGCAAAAGAGACCCTCCACGTCAGCGGTTCCCAAGTCGCGGTTCGGGCCACTGGCAAAAAAAAACAGGCGAATTACTTTCCCACGTCGGGAGTCGAGCTGAGCGTGTCGCGCAGAAAGAAAAAAGTTTCCTTCTCGGAATTCAGGTGCTCGCCTTGGAATCTGAGGAGACGATTAGATGGAAGGATACTGCGAGTTTCCCACTTCTCTTGTTGATTTAACGAAATATTTTTTTCTGCGATAACGATGAATAATGGGAGTCGCGATAGGCTGACTTGGAGCAAAGTTTCCTTTATATAGGCCGCATCGACGAGCATAATTCAGAAGAATCGAGAATAAGAGAAGAATCGTAGTGCGAAGTTTCGTCGTAGATGCTTCCTTACCAAGTTATTAGCAGAAGGTTGTGCATTTTTCGGAAACTTAAGAATGCGAAAGAAGGTAATGCATAGAAAGCATGAAACATGCAGCAAGCAAGATTGCAAGGAGTGTGTAGAAAGATCGTTTACAAAAATGCTTCTACAAATGAACTCGTACGTTATGCAAATATCAGTATGCTTTTTTAGATATTTATGGAAAATTGTAAGATGCAAAAATACGTATAGAAGTATCTTTTATGATATTTACTATAGGAAGTCTATCTATAGACTTCTGTCTAAGTCCCATTTGTTTATGTCCATAAAAATGAAAATTGTATATCAATTCATAAACGTTCTAATTATAAGAAAATACTGAACGTAGACTGAAATACGAGTGCTATAATGGTTTTTGCACTACACAATATCAAAAATGAATCGTATTTGCTTACACGGTGTTTGTTGAAACGATCCAATGCGATTGATAGTAGCTATCGTTATTAGCGATCGTTGAAACGCTTAAACTCTCATTTGAGAATGCAAAATTCGTTATTAGATTCGTATATCAAGCTGCGTTCAATAATTTGACTATAACTAGACTGCGGATATTTATGCAAATTCATACTTCCTCGATGAGGATAATTAAAAAAGTGGAACGTAGGTAGAAAATTGTTTTACCTACTAAGGTGTTAGGTGTAACGAGTACTATGCTTTGAATATTTTATATATTTTTGCATATTACGTGCATTCTGTGCAGTTTTAGACTTTCAAATTTCCCAAAAAATGCATAAACATGCGCGCTATACTTATCATTTCGTAATAAAGTGTTTACAGCGTAACTATATCCGATATTTTGTCCTTACTTCTCGTAGCTTATGTTTTCGCAGTTTGTACGTTAAAAATTGTAGTTTCACAAATTGCAATGTAAGTAATTAATCAATCGATGATATCGCAAACTGACAAATTTTATCTTATACTTCTTCTCTTTTACAATTTGTTTCTTGCCAAATGTTAGTTTATTATTTAACGTTATTCTTCGGAATTTATCAACATTAATAACTTGTAAAGATTTGTTTAAAGTGCAACTACGTAAGAAGGCTCAGCAAAGATTAAAGTTCCCGAAAAAGCGAGCTGGTAACCACTGGCCTGCCGTGTGACCCGTATTTTTTTAACGACGCTTGTGAACAAGCCCTTGCTATCGCGATAAGCGGCAGCTGCTTGAATACAGCTTGATCCCGGGTAGAAAAGCTCAGTGAAAATGAATCAATCCCCTTCCGCCACCACGCGACACGTATATCGCGAGAAGCTGAAAGTGACTTCGGCCAATCTCCCATAAATACACGGCGTTACGTCTTTTTCTCTGGTCCAACGTTTCTTTCCTATACTCGCTATTTATATCTCGAAGCAAGGCTAGGCCAAATCAATCTGAAAGATTCAACATGGACTTAATAGACTGGTAATAGGTGGTAACGAACGAAATTTTTCATCGAAGATTCCCCGTTTGAAGTTCGAGTTTGCTTCAAGTTAACTTGGTAGCAAGCTGCTTAACTTTATTAATTAATTGCTGGTAAAACATTCAACTGTCGGTTCGTGTTCGTGTATCTTACTGAATAAAAGAGCACAAGTTGTATCGTAATTACAGTTTGAACGGTTCATCGGTTGCTCGTTAATCGCAAGTGCAATAAATAAATTGAAGTAACAGCTGCAACGTCGACCTAAGACAAACGTCGCTATCAAGTCGAACGCTGTTGAAGCTTTTCCAACTGCAGTCAGGGCAACGAGAACAAGATGTATCTTTGGCGAGGGCAACCTCTAAAGTTATATCTCTCGTAATATTTGTAATTTAAATGTAGAACGTGGGTAAATTTGCAAAGGTTTCTTCTGAAAATCGCTTGGAAAATTTCGTTTCGCTCCGATGACACGGCAAACGTTTCGCGAATTCTTCTTTAATATTCGCTATCACGCTATTGAGATATAGCTATCTCGTTTTCCAAACTTACGCCCGTTTTTCATCAGAAAGGCCTTTATTTTAGGTAACGATGTTTGTTCAAACCGTACAAAACCACGAGGAAAATTATTCAAATATAGATAAAGCGACGTAACGTACGCGTCGATAAAACTAAAAGTATTACAAACTTTTTCCTAAACTAAAATACAAACCTACAAACTACGATTTTTCCTTTAAATTACAAATCCGGGCGACGCTCTCTTGTATCTTTATCGACCCAAAGGAAAGAATACTTTGCTCGACAAATTATGTGATATTTTGCAGTTTCTTTTTTCTTTTCTTCAAAGTTCTCTTTCAAAGTAAATAATACCTTCTTCTTTAATAGCACTACCCTTATTGTAATTCTTTAATCTAAACTGACCTAGTGAATCGAACCGAACATTTCGAAATCGTTTAATCAGAGTCTGATTGAGGAGTCAAGGACGAACGATCGAGGAATACCTTCGGCTGGTGACCGTCGAGTGTAGGTTTCTTTGCACAGCACATCCTTCACGTTGGTCAGCGAGATGCTTGACCTACTCGTGACACACTCGAGTTTTATTGCTGACAAGGTCGTGTCAACTGTCGACGTCTCTTTCGCGATAGGTAGCTTGCTTTAAGCATTCCACGGTTCTCGTGTTTTGACTTTCCTTTGGCTACTCGCCGTGGCCTTAGCGCGTATCGCGTGCAGCTCTTTCTTGCAGCCTTATCTCGCAGGTCCTATGAAAATGACGCGAAAGCCACACGAAAATGGTAACTAACGGTTCCCAGAGCGATATTTAAAACGCCGGATGCATAAGAGGCAAAAGTTCCTTTTTCTTATGTATCTGGGTTATTGCTCAACCTAGTTTCCTTAGCATTTGACGAAAGTAATCTTTCTCGCAAAGAGAGAAGAGAGGGTTCTATTTCGAGGAAGCACGGAACTCGATCGACGATTGTTACGTCTTTAGGCAACGTTCGGTTGAGTGAGAGTACTTAGAGAGTTGTGTAATAAATCCTGTCGCTACGACCGAGTAAATTCTTTTCCAATAATTCGTACGGAGCACAGGCATCCTATCTGTTCGTTATACCAGGTTTTTTCTTGTAATTTCGTAATATACAGGATCGTGAGAATATTCGAAAAGAGAAGAAATATCACGAATATACATATTGTATGTATTATACGAAACGTTTTGAATTTTCATTGCAACTGTAACGAGAACCTCGCAATTTTCATCGTGTTCGATTAACGCAGAGTCGTTCGAATCGTTTCCTCATTTTTCCTATCTTCTGTTTGCTGAACCTAAAGTACGCTATATCTTCTCGTCCCTTCGTTATCGTATCAAAGACGAATGGTGTTTCATAATATACGAGAAATTTGATTATTCTGGTCGGAATTGAATTTTACGATATTAAAGCATCAGTGACGTAACCGCAGCTTAATAATTAAATTGCCAGGATAACATTTCTAGAAACGCGTACTTCTCCATGCAACGGCAACTCTCCGCGCAATAGCGTCAGAAGAATCGGAAACACAGCGTTGGTTGGCCGATATTTACAGAACTCTCGAGACGGATCGTCCAATCGATGAAAGTGGCGTTGATTGGGATACGCTGCTGTTAATTAGCTCAAAACGGCCCTCTGTGTTGAACAAGATCGGCTGAAAAGCGGAGGCCACGCCGGCTGCGACTTGGCAATTTCGCGAAAGTACAACCAACTCGAAACAAGTTAGTCGACGACGACGACGACGACGAGGACACGGCCTCGCAACAGAGGAGCGACGCGAAGAGGGAATCAGAAACGGAGGAAGAGAAATTACCCCTCTATTGTGGCAGGCAAAGCAAGGCTACACAACCGGTCCTGTCTCCAGACGAAGATCATCTCGTATTTCCGTCTGAACGAAGTTATCGCCTCGCTGTCGGTCAGACAGACAGCCGAAGAGAAAGAGACAGAATGAGGGAGGAGAGCAGCAATCAATAGGACTAATTCTACGACGTGTTCTGAATACGACCAGGACCAACTTCGCTACACTTCTATTTTCTACTCCGTTTCTACGGCTAATTACGAGGCGCCCACGGGATTTTCGCCACATCGGGACCTGGTAGACTTGTAATTGGACCAAGATGCGTGGCGCAGTAAACTTTCCAGATGCTCATCGCCACGATAGAGTTGCCACGATCGAAATACGACGACTCGGGCGTCTTGTTCTTAATGAGAATGGAAATGGCACGTGGAAGGGAATTTTACGTGAAAGTTCGCCACACCGAGAAACAGCTACTGCTCTTCCACGTATATTCGCAGCGTCACGCGTTTCATCGACGCGCCCCGCTGCATTTACATCCTCGTGCAACCGCTTTGACAACCAGCGAAAGCCATAGTAAATTCAAGGATGGAAGGAGAAGGCTGTGTTCCGGGACAGAGTAGCTTTGAGCGAGGATTGATTTCTAGCTTCTCAACGGGACATTTCTACCTAACGAATGCTTTTAGTGGAGAAAGGAAATGTTATAGTGAAAATATGGGGTTGATGGGGGCGAAGTAACGAGGGACGACAGTAACGAGCGATATGCTTCAAATGTGTTATAACCATTTTGACGCAAGTATCGGTTATGCGATGAACAATTACAGTCGAGGGTTCGTGGCAAAAACTACCCTCGTCCATCTTTCTTTCTTTCTTTCTTTCTCCGGAAGAACGAAATAGTTTAGGATCGTTAATTTTCGAACAAATTCCAATCGTTTTTAACAAAATATTCGTCACATTGCACAATTGTTGCGAATCTTATTTATCGTGTCATAGAGTTTAATTCTGTCGCAGGAGAACTGTATCTGATTGTACAATTAATTCAATTCGGCCATATTTTCTTCAACTTACTTAGCTCTGTGTGATACGATGATCGTATAAGAAAATCGTAACATTTTTCATCGATAATTTTAGTATCATTCTTTGGAAGTCAAAATTCGTGTGTGGTTTCGATAATACGAATTTACGATATGAACAGTTTAGTCGTGGACGCAGCAGTTTTTGACAAATCATGTTTCAAAATCAAATTATTATACTGGATTCGTTCCACCTTACGATTGAATTCTTACTCGAATCGTTGGATTTATTCCAACTGCATATCAGGTTTCCGTGCAACCGGAACTTGCGACGTTCCATGTAACCAGTGACATAGCTGTGAACGAAAATTATGTCTTCGTCGGTTGGGAAAACTCGCGCGATCGCGCAGAGCCTTGACCATAAATAACGACGCTCTCTGTGGGAATACTTCAATCCGTGAGCTCGCAAAATCTCGAATCGCAACGAACGAGAACGATCGTTTTGCGTCGGAGCATCTATACGGCGAAGGACGAGGAAGAAGATGAAGAAGAAAAAGAAGAAGCAGAGGTTACCATGCGATGCTCGTGTTGCACGATTCGTGCTTCCTTGATATTTGTAGGAAATTCGTCTCTGAATCGACAATAAAAGCAACTCGGCAGAAACTTTGCTCGGTTTCTTTGAAATTTCTCACGTCGTTCGCGCTTCCTCCTCGTCGCCCTCGTGAATCGATCATTTTTGCGGATTCCGACTGATCATATTCCGCTTTCCCATTTGTTAAAAACGTTTCGTTGCTCGTAGATATGCTTGGCCAATTTGCATAAACAATGTACGAACCAGATATATTTCTGATAGTTCAGGTTTCGATCGTGTTATTAGTACACTTTGTGCATCTTGTTTCCACGTTTCGTAAAGATTTTAGCCTCTTTTCTTCGGGAATCATAGTGACTCGTCAAACGTACACCAACGATTACCACAGAAAATTTCTCTCGATATAAATACGTCGTTCATCGTGAAAATTGAAAATCTAAAATATACGAATCTATGTTTAACTATGGAATTCGTGATTCCTAATCGAATCTGCGGATACGTTTATCAGCGGAAACAAGCTCGAATGGTTGTATTACTCAAAGCCAAGTGTTTGCAAAGCTGTGTTTCCGGATTATTAATGGCGATTAAGAGTAACGATAACCACAGAGCAAATTTTTGTTTAAATCTCGATGGAATCTGATATTGGAAGATTCTTAACTGGTGCGACGTCAATGGTACGGTTCTGCTTTAACAGAAGGAAATGATCGGTGATACGATAATCAGTCAAGGATTATCATTATCCTATTGTCTTAAATGACTGGATCGTAATCAGTAATCGATAACTGGCCGAAGCGAATAATTTGACATTCACGTGACACGTTTGCACCGTTACGTCCTTGCAGCAAGCGTATGGCAGCCATAAGCTCGAGTCAAGTAGTCTTGATTAAGCCACTTTGACATAATTAACCGCATCTCTAGAATTTGCTCTCGAGCCGATCGATGTCGACCGCGTCCGATCCTACTGTCGGTTCTCTACGGATGGAGAACAGATGGTTCGTTAATGTTCGCTTAATGGAATTCACGTTTCTGTTTGCACGTTACGTGATCAGTATATTCGCCTTGATCATTGACGTCCTCGCAAACATATAAATACAATGGATATTTCCACGAGGTGCCATCTATCTCTATGTCAGACTTGCTTGAAAATCATTTCTTAAATTTAAAAAGAAACTTGCATAGCCCAGGAATTCAGAATTATCAGAAACAAGTCGATTTCATTTCGTCCGGTTTGGATGTTTGCGAATGCAAATATTACGATACGACTCATTTATGATACAAAGAAAACGACACGGTTATACTTTCTTTAACATTAAAACATATCTCAAATTTGTGTCAAATATTTTTTCGAGCCATTGCATATCCTGAGTTTCAAGCTAAATATGTCGAAATATAAAAATTATAAGATCGTAGAATTAATTATATTGTTGTATCGTGGACGAAAGGGCTAAGAGATATCGGCCGAACTATAAACAATGTCGCGAGAAAGCCAAAGTGCCGACAGGCCGAACAACGTATCGTCGGTCCTTCGATCGAATAGTTTCGCGGAAAAGGCCTGCGAGATCCTGGCCACCAGCGGTTGCGGAACACGTGCGTGGTGAGGCTAAGACAAAAGACAAATGGGATGCTAAGGGAGAAAGACGAATTAACAGTCAGTATGTGAGTTGTGAAGTCAGAGATTGTGAGTTGACAAGTCAGAGAGTACGAATTGCGTCAAGATAGTGTTGCTAGTGTCAGGTAAAATTAATGATAAAAAAGAAGTAGCTGAGCAATAACTTAACTTGACTGTGCTTTTATAATTTTGTAGGCTTTTGTTCACGAAAATGATTAAGCATAATATTACAATGATGTAGCGAAGTTAAAATAGTTGTTCAAATCACGGCCAAACTGTACACAAGACTCAAGACTCAAGACTCGTGGTCGAATGCTTGCAGTTTTTATATGTTGAGTTTGTAGGTGTTGAGGGGCAAGGGGAGGATCCTAATTGCCACGTGCAAAGGTCATGTCAAAACCTAACGATTCGCTGCCAGGTAGTACGGAATGACGTGGATTTGGATATGGTCGTTGTCACACTAGCGTTGTCGAGAGAGCGTGGTCCGCGTGAGAAAGCGTCGGATCCGTGGTGACGAGAGTTGCAAATTAACTATCTAGTTGTCTTAATTATAATACGTTCTTGTAATTAGTTCACGTTGAACAAGCATCGTTTTCTGTTTAACCAACATCTGTTTAATTCATTTATCGTAAATAAACTAAAGAGTCTTACGATATAATCAGGGTTGACTCGAGCATCGCGTTAGACGTTGGCGACAAAAGTGAAAAGAACGAACGAAGTTGTTTTCCTTAGCTATGCGTCGACGTTTTATCGCCTATCTATCGAGCAAGGTTAAAATAACGATCTCACCGAATCGCTCGAGGCGGTACCCGGTTATTCATTTCCTGCAGAAAGATCGAGAGGATCCTGTCGAATCTTCTACTCGCGGAAGTGTCGGGAAGGCTATCGGGAACTGGAACTGGCGGGGCACGTTGATTGTTCCGGTCGCGCGATGTGTAAATTTCACTGATGTCGAACGAGAGTTGTCTAATCTTCAAACTTGCGAACTTCGTAGCTAAGTAATATCGAAGTTCTCTCGTAGGCGATCGGAAAGTCGGCGCGTATTTTTACGTGGAAGGGATTCGATTTTCGAATTAAATCACGAAATTATCCAGTGCGATATTTAACGGTTTACTTTTCTCTCTTGCTAAGACGACATAGTCAGTTCGTGTTAACGATACACTGATGTTGGTGAAATGTATAAATTAACGAGAAGCTGGTAGCTAAAAACAATATTCATCGAATAACGAAGCTCGACTGTTTACGCAGAGACTAGACGAAAATGTATCAACATTCAATATACGTATCCATTTTACTTAAACTTTTCACCGATGCGAAGTGGAAAATTGCATTTTCAGATAGGAAATTCTTTATCAGACATCTGCTTGCATTAGTGACAGACAATGTTCCACCATGTTTTATTCATAAGCGCAAAAATGTCTGGACAATATGTTGCTGCATCGCAGCAATAAAGGGAAGAGCTTGGTCCTCTCGAAGCTTATTTTATCCCTCTGTCGTGTCACTTTTTAAGACCACCTCTTAGCTAAAATCATCGAAGAAAATGGAAAGGGAGGGGCATCGATGTCACGCGACGCGACAACACGGAGAACGAAAGTAATTCGGCGGCAAACGAAAATTCACGGGGTGGAAGTCCGATTTGGTTCGCCGCGAAATCCGATTTCGATGCAAATCTGCCACTTGCAGGCGCAGTTTTCGACGATCCTTCTCAGGATTATGCGAGAGCTCGCCACAAAGGATAAAAACCTGGCTGCACCTTCCGCTGATCGAAAATCGATCGCCACCGGGAAAAACATAATATCTGCATTTTGATCGCGTCATCGTGGCGAAAAACAAGAAGTAACGGTTGTGCGTTGGTAAAAACCGAATGCGATGAAACCGATGAAAAGGTTCTCTGGGTATTCCGATGCAGCTTTAAAATTGAAGGCAACTGCTGTAACAGAGTGTTAGGAATTTATCTGCGAATAAAAGGCTCATTTAATGGAAGGAATCGGTGGCTGTGGATATCCCGAACACGAGAAAGCCTCGTTAGGAACATCAGCACAGCTTCACGACGAACATTGGCTTTTACTGGAACGAGCGGTTTCGTCGTCGTCGTCGTCGTCGTCGTCGTCGTCGTCGTCGTCGTCGCAGGCTAATTGAATCTACGCTTAACGAAAGTTTACAGCAAACTGGTAGCACGATCGGCGTTGAATTAAAACGCTAATCCACAATGGACAAGGGAAACAACAAGTGGAAAATGTAGTAGAGTTGTTCGATACTCTATAGGATATTGCATTCTATTCGACTGTACTCGCTTTGAATTAATCGCCTGGCCGATTTTTCCGCTTTCTTCCCGAGATAAAACCCGTATATCCTCTATGAGAACCGAGTGACCCGAATGAGCGGTAAACCTAGGCCAGTTCATCGTTTGAACGCGTGTTAGTTTCGAGCGGAACCGGGCCGGTTCTCGATCGGAACACGCGAAAACGAGGCGCGCATAAATCTGGTTGGGGTAGAAAAGCTCGTTTCGATTTCGACCGAGTGCACATCGTTACCGAATTCATTGATCGGATCTGCATTTTAACTGGATTTTACAAGACTTAACCGCGTCATTCCAATACAGGATTGGCTAACGAGTATAAAAAGAGACGCGAACACGCGAGCAGAGCGAGAAGGAACGAGCGGACACGAGTCTTCGTTTTCAACGGCGGACAATATGCTATCCAATCATCGGCCTGGAGATATTGCACCTGATGGCGAAACAAGTTTACGCTGATTTCAAAGGAGTCGCAGGCACCGGTGCAAGATAGCAATCGGTCCTTCTCCCCTCTCTCTCTCTTTCTCACACACACCCCCTATTCCCGCGTTCCTGTTTCGTCTGGATTAAGGGTTAGTCTGGAAAACCGGTCGGACCGAGAAAACGAGAGGATTATTCGCTGGCAAGTGAATTTTCCAGCGAGTTCGAGCAGCCAGTGAAGAGAAGAGACGAGAGGCGGAGAACGAACGGATAGAGGACGACTTAGAGCCCGGAATCGATGCGAAACTACGATCGCAAATTTGATTCTCGCCTGCATAGATCTGTCTTCTTTGCAATTCCAAGCGAGCTCGATAAATTGTCATCGAAGACGGAAACAAGTTTCTATTCCGTCGAGCAGACTACGCTTTCGAGCGTGTTCCGCGCGCAAGAAGATTCAATCAATTTTGTTGCGTTAATTGAACTAGAATACGCCGTCGGCTGGCGACTCTGCAACACAAATGCGATTCTCATTTATTCGTGGGGAAAAAGGTCTTTCATTCGCTCAATTTCCAATAAGGGCGCGTCGCTGTCGATATAACTAAAGAGAAGAGAAAGAGAGATGAATTTGATTCGTGGATTTCATCATATTAGTCAATCCCGATGGAGTGATATATTCCGCTAGACTTAGTTGAGATCAATCGAAAGTCACGGACGACGAAGGGACGTTTAATATCATTTAAAAGAATAAGTTCTCTTATAAATGTCGAGAGGAGCCGCGCTCAACTTTTCATCAAGGATCGATCTTTGTTCTCTTACTGACACAGTAGAATTCTCCGTTACGTTTCAACCAAACGTTATCCGAATACACTGATACCCGAACTTCTATTATAAGTGACATAATAGCCGCTTGTAACAGAGAAAGGCATTTGTTACGAACCTATTATTATGTACAAGACATGTTCGTCATAATGGCAATAATAGCAAATATCGTTTCCTTGTCAACTCACGAAGCTTCGCGTTCTTCTAATATCAAATTGACCTAATACAATGACGTATAAGCGTTATTTGTATTACAAAAGATTACAAAAGATTATTAATTATAGGAAATCGCACATAGAACTGCAATTATACTAAAAGTGACTGTTCCATTGTTCGGATATCTTTGTTTCTCTATTAATTCAGATGTAGAATGTTTTTTACGTTTATTATATTTATTACATCGGGTAAATTGCAGCCATAGCAAACATCTTTCCCCGGTTCTTATTTCGAGACACGGCTAGAAATGGGGCAACGCGGAGCGTGGATTATTCCAGCGTGGAAACAAAGGCGAGATATGGGTTAATGCTGGAGAGAATACTCGCATATATCCATTAAAGCAGTGATACCTGTTCGCAACTTACGTAATGTAATTTAGCACGTGCTGCTCCGAAGCTACCCAATATTCCTAGCCTCATTAGCATCTAGCTCTTATGTATTTACTAAAATGATTGGTAGCCGACGAAATTGGCTGCTAGTCGAAACCTAAACCTCCAACCTCGTCCTGTGTTTCCACTATACCTTTCTCACGATCGCAAGTTTCGTGACTGGCGACGATGAATTGTTCCGTAAGCCAGTAATTTACTCTTACTGCTTTCCACCTGCGAGTTCTCTTCTTTCGCTCTGCGTCCAGATCGATAATTTTCCGCCCGTGTGTGTATCTTGACCCATATCGATACGTTGCTGCCCATTCCACGATCACGGTACAGCGTCAGTCGCTAACGAAGAATTATTAAAAGACAGAACGCAGGAAATTTGATTTCAATTGCAATTTCATACTTTTACGCAATTTATGCAATCGAACGAACGAAACCTAAATCCCTAGCGACTTTTTCCACCTATTAAATACGTACAACAGTTACCAATAAAGATAAGAGCAAGAGCCGGGATTAGGAAATTTTTCGTTCAACTATCCGATCAATTTCGATGTACAAGTGCGTACATTATCGGTCCCATCGAACAAACAAAATCCAATTTCATTCTGCGTATCTAGCGATAATATTATTCGGCGTTGATTAGTCGGGCCCAGAAATTGACTGCGCTTCAATCTGCGGAATTATAGCGAATACGATATTTAAAAGACAAACACGTGGAATCGAACGAACGAGATTTATTAATTATACGAGAGTACATTAATTGGATGAACGGAATTCCAGCGCAGCAAATTTTATATCCTTATTAACAAAATACACACGCGCTCCTTCTTTTTCGGCTGATGGCCGATATCGCGATTCACGTGGAATTAAAATTACTCTTGCCAAATAATTGGCCGTGTATTCTAGCGTTATTTTCTTTCTGGAGCATTCCGCGCATTCGCAACGGTATTCGTTTGCCATTCGAACACCGGGATACCTTTTTCTCGCTCGTGCATGCTGCATGATCTTAGTGAAACGGCGCACATGCACCAAATATCTTACGCCCGACATTTTCGCCGATCCTACGATGCCCTTCCTTTTCCGTGGAGAACGATGAAATTCTCAGACGATTGCCGGAGAATTTCATTTTATCAGACAAAAGTGTTCAAACCCGCATACCTGACCCGTCTCTACCATTTCTGCCGTCTCGTTGGACAGAAAGAATTCGCCTTTGCCGTGAGAAAAAGAGAAATTCAAAAACTCACGCCCACTTTTTCTTACGTCAGAATTCCCGTGAAAATATTTAATCGCGTCCTCGCATCTCGCTCTTAGGATGCCATCGGTCTTCGACGAACAATGCTCGTTAGCTTCTTTGTCCGGAAATATGAGGATAGAATCGTCTGGAAGCGGTTTTAACGCGTTAACGTTGCAGGACCAGTTAACTCGTCTTTTGGATTCACGATCTTTTAGACGTGATCGTTCCCCTGTCTACGCAAAACTTGTAGCTCTTGCGTTGATTTCAGTTAGGTTAACTTTAATTCCGCATAATTTCTTCAAACTATCGCATGTTTGATCGAAGTTGTTCTCGTATCATTCGATACGAACACCACAAAAGAAAGACAGGTGAAAATATCCATTACAAAGTTTTGTTGTCACTGTGTAATGGTGTGATACGTATTGGTTGTAATGTTTCGAGAAATAGTATAACAATTATTTAAAGAAAGTGGAGAAGACACGTGGGTTTAATTTTTTAACGAGAGATATACATTTGTGGAATAAATGGAGTAAATAAACTATGCTTTGATCGTGCGTGTATAAACACATCTTATACGGAGGTAATAACAATTGCTCTATTAAGAAAATCCAAATGAATTTGTTTACCTAATTATTAACTTAATATTTATGTTCGGAGGAATTAAGATCGTCCTATTTGAAACTGACGCGTCCCTATTAAATTTGAATTTCATGATTACAGAAATTTTTAAAAGACAACTAACAGGCTAACGTTCTCGCGTCGACAAAAAGAAAGCTCAATGGTTAAAAAAAAAAGAGAGAGAGAGAAGAGGCAAGAGAAGCTCGCATTAATTTCCGCAAAACGAGTTTTTGGTCGCCAATAGCCGGCGCCGCAAACGACGCCTGGTTCGGAATAACTTTTTCAACCCGGCCAGAGTTTCGCAGTGCAACTGAATTTTTCACACTCGGCCAGCACCACGTCCGAGTTACCAAAAAAAAAGTGACGTTTGAAAACGAAACGATTCGATCGCCTGCAGCGTTTGTTCCAGTGACAAATACGCAGATAAGGGAACAGTCGTTCTCAACAAAACAATTCTACGACATTGGAAGGAAATATTATACGTAGAAATCGAAACGTTGCTGTAAAGTTTCAACGAATCCGCCGAAACGGCAACGTGGTCTGTTGTAAATTAGAAATGTCCACGGTACGAATATTCAAACGAGTGTACGGCCAGTGTTCCGAATAATGCAGCAGCGTCTTTTAAAAAAACCGACCCAGTTTTATCTAAGGAGACGTTGGTGTTCCAACCCCTGGTATCTAAACAAAAGACGAGAAGAGAATTTCGAGAAGGAGGAACTTCAACGTGGAAAATAGAAAATACCGGCTACCGATTTTCTCCCTTCGGAGCCGTCATTGTTTTTTGTCTGCCATCCAAACGACAATATGGAAAGTCGGGACAAATTCACCGGTGTTTCCTCTGGTAACGGGTGAAACATGGAGAAAGGGTGGAGTATAAAGGGTGCAACGCAAAGGAAACAACGACGGCCTCGATAGTCATCGGTAATCACCCGCGTGCCGCGGTGGAATGGAAACCAACGAAAAGCAATCTCCAGCGTACGCCGATTTTTTCTCCTGTTCCTCTTTTTTATCCGACGTTTTATACTCGATAGAAATTCCGTTTATCATCGATCCACGCGAGTCGCTGGGGTTATTAATCAGTGATTCGTTTTACGAGGCAGCTCCAACTTGTCGAATTTACGTTTCTCGACTTTTCATCGAAATGGTTATTTCCACGCCGTTTTCGAACGAGCTACGAACGATAGGAAGTTACGTTTTCATTAGGTCGTTTAATAACGAACACAGCCACGGATGATCAAGATGATTAATCCCACGCAATTTTACGAAGTTTTGATGAGATCGACGTATCTATTAGCATTACAATAAATTACTTTTTTTTTTTTTTTTAATAAAGAGGACTTGTTTACATGTTTCTGATTTGTATAGTGGACTTTTCTGAAGTATTTACTGTTTCAATACGTTTTTTGTACCCCGATGAAACGATATGAAAATTACTTTGCTACGTTTCTCAATAATGTTGCTTTCATGCGATATATTATTTCATACAATGTTGCTCAGTTTAATCCTTAACACGTTGACTGCTACGCGTATTTTATATACACTGCTCAGATAAAACAATTCAATATTTATATGGTACACAGTACACACCATACTGGACAAAGGACCTTGGTAAACATAGGTCGAAAACAACACCGTTTCCGAAATATAAACACTTTTTTATTTTAGCATCATGACGAATGACAGAGGAATTACATAACTGAAACCAGCATACTTGTCAAATAATACGACAGAAATCTGGAATTTTCGAAGGAGTTTGCAGCTTTGTAAGAAGAAGATACTAAACGTGTATGCAGATAGAAGGACACATGGGGCACTTTCTATAAGTATCGAGTACTATAGTCAATCATGGTGCTAACATACAAAAATATTTATATCTGAAAAACGCTTGAGCTTCCGACATATGTTGACTAAGGTTGTTTTACTCGGTATAGTGTATCCTATGTACCATATAAATATTGAATGGATTTTCTTAACACCCTGTATATTGTGCCTTGGGAATCGCAATAGATCGAGATACATGTATTACACCATAAAATTTAATTCTTGCAAAATATTATATTTCAGTACTTTTTCTCAACAACATTACCTAACTCATTCTCATTGTTGTAAATTCCTTAGTCCACAAAATTTATGTTATTCTAATCATTCTGAAAAAAAAAATGTAGTAACGCGTATATCAGAAATAATTACCACGACGATCAACGTGTTAACGGGTTGAACTCTCGCCTCCATTAGGGAAAATGTTTTCTCCATGGGCCATGAGAACGTATCGTTTTTAAACTAATTTAAAATGACAAATTTCATATCTCGACTCCTATTACCTCGACCTCAAAAACATGGCCAGGTAATTCCGTAATAAATAAATAAGTGTTAATTAGAAGACACGCAAAGCGCGGGAATACTTTAATTATCGCGTGGTGCGCGTGCAGAGCAACGTTGACGACGACTTTAAAAAAGACGCGTAATCATTAAGGAGAGCTTGGCGGGAGGAAAAAAAATTTCTCGAAAGCCGGATTTAGCGACTGCATCATTTCGCGTAATGATCCGCGCGGTGAATTCGCGGAGACAAAAAGCTAGCTGCTAGCTGCTAGCTGCAACGCGGACTCTTGGCCTACATGCGAAGATATAGGAAAAGTACGGTCGCCAGGGCTTGACTCGTTTCTTTCTTGTTAAAATATCGACCAGAAACCGTGGATGACTTCATCGTGCCGCTTTTAAATCATCGCTCCCCGGTATTGAAGCGCCGACGGGAACGTTAAAGAGAGAAACAAAATATTTCGTTGTCCGTTCCACCTGCTGATTCGCGTGGCGGAAATTGATGAATTTTTTCAGCGAATGCACACGGTGAAAAATTGTAGAAATTAGTAGCGGAATCTTGATGGGCTTTGGTCAAATTCGTTTCATACCAACAGCATAAAAGTCGAACTGAACATTTCTTAATTTTCGAGCAAATTTGTCGGTTTTCTTTTAAATTAATCCCGGGGTTGATCAGCCTCGTCTTATTCATCTTGCGTGGTGCTCGAAAACTCATCTTACAGTGGTTCATAAAATAACAAGCATAAAAATACTCCAGCATTTGAGGAAGTGGGTTTATATTTAATAAGAACACACGAATGTTTAATAAGAAGATATTAGTAGAGAAATTTTTATTACAAAAGTGCTCCGATCTTGATCTTCAATTTATCCGCAACTGTACGCCAAATTCGTCTTATGTGTCTGAAATCGTAACACTCATAGCCGACAGACAGTGTATATTTTGTAACGTAGTATCCTTTGAATTTTGGCTGAATTTTGAGATTTTCAAGCGCGATCAAGCCTTTAATAGCTTTTGGAAAATTGGCAAAATTCGAATGATTCTTCCGCGAAGGAGCGAGTTTCACGATCGATGAGACGAGAGAAATAGTGGATCGTTCTGCACGTTGAACCGGCGGTGATCTCTGTGCTGTAGCGCGAGACGAGAAACGACACGGATTCGTGAAAATGTCGGTGCAAATGACAATGTTCCTCCTTCGTCGCTCCATTTGCACCGGGGACAATTGTCCTCGTTCGCTATTATGGCCGTTCTTGTTGTACGATTGCACCCAGGAGATGACGTTCCGACGCGTAGATGAGCAGCATCGTTCGTAAATCGAGCCAACAAAATGACGGCGCCAAAGAGCTTTCATTTTCATTCTATGGACGGGACATTTGTTGGAATAATTTATGTGAAAGGATGTCTCGCGAACGAATAAATATTAGGTCGTTCGAGAATAATAGATAAAAACGATCAACGACAGAAAAGACATTATTTGCAAGGCACAGGGAGAAAGAAAATTGATCGATAACCTCGATGATCCAAGTTACGCGCTAGAATAGAAGCTCAATTACGAGGCTCGCCGAATTTTTCTCATCTTCGTTTGATCCCCGACCCGTCGAACCGTGTGTTTGACAGGACGAACTAGGCCAGGTCGAATTCGAGATGGAAGGATCACAGAGAGGATAGGATAGGATAGACAGAGATCAGTGTCAGGTGAAATAAGTAAATTTAATTAAAGCCCGGTATGATGGATGGCTGGGCGAACGGTACGGCCGAGTGGACAAAGAGATAAGTGGATTTTATTTTCACCTCGTGAAAAAGAATTTTTGAAAAGACCGTGTAGGTCGCATCGGCCAACACCAGCAAGGGACGAGTCAAACAAACGATAAAACGGAGGCATACGAGGCCGTGTAATAATGTAAATGCACCTTGCACGCTGTATAAACGATAAGATAAAGAATCTTAACATGCAGCGACTAAGCGGAGAGGAACGATTAAGTGGCGTAGCGTTAAAAACCAGCCAGCATAATTAATTAATCGAGCAAAGTACCGAGCACAGGACTTACATAAAAAAGGCAAAAGCGAAACGACCGAGCTTTTCCAACGACTGGATGATATGCGAGTTATTACCAGCCGTGCTCCGGCCAATTATGCAGCTACTCTTCGCTAACGAAATTTCCCTCTCAACGCGGCGGAATTTTCTCCGATGAATAATCCGTGAAATAAGCTGATTTTTCATCGGCGGAATAATTAAAGAGGTAAACGACATTACGATAATAATGATGATTTTCGAATTTGGCTATTTGGCTCTCCGCAGGGAGGGGAGAATCAGGAAAGCACGGAGGTGTTAGGCGAGAGAAGAGATGGAAGAATAAAAACAGAAGGAGAGAAGGAAAAAGGAACGTGGAGAATGAACGTCGTCTCTGGCTCGGACTTCAAAGTACCTTTCCACCTCGCGGAAACCAGTGCTGCGGGAAACAGTGCAAATAGAAGGGACGAGGTAGCACGCAAAGAAAAGGGAAAATGGTAGACGGCGCCGGGACAGAAGTAGTATTAATTTCCTCGAGCCCGGAGGTCCTGGCACATCATTCTCCGGCAGACAGCAGGAAAGACGAATCCCTTTCGCTTCCCTTCAACCGAGTCCGTCTGCCTTCCCGATATTACCAACATTATACACGTTGGAGTTCTCGTTTCGTTCAATCCAAAAGCGTATCGTTCCTACGTATCAACGATTCGTTGCGTGATATTTCGTGAAAATGTCCCCCCGATTGAGCAATTCCAGCTATTTTTTCGCAATCATCGGTTCCCAAAAGAAAGAAAACAAATCGATTCGACTGTCGTTCGTGAAAATCCTGTCACGCGAATCTCACCCTCGATGGAGACCTGTCAAGCCTCGTCTATAACGGCTCGATGCTAAGCATGACAGACGTGTGAACGAATAATAACATCGGGGCGGCGAGGTGCGGGAGGAATTTCTCTTGAAATCCGACTGGATTTTTCGAGATACGCTACCAGCCATAAGTATTTGGGTACTTGGACATTACAGTAGAATTCCATTTATTTGATCTCGTTCGGCCAACAGTTTATATAATTGGAGTTCGTTCAATTTTTTCCACTATATAACATTTCTCGTTCGCACAATAGGAGCCCGCTTCAGATTAGCAGATTCAGTCGGCAAGGATTCGCTCTAATCGGATATTACCTAAAATTTCGTTCCGATAAACGGAGTTCGGATACAGTGGCTACACGAAATATTTGTACGCCGTTGTATTTATTATAACATTTATATACTAGTTAATTAAGTCCAAGCATATTAAGTTTCGTACCATCTAATAGTATTTTTATAAAACTATAAAAATTCGAAACGTGGAACTATGAAAACGAAATATAGAACCCTATAAAAAGATCCTTCGTTGAAAAATAACGACACGTTCAAATAACTTTTGCAACCACCGTCAATGCAGTTCTGTCGTACTGCAAATATGCAAAGTGCACAGTGGCCCACGAAAGTGTTCGAATACTTACGCAAACTTTTTACGGATATACCAAACGTGTAATACGAAGACTTATTACTACTAGCAATTTGTATTGCTTGTTGTTGTTGCTCGTGATCTATAAACTTTCACTAATAATACTCGTTCAATTTCCAGCTAGAAGGATATCCAAATACTTAGAAACTTATATAGCGCACGGTCGAATAAAGACGCGAATTTATTAAGAACTCACGTGCCTTCCGACGAATCGCGAGAAGCTCGTTCGTCTTGCCGGTAGGGCGCTAATAAACGATTCGCGTTAACGATTGCATCGTGACAACCGGGCATTTTTTACGCTCGTAAACACTCGGCCGTTATTTGTGTAAGAAAAGAGCATTACGGAAGACAAATTTCCCTTTGTTTGCCATTAATTTCTCCGGGGATCGGGACGAGGATGAACGAGGGAAAAGTTAAGAGTAGCCGGCTAACAGATTCGCAAACAGCTTTCATATTTTTACGTACACCGCTGCCGCCGGACAGGCCGAGGGTATCGCGTTCCGTTGGAAAAACGAATGGCCGGATGTGTTTCCGCTGTAAACACGATTTTTCCTCGAGAATACCTCTCGCAGAGGGATTCCCCTTTCGTTGGTACTCGTCGGACGGAGTAATAGGCAAGGAACTCTCTGCGAATCCGCTTAATCTTTCGGTAAACTAATAAAACTTCGTTAAGGCTGTCGAAGCTTCACTGGTATTTCCATCACGGCCTTCGAATGAACGCGACCGATTTGTTCGTTCCTCTTCCTCCACTTCGGCTATGAAGTCGAAGGTGAATTCGATCATAAGTACTCTCTGGAATGAAGTTCGTTTTCGTTCCACGAGGGAGCAGAGAGAAATCGAATTAATGGAGGAGAATTCCGAAATTTAAGAACGCTCCCTAAAGAGGTATCTTTAACTCGATATTGCTTCGATACAACGAAGAATTTTTTTATTAGGTTGACGTTGACGAAATCATATTTTCAAATCTCGATTATTATAGAACAACGATTGATGGAATAACTCGCATTAATGGAATATTTGGATAAGTGGAAATTGAAGGAAACTTTTACATTTTTATTCGGCAGTTTTCGTTCCCGTTCGATATTAATATTTGAGTCGCCCAGGGGCCACGTTAAAAAACATTCGGAATAACGATTAATGGAACGATCGATTAATGGAAATTTTGAAGATGAACGCTTTTGATTACGAGAAAAATTGAAAGACAAGAATGGAAATTGGAAGAAATGTGTACATTTCTATTCGCAAGTTTTTGTCCCTGTTTAATATTAATATTTGTATCGCCCGCAAACCACATCATTCGGAATAACGATTAATGGAACGATCGATTATCGGAACATCGATTAATGGAAATTTTGGAGCTGAAGCCTTTTTATTACGAGGAACATTGGAAAACAAGAATAGAAATTCCAAGAAATCTTTACATTTTTCTTCCGAAGCTTTTGTTTCTGTTTGATATTAATAATCGAGTTGCATAAAGAACCTCGATTGGCGGAATAACGATTAATGGAACGATCGAATATCGGAATTTGGATTAACGGAAATTTTTACCTTTTCTGAAAATATAAAATGAATTTGTACAACGCTATTTTGTGAAAAGTGACAGTACTTGCTGATATTTACAGTAACTTGCTCTTACACCATTATGATTCTCAGTCAATTTCGAAGAAACTTTCCTATCCGTTATGACGATCGATTGGACGCGTTTCTATAGCGAAATAATTTTCGCTGGGAGCCTGAGGTACCACCGCAATGGTTTATAAACTCGAAGGGAATAGCGTCACAGCTATCAGGCTGATTTACAATGTTTGCTCCCAAGGGTAAACCGTTAGTTTCTCGTCCTCTATTATCCCGGTGGTTTGTACACCGAACATAATCTAAATGGAAGGAAGAAAACTAAACGCGAACAAAACACCGACAGCTTTTTAACGCGAAGATGGGTTTAATCATCCTGGAACTATCAATTATCGTTTAAGCAAATCAAACAAAGAAAAAAGGACGCTAAATATGGAATCACTTATTACATTACGTAGCTGACGATAATGTTATATTATTGTAGTATCATAAAAAGAAAATTTAGTTTTAGATTGGTTTCAAAAAGCCAATACGATTGTAACAGTCGTGTTTCAGTACGAAACTAATGAAATTTCTTAAACGTTTTCTATAATACATTTAATACGCACGTAGAATATTTCTATGACAAATATTCAAATACTTTGATGAGTCACTGTACGACGAAGAAAAAAACCAAGAACTGTTGTTGAACGTATTGTTTCTTTCGATTTGCAGGAGCCGTTGGTGGCGAAGGCGGAGACGAAGATGACAAGGAGAAGGAAGAAGAGGCCGAAAGAGAAAGGCAAGAAGCCATCAGGGAGGCTGAGGAACGAAGGAAGGAGAAGCATCGCAAGATGGAAGAAGAACGAGAGAAGATGCGACAGGAAATCAGGGACAAGGTAAGGAATAACACCGTTTCCTCTTTCTGTCTTTTGCTTTCTCCTCGCCAAGAGGGGAAGGTTGCCGCGATATAAAGCGCGTAAACGGAAAATCAGCTTTCGAAGAATTATACATCGAGTCAGCGTTAACTCTATTTCGCTTTACGAATTCAAAGGCTCTGGTTAAATGGACCAGTCTTAGAGGAGAACTACGGCTCTTGGTTTTGCCGCGCGATATAACAAACAAGAGTTTCGTAAATGTTAGTTCGTTCTTCTACGAAACTGCCGACTGTTCGGGCAACTTCGTTCTAACGACTTTTGAAAATGTGCTCGTTCGAACTTTCGCTTCGTTTCGATTATAGACCTAATCTTATTTGTTAGAGGAAATGAAATTTCTCTTTCAAAGTTCAACTTAGAATACCAGTATCGTGTAAATTGATTAGAAGTAAATTGCGAATGAAGTGGCAGTTAACACAGCTTTGATTCCTAACGGTTTTCATTCCACGTTACCTATCAGGTGGATATTAAACGTGTTGGTTTGTTTATTAAAGGGACGAGCGATAAAATTGTAATAGTCAATTATATTAAAATCACTTTAAGTGCAAGTATAGAGATAGCGTATGCCAGTCGTATTCGACTCTCTAACTATTCAACTATTCGACTATATGGCTGTCCAAATGTAACTCCGGTTGACGATTACAAATAACGGCGATAATATTTTGTCCGGAGTTTGTTTACCTTTGCACCTAGCAAACGAAAACAACGTTGGTATTCCAAGGCACAATAGTATGAGTTTCCCTCGATTCAAATCTTCCATTGACTCATATACCGCTCGCCTATATTTTATATATAGTCGCGACGATTTGGAGAAATGGCTAAAATTGCACGCATTTCCTAACAAAATCGTAAAAATACATTAGCAGCGTACGCGTCCTTCATCGTAGAAGGTAGCAAACTATAAATGGACTCTTACAACGTGTAATTCACCCATAATTTTTGTCCATCTTGGAGAAAACGTAACGAACTAAGATCTTTGAGCGAAGATGCGCTTACACGACGCGTTTGTCTGCTTGCGAATTGCAGCCGAAGAGCAACAAAAGCTGCTACTCGTATCAAAGGCAATTCATGTTTCCCTGTCCTTAACAGCCTCAGAGAGAAAGAGAGAGAGAGAAAGAGAGAGAGAGAAAGAGAGCTCGTTCGTAATACGCGTACTGAATGGGGTAGTACGTAACTGAAAAGCTGCATGAAAGATAAAATACTCCGGATCGAAAGTCTCGTGCTTATTTACAAATGTACGCGGGTGTGTCCCGCATTGGAGCGTGGAAAGTCCCGAGGAACGTAAAATACACGTGTGTATGCTGTATGCTACATACTGTATACTGTATACATACAGTATACACACTCGTAGTGTGTATCGAGTGCCTTGTAGGGGCCGGTGAAACGGTCGAAAATTTCAAAGGTTCTCTCGGCGCCGAGCTGTGTAAAAAGATCACGTTAAAGAGCGAATATTTTTCTAGATTATCCCTGCGATACGCATCGTGGAAATAACTCGGCAAAAAATTTCGGTTTACGAACCTTCCATTAACCTCGAGCCAGTTATTTCAACGAGAGAAACCATTTCAGAGAAAGTTCGAGAAAATGACACTGCGTTTCCCGACATATATTACCTCTCGCCTCGCAAACTGCAAATTTTCAATTACGAGTTTCATTTTCCTTCGATTTTCACGGTGCTCTGCTCGCTGCTCACGAACCCCGCCTACCAAGGAACCGCGTGCATTCTTCGAGGACAAAGGATTCTCGCTTTTCGCCACGAGTTGCATGGAATATCTTTAGGGCGTCTTTTCATACTTGCCGGAATAGGAACACCTGGTTTCGTTTGCCAATGGATTCGCGCCAGTTGTCTGCGTGATTCCGACGTCGCTGTTCAAACCTACCGCAACTTTCATTTATCGGGATGAATCCCTCTTTCTCGTTGCACGAGTATTAGTCCCTTGCATACTTCGATCATCATTACGAGTATCGTTGATCGGTCGACGAATGCCTATAGATTTCTCGGTTATATCACGGACTTGGATAATATCATAGTCGAGCAGACATCGACAGAATTAATTCCACCTGCGGCTCTTTATGCTCGTTCACCAGGAAATCTAATATTTTATTATCACCTCCGATCTCCTTCCTCGAAAGTTCTCGCGTTACATCGACGCTACCAATCGAACCTCGAAAGATTATCGCGTAACCGTAATGTCCTCCGTCAGCTGCGGCAAATCTCACCACCCTTGCTTTCCTCCCAACTCCGTTTTAACACGTTCCTCTCCAACAGGGTGAAAAATGAGCTCTCCGTCTAGCGTTGCTCGCGCCGAGTTTATTATTGCCGACGAGGATCGATTTTTTCCCCTCGAGTTTTAAGCAACCTCGTAAGGATACGTTTGAAGACCATTCGTTAACGGCGCGCGTATCTCGTTCCATGCAGCGGCCCTGCATTTTAACACTAACATTTGTCCGGTCAAACGACTGGTTTCAAAATTTCATTTGTTATTGTTCATTTAGTATTATTCGTTGTTATTTCCTTTGCTCGTCTAACTTTATGCAAATTCTTATATCAACAGAGACTGAGAAATTGATTGATCAGATAACGTAAGGATTTACACGAAGTTAGACGAACGAAAGAAACAACAACGAATGTACAATATTAAGTTAAATGTTGCAATTAATTTCGCTCGTGATCTTCAACGTCATTTTTTAAGGAACACGCGAGGAATTAAATTTTTAAAAATTTATCGCGGAGCCATTAGTTAAAAAAATCCAGGATCGCAAGAGTCCGAGCAACGCCGGTCACACGCAACTATTTTCTCATTAAATTCATAAAAGTTGGCACTCTAGTTGCGTGTTGTTATCGCGTTATACGCGAACTACACACGAAACCATACTGTCGCGTTGATCGACGAATTTAATGACCGTTCGGGAACGCGTATGCTAATAAGCGGACGCAGCCAGCAACGAAACTGAAACCGCAGTTTGATAAGGGAAAGGCTTCCAAGAATCGCGGCCAATTTATACCGCTGCTCGCTCGATTAGTCATAATGCGCGAGCTAACGCTTCTAAATTGGACGCTGAACAAAGCTCGGCTACTTGGCATACCTTGCTAATTTCCCGTGTCAATACGAAATAGAGCAATTATCTAACGAAGCTGATTTCATAATTCGAGCAGATCAGAACGGTCGCGCTCGTATTTTGTCGGCTGCAATCACGCTAATTAGTCGTGACTGTTCGATGATACGTAACCGTTTGATCAACGAGAACCATTGTTCCTGGCTGTCCGTGGTTTCGTAATCGTCCGCCGATAATGACACTAACGAATAATCCTCGACACACGATTATTTTCACGCCACGGTTCTGCAAACTTTTCCAAGTGCCCGGGACAATTTCGATCGACGAACAATGCGCGATAATGGCGGCCCATTCCGCGCACCAGTGTCGCCAGCGCGAAAAACAGCGTTCATTTAACCGTTCGACCACGGCGTCACCCCGTTATCTCCAAAGCCGTTTCGCGATTAATGCGTTTATTTTACTAAATGCCACGCGAAGCGTTTTTCGCTCCCGTAAAAAATACAGATATTTGCAATCGACTGAAAATACTATGAAAGGCCGGATGAACGTTGTCGAGGATTTCATAGTGTTCGTACAGCGAAATATTTAGCGAGTAAATTAAAAATTTACCCCGGCACCGCTCGTAAATATTCGGACAATTTGCTCGATTTGTAGCAACAATACGTGAATTTCACCAGAATAATTACAAATTAGAAATTAACGACCAACTGGTAATTAGAAACAACATTTACTGCTTTTTCGTAAAACTAACAGGACATAAGAATAAACTCTCTATTTAGAAACATAGTAATGATATATATATGTAGGAATGTTATATTATAAGTTAATAGAAAAGAGTATGATAAATACAATATCGTTGCGCTCACACGAAATCGAATATAATACCGCGTTTCGCGTATTCGTTTCTCATTTACTCCTATGCTCATTTTTTCCCTTAACATACCTTCGTAACGCTCACAACACTCCTTGACAACATTAACATATCTTGACAACGTTTATAAACAATTACCCCCCACGCCACGTCCTTCCCTGACGTCACACCATCCCACATATATTTTACCATTTATATTACTACGTATACTGTGGCTGACGAAGATGTTCCAACGTTTATCACAGAATTTCTTTATTGATATACTACGAAACTTTTTAAAATTTCGTTAGCACTGTGATGGTACACGACTATCCTGATTATGATAGCCAAATTTGAAACCAATCTAAAAATATATGTAGAAATTACACGATATTTAAGGCAGACGCAGGCCGGAAAAGAAATCGTTATACAGCGTGAATAGTAGTCTTAATTATCGTGGCTTATTAACATAACGAATAACCGACTGTTCAAATACTCTAGTGATCTTTGTCAAGTATATTCCCCACCAACAAACATCCTGTAACTTTTGCATACATATTCAGATCGTTTACCAACTCGACCAAAATAATCACGGTGGTCATAGCATTACGTAAAAGTTTCTACCAAGTATTTAAATATCGCTGATTTTCTTAACATCTCGTATCTGAAGTTCGTGGTAAGGCGAGCAAATAACACGGCAGAGAGTGGTGGATAATTTATTAATTTCCAGGGGAGAAAATTCGAGCAAGCATTTCGCGATTACTATGTAAATAAGGTAAAATAGGCGGGACTGAAAAGAGAGGTATAATTATTCGTCCGACAAGAAGACGTTAATCCAGCAAACGTCACCGAAAAGATAAATCGTCCGAGATGGCTGAGTTTCATGGCGGACGCTTACTCGTTTGCACGTATGCAAGCCGTCTAACAAGAACGGTCCCCGACTTAAAATGCAAATTTGATTACGAAGCGGCACTGCGAATACGACGAACGGTCCGTCACGTTCGCAGCCTGTTCTTCCACACCTAAATATGGCCACGCGTAAATGCACGTACGCGTACATCTCGAACACGCCGGGTTTTCCCAACACGAAAGTCACGCCGAGTTTCTCCAACGCGAAAGTCACGCCGGTTGTTTATCACGAACCCGTATAAATCGAGCCAAGTGCAAGATAATTTCCGCTCGTGTTGCACGGAATTTCAGAGAATTGCGGAAACCGAAACGCGAATTCTCCGGCAGAAAAAGAAATAGCATTAATCAGAGATACGGTCATTTTTAATAACAACTACGTGGAAAAGGGCACAGTTCATCCTTAACATTTTGATCCATCGTTCCGAGTAATCTCATTTAACGTAGAGTGGCTACAAATCGACGTATCATTGTAGTTATCGTAGCATTTATATATAATAACAATTAACTAGATCTCGCATTATTTAGTAGTCTTCTTTTACGACTATAAGAGTTTAATATCACGAGGATGAAACATGCAACTTGATAAAAACTGCTTTTTCTAGCCGCATATAACCGTCGAGCAACTTTACTTCCCGAGATATACACAAAATTATGTTTGCCTCTGTATGCTGTACTTTTTACAGATAGATTTCAATTAGACCTTAGGACTGAGGTAGTTTGTGCGTGAAAAAATTGTTCAGGTGGAATAAAGGACACCTTTAACCTTCCCAAAGTACGATGAATTTATATCTTCCATAGCTTTCCTCGTACTTGTCTTCGTGTAAGAAAATTAAACGAATATTCTGGTTATACAGGATGGTCAGCAGGTAGTGAGATTTGAATATCCTTATTGCGAACGCTTCAAGTCGTAGGAGGATTTTAAATTTCGAGAAGTTTCGTGGTCTCGAGGTTTGGCGAGTCCCGCTCCTAGAAATGATTTGCCTAAAACGTTCGTTAGAAATTCCTTTAACCGTGAAGAAGGAACAGCCTTAAAGAAAGACATCGGTATTTTTAGTGGATATTTTAGTTACCGCGGAAAAAACTCTCTTTGAAGTGTCCATAAACTCTTGGCGTATTCAGTGACGAATGTTCCGACAACTTTTCGTGGTCGGGGCCCCGGTTGGCCAGACTTTGTGAAACATTCACGAGCGCGCGCCGCTGAAACGGAATTGTTTATCGTGGAACGTGTAGCAAAGCTGGCCGGTCATTGTTTACGAGTTCCGTTCCATCAAAGCAAACTCAATCCTTTCTTGTTTTTTGCGGGATGAAAAGTGAGCAAAGCTTTATGCAAAGAAGGAATAAATTTCGAGATTCTCATAAAACTTCATTGAGAGTTGTTTCTATACGGAGCGTGCAGAATAAGAGGAACAAAATTTCTGACGTTACTGAAAGATTGTGAAAGAGTGCGCAAAGAGAGAGAGAGAGAGAGAGAGAGGAAAACGAGAGAACTATCGAAGAGAAAGATAATTTCTCAGCGTTTTTGACATTCGCCGGAAACCATCAGCACAATGCACCCAGTGTTCGGAAAGTTTTCCAACACGGCCGATTTACCGCGAAACAAACGACGAAATGAAAAAAAAAAGAAGAGTTGAACAAAGAGCGAAGAGATAGAAAGGACAAACAGATGTCACGCGAAATCGTACTATTGTCAATCCTGATGTATTGTCCTGTCAGGATGTAGTCAGCGGTGCTGACATGACCCAGATGGAATCGAGGGCTCTCGCAGAATAATCGAGAAAAATACGTCCCGGTATGCATTGTACGCATTAAATGAATAACTCTCGAATCATCGGCGTGACGTCGTGCAATTAAATCTTGTCGCGTTTGTTCGTCAAGTGCTTGTAAAATTATTGTCGATAAACGCGTGTACGAAGATAGGACCACTTTGAAAATGACCGTTCGATCCGATACCCGATTGTCCCTAAACAATTGAAAGTTAATAGGGCATTGCTTTTGACGTAAAAAATGTCCGACCAATCTGTATGGTAGACAACGAGTTCGAAATATTGGCCACTCTGACGAAACGCTGCAATTTCTATGACAACAAAGATTTCAATACCCTCTCGACGATTTGGAAAATTAACGAGGGCTACTTATTATCGAACACCGGAACAATAGAAGATTAAAGAGACACTTCAAGGGACACACGATAGAAGAGCCATATATTTTCATTATTACGTGAAAAAATGATGGGACATTTAAACAAACGTTTATAACGAGATATCTGCTACGGAGACATCTTCATTTTTCTCGAACAAAACAATTTTCTAGCGGCAGATCGAATAACCTTGAATCGATATCGAACTCTTATAGAAATTCATATTTTTATAAATCTAAGTAGAAAAGCTACAACGTCGATAAAGGTTTGTTCCATTTTCTTGATACTATTTATTATATTCCGAATATTCCGCACATTTCTGTCTGATTTCGTACATTATTGCACATTGAAATTTTGCATAAATACCTAAAATATCCTGATCTAGATATAATAATATGATGTAATCGCTCTTAAGGTTCCTTGTCCTGGTTCGAACGCACGCGTTCGAACCAGGACCAAATGCGCGAAATCGTTGATTTCGATGTTCGTGGAAATTCAGCGGAAAAATACGAGTTAGGAAAATTGAGACCGTTTTGCATCGGCATGTAGGAAGCATCGTGTCATTCCTGAAATATCAGTCCCTCGTTAAACGGAACCGAACCTCATCCGGCTATCTCGTTACCGGGGTTCAGCTTCACCACTGCTTTCCAACGCACTTTCATACGCTCTTCAAGCCTAGCTGTTTAGCCGGTATAAATTTAAATTTCGCCGGGACTTTGCAATCTCCACGACAAATAATCCGGATCGCGTTTTATCAAAGCCTCTGTGACGAGAAATAAAAAGTTGGGAACGTTATCCCCGGTCTTAGCTTGGCTGCGAGCGGTTCTGTATCGGCGTCGAGGATCGTTCAGTCAGAATTAATAAAGATTGATACTTCATTAGCCGAGACATCGAAATCCTCCGTGAAAGTCTTTTCGCGATATTTTCCCGGAGGATCCCTTATCCACCTTTTCCAGCAACAATGAACGGAAAACTCGAGATATAATAACACTGGTGATCCCCTTGAGAATAAAGATGTATTCTTAAGCGGACGCTATTCCGCAAGAAGATTTCCTTCGGTAATCGCGCCGGCACGACGGGGTCAAAGAAAATCCGATTACGGGCCTCGGCTAATGATCATCAAGAAGAGATTTCGTTATATGGCCCTTAAGAAATTTCGCTTAGGAATCGGCTCCTCCAGCTTCTGGAATATCCTACACAGTATAATTAAAAATACCACAACGTCTTTCCGTTTCAACTGTTGGACACTTAATGACTGCAATGCGATTCAGGTTTAATAGCGAGTGAAAGAAGATAGCGAGCAGAAAGAAACAGTGAAATAACAAGTCAAACTTACGTTAAAGAAGATAATGTATTTTCTATTTACTCGCGTGCACTGGAAGAAATAAAGTCGTAAAGAAAAGCCATAAATCTAAAGGAAATGTACGAGATACGAGTAGGTCGCGAGCGCAACGGCCAGCAAATCGAATATTAGAATCTACGATAATGATTTAAAAATGCAAAAATGGAGACACGGTCTAGTTTCTATCGCAAAGGTTTATATACATTTATTGAATCTTGTGTATTCGATATATTAAAAGAAATTAGTAAATATGCGCTTTCTTTTAGAATCGTTTAAATTTCTAGATCGACAAAGTAACATTAAATTTACTCGGAACATTTTTCGTACAAGTATTAACAAATGATAAACGTTTAGTTGGAAAAGTTCGAAGAAGGGACAAAGTTACACGTGCGGTTACGATGTTTTTTTATTTTATCGCTACCAAGGAAATGACATTGGCTATATCGATGGAGAATATACGAGATATCGATATAACATCAAGTCTAGTTTGTTTTATAATATCATATAAATACAAAAGGTATATGCAAATTTCTGTAACATTGTATTTCGTATTTTATTTGTTCGTTCTTCCTGTTAATAAAAGCGTAGGTACTAAATTACGTTGGTTGTCCAAATACGCGTTCGAATTCGCTCGATAAAAAAATTTAACGTCAGAAAATTGCCGAACCTATGAGGTCTTTGCTGTAATATCTCGAATTTAAGAAGCATACGAAAACACGTAATGAGAGCAAAAAGAAAAAAACAAGAAAATATCTCACGATCATATAACAGGAAGAAAAAAGAGATTTGAAATCTGAAGACGCAGTGGAGCATGGAATTTAAAAGTGGAATTTAAAACTTTATTTAAGTCTGTCGTTGCGGAAATTCCAAGTTACGAAAAGAACATTTCCTTTTCTTCTTTTTTAAAACTTTCCTCTCAATTAGGAATGGGCTCTTTAAAACATGAAAATAAATATTGAACAACCTCTTTTTCTATACCTCTGAACGTTCTTTGCTAATACATAGAATGTAAATCTCATTTATGCAAGTTTGCAAAACGAACTGTTTTTCCGCGACTCGAAGAAGGTCGTCTCGTTTTACGTCTCTCTTCTGTGTCTCTCAATTAACTCGAACAATTAATTAAAAATCCTCGAGACAGTGGCGACAGACCAACATCCGTTCGTCTCGATGGCTCGATGAAACAATGAAAGCGACTTACGCAACTGAAGTAATGACATTCAATATGGTGGCGCTACTCTGATGGACTTTTTCTAATTAAAAATTTCCCTACTGTCTTTGCTGATGTTTATTATTGAACGAGTAATATACAACAGATATTAAATCAACCATTCTTCTATAATTTATATTTCCTTCGTTCCAATCGTTCTTTCTCACTCGCATTGATTAACACTGCAATAATCAATTATTATCGTACGTTTAAATATATTTGAGAAACTTCTCGATCATCATATAAATTCAATAAAATCATTATATAAATTTGAGAAACTTCCAGGGAAGAGGACCGATAAATAATATTGGAAGTTTTATTTCTAGCTTTGGAAAAATTACATTAAACCATCAATGATCATTCGGAACCGAGTATCATTGTATTTGCATATTAGTATGGAAAATTCAGAAGAATGCTGTTTAATTTCTAGGAAAGGCAATTTGCTGCGTTTTATAACAATGACGCAAGCAAAATTATAAAATAATTTCAGTATTCAAAGGTAGTTGCTGATGCCCATAAATTGCATCGCTATTATACAAACAATGTAGATATCCAGTCCAATTTGCTGCATTTGCATGTCAATGATGAAATAATACTATGCAACATACGTGTGTGTGCCTGTATAAATTCTCATTGACATTTAATATTTCATAGCTAATGTTTATTCTCACTATTCCGTATAACTAATTTATTTTTACATCTCCATTACTAAGTTCAAGCATTAGCAAAACAAGATAGATCGAAACAGATCAGCTTATTAAAAACTGGAATTATTATATCGTTTGAAACATTGAAATATAAACAGTCTACAATGATAAAAATCTGCAATGCAATGATAAAAATCTCACCAGTTACAAATAATACGATTAAGTTGTTTCTTATCTATACTTTCCACTCTTTGTCACTGATAAATCTGCGCTATAAAATATGTCTCTTGATTTCGTGCATTTCATGAATAATTTCAAGAGCCAGATTCGAATTTTATCAACAGGATACACTCTATTAAACTTTCTGAATCATTCGTTTAAATCACATTCATTTTCATTTCACCGGAGTTTAAATCAAAAGATGACAAGAATCGATATATAATTCTCAATTATTTTCTCGAAACTCTTGCAGACAATTATTACAAATCATCGTCTCAAATGAATATATAATTTTCACTCTTCGTAATCCAAGTCCAATTATCGCGTTTTTCACAAGATCGGCAGATGTCCTAATATCTATGAACGAAGATATACGCGTCGTTTTATGCGATACAAATCGATAAAAAATAGACAACCTTTTGGCCGAAATCATTTTTAAACGTCGTGGGTATATAAGCGGAGATGGCGCGCAAGGGATGTTTCGGAAATGAAGCATCTCAACTTTGTCGAGGGTCTGACCGGACGAACATAAATTCAGCAAAAAAAACGGACAGCGTGAAATAGGAATATCCATATGGAACGAGTATTCTAATATGATACGTTAGGATTTATCGTCGTGGCGACCTACCAGTATATCACCATTTTTGGCAGTATTATCGTGGAAAAATGCTACTGTCGTTCCTCTGTTAAGCGATCGATAGATTTTGATAGCGGAATATGGTCGACGAATGGAAATCGAGGTTTCGACCAACCATCCATCTTTGATTCTCGTTAATACACCTTGCGATTTTCTAAACTTCTATTAGAACGATCCGATCGAAACAAAAGTTCGCATTCTTCCCTTTCTTTTTTTTTTTTTTTTTTTTTTCTCGATAACGCTCTAACGTCGTTCGCTTTTCGACTCGAAGAGAAAATGTTGCCGCGCCATCTCCGGCACTTTGTTCCATCGGCGGCGGGTTTCCTGCTCTTTCCGAGAAATTGTCGAAGGAACGACATTATTGCACGTTGTCGTGACCAATCCCCATCGACGTCGTCGTTCCACCGCCGCAGTATTTTATTATGTACTTTATCGAATCTCTCGTAGCAGATGTATCTTCGAGGGACCGATGTTCCACTCAACGGCTCACTTCGTCCACACGACACGTTCAATTGCCTGTTTAACGTATGTTTTTCCTATTCTATTACCGTTTCCCTTCGTAGCTTGCGTCAGTAACAATTAGCGAAGAAAAAGGGTAAAAGTAATTTAATCGGTCGTCTTTAGCTAACTGTGTTATTTTCTTTTATATTTCTACGTTTATCGATCTTGGCTGATGGCTCATTAACATCGTATAATAGAATAACTAGAAGCAGGAGATCGATCGATCTTTATTCAAATGTAACAACTCGTAAACGAAAGGGATCTTTGGCCCGATGATTTGTAACTTATCTATTTCGTATGCGAAATTTTAAAAAGTTGATTTAAATCTTACGTAAAGCTTACGTTGAAATCTTGTAAACTAATCTCAGCTGTTGCTCGTTTAAAATTTATAATAAATCCAGTGTTACGTATACATGTCGATATTCTACAAAGATATAGCGTGCGTTCAACATTTCCTCTTCTTAAAAAATTTCAATATGAAATTGCAAAAATCGTAACTATCTCTTTTCTCGTTTCCAAAGAAACCGCTGTTTATGTTTGCTCGATTTCTTAAAAGAGAAATATACAATCGAAACTATGCCATACTCAGACGTAGTTCACCGATGTAAATGACTTCGCTCTTAAAAATGAAATTTATCTTTCTACTCTGCGAGCCTTGAGTCAACGTCGTACAAGTTTATTAGGATTTAGATTAGAGAAATTAGGCTACGAACAAGATCAACCGAATATAGTAACAGATTTCGTAATTCGTGTCACGAACGATGTTGTTACGTTGGTTAAAGTCTGACCAAGAATAGAACGATTCTGAATCGCGAGCCAAGGAGATACGAGCCTTTTTTACGTTTCGATAGGACCGTAATCGGTGAAACTACTTTAATGTTCATAACACGCGAGCACGCGATTCCCGTGCAGTCACGAGCAAAGCGCACCATTGTATTTGAAATTGTTCGTCGCAATTGCAGAAATCGCGAAGCTCGCTTTTACCTTATTTTATTTTCTTGTATTTTATTTCATTTTACTTCGTTGTAAATTTTAAATATTGGACAAATTTCATCACCATGTACTACCATTCAAAGTCACGAATAATAATAACGACGAATACCGACATATTCGGAAATCTTGCCTCTGTCCTTTGAAATTTATCAAACTTATAAAGTATCCAATATTAATAAGCACGTAACACTTTTACTTTCCACGTGATACCGATTGGTAGACACCGATTAATCAATTGATAAATATTCTTCAAAAATGTAACCAGTGTATTATTGACAAAATCGAAGGAATAATCTCCGATTATCTGAATCTCTGTCGTCGTATCATTTTCATATTTGATATTCCATTTCGGTATTTACATAAATTGATTACGCGAAAATATTTCTGAATACAAAAATTCCTGCCTAATCGTGCGGATCAGCTACGTTCGTGACATTCGTGTTGGCGTTCCGATAATCGTGCTTCTACTGTATTTCGATTCGTGCTTTCCATGAATATTCAAAAATTCAACTAGCGATAGCGAAGCGACTTTGAGAATATAAATCGATGATTAATCGTAAGACTTGCGACGAAAAACAAACACGTCCGATAATGCGGGTCGCGTGCCAGGCAAGTATAAAAAATGGGTTACAAGCTCGGGCAGCTGAAGCCGAAGCTGCGATGAAATAAACGAGCTGAATTATGGATGCATAAATATATCCAACAGGTGCAGAGGAACAATGTTATCTATGTAGATTCGCGACAGGTAACGCGCGCCTTTTGCCTTCTAAATTTCGCTGAATTTCGTAACAGCGAAAGTATTGCTATATATATACAGCATATCATGATCGCGATTTATTGCCAACGAATTTACGATATCGTAACTGGCGGTTAATAGCAAGCGTAATACGATCGGGGTGAAATGTAGTCGCAGAGACCTTGGGCGGAGAATAGTTGGCTAATCCTGTTGTGTTAAAGAAATGTAGACACATTAACAGATCAAAGACAAGGATAATCGCTAGAGGAAGATGCTAACGAACTTAATGAATACCAATGAGGATCTTGGTTAACGCGTTTCCTGTCCTATTTACTGTTCCTTCTTTGTTGTTCCTCTGGTAATATTGGATTTATGCAAAAGATTCCATTCGTTTCTTTTTTCTTCTACGAGAATGTAATTTATTTCTTTATTGAAATATTTTCCCTTACGTTCAAGTATATTTCGCTGTTTCTTTGATAATTCGCTGATTTAATCGCCAAAAGCTGAAAACTTAGTTTTCCAGTAATTAGTAGCGTAATTTCTATTGCGTCCGTTATTAAACTAAATAATCGTAATTGCATTTTCAATACCTCGAACCTATCGTCTTCTATCTGCAGAGAACAATGGAGAATTTGTCTTCTTATTAAATAATTCTTATTAAATAATAGTTTTATATTTCAGTAAAATTTCTTAGTAAAGTTATTATTAAGATTTATCGAATTTGTTTTGGAACACGCGTACAAGAAAATGACAATAGCAAAGATACACAGATCAATACTAAACACAAAATAAAAAACACGTACATTCCAATGCGTATAGTTTTAATCTCTGTGAATTGAATATAGAAAAATATCCAATTTCACTAAAAAATTACACGAAACGTTTCTCGGCTATTTCCAGCGATGAGAAACGATAGCGTGCGTACGCTACGAATAACAAAAATTATACCGTGTAACAAAAATTATACGTAGCCCTGAAATTGTTCATATTCGCCTGCAATAAATCGAAATTGCAAGACGACGGGCATTATTCGAAATTTTTTACCGCTGTCTCGACAATGGTCTCTATGAAATTCAAACATGCTGCCCGGACGCGAAAGAAATAATACGCTGGGATATCGTCACGTAGCCCGTCAACGTTCTCGATATCCAAAAGCCGGTTGTCTTTCTCAGCGGTGATCCACGAATCAAGGAATATGAGTACAGGTCTGAAACGGACCGAGGATAGAAAGAACGGACGAGGAAAGTGTAAAATGGGGAGAAGAGAAACAGACAGCTTTCCAATTTCGCAAATTCATGACCCACGGAAACTTCGCCGGTGTCTTCTCGCCAGACTGACTGGTGTCAATAAAATCGCATGGAAATACTGAGAAACGGGTGCAGAAGGGGCAGGGAGGGGTGAAAGGAGGTGGCTACGTATCAAATTGACGGAAAGTCAAAGTTTTAAATCAGCCACCAGACGCGCCCTCTCCTACATTCTCGTTACTCGCTCTTTCCCACTTACTCTCCTCCCATAGTTACACGCGCTCCTTAACATTTCAATTTTCATTGATTACAAAATTTAAGGAGTGAAACCGTTCGACAGATTTGAATCGGTCGTACGACTGTTCGTAACACTGACGTTGGGAAAACGAGCTTATATTCGATGTGTAAGTTAGTATCGTAAACTTGGATGGTTTACAACATAGTAGTTTGGAAAACAAGTTTGTATCGAATATGTAAGCTGGTATCGTGAAGTTAGGACAGATGTAAAACCAAGGGCAAATTTCTTGGCTGAGAGGTTGACATAAAGAATATTCAATCGGCCACGAAAATAAACCGACAGACAATGGAAACAGATATTAACGAAGTTTCGTTAGATACGACATTGCCTGTACAGAGATATAAATATCAATTTCAATCATTCACTAAATAATTCATTACAAGTGTGTGTAAACAGCATCGCTCAAAAATCTTAAGTTACATTGGTTTCAAAATTGGACAGGTGTAAGTGGCAGTAGAACGATACGATGGAGTTTCATTTAACTTGGTATTTTATATAACCAAAAAAAGTAGCTGACGTATAAAATGTTAACGCGAGTAATGCGAGGTAATATAAAGTTCATAATGTACGTCAAATATCGAAGTTTTATTAAAGATAAAAAGTTGTCAAATCTTTGAACGCGAGTATATATGTATAACACTATCACCGGTTTAATTAAACTTCATCGATACCTACTTCCACTACTTATGCGCTTATTTTTGTCACCGACTGCATCCACCTATATATCTATCAATCTGTATGCGACGCGTATGCAACGTCTTGCTCTCGAGATGCCCAAATGAGATCTGTTCGCCTAACATACGTATCCTACTACGTGTTCTTCGTAATAGGTATGACACGACGCATCGATCACCACTGTCGTTAGATTCTAAGCTGAGTTACGCTTAAATATCGTTCTGAACAGGAGCTCGATCAGGCGAGACACGAACTACGTGTCAAGCTAATTAGCTTTCGACGCGATAATTAAAATCCGGCGTCTGATCGATATCGTGTTTATAGCACGAATACCCTGGCGGGCGTCAAAGGTGACGCTGACGAAGAAGAACGAGAGGAACGGGTAGAAAAAAAAGAAGAAGAGGGGAGAAAAAGAGCCGCGAAAGTAGAGAACCGAAGAACAAGACGGCTGACAACGTAAGAACAACGAGCTGCAACCCGGACGAGGTCGACGTGGGAGAAAGCAAGAAGAACGGTAGACAACGACGACGGGAGAAGCGAAGAGAGAAGATTGAACTTAACTGGGGTCAAATTGACTCTAGTAGGGAGTCCCTGCATTCAATATGGCGACTTCCTAATAGAGTCAGGCTGACTCCTTTTAAGACGTTCAACGGACCATCGTGAAAGTACTTAAGGATGCGCACGTCGAAACAAGTTAAGGCTACTTGTACTACAAAGTGTCGGTTATAATGCGATAAAAGCATTGACGACAGAATCGGTATCGGTGCGTTATTCCTAGAGAGTGTGTCAGCGTTACGCGAATGGAAAATGTACACTCCTGTCCGTAAGTATTAGGGCACTCGCTGGTTTCACGCGAAATATGACAATTAATCTAAATTATCGAGGAGACGATTAATCGACGAGTATTTCGTGGAAGATCGCGATTCGATGTAACGAAATTTGTGCAAACTGTATATTAGCAGAAATTACAGAAATATAGTAAATTACTGTAATAGTAGAATATTGATTTCTATAGTCTTTCAGCCTAAATTCTGTCGAAAAAATGTCAGATGGGCCAGACGAAAACTCGAAGAATTCTGCAGAAAATCTGAATCTTTTGTAGCATATATGATACGAAATATCAATAAATACAAGACAGATACTCTAATCTTATTGTATGGCATTGATGAGATTACTATTATAATATTGAATATGGTTTCTTCATAGTTTACCGTCCTATAAAGTGTGCTAATATTTATAAAATGAGAAGTAAACGATACGCAGTTTTTAAATATACACGAGAGTTATTTGTACATTTGTACATTTATCGTACTGTTAGCTATTTAACAACGATATATCATACTACAACGTTACGTACTGATAATTTCGCGAACAAAGTGAAACGAGCATTCATAACATCTTTTCCCGATTTTGCATGCAATGAACGTATCAGGCAATAAATTCTCGCTTTGTAGAAAGAGCACCGTGAAATTACAGATTTTAATGTAGCCACAGTTGCAGTCACGTACGCCCAATTAGAAAATTAATTTACGTAATTGGTACATCAAATTTAATTAAACTCCTGTAATTACAACGTACTGATTAATAAAATATCATAAACGATGCGTATCGGTGGCACTTTCGAAATTGTTTATCGGCCGCAACAGATAAAAATTAAACAGTAAAATTCCCTTTCTCTCGAAATGAAACGAATGGTGACACAACAATAATGACATGATATATCGGTAAACTGCGAATGCTTACGCATTTATAGAAAACCTCAAGGCAAAAAAAAAAAATGCGCAGAATGCGACAAACGTGTAAAAATTGTATAGAATACAAAATCTCTTTCCAAACTGAAGGAAACAAAAATTCTTTTTCTTTTTGAGAACCAAACAAAATGCTAGATAGAAAATTTTACGCGATAAGAGCACAGTACTCGTTATAGTATTCGACGAGTGAAACGAATCTCTGCTTAGATCCCATTGCTTTAGACGTGTTCGTAAGAATATCAGTTTGCGTAAACATCCGCGGTCTACTTATTGGTCACCCTATTTTCCCCTTCTTTTTATTTTTTTCAATTTTCACGGGAACTGCGACAGGAACAACGCGACAGAAATATTCGCTGATCGTGAAAAATAGCCATGATTCGGCAGAAATTGAAAATTGAACACGCACCAGCGATTCGCCAGTTACAAAAGTTGATGAGAATATCGCCATGTCATTGCGCGCCGAATTCCTTTAGAAATGAAATCACGGCGCGAGTGACACGCTTGTATAAAGAAATCGTAATTTCCAGCGATGTAATTAATGGAAACAGTTCTCGTTCAACGAAAAATCGATCTTTCGCCTCTGTCGTGCTCGAAATACACATGGAAACGTGGGTCGACTGTTACCCTCCCCCCGGGATTCAACAACGAACAATTTACAAATAGTTGCGTTTGCTTCGTAACCAGCGATGCTTGTACCGCGCTCGCACCGTCACGTGACAATTAGGCTGATTGTGAGAGACAGAAACTGCGCGAATACTAATGCTGTAACAAGATAGCTAGACAACATTGCGAACTAGGGATTTGATAACGTTCGCAAAGTTTCTGCTGTTACGAACACGTGTTACCATCGAACGATGTTGAGATACCATAAATATAACTGCTTTTGTGAAAATCCATTTACTTTACGTAGAACCAAGCCTTCTCGCGTTTTTCATAGTCATCGTCTTATTAAAAAATACCGATTCGTCACTGGTAGATATCGACGTTTATACCATTAGATGCTTCCTTATATTTATTATCCGTAAATGTTCACCAAATTCCTATGAATCTCCTATTTAATTCGTTTAATTAATTACCAGATTAATTACCACGTTCTGCATTAGCGGATGTCGTAATACTTATCAACGAGTGTGTATGTCGTTATATTGATAGATATTCAATCGTTTTCCTAATAATCTCGGATAATTATCACATCTCCTGTGTACACCTTTATACGTACACATACTTACCATACACGTAACAACGAATCTGGCAATGCGCTGAACTTAGCATTTATGCGCACTTCAAACTTCTAACTCCGTATCGTTGAACCAGTACGTCATATTATAACCAAAACATACCATTAGACATACGGCGTAACGCTTGTTGAACTAGTTTTTAACAAGAAAACTGGTTACTAAAAATGTGCTGGGTAAAAATGTCGCAATGCGACGTGGCTTGCAGATGCGTCTAGGACACACATACAGATGCAGCCATCCAACACGAGCATACAAATCACAGAACGTAGCACCCGTGGCGAAAGAACGTTTGAAGACTTCCGGCCGTGATACGCGCGAGTGCGTCGCAATTATGCAAAGTGTTACGAGTCCCTGGGATTGCTCAACTTTTAGGATTAAAAAAAACCAGAGGGTCGAGAGGGAGGGGCCGATAATTAAAAGGCGTTCCTTGGCGCAAACGTAACGTCACGAATTTGAAATTCCACGTGAGACGCGCTCGTAAACGTTGTATCGCAGAGGCGCGCGGTGCGTGTCGAGAAGCATTAATTAACGTCAGGATCGGTGTATCACATTTGACATCGTTGGGAGACTGGACCGCCGTTTATACACACGCTATCTGTCTCCTTCGCGCGGCTTCACGGTGCCTGGGACGCGCCACTGTACACCCTTTACGAACGGCCGCGCTGCTAATGGAACGGAACAGCGGAAAAACAAAGAGAGACAGATTTATCGGCAATACCCGTTAGCCCAGCGCAAACCGAATTTCTACTACGCTAATTAAATAAACCCAATCAACTTTTCCTATTTCTAAATATACTCGTCCCTCCGCCCTCGTGGTACGGTCGAACCATCACTCTCAGACTACTACAACTTTTGTTCGAAAATGTCGCGAAAATCTTTCTGTAAATCGACCTGTAAACTTTCGTTGCTCGTGTTTAGGTGCGTTGTTTTAGTTCTGTGACTCGAGTTCGAAGAAAACTGCGTAAGTCGATACATATTTATATGTACACTGTGCTCACCACTGTGAAACCACCTTACGAGATTTCTACACGTACGAGACGCGAGATACAAAGGGACAAGATACGATTAGAAGTATGGGGAGTGGAATTGTCGAACCGATTGAAAATAAGAGAGAAAGCCGTGCATTGTTCGTGGTTACAATTTCATTTTATTGTACTTTCGATAAAATAGAACAAACTATTCCGTTCTATTGAATCTGCGGATATGAGGCAAGAAATAATAACTAGCTTTTCCCAGCGAATATAATTCAGTGTTACCTGGAGACGTTGCTGGTCGATATGATTTCAAACACTTCGTTTCTTATCACATTTTCACATTTCCCTAACCAATCGCGTATTCACGTCGACGTACTTCTATCGAGTCACGCTATGATACGAAAGAAAAGGTTTTATACGTTGAAATCGAAGAAAACCGAGTGAAACAGAATATCTAAGTAAGGCGAAACCTTTACAACCCTGGAATTTCATCTCTTTCCGTAAGATTCCAATGATAAATGTGACACGAAAATGAATTCCAATTTGTTATTATTTCGTAGCAGAACAGCCAGAGAAATATGCGTCTGAATTTTGATTGGGCAAAGTTTTTCGCAGAAAATCCCTCGTGACAACGATATCGAATCGGACAGCGCGTCTAGTGAAAGACGCGTGTAGTCGCATGGCGCGGTAACAAAAGAGCGATACGAGACTCGGGACAAAACGCGAAAAGCCTTTGCAAAAAGGGAGACGAGAGGGCCGAACAACGGAGAACAACAACGAAACAGACGGAGAATTTATAGTGTTTGTAGATATAGCCGCAATACGCGTATTCCACGGTCGGTTACAATGCCACGATAGAGGCAACCGGCACCCGTACAGCCGATCACGTGTCTGGCTTGTACCGCAATCGGGCTCATTGTCTACCGACAAGAGTGGCGTGGATACAAAGCTGAGTTACTCGCTGCATGTAGCTAGGTAGCGAGCGGGTGCAGCCGTCATTGCGGTTCGATGCAACTAGACAATCTAGTGTAAATAGGGGTACGATGGCGCGGATATGTTGTTACGTGCCGATCTCCTGTTGCAGATCCTCGAAATCATGAGGCAGATTCGATGATACGAAGCCGAGATTGAAATTGTCCAGCTAATACGATTACGGAACACTGCGTGAGGGCTGGCTAATAGCCGCGCGTCGATGCTCCGTGTGATGGACGCGATTGACTGTTTGAGTTTTAAGCCGATTGTCCGAAAACGATTCTTCCGTAATCTGACCATTCCGATTTCATGCCACCGTGACTGTGGAAATGGTAAAAGCAAAGATCGTGAACAGCAACAAACGACAGTTACTAGAAAATGTCACCAGAGAATGTTTTCGATTTATGATACTAGCGTCGCGACTCGAAATATCGCTGACAATACGACATGTGATATTCGCGGCGACAGAAGTCACGACTAGACGGATATTTATGCTCTTATGGCAAGTTTAAAGTTACGGAAAATGTACAGGAAAAGTTCCGTCTAAATAGAAGCCATCCAGGGCTATTGGCGGTGTTTCCTTGTAAATTAATGGGAACAGCCAAAGGCTTCTCGATAGGATCGCACATAAATCGATATTTGGTCGTGAGATAACTTTTTACGTTGCCGATGTTTTTGTGGCTGTCGTTGTTCATTAAATTCGAGGCACGAGGGGATGACACCTCCTTTAAAACGCTTTCGATGTTAAAGTCTGAAAGAAAGGTTGTCGCTCTCGGCTACTTCGTCGCGTTACTACAACTTTCTTGTTAGCGAAGTTTGGAAATATACTGTCGTCGAGTGTCTTCAACGTGGCTACGTAGCGGTGCGCCAACTTCGATCGAGAAAACTTCGCGACTGAGCTTCTCGCACTTTGGTCAAAGGTATCTGTCTATCGCGTCAAAGAAAATCTGACCGGAATACTCGTTAACGGGTCCCGCGCGTTTCCTCTCCGCTTGCTTCACAGAAAGTCAATAGCAAAACAAAACACAGACCGAACGTTCGTACGAAACGTTGTTTCGTTTGAAGATCATCCATCGTAAACGCTCGTGTAAGTACGTTTCGTTTAACTACGCAGACGGACGTGGATCAGGATTAACGTAGAATAGGATTTAAACGGCGACCCAACAGATATCAAGCGAAGAGCATTTGTTACGTGACTCGTAAAACTTGTCGAATTCGTGCTCCGACTCGGTAAAACGTATATTACTATCTCTATAGTCTATTTTTTAATCGATTGGGAGGCTACACCTTCAGACGTTTAAGCATAAATAAAATTTGGGGATTTTTCTTACAAGTAGTTGCAAGATCTTTACGTCGAACTGGACTTGACATTCTATTTTACTCGATTTTCTCAACTTCTTCGTTCGCGAGTGGAATCCCTTTTGAAAGCTTCGAGAAACTTAAAACGATACATAAACGTACAAGACTTATGTATCTTGTTAATGAGAAAGTCTTGGTGAAATAATAAGATAAATGAAAAGGACTTTCGTACGATATTCCACACCAGTGGAATATTAAAAAGACTTTTTAAAAGATTTCGATTTTTCGGTGCCTCCTTAATTGAAAAGTCTTTGTCAGACGAAAAGATAAAAGGGAAGCTTACGTGTGTCGCGAGTTTTTTCGCCAAGTACAAACGCGTTCTTTTGTAACCGGTAATCCTCCTTTTGTTCACTCGCTTCTCGTTTTTCCGTTTCAGTATAACATAAAGAAGCGAGAAGAAGTACAAGAAATGACCCAAGAAGAGCCGAATCCTTTGATGCGCAAGAAGAAGACGCCAGAGGAATTGGCTGCAGAAGCCGAGGCGGAAGACGAGGACGAGATTACAAGTATGTACACGAGTCAATTGCATTCGCTCATCACACTCGGTACACACGACCCTTCGCGAAGAGGTTGGCCAGGGAAACCATGGCCATAGAACGGGGTTAAGAACGAGAAGCTACAAATTCACGGTACACGTTCACCGAGTGGAGCTGCCTGACGAATTAATGCAGTGGCGCTCAGACACGGCAAGGGATGATCGATGAAGGGTTAACGAGCCTTGGCTAGAAATCAAACAACTGCAATCCTCCACTCGGTTTCTGAGTAAATTCAACAGAAGCCGGTCGCATGCCACGATCCTCGTTCAGTTTCACGGCGAAATCGATGTCTCGTAATTGAGAGAGCTTGAAAAACTGCCAGCCAACTTTCAGCCGTGTAGTCGTTCATTTGCGATTTTCCATTCTTTTGTAACTAAACTGGGACACTGTAGCGCACGCATACTCATTTATACACGGGGCTGAATAAAATACAGAGAATATCGGAAATCGTACTACAATGCCAAGAGGATACCTCGTGAAACTGTACACCCTCGCACTATCAAAAATCTTACGATAATTATTATATCTGTTTCGCGATTGGACAAATGTAAATGATAGTAAAACGATGCGATGGAGTATCGTTTAACTTGGTATTTCGTATAACGAAAGTAAGAAGTAACTGGCGTACAGTTGCGGATGAAAGAAAGTTTAAAAACGAATTGTAGAAGCTTTTGTATTAAAGATTTTTTATCGTATTGGTAATAGTCATTTATTCTATGATATACATATTGTACTTATTCGTTGTTATTTTATGATGTTGTTCCATATTTCTTATTTTATAAACTTTCTTCTGTTCTCCGCTGTATGAAACGCAAAACTGCAAGCTAACGTAAAGTCTATAATTCATATGCAATACTCAAATTTTATTAAACATAAAAAGTGTATCTACGAAACGTAAAGCGGCAGACTTTGAAATTCTACTCACGAAGTATCAATAAGATAGAGAGATTCGGCATCTGATTCAACGATATGAGTATACTTCTAGCGTAAAGTGAAATCGTTTACAACTTGAAAGACAAGCCTGGAACGACATCTTTGTGCGTGAACTCTTTTCATCAATTTCATTGATATCTAGAATGAATCCTACAAATATCCGCCACGTATCTTGCGACACGCTATATATACAATATAATACATGAACGTTCGTTTGTTCCAGAAATCAAGAACGCGTTAGACACGCATATACAAGAGATCAAAGCGCAAGTACTGGAAGGTAAATGCGATCTCCAATAAGCCTACCTACACCCTTGAAGCGGTCGGTAAGGAGGGTGGCGCATCATGTGCTACCAGAGCCGCATCCGCCTCTCAGCCCCTACGACATCACGAGGAAGAGAACGAGCGAGATCTGACGTGTTATTGGAGAAGCGAAAGGAAAGAGCGATACGGAAACTCACTACCAGCGTCGTCGTCGTTGCCGTCGTAATCGTCGTCGTCGTGTTGTTCGAGCGTAGATCGATTCGGGATTCGAATTGGCCAGTCGTCCCTTAGAGAGCGTCGAGAGAAGCGACAATCGCTCGAGACACCGCAACCAACGCCCATCGCCCGTCCTCGGTCCTCCAACGACCATCGAATTAGATTTTCTACGAGGGTACGCGCGGAACGATCTTCAGAAACGAGCGCATCGACCAAACAAGAGAAGAGTTACGAGCTTCGATCAACATTGCCATCGTGTGAGAAGGACGTGTCATCGTTGAGAACGAGTGGATGAAACGAGACGAATTCGACGGATTAAATTCGAGAGATCATCGTCGATAGCGTTGTTAATTGACTCGGGTGATCTTGGAAATTGAAGCAAGTCGAGAAGATCTAGAGATTCGAAGCTCGGCGAGGATCTAGGATGTCGATGGTGGAGCGACGAATCCAGAGGAATTTCAGAATCGATACAAACGGAGAGGATCTACTAGAGACGTTACGCACGAAAATTCATAGGGAAAAGAAACGAGGAAGACGGGGACGATGTTAAACGAGGACGATGACGGGATAAAGAAAACTGCGGCAGACGTGAGAACGTAGGAAGTACGAGATCGGCGAGAGTTCGTTTACGCCTTACGATTCGAAGAAGGAAGAAGGACAGAGACGATCGAAGTTAAGAAAAGGAGAAAATGCAAAGTATAAGATCCGTGAGAATTCGTACATGCGTTACGACTCGAAGAGAGAAAATGAAATATCGGAAAGAAATCTCGACAAGAAATAAGATGGAACGTAAAAAAACAGAGAGAGAGAGGGGGAAGGAGAGAAAGGAAAATGATTGGATCGATCAAAGTCTCTTCGGATATCGCACGAATATCATGGCGTAAATGAGACGTGAGCAGTCGAAGGGCGCGTGCATATAAATATACCTATATATATATATAAATATAAATAAAGAAATATATTATATATATATAAATAAGAAAAATGAAAGAAGTAAAAAAAAAGACGTAAAAACTTAGTACCTAAGTTTCTAGTGAATTTTTCGAATAGTGGTTAAAAAAAAAAAAGAGGAAACTACCGGTAGCAGAGTTACGTAGTCACTAGTTCGTTCGACGACTGTTCAATAACAAGGAGATCAGAAAGGAGGGAGTCATTATTATTATTCGAGTTATTAATTATTCTCATAGTTTATTACCGCGGTCATTGTTCTTATTATTGTTGCCATTAAATGTTTATATTTAGAAACAAGTTAAGACAAGGATCGAGGGCCACGAGAAACTAGAGTCAAGAGACCAAGAGCTGAACGCAAGACGGAGATGGATTGCTGAGAGAGAGAGAAACGAAGAGAAAAAAAAAAGAATTAACACAGGAAACGAGTAATGAGAAAAAACAAGAGTAACCGGCGGCCCTTGCTCTCCCTTCCGTCCAAATTCGAATTTTTTCCGATTACCTCTCGGCGATATAGCTCGATCGCGATCGATCCGTAGTGAAACGCGTAACACCTGAGCGATTCTTAGGGACAATTAGTTAGGAGACACATTGCCGACAAAAGTGACGAAAAAATATAAAGTGGTTATTAGACCAAAAAAAAGAAAAAAAAAAGAAAAAACGGAAAAAATGGACAAAACGAGAAAACATTTTAAATGTGCGCTTCGTTAAGAATAGCTCGACGAATCGAGCAGCACTGACTCTCGCGTTTAAATGCAAACAAATAAGAAAAAAAAGAAAAAAAAATGTACTAAAGAAATGCCTTTCTTTCACGTTTATACGGTGCGTTTCTATCGAGTGTAATTATATAGTAGGTTAATTGTTAGAGAAAGGAAGAGAAAACTGATTTATATGTTCGCTCGTGAACGATCTTAGTGTCGCGATTCGACGATCGAGACTGTTCTTAGCAAGGAGTTTTCAGGTGTTACCGCCGGAAACGTTCGAGCAAAGTAGCCATTGTTTCATCCTTTCTCGAAGCGGTTCACCGGTCTTTCATCGTGCTTGTTCGTCCGCGACAAACACGTTGTGCATGATGGACGACGCGTAAACGATGATGGACGGGATGGACAGAGCATCGACTGCCGGCAAGTAACGCGAGCCTTATACATATACAGAATTAACAAGAAACTAAAAAATGCTCACGCACGATACCATTGCGATATACTTAGAAACTAATTGGAAACAGGGGGAGGAAAAGTATAAAGGAAACATTTCGTTGAGCAAGCAAACGTTTCTTGTTCCTTCGATCGGAAGATCTACGTTTAATGAAGAGACTGAGAGGATAACTCTGTTTAAATTAAAATGTATCTTGTAACATAGATTCTTGCGTATATGTCGTAAAACGTTCTGAGTTGGTATATGTATAGGGCGGATAATGCCAGACGAAGCTGCGACGGAGAATGAAAGCACGAAGAGGAAGAACGTGTCATTTAACGCGTGACACGTTGTTTTTTGTATGAGTGACGAGATGATACGAAAGTGTACTTTTTTTATGTTCGATATCGTTCCTCGTTCTGGTACCGATCTATATATTCTTATACATCTTCTTCTTATCTATCGAGTCTTCTCAAAATCTCTTAATTGATTCTGACTCTGAAGCAACAGCTATCCTCTGATTTCTTTGCGAATTCGCGATATATTCTCCTAACACGCGCTCTATCATACTTGATCACTCGGATTAGGAAAACATTTCTCGACGATATGCCGCAATACACGCGAGGAAAGATCCATCGGGTGTCGGGAAAAAAAAGAATTCCAATTGCTCGGACGAAGAGAAATTAGAAAGAAGCAGACGAAGCAGGATCCGACGGGAGAAGAGAAAAGATTGGAAAAAGCTTTCCTCGTCTCATCGAGATAAGTGTGTTACATCTAGGACCGCGTCCCAGTTGAAAAAGAAAAGGCAACTTAAACGTCAATCGAAAATGAGAAGTCGGAAGGCCTTCTGTCCAAACGTTTTGCTATAGAGACGAACGCATGTCAGCTTTCTATGTGCACTCTGCTGTTTCTCGATGTATAAACGTAACGCGGCTCTTCTAGTCGACAGCGTCGACGATTATCAGTCGTTCCGTAAGCACGTTCGCAGATCTTTCCCGTTTGCCAAACTCCGCGATGCAAATTCGACCATCGAAAAGGCCAGCACGCCAGCCTTAACTTTGCCAGAAACTTTCCTCGAAATTCGATAATATCGTCGATACTTTTTCGAACTTCGAATCTCGGGTGAATGGGAGCAAAGAATAATTTACGATATTAAAAATTCCCAAACTTTTAACGACCCGCTATTTTATCCGGCGACATACTGCCTCGGCAACTATATAATTATTTACGAATAACGATGCAAATCGGTAGTGTCGTTAGCGATTTTCCTCGAACCAAGCGATTTCTCGATCGCTAAATTCTCCAAACGAGCACGAAGGAACTAACGTATCGCGGCGGGAAGAAATTCAACGAACAGCTTCCTTGCTCGCTGTCCGAACTTTTGGAAAACCGCCGCGCGCTCCGCTACTTTCTCCTGTCTCAATGTCGTAAAATACCTCTTGGCAGCTGTTCGTCCGCGAAAGACAAACCGACAACTTTTCCAATGTTTCCAGTGTTCGGCTGTATATCCCTTCGGCGAGAATTGCGAGAGAAGTTTCAGCGGAGACTTAAGGCTGGCGCGATCGAGCACACAGATTCGATTTTATGCCTTCCTTTGTTTTCTTTTTTTTTCTCTCTTTCCCTTTACCTTAATCGTTTTCAATAAAAAGAATGACCGAGGAGACGTTATATCGATCGCGCCTTTTTGCGAAGTCACGGCGAATTTTAATCGTCGAACGCGGCGGAACGAGACAACTGAGAAACGAACGCGAAGCGGACGGGACGTGCTTCGAATCTGAATGTACTTGACGTACAGTCTCTCTCGTGTCTCAACGTGCATGCTACCTGCCTCTCTCTTGTCTGTCGATGTCAATGTCGATGTCGTTGGTTGGATCTTCTCTTATCACGCGTGAGATCTTCGAGGATCACTCGACCAAAGATAGAGTTCAAACTAGAACGTGTATTTTGCTACCTGAGCCGAACGCTGACGAAGAAAGTACAGAAGATTATAGTGCGACATATCGCGATGATTTTCGAAGATCCGCAGACTCGCATTCTTTCTCTCTGTAACCGATCGATCCACTAGATGGAAACGCTTTAAAAGTACCTAGAACGATTTTACCCTAATCCTCCTTGTTCCTTCGAACTGCGCCCATTTCCTGAACCGACCGAATTCAACAAAAATAATAATAACCTGTCTCGCATATTCTAATCCTCCTGCGCGATCTACTTGATATACACTTGAAGTCAATTACTCGATTATTAACCCAAAGATGTATACATTATATTATCTATATTGATTCTAGAGAATATATGCTCGTACGTTCTTTTCATTTTTTTTTTTTTCTCTTTCTTGTGGCGAATTTTCGATACGAACGTGAACACACCAAGTTAAATAACCAGTTGATGGAAAGCACGATTTCGGTGTAGAAGAAGACGAGTTTCAGCGTAGCTCGAAGCGAAATGTTTTTAGAGACAGACCGTTCTTATGATTACGATTAACAGGAGAAAAAATAATTAATTGGACATCGAGTTAGCCAGACAACTTCGAACGACAGCAGTGTATAGCTCATAGACTGTTTTCCTATTCCCCACGCTCTCTTTAACTATTTCTGTACCTCCCTCCCTCTCTCTTTCTCTCTTGCTCTTACTATTTTGCTCTCATCTTTTGATCGTAACAAGTTTTCTCTCCGCCTGTCGTCTCATAGCCCCTTTGCTCGATGTATCTCCTACGCTACGCTCGATTGTTCTCTTTGAAGTCACGACTACTTAATGCATGTGTCACGTAAAAACGAACGAATAAAACGAATACAAAAAAAAACATAATATCTTACTGTCGTAACCGTTACTGTTGATTAATGTCGTGTGTCGTTGTTGTTTCTCGATGTGATCGACATAAAACGTTGTTCGATGTACTGTCTAGTCAATGTTGACGCTTTAGTCTCAGTAGTTCGTCTTTTTTCCTTTCTTCTCCCTTATACGTACATATTGCGTTACATGTTGTTCAAGCTTTCTGTGTAAGATTCAACGATCGATTAAAAGCTTTCTGTGCCATTTGATTCGATGTAGTTTAATTTAAGCGTAAGCAATGCTTAGCACACTGTGTCAAAGATAATTTTCTGTTCGGTTGCCGTACGTGAAATGGCTGATTTCATTGGTAGCGACTAAAAGTGTCGTTAAATAATTTCGACGTTTATATATGATTCATATGATACGTTATATTTATATATCATACGTGACATTTGTTATTCAATTTTAAATTTCACGCTAATTAAACGCAACATGATACTTTGTCGAAGACAGATCGTGTGTCAAATCGAATCACGAAGTAACATCAAATTCGAGTGCGTTCTTTGTAAAACTTCAAACTTCTTAATTTAGATCGTTAAATATAAATATAATGAATGAACCGAAATATTCTCAACGATGATCGGTTAATGATTTTAATTGCCATGATCATAGCTTCCCTTTACATTGAGTACGTTTAATCGTAATATGATTAATATTATTTTCAACGTTAAGAAATCGGCCATTTTACTTGAAACGACTTAGTGTAAGTTCCTATAAAACTTTCAATTTATATTTCAAACTTTCGTTTGCGAGAGATCTTCGCGTATTCTTGTATTCGATAATCCGTGAAATTTGGTTCAGGCCATTTACCGACGATTTTTCACCAGCGTAAACGTTCATCCACCAGTTGTCGCGTGTATGCGTGCAAAACACCAATACAAGTTGTTGAAACGCGATAGACGAAAAAGTACAGTTCCCCTCGAAAGGTAAAATTCGACGGTGTTCGAAACCAACGAGACAAGAGTAATCCGGAGATATGTTAAAACATAATCTACGCGTAACAATCTTCTGTGATTCTCGCTATATCGAAGGAAAAATAACGCGGTCCGAGAAATAAAAAGGAAGTAAGAACGGAGAATGGATTTTCAGAGAAATAGAAAATGTATCAGTCGCGTGAATACTCTCCAGACTTTCTCTTGTTCTTTGATTCTTTTGATCTTTTCCATTGGTACGGAACTGTTGATCTTCGATCTCCTTAATTCCCTTTAACGAGTGTTTTTCCACTTCCACTTTGCACACGCACCTAACATCGCACGATTCTAGGCGATTTATCGCTCTATCCTTCGCATCCTTTACCTGAAGCCACCCTAAGCCTGTAAGCGGCACGTGGCAAGTGATATAAACGAATACTTAAATCTATTTAATTCGTGTTTCATAGACGATCGTAATCGTGAAGATAAAAAAATGAACAAAGGATTGAATAAAAAAAGAAAAAAAAAAGAGAATCTAGCGACTCGTGTCTGTTTTCGACGTGACACCCTCGAACGTGGAGTTCTATCAAAGAGACGGATGAGCCAACGAAAGTTGCTGGTAATTGACGATCTCGGTAAATCTGACTGTAATTAGAAAGTATAATATCGTAGTACTCGCTAGCAAAGTACAATTGATCCGTCGAAACGAGACACGCGTGCAATTATTATGTAAAAGATAGTTGACGAACCTTTCTTAGGTACTTAATTATCAGGCGAGTGTTTCAAGCAGGACAAACCGAAGAAATCAGAAAGAATGTAACGCGTTAGGTACGATATGCGCCGAAACGTTTAAGATTATACGACAAATGTAACGTTCTTTTCTCTATGTACATAGTCTCGCGTATAACCTAGACCTGCGTTTAGTATAACCGAGAAAGTTTTCGTGATGGTTTCGTTCTACGTAACCGCGTCAAGCGAAAAGGATGAACGGAAGACGAGACGTTAACCGTGTCTCCTGGAAGCTCGGGACACCGTTGTGTCCCAATTTTCCAATTCGAGCGTCCGATTTTTGCTCGAGCCAGGGAAATCCGTAAGGAAGCAGAAGGCGAGGACGGAAGGTGTGTCCCGAAGTTCGAGGACGGAGGAGATTAATACCGGCGTAACTCGCGAGGAAGAACCGACTTGACTTATTCAGAGACAACGACACAACGCATTATAAAGTAATAATGATAACTTATCGTTAAATCAACGTACTATTGTTATGATCTCTTACATTATGATAATGATCTCGACGACGAGACGATTGCATAATGTAAAACGCGTTCGCACGTGTGTTTTTTCAATGCGTTCACAAGAAACAAAGTACGAACTAAGCGAGAGAAAATACCGTTCAAACACACGTAACACCTACACACGGAGAAACGTTCGAAAAGAAAAAAAAGAGGTAAATAAATAAAGATAGAAGGTAAGACAGGAGAAAATCACGATGTTAAGTAAGTAGTCGTTAGCTTTGTATACAAGGGAGTGCAGAACAAAGACGAAGACGACGTTAAAGGGAAAGAGAAAGGGGGAGCTTCGATAATTGGAGAGTCCCGAGGCGAAAAGATACACACGAAAAACGGTACTTTTCAGCAGCTGCCATTCGACGAGAGGTTCGTGTACCACCATCTTCGAGCGGACTTGTGCGATTTTTTGGATAGGGATTCCGTGAACACGGTACTGGCTGTCGCTCGATCCTGGAAAACTCGATTATATCACACGCTAATCGCAAAAGGATGGTCTCGTCGCATAGAAAGCGACATTCTCTCCGACGCTAAATCCAATTTACTTTACACAGATGCTATAAATTCTTGTTGGCAAAAAATTTCAAACCGTTTCCATGTTACCGGCGACGAGCGTGTGAATAATTTAGACAAAGCGACTCCCGACTCAAATTGAATGTTGGTGTCGCTCGAGACCTAAGGTCGTTCGAAATTTCCTTTAAAAATGGAAATAAAAATGCGAATCGGCTACGCAAAAAAAAAGAGGCTGCAATAAACGCGTATTCTATTTTTCCATCGTTATTCCCGGCGATTCGAGTAACAGCTTGTTTGACCGTGTTGCGACATCGCGACGTGTACGTAGATCACACCTGTGCCGTGCCCGGTATCTTCGTAAATTCGTTGAATCGAGAAGCAATACTATAGATGCCTATAATTACTAATGTTATACGTTTCTTATACAACAACAAAATAAAAAAAAAAAAAGAGGAAGTTGAAAAAGGATTAGAGAAAAACTCGCGTACACACGCACATCAGACACTGTATATGTATTTAACAATCAGAGTTACACATGCACACCGCGCGATAACGAAACGAAAAGGAAGGAAACATCGATGCCCATCTCGTCGATGTTTCTTCTTACGATCGGCGCGAAAAAATAGAAAAAAATGAAAAAAATACAAAAAAAAAGTATGAAAATATGTTACTCTCAACCTCGAACTCGAAACTCTGTAATTGCGACGCGTACGTTCACACATCGATCTCTGTGTAATTTTATATTTCGACGTTCGAAGATGCGAAGCACTTTTAGCTGCATGCAACGACCAATAATTATCGTAATCGTTAATCGTGTAGAGTTGCACCGAAAATAAAGGAACGATGTAAAAGGAACGGTTAAACGTGGTGGAAAGAAGGGAATAAAATAAAGAGAAAATTGGGAGGAAGGAGAAGGGCATATGGAGTCGTTCGAAATGCCCAAAAATCGCACGAAGCTTGCTCGGCAGATAAGAAAAGCGGGTTCGCGGAGAACGTACGATGAAGAATAGCATCGAAGAGGGGAATAGTAAAAGATCTCTTGTATGAGTTATAGAACGCTTAATGGCTGAATCACTGGAACACGAATGGGTTGATTGTTAAGAATGAAATATTAATGTAACATGCGAAGAAGAGAATAAGTAACGCCGGATGGTGGATGATGATGATAATATTATATATTGTTGTTAGATCATGTATAATATATATACACATAAACATTGATATAAAAATAAAGTAACCTAGATATTAAGCGACCACTTATTCACACGTTACAGAAACACATACGTACACGTACCCTGTGCACATGAAAGTTAACCGTTTATTTAGCGAATTAAACGACTACGCGAAAAGAAAACGCAAGAAGATTCTTTTTAAATCGTTTCTTTTGCCATTTCGAAAAACCGTCTCGGCATTTTATTCCCTGTGTGATAATCGAAATCTTTCTTTCACCACGGAGATTTCTTCGAAGGTTAACGTACAGTACCGAATAATTATTCGAACGATACATCCTTCGTGTTTCGTTTAATTTCAATTACGAGCGTTTTTTTATTTTTATCTACGATTATTTATAGAAACGTTGAACGCTATTCTATTACGTTATTGATTAAAAATTGTGTGTTAAATTTAATTTGTTCAAGAAACTTTAAACTCCAAAAGTATTTAAATTGTTAAATTTCGACTTGAAATTGGAAACTTCAAAAATAAATTAAAAGATTTTTATTCGGATTCTTAAATTAAAGAAAAATTAGAATTATTCCACTAAGTAATAATTCGAATAATTACGGCGGATAACGTACATACACGGAAAATCGATCTCGGAGATTGATGTGTAGGCGTGTGAAATTTTCAAATAGGTAAAACGTTTGCCCGTGCCAAATAAAAGGTTAATAGAGGTGCGAATACAGATCACAGGCATCGTTCACACACATGCAGGAACACGACACGATACGACACGACAGGACACACGATTTCGTAGCTGTACCCGTGAGCATCCCCCGTCAAACCAATCCCTGGGCATGGTCTCGGCTCTTGGTTACGCGTAAAAAATGCATAGAGTCCTATACTCTCTATTCGTCCCTCCTCTTGACCCTTGAAACGACGACAGAAGAAAAGAAAAGGAGTCGAGGCTTCTTTAGGTCGCGTCACTCGTCGATCTTTCTTCTCGATAGAAAGGAAAGAAAATTTCAAGTATCAAATAGGAGGCGACAGCCACGAATCAGAGTCGAAAGCTTGTACGAAACGAGAAACGAAGCGGGGATAAAATCAAAAAGGAGAAAAGAGATGGATAATCGAGCTTTCCTCTTCCTACGTTGTACGAGAGATTCACGACGTTTCTTTTGGCTTTCACGGCGGAAGAGATGAAACACAAATTGCGAGAAAAACAAACGAGGATTAACAAAAAGAAAAAAAAAGTAAAAAAAAAATGATAAAGCATGAAGACGATTTTTAGGGGCGCGCCTCATCGTTATAGCTCTTAATACGATAGTAATATTACGAGTAATAAACAAAAGTGAATTAATCAGAATATGCGTTTATGTTATTTAGTTCTAAAAAAAATGAAAAAAATGTAATAAAAGTCAATCGTGTTACCAACCCGATCGTCTATTTATTTATTAATCTACCTTTATCAACAACATCTTTCCTTACAAAGTATTCCAACACTTGCAGACATTTTTTAAAAACATTTTATGTGTCTCACGTGAAACATTTTTTTGAAATTTTATTAAAACCGCATCGTCATTGTATCCATCGTTAAACATCGTTGAAGACTGTCGCGAATTACTTGCACAGAAATTACGATTTCTAATCATCGAATTAGAATTAAATCCAAATTTTTAACGTTTTTTTTTTTTTCCAAATCCAATCCATCGAATTAGAATTAAATCCAAATTTTTAACGTGGCAAAAGCATTTCAAATTTAATACAGAACATTGTACAAAAACTGCGAGCTTATCCTGCCTACCAATTAACAAAACGGTGATTAGCAGGCCGGTTGCGATGATTATTATCTCGTAACTTCCACGTACATTTTCGAATCGATCTCTTTCAACGGTATAATCGCGACAATCCTATTACGTATCTCTCACCACAGCAACAGTGAAGTTTTCAAAATATGTTATACAATACACGTAAAAGTTTCCTACGAAGAGTGTTCAAACACTTTCATGAACGTGTATTACACTTTAAAACGCTTAGTTCCATTTATCACGATGACGTAGGAATTTCAACAATCAACCGGTACATTCCGCTGTGCGTGCAGTTCGCGCTACTCCCAATTTCTTTTTACACAATTCGTAGCGATTTCGAAAGCGTTCAAACGTGCTACTTGTCAATCGATGCCATTTATTATTTTCCAAACAATCGTTCTTCAGTACGAATAAAAACCTTCCCGCGAAACGTTCCAAACGAACCAAAACAGTTTTCCAAGTACGAAATGGAAGGTTTCCTGAATTGATTCGAGTGGCAACTAAATCGATCGACAAAATGAAATATTTCAAGCAGAGCTTCTTCTTCTTCTTCTTCTTCTTCTTATTCGTTCTGTATGATCTCGTGACCGGTTCTCTAACCGAGGAGATAACGTTGAACGTCAACTTGAAAGAACCCATCGCTGTAACCGATGAGAAGTTCCTCAGTCTTACCATTGATCCAGTAACCCTATTAGCCGGGAATGCGCTAAGGTACGTACGTTGAATTTATAACGCTCTCATATCGGCTTTTTACGGTAGCTAACCTTGTTCCATGATAAATGCGGTTATCCTGTTTCGTGACTGAATTTAGAAGATTTTGAAAGCGGCGTCGAATATAAATTCAAACTTAATGATGAATATTTCGCGCGCGATAACGACGCAATCTCGCGAAGAAAAAAGAAAAGAGACGACCGTGAAACAATTCGAGATCAATTTAAAACCAATCAATAGAATGCCAGGCACCGATAGCTCGTAGAAAAAACTTTCGGAATAACTGTACACGTATAACCTTTGAACGAAACGCAAATCCAATCTAGCTTCGACGAAATGAAGCGTGTACGTGTTTTAATTTAAATTTCAATCACCGTCGTCTCTTGCCAGTACTGGTGTTATCGATCCTCGAAGAAATCGAAGTAGCGCGGAAACTACGTGAAAATCTTATAAAATCTCCGATAAAATCTTGTATGATTGAGAGAAGACACGCTTATGCGTGCTGAGTTATTCACAAGTACGTCCGAGGACTACAGGGGTAGAGGGTGATGAATCACATTTTTCTCTTCTTACTGGACAGAAGCTTTAACGTTCGATGCATTCAATCAAACTAATCTTGTATTACCGAAATTGTCTTTCCATTTGATCTTGGAGGTAGACGTGTATTTTTCTACTCTCTTGATAATTTAAAAAATATTCCTTGTCATAATATGAAAATATTGAAAAATATTCAAATATCGTTTGTTTTAAGAATTATGTCTTTGGTTGCATCTTCCTTCAATGGAAATTGCCTCTCTTCATTTCTAGCTATTTTATATAAAAATATTCCTTTCGCGTATCGTGCTTTTTTCTCTGTGATCCTCGCGTGGACACTTTGCTTGATTTATATCAACAATATACGAATGTTAATGGAATATACGGTTTAATAGGCTAAAGTAACGATCAAAAGGAATAATTGCTATCTCTTTGTATAGAACTAACTGATACATGTGATGCAAAATTTAAATTGTTCATTTAAAACCTTGTCGATACAGTACTCTAATTAAATACACGATTCTTCCAAGTTTCAACCCTTTGCGACAGTGTAATTAATTTATCAATAAAATGGCGTAATATTCAGTATGTATCATCTAAAGGACAGGTTTAATAAAAGACAAATAGTGCTGGGTTTGCCTATATATTTCTAATTTTACAACTAGATTAAATTCTGTCAAAGATAAGCAAGCGTTCGTATTCTCAAGTACGTAGTGTGTATATCTAGGACCAGATTGCCTAACATTATCGTATCTTTAACATGCGAATCGTGGTCGTTGCAATTTCAGCACGGACTTCGAGAGAAGCATAAACATGGCTAAAGCCTTAGATCCTGCATATTTACGATTCGCCGGACCATATTCTCTTCCCTACTTTGGCTATAGGAATTCACAAGACAAAGAGGATAACAGAAAAACAATACTATCTGGTGAGCTCAATTGTCATCTCTCTGATCCTTTCAGCTTATTTAAATAAACCATATACTAACTAATTAAACCGTAAATGTATCTATTGTCGGTAACACCAATTTCAAGTCTTCTTTACACAGACATCAGAGAAAGCTCTATTTCTATTATTTTAATAATTAAGGTATCAAAGAGACATTTTTCTGACAATTCGAAAGTAACTCGGTTAGCAAAGGAAATATTTATATCCTATATTATAAAATCGAGTCAAAGTACAATAGACGAACGTTGGCTGACTTACGGACGGAAATGTACATAATCCACTCAGTTCGCCAGTTAGTAGATTCTCCTTCCATATACATTCTGCTAACTTGACTACGATACAGCCGATATACGGACCATTATCATGGTTAATTTAGGCAGTAATGTAACGGACGGCGGCCTACAAAGGATCCATATGCATCCGTTCACTTCAAAGTTACATTAACAACGAAACGCCTGCCACACATCTTCCTCGGCCAATTTCGCCGCCGATACAACACCGTGGTCAGCCAGTTGCAGAAACTGCCTGAATTAACCTAAACAATGCTTCGTGCACCAGTGCACGTCCATACACGATACAGACGCTACGTGTTTTGCGAAGAGAAACGAGAAGGTTTACGTACCATAGTTAGACACACATGCATACCATCAACATTCCATCTCGAACTGTAGACACCTGTTTCGTTCGCGGTTACCTCGCGTTACCTCAGCCACTCTCGCTGATTACGTGCAAACCTTACACGCCTGTACCAAGGTGCAAACGTTAGCCACCTAACGAGCTTAGTAATTTAACATTCGCTGCGTGACTCTACGACGTAATCCGATCCGACGCGGTACCAAACTCCGTGTCTTCCACCTGAACCAAATTTCAACCTTTGTGTAGCCTATTTATCATACCTAGCGTACATTCGATGGTGCAAATGGATAGGTCGATCGAAAGAGAAGTTGTAATTAGAAAAGCGTGGAATTCTAAGAAACTTTGAACCTTCTTTAGTTAGGTTGTCTATTGATACAGCGGCTTATACCAGGACCAATTAATTGTACTGTGTAATGTAAGTATCACTTGGTTTTATATTAAATATCGTGTATTAAATTGTTTCGAGATAATTTGTTCCAAGTCTACGCAAAAAAATACAAGTGTAGAGATATAATATATAGAATTAATTTATTTCATTTTTACGCATTATATCAATCAGTCTTTTTCAGTATATTTTGCTAGCTCGTCACTACGATAGTAAAGTAATTTTAAACAATACTTTTGCTCTTAGAAATAATTATAGGAACTGAACTTGTAACGAATAAGTAATTAATCGTACTGGACTAGAAATCAATCTTGTAAACGATAAGAAACATGATGCGATCTCATTTGTTATAACATTCTGATTTTATTCCTAAGGACTGTTTGTTATGGTGTTCGTTCTTCGTAGAATCGTTCGCTGTGACATACTATATCATATTCTACGTAAAACCATCACCGTATTCTGTTCTATCAATGACGTTTCGTGATCGTAGAGTCAGATTGGGTTGTAGCCCATCAGTGGGCAGGAAAGGCAGGATTGGATGTGATCGACTGCATTTCGCCAGACAATCGACAAAAGGAATCGGAAGAATCCGAAGATCCGGAAGAAATAATTTCTTTTAGCGACCATATGCATTTTAACGCGAGCTGGCAACTAGGATATGGTAAATTAATTCAGACAGTTGAAACGTTCGAGCCAGAATCAGAAGTTACATTCGTCAATTCCAGAAGTTTCTTCGTTAAAAATTAAACGAATCGCTTGCGTAACAAGTTTAAGAAATTTACGAACGATGGAGTTGATCAGTTTGACTTTTGACAGACTCGTTCGTTTAACCATGGAAAGAAGGAGATCTACTTTAAGCTCGATTTTCCAGAATGCCAAATTAGATGCGATCTATCAGCCGATGATTTAGGAAGGCAGACGATGGCTTTGCGAAAAGTACTCAACGAATTTCCTAGATATTCGAACAGTATCGTTGCTGGCCCCGATGTCGTGGCTTATAACACCGATAAACAACGAAAATATCTTCGAGATTACTTCAGCGTCGCCGCGCCTGCACTTTCGGCGATCACCTGGCATCCGTAAATTTCTTATCGTTATAGACTTAATAAAATTTCCTGCGCATCGTTTCACGTGGAAATATTAAATCGGCGATACTATTTTAAATTGATTGCAGCGTATTTGCCAGCATCACTTTGGGAAATGGAGGAGCTTTCATACATCAGGATAATTTAGAGCAGGATAAAGAAGAGATGTTCAGAGTTATAGGTCGTTTCATACAGAATAAACCATTATGGATTGGTAAGAAATTTCCGATAGATAGTTGCGTGTCAGAAATTTCTTGTGGACGTATTAATCGAAAGGTTCATAACAAAATGAACGCTTCTCCGTATTTGCCTTTCGCCAGCAGAGCAAAGGAATACCCTCACATCTTTCATTCTCAAATGAATGAAAGTTTTCAAACAAGTTACTCATCGCGTCACATAATCTTTCCAATGTATCTGCAATTATACGATAGGAAACTTATATCTAATTAAATCATAGAGTTGCGCACCTCGCGACAGAGGTTTTCATAGAAGCAGTTAATTTATTTTCCAGAATATCGATTTTTGACAACGCTTAAAAATACATCGTCGATAACATACAATCGTTAATTGTTATTATTTCGTTGAAAGCTGAGTCCAATCCAGAAGAATGCAAAAATTTATTCATCGGAGCGCTCATTCTGACAAGAAGACTAGGAAACGCGGCAAAGATAAATGTAAAGGTGTTCATGAGGCAACCAACAGACCTGACACGACCGACGCCAGTAAGTATCTCAAAACATGAACGAATCCTCTTGTCAGAAATCGATGATCAACAGGTCGATCTATACACAGGATTACTGGGTGTCATTGCTTCACAAGACTCTCGTTGGACGAGAAGTATTCGATGCAAACATTCAAACCAGCAACGAGAATCACGTCTACCTGTATTGCCAATGCGCGAAAGCTTCGAATAAATACAAGAAAGGATCTATCGTGATCTTTGGTGTGAATTTGAGTCCTGAAGATGCCACGATTAATTTCCAAGCAGCCAAAATTACCACTGTTCACGAATACGTTCTTTCACCGGGTTTCGATGCTGCTAACAGAATGTTTGCCGAGTGAGTACTGCGATCGATATGAAATATTTTATTATGATATAAAAATATGAAATATTTTACTTTGCCGTATACGTATGTTCTGTCGCTGTTTAGAACTATTTTCTTAAACAATAAATTGCTGACTTTAACCAACGACACTGTTCCTGAGATATATCCAAATGTATTGAACGATACAAAAGGTGTGGATCTTCGCCTGCAGTCGGGCGATATTGGTTTTTGGGTTGTTCCTGATCTACAGGTAAATAATAAAGCACATTTCTCTATCGTTTTATTTATGTATAGAGTGTCTCATAAAAGTATTTGAACGTTTGTGAAAATTTTGTATAAATATATCACACGCGTTATAACGTCAGAACGTTTTAAATTTACAATACGAAAGTAATTTCTAAGATAATTGTTGAGAATTGTGGATCTTTGGAGCCGAGATACTGTTATAGGAACACTAAATTTACACTAACGATTCATATTAAAATAGTAATATATTTATTTCATGGACGATTCCTTATATATTCATCGATACATACTTGCACGCGTCTCAGCACTTTAACCGACTCTTAACCGACTCTTAACCGACTGAGTAGTTTACAGTCATCTGTTTTTTCGGGATGCCGCGCACACACATATCTCCACACACCGACACTCGCATACAAGCATCTCTACTACGCATTTGACCCAGTGCAGCATAGAAAATTACACATATCTCAACAATAACGTTATAAATTTCTACGTACGTTTGCAGATTAGTTTCGAATTTAAAACAATTGTGTTACATCACAGGAAAATTGTAAAAACTGTTATAGCGAGCCGCTATATATTCCAGTCAAATGAATTGTCTGATTCTTGCAGGTAAAATCTTGCATGGAGAGCGACGTAACACAAAAGAAGGAAACTCTCGCAGAAACAGAAATTCTAGAAAAGCTGGGAAAGGCGAAGGATGTAAGAATACACGTGACCAGATCTGTGAAAGATCAAGCAACCATAAAAAACGAAAAACAGAGACAGAGAAGTAACATGGCAATATATAAGTCGAATATAAAAAGGGAACTCAAAAGACTGAGGAGATTCGTGAAAAAGAAATTGGACGATTACGAGAGTAGATCGCTACTGAATGTCAGAGGATTATCTAGCGAGGAAACTAGCGAAATCTCGAAGCTACCTGAAGAAAGCGTACAAGATGGATTACAAGAATTCAAGGAACGTCTTTTGCGTTTCAAAAACCTAATGGATTCGAGCGATACGAAGATTGAACTGAAAAAACCGATAAGCGATCTCATCACAGACGCGATTTCTCTAATGTTGAAGATACAGAATACTCTAAGAAGCATGAATAGTAAAACCGGAAGTAACGAAAACCGAGTAAAATCATCTCGCAGCGTAAAAGAGTCTCTGAATACATTGTACGATCGTTTGACTCGCACTAACTTGGACGAGTCGATCGATCCTCGAGAGAACAAGATGGATCAAGGATCTAAAAGGACTAAGAGGGATCTACTCGTCGAGATTGGGGAATCTGTGGACAGTCTTTTGCGAAAAGGACCCAAAGACGACGACGTCAATGAACGTAAATGTGATTCAAAGATTGGATGGTTGAAGAATATTAAAAAAAAAACGCGACCGAGTCTCGTGCAATTTGAAAGCGACGACAGTGGAGAAAGCACTTTACGCAAGATTTTTGATACAAATCCGGTGGAAGATTTTTCAAACGACGATGTATTTTTTGAAGATTCCTCTCTAAACAGAGACTATGATTACGTCTTCGCTGGAAACTCTCCTTTGAATAAGGATTGCTCGAGGAACGATGAACAGAGAAATCGAAAGATCGAAGGAAATTCTCGGAAGAAACCTTCGAAGATGGATTACCTGAACGATCATCTATGGACTGAACTTGATGACACCGATGATTATCCTTTTTACGATCCCATAGATTTCATCGCCTCAAGGCGCTGGAATGATCCAATGGACGTAGCTTTGGAAGACTCTACCGAACTGTCGGAAGAACAAATCTACGAACCTTTGAAAAATAATGAGTTTGACAATGAGGACGAATCTAGAACAATAGGAATTGAATCAAACGAAGATCACGAAGCTCAGGATAACTATTACGAATCCAATAATTTTCCAAGGAACCATAGACTCGTATATGGCCCTTTGGTCGATCCTCGTGCATTTATTATGAAAACCTATGGGTCTGGAAAAAATAACAGAGCTGGTAATGAGAAGGAATTTAGGGTCGTAGGAAGCCAATCAAACAGAGTTCAGAGAGTACAAGGCGATAAAAGTAGATTAAAAGGAATGGATGATTACTATGAATGTACTGATTTTCCTAAAAACCATAGACCTACATATGGCCCTTTAATCGTACCAGACGCAACCATTCTTCGATATACTTTGACTAGACAGCCATCCAATAAAAGGAAGAATTACGCAAATGAAAAAGCTTCTTCTGATTACTACTTAAGGTCTATTCTGAAAGGATTCGATTTCCCGATCGAAACTGATCATTCTAGAAATAGAAAACTTAAAAGGGAAAGCAAAGATTTGCACGCTGTACTTGATCAAGAAATGATTAACGAAGACGACGCGAACTCGAAGAATTGCAACTGCAGAGTCATCAGACACTCGAAAGGTCGATCGAAGAGAGAAGCTATCGAGTCAATGGAATCTGAAATAGAACAACTCCCAAAGGAGGCAAGCATGGGTTTTAGAAAAGACATAGTTAAATCAGGTGTACGCGAGGATGCAGACGTAGAGGTGTTCTCAGAAATCAGAGAGGAGCTTTTAGAGAAAATAAAATCGCAAGCCGAATCTTCAAAGCCGAAGATTGGTCGAGATACAAAGACACAGTTACAAATTGAAGCTAGCACAGAGGACTTGAATGCAAATACAGCTTCATCGATCCTACGCGATGATTCGGACAAAGAAGAATTTTCAGAATTCAAAGACTCGCCTATAGAAAATGCAGAATCGTCAAATGAATTTACGAGCAAGAAAATCGCACAAGATAGAGAAGAGGCGTCATCGGAAATTGAGAAAGAGGAAAATATTGGGCCGAAGTTTGAGTCAAGTATTCCCTCTCTGCAAAGCAGATCAAATCTTAAATTTTATTCTCAAATCCTACCTACTGATCAATCGACAATTTTAGACTCGAAAGAACAGACGAGCTCAGCCGGATCTTTGGAAACATTGAAACACGACGAGAAAGTGTTTTTTCATGGACAATCCGATAAAAAGAATGAAGAGAACACATCGACTTATACTACAAGGTATACTGCGGTTGATCAAAGATATTCTACGCCCGATCAAGGATATTCTACGCCCTTCGTCGTTGAAGAGTTTGCAAAGGAAAAGGGAGAAACTGAGGAGGCTGAAGAAGCTGAGACTCGGAAAGTAGAGAGTTTAAGCACGACAGCGAAGACGGCCACTTTATCAGAGGAAACTATCGAGGAAGAATCTGAAAACAATTACGATAACGGTAACGCTGTCGGAGCAAGCTCGAAACGAGAGGTTAAACTGGAGCAAGTTCCCCATGAAAAAGTGAGGCTCGCAAACCGACCTCGCTTACCTAAACAAAGTAAGAAGCAGACGAAATTAAATGTTTCTAAGCCTCAAGAATCTAAACTATGGAAGAGAATAAGAACACTGAAGGCGATAAGGGATCTGTTTCGTAAATTGAAAGAGTCGGGCACTTTGTCTGTCCCAAGGTTGAGATCGCCTAAGTATGAGGAACAACGAAGAAATCGAACGGAACGGCTTAAACAATTACGAAAGAAATTAAGTGACAAAGTACAAGTGACGTTAAAGAAATACGAAAAAGGTGACAACGATACGGTAGAAAAGGAAAAGGGCGAGCAGAAGAGAAGTCTGAGAAGGAGAGAGGTTTGGGAGACGGTCAGAACCAGCGAAGATTTTGCAGATATGATCGATCGCGAGAGATTAGCGTATATATTAATGTACCCACCAATGAAACACGATTTGAAAAGAGAAGCCAGTACGAGCGACAAGATGGAAACGATAGAAGTACCAGTAACTGAGATTATCAGAGCGAAAAATGTCAGACAAAGAGTTTTTACTCCCGATAATCGAAGAAACTTTCGCGACACTACGATTATAGAACATCCTAATCCTGATAAATTAAAAGAGAAGATTATACAATTGACCAATTTATATCAGAGTAAAATATCAAGAGGAGGAAGATCTGATGAAAATAAGGGGAATGATAAGGTTTATTTTGCTCTGGTGGAAGACGTACAAAGACCACGAATATTTTATTACGAGGAAGATCCGGAAAATGAAGGGAAGAGGAATATGCGGGTAATTCATTTGTTTCTTATTGTCTTTCATCAGGATCCTTCTTTATTTAATTAATTGTACACTTTTTCGTTTAATTAACTTGCTCAACAGGCACTGTCGTCGCGTCCCTTCTACAATAGCAAGTACAGGCACAATCGACTGATACAGAAACCTTACCGGGAAAGTCTTAAAGCCGCTCAATATACCAAGGAAGAATCAGATGAGTTCCCCGAGGGCAAAGAAATATACATAATCGATCCCTCCGAGTACAAAGGAGGGCATCCTTCCTTGCAGTTGTACAGTCCATCGACATCGAGAATCAATTCACGGGTAAAAATCGTTCCGAAAAATAAGTACGAAGTCAGTTGGGATCCTATCTCGAGCTCCGAGCCTTACAGAATTCGTCAAACAACTGACAAACGCGAAGGAAGAATGCCAAGTGAAAATTCTCAAGAACCGTCGAAGAGCGCTGAAAAACTTTTACAAATTTTGATCGAAAACCTCGACTCTGAGACTACTGACAAACTTTTTAAGAAATTAACGGGACGCAGTGTAGCGGACAATAAAGGCGAACATTTCGCCAATTCGATTTCAAAATCGAAAAAAGAAACCGAAAGAAAACAATCAGAGGAAGATGAGCAGCTCGAGATAATTTTTGAAAGCAAGGAGAATTCTAAGGAAAGTGTGTCTATGGATGATGATACGCAAGGCGCCAAGAGACGGAGGAAAAACTATCGAGATGTTTCGGAAGAAAAACTATCGGAAGAAAGTGTAGAAGAGGATGAAGAGTCCGAAAAAATTTCTGAAAGTAGGGAGAATTCTAAGGAAAGTGTTTCTTTGGATGATGATACACAAGGTAGCAGGAGACAGAGGGAAAACTATCGAGATGTTTCGGAAGAAAATGTGGAAGAAGATGAGAAGTTCGACAACATTCCTGAAAGTAGAGAGAATTCTAAGGAAAGTGTATCTTTGGATGATAATACGCAAGGCAGCAAGAGGCAGAGGGAAAACTATCGAGATGTTTCGGGAGAAAAACTATCGGAAGAAAATGTCGATGAGGATAAAGTAGATGAAGAGTTCGAAAAGGTTTCTGAAAGTAGAGAGAATTCTAATCAAAGTATATCTTTGGATGATGATACACAGGGCAGCAGGAGACAGAGGGGAAACTACGGAGATGTTTCGAAGGAAAAACTGTCGGAAGAAAATTTGGATGAAGGTAAAGAAAATGAGGAGTTCGAGAATATTTCTGTAAGTAGAAAGAATTCTAAGGAAAACGTGTCTTTGGATGATGATACACAAAACAGCAGAAGACAGGGGGAAAACTATCAAGATGTTTCGGAGGAAGAAATACAAACTGAAAGAGCGGATGTTTCTGAAACGCTGATTCCTGAAGAAAATGCCACAAACGCTAATATTTCTGAAGGAGATTCAAAAGAAGAAGCAACGCACATACGAATACGGAGAAATGCGAATACTAGATCAAAAGAAGAATATTTGAAATCTGTGCCTTCGATTTTAATGCGTAAAATATCGAAAGCAAGCCAGAAGACTGAATTGGATAACTATTTACATGTAAAACAGAGTCCAGGAAAGATCTCTGGTGAAAATCCATCTAAACTGAGAATTGAAAAAGCGAAAGAACGTTTCAACGTAGTTCCTGATAAAAAATTCTACGGTAAAACGGTAGCAAATATAAAGAAACAGATTTATTTAACGAAAAGAAGCAATAACGATGAATTTAAAAAATATCGATATTTTCCTAAAAATCTGAAAATTACAAGTACTTTGCCATCGAGGTCATATAATTCCTTTACTAAGAAAAACTCTGTCGATCCGTATAGAAAACTATTTGAAGACTACCAAAATGAGCCAGACTTCATAGAGAAAGAATCAGAATTGAGAAAAAGCAAAAAACGTTCAGTCGATGCTTCGTATAAGGATGGAAATGTATCCAACGTGCAAGAACTTGGCAATGAAAAGAAAAATGAAAGGAATAAGAAAAGTAACAAGGAGGTGGATTTAAAAGAGGAATCACTTTCTAATAAACGTGAAGTATTAATGGTGCTGCCGTGGGTAAAAAGGTCCAGCAGACCGCGGAGAGAAACGATAGATCAAGAGAAGATCGGCAAGAATAATAAAGCGGATAAGGTAAGGCTTCACCCTTTGTCTTTGTAATAAAATGACAAAGAACTCGGAATAAACGATTTTGAAACTAATTATCTCTAAATTGAAAAGTGCAAAAATCCATAGAATATCCGTAAGAATACGAATACAAAAAGATAAAAATATATAAAATATCGAAAGTAATAAAATAGTCGTAATAATATTTAGCGAACGAAGCGAATCTCTGCTTAGATTCTATTTCTTTAATTATATTCATAAAAGTATGAATTTTCACGTTCACTCTCAGCTTTATAATTACCTACCTATAGGATAATATTCGTGATACTATTATATTCATTGATTCGTCCGAATCTCTCTCTAGCTATACTGTTAAAGGTTGAAAAACGAATAATAGCGATTTTGTTTTATCTTCTGTATTAAAATTTGCATAAAATTCAAATGATTTTCTTTCAAGGTACAACCGTTTGTATTGCAACATCTAGACGGATCCTACAACCCAAAGAACCCGATATCCGGTCAAATCGATGACGTCGAAAAATCGCTGATTCAGAAGATACCACTTGAAAAATTTACGGCGAAAGGGAATATTAACAGGAGGAAAAATATAAAAAGAAATAAAAAAGACGATGATGGATTGTCATCGCTTCTACAGAAAAGCATACCAAAGTTAGGGAACGTTGTGGTCAATGGGTTAAATAAAGCAGAGAATTTTACTGGATCGGTGGAACAGTTAATTTTGAATCTGGATGAGAAGTATAACAAGACTCTGAAAGAGGAACCACGAGGCAATTCTACAATGTCAGTTGACCCTGATCAAAGTATTTTTCACAATGCGATAGTGAACGTGAAGAAGTTTTTTATATTACTTAATGGTATCACTAATATTCTTCGAGATATCCATAATCCATAATAATATATTTCTTCATTTTTAAACGCTACGTAATTTATAAGATATATATTCTGATTTTCTATCTACGCTATTTTTGTAACTTAATTTTCTAATATTTTAATATCTTTGATCAAATAAAGATTACTGTAAATCATATTTGGTTTCGATGAATGAAATTAATTCTGCTCCCAGATACAAATAAAACACACATCGATGCAATGTGTAATCTATTCTTTTTAAAAACATTACTAAATACAATCTACATAAAACGTATATGTAATATCGTTTACATTCGCGTCATTTATTGATGTTCCACATGTAGTAAGATACATAACAAGTTTACTCCTGTACATTGCAAAATGCAATTGCCTGACACCATAAATTTTGCAACACAAACATATCAAAACACGTATGCAACTTTGAGGGATATATGCATCGGACACCAAGTTCTACAGTTGTCCATCGATTTCGGTACACATCACTTCGAGCTAAGAAGCAGCTTAATGTTAAACGCGCAACGACTCACCAATGATCAAGAGTGACTTCCGCGATCATCATGCATCCTCCTATCTTTACATGGTTCTTGCTTCTTACGCTCATTGCAACATCATACTCGAAAAGCATCAACATTAACAGCGAAGACATCGAGACTCTTACCACTGACAGGTAACTTTGCTTTTTCTATTCGACAAATCACGTAAATTTACCGGTCATAAGTATTTGATTACGTTGAGCAATTTGGTCAGATGGCTTATTTTTCTGTTATATTTGAAATAAAAGAATTTCTTTGTATTGTCAATATTCTTTACTTCATGAAACAACTGGGATCAAATTGTCACAACCGTTAAATGAAATACTAAGTTTATCGTGCAACAGGTGCTTAGAGGATCTTGAATATTCCAAAATCAACTGTTCATTGATAGTTGAAAAAAATGGGAATAAAGCCGAAGCTGAACGTGAACAACACGAACCGAATGAACAACCTAGTACCAGCTGTAGTACATGGTTGCCAAAGTTAAATTAGATAAGAAGGTTTTATTTTTGAGAATTGCATTCTATGTATGTGCAGTAACACGTTCAAATATTTATAGACGATAGTGTATGCAAAGTGAGTCCTCGCGGAAACATATTTCAAATCTTATTCTTTAAGAATGCGGCAGTCTGTTGTAGTAGTACCACATTTATTCCCTGGTGAATGCGACTATCATATTTACGAAAGATAATTCAACAAATTTTCTCTAGAATATATTTCAGCACCCCATACTGCAGGATTTGCTACTCCCTCATAAATTCTCTTTATCCTGTACCATTTATCTAGCTTCCCACCGAGTACATCGGAACATTCTTTCGATTTTTCAAACGACCTTCCTTCTTGGACGAATTCCGGATTAGGAACCAGTCTGCTGGGTTGCAAGCGCAAAAGTATGTTAGTCGCCCAAGAGCAACGCTGGCGCAACTGTTAGCGTCAGCGTCGCTTAAATTACACACCGTCGACTTGCTTGCCAAGATGATAAAATTTCGAATTCGAAAGAAAGCACCGAATCAACATAATTTATACTCATACATATATGTGTGTGTGTGTGTTTGTGTATAAATCGCGGAATAAGTCGGAAAATCTCGTAGCATTTTCAATGAGTCTTGCAAGTATATTTATTCATCGACCCTTTTAGCTACGATGAATTTTCTTATGGGACCCTGAAGTATTTTAATGAAATTCGAATCACAACTTGTGATTTATAACTGTCAAGCTCAACGTAATCAAAGATTAGCAAAATCGTGATATATGCTATTTTAAAATGAAATTATAGCGATATTTATATACATCTGAGATTCTCCAGGATCCCACGACAACAATTAGGGTAAAATATCGAGTTGTTCGAAAAGTTCGTAGTACTTTCAAAATCGGAAACATTCGATAAGACACTGTTACATCTTGTGCATCGTGGAAGAATAAATTAAAAGTATCGGATCTTATTGTCATCGTTTATGTATACTATTATTCTTTGTTATTTAGCATTTAATGACAAGAAACAGAATACTTTAGAAACCTACAAAAGCTGTTTGAAAGAAGTAAAACTCGCCAGTTAAAAGAAATAGCGCATAGATTAATTAATAAAATTCTAATTCTATAAGAAAACTTTTCGAACAATCCAATATTTTTATAGGATATATTTCTGGTCACTCACTTACCAAGAGGTAACTCGAACGGTCCCTGTCACGGCCTTGACTTCTCATATTCCACCGGAAATACCGGACATCTCAGGAGATCGCGTTTGATTAAATAATACTCACTATTTCACTTTATAAAATTATACGCGTATAGAATCGTACCGATTTTACGCACGCTATCGCGATCTCGGTCAAAGCTAGACTAATTCAAGGGCGCTCGAAACCCTCGTTCTATTCTCAAGACGATTTTGTGTTTACGACCTTCTAATAACATCGTCTCGCTGCGTATATTTTCCAAACGTTGTTCCTCTCTCCGAGAAGTACCGAGGCTTCACGACGAAAACAAAAGCTCCTGAAATTATAATACAATACGATCAGCTCGTCGAAACTTAAACATTTAAAGTAAACGCTGTAGAAAGAAATTTACGATTATTTTACTTACGATGTTTGTTACGATTAAGAAATATATATTAATTTTTAACAGCTATACATTAATGCATTAACGTGTATCTACATTTTATAATATTTTAATTAAATGATTGCTCGAGAGAGACATTACGAAAAAATTCATTCTTCCTGTATTGTAGTATAGTATATATAATCATATTATTAGACTGTATAATAAGATCATTTTCAGATCATATAATTTTATATAAGACCTTTTTGTGTCATTTTGTCCTATTATCTTCTGCAAGTGAAATATCAAACTATAACTATTACATCAAAGATTTTCGCCACTTATTAAAAAATTCCGATATGTGTATTATTCGTAAGTGTTTTATAAATTATTTAATAAATCAACAAATTTAATTTTATTTCAATATGTTTCGATATTAATAGTGCCATAGATATACATATATACACATGTGTTTAATATAAACGATCGAACTTTTTTTCCAGAACTAGTACTACAATCTCAGGTCCTTCGCCAATTCAAGATGAAGCTGACTCCAAAGATGGTAATAAAAGAAGTTTGCTAATTCTGGTGCCAACAACCAAGGGAAAGGAAAACACAGAGTGCCAAAACGAAAAAACGAGACGATGTAAGACACCGTCCTGCAGGGAAAAGGTTTCCGCGCGAGTACCCAAGGAATACGCGTTGAAATCGAAGAATACAGAAAACTCTCCAAACAATGAAGGAGATCGTGAATATTTTGTTGGTCTAAAGCCAAACTTGCAACTGCTTTCTTCAAAGAGACCTCTGACAAGACCTAGACTACGCCCAATCACAATAAAAGAAGCAAAGAATCTAACTTTTCGTGACGAAAGTTTAATAGACTCGCTTCGAAGAGAGTTCGCACTCGGAGCTCCTACTGTGGGTGCTGCTCAAGAAAATACGACGTCAAAGACGAGTGTATACGACGATGGTAAATTCATTTGCTACTGCAGAGAAAAAGATAATTCTTCTTCTGAAAAAGGCACGTCAGATGTTGCTCCAAAGCCACGAAGAACGAAGAAACCTACAATAACAAGGAAACCTAACAATGAAAATCCACTTATAGGCAGCGTGCAACGCTTAAAACCAGCTCACGCAAATGTTCCACATCGATCACCTTTATCCAAAAAATTGCCTGCGGCGTACCCTATCGTTTCTCGATATTCGCCTATTGGCTATATACCCAACAATGTGAATCCAATTTCTCCCCAGAAGGGACACGGAACAATACCGTACATTCCATACGTTTATCACCCAAATCCTCGACCTTCCATGACCGGGATCCCAAGTCAAGAAAGAACGCCAAATATTAATATTCCATTGAAAACATTTGGTAGTAGACCCAATTCGATTGTTGAGCAACGAACACCGATTGGTCAACACGATTCAAATAAATATCAACCAACTGTTGGGCAAACTCAGCGTCCTCCAAATATGGTTGGCAATAGTCTGTCTCAAAATACAAATCCTGCAACATCTTCGAAAACATTTGCAGAAGAGGATACTTCGGGTAGTAACGAAGAAGATTCCAATGATCCTAATTCGCAATCCGTGCAACCAGAATCGAAAAATCACTTAACATCGATGGGAACGATCGAATCTTCCAAAAAAGATCCTAATCTACAGGCTGCTAATCCTAACACGATTGATGCAATACCTACGGGCTTTGGAGACGAATTCGCGGATGAATACGAAACGACGGACAACGGAGCCCTAGATTACTCGAATATCAAGGAAGTTACGTCGGCGTACTTCACGTCGAAAGCCTATGACAACGAAACTGGGGACGACGGATCCAGCGACTACGATGATCTTATAATCAACACGGAAACTACTGTGAATCCAAATTCAGGAGAGAATCGTTATTATGACGTCAATTTGCAGAGTAAACATAATGATCCGACAGAAAATTGCAGAAAATCTGCAAGTGCTGGGATGAACTTGCATAAGAAAGATCTAAATAACGCGGAGGATTCTGATCGAGGAAATGATGAGGGAAATGTTGTGGGAAAAGATAATCCTCTTTGGAATCAAGATGAATCTGCAAACGATGATTCGAACGAGAATTTAGAATCCAATGTGGAGAATACAGAAGAAGAGACAAGAGACCCAAATGAAGCAAATAACGAAAGAAATCTTATGTCGGGAAAAAGTGATCCGTATCATAATGAAGAACCCCGTATCAATAGCAAGGAGGCTGTGAGTTCAAATTCGCAAGAAGATTATGATTCTAATGTCAATTTGCAGAGTAGACATAATGATCGTACGGAAAATTCGGGAGAATCTGAAGAAGATGGACTGAACTTGGACACGAAATATTTAAATGACGCGAACGATCCTGATCAGGGAAATACTGAAGAGAATGTTGAATTGGGGAGAAATAATCCTAATTGGAACGAAGAAGAATATGCAGGCGATGATCCAAACCAGAATTTAGAACCTACTTTGGAGAGTACAGAAGAAACTGAAGAGGATTCCGAGCCCAAAGAACCTTCTCTTACAGAGGAAACAAAGATATTGAATTTTGGAGATTCGAAAAACTCAAATGAAGCCGATACGTCGGCAAGGATCGATGATAAAGACGATCCATCGAAGCAGAAATTTTCCGCGGAAGATTCTGTGAGTGAATTGCTGGAAACGAACAATAATGCTGGCTCGTTAAGTAACGATTACGAAATGGAAAATGTCGAACCTAATAAGTCTGAAGAAAGAGGCGAAGGAAGAAATCCAGACGAAGGTTTTATAAATACGGATAATAAAAAGGTAGGAACGGAACGAGTGACGATCCAGAACAGCAAAAATGAGGACGATCCTTCACTGCAGTCGACCTTGGAATCAAGCAGAAACAACGATGATACTATAGGAATAAATGATCCATCGAAACAGCTGCCTTTCTGTGACAACACGTTGCTCCAGAAATCGATAAAAACGGTAATTAATAGCTTTGCCACCGGTGACTCGTCTGAAATGGATGACAACGAGAATGAAGAAACGGTGGGTTCCGCGAAGGGCGAAGATCTACTGCCGGAAATTGTACAAGTTCCGAACTTGAAAAGCATTTTGTCCATGCCGTCGATAGAGAACACTGTTCTGGATAAAATAAAGAATCTTCTGTCGAAAGTAACTGGGACGGATAGAAAGATCTTTGACAGTGACTGGGCCACCAACGTGATCAAAAATAATTTACGACACACGTTATCTGCTGCGCCTAGTTCCAAAACAGAACTTCCACCGATGACTGTCGAGGAACATCAATTCAAAAATGGCAAATGGGTGACGAATTTGGTTACACTGGAACCTTCGAACGAAGAAGATCATGCTCAGACAAATTTACAAAAATTGCAGGCTCGCGTTAAAAACCTTTTGCGTGACCCAGCTGTTGGTTTACAGGCAGCTAAGAATCCTGCTGTTCAGAACATGATCGTACAAAGCATTCGACGTACCTTCAAACCGAAAAATGTAACGGACGATGAAAATTTCGATTCGATTATTCAAAGCACGTTGAACAAGGAAGTAAGCATAATGGAAATGGAAAATGAAGACATGCCTGCGACAAAGGATATACCCGAATCTACTACTTTTGATATTTCGAATATCGATATGAATAAGCTTCTGGATATAGCCAAAAGTGAAGTAGATGTAGACGATAAGAAAGAAAGCGAATCCACTTTACAATCGTCTATATATGAAAAAGGTATAGAAAATCAGGAAACACCTTCTTCGATGGAATCTTCGGATAAAGAAATGATAGGAGAAGCAATGAATTTTGGAACAGAGGATGATACCAGTTATCCAATCACTGAGATAGATCAGAGTACAGAAGAATCTTCTCAACAAAATGAAACACCGAATAATGCAGAAGAAACTGAGATAGAGGAATTTGAGACGACAACGTTGGAAGAAATTCCTGAAGTTGCAACATATAATTCGATTTCCACCGAAAATTGGAACGTTGCTGCTACCTTAGGTACTCAAGACAAATCTCTATCTACGGAAACAGAAGATTACACGCCTGTAGAATATGATTCTGCATCAATGAATCCAGCAGAAAATGCTGATGTTATGCATACAGAAGCGGCTGAAAGTACAGAAAGATCGATGGAATTGGAAAATAAGAGTTCGACAACGGCGCTTTATGATGATGATGCTACTTCCGCAAACGATTTTACTTATTATTTGGGGAAAATCACGAAGAAAAATGAGAATAACGCGGACGACGTGCAAAGTCTTCAAAATTCCGAGTTGTTTTACATCGGTGACGGTGTCAAACTACCCTTGGAGATAAGAAAACTGCACGATGGTTCTTACGCTTTATCGATTTCCAGGAAGATCTGCGAACAACTATTAAACAAGGAGTGTCCTTGTTGCGTACCCAAGAAAGGCAACGTTCTTCGAACTGTGAAGCGAAATTTAGAAACGGAAAATGCTGATAAGACAGATGGAAGAATTTTCAAACGCGAATCGATGAAATCAGTTTCACTGAACGAACGAGAAAGATGTGATTCAGCTGACGACAGCTTACAGATTTTCTCGATGCCCGTGGAAACTTTCGCGAGAAGATACAATCTATCTCTGAACTCGGGCAAAATGCAAACTGCGTGGAATTTTGGTGCGGAAAAAAAGATTGATGAGCGATCAAAAAATTATAAAACTAATGCTGATGCCAAAGAAAGCAGGATAAAAAATAATCCACACGATGATGATGCAACAAACTTTGATTTTGAGAGGTATCGATATCAACGTAACACAAATGAGGACGCGGACAAACGAGTAGAAATAGTGACAACAGTATTAAATTGGTTAAAAGACATAGTATTAAATACAAATAATAGAATATAAACATATTTTTATTATTTTAAAATGTATAATGTATGTCGTTATTCTATAAGTTACTTGATTACATTTTAATAGCTTTTATACTTCAGTATGTCATATTTGTTTTCTAATTTTCCTATATAGTGTAAAGAAAAAATAAATAAAATATATGTTTCAAAAAATTTAAGGAAGATTAAACCCTTCTCAATTTTTTGTAAATAAATAATTTCAAAAATTTTGTTGGAGAATAGTAATATCAACATATATTTATCGTGTTAAATACTTTTCTTTTTATCTTTTATATCTTTTAATGTCTGTTTTTTATTACCGTGTAAAGATTGGTGATTCATACAGCAATGACGTAATCCTAACAGTTAGCTAGAATAATTTGTGATTCGACTGGAAGGTAGCTTGGTTATGTTTGGCAGATACGAACTTCTGTCAACATAGCAAAAAAATGGGCTTGTTTGGCAAATCTCAGGAAAAGAATCCGAAAGAAATGGTTAGAAACAAAATGAAAATCTAATATCTATTCAATTATTTACAAGAAATCGTATTTCAGGTTCAAGAATGGACACATAAATTAAGGAAAGAAGGCTATCAAATGGATAGACAGGTTAGAGGTAAGCAGTTACTAGTAGTATTTTATAGAATGTATTCTAACGCAAATAACATTCATGTACAGCAATTCAGCGAGAAGAAGAAAAGGTAAAACGTTCTTTAAAAGAAGCAGCAAAAAAGGGTGACAAGGATGTCTGTAAAATTCTAGCAAAGGAAATAATACGTGCACGTAAAGCTTGCAACAAGCTTCACACGTCAAAGGCACAAATGAATTCTGTTTCGTTGCAAATGAAGAATCAGTTAGCAACGATTAGAGTTGCTGGTTCAGTCCAAAAATCCACAGAAGTAATGCAAGCAATGCAATCATTAGTAAGAGTACCAGAAGTAGCAGCGACAATGAGAGAATTGTCAAAGGAAATGATGAAAGCTGGTATTATTGAAGAAATGTTAGATGAAACTATGGAATCTGTGGAAGATTCTGAAGAAGTAGAAGATGAAGCAGATGAGGAAATTGATAAAGTAGGTCATCTGGATATGTTTAAAGAACATAAACAACATACTAATAAAATACATAACATATATTACAGATTTTATGGGAAGTAACTGCAGGTCAATTAGGTACAGCTCCTGCAGTTGTTACAGAAGCACCAGGATCTGTTGTAGCATCTACTTCTGCAGAAGAAGAAACTGAAAAAGTAGATGATAAGGAACTTGAAGAAATGAAAATGAGACTACAAAGTCTCCGTAGTTAGGTGTAATATATAAATAATTCATTTGCATTGACTTTAAAATCAGCTTGTACTTATTGGACATATACATACATAATGTACAAATACAGTGAAATGAATGCCTACCATATTTTAATAACATTTCTTAACAATATCTAATTAATGCTTTTATATTAAATAGTCAAAAGAAAATAATTATAAGAATGAAAACAAAAATTTTTATTTCATCTACACAGCTTTTATATCCAGCTTTTATAATCTGTGCGTGATTCGTAGGCTGCCACTATATTTCAACTCCACGTGAAAGTCATAAATACAGAGAAGCTGGCTTCTCGATTGTATTATGTTAAAAGATATTCTTAATTTAATTACAATCACTAAAATCTTGTATTAATTTGTGTTATATATACAATGGTTTTTATTGTTATTGATTTGTGCACTTCCTAATTACACCTCTCACATATACTAATACAATAAAAATAATGCAAAAGCATTATATAGATCACTAGTAAATACATGTACACAAAAGGTCATTATATTACTTACACATGCATAATTTTAAAGTTGCTGAGTTCAGACATTTTCAACTTCAGTATTTTGATATTAACTTATACTAAATCACAGAATTGTAGTATTTCATAGCAAACTATGTACCCCAAATTTGATATTTGTGTAGAGCATCCTCTTGGCATATTGTGTAAATGTACAGACTATCAAGAAATAGTAAATACATTCGGATCTTATGGCATTGGTACAGAACACTATTCACTACCTAAAGTGAATGTTGGTAAGTAAAAGTACAAATTCACTCAGTATACAATAAAATTAGATGATATCCTGATTTTAATCATTTATGCTAGAATCAATTGCTTCTGCAAAAGTTTTGTGGATAAAAAACCCTATCAGATTAGGTGGAGATTTCTCTAAACCATTACTTCTTTACCCTCGAGAACAACCAAATATTAATACTTCTAATGTAGATAAAATGTGGATACCTATCATGCCAGATTTAATACCTTTGAAATTTATATTCCATAAACTTTAAACTTCTGAAACTACATTGTATATTTGAAGAAAATATGCAAATTGATTTAAAAAATACATAAATTACTTACTTAAATAACTAAAAAATACTTAAATTGTTTTCATCTTATATTTCAATATCTTGTCAAAAAATTTTATTGCACCATAAATCTTTTTACATATTTTTTTTGCAACATAATATCACTATATATATATACATGTACATATGTACATACATACAAATACAGACACATTCACATAAATTACAAACTGAAATTAGACCTTGTTCCTATTATAAGAATTTAAGATACAACATCAATTACTTTTAATCGTAAAAAATTTGTAAGTTCTTAAAAATCTTTATAACAGTACTATATCTTCGTTATGCAAAAATGTACGTTTCAACAATAATAAAATCAAATGACATAAAAATGATTGAATAATTTGCTACACATATCATTTGTACTCTACAAAACTTTTTGTTACTTTAGACATATTATTATCGTACCTATCACCATCATGTTATAAATATATAATAAAAATAATATATCTTAATTAACTCTCTAAACGGTATATGTCTGATCTCTCTTAGTATATAAGTAGCTGTAATGTGTACAAGAGTTTAGAGTACTTATATTTAATTATATACTCTTAAAAATATTATGATTTATTTATATCTTAGCAAATTTACAGGTGATCAATCACCATATTAACAATCGCAAGTTTCATCTGTGCTCTAGCTCTCCTAGGTAATCTATGCATATGAGGTGCCAATTTGCGCAGAAAATATTTGACTTCACTTTTAATAGGAAAAATTGTTCTTCTCATTGTTCCTGAACCTTTTCTACGTCTCACAGGTTTTTGCTCTTTTGACGATAAGCATTCTACTTCTTCAAAATCTTCATAAAATTGCTCTTCTTTCACATTAGATGCTTCGTCATCTAACACTTCCAATGTATGTGGTAGTACAACTTCCTCATGTACTTCTAATTCTTCAGTTACTACTTTACCTTCTGTTTCCTCTAGAGAGGTTGACAAAAATTCAACTAAATTTTTATCAGTCTCTTGTTTGCTCTGTTTTATAACTGGCAATGTGACTGAAGCTTCACCATTTTTCACCCACACTTGCTGTCTTGTATCAGTTTCATTAGAAGCAATAGGAATATGTGTTATTTTTGGTCTGGTTTGCTTTTTCATTGCTTTCATCTTTTGTTGCTCCTGTTCGGGAAGATCTATTTTAATTAATAAACCAGGGGGAATACTGGACAAACTATGCACTGGAATAGGAGCACCTAAGTTTGATATATCACCAGTAAATGGTAGGATTACTTTCTTTATGTTACCTTGTACATTATTTGAAATATTTGATGTAATATGATTTGCTATTGTTATGGGTTGAAATTGATCTGTGAATTGAATTTTCCAATTGGAAGTAGGAGGAAGTGGTAATTTTCTTATCACACGATTTTCAATATTATTAGGATCAGGCCTTGGAATGTTAATAAGAGTTGGCCTTTTAGATTTCCCACGTTTCTTTGCAAGAGGTGTCGGCTTATTATCTACCTTTGGTTTTTTACTAGATACTAAAGGTCTTGAAAAACCTTGCTTTTTAATTCCTTTAGTTGTATTATTACAATTAGCTTCTTCTAACATATCTTGGTCATCTTCTATCTTTTCTGTTGAATTGTCACAGTCTAATTGTGATATATCCTTTATAGTTGGAACTGCATCACATGGTCCGACTTTATGAAAACTTTGTCCTGTTTGAAAGTGTTTTGAACAAAGTACCAACTTTCTTATTTGATTTGGTGACATTTTTAATAAATCCTCTCTACCCAAAAATTGACACCATCTTAAGCACCTGCCAATTTCATAAGCAGGAAAAGGATGGAACTTGTATCTTTCTATTTTATTTCTTGGATCAGATCTTGATCTACCACAAGCAGCACATGCTTGACTTTCTAAGACAGCAGGTGGTAAAGGCTCTAATTTCTTAGATTTGTCTGAGGAACTATATTTTGATTCAAACACAAATTCCATAATATATTGTTCAGATCCATCCACCTGATCAGGGTTTCTGATATTGGGAACAGCATTGTCTATCAATCTGCTCTTATAACCAGGCATAAATTGAGAACGATCAAAATGTTTTGAACAAATGTAACAAAATAAAATTTCTTTTCTAGTCAATCTATAATATGAATCTACACCAACAAAATCAAGCCATTTTAAACATCGAAATTCCTCGCCAGGAAAATGATGAAATGTTACGCCGTCATAATCTAAATCTGATGGATCTCGACGAGATCGACCACATAATACGCAGGTTATGTTGTACAAACTTTGTTTAGGATCATAAATTGAGGGTACTGCCGTACAATTTAATCTGTCAAGATACTCATTTAAAAAATCCTTCTGTTCGAAGTGTTTAGAACATACCATTCGTTGAAGTAATTGCTTCTTTGTAAGTTTATATAAATCTTCGCGACAGCAAAATTCCAACCACTTTCTGCATCGAGCTTCATCGTTGACGGGAAATCCAAAAAACATATATTCTTCTTCTTTATTGTTTGGATTCATACGCGAACGACCGCATACGACACACGGATGTGGCATCTTTTTAAATTATTCTTCGCCTCTATACATTCGTCAAATAGAGAATTCCATTTTGTCACAGTTTCATGAAAAACGTTAACTCTTTTAAACGTTTTCTCAAACGTCACAGTTAACACATTTTTCAAGAGACTTAAAATTAAATTATTTTTTTACAACCTTTTTGTATATGGTGTAGTTTTATGATATTTAAAGAATAAAATCCAGTAATAAAATGTAATAACACCTTCATTATTTTTCAACCCTAAACGTATCTTAAATTTTTAACATTTATATGAAATGCAGTAATATTCAAAAAGTTCGGAATATTACGATTTTTCGTAAGACACGTCTTCTTTAAAAAAGAATGTTAAAAAGTCGCTTTCTTTCCATGTTATTATACTTGTTGCGCTTTTCTTAAGCTACGAAAGGTTATGCTGCTTGTTAAAGCGTCTTTCACCTAACCTTCCTCAGAATTTAAATAATACAGCTGTAACTTGCCAATACAATAGCTAACCTGTCAAAGTTCTACTGTCAAAACTTTGCTTTACGAATAAAAAATTAGTTAAAATGGCAGAAAATTCGAACAATCCATATGATATTAATGGACAGCACTTTAATCCTGATATGTATTTCCAAAAATTATTAAAAGTAAGTACATTTCCTAATATTTATTATTTTCTATATTTGTTTAACAATACAAAATAATTTTATTTCTGATGCAGGAGTGTACATTAAAACAAATTATGGATCACGAAGCAGAAATCATAAAAAATACTCAAATTTTACATTCTGATATGCAAACTCTAGTATATGAAAATTATAATAAGTTTATATCTGCTACAGATACTATCAGAAAGGTAAATCTGCTCAAATTTTGTATAAATATGATTATTTGTTCAATTTTTAATATTTATTCAATATTCATTATTTAGATGAAAACAGATTTTAAGAAAATGGAAGATAGTATGAATTTACTGGCGAAAAACATGGACAGTATCACTTCTTTTTCAGAACAGATTTCATCAACATTACAGGGTACTAGACAACAGATTGCCAAATTATCTTCAGTTCATACACTGTTAAAAAAGTTGCAATTCCTCTTTAAATTGCCTGGCAATTTAAAAGATAAAATAAATGAAGAGAATTATGCACAGGTCTATGTCACGTTGTATATCATTATATTATATACACTTCCTCTCATTTTACATATATCTAATTGCATCTACATAAAAACATATTTGTAACTTTCAGGCAGTACAAGATTATATTCATGCACAACGTGTATTGAATCAATATGGTAATATGCCTTCCTTTCAAGGAATACAAAAAGATTGTGAGGATATTGTAGAGGAACTCAAGTCAAAGCTGAGAATGCAATTTCATAAAAGAGATGTATCAACTGTATCCTTAGCTGAAAATGTAGATCTTTTGCTACAGCTAAAAGAACCAGCTGATTCTTTGTGTGCCGAATTTTTAACACATGCAGATGGAAGATTAGTTGAACAACTAGATGCTCTAAAAGATATGTATGAAAATGATATCATAGAATTTGTAGATATGACTAGTTCAGGATTTCTAAGTGACTTATGTTTGATCATTGCATCCTACAATGACATGTTTATAAATCAGCCACCGTCAGAAGATAATGAATTTACTGATGATTTTGATGCAAAAGCCATCACACGTTCGAATAACTTTATCATGAAAAATATGAAAAAATATTTTGATTTAATTGGTAAGAGAGTAGAAAGTGTAGCTGATACAGCTATTTTAGTAAAAGCATTAGATAAATTCCATAGAAGACTGCAAGCAATGAATATGTTGTGTAAAGATACAGACTTTGCAAGGTAATAAAACAATAGTCTTTATTATATTTATATAAAGTAAAATCCAGATTAAAACATGTACTTTTTATTTACAGAACAGGTACCAATATTGTTATTAACGTGGGTAGAAAACAATGTCGCAATCATTTAGACAATTTAAAGTCTCATTTAAGTGAAACACTTGTTAAAGTGAGACAGATATTGACAACCAAAGCTTCTCAGGATGGAGATAATAGTTTAGCAGAACTTCAGGCATTACTGATAATGCCTACTATAGAAAAAATTAAAGGAGTTTTGCAGGATTTATTGGTTTGTCTTTTATCCTTAGCATTTTTTAATTTATTTTGATTAACTAAAAATTGTGTAATTTTAGGTATTTTTGCAACCAGATCTGTCCTTTAGTTTAAAAACGCAATTTCTGCAAAATTTCTGTGTGGATGAAGTTAGGGAAGGCCTAGTAGTTGGATTTTTACATCATTTAGTGGTCACTGCAAGTGAATTTTTTACCGGCTCTGATATTCCAAAATTCCCACCCACTCTGTTACTTTTATTGAGCAAAATGTGCATCGAGTACAAAGAAAATAATGTCAAATATTTGGTAGAGTGAATAATTTTAAAGTAATTTTAAAAAACAAATCTATAAGAAATCGTTTTGACATTTTTCAACAATTACAGCTTACTACTACTGATAATTTATTCAACATCGAACAGTACACATCATCTGGAAACGTTATTACAACTGAAGCAGAGATTTGCGACAAATTCCAAGAAGCAGCGCAAAATTTATTGAACCATTACGTTCGCATTCAAGGCATAGCAGTATCGCAAATGTTAAGAAAATCCGTCGAAACGAGAGATTGGTTGCATACGATCGAGCCAAGAACCGTTAGAGCTGTAATGAAGAGGGTCGTAGAAGATGTGACGTTAATCGACATTCAAGTAGCTGCATTATACGACGATTCTGATGGTCAAGTCGACAGAAGTAGCGACAGCAGTAGAAAAACCCATAGGTACAATATAATCGTTTTCTAAACAATTAATGAAGTTTCATTAAATAACTTGCTTTGTTTCTAGCGTGAGTGTGTCGAGACATCACTATAGATCAAGCTGGTCGTCGTACACACCCAATCATATGGATTCGTCATTGGTGACGAATATTCATAAGTTATTTTCGGAACGTATAGAAATATTTTCCTCGGTTCAATTCAATAAAGCCTCGATACTTACGGGGATTATCAAAATAAGTTTAAAGGTAAAATACTTTTAGCAGACACAGTACTGTAATAGAAACAGGTGCTGTCAGCCACTTACAATGATAAAATAGCACAGCCATTATCCACTTTGCATCACGAAGATACCTTATTCTCTCGCGTTGCGTATACTGTATACTACGCAACATATTTTGTACATTCGATACTATCAAGACTCAATATTCTATCCTAAACGAACGATAAGAATTATTCTTTATTTACAGACTTTTCTGGAATGCGTAAGATTACGGACGTTCAGTAAATATGGTCTGCAACAAATCCAAGTTGACACGCATTATCTACAACTGTATCTATGGAGATTTGTTTCAGATGAAAAGTAAGTCTAAGACATTATCGTTTTGTACAAGAATAATCTTACACGAAATATTTTTTCAGTGTTGTCCATTTCCTATTAGACGAGATACTTGGAAGTGCTGTGCACAGATGTCTAGAACCAGTCTTAATGGAACCAAGCGTTGTAGATATTATTTGTGAAAGAGGATGAATAAATTATAGATAGAAGAGGAATGCTGATATTGTTATTTCGACTGGCATACTGTACAGTCTTTTCTAGCATTATGTATATCTTGTATTATTGTTTGTAAAAATGAGTAAATATTATGATACAAATGATTCATAATATCGTGTATATTCTTATATATTTTATCATTAACACTGTACATTCCACGAATAAATTTAACGACGAACCGCAAAAAATGACCTATCTCTTTTATCTAATTATCTCTCTATCCTTTTATTCGTTTCGTATGACCGCCCACGCAGATCGAATACTACAGGGTCTGATCGTGTCAAAGTACTACAATTCAAGTAGCGCGATGTACGACATACTTTTATGTCTTTCCTTCTCTATCGATTCAGCGATACGATCTCTCGTCTCCTTTCCTTTATGTCCCCCCACCTATCCGGCATAAAATAAACTCATTAAAGTCTTAATACTCTGTAAGAAGCAGGGTCAAATGATTCTAATAAGTCTTAATTCTCTGTTACATTCTACACTTTTGAACTTTAAATTTCATCGATCGTTTAATTTTTGTTTATACAAATTTGCCACCAATCACATTCAGATACAAAGAATGAATAGGACAAAAGTTTATAGTATGTGGTTCTATCGTATACCAGTGAAATTTTAATTCTCTATTATATTTTCCACTTTTAAACTTTATAAGTACTATACCGTGGATGCACATAATATGTACAAATATATAAAATATCGGAAATATAATATTTAGTTGACGAAACAAATTCTTATTTAATTTCCCTTCTTTTAGTTAGGTTAAAAATATAAATTTCCATAAACATCCGTAATCTACTGTAAATTTTATCAACCACTTTATCATTTTTATAATATATCAATTTAACATCGATTTAGAGTACTTGAAATTTGTTGTTATTGGAACAACATTTTTCCATCGACGACTGTCGTGTATGACGTATAAATGTGCAAAGAATAAATGGGACAAGAGCTTATAGTATATGGGGTTCTGCCGTACCCCCTTGGCAGTGGCTCGAGTTAATTCGAACTTCCTCTCGTTGGATGAGATTCATTCTCCGAGTATCCGGCGTAGGCCTACGCACAGCATTCTACCCAATTTAATAAACTCTTCTAAATTACTCGGCCGGGGCCATTCCCTCGTTCAATCATGAATTTCCATGGAAATTCAGGGAAAATTCACTAAATTTCACTCAGACGGTTGCCAAATCCAATCTCAAGTCGAAAGTCCGATATAATATTTCAAATTCAAAACTACTCTGTATGTTTGTTACTATTAAATCTTATGTTCCGAATGTTTACGTTGTAATACATTTAATTTAGAATTCTGTTAATAAACTGAAAGATTCGGAAGTTCTATTTTGCTCTAGGTTGAATAAAATATATTTTCTCTTGCGAGAAGCAGTACGGTATCATTTTAGAGTCATATGTGGCACACGTGATTTCAGGAAACACCTGTGCACGTGTGTCTTCTGTACGCTACGAAGTGTATTTTCGATGGCACGCTCATTCCACCTTAAATCGTTATACAGGCATTGATGAGCAACGAAATTGTGTATAATTGTGCTTCTGTATTAAAGAAACTTAGGAAGAATAAACTAAAACAAAGTGCCATAAACCAAAAGTAAGTGTAACAATATTTACGGACATTATTTATACATTTTCAAAGGGAAAATACGTAAACATATGTGATGACTTAAAACTGAATAAGGTGCCATTTTTCCTCAAATTATCGAATAGTAAAGTAACCAAACATACTAGTGATTTCTGAACTGATTTCATTATAGTAGAGATCTCTGATCGTAAATTTGAAGACGCACGAAGAATAGCCACTAAACCATGTTTTATTTAAATCTCACGGGACACGAGGCTGGTCTAATCGATGAACAATGGATCGGCATCGACGAAAGAAAAGACTACGTAACAGGGATTGTATACTAATAAAAGGTGCGTTACACTCTGTGTAAGTTGCTTTAAATCAGTAAAATGGACCCGCATGAGAAAATTGTGCGTGAATCTATCCAGGCAGAGACGACGATTATCACGAAATGACCAAACTATTCCCAAGTGCAAGCTGACGGTTGTACAGGAGCACATTCTGCGGCATAGGGGCACACCGCGTGCACACATTAATCAACAAGCTGTCCTTTTCCTCCATTAAACTCTATACGACCATCGTCATTCTTCGTCAATTTGCACGACTGGACCTACTCACGGTCCTTCGATCAATTAGTAATTGCTCTACTAACGATACGATTTCCAAACCTTGATATTTGTATAGCTATAGATAGTACCAACAATGAAAACAACCGAAAATGTTGGTTACCGATGATTCATACTATGACCAACTATTTGAACTGATAAATCTATTTGAAATTGTCTTCATACATACTTTGCATAAGCGATAATATTTAAAGTAATTTTGTGAGAACGACGCATGTATATACAATTTACACAGCGTTGTCGCATATATGTATTTTAACCTTGCTGCATTTTTGAGCCAACGAATCGTATTTTTGTATTACTAGAATATTTCTTAAAAAAGGAGCTATATATAAAAATAATTACTTCCAATGTGACCGCTTTAAAATAAACTCATACAAAAGAAAACCGCTACTGTCACGCATGATTTCCCGTTTCAATTGTATACTAATAGTTTTCTTAGATCATTAAAAATCCCTTTCTCTAAAGTGAAATTGGAAAATCAAAATTAAAGGTATAAGCAAAGATAAAAATTAAGCGAGGTTAAAAAGTAAAAAGCTCGAGAATCGCAGCAGGGTTGAGTTAAAGAGTTTGAAATAAAAATATGATGATTCTTTCAGGTAAGAGTGGTTAAGAGCGAAGATATTTCGACTTGTGACCGTAACAACGGGCGGGAAAAGAACGCACTCGTTGTCATGTTCGCAAATTAAGCTATCTTCCCGACAGGTGTCTCGAAACGCACGAAGTTGCATCTATATATGTATCGAGATGATCTATTATATGTATGATTCTCTTTATAAAAAGCAGACGAGTTCCTTCAATTTGGAGGTAAACTCGAAAGAAAATTTACACGTAACGAGATAAGACAAATCGTCTGAGTAATGACCATGGAAAATTCGAACTTTAATCCCATTTAGAGCTATATATTTGGGTCTGCATTTCGTCTAACGCAGTCAGCAGGCAATTGTCGAGGATACAAGAGCTAGAGAGAGGCTACCACGTTACCTTAATGTGCTGATCTGTCTGTTAAGTAGTAGTGCCGTAGATGATGATTTAGAAATTCACCTCGGCACGATTACTTTTCACACAGAAATGTCATAATTTCGATGGGTACATACATCGTATAATCGTGATTAAGTTCAATTTATTCGATATTTCAAAAATAATAGCAGTAAATTAATGTGGAATCTACTTACGAATTGTTTAAAAATGTTCTACCATCTTGAATATTTCGTTATGGTAGTCCTGGAAATTTCAAATATATTTCACTCCGCTTGTAATTCACGGTAAGTTTGTAAACGCGTCACAATCGTTAAATGAATTGTTATTACGATATTAAACGACTCATTCTATATATAAAGCCATTTATTCCACTTATAACATTAAAATATATCCGGAAAACGAATAATCGTGGCGCGGGAAATCTCACCACCAAAAATATACTTACTAAACCGGAAGGGAGCCTCTCGACCAATCAACGTCTCGGACGCTTCATCACCCGTGCCCGCGATTCTCAACTGCCACCACGAAAGTCATACCAAAATTTATAAAGAAATGTATACTCGTTTTACTTTATAAATGAATAAAAAATTATAAATTAATTATATTGCAAATTAATTTTTGCGTTCTTTAATGCATTTCTTAAATCCTTAGATTACTTTTATTATATTATTAAACAGGCTTTCCATCGCGTCTCACGACTTACGTAGTTATTCAAAATATAATCATCAAAAAATAAAATCTTATTCCATAAAAGAATAAAAGTTTTTAACATTATTTAATATTATTTTATATCTTAAATAATTCCCTACCCTCGCAGCGACTCTCGTTTTAAAAGTTTATATATATTCTTTTTGTCAAATTTATCATTGAACGTATTTTTTATTCTATATGAAGAGTCTGATTTTACGTTACTACATTTCCGTGATAGATTTCAATTTCCGTTTACCGACAATTCCATATCAAATGATTCATATCTCGGACATATGTGTAATTCGATCAGTAAGCAAAGGTTGAAAAGCACTGTTACAGAGAGGTTGTGTCATCAGCCGCGCGATTCAAATCGTGCGCCAAGGCAAGGCAATAAGGATTTGGTGAGCCGGTGAATGGTTTGATAAAACAAGCGGTGGAAGGCAGGCACAGGGGAGAACGCACATTGCCCGTCGGTTGGCGGACCATTCAGTGACGCGATTCTTCACTGTCCGGCACTGATTTCAATTGGTAAATTGATTTGGAACGATGGCGAGAGAGAAAAAAAAAGAGAAAACGACGGGGTTAGACGGGGAGACACTTCGGATGAGGCCATAACATATAGAAGATGATAAAGAAAGAACCATACACCACCACCGTGACTAGGTGTATCGTCACACAGTGCAGAAAACCATGGCGGTAGCAGTGGCAGTGCCTCTCTTGCGAACCGTTAATAGGTACTGAACGCTGGTTGAATGCTTAATGCACCGTGCTTCTAGGATTAAATTGACCAATCATTTCCCGCGCGGCAAGGAGCGGCCAATTACAGCGCTCGTCCGACTATATTAAGCCAATCAAGAACAGTTTATCGCTCAGTCGTCAGTCTGCAGTTGTGATGCATGTGTCGTGCGCGTGTTTTTTCGCCTCTTCCCAAACAATTCTTAATTCGTGAAACAAACGAATCGCGTGAGAAAAAGATGAACGTTTGTCATGAATTACTAGTTCGCCATTCTTTAACAATCGTTCAGTGATTTAGATCGCGATACTTGCATTTATCCTTTTTGGCGCGGCGGATCTTTGCAAATGTTTGAAATCGCCAAACCAAACGAGGTCGAAGTCTCATTGTCAGTTTGTTCAATCGAATTTGGAATTTTTCGTTATTTATAGTTATTCGACGAGCGTGCGGGAAGAAAACTGTGTACAAAACGCAAGAGAAGCACGTGACAAAGCTTGAAACGATATAAATTTTATTGTACACGTTCCATTTATGATAAAGCTTATTTATTTCTGGTGACGGTTCGTATTTCGATCCTTCGAGATCGTTTCTTGTGATTACCGTGCATTTATCTCTTCGTCGACATTTCATTAATCGATTGAATTTGAGATAGTTCGATACCCTTCTCGGAATCCGTTCGAAACGACAGTGTAGTGTTACCGAAAGATTTCGACAATATGAGATTAGAAGATTCTAACGAACATCGGATCATTCCGAAGAATTGACCACGCCAGGTTGTTGCATTAATAAGTGCAAAAGAACGCATCAATGAACACTAGTGTCAAATAGAAGTTAAGAGGTCATGAGATTTCCTCCAATTGTTCAGTCAAGTTAAACACGATTTCTTTGAACATCGCGTAGTCAAGTAATACATACGTATATATACTTTTTATATGAAAATTAAAATGCGTTTTACCATTAAATAGAATTAGGAATCACTGGTTTCCAATATAATATATTATATTTTACAGCTTTACATGGAATATCATTGTATCTCGTAAAAGCTTTCGAGTAACACCGATCACGTGCTTCACGCCGTAGGAAATTGATTGTCCAACGTAATGAGGATCCGATTGTTTTAGATACATATGTACATAAGAGAAACATTATTCTTATTTTCCTCACAAATACATTCACGATCTCACGCAAACAAGATTAACTCCTAACCGCTAAAACCACATCCGATAAGTATTCCTCTATTAATATATGATTTTACGAGAAACGCTTTCTAATCTAATAAAAATTCATCTACATAGTTGACCGATCGGCTTATCTTCTTTCGATTGTCCAATAAAACCTGGAAATCCTAACAGATGCGCGATCCCCCTAGGTCTTTTCTCTCTCTCTCTCTCTCCCTCTCTCTCTCTCTCCCCCCTCTCTCTCTCTCTCTCTCTTTATCCGCGAATTGGATAAACTTCTTCGGAACATATTTTTCGCGCTCGGCTTACAACATCCGAGAAACGAGATCACATGTGACCACACGCATAATAACGTCACAAAGTATCGTTTCAACCTGACACCCGGTGAAACCTCGAGAACAGAAGTCTCGAGAAGAAGTGAGGAGAAAAAGAAGACCGATGCGATATAGCCCGCGTAACAATCGCGGAAACGATAAAAGAGACGAAACGTTCTGCGAAAACAAGCGATTCTCTCGTATTGTCGAGTGTGTGTTAGAGGCACGACGACTTTGGTGTCTAACAGATTGGGAGGAAACGTAATTGGAGACATTTTGTTATTCTGAAAATGTAATGGCACGCAGCGTGCATGGTTAGGCTTTATCGTCGCGACTTCTTGACCCCTCTCGAACGATAGTATAGAACACGAGAACCGGGAGCCTCGAAGAAAATTATCGAATGCCTAGAATCCAAATATCAAGACTTTAAAACATAAGAGGTTCCTTTATAGGGCTTTAATAAAATATTTCTTCGCTTCTTTTACATTGTCATAGTTTCTTTATCTCGTTTAAAAATGACGTAACATCTATGCATCGAAAGTTGTAGCAGCACAAGCTACGGAAAAATCGTAAAGTATCTCGATCTTAATTCGAAACGCGCCGCTCTTAAAATAGAACATTTTTGGTCGCAGGGCTGAGACAGAAATCACGCTTTCCGAGACTCCGCGAATTTTTATAAAGAATCGTCTGCGTTTCTTGAGTAATAGTCCATTTTTTTTTCAAGTATCGTTTCTAAGACGAAGAAGGTATCGAGTTTTTGCCACTTGAAGGCCATTTGCCCTGTTCATTTCTTAGAATTTCTTCTCTGTTCATCCACCCACAATTTGTGCATCGTAGCCTAATAAGTTGACGAGTTATTTCACGAATACCCAGAGGGAGCCGACATTAACAGAAATTAGCGTTAATTGGTGATATTCTCCTTTCCTCTTCGCTCCTCCCATTTTTCTGTTATCCCCTCCATCCCAGTCGATCTCGCGATCTCTTTCCCTTTTCTATGAATCTCACACTATTTCTGCATAGTTTTATTTATGTTTTATAAGTTTTTGTTCGCCTGCCTTTTCTCTTCTTTCTAACCATCTTCTTTTCTTGTAGCATACTTTCTCATTTGGCGCGTCTGAGCTGACGAATATCGAAAAAACAATCCACTGAAACTACGCATGTTGCACACGCAACATGCGTTCGCGTCCAGCTGAATCTGCAACGGCCGCAACATCGAAATAATCCTCTTTGGCTTGTGGCCACTTTACATTTTTAACTGTCTGGAACAAACGTCCTGCATGTTCTTTTCGTTTTGCTTTTTCAAGTACTAAACTACTCGAAGAAAGACCGATCATTGTTCGAATCGTTTTTCTAAGCTTCGATAGTATATGAATATCTGCTCCAAGTTCCACAGAAGTTCCATGGAAAAAATCGTTCACCAACCTCGAATCATACCATGCAGGCGAACGATGAATACGGTGTTTGATGAAACGAGAAGCGTTAAGCAGGGTCGCGGGGCAGAGAAATCAAAGATTCGATTGTAGACTCCCTCTCTCTATCGTGCGTACACACATTTCCGTGCGCGATATTACTTCCAATCCTCAAGTTCTTTGCTTCGTTTTGTTCCCGATCTCATTCTCGATTTTTTTACATAGAAACAGAATTTTATTATACCATGCGTACTTTTTTTTTTGCAATTTCCAAGGTCTGCAATGATCTACCTTTCTATTTTGCAAAATAGATTCACGGTAACCGATATACTTTTTTATTTTGTAGCATAAGTTGTATCTTATACATTTTGAAAAAAAGATATATTTTACATAAGAATGTCCAATGTCCAGAGTGATCCGTCTATCTTTCTATTTTGCAGTATAATTTATATGAAAAGATTAGTAAAATCTAATTTACTCTACGGTGTTTCAATCGTAACAAGGACACGTTAATTGAAACTGTCAATAGTGCGCTTGTGCAGTTCTAGGATATTCTTAGAAGCGTTTTTGGTAATAAAATAAAGATAGAGTAGAATAAATTGTATATGGAAAGCATAAAAATTTTCGAGATAGAAACAACAGATTTTAATGCAGAATCGACGTTACGACGCGAAACTCGAAATTTTTTCGGAGACGAACAGAAGAAGAAAGAACAAAGAGGCTGAGATAGTGGGCGACTTTAATGACTACTCGAGGTCGCTTCAATGAGTACCACTGTGTGTCATCGCATCATTATAGTATATACGATATATAGTGTACGGTACCACGTCCGGACTAATAATTATAACGTATATCTTATTACTATCCGTACTGCTTTGTAATGATTTTATCACTATCGGTTTCATTCGTGTAACTATACATTATATACTTTGAGATTTTTTCTTCCCCTTTTTTAAATTAAATTTCTTGGAATAAATGTAATATTAAGTAGATATAATAATAAAATAGATATTTATATGTGAAGCAAGAAAAAACTTAATAACTAGATTGAATAAGTAGATATAGAAAATGTTGCAAACAAGGATGTATTTGTTTGTAAGATGTATTTCATAAATAGGCTAATTCAATTGACTTAAGATTTCTATCCGTTTCGTAAAATGATTGCAGTGTGCACGTAGTGAATGTGTCATGCAATATCTATGAGCTACCGTATTCTTCTGCCGATTATCTAATCTTGCGTTAAATTATAAGGAAACGTGGGCACGTTATATTAAGACCTGCTTCGGCCTGCTTAATTGTCTGTTAATCGACGAATTCAATTTTCTTTTAATCGCCTAATTATACATTTAACATTTATACATTTGAAATTAAATAAATTAAATGATTAATTTTATATGATAATTTATAGGGATCATCATTGCTTCATCAAGAGGATCGTATAACTATCGTAACAATGGAAGGACTACGATACATCGGAAGTTAATCCTGTCTTGTTCATAAGTACTAGTGCCGCAGGAGTGACTAGGTTGGGTTAGAAATTACCATATCTCCTGCTGCTCAAGTGCTTATCAATGGGTCCGGACTCACATCTATCTTTCGAATCATGCATTGAATGACTTATTCAAAGTGAAATTTCGCAGACGATGTCTAAATGTATATAAAGCAGTTATTTGCGTATACAAGTATAATAATAACAACAACGCAGTTTCTATTTTATATTTGTAATAATTTTATGTAAATATATTTAAAAATTCTAAAATACTACATAAAAATGTATTCAACAAATGGTAAAATTTCGTTATTAAAAACGAAAAAAAAAAAAAAATCACTTGGAGGAGCTGGGATTTGAACCCAGGACTTTCAGCATGCGAAGCAGACACTCTACCACTGAGTTACACCCCCGGTTATATACTAAACATTTTACATAAGCTAAATGTTACGATGTTATTATTTAAATGAGAAAAATTCTATTGCTTCTAATATTTATTACAAAGTAAGTTGTACATTCTGTGTTTCTGTAATTCTTAATATTTTACCCTCTTATTATAAAGATTTGAAATGTGGAATACTATTTAATAAAAAGTTATTCACTTTTATACTCATTCTGTATTAAAAATATAGTAAATAAAACACATTGTTTATTAGTTTTGATTATGTAATCAAGATAAAATTAAATAAACGTTCCAATGTATGTATTTATTTAAATATATAAATAAATATTTTATTAATATTTGCATCACTTATTGAAACCTTTATTTATAATTTACTAATGAAATCAGTTTATAGTTCCGCTAAATCATAACAGAGGAAGAATGGAAATGAATTCGATCTCATACACCCCATAATTTTCGATCCGTATGAACCATATACTGTTATACAACCTTACGATTATTGTACGCCGTACGTCGTGTATTATTTGAGGTAGTGAGTAGAAATCATAGATCAAACTTAAAGGATAGTATATATAGGAATATTTAGTATGTCTTACACAGAAAAAGAGAGATCTATGAGACTGGATGCGAACGTTGAAAACTTGTGCGTTAGTCTGGCGCTTTAGTCGCTTTGCCAATTGTGGATTTAGATACTAGAGATAAGTGCGGTTCTGCCAGGTTCTACTGATGTCGCAACAATTCAATCTAACCTCCGAAAAAAACTAGCAGCGTCCTACTCGAAGTAACTGTCAGTACACGGTACGTCATCGTAAAGCGATTTCATTAAGGTTATTTCGTGTATTCCTTACTTCTATTAATTCGCCAACCGATAAGGTTTGTTTTCTGGCTCTTAATATTTTATAACTGATCGCTTTCAACTTGTTTATCTATTTCCCACTTTCAGCGAATCCACATCTATGACACATGGCTAGTAGATCATTGCTAGATGGTCAATCATAAAAATTTGAACACGTCGAAACTAAGATTAAGAGTAGTGTCTCAATCGAAGAATTGGAACGGTATTCGCCACGGCTTTCACAGACATGGTTGGATTGGCGGGCGGGGGAGGTCATCTGTATCCCTCGCCCCCAATGCAACCTAATCCAGAATGTAAGTTCTAACAATATAAATATCTTAGATTTTCATATTTCTTCGATATAGCGAATATTCATCTTTATTATTTAATATAAATGTTTTTATATAGTGAGAGAAATGACTGGAATTGCTCCTAGTGCACCGACAAGTGCGGATGCTTGTTTAAGTATTGTACATTCTCTCATGTGTCATCGTCAAGGAGGTGAAAGTGAAGGATTTAGTAAGAGAGCTATTGAATCATTGGTTAAAAAGCTTAAAGTATGTGTTACTCCCTAACTCCTAAATTTATCATACATCCCAAAGAATTTGGTTAGTATTTATGATATAATTCCTATTTTTAGGAGAAACGAGATGAATTAGATAGCTTAATAACTGCTATTACTACAAATGGAGCTCATCCCAGTAAATGTGTTACGATACAAAGAACTCTAGATGGTAGGCTACAAGTTGCTGGTCGTAAGGGTTTCCCACATGTTATTTATGCTCGAATCTGGAGATGGCCGGATTTACACAAGAATGAATTGAAACACGTCAAGTACTGCCAATTTGCTTTTGACTTAAAATGTGATTCTGTATGTGTAAATCCATATCACTATGAGAGAGTTGTATCTCCTGGCATAGGTATGTTATGAAATATATTTTTTACTTGTTTTCATAGACAGATCACGTGCTTCAATCAATATTCTTTTCATTGCGTTGTTTCTTTGCAAAGCTTCTGTGAATTCATTTGTAGCACCATAAGTGTAAATGATTTATTGTTGTGGCCTTGGTGTATGATGGAATGGGTTGGTTTCCCCGCACAGACCCGTTCTTTACAGACCTATCTGGACTAACTCTGCAATCAGGAGTAGGCGTAGGACCAGGTGGTAGATTAGTCAAAGATGAATATTCAGTTGGTGGTGGAGGAAGTGCAGCAGCTGGAGCAGTAGGATCCGCAATGGATGTTGATGGAGAAATGAACCAAACTATTCAGCATCATCCACCTGCTCAACCCACTTCGTCTAATAGCACTCAGCCATCTCAACAGACTTTTATACCAGGTCTAGCACCGCCTAATCCAAGTAAGTAAAAATACTTTGTTTATTTTTTGAGAAATATAATTGTTCCATATAAAAATGTTATCTTTTAATGATTATGTACTAAAAATGTATGTGTTTGTAGTATTTATTAGTGTGGAGAGGATTTGTATAACGGATGTTTGGTTGAGAGATTTATTAAAACTTATTGTGTGTTGTTGAAATCGTCAAATATATTTAAAATGATAAATAAGTTAACAGGCTATATTCGCTAAGTCGCTCGTACAGTTTATAAATCACGAAATAAGATTGTTAATTAATATTTGATAGATGCTTGCTAGATACGCGTCGATAACTCGGTAGATAACTCTTGATAACTCGTCGATACTTTGTCGATACTGACTCACACGCGATCACGTCTGTTTATTTATTCTGGTCGGAGGAGAGTCGGAAAATTCAAACTCGTCTTTCTTCGATGGTTGCATGTAGCGGCGACATTGTTTTGCCCGAAGTTTATTTGTCGTTATGTTTCATGAGTCAAGGCTGCGTCAATGCCCCGAAGCAAAACAATAACATGAGTCGCTCTCGATTCGCGTCATTTGTTCGATTTGACTCATGTGCCGTTACATTAGTAAAATAATCAGATTTTTAAGTATATTAAAATATTTTTATAATTTAATTTATAAATGTGTTTTCAAACATTGAGTGTGTTGATTTATTTAAAAAAAAGCATGATCAAAACCTGTATAAGGCAATTGATATAAATGCACTAAAATATATGAATAAAGAGCTTTATTATTGCAGTATTATATTGTTAGGAGGTTTTATTTTATTTCCCTGCAAGTCTTTTATTAATATTGCTTTATTCAGAATTACTTTGCGTTGCTAGTTTGATTTCATTTTAGCTTTATTCTTTCTTTTTCCTTTTATTGTTTGGCACAGCTAGTGGTGAGGGTGTGTTTGGCAGTAATGGGGGAGGGAATAATGGTGGTAATCCACACAATAAATTGGATGACAATAATTGCCCCAGACAAACCTGGATTCCTACACCTCATCATCCTACAACACGTAACATTCATCATCGTACGTATATAATAGAATGCTTTCTTATATTCTACAATATTTTCTGTCTACTTGCCAGTTAATTTTTGTTGCTTTGTGCTAATTTTATAAAAATTCGTAGTAATCTTACATAGTAATTAATTTCAGAAATTCTGGCCAAAGTTTGAATTAATTGATATTTTATGTTATGTTGCCTGTATTGTGTACGAGTTACATTTAATTTTGCAGCAGTAGTACATCCAATGAGTCACACCGTAGGTAGCCAACAGCAGTCATTGAGTACATCTAGTGGAGGCAGTGGGGCACAGATACTGAGCCCTTCACAAGGACAATCCACTGAAACATTTTATGGAACAAATACACCTCCTCAAGATCTTAATCAACCACCTACTGTTGATGCATTAGCAGCATCTTTAGGTATGCAATCTCAATCAATCATCCTTTAATGTTTGTTAAATATAATTCGCTTTTTTAACAGGTGAAGGTCAAAATTCTCCTGTATCACCTGTACATCTTCATCATCCAAATGGATTTCCAGTAGGTACAGCTGCTTATAATTCAGGAGCACCACAGTGGACTGGACCTAATACTCTTACATATACTCAAAGTATGCAGCCTCCAGATCATAGACATCTTCATCCTACCTCCTATTGTGAGTTAATGATAAACATTATGTTACAGTATTCTAACAATATCATAACTGACATTTTTATTAGGGGGTGGCCACGGAGGTGAAGTAGGTGGAAACATTGGTGGTTTATTATCTACACAGCCAGCACCAGAATATTGGTGTTCAGTTGGTTACTTTGAATTAGATACTCAAGTAGGCGAAACGTTTAAAGTAAGCAGCGGTTGCCCTACCGTAACAGTCGATGGTTATGTCGATCCAAGCGGCGGTAATAGATTTTGCTTAGGAGCTTTGAGTAATGTACACAGAACAGAACAAAGCGAAAAAGCTCGTCTTCATATAGGTATAATAAATTACTACTTCCTTAACTTTTAGTCTTCATAATTAATAACTGCATTGTCATAAACTTTTCAGGAAAAGGAGTTGTGTTAGATTTAAGGGGCGAAGGAGACGTTTGGTTAAGATGCCAAAGTGAACATAGTGTTTTTGTACAGTCTTATTATTTAGACAGGGAAGCAGGTCGTGCACCCGGTGACGCTGTGCATAAAATTTATCCCTCTGCATATATTAAAGTCTTTGATTTGCGGCAATGTCATAAGCAAATGAGAGGACAAGCCGCTACTGCACAAGCCGCAGCTGCGGCACAAGCAGCAGCTGTAGCGGGACACTTAACGCACGGTGCACCAATTACAAAAAGTTAGTATACTAAAATAATATTAATGATGTTTTATATATTCATATATTTAATTCTTTTAGTTAATATAATAAACTCTATAACATAATACAGGTCTTAGTGCAGCAGCAGGAATAGGTGTAGATGATCTTCGACGACTTTGCATTTTGCGTTTAAGTTTCGTAAAGGGTTGGGGTCCTGATTATCCTCGACAAAGTATAAAAGAAACTCCATGCTGGATAGAGGTATACACAAATTTTAAATTTGGTTGATCCACATTAATCGTAAATTATTCTAAGAATTAAAAAGGAATAAAATTGTGTATCTGATATAGGTGCACTTACATCGAGCCCTTCAATTGCTGGATGAAGTCTTGCATACTATGCCAATAGATGGTCCACGGGGAATTGAATAATTTTATTTAATTTTGGATAATACATTTATTTCAAAAAAGACATCACATTACTACAAACTCTGCATCAGGTGTGCAAAATATATAAAATGCATACACATACAATATTGTGGCGTCGTTAAAGGTTTTGAAAAAAGTCAACAAGATATAGTATTGGTTCAAATGAAATAGTGTGAATTGTAAATCCAGATGAAAACATTACTCGAGATTTTTATTGACATTTTTTATATATTTTACACACATGATTTACCGCGTAGAATAAAATGTGTGCCACGGCCTTGCATTACCGTCAACGTACAAACGTTTTGCAAAGGAGATATTATTTTTCATTGTGAAAAATTATTTTTTGAGAAAAAAGGAGTGCATCTACATGAAGTGTGGGTAGAATGAAAGACTTCTATTTTAATAGGTAGTCGTTATCTGATTTAAGGGGATAAATACATTTTCTACGGCATGGCCTGGTGAGCTCAGCAAAATGCGTGGGTAAAACGTGATACTTTTGGAAACATTAATAGTCATAATCTCGTTTTTTGAGATTAGCTTTGTAAGATAGCATAAGCATATTAAGTACATCTTAATTAAAGAATGATGGTAAATTTTAAATTCACTGTTAACGTCAAATATAACAATAGTAAAAAAATGGATTATATACATACATGTATATGAACAGTAGGAAGGTTTTCTAAGAATGCAATACGTTTCAAAGTACTGTCGGATAACAGCTTTAGTATATAGAAATACTGCGATAAATATTATATAAGCCATTCTATAAATCTATGTCAATCTAGTGTCAAAGAAGCTGTAGGATGTAATCAGAAAGAAATTTAATGAAAGGAGTTTGCATAGTGAAATGTTAATGGGAGCAATTAAATATTGAAAAAATTGCATTAGAAAAGCATATTTTTATTATATCAGTATCGGTTGTACTGACAGTAGTTTGATACTATGTTGTTAGAGCAACCTTCTATATTGTTATCTGTTTTATACTTTACAGCCAAAAAGTATCACTACGTAAATACCTGCAGTGTTTGATTTGTAATGATGTTTCGTGTCTGCCCTTTTTTTTTTATTATTATTTTTCTTGTAAGGACATGAATTAATCTGATAGTTAGTATTATTATAATTATTAGTATAGTTGTTGGTGGTGAGACAAGATGAAAATATTTAAAATGTGGTACGATATAATTCTTCTAATCAACCACCAATGTTACTACTATTACCATGTAGTACTTGTTGAATAATTATACTTACTGTTTATCAACCATTTTATTATTCTATATTCGTACAAAATATTCTTATATATATGCTATATTTGATAATATTATCATACAGAGAAAACGTTGACCAAATTTTATACCTATCCGTATATGTATATACATATTATATGTGTGTGTGTACATTGATACATATGTACATATATATAATATGTACATATATATACACACACATATAAGCGCATATGTACGCATATCGACATTTTATCTTTTCTTCACTTATTTTAGGTAAAGAGAAAAGTTTACTGTTTATTTTTATTAATTGGTGCACATTATAGTATTCTGAATTTTTGCTTCTTTGTTGTAATTGAGTAGAGATTATTTAGTTGTTTGTGTTCACGTTGTCCTCATATTTTCTATGTCATACTTAATCAAGATCATTCTCATTGATAAAAAATCGAGTAGAATTTTGTACATATAGGCACATGTATGTGCATCATGTTGCAAGTAAAGAATGGGTTATTCTTGATTAAGCAAGTATTGAGTTATTGTGAGATGTTTTATTCTTATTATGTGAAGTTACATGTTACCTTTTATAATGAAAACAAGGTTGAAAAGAGATAGTCTCTAACATCATTAGAAAACACATCTTAAAGAAATAAAAAAAGGAGATTAAAAAATGGAAATGTTGTATAGTAGGAGTAACAAAAGGATGTGCATTTGTTAATGACGATCGAAGTGAAGAATAATATTATTAACTAAATTTTTACAAAGGCTATATTTTAGCGACAAAATGCACGAAACATAAATTATATCGTCCTTTTTTTTCTCTAAATCAAAGGTATGAAGCTCAAATAAAACGGAAAAATCATGTTTAAACATACTTAACGCCAAGTTCGCTTTAGAAACACATGTGCCATCATTTTCATATATTACCATACGCAGAATAACAAACAGGATTAAAAGTTTTTATAAATCCTATATTTTTACCAAACTCGTAAAATGCGAATGCAACACATCTTTAAATTGTGGTGCTTCAGTACGTCCTATAACCATAGATTTTACAAGATCCAGAATAAAAATTTGTACATCTAAATTAAGCTAAATTAAATCTATATAAGAACGTAAAAAGTGGATTGTAAAAATTGATGCGTTTGAAACTAATTATAGTATTCTGAAATAGAATATGAGATAAGAAAAGAATTGATGTACAGGATACAATCTAAAACTTACAAACTTTACTATGGGAAATATTCTACAAACGTGTTCATATGATGTTTTAACGATGCCTCTGAACAATAGTTTCTTACATATATTGAAAATGGTATCAAAGTGCAATAGCCCAGTCTCATGTCAAAGATACCATAATTAATAGTTGTAAAAGTAAATAAAATGCCTATGTAATTTATGTTTGCAATTGAGAAATGATAATGGTAATTTAATAACACATACTATAATTATTATTGCTTTTTCTTTCACTTTTATCAGGGTAGTATATACAGTATATCTTGCTATTTAAGAATCTTAACAATTTGCTTCATATTGCAATCAATGTCGAAGCCTATACTTATATCGTTTTCTTTATATCTAATTTTGCCATTCAATGTCTTATAAATAACGTTTTAGTCAAGTGAGGAGATTTGTTACGTTTGTTTGATTGTTATTGATCATTTCCTGTGGTTATTTATTAATATTGATTTTACTTCCATTTTAATAGAAGGCTTCATTATTAATTACAGATTTTGAAACTCAAAGACTTGTTCTCTTAAACTTTAGAAGCATATACATAAGCACGTACAATAAATATAGAATTATACGTTTATAATTGCTACTCATGATTTAAAAAAATTGTAAAATAATAGATTTATACACTTTTTTTACTAGGTTTTACAGTTGAATTTAGACGCGAATCGTTTTCATAATATACATATTATTCTCATATTTTCGATCATTCTTGGAATTTGGTTGCAAAGCGGCGATTTAACTGTCATTGTTTGTTTTTCAAACAAATTGTGTATATTTAAACCAAAGATATTTCGACGACACGATTACATCATGATATGTTACGAATATATATATACGAAATGTAAAAGTAATTATTCTTAACAAGTACGTCGCAATACATAATGCAAGTAGAAACGCATATAAACATTTTAAACCGTATGTTGAAACACAGTCTCATTCAGGTATAGAATTTTCTGGTGTCGGAGTTACGATATTTCAGTGAATATTAAAAATCTAAGCATCATATGAAAAATTGTATAATGATTTTTAGCCATAAAACATTTTTGTGTAAAACTGTATGATGATAATACCTTATTAGATTGTTAAAAAAATTTATGCACGTATGTGCTAAGTATAAGTTGCAACAGTATGGATAAACAGGAAATAAGCGATAGTTAATGCAATGCCTGTATACCATATTGTAAAGCACATATGCTTACAGAACTTGAATGGATGTGTTTACAAGCTTTTTGTTATTGTATATTATAAATACATTACATTATACATGATCATTTTCAATAAACATATTCTGTGAATTAGACAAAAATGTACTGAATTGGATATAGGAGAAAAGTAAATATACAAATGTAGCTACCAAACACTTCTGTTTATTAAGGGAAATTATTTATTATAGTATAAGTAGTTGACAATATAACACTTATTTTAACTTAATGAACTCGATACAGCAGATGATTCATTTTCTTCAGATTTGTCTTTATAAAAGTTACCATTGCGATCAATTGCCATATTATGGTTTACAATATTTTCTAGTGTATTGAGGATAGCTTCATCAATATTTTTAGATGTAATAAATGTTTGAGCCTCTTCTTTTGCTTTTTTAATTTCTTTATCTACATTCATTTGTAATTTCAAATCTCTTTCATACTTTGCTTGTAGTCTCCTGGCAATTTCTTCTTGGCGAGCTTCCCTTTCTCGAGCTAATCTTTCCTCTCGCATCATAGCCACTTCTTTATTCCATTTATCATTTATAGAACAACATATTTCAAAATCTTGCTGCATATTTTTTTGTACAGCATTTGTATCCAAAGATACTTCCATTTTCTTTTGTTTCTCAATAAAGAAAGACCTAAGACAAAAGTATATTTCCTTATTTTATATATTGTAGTTGTTATATTATTATAAATAATATTACATATTACATATTATTTATAATAACCCATCAACTATAATATATAAAATAAGGTAATTTTACATACATTACAGATTTCATTAACGTTTTGTAATTATTATGCAAACGTTTCAGTTCATTATATTCTTCTATAGGTATAACTGGTTTAGTTGGTATTCTAAACAACTTTGATTTTGCTGTTGGTAACCAAATTGGTTTTCTCTTCCACCTTACACATTGAATATGGGGTCCACTGGATATTATATGATCGTAAGCATTTAAATTTCTTACTGTCAGTGTATTGATGCTAAGTGCCACTGACGATCGTATCATTATGTTAAATTAATTTTCTATTATAATGTAATTTCTTCTAAAAGAAACATATGATTGTAATATGTTTTAACTTTAGAACTTTTAATACTTAGTATTTATTATAGTATTTATAATTGTCTTACATTTTACTGTAACTAATAATGTATACCTTTATGTTTATGGCATTAAACAAATCTATGTTGTTTTAAAACATTCGTATTTACATAATATTATAATCGAACTAGGTTAGAAACATGTTATTTCGAGAAAATTTATCTTCAACCTCTTTATTATCTAGATGTCGTTTCTGTACCAAGCGATATCCAACCCATGAAACATCACGTATATGTATTAATTTCAATTTAATTAAAAAAGAAAGAATTATATTGTGTGCATGCGCGCGCGTGTGTGTAAATTTACAATATGTATATATACACATAATTTGTTGAATATAGCTAGAAAATTTATTATATGATATTAAATGATTTATTAAATCCAAATCGAATATATTATAATAGGGCATGATACAAATGATATTTTAATTTTTCGATTCAAATTTAAAGTGATCATTTTTCTCGAATGGGGGAAAATATTTTTATATTACTTCATAAAATTGATGTTTAAGGGTATTATTAAACTTTTCTTGTATACATATATGCAAAAAATGAAAGATGCGGTGAAGTAATTAGTCTTGCTTTTTGAGGACCTCATTAGACACATACAGAGCGAATGCGCCGCAGCACTTACCTACATAGCTGTAATGCATTTTTTTAAAAGCAGTAGTGTCAGAGATCTTGGTCCAGCGAGTACATATTATCTTTATTTCTTATTTTGAAACTTATAAACTCATCCGAATTATATACATTTTCCTTTACACTTCCAGATAAATTTGTAATAGAATATTACTCGCTTAAATCATAAAAACACAAAGAAAATATAATGTTACTTTACCGAGCAAGTGTAAAATAACTGTTCTTCGCAATTATTTAAAAGGCAAATTAAATGACATTAAATTGTTTATTGGAATTAAATTGATAACGTGGAATTTAGAAAAAAATATGTATAGTGTTCATATGACACCGGGTAGATCTTCCGATAAACAAGGATCTTCGAAAAATGTGGATACTGAAGTGGGAGTATTTAAAAATCGAAGAAAAGAATCGATCCCAGTTAAGGTTTTCAATTATTTGAAAACACAAATGCAAACGGAAGGAATTTCAAGTAAGTGGAAATTATAACAACTTTGTTAAATAGAATAAATCATAGTAATGATCATGTATCAAACACAATTTGTTGCTATTTAATAAACGCGATATTATCAAATTTAGAAAATTTATAATAGATTATTTTCTTTTCCTTGTTATATGTTACTGTGGATGTAAGGCTTTAAGCAAATATTTTATTAGACGTTTATATTTGTGATGCTTGCTGTTTATTTTTTATTAAAATATATAATGATATACATATTAATCGAGGATAAAGAAAATAAACGAAAGAAAAATTTTTTATTTCACTCCTGCTTAATTTTCAAATAATCTTCTGAAGCTTCTTTAACGATTAACATCTTCCGCATTCGTTTCTTTGTCCTCGTTTTATAAAAAAAATTGTATGTTTTCTTATGTATATTAGGTATATCTATTAATTTCCTCTTTTTTTTGCCAAATTTGTATTTTTACAAACACTAACTTAAGAAAATCAGAATCCTGCTTTTTTTCGAGCTTTTAACAGTAGTATATTTTTTCATAATTAACATCGCACTTTCATTAAAGTGAAAAAATAGTTTTACATGATCGTTATAACATAATGAATTACTCTTTTTGAACTAGATTAAACAAGGCAATCTCCTACTAATCATGTTTGATTTAAATATATAAATAATGTATAATTACTTTTCTCTAAATTACTTAATATCATTATTTTTTTTATCCTTTTTCTTTTTCGATGATACATACAATTTTATGTACTACTAAGAGTGTACATTTTTTTTATTGAGTTTAATTTTTAGAAAGATCATCTACTTATCTAATGGCTCAGTATTCATCACTGAAAATAAACAATCTGAGACTTCAATCTTTAAATCTTCGCATATATTTACATCTTTTTCGGTTGTCGTTTCATAATTCGAATAATTGTTCGGCCACACTTCTGAAATTGAATCTTCACTTCCCGCAATTTCACTTTTCGCACCATCCGCAGCTGACTCTCTTAAATCAGAATTGCTATTTGACATTGATGTATATAATATCCGGGATTCGTCCGTAGTTTCCCTAACTTTAGTTTGTAAACTAGCCATTCGCATTCCGGACGAAGTATCATTGTAGAGTAGCCAACATGGAGAAAAGGAATGTTGTCTGTATTCTGCAACAAATCTCTCTTTTTGGGAGCAAGTTACACTTGATGAAACTTGCGTATGTGTAACAATAGGGGCTATGTAACAATATACACAAGATGTCTGATCTAATTTCGATAAATCTATACGCTTGGTACTAATGATATTCAAAATATTTTCTAAAATAGAATGTGAAGACATCTTAGTGATTCTTTTCGGATAAAATGGATCTAATATTTCTAAAAATAGTAAAAATATAAAAATGTATTATTTTTCTTTACATTTTCAAATATATTATTTAAAAGCAATAGTACATACCATTTGTTTGTAACTTTTCTGTCATATTAGATATATCCCTATGAACATCAGATTCTGTTTGTATTATAGAGTTACAATTTTGTTCAGGTTGTCCCACATTTTCATATAATGGGATAGTTCCTTCATTATTGCGCGAACAAGAGTATTCATATGGTAGATTAGAGTTATAGTGATTATTGCTAGAAAATGTCTGTGACGTAGTAGATGCATAAGCTTCTTGATCTATATTTGCATTTGAAAAGGAATGTGTATACTGCAAATATTCTCCAGTAGTTTCTGTACTGCATTTAATCAAATTTTGTAAATAATATGTATTATTGCAGTCAGATTGCACATGGGGAATGATGTTTGTGTCACAATACTGATTTTCTTCCAGTGTATTCAAATTCAATAAATTTTGATTGGAATTGTATGGATGTACAGTTTCTGTCATTCGATATTGACACGTTAAGCTTTCATCATTTATAGGCTTGTTTAAGGCATCAGATCCTATATTATCACAATACATAGTCTGAAATATTTTTGATGATTGGACATCTGATGTTGGACAGTTGTTATCTACTGTATCCATATCACTAGTAATAGTCCAGTTTTCATAATCTTGATGCATGACAATATTTGTACTGGGGTATTTATATTGATTAATATTTTCATTTGTTAAGACATTTGAAATTTGTTGACCAATTTCTTCAACACTTTTTACAAAAGTTGGTTCATTTAAAAAATATTCTCCCTTTATACCACTTAGAAGACCATAACATTCTGTATTGTTTTCCAAAATTTCTTCATTATCCTGATTATCTGATTCAGCAGTTAAAGTATCAGAATTATCTAATAAGTTATTAGACTGGTACTGTTCTACTGACAAAAATCTGCCAAGTACAGGACTAGCTATTTCTCCCAAATTTGCACCAACTGGTGCTTGTAACATTTTTTTAAGAAGTATAGATCCTTGTACATTACTATTTGTGTCTTCTAATGTTTGATATTCTACATTATCATTTGGTTGATATATTGAATTTACATTGTTAACAGGAACTACATTAGATTTACTATAGTTACTAACATCTAAAGGAACTTTTTGCACATCAGTTGAAACTGTTGCTGTTCTTAGATCTACTATAGTTGAATCCTGTATTTGATTATTATTTGTATCATATGTTTGAAATTCTCTTTGTATTCTTTTTATTAAGAACTGTTTGAACTCTTCATAATGAGGGATTCTGTTGTTATCATCTCTATTTGTGATCTCTTCTTCTGCCCCCACCTAATAACATAATATATATTTTATTTTAAAAACTTTCAAATATTCTGCATCTCTCTTTATTAAGAGCTTCTTTAAAAATTTACGAGAATATTAACATTGCAAAAATACTGTAAATATAAAATTTCCAATAAGATTGATTAATGATCGATCTATAGAATTATTCATGTTCGATATAATTTTCTGTCTCAAGCGTTATTGATCAATGTTTGATACGAACGTGTGATTTTGCGATATAATATTTGAATTTGTCAAGTTCGCATACACATTACAGCGATAAAACTAAATGAAGATCAACTCACCCACTGATAAGGTGGTTGCTGTTGCGGACAATAGTAATCATCGGCCATACCGTAATCAGGACTATGTAATGGTGTGGAGGTTAACCCGAGTTTCCCGACTTTGACTTTTCTCATTTTCCTCTTACGATTCTGCTTAAGATCTTGTAAGAGCCTGCCAACTTCATTTTCATTTCCGCCTTTTGCGGCTTGTAACACTTTAATCAGTAATTTCTTCTACGGTCAAAAATCGTAATCGATCGTTCAAAAATCAATTTACTTGTCGTTTTAGGAAAAAGAACGAAGAAGTGGGAATAACTTTATCAACATTTTCGTTAAAATTTCTAATGGTAGATCAGTTACCTTTATGTTACCTGGTACCCGATATCGGAGAGCTAAGGCTTGTAATTCTTTGTACGATAAACTTGAAATGTCGTTTCCGTTCATTTTTAAATATCAAGCCATCCGGCCGAAATCCTTCCCTTAGTACTCACACATTTCTGATATGGCCGATAGAAAAATTCGTCTGCTAACCGAATTGCCCTGAAATCTATTTAATTTAAAAAATTGATTTAACCGAAAATCAGTTCTGTATAAAAATTGTCCTTCGTTATTAAACTTTGAAAATAACCATTTTTGTCTTAATCGTGAAACTGTAGAAAATGATCTATATTTTAATATATTTCTATTTAGTATTAAATTAGTTTTTCAGAATCTATCTCAAACTTGTATTTTAGCATAGAAAGATTATTAAGAGGAAAGAAATAAAACTAGTGACAGTGTATATTATGTTTCCTTTATTTATCTGTGCATACACAATTACTTACATACTCCTTGACTCCTTTATCAGTAAAACGGTTCCTTTATCGATAGCAAGTGCTATTATCCTGCCATCTGTAAATCACGAATTTGCAATTTTGTTTTATCGATCGATAACGTCGTCGGTTTCGTTATTCGCGTGAATAATTCCATTAGTGAGATAATTCCCTAAATTCTCACGAATCTATAGCATACTTTAACTTGCGTGTTGACTGACAATGTTTGATATAGTTTTCTACCATGTTTATCGACGATCGACATAAACCAAGTAATTGGTCTGCACTACAATGATGTTTTTGGCTCAGTTTCAATCGGAACTGGATCTTCCCCTATTCCATAGCATATTTATAGTACTAAAGCTCATGATGCGTTAAATATTTTCTCGTTTACTCGTAATAACGTATGATCTTGTTATATTTGTCATGAATAGACTGTGGATATTTATTTTAAATTTATATTTTTACGAACAGAGCTAAAAAGGGGTAATTTAAGCAGAAATTTGTTTTATTTATTAAATATTATAATAAGTATTGAGCTTTGGATATTTTATATGTCTTGACATCTTATGTGCATTTTTAAATCTTTAAATTTTCCATAAGTACATAAAAATTTGCAGTCTAGCCATGGGAAGAGTACATTCTTATGATAGGGTAGAGAAGTAAGCAAGTAGCATACTCGACGCATACAGCTGCGTTCAGTAGAAAGGTTGTTCATAGTCAGACGCGTCTGGTATACTGTTTTTTGTGAAGGTAAAAACTGAGTGCATCAGTCGCGTCTGATTATGGACAAGTTTTCTACTGAACGCAGATATACAAATTCAGTTTCCATCTCTGTAAAGGACAATTCAAATTAAGTACATTTTGTATCGTGTATAAATCGTAAAAAATTATACTTTTATAGTTACAAATCTCTTTTAGAATTTTTATATATGCTATATACTATAGTGGGATGAAGAAGTGCTACTAGGTACGCGTTCTTTTGCTTCCCTTTATCTCATTAATTATCGATAAAGTGGAGTGCTTTCGCTCATCTCTTGTTCCGAGTGAAATGGTCGCTGCTTGAAGTGCTCTCATAAGATACGTTAAGGTAACTTGATATTTTAACGCTTTTTATTGAGACAAGTTGTTTATTTAACAAATTAATGAAGTACTTAAGTTCGCTAGAACAACATTAATTAATGAGTTTCGTCTCAAATTGGAATGTATGGAAATAACTGGGAAAAGGATGCACAGAATTGTATGTATTATTCTAGTTTGCAAGTAAAATCAATTCACTTGCGAATATGTAAGTATAACGATTCAATGAAGGAGAAAGCCGGATATAGCAATGATTGCGCTAAAATAAGTAACAATAACGAGCCGAATATAGTCGTTTATTAAAATGATACCCATCAACTGAATAATATTAAACTGTATTAAGAATACGAAAATTGAGAGGCTTGTAGCCTCTATTGTCAAATTTTTCGGTGTTGTAAATAATAATACTTAGGCTTTTGTCAAAGTTGTGCTTTATCAGAATAATCATCGCCAAGTTAATAAGATAATTATTTTAGGGTATCACAATTATTGCTTTCTTAAAATAACGCCTCACATACTAACATGATTTAGTCTGATAATAATAACGCAGAAAAATATTGATACTATCAAATATTCCATTGTTTGTTGCTTTTATTTTATAAAGATTATTAAGTTCAGACGAGGATACATTGTTCATTATATTTTAACTTAATTTAGAAATGTTTCGCTCTTAATCAAGGCATCTACAACCTAACTGAATACAGTTCTCGAATACATAATTCAACTGATTACGGTTGCTTCCCTATAGAATTACAGATAACATCCACAGTGATTGCGTAACATTTCGTTAAGACAAAATGAAGCCTACTGAACAAAAACTAAAGATTCTGAAATATGTTTGCACCCTGTCGAAGAAAGATAAAATTTAACACAAATCCTTGATAATTTTTACCATGGACGTTTCAATTGTTGTCGGCTTTTATGTACGTGTAAACGAACGCAGCGTTTTACCGTATACAATAGAAAATAAAATCTTCTAAAAGATTTTTACCAGAAGATCCTTAGATCTGGCATTCAGGTACAGACTTTACGTGAATAAGGTTGGAAAAAGAGCGTGGACTTGCGCGAAGGAGCCTATACCCCGTGCTTTTGCGTGGCAGCTGTTTCAGTGCATCATCGCGAGGGCCGCGCACATCGTTACCGAGTCCCGCCGTGTGAGTTACGTTAGTCGGTCGTGGAGCATCGATCGTTGAATTAGAAGTGCACGCGTCGATCGGATTCGAACGGCCGACCACGGAAACGAAGAAGAAACATCGTGGATAGAAGGCAAAGGAAGAAAAAAAGAAGAAAAAGAGAGAAGGGAGAAAGGAAGGAAGAAAATCTCTTTCCGGTGGTTCAGGTTCGGTAACCAAGTTAGAAGGAAATAAAGGAAGAGATCGTTAGATCGATCATTTACTAGACGACGAGGAAATCACAGTCGCGAAGCCGGATCGCTGAGCGCGATCGTTCGCTTGTGAATCGGCAACGAATCGGTGTTTGCGGTCAATGAAGGCACGTAAGAGCCGCGAGAAAAGTAAGTCCATCAATCATACAAGCCGACTGTAGTGCCGCTCGAGTTTCCTCTCCAATAATCGGTGCAGGCCAGTCGATACGCCGTGGAAAGAGATCCTCCTTGAGACGAAGGGATTGACACAGCCCAGGCCCGAACGAATCTTCCCCCTTTATCGCGAAACCGTTCGTTGCGGTGTGTCAGTGCTAACAGCTGCCAAAGATGCAACGGCAAGGTGCGACACTCGCTCAGACAGAGAAAGAAAGAATAACAATTCTTCTCCTTGTTTTGCCCCGTTGACGACTCCTTCTTTGAGAGATAGCACCTTGGAGTATACTACTAATCGTAGTTGGTCCGCTTAGGGAACCGACCGATGCGACCACGCTCTCTATTGCCTCTCTAGACCGTCGCGTCTCTTGCTCTCTTTTTCTACTATCTCTTTCTCGCCTTCTCTCTTTCTCTCTTTTTAATTGTGTACACGCACACGCAGATCTCCAGATCTCGCGCGTTTTTAATCGACAAATGCTCCGAAAGCGGAATCGCAAAGTGGGGTGGATACAGGGTAGGAGCTCTCCCGTTGCTATGGTGACCCCGGATGCCCGGGACCAGAGCTGCTAGTGGAATTACACAGTGCACAGGCATACGTCTATAATGTGTACACTATAAAAGCCAAGTTCAAAAGCGCACGGCCGTGTTTTAGACAAGTCTCGACCGACAACGGTGCGCCCGAGATGTTTTTCTCCCCCCTCTGAATTTCCCTTCCTCTTTTAACCCGTTTACTAACTACCCTGTTTTAGCAGCGTAGACGCAAGACGTAGAACGCAAACATTCCTTTTCTGTATTGATTCTTCGGCCTAGCTTTACAGCTTCTTCGGTTATTCGAGCATCTCTCTTTGACAGAATTAATATTCATTCGTACCTTACACAATTCCGTGATCGTAATTTTAGCAGCGATCAATGGGAAGCTTCTACCTTAGTCGCAAACAAGCCCGATGGTATTCAGCTTCTGAACACACGAATCGAGAACAAACGTTCTCTCTCTCTCTCTCTTTTAGCGACACATTAGTGTTAGAGACACGTAGAAACGACACGGGGAACAGCATGATAACACGAGATAAAAATTCCAAATCTTTAACGATATCTTTTAACGATCCATTACGGTTTATTTGAAACTTTTCCCCCCACGGAGCTTTATGTTCCCGCGATCGCGTGTGATCTCGAAAGAAACGTCGTTTAAAACGGTTCGCTTGGTCGTTTTCAATCAGTGATCAGAAGCATGTGTAAAGGATAATTGCAGTAATTGCATGATAGGTGGACAAGCGTGAATTCATCTATCGTTCACAAATATCCAATTTGCGTTGGACAAGGATTTGCTTGATTTTACTATGTGCCTTTCAATTGTGCGACTATCGACAAACTCTTTATCTTCAGATCCTTTCCGAATTATAAGTTACATCAAGAAAATTTGTCCAAGCTAATACATAGAACGATTCTTTACGTAGCAATATATAGTAAACAGTAAAATAGATTATCGCCGTGTCATTCAATAAGTAATTTTATAAAAAGCCAATATAAGCGATGCTTATTAATTCGTCACTTATTTATATACACATTGCATCTTATAACTATAAAATTATCCCAAAGTTTTCAAGCGACAGATATAAGATACAACGTGACAAAATTTTACTAGAAGTATACCAAGTCGGGCAGCGAAACTTGTAAAACCGGCGCGGTGTGTTTGGCTTAAAAAAATATTATTTCGACAAACAGATGAAAGTGTCCTGATACTCTAGAACGTGAATGTTTTAATAACGAGATCGCTCGATGTTTGCCAACGCGTTGCAACGCTTCGAAAGAACGGAGCGGCGTGTTTGCAAACTTGCTGATCGATACAGAGATTGAAAGGCAACTTGTGGAATTCGTGTCCAACGATAGGTGAACGCGTGCCAACGTCGCGATCATCACCCTAGTTACGACATTTCCGTAAATCAAGTAGTAATGCGTATATTTATTACTGGTAGCAATGTACAGTCTCTCGTAGAGTATGTTGGTAGAATGTCGATTGTTAGGTACTTCTTTTTGATTAGGTGCATTTGTATAGAGATTGCAACTACTCTTTAGAGCTCGATCTCCCTCGCTGTAGATTGTAGCGTTGGGTTACGCTTTCGTTTGATCTTGAATCTTATTTTCGACGGCGGTAATTATATTTATAGCGCTTCGCGTTAATGAATATCGATTTTAACGCCGCTTCGATGTGAAACGCGTCTAGACAGCCGTGTCGCGTGAAAATTGTCGCCCACGAAACAGCGTACGCTTAAATCGTGGCTTGATTCTTTTACCCCTGTAACGAAAGCGATTACTCGATGCTGCGTCAGCCGATCGACCTGAGAAATCTAAATCACTTTAGCTACTCGAATCTCAAGTATCGCGGATGTCTCGAATTACCTGGAACCTGTTGACTTTTAGCGATCTCTTTTCTATCTCTCTATTCACCCCGCGCATCTTTCCATCGTCTATAAAACAACGAAATAGATGGAATCGTGCGAATAACTCTATTTGCAACTGTCCCCAAGTAAAACACCATCTTCGACGAGACCAAGATGGCAAGGAATACGTCAACTTGCAAACGTAGTTTCGATGAAATCTTTGTTTGAATAAACGGGGCGAGAGCCGATAACAATTGGAAAAATTCGGGCCGAAATGTTTTACCTGGGCAATTAATTCTTCCCATTATCTTTCGCTCACGAGTTCTCCGCCTGCAAGTCTGTGCACCTGTACATCTCCAGGTATTTTCTCCGTCTTGGCAATGCGCGCACTGTCTCCCGTAGAACCCCCGTATTTCTCGATGGGAGTGTAGGCAGGTTGCCTGGTGAAGTCAGTCGCGCTATCTTCTCGGGCACCCGGCGTATCTTCTCCCGTAAAGTAATTGACGTTCTTGAGCTCGTTGCACCCTGTATCGTAAGTAGATAACGCGCCATCTCCTCTCCTGCCTGCTAGTGAGAGAGGAGAAACGGCGTTCCTCCCTTAGCCTGGTGTAGAGGAAGAACGCACTTTGATCAAAGGTGAGAGGGGAGTATCTCGAACGCGTGGTACAGTCTTAGAAGTGAAGCGCCTATTGGCAAACTTACAGAGGGCGAACTTGAAGAACTCGGGGGCGTTTTAGGGGGTTCCACCGCCGGTGCCCTTGCCCTTGGCGGCAGGTACAAGCCGGAGGAGCTTTCCACATTGGCGGCCAACACCAGGTTTTCCAAGAAGGAGATACAGCTTATCTATCGCGGATTTAAGCAGGAATGTCCTACAGGTCTCGTCGACGAGGAAGCGTTCAAGCAGATCTTCTCACAGTTCTTCCCACAGGGAGGTAAGTTGATCCTTTTGTGATTGGATATTTCTCGAGCCGTGTAACGAAAGATCTCCCTCTGTCAATTATTGGAAATGAAAATTAGTTCATTCATAGAATTAGTTCATTTCACAGGTAACGTCGTTATTGTCTGTATAACTTTTAAATGTACAAATTTGACTATACTTACCGATGAATATCGTATTATTATACAATCTGTTGTTCACTTATTCTGTAACCTTTGTAATCCTCCCTTGAAAGATTGTTAAGATCTTGACGCACAATATTTGGCTACTGTTTTGAGCTTTCTCGTCAATCTTATCCGTTACTTTCGCTTTGGAATATAAAAATTTATCTATCCGTATTAGTTAATAACGTTATGAAGCGTGAAAAATTTAAGAGCTTCCGTTTCAACAGAAAAACGATCAATGTCGAATCTTTCAGATGCCAGCCAGTACGCTCATTACGTCTTCAACACCATGAAGAGGAAACCGTCTGGGAAGATAAGCTTCGAAGTGAGAGACTTTTACAGATATACGTACGCTTCGCTTGCGAAGTAACTGTTTATAGTTTCATAATTGCGTTTTATCGTATCCAGGAATTCTTGACTATCTTGTCGAAAGTTTCGAGAGGATCGGTGGAGGAAAAGCTTCAGTGGATATTTGGACTCTACGACCTGGACGGGGATGGATTGATCAGTAAAGAGGAAATGTTGGATGTGGTTGGTTCAATCTACGAGATGTTGGGTCGTTACACTCAGCCGCAAATAGTTGAGCCGCATTTGGCTGCCCGAGAACACGTCGATCGTATTTTCCACGTGAGTAAACGCGATCGATCTTGCTTCTGTCCCTTACATGTAAAAATATTTGCTGATTTATTCGAACCATGATTGATCGATCGGAAGTTCTCTTCTAATTAGGGATTTAATACAGCTGAGCAATTTTTTTATCCTCAGTTAATGGACGCAAACAAAGACGGCGTGGTGACAATCGAGGAATTGGTACAATGGTGTTCCAAGGATGAACAACTCTTGCGAAGTCTCGACACTCTCGACACTGTCTTATGAGATCTTTACGATTATTTTGTAACCTTCACTCAGCTCCCAAATGTCACAAATCCCCCGAAAATTATAACGCAACATTCGTACGAGTTCCGCGGGTTGTTTCTAAAATTTCGATTCCCGCGTTTAATATCTGACAATTCACGTGAGGAATTAAGTATCGGTTGGAAATACTAACTTGAACTCGCCGAACGTTGTCTGTAAATATGTACTTACCCTTCCTACCCAGTCTTTCAAGCGTGCTATCGAATCCACGATGAAACCAACAGTATTACTAGACCTCTATTATATATTTCCTTTTCGCATCGTATACATAATCCTCACGCGGTCAACAGATCATTGATTGTTGTCGCGTGATTGTATAAAACTAAAAAGAAAAGAATATTTCAGCTACGGGAATGAAGAAGATCTAATCCATTTCATCGTCGAAGACTATCGACACTCTCTCGAAGAAGATCTAAAGTATCTTTTATTGGCGTTAAAATTCTAATGGCATGGACTTAATAATTCAGAGCGAGCTATCGGATCGTAGGTATCGCAGAATTGTTAGCAAAGATCGATGTGAAACGGGAACAAGTCAATCTCCAGATTTGCTAAAACGGAGACTGAATTCTACATAATATCCGAACATAATATCTGTACTTTCGTAAAGAATTTTAATGATTTTACCAAGCTGTGCTATTACATTTTTCCGTAAAATTCGCAGAGTCAAGTAATACGATCTAATATTTCTTAAACTTCTATGTTTCTTCCAAACTCTACTTTCCCTGCATTCTACGAGTTAAAAAAGAAAATCCGATGCTCGTTCCGTTAGGTGATTTTCGTACGATGCAGGTACGAAATAGTTTTACTTTTCGCGACTGTCGAATTATCTCTAATTAAAAGAATAAACTGTAAGTACGTACTTCGATACTGACCATTGTTGTGGCAATCAGCTGCAATTTAATGGTATTTTTCAAAGAGCTTCGACTATTATCCATCGTTCGGGTCGTCTTCGTGTCTTGTTGTTGTTGGTCAAGTAAAAATTTATCCGAGACTTTTGCATTTCAAAGATTCAACGTTACGTTTGTAGCTTGCAGATGATAAGGAGTTCAAGACAAGGAATTGGGATAGAGAAGAGATTATTCAGAGTTTATTCAAAGTTTCATTGTTAGATTCAGGCATATGCGAATAACGTTTGACAATCGTTTTAATCTTAATTAAAATATAATCTCTGGTACGAACAAGTATAGAAGTTTTCTTCGATCTCGTTGTACGTTCTTGGATATTTCCAAATTGTATACTTCGCACGCTTAGAAAGCGTGGCAAGAAACTGCAAAGTGTAAGTCGATACTTAAGTTACACAAACTTATAAAATATTCGCATATGTCTACTCTCTTCATAGATGATAGATTTACCAATACCTCCAAAGGCCCATGTACGATGGAAGATGTAGTTAGTAACCCAGTAATAATGTAGTATCCTCGACCAATTAAGAGAAACGTGGTCCTCTAAGATCAACGCCTCGTGTGATTCTCTCGTACCTTATTATATTTATTATTACTATCGCATAAAAAGTATTGTTATTAATACAATTACTATTAATCTCATTACTTGTCTTCTATCAAATTGAAGCAAGGTATGTATTGCGTTCACACACATGAGAAATCGCTGAGCGCACATTCGAGATATTCTAAATATTACGCGTACAAATATAATCGAATTTGTTGAATTTCTCAAGTTTATTAAAATACCTATATTATATTTGAGAAGACGTGATCCGAGAATGTTATCACGTGGATACAAAGAAATTGATTCGACGTTTATACCTTGGATCATTTTAATGGTGTGCGATTTAAATCAGCGCGTCCTATTAAGAATGTTTGTTATATCAGTTTCAAATTAGGAATCAATTTTTTTACTAATTGGTAGATCGTGTATCCATAACTTATGTACTTACGTTTATACGTGTATGTGTATGGCTGTTCGACCTGAAATACCTTCGTATTATTTTCTTAACGATTATGTTATCGAAACAATAATGATGCTGTTTCAAGATTCAATGTACCTCGAAACCTACCTTCTTCAGTTGGAGGTATTAAACAATTTGTATTTAATAAAATTATATTTTAATTCATTTTCATTGTACATATTGAAGGTATGATAATTGCGCGTTAAAATAAGATTGGTACTAATCATTTCTCTTTTAATTAATGTTATAAAATTGTACAAAATAAAGATAATTATAATTACAAAATACAATATGTAATTCAAATCTTTTTCGCGAAAACGAATTTTCGATATCTTCAAATATTCTTTTTTACATTCTCGCATTTTTAATTGTTTGTCTTGGAATATAATCCTATCATCCTGGAATAATATAATGTAATATAAATAAATTACGAAATTTATATAATTTCTTCCTGGGTGGCATGATATATGATTCTTGACTTCTCCAATTACACGCACTCAATCTTTTATAGTATAGTAATCCTCTATCAGTGGCGCTGCAGTGTTATAACTTGTGTATAGGACATGTAATTCCGTTAATCATTAGTATAGTTTGTTTCTTGTATTTAAAGTTGAATTAGAATAATCGTTATCGATGCTTCAATTTGATAAGCAAAAAAGAATGTTCTGAGGTGTGTGTTTTGCGAGAAATACACTTTCAACACTGTACAACGCACTCTAAAAAGATTTCCAATGCAACATTGAACATGTTATATAGTATACTGTATAACAATTATTCATTTTTCAATTGCAGTGTTAGTAGTTGCAGTTATTTCGATTTCTAAAAATTTATCTTCAATGAAATTTTAGACAATTCGATATACTGAAATTTATATAAGAAAAAGATGGTACGAATAAAGTGGTCTTTAACCAAAGCGCCTAATATTCTTAAGTAAGTAATAAAAAATAATAAAGAGCAAACATTTTGGTTGCTTGAACATATTATATTATATTTCGTTGCTTTTAGACTTAATTTAAAACAAAAATGGTGGCGTTTTCAAGTTATTATAAAATCTTTATTTTATAATGAATTTTTAAATTGGAGTTATGTTTGTGACATACTTCTAGAACCAATGTTCTGGTTTGTAGAAAATTTTACTGCTTGTTTAGGACCGGTGAGTACTTTCGTAAACTTTCCTAATTTCATGTATATTACTTTTTTTTTTACTTATATCTTTATGTGATTCTTATAAAAAAAATTGCTATTGTTCACAATGTATTTACTAAGTTTGACAGTTTACAGGTATTTGTAGTAATGGTAAGCCTTTTAACTGCAAGTATCGTGTACATTGCATATTACATCGGTCTACCATATTGGTGGGAAAAGAGTCCATTGATGACAATAATCCTCTTAGTGATTGGAAATTGGTTATTAGTAAATGTATGTTTTCATTATTATATGGGAGTAAATGTCCCAGCTGGTTATCCACCAGAAGGTGGTCTTATACCAGAGGCTGTGAGTATTTGTAAGAAATGTATTAAACCAAAACCACCCAGAACACATCATTGCTCTGTATGCAACAAATGTATTCTTAAGATGGATCATCACTGCCGTATCCTTTTGAATATACGATATATTATTTTAGTGTTGCCTAATAACCCTATATATTTCCTAAACAAAGAAACAGCATGGTTAAACAATTGTGTCGGTCATCATAATCATAGATACTTTTTTCAATACATGGTTTTTACAGTACTTGGTATTTTATTCATAATGTTGTTTGGTGTAGAAATAGCATATCAAGAATTTTTTCCAGCACAAGAACCAGAATTAGATGGTCATCCAGTACGCATTAATAATTCTGAGATAATTCCTGTGGTAATTATTATAGTTCTATTTGCAAAAAATGAATTTAATAATTAGATCGAATTTATTTAATTATTTGTTTGTATCTTAGTCTGAATCACTAGATCACCTAAGCGAAGAGGAATTAGCTGAAATAGCTAAACAAGCTGCAGATACAAGCATTAAAGAATGGAACCGTCGACTTATAGTTTTTGCAGCGCTAATTTGCGTGGCTACTTTTGCAGCATTAGGAGCTTTAACATGGTGGCACGCGGGTCTCATTACTAGAGGAGAAACAAGTATAGAAGCACGTATAAATAGCACAGAAACACAAAAGTATAAAGCACTTGGTAAAATATATCAAAATCCATATAATTTTGGACCAAGACAAAATTGGAAGCTGTTTCTAGGTATAATTGGGAGGTAATCTAAAACATTAAATATTTATTAATAAGTATTTTACAATATAATAATAACTTTATATTCCGTATCACAGAAGTTGGTGGCATATACTTTTTCCATCTAATCATGGACCATATGGAGATGGTCTCACATGGAAGACCATTCACGATACAAAAATATCTTGAGTATAATTTTCATGCCTAATAATGGCAGAATTTACACTTATTATTTACAGTCACCCTGAAGTCATTCTTACAGATTAAAAAATCTTCTAGTCAATCTATATTACAACTATATAGTACTATGTGCACATGTTTCAAACAATATTAATATAATCTGAAAATATTAATGTCATAAAAATAACACTCACTTTGTACATTAATAAGATTATTTGATATGTACATACATTGATAGATAACACTTTTATCAAACATTACTACACTTTTAAACATTATTATCAAATGTATTTTTAACTTTTAATCTTTAAATCAGTCGAAATGTTGCTGGAAAAATAAACAATTTTTTATCTTTGCAAACTAAGGTGTACATTAATGATACAAAACAAAATTTATGGCCAAACAATATCTTCAATCCAGTTAAGATAGTGTGAAACTCTAGTATATACTCCAGGTGTATTGACAATTGCACAGCCTTGCCCGAAACTGGTAATACCTAATACTTGAAATAAGCATTCATTTCTTGGATGGGGTATTTGTAAGGGGCCTCCTGAATCTCCTTGACAAGTATCTTTATTCCAACCACTGAGAGTATCTCCTGCACAAATCATACTTGGCATAATTCCATATGGTATTGCTATTGATATGGACTCATTGTATTTTATTGCACAATCTATGTTATCAACAATATTAAGAAGAGCCTTTTGCAGTTGATCACTCTCTTCTTCTGCATCTAAAGGTATTGATAATAACAGGTATATTTTTTTAAAGAAATTTTAGTCTCGTTTGTTCATCAATACTTTGATCTTACCAAATTCTTTAACTCCCCAACCACTGATCCATGCTTGCATAGGCACAGTATCATATCGTTGGTATAAACAAGCAGGTCTTATTTCATTGTTAAAGGCAACAGCTGTACTTAGTTTTACAAGAGCTATGTCAGCATACATAGCAGGAGGTTTATAACTTGGATGTCGTACTATCCTGTTGATCGTAGTTGTGATACCTTGTTGATTATTTCTCAAGTTAGACATACCAATACGAGCATTTGTAGGGCTCCTATTTTGCAGAAGATAGTAGTATTTAAGTAATTTTTATATTAAAAGCTTAACATGATAAATAAGATGAAATAATACCTTGGCCCATAAGTACAGTGTGCAGCAGTAAGTACCCATTCTGGAGCAATAAGAGTGCCACCGCATGAAAAAATAAATGACCCATCTAAAGCTTTAATGCCTAAAGCAATCATGTGAGGAAATTCTCCAGGAGAAGCATCGATACCTCCAACAACAAGATGGTTTGTGGTCTTACATTTTTGATTAGTTAGTGTAATCACCTCTGGATTTGTACCCACTAAAGACAATGCATTTGTTGTGCCTAAGATTTGTCTTTCATATTCCTCGCATTCTAGTACATAGAAATTATTAACAATTAACATTATAAACAACAAAGAAGGTTGTTTCACTTAGACATAAATACTTACTAAGTTCTGACTTTGATTTTGAATCTATGTATGGACTTGTTATACTTGGAATTTTATCCATTGATACCTTCTTATTCTGCATACTTGTGCTAAGATAAGAGTCATTCATGGGAAATATCTGGAATATTGGAATATATGGAATACTAGTTGCACTAGAATCATGTAGTACGAAAGGATTATTATTAAAAGTAGATATATTAACAATAGAGCTTTCTGATACCTTGAGTGGTTTGTTATTTACAGGTGTTTTGTTCATTTCAGTACTATTCCCATTATATGAAACGGACAACATTGAAATATTTGATAAGAAAGGATTCTTTTTATACATTTTACTGTTGCCTGAATTATGAAGAAATGGATTATTGTAGATGTTATCACTTAATCTCCATGGCTCAAATTTGTTCATATTTAAGTTTTCTAAAAATATATTCAACTATATTTATTTGTTATTTAAGGAAAAGAAAATAATTTATAGTCAGGAGTAAAAAAATTATAAGCAACCTTTCACGAGATCATGTAAAATATTTGAAGCAGAAAAATAGTATAAAGTATAAAATATAGTTAACCTGCTGTTTTCGAGGACACAATTAACGCTATGCTAAATATTAAACATATAGTAAATATGTTAAATTGGAGTGTCATTTCTGTAATGAGCACAAGTGATCTTTCCTGGTTCTTGAATTAAAATGGTATTATGGGAGGAAAAAGATCATTTGTATCGCTAACAAAATATTCGATAGATAAACACATGATTTTTCTACTGTTAACCTTAAGCTTCCATTTATCATTAAATTTCTATAATGGATCAGCAGTAATTACAGAATGATGCATTTATTAAGAATAATATATGGACCCAACCACCAATGTACGGACGTATCATCAGTGTGTATAATTCGAAATGGCGTGTGATTGGCTAATTTGTGGATCTTCGTAATGCGTTCCCGATATCACGTGACTCTGTTTTAAGTCACAAATGTTAACGCTTTCTTATCGTAGAGGAATTTTCCTAATAGTTACACTATTAATTTTTGTATTGTAAATACAATAATCTTGTTTGCTTCGATGTACATAATTCGAAAATCCAACAACTGGATAGAAATGAAATCGAAATAACTTAGGCATTTTTTAAAAAATGTTTATCTTTTTTGGTCTTTTAAAAATTCTTTATTTTAAAATCTCTTTGTCATATTTATTTAGCATGCTTTATAATATTATCGTTACAGTTGGTTTAAATAAAATGTTGAAAGCTTATAGCTCTAAAATATCAAACTGAAGAGGATTACTCTCCAAGCAAAAGATCCATATTCATTACATAATTTCTAGACGATAAAATGTATTAAAAAGACTATTAAAAGTTATAGGTTAAATTATGTAGTAATTTATGGAAAGAATAATTTCACTATCTCTCATTATTAGCCGTTATCTAACCGATGTTGTTATTGCTAATTACATACTCCAGATACTATCACTATTGCTTAACAAAAGCAAATTATTATATGAACAAGAGCATACAGTATATATAAGGGTTATCACGTAAAACTAGATGTCCAATCTGTCAATTGATAAAAGTTTGTGCGTGCAGAGTTCATTTTACCGTCGGAGATGCTCTATTACTTGATCTTTCTGTTTTGCCTCATCTCAGGCACGTTTTCTGAAGATACTAAATCGCCGCGTATAGTGATCGTTGGTGCTGGAGCGTCTGGTATCGCGGCTGCGTCGAAATTGATCGAGAATGGTTTTGAAAATCTTATTATTTTGGAAGCCGAGAATCGAATCGGTGGACGGGTAAATACAGTAAAATTTGGTGAGTCTATCTTTTACTAAGGTAGCAATAAGGTATTCGCAATTACAAAATAAAATTGATAGACTGTTTACGTTTGTAGACGAGTACGTGATCGATTTAGGCGCGCAATGGGTTCACGGAGAGAAGGGAAATGTTGCGTACGAATTGGTAGCTCCTTTGAACATTACAGATCACTCGAAACCAATTAACGATGAAATATACACATCTACTGGTGAATTACTCGATCCTAGAATCACAAAGAACATTACGGATACTTACCTATCTTTTGGGCGCACTAGTCCGGAGATGTCGGATGATGAGTGTCAGCATTCCGTCGGCGAATGTCTCATATACAAGTACGAATTTTATGCGTTTATATCGTCACTTCATGAATGTACTCAGGATAAAAAGATTCAAATGAATATATAGTAATTGTTTTATCAGAAATTTATCTTGAATGTAATTCATAACTGTACGAACCAGGTTATATGATATTCAAAAGATCGTAAAGTTGAGAACAAGCAAAAAGCAAGAAGAAGATATTATTTAATAATAACATTATATTGGTGCGTGTAAAAATTGTTGTTATAGTATTATTTACATATATATTATTTATAGTTTTATAATATAATTGAATAATATATAATATCATAATAAGAATTTTTATATTAGTATGCAATATTAGGGATGTGCTCTCGAATATTATTACTTTCGTTACATAATTGAATTCGTCTGTTGAAATCTGTTCGAGAATTTTAAATAGGCGTTATTATGTGCCTATCCTAAATTCATATCTGAAGTGACGCGCATACCTTACCATATACTTTATACATTGATCTAAAATGACTTTACATTAGGTTCAAAGACAATTTTGAGATGTTTCCGGAATTAAATGAAACGCTACAGGATCAAATACTGTGGTTGTTGAATTTAATGGAGACTAGCTTTGATCCTGCCGATGACTGGTTCGATATCGCAGCGAAAACGTATACCAATTATCATGTGTGTGAGGGTGATCTGGCGATCAATTGGAGGAAACGAGGATATGGTACTATTCTCGATATATTAATGGTTGGTGTTTATTATCTTACGACAATATATTTTATTCGTTGAACATGCTTATTTACCGTAAATTTCTTAAATAGAAAAGATTTCCAAATCCGGAGGATGAGTTACCTGTGCTAAACAAAACGGTATTTAATGCTGAAGTAACGAAAGTTGATTACTCCAGTGCCGATAATACCGTGAAAATAACAACGCTCGATGGAAAAGAATATATAGCCGATCATGTCATCATGACACCTTCTTTAGGAGTGCTTAAAGCACAGCACGAAACTCTCTTTAATCCTTCATTGCCGGAATCAAAAATCAAGACTATTAAGGTATATTTCCTTTTTTCCCAGAAAAAATTAAAGTTTAATTAACGATATTTAACTTTCGTTTTAGGGACTGGGATTTGGAAATGCTTGTAAAATATTTTTAGCCTTCGATGATATTTGGTTTACTCCCACAGAAACGAACAACGCAGGATATAGAATTTTGTGGAGTAAAGAAGAAAGGGAGAAGCTTGAGAGTGATGTAAGATTTTAAAGTTGCGCTACAAACGAATATGTTAATTTAGTTGTATATAATATAAACATAAATTATATTTTTATTTTATTTAGCCAAAAACGAGGTGGATGCCTTACACAGCAGGCTTTAACTTTGTCGACCACAAGCCTCGTTTATTGCAAGCATGGGTATCTGGAAGAGGTGCGCGGTTAATGGATGACCTCACTGATGATGAAGTTTTTGATCAAACAGTACAAATATTAAATAATATGTTGTTGAAACATTATAATGTCACTAGGCCAATAGCGATGATAAGGTACCAATTTTTCAGCTTCTATCTATTCTTATCTCTGTCTGACGACATTCTTTTCGTTTATAGGAGTAAATGGCATCAAAATAAGCATTTCCGGGGTACATATAGTTATCAGAGTATAGATTCTATAAGGATGAACTCTACCGCGAAGGAATTATCAGAGCCAATTATGAAAATGGGGAAACCCGTAAGTTTTATTTGAACGATTTTTTAAAAAAATGAATACCAGATTACATATTGTTTCATCTGTTTCTTTTAGGTAATCCTATTCGGAGGTGAAGCTACCAATAAAAACCACTACTCTACAGTACATGGAGCAATTGCCTCTGGGTGGAGAGAAGCTGAAAGATTAATAAATCTTTACGACAATTAATAGTATAATTGAAAATACATTTTATTTAGATAAAATTGTTCATAATTAATATGATTATAAACATTATTAATATGATAATAAACATGATACGATAAAAATTATATACGTAACTTACATATACGTATCGTACATATATAAAACACAAGAAATTTTTTATTACGTTTGAAATGTGTGCACGCGTGTTTTTATATTGCATATGTACAGCGAATCTATGCGACTGTACCCACATATTTCAAAGTACTTTCATTCATATTTCTTAGAAATTTAAAATTATGTATAATTAATTCTTAACAACGTGATGTCGTAAAAACGTTTGTGCTTGTTTTACTCCAGTATCGTAAGCACCATGCGTCGTAGAGTAAAATTTCTCGTGCGTTGCTTCACCAGCAAACATAATGATAGGCACATCCTAAAATAAATTAATTTTCGTTGCATCGAGTATTTCATAATCAAGTGTGTTGATTTTTCTTACCTTATTGTCATATTTTTTTGCCTTGCCCCATATCGCCTCTGCTAAACTGTGTGGTGTAATGCCATTCGCGTCACATCTTGTTGTAATATGACTATAACTGCCACGAACATACTTATTTGCATTCCAACGAGTCCTCAAACATTTTTTTACTGGTGGTATTTTATCAAATCTTAAATAATGTTTAAGTAAATTTTCACAGTCCGTTGCGACCTGCTGTTCGCTTAAAGTTTCAATAATATAAGCTCCGCGTCCACCAACCCAACCAAGGAGTACACCTTCGTGATTTGGCAGAACATCGAAACCCGTCAGATCTCTAGTCCATATAGCCAGATTTTTATTGCAAAATACTCCTTCTTTCCAAAGTAATTGAAATCCTTTGGTACCAGGTTTCCACCAAGGAACACCAAAATCGAGGAAAACCTTATTTATCAAATCGAAACCTAAACATTCGATTGCCTGGCTGAAGAGATTCGGTAAGGGGGGAATGAACATCTTCTTATAATTCTCTTTTAAATAACCGAGAGAGCAGGTAATTATTACACAATCCGCAAGAATACGAGTATTGTTAGAGATATTTATAATAAGCGGGGAATTGAAATCATTATCTATTACTTGTTGCCACTCGATTGAATCAACAGAGGTATTTAGGAATAAATTTTCTTTACCCAAACTATCAGCGATAAGTTTGGGTAAAGCCGTATATCAGGATTTAAACGACACGTGTTCTGAGCCGCCGACAAACTATAAATGAAATAGTTAGCGTTATTAAATTTTTCCGTATAAGTTCAACATTACAACTGATCCGTATTTACCTTAAATTTTCCCCAATATTTCGTGGACAGTTCATCAAGCGTGAAACAAGCATTATCTATTACAAGAAATCTAACATTCCAATCAAAAATTTCCTTCTTTATGGTTCTTATCGGTAATGGGTCATTCTTTTTATGTAAATGTTTATTGAGACAATTTCTTAAAACCGCATCGATATTTTCAAAGCCTACTTCGATATCTTTGTTTTCACAATCTTCGCAATCTTCTAATGTAGTGCGAACAAGGTCATCTATCTCCTCTATCAAAGCTTCATCTACTTTACAACCATTATTGCGAATGAAAATTCCTTGACCATCTTGACATTGTATATCTGAGAGTAAATCATGTTCATAACATAATTGGGCTAATTGACTTTGATCACCGTGCACAAACTGCGCCCCACATTCTATCCAAGCTTTATTCCACGGAATAGATTGAATTCGACCACCGACTTCATTTTGCGCTGTGAGAAAATAAATAGTAAATACCATACTTACTGGATGCAATTCCGATATGATGTTTAATTACCTTCGATTAATAAATAATCTTTGAAATTTGCTTCGTTTAATGTCTTCGCAGCCGCTAATCCCGCAATACCTGCACCTACTATTACAAGTTTCGTTCTTGTTATTTTTTGGCTTGATGCATTCACTGTCCTTTCCAGTTTATGGAAGTTGTTTATGCAACCACGTGTTCTACGTGATTAGAATTGTGATTTTTCTTTTTTTATTCAATTTTAACAGTTTGTTTATAATTGTAATCAATTTTTAACATGTATGTACGAATTATTACTATATACAAATTTAAATAATTAACAAATATAACAATATAGTAATCTTCTATCAAGAAGGAAAATTACCTAATTAATAGAAAAATATATTACTTACTGCTTGTAAATCGATAGTAGCAAAATCAACAATGCAGCAAGAATAGACATGCATGCATTTTATTTATTTACTGCTAAGTGTGGAATTTATATGTTAAGTTTCTTTTTGTTGGAAGAATAAAATAATAAAAATAAATGGTTATTGATTAAATCAATACATTGGAAATATACATTTAATGTTTATATAAAGAATGTTTTTTAAAATGTAAATCATCAAGTAAATCTATAATTTACCGTGGTCCCTTATGAAGAAATGTGGCTCTGGTTAGAGCTGAGGCTTTAACCGCCTAAGAAGCATGCTAATCAATAGAAATAGAATATATGATTCAATATAAACACTTTTAATATAAATTAGCTTTTTCATTTATACTACATTTTCAGATTGAAGAACAAGTAAAAGAAATTAATGAAAAAAAAGGACAAGTATAATTGTCATAGATTACGCAGATTATCTTTGTATGTGTGCGCGCCTAGATATTATTTTTAAGATTAAAAAATAAAACAGATATGATTGCATAAGACACAAAGTGTGAATAACAAATTTAAAGACATAAATGATATTGGAAAATAAAAATCAAGTCACACAGAATCTTTTAAGCCATGCGATGATCACAAAAATAAGCTTATTTTAGAATCAATTACTGTTTAATCATCCACAGAATCATTATGTATAAGTAATAACCTTTTATCTCAACTATAATGAGTAATCAGAAAGACTGCACTATTTTACACCGTAGTTACCCAAATATCCCAAATAAAATTGAAATATTAATTATATATGTAAAAGTTATAAAATTTACCTATAGAAATCTATTATTCTATCAGCTTCTCTGAAACCCGTTTCAACTGCGCCATGCACAGTAGAATAATAATGTTCGTGCGTCGCCTCTCCAGCGAAGAGGATTATCTATTGAATAAAAATTATTAAAGAATCTGATACCCGTTTTTCCTTAATTATTCAGTTAATGGAAATACATACAGGTTTCCCATCAGCTAATATAATAGGTTCAGCTAAATCTTTCGTTTTCACGTTTAGCTTTTCAGTTGTTATACTTTTAAAGGTGTACGATCCACGGAAACATTCATCAGTATACCATGATGATCTACAAATAATATAATACATATTAAATACATATTAAATATAATACATATTAAATACATATTAAATATAATACATATAATAATACATATTAGAATACCAAAAAAGGGAATATTACAAAATATTACCTAATCATTTGATCAAATTTTGTAATATTATACGTTTTACTCAAAAACATTTCTAGTAATAAATATAGTCCATCAGATACATCATTATCAGACAGTAACTCAATTTGTTTTGCAAATTTACCAGAGATCCATGCACATAGTACTCTTGGTTGATAATCCACAGAAATAAATGCAAACACATCACATAGCCACTCATAATCCTACATCATATATGGTGAATATATTTAAGAACCAATACTGATAATGTTTATCAATATTAAAGGATATAGCTGTATACTTGTCCATACTTGTCCATAAGATTTAATAAATTCTTCTTTATCTTCCTTAGACCATATTAAACTAAAACCTGCACACTCTTCTTGCCACCATCTATGTGGAAATTCCAAGAAGACTTTATTTACAGTTCCAATATTTAAACCCTAAATAACATATTACAATTGTGTTTTAAATTAAGTGCATACGAAAAAGTAGAGAAATTTCCATATTAACCATCAATATTAAACTTTTACCATACCTTTATTGCATGTTGCTTTGTTCCAGGTAAAAGTGGAGTGAACATTGTGTTGTGTTTCTCTTTCAGAACACCAAGAGATGCAGTAAATATAACATGAGATGCTTTATATGTTGAACCATCTTTTGTTTTTACAATTATATTGTTATCTGAAGTATAATCAATATTATAAACATCTTTGTTAAATTCTATTTTTTCCATTATAGGCAATTTATTTTTTGCATCTGATATTTTCTGCTGAAATAAAAGAAAAATGAACTATTGCTACATATATGTATATAATGTAATTATTAGTGATATAAAATATACATACAGATAATAAAGCAAACAGTGTTTTATAGCCATGACCCTTCCAATTAAGTACAAGATCTCCATCACAAGTCCAATAATTTACAATTTCTTTTGCAGAAACATCAAACCATGAATCACTACATTGAATGGAATTATCAAATTTATGTATCCAATCTAGTAACTGCTCGGCTTTATTACGACTAGTAAACGGATTTTTGTCAAATATTTTATAAAATCTGAAATATTTAATTTAATTTAATTCAATTCAGTTTCTTATTACAGCGATCGGAAGAGATTTCGAATTTTAGCGGTAAAATCAGGCCGGACGTGAGTCACTAACCTTGAAATGAGAAAGGAAGAGAAAACCATAGTGTATTTATTAAAATTTGTACATTATTAAGTATAATTTCTTGCATTGTGCGATTGTGCTTTATAGAACTATTGTATTACGTTACAAATTATGAATGATTTATATCTCTCTACAAAAAATGTGACGCAGGAACATAAATTATATATACTTTATAAACATGTTTTCAAAAGGGTAAGAATTATTACTGAATTAGTTTTATAGAAAAAATATGTTTTCATTGATTATAAAACATTTTGTATTTCAGCAATGTTGATCCTGAATTGGAAAAGTTGAGGAGAGAGGTTGATGGTCCTCCAAATTTAGATACTGTAGCATTAAATATTCAAAGAGCTACAGCACAAATTCATGCTTCTTATCTATTCGAAGAGATTGGAAAAACCACATTGCAAAAATTATGTTTATTACTAAGTTCTACTGCAACAGGGAAAACTTATAATGGCTGGCAAGAATTTGCTGCACATATGGGCCTAACAATGGAACAAATACGTGTATGCATATAATATTCAATGATGGTTTTATTTAAAACTGTTTTGTTAGCTCTTTTTCTTACAGTGTATAGATTATGATTTTAAAGGCCTGCAAGATCCAACTTATTATGTATTACTAACGTATGTGCAACATGCTGAGGCAACTATAGATAAGATTTTGAGTATTTTACAAAGAATACATCGTTTTGATATAATTAATCAAGTAAAGGATGATATTTCTGATCTAATTAACAGAATTTCACAAAGTACTACGACAAATGGTATTTTAATATTTATCATAGAAACAGTAGGAATCTTTTCTTTCAATTTAGTTTAGATGAATGGTTTTTATTTGTATAGAATCAATCATGAGACCAAATAATGTACCAAGAGCTCCATTAGTATTAACTCCAATTAATTTTGTACATAATATACAAAGACATAAATCAGTCTCTGGGCATGTTATACAAGATAATTTAAAAAAGGTATTATAGAATATTTGTAATGAATGTCTTTACATCAATACAAATTGACATTTTTTGTTTATCTTCTTGATAGACTAAAAAACCATATGGCTGTAAAGTTATGTTAACATTTGCTGATGATGGTTCAGAAACTGCACAGCATATAGCAAAAATATTCAGGTCTAAGGAACCCAAAATTGGAGTTCTCATACTTCAAGAACAGGAAAATTATGTGTATAGTAGAGCAGAAGAGTTTATAGATGATTGTTTTAAACAGGTAAAACAATTTAAAATCTCTAGATTGAAAAATTTAATTCAATTTAATTACTACTAATTAGTAACATTTAGGTGAACTTTATTATACCTATATTAACACAAGGATATATAGAAAGAATAAATAATTCTAAGAAAATCTATACTGAAGACCAAAATAGGTTAGATGCAAAGTACATAAAATATATATATTCTCTTTTAAGATATGAATATGTGAGAAGTCAATGCATTAATTCCCGTGTAAGGTAAGTTTGTCAAAGATTATTGTTTATACTGATGTATTTACATAAGTATTTCTCTTTTTAGGTGTATAGTTCCTGATAAAGAAGTTTTTACAGTTGCAACAACAAATTTGCATCCAACTTTGCAAGCATGGTTTAGAGAGAGTGACATTGATGCATTTGTTAAGAACATTCTTTTAAAGAAATGTTTAAAATAAACTTGTATAATTTAATAGATAATTTTGATTTTGTATATAATAAATAATATATTTTAAACCTATTTATATACTCACCGATTTATAAAATATTCTCCATATGACTCTGATTTATGTATATCATCCGATATATTTTCAGAAATATCATAATATATTTTTAATGTTTCTATACTTTCTTCTTTTGAGAGAATTTCACCCTTTGCAGTAACAAATAAGTGTCTATCGAATTCATTAAAGCATTTTGACGAATCTAATAGTTTGTGTGGATAAGCAAGATCAAAAACAACATTCCCCTGTTCACCATGAACCCACTGTGCACCTAATTCCACTACATTGTCCGCTGAAAATATAAAATTATAATTTAAAATAAGTGCGTTTCTTTATCCTATGCAATAGAAATTGAACTTTTGTGTATGAATGTTTAATGAACGTACAATAGAAACAGAAATAATTTACTTACAGAATTCTACTGTATGTATTCTACCGCCGATCCGATCTTTTCCTTCGAGAATTGTAATATTTTTTAATCCTTTTTCTATTAATCTAGTTGCTGCAGCAATACCCGCTGCTCCAGCACCAATGATTATTATTTTTGGATCTTTAAACATTGTATTGTTTTAACAACGTTTTGAAGTAGTAGATTGTAATTAGTATATTATGATATCGTTATCATATGTACATAATTTATTGAGTATTTAATCTTTTTATTTCGAATAACAATAAATACGATTAATGTTCAAATAACCATACTAAAAACATATCCGACGTAAATATCAATTCGTATTATTTCGTATTGTCAGTATCATGCTTTGATCAGCTGATTTGATGTATTCCGGAAGTACATAGCGCCACAAATACCATAATACAAAATTTTCATCCTTATACAAAATGCTAATGAATTCGTGGGTCAGTTTTGGAAAAGTGATTCTAAACATCGAAATTAATATTAAACTTGATATGCAAAAAAATTGATTGAGACTTAATGTTCAAGTTATAAGTAATTGAATTTTGCACTAAAATTTCATCATTTCTTATTGGTAAACTGTAGATTTTTATGCATTTATAGGAAACTAGTACATACAAAATTACATATAATGTAGGTAGTATGAAAAAATATGTAAAATATCTAAAGTATACTTAGTGCTTAGTGTACTTCACCCGCCCTAGTATGAACTGCCCTAGTATGTTGCTGATTCTCTCCCTACCAACCGTAGGGTTTCGTCTGTTCATCGTGTCTTTCCAGCTGGACTATATCCGAGGCTTTTACCTGACCTCGGGTGATTAGGTTTACAGCTCGGGGAGGACATGTAATTCAGAATTTCGTAAAGAAGAGAATGGGTCTGTCAATGCCATAAACGGACGGCCACTCAAAATTCCGAACAGTTATAATTGGTAGATTCATAGTCTACTGATTAAAAGTCTAGTATTGATTTTTTAGCTATACCTTATTTCCCGGTTACAAAAATTCATTTTGTATCGGATCGAATTTGGTATATATTAAGTATGAATTAGATATCGATAATATGAACGTTTTAAATATTGATAAATCGATTCATTTTTCGATGTGAAGCAATCGAGTATTGAGTATCGAGTATCGAATCTGAATGTAATGTAAACAACTTCCAAAGTGTTTCTTTATTATTAATATTAATTTTTAATAGAATCAGCAAGAATAAAATAATTGATATTATCGAAAAGTACTTTTGAAATATTGATAATGGTGGCATTACGACATATTCACTGAATATATTACTTCGTTCTTTTAAAGTTTGGGAATACAATTATATGGAATATAGGTTATATGTGGATTCCTTAATAATACTAAAGAATAGAGATATGTCTGTGATCACATAAATTATTCGTTTGAATCATCTTTGAATCTTAAAATATTTAAAGTATTTAATTGTGTAAAAAATGGCACAAGAAAAAGGAGATCCTCCACGAAAGGTTATTTTACTATCTGATATTTTATCTCTTATTAATTATATATCTTTAAAATTTCTCTAACTAATAAATTAATAAATGTTTCTTAATATAGAGATACAGAAGAGAAGGAGACAAGGAAAGCAGTCCCTTGGAAACAGATGACGATTATGTTCCTTATGTGCCAGTTAAAGAACGTAAAAAATATCAATTAATTAAGCTTGGTAAGCTCGGGCAACTTAAAGATGAAGCTGCTGCTGGTATTATCGGGAAAAGTAGCAGTGAGAATGAAAAGGATGATGCAGATGATGATGATGGGCAAGTATGGGGAAGAAAGTCGAACATTTCTTTGTTGGATCAACATACTGAATTAAAAAAATTAGCAGAAGGTAACTGTGTATGGCATGCTTCATGAAATAAAAAATTTTCAATAACTTAAATTAACTGATTCGTAAAATATTTTAGCTAAGAAGGAAAGTGCTATGGAAAAACAGTTGAAAGAAGAAGAAAAGATCCTAGAGAGTGTAGCAGAAAATAAAGCTTTAATGGGTGTAGCGGAATTAGCAAAGGGTATTCAATATGAGGACCCAATAAAGACCAGTTGGAGACCTCCAAGAGCAGTTCTCGCTGCAGGAGAAGCAAGACATGAAAGGATTAGGAGAAAACTTAGAATTTTAGTAGAGGGAGATGATGTACCACCACCATTGAAAAGCTTCAAAGAAATGAAATTTCATAGAGGTATACTGAATGGTTTGGAACAGAAAGGTATCGTTAAACCCACACCAATTCAAGTTCAAGGAATACCAACAGTGTTAGTATACCTTTATTGCATATTTTTAGTCATGTTTCTGTAAAATATAAAGTATTTATTTCTTTCCTTTTTGTAGATTATCAGGTCGCGATATGATTGGCATTGCTTTCACTGGTAGCGGTAAAACATTGGTATTTGTATTACCTATTATAATGTTTTGTCTAGAACAAGAAGTGGCTATGCCATTTGTGAGAAACGAAGGACCATATGGTAATACTATATTGTGATAATTTAAAAAATAAAATATTTAGAAAATGATATTAAATAATATAATGATATTAAATATGACGTTTATCCCCTTTCAGGTTTAATCATTTGTCCGTCTCGAGAATTAGCGAAACAAACTTACGATATTATTCGACATTATACGAATACTTTACGACAAGCAGGTTGTCCCGAAATACGCAGCTGTTTAGCAATTGGAGGTGTACCTGTATCAGAATCTTTAGAAGTTATTAACAAGCAAGTATTCTGCCAACACTTTGATTTTTCTTATTTCGATATTTCTATCGCATTATATAATCTTTGCCTTCATTATAGAGGTGTTCACATTATGGTGGCAACTCCTGGAAGACTAATGGATATGTTGGATAAAAAGATGGTAAAACTTAGCGTGTGTCGTTATCTGTGTATGGACGAAGCCGATCGTATGATCGACATGGGTTTTGAAGAAGATGTGCGAACAATTTTTTCGTTCTTCAGGGTAAACATACTTTGTTATATTTTTATTATATTAAAAATTGTTTGTACTACATTTGAGCATATATTTCATATAGGGTCAGAGACAAACGTTGCTGTTTTCTGCAACTATGCCAAAGAAGATTCAAAATTTTGCGCGTTCCGCTTTAGTAAAACCTGTGACGATTAATGTTGGTCGCGCAGGTGCAGCGTCTATGAATGTAATACAAGAAGTTGAATACGTCAAGCAAGAAGCTAAAATCGTGTATCTCCTGGAATGTTTACAAAAAACTCCCCCACCTGTACTTATATTTGCCGAGAAAAAGCAAGACGTTGATGCTATTCACGAATACCTATTGCTAAAGGGCGTTGAAGCGGTAGCAATACATGGTGGAAAAGGTATATTCCATTTTAGTGCAATAAATATCATCAAGTATATTTCTAGTGTTTAAATTGTGTAATTACTTTTTTATAGATCAGGAAGAAAGATCGCGTTCTGTAGAAGCTTTTCGTGAAGGCCGGAAGGATGTATTGGTTGCAACGGATGTTGCATCCAAAGGTCTTGATTTTGCCGATGTGCAACACGTTATAAATTACGATATGCCGGACGATGTTGAAAACTATGGTAATTTAGGATGTTTCTATTAAATTATTAAGCAATGATTAATTACTTAAATAATTAATTCTTATGTATAGTGCATAGGATCGGAAGAACTGGGCGTTCTGGACGAACTGGAATAGCAACAACATTTATTAACAAAGCAAATGACGAGTCCGTGTTACTGGATCTTAAACACTTGCTTATGGAAGCAAAACAAAAGGTTCCACCATTCTTGTTGGAACTTTGTTCGGAGAATGAAAAATACCTCAATTTGGGAGGTAAAACGATTGCAGATAACATTTACATTTTCTTTTTTTATTAAGAAGCAGGAAATAAACTGTGTTTTTTTATTACATTTCAGATGAGCGCGGATGCAGTTATTGTGGTGGTCTTGGTCATAGAATCACAGAGTGTCCCAAACTGGAAGCTATCCAAAACAAACAAGCTTCGAATATCGGACGCCGTGATTACTTGGCCAGCAATGCAGCTGACTATTAAACTGGAATATTTTGTACATATCTTTTAAAAAATAGTGATGTCTTTGTGTAATATCGTATTTTGTATAAGACATCGATTTTGTAAATAGTCTTACAAAGTTTGTATTCATAATTAAACATTGATATTATCTCACTCTTTCTTCGATGCTGCATAATTCCTGCTAGCTTTAAACGCGATGCTTTTATGTTTTCTCTGTTCATCAATTTGGCACACGATACGCACAAAGATAGAAATTTTTCAACAAAAACTCTGTCTGGATTGTGAATAATGATTAGAGGGCAAAATGGGAAGGGGGATGACGATTTCACGAGGATCAAAAATCAGAAAGCCGATGAAATAGAGGCACGGCGAAGGATAATAGAGAAAAGTGCTGAAAAGAAGCGAAGATTACGTCAACAGCACATTGAACGCAAAGAAGCATTAGAAGCGGAAAAACTACAATATGCCAAGGCGGCTGGTGATGTAAAAATTCGGCAGCTTAAACGCACGCAGCGACTAGTCGAGGAGCTTGCACGTCGTAAACGTAAAAGCGCAATTTTCCTTTAACTCGTTGTTAGATTGTTGGTGTATATGCATTCATGGAAAATTAGAAGCTGCAAAGATGCACATAATATGCAAATATATACAAAATATGCAAAGTACAATACTCTCTATAATGTTTTGTATTTATTTGTTTAAATATTATTATAACTATAACGTCTATATGTTTGTAATTATATCCATAAAAATATGAATTTGCATAAATAGCCGCAGTCTATTAATTATAAATTTACTTACTGTGCACCTATTAATATAATACAGATATCGAACTGCAAGAGTCATTAAAGAGTAGAAAGATAAAATCTGCTGTTCCATCTGTATGTAACGAAGCTTTGGAGAAGAAACACGTAGAATTGATAGAAAAGAAGACTCAGGATGAACAGATACAAACTTCTAACCTGTCCAGCCCATGGGATGTCGATGAAGATTTTGAGATAAAGCAGCGGCAGAAGAAATTAAGTTACAAAAGAGATCTCCAGAACCAACTCCTAGATAATCGACGGAAACTGCGTGAGAAAGAGGAGGAGAAGCATCGCGAGCGAAAAATAATGGAAGAAGTTGGCGAGACGATGTACCAAGAAAATTTGGAAGCGGAGAAGAGGAAGAAAGAAATAGCTGCTTTGATGGAGGCTGAGAAGGATGCTTTTTTAAAAGCTCGACGATTTTGGAAAGAGAAGAGGAGGGAGGTTCTGAAGCAGGAACACGACGAGATTTTGCGAATCATCGCTAAAAGGGAGGCTTTGCAAAAGAGGGAAGCTGAAGGAAAGGTTCTACGAAGACGTCCATTCATTGGCACTGAATTTTATCTTAACAACGCACCTGTCTTTTTTAGGCTGATACTCAGGCAGCCAAGGGCGCTATGTTAGAAAAGATGATGAGTAAATTAATGGAAGAAGAGCATAAACGAATAGAACGAGAAGAAATTTCCAGGGAATTATATTTGGTAGAGAAAGAACGCAAACTGGCGGATGAAGCGATTAAATTGGCGATGAAAAAGAAACGTACTGCGAGACAACAACTAGAAGAGATGGTGAGATTATGGTTGCATTGCGGAATTTTTTTCTTTTTTTCAATTCATTATCTTTCATTATCTTTTCAATTTCATTATCTTCAATTTCATTATCTTTTTATACAATACGCGTAAGAAATGTAACATCGTGTATAAAGATTGTTAGAGGCTGTAAAATGAATAGGCAAAAACTCAGAGAGCTGTGGCTGAAAGGAAAGCGAAAGAAAATGCGATCGACGCTGCTTTCGCCAAGTATTTGGCAGATGAACGGAAGAAAGAGGAGGAAAAGGAAGGTCAAAAAGAGCAAGCACGACGTGAAAAAGGTATGTAAATCGTCGTTGATATCAAAGATATCAGAACTAACGTGGGTAAGCTTTGCCATATTTTATTTGTAGTCGTGCAATATGGAAATGAATTGCGCGAGGCTATAGAGCAAAATAAAACGCAACGTTCGAAGGATGCAGGAAAGATAAAGCGTGAAATTAATATCATTGAAACTAAGTGTCATTCGGAATCTAACTTGGAAGCAGTGAAATTTCAGCAGGCAAAGAACAATGTACTTTAAATAGAAACACTGAAGATGAAATTAAATTTTTAATTCTACAGCTATTTATTGGTATACAGATATATACAATGATGCGCGAAAACCATCGCTCTCGCGGTTCTTGCGGCTCTCGTCATTTATACAAAGTCCGTGTAAAAATACAGCAGCCCCATCTTATATTGGATATTAAGTACGTGATAAATTAACAGTCTCGCCTCGGGCGTGTCCAGTATCGAAAAATCGGACGGGAACAGCTAACTAACGAGTTTCGTTCTGCCGATCGGATTTTTCTTGGCAATCGAGGCAATTCTCGAGCGATTTCTTCTACCATTTTTACCCCTTCCATTTGCAATTTTTCATTTTCGATTTATAACAATTGTCATGTAATATCAAAACGATCGTTTCAATTTCTTTTTTCCTTCTTTTTCTATTTCTCCCTCTCTCTCTCTTTCACTCTGTGTTAAAACATCTTCGGCGTAAGAAGGGGTTGAAGTAGCGAAACAAGTAGCACTCGAGCATTAAGAATAACTATAAGTACGAACGTTAGTTTTCTCGGTGACTGGCTAGTCGCCATAGTCGCTTACAAACTAATTTGATCGGTCGATCGTTCTCATCTCTTCTTTAAATGACGAGTAAATTAATATATCTATCGTTAAAACATTATACACTTGGAAACGGTACAGTAATATTCGGAAATGAACTCGTGAAACGCATTCCTGAGATCGTAGAGAAATTCTTTTCTCGGAAGATCGTCGTTCAATGGATGATCGTAATGATCGTAAACTTTAAAAACTGAATACTATTGTAAGTTGTCTATTTGTATTCCTTATACGCTACGTGAAATCCGTATCTCCACGTATCGAAATTGCATCTCGACGAATGGTCCTGACCTACGGTTCTTTCTTCCAGCGAACTAAAGAACCTCTATGGAGAATTTCTTAAGTACGAAGCGATAACGAGGGAGGGAATTAGGCGACATGGCCACTGGCTCAGAACCGGTCAAGTTCACGAATTTAACACAGATTGGTCTTAAAAGTAAAATCACATTTCCTTTGATAACCCATTTGCCTACATCGACTCGCTACTCTTATTTTCGCGGTTTTCTACGCGTCGTTTCTTCTAACTTTTCTCTAAGAGAAACGAAGAAAGTTAGATGGATCCAACAATTTCTTAGCCAGTCGGAAACTGCAGTCGCGCTAGTTGATGTTTCTCTGTTTCGTTCAATAAATAGTACCGACTATTCGAGTAAACGTTTCTGACTAAATAATAATCGCTTACGATTTACGTAATATTAGGCCAATGGGTTAATTAAATATTAGTCGCGTAACACACATTGAACGATCGACTCTCAGAGATTGCAGAGACTCGATCGCAATCCGCTTACGCCTGTTAAACGTGTATATAAATTCACGTAAAAGTAAAATCACATATTCTTACGATTTAAGTACACGTACGCACGTATGTATACACACAAGCAGATTTTTGTTCATTTATTCGCAGCAATCGGCAAAATACTCTACTGGTTTTAATCAGAGGTGGGCAAACGAAGCGTGTCTCGATGGTTCTTTCGCGTTATAACGATATACACGTATCATTTTACGCGTAATTCCCTCTTGTACGATACGTTATGGCAGTATTTATCGCAGCGTGTTTTACATTAATGAACAACGAAAAATAGATTTGCCCACCTCCGTCCCTTAACGCTAATAATATCTCATCAACGGTGAACAAATCTGGTCAGAAATTTCCTGTTGCTCTTCGTCAACGAGACCAATCACGACGCTTTCTCTCGGCGTCTTAACGATGATACAAGCGTTTTTTTTTTTTTTTTTTTTAACACATAATTCTCGCAAGTCTCTAGTACGTTTCGCGGAAGCTATTCTTCTTGTTTCACGAAACAATAAATGTTACCGGATATTTCAATAATGCTTGCGATCGATAAGATCTTCATATGGTGGGTCAAAGTAATAGAGGGTAAATGCTAGAGTATTCTGAGAAAAACAGCGTTTCTGTGGAGTGGAATGAATCGAAGCAAATAACAAATAACATTAACAAACGTTAGAATAAGAACAAGTAGTTTTAACGAGGGAAATAAGAGGAACATAGATTCGATTGGATGGAAAGAGATTTGGAGGAATCGTTGGAATGTTCGACGGGCACAGAATCGTTTCGTTAAGCGATATTGACTAATAGCACCGCAGAATAGTAATGACAAATCATTTCAATACGATTAAGCTACGACCGTTTTCCCAGTAGAGTAGACAATCTCCGAATACACACTGGGAGGAATGAAACTCATGGAAATATAGCGAAGAATGCGTGTCGTTAATTCTCGTATCTTTTATACAGTCTCAAAAATATAAATAGCTCAACGAGAGTCTTGCCATCGCTTATCCACTGGAAATGCAAATAATCCGGCAAGTTTTACACTGCGGTTAGGAATTGCCGGCGAATAGGAACCATGAGAATAGTACGTTAGATCAACAACAGCAAGTGCAGGCAAAAAGTATCAAGTTGACGATAGACGATCTTTGAAGAAACTCAAAAAGGATAGACTAGCTTCAACTATCAACCGCGATTTACGTTCTCAAAGATTCTTCTCTTTTTTTTTTCCAAGAGAAACTTCGATTCGTCGCTAGGTCACGAATTCCTTAGCAAATCGTGTGTCTGCTGACTTCCTGTTTGTCTCACGAAAAACCATCACCAAGGAAAAGCAAGAAGTTTTCTCTTTGATCGCGAGATTCTTTTCGTAAGTTTCGAACAGCGGTGTACGATAGGCACGATATAGTAATAGTTTTAAGTATTTTTCTTTCCCCACTCTTTCTCTCCGTTATTCGTCTTCAAACAAGACGATACATCACTCTAGAAGTCGCATCTCGCATCGATCGAACGCTGATCCCTGAACTGTTATTAAAGCTGCGATCGCAAACGAATCGTAATCTCGTGTTTCCGGAGAAAGAACAAATTTTTCTGCGCGCTTTTCGACAGGCGAAAACAAGTCTGTGACTTTGTCCCTTGCGCCATCGATACGTCGATGCGCACGGCTGCGGTTAGTCTTCTCTCTTTTTTTTCTTTTTTTTTTTAAAGTGAAATTTGGCCCCTTTTCTTTGGAAGAAGAAAACTTGGCTTGGATCGTTCAACTAGCACTTCCATAGAACGCGGATCGTTTCGGTGATCGATCGTTACATCGTAATACGAATTCGACGATTTACGAGGTGAATTATTCTGAACGTACGACAGATATGTCGTCTTATTACTAGGAAGACGTGAAAAAGAGCGAAAGCGTACGCCATATGTGTATGCGTGCTCCTCGTTATTAGATACCGATAAAAAAATAAATTCCAGCACAGTAGAACGGAAGAAGCTCATTTGGGGTTGCGTCAACGTTTATGAAAACACGCCCAGCAGCCATTAGACTAATACGATAAAACGGTTTGGTTCTTCGAAGTTCGATTTCACTAATAATAAATACCTTCTTCTTTTGATTCTTTATTCTGTCGAGCGTTTTTTAACGATCGACCAGAGCGGTTAATTATATTTATCATTAGCGAAACTGAGGCTGAACCACGGGATAGCATGTAAAAGGATTTCACATGTACCTATCCTTCGCGACTTCGGCGGACGGGATTCTTCGACGTATCGATTTCTTCGATACAGATCTTTTTTCTAAAAAGATTCCTCTAAATAATGAACAGATCTAAGCGTCTCTGATTCACCGTGGTCACGTGTCCGAGAAGAGGAACTCGCTCTCGGACAGTAACACTTCGAGATCGGAAGGAACGGTATGGAGATCAGAATTGGCTGGCTCAGGTAAATCACCCGCACTGTTTCCGATTCCTGTAGGTGCTATTTGTCTGGCCCTGCCGATTCTGACCCTGTCCTTCTTTTTCGCTGTCCTTAGAAGAACACCGGTTCGTGGAAGCTTCGGCCTGCCATTGACGTGTGTCGTGTTTGGCGCCAGGGCAGGAACCTGTGCTACCTTATCGGATTTTCTCAGTTTCACGCTGAACCTGAAGGGGGGTTTATAAACTACTTGCAGCTTTGCCCTCTCTTTTCTTGTCCCTGAACTTGCTGGTGCTTTCGTTTCTTTAGATTCGGTTGGTCTCCTCGAAACCGCTTGCCTGGTCGCAGGCAGTCTGGTTCCTGCACCGGTCAGACCCACAGGAGTAGACTTGCTTTTCGGTAAACCAGTCGCGTTGCTTCTGCCAGTTTCCGGCCGACATTGAGAGGATGCCAATAACCAGGAACGTACTTTGCTTTTCGGATCGGCGTTTGGCTCGGTTTCTTTCTCAGCCTGGATAGCCGAATAATCGATCACTTCTTTCTTGTGTTGCTTCTTACGCTTTCTTTTCTCGTTGTCCGCGCTACTTACGTTGCCACTCGAATTCTGCTTATCTCGACTTGGGAAGGTCTTCTTTCGTTTGTTCTCTTGTATCATCGCAGGCGTCACATCTGCTGATCTCTTCCTAGCAAAGTCCTCGGTCGCGTTCGCCGATATCCTCTTCGCCTGTGATTGCGGTTGTTTCTTCTTCTTCGATGCATCCTTGCCGGATTTGTCCGCGTTCCCATGAGAATCCTTATGCTTCCGGTGTCTCCTCTTCTCCCTGACTTTTCTGCTGAGTGGAAGCTTTGCACGTACAGCCGGAGGATGCACTGTCACTCCCTCCGTTCCCTCCGGCGGAAGACGCACAGTTTCCGTCGTTGAGCTGTGTATTATTGTAACTGACTTGAGTTTCAGGTCCGGCCGTTTGCCCAGTAATCGCATGCTCGCCACCTAAATTCAAAGAACGAGTCGTAAAGTATTAACGATGATATCAAGTGGTTGCGTGTTCTACCGTTACAGGTATTGATTTAGGCAGATGTTAGCGGTGAAATGTACGAGGAAAATCAACTACGATACTGCTGATCGTTGTACGATCGCGTGTTCGTTACACGAATAGTTATACGAACGTTGGAGGATTTACAATGAATTAGATACAAAGGTACAACGATGTTTTCAACTAGCGTGTGTTACAGATGCTGCAGATACAAGACTCTACTTTCGTCTGTTCCTAGACTTACTCTCGACACGTTTTTTATCTGCGCGTTTCCTCGACAGTCTCTGGCGTAAAAATGATTGGTATCGTATTATATAGTAAACTGTATTTTTCTAAAGAACAATTCGAATGTGTATAGAAAAAATAACAAGAATAGAATGAAAATTAACGTTGAAGATTAAAGGAAGAATTAAAGTAACGCTTACCAATAGCGATACAGCAGCCACAATGATAAAAGCGGCTGCGTACCAGTGGTCAATTATCCAACGACGGAACGTGGCTAGACTTTCGTCGGATAAGAGAAGCTTCCTTAAGGTTGCTAAAGGACCACTTGGATCAACCTGTAGAACAGTTCGTAGATAAAAGGTATCCTATCATTGATAGATAAAGTCTGTATCTACCGCGACGAAGCATCTAAATAGAGAAAGTCGAAATTCGATTTAATCTACTTTGGAATTATCGCTCAAAATAAAAATCCGGGATCGCTATAAATATAAAAAAGTATTGATGCAATGAGAACATGAAATCTTTCGAAGATAGAACTTTAAAAATTTTCTATTTTCAGTTTCGTACCACAGCGTAGTAAGCGTATTTCTTCTCACAGAAAAAAAGAGACAAAATTTGCCATAATATAAAGAGCGAGTATATACGAGTAAGCGTTTGCCTGTTTATAGCTCGGCTACTATGATAAACTCGCCATATGATAAAATGTCATATGGTCGCACCTCTCGACATTTTTGGAAGACGTCACAGTATCCGTTATAATCATTGCACGGTGTTCCAGGCTTCGAGAACATGTCCGGAATGTCGTAGGGTGGAGAGTTCCAATCAAAAGACGACCTACACGCGTAACATCGATCATCGATATATATTTATTTTTAACATTATAAAAAAATATAAGCGCAGAGAAAAATGCGGTTCATAACGTACAAGCAAGGTTGATTTTCTCCGGGTAGACGACAACATAGTTCACAGGCTTTCGTCGGCGGATCATTTGGCCCGGGAATGCACTGGCAAGATTCCAATCCGTATGCAAGGCATATACTACCGGTGCACTCCTATGAAACAAGGAAAAAGGTAAACGATGCATATGCCGAAAAATATTTCTCCGTCATTGTCTGGATTTCACGCTCACCCCCATAAAACACACAAATTCGCGATTGCAGATCGTCTTGTTGGGCTTGTTGATGGAAGGAGGACAATACGGTGATCGACCGTCGCAGAAGCTTGCGTCGCGACATCCGTTGTCGTCTCTGCACTTGTCTCCGAATCTTAAATTGCACTCTGCTGTACAACATGGACCCTGAAAAATGATAACACGCTTTTAATTGCTGCAATCCTGAAGTTCTTTCGTTTGTAATTAATTATTAATTAATTAATTTGCTTTTAACGAACGAAAGGATCCTCGAGGTCATATGGAAAGAATATGACAAGTCTGTTTGAAACGTATGTTGTAATATATGGTATCCTGCGTTTACGTACTTGACTAGGACTACAAATGGAACCCGGTGTGAGTGTACAGGGTGTCTCGCCTGCTGGCGGATAACGACGTTGGGGAAAACAACACGAATCCCTGCAATCTTCTTCCCATCCACAGTCGCACTCTTCACCCTCTTCGATGACACCATTGCCGCATAATGACACTTGCGGCTCTGGAAACACATACACAGTTTCCTTAGTTTCTCTCTAAACGTGTACATAAATGCGCATATTAGGTTCAGCAATAGGTTCATTCGCTTTTGCTTGAAAGACTACCAAGCGTGATATTTACTTTGACGATTATTTCCATATAAAATTCTTCTAACTTGTTTATCTCGTTTCTCCGTAAATTTATATTATCCATTAAAAAATTCGAGAGCTGTCATCTGTATATTTTCTAAAAATATATATCTACATCGGTGAAAGGCGAATGAACTTATTGCTCAACCCAATATATACACTGCCATAAGTATTAGGACTTATTCGTCGCATTTGTCAAAAAAATCGAACAAATTTTATTCTATTTAATATCTTACGTTATAAGACACATAGGGCGTAATCACAGCGACGCAAAAATCTTGAGAATTCGCAGCTATTAAAAGCATCCAAGTCCCAATAATTAATTAAGTTAGAAATTTATTTTATAGGAACTTTTTATCACGATAAACGCAGAATAACAGTTTTTTCGTGCAAATTACTAGTAGATTGATTCGATCGTCGATACGATACGAATGAAATGACAGATCTTATAATAAAATAATAGCAGCGAAAGGTATTCAATTTATATTAAATATCGTGTGTCCTAATATCTATGGCGGACCGTTTATGCTCTAAGTTTCCAGACCTTACGAAGGATATAGTGAAAGCGGGGATCCGCGGAACGACTTTATCGCTGGAGGAAACTGTACTTAAAAGTTTCGACTATTATTCAGGATAGATATATTCGGTGGAAATATTACTACGTTAAATAACTTTCGATTGGAGGAGCGCGCAACTATAATGGACGGGTACATTCCGCGAATATTCGATATTCGACAGGGGACATAAAAGTAACGAGCCAGAGACTGACCAGTAAAGCAACCCTTCGGAGAACGAGCTTTGCTATTCAAAACTGGGTTTATGGCACTCAAGCTACATGGGCTGAAACGATTATTGTTTCGCTTGTCGCCGCTGGTAGCACGAGCGAACATAATGAAGTTTCCATCCTCTCCGCCGGGCGTGCATTGTTCCGGATCGTGCTGAAACAAAGTAAAGTGGCGCCTCGTGTTACGCACGTATCGACATCGACAGTCCTAGAAAAACGAGCAGAACCGTCAAACTCGTCTCTCCTCTTTCTCTTTCTATGCGCCTTGCTTGGCACGAAAAACGTATTAACATTAGGAAGCGGTCGTAATATCTCATCTAGAAGCAAGAACGAGACCGTGTACGCGTACGTATATGGAGTAAGTAAATTCAAAGCAGCCTACCGGTGAGCCGAAGTTGTGACCGATCTCGTGGGCCAAAGTGACGTGAGAAACGGCGGGTGGTACGTGCTTGCCGTAATTCAGCAAAGTCACTATTCCGGTGTTCAGCGACTTCATACTGCCACGATAGTGCTGCAAAGTTTATAGTACATTTTGTAGATTTCAAGGTGCTCGATGTTCGTTTCGAAAGGAAGCGGCAGTGAGCTTCGGATTTCCGAGTTTCGAGGCTTCCTCGATGAAAGAAACGAAAGGACGGAGAGTTGACCGATAGTCGATTTCTATTTCATCCTTCGTGTTTGGAATTGTACGATTTCTATTCTTTATTGTTATTTTTGCTTCGGATATTTTCGAAGAAAGTTTAAAATTCATACGAATTTTGGTAATTTTTGCGAAATAGTTTACCGTATCGGTAACGATCTATGAACTCAACAACGTCCTCGCAATAGCCTCTGGGCCTAAAGTACAAATAAAACGATAATAAAAATTCTAATAACCTGGTAACATGGTGTCTTTTCCTTACTGCCTATTTTATAAATTTTCGAATGTATACGAGTATAATATTTTTTGGAATAATTTCTAGCTACGTTGTATTACCATATATCATTACAATTATATATATATATATATATATATATATATATATATATATTGCAATATTTTTTTAATTCACTGTAGCAACAAGCTTACCCCGTTCTTTTCGCAGACTCCACCAGCGTTTTTCAGATCACCGGTCCAAGCTAGCCCAAGCGTTCCCATCTCGAAATCCCGATACGTGAACATGTAAGCTAAGCAGAACGCGTCGTAATCCTCTTCTGCAATGAACAAGACGAACCGGGGGATTTACAATCGTTCGGGTGATCGATCGGATGTTTCTTTCGCCGCAAACAACAATCGGCTGGCGTTATGCGAAGTATCGTTAGAAGGAAGATTTATTTACCGGAGAAGAGCTCCAGATACTTTTCCACGCCGTAGTTGCCTGGGAATCGATAATTGGGATCTCTCAACGCGTCCTCGCTGTGAACTTTCACACGTTTTATCATGAAGCTGATGTTGTCAGGTCTGCCGTCCTGGTTGAAATCTAGCAACAGCAACGTATTCTCCTTAGATGTCTGGAGTCGGGACGAGGTACATACGTATATTGTTCGCGAACAGTGCATACACAACGTTGGTGAATATTTTATGATCGTAGTTTCTTGTGAAACTGGCAACAAACTTACGCTCGGTACTTAATTGCGAAATTGAACTACTATTGTTAACGAAATTTTACAAGTCACGCGCCTTAATAAATTCCATTGCGTAACGCTAACAAGTTTGATATTGAAACAGAGAACTACGGGTTAGGGTTACAAGAGTTACAGTTGATAGTTCTATTCAACGTAAAATCGTAAGTTACGCTTGTCACCTGTTAATCGACCGATATTACCGGTTAGTAAACAACTATCGTGCAAGAGAGACCAGTTTGGAAAATGCGCCTATGTACCGATTACGTATAACTAATTATGTACAATTGGCGAGATTTTTATCACGATAACGAACATTCGAGTTCTCCAAAAGGTGCGAGGTTTCCACCAATAATTCTTCAAGATCTTAATCATTTCCTAATAATCAGTTCGTCAGGCTCTCCATATTCTTTCGTAAGTGCGCTAATTCTTATAAACGTCCTAAGAATATCGGCTCCAGACTCTGATACTAAGAAAATCGTCGAATTTCCATCGCGCTATAAAGAGTGCGAGAAACGAGTAAGAAATTTACCAGTGTGCTTATAAATGGAGTTGACCCTTTGCACGTGTCTCGTCATCACCTCGATGCAAGCCTCCTCCGTGCCGTATCTCGCGAAAAACTGATGATCCGCTTGCAGGTACAGCATGCAGGTAGTTTTTCGCGGATCCACGGTGGCACGTTTGTGCAAATGCCTAGCGATACGATCACCGTCGCTGCTTCTAAAAAGGAGAAAAGCGGCGAGTCGCGAATTTCTTACGGCACCCGGATAAGCGCGGCTTATCCTTTTTTCGCGGCTGTTCGCCCGAGACCGACTTCCGTTTCGTGATTTTTATGATTTTACTCAAAACGAAACGTTACACGATACGAAACGAAATGAACCGTGTTACGAGAAGGGACGAGCCTTGCTCAAACAATTTTCCCCGACCATTTTCTCTCTCGCATCCGACACTCACGTTTCCATACGTGCTGCGCTCTTATCTCTGTCCAAGGTCAAAACTCGTGCACCGTTTTCCTTCGAGTAGAGAGCTTGTCTCTCGCCGAGCAGAGGTTCGTAAAGCGTCCGAGAGTCGTTCCCATAATCATGTTCGCCCCTGAAAAAGTAAAGATACGGTATAACGATATGTGCATGGCGTGCGGACGTGATCATTGCTTTCGTTGCACGCGGAAGCTGCTGGCACAAGGAGCAAGGAAATTATGGTAATTATTCGGAACAGCGTACACCTCACTGATTTCGGTGAAGTACGTTGTCAAGCTTGATGATACTCCGAGTAAACTTCTTTCCATGTAGAGAAACCCGTACGAAATCGTATACTCGAGTTTCCAGGGTTCTATAACTTCTCAATTTATGAAACACAAGTTGTGTAATCAATATCGTATTTATTAAATGCCTTCGTAATGAATATAAAATAACTGGAATGATACAAGATGTAAGGAAATTATGGTAATTATTCAAGATAGCGCGCACCTTACCGATTTCGACGAAATACGTTGTCACTATTGCGAGTAACTTTCTCCTATGTAAAAAGAAAACCTGTACGAAATCGTACACTCGATGTTTTAAATCTCTATAAATCTTCGGAATTTACCAAGCAAATTGTGCAATCAAAAGTGTATTTATTAAATGCCTTCGTGATGAATAACAGATAATTGAAATGGAATTCAAGAGTTGAAATACAGTATTGAAATTAACGATAGAGCAAAATCCTCTCGTTTTTGCTCTATGGATTTCTTTTTTTATCTATCGTAATTTTATCGTATGGTATCGTTGAAAATCATTTACAAGCAGTACAGTTGTCATATGTCCATCAATCGCGTCTTTACTCAAGTGACTTTTGTTATTATCGTTTCTTCTAGAAGTTTCAACAGTTTTATTTTCATTGTACGTTAATTTTTAATCGCTTCTAAGTTTACGAACAGTGGCGTTTGGTAGAAAATATTCTTCTATACTTTCGACTCGCCTTTTTCACGTAGAATCGTCGTCTTGCCGATTTTGCCATGTTTGCCGGCCCTGTAATTCCCTTACACGTCTGTACACAAGATAGTTGGCAAGGACCGCGATTTAGCTCGCGCTTAATTACCAACGATTCGTCCGGGAATGTTTGAAGATCCGCGGTTTAAAGCTCGTTACATGTACGTGGTGCGGCCCTGCACGTATGCCGGCGAATAATGCGTCGGAGAAATTGGTAACGAAATTAACGCGAGGAAGGTGCAGCCCGTGTTCCGAGTTGATAAACCTCAGACGGCGCAGACGTTCGAGCAACGGAGCTGTCTCTCGTTAGATCCATTTTCATCCTCGGTTAACGTAACGCGATTTGCCCGGGCTGTTTTAGAGGCGTTATCCTGTTACATTAACGAGCGAACGCCTATGTAGCGACGAGGCCTGGCAATCTGCTCGTCCTTCTATCGCTACGCGTTACTACGATTCCTTTAAAGTCTAAGATTACGGTTACAGGTTTCAATTCTTCGAAGCAATTCGCAAATTTGTTTCTCGTTATGCTAGAAACGCTTACAGATGCTGAATATAATAAATTTAAATAAAAAAAAAAAAAAAAAAAGAGAGAAGAAGAAAGAAAGAAGGAAATGTGTCTTCTCTTTGTTCTTTAATTTTTTTTTCAGTAAGGAAGAATAGTTTATTTGTTAAGTATCCGAATTACAGTCTTCTTTTGGACGTTATCGACACTTCTCAACGTAATTTCTCAATCGTTGAAACGTATCTCGAGTTTGTCATTGGTATACGTATGTTCTCGTTCCATTTCTACGTTAAACATTTACGTAAAATATCAAAAGTTTTTCGCACTCCTATAGAAGACTTACATTTGCTTACTTCTGTTACACTTTATTATGTTGCTTAAGCTTTTGCACGAACTGCGAATGTTTTACGTTGCAAAGTCAAGTTTATACAAAGCGTACGTTCTTCTTGTTCTCTGTGTAAGCTGCGAAGATGTATGCTTGTAAGGCGTAATTCTTTTACACGGAGTTGCGTTTTAAAACGTGATTAAGACTGAAACGGTAAAGAGAAAGTCTTGTAACTCTATAGGGGTGGCAATAAACTACCACTACTACGTTCAAAGTTTTCTCTGCTTATTAAAATAAGTGCGAGATTGGAGTGTAAAAATTCAAGGATCGTAACAGGGTTAATTGATCTACAACGTCTACAAAAAGTATCTTCGCGCTATTACATATTAATTAATTATTTCCAGGTACATTGAATTTCGTATCATTTAATAGTACTCGTTTAATAGTGAAAATGAAATGTTGATAGAAGTTGATGGAAAGAACGTTTCTAATATCATCTAAGATGAATCGTACGTTTTCTAACACACAGTGAAAATTATCAGAATGCGTTGGAAGACACTCACCTTTCCGTGAAATCGTGAGTAGCAGATTGATGCAACTGATGACTGGCGCAAGGTAACGATCTACGTGGCGTTAATACATCCGAGGCGCGATAAGCTATGCTGTGATACGTCGGAGATGTGTCTTCTTCCTTGTTCAAGTATCTATTTGTTGGCTCGATGTAGTATTCCTCGAATCCGGTAACGACCGTGCCATCGAAAAGGCCATCCTCTGTCACGATGCCTTGCACCATGGCATTGTCGTCCTCTGCAAATTATCATTTTCAAATGAGAAACTGCGTTGTAACGCAAATACGTGTACACTCGAGTATACCAAAACGAATATTGGTACAAACAGGATTTTCCTACAAAGTATCTATAATATATATATTTTCTATAAAACGTAAAATCAATCGATAAATTGTAAAAAGTGGACACGATCTCTTTGTCTCCTATGAAGCTCGTATTACGGGATGCCCTGTATATTCGTAAAAAAATCTCTCTGTATATTTCTAGAGAGGATTTTTAAAAGTAGAACTTGAAAAGTATCGATGGCTGAAATGGCTCGACGATCGGCAGCTGAAATATTCGTATTCGTCGACTTTATTATTGTAAATCGTGAAACTGATTGAGATACATCGTCTAACAATGTTCTAGCGACCATTTAGGTATATGGTACATGTAGATATATGGTTGCAACAAATATCTTGTAATTTTTACATATGTAACTTTTCATCTACAAATTTCTGCCAAATGTGATCGATATAGTCGCGACAGTCGTGTCTCATCAGCGGCAATGAAATTTCAAAATGTTTCGTATAATGCATAGAATATGAAGATGAAATTTGTCCATGACGAGTGTGGGAATGATCTCGCGAGCCAGTGTACGTTCATAAAGATACGAATTTGCATAAATATCCGCATATAGCGCATCCCATTAATATTATGATTTACAAGTGGCAATTCTCTTGCAGTTTCGAAACGGCCTGTACCAAGCGAACGATCCGCCTCTGGAGGTGGCGATCGAGAGAATTTATCGAGAGATAGATCGACGTTTTTACCGTTCCACTGCAACGAACTGGCTGCGGTAGCTCGCGTTATTGACGTAATATCGTTTCTTTCCCGGCAAAATATCGCGACGTTTTGGCGAAAATAAGCAGCACACTGGGGAATTTGTTGCCCGTGAGAGCAAAAATATTTTTTACCGCGTCATTTCCCGGCTCCCCACGCACGCGCAGACAAAACACTTCTGAGCTACCCTCGCAAATCGGTTCGTACGAGAATAGAAAAAACAAAAATTTATTACGACTCCGTAGCCAGGAAAATTCGCAACGAATTAATTGAATACCGGTACTTCCGTGGCAGGATGAGAGATCGTTTTATTCCCTTAATTCGATTCGAGATTGCAATAATATTTACGATGTAATAACTCTTGGTAGAACCGTGAAAGAAGCGATTGCTTGGGAACGAGTCAAAATTGTGAAAAGCTTTTCCTTTGTACAAAGCTTTCGTTTTGTGAAAATCGACTTTGAAGCTGTGAGCGGTATGCGCGCACTCGTCACGGCTTGCTTTATCAATGAAGCGTACACTCGACGATTTTCAGAGTAATCTTCTCGAGAACACGCTATTTCTCCGAATATTTCTGTGTATTTCTTTTATTACTTTCGTTCAAAGTGGCTGACTGATATTGTTTTTTTTTTTTTTGCCAAACCCTTTCTACGATTCTCTACTAACCACTTGAACAAGGCTGCACGATGGATCTGTTCTGATTTACGTAGATACATCATATTTTTCATTATTATTAATATCGCTCGCAAGTTTTAATATTTATTGTCATTGTTACTATTATTGCTCTTAAATCACTATCGATATATCATCGCATAAATTTCATACTATTATCGTTCTATCAAATTATTATTAGTCCATTCACGTTTTTGTAAAAGAGCACATAAAATGTTGTTACAGTAAAAGTCCATTTTCATGCAAAGTCCATTTATATAATCAACTAATGATTTCTTTATCCGATTTCTCTATAAATGTGTCTCGTCCATAAGTAAATTTGGATATACGAATCTTTATACTCTTTATACAAATTTTGTTGTGTTTTTCCTTTGTAATATCTTCATAACACTCGTAGATTAGCGAAACTGCGAACATTCACAAGTCTGTTACTCAACTTAATAAATTGAAAAGTTTATTTTTACAGTTTCAATAATCGCACAAAGATAAAAAGTCTCTTTAGTCGACTAAGAGACTTTGTTTTATCGCTACAAAATACAATATTCGGCTCTCGTGACAATAATAATCCAACCACCTTTGGGTGAGGGTTGATAGTATTGTCTGTGACAGTTGGGGATTGGCTTAATGCACGCACAGCACATTGACCATCCAGAGACTATTACGGGCTTACGTGTTTCGTTAATAAATGCATCGTAAAAAATATATATACGTAAGGAAGAAATTATAACACGTTTTAAAATATATCAAATAATTTTTTACCATATTGCGACAGAGGACATCACGGTGGAAACGACTTTCGACAAATTTTCCAACCTTTTAGATAATTACGCATTCTAATACTAGCCAGCAGCTGGATTTACAACATGATAGAATCGGTAGCATAAAAAATGATTTATTTATATCTGGATTTATTACCAAGCAAAGAAACCTTCTTTTTTTACGAGAAATTTTGTCATGTGGTTCACAACTTGACGATTTAATTGGATATACGTAGTTCTTCCGCGATATAATTACACATACGCTTTAATCTAGAGAGAGATATCTAAAGAAAATGATTGTCTCTACTATCAGCCCTTCAATTGATGAATTCTAAAATATCTACGTTTGTATCTTATTTTTACTTTTCTTTTTAACCATAGAACAATATATACAGGGTGGTTGGTAACTGGTGGTACAAGCGGAAAGGGGGTGATTCTACGTGAAAAAAGAAATCGAAAATATAGAATAAAAATGTTTCGTTTGAGGCTTTGTTTTCGAGAAAATCGACTTTGAATTTTTGCTCGGTACGCGTGCGGTACGTTATAACGGATCTCACTGTAGATCGTTGTACCGCCAGTTACCAACCACCCTGTATATATAGAGAATGAATTTACGAGAAAGAAACAAATAGGCATTTTCTGGAAGGATTTCGTCAAGTTTGCTGAACTGTTAAGTCAATATGGAAAGACAACGTACTCGAACAACTATACGTATGTATACGTTCGCACGCGTAATCGCACGTAATCAGCTCGCACGGAAATCGAGCGAATCGCCTTCTATTTAGATTCAGGCAACTCGGGATAACTTCGTTTCGTGTTTCGAGTCTCGAGGTTCGTCGACGGCCCTGCTGCTTCCGGGTGGAACGATAGATTTCCGCGGCAAACTCTCGAATCGAAAATTGTCTCGCTGCGAGCGGAGACGGCGAGACAAAGCGAGCGAGAGCCACCGACGAGGAAGGAAGAAAGTAGGGTAGAGCTATCTATTTCCGTCATAGCCGTCGTCTTCGTCGAGAATTACACCGTTTCGACGATTTCATAATTTCCGGACGCGCGCGCTTCCAACCCTCCCCTGGTTTCTGTAAGAAGGAAAAACTAGGTCGACGAACTTTTACCGTCGCCGACAGAAACGCTGCCGATCTCGTTGGCCGGGATTTTCAATCGCCTGGTAATCTTTAATCGCGTAAAGGAAGGATGAAAAATGAAAGTCCAAGGAGAAAGAGGGGCGAAATTTTGAAAAAAAAAAGAAAGAAAAAAACAGAAGTCGAAATGGAAGCGGCAAGCAACTCGCGGTGCACCGTACACTTGACATAATTCACCGTAATTGGTTGCCGCTCGTTTCTTCTTCTTCTTCTCTTTTTTACCACCGACCTTCTCTCCGCGTTTTCTCGCTGCGAAGCAATTACGCGGCCGTTCTTCATAATTAATCGAATGATACACGGCCGCGGTACCGTTTAATTTAGCATTTTTCACCGGACGGGCAACCCCTGTGAAACTACGAAAAGAGAAGGAAAACGAGAGAGTTCTATCGCCGGAAGTTGAGTCGGTTAATTGTCGATTACACAAAAGCCCCGAATTTCATAGCCTTTCCTTTTTCCACCCTCTCTCCTCGTTCAAATTCCTCTGCGGGATCGAGGGGACGATGGAAAGAACGAACGAATCATTCAAAGGTTTTTCCTTGCAATTAAGTGTTTTAAATCCCTCGACGGGAATCCGGGATAGGTAAATTCACCCCTCATGCTAATCGATACCCCTCGAACAAAGGAAACGATTGAACAAAGGGTTCTCCGGCTCAAACGATCTAGCTCCTGATGCGGAACTACGACCGGATGAAATTACCATTTAAGCGAGAATCGAAAATTCCCCCTTGAATGTCGGCAATTGAGCGAGAAAAGAGGTAAAAAGGGAGGAAAGGGGATGCTCATTAGCTCCCGATACATCCGGAAAAATTCCCCTCCGAGCCTCGAGTGCAGTCACGCGCTCTCTAACGCAGTTCCACTTAATTTTTGTTTTCCGACTAATAGAGCTTCGCCTGCTATTTAATATTTAATTCTAATTAACCAATCATTGTATAGTTTGCTTTCGCTATAGAATTTGGTCGACAATGTTATCGCGATATCAATCTCTCCTGCGCGTCCGGTCTTTTGCAGGATGCCGATTTGTTTGCATATCCAATAAATGGACAATACGTGGCTTAATAATGTTAATTAAACCTAAATCAAACCAATTCATTCTGTTAATCGAACTCCTCGCAATCTACACGACCGATAAAACGCGTAATCTATCGTCTGCAAGTATCACCGATTTTAATAATTTTTTCGATGATCATTCGAAAGTGTCAGCCTAAGTTTTTGAAAGTTATTAAAGCATATTAAAGGTATATATAAATTTTATATAATATTATTATTGCACACCTGGTTTGAATGATCCTCGCACAGCGTCGTACCTCGGCCAATCTCTTATCTTTTATCTCTTACACAAGGCAATCGATCAGCTGATTGCTTCTCCGTATATTCTCCAGATGTTCAATTTTCATATTCCTGCGCGTTTCCTTAGAAGTCATAATTTTTTCAGATTGGAAACACACCGAACTTTCGTAAGGTGAAAATGACTGCTTCAATCGGATTTGTCAATTTGCAAACCATTTTCGCGATGTACTCGGCTTCTTTAATAACTCCCTTTCATCTTTCAGACGATCTTTTACCTCTGCGTCATTTAACTTGTAACATAAGCTTGATATATGCTCAACTTTACTTTACGTTATACATTTATACGACGCTTAACGTTGAGTTTCAGTTAAATCGTATTATAAGCTTAACCTTACTCCCTATTTTACCGTAATTGTTAACGCTTTTCTCTCTAATTGCCAATTGTCATTTCCTACTCTGTAACAACCATATCGATCCACTGATATTAAAATAAACATTTTATCATTATTATCATATGCATAAGCGTAAAAATGAGGATCGCCGCGGATTAAAGCTAGCATTTTCCGATTTCATTCGAAACTACCGTACGTTACGAGAGAAGTCAGAAATTCGGCGTGTCTCGAAACGAAACTCAGCGTAAAAAGCGACACGGCGATGGAACCTGTGTGCCTGGCTCGTTTTTCCCTGCTTTATATCGAACTTTGGCCAACGCGCGCGCGATTCCATCGGCGAAATCCATTTAAAACGGACGTGCCGCGCACGAAATGGTTTATGAAACGATACAGTTAAGTCTTGCAAGTTTTCCAGTCCCCTGTAGTTGGACTGATGGTCGGTTTACGCACAGTCGATACCAGTGTTCCCACGGAAAATAACAGACCGTGGCCGTGGACACGCGATCTAAAAGCGTGGCGGCAAGGGAAAAGATAACGAGAGATAGAGACAGAGGGAAGGGCGCGTAAAAGGGAGGCCGATATCGAGCTTAACAAAGAATACGGTTTGCCGTTTAATTTGCTTTGTATCGCGGTACCTGGTCGATACGCGTGTGGACACTGCGGACTGGTAACGATGTCGCTGATGGGATGTCCTGTTCTTTGTTACGTACAGCGAGTCACGAAAGTATTTGAACACTTGCTATCCGTAGGAAACTTTCGAAATTGTAGAAATGTCGCAATGTGACACGCGACTGTCATGCTCATCCTGTTAAATTTTAGATTTTCAACTTTCACGACGATTAGATGGCACATCTGCGATTCTTCGAATTTCAGTCGCGTTCGTGGTAGCAGTAGTTTCACATTGTTCCGACGTTTCGTGAACATCCGAGGTCGCTTGTTCGGAAGCTCGCCGAAAATTTCCGCCCTGACGACCACGCGCACACGTGAAAAAATTGAAACGCTACAGGAAAGAGAAGATTCTTTAAAATTGCGTGCAATGTACTTACGAAATCGAAGATATTTATTGGGAAAAGAAAAGATTTAGAAAATTAGTACGACGATATCGGACGTTTCATATGCTCTGTAATCTAGTAAAAAAGGGAATATATATATCTATTATTAAAAAGCTTCATTAGTAAGTAATTCGAATTTATAATGCGTTTATGACTCTGCAATCACGCAAGAGTTGCTTATTTACCATATTTACCATCAGTTTTTCATTTATCATTAATATGTAAATTCTAATAAAATTACGACACATCTATCGGTAGAGATATAAAAGTATTTAATAGAACATAAATAATCAACACGAAACAACATAAATAATCAACACGAAACAACATAAATAATCTTCTCTGAATACATTAATATCATTAATAAAGTAAATGCCAATAAATACTTTTATAATGCTCGGTAGAGATGTATGTTTGCAAACAAAAATCCTGTAATTCCTATGTAAATTTCTCGAATCGTCTGAAAGTTGGCTAGTAAAACAGCAATGCCGGTGTCTCATTACGGTTCTAATAAAACCTCGAAACGTATTTACCAAAGTTTTTACAATAAGCGTCCAAACACTGTCCCGTTTCGCAGTGAGCTAAAAGCTTGTCGGGAAAGGTCTGGAATAAAGAAGCACGAGTTACCAAGTGTCAGGGAGTATGAAAGTCAAATAAATTCACCTTCGACGAACTTAGACGACGCGTGAGAAGTCTTAAAATCCCGGGCGTAAGTCTTCGCAATTCAATTACATCGGCTTACGTTACGCAAAAACTTCCTCAAGACTCGCGGCTTACAATGGCGAGCTAAACGAAGGAATCAACAGAGGTACTGTGTAAGCTTTTCATCCTTGATCTTACGTCGATGGGTCACGATCAGAGGACACGTTCGTGCATTTACTCGTGGGAAGAAGGACACACGAGCGCGTTCGAATCGACGGTGGATCGTATCTAGGACCTTCTTTTTACCGCAGCTTCGAGAATGACGGAAGAAGGGTGGCGAATGGTCTCCGGAGACAAGAAGGAAATCAAAGAGTCCCACGTCGTCCAATTCCCTTCCTTCGTTCGATTTTTGTTTCAAACGAGCGGACGAAGGCTGGCTAATTCGATCCAATTTCGCGCGGCTGCTTAACCGTCAACGTGGATTCCCCTCGGACGAGTTTCAACGTAATCGACGCGCGATTCGATGACGTTGCCGATGCAAGATGTACCTTCGGTGCTCCTGTGCTCGACGAAATGGGAAAACGGTGGTTGGTTAGACTGGACGATTCGAGGGAAAGAAGTAAACGACGAAACAAACGAGTTCTTACGGGCGTAGTTATGCGCACAGTGGGTGTAGAAAGCATTCCTACGCTCGTTCGAAGCGGAATAATAAAAACGGATAAAGAAGTTGTAGAAAATTGTCTTCACGTTCTTTTCTTAGCGGTTCCGACCGATTACGTTTCTTTTTCTTTTTGAAATTCCTTCTATGCGTCATTCGGTAAACTGATCCTTCTGATTTCTCGAGGAAGTCGTTTGGTTCAATTTAAAAAAAAAGTTATTCTGTTCTAAAAGAACGTACGATAATATCTTCTACACTCGCTGTATCATGGTTCGTGCAAAGTATCTGATAGATATTATCCGCGTACGGGGCGGACAGAAAAATTAATATACTACGCTCTAATAGATGTTATCGTAATTTATGTTAACGCGTGTTAATACGTACTGGGAGAAGGAAAATGAGGAAAGTAGAGAAAGGAAGATGAGAATAATATGACCAAAGAGAGCACTGTGCGTAATACAGATCAGAGGGTGGCACGAGTAAGGTGCGAAGGGATGAGTGTTTATAAGGAATATTGCAAACCAAGTCTATTCTATGGTTCTTTGGAATTACAATAAGTATCTATCTACATATATTTAACACTAACTGCCACGCCGAAATCACATGTTTCGCTCAGGACGCCACGGGAGTATTTTTATTATTCAAAGCATATAATGGCAAAATAATAATAAATTGATGATGTAAGACAACATTCTTCCCCAATAGACCGTTTACCTTATTGGTGGTCGTTCATATTGTTGAAACGTATAGAAGATACTAGTAAACGATATTTGCTCATTCTATATACAGGGTGGTTGTTCTCATTCTATAACAGGCTCATTCTATAACTGGTGATACAAGCGGAAAGGGGGTGATTCTACGCGAAAAAAGAAGTCGAAAATATAGAATAAAAATTTTTTTTTTTAATTTTTCCATCGAGACAACGATCTACAGTGAGATCCGTTATAACGTACAGCACGCGTACCGAGCGAAAATTCAAAGTCGATTTTCTCGAAAACTAAGCCTCAAACGAAAAATTTTTGTTCTATATTTTCGACTTCTTTTTTCGCGTAGAATCACCCCCTTTCCGCTTGTACCACCAGTTACCAATCACCCTGTATAATAGTAAGGTATGTGCACACTTCTAACTTCAATTATACGATTATAAAGCAGCATTTACGATTATTTTCTAAGCTGTGTTTATAATAGTATTCGTAGATTACCCCTCAAACATATGGATGCAAACACAGTGCACCGTTAGATGCAAGATTTCTTCTCATTTTTTTTTTTTTATTGATGTTCTAATAAAAATGTTTAATCGTTCAAAGGGGCACTTTTTATTTCAAAGTATCTTCTATTTATCGGTTATATTCAAAATGCTCTAACTGTCAATTTTCATTCAATTTTTACAATTGTAAGAAGTTCAAGCGCTCCGGTTACCAATGCCCACCGTGGCAGTCAAAGTGAATATATCTTGTCCATGGACTTTTTCGATGTTGAATCGATATGCACATTTTTCTTTTGTCGAAACTCGTATATCATTCTCTTGGCTCTTCTCTGTATATAATTCTGACGTGGAATTGATTGACGCATCTATCGAATCGATACCGAAGATGATACAACGCAGAACTGATCATGGATGCGTCTATCGATTTTGAAAATCGGTCACAAAATTCTATAAGAAAGGAGAAATATAGTGGCGTAAGAAACGTGTTGCCTATCTGTGGTGTTATCAGAAATCTGCTTTTCATTTGTGCGACGTATTGAATTTGAAAATTGCTGTTCCACGAAAGACGAAATATATGACTTATCGGAGGCGTGTTTTCCATCTGTGATCTTCGACTGTCCGATTTTCCTTGCGTATACGCGCTTCCATTGAAATTGAAACGATAGCTTCTTTTCCAAGGAGCAGACTGTTTCTATTCGCGCGAATTCTCGTCCATTGTAACCTAAGAAGCACAGGGGCGAAAGAGAACGAGAAGTCAACGTTGAAAGCGTAGAATATTAGATTAAAATCGCGCCACTCCCTCGCGTTCTCTCCTTCGAATTCTCTAAAAAGAATTCAGTCTCTCGTGGGACGCGTTAAGAGTTCTGTCTCGCGTGAAATTATTTTCAAGCGTAGCCAGAGAGTGAGCGCAGGGCAAATGATCCGGAAAAATGCCTAGCTAAATATTAAGTTTGCATCGAGTTAAAAAGGGATCGGTAAGAGTAACAAGAGGCGGATTACGATGGAGTCTCTATCCTCGCGTTTAAAAGAAACCAGCGAAATTTGCTCGCAAATCTAATACGTAATACAAACAATAAGGTATCTGCTTGTCTCTGGCGCGAGAAGCGAATTCGAGAGCGCTTGGCTGGCGTTGTTTCACCGCTGAAAGTGCAAGATAAACGATAATATTGTGCAACGGCGCATAATCAGCGAGAGAACAGGGACGAAAAGAATAGAGAGAGAGAGAGTGTCTTGCAGGATGCAGCGGGTGAACAACGAGGGAACAAACCGAGGGAACTGTTTCAAGGATGACTAGTCGAATCGGACATCCTTAGAAAAGTTTTATCATAGTCTAGGTCGGCGTTGGTCGTCGACGATACGAACGTGATACGTTGTTGTTTCGTGTACACAGAAACGAATGTCCTTTCTCTTTTTCTCACTCTGCGCACGGTGTCTGTGAAATCATGGGTATTTGTAGTCTCTGGTCATCGGATTGAGATCGTAGTTTCACTTTCTCACTATGATGTGTCACATGCACGTACAATGTCAGATCGATGCAAAAATTGTCTTCGCCCGTTGTACACAGTGACTCGAGAAAGTATTCGAACGTTTACCGCAGAAAATCGTTCTCAATATATTGTGTGTATCGTACCAAGCTTTCTGAAATTTCGTTCACGCACAGTAACGACTATCGTGATTGTACTAGTAAAGTTTGAAACTAATTCGAAAATTTATATAGAAGTTACAAGAAATTTATCGGAAACATACACTCAGTGAAAAATGAATACGCAACATGAACACTAGTCTTGAACTTGCAATTAGCGTTAAAGACGCGTTCCACTAAATATCGCGGCTTACCGATATAACGATCCATTGATTATTAAAATACTTCAGTGATCCTTAGTTTGTACATCAAACATCTTGCGAGTGTCACATATATTTCCAGATGTGTTTCCAATTTTAGCCGTGTCTCGCTATAGTAGCAATGAAATTTCAAAATTTCCCGTACGATTATACGATACGTAAAAGTTTTGTGAGAGCATAAATTTTGAGTTTCCACCTATCTTTTCACCAAGAGTCGGCCCTTGCTCGCTTACGCGACTGCACAGACACCCTGTATATCTTCCTTTTCCTCTCTTCCCTCCGTCGAGTGTCTGCAATTCCACACCATATCGCCTGGCTACGTTTGCTCGCGTTAAAATCAGCTGCAAACTCTTCCCGTCTCATAATTGACCTATTTCTCGCGGACGAGGCCTCGGTGCAATATTCCACTTCGTGGCGGCCAAGTAACTCCGACGTCGACGCGAATGTAATTCGCTCCGATTCGAAGATAGAGAAGGTGGCGGAAAGAATCAGCGAGGATCCTTTTTCTTCCTCGCTGGTCGGTGTTCTGTGTCGCGGATCAACTAAATCCCAATGAGGATCCATCTAGTTTAGATTAATTCGAATAGAGTGGAGGAACGTTGGTACGAAAAATGGAAGGATTTTGCCTTCGATCGGAGAAGTAACGCGAGGGTTCTGTATATTTGCTGGAAAATAAATAATTAGAGCCACGCATTCGTCGTCGTCGGATTAATTTACATACATTTAATTAAATAGCAGATGTTTACGTACATATGAGAAACTTGAATGTTTAGGAATGCGTAGAACACTCATGGGAACACAGTGATTAAGTTTAACAAACGCGTTTTTTCGTTAAATATATATCGTCGCTTGGACGAACTGACTAAAAATGTCATGGCAAATTACTCGATGATTTGCAAAACACCACAGGTTCACGATTTTACAAACAAGAAAGCTACTTCTTACAAGAAAAGTGATTATCTAATAATTTAACAAAAAACCACGTTCACAAGAAAAATCAACAACATCGATAACGAATTGAAAAAGATAAATCTTATTTTCTCGAAATATTGGTTGCCGAGCTTGTGCAGTTATGGAATTCGCGGCTTCGATTATCTAACATGACGAATGTTTTATTACGAAAAATTGGAATGTTGTTATCGGGATTATTATTGAACGATAATTGAAAATTCTAGTGTAACTCTCCCATTTTCCCGGAAAAGGACAAAAACGAGAAAGGATCGTTTTCGTTATAAACCCTTGAATCGTTCGCCATTTTTACACGAATTCTCTGTTTCATATTTATCGTATTTGTAACTATTAATTAATTTTTTTCAAATAACTTAATTTATCATATTTTCATTTTTATATCGTATTGTATTTCATAACGAGTCTCGTTGTTTTAAATTCAATTTTCAAAGAACCGTATTACCTGAGAGATAATTCGACATTTTATTTATAAGCAAATAATTTATGTAATTGCCTTGATTGGCGTATAACGAGACGCAAATTTCATAGACATTTCGATAACCCTGATTGACAGTGAATTCCAATACCAGTACGAGTTTATATTTAATTCGTAATTGCTCGCCAAACGGAAATCGAGGAGTTTGAAAAGACACGGATTTATCCTAAATAAGGGTTTGGTGTTCGTTCGGAAAGCTTGCCTCGGAACAGCTGTAAGGAATTCAAGCGTCGAAGGAATAATCGATCCTCCCCTTTGATTAAATTCGACAGAAATTCGTTATTACTGTTCCGGTTCAAGCGCGAGCCCCGAAGAACAGCAGGCCTTTAATTAAATCGTCCTAGACGTCGGTGTTCGCTGCCAGCAGGTCGTCCGTAAACTCCGCGGAAAAAGAATAATCATCCTCCTTTCTTCTTCAATTAAGAGCTCTTGGAGGAAATATTCTACTTCTAGGGGCTAAATACGAATTATTGGAATCCGGTGTAATTTCATTTCATTCAGCCTCGAAGAAGACGCGACTCGGTCAAACCTTCGCAGCCTGGTCGAGGAGCGGGACGAAGCGAGGAGCAGAGTAAAGGAAAAGTAAAAGAAGAGAAACAGAAAAAGATCAAAAAATGGGAAGATGGCGATAAAAAGAAAAAGAGGCTAAATAGTATAATAGGCGCGGAATGGAGAAAGTAGAAATTCTGATTATGGCAATGGAGAAGCGAAAGGAGTGAGCAACGCGCGACGAAAAGGAAACCGAAGAACGAAAGAGGATAAGCGAGGGAGGGGCGCGTAACCGGAGAAGCTTTCACGGGGGCAACCGGCTGCTTTCACGGAGAAAAGCTCTGGCGCTCGTTAGTGGGAAAATCCAATTTAGTCGGGGAACGGTTAGCGGGAGCGATCCGCACGCGGAATCGCGAAAACTCGAACAATACGCGTCGCGCGACCTCCTGCACCCCCGCGTGTGACAAACACCTGACGTCCGCCTGTTGCCAGACACACAGCGAGAATATGCTCAACGAACTTGTTTTATTGATTAACAATCGAATTACGCCCAATCGTCCGGTGCATTGATTTGATTCATCGTTCTATACCGTTTTCACGCGCCTCTCGTCTATCTTTTGAAATCGTCCGTCTCCCGTTTCGCTCTTTTCATCTATGTCCTATCCTTTCCTGTGTTTCACGCTCGCGATTCTTTTTAATTAGTCATAACCCACGGGATGGGCTTTAATTAATTTGATCGTGCCGCGTATCGCCGATACGGGCCACGCTCCTATCCTTTGTTCCGTGTAATTAACGAGCCTGGAAAAAAGTAATCGTCGCGCGAGTTCCGCTTCCGTGCGTCTTAGCAACCAGACGGATAATTTTATTTCTCAGGCAATCTGAGAAGAGACGCGTTCTCGTGTTCGACATCGTAAGAATTTTCGTAAGACCGGATGTGAAGCTCGCGCGCACAGAGGATTATTCAATTTGAACGTGAATCGCGTTAACGGCGTAACGCCAATTATTTATCACCGTCGTGATAATTAATGCATAGCCCCGTTAATGAAAGCTCGTGGCCGGCGTGCAAGGCACAGACCGCTGACAACGTTTCCAACCTCGACCGCTCGCAACAAATCGAAAATTCGTAATCGAGAGTCAGTCCCTGCAATGTTGCTCTCGTTTGTTGATTAACTATTCGATTGCGTTGAGCGTTACGTTGCTTTAAATTACAATATATCGTGGTCGCTTCTGATACTCTGTTTTATGTATCGTTGATCATTTTGTTAGAATTGCGTCCGCATATTGTGTGCTCGCGGAGTTAAACAAATTTGTTCTCGCTGCATGAAGATTTTTCACTTGACTCGGTCTTCTCACTTTTAGATATTATCACAGTATCTACATGTACGGAGTGTTTTGCTACTGAGCTTAAAGAATAGAAATAAGGAAAATGTCGCTCATACAGACGTTGGTTCGTTAATGGGTTATTAAATAAAAAAATTATTGTAATAAAAATACAAAAAGCTAATTCTTCGTACGATAAAAAATAGAGCCAGATTGGTGATGTGAGTTGAAAACTACAGGAATGCAATGATGTTACGACCATTGTTTTCTAGATTTACTTTAGAATTTATTATTATTTGTGTCACTTGTTTGCGACAAGCGAACTTATGGAGATAAAACATTCGTCCTTCGAGAATTGAAATAATTCCCGTCACTGATGTGATAGAATTAAGAAATTAAGAAAAATGGGCCTGTTCAGGTTGGTTTCCAAGAGGTTCGTATCTCAGACGTATACATATAAATTAATAAGGATTTTCTACAAAGTTATTTCTCAATTAATGGCCGCTTCCCTACTCTGGAAACTAGTCAGAGATCGAACGAACGAGATAATGAACAAAAAATCAATGAGAATGGAAACGACATGTTTCAGAACGACGGATGCCATCCTTAAATCCTGGCTTAATTAGCCAAAGTACCGACGCGTTAAGTACACATTTTATCTCTGCCATTTTGTTCCTGTAATTTGTAATCCTCGAGTGTGAAAATCTGCGAAGCGAGAAGCATCGCGTCGGTTATGAATACGTCGAGCAGTATACTGGCTAGCAGCCAGGAGACCTCGCCCGCAAACTCCATCGAACTCATCCTTCGTCGATGAGATGATGGCTGATTTAGGCGTTTGGGGATTAATCGACTAATCGAAAATAAAAAGTAAATTGCTCGAGCAAGAAGTTTTATTATCGTCGTTTAGAAGGCAAGAATATCAGCGATGTTTTAGAAGAGGATAATTATCCTTAGATTATAGTAAATAATATTGATAATAATAATAAATCATGTAAACTCGTGTAAATTGTAAACAGTAATAGCTGGTGACTATTCAAATATGATTATATTTTAATTTGAATTTAGACCTTTTAGGAAGAGTATATTTCGCTAGGAAATCAATTTGAAGTAGAAAATTATTAATAATTTGACGACTTGGGGAACGTGGCTAACAGTTTCTGGCTTTTGAAGATTTCTAATGAAATATTTTCATACAGAGGATTCAGAAACTGATTAACGTGAATCAGTATTTTACTGACTCGGTTGCGGCTCTCTTTAATTTTCAATTTTGCTCATTTTAATGGACAAAACAGATTTGTAATAAATATAAAATTATACCACAAGTAATCACGTAGTTTTTCATATTTTCTTTATAGCTGAGATATTTTTTAACATGAAAGAACTGGAATTAAGTGGGAAGTGACTTAATAGACTTGCAAATTTTTACGTGAATTCATACGTTTCTAAATACACCTAAGGAAATGGAACCTAAGTAGAGATTTATTTCAATCTTTGAATATTATAACGATCTTGTTATTTTTCCAGCAGATTGACGGCATACGAAGAACATGACAAATCTATTTCTATTGAATTCCTTACTTTGGTACCATTTGATGGCTAAAATAACATAATACAATAATTTAATTTCTTAATTATAATAATATAACAGAGAAGAACTTGTTAGGTTCGAGATACGAACTTCTGCAAATAATCAAGAATATATTCGATATTATAGTAACATATATTCTCAAGATCAGAAGTTCCATAGCGAGCAATAGTTACGTACTCGCCAAATGCCACGAATAAAGCGACAGTTTCAGTAGCGAGGTTCTGATTATTAAGTTTTCTAATTACTCGTATCCTATTCTCTTTCTCTGCGGTTTTCATATTTAACCAGTTAACTGCGTTTGACGTGTATACACGTCGTCGCTTGTATTTATTTACGCACTCCATGAGCTAATCCCATGAGATATTTCTAGAGCTAAGTTCCACGGTTAACTGGTTGGACAGACAAAATCAATATTTCTAAATGATAATCTATTTGACTCGGCCCATTCACGACACTCGAGAATAGACCGTTTGCAGGTTGATGATCGAAGCGAGACGAGTCGTTGATTAAAACGTCGTCGCTCGACGAATCTAAGGACACAGAGGCGAACATTTCCGGTAGGAAAGAACGCGTTGCTCTGGAAGATTGGCTCGGCTGGAATTTTCTAAGTGACTTGCCACGCATCATCCGACGTTCTCCATTATCGTAGCACGCCAATCGGCCGTTTCCGGCCGGCGCAATTACACACGGGTACACCGTCAATTAGGCAAGTTTAATCGGTAATCGGATTATCAGTGATACGGGTTATCCTGCGCCGTTGCACCAGCCGGTGTGCCCGTGCCCCATTCTAACACACGACCACCCAAACACACCTATGTACACGTACATAGCCGAATCGAAAAGTCAAGTTAATTTAATCATTGTATCGTTGGAACAATTACCGCGCGTCCTGATCGTTTTCGCAGCGTGACAAACGCGCATTGTAACGGTTATTATGCTTGCAATCGTTTCATCTCTTCCGTAGCTTCCAATTACGAAGATATCGATACGATTATCTGCATCGTTCTATGGGTCGGGGTCGATTATAATTTCGTACACGCGACCTCTCCTCTCGGCTTTTACGGTCTGTTATTATTTATTTGTCATTGTACGCCTCCTTATTACATCGATCGTTGGACGAGCAGTGAATGAAACGCACGGTCAGTGTTCATTCACTTGGATCACGAAAGTAAATCGAACGCTTACCGTAGAAAGTTTCTGCGAATATATTAGGCGCGTTAGAAGAAAGCTGGAAATTTGATTGATATTCTAACGAGTAAATTGCAATGAATTTTTATGAATTTTTATAATCATAGTATGAACGTAATTAAAGAAATTAAAGCTAAATAATAATTTAGTTCGTCCATTAAATAATATAATAAATATTATAATAAGTACTCTAGTTTGTACAATTTTTCATATTACATTCTGTGGACTTTTTCATTCTGGTATTTCGAAAATAATCTGGTGTACGAAAACTGCATAAACATTGGCAGTCTGAATCAAACAGAGATCGTTGCATATCAACTCGTTGCGCGCCCGGTCGTGCCACGATTGTAGGAATACTGTACTTCTTCGATAATAGATTGTTAAGTAAGAACAAGGAAGAGAGTCTGTAGGCAATCACGGAGCAATTCTTCCACGTAAGCGATACGTAAAATCGATGCGTTCAAGCTGTTTAACGAGCACCATTAGCATCGAGCCAGCACGACCGGAGGAACAATGCCAGGTGAATTATTTCGCCGGAGCAACTCGCAAGTTCCGTAGTCGAAAGAGTATGCGTCTCATAATTCCGCTTGCTACACGGATACGCAAAGTTTTCATCGTAATCACGTCGCGAGTGTTCCCCGCGCGCAATTGTTAGTTGAAGTATGCCGGCACATCGAGGTAGAGCCTTAAGCTTGGCCCGGACCCCAGTCACGGAAATTTATTCCATTGTCGTATAACGCTGCGGAAGAACCCGGAGGAAGCTAGTAGAACCCGGAGGAAGGAACTCTTTTTCGAGTTCGCGTACGCGAGTTTGTACCGCGCGACTGATAAGGAATGAAAGTAATTGGAAACCGTCGAGTTTGCGAAATACAGTCGACGACAAAAATAAGTTGTGCAACAATGGGCTTACGAATTACGAAGTTTCGTTAAATACAGCTTGTTTACACGACGATGCAAATTTGTTTCAACAAAGTTTCAATTACCCATTTATTGCATGATCTACGATACGTGCTACAATGACGCATGGTGGTGGACAAGAGATTTTAAAATTCCATTAAAATTCCCACTTTTGTATAACGCGTACGTTACATTAGCATTAACATTTTTGTACTAGACGTGTTTTACCATGTTCGTAATATAATTATCTGTTTCATATCTATTCGTAATTTAATTGTTCTTATCGACCATATCGATTCTTTAAACTTTCTTTTGTTTTCCATTGTACTCGTATGAAACAGGTATTAGTACCCTTATCGTAGAAAGCTTTTACGTTTGTTATCGTGCACATTACATAAAACATTCAGAAGTTATTCATCAGCGCTGTTACGAGGTCCGACTGACACGGTTGTATCGGTAAAATTTGAAAGCAATTTGAAAATGTATATAGAAATTCATAAAATATGTTCTTAATACTTTCGTGAGCCCGTGTATACGACATTAGTATACTAGTTGAAATGAACTTTATCGATACATACTTCCGCTATCTGTTCGCTTCTTTTTGTCCCCGACTGTAAAACGGAATAAGGTGGATTTTGTAGAAACTTGCGTGTACGGAGGAGACTAACGATATAGAAGTTGGAAATTTGGTTAACTTGGCTAGTGGACGAGCACGGTGCGCGATGAAGTCTCGCATACACAAGAATATAGGAATATCGGAGAGCTATCTGATTTCAGCGAGCGTTCCAGTAGCGAGAGGAACTCGAGTAAGTAGATACGTGTACCGACGAAAAGCGTACGAAGCCCGCAATATAATTTCGTGCACCGAATGAGTTCGAACTGGTCTAACCGCAGCCTCGCCACCGCTCGAAACTTGATCGCGCACAACGCCGTTGACGTCGATGCAGCCATGTCGCGATCAACGTTTCTCTTCAGCTGCTCCAACTTCAACCTACAGCCGTCGTTATTCCTTCAATAATCGCTTCGTTGAGTGATCGTGCGAGCTGCGGAAAATTTTCCACGCGTAACTTGTTGAATCTACACGACCGTTCGTCGACCTACGAGAACGCAAGATATACCGCGCGAACCTTCCGCGTTTCAAGCTTTTAATCGACTGCGAAGCTTTTAAATCATAATACAGAGTGTTTCACAACGCGAGCTCATTTCAGCGGTGAACAGGGGACACAAAAGCGGTGGAAAATGTTCGCGTAAACACGTGTCCTATTTGATCTTGTTTCAAAGCTATAGACACTTTTGTGTTTCAGTAGCCCGCAACTGCTTACCTACGTACGTAAAATGTATGCTGGCTTTTGCAGCCGCCTTGTCAAAGAACTTCGCGATCTTTCAAAAATTCCACGCGTATGTCGAATAATACAGAGGGTAGCCATTTCGAGCACCTTCTACGAAGGTAAGCTGTTACGGATTACTGGAACACAGAGGTGGCTGTAACTTTGAAACAAGATCAAATCGGACACATGTTTATACGAACTTCTGTCATTGTTTTCCCCTGTCCATTGCTGAAGTGAGTATCGCGTATGATGAAACAGCCTGTATAATGTGCTAAATATGCCGCGAATATTCATGCAACTTCACATTTTTACGAATATAATTAAAAAAATTATAATTAAGTTATAATTAAAATTATGATCAAGAAATGAGAATTAATAAAAAGAACACGTTATACGCATTGTCTGCACTTTTGCAGATCCAAATTTTCCATAAATGTATGAAAATTCGTAGTCTAATGGTCACGTCTTTTTTTTTCGCTTTGTTTGTTAACCAACGCGGGTTCCTTTGTGCGAGTATGTAACGCAGGATTCGTAATAAAGCTCTGCCGGATTTAAAAGGCAACAGTTACGCCTCGCGATGCTCGAGCGTAAAAATGCAGGCCCTAGCATGGCGTTTTCCGTTTCCAGGAGTAAGGCAACTCAATTACGGCGATCCTTCGCGCGGTCTTATCCAACGCGTACGCAACAACTATAATTATACGATGGCCAGATCCGCGTCATGTTAGGGAATAATATCGCGGAGGAAACGCGCGCGTTGCGCCGTTCCGCTTCGATCGCGATCGTAACGTACGAGATAAATGGCGAGAACGTGCCGTAGATGAGAAAAGAAGACTCTTGAAACATACGTAAATGATTCGTGGAAAATTGACACGACATCAATCAGTGAAAAATTAGGAAAGGTGTCTCAAACTTTATAATCAACTTCCTTGTACTTGTAATTGTACCGATGTAATCAACATAGTCGTATCTTATCACTGAACTGCGGATGTTCATGTATTTTAGGGACGTTCAAGAATGCAAACATTAACAAACAATTTCAAGAAAATAGAGTACAGTGAAGTCTCGGTTATCGAAATTCGGTTCGAGGTGCTTCGAACTTCACCATAACTTCGCTTTTTATCGAAATTTTAGCACGAAAAGTACGAAAGTGTGAATAGTCAGATATCCTGAAAGCGGTTAATCGAATCGATTAAACGACGGATTAAACCTAAATACATGTGCAATATTACACTATCAAAAATTACCTATAATTTTATTATAAAATTTACGAACACGAATAAATCTTTTCGTATTATCCGAGACAGACCTCCGGTCCACATCATCTCAGATAATAAAAAAGGGGTTCTACCGTGATTATTATAATATTTAGTGGATGAAGTAAATAATCATCCACATTGAATTTCTTTAGTTATATCCATAGAAATATAAAACACGCGCAGTCCATTTATTATTAGACCGAGGAGTTTTACGCATTTATGAAGAATTTGAAGATGCAAGGGTGTACAGAATGCGCACAGCATTGCAGAAATATATAAAACATCGAAAATATAGTACTCCTTAAAGTATTATCCTTTTTGTGGCAAAGGATGGTTTACCTCTTGAATAAAGAAATAAGTAAATTTTTTCACGAGAGATCATCTCGTGTTGAGTCGCATCACGATTGCGAAAACACCCTATATAAATGGAAAAGCAAGGACTTGGAAAGGCAGCTGCATTTGAAATTCGACGTCGGAACGAAGAAGATCGTGCGATATCGAATTCGCGATTTCGTTTCTAAAAGTTGAAAGTGAAGGAAGGGCCCGGCGGACTGGAATTCGACGAATTCACGATACGTATGTATATCGATGGTGAACATCGTTCGTTCATGGGAGACTTCTTGCTCGTACACCTTCAATAGGGTGGCTGGCTTGGTTCCAAACGACCGCTACTGCGAGGATGACGATCAAAATGAGATTCTCGGTTCAATGCCGAGAATCGAGCAAGGATTATGTGTCTTCTGTCGGAGGACGTCAACCGGCGAATAAACTGGCGTCGCGTTGCTGGCCAGCCAAGAAACTTTCCCGTTAGCGGTTTCGTTCGAATTCCACGTACATAATTCCCGGTTCTTTGACGAATCACGCGACGCGACAAGGAAGCAGTGAAATTAATAAAAATTAAAATACACGCGTACAAAGGGAAGTCTTTTTACTTATTAACGAATTTTATATCGCCACTTTTATATTTAACAAGCTCTCTGTTATTTGGGATGGAATTCATCAGATACGTTCTATAGTTATCACGACTTAGCACTTTAATCGTTTTGAATTAATTTGAATGGAAAAATGTTCTTTCGCCGAAGATTTTGATAAAGAATTAAATGTATCGAAATGTCTTTTTTTTATTATATATCAAAACTTTTCAATATTTCAATATTAAAGCTCCAATATTACGAAGCTCTTCTTATATTCTTTTCTCGTAAAATAATCCTTTAACGAGTCGATAAAGATTTATCGCATTCGCGTAATCCTTCGAAAGACTTGCAAAATTCATTAAACTTAATTATGTTATTACGGCAGATTTTTACCAACGAATAAATCAAAATCTCTCCGTTAAGAGAATATATAAAACATAGCTGGTGATAATTAAGTGTACAAACAGAAATTCTCATCGCGGTTTTATCTTCTATTTGCAAAAACCAGTCGAAAACTAAATCTAAATTATCTCGCGCAACCAACACGATTTATAGCGCTTTTGAGCGTGAATTTGGCCCTTATTTTTTTTGTTTAGAAAATGCTTTGTCCCCATCAGTTTCGACAGGAGCGAAATCCCAGAGAGCAAAAGGTAGCGAAACGAGAGAGGTATATTCGCGCTGATCCGATCGGGTTGTCGAAAACGCGGCATCGTTTGAAGCTGGATACTCTGAAAGAAATATCACCCTGTGTGCACTCGTGTACACTAGAGAGCTTGCAATGGACAGCTTTCGCGCTCTTGCGCAGTTATTGCATATTAAAATTAAAAGGTCAGCTTTTAAAATCAATCTACAATTTTTGCGTGGTCTGCAAAACCCTATGGCGGTGTTTTAGCCATTTTGGCTATACGCGCGAATCCTCCTTTTCTCCTAGTTCGCTCTTTACCCCGTATCGATGCATCGGGGTCGGGCTTTATACCTGCTGCGAGCAACAGAAAACGTGAATGGCGTTGGAAAACTTCAAAGGTCGGGGAGAAACCTCGCTTCACGGTGGCATGCAATTTCACCAGAATCCAAATCGCTTTCGTATATCATCGAAGGGTCGAAGCAAAGTGGTCTGACAAAACTCACCCAACACGGTGCCCACGTATGAGTGCGACGTGTCGAAGTCAATGGGACCGTTCGTGCTCTCGAATGTCGCATCCTTGCTGAATAGACCCTTGTCTTGTATCAAGCGTAACGTCCACTGTCTGAAACAGTAACGAAACTTGTTATTAATATCAGGCAATTAGAAGTTTTACGTCTCATAAACATGTACATGTAGCTGTTACTATCGTATGAAATATGTAGCGTACGAAATATCCGATATCGTTGTACCTACGAGGCTCGAGACAATTCGACGGATATCGTTTTTCGTGTCAGTTTGATCCTTTACATTCGTTAATCGTGTCTGTTACTACTTTTTCAATGATCGCCTCGGAGTCAACCGAATCGATTAATCTTTCGAGTATGTAACAAAATAAGGAAACACGACCGGAAAAAATATCCATCTTTCGTCTACGAGTCGAGTGTACGTATCTTACGTATTATTTAATTCCTCTTCTTACTTCTTTATTAATTACTTTTAATTACATTTTTTACAATTTTTAATTTAAGTTCCTTTTATAATATATCTTGCAATTACACACATGGCACAGCAAATGAATCATTGTCTTTATTCGTCATTCCTTTTAAGCGTCTTCCCATTAAACGCAGAATCCAACCAAGGATTCGTTATTTTTCGAATATTTAATGCACTGTCCTTACTGTGTACTTGATATTCGAATGGCTAAAAAAAAACCGGAAGCAGTGTGTTTCGAATTAGCAACAGCTCCACGAACATAAAGGAGAACAGGATCGAGACGAGATAGACAAAGTATCGGTGATTTACACATTGTTCCTAAGAAAACGACATTGCCCCTAAGAACTCGTCGACTAATCCTTTCGCCGATCAACGTAATCAGGTTTTTACGCTCGAACGGTTCTCGCCTCCACCAGGTCCATCATAGAAAAACATCGTACAAGAATGAATCATAATCGAAGAAATCTTGAAAATACCAGCAGTCGCCGGTTAACCTTGCGACTGTCCGTTGCGTTTCACTGCCCAGGACTGTTGGATCGAACGTTTGTCACGACGTAGGGTCAATGGTAACGAGTAGTCTCACGGTCGACGGCTGGACATCGGGAAACGTGCAAGAAGCGCGATGTCGTTGCACGAGTGTCGAGGAACGTTAGATCCAAAACCCGTTGTGCTCTCGTGATTCAGCGATTCTTGGACGATGACGCGATCAGGCCTTCCCCGGTACTCGACTCTTCCGAGTGGAAAACCTGTAGTCGAAGGACGAAGCGAAGCATACTACGAGAGCGGTTAACAACTAACAATAAGGCTACGATAACATGGAATTGATCGACAACGTAGTAGCGCTTTAAGGCACGTTTCATTTTGTGTCAAGCAATCAGATAACACTAATTAATTGATAACTAATTCCATGTCTAATTTTATTCTCGCGTTATACCACACTTGTAACCTTTCTTCGGCTACGCGGTCTCTACGCTGTTACCTACGCATACTTATGCACACCTGCTTGTCATTTAGTCACGTACCATTTGTTAGCTAGGTAAAGCCCTGATTGGCTTTCGCTGCCCACTTCTAGCTTCTAAAGATAGTACGAAAGAGGCCAGGCATAGTAATCACATCGGTTCTCTTATATCAAGTTTTTGAATATTTTTCGTAGCATGACTTCTGGTCTACAAGATATCCTATGGCCCTATACCGATAGTATTCTTAACAGTATCGTTCGTTTCAGATAATCTGTCACAGGTACCTTTTCTTGACAAAAAAGCATAATCATCCTGATCCAAAAATGTATATGATAAACATATCGCAATAGAAAAAAATCACGAATGAAAGAAACACACGGAGTACTGTGTCGTGTTTCGCTAAAGAGAATCGGTATATTAAACTCTGTATCCTGAAAAATCTCGAATCGATTAAATATACTAAAATCTCAAGTCTCAACGCGTGACATCGCGTTGATACCACCGTGAATTCGACACTAATCAAGCGATAGCTCGGAACTGTGGCTTCTAAGAACAAGGGATCGACGTTGCTGTAAGATGGACGAACGAAGCGCGACGACTTTCAGACTTGGAATATTAAATTTAGAAACGCGAAAGGATGGAAGACTGGCGCGTGGCATTGAAACGCGGATTGACCAGGGATTGCGTATGGAATGCAACGAGTGCACGCTGCTATAATCCCGGATTCGAGGGTAAATGGATTAGGTTTAATTAAATTCGCAACGAGCCTGGATTATTCGCGAACACGCGTAGACCGACAAAATATTCGATTATCTCGTCAGTGTTAGAGGCAAAAACAGAAAAACAGAGGGAAACGAAAGGTAACGCTGATGTTAAGAGACAAGGAGAATTTCCAGGTTGGTCATCGAAACCGTATCGAGCAAAATATGTTCGGATGGTTAAAAGAATGGTCCTACGAAGTTTTTCCCAAAATATTAGGATGTTAAATGCACGGACGTGGTCGTAAATCTGAGTTTATGTTTCCTTCTTCGAATACGAAGATTGTAGGAGAAAAATATCGCAAGTATAATTTCGTAGAGTTTCCAATCCTGATGTTCTTTCGTAATTATTTAGCGATCGATGGTGTATTTCAGTATAGTATAGTTAAAAAAAGGAACAAGGATATAGTTCTTTAAACAGTGTATGCCTAATATCTACGATAAAACAATCAATGCTTTCGATATTCTTCCAAAGAGTCGGGAGAAATTAATATTTTTCGTGTAAATATTTTTCGAAAGAACTTCGTAATAAAGTTAAATAGAAAGACGGTTTTGATAGCGTATGCTTGGAAAAGTACCAAAGGTTTCTCGACAGAGATTCACTGAAAGAAACACTACATGTAATATTTAATAGAACGTTCAACTTTTATTGAATTTCACTACGTACCTCCCGAACAACCTAGTGCTTATATTTGGGAGAAACCAGCCGCGGTTAAAGTTTTATTTGTATTTAAAGAATACTGCGTTTCATATACTGAATCGAATTTAAAATAAATAACGAATGGGAAATAAACCGCGAACAACGGGGAGAAACGCGAGAATTCGAAAATATTCGCCAACAGCCGTAGCAGTTTCAGATCCCGGTAATTTCTATCATCGCGAAACAGATTTCGTTTGAAATTCACGCTGGTGTTTTACAAGATGCCGCGAGGAAAAGGAGACACGGAGGGCTCCTCCTCTCTGCTCCTTTGCCTCGCGGAAAGAATTTAATACGGAGCATTACCATAAAGAAACGAGGCACAAGACGAGCCGGTATTACGCAAGGTATCAACGGAAGAGCAACAATTAGTCGCGGATCCTCGTACCTTTCTCGCCGCATCTGCTGCAATTATTTTCCTAACTCGATAGCAAGCTGTTGGCGATAACGGTGAACCTTGTTTCCTTCCTTATTCCACGAGATCGTTCTATTGTTTCCATGAAATTGGTCCCGTTAAGAAATTCATAAAGCTGTCCGTAAAGTGCGTGACTCGCGAAAAAAAGGCGACGAGGTCGCTCGAACGATTTATCTCGTAATCCTTCGGATTTTCACCGCTGTATTCAAGATCGCTGGACTCTTTCTATTTATTTATACACCGGTTTACTTGCTCGAGATACTTGTACGCTTTTACCATGGAAAATTTGTATGCGTGCGTTGTGTGTGTTACGTATAAAACGCGTCGAAATTTTATTAGAACAACGATGAGACAGGATTGTGACGATTGTGTTGTACAATTTGAAACCAATCTGACGTGTTATCGTTTGGATGACATATCTGAAATCCTACATCGATATACCACGTCCATATGAAAGCTGCATACGAACAAATTTTATTGTATATTTTCGATTTACCTTTATACGGGGAATTACGTTGGTGAAATTTGTAACCAATCTGAAAATGTATACGTATGTGGTGATTTACATCATGCACCTCAAACCCTGTATCCTATTCTGTCTTCTATATATCCTGTATCCTATATCCATACGAACAAATTGTATTCTATATTTTCAATTTACTTTTACACAATTACCTGCTTCTCGGTTGTACTCCGATTTCGAAAACATGCTATGATTGTATGAGAAATTCTAGGATTTTTACTGCAAATATATACTTAATAAAAAGTAAGTAGACAGCATGAATGACCATCTTAGAAATATATGAAATGTTAAAGATATTAACTCATTGGTCCAACTAATAACGAGAAGTAAATTGTAATAGAAAAAAATGTTAAAGATGTTCCCATGGAATATTAAGACTTCATGAATATGTAATTAATATTTATTCGCGCATCGTTGAATGTATATCGTGGAATAAATTTTACCCCACTTTCCACAGATTTTTGCGAAATATGTCAAGCCAAATAAAATGCGAAACGTCCGTTCACGTCTGCTATCCTTAACGTTTAAAAAATCGAAAACGTTGATTTATGTTTCGCGTCAACAATGTGTTAATATCAATATCATTGACCGTTCAAATATCTTTGCAACCTTTGAGAAGTACCCGTACCTACTGAATACGTCGTAATTTCAACGTATATTTGCAGATTTGTTTCAAAATTTCCTAATATGATTATGGTAGTCGAGTCTCGTGAATGCTAATGAAATTTCCAAATGTTTCCTATGACGCATAATATATTCAACGAAAGGTATTCGCAAGTATCCCAATATTTTCGTGAGCCTGTGCACATCGAACATATATGAAAGAAGGACAAAAGCCGATATAGCCGATTTATAACGTTAACTTATCCACATTCTGGCTTCAACATCTCTCTCGCTTATCTACGCTCGGACACTTTCTGAAAAGTGACTTTTCGCGGGACCATCGCCTCTGGTAATCCCGGAAAAGCAACACGCTGGATTTCTCATAAACTTTTTAGAACGTTGCACGACGCTCTCCTGAATCCCGTGTAACGAATCCAATAACACGGTCGTCCACGAATCCGATTTTCTCCTGACGAAACGAGGAATCTAATAACGCCGCTTTATTTATCCGTTTTATACTAATAAGCACTGAATGCTGAAAGATGAATTTCCTCTTGACCCCTTTGCCGTCTATTGCGCGCATATTCGTTGTATTTTCACGGACGTTTTACGAGAGAATCGGCAAAAGCTCAAGAAAGGAAAAATCAAGTTATTTAAATCAAATTATTCCGCGGGATATTTACTGTGGTTACAAAAGCTACTTGTACAGCATTGTATTTATTATAGCATCTACGCATTCATTAATTGACAGACTGCAAATTTTTATATATCTTTAAGTTTATTATAAATGCGTAAAAAGCCGGCGATCTATCAATTAGGTTCAAGTATATTAAATTTCGTATGATTTACTGGTATATCCACATGATTATACAAATTTGCTACTATGCGAACGAAATGTAGAACCTCGTGAAAAGACGCTTATTATTGTGCACTGTTGTAGCGTTACTAGAAACTGCAATATTTAGATTAGTTTGCTTTTTCTTTACCATAACGTGCCTAATCTCTATAAAAGCAACGGATCATAGCAGAAATGAGGGGGTGGAGCAAGACACGTTGAAGGTAATCCATCTTGTAAAGTTGAAAGTACGGCGAATAATAATTTCTAGTTTTACAAGAAGAGAAAGATACCAAAGAACAGGAGAAATAGATAACAATCTGAAGATTCGATTAACAATAAACACACGTTTGGCAAATATAATACCAAAGAGGATTTAAGATATACATCAAAACTATCCAGAGTACTAAATTTTTTGTTTGTTAATAATAAGTTAATAATAAGTTTTGTTTGTAAATAATAAGTTAATAACAAGTATCTCAAATATTTTACTTTATTTTTCATCTATAATTCAAGGATATTCCAAGGATGCCTCTTGACTTTCTACATTGCAAAAATGGAAGATTAATTAAGATATAACAATGAAAGCTTAAAACAGAGAAACTACGTAAATATGGTCACTGTATCGATTCATTCTGTTTGCCATCGTGAAGTATAGCTATATTGGAGCATGAGAGACACAAGGATATCGAAATTTAATTGATTCGAGTATTTTCATTTTACCCTATTTTCTGTTTATAATTCAAGAATATTCGAAGAATGCCTTTTGACTTTCATGACTCCATGCATTTCAAATGGAGAATTAATTAAGATATATCAAAAGATGTTTAAAGCAGTGCTAGGTTTGCTCTGTTTGGGACTATGAAGTACAGGTTGGGCCAAAAAAGACGCGAAGGACATCGAAACATAGTTGACTCGAATAACTTCATTTTGTCCTACTTTTTATTTATAATTCCAGAATATTCTAGAAGAATGCCTTTTGATATTCTGCATTGCAAAGAGGAACAGCGACGAAGCTGCAACATCTACGCGGCGTTGCTTTATAAAGGTTGCGCACCTTCCTTTCTTTCGTTCCCTTTCGCATCCGTCGGTCATTAGACGCCTCCGTGTGCGCGACACGCGTTGCGTTCGTTGAATTCAACCTGTGCCCACGTGCGGGAAAACTGGATCTCAGCTCAGCCATCCAGTCTGTTCGTGGCGACTATATTCGGAAGGCTCGTGCGTAAGGAATGCGATTATACAGGGTGATTCTTGGAGAATTGTGCGCGGATGTCGTGAAAATTTTCTGCCGTAAAAAGAATTTCCTGGGTCTATCAAAAACACGTATCAAATGAAAAATTTCGTGAATTCTCGACGCGTTTTCAAGAACGCGAACAAATATCCGCGATAAAATACAGTTTCTGGTAAAATATTTCACTAGCACGCGTAATCAATGCACTGGCATGCTATCGATGATATACACGTGATCTATCGAATGAAAAATTGCTCGAATTTTTAAACGCCTAGATTCTCCAGGAAATTTCTACATTGCCGTTTATAAATGTTAGGATAGGTTACTGTCATGTTTCAAGTCGCTAGGTCAGACGAATGATTAATAGCTAAGGACTTTAATCGATGATAATGATCCAAAATATATATCGTTGCATACACAAGAATCGTCGTACCAAAAAAAAAAAAAAGATTTTCGTACAAACGATTAGATACGTGTCGTTCCATTCTCATCGAACTGATGTTGCTATTTTATGTAATTCGTTACGTGCCGAGAGGATTGTTATTTGAGAATATGGTAGGTAGCATGTGGGTGGTTAGACTTTTTGCAATTTATGTAACAAGCGATTTAAAAAGCTTGCAACTGAACGACAATTTTAATAAAAATGTGGATAATCGAAACGCTCGTCGAAGTTGTTCCTAAATCCTCGCATCGTGGCCGCGTTTCCCGGTAAACCAGCTTAACCAGTTTTCGTTGAATAATTTCTTACCCCGCGGCCGAAAAGAGCAATTACCGGCTCGTCGATCGCTTAATAGCAATTACTGGAATCTATTTACGTCGGTGGAGACGATCGGTTGAAAAAGAGAGAGCCAACCTCGAGAGCTTTGATCTTCGCTCGATTCCAGCTAAAATCGCCCGGTTGTCCGACGGTTAATTAAATTTCAGTCGCGAAGGACGCCAGAAACGAAATTGCCTTTCGTCATGAATTCGATCTGTTTTCAGGCCCCACCCACGCCTCTCCCATTCTATCGGCCGTGACGTTCAAGTTTCGCATAGTCCGCGTGCCGGAGATTCGTCGCTTTGTCCATGATACCAGACAAACTGCCTCTGCTCTGCTAGCTTCGCTGGCGGGCGAAAATTCGCGCGACCTACGGAGAGGTTCGGCGAGTCGTTCGAGTTGAAAGGCATCCGAGGTCCTCTCTGTGTGTCTGGTCTCGCGACTCTGCTGGCAGCGAGTGAATAACCGAGCGACCGACGGGGCGTTCGTCTCTTTATGTAAATCGGTCGAATTCACGGCAAGCAATAAAATGTAAAGCAGAGTGTAGGTGGGCTCCGAGCGTCCTAAATGTCGTACCAAGCGTACCTCCTCTTTTTCTTTCGCCAACTCCTCGCGTCCCTTCGTATTTCCACCCTGCTGCTCCTGGTACAAACTGGCAAGATAATGCGGTGGAGGGTGGCAAAGGAAACGTGTGCACAAGGGTGTAGCTCGTGTTTCTCAGGCGCCACGCGTCTTTTATACATATCGGCGATTTAAAACTTACCGCGATACAGAACGATCTGCCAATTTAGTGCCGCCTTCTCTCCCTTTGTCATGACAGGATCGGGTCCCCGTTTTGCGCGTATACGTGTTTTCCGGAGTTTTTGCAAATTTGCAGTGAAATTTTGTAACACGATGGCAGGCAGGGAAACTCGAAAATAGAAACGATTCGAAGAAACAACGTAACTTTATAAAATAAAACTAATTGGACAAAAGCAACGTATAGACAAAGTATAGACGTAGTAAAATACAATAGGATGTAGGATAGATGAAAATCGGTAATATATTAAGAAACATAAGTTAAGAAATGTCTAATAGAAAAAGGAATACGTACTTGTATATACAAATACGTACAGATGCTGGGCTTTCTTTTATTCGCCACTGTATATATTCGTTTTAATTGACAAGAAATTCCATCGTTGGAGAAATTCAATTTGAGTTTTAATTTGCAAAGCAATGAACCACAAAAATATGTAAATGTAATAGCGCGGCGGGGTTTTAACGTAATCGGAAGCATTGATAATGTGATTACGTGTTAACGACTTTTTAATTGTCAGCTGGAAAATTTGCAAACCATTCTCCGACGTTGGACAAAAGAAGCGATTATAAATTGTTCCGAAGCACCTGTCCTCGCAACGCTTACGCGGCCGAAATTTATATTGTTGTCCGGTCGCGTAATTAATTTCATTTAAGGGAAATTCAGGAAAGCAAATATAACGTAATTTTGTGGAAACAAAGGGGATTCTATTACATCCGCGGTGTATCGCTTCCAAATGTCAGGAAAGCTTTGTTTGCCGGTTTGATATAGTACCAAGTATCCTGTAACTCTGTTAATCTATCCCTTTGCGCCTGCGACATTCGCACGTGCACGCACTAATTCGTGTAACACGTATAGCTTCTACATGATCTTGACCTTAATTAACTTCAGCTCTATCGACCTAATCGTATGATAATCTTAGAACACCGATGCCAATAAATGTACCTCGATACGCGATTGGAATTTCGTTTCTGTGGAAAACATATACTACCCACATGTAAATATTTGAACACCCGGCATAGCACGATTAAAATATTATTATTCTTGTTGTATTTTTAATGTTATAATTTATAAGTATAAAGAACGTTTCCCTACTGTCAATTAAATGCTTCATTAAGATCGATGCCATCAGACGTGCTACCATATGCGACTGGAATTTCGCTTTTCCCAAAACCGTACACTATCACATCTGAGTATTTGGATACGTTCGATTAGGATATTAACATTATTGTTATCCTCAATGTTGTAATGGAAAAATGTTTCTCTACCGTTGACTGTTATAATTTTCAGTGAACGAAACAAATTACCGCGTAGGTTGCACGACCAAAACCATTATTAACTACTACACATTGTTAGATTTGTAGACAAAGTTCAGGATATTTAACAAAATAACGGAGCCATGAAATATACGACACGGCAGTGGATGCAGAGCACGCTAAAATGAATATGAGCTGTAATGAAGTCAAATTAATAACATGTACATATACGTGACATCATTTTACGAAATAAACTTCGCTATCAAAATTTGCTCGTCTCCCTCGATTGTACTAAAAAAAAAAAAGAATAAAAAAAAAACATTGAAACTCCTGAGCGATCCTAGTTCAAAGTTCAAAGACTGTACCTTGCAACCGTTAGTTTCCAGGCAAGTTATCTCGCGAAGAAGCAAGAAACATCACGTGGTTGTAACGAAGTAATCTCGCTTTAAGTGGCAAAAAATTCGTAACGAGATAAAATTCATGTTGGCAAACCGGGATGTTTAAACGTAGGCAGCGTAAGCAAAAATCGCGGAACAGCAGAGCTCGGCTCTCTTTTGATACGTCGGTGAAAGAAAGGAGAGTGGTCGCGGCTGGCACGGTAATTCGTTAAAGAATCCTTTAATGTCGTGTTCATTTCGCGTTTGTAATTTCCTCGGGAAAAATGTGTCGTGACCCAGCGCGCTAGTTAGCGAAGGAACGTACTTACTTTTACTTCGAGAAGTAAAGAGAGAGAGAGAGAAAAAAGACTCACTTGTCGAGCGCTTTCAGTTGCAGCAGCAAAGGTTGATTGTCGACCGCGTCGGAGACATCGCGACGCATCCGGTTACTATGTTGTCTCAAGGCCGCGGTATCATAGGAGGCCACCTCGTAATAGCCGATGTAAGAACTGAGCGTGATACCTGAAACAGATGGGAGCCGAACATCCTTCCATTAACTGCTTTATAACTATGAAAAAAAGAGAAAAAAACGAGGATGAGAAAAGCTTCAGAAGGTTGAAGCTTAACTATAGCGAATTACGAGTACAAAAAAAGATTTTTAACATATAATAAGAATTTGATATTTTGATTTATTTGATTCGCTAAAAAAACAAAACACTTTGTTTTATCGTAGCGATTCGAAACGATATTTGAAGTACATTAAGCTGACTGAAGGGTGTACCTGACGAAGGCCATTGCGAACTATATCAAATATAACAGAGAACAGTATAAAAACACGAAACAGGGAAGACAATAGCTCATAATTTGCTAATGAAAAGAAAAGGAGAGACAAGAAGCGGTAGAAGTTTCGCATGGCGCAAAAATTGCTAGAATGAACATGAACGCGGCGATTAGTCATTAACTCCTTTATAATTAGACTGTATATTTTTCTCCAGCTCTGGCAAATTTTTTTATATCAAAGTATAGTACATACTCTTTAGAATACACTGATACACGATATATTTTTGAATTTGGTGGAACAATAAAATTATATCATCGAGGTGCCACTTTCTCGGTCATATTCGACGAAATATGAATATTCATAAATATTCATATTTACAAGTGTCGAAAAAGAGGAAAAAAAATAGAAATGAAGGGGAAAGAAGAGACGAGGGACGGTGAAATTTTGTATTGTAAAAAACATTACCGGAATTACAAGATAATAATTAGTTTCTAAACTTAACTATCGTGTTCTATAATTGCATTGTAAAATATTGGATTGCGTGAAATGTCCCATTAACCGATCTCTCGCTTGCCAGCCTTTTAACAGAACCGACAAAGAGAAACCACTTAGGATCTTGCAAAATCCGAAACTTCAGGACCTGGACTTTCGCTATCGCGGGGGTGGGAGTACGGTGAGAATTGCGCCAGAGTCGTTTGCACGAACGAGACACTTTGGTCCGTGGGAGGAACAGAGTTCGCGTTTCTTTCTTGTCCAAGTTAATCTCGAAAATTAGCTCGTAGTCTAATAAAAGGTAAATCATTCGGTTTGATTATCCCTTTCTTTGATTCTAGAAAATGAGAAAATCTTGCGATCGAGGGTGCGAGAAACAGCGGAAGAAAATAAGTCACGTTCTTCGTCTTCTTACACGTGAATAGTTTTATACTTTGATCTCTTGTCTCTTGAATATTTGAACAAACATTTTTGTTAATAAAATATAATATAATATGATGTATAATTAAGATATCGCAGTCGAAGGTAGTTGAAAATGCACAGCCTGTTACATTCTCGTATATAAGTTTCTTGAAAATACGTGGTAAATCTAGGAAATTTCACGAACGATTAAACAGTCATTTTTAGTATATTCAATAATAAAAATAGATATTTAATGCCACAAGAAAATTTGATATGGAATCGATTAATAAATTTCAAATATTCACGTTATTCCCCGTCATCTTCAATACCGTTGGATAAATCTAATTCTTTGCATTTTTCATATTCAAACATGTAAATGTTAAATACATCCTGTAATCAATATACTAAATATACTAATATCGATATACTAAATTCAATATACCTTATAATTTATTACACATTAAAACGTTCGCCGTCTTAGTCGTAGAAATATTGAAATGGAAAAACCACCGAAAGTACACTAGTCACATTTTCCTCTGAGATCTTCATTTCAGAGAAGGCATCTCTGGAAAACTCGATAGAAAATCCTCTTAGAGGATTTTACAGACACGCTAACTCGGATTCTTAACAAGTACAACAAACGAAAAAACGTTTCTTTTCTACATTTTATCCGAAACCTACATCAGGATCGCGTCATCAGGACGAGATAGAATCGAGAAAGAAATAGGGGAGTGCACTCGCGATCAGAGTGGCATTCGTCTTGGTGTTTCCATTGTTTGGTCGGTAAGTACCGGTCAAGAACAAAGACAACAACGCGATGGTAAAGTGTTTGTCTCGTTGCCTATTAAAACGTTGCTCGCGCGGAGTCGCGCAACGAGCGTAGTTTAACAGCACCTCGTGGCGTTGTCCAGGCCGCATCGTACGGCTTACAGCTTACGCAACACTCGCCAATAATCTAATTACCGTGGCTCGCTATCGATGCGTTGGCCAACGGCGAGTTACAATGCGACCACCCTACACCGGACAGTTTGTATCGGATTTTCCATCGACAATAGGTATCTCCATAGCCCGCAGCCAAACCTCCGCTATGCCTCTATCCTCGTTACGTTATCCGGCAAGATAGCGATTTCAGATAGAAGAAACCGAACGTGACTCTGCCTCTTTGCTACCTATTATCTCTATCGGTGGCGGTTCTGTGTAGTTACGCGAGTTGCAGACACTAGTTACGCAAAGTGTGCGGAATCCTTGCTAATAGCCTAACAGTTTGGTCCTTAGAGTGATAGCGTTAATTACGATCCAGCTGTTTAGAGGTTAATTATACGCGTTACTTATACCTGGTAAACAGCTGTGAAAACAGGCAAAGGGACGTGGCTGGTCATTCGATTGTATGTCGTACACGATACTAGTGATGGGCTTAAGTACGGCGCAAGTAGGTTTGAAAATTCACCAACTAGATTCGAACTCTTCATACGGTGGCGGACGAAAGAAATATAAGAAAGAAATAATTTTACGAAACATTTTTCCTTTCTATAGAAACGGCTGAGTTAAGCGGTTTGAAGTATATTTGTCCGATGTTCTTAGGAGGATTGAAATTACGCGTTTTCAACCAGATTCGAGAAGTTTCTATAGATTCTACGAACCGTCGACTATATGTTAAAGACAAATATGGAACTTGATTGACGCAGGTATATTCCTCGTTTCAGTTTCGATTTACCAGAACGTTCGACCACAGTTACGGCAAGTAGCAAAGAGTTAACGGCAGAGAAACGTTCTTTCATCGTAATGTTGAGGAAATGATAAAAACATCGATGTTTGATATGCATTGCACCAGGTGTACAAATATTTGTGCAGGGTAGTGTACACATTGAACTTGATGCCATCGCTACACGCTACCGCTGTTCGTCACAGAGCGTTAATGAACTGGGAAATTAACAGATAGACCCTATGAATAAACGGAGAGTTCGATGGGAGGCACTAGCCGGAATCGAACGTGACTCACCTCTGTGTGGTGGCACAGGATGAAGAGGCGAGGCAACGGCGATCATTAGAAGGCAACCGAACACCAAGAAGAAAATCAAGGGCGTCCTGATTCCAGGATGACGACGACGTTCCTTCGACCCGAAGGGATACATCGTGGCCCTCTGGGCCCCGTTGTGCCCTCCTCTAACCTCGTCCTCCTCTTCTTCCTCCTCCTCTTCCCCTTCTTCGTCAACGGCCAGGGCCGTAGCGCGCATCGGCTCGACGTTCTCCGGCCCAGCAATAACTAATGGCGCTATCTGCCTTTCGTCGAACAACCGACCACCGCACTTTGCGAGTCACCCACCAGACTCATCTCTCTTCCTCTCTCGACCTCTGTCTCCCTCCTACTTTCGATTTTCCTTTTCCTCCTCCTCTTCCTCCTCTTCCACCGAACGTGCTTCCGCCACGTCCTCTTTCTCTTCTTTCTCCTCCGCGGGTCGCTCAACCTTTCGACCCTCCTCCCACGCTTTCAGCCTTTTTCCCCCGACTCCTGCTACCTTCGTCGATCGGCAGCTCTTCTTCGTCCTCACGGCCGATCGATCCTACCCCTGAAAAAGAAAGAAAAAAGAAAATGATTCAGCCAGGGAACGGGATTAATTTTTCGAACAGGCTTTGCCAGTCAACGTTTGATCCTTCGCGGATCTCGCGTTGTTCAGATTTTTCTGTCACGGTAACGTCATTGGTTTAAAGGACAGAGAATAGGATCATCTTCCATACCTTTGTTCGCAATCTTTATACAATGGATCATGTGCGTATGGATCGAAAGACTGTGACGCGTGGGTCTTCGTCGGATACAGCCATTTCCAACCTTTTTCATCTAGTTACTAAAATTCTACGACGTACCAGAAGATATATTGCATTTGATCCAAGACAGGTCATTCACACTGCACTGTTATTACTCATTTTGTTTGACAATCTAAGGGGAACAACGTTGGTATCTCCGACTAAATAATCGGGTTATTGCATGCTCTAACCCTTTGCGGTCGACGTATTTTTCCAATGGGAATAGCAATTGGCCGAAGCAAGTTTCAGTTATATTTCAGATAAATTAAATATTCAGAAATATTTATAGTGCCATTCGATTTTGAAACGGAATTTTAGATCCAGTCACCGTGGTGACGTTCGACTGCAAAGGTTGAGGAACGAAAATTTTTTTTTTTTTAGTCGAAAATCGTCGACCTAATAAAATTGAACTGCAAGTTGCCGAGTTAAAGTCAATTTCAGTGACGCTTTGGACTGAAATAGATTAAGCGATGAAATGTCATAGACGAGTGATTTTACAAGCTACCACTAATCGAGGGAACGTCGAGGGGACCATAGAAATCGACCATGTTTTACGCAAGACGTGACCGAACGCGAAAACACCGGTGAAAAGCGGATAAGAAAGGCGATTCTTTAAACGTCTCCTTAAGAAGTTGTTGCTGAAAAATTTCCTCGAGGAGTGCGCGTGTGTAGTGGAAGTCGGAAGACGCGATGGCCAACTCGCGCGATAAATCATCGTCAATGTTCGCCAGGCTCGTTCGCTACAGCGTTCTTAGATCTTGTATCTCCATCAGTTTCGAGAAAAACCGAGTCAATGAATACGAATACTTCACTTGACGATCATCAAGTCTTTTTCACCGATACTTTTCAAAAAGAAATCCCCTTTAGACAGCGTCCAGCAATATCAGCAATTTAAAAATGAATCATATCGATTCAATCGAGTTTCTGGCAGTTTAACAGTTTCGTAACATAAGCGATTCTCGAGAAACAAATTATTTCTATAAAACCGTTTCTCGGTAGAATATGAGGAACTGATGAAGATCAATTTAAAAAGTAGCGTCTGTGACATCACCAGGACTCTGTACTTTTCAATTTATCGAGTTGAACGTAGCTTCATACAGCGGGTGAAAAGCGTACTTGCACATATCCTTATCTTCTAATGAAGCGTTTTCTTATCAGGTTCTGAATTTCATCTTCATGCCGTCATACTGTCGCGATCACGTGAAAATACTTGGACTTAAGTAACTGGTATTGGTGATACTATATCGAGTACAGAAATATGCAAATACTTGCTGTATCCATTATACGTGAGACCCACTTTATGAATTGATCGTAAGTGTACATATAAATCGTATCTATTTTTACGAAACAAGGAAACGTCTTAAAAGTTGACGCTTCCTTAATAAAATAACGGAAAGTAGACTAGTTTCTCGGACGCTTTCGATTGAATTCTTATCGTAACGCTAAAACAGAAATTTCCGAAAGGAAACTGTAATCGAATATTCGGAATTAGGGAAATCCACCAAATCGCGTAATTACTGTTTGCAAAAAATGTACTTTTTTTCATGTTTTTCATTATTATAATCGCAATTCATAACTTGGGAGTACGATCGATTCCAAAAGCGAGTGCAACATATTACAGCACGCTTTATACAGGGTGGTTGGTAACTGGTGGTACAAGCGGAAAGGGGGTGATTCTACGCGAAAAAAGAAGTCGAAAATAAAGAACAAATTTTTTTTTTTATTTTTGTTTTAAATTTTTCCATCGAGACAACGATCTACAGTGAGATCCGTTATAACGAGACGTAATAAAGTGCACGCGTACCGAGCGTAAATTCAAAGTCGATTTTCTCGAAAACAAAGCCTCAAACGAAAAATTTTTTTCTATATTTTCGACTTCTTTTTTCACGTAGAATCACCTCCTTTCCGCTTGTACCACCAGTTACTAACCACCCTGTATATTCCGTGAGTAATTTCTAGTTTCATGACGCACTGTACTAGAGCCTTTTCTGCAAAGCAAACGAGTCATAGCGATAAGAACATGGGGTAGTTATTTATTCAAAGGATCTCTCTATCCTTCTGCCATGGACGCAGACGGTCCGGTCAAAAAGCGAGATGTTTTCGACGATTGGGAAAGGTGCACGATATTTGCGAAAGCTCTCTGTGCGAGGTATTAACGTTACGCGAGACGTTTGCAGTCGTCCAGCAACCAGCAGAACCGATTCTGTCCACCGGTTATCATGGTAAACTTGCACGCGAGCTATGGGAAAACGATATCCAACCGAGTACAGACACAGTCATGGTTCACCCGTTCACGTGCGACGTGTTGATTTTTGCATTTTTTTCTACGTTTCCAGTGTCGCGACGGCTATTGAATGACATACAACCGTGTAACCAAAACGAACAATTTGCAACTGTTCCTTTATACATACTTTTGCCAAAGCTTTTCCTTTTCGTTCTATTAACATTGGAACAATTAATGCTTACCTAATCATTGTGTGTTATAAATGACTATTTTGTTAAAATGATATGACGAAAATACAATAGAAACGTATAATTATTAGGACGACAGAAGTTCATATCAAAATGATAGACATCAGAATTACAGACGACTGATAAAATTTGTATCGAATAAATAAAAATGAAAGGCGTATGAAGAATATAGAATGCAAGAAAAATAAACTTCTATTCATTTAGTACTTGTTATTTCATAAAACAAAATTATTCGGATGAAAAATACACAAAATCTATGAAATTCACATATAAAAAATTGATCGTCTTAATTATCCTGGTACTTGTAGCGTTAAGAATGCGAAACATACGTACAGATTTCTTCGTCTCTATACATAATGCATGCTTCGCTTTGGATATTTTATACGCTTCTTCATGCCACGTGCACTCTGCGAATTTTTGCATCCTTAAATTTTCTATAAATTCATAAGCATTCGCTGTCTGCTAATCGTGTTATCGGAGTCTTCATATACGGTAACATTAATTTTCCCAAAATTCTGTTCCTAGTAACCGCAAAAAAAAAAAGAACTAAAGAAAGACAGTTGGATTTGAATTTTCACAGTTTCACCTAACGCCCACGAGCCTTTCTCTCTATCTCGTATCTTCCTCGCAGGCAAAAGTTGTTACTCTACTACTCCGTGAATCTTTAAGGCGCAACTAGGCTGAGACGCGTGGAAAGATAGAACGGAGAAACTAGATAACCGTATAACTCTCTCGAATCGGCTTTCCGTTTCGACGTGCGCGAATCAACGATCGTAGGTAACCAAGCAGACCAGTCTACCGTGCAATCTATCTCTCGTAATATTTGCAAACATCCGCATTTTTTTCACGCTATGTAGGTGTGCTGCACGTTGAAAGAACACGCTTTATCGGCGTTCTCCAGCGGCCGCTGGATGAAACAAATTCTCGCGTGGGAGGAAAAACGAGGAAAAAGTGGAGATACGCGCAGCGAGAAGTGCAGAGAGAAAATGGCGAAGAGGAGCATGGTGGGGAATACGACTGGAGAACATGGTCGCGAGAGAGAATTCGACCCGCGTCTCCCTGGCGACAATTTGCAAAATTGTCTCGCGCGTACCGCTCGGTTCTGCGCTACGAACGCGTCGTTCTCCGCCGACGATCCGCGAATGATAATCGTCCCACGTAGATACGTACTACGGCTTTGTCCTCTTTCCATGACGCGAAACCGCGATACACCGACTTTGCCAGAAGGAACAATGAAACGACGAGAGTCACGCGGATTTCTCGCCAACGTTCCACCTATCATCGCACCAAATATTTAATACCAGGCTCTGTATTCGTATGCAACCGGTCGTGATAACGTATCAATTGGCCATTATTAGCGGGAACATGCGACCAACGCGCTCCAATTGGGCGGAACGAGTATGTGTGTCGGGTGTAGCGGTAAACCGGCTACGGTTTCACCGTACAGAGCCGCATCTAGCAATGGGCATTCCGATTTTGGAGCGGTTCAGAGATCTTCAAGACTGTGGAGATTCGAATCGCTTCAAACGCGAATCGAAGCTTGGAATTTTTGGCAGTTTTGATATACCTTCGCGCAAACGTGTTAGAACGATTAGATACTATGTTAGTTTCAGAATTGGAAAAAATGAAGATGAAGGAGGTACCTGTACAAAGTGCTGATTCATTAAAATTTCTCCTATACATTGGCACACAAATTAAATTGCACAAATTTAACGTTCGCAATCTGGCCGGAATAGAGAAGATTTATTAAAAACGAAACGTCTTCCAAGGTCTTTGAGTGCAAATTTGGAATTTTCGGTTTCGAGTGTTTAAAATTTCGACATACGTATGTCTTGAAAGTCCTGCAATCCTGAATTGAATGCCATAATCGTTTAATTCTGACGCGCTGGTCTTAGTCTTTCTTTCGAAACACGTGTAAGTAACATCGATGCGTAATCGAAGAAAAATACAAAGACCATTAAAGACTACACAAAGACTTCAAGACACGCGAGAGTTACAAGACTTTCAACAGTTTCGTAGCTTTAAATTATATTCGAAGAAATTCAAATGTATACAAATTCAAAGTGATTTTAAGTCCTTCAAATGCAGTTGATTGTAAATGCGATTTTCTTCTGGATACTTCGCGTTCTTTCTACTTTTTTGTCCACTTCTCTTTTATTTTCTTTTTTCTTTCTTTGCCCTTCGTCCCACTCTTCTTCGTGTTTCCGGAGAGCGCAGTTAATTTTCTTGGAGCAGAATTAAAACGACCAAGGAAACGTTTCTCATTATTCGAAACACTCGTCCGGCGTCCAGATGAAATTTCTACCGGGCGAACTTTTAAATTAACGCGTCGGATTTATCCGCGGAAAAACCAGGTCGCAACGTAAGCCTATTCGCTATTTCTGCGTTTGGGCCGAATCCGACTAACGGGACCGATGATGTCACCGGATTTGGGAATATTAACTCGACGATGCATCCGCGCACGAAATTCTTCTCATCCTCACTCTTATGGTTTTAAATTCGTTCAAGATTTCTTGATATATTATTTCCGTGCCACTCTGTATATTACCGACTATGTATATTGGAGCACAAAACGTCGTCTTGTACAATTAAACTGACATTACCAATAAAATTATACCGCAAGTTAGAGATTACGCGGTGTTCATAAATATTGCAATACAGCGGAATTTTATGTCAATCTATGTTTTTCTGTACACAATTAGACAAATAAAAGTCAAATAGACATTCGTTTCACCCATCGTATATTATATTAATTCCGTTCAATTTGCATCTTCAAACTTCGCATTAAAGTCACAGTCTAATAACAGATGAAATCGAATATAAAATTGATCTCTTATGAAACGATCAGAAATATCACTTATCTATTTCTATCTCTGCTATGATCTTCGTTTGCTAAATGATCCAAGACTGACACATACATAGATCGACAAACATTAAACGAAAAATTAAATTATCCTCGAAAGGTCTGCCTAAAATGGAACGCACGAACCGTGACTGAAATCAGCGAGGGATTAACCGAAATTCCTGTCCATTTCCGGTATTCCAGACCCGATGAAGATATCGAACAATGGTATATGGTGTGTATGGTAGTTTCAGGCGAGCGTGAACCAACGTAAAACAGTCTGAAGCGGCTAAAAACGCGTAAAAAGCTCGGTGCGGGCGTCGAAAATCGCGAACGCCGATCGTAAAACCCAACGTCGGCCGACATCGGACAATTTTCCATCGAGCACGCCTCGCTGAACCGTTACCTCGTAACGCACACCAACAAAACACGTTTTGCGTAATGTCCTAAGCGTTCGTCGGCGGAACTCAGCGGACATCGGCACGGAGAGGAGGCGTAACTCCTTTAAAGCAATTACCAAGAGACGGTTCGCGATCGCTCCGAGGTCACCAGAGTCCAAAACTTTCGCGAGACCCGGACGAAACTCAGAAAATTTCGGATGTGACGGCCTGATGAAATCGAGGAGGCGAGTCGCGAACGTGCGAGGATTATTAATACCCGGCTTAAGGCGATTAGCGTAGTCCATGGTTACGTTCATCTGCGAAATTGCGTCGATGGGAGACAAGCCGGAGGAGTTTCGGGATTATTAATTTCAAGTTTCTATTGTTAGTTAGCGTCGGGTACCGTTGGAACGATGGAGGAACTGCGAGCGAGCAAGGGATGATTTTAAAATACAAAGATTCGTAGTTCGTAATTAATTCATTAAGGATTATACAATGAGGTAATGAGTACCAATAACGTAAACGTAATATTTTTAGGAGTTATAACTAAAGTAATAGCTTCGTCAACGTACCAGAAGTGTATTACGAATAATAAGCATTTTACATTTTATATGATAGATGTTACACGATGTGAAGATAGAAGAAAATGTTTTACAATTTAGAAATTGATATAGTTTATTCTAGAAATAGTGTATTGTTACTATTTGTAGGAATGATAGGAATATCATGTTTTCTTTGAGGATTCGTTAGTTTCATAAATTTGTAAAATATAGGTGGAGATAAAACCAAATATGAAAGTGTATACTTTACAATTACTCATTAATGTTACGGGTTTCATTTGTAGCCTCTTCCGTCTACGTTTACATTGCCGAATTCTGATTTTTAATTGTCGTTGTGGATTTGACAATTTTATGAAATTTAAAGAAATTGAAATATCATAGCATTTTGTAAAATTGCGTATATAGGATACGGATGAAAAATACGTACTAGCGAAAAGGGTATTAAATAAATACTTCGAATACTCTTTTACAACAGCGATATTAAAAAATAAAATTCAATAACGTAGATTGATTGAAAGAAGAAATTACAAACGAAAGGTCACGTTGACCAACGTTGGCCTTTAGTGGCTTAACAAGGATCGACGCGTGGATGTTGATGGATTAACCGTTATGTTTAATATAGTGTGTTGTTTAAACGGCGTGTCGAATTAACTGAATCGAAACGAGGCAAGTTGTTGTGTAATATCGATGAGACGATATTGGCTCTACATAGTCTGCAATTACACGGAGTTAGGCGATTTCGCGGGAAGCTTCGTTGGCTGATAACATTAATTAGTCTTAACGCATGCTTTTGTATTCCCCGAGCAAGTTTCTTAAGAGCATCGTACGGTGAACAATGGTTCTGACTTCCTAACGGACTCTCCGAGTTATTTTTTAATATAACTTTCACGTAGATAAGCGCCCTTATGCAACGCTCGTTACATGCTCCAACTCGATATCCGGTACCGTCGGTACTTGCGTTTAACGCTCGCTTTTCCCATTAAACGACAATTAAAGTCTGACTATAACTTTTGTAATTTCTCGCAAAGATAGCCACGATTCCTTCGACTATCCCTCCCTTAGTCTTTTTCTCCTCCACTCGTATCTCGTTCGTTTCACAAGTTCATAACCCTTTCGCGATTGCATCGGAAAAAAATGGAGCGCATTGTGTCTATGATAAAAACGTATATAGCTATATAACCTATAAGTCGAGCGCGTTCGTTGATTCGCGTGTGTTCCCTCGAAAAGTCAGCATCCGGCGAAGCCACTTCCGTCAGACGACCTGGTGGCGCTGGGGACGCGTTTTACGTGACATTTAAATCTCCCATCGTGCGCGTACAATCCGACGTAAACACACTAGTATACAAAACAACGAGAGAGAGAATGTGCGTGCGACGTATTCTCGAAGGTTATTAGGAACGTGAGTTTCGTCGGATTATATGATAAAATCAGACGTCGCGTAACTACGTTGACTCCGGTGATCGCGAGGGAAATGTAGCATCGTTCACCGAACCGACGATTCGCGTTCCCTTCGACAGGTTACGATTTGTGCATGTATATATGTATATATGCACAAACGTACACACCGATGAGCGACGCAGGAGTAGACAGACGTGCACGACGAAAAAAAAGCTACGGTGCTTAACCGCGCGAACCGAGGTACGGAGAGATAGATCGAGAGATGGGGGGAGAAAAAGAAAGGAAGATGCCGAAAGGGATGGAAAAGGAGAGACTCGCACGTAGAATATTGCGCGTGCTCGCTGCTCTTGCATACTATCTGACACCTACCTATGCACAGAGGTTGAAGTCCTGCCACGGGCGTCCTTTCCGCCGTGATCCTCGTCCTTCCAACCGGTTCTCGCAGGGACGTCGATTACTCATTTACGGTCATTGTACCGCATCCTGTCGCACCACACCAACTACCCACAATATCACACGTGTGTTACACGGCAGCGTGCAGTCGCGTCGTTCTCTTTCTCTGCTTGATCGACGATAATGAACAAAGAAATGCGTAGTCTGACAGAGAAAGAAGGAGAGAAGCTGTAGAACTGGCACGCGCGACACCGACTCCACACAACGAGACAAACAGGAACGCGTTCCGCGCCGTACTGACGGACGGCAACGCTCGTGACTCGTGTGAACGAGGACTCCGAGGACACCGACTTCCCCTACCATGATCGCGTTCGACCCAGCTGTGCTGCGCCCTCTCTCCTTCTGCCTTACGAACTCTCCTCTACCCTTTCTTATTCCCCTAATGTTGCGATCTCTTTCTTTTTCAGAGATCCCTTCCATGGCTGGACGCGGACCAACGCTTTCCAATAGTGGTACGCTGTACCATCAACCCCTCTATCGGTACCCCACTCTGGCTACCATGGTTCGACTCCCACCTCCGTGTAACTTGACCTTAGTCGTCGGTCAAAGGAAAGGAGTGTTTCTGAAATGGAAGGGCGATTGAAGGGTTTACGATCATCATCCTATATCGTTATTACTGATGGAAAACAAGTAATACATGGAGATATAATATTTTTACCAATTTTTGTTGCATTTATTCTTGTCACTACTAACCTTATTCTCATTTTAAACTATTCCTTTGGTAGTTGTTAAACATGGCTGTAATCGTCTGTTTTAATCTGTTTTATCAGGAAATAGTAATTTATTTGTAAAAAATATATTTGTCATCTTCTCACATAAAAATATGAATGAAAACTATTTACTGTATCATGGAATTCTTGTTCACGTACCTACGATGTTTAGCGCCAACCATACGTGTCAGTAAATGGAAGAAGACGAGAGCGTGATACCGCTGAAGTGGGGTTATTCGGCACGTAAGGGGAAAACCCCTGCAGCGGGCTTACTTAACCCCTATTCGCCCGACCGAGCCACCCCCGCTATAACCAAGCGACGTTTGCCTCGCAGACCACTATATCTTGTTCATTTTCCCTTCCTGCTAGTGGCCACGCCGCTCTGGATGACCCCTATTGATAGACCGAGCTACTTTCGTCCTTTTCATCCTCCCAAATTTCCATCGTTCTCTGTTTCGAATGTAACTCAAAATCCTAGCTACGAGAGGCGCGTACATTTATTCAATTTGAAATTAAAATTCTGATTTATAATTATAAATTGTTTATAAATACTTTGGCAAATTTATTACACTAGTAAAAGGATTACGTGAATGAAAATTATTATTTCAATCATTATCAATATTTAGTGAGTACTCATATCAAAAACAGATGAAATTTCTATCTCTAAAAGATGAAATTTAAATGAAGATCGATCGATCGCAAGTGGTGACTGATTGTGATTAGTGCACGTTGCACACGACGGTGTCGCCTCAGTACAATGAAAGAGTAAGGTTATGTGATTATTTGTCAAATAACCTAGTCTTACCTTAGATAACGTTATTTGACACGTAAACGAAGAATAAAGTAAAGTTACACTATTTTGTCAAGTGTCCTGTATAATATTTTGCACTATGGTAATGTTATTTACTATAGAGTTGTCTAAATGTTAACTTTATAATCATGTTTTTAATTGGATGTTTTGGTTTCTAGGCTCGTTATTTTCGAGAAGAAGATATAGATGGTACAGTGGTAAATTCTTTAAATTGGTTAAGATTGCTGTTTACAGAGTTATAAATTCTTTTTTACAGAATTTAGGGAATGCTTTTATCTATTTGCAAGGAATGGTCAAATACGTACTCTGGATGAACTTACAATCATTATGAGATCATTAGGATTAAGTCCCACTATCGCAGAATTAAATAAATATTTAAAGGATAAAGGTACAAATAAGGTGAAATGATTTATAATATTATAAATGGTTTTAAACTCACAAATTTTTAACCACAGGAGGGAGGATGTCTTTTGCTGATTTTTTGGAAGTCATGCATTTACAAACAAGAGCTGAGGATTTGCCGAAGGAGGTGATAGATGCTTTTCAAGCTGCAGACAAATTTAGGACTGGTACTATACCTGCTAGACAATTAGCACACATGTTGCTTCATTGGGGTGAGCAATTAAGTAACAAAGAAGGTTGGTTTTCTTACTTACTCTAGATATTGATTCCAACAAGTGTTCTTAATTACTTCATTTATCTCTAACTTTCAGTGGAGCAAATTTTTAGGGAAGCAAACGTATCTCCAAATGGACAAGTCAAATACGAAGACTTTGTAAAAATAGCCTGTGCACCTGTACCTGATTATTATTAATATCATTTTATTAATGTCTTTAGTATTGTTATTATTATCATTATCACTAATATCTTTTACATTCTTGAAAGGTCTCTTTTGATATTTGAACATATTCGAATATTTGATATTTATGTAATTTTGTTATACAGTACATTTTTTAAATTAATAAAAGAATATTATCATAAAACAAAAAGAATTTATTTTCACAGCAGTTTATCTCCGATAGACGAACATTATACATCTTATCCTTAAGATTGCTTATAATTACCAGTGCTTAATACTTAATCCATCGATCTTATTCGAAACAAAGTTAGTCGAATCCGCTGCCCGGTTAATACAATTTTCCTATCAGCGTCCTTCTCGAATCTATCCCTCTTTGGCGATATTCGTAGCTGGTGGAGAGCCACAGAGGATAACGGTGGTGCTGACGACCGTTGTCAAGAAGAAAACGCAAAGTAACGCTCGATCACTGACTAATGCGACTTGTTTCCAATCTAATTCCATTCGTTCGCGACGGTCTTGTTCCGCCAGACGCTTCTCATTCCTGTCGATCGTCGCGTGCACTCTTCCCAGCACACGCAACCATTGCGCTTCAAGGCTCTCTTTACCAAGATCTGCATCAGATTTCTTTTTAAGTTATAGAGATTAAACTGACAGAATTCGATATATCTTTACAAATAAGACTCACCCAAACTAGGACTGCTGCTGTTACTTTCCTCTCTTCTGGTTACGAACTTGGGCGACGATTGCGACTGGGCCAGTTCCGGTTTGCAGTGCAATGGACAATTGTTTTTTCTTCTGGGAGGCTCGACAGGATCCTGATGCAAATTGTGTACAGGAGAATTTTATCTGAATCCATCGAAGGATGAAGATCAACTACATAAAGTTCATATAGTAGGGGTTTTTTGATTCTTCCTACTAGTTGTGATTTTTCCTGTACATATACACTGTATCCTTTGAGCCACTTTTAACCGAATCGTATTCTTCTATCGTCAGAAGATTTGTGAAATTTAAAGAAAATATGAAAAAATCAGTATTACATAATACGCGTGATTTCTCGGCCAAATATAATTTTCTTCTCTCTGTTATCCTGTACATTGTATTGTATTAATAAAATATTTAGCGAGTAAATTATTTTGAAATAATTTATTCCTCAAATAGGTTTTTAGAATTTTGTTAAAATTGTTTAGCAAATAACATTACCTCCACATAAATTTATTTATTATTTTATTTAACGTGCCCAATCCTGACTCAGATAAACCAATTTCTGCTATATCGTTCACAAAAACGTCGAAGAAAAGCAATATCTAAGTATTTTCACTACGAGTACATCTTACCGATCTCTTTTCCTCCTGGAAATTAAGAAACACTATCCTGGCGAGCTTGTCCAAGACCAACGATCGAACGATACCAGGCACTCTGGTGCCTTGAACGCCACGATGATGAAGATTCAAGGTAACTACCGCTAATCCCGAAGCGAAGGATACCAGGCATATGCTGACTCCGTAATAAAGACCTGAACATGATAATATAATTAACGACTAGGCGGATATAATAAATTAACCATTAAACTAAACTAGTTGTCGCTCCATGGAGCGTCACGTGTTTCTGTATAAATTAATTGTCTAACAAGCTTGCAATTACGGAGTTACGCGTTGTACGTAGCCGACTCTTTCATACTATGCTTTTGCAACGGAGTAAACGTGATTCTATTGGGTTTCGCACTGGCACCGCAGGACTTTGAAAGAGGACGCTTGGGAGTTTTCAATCAAACTCGGTTACACTGACAATGTTGATACCATTAGCGATCATTGTCCAATGTTTACGCAAATCCTACGGAGACAGGCTGAATATCAAGCAGGGCGAAAATATGAAAATCGGAATTTACTTTTTCTATGGCATTTAGAAAAATAATGTCCTGTAACGAAATCAAATCGCAAAAATATCAGCCTTTGGTATCGTTGTTATTAAACACATATGTGTATCCGTTATTTCGAATAATAATTTTTTATTTTCATTTCAAATACATTTGCTCAAGACAGATTTAACCCTGCTTCGATCCTCCAATTTTTATATTTCAATTTTCTTTCATTATCGCCTTTTATATTAGCAAACAAAAAATATTTGTAATATTTCAAGAAGATGTTCGACATAATATTAAAGCGTGGAATCGCGCATACCAATAGGATTTTTTCATATTTTGTTTAGGCTGAAGATATTTTATATTATATTTTAATGACAGAAAAATACAATTGGCTCGAAAACGATCGACAGGATGCAGCAGGATTAAACGATCCATGCTCAACAGCTTCGTTTCCATTTACCCCAAGATAATTATCGTTCATTAAAGGCACTCACTTATCAACGGTGTTTTCTCCGTGGGCGGCAGTGTCTCGCGAATAGTCATTAGGAAGACTGTCATGGAGAGAAGCGCCGAAATCCCGAGGGTGACCTTTTCCCCCGATTCAGACGGCACGTAGAATACCAACAGGGCTGGACAAGCGGAAAACGGAATTAAAAAAGAAGTTCGAGCTCCGCCAGTGGTATTTTTCGTCATAGAATATCGAACAGAGGCCATTCTTAAGATCACTACGAGCGCCAAACTTTTTCCACCATTGTCAAGGGAGGAAATAAAAAAAAAGAGGGTCGAGGAAAAGTCCCGCATAAATTTCTCCCATCGAGTAGTGGACGACTCGAGATCCATTGTTAACCGGCTGTAATCGTGTTCGTTTCCTTACAAAGATTCAAATACCTTTGCCATGGGGAAGAATAATTTTTCCATAGATTAAAAAAATTGTGACTTGGAGCGTCAACCTATCGTACGGTGGCTTTACGATTCGAGCGTTTTAATGAAATTTCCTCTCCAGATTCGATAAGGACGCTTGACCCTCTTACGGATAGGTGCTGCATTCTGCCTGAATAATATGTATCGTCGTGATATTGCAAATTACTCTCATCCTCTCAAAGAGATTGTCACTAGAACAATCAGTTTTTATTACATACCTGTAAACAATTAAAACACAGTCGCGTCTCGTTACGGTGCTAATGAATTTTCAAAATCCTCTATATCATATAATACAATATATTAGTAATTATATTATACAATATATCAAGCAGATGTTCAAGTTTCCAATTAGCCAATCAAAATGAACTTCTCAATAAACTCATTCGATCTTACGAATGATACGATCCACATAGCTGCAGATGCGGGTGCCAATTTTTTTTCCTTTAAACATCCAATAGTAAATTTTACATACGTTCTTGCCATGTAGTTGGAAGAAAAAGAGGATTGTAATGATTTCGACAGTTGTAGTGTTAATTAATCTTAATAATTGTAGGATGAAACGTGAAACATAAAGCAGACGAAGGATGCTCACCGACACTGTTGATGAGTATGCACGGAAGGATCAAGTTGAAGACGTAAAATGTGGGTCGTCGTCGCAGTCGTATCTCGTAAGTAATATCTGGATACGGTTCCAGGCAGCAGGAGTAGTATTCGGTGTTTTTTCTCGCGGAGAACTCAAGCAGGTCGAATTCACCGTTTGCTTGATAATTGCTCACGTCTCCCTCTTCGCTTTGCCTCTCCAGCTCCAGCTGCATAAACAACATTCTACGTTTTAGTTCTCCAATAACAACAACAACACGATCCAAGTGCACACCACACCATGCACAAGCGCAAGAAACTGTATTTTACTCTTGGCATCTTGGCAACGAACAATTATCTCCCTCGAGGGTGGGAATAGATCCTAGAAGCTAGATTAGAAGCGTTAAAGCGTCAACTCGAATTAAATCCAACGGAACAGAACGGAGCTTCTGCGATTACGTGTCAGTATATTTCGAGCGGACAATCGGTAGACAGGTGCTGGATAAGGCAAAAACGAACCGACGCGACGCGGTGAAATTATATTCGACGCGATGGGGATGGTTCTATTGCGAAGTGGAACTATATATTTGCAAAAGAGAAATTTCAAAGCGAAAGGATCAAATTTTTTGTACCTTTCCCTTTATTCCTGTTCACTGTGCTTCTGCGGATAAAGAGAGAAATTGTACGAGATGTTTGAGGGCTAAACAGCCGAACATTGTCAGTATATTCTATTGGCTTGATCAAGCAACAAACGTTATATTAACACGAGTCATTGATGTTTTAACAAAATGTTAAAAGTAAGAATCATACCGACTTAACAAAAAACCGATTTGTCTTCGTTAGCTTTTAAACGTTTAAAGACTGTCACAGGTGAAAATTCGCAGCAGCATTTTCGATATTATCATTGGCATTGTCGCATAATGATATAACGAGTGTGTCGTTACAGGATAATAGTTTTCGATTAGGAGACGTTTCAGTTAACAGGTTGATGACCAATTTAAATGGTTTTCTCCGGATAATGGGGAAAAGGCCTAAGAAGGAACGTATTTCCAGCGTTTTAGATTGCAAAAACGTAGCGACACGCAAAATGTATTCAATGACGGGGGTGAGGGGCGGATAGGAAATGGGAAAACTCTGTGAAAGGATGAGTTCGGGCGTCGAGGTTCGCCGATACGGAGAAACGGCTCGCATTGAATTCTTCTCGCATTTGGGATTAAGCTGTTCGATTTGCCCGAGCCATTTTTGCGACATCCCGAACCGGCATTTTCGATTTGTCGCTGTTAAGCGCCTCTGGACTTTTCAAAAGATCGAACCTATTCTGATCGTGTTGGAAAATCTGTCAAATTTCCTAACGTTGCCTTTGTTCCAACATTTTCCTACAAATAAACCAGAAAAATGTTCGAAGAATATAGGTCTATCCATTCTCATTTCTTTTCTTCTCTTCGCCATTTTGTTCTTTTCTCTTCCCGTCTCTTCCTTGCTTTCTTCTTCTTCTTCCGTTCACCTTCTTGCCCCTTTTGTCTTCGTCCTCTTCCTTCTATTCTTTTCTTTCCACCCTCTTTCGTTCTTCCCTTTTCCTCCTTTCTCTTTCAATTTCTTTCTCTTTTAATCCCATCTTATCCTTATCTTCCATTTCTTCCCTACCCTTCTCTTCGTTCTTCCCTTTTACTTCCTCCTTTACCTTCTTTTTCAATCCCTTCCTTCCTTCCTCCTACTTTTCAGCAGTAGCTCGTCTATATGCAAGCTCGATTAACGCCTTTGCAGTTACGTTGAGCTTTTAATCCGGTAGGAAGCCACAAAATATTCAGATCTTTAGGACGAGACACGTATAAAGGGAAAAGGGATCAGATGACACGGCAAATTAAATCTGATACTTTTTTTAAAGAGGAAAACCTGAAACGCGGCTCCCTCGGATTGATAATCACGAAAGATTTTTAGAACAGAGATGTTGGACATCAATGTCAAGTGTCAAGGTTTCGGTCAAACTGATTGCCTGCGCCACCTCTCTAACACAGCGTGGATATTTTTATCGTCCAACGGATGGTCCTCCGGACGATATATCACTTTCTCATCTGCATACCGTCCCAAGAGAGGAACTGCGTGAAATTGAGGGCAATACAGTCGAGAATCTGGCCGATGCAGATCGCACACGTTGTCGGATTAAATCCCTGACCGGTATTTCTTAAATGCTCCACCAGGTATATACATTTTACGCGTGAATTTACATATACAAGTGTTTTAAGGAAGAAGAGTCTTCAATTGCAAAAAAAGTGCGAAGCAATGAAAAATGTACTACCACACCAGTGACAAGTGTTTCATCCTCGTTAAAACAAGACTTGAATACAATGTACATGAATAAACGTGTACAAAAAGAAAGAATCTCGATCAGAGAACATACGAAAATGATGAAAAAATGTAGAAGCCTGCCCGTGACACGTGTTTCGTTCCCGCTAAAAGAAAAAAGAAGAATCTGTACAAAGTAAGGAAAAAGTGTGGAGAACGCAGTAGGGTAATTTTAGAATCGATGAAGATTTGAATAAAATATACGAGGACGAACGTGTTGGTTGCTCGTGGGTGTCAGCACGCGCTCATAGCCCCGCGCAGCTTTTGCTCGAGTTAATTGCGTGGAAAACTGCATTCTGCCTTCTATCGGCTGAATTCGCGGCGTCGAGATTGCCCAATGCCTTTCCATATCGCCGTCTCTAATTTTTGGCCAACCATCGCCTGAAATTCCTTCGTTTCTTTCAAGCTTTCGTGAAAGGCAAAAGTTTAATATTATGAAGTAATACAGAAGCAGAGGGATTTCCAGGTGGATGAAGAAATAAACGAAGCTAAAGGAGCTATGGAGATTTGATCTTACTTGGTATCCATCGTACGTCCAGGAGGCCCATTTCAGGACGCATCGTTGCTCGTCGAAAGGGAAGAACTCTACGTTGATGTCGCAGCTGCTGCGAAATATTCCATGGCTTAACCACACCACTTGCCCTGTGTGGCTGACTATCACGTTCGTATTGATGACTGCCGAGCTGTATTGTGGATCGGCGCTATAAACAAAACCAAAGGATATAGGCTAGTGACGGATGGAAGAAATCAGCGCGCCCCTGCTGCTGCCAATCAATACCAAAACTTCTATTTTGTAATATAACGCTTGACTGGCCAGAGAAAATTGTACCGGTAGGAGCCCATTTATTCAAACTTATTGGGAGATAAACAATATTGATGTAACTAGAGCTCATATAATAGCAAGTCATTGATTCTTCCTACTATTTCTCATTCTTTGTTCCTATATATGACAACGGTTTACGGTTAGATAAATGCAGTCAATGGCAAAAGTTCATTTAATTTTAATCCAATAAATCAAATAATTTAATTTAACAGCAATGTACCAAACAGTGATACAAGATATAGAAATTACGCGAATGCAACATCATTGAGAAACGTACATAAAGCAACGTATACATTAATTGTGATGTTTCCATATCTTGTTAGGATACAAAGCACGTATTAAAATGATGGATACTTTCTAGAAGCTCGTTATACGAATCAAAGACTCAAAAAGATATTTTCATGATACAAAAGAAGATTAGATTTTGTCATAGTGTTGTAGACGCTTAGAATTTCTTCGTACTTCGATTCTACGATGCAACTCAAAATCGTACGATCTGCGTGAAAGAATAAATAGCGAGAAGAAGAATATTAAACAAATTCTTAGCAGCAATGGTGTCTTTGTAGGATGTAGAAATATTTTTGTAGGTAACTGTGTATGGTACACGTGTTCGTCTGCCACCGAGATTCCAACATTCATAATTTTCTTAAATCTAGTACCATCGTAACTATTGCAAAAATGAACTGTATCTTACATGACATTCTGCGAGAGAAATCGCTTACTTGTTGTACAGAATCGTGTCCGGTCTCCAGACACGGTTGTAAGGAACGCGGATCACTTGAATTCCAGCGAATTCCGAGGCGTTCCATTTCAGGTGATGGTCCGTCCAGGTTTGTGTCAACCAACAGTTGGTCGTCAGTATCTGGTTCTTCTCGTCCTGTGACAAAAATCACCGAAAGAAAAAAAGAAGATAACCATGTAACGATGCAAAAGTAAAATTCGTCGTCATATGAGAAAAGAAAGAATCTGTTGCTAACTAGTGAAAAAGATACGGCGGGTGAAAGATGTCTCTCGCTAGATGTAAGAGAGACAAATCTTTGAAAGTTTCCATCCAGCTCTGGCGCGTTCTTCGAGTAATTTGTCTTGGGTATTTCCGACTGCCCAGCCTTGACTATCTCCCACGAGATTTCCAAGCTTCTTCCTCGAATTCGAAGTCTGCAGCATCGTCATTACGAATACGGAAAGAAATATATGCATGATAATGATTATAAATTCGTACAAAGACTCATAATCAAACGTCGTTTCAATATATGAATATTTTTGCGATAGAAGTTGAGATTGGTCTCATCTAAAATTAACGATGAAGTAAAATCTCTTTTGTGCCGTCTCTGACCCGTGACGAATAAATTTCTATCGAGAAACTCTTCGATCTGCTGAAAAGTAACTGATAAATGGCCATCAATTCTTTTTTTTTTTCTTTATTTTAATTAATCGTAGAAACAAATACGATATATGATTTTTGTACGATTTTTCATGGATTTCAGCTATCTGGTGCAGATTAAAGGAAAAGGTAGCTGCGCCTCGTTATTGATTTGAATATTCGAAATATTTGATCAATTTGTGCGAGTCACTGTATTTCCCGGTCTAAATGGCCGCGCACCGCCGGAATGCCGATACTCCTGCCGAAGTCGAAGTTAATACGGGTTTCAGCCCGACCTGAATTTCCCATTTTTCAACATGTCGAAGGAACAAGCAACGTCCATGCACGAATCGCTCGGCAATTGCCCGCTTTGTACACGTTTTTACGATTTCCAGATTATCTCGGTTTTCACGCGACTGCATAATATTTCCGCCGCCATCAAAACCAGAGTACGAATTTTCTTCGCGTTTAGCATGCTCGAGATGTCGCGGCCGAAAATTCTCGTTAAGCGCGAGAACATTGAATTTCTTGAGAAATTGGAAAAATTGACTGCCTCGAAGAGTAAGCTCGTGGAACAGCGTATCGTTTGAAAAATCACCTTTATATCGAGTTCTGGAAATTTATCGTCCAGTATAAATATGGTACTGTGCAAAAGTCACATTAATGACGACAATTAATCACGCTTCTAACCCTACTGCGATTCTCAATTTTTTAATGTAGCAATCTTTCGATCGAAAACAGTTTTATTCGGGCGCTCAGTGCGGATGACTCCAGACGATGATCTGGTCGCTCAACGTATCAACAAAAAAAAATTTTTTTTTTTGATCACACTGAACAATCCTCGACTTGGGATCTGTGTTAACGTGTTAATGTTTCAAGAAAATCTCTTCAGCGTTTTAGATCGGTGCTTGGTACTCACCACGTCGATTATGTGATGAAGAGAAAGGCCAAAGACAACCGACAGGGGTTGGGAGAAATTTTTAGCTGGTCGTACACCGGCGTCGTACCCATCGAGCAAATACTTCGTCAGTCTGTATTCGTGTTCATCCCCAAAACCTGTAAAACCAAGCATGCACGGAATCTGTCCAATATTCATGGGAATTAAATTTCGTATATCGTAATATACATCACACTGTCCTCACGGTAATGGATTTTCTTTGTCGGCATAGATTTTCTACGAATTCGTTTTCGTTACTCTTGTTTCTTTCTGGTTGAATGCACGCTACCGCCATTCCTAAGTATTTGGAACCAGTCGTTATTGCAAATATATAAAATAAACTTCAAATAAAATTCTTCGATCCCAGTTTCGCTCTTCATCTTATTTCAGGCAAATATAGTTAACAGATTATCGATGAAAGAACAAATTGTAATTTCACTGTACATCGTAAATTGAATTGTTAAATTTTGTTGTAAATTATGCCTTGTCGAACGATCGAAAGATAGGGAAACGTTTAACCGATTTTGTCTTCGGACGAACAGTTTATATTATAATTGGAGTTGATAGCGAGTATCATTTCACAAACTCTATCTCTTCTCTTCTCTAATCACGAATCGAATTCCTTTCTTTACATCAAGGATGTCCATTATAGCGTTTCCCATCCGTAGGTGGAAGCGTTCGTTTCATCAAAGTGGCCATTGTGTCTTGAAACGCGGGAAGCCTTCTCGTAGATCAGCTAAGGTAGCTAATCTACGGTTCATTTCATCTTTTCTCGAAGCTCAGTAGGCGTTGCCTTCACAATTCAATTAGATAAGAGATGTCTCGCTGAAGACAATAGTATACTAACCAAACAGAATTTGCTAATAGTCGTCAGTTTAATTAACGAGGAATATAATCCTGAAAATCTTCTACGGTCTTTCAAAGATTTGCTAAATCCGAGAAAGACGAGTTAATTCGTCACTCGAGTTCCTAATCTCATGGATATAACCAATCTTTTTATTTATAGATCTGCTATTCTTCGATGAGTCGCACTATTAATTTTGCTACAAATAAATTATATCGTATTTATATTTGAAGAACATAGAGAAGAAAAAGGTAACGAGTCATGTTTCGTGTCTCCTACAGAAAATGAAAAAATTTCAAATACATCGTCGTCCCACTGACAAAATTCTCTTTTCTTTTTTTTTTTTGATCTTGGAATTAGATTCTCTCATTTTTTGAATAATTAAAAAATATCGATTGTCATAACGTTAGCCGGGACTTAAAAAGATTTTGTAGCTTTATCACCCATTATGAAAGAACTCGATCTTTTAACGAACTTCTCTACTTTGACGAACGAAGAAAAGCAAGAGCAAATTTTTAACAAATGAGTTGGTTAACAGGTTAAAACTACAGTATCCTCTTCCTGCCGCGTAACATTAAAAAGTTTGCGCTTTAACGTTTCGCTGTCTCCGCAAATTCTCAATTCCAATCGAGAACTCTTGGACAAGAGTAGCTGTCCGAGTCTTTGAGAGGTGTAAGGTCACGCGAGTAACACACGGTTCAGGGAATTTCCTCCCCAACCCTCTTATTTCCGATCGTTAAATGGACGTCACATATCGCGGTATAGCCTCCCCGCGATGTGGAGGCGTTTCTCTTTCCAGAATCATTTAACAGTCCACCTTACGATCGTTTTCAACAGACTATTGTATTTGCCGAAAAACCTGTCCATTAGAAAAATCTCTCTTCGATAGTTCTTCCTATGGATTTCTTTGCCTCTTAACTCGTACATCCTATTAGCTCATTAAAAGACACAAGTTCGTTACAGAGCTGATCGAGTGAAAAGTAAAAGGATCTAATTTTAACGTGGCCAAGTTTTGTCTGCGCTATAATTGAAGCGCGCGTAACGAAAATGACCTTTGTCCATGTTTATTTTACGAACTCCATGGTTCTTTTTACACTCCTGGCATGAATCTTGCACAACTAATTCACCGACTAATAGCATTATTAAACTGATAAGTTACAAGTTATAAATTACATAGATTTTTTACGATATTACATCATAGTTTTTATAGCAATTGGATAATCATATAATTTAGAGTTTGCTTGGTAATAGAAATTTTCTTGCAATACTTCGCTTGTTCCATTGTCAAACTTGTTAGTGTTATAAATAGACCGCGGATTTTTATGAAGATTTCTATTTTCACGGTCGCGATCGAAGAAATGAAACCTAAAAAACAGAAATTTCGTTTGTTCCATAAAATATTATAACAAGTACTTTGGATACTTCACATTTATATTATATTCTTGCGTATTGTATGTATTCTATATATATTGTATAGTATATTTAATAATAATGCAGTAATTGCAATTATAAATATAATTATAATTGAAATATAGTAATATTTCTGTACCTTTTTAATTTCCCACGTATATAAATCCATGAAAATCCGCAATCTAATTATAAGGTTTCCCGATACGGGTAACTCTCATTAGTAATATTTAATTAGGTTGTGCAAGATAGACAGCCTTCGTTTTTTACACATTTTGCGAATATCCGTAATTTCCAAGAGAAATTGAGCGTATCGGAGCGTCGTGTCGCAAAAGAACATCGAGTGCTCTCGAACACGCTTTTCAACATTTAAAGACGACATTTAGGAAGAAGAGGGAAAAAGGCTCGCGAGAATCCGCTTTTTCCTTCACAACGAAAATTCTATTCAGCATCACGTTGGTCTCCGACGGTGCGGTGGTAAATCCGCGCATTCGGAACAATCAGCGCGCGAATTTTTCCGAGCCCGGAAAATTCGACTTGCTGTGCGAACCGAGCACTCTTTTTTCTTTCTACATACCCTACAATATATTTCGATTTCTATGTGGTAATTCACTAAAAAATTTCTGTTCGATGCACTTTGATGACTTTTGCTTGATTCTACTCGATTCATTTGTGCGCCTTTAATTTAAAAATTTCTTTTTTATTTTAATATATATCAGCTCAAGTGGGTTTCAGCACGATACAGCGATCTGCGTTAATATTTGAGCAATATGGCATTGGAGAGATAACAGAAAACACAAAGTTTATTTATTTAACGCTATCCTTACCAGGCCCAGTTTCAAAATTTAATTCGAAGCTGTACATTCATTGTTATTTATTTTGTTCATCTAACTTTATGTAAATTCTTACGTTATCTGATTAATCAGTTTCTCACTTTTTGGTTGATATAAAAATTTACATAAAGTCAGACGAACAAAAGAAATAACAATAAATGCACGATTTTAAATTAAATTTTGGAACCGGTCATTTAACCGGGCCTACTAAGATTAGTGTTAATGGATAAAGGGTTTTAGCGAAATTGAACATCGCTATTTGCGTAATGAGTAAGTTACATTATACATATGCAACATATATGAAATATATTTCATATATAAACATATATATTTATTTATTATACATTCTATTTATATGTATCATACATTCTACATTACGTATTTGTATATATTTTACACAAAATTAATATAATTTACTCATTGTCCAAATAGTTTTGCATGTCAAACTTCGCATGTATTACTTCATCTTTACTTGTCAAGCACAAAACTAAGTTGATTAAATAAATAAAGTTTGTGTTTCTATTAACCATAGAATACGTATTTTAATATATTAAAATACAATTCAATTTAATATATTAAAATACAAAACACCATGGTGTCCAAATATTAGCTAACATTAAGTAAGTCACTTTGCTTACTAAATTGATCAAAACGTGTTGCGCAAGTATAATGAGAAGGAAGTACAAAACATGATAATATAGCATAGTTTCAGAATATAAACGTTGCAATTGATACCTTACATATATTTTGGATAGATTTCGTCGTGTTTGCTGAACGTTTAAGAGGTTGATTGAATCGTAACGATACTTGTGCCAATAATAAAAGTTTATATAAGAAATAAAGGGACTGGAGTACGCTTGTATTCGTATTTAAAGCAGTGATACGAAACGAGGGAAGAGAGGAAGAGAAGAAGAGCAAAGGGAATATTGAAAGAAGGTTTCCCGATAAAGCCGGACGCTCGAGGATTCAATTTGATACCGTCGAGTGTCCGCGAATTACCGTGCAATCCAGGATACGCCGGTGGAAAAACTCGGAATCGAGCATCGATACACGATCGATGCCGGAAAATGCGCCACACGCTCTTCATTCTCGCGTAGCATGCGAGCCGCGATTCTTTCATACGAACGAGACGAGGGCGACGAGAGTCCTCGAAAGACTCTACGACTACAAAATGAGAAAAATCCTTCGCACTTTTAACAAAATACCCGAGCAACGACGTCGAAGATCCTTCGATATCCCCCGAACGAATATAATTTCTATCGGTGCTCCCTCTTCCTTGCTTTTACCGTAGGGAAATTTCGATGGAAAAATATTTTATTTTCTTGTACCGTAAGTGGAAACGATATTGCACGATTGTATCAGTGGGGAGTTAAAATTTATGATCGTTTCGAATATCGAAACTTGGACAGTGCAATTTGAAATATTTCTAGAAAAGTAAAATTCAAGTGTATGTAATAAATATTCTAATATTGAATACATACACGAATTCTTTATGATCTATGTAACCCATAAGTAAAATAATTCTCGAAGTAATTCGATGATTCGCCGAAGACTTTTCAATTTTCTCTCTTTTTCCCATAAGCACCTTAATACAGGGATTGGACAAAGATACACCTCCTATATGTTATGTATATATATATATCATATAAGGGGTGTTTCCATTATTTGTTCCACTCCCAGTACTTACATAATATATCTCTATCTGTCCCTAATCGTCTCACCTTTCATATACATATATTTATATACAGCACTGTCTTCGCCATTATATCTCTTTATACTGGAGGATTTTCTATACCGAAGGATTTATCCTGTAAAGAAGTAAACAAACCAGTAAGTATGCTGCGTACAAATATCCTAAGGTACGTACGAAAACTCGAAACAGTCTCACCGTAGAGATCATCTTATTTCCCTTTCCGTAAGACAAAACTTTCTCAGCTCTGGCGTTATCAAAAATTCATGCTAACTTCTCCTAAGTAAAATCGGAAAGTGCAAACTTACCGCGGAGTCGTTAGCGAGCAATTACCTTGATCCTTGATACGTACTTCTGGTCGTTTCGGTTCCACTTCCGGTCGCAATTAATAGAGATAGCGTGGTAAACAAACAGATCGATCTGCTTGGTGGGAACGTTACGAAGGAGTCGGATTTCCGGAGGGGTAGCGATATGCAAATCTCGATGTTCCGATTAGGAATTAGCAATGGCGCAGGCGGAACGATTGCAAGTGTTTACACGGATGGCTAACGCTAACTTTTGATAACGAAGTTCGGCTTAGCATTACCGAACGCTTAAAGATTGTCTGGCAACTTAGCTAAGCTTGCTCTGGAACGTTCAAAGGCAAACTCGGCAGCGGTTTCAACGAGTGCTGCCCGTTCTTACACTTCTTTGTGCGTTTAATGGGTCGTCTTCGCCTCGTGGCGCAAGCTACACGTATGCAAATCGTAGATTTATTCCGACCGTGGTTTCACACATAAAAGTTATGTTAGCCCGCCAACACATTTGCATCGTACACAGAGTTTTGCATTCGCCCTTTCGACGATGTGCCTTAATCCGATGCTTTGCTTTACCGCCATAATATCAAGAATACCTCGAGTATATTGTTCGCTATCAGACAACGACGAACAACTCGTGACACCTACATAAACTATATCTATACCAGAGGCACTTGTGGTACCAAACGACACCATTGGCCTTAGAATTCTTCGGTGGTTAAACGTAAGGCAGCTCCAGATCGTTTATTTTTGTGAAAAGAAGTCAAAGCGTTCCTCCAGATATCTGCAACTCGCAGTAAGTTACGAGACCATTTGTTATTTGCATCCTAACGAGAAAACGCTTCGCTCGTCCCACGCGATAACAAGACAAACATCTCGAATTGAATAGCGACATCGCGTTTTCCCTAAGTTTCCCTACGTCGCGAAAGAAAAATCTACGTAGCGAATAGAATACTTTTCGAGGGAATGCTTCGGTATCCAAAGTTTGGCGCAGCTGTCCGTTTGGAGCATCCAATGAAATATTCACGAACTCGAGTCTATTTTCCGTAGATAGAATACCGTGTATTTGCAACAAGATGAGATAGAAAAAATTTCAGAGCGATCGAACGAGTCCGAACGACGAGGCAAGACACGGCCGAGAAGATGGAAATTGGCCGGTGAAATCGAATTCGAGCGACGATAAACATTTTGTCGAGCCCCTTTTACAGGCGAGCGGGAAAATTTTCGAAAGCAGGAACTCGTTTGTAAATCAATCGACGCTTGGAAAATTTGTACTCGGGAAATCTTATAGGCGGAGGCAATTCGGTTATCGGTACAGATAGAAGGAATTGGCCTTAATCACAAGGCCGGTGTCCTTAATCGCTGTTTTCCTTTCGACGTTAACTACGCATCCAGATTGAATCTCGTGTGCAAACGAGATTATGGACTTTCCATTTGGATCTATTTGTTCTCTCTAAGATAATCTTGTCTGATAATCTATTTTCATATTTGATTGAGAAAAAAATCGAGAAGATTATAAAGAAGTAATAAAAAGAATCGATCCTCCTTTTATCGTATGCAACATAGATGTTCGAAACTTAAGAAGAGAAGGTTCAACTTTGAAGAAAGTTCTACAAAGTAGATCGTGCCATTCGAAAAGGCTATATCAACGTTTGATTAACAATAACTCGATTCTTTTGTGTCTCCTTTAAAACTTTTAGAAACACTCGACGAAAATAAGAGACATCTACATCAAATACTCAAAGACACATGAACATTTAATTCATAATAATGCAGTTCCTTTTCTTTTTTTCTTTGTTTTTTAAACTCGATTAAGTCAACAAACGAATATGATCTAGGTGAAATTTTAGTTAGATATTTGTAAAATTTCGGTCGAATTCTCGTGAAATTTCAAAAGAAAACAAGCGTGAAAACTGAATGTACAGAAAGGGTGAAAAGAGGAACGACTTACCGTTCCCGAAAATGATGGCCAGAACTCCGTAATGAAAGAACAGGACCAAAGGCGACATGGAATTGATAGACCACTTAAACGCGAGACCGCCTGTCCTCGACTGATGTCCGATGCTTTTCAACCACCGTGCAATTTCGACCCTGAATCCCGCGCTACCCCTACCACCGCCACGTCCATTCCCAAGGAAATTCGCGCAGGCGTTTCAAACAATGCAGACACGAATGTTAAACAAACTGACTGCTTGTACAAGGTTGAAACCATTCTGGTGTTTCATGCGTTCGCGGTCGATCCTCCAAAGAGCAGCTCCACTTCCGTCGATTACAAATTTCGTTCGATTAGTAGACCGCAATTAACCGCTATGATGAAATTAAGCGGAGCTTTCGTTGCTCCAAATTGCACATACATTCTCTTCCTCGTTATCTATGACCAATTCAAGCTCGAGATTAGTCCTGTGGTATTGTTGCAAGAATTAGAATAAAATGAAATTTTTCTTCAAGTTTATACATTAAACCCTACTGCGTTCTTTGAAATTTTGAAGATAATCACGTATTTTTATAGTTAACAAACTTTTTAACTGTTACAAGATATTATTACAAGACAATCACATTTATGCTATCACGGGTGAAACTTCATCTCTAACACATCTTTTTTGATTTAGTTTAGATATTAACAAAATCGAAAGAAGCGATGAAACGTTTTTTTATTATTATTCAATATTAGATGAATAGAATGAAGAAATTATTCCCCGCCTTTGTTCAGTACTGTACGTTAAAGTTCTTCTTAAAACGTTAACAATCCTGTTACTTATTAGGACAAAAATGAATAACTGAAAATGAATAAATGGATAAAAATGAATACATTGAGATATAAAAATTCGAGAACCGCAGTAGGATTAAAGTATTGAAAATTAAAATACCTTTCTTTTCTAGTTCGATATTCTATAGATGATAGTTTGAGGAAAGAATATTGTTGGAACCTGGCAATTTAAAACGAGAAGATGTCCACACTCTTTTGTTATCCACTGATTCTCACATGTCACTTTGGCACGCTTTCCAAATTGACAAGTAAACCTATCGTTTCAGAACATATCGCATTTTAATCCGTGAATTTGATTGTTGCAACGATATCGTGGAAAATTTCTTGTTGCACTCTTTCCACGCGTCGCTCGAGCTGTCCTTCGTAAGCGAGAGTGTGATGCGATGACAAGGTGTCCTCTTAGTGTCTGAAAGATGGATATAAAGAGAAGTCAATGTTCAAAGTGTGACGGAGATGTAATAGTTGATACTGGACGCTATCCCAAGTGTTCCTCAAAAGGTCCGAAAATCCTCAAAATGTTGAATACTCCCGGAAGCAAAACTAAGCAAGAACCGACCGAGGTTTCCATGAAATCAGTGGAAACCAACTATGTAACGCAAATCGTGTCCAGTGGTATTCGACCAGACAGCGTTTACGAGGTTTAAATAATTAAGATTAAAATTAAATTAAATCAATAATACATTTTTAGCATAACTGCTATCAATCCATCAAGGACCAATGTTATATTAACATAATATTTTATTTATATTTTTTTGATTAACTGATGGATAGGAAAAATATTTACACATATTAATAAAATAATATGTGAATTATTTACGTTTTCCAATGATGTAACTTTATGCATCATTCTACTATGGGTTCCTTAATGGATTAATGAAATTAAATCAACGATTCGTTTATTTATCATTATCATAACATGTCATATGATATAGACGAAAATACTATTGGGACCAGAGGTAGATCTGTCTTCTATTAAAATAACCGTAAAAGGGAACAATCTCCGTATAAACATGATCAAGCCTTTGGAAGAGCAATTAACAAAACAGTTACCAGATATCAGCGAAAGATCAATTTTTGGCAACTTAATCAAGAGAATGATGAAGCATTGCGAGAATTTACTAATACCGGAAGGTATCGACAACGCAAAAGTTCGAGCCGTTGTGGACAACGTAAACGGGATGCTCATTCTCACGGCTCCTCCTGCGATAAAACCGAGCAAATAGATTGAGGAGGATTGAGGAGCAGATTTCAATATTTTAGCTTTCCCTTATGAAGCTATTAGCAATCAAAGTGACAAGTTCGATAAGATAAAAGACGAGCGTACGATGTCGAGATTCTTATCAACTTCATCCAATTGACCCGTGAAAATGATTTGGATTAAATCACAAATTTCATAACTTTTCTTTGTTATATAAGTTTAAATAATTATTATGGATAAACTAACGCATCATTATCAAGAAAACGCAGTCACCTTAAAGCAAAATGATTATATGAATTTTGAAATGATGATGAATGGACGTAAAATGAGCTTTACCTTTGAGAAAATTCCGAATTTTTATGTCATTGATCATAAAGAATATTATGCTGTACATCAATTTTAAATTAAATAGTTCATCTGAAGGAATTGGTTAATATGGCGTTGCGTATTTACAGGCAGAAATAAAGACGGAGGGATTAAAAATAGGAACAGCTACCTTGGCGACTGAGAATATGTTAAACATAAAATTGCATAGTTCAGAAGAACTATCGAATGTTAGGAATATAAACTTCTTAATACCGCCTGAAGCAAATGCGAAGGAAGTGTCGATCGAAATATGTAACAACACGATTTTTATGCGAGCTCCTGTTAAAAAGAAACATACATAATAATATCGTGTGTACCTGTTTTATAATATCATATTACTTGTATGCTTTTACTTAAACAAATAAAACTGCGTCAAAGGTAGGAAATATAGTTACATCAATTACAAAGCTGATCTTCCTGTAGTTGTTTTCCCATATTTTATTCAAAGCAAATGAAGTTCATGGGTCAACAACAAACGTTGATAAAAATTTATATCGTTTTAAAAAGTGTGTCTTTCTTTTCGGGGTGAGTTTTTGCAATGGCCCTCTGAATTCGTTTTGAAATCTTCCTAGGTTTCGCCTCGACAACAGTAGGTGATGCGCCCTTGGGCTTGTTCTTTAACACTTCCCTCGATTTGAAAATTTGTTTCGCGCGTCTTTCCCGTAGTAGTTTACTCTTTACGGCAGGTGCAGTCTTTGGCAGCTTGACCTGTAAATGTGAAATATTTTCGTTAAATCTGTATGCATTAAACGAATATTATTCAATTTAACATTAAACTTACTCCACGCTTCTCTGCTAGAGCAAGATCTCTCTCTTGCTGACGTTTCTTTGCTGTCAAAATTGCTGCACGTTTCAGAACAGCTGCATATGGGTTGAGACGTAACATAGCACGCGTGTTGGTCAATGGGTTCAATTTCTTGACACTACGGACCACCTTCTTCCTACAAGTTCAAGATTTATCTTGAGCAAATACATCGTAAGTGACAATTATAAAATATTAATAAGCACTAAACATCAGAAGTGGTTAAAAATTATAATCACTGTCGATCAGTAACACGGACCATAAAATTCATCATGAATAAGATATGTATTCGTTGAAAATGTATAATAAAACGTAAATCTACATGCCTTGGTGCCCTCAGAACTTTACGAATTTCTTGCGATTTCAGGAGTCTCGACAAATCCGTGTTCGCCATTTTCGGGTAAGGTAAGTTATAATCGGCCTTAAGTTGGGATTCTTTGCGCCAAGTTCCGTAAAGAGCATCTAACTTCTCAAAGGCAGATTTTGTCCAGATTACAAAACGTCCAACGTGGCCACCAGGTGCCAATTTAAGCAAGTTCATTTTGTTAATATTCATAAGATCAACACCAGGAATGTTACGGAATGCCTTACGAATACCCTAAAAATATATGATGAAGACGAATATTAGCATTTTCATCTTGAAAAAATAATTAACTATCATTTTTTAGTTATTTGTATACCTGATCTTGACCGTATACAATCAGAGGTCCACGACGTTGAATGCGTCTGCGGTTACGCATTTTACCTTTGCCAGCACGGAAACGTTGAGACTTATAAACCTATTAATAAAACGAAAGTATATTAGTTTCTTCTAAATTAATATATTTAGATTGAATCTGTTCGATTAAAAACACCCCATCCTAGCAATTAATTCAGCTAGTCTAGAACGCCTACAATAACCGTATTTATTTAGCACCTGATAGGGGCACCTAAATTAAAATTGTTTTAATGAAGATGCGGACATTCTACGGTGCAAAGATACAACTTTTGAAAGTATACTTACTTTTTGAATATCATTCCATGCCTTGATACGTCTCAGGAAGATAACAGCTTGTTTAGTCTTGTTATATTCCTGAATTTTGTCGGATACTACTAATGGAAATTCTGGAACTTCTTGAATCATATGACCTAAACATAAAAAAGAAATAGTATATATTTTATCCTTTTCAAAGCAAATTACATGTATTAAAACATTTACATAAATCAGCATAAAGAAATTAAAATAATCAACATCATTTCAGCAACACAGACCAAAGTTATTCATCATTAAAATATTGCACATAAAGTAGGATTTATTACTTTATCTCAGAGAATGCTATTTACCCTTAGATTGTACAAGGGCTGGGACACCAGATGCAGCAATAGCAGAAACAAGAGCGTATCTTTTCTGGTTAACATTAATTCGACGATGCCAGCGTCTCCATGGCTTTGTTGGAGCAAACATGCGTCCACCTCTACACATGTTACCAAAAGCACCCTGACCAGAGCGGTGAGTACCACCACCACGTACACGAGGTATACGTGCTACAGCACGTCCAGTACCCCATGACTCAGCAGAGGTTTGATGACCTAACAAAACAAACCTACATTTAATAATTGCAAATTAGTTCTTCAAAAGATAAAAAAAGCGAGCATAAAACACTGTATACTCACCAGCTTCCTTGGATACACAATATGGCTGTCTACTATTCTTAGAGACTTGCTGGTGAACAAAATTCACGATATCAGGCCGAATAGGTGCTTTAAACACAGCCGGCAGAGAAATCGTATCGCCTGACGATTCATTTTTATCGGTGTATACCGTAACAAGCGGTCGCGCCGTTGATAACGACTAAAAAATAAAAACAAAAATCAGAATGAGATACAAACCTACGTACAACTATCGATAAACTTAAGATTAATTCTGAAAAAAAAGAAGAGAAAAGTAAAGTAAAAAATTTCATGTTCTGATATAATTATAAACGATTTCTATTGACGGCACATGGCGGACTAAAAGATGGGAATCACGCATATTCAATGTAAACATATCTATATGTAGTAAAACTGTTTTATTCTACTGAATAGAATATTGCAAAAGAAAATATATAAAGTCACAAGTTACATTTAAACATATATCAAAACCAAGCTATGCAAGTTTGTACGCTACAGAGCATTACACGTGGTCAACTATGGACTGTGTACAAGCTTTAATTCAAGACCAAATTCTTGGGAATTATTGCAAAATATAACAATAAAATTATATAAAATATTAACCTTTAATGAATTCCAAATAAAATGCAGGATTTCTTACCATTTCGCGTTCTTTTTATAACTCCCCACGCATCAGACAAACCAACCAGGCAGCTTGTACGCCTTACCTGGTCAAAAAGGAAGAAGGACACGAGCGGAAATTACGTACCAAAAGTCGCGCATGCTCAGAATTCAACAATTCTTAAGTTATGTTTACAATTGTCTACATTATTTTATCTAAATATCTATATATAGCAAATTTAACATATTCGTACAACAAAGAATTTATTTTTTTATTTGTAATATTTCCATTTAATCGAATATTTTTATAGTAGAAATTATATTTTATTATTTGTGTTTCCATAGTCATCTATCAATAGTATTACAGGAAACGTTGAACTGTGATTGGTACAGATTCGTTCTTAAGTGATGTTTGTCTGGTCGGAAGTACGTCATACAAAATTTAAACTTTGCCAGAGAATTACAATTGTACATTGACATTCAAAAGTGTTTATTTGTGCAATTTCTTTAAATGGCGGGAGAAGTTATAGTTGATGCATTACCATATATTGACCAAGGATACGATGAACCTGGAGTTAGAGAAGCAGTAAGTAATAGTTCTCTGTTATTCATAATAATTCTTTTGTTATAAATAATTATTAAATTGATTTTGAGGTTATATTGTTTATATGAGCATATTAAATAAATTGCGAATTCATATGTAGTTATTAAATATTTTAGGCTTTGGCCATGGTTGAAGAAGAAACTCGTCGTTATAGACCGACAAAAAACTATTTAGAACATTTGCCATCATTAAATATTAATGCTTTTGAGACAGAGGTGATGAAACATGAATTTGAGCGAATGCAAAACCGTTTACCTATGGAAGTACTCAGTATGAAGCGCTATGAGTTACCTCCACCTCCACCAGGTAAAATGAATGATCTTGCAGCGTGGAATGAAAGTGTAAAAAATAGCAGTGCACAATTGGAACATCAGGCTACCAGGTAAATACTATGATTACTATTATATTTTTTTTATATTTTTGTTTAATATGTAAGCAATTACGAGATTGTGATGAGGATATAATGTTAAATTGATATATTATTGTGATGTTTAATAATAATGCAGAATCTGTAATCTTGAGTTAATGATGGAATATGGGTGCGAAGCATGGAAATCTTATTTGGAAGTATTAGTACAACTGGTGAGTCAAGCTCAAAAACAGCTACAAGCATTAAGGAAAAGAATTCAAGAGGTTAATTGGCAAAGAAAATCTATGCAAACTCAAGGTGGAGAAAAGTTAAGGGCATTAGAAGCACAATGGGTAGGACTAGTGTCAAAAAATTATGAGATTGAACAAGCGTGTGTTCACTTAGAAGAAGAAATACAGAAATCTATGATGAATAAGGGTGAGGGTGTAGAAATCAATGATGTGCCGGGAGAGGAAGAACCTGACATTCCAGAGAAAAGTGCAACTGAGGTTATGGCAACAAAAATGGATCAGCAAGAACAACAAAATCAAGAACCTTAAAATGTATATAAAATTGTGACTAATTATGTTTTGTATTTTATTATGACGATATTATTTAAATACATTGATTATATTTAAAATTGACAGTAAACTATCGACCCTATTCATTTCCGAAATAGGTTATATAAAGTTATATACGATATCGTAAGGAATACAAGGTATTATTTTATAACTTATTGCTGGATAAATATATTAAGCTAGGCTAGTAAGTTAATATAAACAATGAATAAGTGGTGCAGAAGCTAATTTATTAAAAATATTATTAATCTTTCGTTATTGGTAGTGAAATATCGTCGAAGTGGTGTGAAAGAGGTTAAATATTGCGGTATAATATACGAAAAAGATAAAATACTGTAAATATTTAAGAGATTTTAATTATATTTGCTCTTTACAGGTAGTTGGTACAATGCCGTATGGTATATCATGGCCTCGATTTATTTCCTTTATTTCATTAGCATTTCTTACGACTGCATCTGGTTCGCAGGCTGTGCATCTTATATACAGGCCCCTTGACGATTTAGATGATTTGATAGAAGAGGCATTTCAGAAAAGACTATCAGAACTACAAGATCGTAAATAATATGTAATTAAATAAATTGATTCGGTTACTGCTATTAATTTTTCAATTGTTTTAATAATCTATTAAACAATAAGATCTTTTGTAAGGAGAAGTGGGGTTAAATTGATAGGGAAGGAATAATAACGAAAACTAAAAAATGAATCAGCAACTTGAAGTTACACTCAAATTTTAATCACAATGCGAGATTTAATAAAGCACAATTTATTTCATCATAGTTTACACTTATCACGCTTTTCTTTAATGCTTGAAATATACATATTTACAAGATGAATATCATCGTCTATAAATGACATATAGTATCATGTAACAATTATTTATAATTCACAGTATACTTGGAGGACTTTCTTAAATAGTTTGCTTGCATTGATGTGTCAGCAGCGCATTTTTGTGTAAGCCTAGCTTGTAATTTCACTTGTTAGGATAGCTACTAACTCGTACTTGTTTTCTTTTATATATAATTACAAAAGCGAATAATCAAGCATTATTCTTGGGCAACTATTCGTGTAGAAAAATACGTAAATTTTTATCTCCGTTTCGATCGTTTTATAACGAAGGGAAGGATAGTTTAAAAACACTCGTAGAGCCCGTATTGATCGATTTCGATTAATCACTAAATTGTCATAATGATGTCTCGCTGGCGCCAGAACTCTGTGATTGGAGTGGTAAATTTGTTTTATATCCTGTAGATTCCTCCTCTAGCAATGCTATCCGTTGTTTTAGAGATTTTACCTATAAATTAATTATACGTGTAAAAAAAAGAAAAAATTGAAAGTTGTAACTAAGTAGTTTAGTTACATGTTGCATCACTAATTTTGATTAGGGTGATAAAATGCAACTGCGCAGAATCAGACAGCTCGATACTGAAAGTACAAGATGGCGACAGTCATATGGCAGAAGCGGCAGCGTGCGGTGTACTGTAAAAATGCCGATCTTACCAAAATTCAACATAAAGAGAACGATAAGGACAACTTTAAATAAAGTGCCTGGAAAATCTTTAGGGGAATTTCGATTTTTACCCATAATGTTTTTAATGGGTGGTTTGTTAGAGTTCGTTATGATACACTGGCATGTCGGAGAGGTTAACTTCTATACAACATATAAAAGAAGAAGAATAGAAGAAGCAGTTGAACGAAGATTAGCAGAAATGAATGCACAAGTGAATAGATAAATGTATATCGTAGCAAATAGTAGTAACAAATTAATGAATGAAGATGGAGCATGTGAGCATTTGCAATAGCAAATTTTTAAATATAACATTTAACGTCAATATCTCACTTTCACAGCGACGAAGCTTTTAATAATGCATTAAACTTTTATAGGTCTTCTGAAGACTAATATTACGAAGATGCAAAGAATGTAATTTATGCAAAAACATGTACAAAGTGTAATAAATTGTTTTATAGATGTATAAACACGATATCTAGCAGTTCTTCTTAACTTCCTTCATATCACACACCACATTTATGCTTGTTCATACCTGAGCAGCATGCCTCTCCACCATGCCCAACATTTGTTGCTCCAGCTTTTTTAATCTGGATTGATATTTTTTCTTAGACTTCTCTAAAGTTTGTACCAGAGCTCTAAAAACAAAGTTAAAAAATAAGATTTCTCGATCGATTGTAAATCTACCGTTATACGTAATTCAATTACCCATTAGCTCTTTTCAAATCGTTAACAAGCTCAGCAGACTGTTGATGGCGCAGTTCAGAGTTTTTATTAACTTTGTCTAAAGTGGATACTAATTCCTGTAGACGTTCCTTTAGCCTAGCTTCTCGACCTAGTGCCTCTATCAACTCGGATTCTATGCCTTCGCTCTCGTTATCGCTTAAACCTCGATCCTATACGTAATTTATATCGTATCATTAACTCGAGAAAGAGATTTTTGTTTTAAATAGCCATTATGTACTTACTTTATTCGTAGCCATAGCCAGCATGGCCTCTGTATCGCTGAGCTGACCCTGAAGATGTTCGATAGCAGCATGCTGAGCTGTGATTTGCGTATCACGTGCGTTTAATTTCAATTCTATGGTAGCTCGTTCCTTTTCCAGTAGGAAGACTCGTGCCCGTAGTTCCGCCTTGTCCTCTCTCATAGCCATCAATTCCTACACGAAATTGACTACATTTATTTTTTGAACTTCCAAGAATACGAAGCTAATCGTCGCCTCGGACGGACCTGCATAAGTACAGCTGTTTCTAAATCTAATTTCCGGGCTTCGGCGAGGGAAATTGTATTCTTTGAATTCAATGGTTCAGCGTGAACACTTTCTAACTCCACTACAGTCGATCTGACCATGGCTCGTTCTCCTTTGAGTCTACTAATGTGCCTTCTGAGTCTTTGCTCGTCTTCCACGGACCAAGCCACCTCAGACCTGAAGATACCAGATTATTAAGAAAAATTACAAGCTCATCGAGATTTTGCAATGTACTCACTCGTCTGATAAAACTATACTATCTTCCCACGGCGCGTTTAAAGTATTCATACATTCGTTCTCCAATTTATTCAACACATGATAGGCTACGTGTTCAGCCGCTCTTCTGTTATCGATCGTGATGCTGTTCCTTTCTGTCGACAGAGCGATCTCGCTTTCTAGTAACGCTACCAGGACGTCGTAAGCCTCTATCGCGCGATCACTATAGGAGAGTGCTAATCGCAACGCGGTTGCATTCGATTCGTACTTTCCAACTAGGAGACTCAATCTGGAATAGAGAAACACTTATACATATTTTTTACATACTTGTATAGTAAATGGCACATGGTGAAGTTGTAAAATCAATCGGTATTCAAAATATCTGCAGTGCAAAAATGTGCTGAATGCATGTAATGTGCAAAACGTATTAAATATACAAAGTAAGATACATATTCTAATATTTAACAAGTAAAATTTTTATCTAGGTTTCATTTTGTTTTATCATTATGATAAAAACACAAATATGATTATAATTTTAAACGACAATTGACACATAGGTATCTGGCGTTTAGCCCTAGCTACAGTTAAATTAATAGCTGATCCTACTTAATGTTTTACGGCTTCACCACGTTACTAACGATACTTCGTATTTCACAATTGGAACACAAAAATACCTGTCACATTGCGCCTTACTCTCGTGCAAAGTCAACGCAAGAACAGCGTTATTTGCTCGCGCGTGTTCCAACCTGCTGTTTAACCTTTCCGTCTCCACTTCGAACTGTTTCTCGGATCCATTCAATTCCTGAAGATTCGAGTGCTCCAAAAGGTCCGAGACCAGATGTTCAGCCACCATCGTGGAACATACCTATTTAAATGACCAAAAAGTTATTAAATGGAAACAGAAACAAATTCGTTATTTTTCTAGAACTCTTGCAAACAGTTTCTGTCAATTTTTATCGTGTATTTTAGATCACGAATTTTAATGGGTCAATCCATTTCCTCCTAATTTAGATCGATTATCGCGCTTCGTATGATATTATCAGGTGTCCTGATATTTATAAACGGGGCTGTATCCGATTGTCCTGGTTGTATTCTTCAAAGAACGAGACCATTGTAACTACAAGTTAAGAGTGAAAAGCACGAACAACCCGAGACGATAACGTACCCCCAGGTTGGTAATATCAGGTCCTGTGATGTGCCTCTCGTCGGTCCTCCTGAGTCTTACCCTCTCGGCTATTTTAAGAACCGGAGCTTCCTCCCTCGTTACGCTCTTTGTCGGCGGTGTCTGCAGGGGTGGCAAGAGTGGCGAGCAAGGTGCACTCAAAGGTTCCGGCGAACTGGTGTTGCCTCTTGTCTGCGGAAATCAAAGGAGCACGAGGAGAACATTACAGTCGGAAGGGTTGATAAATATTTTTGTGAAAGTGTTGGGCTGATCAAAGGCTGGCCAAAGCACGGGGGTAACTGTGCAAAAAATTCGTTCGGCATTCAACGGTTCGTTCCAGAGGGGGAGGAGGAAAATGCATTTCGGGTGCATCGAGATGAAAAGAACGATCTTCTTTTCATCGCGGACGAAAACTCAGTTCAGCTCGTTGCAAAACTGTAACATCATACAACGTCTCTATACGTCGAGACCATGCGGAGGGTGCGCGTATTTTGCAGCACGTTACAATAGGTCGGATTGTGTGCTACCCACTCGTATTTCTCTGCGGGGCGACTCGCTGCCAGCCTGTTGCCTCTGATTGCTAGCCTGATTCTTGAAATTAGCCAGCTGAGCCTGTAAGCTCGCGATCTCCGCTCGAAGGGCTGTGACCTCTTCTTGTAACGCTGCCACGGCCACGCTTTGGCACGAGGCCGCCTGTTGTGTTGGCTCCGGTGTTGGTAACGCCGCCGGACTGTCTAGCTGTTCTCTTCCATTCTGTCGATGTAAATGATCGTTTAATCGCAACTATATTACGCGCAAGATCTAGCAACTCGTCCGAGTTAAGGAACTTCTTCCGATTCGATTTCGAGTCTATTTTGCATAGTTTGGAAGTTCTACGTCTGCTACGAACATTTTACAGTTTGCAAAATCTTAAACGCGTTTCCCAGACTTTCCAGGCAATTACGCTACTACCTTCTAAGTTTCACCGAAGAACTTTGTAATCCTTTGATAGACATACCTCGGCGGTACGTGGCTCGATGTCCTCGCAGCAGCTGGAATCGGCATCTCCCAATGTACGATCTCCATCACCCTGAATGTCACCTCCACCTTCGCTCTCTTCCACCGGGTTAGTGATTGACCCTTCCGCGTCTCTGCTTGTCTCTATTTCTAAATTGATTGGAAAGGGTCAAACGAAACAGAACAAAGTCTTCGAACGAAGTGTTTCAAAGTCGCTATAATCATCAATGGAAACGGCGAATTAAAACTTGCGCTACAATCTATTCAATTGGTCGTTTTACGAAGAAATCTCCTCGAATTATTTTGCTAATTTATCTCCTTACGACTCATCATAAAACACATAGCACGTAAGGCGTATAAATGCCATCGTGTTTTCCAACTTACTCAACAACCTAATAATTCACAAGAAAAAAATATTCAATTGGCCAAAGTTACCCAGAACCAACGAGTTACTGTAAAATACAATATAAAACGGACACACCATGATCGGGAGAAATATAAATCTGCACGAAGAATCTCGAATTTTGGCGACGTCGTTGGACACCGTGAAACGAACGGCGAAGCGGCTTCCCAGCGGGGAACGCGTTAAAACATCAAACGGCCTCGGTCCATAAATCTCTGTCGGAGGGAGGCAGAGACCGAGCACGGTGCACAGATTTACGGAATCGGTCGTTTCGTTCTCTCCCTTACCGGACTCATCCTCCTCGGCAATTACGGTAGCGCGATGCCTCTCGAGCTGCCTGCCGAGCTCGGCGATCACGGAATGCAACTCGGTCAGCCTCTCCTCGTGCCTCGCCGCTTGCTGCTCTGCCCTCTGTTCCGCTCGCGCGGCTTGCACCTCCGCGCGGACCAGAGCCGCCTCGGTCGCCTCCCTGGCTCGTGTCGCCGCCACCAGCCTTGAATTCAGCTCGGCTACCTCGGACCGCAGCGATGATAACGCGGCCGCATGCAGCTGCAACAGAACCGACCACCCTCGGATCAATCATCGACCATATTTCATCGCTGATGAAATTTCTTCGTTGTTTTGGTTTTGTTCGACAGAAAGCTTTCAGGCTGTTAGAGGGATGCTGGAACTTTGTATTCGGAATTGGGCTTTTGTATTCGAAAAGTGGCCTGCTCTTCGAGACGAAATTTGACGTAGTTTCGTGGGACGAGACGATAGATTCGAAATATGAAGTCTCTTAGCTTGGAGAAATCATGCGTTTGGAAGATACAGATCCTGGTACGTAAGAGATCCTCGCTGCCAATAGACGTGATGTTCGGCGATTAGTATAACAACGTGAGAGTGAATTAGGTATATGGTCGATGAATAAGTGTATATTGAACTGAAAAAAACCCTCAATGACCGAAAGAAACGAACAGCTTCTTTCGAAGAGGAGTGTCAGCTCACTTTCCTAGAAGATTCTTCAGTTGAAAGGTTCGATGATAGTCAGTTGATAAAAGTTTCAAGGAGATTCGATCAGGCTCGATAATTAAGAAGATCCTGTGATATTATAATTCGACGATTTCCATGGATTTGTCTCGTCTCGTGACGCAATCTGTCTTGGCCGAGTCGAGACAAGCGCGCAAGGATCTTCCTAATTGCAAACTACGTTTTGGAAGAATACAGTACGGCAGTCATTTTGATCAATCTCCTGTCTCGATCAGCCTTGACTGTCGAATAAATTCCTACTTACGATGAATTGCAATATATTATGCAGAAATCTTAGCGAAGGAAAGAATAATTGACTAATTTTACGTCTTGTCGAGGTCAACCTCGAACACGGTCGTCCACTCACTTTGCCATTAGCTGATCAATTTTAAAATACACATTGTCTCGTTTCGAAGCGAGAAATGCACCGTTGCTAGTTTTACAAAATTTCTAGAAATATCAGGAATTGGTTATTTCGACTACCATTCTCATTCCAAGTATCAAATATCGTTAATTATCGATCATCGTTATTACGACTCAGTGAAGCTAAAAATGACGAATTTGTGATTTTAATAAAAAGTCCGATACTATCGACGTTAAATTCCAAATATAATTCCTCGCGTTAAAGAGCAGAAGCAGCTGGTAGCAGAGGATCGTCGCGCTGTTTCCGCAAATAGATGTCCCAGACGCGATTCTTCTTGTTACCGGTGGTCCTCATTAATTTCGTCGTATTCGCGGTATTCCGAACGCGAACACAGAAAACAGGGAAAAAGAAGAAAAGTGGAAAAATGCGTAGGAACGGGCGGATACCTGTTTGCGAGGCATCGTTCCTCGCGGAGTGCCCTTCGCGAGGGCAACCGTGCATGACGAACATTACAAGACGACGAGCCGCTAATGATTCCTGGCCATGTGATAACATACACCGATCAAGAGGGGAAGAGAAAAATACCGAGAGATCCGTATAAGAATCACGACCCGTAATTACGAAGTATCATTCAAGAGTCGTCCTCTTATCGAGAAAGAGGAAAAGGATCGTGCGCGTATCTCACGTGTACTCTCGACGACAGGTAAACTAGTTTTGTCACCAGGCTTGCTCACGACACGTACCAGGCATTTATTTTTTTTTTTTTTTTTTGATCTACTTAACTTCTTTTTCTCTTGTATCTCGAGATCTCAACGCGTTACTTTTTTCCGTTATGGTAGATGGGTTTAACGATTTACGTTTTACTCGGAAAATCGATTTGATTGCTCTCAATTTCGTACTACGTCGAAAGCGTAGACTCGCTGGCTTTTGTTCGAACCAAACATCCTCTAATACCTCTTATTCTTCGATGAGATATCGTTAAGTGGTTTTACGATTTGCTGTAAAAGCCACAGCTTTTATCTGCAATTTTATTCTTAATAATAAGTATCGCTTTTCGGTAAATTTGTGATAACGGTATGAGAAAGTTACTGAATTTTCGAACTAATTGTGAACTATCGATTGGAGGCAATGCTTAGTACGCTCTAGCTCGATTTGTATTTACTCGTAATTTTTTAAATTACGAATTTCAAATTGCGTGTATTTTAATTATTTTAATACCTTCAACGTTCTTTGCTTAACCTTTTCACCTTTAAAGCAAACATAAAAATTGTCCGAAGACTTTTGACCGCAGATGTACGTAACTTCTTACGCAAGTAATTAATTATAAATCCAACTTCTGTTTAAAAAATGAACTATAATATATACGTTCTTTTACGTTACATTGGAATTAAGTTTTCTGATTTATAGTTCAATCGAAATTGAACAATTTGAAGATTAAGAGCTTTGCAAACAACGAAACAGATCCACAAGCTTTCACAATTACGAATATGCCAATTCTGTTACTTCATATTATTGGTATCGTCAAGCATATTTAGCTCAGAACATTTTAGTGAAAATACCTTGATACTTTGAGGTACCGCGAGAATATAAAGAATTAATACGCTTTCAGAACACTGTGCAGGACGTAACAGAGGAAGATGAGATTTCCCATGACCTTGGCGTTCATCCTGGCAATATTCTGTGCAATAGTCATGGCGCAAAACGACGATGAAATCGTTCGATTGCCAGGCAAGAGCTGCAAAGACGCTCCACCTTGTCCGAATGGCCGATCCTGCATGATGGTTGCTCCTCCTTGTAATTCGGACAACTGCGACAAGAATCCGGTGCCTTCGTGTGGCCGGAAGTTGTGAATGTCGCAGTACCGTAAAAGATACAAGTGGTCCTCGACTAAGCCATTGGTCATCTTGCTCGTTCATCGATTCACGCGTATGTTAATGGATGTTGCAATAAACGTATAACGTAACCGTGGTACCGTTGCAAAATGAAGTAATTTCACGCTCTATACCTGCTTACTTTCGTTCGCCAATTAGACGCGACGCGATTCGGCTGGAAATTCCGTACTCGAGCGGAAAGAAAACTTATGGATAGCTGACGATTCACATACTTGCGACTCTTCGGATTTTGATCCGATTTTTAAGACCGAAACCCGAAGAATCACAAATACGCGCACGTCACGCGAAAGTTTAAAATTGATAACTGACACAGAGCTAATCCATTCGCGTAGAACGACGAGCCGGACTTGCCGCCAACAATTTTCAATTTCCCATACAAAATCCATCCGATTATCCTATTGGACGCGTAATGATGAAACTCTAAAAACGAAGCCCGTAACCCGCAACTCGTCGCTCGTTAACTATCTAATGTTAGCAAATTATTGTGCAAGAGAGTGCACAGGTGTGAGGCGTGCGTTTTTGCGGTTCTATTTAACGCTATTTGCTCGGTTAAAGCGCATACGCGCGACAAGCCAATGATTGCGTCAGAGCAAAATGTTTAAATAACTGGATATAAGTAATAAACTGAATGTTCGAATAAGAGGACGCAACACGTGCGTCGATAGGAGCAAATGGTCGCGTCGATGTTCACGTAATCACGTAGATGCCAGGTTATTCGTTTAGTCTGACAAGAGTCGAGTGGAGTTCGTTGCACAACGAGTCGTCGGTCGTGTCGTGTCGACAAAACGAGCCTGGTCACCAAGTGAATTCTTCGCAATGACTCACCAGGCGTTTACCAAAGAAGACAGCTTGCACGGGCTTCTACCTTCTCGTGTTCTTCTTGCCATGCGTGTTTCAAGCTGGCTAGGCAGGTGTCTTCATCACCGATTCCATCGAATTTCTCTCTTGCGAGACGTACCACGTAAAATGATACCGGAAATTGCGGTAAAGTGGTGCAAAGCCAGCGACAAGGGTGACCGAGAGGGGCATCGACTTTCTCGACAGTCGAATACCCGATATCCTACCCTGGATAGATGGAAATCCGAGGTCGTTCTCGTCTTTGATACACGAAATTACTTGGAAACTGGAGGTTGGGTAAATCCGCTGGCGACGAGCTTCGTCGACGTGTTATGGAGGACTTACTAAAGGCAAACTTCGTCTTCTCGATGCCGTGGAAAGTTGTCGACCTGTTCACGACGATTATAGACGGCGGTACGGACAATATACGAGCGATCAGAGAGGAGCACGTGGTTATACGTATGAAATCCGGCAAAACTTATGGAAGTGATAAAGATAATTTATGAGTGGGTTGTGCCACCGTAACAAATGTATCGATCAAATTTGCATTTCATAGCTGGCATGATCGACTGCCACGCGAATATCGATATGTTTTGCCCTGAAATATACACTAAATAGTAACGTTTCATTTTTGCAAAATATTGTATTATGTTTGATCGTTATATATATTGTATTACGTTATATCGTATTTGTGCACTTTTCCTCCGACAATGTTATGCAAATCATTGACATCGTTGAAAATTTGTTAGTCCGTGAAATTTCTCTCATTCCTAATCGATCTAAAAAATTTAGCGAAATCTGGTTTTCATCGATAACCATCGTGGCAGTCGACGTACCGTGCGTCGGTGGCAAAATTATTGCGATTTCGGATCGTAGACCGTGGTACGTTCTTTTTTTACAGTCAACCCTCGTCGCGCAGCTTTGTACGCAGAAAATTCGATTATTCGCCTCTGCAGTACGCAACAACGTTGAACGCGCTGAAATACTATCGATCGTATCGGCGAAGAAACGCGAGTTTTTCTATGAAAAGACTGGTTTTTTGCCAGGAAAATGCAGCGGCTATCCGGTTTCGCGCGATTGACTTTCATGCTGCGCTTTTCAATGAAATTTTTCCTTCGGGACCTGTTCAATCGTTAAAAATAGAAAAGAACAGTTGCTTTTGCAACTTGGACGATCCATCGTACGTTTAACATTTTGCTAATCATTCATGTATTATCTTAGTCCGATTGAATATTGCTCTTTAGAAAAAAAAGTTTGTATTGGAGAAAGAACAGTGCTCGTTTCTGTTTGGATTTGGTTGTATAACGATGTATCGTGGGGTGCTCGTGGAAAGAAAAATGGGGCGGGTGCGTGGCCAACAGGTGCCTCCCTTCAGGAGGATTTGGCTTTTGAAAGCAAACAGGCGATAAATTTCAAGGCAAACACGCCGAGAGAAAGGCGAACGTTACGAGTGAAACTCTGAAGATTTCCAGAGGAAAAGGCGAGCCAGGATCCTGTCGAACGCGTAGGATGAGCCACAACTTCATCGAGCTGAATAGGTCTATCGACGTCTCGTTTGCATACATGTGTCTTAAACGTGTGTTCAAAACGCTTATTAATGACTCGTATAAATTCTTAGTCTATTGCCTAGCAAGAATGGGAAATCGTTTCCTTTCTGATTTCAGCCGATCATCTGTATAAAAATCAGGAACATTTTGTATAAAACCGAGATTGTCGTAATACTTATAAACGAGGCAGTACATTAGGACAGAAGGAGCACATCAGTGGAGCGAAATAGAATTTTAAATATTTCGTAGATCAGTTGCAATTTGCAGTGAAACTCCATTTATCGGAATAAAATTGTACTCGGTGCTCTATTAAATGGAATTCCGCGTATTAAATCTATTTATCTGAATGTGAAATTTTGTTATACGAATGAAAAGATATAGTAGCAGAGAGAAGCATTAAATTCCTATTATACGAACTGTTTATTCCTCGATATGTTCAGATAAACAGAGATCTACTGTATTAATATTTAGTTCGCAAGCATTTGGTTTTTACAAATACTTTAATCCCTTTTCGCACACTCTGTATCGGATTTTCGCAATAATCAAGCCAATTCAAAACATCTTTTTATCCATAATAATGGTATATAATGTACATACAAAGTCACGAATAGTATAACAAAATTTTACCATATGTTGTGCATAACATATTCGTTGTTTCTAATACCGAACAAAAGTTTGTTCTTCTACACTGATACTTGACACGTTGCATCGTGCACAGACAGCTTTGGAAACAATGTTTGTCACTTTGTGCATCGAAGCTCGATTCAGCGAGCTCGTAATGAGATCACCGAGCACCGATTGCTCGTAACAAGATTTTTCCAATGAATCCTGCCGTTAATCCGCTAAAGGGGTCAAGTAGGTGTCCCCTTTCGAGATGGTAAGTTCCTTGACCAAGCCCCCGTGACCCTTTTTCTTCTCTTTGTCTGGTCGTCAAAAGGGACGAGCAACGTTATTCGTTTTTGATCCACCGGGGGAGTTCGTTGGACGAAGACGAACCGGCTTTAAGGGGTGAGCACACCGTTTCAAACGGTCCTTTTGTGACCGCTGGGACAAAAGAGGTAACCCACAGACACGTCTATTCTACCTCGATGCAAGGACGTTGCCTGCAAAATGACATCTCCGTCTTCATTCCACGCGTGGAGTGGACTGCTTTCAACGATGTGCTTCCGTGTAGCGGAACTAATCCGCTCGTCACGATACAATTTTTGAGAACATGTTGCCTAGGAGGGTAACAGGAAACGTATTCTCGAGTTTATTAATGAATTAGATTAGTTTCGCTGTTATGGTTCGGTTTAATAAGGTTGAAAGCGAGATCGATACGACGCGATCAAAATAATTTTGTGTATTTTAGATATCGCATTTAATATGAATACCTATCGTATCTATAGATAACACCTATGAAGCACACGTATACGGATCATAGATAACTTTGCAACGGAGAGTCTTCTTTGGATAGACAGATGAGGAGCTGTCGAATGTTTACAAAACGTCTCTAGACAGTGAGACACGATAACGAATCATATCATATTAAAAGATCGTATCGTGTTAAAGACTAGTCGCTTAGAGATTTTGGTTGAGGCTCTTTTTCTTTACAAAGATCGCAAACGACAGAATCTTCCGATTAATACGATACGTATAATACGCGTCGTTATTTATGACGCGTAATATGCGCGTGTTTAATGTATTTATAGGAAATTGAAAATCGTAAAAACGCAGATAGTATGGAAAAACGTATGAATCCCATTTACATACCCGTTTCTTTAATTACGTTTATAAAAACACGAATTTGCATAAGCACCAGCAACTTAGTAATATATTATCAAACAAATTATATCTTTCTCTGCGATTAAATGTCTCCTATGCGTTCTTATCTCTCGTATTAGATGTAAATTTCCAGCGTAACGACGAATTACGCAAATGCGAGAGAAAATTTTTGATTTACGAAGCCCGAAACCTTTTACGAAGCTCCGATAGGAGGCGTACGTTTTCAAGCAAACGAGTCCAGCACGAAAACGCTGAGGTTACACGCGAAGAAAGTGAGAAAGCAGTGGCGCAGAAGAACCGATCGACCCGTTCTACCAAGTAAGCGTTCGCCCAAACATGGCGAACGAGGAAGAGGGAAATCAGCAACGACAGACAGACGGCGTAGTCCGGACCGGTGATTTGACGGAAAATATGGTATCGGACAGAAGCGTCGGGGACCTGGTCGGAGGTGTCAGAGCGGGGCAAACGAAATTACGGGAGCGAAAGTTTATTTGAAATTCCTCTGTGAAATCGATCGTCCGGTTGGTTAGCTGCGGCTCGTCGTCCGCCGCTCTATTCCTGCCGGATTAAAGTTTAAAGGGTAGTACTCGATTCTGCATAAGCTTACGGAGAGACAGACGGAGGGATGAGACGGGCAAAGACAACGCCAGACGAACGGATTCAGATAAATAGATGGGGTTGACTGTTCGGATAAAGAGGGGGAAGACGAGAGGAAGAGACGATCTAAACGTGACGCGTGCAGAACGAGAGAAGACGAGAGAGGGATAAAAAATGAACGAGTCGTTTCGCGGTGAATATAGAGAGAAAGAGGGGGCAGAAGGGAGAAAAGGTGGTAGGAAGGGAACCGGAAGGACAGAAACATCGTCCTGTTCCTGAGAGGCGGATTCGATCCCATTCTCGGCGTGTACTCGGCTTTTGAATCGAATACGACACCGGCAAAAATTACGGAACTCCATTATCGGATGTCGGAATGCTCTTCGCCTCTGGCGGTAAGCTTGTTCCGCGTTTCGTTAGCGGCCTCGATGACGCGCCATCGAGTTTCGCCACCTCTTCTTCACGCTCTCCTGCCATTCGTTTATTCCAGTTCTTTAATCGATACCGGGATAAACTTGAGAATTTATTCCATGATCGGTCAATCTCGAATTCCAATGTACAGCGTGTCCTAGAAGTTGGCAACCGCGATCAATTCTCTCAATTCGTTTACTTCCCACGTAGGTGAAGATGACTCTGGTTAAGAAGCAACGTATCGAGATCATTTCGCGGGTTATGCTTGGGACTCGATCGATTTAAAAGGACGACAACGGTTGGACGACGGAGAAGAATCGCGTCTGGTGGACTTTAACACGAGAGAAGATCGAGTAGGTCATGAATTATTGTTCGAACAGCTGTCATCGTGAACTGGCGCGAATTTGCTACGTGTTTTATTGCTTGTTCATTGAGTTTGATTGAAGATTCCAGCGAACGCTTCTTATATGTACACAAGTTACTCTTAATGATAACACTTCTATATAGATTGAACTTTAACCCTTTCACCCTTTTGAAGCAGCGTATATATATATATAAACTTTCGCAAGTCTTTGACATAGACACAAACGATACATACATAATCCTCCTCGACGAGACTCGACCTAATTTCATTGTACTATGTCTCTCTTTATAAAAACCTTGTTTATAAGAAGTACGTTTCTGTTCGCAAAGTTTTATCAAAAGTCTACAGAGTTTGAAAGAGTTAAAGCGTTAAAAAGTTAGAAATTCGTTCGCTATTCCAACTTACTGACTCCTGCTGTTTCTCCCTGTGACTAGCTTCGACCTGTATCGGCACGGTTCTATCGTTGCTACGATCACCAGGGCAGCAGAGCCACGACCTAGACCTGGTTAATCCTTTCGGTTCCTCTTCCTCCTCCTCGGCATCCTCGTCCTCGGTGGTAGCGCAATGAACGTAAACCAGATCCCTTCGCGGTGTTTCGAGGATCTCTTTGCCCGGGGCAGAGACGTGACTCGGCTGTACGTTGTATCTCGTCGTCTGTTGATAATGTTGCTGTTGTACTTGCACTCTTTGTTGGTGCAATCGGTCCACGTAGTAAGCCGGCTCCGCGGAGCCATTGTTCACGGCCACGGCGAAACCCGCCACGATGTCTCTCGATGCTTTCACTTAATTTTTCCTCACTGTAGCATCTTCCATTCGGTCCGCGAACAAATCAGCCGAACCTTTTTCGCGTTTCTCGCTGCTCGTGAAACCAGTATAGCGATTATTGCCAATGATATCGTTGGTCGGTGATATTTCTTCTCTGCACTTCCGCTTTAGTCGTTCGCGTTCACGCTGAAAGCACTGCACGGGTTATTCACGCGACAGTTTCTTCGTCACGCTCGATTACGCGAAGCAATGCGACGATGGAGTGACCAGCGGCGCGATATTGCGACATCGTAGCGATCGGTAATGGAATCGGACTGGATTTTTCCGCGTTGTAATTAGATTACCAGACATGGAGTCCTTAGCAAGCAGCAACTATGTATTTCATTCCTGTCTATGATTAATTCTCCTTGTCCGAAGACAAAGCAATCGAGGAGCGAAAGTATTGCTTCCATCCGAGCGAAAGAAGCTGGGGAGGGCGGATAAGAGCAACGATACAAAGCAACGATCGATCATGTTGGATCGTTGCATAAAAATAAGAATCTCTTAAGCGTCGTTTCTAATTTATTTCAGTTATCTCATCGATAATTTGTACAATTTCGCCAAATTCCAACGGTGTTATCATAAATTAACCAAAATGATCGAACTTGTACGGACGATAACGTAAATGAATTTCGCGTCACAATCCTATGATTCGTTGACAAATGTATTTCTCGTCGCAGGTATTTCTACCGAATTCCTGCTTGTACTTTCGTCGTTCAAGGTTCGACAATGAACCACCAACTGTTTCACTCGGCTGCTCGCAACAGTCACTCGGTCGAGGCTTTTGGAACAAAAATAGATTAACCCAACGAACTAACAACAAATTGTTGATTAATTGCTGTCCAGGATGCTATTCCTCCCACTTGAAATATCCTATATAGCATTCTTTTGATTTCTCAAGATATCAGCATTGGATTCGCACAAAGAAACCTTCGTTCACAAAAAACAGAAAGATCTTTCTGCCGATGTGAATATACTATCTTCTGGAGAAAACTAGTTTTCAGACGTTTCGCGGCTCGACATGGTCGACGGAACACGTCAGAGGCCAGAGCAGCGGTGCATTTGAGAAAAGGGGGAAAGCATAGTCTGAACGCGATTCCAATTTAGAGCGTGAAACGCAAAAATCCTAGTCACTAATTATAATTCGTTCTGAGATTTTTCCGCTTTGGCACGTGCCGCGCTCATTGCTGCGGCCCGTGTGCAGAGTGTTCACCCGACACACGCTGATTTAGCCATCGAAATCGCGGAAATGCTTGAGCACCGCCGCTGAACGTTTAATGGCGTGAGATTTACCGGCTCAAGTTTTTACATTTTCAACGTGTTTAACGAGCATGCCATTCCGCCTGCTCGTTAACTTATCATTAGTGGCCTGGTCAACGTTGGCCTTCGATGCACTCTACCACAGGCAGTTCGTTACGTTTTCAACGATGCGTTTCGACATTTGCCCGTCGTAGTCGACCGCTGGTTCGTCGGTAAAACAACGCCTCTGTAATAATCGCTGCTATTATTACCGAATTACTATTTCTGCATTTGTCGCTGCAGGTTTCAACTATTTTGAACCGTTTGACTCGGTTGCTCGCTCAGTTACTTACAGAATCGAGGCTTTGGGAACAAAAGTTGATTAACCCAAATGCTTAACGAAGTAATTGTTGTTTAAAATACCGTTTCTCATAGCTGCAATGCCCTACATAGCATTTCTTCTTTCCTCGAGATAACACGATCGACTAACAGTGAATTTGCTGCTATCATACCGTTGTCCTTCGCAAATAATTAAATGCCTAATAATAGCTATATCGACAGTGTTGACGATATCTTTGACGCATTCACTGTGTACGAGTCACGCATTCGAGCCAACACATACCTTTAAGTTATACATAATTTACGTAGCATACATGCTATTGATTAGAATGTTGCAACATGAACGGAAAATCCCGAAATTATGAAAAAGTATCTTTTGACAATTCACATTAAAAACGTATATGTGAAGTTTCACGATATAGAGATCGGTATCGTATGAAAATTGTTCGTTAGCATAGATTATCACAGAGAATGAAAGTGGAATCCGCAGCGAACGTGTGAAATTGCTACGTTCGTATCTAAATTACCAAATTAATATATATTTAAGTCTCATTATACCTGTGCATAATTTAATCCTATGTTTATATATGTATTTATTTATGATCAATACGAATTTGCACAGGCTACGTAAGCCATAATAGCCGGCCTGATTGAATATGTATTTCGAATTGAATAAGAATCTCATCATTAACCTAGTTAAAACGGTTCTGTTTGTTCAACACCGAACGTATGTATCACTGCATTTTTATCGCCACTTTAACGAAAAAGAGAAAGCCAACTGGTCTACTTGCATACGAACAATACAAATTGAACAGCGTCGAAAAAACGAGTAGTGAAACGAAAGCCAATTATATTCAGAGGAATTTTCTGCATTTGGAATTTACCTAGATTTTTATCATATCGATCGCTCTCATTTTACATAACTGGCAAGGTTGCCTATTCAATGGCCAGTTCGCAAAGGTTCGCGTATATCGCTGGTTAACGTGTACCCATCGATTTAGAAAGCTTAATTGCTCCGCTAGTGTCTATCGATTCTCGACGAGATCGTGGCGGGACGAGGACGCGTCGCGAAACGGCCGCAGCAGCGAAATAAATTAATTGCTCGACTGGCAATTATGAGACGCGAGAAAGGGGGCGGGGATTTCTGTCTCGGGTCTAACGAGGCCCTTATTGCCGCCAGCAATTAGTTTTTACGCCGAGCCAATGCGATCAACGCGGCTGCGATTACGGAATTCTACTCTGACCCGCGATTAATCCTTATCAGCGTTGTTATCTTGTATGATCCTTATCGATGTTGTCTCATAGCCGAATTCAGGAAGATTCTAATGACTCGAAATAAGATGGAAACGAAGAACAACGAAATTGCAATGGAGTCTTTGCTTTTGGGAATAAATTTAAGAATTTGTCGCGATACGTACGTACTGGACTAATTTTTTTAGTGAATGTACCGTGTCGTCTCGCGGAAGCCAAACCGATCAGGTTCGTTCTCTGTTAATTTCTTAACTTCCTTGCGCAAGTACGCGATTGATGTTTCATTTATTGAGAAACGAACGATTTACTCTCATAACTTCACTTGTCACGAGAAGATGATATGAACGACGGTAAATTAAAAAGACGCTCGCTGTATGTTCGAAGTAAATTTAAAAGACAGTGAACGTAGGTAAATGTAGTAAATATATTTAATTATTCTGTATTTAATACCGTCTGAGACCTAACATTCTTAAAACATCTTTTTTCATTTACGTACGTCTAAAATCCATGCTTGATCCAATTAACTTTCTCGTAATCCTATAGTAGGATTATTTCTCATATTTCCATTTCTCTTACTATTTCCTCTTGAACCTAAAAGTACACAATGTGTCCTCGTTCTTTTCTTATTAAATCAAAGACTCTACTACAAGACACCAATGTAACGTTATTGCATCGGATACTATGAAACGTAATAACGTAAATCAAAGATCGATGACCAATCCAACGTCCAAGCTTGAATTTTAAACCGTTGAAGCCTGACTGGCTCGAAAAATCCTACTTTAACTTGCGATTGTTGTACATTTGTAATTCTGATGTATATTCTAATAATCGATAATTCATCGATAAGAAGCTACGATGATAAATATAATTCGCATGATTCGTGAAAAACGTCGAAATTCCGCGTTGCTGGTCGGAGTATGGGGCAGGCAGCAGCGTTAATTAAACGAGTTAATTAGTCAAGGCGACGCGACCGCGCGGTATGCCGAGAAAACCGCGTTGCGAATTTAGTAGAGATGGTCAGGAGGAGTAGCGTCGGCGGATACCAATTATGGGAGCGCTCGCTTGTTGGTCGAGACTTTTTGCGGAAAAAGACCGATCCCGTGTGATTCTGCACTGTTGCGGTCAGTATCCGCGATCCAGTTGAAAATTAATGATACGCGAAATCGGCGGTAGATCGTGTTTATAATTTAGATTCAATTACACAGCCGCTCTACAAACTTCTGGCTGATACGGTACAGGTAGAAAAAGTCTATTACGAAATCTGTTAAATACCAAGCGTTATAGTTTTCTATCGAGTATCGGCCGTAATGAGATCCGTGCACACGCTAAACGAATCTGAATCACCAACCTTTTTGCTTCTCTTATTCTCATTTTGCTATGCTTCAACGATTCTTATGAACCCGTTGCGCTCAGGAAGCAGTTTAATGCTCCTCTTTATTAATTAATGATTAAAAAAACTAAATTCACGAGTGAAGAGTTAAAATAATTTTATTTCTGTCTGATACGATTAAGAAAATATTTTAAAGATATGGTATCTTTGAAACAGTTGCCTGGACGATCACATATGGGAACGTTCCGCTGTAAGATCATTAATGTACATAAACTTTCTTTCAAAATTAAACGTTCGTATATATATACATTTAGCGTTTCACTTTTTTCTTAAGAATCCAAATCTAAAGTTGCGATTCGAAGGAATAATCTATGTTGGTTTATAAAGTTATAAACGGAATACCGGACTAGACGATTATATTTCTTACGAAGTATATCAAATGATACGTTGTAGTTGTGCGATCCCTTGATCCATTAACGCGCAACGTAACAGTTCAAATAACGTGAAAAAAGGCGGATGACGAGCGAAAAAAGCGAAAGTAGTGGAGGGAAAAAGCGAGAGGCAGCGAGTTTTAACAGCTGCGCGTTACCTTGAATGGATTAGCTTATCGTCTATCGTCGCAGCGTATCCAGGGGACATTTACATTATGCTGACGCCAAACGAAGACCCTTCCCTTTTTAACGTCGCCACCCTTTCCCCCTTTCACTCGCTCTTTCTTTACCAAATATGCCGCGCATGTTTATCGCAAATTTGTCTCGTTGACTCACGCGTTCTCTTATAAGTCGCAATGAGATCCCTATCTTGATTATTAATTAACATCGAGTTCTTAAAAGGGAAGAATTGTCTTTCCAGTGGGGACTGTTATTTAGTTGTATCTGGCAACTTCTATACGGAAACGTATTATCAGCCATCGGTGGCACGACATTGACTCGTTTTGATTTTAGTTGTTGGGAAGCTTCGACAAATTTTACTTGAAGACCACAGAACAAAAACACGACAAAGTATTCATATTCGATAGCCGATTATTTATTTGTTAGTTAAAAGACAGGGAAAAAGAGATCGAGAGACAGACGAAACAATGGAACATTGACGCAAGACATAATCTAGCAGATTGAACGATGCGTATTGCGTTCTTTGTGCGAATGGAACGACTTGTCGCGATAAGTAGAGATACGTTTCTAGTAAAATTAGTTTTTATCTCGTCTCTCGCTTTAATAACTCACTTTAGAACGGACAATAATTCGAAAATATAGCCGATTACGAAGAGATATGGATTTAATTGTGGTCCCAGCTGTGGATAAAAATAATCGTGGCATGATTCACGCGAAAGGCTCCCGTAGGTCAGTATCACCCTGATGTTGGCGTGCCAAGGGTGAAGTAAGGTCTACGTGGGTATATATTGTATGAGTAATTAGCACGTGCAGGCTGGCTGTCTCACGTAGGCAATCTGAATTTATTGGCATCAGTCGTTACACGATGATGCACGAGGATTATTCTCGCTAATTCAGAACTGCGTGAACGTCACGTACTTTCAATGCTACGTGCTTATTGGCCTTTTTAAGAATCAAAGTTAAGCTATGTATCTGCTAAGGATTAAGATCACGGATTGTGCGTGAAATTTTGTCAGAAAGAAATCAGTATCGGAGATATTCTTTGTGATAACTTTGGTTCGTGTAGAATCAAACGAGCCAAAGTAAACATCGAACGACTTTGAAACATACATTCTTGGGAAACTTTAATATAGCCTCGAATGATCCTAAGATACGCTCGAAATGACCTTGAACAAACTTCAAATACTCTGAAGATGACATTGATCGTGCCTCGAGTGACTTAGGACGGCTTTAACTTCAAACGTCTTGTACGCAACCTTGTGATGAGTTTCGAACGGCCTTAACACGACCTTCGAATGTCCTCGGTACAAGTTCCAACGACCATGAAAGAATTTTTGACTGAGAAACTTGTTCGAGAAATGACGTGATTCGCACGAGGATAAACATTGCGAAGTACAGCTCGAAGTTTGACTTTCCAGATATGTTATCTCCGCGCTAACGTGTCCGTTAAGAGCGACATTTTTCCAGAGAATAGCGCATTTGCGAAACTATCGAAGATAACGTTGGCGTAGCTTGCTAGGTAGCGCGAAAGTATTCCCGTCGCCGGTGTCTGTTGACTTTGTCGCGGTCGAGCAATTCAGGTTACGATCCCGTGCAATAAAGTTCGGACAGAGTACAGAAACGCGTTGCTCGCGCCCCGTGTCGATACGATCCTCTTATCCTCGATGGTTTACCACCGCTTTTACGGCCACGTTTTTCCACCGCGAAGCGTATAAACGCCGCGGTTACATACCGCTTGACGCTTTGTAATACCATTAAACGTCTGTTGGCGATCATTACTAAGGCGCGCGCGCTCGCGCTGGCTGAACGCGGCCAATTGCGACCGTTAATTTACGAGTTAATCGCCGGGCAGATTTACGAAATGTCGTTAAAACGTAAATGTCACTCGACATTACTGCTCTCTGTACTCGCGTCGAGCCGCGTTTCAAGAAACGTTTCCAGCTATGGAGCACGACAGCCTACGCCAGCTACGCGCCGAGACAGCTTTTTAAACGCGTGATTAACTATCGTGAATTACGTTCTGGTAATCGAGTACGGCGTACCTGAGAACCTGAGTTTTTCACATTCATTGGAAGATAACACGAAGAAGATCATATCGGAAAGCGCATCGTTAGCAGAGTAATGGCAATTACATGTATCTGTGCTTCTAATGATGATATTGGAAAATTTCAAACAGGATTGCATTAGGCTGTAACATATATCAGTCGGGTTTTCTTCTTCCATTTTATGCCTTTCGGCACTGTACGCTACGACTCGAATGTCTTAGGAAATCTATTTTTAATCAAATTTTCGCATTGGGTGTAGATTACAAATTTTTAAATCCACGCATGTCTCGATCATAAATTCGTTAATAAATATGTCAGTAGCATATACCATCTTCATCGTACAGATGCTGTTTCTTGGTGTCTTTAATATACACGTATTTTTTTCCAATTTCTAAGTTGGTATAATAATAATTGTCCTAGACATTTGAGCGACAAGCATTAGGACCCAATACTTCATTTTAAATTACAAATACAGTGCAAGATAGGAAATGGCATGCACCGTTATATTCTTCAAATCGAAAAAATAAAAAAGAAGGGAAAATAAGAAATATCGTTCACGAAAGGTCGAGGCATAAAGCTCGCTCGTCAGCGATATAAAAAGGTGTCGTTACAGCGGATCGCTTAATTTCGTGGGCATGATGAGCGTCTCAGTAGGACTTGGCCGGTGTTTTTCTTGACGAACCAAGCGGTAAGGGTAGCGTGTGTACGACGGGAGAGAATCGCCGGTCGGTGGAACAGCAGGAACGCGGAAGGGATGCCTCGCGAGGAAGCCAGTTCGTTAAACTCGTTACCGATCCCTGAAATCGTTGCCCCGGAATGCAGCGAGCAATGTTTCTTTTTCTTTCCTTTCGTCTGTTTTCTTTGCCAGGACGGAGAGAAACAAAAGCGCGAAACTCGCAGTGGCGCGACGCAAGAAAAGAAATGAAAACGCGCGCGCGTCGACGCGATGTAAAAATTGAAAGGTGGAGGCGGGAATGATGAATGAAAGAGCTCGGTGATTACGCTAATACTGTGAACGAAGCCGCAGGGGAACGAAGAATGGAGCAAGGAAGATAACGTCTCGCGACGCTCTGAATATTCAAACTTCGCTAAACACCTGCGAGGAAACATGGATGTACGTGTACCACTGTAACGATACCGTGAAGGTATGTTACACTCGTGGCAATGGCTGAGAGAACATCCCCATAATCGCGAGCTATGTCATACGGCTAAGCGAAGGTTAAATTAGAATAAGTACTATTAAACTTACTTAAAGTAGAATAAATGGATATCCGGAAAGAATTGGACCGAATAGAGTCAACTTGTACGGTTCTTTGCCGTCGAATTAGGCCACGTGCAGAAACTTTACTCTTCCAACTACAATGTGTCTTATGTACATACAGTGGCTTGCGAAAATATTTGAACACTTAACGCGTGTTTATATAAATCATTTGAAATTTCATTAGAAACATAATTGTAAAACAAAAATTATAAAAATGTACTAATAACATCATAGCGATTAATAAATAAAGTTTGCTGTCATATTGGATCGAGTAATAAATTCGTTCATCTCTTACGCCTGTCCGAATGTTTTCATATGTTGTGAGATGACATTATGAAATGTATTTACGGGACACGTTTTGTCACATTCGCTTAACAAAATGAGCAAATGTGAACGAATAATTCCCGATACATTTTAAATTACTTGTTACCAAAAGTTATAAATTTTAATCACTAACAAATTTTACGACCTAGCTGTGTCACTTCCACCTATTCCACACGGAGAATAAAAAGCACTGAAGCGAGGAAAAAGTTGTCCGAAAGAGAAACCAAATGTTCGTGCCTCGTCGCGTGAAGTGACCCAATTTTCGATGATGCTCGTTCGGTGTCGAAAAAATCCAGTCAATGAATTATTGAAAACATAAACTCGGTAAAATCATGGTCTCGATGAGCATACACGCAATACGAACGACAAAGAAAAGCGTGAGTGTCTGATTTATGAGAGTCAACGATGCATTGACACGCAAACGTTTAGATAAATATGTGCATCGTTCGGTCAGGCTTCATGCAAATGTTCATGCATCGCTCGGCAACACGTGGTAAACATTAAGCGGGCGGCGTACATCGTCGAATAAACAGCGTCCAGAGAAGAACTTGGGTGATCTGCAAATCAAACGGGACACGAGGATGGCGCCAGTCGTTTTTGCCTGTTACTCGACAAGCCGTTTAACGATTGCCACTCTATCTGCGACCACGTATACGGTTCAGGAGAAAGAAACAATGGTATATTGAAAAGGAGATAAAATAAGGGGAGCACGACAGAAAATTAGAGACATTTGGGACGTAATTGATAGGCCGATTACAGAGAAACACACGAGTATACACATGAACGATGCTATCGCGATACGCTTACACTATCGTTTTAAGTAGATTAATAATCTACTCCAAAACTCAATATACAATATATTATAATATACTATATAATATACTCAATATACTATATACAAAATGAAAAATTTCGCACTCTTATAATACAATAATGACGAATAATGAAACATCGACTAACTGTTTAAAAATAAATGATTTTTCATTTAAAGATTGCCTAACTATTTCGTAAACGTACGTTCTGAGAACGTCCGGCGATAGAAGCTGCTGACGTTTTTGTCTAGTTAAATTAAAAAACCGACGACGTATCCGAGTAATATCCCTGACAAAGTTCTAAAGCGGTCTATTAAAAACTTGCTTCATCCAACTCGATCTGCGGCATCAAAAACGGATAAAGTATCGTACGTGCGGCGATATCAACGAGTCCGAGCTCGTGGTCGTGTTCTTGGATCAAGTGCAATTTGTTAGACGACTGGAGAGCGTGGCTTGACGGCACGAGGAATGACACGTACAAGTTCCATTCAAAAAAATAACGACTCGAGACCGGTGCATCCCACACGCGCGTGTCGTTACGTTCTTTGTCCCACCTGTCTCTTTTCTCGCGTTTCGCCATACGAACTTCGTTGGCAACGCTCCAAAAACCTGGGTGCACCATGGTCTACCGTACTTTGGAAAACAATACGATTCATTTAATTTCTATTAAGCTCGTGTCTCGCATTTTGTCGGCTTCCTGGCGCCAGCCATTCTCTGTCTGGCTAGAGCGGCATCTATACTACTTACTATGACCCGCATTAGCAACCGAAAGTCGGAAAAATATCGATCTCGAATCGGTTCGGCAACTCTCTTGCTTCTCTAACGAGTTATTAAATTTCACTGCTAGACAATCTTCAAACGAAAAGTCGCCGATCTTCAAACGCAACTAGGCGAATACCGTGAGCTTTTATCTCAAGATGTTCGGATACTAAATAGCTAGACAATCTCTAAAGGACAAGTTTCCAAGTAAATAAATCCGAAGCAAAGATTCCATTGCGTGGCTTGTCCGTTTTCTGCATTCGAATCCATTCGAATTATACTTGTATGGACATTTAAAATTTGTTGTACAAAACGTGTACAGTCGAAGTAATTTGTTATAAAATGGAACAAGGTTTTCAACACCTTTTGGAAACATCAGGTATCATTGAGAGAATGCGCTGTCTATAAAAAGTATTTGCACACTGAGTCGTATTGGAATGCCATTATTCTGAATTACGAGCCGTTCGGTCGATCGACGAGAGGCGAGACAGGGGTAAAGGCCAGTTACCCTTTCCACGATCACACGAGAAGACAGGTTTTTTCGCCGTTCGTGGATCTCGTTAGCGGATGATGTACCGTCTGGACCCACGTTCGTTCCCAACCAATCGATATCAACTACGACACGTCCTCGAAATTTACGCGATTCCCTCCGATTTTGCGATGCGGACTGCGCGTCGATACGTCACGGGGCTGACCGTAAATCGGTCCATTAGCTAATGTAAATTGTCACCCGTTAAGGTAAACCGGTGATCGGTGAATAATGACCCGGTTTTCATTAGCCAAGTACACCGTTAACGACTCGCTGCCGTATCGTCTTATTAAATCGATCAACTGGCCACGTGACGAATCTACATGGTATGGGACAGCTTAAAAAAAAAGCCAGCTTGGATATCATTGCGGATCGTAAATAATCCTTTGTACTACGGAAGAAAACGTATTTCTTATACTTCGAGTTCCAATCGTGTTCTTATTAATACTTTGTTTCGTCCTTTTTTCAGGTTTGCCCTGAAGACGTGAACCGGAATATTTACGAGACGTTGGAACAGAGCGCAATGTATTATTAAAAATACGACGGAGACCCGAGGGACCACAAATATGTCGCTTAAGCTATCGCGAAAGTCTAAAATCTAGAATATAGAAGGAAACGTTGTGCATTAACTACACAGACCGTCCCAGTAATAATCAGCCGTGGGTGGTGATTTTTATGCGAAAAAATACGAGTAACATAGAATAAGATCTTTAAGAGCGCATTTTATTCTATATTTTCTATTTAATTTGTCACGTAGAACCACCCTCTTGCCGATTATTCGTCCTGTGATTACACGGAACATCCTGTATAGATTCTCCTTAAAGGCTCGCGAGGGAAACAGCATTGCTGGAATAAAGAAGACCGCTTGTTACGATAAACTCGAGTCTCTGACGCGACATGATTACTTTCAATTCCCGTCTTCGTCTTTCGCTCATCCTTCGTCCTAATTACAATCCGTTAAGGAAGCCTAGAAGAGCGACCAACCCATTTTCTACACTCACTGGCGTGACCATACTAATAGCTTGCGACGCGATGTAACAAACCAACGATAAGAAGCATCGATCACTCGTTGTCCTGATAGATAACATCGAACTGTATCGAGTTCGAACCGCAGTGGAATATAAACGATACGCGTAAATCGTACGCAACCCAGAAAAAATAGAAATGAAACCAATTGTGGTTGAATCGATAGGCAGTTCTGTATCGATAAACAGTTTTAGTTTCCTATTATGCGGCGTATTGAAGAAAGAATTTCGTACATGTATATGTACATATTGGTGTATCGTTGGGAGAGGTGAACAGGGATAAAGAGGACCACTCCGAGACAGAATATACGGTGCATGGAAGATAACGCGAAATATACCGCAGTGCAATTCACGTTAGCGGCGTAATTGCTTTTGCATCGATTGTCCTCACGAGGTCGGCCGTCTTCGCTGCGCTCTACATAAACGAAGACTTAGCCTGCGCCAGCCTCAACAATCGCGGCTACGATCGTCATCGATCTTTGCGCAAAATAACAACAAAATACAGCAGCATATTTGCAACATCTAATTACTAACACCTATTGACCAATTATGACCTATTAAATCTATGTTTAAAGGCGGATAATTTAAGTAATTTAATTGTTGCGACTAGAGCAAAGTAGTACTTAGACGTACGGTAGATACTACAGTATGCAACAATAGTAGCTTAGCAAAAAGATACTACAATATTATGTATATCTGCAGTATCTAGATTTATATTAAAAGCAGATAATTTTGATAATCTGAAACAATCAGACTGTTACATTGAATCGTTACATCGTTATAACTCAGCCAGGTATATCACCTAAACCATATGCCTTTAGTATAAAACTAGATACGATGCAGATCCGACATCTTGCTACTATTTTTCGCATAGATCGGTAACGGGCAGTTGCCGCAGACTGAATTATTTACCTTTGCCGATCTACTCGATCCTAACAATTCTACGTTAACGATCGAGCTAAACTCGACCAAATACCCTAACACTACGTAGTCGAATATTAACAGGAGCAAACGAGGGGTGATACAAATCCGTATTTGTAAACGAAAAACGTATTTCTACGTTGCCCGGCAACAAAGTGTTAATACCAAACTGTAAATCGTGACCCTATCTGCAAATGTTCGTAAACATTTTTCATAAATTATTCCTATCAAGTGCAAGTGGGTAAAGAGAACATTCCTCGAGTACAATTCTCATTTACCCGTAAGTACAACCCTACCGATCGCTACTTGTACGGTTCTCCAATGCAGCTGCGAAAGAATCGGAAATAGGTCACTGCACCAGTATCACACGAGAACGAACATGGTCGACGAAGACACGCGCGTCGATGAAGAAAACGAAGAGGATCGGTAGCGCACGGAAAATCGGTTGCTCGGAGCGGCGACCGACCACTACGCTAGGCGGAACGCACGGTGACGGACTGAGCCACCGATTCTCCCACACCCTTGGCGCATTTCACCAAGCCACAGCCGAGGGCGTCCGAGCGACGCCGAGCCTCGCCGATCTTACGGCTCGTTGCACCGAAAGCTCCGATTCTGGTCGTCTCGCTTGCTCCAATTGTCGCGTTACACAGCCCGATACTTCACGCCGCGGTTATTGCAGCCGATAAAAAGTAAGTAGCCTGTACTCGCCACCCCCTTGTCGAGTACAATCGAAGCAGAGCGCACGAGAAGAGCCGGATATCGCCCGCCACGATCTGTTCCATCCCCTTCCGATCTGTCTATAAGTGTGACAGGGTGCTTTGTTCAAGGCCGAGGGACGAAGCTTTCTTGCTGTGTCTTATCTCGTGGTGCATGGTTTACCAGCTACATCGATCGAGCATAATCGATGAAACGGTCGTGCAGATATAGGGAGGTGGGAAGGAAATGGAAGGCTAGAGTTTCCTTGAACCAAATACTAAGAAGTATCAGGTCGTACAACAAGTTCGTGACGGGATGTTTGTAGGCTCTCCTTTATGTGTTTCAGCAACGCAGAGGATAAACGACTAAAACGATGAATTTTATACGGTCGGGTCTAGCCATAAATACGGCGACTACAAAGAAACGCTGTTTTTATCGGGCTCTATATTTCATTTTCATAGTAGTAAATTTTCCTAGTTGTATGAAATCACTAACGAATGCTAAATACAACGGTGTCAAATACTTTTCGTGACCACTGTAGATCGAATATGTTCATAGGTTTATGGGAAACGTAGATGTGGAAAAATGTAGTAATCGGTATAGTCGAGTTTCATGCGAAGCGATGATGAAACTCGAAAATGTGGAAGCATAATACACAGAAATTATTCATAAGGGCTTTCTACAAGTGTTCGAACACGTTCGTGAGCAACTGTATTGTTTGAAGCAAGTCGTCGTGTAAATTACTCGACCCAGAGGGGACGAACGAGGGATAAATGACTAAAACGTCTAATCTTATGCAGTCGAGTTCAGTCGTGAATAAATTGACGATGTTTATCCGTTTATGGGGAACGTAAACGTAGAAAAATATAATAACAACGATGGTTGAGCCTCGTTACGACGCTAATGAAATTCCAAAATGTTTCGCGTAACACAAACGGAATATTCATAAAAGGTTTGCACGAGTGTTCGAATATCTTTGTACTGCGTGTTTGAGGCAAGTCGCCGCGTGGGTTATTACGTCCCACGTAAGAGCGTGCCTTTCCATTCGTCTTATCGGCATTCCGGGTGGCGAAGTCAATTCCCGGCGTATCGAAACGGACGCGATCCATCGTCAACATGAGCAGCAGTTTTAATTGCACGAAACATCGTAACACCATCGGTGGATCGCGTATTCGAAACGCTTTATAATGCGAGTGCCGCGTGATTTATACGCTTTATGGAGCTTTACGATTCATGGGCGGGACAATTTACGACTGTTCGAGGACCTTTACGGACCTTCTTATCGATAGCGAAACCGTGATCGTTTATTGTGCGGCACTCCGCGCCATTGACGCCGGATTATTTATTGCCAGGAAGTGTGAAAATCACCGGTGTGTCTGTCGACTAATGACTCTGCCCGATTAATAGAAACAGGGACGGGATCGGGTCGAAACGATTCCATTAAGAGTGATCCTCTGGTTGCGAACGATCGCCGTTTAAAGGCAAACGATGTGGAACTTGTATCTGACATGATTACGAAGGAACGCGACGTGATATTGCAGCGATTACGGAAGACAGGTAAGATCACGAGAATTTCGCTGGACTCTCTAATTGCGAGAGACGTCGAGATCCACGTGATAAACGATCCCTGCAATTTCAAACTGTGATACAGTAGACGACAAACGGAAGTGTAAATATAGAGTACGCGACAAAAGAAAGTTTATAAAATAAGGAATATAAAAACGTTAGAATGTCGCAAAATGGATTTATATTTGATAAGAGCAACGAAGAAATATAATATATACGATAGATAAGATGACTGTTACCAATACGGTATATAATATTAGTATAGTACGAAAGATATTAAAATTTATAGTGCAACAATTTTTAAACATTCATTTGTCCGTCGATGTGGATACAGAAAGTGGTAGAAAAATATCAGAATTTCACAAAACAGAATTATACGTGACAAGAGTAGCGAATAAATGTAGCATGTAGGCTACGAACTTTTGCATTTATCAGATTCCAAAATGCAAAAATACATAGATTGAACACAGTATGTGAAAAAAAGATATATATACTATCTGAAGTACAATATAGTTTACGATATTTAACGGATAAAACAATTTTCTGGTCAGGTTCCATCTTATAAATAATACATATTCACAGAAATATGGATTTGCATAAGTATTCACAGTCTAGCAATATATGTATATTCCAGAATAGATGACTGTCAGCAACATGATGGAAGAAATTTGTACAAAAACTGTCAGTGTCATGTGTCAGAATGTATACGAACAAATAACTTAGCAATTTTAAACTTTCCTCTATCCGCTATCGCATGACCATTTTGAAATTGACTTTCTTAGTATTCATCAAAAACTAATATTAACTTTCCCACCAGTAATCCAAAATTTCCTAAACATTTCTCCATTCTGTAAATATCTTGTCGTGAGTATTTGTGCACGATAACTGTCCTTTAATGACGTACGCCACACCTGTTTGCCAGTTCGTAATATTTGTCCACCTATCGGGCCTGCTAAACAATCCGAGTAACGGTTCATCGTTCCATTAGGAAATGGATCGTCCTTGCTCGTTGGGAAGATTCGGATTTTAGTCGTGAAGTTTCAGCAGACCGATAAAATAGAATGGGAACGAGCAAGAACGAACATCGATTCAGATTTCTGGAACAGAAAACTTCGCAAAGATATGCAAATCGCGGGAGGAGGTTCGCGAGATTGCGGAAATTCTCGGCGGGGAATGGTTCGAATTAAGGAAAAAAGGGGCTAGCTGTCTGGGTTAGGATAGATATAGTATTAGTGCAATTAGGATAGACCGGGTGTGGCTTCTTAATTAACTTCGCTAATTTCTCAATTAACGCTGTCCTCCGCCAGTTGCAGGTAGACAGAAAAGAAACGTTTACTTTCCGCTTGATCCAAGCTGCTCGTGGGAATAATAGATTCAAATTCCATTTTCTGTAGCTCGATATCGATAGACGTCTAAGGAAATACGCCTCGACAATTTCGCAAAATCGAATCTTTGTTTCGTAATTTTCTGAAAATTGTATCACTGTACGATAAATTCGATTTAATCGGAGATTAGTAAGATCGTGTCATGAGTTATTTTAATGCAAAATTATAACGATATTTATAACGTTAGAGCACGCTAAATTCTAAATGAAACTCCATAGTAATGAAATAAATAAACAGAGCGTTCCAAGAGGAAACCGAATAACTTTACCGGTATGTTTGGTAAGTCATTCTGAAGAAAAAACTCATATACACTATGGATCTTGTTTGATTCGTTTCCGAGGTAATTGTTGTTTACCTTGCTCAAGCGTGGCACAAAATACAAGGCAAGTGGAAGCAGCAGAATGTTTACAACACTTACATCAGTCCGACGTCCGACTCTTGGTTTCAAGCTGTCAATTTCAGTTCAGTGATTCAGTTTCTATTCACGATGCCATATAAATTTTCTACCGTGGAATACGCCGATATGGCATTACAAGCAATACAAACAGAATGCAAGTGACAGTATCAGAAATGAAACTACAAGAACGAGCTGGCAACGATCCTGAAAACTTCGAATAGAATAGATTCGTGTTTACGGGAGGAAGGTCGTCGTATTGAACACACCTCCTATAGCCTGTACGAGTAAAAGAAAGATAAGAAATATATGAAAAATAAAAAAATGATTACTCTATGCCAATTATAACGATGTAGAATCTATCTTGTTGAAATAAATAAAAGAAAAACAGGTGAACCAAAACCCACAGTGTATATGACATTTTTCATTCAGAATGACCTGTTTCTTTTGGAACTCAACAAGTCGGATTCTGCATAATGTTACTTCGCAACATTGATTCAAGTAATATTTACAAATAATGATCCTAAGCTTAATTCTAGTAAAATATTGTATTATATTCGCGCGCTTCTTTCTGACGATGTTATCTAAATCGTTCACACTGTTGGGCGTCAATTTATTTAGTTTAAAAACAATGTAACGAAACGCGGGTTACAGATCAGTATACCAGTCGACGTAAATCAAAAGATCACTGCGTCAAATTCCTCTGTCCGTTCGCTGAAACCAAGGAACGTCCTTGGGAAAAGTGAATTTACGAGGTAAACCGGCACGGTATAGGTGCAGAGGCGCGCCTATAAAAGCGGAACGCCAGTAAACAACAGAGTATACGACGCGTTAATAAAGAAATAAGATTCCCGTTAATTGCGAGGACTGGCGGGGTAGTTTCGCGCGTGCGTCGATATATCGTCGTCTGCGTGGCAACATGCCTTCCAGCGTTTATTGCGTCGCGATGCCTTCCCGAAGAATTCGTCTCGAGCCTTTAACACACACTGGCTGGCTTGCTGGGATGAAATTCTCGAGACAGAAGACAGGCCGGAAGTAAATATCCGGGGAAGGAAACCGGCCTGGGCGATGGAAAGTAACGATCTTTCTGTCTTTCCTGGAAGAACCTAAGCAAGAAAGAACTGGAGAACATCTAAAGCTTCGCTACGTGTGCTCCACCCACGAACCAAACAGGAAAGCTCGTACACGACATTGGGTATCTCTAGCTCGATGAAATCAGACGGATTTTTATTGGCGATCGCATGCTGCCTGCCGTGATGGCGACCTATAGCGGCAGAGGAGGGAAACGGGTTGCCCTTCTGTAACCTGACTGAGCCATTTGACCGATCGATACCGTTTAGGTCGTGTAAATATTGCAAATTGATTTGCGCGTGACGTGGAAGATCGCGTGCGGATGAGTTGGAGAAATTGCTGGGTTCACGTGCAGTTTTGCGTATTCGAACGGCGAGTGCAGTCGAAGTTCGTTTATTGGAACGAAATTTTAATTAATGTCCGATTAACTGAAATTTAATGGTTGAATTCATTCATGTGAATGTGAGCTCCTATTATGCGAACGAAAAATAGTAGGTAGCAGGGAAATTTGCAGGGATCCAATTATGCATATAAAGCGCTTGTCTCCTGATAGGTTCAGGTAAATGGAGTTTCATTGGATTTTCTGATAAATGTGACTGTACCACGAACATATTTGCCAACAGTACGCAAAAAGGTTACGAGCAGACGGCCAACTGTTTGCGAATATCAATAAGGCTGCACCTTTATGTTAAATTATATTTTGTACGAATATTTAATTGTTGAAACGAATTTGATTGTCAGTCGAGCTCGAAATGTCTGAGCTTGTCTCGGTTTGTTTAGGATCTACGTTGATTAGTCGTTGAAAATGTTCATTTCCGCAACAACGTCGTTCTAAGCGTCACGACTGTCTCTCAAACTGTTCAGGATCCTTAAATCTTTATATTTCAATCTCTCTGTCACTTTAGCGAACAGAATATATACTTAACATTGTCAAGAAATATTTGAAATAAAAGATCATGTATACCAATAAGCTTAAGATACTTTCTAAGTTTATTTTTAAGTCAGAAAAAAGCAATTGTGTGGAAAGTGACGCAGGCAGAAAACAACAAGGTTAAGGGTGAATATCGCTACTGTTTTAGAACTTAGAAGAGTGGTTTAACACAGAAAATGCAAAGTAGCACTTCGAAATTCATGGAAATTTCTGAGAAATCGGTGGACGGATCGAAGGAATTTCAATGGGAAGTTTGGCCATGAGAACAAAACAATTGCCCGCGGTAAGAGGCATGAACGACACCGAGGTTCCTCCCTATGGAAAGACAACAGGGGACACCACTCCTCGGGAGAGTTATCGATCAATGACCCCAATAGCGTTTTATGAAAGTTATCAGCTTTGCCGAGACGATACCCGTACGATATAAGATTACACGTTTGATAAGCTATTGTTCCTGGTCAAATCCTTGTCCTGTTCTATGTATCGTGGACCAGCGATAACGGATACAAAGCATACCATAATCGTGCTGCTTAATTCAATCTGTCGTATCTGTAATAAGCCATGTTCGGCTTATCTGGAATCATACGGGGCCGCATAGTTCACGTACTGTAACTGCACCGGCGGCCATACTAAACGAGAACACGAAAAATGTTGCAAAGTTCCTTCCTCGAGATCCAGCTACCGTACAGTAATTTTATACAGCCTGCTTAATAAGGACGTGTACGGAAGATTTTCTTATCTAGATGGAGGCATGATGAAAAAATTCTGAGAAAAAATCAGCGTGGTAAACTTCTTTTACGATGTATTAAAAGAAAATTTTACGTGACTGTCCGGTCTTTCCAGCGGGACGATGTTTTTAAGCGCGAGTATTATATGTGTAGAAAACATTTCGAAGCTACATTCTCGTGTAGAGGAAAGGAACGCAGGTACGTGGTAACATCGATTGCGATTCTAGCAATGCAATCTTTTTCCCAATGACAGAAAGTTCAGAAAATCTAATCTTTTAGCTGGAGAAATATAACGTGTAATATAACGTACATAATACAAACGGACCGTAATAAATAATTTTTATCTTTACCACGGAGAAGGTAGAATACAGGATAAAATGAAATACCCTAAATTTCTGTAATCCGACATAAATTACTGCACACATCTATAATCCAACGCGATATCATTCGAGCGTTAACTGCTAAACGGAGCATTCAGCAACAGCGAAAATCTATATGTTCCGAACGCCTGAATTTTAAGCTGATATTCGTACTTTAAATTCACTTCTCTCCGCAATGCATCAAGTTTCAGGTTGCTCAGCCACGCAGTGTCACTCGGAAATACAAGTTGAAAATCATAGAAGCGACGAACAAAGAGTTGCAAGTTCTTCTGGAAGAGGAATCGGTAAAACGTAGGGAAAGTAGGTCAGTCCGGATGGTTCCCATAAGTCAAGGAAAATTCCTGAATAATTAAGCGGAAGATTCGCGACACGCGCTGCCAAGCGCGACAAAGTGTTCTCGAAGATAAGATTTTGCGGAGTTCTTGAGATCGATTCCGCACGGTGGCTTTCTACTGGTGCGAACTTTGGTGTACGCCGCGGGTAGAATACGTCAGAAGGAAAAGAGCAGCCGGAGATTCAGTCGGGAGTTAAAGCTTGACGGAAACTGCGGACTTCCATGTCGTTTGTTAGCGCCAAGACGGCAAAGTGCATTTCGTAGTTTACCGCAAGTTTCGCTGTGGGCGAGGTTTGTCTGTCTGGCAAACCGAGTCTCTGGAATATTGCTAGGTGAATGAAGCCCGTGACGAACATTCGCTGCTACGCAGAGCAGAATCGAAAAAGAGAGAAGTCTAGAAATCGTTACATCGTGTCTCTTTGCTTTTAGCATTCTGATATCTCAAGTAATTCTAACGATATCCCATTAAGCCGGCAACGTTATATCACTGATTTACGTAAAATCGATACGCGTGCCATAATGTGCTATCGGCAGGTTCAGGATAAACGTTGGCGAACTCCGGTTGAACGACCTCCTGGCAAATATATCTTCAGCACGCGTTGCAGATTCTTTGGATAGTTCCCGCTACCATGCGTACCCGCGTCTTATAAGCAGTCTACACATGCTATAACGCGTTCCACGATGCAGATTTCAACGTGTAAAGCATCAGTGCCGAATCTTCGGTTTCTTCGGATCGAACGTCATATTATCGTCGTAAGACCGTGGATGTTTATCCATTTATGAACAATTTTAGGGAAAAATGTACAAAATACAAATTACAAATATGTATATATAAAATATATCAAATATAGTATAATAAATTGTACAAATATGCAGATACATATAATATCCGAAGTAAAATAAATCGTCTAATAGATTTAGTGAAACTTCCAGTTTCATCATCATAAAAGGCTCGCTGTATTTACTGAGCAAATATACACACACTTAGCAAGTTATTGACACGATCCATGATCGACGTCGGTCGACGAAGTAAAATTTATTCACCAGTTGAAACGATGCGTATGAAATTCTCTGCAGCGCAAACTCCTCACTATGGTTCCCATATCTCGATTCAAATAACTCGAATTAGTATGTTCGTGGCGAAATCGCCCGAAGGACGAGTACGCGAATTAATTTCCGCCAGGACTGTGATCGCGTTGTTACGCGTTTCCACGCGAATCGTACGATCTCCGTCAGATAGGGGACGGAATTAACGACAGCATTACGTTTATCCGACAACGTTGACACCTCCGCGACCAGTGTTCTATTTCCATGGAAATTCTGGCTCGGTAACAGGCTAACAGCTAACGAGATCATCGCCCATAAGCGAGCCACGCGCGCGAACAGTCGTCGAAAATTCGAGTTCCTTGCGGCAAAAGAAGACAGACTTTTACGACCGGGACGAACTTGACTCTTATTCGCGTAATCATGCAAATTCCTGGCAAGAGAAGATAACGTTCAGCCGCAGAAATAATCCAAACTAGCCGTACGAACGTCTACTTTCGATGGCCAGACCGTACTTCCGGGGACCTTGTAGGAACAGTGATCCTGCGGGTGTTTCAAACCATTTGCCGGCCACCTGTTCAAGATTTGCTTATCTCCTAATTAAATTGTTCTTATCATCGAAGAAGGTTAATCAGCTCTTGCTGTTCTGAAGACGAGATATCGCGGGACTAATTGTACGAATACTTTTGTCCTTCGCTGTAAATGACATTCAAAAGCTATTTAAGCTGCTGGCATGATCATGAGATATCAAAGACAAACGAAGTTATTGTAGAATTAATTACACGAATACTTTTTATATTTCACTGCGAATAGCATTGAAAAAGGTATCCGATCTCAATGCTCTTGTCGTGATTACGAAATATCAAAGACGAATACGGTACAACAAAGTGTTGTAGAAAGTCAAAATTTCTGAAAGCGGTCTGGTTGGACTTGGCTTCGAGGTAATTTGAAAGCGCGGACGGTCGTTAGAACCACATCTCGCGGCCGCTGGCTGGCTGACTGCATTTTAACCTTATTCCATTGGCTCGCCCAGTCGAAAGAGATCCCTTTCTTCGCCCGGCAAAGTACGCACTTCAGGTTGCTTTGCCTCGGGTCTCGCGGTCTCACCTCCGCAAGCGCAGCTGGCTAAACGTTTGCTCTTGCTTTCTCGTGTTTTCGGTGTGGTAATGTACTATGTAATAACGGTTATTTATAGGCAGTAAATGCCGTATGCCATTCTCCGCGCTTTCCTTCTTCCCCGTTCATCGTTTCCTTCCTACGACCGCGACGGTCCACGATAATTCTTCACCGCTTTGGAATTCGACCGATTTTTATTCGCCTTTTATCCTACGACGCGATCCTCTACCCTCTTTACCGGAATTCTTTTCGAGCCTAGTTTCCAAGTAACATGCGCGAGTTCAGAAAAATCCATAATTCAGGTACGAACACTCTAAATATTAGATTGTTTTAATCGATTCTAATTTATTTATTATTTGTTTAATTCTTGACTCTTGGCTTTGAGTGGCTTCCAGTTTCCGCTTTACCACCGTACATCATCTGTACGTTATAAACCAATACTATTTCCCTTCTACACTTTTACTACGTTTACACTATGACACTTATTTCTCTATTCAATCAGCCGTAATTAAAGTTAAGAAAAATTTAAGGGCAATGTATTTGCATCGAAGTAGCACCTTACCGAATACCAACTTGGTGTTAAAAGTTTCTTTCGTTTTATAAGGAAATAGTAGATGCACAGCATTTTTTGTTTTATATTGTTTTATTCAATTACATATGATCCATTTTGCAATAATAGAACAATATAAAGTAATATAAAACGAGAAATGTAGTGCATCTATTATTTCCTTATAAAACGAAAGAAACTTTTGGGACAACCTAATATCATAGGTCCATAATATTTCACGTAATTCTATGTATTTTACCAGCCATTAATTAGTCCCGTTATGTATAACATATATAAGAATCATCATTTTTAGAATTAACAAATCCAATATTCGTTTACGTATAAGTAAAAAACAATGATAAGGCCAGAATCACGTGATATTAAACGAACGACTGCGCTATAGCGTCCAAGTTATCGATTCTCTGGAAACTGGAACAATTTTAACGAGTCGAGATATTCACCAAACTTATCCCAGAGGAATAAGGGGACAGACGACAGGATCGTGCAATCTGTCGTTATATAATGGCGGATCACGTTCGAGTGGCATTTGAAACGTCGTTAATTGCACCTGGTGAGGAAATTCCCGTGGTTCGTGGGATCGAGGCAAAGACGTACCAACGTGGCCGGTTAAGAACAAGAGGATCCATAGACGGGCGAGGGAAGAAACTGAAAGCAGCAGCGTTTTTCTGGCGAGAAAACTTATTTGCCGGTCTACGAGGGGTAATTCGCACTTGGCAATTTCGCGCTACGGCTCTATAAAGCTGCAGTTCCTTTGAAATCTTTCCTTTCCTTTCGCACGTTTCACTCTCCACGGCTGAGTAATGGCGATGCAGAGAACCAGACATTTCAGACAACATCAACATTAGGCTATGGTTACAGTGGATTTTCGAATGAAATAGAAATAATGCTCCGACGAATACATCAGATTACATCAAATATTGCACGCTGTATTTTTTTGCAAGTGCACGCAGGGTGTTATTTTCATATAAAATCTATCTAATCAACAGCTATTTCTTTATGAATTCTCATCTTTGCGTTTTTCCAACAATTATTCTCGTAACATTTCTGGCAATCGATAGGTACATCAATGAAAAATAGAGAAATTTATTGCTCGATATATACAATCGCTCATGAAAGTATTCGAATACTGAAAGAAACGTTTAACGAGCGTAAGGAACCTGTGTGAAACTGTGTATCGTGTACCAAGGTAAAATTCTCTATCGTTTTCATCTTTGTAATTAATTCAAGAAAATCGATTACCGTTTAACAACTGGCAAACAGCAAATAGGAATTACTTTTCACCATATTACGGTGTTTGCCGTAATTGAATAGAAATTCGTTACAAAATACCTAAGTACACTGCGAGAACACTGAATTATTCAGTCCATTATATTTTTCTAGTTTGATTACTTTTTTGTAATTGTACTTTAAACGTAGATTAAGTCGTAGCGCCGATAAGTGAATTTTGAACTCGATAAAATAATTTCAAACGTTCGCATTTGGTAAGACAAAGTAGATAAGAGCGTGTTTTAATCGTACGAGCTCACCTTGTTTGCCAAGTCTAGCATGTTTCCAGTCCCCCCTGCGGCAGCTTCCACTAGTTTCTGTAGAGTATGGGGTTCCGGCGAGAGATCGCGTGCTCCGCTATCGAATTCCCAGCGTTCATGCCGTCCAGATACGGTACCTGAACATAAGTGAAATAGCGTATCATCTGTGCTGAACCGCGTTCAACGTCGTAAAATCGAAATCACGGCTGAAAATAGGAAATTTAGTAGACCAAAATCGGATGTCTATTGGAAGAACGTGGATCGAACCGGCTGTCCAAATTCATTCAGATTTGCGTTTATCCGAGATTGACGAGGCGAATGTGCGAAAGATGCTGACAGGTTTTGAAACATTATACATATATGGGGTGTTTTAAAAATCCTGGTATAACCGGCCGAGCGATGTTCCAGAAAGGAAGAAAATGAGCCTGAAAACTCGTTAGTTACGCGCGTACTAATACTGGAAGTTTCGAATTACGAAACTTCTGTTTCTGTGGGTGCCTGCACTTTAAACATGGAGAATGTTAAGATTTGCTTCGTGATTAATAAAGTGATTCTTAAGAAGTACTAATTTTATCCTTATTTATAAAACCGTCCAAATTAAATACAGAAGAAAGGACGTTTAATTGTCAAACTCACCTATTTCGAAATCGAAGCTTTAAATGAACAAAAGTTCTTATTCTTCGACTTATTTTTGCACGCAGGATTACCACCTGGCCGGTTGTACTACGATTTTTGCGACACTCCGTATCATGCAATATTGCACGTAAAACGAGATATAAATTCACATCAAAAAATTGCAGAATCCACGAAAATAACAAAATAATCCATCGATTAACGTTAAACGCATAAAACGATATAACTGTAATTTTCTTTCTTTTATCTTTGAAATACCAACAACGAATATCTCTCAAATTTACTCTCTGCGAAAATGCCTGCCACTTACGAAAAGAAGGAAAAAGGAAAGAGCTTACCGAGACTGTTGTCGCTGCTAGTCGGTAAGTATTCCGGCGTGTGCGTATGATGAGGACTAGTTCTGTGCTTGCCAGACCTGAGAGCCTCGATCTCCGGTCGAAGAGCCAAGCGACACCTGAGGAACTCTTGATAGGAAATGCGACCGTGCTCGTCCGCCCCCAATTCTCTCATTAACTCCTCCACCGAATTCTCCAGATTCAGTTCTCTGCATACCGTCAGCAGATCCTGACTGCAATTTCAAACAGAAAAGAATAGCCTTCGTTCGAGCTGTTCCAGACAATCGCAGAATTACATAATCGTCGCGTTTGCCAACCTTTCACGATTCCACGCAGTTTAAATATAAAATACATTCTACTTCATAAATCACTTGCTAATTTGTAACTGATTTTCTGACATTTGCCGATTTCAAAGAAAGAGTTCAATTCTTTGGTCGTGCAGGCATTGTCTCATCGAAGTTTTCAAGTATCGGTGGTTTAACACTAACCTTACCAGGCCTGGTCAAACGATCGCTTTCAAAATCTCATTTAAAATCGTGCATTCATTGTTATTTCTTCTGTTCGTCTAACTCTATGAAAATTCTTATAATTAACAAAAATCGAGAAATTGATTAATCGGATAGTATGAGAATTTACATCAAGGTAAAGTCATGCTAAGGTCAATGTTAACAAACGGGAGTGATTTAAAGAGGATGTGTTCAAGGTCTAACATTTTTCGAATCGCAGAGGAAAGACAAATTCAACTTTTAGAGATCAATTACTCAATTACAAAAACAAATGATTATTTGTGTTATAGGTATAGCGAGAAGGCTAGAAGTATAACGAGTATACGTAGGTTGACTGTGGTAGGTCAGATAGCAAGTTAAGATACGATTTATCATCTATCATTATTATTTCAAGCTGTAGGGACAACGATGTAGAAATAAAGTTCGATCTGCAAAGGTTGGGCTCGTTCGAATTTTGGTTATGGAGGCGATTTTTTAAAGATTTTCACAGCGGAGTATAAAGAGAAGGAACAAAATTGTAGTATTATTTCAAACGAAGGATTCGTATTGTAGTATTGTTATTATATCGATATTAAAATATTATTTCAAATTACAGAGACTCGAATTACCAAGGTTCGTCTGTAATAGTATGATTACCAGATATCAGAGATATCAACTTCATTCTATAATTACAATATTCATTGATGCCTGCTCTAAGTATACCAAGCGTCCGGAGACTTATGGACGACAGCATAAATCAGAGTAACTGTAAAAAATTCAAACGTCCCTGCGGCAATTCAAATTCCCTTCGATGCTCCCTTCTACTCGAGCAGTTTGTCATCCGCGGTTCTCATTAACGTCAAACCATTGACCCGACGGGGACGTGGTCTGAAGTCACCTGTTTTTCCAGGCGATCACACGTCTGGCGAAACGCGGCCACATAACTACGTTCCTACGGCCATGAATAATTTATTCCCTGAATAATTCATAGATCGAAGATGGTACTCTGCCGTAGTACTCGCTGGACGTTCGCGAGATTAAAGAAGCGTCGCGGCCGACGACGCAGAAACAACGGAGAAGGCAGCAGGCTCGCGCCGCTAAGCTACTTAATTAAAATCGCCACGCTCATAAACCGTATTCAACGTCGCGTTCGCGGTGTCCGGATGTCTCTGCAATGGCGGGTTCCTCTTAATTTTCCTCGACAGCAGGATGGAGTATCATCGGTGAGGCTCGATTAAAACGTCACCGCGCTCGGCGAATGCTGGGGAATCACGCGGAAGACGGACATACAGGGGCGATCGATAACGGGGAATTAAAGATTCATCGGCTACACGGAGCAGACACGGACATTCGGAGAAAATCGTTAAAACCGACTCTCTGTCTCCTTTCTCCGTGAATGCTGACGTCTTTTGTTGCGATGCGAGGGAAAAGGCGTGGTCCGGATGCGATTTAACACTAGAGTTACTAACGCCCGAAGTATAGAACTTGCCTCAGAGGAATTAAAGTGCTGGGAATAGGACGAAGCTTGGAACGCAATAAGAAATACAAGCTTTCGTTTGTATATTTGAAAAAGACGAAGAATCATGAAAATCTATAAAATTTCTATGAAAATACGAGTTGATCGGTTCATCGGCACGCTGGTGGTTCTGGTATTGACGTGGAAGTGTTACACACAGATGAAAACCGAATTATTGGTCGTGGCGAATAAGCGAATTATTAATGCGATTTCCTCGTACCTATAAACTTAAATGTGGGAAAATTACGATGAAAGTCGCTGGAAATATGCAATTTAAACTATTTAATCAACTACACCCTCTGTTCCATTTGGATAATTTTATAATTTCTACGTTATTTTGGGAGCAACTGTAAATAAAAAAGTTGTTGGTATAATAATAATAATAAAATTAATTATTCGTTCGATAAAATACGCTGAATTACGCGGAATGTTACGGTTTTCACATTAATAAATGAAAATTCTTCAGCGAAAAGGATACCTTTACTTCGTTGTTCGTCCCTCGCTGCCTAATGTAATAAATTACATTTATGTGATATGGATATCACAATGCAAATGTACTAGTTCTCGACAGATCTTCGATATCAGTTTATCCGAAAATAGGATTTCATATGATAGAATGTCACTCTTCATATTCAGCTTATTTTGCATGTAGATTCATCCCCTTTCATGTTCTAGTAATAATTCCGAAACCTTCTATATTCTGTCGTTTTGAAGCACAGCATGAGATAACTTGGCCGTTAAAGTATCCACCGAGATATGACTTTCCCCAATAATATCTTGTAAATTATTTCTCTCTTCCAGATCTACTTCAAAAATACCATAGTATTCACGATTCGCAGAAAGAAGGGAACTCGATGGGACGAACAAGAGGTGGCGACGAAAACTTTCTCGCAGAAACTTTTCCCTCGTCCCGCCACGGAACTTTTCGCTATTTTTTTTTCTTTTTTGGGACGTACGGCGGGTACGAGAAGCGCCGTGAAATAAGATACCGATCGAATAACGCGAGTTCATCTAATTCCACGTGCCTCTATGTTTGCCCAAGCACGTGTAAAACGCGAACACGTGAATCGTGGAAGGAATCGCATCGGTCTGCAAACTGCAGAAGCGTTATTATTTCCGTGACAGCCACACCTTGCGCTCTCCTATTCAGCACGTAGCGTATAGCACACAATTTTAATCAACTTTCGTTCAATGGAAAGTCTTGCGGAAAAAGGAAGAAAAGAATCTGCAGAAGGTTTCACACTCGATCGTATTCATGGCAGAATGGACGTTGAAGCCAGAGACGAGCGAAATTGCAATCAAAAGGATGACGAAACAAAAAAGGGAAAGAGCGTCGACACGGAGATCCGGTCGTGATTAACGGGACGCAATCAATGCGTAAGCATTATGTAATTCACGTGAAGCCAGGCGAACGTTTGAGTGCCATTCAGTACCTTGCCGCCTCTTCAAACCATTGAACCGATTTCCTCGAGGTACCCGCGAGACGCTACTCAAGTCGGAGACACCGTGAAAAAGAAGCGAGAGAGCGCGTAGACGCAAGTAGCACACTCGAGATCTTCCGAGCCAACAAGCATCCGCGTGTACAGTAGTGTACACTGTATACATTGTACGATGTACAGTCAGAATGGAGACGGTTCAACACTCTTCGTTCTTACAACTTCGTAAAAACGGATTTGGGTTAACAGCGAAAACCTGTTACGTGTTTGGCTTAATAGCTTAACTGGCCAAACTCGAATACAATCGTAAAATCGTTCTAAGTGAAAGCAGTGGACTCTGGGATTTTACGTTTCTGAGACATCTATGATCTCTTTACGACCCACCTACTCGTACTAGTTTCTCCGAATATTTTAAGCATCGTCTCCAAGTGTTCGATCCACAGCTGGAAACTCTCGTTCGGTTCTAGAGCTTAATGACTCGTCAGCCATTCCATACTATCTGGGTTCGTCCTGTCGCATCCTTAACTTTTAACCGTCGTCTACGACGTGATTTCGGAAGGATCTGTGGCTAATTTCAGGAACAGTAGGCGTTATTGTTTGTAATTGAAATTAGCCGAATGGCAAGCTGATAATCAACATGGTCAGTGTCTTTGGTATTCTTGTTTCGCAAGCGTCAGATGATCTCCAACCTTGCACGGACGGAGTTCAGCTTTTTATCGCGAAAGGGCAGCGACTGTCGATACTTGCGAGGCTATCTTCGCTGCAAGTTTAATGTATAAAATAACTGCAAGTAACGTCGATCGAAGCAGACGTCTCTGAATTCTCTGAAATACATGTAGATCATGAGATACACGTTCAGGACTGAATTAGGGCCACATACGCAATACGGTATCCATCTATACGATAAAGTAGTTGGATGTCGATCATTTGTTTCCTAGTTAAGAAATAGAGAAAGAGAGAGGCTGACAGACTAACACAAGAGACTGATAATGAGCGATACTGTATCTTTCGTATGAATGGAACGATTCGTCGCTATGTTTCGTCCGTTGCTTTCACACGCAATACACGTATCGTCGTATACCATTCTCATTTCTACGTATTGTAAAATTATGATTGAGATGCGTATTCATTCGTGGTAGTTCGCGTTGAATGGATATGGTAAATCAACTGCTGCAAATAATATTTGTACTATTTACAGAGAAGCTATTTTATCCTCTCGAATGTACACAAAATGGGTTACTCTTACTTTTGATTCCAAACGTCTATTTCAAATAGACAAAAACGGCATTCTTCAAAGACTAGCTTAGATGGAAGTAAGCATGTGGAAGTGTTCGTTGACATTAAATGAAAACGAGCATTCGTTATACGGCATGAGAAATAGCCAAACGATTTTCCCATCTTCTCTTATCCTTTCGTCTTTTAACATTATGATTATAAGAGAGAATTCCAAGGACCTGTTTAATATCTTGTTTGGATGCTATTTCCTCTTATACTCGCTTCTACGTACAATCTTATAAGTTTCAAGAAATTCAAGTATTTATAGCGCTATGATAGAATATCTTTCTCTTTTAACATGAAAACCTTCTTATTTCTAACGCACGTATAATCTTCCGTAAAGTAAATAAAAATACATTTTTATACCGAGACGACAGTACGCAAGTTGCTATATTTACATTTACACAACTTTTACCCATTATTCTACCGTTTGCCTTTGCTAGGTAAAACAATTTATTCAGATTACTCGTACTACGCATATGTTTCTTCAACACGAGAACGAAATTTGCACGTAATTCGAGTAATTCGTTCGGCAAAGTGAGATACGTACCACCTCGACATCTTCCTTTTGAGTTTCCTAAGGGACAGCCTCTCCAACGTTCTAGATTCCCAGGTTTTCAACGACTCCATCATCCCCGTGATCGGGCGTGGGCCGCGATCTCGACCGATGACACGCGCAATCGGACACGGTTTGAAGGTCTGGTCGAAGCGATGCAACGAGTGCCACTGCACGCGGGTCGTGCTGCATCGCGGTTCCACCGGCAAAGAGGAGGGAAAAAAAGAGCCGGAGAAAGAGAGACGCGATTGCTCGCGAGCGTGAAACGAACGCGACTTAATCCACCGCGATGCGTGTCACTCGATGTCCCGTGTGCGGTTTTACGGCTGACACGCGGCTTTATTTTAAACATACTCTGGCATACCTCGTTTCACCTGCCCGCCTGGCTCGTAGTCAACTGCTCGACGCTTCATTAGCAAAACTGTGGCTGGTGTCGATTGAGAGATCATGCAGATACGTATATCGTAACAAATAGCGACCATACGATGTTGTTAGTTTGTGAAGAGAGTCGTTCAGGAGTCGGAAGCTACGTACATCGATGATGAAGTGTGGTAGAAAAGTGGAGTTGATGGTTTTAACAGGGAATTTCGAGATTGATTTTTCTCTTCAGTCAAAGACCATAATAGCGTGATAACACGGAGAATATTTCACCGAGATATGAGAAGAAAAATAGGTTAAGTATAATTTTTGAAACAGAATATGTTGTTACACTGTGTAACATACCTCCATTGTATTTATTACGACGTAGAAGCGTGTTTTACTCGAATTAGGTCAAACATAATATTTGAAATACGATATGTTACAGCGACTACAAAAGGTATTAATTATAGGATTTATGATATAGCATTTGTTGCTAATTAACAGCGAGATCCACGTATAAATAAATACTTTTGGGCGTATGAATAATTTCGTACGACTACGAGAACCGATGCTATAAATATGAAATGTAAAAGCTGATGTAAAGAATGATCTCAACGATATCGGATAAATTATAAAATCCTAGCAGTTTTCCTAAAAGTTACCTTGAGCCGTGTTATTCCACTAGTTCTAAAAGGGTCAAGGAAACAGATGAGATGGCCGTTAGAGAAGACAAAGAGTCAGGTTAGAAAAGCAAACAGTGTTCGATGCATGGCGGAGTGCAACGAACGAGGCTGCACAGTAGGAGCGTCTTGAGTCATTGACACCGCGTGCGTTTTCTCTCCGTGCATTGTCTTCAAAACTGGAAACGAATCTACCAAACAGCCCGCGTAATTTTCAGTTCGCACCATTGTGCATCCGACGCAGTGACTCTGGACGAAGAAAGTAGTCGTAACTCGTAATCAGGAAACGCGGTTATTGTGAAACAATCGGATGTACGGAGAGAGAGAGAGACAGACAGAGAGAGAGAGAGAGAGAGAGAAACGCGGATTCACTCTTCATACGCGATGTCGTTTTCGTTGCACAACAACCGGGCATCCAATATGGCAGATGAAAGTTACATGATTGATTTTTATTCTGATAAGGCTTATGTATATCAGGCTATAGCAACCACGAATAATACAGCGAGGTTCTTAATCGAAGCTTCGAGTATTCAAAACTGTATGTGAGTGCTACTTTTTTCGATAAGGTACAATACGTAGGTCAATTAGGTCGACCGAAAAATTCAGACTAAATCGAAGTAAAATTCATCGTAAAAGATCATTGATGTCGATTCTTATACCGTGGTTGTAAACGTGGTTACAATCCATTGCCACCTTTTTCGTAATTCTATATCGTATCTATAAAATTGTTCGTTCTCTCGTTGCAACAAATTCATGCCGATACAAGGTTCATTGTCCTTTTTTAACAGACAAAAATGTAATGGCATTGTATATAATGTATACAACGACGAGCTAATCTCAACTAATCGTACATCAAGAAGATAAGACGACGATTAAATTTTCTTTGTTTAAAAACGTAACGCAACTAGACTCTTATTACCTCGATAAACCAAAGATAAAGGAACAATATTTTATACATATGTAGCTGAATTTGAGAAAAGAAACTGTTATCAAGTCAGATCGTCAAATAGACGTGAACTACGCACGACAGATAGCGTGTAGATATATCATAAGCAGCGGATTAACATCAAGCCGTATTATTTCGAGTCATCGATTTTTGTTTCTCGAGTCGGCTCACTCCGGGACTGGCTTGATAGGGAAAAAATTTCCGTAAGCAAAAGAGACGAGATAGTCGGTTCGGTTATGAAGCTCACCGGATGACCAAAAGAAAAACGAGTCTCTGGACAGGGTACACGGCGTGATTGGCCGAAAATCCAATTTCCAGCTTCGTCCCAGGGCACGTGTGATGTCGTTAAGAGCTCGTCGACCCTGTTACCGTCTCATCCCGTGACTGCCGAATCACTATTTTTATTTCGAAGGTTTAACAGCCATCAGGAGGCTGTTACACCGCAAGGTGGACAAGAAAGATGCTAAATTAAATCTTCCCACCTAGACTGGCTATATGGATTTCCTTATTTTATCAACCGGCAATGGCGCAACACGGAAAGAAGGAAAGAAAAAAAAATGCAAGAAAAAGTGAGAAGAGTACGACGAGGGAAACAACCTGGAGGCTGCGAGTAAAAAGGGATTGAAGAGCGGCGAACGGGAGAATGTTTTGCCTTTGCAGAGCGTTTCCACGGGTGAAATGATTTCCATAATGCGGCGCACTCGCGATGAACAACGAACGAACCCCATCTCACCAGGCAAAAGTGGACGTCTCGGAGCCGACGTTACACCGTTCGCCAACGCGACGAGCAACTCGTTACAAGCTCGTAGTTTCGCGTACACGCGGAGTCCCCTTTGTATCGGAAAGCTCTCCTCCGTCGGGTGAATGTCATCGTGGGCTGGGGCTTACAAAAGCAACGCAGAATGCAGCTACCGGCCCAATAAGTGTCGTCTCATTGTTGAACCGCGCGAAACCGATGCCGAGCCCTTTCCAGAGAATCGTTCTGCCGTGAATGCGGGACTGCGAATGATCTCTTTTACCAGATGTTACGTGATTAAGCGTTTTGTAGTGCTTCTACGACATCCTAATTTTATAAATGTCGGATCAAGAGTGGGTTCAATTTAAATTGGAACTTGTAACAGGGTGGTACATATAACGTAAAGTATTAGAATAAAGTTAAGTTATCTTCGGTTATTATCATTGCGGATATTTATACAAATTCACGTTTCTACGAATATAATTAGAAAGATGCGACATGGGTAAAAAATTGTGTTATGTATTACATATTGTACTGGAATTGGGATATTTTATATATTAAGAGTACTCTGTATACTTTTTCACCTTCAAATTTCCCATAAATGCTGAAAACCCGCAGTTGATTATCCATCTCTGTGATAAAGATAACAACGTGAATATCACAGGGGAGAACCTTCGAGCAGAAGAAGGATGATAATTATGATCTCCAACAAAATCTTGGAAAGTAAATATTCTTTGATAAGGATCATCGTGAAAGAAGGAAGATCTTCGATAAAGATATAGGCAGAAAGAGAGTAAGAAGAAGAGAAGAAGAATTCTTTCCAGTTCAAAAGTTCACTTTCCCTCGATTTTACATATCTCTGTATAAAAACGAGGGACCAATCAGTCGGATGGCGAGAGCCACACGCTCATCCATATTCCAGATAGGAGTTTCAAGACCAGAGTTTATTCTCAACTATCGAACGTGCTTCCCTTGACCTCGCTGAGTCGAGGCCGCACTGGCAGGTCGAGGTTACACGCGCCCAGAGGGGAAGAGGCTAGAATGAGCCGCGGAAATGCCGAAAAACTGAGCAAATAACGAGGAAAGGGTTGCTGCCAGCTGATGAAAAGCGACACGGGTATTCCATGTTAAGCGCGTTCCGCTCTATTTCGTCCGTACACGCCCTTGAAGAGGGCACGCCGTGCATAAAAGGGCTCGCGTCTCCTTCAGGCAATCCCTTTTCAGTTGCTCCGCTGTTCCCGCTGGATACGCTGCAATAGGTCCACCATTAAAAACAAAAAAGGCCCAAGGCAGAAGAGGGAGAAGGTGAGCGAGAGGTGGCGTAGCTTCCGCCGCGTGAAAGGGAGGAACGTGGAGAAACGAAACATTACCTAATGCCGTGTTTTCACTGCGAGAACATCGCGCGTTTCGCACACCCCAACGCCAGCAGCCAACGAACCCGTCCGTCTGTCCTTTGTCGCCCGTTATCCATTGCGTTATCTCCTTCCCTTTCCAGTCTATCTTTTTGTCCGCCAACCTTTCGAGGGGTTTCGATTTCCGTGTAATCAACGACGAATCGAGAGATAGACAGATAGAGAAACAGAGAAAGAGAGAGAGACGGAGTGGTTACGCGTTCGATGAGGAGCTTCAGACACGGGAGCCGGGGTTAATTGTAAGCTCGTCGGCCAATGTTGCGTACGTTCCCGATCGTTAACGGCGTGAAACGCTCCGCTTCGACTCTCGACTCTGCTGCAACGACTCGACGATCGTCGACACCCGTTCGATGGACTTTTAACTCGACGATGAATACTTTACCGCGAGCTCAAAAGAGTTCGCTTCGACGCCTACCGCCGTGCAGTGAAACTTCACTGGATCACACGGAGCTTCGATAGGTCCCCTTATCGATTCATTCTCGTCGCGAATAACTTTTCGAATTAAAAATCCAACACTTCGAACTCGAACCATACGACAAAGAAACCTTTAAACACGAATACTTTGTCTAATCAACGACTGTGCCAATTTCCGCAAGGTTCGTTGGTCTCTCAGGCCAACATCGATCATCGTTAACAGTCTCGCCCGGATGAGAAACAGCGTGCGGACGGCCCGGCCAATTTTCGTTTCATTTTTTTCTCCGGTCGTTCGTCATGGAACAGGCAATCTTTTTCCGCGTGGAAAACTACAATATGCTTATCGTGAAGCCGCGAAGCTGTACACGAGACGCACGTGGCACCAGTTGGTACGTGAAGTGGTGCACGAGGGAGAAATGTAAATAACGATAACTGGATGGCGTGGGCTTTCGGAATTTATCGCGAGAAAATCGAACCCGGTAACGAAATTACGAGAACCGACCATGAGACAGGGGAAAAATGGAGAATGAACCGAGAGTGCGACACGTAATTAAGCAAACGGGGAAAGGCTGGCCATGCGGGAATTCGATAATTATCAAATGGCCAATTAAAATACGGAATTTTCGAGCTTTTTGATGACCCACCCGGAGGGTAGCGTATAAAGAATTTTTAGTGAATGTCATGACCAATTTCAACCCTTTTATGAAATTTCTATGAAACGATAGAAAGTATCCAGTTACATTTAATTTATGTTCCTTGATATATGGGGTGTTCTAAATCTTTACGATATTTTTTGTCAGTATATTTCACGAGTATAAATATAAGAAAGATGTTATATAAACATAGCTGTGATTTTTTCGCAACACGCATTCCGAAGAAGAAGAAGAATAAAAATATATTCTTCTTCTAAAATAAACGGGTTGATGAAGTTGCTTGACATCTGTTTTTATACGAAATCCATTGTGATTTGTGTTTCCTCTAACAAAATCAATATTTGTTTGATATACCTTTTTTCGCAATAAAATACGAGTATACACGAGAGTTTAGTAATATGGAATCGGACGATATTGCAGATTGAACTCAATAAATGTAACAATATTAAAAAACATCGACTATTATTCGTTAACGCATAACATATATTTTATAACAGCCTGCTGCACAAATAAAAACGCTAATACGCAAATTGTTGATGTTTTATTTCATAACTGTAATATCAAAAAGCAAAATAACGTAGAATAATTGAAAAAAATATTACAATGAAATGTTACATATTATTCTCTTGATATTTTATACTTTTTTTATAATAATTTAATAAAGCTTCAATGTTTGTATAACATACGTTTCGTCCATGAAATATATTAACACGAAGCTTGGCTGATCAAGTCCGGTACATCCTATATAGCGAACAATTTGAATGAAAAATATTTCCGTATGAACAAACGTTTGTTAAAATTAATAATTCTGTGCCGTTAGCTGATCTACTTTTGGGGGATGGAAATCACTGGCCTTGGTATTGGTATCCAATGCATGGAATTCCTATGGAAGGGATTTCTCGATGGATTTACATGGCAGGTTGCGTGCAGAGGTTCGGGCAGGTCAAGAATATCCCTACAGGTGAAGAACGGATGAATAGTCGAAGCCGACCGCAAGGATCCACACGCGCGTACTGCGTGGTTAATCGAGTGTCAAGGGTCGAGAGGATCTTTAAATTATAGTAACGAAAGGGCCAGTCATTTTTGTCCATTCGTCTTGGACGTTTACGAGCGTTGCACGATGCGCTAGAAAGCGGAAGAAGATGCTTGTGAAAGAGAAATCTACTAGTGATTTCCAACTTCGTAAATCAACCACGAAGATACCATCTAGTGCTTAATTATCGCCTTGAAAGCGTCGAGCAAAGTTTTCCACTCGGATTAAAATTCCAAGGGATAGCGTTCTTGTATTGTTGATCGATGTATGCAGTTTCATTGTATTTACAAATATTCTAATACAAGAAGTGCACCGAGATGGACCTCCGTTTCTCATCGAATACTTGAATCAAATGAAGGGAGAATTCTGATCAAAATGCAAACACTATTCTTCTTGTTACAGTTTCAGTCATTTGAGACATCGTTTAAATAAATAGAATTTATTCCTTTTATACGTTTATTCGAACAATGAAAGTAAGAAATAATAAACAAATTATAAAAAATATGTTTCCACATTGAGAAACTAATTTTATCTTTAATATTAAGAAAGCGGTACGCAAGAAACGAGTTTGACATTCGATTCTGATACCTTTCTTCTATTCGTTTGCCAGGATGCGATAGATAGAAAATGCAAAACAGACTCAGGTTAGAGCTGCCTTTTTCGAGAGTGATATTTTCGAAAGGAGATGTGCAAACGTAGCCGAATTCACGAAGCAAGGCCAAAATAATCGAGACAGTGAAATGAAAGGAGGGTCTGAGACGAAGTGAGTCACTTGCCATAAAACACGATCACCCTTCGCGTAACCCTAGGGTACCGTAGATGTTTCGACAATATCCTAGGGCCTAGGGTAGCGTACACCAACCGCGACCCGTAAACATTTTATCCTGTATCGTTCGAAACTCTTTGAAGGGAGTGGCTTCCTTCGCTGTGCTTTACGAAAGTTCGAGGATGGAAAATTATCGAAAGTTTGCATCGCAATAAACTCGAAAGCGATCGATAGATTCTATATACATTCTACGTACAACTATACGAAATTTTGTGACAACTATAAAATGATCGTAACAGTAAAATGTTTAAAACCGAATCCAGAAATGTACATAGAACTTACAAGACATTTATTGCAAACGTACATTTAGCGAAATATTAGTATAGAGCATGAATCCACCAGTCTTAAACACACGATTAATGCTATAGATGATCTCGCTACGTATCGTAGTTTATTAATATAGCGGATAGTTGACTGTTGAAATACTTTGGTGGTCTTTACGAAATGTATGCTTCCAACAAATATCTTGCAACTTCTAGATACATTTTCAGATCCGTTTCAAACTCTATCGACACAATCGCGATAGTCGTGTCTCTACGATACCAACGAGATTTCAAAATATTTTGTACGACAAATCCATAAAAAGTTCGCAAGAATGTTTGGATACTTTCGTAAACCACTCTATACGTACACAGAAATTTCTGCAAGGAAGAAATACACTGCTCGACTTCTGCGTGAACTACATGGATACACAGAGCAGTCTGATAAATATCCACTATCTTTCACTGATCGACAGTGTAAATTCCGAGCTACTTCGAGAAATTGGAATGTCTTGGATTGAGAAACGAACGTTGCAGAATTCGGAAACTTTGATGGAAACGCGGCTTTATAACTGAGCAACAGGGCAAGACTCGAGCGTTTGATGGCGAAGTACGTAATTGGTCCTTCGACAGTGAGAACGTCTAACACTGAAATCAATAAGATCTTGGTATTTGAACTTTGGCAAAAGCAACCGCGTTCAAACTGTGATAGACTGTGGTAAAGGCGAGCCATGATTGCAGCAACGAAACCGAGCAATGCTCGAGTGGTTTGAAAAGCAAAAAGAAAAAGAAAAGAGACCAATTTCATCCAATGGTTCTCGTCCGATTACTGCGTAAACGACGTCTGACGTGACTCGGTGATTATTCGATTTAAAATCCGTTGTAAACAATGGCTGCCATAAACCGGCTAGTCACGCGAGCAAATATCGCGATCTCCCGTTACGTACCGCCTTTCATTACTTAATCGTTCGTTTGCCTCTCCATCTCGCAGACTTCGTTTTTCGATAACGAGATTCACCCCTCTTCATTCAGACGGTCCTCTTCTTCTAAGCCGATTTCGCCCCGGATCGTTTGATCTTGGCCTTGACTATGGCGTACTCGTGTACCAAACAAGGCACATTTACGCGAAACTGCTTTCCTACCAGACGTCCAAAGGAACTGCGTAAGGCATAGAATGAAGGTAGGGTTAACCCTAGAGAGACGGAGATTTCAAGCATTATGTGAACGACGAAGGGAGAGCTGATTTCGGTCAAAAATATCCTTTAAAAGCAAGCGTTTTAACGAATAGACGTTAAACCTGCTTCGATTCGTGAACTTTTACGTTTCAATTTTCTTCTCGTTTTAGCAAACAAAACAGATTTCTAACATTCGAAGAGAACGTTTAATGCAAAGGCAAAAGCAGGAAACGTGCATATCAATAACAGTTTTTTCGTATCTTGCTCAGAGTCGATATATTTCTTGATATTAGGAAAATGCACTGGCAATACTTCGCGATATCTGTCCAATCAAGGACTCGTAATAAAAACGATCCTTCCCTGTGTTTGCCTTTTTCCAACAAAGCAAAGGATGCCTTCCCTTTAATCATTCCAGGATTCAAGTTCGACGTAAAAGAAAGAGAAGAGACGATTGCGAGCTACATAGGAGCGAAGCAGAAAAATAAAGATAAGGGAGGAAAGGGTGGATTTATTGGGCCGAGAGGACGAGCCCTAAGAATATAAAGTAATGACAACTGTAAAAGACAATTATGTCGGAGTAACGATAGACGTTGCAAGTAAGAGAGAGGGGTGAAAGGAGGCGGAAACAGAGTCAAGTTAAGGGAGAAGAAAACGAGAGACGAGCTAATAGAGAAGACAGGAGTAGAACATAGAGAAAAGAAAAAGGAGAAGACGAGGGAAGAACTGTAGAAAATGGGAAGAGAGTCGAGTAAGGATAAAGTGCGAGAGAAAGGGGTGAAAAAGGAAGTCGAAGGTGGAAGGGAGAAGGGGCAAGACGCACAGGCAAGTCACGCAAGTATGCACTTGAGCGTTCGGTTTCGTTCGCAATCTCGTGGGCATGCAACCGGCTGGATGCACACCAAGTAGTGCACGAGTTTCGAAAGGGGAGTCCGGTGCTCGGAGATACGGAAGCTTACAAAGCCAACGAGACGTAGCAGGGTGCCTGGGACACACGAATCTCGCCAGGCTAGGGTTAACGAGGCTGTGGAGAACGGACAATAATGAATCTCGAAAAGCAAAGGAAATATTGCTCTCTTGAATTTCGACTAATGGTGGCAGTCGTGTCTCTCCCTCTCTTCAACTTCATTCCTGTTTAAGTAGAGTTTAGTATTGTTGCGGCGCATTAAAGAAACAGTCCTTCGGACCGTGTGCAAGGTACGTACGAAGCAAAGAATGTTTAGTGTGTTCCGTGCCATAGAAACGAATTTAACCTGAAGCACCCTTCAGTCTGGAGAGTCCGCGGGCTTAATTAAGTCACGTGTGCTTGCGTGGGATGAGTGAGAATCAGAGAAAATTGAGCTACAAAGGGCACCCGAGAGCTTCCTCAATTTAAGGAAAAACCTTTGATGATTCGGTAAATCGACTATGCTCTGTAACGTTTCCTTCTGCTCCGCTAGTAACGGCTAACTTTCCAATTTTCCTTGGCTATTTTCGTTCTTCCTTCCAGTCGGACAGACGTCGGATTCTTGATTATGTTTCAAGAGCTATGGCAATACCATATCGTCGATAACAATAAATTGCTTGAACTGTTTTTGAAAATACAAGAAATTTTACTTTTACACGACTACATTGTGCTGAATCGAGTTTCATATGAATTTTCATTAATTTTAATTACGACTCCTCGAATTAATTTTGCATGAAAAGTATTCAGTTAGTTCGCTAAGATGTCAGTCTACCTGCTTATGCTTTTACGCCACAGGTAACACGAAGGTACGGAATACATTAACAGCAGATTACGTTCCACCAAGATACCACGAAGAATTGAAAGTAGTGGAGAATATTGATTCCACCTCTCCGACGTACGCTCATTTTCACTTGCAATCTCGTGGCGCGGAATTTTCTGCAACTCGACGCGCGGAATAATCTCGCGAGTTATCGATCCGTGAAACTGATTCGCCGAAATAAAAAGAAAAGGGAGAAGAGAAAGCGGAGAAGAAAATCGCGAAGGCGGGAAAAAGACAAGGGATCAGGAAATTCGTATTCCTATTGCCTATTTTTACGATATATCAACGCAGAAAGGGGAAGCGGTAATCGCGAGGTAAGACAAGGGGGAAAACGTTCCGGGGGAGCATTTAGAAGTAGTACAAGTCGAAGGGTGAGAAGCTCTTCGAGAACGAGAGAGCGATCTCTCCGAGGGTAGAGCACGGGAATGGCGAGTTTTACACACAGAGAAACGCGAAAACGTTCCACTCTTTCCACCTTCCTTCTCCGTCTCTTCTTTTTTCCTTTCCTTTCCTCTTCTTCTATTTCCATCTCGGTTGCACCAGGTCGGCTCTCGGTCCCGAGCCCCTCGAATTACAGAAAGCCTTTATTATCGACGCATAGAACGCTCGCTCTGTCTGTGCATACAACGGAAATTGCCTGAGAACGCTCGAATATCATCTTCGCGACGGAGAGTTTAATTGGCTAAAGTCACTTCTGCCCCTCGACAACAGCTGACACCGCAAAGATATGAAAATCGACCGCTCGAAAATAAATGCTTTTTATATTTCATCTTTTCTTTGTTATTTGGTCTTCTTGCACGCTGATTTTTGAGGCTATTATCAAGATGTGGCGATACACGAAGCGCAGTCGCGATAACGATCGAAAACGGTCCGATGAATTATAGTTGCTTAACGAATTAATTCCGCTGGTAATAATTATTGATAGCAAAGAAACCGATGGAGAGGAGGAGGAGATTCTTAACTGCAGGAGATACAGGTGTACACTTAAAAACAATCGAGGAACTTGTTGCGAACGCATATCGAGGGTCATATCTACGAGATACCATCGGCCGATCGAGCTCGATAAATCTTTCGCGACGCCAATGCACGCCGCTACAAAGCACCGATGCTAACGAGAAGTTGCAATTCGTTCAAAACACAACAAGTAATTGCCAACTTTACCGATGAGCATTTGTGCTTATACTTATATGGTAAATTCTTTTAATAGTAGCAAATAAAAACTCACATTTTAGTGCTTCCCGCCAGAATGCATCATGGCGCGAATCTACCTGCAATTAGTTACGACGACAATGGTCTTTTGTTCGGCTGCACGAAGCGTGTTACTTTCTTTCCGTACTTCACACGATTTTTACGAAGATATTTGCGCTTATCTACTTTTTTAACAACTCTGGTCTGAGGTGTGAATAGTTACACGATCGCTCGATTTATGACAATAAAAAAGGACGTGGCAAAAATGGAAACGTGGAAGGCGAGAATAAGAGGGCACTTCCGGTGGCGCAAGAAATATCAATAGTCTTGAAACGTGGATGTTTTTGTAAGAGCCTATACAAACGCGTCTGCCACGCCACGCATCGCTTGCGTCGAGATAATAAACTAATCGTTCTATTTATTTTATTTTTAAACTCACGATGGAATTATTGCTACTTGCAACATAAGATTATCTTTAGCATACAATAAGTATTAAACGATGGTTCCACTGAATACTAAGCTTATTAATAGAGAATAGTTTTGTGATCTCTGCGAAATGGAACAAGAAACGAAAGTATTCATACAGCACAGAAATATAGAAATGTAAATCATTTTCTACATTATTTGACATATTCAAATATACCTATGTAACTGTATACTACATATAGTGCTATAGGAATAAATATACTCAAGTTAAACTAAAGTTAATTACTTCTATAACTGCAGCAATCTGTATATTATACACTTACATACGTTTGAATATAAAATATTTAATGATACAGGAAATATTCCAATTGTTCGAATATTTTGTGTTTACTGTATGCACTTGCACTAAATATCTCACAATCTTTATATATCAAGCCTAATGAAATTTCAAAATGTTTCATGCAACACACATAATATATTAATAAAAGGTATCTACAAGTGTTCGAGTACTTTCGTCAATGATTGTACATAACCACGAACGTATACATAGTATCGTATAATTGTAACGTATAGCATCGTGCAATTGTATCGCGAACGAAACGAAACTTCTGGAACGAAGTTTCTAACCAGACCAGGGTTTGGCTTTTGTCGCGAACGCGAACGGATCCGTGCTTTGACGGAGAAACTCGCTCGCTTTGGCTGGAAAAGAATGCGAATCGCAGGGGTGGTAGTCGGGATCCGAGCGAGGAATTGACGGCTAATTTTCGCTAAAAAGCGTTGAATAGTGGTAGGTCGCAGCGGGAGCAGGGCTTCGAAGAATGGAGGAACACCGGAATGGGGAGAAACGGAAGGAACAGAGGGAAATAGGGAAACGGTTGAATATCGGGGAAACGGTTATGCGTTTAATGAAAAACCGTGTGGCTGCATCGCGTGCACGTTCCCCTGTACTCGCATTATCTTACAAGTTTATTCATCCGGCGGTAGCGAAGAAAACAGTACGCGTTCCCGGTTTAATTCGCAGTATCGCGGCCGCGCTGCATTCAGATTGGCTAATTAATCAAGCTAATAATTAAAAACGTGTGCGTGCCGCGCGCGCCCGAGTCACCCGCCAACTTTTCCATTCGTGTTTGCCAACGAATTGTTTCACGCGGTCCCATAATTCCTACAGTGATCATTTTGTTCTGAAAACTATTATACTTGAATGCTATTCTCGTTGAACAACTTTATTTTCGAACTATACTGTATGTAGCTTTAAAAATGTCTCCAAAGTATCGGTATGTGATAAAGTTTAGGAATGTTTAGATTATTTCATGTTCCACGGTCCAATGATTTAAAAGACAAAGTATTATAATTTATGCAAATTGTTTCGGCTCACCTGTCGATAAAACCATCTCCGTCGCCGTCGCATGCTTGGAACAGCTTCCTGACGCGTTCCTCGTCGCAGATGGAGCCTGCTTCACTTTCAGCATCCGCGGTTTGTGACATCTTCACTTTTCCTCTTGTTTATCCATTGTAACTAACTATTGGCGCACTATCCAGCTGCTTCGTGTCCATCTTTCCTCAACTGCTCTTCCCTGTCACGTTTAAAAGGTGATGGTCACCTCTATACCGCTGTTCAATTTTCCTTCTAGGTGCCCCGTTACATACTTCAGAACTCGATTCACGCATCGATCACGCACCGATGGTCCGAAGTTCTCGATAACGTTCTCAGGTTCCTGAACTTGCGTCAAATACGTAGGACCAACACGGTGGATCGTTAAGTCACGTGTTGCATCGCGATCTCTCGTTAATCGATCCTGAGATGTAAACTCGAGCCGTCGACCGCCTCCGCGATTACGTTCGGGGAAAAGGTCTACGAACCTCGGTGGAAGCAACAGCTATTTTTAGACCGTTTAAAATACGTAGAATCCCTTGTTCCACAAGATTTTGTTGATACATAGTGCATAAACAGATCGACTAGATAAGCCATTCTCTCGCGAATGTATTTTCAGCGCACGAATTTTACGGAGATTTTACAACGCGAAGTCGTGTGGGCGTTCGTCTTGTCACTAGATCGTCAAAAAGGGTGAGACAGTTGCGTTTTTTCCGGTGTGGCTGTGCACGCACGAGAACCTGTGTCCGCCGTTTCCAGTGTCACCGAGTCACTAACCCTAACCTCAAAACCGGACCCGAGACTCACCCACCCTCGCGAGCCGTACGGCGGCAATAAAAACTATCGATTGAGCGTTCCGCGGTCAAAAAACTTTGACATCTCGCGCCATCTTGAAATTTTCGAGCACGACGAAAACAAAGATGGCGGTCGCCGAACCACGAGCCGGCAAGCGGAATGTTCTAGTTTCGTCGTCAGATGTCGTCACTAGAGGCGCCAAATTTATCGCTCCTAAATACGTAAGTCGAATGAAATATTGAAAATAAATTATCTTTATTATCAGTATCGTTGAACAAAAATACAACTAAAATGTTTTGTACATATAATGGTAACTTAAGTATATAAGTTGTGGATATTAATACGTATTCGTAGGATAATTTTGTTTAAGATTTTAGCTTCTCAGCCAGGGTAGGCACAAGTTTTTTGAGTTTGCCAGCGTCGTGACTGAATGCCCACATTATACATCGAGTATGTTCTTCGCTTGGAAAACCACAAAGTTCTTCGTCTGTCTCGAACCATTGAATATTCTTTTCTTTGATTCGGTCTACTAGACTTCGTAAATTCTTATTCCTTTCTATGTCCCAAGTAACACTCGAGTCTGGAACTTGAACGTTTCTCAGCTTCTTGTAATCTCCCTCCACTTCCTCATACGCTCTGTAGGATACACCGAAGAATGTTGCAATATATATTTTTACTATAAATAATATTCTATTCTAATAATAACGATATAGCATATATTAATAATAATTAGATTACGGATATTTACGCATATTCATATTTTTATGAATATAATGGAATTTGGAATTGTTTTATCTATTAAATATTGTAAAAAGTACTATACCTTTTATACTTCTTATACATTTCTTTATATTCTGTGTATTTTTGCACCTTTTCCCAATAACACGTACAAATCCGTAGTCTAACAATAATTATACATGTATATATATATATAGATAATAAAAAATGTACTTACTTAAGAAATCCATTGTCTTCGATTTTGTATCTGTCGGCCAACGGCTTGAAGGCTTGCACCAAGTCAATAGGTAAATAATTGAAGTTCTCCTTAGCTCGGCCATTCACGTTATAATCCGTGATCCAATTCTCGAACACTTCCACGGCTTCCTTCATGTTCTTGATCTTTTGCTCGTCCTTTGTGCACGATATCACCCGCTCAGCCCTTTTCACCAGGCCAGTGATCGCATGATACTGATAACTTACGTCCCTGCCCTCCAACGATTCTATACTCAGCAAAGCTTTCTCCTTATCTTTGAAACTGAGTCCGCTTTCCTCCTTTTCAGTCTTCTCTTCTTCAGATGAATGTTTCGCTACCTTTTTTTTCGGTTCGTTGTCCTCCTCCTCTTCGTTGCTGGACGAACTGCTGTATCTCCTTTTCACGCTTTTAGCCTTGTCATCTTTATCAACCTCCATGTCTTCGTTATTCTCAGATGGAAATTTTTCTTCCACCTGGGTCATGAGTTTCTTCAACTTGGTCGGTTCTGGACTATAGCCCAGCAGGATGCACTGAACGTGTTCCTTGGTTGGGAGTCCCCGGAAGAGACCCACATCGGTCTCGTACCATTGCACGTGCTTCTGTTTGATCTTATCGATGATCTCCTTCAACCTTCGATTCCTTTCGATGTCCCAAGTGGTCTCTCCGCTTGGAATTTTAACAGCTCGCAGACTTTTGTAATCGCCTTTCTCCTTCTTGTACGCGCTGAAAAATCAGAAACACGTGAAATACGGAAATAGATCTATACTGAATACCTAGATATTGAATGAATCAAAAAAATATTGAAGTAAACGCAAGTAAATGGTCACGTGTAACATTGATATTAAACTAAGGAAACACACCAATGACCTCTTTCTTGGATCATACTTGGTCGCAATAATTTACTTTGCTATATTTAATGTTAAAACATACACATTTTTTTTTTGCTTAATATTGTATGGTTTACGCGATAAAATTGATCATTAATTATTTTCACCGTGTTAAATGTAAAACGCTAAACAATCTAAAAGATACTTTAAAAATAAGCGTTCTATTGCAACGGTGCCAGTAGTAAACAAGAAGGTAGTAAACAACGTAATAAAACTGAAAACTGTTAATATTCGGTACCTTGAATTACACCTAGATTCTGGTGTAATTGAATTGTTGTAAAATCAATTGGAACCACGTTGAAACAAAGCTACACCGAATCAAATTAACTTTCGAGAACTAATTCGTATTGCGCCAAGTGAAAAAATAATCGGTCATTCAATTTGAAAAGACTCGCTGAAAGAACTATACTTGCGAAGAAAATGTTGATATTTACTTGTAGAATTCCTCCTCCAGAACATCGTACTCTTTGGCAAGATTCCTGAAGCCTTTTATAGTCTCGATTGGCAAATAAGCAAGGTTTTCTTTGCTGCGATTGTTCTCCTTGTAATCAGTCAACCAATCCTCGAACACTTTCAAAGCCTCACGAAGATTGGCCAGCTTCTCCTCGTCTCTGGTGATCTGCAGCGTCCGTTTCGAGCGACTCACGAAACTAGAGATCACGTGGTACTGATAACTGATATCACGACCTTCCAAAGCCTTCAGCGTGTCCAAGGCCTTCTGCTTGTCCTTGAAGCCCATCGCAGACTCTTCCGGTTCCGTGGATTTGCTTCGGCCCATTGCTGAAAATCGACACGTTCATCGTCCTCTATATACGTACGTATAATCGAGCGAGATCGCGTGCAACGCGTGGCAGGCACGTGAGACGCGACGCAAATTCACGCGATCGATTGAACGGTATGGCCAATCATTAGGTATGGCAAACAGAGGCGGAGAAACACTCGACGAGAGTGTGACGCCAGCATGTCAGTTTTATCGTTGACGTAATTACTGGTTTATGGAAGGATCGATACAAGCCGGACTATGGTCGAAATAGTATATTTGTGCAAACTGCAATTTGAACGCCGCGCTTTTTTGTCGATCCAAATAGCAGCGTCGAAATAGCACCGCTTAGAAAATAGCTGGCATATCGTCGAGACTATTCGATAAGAAACAACGCGATGAGAAAACTTGGCGGTTTTCGTCGATCCAAATAACAGGGTGGAAACAGCGACGGTTAGAGAATAGATCACGTGTGATGGATAGTATCAGATAAAAGATAACGAGATAAGAAAACTTCGACAGACACTTACCAAAACTATGCAGGCGATATCAATTTCCTTTGGTGTGCAATTAATCTGATCGGATCAGTGACACTGTTCCTAACACGAAGATAGACCGTATCACGTAGTAGTTGCAAGAAACAGAATGGACTTTTAGATTCTAACGTTGAAACTGCGCGACTGACAGTGGCAGACAGATCTACCGGGACCCGGCTTTGGTCGGCGATGTTCACCAACGATACAACTGCTCACGGATGAACAAGGATAGACGATTTGCGAGTCGGCGGAAAAGAGAGGGGCCGACATAAACATATCTACTATGTGTCACAGCCCGAAATACGCAGCCGACCTCAGTCCGTAGTCTTTGGTTTGCGTCACTAACTGCTAATACAACGGCGAAAAGAAGGATCGACATGGAAAGTCTCTGCGCACGATCACGTACGATTCGTCTGTGTGTAACTCATGCTCGCATAACCGTTTACACTCGTACTAATTCGCATATCGAGCATTCCACCGTATTTACTTTCGGTAAGACGACGATGATTTCTTGCGCATCTGTCTCGATGATACAAGAAGATAAACTTGTTAATGACGCTGTTTAGGAACGTTGGATACATAGACTGCGTTTTTACGTTTCGATAGATTTATTTGGTATTTACAGAAGTTACAGTATCCTGGTGAACTACTCGGACACGCGCAATGTAACAACGATCACAAGCGATTGGATCTGCCGAGCTAAAGGGTTCTTAGTCGATCTGAACCATCATACATACGCCTTCGAATTTCGCTATTTACAAGATTCGTGGTACGCGCGATTCGAGTCTCGATTCTGAAATACGTTTGTCAATGGTCGCGTAATGAGTCGATATCGAGCGTCTATTTTTAGGAAACTCAGTTCTATTTTTCTCCGATATTGCTATTAATTGTTGGTTAATTTAAGACATCGTGGCATATTGTTACCAAGTTTTGTTTGACCATATAACACGTACACCGATAGATCGTTTTAGGCATTGATTTTTATAAATTCAAATTACAGTGTCTTATACCGAAATATGCATATTTATACCGAAATATGTATATGTATACCTTATGAAAGATGTATCGTACACACAGCTTCATTTTCACCTTTCCTTTAACAAGAAATTCGATAAGTTTTCGTTAGTCAACCGATGGAAAATTTGTGCTTTAAGAGGTTCAACTAAGATATAGTACGAGTTATTGCGTATATACGTATATACGTATTAGCCTAACTATTGCTACTAATTGTTGTTTAAATTAAGACATTTAGCAATATTGTAAGTAATTCTTGTTTAAATTAAGACATCGTGCGTTATTGCTACCTATCCTTGTTTAAATTAACATCGTACAACATTATCATCCGCTTAAGTCAAGTTATTGTACGATGTTGCAACTAATTTCTGTATAAATTAAGACACTGTACGACCATGGACGAACGCTGCTTGACATTCAAACCGTGCGTTCCATTAACACCTACACGTTATACTTAAGCCACCTATACAATCGTATAACGTGTAAGCACGTAGTACGGGATAATCTATGACTAGAGATTTTCTCGAGAGTCAATTCTCGATGCGTATGACTTTCCGTCTTCTGATAAAGTTGAGACTGTTGAGAGAGATTCAGCAGACGCAGCTGCCTACGCCGAGGCAGGCGTACGAAGTTTGCTCGATCTTCGAGCTGGTGGTGGTAGCGTCTAGCAAGGTTGGTTGGGAAAGCGTTGGAGCAGCCGGTAATTGCGTTCTCTGCACGCCATCGTACAAAATCGATGACGCTTCTCGTTCTCTGCTGATACCTTCTGTTTCCTGTGCGTACGGAATTCTCGCGAGTTCTTGGCTCCTCGATTCTGTCGGAGCATCGTGGGACGACAAGCGACCGTAGTTTAGGAAGGTCTCTGTGTAGCTCGAGGGCGGATGGTGGTGACTTCCGTTGTACTCATGCGAGTAATGGGGATGGTATCTGTTCGATGGTGCCTTGAAACCCTCGTTGCCACCGAGGTACTGGTGCAGGTGATGCAAACTGGATGGCCCATACACTGTTGATCGCAAATCCAATTTTACAGATTGATCGTTGTTTGCAATTTTTATCACTACAATGTGTTTGTTTAAATCCCAATAGAGATTTTTTTTCTTTTTCATTAATTCTAAAAGGTTATCGCGTATAATAATATACATTGCTATTTCACGTAATGTCTTGTATAATTAGAAAACTGTGTATAGTATGATAGTGCATCGCGTTTCATCCGTAGGTGAATGGACTAAGAATTGTTTAATTAACTGCTTAGTGTCTAGAGCTCGGTAATTTAACCAACGTAATATGTGTGTCAGTTCCAACGAATGTGATATGCCTTTTGGTATACTATCTTTTGAATGGACTGTGTTGCGCATCTACGTGTTGCTTGTTGCTTGCAAAAAGATGACCACATCATTGACAGATATAATTTAAAGCGTATATTAGATGGCGATCTTCTTGCAAACTGTTCGCCATAGTAGTGTAAACTCGATATTAATTACGATGTATATATATATGAGCTACCGACCTGCTGCGGTATTCGAGTACATGGCAAGAACTGCATCGCCGTAGCCACTGGTGGGATGTTTTGCTAAATCGGAAACATCGTTCGTAGATGAGATCTTGCTAGATATCGATTGACTTCGAACGCCGTTTTGTACTTCGCTGGGAAGACCAGCCGATCCTGCGGAGCCGTATGCCATGTTGAAAAGTGCTTCCGGATCGCACACGAACTTATACACGTATCTCTCTCCAGCCACCTTTTGCATTATCCCTTTCTCGTAATAGTACCTCAATGATCTGCTTAATTTATCGTAATTCATTGCCGGTCGATTCTTTTGAACTCCCCATCTTCGAGCTACCTGAAGAAAATGAAATATATCACCTTACCGTTTGATGCTTAAGCGAGACGTCCTTTGTGATTAGACTGTTGATATTTTTATCTCAAAAAATTGATAAGAAACCGAATGATGTAATATTGTGCAGAATTCACACATAGAAAATACCAAAGAAAGAAGAAAGTGAATATCGCATACCGAGGAAAATACTCGAAAGAAAAATACACGTTACGTCTAATAGACAAATAAATCTAAATGCACTTAGGTTTCATATCTTTTGGGCAATGATAATAAAAATATAAATTAAGGAGTATTAAATTTGTAATAGCAATGCAATCTACCTCTTCCGGTTCGATTAGCTTGAATTCCATTCCACGACCAGTCCACGCAATGCAAGGTGCGTTCGCAGGATCGTCTAACAAGGTGACTAAAAACTGCCACAATTGAAGAGAACCTCTTCGTTGTTGTTGATAGCCAACAGACATTTCGCTCCAAGGTGACACTCCCGTCGCCGAAGATGGCCTCTTGCTACTATACTCTGTGTTCCACGAGCTAGGAGATCCTTTCTTTTGATAACAATTACTCTGTCTCTCCCACGATGGATTCCTGCCTTCTAATTGAACTCCCAGCTCGGTCCACGTGGGCGTCACGCTTCTCTTGCCGTACACTTCCGAGCTCCAATTCTCTTGTCGCGGAAAGAAAGCTTCGCCAGGAGCTGGAATCGTCGATTGCCATTGAGAAGCTGCGGAGGAAGTGCTGGCTGGCCGACTAGGCGATGGCGAACCTCTGGCGTTTCTCGTTCCGCTTCCGTATTGCTGCTGTTGCTGGTAGACCATGCTGTTGCCTGCGTGAATTTACATCATCGAGTTGAAGAGATTTTTAGGTTTCCGTATTCCAAAATTTCTCATTCTCGTTTTGGAAAACAAAAAACAAGGGTTTTCATGTTTTAGGAAAATGTTTAACTTTTATCTCGTTAAGTTGAAAGAGAAATATATTACTATAATTTATATCGATAGATGTTCATACGGAAATATATTAATTTATATGTTAATTGATAGGATTTTAAGGTATCCTAATGAAAATTTGAATTTTGATTCGTAGTTTATACTGATAGGATTCAACCATTATGTGTACGTTTCTGTATGTGAGGTATTCCAGGATCCCACAGTAGCAATCGAGAGTTGATATGGTATCGCAACGAGTAATCGTATATACCAGTAACAATGTTTTCATATTTTCATCTTCAATATATCCTTTAACGTTAGAAAGATACAATTATTATATCGAGGATGGATGAACAGTTTCTAATTCCGTATCGTAAAAATTCGTTTTATATCACGGTCGAGGTTTCGTATGCATTTCGATCTTCGGACGTTTCGTTCGTCTGAACGACAGTTCATCGAAACACGCTGACAATATCCAGCGTAAACATAGTCTACGGTAGAAGAAGAATGGACAAGGACGAAATGGACAAGAGAAGATTCTCGGATGCACGAGAAAGAACGAAACGCAAGCAACGTATTAGCGATTGCACTCACGCGCGGTTGCCGGTGAAGTGCTCGTCACACAAATATCGGCAGGAAATTGGTTGATATTCAAAGCCCACGGGGTTGTCGGGATGGCGGAGCTCGCGGATAGCGGCACCGCCTGAAATACCGCGTAGAGCTCGCGCGATATGTATATTAATCGGGTGCTCTCCTCACAGGGAGCATCCACCACCGCCGGCATCCCGCTGATGCCGTGGTCCCTCGAGCCGAAAAAGCTATTCTCGAACCATAATCCGGTTACGTTCCAAGTCGTGTACCGGGAATATTGAAAAATTGAGAACCCCCTTGCCGATACCGAGCCGGAACGCGACGCTGCCAGCCGTGATGCAGTCCATCTTTTTGCTCGTCGATTAAAAAACTTCTACCTTCGTTCGTTCGTGGAAAAAGAAACGTACTAACTTCGCAGGATGTGCAACGTATGTACATGGAATATTCTATTCGATAGGGCTTGCGGTTGGAAATCAAGGTATACACCGTGTACCCGATATTAATGGGAAATCTCAGTCATCGAGGTGAAATTAAGAGGAGGAAGGGCCGGGAAAGTTAATCGTGTCGGCAAGTTAGCTTTAGCTTCCTAGCTGGCAAACGTCGGTCGGATCCCGATCTCGTGTAGACGAGACAGACAGGAATCGCGGGGAGGAGGGTTGAAAGCTACGGGCCAATCTGGCACTCTCTCTCTCCGAAGAGGGGCGAAAGGGGTTGACCTCAACGTGCAAGCGAGGGCAGAGGCTTTGCGGGTAGTTTTAGATTAAAATTAATCGCGAGCTGATGAAACCGGTGGCGATGTACCAAACAGGAAAAGGGTTGAAGCCAGGACTGGTCAGGGGCGGTGCGCAGAAGGGTTGCACGGAAAAGAGGACGGCCTCCACTCGTCCACTCTCAGACGAGGAGCTTCGGTTCTTTTCTCTCTTTCTCTTCTTCCCTCTCTCATTTACTCTCGCCATCTCTTCTTTCCCTTCCACTCTCTCGCTCATCCTCCCTCTTCTCTTCTCATTTTCTTCTCCATCCCTGTCTTTATCCTGCTATCTCTGTCTCCCTGAACTCCGAATTCCGGAGTAGAGGCTGGTTAATAATGCAAGGTCCATTTTCCACCCACCTGACGCGCTGAAATGACCTTCTTTGCTTTCTGCTCATTCACAGGAGGCAGATTCTGCCGATCCTGCGATCGAATCGATTCGCAACTACTGTTTATTCATGCATATCGTTTACGTTTAACTCTAAGTTGTCGAATAGAGCAGTATAGAATACAGGAGGACCGACTATAATCCTCGTGAGCCGGGTACTGGCATTAATTAGCGAAATGGTGACCAATCTGCCTCACCCATTAACAGGTTATTACTATTCCACCCGCTATATTGGTCAACGATTGGTCGATTTAGTGGACTAGGGAGACAGAAACGTTTAACATGCTCCCTTGGCAGTCTGCATAAGCGATCATCGGTCGTTTCGTTGACATTTTCAAAAAATTGTACTTTTTTAAAGATTAAATTTAATTAAAGGGAACAAGCGACGATTATGAAACGAGTTTCGTCAATGGCAACTGATCATTTTATTATCAGATTTCCGAAGTACGTAATACCGTTTCAGGAATTAAATTCATTGAAGAGAAGCACGCGTTTCACGAGTGAGAACGCACTGAAACTATACGTGTCAGGGTGTATCAATATCGATAGGTATGGTCTTATTATTAACCTAAACTGCGTGTAAATAATTGAAACGGCTTAATGGGAGGGAGAATTACGCGAAGAGACGTAGTAGAAGCATAATTCCCGGGTGACTTGGAAGTAAATGGGTATACGCGCACGGTGTCGGCCAACGAATATAGCAGCGGAGTTCCTAAAGGATTCGTTTGGTGTACGTGCGTGAATAAAGGAAGACTAATCGGTCTGATTACAAAGCATGAGCTTGCAAACCCTTCGTCGGCTCTACCTTTTACGTTATACGTAGATTGCATAGCCTCGAACACTATTAAGCAATGCTCTGTAAATCTAACGTAAAACTTCCCTTTGAAAGCTTCGAGAATTTTATCAAGCTGATCACTGAGCCTTGAAAAGTATTTTTCATTGAAAAATCTGCGATATCAACTGTATCCTGAATGCAAGAGAAAGCTTTCGCGACTTGCAATCTCCCTCGGGAGAGAATTCTATGCTCTTTCCTTCGTTTAGCAGCTTTCGCTGGATTCTACGAAGCGCTTCTCCGTAGCTTTCGAGTTGAAAGCATTCTTCAATTATTCACTTACGTATACTTAGTCACGCGTGAGCGAGTCCAGTGTACCAGCGACGAACTTCGTCAGAGATTATTAAGGAATTTCGCATTAAAACGTCGCTGAAAATTTATTAGCCGGCTTCCGTACGAATCGTTTGACCCAGAATCAAAATCGTTCCCTCTAGACTCTACACGAAATCAATCCGTCGTGACTCTCAAATTAAATATAACAACAAAGTATGACGAGGTACGATCGATATGATCGTGCTAATGCAATTTCAAAATGATTCGTATAACACAGATAATAGAATCACGAAAGATGTCTACGAAGAAGTGGTCGAGTACTTTTGCATTACGTCAAATAAATTAAGTCATTGTTATACATACACGATCGTTTATACGTATATCGAGTGACAACTAATTTATTATTACACCGTATGGAAGAATACCTTCGTATTCGTGATAAGGCAAAACGTTTGGAATCTGCTTAAATCACTCGTGCGCTCATCGTTTGCAATTTAAGGAAAAAATTCAAGCTATTTAACAAAATAACGAAGACGTTAGAGCAGTGCACGCATGCTGGAGAAAATATGAGCTGTAATGAAGACAAATCGTAAGTTATTAACACGTTTGTCTGTAAAACGTTAGTAACTCTTGTTCGAACATTTCGCTATTTGATTTCTTCGAGTTTTCTAAAAAACCAAGAAATATCGGAAGTTTTGAATGCTCCTAATTGGATGAACAGGGATTGTAATGATAATGAAGAGGGAGATAAAATATAAGACGATGAATTTCGGGTCGCCAAGGCGCTCTAAAAACAGACACCGGAAGAGCAACTCGAGCTAGAGCTCGATTAATGGATGGAACACCGAGTACTTCCCTCGTGCTCCAGTTATTTATGGGATCTATAGGGTAGTAAAGCGCCACGTGGATCTATTGTCAAGAGATTTGTCACGGTGCACGTTCGAAAAGAGGGTATCATCGGTTCGGAAATCTCGTTGTTCCAAACAGCTCCTGAGAGCGAGCTAAGAATATTATCTATCGAATTGTACGTTCCATTTGTCCAACAAATCATAGATTTCTTACTATTTCGAGTGTCCTGAGCTGTTGATGTGGGGATGCTCGTCACGGAAATCGGCTCCCCATATCCTCTGTCCGCTGGTTCTTCCTTCACCGCTACGTTCTTCGTGGCCTCGCTTGTCCTCGAGCTCATCTTAGTATTTCTATACACGAACAAATACAAACGACTCTAGATTTTCAATTCATAAACAATTTACGCATCAATTTCTTAATAATTATTAATCGCATTAATTTCTTTTGTAAATAGAAATATTGCGAATATCTATGCAAGTACGTATCTTCATAGATGATCAAAAAATAATTATGGATAATTAAAGATAAGAAAAGAAATGTAACCTAAGTGGAAAATTGTTTTATGCATTGGATATCATAGTGTATTTTGGGTATTTTATATAGATACATTAAGCTAGGCCAGATATTAGAATATCTTCCGTATAAGAATAACGTGTGTATTTGGTGCAAGTTACTTTTATTACGCATTTATTCGCTTGCTTCGTACATTTTATATGCAACGTAAAGTCTTGAACAATTAAAAATTTCTCAATTTCATGAGAAACGTGCAGCAAATAGATGTTTTAATATTTACGAATGGCAGTGTATCTTTGCATACTACGTATACACGCTCCATGCATTTCCGTGCTTTCAGATTGCCCATAGATGCACAAGAAGCAGCAGGTTATTTGAAATTTCCATTACTGGATATATTTGTCCTCCTTACCCGAAGCAATTACTGCGATTCTCCGGATCGAGATCGAGGAACGTGCTACCTTGCGAATGTGCATGGTTCATTGGCGTTTGATACTGTGAGTAATTAGTATCATCGATTCTTCTGCAATTCGCTGATTCCTGTTTGACATTGGCGTCTGTAAAAACCAGTATACCGTATACTGTAACATTTTAGCGATCGAACGCTGAACATTAGTAGATAAAAACGATCGATATCGTCATTTCTTAAAATTATCCTTTACATTGCTTGTTGCTCTATCTTTGAACAAAACAAACAATCAGCGCTATATAACGCGGTATAACGTGTTCAAATTCTAGTTACACTTCGAAAGTGAAAGTTAAATTACATGTTGAATTTTTATATACGTCGATCGGTATCAACGTTAAATTTTATCCTACGAAATTGCAAGAATGCGAAGCTGTACATTAACCAGAAGCAGCAAGGGTGAATAGACATTTAGATGCAAAAAATGTCTTTGGGGAGGGATAGAGTCGCGGATGTACAGACGAACGGTCAATGATTTTAACGATCGAACGAGGATCGTTTCTTGGGACGAAGATCGGCAGGGCGAGGATATAAAAGCGCGTGTCGTTGCGGAAGCGAAGGCGCATCGTTGCAACGGCACGTGGGGATAGATTCGCTTCCTAATGGGGCTGCCGACGATTTTACGCGGCCGGGGGTGCGCCCTCGATAAATCAAACAGGCTCTGGCCGTGGGAAGCATAAGTCAGAGGCCTCGGGCAATCATTGTATTTGCAAACATCGGAAGTTTACTCGCTGAGAGAACAGCCGCGCCGACCCTACGGTACGAAAAAATCGTACGGTTTCACGTGGAACTTATGAACATCTCGTTTCGCGGCGGAAAACAATGTTTACACGACTAGAAATGATGTTGGATAACAGCCAGTTTCAATCGAAGAATATAAAGATGCAAAACACACGAGAAGATGATTTTTGTTAATTTTCTCATATTTTTGTGTTATTCGATAGCTGAAAGAAATTAGTGGTATTTTAATGTGAAATATTCGAAGAAGAGAAAATAGCATGACAAATTCGAAAATATCTCTTGAAAATACAGAGACTCGCGAAAGTATCGCAATACTTGTTGACGCTTTTATGAGCATATTATACGTGCTGTACAAATTTCTCCATTTCGAAGTCTCATCGGTACTGTCACGAGACTCGATTAGTATAATCGTATTGATAGTGTCTAGAACAAATTCGAGAATATACATAGGAGTTACAAGATGACACAAGAATATATTTAACCACAGGACCAAACGCAAAGATAGCTTCTACGTGCAACTGGTTGGCAACGTATCGAATTTAAATAATGCTCTACAAAAGAGTTTTTAGAATCGTATTTTTCACCTGTAATCTTCGATCGGATAACTACAAAACAATTGTATTTTTCAGCCTGATCTTTTTTCCATAAAGTAATCAACTCTCCGTGTGTTTATGACGAATATTCACTCTGTTCCGAATGAAGCTAAATCTATCGTTTAACGATAACAACGTGAACAACTTCATCTCATTTAACGATGTATATTGACCCAGAGAGAAAGAGAGAGAGAGAGAGAGAGAGAGAGAGAGAAAGAAACACGGACAGTCTTTTTTCCAACTTTACACTGATATAACGGTCGTAACAACATCCGGTAAACAAAGCCTGGAATAAAAGTTTATTGGCAAATCTGAACCCGCCCATCGGCCTGTGTACCTCGAACAGGGTTCCCTCTGATTGTTTGCATACGTATTACGTGTGCAAATGAACGAGCTGAATCTCGCGCGAGTCCAGCAACGGATAAAATTAACAGGTGAAGAGCAAATTTGATGTACGGCATCGTACGGGAGGCTGTCAGGTTGCAATTGTGCAAATTACGGTGGAAATTGAACGAGTCGAGTTGCCAAGTGTATCGAACACGATATAGAGAACGATATAACGATCGTGTGCAATACGAAATTTTCTTTATCGAGTTAACACACGAACGATAGGAGAACACGCGTATGCATGCAAGTATATAGACATTATCCGCCATTCCCCCTGGCCGTTTGCTCGCCGATTCGACGCGTCTCGAAATATTTGCCAGATTTTCCAACGCGTACACAGACGGATAGAGCCTGGGAATTTTCTTAAGAATTTCGCGATAACCGAACGAATCGGATCATTCTGAGAAACTTAACGAAAAGTTTCGAAGTGATATATTTTTATTAGAAATTTATGAAACTAAAAATATGTGGCTTCGTGGTGGATGTTCCAAAAGTTATTTTCCACCGCGAATTATTTAAGGTAGTTTCCACAGATGCCTGGGTTATTGAATTTTCTATCATTGGACCGCGGATTTTTATGAAAAAAATGCATAGAATATTCAGAATAGAATACTTGTTATGGTAATTAACAAACGAAACGTGTGCCTATTTCAGTTCCATTCTTTTTTCGTTATGTTCGTAGAAATGTGAAATTGCTTAAAAATCTAAGGTACACTTTTCGCGAATAAATTTCATAAAGACCAAAAACGCAACGAACTTCCGAGCAACCCAATAAGATGAAGAGGAAGCTCCTTTTTTTACGTACGATATTAAAACAGCTTTGATAAACGGCGCGGTTGTGTAGAGAGACGCTAATCAGCTAGAGGTTGAAGAAAGGGGAGAAAAGAAGCCTTTAAGACTTAATATAAAGTGCTTCCTCGTGTAATGCGATATCGATAATCGACGGCAGTTTTCTGCTCACTCTATCTTGCTGCTTTAAAAACACTTGCCTCAGGCGATTTATCGGCTTTTTTTAATATCCTCGTCAATATTGCCCCTCCGAAAAAATTTCATTGTCAACGAACGAAGATTGCAAGATCTTCAATATGATTTTCAAGATATTTTCTAATAATTAGACTGCGGATTTTTATGCATTTACCTTAACTAATTAAGCATTTATATATTTGGACACCTTCCTATAGAAACTTATACACGCATAGGTAAGAGCGAAACAAATGATGACAATTTTTCAACAAAGTTTATAATAAAATATTATACACTATTGGAAAGTTATTTATTTCCAGACTGGCTACATAGTCTCCGAGATACAGGCGAGATAAGGAAAACTCTTCCAAGCTTATGTTGTGATTAATTCAAGCAATAATCTTTAATTGAAACTGCTGGAAACATCGGTTAATCGCGTTTAAAACATTTTATTCTATAAGAAGATGATAAGTACGATGCGTTACTTTTGATCATTAGTTTCTCATTGATTTATATATTTTATTAACATTCGCGTACCCTTTCTACAAATCGGTTAAAATATTTAAACTCTTAGCGAGGGCAGTGTGGAAAATATATAAAATATGCAGATTAGGGTACTCGTTATAATATTCAATGGGTGAAATTTCTGCTTATGTTGCATTCACAAAAATTTGTCTCTGCATAAATATCCGCAGTCGAGTAATAATGTTTCTGTACTGTATGATTAGAGGTTTGCCATAAACGCGAGTCGCGAAATCGCAAGAGTCGTGAGATCGCAAATTCGTAGTTTCCTATTCGCGCAAATTGTATCGAGCTACTTTCTAAATTGACACTTGAATTGCATATGCGATACATTTCCGTGCAGCTTCCGTTTCTATCGAGATTGACTTCCTTCGTGTTACGCGGTTCGTCAAGCATTTGACACGATTGGAACATAGCATGTAATTAGGTGAATCTCGGGAAATCGCGAGTTGCCTCGGCTGATCGAAGATGTTAGAGGAATAAATTTCTGCCACACTAACTTGTCATCCGATGGAACTCTGGCACGTACTGCTCGCTGTCCTCCGTTTCGCAGCTGCTGCCTGTAACATAATAATTTGCAAATTTATCATTAAGAAACGATCGTTCGCGTGAGAAAATCGCAAGAACTGCAACTGAAATAGCGTTATTCGATACTAAATTGCTGCATAAATTCTGTCAGCCTGTTCGTTCGTACGGAACAGTTCCCCGAGTCAAACACTTAGACTGCACGTCGTTTCTTTAAAAGGTAATTTCCAAATTATCCGAGATACTTTCTCAGCAAATATTAATTATCAGTTTTAAAATTCAAGAATTCTTAGAATGTAGCCGTTAATGACTTATTTACAGATTTTACAGATTATTTTATTTACACATTTTTATTTACAGATTTTTAAAAATAATTTATGTATTAAAAAATTGACTGAGTCATTGGCAAATAATAAAATATAGCGTGAATGTATCTCTTGAACTGTCTTTCCTCGAATAATATCACGGAATCAATGATTGATAATAATTAATACTCTGGCGGATAAAACTTGAATTCAAGCTAATATTAATAGGAGAGAAAGATCATCGTAAGATGTAAAATAATGGTTCGCTAGATTCGCCTGGCGGGTAGCTAGTCGCTCCACTGACAGTGGCAGAAGGTCCCCTCGTTATCGTGATTATTACACTGCACCCATCGTGCATTACATTCCAGTTTGTCAAAGTAATCAAAATTAATGCTCCGAATAGTCAGGCTACTGCGTGTAATCATCTTCGTGGAAGATTTACGAACTGTTCGATAAATGGATAGTTCCCCGGTTCATTTTGCAAGGAATAACGTTTATAAGAATTTTACCCTGGGTTTTTAGTTTGCAGAAACTCTGGGCTGTTCTACTGAAAGGAAAGTGGAACGGAAGCCGAGTATTTCAAAGCGGCTGTACTCGTCTTTGCTCTTATAATTCAATCAAGTTAATGGAACCTATTATAACGATTTCTCTGCGAATGAAACGATATAATAATTTTTATATTTTTAGGGCAATATTAGATAATATTGATTGATTTGATGGTAAAAATAAAAAATAAATCCGCCCGAACAGGGACTCGAACCCTGGACCCTCAGATTAAAAGTCTGATGCTCTACCGACTGAGCTATCCAGGCAGTTGATACTTCAACCCTTCATAATTTTAGAAAACATTATTTTTATTTATAGTAGGATTTTTCGTTTTTTATATTTCTGATAGAAGTTATTTATAACAAAACTTACCATCTTGAAGCCATGGCTCTTGTCTGTATTCCTGTGTGGGGTATATTTCATTCTCTGAAATCAAGTTTTACATTGATTTTTTAAGTGACTGCTTTTTTAAAACGTAACAGTATTATTGCAAATTCTTCATTTTCTAAGAGCAATGAAATTTTGATTTTATAAATTAACATTTTACTTGAATAAATAGAATGTTTAAAATATTCTACTAATTTCTTATCTACAGCGTTACAAAGATAGCCTACGTTTATATAGGTCAATCGATAAGAAATTACGAAAAGAATGCTATATTGTTATTCTATACTGACAGAGATGCGACAAGATCTAAACGTTATCTTTCTTATTTCATACATCTACTTTACGAGTCCAGCAAGGAATTACTTGGTGGTATAATGATTTATGGTTACTCGGGGATAATTATCCCAGCCTGAAATTAATGCCTCACGTATTCTACCGTATTACTTCGTCAAATCCAATGAACGTCCATTATCGTCAAAAATAATACGAGCATGTTAGATGATAATTATTCGAACAATGTACAATGCTCGAAACATCGAAAGAATTGCTTTCCCTGTCACTTTGATTTTTATTCTCGGTACTTATATTTGTATTTTCTTTTTACAATTGTGTAAAAACATATTTTTATTACAATATGGTACGAACACCATATCCATCAAGCCTATAAAATTTCTTTATTTCTATTTATTTTTGACTCACAAGGAAAGGTCACGATTGATTCCGCACCGATTTGAATGAAACTTTATAGGTCTGAAGAACCGCCAAAAATAATAGATACTTTCTTTTTAACTGCAGTGACACAGGTTGGAGGGGTGTGAAATTACCCGTCGAAATTCGACCCCTGAAGAGCTAATTCAGAAACCGTTACAGATAAAAGAAAATCTATTTTCCGAACCTCCACCGAGACTCACCCAAACCCTTGACCATTCCCAAACCAGCCCTTCTTCGTCGGATATATCCGAATTTGTTGTTGTGTTTTCTAAGATACATGCATTATGCCTTTATTAAAGGTTTAAACTTTTGCATTGCTAGTTGACGTCAGAAAGATGGATCGTTTCAGAGGATACTGGATAATATAGGAATTGCAAAATATAAAATTACCTTTTAGTCATCCTTCCGGAAGGGTAATCAAACGAGTTAAGCGTATATTCTTTGGGGTGTAAAACGATTTCTGGATAATTATGTCATGATGAAACACGATGTCTGAGCTGTAATAAGATTCGGCGAAAGAGCCATAAGACGGAACAAAGACTGAATGTTGGGGGATGAATCAGTAGCAAAAACAACCCCTTTCAATGCAGGCATGTACATAAGAATACGGCAGAGATGTATGTTACGTGGGGTCTGTTTAATGGGCCTCTAGGATTCGCCACGGGTAGCCACTTGTCAGTAACCTTGTTTTGTTCATAATCACAATCTCGTCTGACGAATCGAATTTACTTGGCTTCATAGTTCGTGGGTAATAACGCGTTTTGTCGCGAGTTGTAATAACGATGCGTACGACACAAAATTTGAGAGACCCATCGTCTCTATAATAATAAAATAATATCGTTAAGATATATTCTGCCACTTGGAAATTTTAAGACATCTATCTTTAATAAATCTTTACTATTTTTGTCGTAGATTGTGAATTTTAAATTGCTATATATTATATCTAGCATATTTTCTTTATTATAAAAAATGTCCTTCTCTGTCTCCCTCATTATTACGTTTGAGATAAGTTGAGTTACGACAAGGATGGTTTCGTAGATGACGTAAATTTTTATCCGTATCGATTGCCTTATTTAGATACAGACTATTGACGACACCGGCAAGTTAATTACGCATTCTCTTTCTTTTATTTCTTGATAACGTTTTTCCATATCCGTAAGAAAAAATAAAATAAATTTTATAAGTTTGTCGTATAAGTAAGTCGTATTTTAAATCACTCTAATTACTACGCTATCGTCAACGGAATATCCCTGTCGCAATTCTGCTTCCATTTCTCGCGAGGAGAAGAACCGTTCGAGTCTCGAAAACGCAAGGAGAAAGCTAGAAGGTTCGTTCTTTCGTGTCGACGTTTCAATATATTTCTTCGCGACGAATCGTCGCCGAAAAGTGGATGGGGAGGCTGGGTAGGGCGTAACGTGATTACGATAGAGAAATTGCAGCATTATAGGCAGTGATTGAGTTAGGTGGAGGCGGACCATCCTGACTGGTGGTTCACACCACGGCATGCCAATGTTAGATATAAAGTGTCAATCACTGTGCCCAGACGCTGCTAGGGTGGTTACGAATCCTATGGGGGTACGACTGGCTTCAACTACCCCATGGGGCTCTTTGCGGCGATAACACGTTGCTTATTGAATTCGTCCTGAGGCTTCCCGTCGTGGTGTCACGTTTCTAGGTCAAGGCTGCAAGTAAAACTGCCGACACCGGAGGGATTAATTGACCGATGGTGCAAATTTCACTCGTTCTCTTCATTAGGTCATCGAGCAAATTGATACGACTCTGTGGTCATACGTTTCTATTAATTTCAAATCTTAATTCACATTTTCGCGATCAATTAGAAATTTATAGAAGCGTATAAGAAACCGTGCGTAATTATTATGTAACGGTGTAGATATTCATGTTATCGCACAACGAAGTAATTTTCTGTATTTGTTAAGAGAACAAGATCAACCTTATGGCCACGGCTTTTTTCTTTCTGCCCCAACGTAGGTATGAGAAAATTAGTGATAACTAGACTGGAGATTTTTTCCATATACTTATACGAAATTTAAAGGTGCACAGAATGCATATTATACAGAAATACTATATATAAAGCATGCAGAATAGAGTGCCCGCTATAGTTCCTAATACATAAAACAAATTTCTATCTAAATCGAAACTATAAAAATGTAAATTTGTATAAAAATTCTCAGTCCAGTCGTAACTATATTTTCCTCCAAAACGTTAAGTCGTATGTAACACAGAACAAAGAACGTCGATTCATTACAATTCCTATGTTAATCGATCTGTATTGCCCTGACAAACAAAGTCTAGAAATCGTCAGCCCCTTGAAATACTTTCTACCGTTTCGTGCGGCCTTAAAATGTAATTGCACCGTAGAAAATAATATCATCCCTGATCCGACTATATAAAGATATTGACTCGACTGCCTGTCGGTGACAGGCTCTCTTCGGGGGGTGGTTCCCCCTTCGCCCCGTTGTACACATTTCGCGAACATCCTGCACGTGCTTCGGGCCGCGCTACGCTTTCTTGCTTGCGTGGATCTCCTTCGTGTACAGTGTACGTGCATGTGTTTGCACGAAGACGCAGTCGAGACTCCATGTCAAGACGGAGGCCCGGTGTTCCCGAGCAACATCGTATCAAAGAGCTTCAAAATCGTCGAGCGGGGGATGGTGACCCGTACGGACCGCCCTCGACTTTCTCGTCTCTCGATTTCGTTCAGGAAAAGTCTCATTGAATAATTCGAAACTGATCGAAATATCGAACGACTTCCATTCGCTATAGCGTTTGATGTCTTCTCTATGTTTCATGCGTTTTGATATAGTAGGTGGAAACGATATGTAGTAAGATAGTAAAATCGGTCAGTAGTAAAAGTTTACAATTATCTTCGATAATCGAGACAAGATAAATAAGGCAGATAGATAGAAGATAGATTCATTAGAAAGACATATTCATTACATTGGGTAAGTTTTATTTGGTATTCTACGTTATAAGCCATGTATGATACGAATGAGATAACAGATTTATAATAAAGTAACTAGGAAATATAAAAGCAGTGAATTCGTATTAAATATCGTACTTGTGACCGGCAAGTATAATGTTAACTCAATTCTTCGTTCGCAGTATATCTAACGAAAGTCTTCTTAAAAGAGGAGGATGGTTTTCTATCTGATTTATACATAGAATATGAATTGATACCTTCTCCTTTCTAACTTTTAAAAATTCGATGTGGTCGTAGAAAATACGTACAGCTCTGGGTACGGTTAGATCAATTAGTGACCCTACTTAGTGCTTTACTTTACGACCTTGCTATATCGCTCCCACCTAAAATACATGTTCTACTTACCAGGGTGCAGCTTCTCCTCGGTACTTGGTTGTGTCACGGAGTAGTTACTGGGACAGTATCCTGCGGTAACTGTTTGAAGTGGTTCGTTCAGCCTGTTGAATTCTTCGTTTGGCTGGAAAGATAGATATCTGTGTTAAAATAGCACTTTGTAGTAGCGAACGTTCGTTTCTATACGAAGTAGTATTAATCGGGTATTTCTCCTGTGATCCTTAAATATTCTCTTCGTTCAATTTCCAGTAGCTATTATTTCATTCTTTGTTAAACTGTAAAACGAAGACAGCGATCTTTATGTACGTACGTACTTGGCTTCAATCGTAGTTTAATATTTCCACATTTTATCGTAGAAAGCCAGCGTTCTGCATTTTAATTTCATCATTTCAAATATCGTCGGGAGTGAAAAGTCTTTCTCGTTTGCGAGCGTTCTATCGGGCGAGGAAAAAAAGGAACTGATGTAAAATTGCAAGAAGAAAGGAAAGAGAACGGAGCGATTTGGAGCAGAAAGGAATAGCGAGGAACGAGATTTTAAGTAAAGTAGTGTATAGCGGCCACAATGAGAAAGAGGAAGAGAGAGAGTGAGAACGTGCGAGAGAAGAGGCGAGGAGGACATCCGGTGAACGATTGGATGGTTTCCTCCTTGCGGAGCAATCTAGTGGTAAAGCCGGTTACCGGTTTTGGAAATTCCAATAACGCCGTGTCGCCGTCTGCTTTTCCTTTATAAAGTTTCACTGCGGTCTCTCAGCCGATCGCTTACACTTTAAAATCGAAAGACATCGTACTTGATTTTAAGAAAACTTCAAACATGCTCAGTATCCTCTTCAATCTTTTTATTAACTTTGTTGCAGCCCTCGGATTTCTCTGTCTCGATCTTACTCTTGTTTCAACAAATAAAGGGACTTTCAACGTCTTAAGACAATTTTTAATATGAGATTAAAATAAGAAATCATGTACATCGATTCTTTCATATTTTAATCAAATTTAGAAGATATAAATTTAAGAATGAAAAACTTGATTGAGTGGGAAATGATTTGAAGAACGTAATAGAGTTAACAGGATACCTTTTTAGGTACCTTGCCGTTAATTTTTGAAATATATCCAATCGCATAAATTCACGATAAAAATATATCGTTGACGATAAACGTAATAATAAAATAATCGCTTTATTGCTAAATTATCCATCATTTTTCTTTTATAGTTAATTCGACAGGATATTATCATTTATAGAGACGTAATCAACTTCCTCTTTCACAGTTTCATAGGTTAGTCTTACGTTCATTGCCTCGTCCCTTGGATTTTCCTCTGATTGCAATTAATAGTCATTTATAATTAGTCGCCGTGATGGTTCAGCACTTGTAATCCACAAGCTGTGCCCTCTAATATAAATTTTAATTACATTCCCCGATATTACGTTCAATCTTTAATCCCGCCAACCCGATATCAAATGATATTTAGCGGCACGACAGCGTTAAATAAGGGATAAAGAATGTATCGTGCGGTTTTATGCTTAACCCACCCTTTCTTATCAAATTTGACCAAATTTTCTTGTCCGAAAAGTTCGTGACATATTTGACAGTGAATTGTATTCTGCATTGAATTCGATTGTATCAAAAAATGAATATTTACCAGAAATTTTTGTCAAGTACGTGGATATGATGTAATTATTTGGACGCTAATTAGAATATTACACTATAGTATAATACCATAATTATTTAATTCGTGTTCTTATAAAATTTTTTCTGATATCTATTTGAAGAAGCCTACTTGATCCATAACATCAAAAGAAACAGGTCATATATTATTCTATAAAATGTTACTTCTATTTTTCTTTATATAAAACCTACGTTTATTATTAATAATTAATAAAAAAATTTCTCCACAGCAAAAAACATTCAATCCTAAAAACATTGAAACCTTTTTATTCTATAATCTTTCCGAACAATTCAATATGTTTGCACATTCTCGATCTTCGTCTTATTTTGAGTCATAAAATTTCCCTATCTTGACAGTGTGCATGTTTTACAGATCCTCCTATGCTACTTTAGCCGATCAGGGGTTAATCGAGTGCATTCACGATGCAATGACTCGTAAGGAAAACGCGCAAACACGGTCGCGTGTCGTTTAACTTTTTCCGTAGGTTCACCTTTCTTCACCATTCCTCCCCCTGACCTTTCCCATCGGGAACGCGTCTCCGTGTAAAAGACGCGCTTGTAAGTGGATCGTTTGGGGTACGTGTGTCATGTACGAACAAACGCACTCGTACGTTTGTATCTAGTGAAAACGAGATACCCATGAATCGTGGGGAACGCCCCATCGTTCCTGATGATGCTGCGAGGGGTCGTCACCCCAATTCCCTTCGTACACCACCCTCGTAATTGCGCACTTCGGTTCGGTTTATAATAAAGTCATCGAGCAGACAACACGTTCCAAACGGACTCCCCTTTCTATCAACGGATCTTGTCGATTTCGTTCATCGATTTGCGTAAAAACCGAAAAGGCTCTTATGAGATTTGATACACCGGTTTGGACGAGTATCGTTGGATTAAGACGTGAAACTTTGATTTGATGAAGTGCAGAGTGTATTCTTTGGACGTAGCAAGGATGAAAGTAAGATTTTCACTTCATTAAAGATCGTCCAATTTCAACAAAGAGTCGTCGTCCAATTTGATCAATTAGGAGAAGCGAAAGGCGTTGCCACTTTGACGAGAAAACCTCGCCCTTTTTTCTTTCCGTCGCTTTCTTCGACGAGGGTGCGAAGACAATGATGGTTTCGAAGGACAGAATACGAACAATACCGTGGATGACAGCGGGACTTGCAATTACAATGTGTCGCCGACGGAGTCTATCTACTAATTGCTCTCTCGATACACGCATTGACTTTCCGTTTTTCCTAAGAAGAAAACAATTCATCCATGTATCTTTGTACTTCTCAACGCAATCCACGAATATTATCCATAATATTATACAATCCCGTGGTTTATGGTTGTAATGTTAGGCTACGGTTACACTGCATGTGTATCCTGACGAGCTATCGTCCCGGCGAATGAAACATCTGACATTTAGTTGCTCTAACGTAATTGCCCGAATAACAATTCGGCAAAATACGTATCCGCTGTAATCATAGCCTCATACAATCCCAGAATACTATCTTCGTATTCTTTGAAAGAACAAAAGTATCTTGTATCATTGTTAAACCGCGGATTTATAGGAAATTAGAAAATGCAAAAGTACACAGAACACATATAATACGAAAAAAAATAATCAAAGAGTAGTGTCGTCTATAATATTTGGTAGATAAACCAATTTTCTACCAAGATCCTACTTTTCAACTGATATTCTCAAAAATATGAATTTGCATTAGAATCCGCAATCTAATCATCATCGAAACGTCCCAGGTAAATTCACATGGTGGTAAACGCGCCCCGTTGAAGAAGAGGCTTTTAATCATGGGAAACTCGAGTGTCAGCATATGTTGCTGATACAGAGAAGTAAATTAAGCGGCGGATCCGTGCAGCGGGGCTGGTGTGTGGGAATCGAGTGATTTTTAGAATCAACAAACATAAATCAAGTGTTTCCGCGAGCGAGTGCTTCACGTCGTCTCTCCCTTCGTTCTTACGAAGGGTGTCCGACGACCACCCACGGCTCACCGGTGTCATAGTCACGGTGGTAGCCCCGTGCACGGGGGTATCCCGCACCGGAGAGACCAGGAGGGTTGAATGGTGGCGACAATTACGTGTTTAGGGGGCACAAAGGGGAGGCACCCGTGGGACGATCCATCGGAGCGTGGTGGCGCGTGCCAAGGCAATTCGACACTCGAGGATCATCGCGCGAGTACGATGCATTATGCGTTCATTGACTTTGACTATGCTCACTGTCCACGCTTATGACTCCATTGTATCGCCATAGGGAGAAAACCGGAAATGGGAGTCACGTTGATCAAGTTGTTGTCTATCTGGTCGACTTTTTAACTTTTACGATGGACAAACACTAACTGTATCTCGTAATTATTGGGTTGTTTATGGTGTTGTTTGAATATGTAATGATGGATACAACAGAGCGACGAAACGTTGATGAGCTTGAAGTATACTTCGGTAACAGAAGAGTTTCACGTATAAAATAGATTGTTAATAATTATCATTATTCTTACACTTGGCAAGGGAAGTATCGTTTCTTCTTAGACATAGAAGAGCGATTATTGCGTTGTTTGATTGAAGTAGCACCTGCCTGTGTATATCTGCCAGTCAGACACGCGGGTCTTAAGATTACCAGTGTAATTATTGTATTGTATGATATAAATAGTATTCGTCCGTGTGGGTCAGATGCGCTCATATCAATGCGATTATTGCACTGTCTAATCGAAGTTGTATTTACCTATGTAGGTTAAATACGCGTATTTATTATTATGTAATGATCGTTTCCAAATTCTTATGTATAGTAAAACAATGGAACAATAAGGTAGTACCATTCTATATTTTTTATCTTACCAGCCTAGCCAAATCTGTAGTCGTGGCTGGTACTTCTTGATCCTGATTCATACTTGTTACCCAACTCTTCTTCTGATTCCTTTTTGTTGAAGAAAAACGTTCGTCACCAGATTCCACGAAAATGACACGGGTAAAAGTATTGATAAACGAACAGATCACACGAACTGTCGCGTAATTTTGAAGTCACGTTGCTGCACCGTCAAGATCAAAGATAGGACTGAGACGAGTGATTTGATCTCGCTGAACAGTGAAAAGACAGGGTATATGCATCGGGGGTTGTGTCTACGGTACGTCTACGCCCACAACGTGGTATAGAAATCAGCCCTGCGCGAGCTACTCGAGCGACTAGGGGTTGCTTCCAACCCCTGCTTGGTAGGCGGGGCCTCGAAATCATTGGTAACCTTCTCTTATACCAGGAAGCTTTGTGCTTCGATAACACCTACGAGAACACCTCTCTTCGTTGAGATTCTTTGCTTTCGTAACTCCGTGATATTGCATGTTCTGAATGGCATTTCTGTGGGTACCGACTTTTACAAAAGGATTTGAACTTCTTTTTAATAAGTGAATTCTTAGTTGAAATTAAATTATCAGGTTTTCAAGTATTTCAGAAATGTATGATATATTAAAAGTTTCTATGAGAGGGATGATTTTGATGAGTGTTGAATTGAATATGTTAGAATGTTATGTGGGAAAGTAATGACAAATTTAATTTTTTCTGATTTTGCAATACTTTATCGCACTATTGCCAGAACTTGTACATGTTGTATGATAATTTAGGAATCCTTCTGAATATTTTCCTTTAGCTGATAAGCCTTCATTGGAAAATTCATTCTTAATTGATTAGCTTTAATCAAATGATTTTGTGTGAATAGTGTACATATTAGAACGTAATATCAATAGATAAGAAAATATAAATAGAAAAGGAAGATAAAGAATTATCACATGATATACATACATACTAAAATTTCCGTATCCTAGATATCCTAGTTTATGTTAAAACCATTACATGGGATTTTGTTTCTCTCGTTCTGAAATACCGACCCTGAAAAAGATCAGTGTATTTCTTACGCTCTCTGTAATTTGCTATGGCCTCCTACGACGAATATAGGAATCACATAATATGCATTTACTAAATACAGGATAGGCCAGACATTATGTATATTTATATATCATTGCAGGACACAAAAATCATTACATGTCACGTCGATCTTGTACCTCGTTTGTGTCGTGACACATGTTCTGCAATACCGACCATTCAGAGGTTTTATTACGCCCTCTACAATCTATAACGTTGTATAGAATGTAATTAATCCGTTTGGACAGGCTCCATTTACTTAAACAAAATTTTAATTAGTGCTTGGTTAAGAAAACTTTTGATGATTGAATTCATTTATCCATGAACTACTATTGTATAAGCGAGAACTCGTATATAGTAAGAAGAATTAGTATAATCTTATTATATGAAGTATTTGCCCCGTGTTCAATATTTCAATTTCTCGTGCCAATTTCGATTGAAAAGAAACTACACCGCCTCGACCAAACAGAAGTTAGTTGGTCGAATATTTGGCGGAATAAAGCATAAGTTTAGTGTCGGAAAGCATGGCGTTTGCATGTATTATCCTGTTCGAAGTGCGATATTCACCACGTAGTAATTCTTCACTTTCTATAAATTACTATCAGGTTCACTTAATTAATATACGTTTATTTAATAATTTGTCGTCAGATAGTATTATATCGAAATTAAGTAGTTTGTTAAATTCGTCTTATTCGTGTTTCGTTGGTTTCCTACTTGACTGTCAAGATCACCAATAGCTAGCATTGTAACCTTTAGCAGAAATATAATTTGAGTTTAGATATTGCTTTATATTAATATGTGGTTGTTTCTTTTATACAGATCATTCATTAATTGTGAATGATAATTCATAAATTGTCTGTTGAAAATTTTATTTATTTTATTTATAGTGGTCTTGCTCTCTTTTCATAATCTTTTCTCTTTTTTCTCATCCCTCTTCTCATTTCCCCTTTCCCTTTCTCTTGCCCTTTACTCCTTATTCTTGACATTTCTCCTTCCTGACTTTTCCCTGTCATAATATACTTACAATTTTTCGATAAAAATATTATTCTATTTCGATCTAAAATTTATCATCCTTAGGCTTTCTATATATTAATTTATTTTTATATATTATATTAAATTTCTAAGTGCAGATATTTCTACGTTTTAAATTTATACATTTAGTTCGTTGAAATTATGTTAGGCCACAGGTGTTTAATAGAAAGTAAACATGTGCATCTGATCTTTCAGTTTGTTTTTCTTTCGAATATATAAATATAATTGCTACTGAAAACATATCTCTCCAGAAATTGGACGTGCTCGTTCTCGATTTACCGGCTCCCTCCCTCCCCACTCCTCGTCTTTGAAATTCGTAGGGCAAATTGCGGTGAAGGGCGTCAGTTTAATGTTGAAAATCGGAGTGGTTAGATGTGTGTTCATCACTTCGCGACAAGTGTCAATATCCTTATTACGTAATATTTTTGTTCACATTTTCATCGCTTAAATCGACACTGTTGTTAACTTCGTATAATTAACGTACGTTTTTATTTAATAACTCATTACAATTTAGTATTTAATTATCTTTTTCCTTTGCTTACTTTCTGTTTGCCCCCTTTGTTGGTAGATCATATAATAAACTTTCGAGATGTAATTTAATCTTTATTATTGTTTTATTTCCATATAATTTATTCGTTTTATTAGATTCTCTATGATAAGATTGTCATTTTGTCTTTTTTAAATAATTTCTATACATTCTAGAAAGAACGTTAGCATAGATAGGTTTGAACGCGTTCTGCGCATTGAATATTTTTCGTATTGCGCAGCTTTGTTTAATGTCGTGAAAAGTACGCCATGTTTTGTTATTACAAAGTCACGTACGAAGCATGTCGAATAAGTGTATATATGTATTTCAAATAGTAATGTCGGACATTCAGTTTGGCGGGCAATTTTTATAAATCAGTCGTGAAATATTTATAAATATGTAACAGTGTAGTAGGAAATACTTTGTAATGCTCAAAAATATTTGAAATATATTAAATATATATTTTTTGTTATAATCTTAATATAATATGTTTTTATCTGTGGTCAATGAATAATAATTAGTTTTTCATTTTTGAAAAGCAATATATTCATGAAGACTCGATAGAAGAAAGGAGAGAAATATGTAAAATAGCCCTAAACTACCACCGTTATTCCTTAATAAAGTTCTTTCCCAGAAAATTTTTGTGATCGCGCGCAATGCGGTCGGTAGAATCAGTGTTTGATGCGTTATACGTATAATTCTTAATATTTGTTAGAGCATAATGGCTCTCATTAAAGTTAACGATAATGCTCAGGTGCGAAAATAGAGTCAGTGTGTTCGCCGATTGTTATTTAAACGAACGCGTTGATAGTCTTTTATTTTTCTTTTTTTTTTGTAAATTTTTTTTTAAATATTCGCTTTCGGTGCTAGAGTCGCAGGTCTCGCAAGAGGATAAAGCCTCTCCTGAAGCTCAAGAATGTAACCTTTTTATATTGTACCCTATTTTAATATTCGTATTTTATTTAAACTGTTATTAATCCTACTGAAATAAAATTCTTGTTACTATTAAAATTTCAACTTTAAATAGATTCTTATTTTTCACTATCCTAAACTTTATAAGCAAAAATTACTTTATTTTCAAGAACAAATTATATTTCACATGTTTTGTTTCAGGTTTTTCAACTTCCACTTTTTTCAGTTTTTCGGGAAGGATGTAGTAGTGCTTCAAAATTAAGCATGTAAGAATTTTTACATATTTTACTATTAAATAATTATTATTTAATTTTGATATTACGTTAACTATTATTAATTAAAAAATAAGATCTCATTTTAAATTTTATATTAGAATTACTAGCTTTCATAGAGTTTTATATTTTATTATTTGAACAACAAGCATTGTTTTTTTTCAAAACAAATTATAATAATCCATATTTTGTTAAAGGTTTTCCACTCCTTTCTCTTCTTTCTGTTGCCTGGAAAGGATGTTGTGGTGCTTTAAAAGCCAAAAATGTAAGTAACCTTGTATTGTATTTCATTTAATTTTATTCCTCTATTATGAATTAGAAAACATGATTTGAAAATTTGACAAGTCTAAACTTTTCATTCTTGAATTGAATATTGCCATGAAGATTTTATTTAATAGAAATCAATCTTTTATTATTTAAAACTTTCCACATAAGAAACAATGTCTCTGCTTTGTTACAGGTTACAGGAATTGCGGTTACAACAATATCGACGACAACGTTCTTCGCATCTAATCGGGAGTTGCATGCATTTTTGTTCCTCTGGTCACTCACTCATGTCGTAGGATGAAAGGTCCGAACGGGTCCGAAAGAACACAGGTGACTAGTTGTATTACGTAGATTTTTTAACAAGCATAGTGACCGCGGGTATTTATTATACTCGCGAGTAGTAACATTTTCTTTTCTGTGTCTTATTTATTAGCTCAGGATAGGTCTTCTTGCATATCGCGTTTTTTAATATTAGTAATGATGCATTAATCATTGAAACGAGTGTAATATTAATATTGATAACTCGATTATGTATACATGAGTGAAAATGATAATTTGCATTTATTATACATATTTGCTTGTAAAATTAGAATACACATATACAATGTAAAGATCAAATATGCATACAAGTGTACGTATGTAATGGATAAATAATGTATGTATATTGAAATAAGTAACGAATATCAGAATGACTTACGTATTTTGTAGTGAAGAAGTCTGACACCATCAGACTTTTTATTATGAGAAATTACAATCATGATAGAAATTATTATTATTGTTAATGACGATACTTGTTATATATTTAATTTTATTCCACGATTTCCTCTTCTACGATAGTATGGATCAATTTGCTATTCGTGTTCATACAGAGTATAATTTTAGTAAAATTAGAAATGTGCAATATAAAGATATTTAAGAGTAACTTCATTTATCCAAGGATGTATTAAATTTCATGTGCAAGAAGACATTTCGACAGACAGATTTCAGAATCAAAACAAGTATTGAACGCTTTTTTGTTTCCAAAGATAAGTTTTGATGAAGGAATTGATGAGGTTATTTCTATTAATATTTCATTGAGACTATGTTTATTGTTATACATTGAATTACTAGTATATTAGTCTTGAGCCTCGCCTCTCGATTTTTCGAATATCGCGGACGTGTTTCAAAACGAACGTTTATTGTTCGAGCACACACATGCGAACGAACAACGGTCGCTATGATCTTTGGTCGTCCATGTGCGCTGGGAATAGCATCCGCGATTTATCTTTTTATTTTACTTTCATACGTTATTTTTTATTTTGCGATTAGAAAGACTCGAGCCTAGATTTAAGTTTCAGCGGGCATTGCGTTCCTGTTCTTGGATGGTAGTCTTCCATGTGGCTGCACTGGATTCGGTTTCGTTATTAGAGTTGCGAGTATTTAAATATGAGTGTACAGATTAGCTTTTATAACGAAAATATCCTACTTTTGCTTTCGAGAGTTTTCCAACTTTTTTTGCATTTTTTATTTTCAATAATTAATTAATTGGCATTGCAAGTATTGTATAAAGCACTCTCCGTAATTTATATTAACAATTTTCTATTTTATATTTGAACGTAGAAAATTAGTGTTGCGAAAAAGAAAAGAATACTCGTCCACTACGATTTTCGTTCTTCGGGCTTGTATCAAGTCGATGGCCCTTCTGGCTATTGTTTTCATTTCTCTTTCAGCACACCTTAATTCCAGAGTATTATTTCGAAAATACTGTTGACGAACATATTTATTTAATACTCATGGATATCTTTAATTTTACATAATTATACAAATTTTATGTAACATTAAAATTTGTATAATTTTTAAATTTTATTCAATGATGCCATGCACGTAGTATGTAAAGAGAAGTGAGGAAAGATGTAATAACAAAATATTTGAATTATACAACTTGAAGATCTTTCAACTTGTTTCTTGAACAAGTATAAGTTTATTGATGTATCAAATTGTACACGTCATTCGTGTTGCAATTTTAAGATATTATCGCCTGTATATTCTTCGTCATTTTATGGTAAAATTTAATTTTAATTCCAATTATAGCTATTGTAATTTTCTTTAATAAGTTACTAAAGAATTCATTAGGTGCTCTCTTGAGCTTATACGTTTAATCAATGAAGAGCTTTTCTAGTTACTGGTCCCATTGCGTTCGATGATTGAGTTGAATATAATTTTTATGTTTGTTATAGCAAATTCGGGTACGTATCTCAGAAAGTGAGACGCGAAGTCTACATAGCATGTAGTACATATATTTGCATAATGTCGAATCTATCTTTTGCTTTAATAAACCTCTACATATGTATTTTAGTCAATGTTGCAATTTAAAGATACCACGGGCGGCATCTCCCGGTGTCTTTTGGTCTTGATACGATAATGTTTTACAAGTTCACTCATGGATTCCGCTACTTGCTATGCGAATATTTTTACACATGCGTAGAATCATGAATCATAAGAAAATTTAGATCAGACTATCAGATTTTCCTAAACACTTCTTTATCTCGTGCGTTTTTTTACTTAAACCAATGATTATAAGCTACTGATTGGAACTAAAATAGTTCTACGCATTGCATAATATAAGAATGAATTTGGTTAGGATAAATTCATGATACTGTGGAAGATTGTTATTTCTATTGTAATATAGCTATTAATGATGTTATGACCACTGGAAGAGTTACATTATTGTATCAAGTATTGCATCTCTGTAAGTTATAACAGTGTATGATTTTCTAAACCTTCGTCGATTGATAATTTTTATATTTATTTTTGTTGGCAATAACTTTTGAGTTGTGACTATGGTAGTGAAGTATTTATTCAAATATATTCATAATGTTATTGTTGCATTGTGGTTGTAGTTCGTTATAAAATTAACTAGAGACTTTATTTAAATGAATTATCTCTGTTCTCTATATAGTATGACAAATTGGATATATAATAATATATATAATTGGATATGATAGTATATGAAACAGCTCTGACAAATTTGAAGTGCGTTTGTTCTATTACTACCTCGTGTGACAAAGTTTCTTGGAAGGTTATTTTTTTGTAGTGCTAAATAATTTTAAAAGCATAAAGTAGAAAAAATATACTTACATAAACATTTTTCTCTTATCAGTTTCGTAAATGATTTGGGTATTAATTCCCAAACAATATCAATGAGATATGCAGCATCAAATTAAACAGAGGCACCCACAATCCTCGCTGCATAAGTGTTATAATTATAGTGGATTTAATAGTGTCATAAAATTACAAGATGTCTGCAGTAGAAACGCCACATTTCATACGTACCATCGAATGGGATATGATGGATAAGACCAAATTTTTCCCATTGAGCATGCTCTCATCATTTTCTGTGCGCTGCTGTCTATATCCCTTAACAGTAATTAAAACCCGCTTACAAATTCAGAAACATAACAACATGTACAATGGTAAATTTTTAAATACAATTTAATTAAAACGATAAAGTATTAAATATCAACATCTTCCAGGAATGCTAGATGCTTGCAGAAAGATATACAAGGTGGAAGGTATAGGTGGTCTTTATAGAGGATTTTGGATAAGTTCTATACAAATTGTATCTGGTGTATTTTATGTATCTACTTACGAAGGAATGCGTCATATGCTTGGACAGAATCATGTTATAGGTAATATAGACTCACGAGTAAAAGCATTAATTGCTGGTGGAGCTGCTAGTTTGGTAGGACAGACAATAGTAGTTCCTTTTGATGTTCTCAGTCAGCATTTAATGGTTCTGGGGATCAATTATAATAAACATGGAAGATATATAGATCAGGTAAATGTGAGGATAAAAATATTAATATTTATTTATTTTATTTTTTATCTTTCACATGTCATTTACAGATGGGTATAAATCCATTGGGTTTAATTCTTCAGCCAGGAAAAACCCGGACTCAAATTTCGACAGATATTATCAGGTTAATTTATCAGAGAGATGGCTATAGAGGTTTTTATAGAGGATATGTTGCATCATTGTGCGCTTATGTTCCCAATAGTGCTCTTTGGTGGGGATTATATACATCATACCAGGGTAATTGCTTTAAAACGATAGCATGAAAAATAAATTGAATTTAGATAATAACTTTTTTCATTTTTGTCAATAGATGAGCTTATAAGATTGTTCCCAGAGTGGGTCTCTCACTTGTTTATTCAAGCTATTGCTGGTACATTAGGAGGATTTACCACAACAATTATTACAAATCCTTTAGATATCGTACGGGCAAGGTTACAAGTACAAAGATTAGATAGTATGTTCAATACATTCAAAGTTTTATGGGTGGAAGAAAGATTGCAAATGTTCACAAAGGGACTTTCCGCGCGCCTTGTACAGTCTGCTTGTTTTAGTTTTTCAATAATTCTAGGATATGAAACTATTAAAAGATTCAGCATAATTGAAGAGTACAAAGGTTACATTAGATGGTGAATTTATTCTTTAAAACTTGTAATAGTTGTTTTCTTGTCATGCATTTTTCGACAAATTCTGCTGTACTTTAAGCAAAAGCAACTGAGATACGCACCAAAGAGAAAAGAACAAGATCATTAATGATCTTAGTGATTTATAAATTATATTCATAATAGTACATTTTAATGCAATGTAATTGCAATCATGGTTAATAGGTATGATGAAAACATGACGAAATGTTTATTTTAAATAATAAAAATAATTATAAATTTTAACGAGAATATAATTACGTGTTAATCGTATTTGCAATATCTTTCCTAATGTTTATATATCATCCAGAGCTTCCCAATATCTTTAAAAGAATAGGAATTGTATTTTGTATTATTTTTTTCTTTTTTTCATACATCATACAACGTATGAATTTTGTAGTTTAGTAAGTGTCAGACATATTGTTGTGATAAAATATAAAGAGAATATGTTTCTATAACATAAAATTGAATATGTGAAATAAATAAATTTGCTAGCTACGTTGAATTGTACATGTATCCTGTTGTTCATCATTTATTTTATTAATTCATGATAAAGGATAGGTAAAAAAAGAATGATATCTTTCTCATTTCCATTTTATTATAAAGGACAGCATATTGATAGACACATTTCTTTTCGAAGGTACTTAAGTGGTCTTGATAATGTGACTCTTGTATATGAACTGATACTTTTCGAGTATGCACGTTATCTATCTCTTAAAAATTAAATATGACGACGGTTCATCACATTCTCTATATTATGTGTACAGGCCAGGGAATTCTTAGTCTATACAATATAATGCGTAATGCATACGCATTCACATTCGTTCAATCTCTTCGTTCATGCGTATATGTATGATGATTTGGTAATAGTTTTTAAAATGCAAGTTTTTATAGTGTACTATTAAACGTAGTATCCAGTTTCTGAATAACAAAAGTTGCGTGTACATATAGAAATACTTTGTGAAAACAGTGTTTTCCAACGAAAGTATTACGGATTAATTAAGAATTTGCTATTATTTCATGCATTTTTAACACAGCAAGAATATGTATATGCTTGAATCAATGACGTGAGTTTTACAAGTAGAAAGTTACGAATAGCGTTTGAATTTGGCGCTCAAATTTCTAATATATACAAAGCGCCCTCTATTCAAGGCTGTGAAAAACACTTTTAGAGCGGGATTTACGATTTTCTTTTCTGATTATTTGTTCCATCTTTTTTTTCTTTTATTAAATTTTCGAGCTTCAACGAACTTACAGTACAGTATGTACAATGACTAGACTTGTTAAGACGCCAACCAATTACGCGCTATTTTCTTCGTGCGGACGAATTTTCTAAAATGAAAGGGATTATGTTAGCAGATGTTCTTATACCGTGATTTTGAAAGTTTATAAATGAAAATAAGTATAATATAAAATGTTGCTTCGAAAACGGAACTTAATGGATTTACAAGAAAACAGCATAATCACTATTGGATGGTACAAGACTAGACTAGTTTTCGTTGGTTTGAAATCCGAGGTAAAACATTTGTTTATTTTAACATTAACACCTTTTTAATCTTTTCTTTCTTCTATTGTATCGTACAATATTCAGATTTTTAGTTTTACATGCAAAGAGTTAATATGTCACAGCTAAAACAAGCAGATGACATAATTTTTCATGAATAGCGAATGTTCGATCTGATTTTCTTCGTAGTTTTTTTTTTTTTCTTTGGTGAGATAGGATTATTGAATTAATATTGAATATATTTTTTACCCGAGAAAACGTTTGTATATATTCCTACCGATACACGCATTGTTACAGTTTCTCATACATTATATACGTTTCACATAAGTTGATGTTCTAATATTTACAATTGCACGATAATCGTTTTATGTACAACAACAAATGCTTATGTTAAGATAATCTTTGTAAAATAAATAATCGCTCTGCAAAAATATCCGCCAGTGAAAGTAGAGGTATCTATCTATCGAATAAAGATTGTCCGATACGATATATTACGTTGAATAGATTTTATGAATGGAGAAAACGACTTCGGAGTATTTAAATTAACAATATGTATACAGAGCTTAATTCGATCAATTAATCTCCAACTGAATCAGACTATTTAACAGATTTATTTTTACTTTTTGAAATTGGCGATCAACGTTTGTGAATTTAAAATCGTGCTGTTTTAAAACATTAACCAGACTATAACTTTGTTATTTTATTCATCGATTAAGTTACATTGGCCTTGGTATCAGTTTAGTTTCGCAGAATCTTGTTCGTCAATTCGAGGAAAATACTTTTCGATTTTGCCAGTCTTGTGTCGGTCGAGGAAACTTTAAATTAACTTTCGTTCAATCTAGACAGTGGTTACCACACCGAATCCATTCGAGTATGTATATTTAGCGATCAACGTGACTGCAAGAGCGGTACAGTAGGTACGCGCATATTGAATTTTCACAGGAAAATACAATTTTTTCCGAGGGAACGCTGTTAATTTTTCGCAAGTATTCTGTTTTTTCACGTGTTCCCTTTGTTGATCGACAGGCAGCTTCGAGCGGCAATATTCGTTCCTCGTTATTTTAACTTTGTGCATACTTTTCGTTCATACAGTCGCCTGTCAATGCACCGACACGAGAGATCGCCGGTCCCTGGAAATTCAAAGTATATCAATCCCATATTACGTTAAACGTTTCCAAACGTTCAATCGTCAGTCTTCTAAACGCGCAACGCACACAGGAACAAAGTGTATTATCGTGTATTTTCTTTCTCGAAATTCGGCTCACGGTCTCCAGGGAACGGTAACGGATTTAATTGTATCGAAAGAAAACGGTATACGATTTGCTTGGTGCATTGAGATGGAGGAATCGAGGAATCGAGGAAAGATACGCTAAGCTCGCCGTGTAACCAATAGCGTATCGCCGCTGCTCGATTTACGATTCCGTGTACGGAGGTTCGTTAAAAGGCTACAAAGTATCGAAGGTATCCGAACGTAAAAACGGTAACGAGCCATCTGACTCGATATACGGTACTGTCCTTCCCCGCAATTCAATTTTCACCAGATCTTTCGCCGGAGGTACAAAACGCGAGATTACTGTTGCTTCTTCTATACAGGAAATTGTTGCGGGTCGCGCGTCACGCTTCTTCGTGGTCCACATTTCGTCACCGATGAAGCTCGACGATAAGGAGGAACGGAAACACGTCGCTTATCCTTATATCCTTATCCACGACGAGATCCACGGTTTGTTCTATCGGAAGCACACACGGGGGCCGGTGAACGGTCGTCTTGGTTTTCCTCGTCTCTTGGTTCGATTCTACTTTTGAAACGAGTACTTCCGAGACAAAATGATGAAAAAATCTATCCATAAGCGAACCTACAATCACGTGTCCCGGAAACGGATGGCGCGTTCTCGTCGAGGCCCAGATCGGGCCCCCGTGTGTCGTCACATCCCGCCGCTGGGTAGTATAGTTCCAGCACCACCATCGCTGCTTTGACTAACGCTACTGTAGCTGACGCGGCTCGCCTCGCCGCTGGTATTCGCTCCGGAAACGTACTGTAATCAGAATAATTATATTCTCAAAAAATATATGTCGTTGCTGAGAGATACGTTCACCGTGTGCTCGGTGCGCGTATGTACAATTGAGAGGTAGAATTGGATCGTGATCGAGTTAGCCTTAATCCGGTGTTAAATTAGAAAAGGTGCCGTATTTTCTCTGCCCTCTAAAGCCTGGGAAATATCCACTTCCTCTCCCTTTAAATCCGATCTTTACAATACGCTAGCCCGTAAAGTATGTTTGTAGTGGTTGAGAGTACCTACGAGACTTAGATAGAAATCATGGAGAATATTGTTTATACCACACAGAGCTTGTAAATTAGCTGGTTTAGGAAAGGAGGATGTAGGTCAATCGGTTTCGGATGCGCGTTTCCGTCGCTTGGATGTTTCAGTTGGAGGAAACAGGGGAAAATGGACTCTAGAAGAGAGTAAAAAATGAAATCGAACAATGGCGCAACAAATGTGCCGGTTAATGCTTCTCGTGCATTAGGACGAATTATCTTGCATCGTTCGTGTAACTCGCGAACGCTATTGATGCATACAAGCCCGCATTGCCTGCTTTCCGTAATCCGTTGTGTTTGTTTTATCGGCCAGTTATACGCTCTATCTCTTCATCGGTTTTTATATATGCTCCGTATCGTAGATGGCCTTTCCTTTACGTTGGAATTAGAAAAGTGTTGGTTTCCTATGCTGGAAAAAGGGCAGATCGAATTTTCTTCTCGTTGTTTGCTGAAAAGAGCGTTGAGAACAACTTTATCCGGTATTTTTATGAAACTCGAACTTCCACCTTTCTCAGCTTTTACGCATCGATCGTTTTCCTCTTCACTTTTCCTCTTGGAATGCATCCAATTCTCGTAAGAACGAAACGTTATCTACAGAACGTATTTATCACTGCCAAGTTTCTCTTTGATATTCGAGAAGAATCGTTCTTCTTAAAACAGATTATTCTTTTGTCGCTCGATGCTTCAGGACAGAGTTCTGTTTTAATCTCGAAGAGAAACTCGCGATCGTCGTCGAATCGATAGATTTCCACGGAGGATGTAGCCAGCCTTCGTTTCTTTTTTAAAGGTCACAACGGATCAACGGAGAAAGGTTTCCGGTTCACGCTCACGCTCAATGTAGTCGCGCCTTTGCGTCGAATCCGGAGAGGAGAGAGTCCGGATGAATCGCGAATAGGCGGTTCGATAGAGCAGCACATGACAATGAAACGATTTTCGATGGCTCTGGTGCCCATAAACCAAATAACTCAATACCCGAGCCGAAGCGGTGGGCCGTGGAAAAATTGTCACCGCAAATACCGTATCGACTAGCAGGCAGATTTCGCGGATGAAACATTGCGCTGAATTTATCGCTGGTTTTGTCCCAATAGGGGTGTCTTTAAGTGAATTAATCGCTCAATTTTCCACAAATTCAGTTAGCTTTTACGCCTCGCTTATATACACTATTGTTCATGGGTATTAAACTCTTGGCTAAATTCATGGCTGTGTAATAAATTCATCGCCTCTCGATATTTCCTTTTGACGATATAAAAATGTTGCATGCGCTAGTTGCAATGAACAACATAGCACAAATATAATGAATTGTTTGTAATTGCGCCATTTAGTAAGAACAATGAAAAACGAACGTTATGAGTGTTTGCTGCTATAAAACAGATTTTATTCATGACGCAGCAGAAATATCGGATTTACCAAATGTATTTCAGATTATTGGAACATTTGTTGTATTAATAATATCGGAATATATTCATTATTCCAATATTTTTAGGACGTTCTTACGACTAGTCATTGCATAATGTAAAATATGTAAAAATACACATATTGGAATCTTTTGATAGAAGAACAAAAGTTTTGGAATAATTCAACAAGTGAGTTATTTAACCTGCTTGTAAATAAATAAATGAAAAAAAATTCCTTGTTTCAGCCTAAATTTAACACATTTGATCATCCCAGTTATAGCAGCGACTAAGAATTTGACAGCGAAAAGAGAAACGTTCTTCTCTCGTAGAATTGAAAATATAATAAAAATATCAACTTTTTGATTGAATTATACCTGACGTATAAATACTCAAAACGTTCATACTTGTCTTTAATTCCAATTTGTTATTCGCTTGAGTTCATTGTATGAAAAACACGATAAGTCACGTTTTCTATTGACTTTTCTTTTTCTCTACTATTTACGAAGCGAGTTTAATAATCCATTATACTCTCAATCAATCCTACGTTATCAAAATTGTCTTTCCTGGGTTTAGAGGTAACCATATATTTTCCCATCCTCTTCAAAAATGTCAACCATCGAAATCTTAATCAAAATCAACAAAGATGCACATATTATGTATTCATCCTGTTATCTTCACATGTAATATCGTGTTCTCTAATTATAGTATCTTGATCCTGAAGATTTTGAGGGAAATTTGTGTGAATTTATAAATCTTGAGAAAAATTTGTGTGAATTTGAAGATCTTGAGGAAGATTTATAAGAATTTGAAGATCCCCATGACTTGTTAGTAGTTTCTTTGATACTCACTTTACGAGCTGCACTGTTGCTTTTAGATTCTGTTTCTTGAGAACAGTCGAGCTGGCAGTTGTCTACCGAAGAGAGAATAATTGGAAATTCATCTTCGCAATGATGTTTCATTCGTTTGATCTCGAGGGGTAACTAGCGTGTCAACGCTAAAGTTTCCTCGTTTATCTTATCAAACCTTGAAATCTCCGGAGGACTGCCCGGATCGGTTTCCTGTTTCTTCTCAGCTTTTTCTCTGGGTTTTATAGTTCCGTCTTTCATCCCCTGGCGGTTTAACGAAACTAAAAGTATCTAGGTCAACTTCCACCCAGATCTGGTTACAATCGGTCGCGGGATCGTTTCTGTGTTTTTTCACGATACTTTCCTCTGCTAACGTACTTTATCGGTATAACTAGCAGTAAAGCTCGACGTTTGTGTGCTTCTTTTTACGTTGGTCACGATCGATCGCGTTACTGAACTTGAGGAAGGCGTATGGACGATAATTGGTTTATTAAATCGTTTAGTAAACGAATATCGAATCTCAGGGTTTGTTGTGATCGTTCTTTCATTTTGAAGGGATAGTAACACGGAAAAAAAGGAGAAAAATTTACAAATATGAACACGAGCTGGGAATGTATAAAAAAAAGCTATTTCAAATGGTGTGCTAACGGTGTTACATGTTCCTGTCCATTTCCCTTTCGCGCATACGAATAGAAATCAAGATTTCACGTGATTGAATTTATAGCCGAAAGCGAGAGGGAGACAATCAAAAACCTGGCCTGTAGGTGTTAAATCGTACAAAATGCAACGTCACGAATTCTCGCCGCCTCTCGACGGTTCATTTTCGTGATTACAATGCCGCGTGGAATCTCGACCGAGCCAAGTTGTCGTCGTTGACTTCGTGCTTATTTCCGGACAATGCAATTCGATTAAAAGCGCGTTTCGTGCCTACATCAGCTCGCGAGGAGCTCTCCGAGTTCTATCTCGTCAATGTACATATCTTGTCTTTATTTCTCTATCGTGTCGGTCTCAGGGAAATTAGTTAATTAACGGCAGACGGATCGATGATTCAAGCACGAGAACGTCGAAGCACGAAACGTTTGACCAAGAGTTTTCGAAAAAGTATGCAAGTCGATATTTAAACCGGTACAATAAAGGAATTTAATTAAAGTCAAACGTCCTGGCCTCGGTAATTCTACTCGTATTCCGACGCCCGTTACGACACGCGTTACGGGAAAAATTCATCGTGAATAATGGGCAAACGTAATTAAAATGCGGCAAACATGTGTTTTAATTAGCCAATCGAAGCAACATGACCGAAATATGATCTTTGCGCGAAATGTTCCGATCTAGACCGTGACTTTTGCGCCAGACTTCCATTCGTCGAGGTTCAATCGGTGGGAAAAGGAGAGGGACAAATACATCGATGTCGAAGAATTTCGTGACACGTTAATTATAGTAGCAGTAGTAGTTGGAGTAGTTACGAGTAGCCAGGCTAGGACCGTCTAATTCTGAACGAGAGAACCTCGAGATTTAAACTTTTCACGATTTTCTATTTCTATTGAGTTCACGTGAAATAATTTCAAGTCGTGGTTTCCTAGACATCGTTGAATTTGCATTACGATAGACATTTATACCTTGACTAATATACAGTACAACTTTGACTAATTTTCAAATTAATTTCAAAGACCAATATAATCGCGACACTCATGCCACATCACAGTGATAATGTAATTCTACGTTTCCTATAACACGATATGGACATAAGAGTTTCCTAGGGCAAAGTGTTCAAATACTAATGTTACTATATACAATATACATATGTATATGTATAAGCGTAACCGGACACACGCGCGAGCGATTTACAATCGTGAATTCCGCTAGAAATATGTATATATATTTATATTGTATCACAGCGTAGATACCGTGACTGACCAACGTTCAACACGATAAACTTCCTTCTGGCTGTTGGAATAAATCATCCCTTTTCTACCTGAAAATCGAGCAAAGCGTTATTCTATTTTTCGTTTCCGTTAAATTGCCATGTTCTGTGTCGCAAGTTTCTTCGAGCGAACTTTGCTGGCCGACAGCGATAATCCCAGTAGCGACGCCTCGTTTCCTTTTTTTCTCTCCGGGATGGCAATAAAAATCGCGAAAGGGAAGATATCGACGCGAAAATACGACAGGCCGTAAAGTCGACGTTGAACAAGATGTCCAGGGCAATCGGGCGTCGAGCGATTGATGAGGATCCGTAGATCGCCTCGGTGATTTATTATTCTTTTTCTAAATTGTTATTTGGAAAATGGCGATCTCGAGGGTTATGGAGTGGGCCGGCAAGGGATGGACAGCTCCGCCCGTTTCCGACATTTATATCTCTTCCGGCGACAGACACTGCTCGTAATTCATGTCCCCTTGCTTTTCGGGACTTTCATGCCGACATTTGCAGTTCGTACCCGTTATACATTCCTTGAACCCTCGTTCATGAGAAACGGCACAGCCGTGTCACGTTTGCCTGACATATTGTAAAGTTTCCCAGGGAATTGAGCTAATTCACTGACCCGAGATGCGCCAATCTCGCGGTTAAACCGAACTAGATGGCTATCGGTTTCGATGTTTTCGGAAACTAGTCAGCAGGATTAACTCGTTCGTTTAGGTCGTGTTCCTCTCTGAAAGTAGTTTAACCTCTTCAGCACGTCGCTTACTTCGTCACGTACTGTCACTTACTATCGACGGTAATCGTAATACGTATTTAAAGTGATTGGAGTAATGATAATTATTTCAATTGAGATATTGCGCAAGAAGTGATAAACTAATGGAGACAAAGCTGGAAAGATGACTAGGGTACTCACTGGTCTCTATTGCTTATCGTCACGCGTTGCTGTACATATTGTTTTATTCGTACACGTGATATTTTCGACCAATAATCATAATTATCTTTGCGATCGTGTCGAATCTACCAGAAATAACCAATCAGATCCGCATTTCTTTGACTAGTCATCTTTTTAGTTCTCTCTCTCTCTCTCTCTCTCTATTACATTTATAAGGAAGTGCTCAGAGCGATTAAAGAGGACGTAAAACAGTCGAGAGATGTTAGAAAGCTGTTGTGTTTATGTATGCTTTTGGTGATTATTGATTCTAATACAACAGAAAGAAGCGAAACTCCTCGACTTGCGACTTTTGTTCTCAGCAGCTAATACAGGGTCAACCTGCAGCTGTAAGTTTCCCAACTGGAAAGTTGGACGAGTCGCAGGAACACGCGGTGCCGCGTTTCGTCGACGTTTTATGGAAGTATGTAAAATCTCGAGAGAGAATGGGTGTATGCAAGCTGGTGCTCCGCGTCTAACGAAATAAGATAAGGGCGAATTTCACAAGGGTGGCTTGAAGCTCTGGGAACGTTCGCTCGCAAAATGAAGTAGCGCAGATGAATCGTAAACGCGATCGTGATTGCACCCAGAAAACAGGATTAATGCGGCGAATAGATGCGTTCGAGTTTCAAAGTGGTTTGCAAGTGTAATGTATTGGCTCAGCTTGAAGGAACTGATCGTTTTCATTATAGTAGCTGGCGCGTGGTAAAATTCATTAAAAAATATAAAAACGATTTTTTAAAATATTCCGTACGCTTCTTATTCAGATCGAGGGTACCATCGATCGTGCAGGCTGTTGCAGTTTTATCGTTTATTTATACATATTTTCATTTGTTTGCTTTCCTGGCTTATTTTGTTTATATTCTATTACGTTTATTTATATATTTTCGTTGAATGGAGGTTTCAGCATATATCCGTCAAGTTTTCGTCGGTGAATTACTAAAATCACTGGATTTATTCGAAAATGGCAATTCTAATTCCTGTTAATGCTATTTATTTCTCGGTGTAGTATGATACGAACATTTCATTTGATCCGATTACACGCTGTAACGCAATTGCACGTTAATCGAACATGTGCGCCGCATCGAGCTCGGAATTTTCTTTTCGATCCATCATGGAAAAAACGTTCGATCCTACGGCAAATTCCAAGCCAGGAGGAGACGGTCCTTACTCTATTACTTCGGGCAGATCGATTACATTACATCGTGCGGGTAATTTAATTTAGCTGCATTGATAAATGAACGGCTGCGATCGCGAGACTTGAAGCGAATTAGGTGATTGATTTCGAATTGTTACGCGTTGTCTGCCAGCGAACAGTAATACGCTTGCTGCAAATTGGATGATAAATTAAATGAATCGCGTCATGCGCGAAGGGTACGCCAGTCCTTTTAGAGGGTCGCATTAATTATCGGCCATTTGGACTTTCTTTCGTCCGCGGCCAAGCATGTTCGGCGCATAGAAAATTTATGTACGCGTATTTTTGTGGCACAGAAGTTGCGCAACATTCACTGCATCGATTGGAGGAACGTCGCTCCATCATTGTTCACTAGCCAGATGTTATTCCCTTGCGAGCAATGTGATATTTCTCCTATTTTCTCTCCGCATCTTTTTTTTTGCGTTTTTATTTTTTCATCATGTCACAATTTCCGCTCGAAGCACAAAAACTCTAAATAATATTCCTGTATTTTTTACCACTGTCCTGGTGCCAGTTGCGCTTTTCCACTCTCTCGCCAAAAATTGTTCAAATGAATGGCATGAATCTTCCGAGGAAAAGGGTTAAAACTTTGTGATGTCTTTCTACTCGGGATAATCGTAATCGGGGGTGCACAGATGTCTCGAAACGTACATAGATTGGAGGTGCTACGTGTACCTAAGCATACCAAACACGTGCACTGTCGTCGCATACGGTGCTACTGGTGCAAGTGCTCGTATACGTGTAGCAGATGTGATGTATGTGTGTGCGCGTGTGTGTGTGTGTGTCAGTGATCGATAAATCCATTCACTAATCAACATACCGAGACTATGTTATATGGGATGGTGACAGAGTCCTTCGTCGATAATCTCTGTACCAAGTGTCTCCGGGCGATTACTGGGTTAGGATTTGTCTCAGGGAGGACGATGCTTCGATGGTAACGAATGGAAGGACAAGGAGGAAGCTAGAAAGGTTTCGAGGAGGTGTCCAACAATTGACGACAATCCACACCGCGGCGATATCCCATCGTTAAATGTAGGTTTGCTCGCACGAACTCTCTCGGCTGCTTCGCACGTGGTGGAGCGAATAAGCGGAGTAGTACCTTCCCGATGCGAATCTCTGAAAAAACATTAATACACTCGACTCCGTGTCCATCCGTACCCTTTCATCTTGCAGCCTCCTCCTTGCCTCAGTAGCATACTCGTTCTGCGCTATACATTGAACAGGGTTAATCGATCAGAGTCGACGAAGTTATATTCGATCTAAAATCCTAGGCTGTTGTAACTCAATATGCGCAGACCCTTTGTTTCGAATAAACGGTGCATATTTACGTAAGAGAAAGGCACGATTAATAGGTTTTCTGTGAATTCGAGATTCATCTAACGCGATATAAAGGTAAACGATGTAGATAAAGTTTTCACGAACGGCTTTCGAGGAAACCACTATTCAGGAAACGGGTGTACACGAAGTAACTAGTAAAGGAATTATATCAGGAATAGAACATTGTTGCGTATACCTAATCGGAGTGGCTTCGAAGCTTGGAAGTTTTCCACCTGATATCACGACTTGAACTCGCGCAAACTACATATTTGTTCAACCGTACCAGCGGAAGCGCCACACGAAATGCGGCATGATATTATATGGAAATCGAACGCAAACAGTAAATTTAACTAGTGAAATTAGGTTTACGTGTGACGTGAACGAGCATCGGCATTTTTCCTTTCCTTTCTGCGCCGTCTATGACTACTTGCAACTTTTTCCACTTAATAAACAAGAAAACTTTCGCCCGCAGACTGTGAACACGATGCGTCGTGGGAGTGGATGAAGTTTCGCGAAGTAAAGAGAACCAATATGTTTCGACGATAGTATCGAACAACTTCATCTTTTTCATCTTGTATTCGCATTTTTTCCTACGCATCGGACTCGGCCAGCGAACCTTCGATATTTCCCTTGACAGTTCGAAACGCATTTATATTCGGTGTTGATAGATACGTTTACAGAGATATTCACTTGAATTCCGTTTCAAAAGCGAGGCCTGTCGTTCATATGGAAAATCCACGAAATAGCTCGCATGATTTTCGAAAAGAAGAGGTGGCTTCGGTTAGTTCATTCAATAAGTTCGTGCTTCGATAAGTTTATGCTATAATAATTCTTATGAATACAGAACGATGAACGATCAAGATGACCAATCTAAAGACTAGTGAATAAGCATTTCAAAGATTAAGTGAGCTGTATGAAGATTGCGAGTTAGAAACGTGATGAGCCTCATTTTCCGTTTTTTATAGCAAGCTAATATTGAAATTCGATAACGTTGCCAATCAATTCCACGTCAAAATTATTTTCACATTTGGTTTTGGAATTAAATACGTGTTACGTTACCTTAACATATTTGCAGTATATTGCTAAGGTATTATTATATACGTAGATTTAATATTAATTAAGTCGAACCAATAACAGTTAAATGTAACATTGTTTGCTTCTTACAAAACATTGTAAATTTGTTATCTATTTCCAAAGGATTTATAACGGTTAATAAACGAATAAATAAATAATATTAAAATGAGAATGGTATCGAATTTAGAAGTTTTTAGGTAATGAAGACATGAAAAGCGCGTACTTACTGGACGATCTAATACAAAAAGAACCGTTTATTCAAAGCAGAACGTAGACGTTCTTAAAATTGTTCGTAGGTTAAGCCGACGGCGTTATCAGAGAAGACTTCAGAGGAATCTTCTCGAGATAAAAACTTTAGCAATCGAAATAATAAATTTCTTCCTCTTGGCGAGCTTTCAAAACCGCGTTATGCGATTATATAACTCGATACAGCCCTTTACCGCATTCCCTTGACCGCTTTATACTTGGCTTGAAACCATTCTCTCGCCTTGGCGTTGCTTATTGTCCTAATAAATCCTGCGAATTGGTTTGCAACACAGTCTCGAAGGGTTCGACATTTGTCTTCGCCTGTTGCTCCCTCGAGCCTGAACGTGCCGGGAAAATGGCACAAAAGCAAGCCTAATTTCTTCTGCAACTCGAAGCAAACTTACAGAGGTTGTTTCCATCTTTGGAAAAATCACGGTCTCCGTGTCTTCACGGAGATGAATGATTCATCACGATATGCTGTGATATCGTGACGTAGTTTAGAAGGTCTGAAATTAAGCATTCATAGAAAATTCATTGATATCGATCAGCGAGAAGGAAGCTCGTATTACTCGACGATCTCTATCTTCGAAGTCAGTCCACCTAGCTTAATGGATCGTGCAGATGAGAGAGTTGGATGTTTTTGTCATGGTTCCGGAATAGCAGATGGAATGATAACGAGATTTTGCTCGTGGAAAGGACAGACTATCTTAGTCGAGCGCTATGTATCGACTTTGAGAAGAAATCTAATCGTTCCGACATTCTGTAGCTTCGTACAAATTACATGTGAAGACAACAGAGCGAATAGCTATCTAGATTGTATGTACAAGATGTTTGCAGACCTGGTGGAACTTTGAACAATGTTCTTCTTAATAAGTGAGAGAGTAATCGTGGCCATGTAATAGCTGGCTTTGAAATAACTGACTTCCTCTTTTTCTGCTCGTGTCAAGGGGGAGGGCGCTTTCGCTGAGTCGAATACGAATACAACTGACCGGTCATTGCATTTTCCGAGATAAAACCGAGGAACGTGACTCGGAGGCAATTTATGGTATCCTCCAACAGGGTTGTTTTCCGTATATGGGTTTTTCATGCCGGTAGAAAACGGGAACAACGAACTGGCCGAACGGGCACATATTTTGTACGCGCAAATCGTACACAATTTGTACGAGAAGTATGAATATTTCATACTCACTTGACTTGGTTTACATCTGAATGCCGGCTGATATCGCCGCCTTACTCGCCCCGGGCAGCAGGCACACAGGATTCTCACGAATGCTCTGCAAAAAAAAAGAAGTGTGTGGCTGAGTCAGATAGTCATTATTTTCAACGTTACAGTTTTGTCTTCCTCATTTTTAATCCACCATGATATCCTTTATTAGTATTTAGATACTTCCAAATTTCTGGAAAGGAGGATAGTGTACAAGATGTTTTCTTTATCTCGCTATGCTGAATTATCTCATGCGGGACTGATTTTATCAATAAAGCTGTTTTCTTGAAAAGTTGTTTGGTGTAAAGAGGAACATCATATGGTGCAAATTATTTTTTTACAAGTCAAGTGAAATTTCAAAGTCGAATCATTTTTCAAATAGAACCATATGTGTTTGATTTTGTTGAAGTGGTTACCACTTATAAGAAAACTCCACATCTGGTCTTTTTAGTTTCTCAAGCACTGAAGCCATCGACAGCGCGTAGACAAAAGACTGCGACGAAATCAGACCATAAACAGTAGACAAGCGACGTTGGCTTCGGGGTTTTCAGTTATTGGGTAACACAGCTAGCGTGCGGATCTGGACCAGCTCAAATTGTATTCTTACTTATAATTACACTTATATTTAAATATATTTTCTGCCTTACAATTTATCCACTAGTTTTCTCTGATTATACATCGAATAACCTCAACAGATTTCGATTTCAAACTTCGATATAGAATAGTCTCAGAGAAGATAGACTAGAAAACATTAGATTATCTTGAAATGTAATGGCCGAGAAGTTCAAAGTAGGTATCCTCGTTGATGCAAGGAAATACACGTCCAATAATACGACCTCGAAAGTTGATCACGTCATGGTGCGCGTTTTTAACGTTATGATTGCATGACTGAAATGTTGTTTCGAATATCGCTGGCGCGCTGCAAGTATTTGCATAGGCTCTATTGCATCGTGGATGCGACATGCGACTACTACGCAAACAGAGGAATTTCATTTTCGACTGGGAAAATAGTCTTGCTCTAGGGACCGGTCCTCCGACTCGTTACATCTACATCGATGGGAGATAAATTTTGTTTCGTGGACAAAATGAGTCTTCACCATGTATGTCGATCAAAGTTCGTTATCGTTTCACGCTGTATTGTGTAATAAGTTCACGGTCGCTTTGGCGATTGGTATCTGACAGAGAACATCGAGTCCTTGATTATCTTGCTTGCTCACGAGTGAACCACTCACAAAGAGCAGTACAGCCTTTGTCCTCGTGGAAACTTCACAGGAATGTCGCTCTCTCGGTCGTGCCTTCGCCGTTTTACCGTGCTTCTCTTCGTTTTTACTTTCTTACATCTCACGCGGCCCATCGTCGTACCTCAAACCTATTCCGACGTGTACGAAAAGAAAAATAAATCGGGTCATCGAAGATTGATCATCGAAAGTCTGTTAGACGAGGAGAATCAACGAGAAGAATTTTCAACGTCGATACCTTGCATCAACAGTTTCTTGGAAAAGTACGTACACAGACCAGATAGAATTTCTTTCGTAGCAATAGATAACGAAGAAAGTATCCAGAACATAGTTCAGTCGTTCGTGAGAAGTCTTCGCAATTATTTCGCATTCTTCAAACACACTGTAGACCTGGACTTCGAGGCACACGAATCCGCCTTGAGCACGATCGTTCTAATGCAGAACGCTAACAGTCTCGAGGACAACCATTACATACTCGAACCTTGCGATCGCGCTTGTCCTTTTATTACGATATTAATAAGCTCGTTTCAAGACGAAGAAAGCTTCCTCGAGCACGCTGACGTTGTAATGCAATCGATGTGGTCCCGAAGAATCGCTACCGTCGTCATCCTAGCAAAAGTTGGTGATTCTGTTCTCGCTGCTGGTAGCCTCACTTTTCAACCCGGTAAAATATGCACCGTATCTCCTCCAGTTATCTTGGACAAATGTGAAGGAAATTCTTGGAGTAAATTGAAACACATCAGTGCGCCGAAGACGAACGGTTGTGTTTTGAAGGTAGCCTACTTCGAACAGTCTCCATATGTGATAGTTGGAAATGATTCAAAGCGTTTATCGGGGTTCGAGGGAGCATTGACAGAGGAAGCGTTAAGAGGCCAGGAAATCGAACGAGAAAAAGTCGTGTGGAACGATAATACCAGCTATGCGGAACAGGTGCAAATGTACATCTATAACGATATTAACGCCGACTTCGTTATTGGTCGTATTCTACAGCAGTCTGACGAGGATATAGATTACTCGAGCTCGTATGACACGTCGAAAGTAGTGTGGCTAGTCCCAAAGGTTCCTAACGTGTCACTGAAAGGACTGGTTCAGCCGTTTCAGCAGTACGTCTGGGCAGCAGTAGGAGGATCTATACTATTGGGTTGCGTCGTCAAAATCTTCTTATTTCGTGATCTTTCCTTTTTAGATATATTTGCTCTGATAATTGGAGTCTCCACTGCTCGTCAGCCCACCAGACTTTCAACTAAAATTCACTTCCTCGCGTGGTGCATCTTCGGTTTATTTCTCACGCAACTTTACGTCGATTCTTTGGCCGATCAGCTGATCAATATGTCCGATCTGAAGCTCGAAACGATGAAAGAGCTGATCTCATCGTCGTTCCAAATCGGCGGGACAGCGGCATTCGCGAGATTGTTCGAAATATTTGACCAGGATGAAATTGTTGAAAGTGTTCGAAAAAAATTTGTGATATTTGATCAAGATGCGTACCTAAGGCAATATTATGATCTTTTGGACGGAACGAATTCCTCTTTTGCGTTGGTCATAGTGTTAAATTCTTCACGCAGTGATGCTATCGAGACGACACAGGCGTACACCATAACCACAGATGTGATATGCAGTTTTCCTCTGGCTTTGGCTACCTGGAAGGGATCCCCGTATTTGGAACACCTCAACGAAGAGATCAACAAATACATCGATTTTGGAATATTAGATTTTTTGATCCAGATTGCTTTGGAAAAGAACTTGCGCGCTATGTTATCGCAAACTGCACAGGACGAAGAATACAAAACAGAACTTCACTTGCAGCAATTCGTTCCAGCATTTTTATTAGTCGCCATTGGATTCTCTGGTGGTTTCTTGTTCATCATTCTCGAAATCGTGCTCTATCCTTCTAAGCTTCTTCAGTAATCTTGGAAGATGCGACAAAAAGAAGTTTCGACAGTTTGGAATCTCAATATTAAATTATATATTTATCGATAGACGTACGCTTGATATGGGAAATTGTGAAATCGGAAAATCGAGCACCAGTCAAATTGTCATCGATCGCAAAAAGTGTCGAGTGGGTGGATATCGTTCTACCGTGGATTATCGGCTTTCGCTTTTTAAATTATAGATGGATATTGGGCTGCGGCTGGATGGACGCGCAAATTAGATATAATCCTCTTGCTGAATCTATCAAAATAGACAATTTACGTCATAGATTTATGTCTTAGCTTTAATCGCGCAATACGTAGACGTCACAAGCGGTTAGTGTTTCTCAATCCTTTTTAAGTTGCGATACCCTTTCATGATAATTAAATATCCTCTCTCTCTCTCTCCTATCTAAGAAAAGCATTTTTATGATTAATTTTACATCTACAGTGTAGCCATATTATACGTTTGACAGTGTGGCCTAGTAATTGCACAAATAGTAATTGCAGAAATAGATGTGGAACGCATTATTTTGTTAGATTTGATAGTTGTGGTGTTAAAATATACAATTTAATTTCAAACTTTTGTGTGTACGTTTGCATTCTGAAATAATCTTCGATAATAAAGGTTTGAAGTTTCCGTGTAATTCCTACGTGCACGAAGTTTCAGTTTTCTCGCGATCTTTTCGAAGAATAGCAAAGGAAGTCGGAGATTTCCCGGAAGAATGTGTCAATACTAAACTTCATCCCTAATCCAACTCCGAAAATAATCCTCGTACAGTCATTTGGTTCATTCATGATCGGATCGAATCATTCTTTTCGTAATCAAAGGAGAGTTAACGGTCCTAACAGGAGACGAACTGTCGCGTATCGTAAGGTGAATTTCTTCGATCGATTAGCTACAATTTATATGGATAAAAGCGGATCATAAAGATCTCAAATGACGATTGAACGTATTACGTTCTTAGTTGGTGGTATTTCAGGCAAAATCCGCGAGGGGGTAACGTAATTACCGTATTATTCTCAACGATCCAGGCGGAATTTCAAGCTGTTAGTTTTAATTTTACAGGTTATAAAGTTTGGCTATTTCGTTGGATTATACTATCGATTGTATAATATGTAGTTAAGGTTATATCGCATGATATTTTTATACCATCAACTTTGTGCATCAATTCCATCCCAGCTAATGTCATTCTCGAATTCTTATTACTAGTAGAATGTTGTGACAACCTAGAATTGAAAGCTGTTTTCATTTGAGAAATGTATTGGAATATTCGATCTGTTTTTATATAGCGTCCTATCGTGTGTTGAAAATTTAAATGAACCAAAACGTACAGAATTTATATAACATGTCAGAATATAGGAAATACGAGTTATAATATTTAGAGGATGAAGGAAATTTCTTTAGTGATTATTCATGACAATCTAAATTTAAACAAGCATCCGCAATATATGAATAAATTAACACGATATCAACGTCGCAAATGTATGATACTTTAAGATTAATTTATATGTAATTTTCAACTTTTGAAATTACTTAATAAAATATATTATATTATTAACAGACTACGCATCTCTGTGTAATTATGGGAAATTAAAGGATGCAGAAATGACTAAGTTGGGTATAATATACAAAAATACATGAAATATCCAAAGTATAGTACTCTTTATAACGTCCAGTGAATAAAATAAATTTCTATTTAGGTTCTATTTCTATAGTCTGTTATACATATATATTTTATTTAGTATAATAATATATATACATACGTGCATGAATATATGAAGACACTTTATACAAGGAAGGAAACATGATCTTGATGGACGTTTCGCCTCAATTCGTCGTTGTAACGAACGTGTTAACAAATCTTAATAAATCCGTTAAACATCACAGTAGATATAAATCGTATGAATGCATGGCAGCAAATATTTGCATATCGTTCTTATATCACGATTATCAGCTTTTCGAAAGAATTTGTTCGTCGCGTCTGGCAGCGTTAAGCTCATCCTTGCGAAACTAAAAATCCGCTTACGTGACTCGTACGCTTATTCCAAACATGCAGTCGACGTAATATCGCGCCGCCTATCCTTGACGTTTCTTCTCCTGTTTTCACATCGCATTTGGATTTTCGGGATGATCGTCGTTCATGCTATCTAATCGTTCGGTACGCGTTTAAATCTTAATTTGTTCTTTCCTTGAAATTAAAAGAAGCTCTCGAGGCTCCGAGACACACAAGTCGGGAAGGCAACTGAATCAGGCGAAAAGTGAGTCGTCAGAATGGGAGTCTTAGCTTTTTGCAATTGATGCCTTCATGGATGAATGTTAGTATCGGCTTGTTTCTTGTCGTAGACACTAGAAATTGTTGACCCTTATTACTTGGAAGCACTAACGAGCCTCTAAATTGTTGCCATTGAACGTCTAGCGCTTTTTTAGGCCTTCGCAATTTCCTTCAGCTTAATAAATCTCGTTAATTTTTTACGCGAAAACTCGTGCAACGGGTACATTTTCTTTTGGATGAATTTTTCGTTTCGTGAAACACGAATTTATTTTTCCTTTTGGTTTTTATTCGACGATAAGTCAAGATACAAATTATGTCTTATAATGCAGTCCCTGGCCATCAAATTAGAACTGGCCAACTGCGATACTGTGTCATAAATGACAAACTGTCGTTGCCTAAAATATTCGAGAAGTAAAAAAAAGTAAAAAATTTGACATGCTCCGAGACAAAGTTCGACGTTTTTTGTTTTGAGTTTTCGTCGCAAATTTCTTTCGAAAGATAATCCGTCGATGTATTTACGGTCGAGCCAAGGAACAGAATTTCGTACTAGATCCGGTTTCCTTTTATTCTCTTTTTATTTCTTATCTAGAGCGGCGAAGGGATAGATTATGTATTCGCGTGATCCCATTACTCCAGCCGCCTATAACCGAAAGGAAAACTGTTTTCGTGCTCGGAGGGAAATGCAATGAAACTTCATTTCGGTGCTAGATTATCGTGTTATCGTTGTTTGCTGAGAACTTGCTACGTGTTGCGAGAAAAAAGAACGATCCTCGGTTTTGGTTGAATTTTTGCTTCCAAACAACGAGTTTATAATAATTATCGACAACCATGTTTGGTGCGCGATATTGATTCAGTAAATTTCTTCAATCTGTGGCATTGCATTTATACGATTGGTCTGAACAGGATATGATATTTTCCGATTGACGTCGACTCCTATTGTTTGCAACTAGGCTGCACATAATGAAACGATGCTGTCGTAAAAGCGACGCACGACAATTTGTCGGTTACGTATGCGCATAACAAACGCCGAACATAAATGGTACGAGGTATTTGTTTCATTTCTCTATTTATGACGGAAATTGATTGTAAAGCGCGATCGTATAATATTTGTCATTACCACCTAATGACAAAATCCGCAATCACTTAGTTGCCAAGCCAATACATAAAAATTGGAATTCAGAAGCCGTAGCATAGTATATCAATACTTAACGTTGTGTGCGAAAATTTCGATGCGTTTTTAACAATATATTTATTCTATTAGTATATTTCGTGTATTGCAGATTTATAATTTGTTACGTACTTTCGCGAACTGCTGTTTGACGAATATCGTTCTCAGTTGGAAATCAATCAAAGGAAGGAATTTGACAGTGGTCAATAGGAGGAATGTCGTTTTTCGATAAAAGGGATAGAAAATTTGTATTCGACGAAATATCTATTGAAGCAAGAATTTATCGAATCGTGTGTGCAAGAAATTTATGTACTTTTTATCTGTGCAAATATCGTGCACTAGTGTGGTTACGTATTCCTTATTTATGCAAATATTTATGCTGTACTCTAGTCATGTGCTCTTTGTGTGTAGAAATATTATCGATGCTTGTGCAGCTAAAATGGAGCTTGCATGAGGTTTCAAGTGCTTAATAAATGAAAAAGTATATGCTGCGAAACAGCAATCATCGAAACGAAGCAAAGAGCATTGGGATTCACCGCCCACGAACAGCAAACGCGCAGAGAGCATTTGTTTATTCCTTAATTAAATTATCGTAAACGAGAGACTCGAAGGAAATGTAATTTGTAGACGCGGCTTCTTTATGCGATCGCTATTACGGGATTGCCAAGCGGCCATGAAAATTCATCTGGTCCGTGAAAATCTTGTTAAGGGCGAGCGACGAATTTGGATCGCGCCAGTCGATAACTTTATATTCTGGCTGCCAGCGTCCCCTCTGAATGCTTATGTCATCTCTCTTCCTATATATATGTATATATATATATATATATATTTATTTATTTATGTATATACATAAAAATACCCATACACGTATTTACACATGTATATGCAGATAGACGCGTACATATATGTGACCATATTTCTTTTCTTTTTACGGCAGCATATTGAAATGCAGGGCAATACGGTGCATCGATTTTCGCGTCGTTGGTTGCATGTGGCCTACGAGAAACATATCCACTCACGATAGACCGTGTCTCAAAAGGACCCTTTAAATCGGTTCTCGCGGCGTTTCGCCGAGAATCGTTTACCTCTTGACAGGCACGAAGCACAGAGAAGGCAGGAACAAGGGGATAGAAACGTGCCTTGCGTTTCACGAGTATCCACCGTCTTCCCTCGTTTCCCACTTTGGACGGTTCGTTCGTCGTGATCCTGGCTTCGTCTGCTAGAATCACCGACTTCAACCTAATATCATTCGTATAAAATTGAAAACTTTAGACGTGGTTTGAGATTTTGTGCGAACGAGGAAATCGCATCTGCTACTTGTGCCGTTTCTTCCACTGCAGCAAGCTCTTCGAGAAATAGTTGCGTAATTGGCGTCGAGGATAGCTACGTGGAATCATTTATGAGAGACTTTCTTCTTTTGAGATACACCTACGTATATACATACTTATATTTCCATTCATATTATAATATCGTAATATTGGAACATTTGTCAGTCTCATGTGAAACGTGATAATCGATCTAGATTGTCAGGGAAATAAGTAATTGGTTACAATTTTTCAATTTTCAGAATTGTCAAGGTGCCTGAATCTGCGTTATAAAGTCGCTAATGTATAGTATATATGGAATGGAACAACGAGACATACGAATAATACGAATAATAATATGAATGTAAAAATTAACGAGAATAGTTATCAAAAGACGCAATAAACGTTTCAATAATTTGCCAGATTTACTGAAATTTTCGCAAGTATTGCAGTACTTATGAATGGGGGTGAATATATTTTATAAAACTACTCGGGTTGCGCGGGAAACATGTTAATTCGATAGAAGAAAAAGCGGCTGTAGACACAAGGTATAACGATGGGATTCTTGTACCGCATTATAAACGATAAGTAGAGTGCTCGTTAAATTCTATTTGTGTTCTCGACGATACTCGAACCTACGGAGAAATTCTTGTAAAAAAACGGAAAGCAGGTGCGACGACGTAAAAACTAAAGCAGAAGAAACATATTGGTTTCATGGAGAAAACACGAGCAGGAAATTTTGTGCGACGGCGTGTAAAGCATTCTCTCTTGTTCTGCATTTTTGCAAGCGTTTGACATTGGAAAAACATTTCTCTACTAATTTCTCTTACACAGACTTACACCTTAATTTCTCAAGTTTAATCGAACTTTATTCATTATTTATTATTTATTATTTATTCATTCTGGAATAATTTCTCAAAATCGTGAGCGTCGTAAATAGACTGCAGATGTTTACCCATTTTTATGAACGTAATTAAAGAATTAGGAATCGAATAGAAATTCGTTCTACAATGGTCAATATTCATTCTGCGAATGTTTGCACTTTGAAATTTCCCAAAGATGTAAAAATATCCGCGATTTAATCGTAAAACGAAATCTTTTAGAATGTAAAAGTCAGTTTTTGAGAATTTCCGTTCTTTTTCTACAAAATCCGGCAGTTTAATAGAATTCGGCCTGGAAACTTTGCTAATTAACTCTTTAATGCTCGATCTCTTTTCACGATTGCACCGGGTCGTTGTGTTGCAGAGTTCTTTTCGAATCGCAATCGTTTGATTACGAATCCCCAAGAAGTTGCAGCTCCGATTTATGGGCTCGGAACATCGGCTTCTTTCTTCCCTTCGAAGCACGAAACGAGAGAAATCTTTATAAAACAATTCAATGCTCTCTGTATTATTCATTCCGATTTGATTTTAATCGATAAGCTGTTGAGCTGCTACGTATCGGAAACTGATCTTAGCGGGGCAGCTTGCATTATTCAAGTACGGTTTTAATCGTTATTCGAGATCTTGAATTTGAAGGAGAATAGAAGGGAAAATATTTAACATTTACGATGAACGAACGTTTGTAAAGCAAATCCAATGAAAACGAACATTGACATTATATTACGGTTTATGTAAATTATTCGTTGGATAATAGTCTCTTCAAACTGACACGGTGTATTAATTCAATCTTTATTCTTCATCGAAGTTGCACATCGTTTCGAATAAACATTAGTCGATGCGTTATTTACTTTTAACGTGCTGGTTATCAATGATGCTTCTTATGATTTCTGGGCTTTATATTTTGCAATATTATATCACAGTTTATTTGGAGATTTCCACAAATTAAATATACTTTAATCAGCAGAACACAAATTATAAAAATATGATGCAGTAGCATGCAAAAAATTCAACAGTAGTGAAATAAATTTGAATAAAAACAACTGAATCGGTGAGTTGAAATATAGCGCGTGTCCGAAAACGACGCTTTGAAACGTTTGACAAAGTAGGTTTAGCTAAATTCGTTCCTAACTTTCTCTGAAATTAATTTCAATTTTCGCGTATTATCAACACATTTCGACGTAAACCTAGTAATGCCTACCCGGATAAACCTTCAAATATATCCAATTATAATTAAATCCTTTTCATACATTTGCGATAATAGAAATAAAGTTACATCGAAAACTTGATTTTACTGTTACAATTTCTTCGATCGATTGCTTTCTTTCGAAAGAAGAAAAACGATAAAACTCCCCAGTGAACCTAATAGTTGTTTCAGACACGATCACGAGCTAGAAATTATTGGCTCGTACTTCCACGTAATTACGCAAAAAATCTCTCGTGCATTTTATGAAGCAAAGGTGCCCAGATTATTATTAATAAATTTTTATTATTATTAAGCAGAAGCAATTTGTAATCTGTCTCTGTTTTTAACGCGAAACAAACGGGAGATTAATAAAACGAAGCGAGGTCGAGGACTATGGTAAAAGGGGATTTATCAATGCCTGGGTTTACGTGCTGTTGGCCAGGAAGTCGGGCTATATAGAAGACGACGTCTTTAGGGGAAGTTTCTATGTTTCCTCTGCACTCTCTGAACTGTTGATTAATGTTACCCCTTGCACTTTCTCTTCCGATTCCTTTTTGTTTCCCTGTCCATGTATTCATTTGTTTCCACGAGTTCCAACTCGTAGTAATCCGCAACTACTCTACGAACAATTGTTGAAGTATGCCATTGACCTTCACCTCCACTAATCAACCAAGAACGCTTTCATCGAATTGCCAATTTAGTATAGCAAGTCATATCCCAGATAGAGAACTTCTCCCTCCTTGATCATTCTATTTATATCTATGGAGTTCGCTGCACACGAGAATTAAGATCACTGACATCGTGTCATTTTTTTAATACCTTTACTTTATTGCCACGATTATTCTCAATGATGTATAGCTTGGGTCGAGACAGCGAGATCGTAAATTAAAGAATTATTCTCAAGGATTGACATGGACTTAATCTTACCGTAATTAAGACTGTCTTTACACTGCATTGGTTTCTAGAGCTTCGCATAATAAACGAATGACGCCTATAAATGGTGCTGTGAAAGAGAAATAACGCACTAAAATTTCACACCAGTTCTATCGAAAAAAAATACATTTATGGGTTGGTTTCTCGGTAATTATTAATTTAGTAAATAAATCTTTTGAGCAAGATTTTCGAAGATGGAAAGAGAATATATAGTAAAAATCCCATATATGCTGTTGGATTTTTGTTATTAATTAAATTTCTAAACATCTAATTATATTCAATTAACGAATTCAATTTTACGTACGTTTCTGACCCATTTTACAATCTGGTTATATCTTGACTCGCACTATACAAATGGTACATCCGTGAAGAAAGATCGAATCCCGTTCAAGATGCCAGCAAAGTCCCATCAAGGATGAAAGGCCTGGTCCGTTAACGAAACAGGAACCGAACGTGATTTCCGGTCATTGTTGCCGCTAGAGGGGGCGGTTGTAGCGAGGGTCGAAACGAACAAGCGGAAGATTCTCCTCTGATTGGGCTGACGCTCGTAAATGAGCTATCGGAGTTTACGTTCTAATGACAGCGAAACGTGCGCCGAATGCATTTCTGTTTGGCAATCGGGTCAGCGTGCGCGACATGCCAAACCGGAAATCGATGGCCGTCCAACAACGGCGCGGCGTCGGGGTGAATTTGCACGCGGGGAATCGGCGAAACGCCAATTGCCGAGGCAGATCCACGTTAAAAAGTTTATCGCGGCCTGCTACCGTCCGATACGCGACCGGAAATGCACTCATGACGCTCGTACTCGTTCAAACGAACGGCATTAAACGATCAATCGTGTTACCCACCGGCGCCCCAGATCAAACACGAAAGAAGTCGTGCGCTTTTTCGATATCGTTTCGGAAACTGCATGATTCGAGTTTAGTGGACGACGATTGACGGCTTTGGTTACAATGGAAGTCAAGATTTTGAGAACTTCTGTTTAGTCACACGTATTTCTACTTAAAGATATCATTTATTTTGTCGAGTAATTAACTTTCCCGTGATTTGGTAAAGGGTAATGAATTTCTTATAATAATAAACTTAGGAATTTTATGAAAAGTAGCCGTGAACTGACCCATACGATTATGGTAGTGAGTCCTGCAACCGTAAGAAATTATCGGGAAATATTTGATCTGGACGAAGTGGTATATCAGGTACAGGGTGATCCTTCGTGAAAAACTAAGAGAGAAACATAGAATAATAGAATAAAATTCTGTGGAAATCCACTGCGTGCATACATTGTTGTCCATGAGTATTAGAACACTTCTTATCATATATTTGATGCATTCGGGCGATGCTGTAAAAAGTGGTAGATCGATAAGTCAATAGAGAAACGAGCGAAAAATCGTGCACCGCAAGAGTGATCAAACAGAATCATCGGCTTTCTCGGAGCATCGCATTCGCAGGCACATCACGTTAAATTACTAAATGGGGAAAAAGACTTGGAGCAACTAATACCTCTGATAAACTGTCGAGGCAATCTAGAAAGGGCAAGAAATCTCATTATTGCTGGAATCCTAAAACGTCATCGTAAGACAAGAAGAGCTTCGTTTGACGTCATCGGTGTTGCCCACCGAATAGAATGTCCAGAAAGCTCGTCTTCTTCCATCGGTTTTCCTATCTTTGTAGTCTCCTTTTATGTGTGACGTAAAGTGATAGATTTCTTTTTTCCTTCTCTTCTATCGGCGACGCTTGATAGTTCATAATTATCCAATAGCTAGAACGTGGTGCATATACGTACCGCGAGGATTAACGTGACGTCTCTAATCCATCATCGTCGCAGTTGCAGCTACTGCATCGTGGTCGACGACGTCAGTATGTGACGTCAAAGACGGCAACACGTGGTGAACGCGAGGCAGTGTGTACGCGAATGCGGATGAGTCAACGAGACTCAACGACGAAACGACAGAGAAAAGATGGGGACTCGTGGCAAAACAGTTGCATGGCTTGCTCGATTTATATCTGGCTTTGGATACGAGGTGGAGAATCGTCTACGGAGAGCTTTCTCTCTGATGGTCTTTGGAGGTTCGCAGACGTCTCGGCGCCAAACGTCCCGACGTCGGGGCAAGGCCTTGGCGACCGGTGACCGTGTCTTTTCTCGGCGAATTTACGCCACGCTCTAGTTTCCGTACGGTCAATGACGAATGAAAATACCAATGGGGTTGAATGGCTGGGGACAAGATTGCAATTAACGCGTTCTCCTTCTATCTATTCTCCTCTCTAAAACTATATCCGTAATTGTGAAATCGTTAAATGGAAGACTAAGCTGCTGTTGCAGGGATGTACAGTGATGGAAAGAAGAAGATTTCAGTTTTGTACTCTCTGAATGCCGGCAACGATAATCTATTTTAGAGTGTAATTCATTCGTTATTCTTGTCGAATATAATTCCACTTTGTAAAATTATGGTGTCCTTTTGGTACCATTTATCTCTTAAACTAGTTGGTACCATTTATCTCTTAAACTAATTTGTCCCATCACAAACTTTAACTTTTCCTTTTTCCCCCTATTCATCTTTTATCGTTTCTCTTTCCTCTTTATTGTTACTTGTTTATTCCGTGTCTTCTTACGACTCTGTATGCCATACTTTGTATACTAAAGTGGGTATATACCCGCTTGATAAATTAAATTAAAACATGAAATTAAATTGAAAAATGAAATGAAATGAAATTTCCTTTTGTACGCTACTGTAAATGCTTCACGCCCGATTTTATAACATTTGGTAAGGTTAACTTTTCTCGACTTTCTAGGAATCTCGATAGATAGTCATTTGCAACACTTTACTAACACACGTTGCTCCTTCTGCGTTTCTAGCGAGGATAATTTATTGGCTATCACGCATGGTCGACGATGAAATAAATGTTTAATTAATTAATGACCAGAGATAGATTTCATCCTTTTCATGCCGGTCAAAGGTCCGAGGATCATCCACCACGGACAAATTCCTTCGGAATAACCGCGCGAGAAAGGAAGATATTGTTAACGTGTCAGAGGCGGTCAGGGCAAAATGCAAATTTGACTTTTCGCGCGATAACAAAGGGATCGTTAACAGAAAGCCGATCTACACTCGTTCCGTGCCTCTGCTCACCTTTTTTCCGTTCTTTCTTTTGCCTTTCTCGGATCATTTGCGACGCGGTGAATCGTAATTTACTTTAATGCACGGCTTTGAGCCGTAATTCACCCAGGGCCAAGAGTTTCTAACCCATTCTTCCACGTTACTCGAGTAAACCATGGTTCGCGGATCCAAATTGCCCTCCATTCCCCGTCTGAATTTTGCTTGACGACCGATCAACTTTACACCGAGATAATTTGTTACACCAAAGAATTATTATTCTCTTCCGCTTTCATAAGGCTACGGTTTCTTTGACCAGATACGTAGAAGAGTAGATTTTGTTGCAATCACTGCCTTCGTATAAATGGATAAGCAGTTACGGTTTCTGGTGATCGAACGAGCATCATGCGAAACATTCGATGTTTTTTGTTTTCTTTTAGAAAGTTGAAAAACGTGGACTAATTGTAAGAGCAATGTTTATTAACGTTAATTAGATGTCGAAGACTGGATTAATTCTCATGTATGCAGATGTATTTTATGTTGATTACTTCCTAAATTCTGTTTGCGTATTGTTATCCTATCGAACTATGGTTAATTGCTAAAACGTTAATAATTTGTGTTTTTCTCTTGTCTTTATTATAGCTCATATTCATTTCAACAAACTTCGCGTATACTTGCGTCAGAAACTTTTACATTCTCATTACTTTGGGAAACATTCTAAGGCTTAACTGTCCGTAATCCGATTCTATGTATATTTCCCAACCTTCCCTCAAGCGATCGTTAAAATGTTCCTTTGACGCCATATGACATTTGCATATCACATGTGCCGGTGATTATGAAAGTGGCCTGTCATACATTTTTCGTTTTGAGTTATTTATAGTTTTGTGTATGACGCAATTGAATTCTATTTAACGACGCAACAAACAAGTCAGTCCAAAGGTTTAGTTTCTGCTATTTTGCAATAATGTTTCCAGATTATTGCAATAGATGAAACGAAACATAGGGGATACACTTAGTTTGTTCCGATTCTTCACTTTTAGGATACTTTCATAATCTTCAGTACACATGTAACAATTACGTACATATATTTGAGTAATAAAGAAAATATTTTTCTTTTTACGTCTACAATGAACTAGCTGTACGAATACTTTTGTTTCCCGCTGTGTAACGATCATAAAGGACAAAATCATTGCAGTTTGATTTATTCGTAATTTTATATATGTATATGCATTTTAAAATGCATCTTGTCTTGTCGGATACTTTCGAACGATATAGGTACATATGACAGACCATAATTCAAAAAGTGAAATTTCTGCGTGTGATCGTAATGGCCAGGGACTACGAGTTATTCAATAAAAAGAATAACAGTAATATATAGCGTCTTATTATGTTCTCGTCAAATATCAAAATTAAAAACTTGCTTTCACATTGCGTTCATCGCCATGAGATACTGCTTTGTGACTTCAAAGCGACAATTGCACAAACGCGCGCGTCGCTCAGACAAACAAACGCGCGCACGAGAATTTCGTCGTACTAAAGGTGAAAATTTGCGTAGAATTGGACACGCGTTGGATTTATTTAATTTACAACAACGCAGAAACCACGGAATACGTTGAATTCCCCTGGAAATTGCTGCTCGACCGCTACAACGGAGCAGGGGGTCGCGTTAAATGAAACCGCCATTCTACTAAATATCGAATTGGACGTATAAAAGCGAAACACCTCGTTGATATCGTTTCTTTCTAGTTGATTCTCCACGAAAGTTGTATATATATATAGTTTTATTTCGAGTTGTTTCGTTATCTTTGAAACATATTACGCGGTACGTGTCCGTTTGACAAGTTATTTGCTATGTTTCTTGGATGCAAGTTATCAAACTTTGCCCCCAAGGCGCAAGCGGTCTGAAACGCACTGTACCATGACCTAGTGCAAGAGATATTACTAGGAAGCAACAAGCATAAAACAACTTATGAAAGACTCTCCGGCTCGTTCTTGGAAGCGTACACTTTACTAAAAGATTTACTCGATGGAGCAACTAATCAAAGTTTCTTCAATTTAAGTTGTTTTTACTTTCGACGCCTGGACCCGTTTGCAATAATTTATCAACTAATAGAGAGTTATTGAGTTACAAGTTATAGGTCATGCGTACTTTTTATACGACTTTGCAGCAACAGAAACAACCCATAGATGGCACGAAACATAAAAGGAAAGTAATAATGCTACGGAATTATTAATTTTTTAATAAATTTCTAACTTGTCAATTGAGAAAGATTGGAAGGACAGATTAGAAATTAATTATTTACTAAAATTATAGTAAATTATATATCTTTATACATGATACGCAGCAATAATTTTAGTCGTTCGATTATCAGAAAACTTGGATTCTCCGGTATTCCCCAAAATTGATTAATATTGTTAATCGAGATCTTATTATATTTGTACAGTAGACATCTCGTGTTCATATAACAGAATATTCAAATACTAGAACGTTCTAGAAATACTAGAAGAGGATTTGGCCAGAGGAACAGCCATTATACGTAAATTTTGATCTGTCATTCAACGATTCAATCTCCGCAAAAATTAAAACTTCTTGAATTCGCCAAATTTTGTGACGACAGTATAACACGCTCATAAGGAAGATGCGTCACTGATGAATTATTCATCTTGAAAGCTACATCTCCATGCCGCTTTTGAGGAGAGTGGTAAAGCGGAATAGGGATGAAAAATTTTCAGATTTTCGGATGTGGCCTCGCTTAGATTTTCGACCGGCTTCTCCAACTCCTGCAGAATTAATCTCTGATCACTCTGTAATGCCCCCTTTGTGCAAGTAACCTTTAACTTTTGCGGTGGTCGTTTCTTACCATTAGATATAGCAACGCATACGTGTAGTCACGAAACGTTCACAGAAGTTTACGGTAAATTTTCAGACCCTAGGGAACACGGAGAAATTTAAACTATCCTCGTGTATATTGCAAGGATTATTCACTCTGTTTGGCAGAAACCCGACCAGTGCAAGTATTTTTAACTGTTTCTGCACGTGTCTGATTCTGTCATTGATTTGAAACTTTTAAACGTTATAACTGACCGGCAGCATCTCGCTACTCCATTCAATATACCGAATCATCTCCACGGTCTAATTTTGATTTCACAGCGTGACCTCTCTCTTGGATTTCACATTAAGGGCGTATTCTAATATAGAGTATTATTTTTCAGATCTACTTTACGATTTCTTTCTAAATAGATCGTAGAAGCTTTTGTACCAGGTATGTAAATATGAAACCGGAATTTGCCTATAGATGGCCCTAGCTGATAATGTAGTTATCACTAAACTGCGTCATTGATGCCAAAAGTCTTTGTTGACATCTCACAAACATTTTCGACTCGGAACAATACAAGTTTCATACAACGGCATAGTTTGTAATAGCGTTGAACATGCCAAATTTTGTGCCTGGAAACTACGATTTGCGGACAGCATTGATTTTCTGCTACCATTCGAAGAAAACTGCTGCAGAATCGCATCGAATGCTTGTCGAAGCTTACGGTGAGCATGCTCTTGGTAAATCACAGTGCTTTGAGTGGTTTAAAAAATTCAGAAGTGGCAATTTTGACGCGAGGAACGAAGAACGTGGAAGACCACCGAAAAAGATCTCCGAGCTGTTAAAACCTGGCGAAACCGTTAATACTGAGCGCTACCGACAACAAATGATCGATTTGAATCGAGCTTTGCGTGAAAAACGACCAGAATATCAAAAAAGGCAACACAAAGCAATTTTGCTTCGTGATAATGCACCATCGCATACAGCAAAACTGGTCAAGGAAACGATCGAAGCGTTCAGTTGGGAAATACTTTCGCACGCGGCTTACTCACCAGACTTGGCTCCATCCGATTACTATTTATTTGCATCGATGGGACACGCACTTTCTGACCAGCACTTCACTTCTTACGAAAATCTACGAAAATGGCTCGATGACTGGTTTGCCTCAAAAGAGCGACAGTTTTTTTTGGTGTGTCATCTACCAATTGCCAGACAGGTGGGAAAAATGCATAGCTAGCGATGGGCAATACTTCGAATACAATATTTTTAATCATTTTCATACAATAAACGTGTATTTTCTATACAAAAATTCTGGTTTCATATTTACATACCTGGTACATGTATTTACCTATGGTTGAAGAATATTCACCATTTTCTTTGAATAAAAATAGTTACAGATAAGCGAATCTTGAGGCGTTTCTTGAGTTGTAATCGATATCGTGTCTCATTCCATTCTCTTTATTTCGATGTATAAAATCGATTACTTTATACCCAGACTTAATTTGATTGAGACACAACAAAGTAGAATTTAATTTAGTTTAATTTAACCGACGGAGTATGATCCAATTGCGGTAAAATGTCCAATATGAATCGAATTGCAAAGGGTTAAAAGATTTTTGCTTGCCATCCTACTTATCTAAATTGAGAAAAGCAAAGGAATTTTTAATTAGTATAAGTATAGTTATGTAATTCTGTTACATAGCTTCAAGTTGTGGACTAGAATATCCCCTTAAGAGGCTGTTTCCTTTAACTTCTATAGCTTCATTAACTTCAGCAATGTGAAGAAATCCTTTTAAAGACATGGTTTCGAAAATTTATGTTCTAGGAAAAGTATAAAAGGAAAAACAACGTTCTGAAAGTTCTACGCCAGAACAGTTCCTTAAAATTCCGTTTTATTCACACGTTCTCGTCTTTCGTTTATTCGAATGGCCCCTTCTCGTCCTTCTGCATTCTCGTCTAAATACTCGCCATTCTCCAGCGTACCGTCAACATTTCTAATATCAGCAAATATGAAGAGTGTATGCGGGTCATTCTCCTTGAATAAACGCTTGGCAAATTCACGGATCGTTCCTCTTAAAAAACAAAGAGGTGTCGAGATCCAAGACTCAACGATTAATTCGCGATTGGCTGGAATGGTGCGATTAACTCGCATAAGCGGAAGTTGAGAAACGGTAGTTCACCATCTGGTAATAAACCGCTCGGAAGCTGCTAGGAAACTCTCGATAGTTCGCGAAACTTCTGAATGATCTTCGATTATCCGTCGTCGCGTTCCTCAGGCGAGTCAGCTGGATGATGGTCGCGATGCCTGATCCCATAAATCAATCTGCAGTACCTCGAGGAAACGATTTCTCGCTCTTTTTCTCCATTACGGTACACTGAGATAGAAGGGTCAAGTGGAAATAAGGTGGAATTAGATCGAGGCTGAGTAATAGAGGAAGAGGTATGCATAAGCAGAAACCGAGTGTAAAGTTTTCCTAAAGAAATAGGAATAGTCTGGGAAAATGGAAAAGGGAAAGAACAGGGAATCGTTGTGAGGAACACCTACTTCTAGAAGCTCTAGCCGAATTGCTGCGAGGTACGTAGTTGTATTTTCTTAGCAAGGCATCCTGCAGTCCCACAGTAGTTAAACTTTTAATTGAACGCCAAAGGAAGCGTGTAATTTGGAAGCAGGCCGCCCTACAGATCGCTCGGTCGATCGGCGAACGAGCCGCTGTCTGTATAGATACCTGGACTAGTCAAACAAAACGATATCGGTGGAATTGATTTAACTGATGTCCCTGAATATGTATTGGATTTGATCCTGCCATTAAGCGTTACGAGGACCTTTTCATGGCGGAGAGGGGGCTGTAGGGATCAACGGTACGCCCGACATTCGCGTTAAATCCGACGTGTAATTCCTGCGTGCAGCCGCTAATGGATTCGAAGTAACCGTTTGGCCTAATTATCATTGATCGCAGTCACAGCCAGTCACCGATCTCCGATCCCCGAATTCTTGCACTCGAATGGGAACTAACTATTCATGATTTTCCTATTGATCAGGCTTGGTGACCGTATGCCACCGTTCAGTCGACGATGTTTGCCACGATTATGTAAACTGGTTAACAACGAACAATTCGGGACATGGAAAATGGTCGCGAATAAGAGTAGACCGAGCCACAAATACGAATCCAAGGGGCACCCGGGACTTATTTACGGGAACGAATCGACCGTGATTCGAGCATCCTCGGAGCTTTTCAGCTTCTCTATCCCACGATTAAAAGGCTCGAACAAGTTGCTGTCCCTTTTTAAAATGGCTTGGCTTTTCATCCAGCCCCGCGACTACTTTCGAGCACGATCGATTCGTTATTAATAACCATTTGCCACTGGTGACATCGAGGCTATTCAGTTTTCGACCTCGAGAAGCCGATCCACCTTGCCCTGCACACCATGGAGAAACCCCGGAGACTATCGATTTTGCATTTACCCACCGACAAGCAGCCGTGAAGCGTGATAATCACACGTGCGATTGCTACACGTAGGATTGGCCGACGTTGCTGTTGCCCCTGTGATTGTTATTCTCTTTCTATCCCTCTCTCTCTCTCTCTGTCTCTCTCTCGTCCTTCGTTTCGTAACATTGCAACGTTTGTTCCGGGGCACACGATTTACGCTTTATCGTGTCACCGACTTTAAACTATGTTAGCGATTATTCGCGCATCTGTCGTCTTCGAAGCGATTTCCATCGATTTTAGCTGTCTCCAATATTCTTTCGTCTTTTGGGGCACTGTCCTTTTACATGGCGATATTTCTAAGCGTTTTTGTTGGTGTTTGATTGATCAGGTACATCATCGTTTACATGGATCGAAGTATTCAAGTTTCAATGCTCTTATCCCTATTAATCAAGATACTTGTCTTCGAATAATTTGAAACATTTTATCAACATAAATTCATTATTTTACTTTATCGGTAATGTGTTCGCAACTCTCATGAAAATTTAAGGTGCTTTTAAATATCCTTCGATTTGAAAGAAACAGCAGTTGCTATATTGTCCTTAGGTCCCGTCTCTAAACCAGGTTATCTTTCTCTGAACTTTGTATTCGTATTGTAATTAACGTTTTTCACATCAACATTAATTAATCGTGTTTTGTATAAATTTCCCTTGTAGCTTAACTCTGGTTAAGAGTTACAATACAAATGCAAATTGTTATAATGTTTTTATTGTGTTTATAATTATAATTCACATCATAATTCCTTGGATGCCATTTCTCATTAACCGTCTTGTATGACTTTATACAGCTTCATAGCTTTATACAGATTTATAGCTTAACCATCCTTCATTCTTATATATACATTGTTGCAATAACAGTATTTCGGTGTCGTTAGTCTTGAGGGCTATCCAATTTACGTATGCTAGTTCCGCGGCTAGTACGCCGCTCTTTCTGAATGCATGCACGTTGGCGGCACGCATAGGAGAATGTATGCGTCCACTTTGTCAGGGAAGGCGTAATAAGTGGACTCGGGAGGACAAGCTACACACCTACGTATATCGCTAATTTTATTTACATAACGTCCCTTACGTAACACGAATTACTCGTGAAACGACGGCACTAATTCTCTACGCGTTTCTCGCGTGAATATGAGTCATGGCAAACTGTATGTGTGCCCCGAAATTAAAATTAACCCGAGTTTGCTCGCTTCGAATTCACCGTTGACTGGGGTGACGTGGAAAAATCGTACATCACGAGAACAAGTTAAATATCGCGCCCTGGTTCGGTATAGAATGAGCGTACTGATTGAAATCTACCTTGGAGCCAGCTTGCTCGCTATCGGATGCATTATGTACGAGAACTCATAGTAGATTCGTAACGAGAGACGTGCGATCCATCAGCCACGTGTCACCGAGATTTCGCTTAACGTGTTATCGAAAAGTGAATTCTTCGATCGTAGCGCGTCATGAAAATACACTAGGGTTATTCCGTTAATTGAAAGTTCTTGACGCGGAGTAATTGCGAGTATCAAGTCGTTTTAGTCTTGCGTTTCTAAAGATAATGGTAATCAGATGGTGCGATATTTGTTCTTCGTCTTCAATCATAAAATACCTTGTTCAAAGTAATCAGAGAAACCCTAATATGAGAATGCATCACTTAGGCAAATCTATTAACAGTGGAACTACCAACGGCTGAAGTTTGAAACTTTTACCAAGAAAGTTATAGTGCAAGGAATAAGACAAAGTTTATAATGCAGTAATAAGTGTAAGCTTCGATTCGTATATTTTACGAAAAACTATCTAAACCCTTAAAAATACACCGTTGTAAATCTATACAATTATTACGAAGAATTACGAATTGATCGTTTTGATCACTTTCGTAGTTCTAGGCTCAAGAAAAGAGAAAAGTAGTAGGATAGATATTATACATAGGGTAAAGATTTTTATTAAAACAACGATTTAAGTAACGTACGGACACTAAAAATGGATATAAAAATGAAAGCGACACGGAAAGCAAAATTCATACGGTACACGTACATGCCCATTTTTTAAAATGATTATGAGTTGTTGATTTTATGCATCTTTGAAATTGATAAATTTCGTGTTCTCTGTAGCAAAGTATTTTCTTCTCATCTGAGAGGGAACAGAACACTTTTCATCATCCACGTCAAATATTTCTTCCTTGAAAATGACCAAACTATTTTCTACGCGTATGAGATGATTTAGAGTCTTTTCCGTAAACATACGATATTTGCTGTTATTATTGTTGTATTTCTTTTCTGAAGCTCATATGGTATGCATTTCCTAGTTGCTCATTTTTCCTCCGTCGCTGTTTTAAACTCACGATTCAGATCCCATGCAGTCGTTGTCAGAACTTGTTTGCAGATAATTCTGAAACACGAAGCCCGACTAATCCCGCTATGTATCTTATCGTTTTTAGTTCAAATTTTCGTTAACATGACGTTTTAAGCTGTATATTTCGTTATTGCCAGACATACGATTTTTTGCTTTTTTTTTAAAAGCTCCTTATTCTTTCTGCGGAATTCCGTTGCGTTTTCTTTAAATTTATACTTTTGGATCGTTTTCGCACATCTTTATATTTTCTCAATGCTCCATCTGTTTTACTTTGCAACAATTTATTTTCCTGTTATAAACAGAATCGAAATCACAACACACGTGACACTCACCGTGAAGGTGTTAAAACATAACACGAAGACCTTCTCGGTTAATCTAATCGGAGCAGAGAAAACCGAAGGAATTTAAAGAACGATCACGATAAAAAAGAAAATCGAATCCTTAAGTTGATATTTCCAAGTAAATATATCTGACGATATGCGTACAGCAAACTCGCTCATTGTCAGTCCAATTAGTTGCTTCTCGTTCATTGTCAGTCAAGTTAAATAGTTCCTTTTCTCTTGGATCGGGAGATTAGGAAAATCAGCTCGTACGAAATTTCGTTTAACTCTGTGTGCCCGAGACTCTGATATATTTAATCTAATTCGAGCAGAGAGAGAGAGAGAGAGAGAGAACGAAGATTAAATCAGTCCCGACCTCTTCTCCGGTTTCTCCAAAAGAATTTGTTCCCGATAGCGGAGCTTGAAATTGCGAGTAGTCGAGATAAATGGATGTTAATTCGGCCCGGATTATTATTATTTATCCAATCGTGGCTCAATTTATTGGTGTTTGACACGAAAGGAGAAATCGCTCTGGGAAATCCCGGGTTTACAAAGTTGCTATTAAGTCAGCAACGCGTTTAAGACGACGAAATTTTTTATAGGTCTCCGAGAATCTTCATCGAGGGCAAAGGAGCTACCGGAAGAGCTCTCTATACGGCTTCGAAGTCGCCTGGACTCGTTTCATGGGAATGAATAAAAGTAATTTGCTAAAGAGCTTCGGTTCTATCCATCTGCAACCTTGGAGTCCACGGTTCTCTCCCCTTCTGTGCCTATCCTGTAAAAACACCATTTATGAGTCGTCCTGTATGCGGGGTGCTTCCGCAATCACGATATTTACAGTCCGTGACCATTGAATTAAGTCCAAGATTTCATTTTTCCAGCTACAGTGTGTAACATACACACGTACTATGTGAGATAAATGGCAAGAAGTCCTTGGTTGTCGGCTATAAATATTGGAACACATACCGATTACGTTTATTAGAAGACTAACAAATTTTATTTTTCTTAATATTTGAAATTATAAGGCGCATGTGGCTGCGAATGAAATAACTGATTTAGAATAAAATAGCTAAAAAACAGCAGCTAATAGCATTCGATTTATTCGTCTATTTATTTATTAGTCTAAATATCAATAAGTGTTCTAATACTTATGGTCGGCAGTGCATGTAGCAATTACTTGATTCGTAAATTACCAAATGCAAAAATTGGAAAATTTTGAAAGAAATTGAAAAGTAGCAGATAATTTCACGCGAACTACGCTACGTATTTCGTAAAGATACGCTCATAATTTATTTAAAACGTCAGGAACAAAGATCCATAATTGGAAACTTACATCTGGTATACTGGGCAGATATGCAACATTTTCTTTGAAAACGAAACCTTTATTCTAAATACTCGACTTATTTTTTCATGAGAAATCATCCCTTGTTTTACCGCGATTAGGGAAACAGCCAGTACGTGTGTACGAGCAGAGAAACACTCGCGTAACATACAGAAGTGCTTATCTTCGTATCTGTTTTCCAGAAAAAAGGATTCTTGAAGAATCCTGAATTCCCCTTTTTAAAGTCGAACCACAATCCCGATAGGTATCTTTTTCCTTCCCTCTCTCTTTATCTGTTCAAGAAATTATGCCCTCGCCGTGGTCTCGTCCTCTACCGCCCACTGATTTCGCATCCTCCAATTGAAATTCTTCCTCGGACGTCCCCATTCACTTTGGATACGAAAAGAACGCGAACCCTTCGTACAAGAGTCGTTCGAGTTGATCGTAAAGTGCGACCTTTGATACGGTGAATGAGAGAGATCGATAGCAGCGTGAAGCTAAACGTTCTTGTCGAGTTTGTTTAATGCTAGCAAAATTAATCGAGTCGAGACAGGGCTTTAAGAAATTTGTGGTTTTGTTTAATTAACATAGTGGAAGCGTATTTTTACTATCATTATATATAATCATTGGTAATACGATTTAGTGATAAAAAAGCAGTTTGTTCCTTGGGGATTACCTTTGCACTGAGAGACATACAGTATTGCTTGAAAGTATACAGCAGAACTTCATTTACCTGAACTTATTGTGGCAGCAGTTTATGTAATAGAAATTTATCAAGTTTCTGTATTACGTATCTTATATTTTTCATTTATACAATAGAAGTTCAAGCGCAAATAATTAAAATAGATTATAAATCAATAATTATAATTGATTGAAAAGCATTAAACTTCTATTCCTGTAAATGAACGAAGCTCGGATAAACGGATTTCTCGAAATCTGCCTAAATTGAAACTAATAATTCCAACTAACAAAAATAGTTTGAAACTAATTTAGCCATCGAATCATGTGGACGTTAAATTGATCGAATATATGAGATTTGAAAAAGTTTACGCGCAGTTAAAATTAATTGATATAACGAATATAATATTAATGAATTTGATCAAATTAATTTCATACAAGATAATAATTTTAACATATCGGAGGTAAATTTGCGAATAAAAATTCTATATTTCATATGACATATGTTTCTTAATTCCACAAGAAGGTAAAGAAGATAGGATTTTTAATCGTGAGTTTTCCATTAATTCATAGCTGTCACTAAAAGCCATGTATTAATACAAATCGTGCGGTGTCGATATATTTATGGTCGATATTACTTTCTCCCCTCGATTAATTCTACCTCGTATGATCTCATTTACTCCATGAGAGGGCAAAGTTACACGCACCCCTACGTTTTTCATTCTCTCGAGCTATTTCGAAGCGCTACAGATAAATGAACTTAATTATTTTTCGCTTCTTCTATTCACCAACGAATTTTCATGGAGGTTCATCGACAGTTCTGATAGCTTCGATTAATTCCAAAAGTTGCAAAGGAAAATCCTCTCTGATCATGTCGTTCAATCTCGGAGACAACCCATACGTCATATGGGATGAACTCATAACGAATAGACGGATTATCGCTGGTCGATGTGAAAATGTAAACTGTTTGAAAGGTGATGCTCGATGAAGACGCGTCGTTACGCGTAACGACGAGCCCGTTAATTGGGCCTCTGCAAGAGGAACTAAGGAAAAGAGGAGAAGCTGTAGTTGCAGCTTCGAGAAAAAGATAATAAGCTGCTACCCTTGTTACAGGATTCTCGGAACTTGCGTATTACGAATGCTGCAATTAAAAAAGTCCGGTATGTAGTTGCCAGAGATAAACCGCTTACGACGAAGTTACCTTAATTACCAGGGAATCTCGTAAATTTTCGCCGCTCGAGTTATTCCTGCTGCTCTGATGAATTTCGTTATTCAAAATGGCGCGGTCTAGGGTAACTTTGACGCGCTTCTTACATTTGAATAATCATACGGAGGGGGAGAACGTGGTAGCCTGTTTCAGCCGCTTATTTACCAAATCGATCCAACTCCACTGAACAAAAGATTCAATCAAGCACTCTGGTGCTAAAATTTGAAGAAGTGGAGTAATCATTTCGGCTTGTGTACGGTACATTTATCGAAGAGGGATACGGTAAACTATAATCGAGGCCAAAAGTAAGTAGAAGTAGGGGAAGTATGTATATAGGTATCGAAGAAGTTTAATCGAACCGGTGCTAATGTTACATACTGAAATTTTATTCATTATATATCCTTCTAGTAGGTAGATTATTTAATAAATAATTGAAATTAGTATCTACATTTTTGTATAAATACGACATATATAATGAAACTTCGTCGATGCCTATTTTCACTACCTATCCACGTACGTCGCATCCACTTATGTATGTATATTTGTCGATTACTGTAAGAGAAGGCACAATTGTGAACCGTTTCGTTCGTCTAGATATCGAAGGTACGAGATATAGGTTCTACATTATGGTAGTGTATTTGTTTTCGAATGGTCTATTAAATACGCTGGGGATGTTTATCGCTTTTCAGACATAGGATACCTTGTATGTGTCTAACTTTGGGAATAATTTACCTCGCGAATATACGAGCGTATTGCAACGGGGGTTGGGGCTAACTTGGCGAACTATAGGCAATGTATCAGTTTTCCTGCCACCGATGAAATCAATAACGGCTCGCCTCTTCGATAAAATTTCAAACCGGCACGCGCTTTCTTCTCCATTAAGAAGCTTTTCAAAGGAATGACGGAAGTTGCAGAGTTCTTCGAACAGTGACGTTCTCTTCGAAACGCGCTTTAATCCTTGTCAGTGAAATATCACTGAATAGATTCCTTTGTTATTAGTTTTATTCTTCTCGCTTCCTTGTCCGTACGCAGGCCGTACAGACGTACGTTCTTAGTCTGGTTATTCTCGGATCCTCTCATGAAATATCTTTCCGGCAGTGCTTTTGTCCCCGCGAACGCGTTATTAAAAGTTTAACAAGTTCTTTGCACGTGGCGACGACTCGTTCTGTGAAATCACCACCGACATCTTCCATTATGTCGAGCTCTTTGATCTTATCCTCCAGGGTGGCATCGAATTATAACGTACTGTTGCAGCGAATAAAATTAGGCTAATTGAAGCGTAATATTAGTTGGTCCACCTTATTTTCATTTGATCGTATATCAGGTTGTGCCAAAGGTTTCTTTCGTTTTTATATGAAAATAACGGATGCACAACGTTTGTTGTTTTATATTATTTTATTGAATTATGTATGATCCATTTTGTTCTATTGCTATAAATTTTCTTCTATTGCTAGAAAATGGATCATACGTAATTCAATAAAATGACATAAAACAAAAAATGTTGCGCATCCATTATTTCCTTATAAAACGAAAGAAACTTTTCGGACAATCTAATACATTTTCCTTTATTTTCATTTTTATTGTTTGTTTATTCGCATCCTTTTGATTCGTTGATTTACATTTATTGGTTCGTTGGTTTACATTTATTGGTTCGTTGGTTTACATTGTTTGATTCGTTTATTTATGTGTTACATTTTTTAAATCATTTTCAATTCAATCGCAGCTTTTCATCGTTAAAGAATGTTTTAATTTTGTGACGGTATAAAAAGATCGTTATTGATCTATATGATTTCTCGTTCCAATCTCGCGTATAGAGATTTTGTTAAAATATTAAAGGTCACTTTGTTTGCTGAAATTTAACATAGAAATTCGAATTTCTTTTAATTGGAAATGTTTTGTTATTGCTTGTTTGTGTATATTCTTCGGTTCATTTATTTATTCGACACGGCAAACATGGTTAATTTAAATATAAAATTAATTAATCTTTTGTTTATGTATTTTTGTTTCGCTTAATCGCAGTTTTCGATTCATTAGCTTCTTTATTCATTGGTTTTATATTTTTTGCTAGATCGCTGTAAGGCAAATACAGTTAAAATACAATTTAATTATGATATTTAAACAATATACCCAACTTATTCTCGGCACAATTATTTACATTTTACTATTTGTTCATATATTTTTGATTCGTTTATTCAAAGTTTCTTTGGTTCATTCGTTTACGTTCTTTGCTTGATCGATTTACGTTCTTTGCTTGGTCGATTTACGTTCTTTAATTGATCGATTTACATTATCTCACTAATTTGTTCTACACCTTTAGATTGTTTAATATTTTTCAGTGTATCTATCAACATTTCCTATTTGTTACATATTCAATGTGTATCAAGATGCTTTAACGTGCTCTGCTTAATTAATACGCGATTAATGCGAACTGCGTTTCGCGAGTACCGTTTCGTAGAATATCAAATGGTATTCGAGTTTGCGATAACTAGTTATGCCGACCGTTTTTGCTATATGAAATTTAACGAGAGTCAGTATTCGTGGGGAACAGTGGAAAGTTTTGGGCGAACTAAAAAAATTTATACGGCTGCGGTCACCCTCCATTGAGCAACTTTCCGATTCGTATCTAACTCGTAAAGACTTGGTTGCTTCCAAGGTATTTTCCTTTTTGCGAAATTGGTATCAGTCACCAGGATATCTATTCGTTTGAAAGCAATGGACGGAAGCAAGGAAACCGACGATCCGTAGTGAAAGTTTTCGCGTTCATTGAGTTTTACGCGAACAACGCACTGTCGGTACAGTTACTTGAACTCTTGTTCTCGGCCCTTTGAAACGTCCACGTGGAAACGTGCTACCCGAGAAAAATCGTCGTCGTCGTCGTTTGTCGTTAAAGGAGAAAAAATATATAGTTACCGTGGACGTTTCGAGTCTCACGTTCTTCGTGAAAACGGAGCGAGTAGATGAAATCGTAAACGTAATTCGCCGTGGAAAAATGATTCTGTTCCTCGAGAAAAAGAGAAAAAAGAGGGAGACGGCGTTACTCCGCGCGACAGCTGTATCCTTAAACCATGGTGCGAGAAAAGTAATTTAATTTCCTATTTCGGCTTTTCTTTGGCGCGATGTTCAGGCTCCGTTGTATTTTTCCTAAAACAGTGATTTACACGGTCCAGGCACCATGTATAATATGCGCAGACATGCAAAATAGATGGAAATGCAGGTGTTTTTGCTCGCGAAGGATCCTGCTGTTTCAACCGTTTGTCCCTGTCAAGTTATGTGCCGTGTTTCGTTGAATCGGCTAGTTCATCCTCGAATAACACGCATATATTGTTCATCGATATTTCTCACCGTTGTAAACTACCCACATATCACCGTGGATTCCGTGAAAGATGCAGCGACGAGGAAAATTAGCTATCCTCGGCTCGACGGCCGCTGGATGTCGAAACCTTGACTTAATGCGGACTTGTTCGCGTGACTGAATTTATTACGCTTGCCTACAATTAGAGGCGTTATTCCACCGGGGTACGAGCAAAGAATTCCGGCCTCTGTTGCGGAAGAGGAGGAAAGTAAGCGGAACGATGTGCCCGTGGAAGAACGAGGCATAAACTCCGTGAAATCGATACTCGCCGCATTGGAAGTTCATATCATCTGATCCGAGGCCAGGCAATATCAATTGCACGGATGGAAATTCTCACGTAGACGCACGTGTTTACGGACGTAATTTAAGGGATGGTTGCATCGTTCGCCGTCTCATCCTAGATAAGTAGTGTTGGCCCGATAGTTTCTGCCTCGACAGTATTGCTTCGCTATCGAGGATCACCGAAACGTGTTAAACGGATGGTCGATTTCTAAACTATGATCGACTCTTTTGCAATTTCTAATCCACGGTAGATTTCCGTGCTTCCCAAACGATCCCATCGTGCGTTTCCTTCCTGGCATCTCGTAAAGTTTCTTGTTTCCCCGCAATACGCGCTCGAGAGCGTAAAAGAGAGGAAAGAGAGCCTTAAGCATGTCTATTTTTCAACTTGAAGCGTGTGCGGTTCTTTGGGCGATTTTAATAGGAGAGCTTTTTTCAAGCTCGCAAGGACACGAATGCTGGTGCCGTACAAAGGAGCACCCGGGGGAAAAACGTCTCGTTGCTTCGTTTGCAGTTGGTCTTGCTGCCTTTCCACGGTGCAAACGTGTTATTTCTGCGATTGTCTATCCGACGCTTGATTGTCGTTTATTGGATTTGAGTAATTTTAGAAACAAGTGCAACGAGGTTCGCGCGAGACCAAGACCGGGTTGTCCCTAAAATTCTCTCAGGGAATTGTATTAATCTCGCGGTGACCCACGAAATTTCATTTCGAATTAAATACATCTTTACGGGCTTGCCGGGACCCAGGCGTTACGAGCGACGCTTTACGTCACGTTAAATTTCTCATTGAGAGAGAAACATAATTTTCGAATGGTTAATATCGCTATATTTTTAACATCGTTTTATCTTTTGTCTTTCGTTTTACTAGAGAAGAGCGCTAATTCATCTCGAAGTGGCGCGGCGCTCCGAGTGCTCTTAATTGTCTGCCAGCTGTACTCATTAATCAACAATAACAGTCAAACGTGTATCGACTCGGTGTAATTCGTTTTTAAACAAGTCATCAATTTACGCTAACAAACCTGTTCAACGCTTTCTCTCCTTTTTATTCCCTGGTGTTTTTTTGCACAATAGCCTACAAATTTAAAGGTACGAGAGACACCATGTGCTAGATCTGCTCCATCGATATTGAAAACAACTAAAAACATCTTTGAACAGGGTTGAACATATGTTGTCGATTACAGGTATTAATTAATTAATTAATTAATTGATATTTAATATATTTGATTCACTACTTTAATCTTGTATTTATTTTATTATAAACGAGTCATTTTATTCGCAATATATGTGTCTTGTAATATAAAATATCAAATAACATATAATTTGTTGGAGTTCTCCGATGAATGTAACCGGTAGGCGCATTAATATCTATAGATGGCATTGTGTATTTGAAGTTGAGAAGTATAAAGAAACATTGGCAAAAGCCTGTACAGCATCACATTTACGTCTAATTTCTTGTAATTAGCAGACAGACTGCAAATGAAGTTGGCAAAGGATGAAAAAGAATTTTTAAACGAATCAGCTCTTATTACATTCGAACCTTTGGAATTTGGCGCCAAGTTAATTTCACCAGCGACCAATATTTGCATAGAACTTCTCACGCATTTCCTTTTTTCCGTTCATCTTCCCTCGTAAGGATATCTCGCGTTTTCATAATAGACGCCATCGAGTTTTTGTTTCCCCAATGTCTCTCGATGTAACGAAAAGAATTTTGATATGCTTGACGAGCAATTAAACGAGCTTCGTGATGTCGTCTGATACCACCGGCTACGTCATCTCGTTCCACCGCCATGGAATTGATATTTCGCATAAATCACCCCTAAGACTTTACACTGCTGCTTCTGGTGGCTATAACATCTGGGTACACGATCTACGGCCAGCGTACAAGTAGGGAAATATTTCCTCGTAAATTTTACTAATTGTATCATGAAGCAGTTTATGGTTATTTTTCTTCTATTATTTACGATTTAAAGAATACATCTGTTTCATTTTGGAGCATTATGAATATACGTATAATAGAGGGCTTCGAAGTTGTTATTTTAAGTAAATTTAAGTAACTGTATCATGAAGAGTTTTATCTCAATTTTTTACGATGTTTTTATTTTGAATAATACCAGTTAAATAAAAGATTTTCCACATTTATACCGAGTCTCGAAATACAGTGGAAAATGTAAAAAAAAAAGACATTTTTGAAATAATTTCATTTAGAAATACATAATTATACATGAAACGTAATACCGAGTCAACAGAATAAAAGAAATTTGAAGAATTATGATTTACAATTAGGAAAGATCCAGAATTTATGATAATTTTTTCCATGTTTTCACAACTAATTACTACCACCTGTTTGGTAGAGGCTACGGAATTATTTAAATAAAAATGATCCACGCGAACAACATTAAAAGTATTCTAAAAAGACTTCTTTACTACAAAACAAAGGTACTTTCATGAAATCCCGCATTTAAAAATTACTAGAATGAAAGTCAGAGATAATAGAAAATGAGGGGAAATATATATAAAAGAGTAACGCCATTAATTATGTTCTTGTATTTCATGTTCCGAATATGGAAGGAAATTACGAGATGAGCAGAATGATAACTTTTATCAAATATACCAATAATTCGATAACGTACATACGGACAAGCAATTATCGTAACTTGTTTTCTCGTCGCAAGCCAAATATCCATCCTTTTTTTAAATTTCATTGCTTCAGAGTTTTAATTATATATTTCTAAGTAAAAAGATGCTATGAAATATTTTGTCATGCTGTTATTTCGTACAGTTTTGTCCCAAGTAAGTTTGTTCTGTCTTGGATTCTCGAATGTCTTATGGTTAGCTATACTTTTGGTGATATAAAAAATTGTGCCATGAGTTATGTCAAAGCTAGTTTTCATTCATGAGGCATAAACGCAAGAAACACTGTCTTGTATCGCTTGTCTCTTAGCGTTCCTTAATACATTTTTCTGCAGGATAAAACCATGTATCGAGTGGTGTATAAAAAGATACGCAATTTTACTTAAAAGAATGTCGATGAGATTGAAAACTCATGGAAATGACGTGAACAAAATCGGGAATCATACTGGCCGTCACTCTGCATCGGTTAACTTTATCCTGGCATAACTCCTGCATCGGTGAAGCTGACCAATATTAAGAAATCTACGAACAAACCACCCGATATATTCGCTTCTGTCCCTCGGAAACTTACTCGCGCATCTCATCGAAGATAAATTCTTTGTTTTATACCGGATGACACTTGGATCGTGACTTTGCGTTTCTTCCTATTCGCCACTTCCGTCTTGGCGGTTCTCCTGCGATATAAATCTTTTTTACTACCTTCGTTCTGAATAGATATTCACGATGGTTTGTACGGAATAGCAAGCAGTTCGAGTCGCATAAGAAAGGGGTTGTTTCCGGAAGTTTGTTCAGTGAAACGAAAATTATGTCTCCGTAAGGGAAATGTCAGGATGACAGTGGACGGACTCGTTCGCATGTCGATGAACCGGCTAACAGCGAATACGCGTTATGTACCTGGACTACACTCGCAAGAACGCAGAGAACAGACAGACCGCGGTGATAACAATGTGACCCCGTTTAGATATAATGGCGGACCTCGTAAGTTAGACCGGTAGACACAGTGCTATATTTTCGTTATAACGCGCCACCAGGAGTTTTGCACCAGCCTTCTATATCGTCGATTGCACCGTCGGCTAATGACCGACAAAGTATCGTTATCGCTTCGTATTTTACAATAAATCGACCAAATATGCATTGAGGTTGTTGCCCACCAGCCAATACAACGTATGAACATCATCAGACAAATATTGGCACATTCATAACTACCTATCTATTCAACAGAAGAGCGAAACAATAACGTTCAGTAGTGCGTCAATGTTATTTGCTGACCACTTGAATATTAAAAGGGTAAATTCTGTATGTTATATAGTGGCGAACAAAAAAAAGTTTATAAAATAAGAAGTATAAGGAGATACGAATAAATGTAATATACATATAACATAAAATAGGGACGATCAATATTTACGCTACCAATATCGTAAAAAGTTTTTAGTACAAAAGTTACTAAAATTTATAGCGCGTCGATGTTGAAGTTTCTTTTATCCATATGTATATCCGCGACTATACGTGTAGATAATTAAACATTTAGCTACAGGCGAATATTTCAATTTCCCGAACAACGAGGCGATCCGCTTTCATTCGTTATTTTCATTCTATCGACCTGTTCTTTCTTCCATCTACGTCTTAACACGTGTAATTTATTCATGAATATGATAAAAGATAACGTATGAAAAGATAACGTCTTTTGAGGCTTTAATGCGAAAGAAACTTGATTTGACTAAGAAATATCGGTTTCTAATGCTCAGATATCCCGAAAAATAAACGTGCCATGATTTTAATTCATGACGCATAAAAACTCCATTAATATTTTCGACAAATTCTACTAATTTTTCGTTGTCTATATTTTATTACTGTCGCGTCACCAACGATAAATCTCGTTGTCAATGTATGAATAGCATGTAAGCGGAATACGACCGTAGCTTGATTGGTAAATCATTTATGCCGTTGCCGAGACGGTATATTCTATTAAAATACGTATCACCAGCTTGTTGACGATACAACGAGAAAAGTGAATTTTTCAGAATGTTCAAAGCAGAGAATTGTTAATAACTGGAACTATTTAGCGACGAACCGGGTTTCGAGGATCTCTAATTAAATGTTGTTTACGTATATTCGTTGCTATTCAGAAAATGGTTAAAACAGCTTTTGGATTGTAAAATGTATCCTGTTACGTACAATAATTTCATTAAATGAAATAGATGGTGATATTACTCGTCTTGGGATATAATTGATATATAGAGTTAATTTGAGATGTTCAGGAATTTCATTGATTAACTTCATAAACTGAAAAGTATAGAAATTTATATTTATTTATTTCGTCAACTTCTTATGATAAACCAACTTCTGCAAGTAAATCATTTGTTTTTAAAAAATCGAATATTAATCATCTATTTATATGATTAATAAATTAACGAAATTAATGAATTAATAAAAGAGTGGAGTTCGTTAGTTTGGTTTTTGAGAGACTTGTATATGTCGCTCATGCATTTTGGTGTTACATATACGGCGGCCTTTACCTCGATCATCACTCTACAAGCATCGAAAGTAATTCCCTTAACTTTTACGCGTGCAAAGCTGAAAATGAGCTAGAAAATTATTCGGATAGAGAAGAAAATCACGCCATACGCACGAGAATAGTATTTTCTTTTTCGTGAAAATAGCAGAAAGAAGCAAGAAGAAGCTCGAGATTGAGACAAATACAGGCCCGTACGCTCCATCGAGTTAATGTTCTTTCTGCGCCACCCTTTGCTACTTTTCTTCTCGCTCCGTTTCCAGTTGCTTTCATCTCACCTTTTTCACCCCTCTGTTTCACTTATACTCTCCGTTTTTCCCGTCACGCAGGTATCACCGTTATTTATCCTCCGAACGTTGTCATCATTTTTCACCGACCATATTATACCAGCGCGTTACCTAACCTTGCTATTCGTTCGTATTTTCGGACAGAACGACTTTTTGAAAAATCAGTTGGAGGATGTCTCGTTTCCGCGCTCGAAACCGGAAAGAGATTGATGGGACCGAACTGCGGGGGATAGATCGATCTCACGATACGCCGGTGTATGTTTAGTTTCCCGGTGAGGGGGTGGCGAGGGGGGATGAAAAGCGAACATTCCGCTTTAACGATACGCCGCCTGTAAGTAGGATTTAATTAAAGGGACAACCGTAGCCGTTAGAATGGTGTAGATTCTTTCGTGTTCGCGCGATTCATTCCTGTCAGAGTTTCTGCGTTCCATTTTAAACCCCTGCTCCACCTCGCGAACGCGTGCGGCAACGCGTAATTAAATCGCGTTATTTGCATACCTTCCGTTTTCTCCTGAAACTTTGTCGCCAATTATTCAGCGTATTCATTTGCGAACTCAGGAACGACTGATATAGCGGAAGTTACGCTCGGTGATTTGTCACCGTGCAGTTTAGATGCATTCAAACGAAATGTACATTTTCCCGTTCGCTAACAACTCCGTTAGCCCACGTGCCATTTTCACCCGGTTAGAAAAATAGAAAAGTATTTGCTGTTCGATCGTACAGAAACAGCGTTATCGAGAATCGATTTGTCAACGCCAATGGTCGAATTGAATCAACTGTATTATACTTGGAATAATTTTTAAAAGGAACTATACCCTTCGTACGAAAATTTGTATCTTACGGCTGTTTCGGTAAAATTGATTATCGATACGGGCTCGTGTTCAACTCATGTCGTTCTAAGGTTGCCGTATTTTACTTGAGATGAATTCAATAGGACCCAAGTGGCCTCCGTTCCGACAATTATTAGCCACCGGACGGTTCCAACTCCCTCGCGTGCGTCTAGGATATTTTTCCGACTAAACCGTCACTCTCTGAGAAATATTTCATCTTTATTGTATTTTAAGTACTTTTTCCGATTCACTCGTAGTCTATATTTAAGCAGACTTTTATTCGCAAAGCCCGAATTTTGGAAATATAGTACACATCGCGTAATTTACTTAAAAGAGATAGGACACGACCATTATTCTTCCACTCGGTACCGGATTTCAAGTAAACATGCTATCTGCGTGTCGACTCGTGTTGAAGAACACGACTTGTTTGGCCAAACGAAACGCATTTACGTCCTATTTGCGCCTTAGCGGTTCGTCTCTCTTTGCTCATTAATTCAACGTCGCGATCCGTAACTGTCTGGCGTAGTTACAAGCCCATTAACGTCGGTTGTGGCATCGAGATGCGTTTACCGATGTCTCGCCAACCAGTTAGCAGTGGGATACCACTTTACTGATAAGTAAACTTACTCTATCTCGAGGACAGAGCTTCCAAAATCAGAACCGATAATTCTTCGTATTTCTACGGAAATGAAATTTCATGCAAAATCGTCAGTGGATAGAATAAATCTTAGACAACAAGAGGCTTACCTTCGAAAGTCTCTGCTCCAGCAGGCGTATATCACCGGATTCATACCGCTGTTGATCCAACCCAACCATGTGACCGCGGCGAATACGATTTTCTCTTGCCATATGCACTGCGAGCAAAAGCCTGACCAGAGATTGACGACGAAGAACGGCAGCCAACAGATGATGAAGACACCCATCACGATGCCCAAAGTCTTGGCTGCCTTTTTCTCCTTGGCGAACTTGGCCAGCTTGCGCGACAAGGAGAAATTGTTTCCCCGATGCTGCTTATTGATCCTTGTCGAGGGCACTCTGGTTAAACAGTTGTTGTGCATGGTTGTCAGAGGCTCTTCGAGATCCTGAAGATCTTCGGGCGTGCTCGAAGCGGTGCGAAACAGGTGCCTGGCGTCGGTATTTGTTCCGCCTCCTCGATGTATCCTCAGAGTGAGCTCCAATTCACCTGAGGCCATTATAACTTGTTTGGTGCCGAGCTTGAGGCTCTTGGTCTGGAACACGGCAGCCCGGTAGATCTTGTAATAGGTGAACACCATCACGAACAGAGGTAAGTAGAAACTGATGGTCGACGAGAAGATCAGATAACCCAGGTGCTCGGTGAACGGACACTTGTCCTCTGGCACTTCCTCCGTGCGAACAGCCCTCCACCACGCGATGGCTGGAAAGGAGATCGCGCTCGAGCAGATCCACACGATGGCTATCAGGATGGCGGCACGTTTCCTGCTCATTTTGCTCGGATAGGTGAACGGATCGGTGATCGCCCAGTAACGATCCAAGCTGATAACGCAGAGATTTAAGATCGACGCGGTCGAGAAGAGGACGTCCAGCGAACGCCAGACGTCGCACCAGTCCGTGGTGAACAGCCAACGGTTCTCCAGCACCTCGTAAATCGCGCTGAACGGCATCACCACTAGTCCGACCAAACAGTCCGCAAACGCCAATGACGTGACGAAATAATTGGTCGCCGTGTGGAGATACCTCTCCCTCACCACCGCCAGAATAACCAGCGTGTTGCCGAACACGGTGGCGACCGAGAACAGGAACAGGAGTATCGCTAGACCGGCTCTATCGGTGGCAAGGTTCCAAAGATCTTCGTAGGTACGGTTCTGGGGCGGAAAACTCGCGTTGTAAAAACTTCGATTCAATTGATTACTCGATACGTTTGCCTCTTCTTCCGATCCGAGCAGGTAGACCGCGCTTTCGTTCATTTTTCGTGGCACGCGCAGCCAGCTTCGCGCGCTCTTTCAATCAGAGACCCGGTCCTATCAGGTCGTCGATCCGTCGACGCCGCGTTTTCTCCTCCCGATTTTCGTCTTATCTCTCATTTTTTAAATCTAACAAGAGATCCGTTGAAGTATACACGGATATCTACGATGTCTATCCTCCCTCAACTGTCTTCTTCGTGAGTTTCTTTGCGTTGATTATCTGTGTTTCCTTAGTTCGTTTCAGAAATACTATCGTAGTTGTTGGGATTCGAACGATTGCGACGTGGAAGGTTTCGTCGCCTCGACTAGACGGCTTTAACGAGTCGTCGCATCTTTCAGAGGATCTGAAACAGGCGAAGGAAGATTGGTAAGAAAGCTCGTGGTTGGTTAGTATGTAAGAGACTGAAGATATAAAGCTGCGTTTCTCCGGTATCATCGGAAAGCTGTCGGTTTTTATTGCAATTGCGTCGCGAAGCAAACGCTCCAGCATTTCCCTTCGCTTCTACGTATATCTTACGATTTTCTCGCTAGTTGAATCGAAGAAAATTCTGCAGCATTGATATTGTATATCGTATGAGTAGTACGAGTATATACGATCGCTCATTAGAGAAGTTAATATCGAAATCGTGTGTGCAGAAAGTACGGATATGTGTGTGCAGAAAGCAGGTTAAGTACGGTAATTAACCGATGCTTTATTGAATATTATGATGATAATTAATGGCAAATACGGGGATTATATGATTTTACGATTATTGTACAGCTTTAACGACTCAAGAGACTTACTGAGGCTCAATGAGAGTGTTTAAGCTATTAATTGATACAATCTGCATCGAGAAAAATAACTGTTGAAATACAAGTTTCCGAACAAGTTCCACAATTCTTATCAAGAAGAATGTATATCGGAGCAACCAAGCTTCCAATTGACATAGATATTCTACATATAAATTATGAAATTCTTGTTATAACAAGAATACTGAAGTCAACAGCAACAGTATTGAAAATATTTCCGTAACGCGTTGTATATGTAAAACGAAAGCGAAAGTAATCCGTCGTACGATTAATTATTAATAATAACTTTCTTTGTGTCAACTAGCGAAAGGAAAAATCATCTTATGTTTCGACTTTTATTTTGCCGATTCCTATTTCCTTCAGGCTCGAAATACAGAAGTGCGTTCTGCGTAATTGTCGATCATTTTGCGGCGGTGTTCACAAGAACGTTTCGTTGCTACGAACGATTTAGCAATTTTTCGCCGACGTGCAGTATCCCGGCTCTATATTTAGTTAGGGGAAAAGTGTCATAAAGAGGCATGCGAAAGAGAGAGAAAGAGAGAGAGAGAGAGAGAGAGGGAGAGAGCAGGTAGCGAACAGAGAGGTTTGTGATTTCGTGGCCAGACCGGAGGCTGGAAACAGGGCCGAGCTTTCATCCGTGACCTGGGAGAATGTTTACCGCTACTTGATCAAAGGGGTTTCGATCGTCGAACGATCGACGCTGGGATGTAGCGTGGCCTCCGGTCCGGAGCCTCGGATTTTGTCTCGTTCACACCCTTCCTACGTCATCGTAGCCGTCGAATCCGTAGTCGTAACACGTGTCAGGGCCGATAAACCTTGCAACGTCGTCGCGTATCGAACACCGGCCGAGCTCTGCCCGTTTACACCGAAAACGAACCGACCTCGTTTATTCTTGACTTTCAACGTTCCCAGGGCTAGCCGAATGCCACTTTGTCAAATTAGTCGCTTAATTTTCGAAGCCCTTGAATTTTCACGTACAGGGTGATACAAGAGTAAACGAATGTTGACATTTTGGTAGCCGAGAAAGATCTTGAGAAAGACCACGAAATCGAACTGACCGGAAAAGTAATTATGCGATACGCCAAAAGATACAGAACAGAGACTAGTCAATCACGTAGACTCCTACTCAAAAGTTTTAACACACTTTTTATTTTTAATGGAATTTTTGTACGTGGTGTAGAATAGGAATTGTAAATTACACGCATACTCCAATAAAAGTATTGCTCGCATATTAGCAAAGTGTAATTTCTTTATCGTATAAATGCCATTTCTTCGTGTCTTTACTACGTACTGGATTTTTTACTGTAGTAACTGCTCTTTACAAGAGTTACTGCTCCTTACAAGCGTAGGTTTTATGTCACATAGTCTGTACAGTTAACCTTAACATGCTGAGAGAATGATATGAACTTGTATGGTTTAGTCTTTGGAGTACCTTTAGCTAGTTTCTTAAACAAAGAAACGCGAGTTACTGCGAACATAATGCTTCAATGGTACATGAAATGTTCGTATGGCGATGAGGTGAGATGCAGCAGAAGCCACCGATGATAGCCATTTTTAATCTTTACTAGGCGAGTACAAAATATCGTTTCTACCAAATTTTTTGTAGACTTGTTAAAGTTTTACTTTCGTTACTATTGATAAATATAATCATTTTACTTATTTCGTTCGCGGACGAAACCGCGGACCACGGAGCCAAACCTGGCACTTTGAGTTCATCGTGAGTAGACGTACTAATTTTACACCAAGATTTGTTGGATACAGTTTGAGTTTGAAGGAAATACGATCGAGCTTATGATTTCTGACACGTGTATGCCTCGAATCGGACTACTTGGAGAGTACTTGGCGGAACTTTGCCTACCATTGGCGTCTACCAGATTAGGGTATTAAATCGACCGAGTGTGTGCTTGAATAGATGCCTTGAGGTTTGTTCCGGTACTGCACTATGAATCGATCAGATCTTCCGCAGTTACTGTTCTTGTCTGTTACCAGTTCTGTCCGTTTAACTCTTCGCCAACTGTTCGATAATCCCGATAAAATTGCAATGTTTAACGTCTTATGTGTTTCGGCTACCTATTCAGAGAACTGTATTCAGGGTAAAATGACGTAGCAGGGAAATAGATCGTTAGGTTTGAAATATAGGTTAATTGAAGAGCGTTTCGATGCTATGTTTAGCAGTACTTTATCGTATTTATCGATGAGATCGTTTTACGATATTCGGTAGTTCAATGATTTTGATTTCAAGGGTCTTGTCTTTATGCGCTTTAATAAGACGATTTATTATAGAAAGACAAATAGGACGATAGGCAATTGGATTAAAATAAAAGTAATTAGTGACTGTGAATACTTCGGCATTTTAACCAAATTTTCCTTCGTACATTTAAAAGTTTCAAAAGCGCATATTTTGGGGGAGAGCGCATAGCAATCGCGGGAGAAACTTCACCCTCCTTTGTCCCATTCGCGCCGCACGTATCAAGCAAATTCGCGGAGAATTTAAATCGATCGATGCACGCGTCGCTGCGAAATTCCTATCGTCGGCGGAGCTAACTAATTAAATAGCGATTAGAATGCCAGGGAAATTTGCTCGTCGTTCCACAAGCAATTCGGATCTATCGATCAGCGTTGCAACGATCGCGAAACATTTCCCTCAAAACATACAACGTCGGAGTAATTCTCATAGCGTGACATTACAATCAAAACAGTTCTACTCTGGAAGATAACTTCGGTTTCGAGTTGCTGGCGCGTCTAGGTTTACGAACGATATCCTGTTCGGGGGATGAGAGGTTAGAGGCAACGCGGTGTCGTCTCGGAGAACAAAGCGATGGCGCGCGAAAGGAATGCGTTATTTCGTCGCAATTCTATGCCAGTCGGTCGGACAGTGTCCCGTGTTAGGCAATTCGGCCTTGTCTTTTGCAAAGGATATTCCCGATGCTTGGCAGAGGCCAGCGATGGCTTTGTTCGAATGTCAAAGATATCCCATTATTCTGGATTCGTGTGGACAGAGTGCATGGTTCGCGACGATATCGCACCCTGTTGTTGTCCATGCAGCCATTAACGTTCGAGTCGTCCGTGGTGTTTGGCCTGACTGATTCGAATTTATCGTTTAGTCGTGATAAATGGAAGCTGGATCAGGCATCAGTCAATTTTTACCAATCGTTGAACGAATGGGAATCGGTTTGACGTGAAAGAAAGGGGGACGACGACAAGAGTATGGAGACAGAGATGTGTTTTGACTGGGACAAATTAGAAACCGTTATCTTCCGGCTCTTTCCATCAGTTTCATCTTCTTTCGATTCCAGATGGAGCAACTACGTCCGTAGCACGATCGCAATTTATCAAGCCAGAAACCTGTTTAACCGGTGAAATTATAGCGAAGGTGCAGGTCTGACGTTCCACGATAAACGCGATCTTTTATCGCCTTTATAGATTTAAAGGATAAGCGTGATCGATTAGCCTTGTAGCTGGAATAGAAGGTGCTTTCGTTAAGGGAGCTCGGCTCTCCTCCGCTAGACGTAAACGCTGACGTCGCTTCCGATCCATTAGAACGTTCTTCTCTCTCTCTCTTTTTTTTTTCCTTTGATTCTGTTTGAACTAACTCGAACGCGTTTTTCCACGAAGAGCTCAAGCAAAATGAATAAGTGCCAGAATTGAAAATGCTAGAGTAACGTGGTAGCGAGAGAACAAACAGCCAGGCGAGCAACTTTCAATTCCAGCTGCATTAGCGTTGTCGCTGACACGCTAATCGAGCTTTCCTTGCTCGGTTCACGGTTGTGGTAGCAACCATTCTTACGACTTCGCTCGAATCTCGCCACTGATAAATCGCGATCCTAGTAGGATATCATTTCCGAGATATGAAACGTTAACGGCGTTATTAAGGCTGTGCAGATGAAATTGTAGTTAAACTGTAAAGTTTCAAATGCATACGATTATTACCTACTCGTTGCATTTGTAACCCGTTAAGAGCTAACGTCGCGTTAACGTAACGTTTTATTTGCAATTTTGTTTAACCAATTTAGATAATGGAGTTTCATTATATAATTAGGTATTATTATTATTATCATTATAGAAATAGTACCGTTGTTATATACATGTACATACTTCGTAGTATTTTCGTTATTATTTCTTTCACCTAGGTTCTATCATTTTCCGAAAAGTGAAGAAGTTGAAGAATTTATAACGTTATGATAAACGTTATAACGATATATACGTATATCGTTTGATCCTTAATAGATTAATAATAAATACGAATATCATGTTCCTCGTTGTTTCACATTTTCGATTTCTAAGGTAGAATCAAATTCCAGCTGAAATAGGAAGTGTTTTCATTAAGAGAAGCTCAGCTTTCCTCCATTAGACGTAAAAGCTGACGTCGCTTGTGCTTTAACTATAATCTGTTCTAGAATCAGATAAGGAAGAAAATTACAGTTAGCAATTACAGAAGAATTACAAATAACGTTAATGCAAATATCAAAGTGTACAGAAGATAACAAGAACGAATTTTCTCATATATACGTTAGAAAAATATAGAAGAAAGGAATTGAATTTTCCTTTGGATTCGATTCATCATATCGAATATAGCGTAAGATACGGTGAGTCAAGATCGGTCCTATCGGCAATAAGAGACTTTATCGTAAAGTAAATATTACACCTGTAAATATTTCCCGAAGTACATTTTTCACCTGTACGGAGTCAGTTTGTGTTGTACGAAACAGGTAGTGATTTTTGTTGCACCGAATGCAAACATTTTCCTGAGTGCAAATACAATCCGAACTCGCAACTATGCAGCGAGAATCTGTAAACAGGCGTGGTCGCGCGGAACTTTAACGTTTACCGCTTGGATTTGCCTCTTGATTTTATCCATCCGGGGTAACGCGTGAAGAATGCAAGCAAATTAACAGGGAAGTCCCATTGACCGTGCCATTTGCAATTCATTTCGTCTAGCTGTACGAATTCCGATTGGTAATTGAGTTTAACGATTGATAGCGATTCGATTCAATTCGATTTGCAGCTCCGATAACCGAGCCCAAGACGCGGAAAATGAAGTTGGAGTCGCGAAACTTTTGCGACAAGCTGGTATTTTGCGCGAATGAAAAGTCAGAAATGGGAATTTAATTTCGGGACGGTGACTGGGGAATCCTTTTCTCGATATCGAGAGATCGTGTGAGAAAAAGATAGTGGGAAACAGGGGGTAAGATCCGATCGGGCGAAAAAGAACAATCGACGTCTCAACGAGACCTTCGCTCAGTCTTGATATCAAACTGACTATTCCGTCGGATATTGTCGGATACGTAGGTGTCGAACGTGAAATCGAGCGTAACAGAGTCTGATCTCCCCATATAACTATCATTTTGCGTATGTGTCTCGGCGAATGTCTCGAAGGGAGGGAACACTATTTCACGCAAACGTGAAGTAAATGTTAAACTCGCGAGTAATGTCGGAAATTCAATTACATGGGATATTTCGTTCAGATCGTATTGACTTTTCTTCGGTCACGCAACGACAATGTCGACGACGACGACACGGTTCCGCTTCAGTGGATGATTTAGGAACTCGGGGGATGAATCGACTCCAAGTATTTTTCTCCTCTTCCATAGCGTTCGCTTCGATCGTGTCGATTTCCTTTTTACGAAATTCCAGCATCGTCTGACTAACCGTTTTACTACTCTTGACCACTACATTAGGAAATTCAGTAATTCCCTGCAATGTATTTTAGAATAAATTTCTATCGATGAACGTTCCAATATCGCTTCAAATGATTAAAAAAAAAAAAAAAAAAAAAAAGGGATTCCTATTACATATGGCCTTAATTCGATGTTCGATTTAAATTCATTTACCGATTGTCATATCAGATTGCCGATATTGATTATCATATTAGGAATTTTATTCATTCACTAAAAAATACGCATTCTGTAGTCAATTTCTATCCAAAAACACTTCAATACGGTGAAAACTAATTATCAAATAGTCTCCGATTTAAATTTCTTTAGCCGCTCCTTGGAACAGTGACTTTCGAATCTGAATAACGCGGTTCTTGCAGCGCAGTGACACTTTTGTCGCATGAAAATATCGATTCGCCCTAAACATTGTCGAAAAGTTGGCAAGAAGCCTTTCCGACGAAGCGTATTGTACGCGCGTCCGCACGACCGATGACTTTTAATTTGCCGTGTAATTACGCGACCGCTTTTTGTCGGGTTCCCCGAACAATAGCGAAATGTTTTGCGCGGATATAAATCTAATTTCGCGCGAGAGGCTGCTGGTGTAACCCCTTTCCCGAACGTCCATAATTTTCGTGGAAGTTGCGCAGCGGTTGGCGATCACTTTTTTACAGGAAAAACGATTTCAACCAGAAGACAATTGGTTACCGTTACATGGACGCCGTTACAGCGACGGTGGATCTCCCTTGAGGGTAAAGTGGTGTGCGTTCGATTCGATTTTCCACGCGGCACAGGGGTGGCTGTGCTTCTTCGAATGAAAGATAATTTCATTGTTAGCATCCGGCTAAAAAATAAGAAAAAGGAAAAATGAGAGGGAGAGCATGGGCCGCGGGAACAATGTCGTTGTTGCAACACAAATGCAATTACGGGTTGCAACGAAACGAATTTATCGAGGACGCGGAGTGATTGGCGTCACGGTCTAATAAACTTCGACAGTGCGGATGATTTTCCAGCGAGCTCGTAACTTTCGTATTCGTCTTGTTGATTTCTCTTGTTCAATTTCTACTCGGTATTTTTTTACCTTGAGTGTACTTGAAGGAAACGATTTACGACGAATCACGAAGGTAGTCGAAAACTTACCACGGAATTTGCTCACAAATATATTATGTGCATAACACGAAATTTTTTGAAATTTCGTTAGCATTGCAATGAGACACGGCTACCGTGATTACAAAAGTCAAATTTGAAACTGTTTATTAGTCAGAAGATTATTAGTGGAATCACACACTTTGCGAACATCATCGAGGTATTTGAACAGACAATTATTTACTATATCGATAAGACACAATATAGTGAGATCATGTTTAACTGAATGATTAAGACTATTATTCATGCTGTGTAGTAATTTTCCATTAAAAGTATATAAAAATTATATAAAAGTATAAATATCTTGCAACTTCCATATCCATTCCAAATTTTATCAATTTCAGTCGTTCAATTTTATCATATAATCAGTCGATTAACTACATCAAAAAAGAAGAAATTTGTTTTTAAATAATACGTACTTGTTAAGAGTATCTACAAGGCGGAAAGAAATTCGATGTATTTTATCAAATCATAAATCTGCTATTACAGCAGAGAGAAAAATTATAATCTAATTAATTATGGAAATAGAGGGATGATACAAACATCAAGATTGAAGTACGTTCTCAAAACCTTAACCTACGCAACCATGGTTTTTAGTCCGCCAATTGCTGACTCTACTTAACGTTTCACCTTAAAACTTTACTATATCGCTTGCTTCAAGCATACCAACTTCTTCTACCTGCTTCTCTCGAAATATTTGACGTGTCTTTTAACGTAAAAGCCACGATATTTGAAAGATAAAAAAAAAAAAAAAAAAAGAAAATAGCGGTAGTGAAATAGCGAAATAAAAGAGTCAAAGAGAACCTATCCGATTTCTCTTGGCAGAAATTGGTTGTCTCCATGCTCGGTCACGTTTATCCTTTGAATCGTTCCACGTTATTTTTCGTTATTTTTGTGTTAAATCACGCGTGAGCCAGAGAATACTGGTCGATGAGCGTGACATTTGACCATTATTTTAATTGTGTCACACGCCTGAATGAGACACTGTCGAGGAACGAACCTTTGCTTGTCGCGTTCTAAACGTTTAAAGCTTTTCGCTTCGCTGATTTAAGGTCTCGATACATCGAATATCGTTACATGCGTGAGCGTAATTCAGGAAAGGAGGAGAAAAGTTCAAGCGACAATTGAAACGTGTGATCTTAGTGAAAATCAATGGGATGACATTTTTTGAGAGAAGCGAGCGAAACGAAGATACTTGAAAATTAAGTTATATATTGAAGTTAGTCCTTTCTCAAGTCTTTGGCTCTTTACTTTCTCAACTTCCTGCAAAATTAATGAACCGAGCTTGGGGTAGACTTCCTTGGGGTAGACCTTGCATAAGAAATTACCCGATCATCGATACGCGTATTAACAGCCTGAAACTCTAGGATATTCTCAAAGTGCAGTCGTTTTTGTTCACGGAAATAGAACGGGGTTTTAGGAATTCATGAACTACGAAAATTGGTCGATTCCGGATTACGTATTTGGAATTGTATGTACATTACTATTCATAAGTATTCGGAAGCTTTAGTCGATTTGTAGCAACAGTACACGAGTATGACAGTAAGGTATATGAGTTAATGAGAAAGTTACGATGGAAAATAATATCTAGCATCTTCTTTTGGACCGAAGAAACAATAAATTTCATGACTTTAGAAAAACCTTTCTTACGTATCTAATTTATATTTTAGACGTTAAATAATCTGGAGATGAAGAACAGTTCGTAACTCATTTCATTCTTGCGCGTGTTAATATCTGATTGCACGTCTGTTGGTCTTAACTTATCAACTGATGGAACTTAATCAACAGATTCCGGATATTTGCATAAACTAACATTTTCGTTAACATAATCAAAGAGGTGGAATCCAACCAGAGATTTGTTTCATTCATTAAATATTATGACACGTACTTTACTTTCGAAATTTAATGTATTTTTGCGTATCATGTACATTTTCGCATCTCTAAATTTTTCATAAAAGCATTCCTTCAACGATTACCAATCATTATTTATCGACGGTACCTCTTGTCATTTTATAATTAAAACAAGATCATCTTAGAAATAAGCAACCGTCCTTACTTATGAACGGGAGTGTACGTGTCGTTCGCGTTATAGTTTAGTCGCAAAGGTAGTACGTTCAGTGGAATCGAAACACGAAGATCTATCTACCGATGGTGCCCGTACCAATTCTGTGAATCTTGATGTTGCATAGAATTCGCGGTATACGTCCTTCGTGGCGCACTACGTTCATCGATAGCATATGAAACGAGTTATCTGACGCCAACATCGTCGTCTATCTAAACGACAGCCTTTTCGCATAATGCGAGCAAGAGATGTCTGCAGAGACTGTAGCACAAATACGATTAGATAACGAAGATAAAATCTGAAATTCGACTAGGAAAGGCCAAAAATATGGCACACAGAGAATCGTGTACGTAAAATTCGGAATCGTGCTGACGAACAGCGTTTCTTGCAGAGTATCGGCAAAATCCGCTAATTAAAATATTCATTATCGATTGGTTCTGGCATGTGCAAAAATTCGAGACGAGATATTTCCAGCCATATTACTGATGGAGCATCGTAGATGGACTGTGGGAAATATTCTCGCGAAATGGTACGAGTACGGTAAACGATAAACGATAGAACTATCTTCGTTCAACGACAGGGGCAACTTATGTTAATTTGAAACTTTTGTTTATTCGTGTATACTGGCTCACAAAACTACTCGAACACCTGTAAATACTTTTTATCAATTGTATTATCGGTATTATAGGAAACAGTACGAAATTTCATTAGCATTGTAGTGAGACTCGACTATCATAATTACATTGGCACGTTTTACAATAAATCTGAATATATATATATATATATATATATATATATATATATATATATATAGAAATTACAAGATATTTAGTACAAGTGTATATTTCGTGATATATTCTGTGAAAATTTCATTGGGAAATTCTGAAAATTGTCAATTACAGTCTAAATTGCACGATCAGTGTTTCGTTGAAACACATTTGCCTTTCCCATTTTTCTCGAAACTCAATTTTGAAGTCCATTGACCCGATAACTAACAATTTTCAATAATTCTTCAGTGGCATACACGTAGCTCATAAAACTATCTTCGACAAGCTATTTTTTTATCTTTTTGTTTTCCGCGTTTTTATGCACTAAAAAAAGGTGGTACTTTGCACGTAAAATGTCACTTTCTCGTTTCAAATAGCTTAATACTGTCACTTTTTTTTAAACATGAAAATACCCTCGACATGCATTGACGTATGCAATATTTTTTTATTAATATTCCATTCTTTTTTTTAAATCGGACAGCCAAAATCTGCGAACCAAAATCATATCGATAGTGCAACTATACCTATAAGCGTTGTACTGATCCGTGAAAATCAATTTATTTATCAATTTATGGATTCGACAATTTTTTTAATAATTAAATAGTATGCTTTTTGTGATAAAGAATGAAATCTATTCACTGAGTAGTTGTTCCAGGATAAATTTCTAAAAAATATTCGTATCTTCACGCGTTCAAAACACGCCTTTAAAAATACATAATCTTTAACACAGTCTCATTCGTTTAGTTCAAGTCTCATTCGATTTAATAGATTTGTCATAAAACGTGATCATATGTGGGTGTAAATGCTTCAGAGTGAACTACATATGTATATTAAATCGACCTGCCGAAATTACTTAGAGTTGATTAAAACACGTGTTCAGGACAGCATGAGAAATTGGTGGAAACGTGAATCAATGGCTGACGACCTTCTCTAATTGAACGACGTTGCTTGAAACAAGGTATTCTTGCCTCTTTCTCAATAGATCAAAGATAGTGGCGTGGTCAAAAGAACGTTTCGCCTCGTCGAGATAAATTGGAACCTGGGAAGAAGATCACTCGTAATTTGTAGCCAGAGAAGTATTGTTTCCCCGCGAGAGATTCATCGAAAGTATAAAAAAAGTTTACACTTCAAACTTACAATCCTATCGGCTCTCTTTTATATCTGTTCTTTCTCTTTTCATCGTTGTTTATTCGTCCATCTGTTTTATACGAAAGCTTTTCAGCCTGATAAGTTAGGGGACGCTGAGAACCAACATGTGTAATTGTCGATACGTTATGCTCATCTCGTAACTCGTGTGAATAGATGTTACGAATTCTTGCATCATTATCTTGTAATGAACGTAAACTCGTTTATTGTTTCCTTGTTAGTTTACATGAATCGTTACATTTTATATAAAGATGTCCTAATAATTATTGTACGTCTATATAATTGAGATGGGGAGTTTCTAGAAATTCTCGATCGAGAGAGGGTTGTTAAGTTTCAAAGTTCGAAGTTGGATCTTGCCTTAAGTTCTGTTTAAAAGTACGTCGAGGAAAACTCGAGAACGTCCCAAAAGGATTGGCCGCCTGGTGGCTGCTTCCACTGTATACCTATAGCTTGTATTTGTCTTCCACTTTGCTCGAGGATGAAGTTCCACGAAGAAGGAGAAGCATCTATGATGCCTATACCAAAATCATGGAAATAGCGGGAAACGCCGTGCTAGCTATAGAAGCAAAAGGAGAATTGAATTGGAATACGTTCTCGAGAAATTCTCCGGGAAACGAAATCAGTCGGAGTAGGAACGCAATCGTTGCGCTGAGAAAGCGGATTCACGAGAGAGATGAGGTCGAATGCGCGGTCTGCGATGGTCGTTTAATCGATATGGAACCACATCAGTCGAAGAAGCTCGAATAAATTAGGGAAAGAAGCGTTGATCGTCGAAGCGTGAATCGGATAACTGGAATGGTAAAAGGCGCGGTCAAAGGCAGTTCCTCGAAGACGCCACCGCTCTTTCGCAAAAAGTGTCACGAATAATTTGTAACAATTACTGCGGCAACTATGAATCCAAACGCGTCGTTCCGTTCCAGCTTTCGTACGCTTTGAGCTGATTTTGGAAAGAAGCCAGCGTGTTCCCCGACGTCTTACTATGAATGTAACTAGCAGGGAGTTGAAATCTACTAAGAAAATCTTCCTTCTTTCTCGGCCAGCGTCTTGCTCCGTCTAGTAATGACGGAGAATTAAACAGATAGCACGGCGGGAAGTGTTTCGTATTACATTCGTGCGCGTCGAAAATATCGATCCGGACGATTCTACCGATATTATTTTTGTCCGTCGTGCCGCGCGAAATCGTTGATTCCTAATCCGAAATACGTTTCGACGAGCTAGGAGGACATTTCAAACACTCGAGCAGAAATACTTCTCGCGGAATTTCGTGCAAGCTAAAATTTTATGCTGCCTCGTGATATTGCAGCGGTACTTTATATAGAACGTCGCTGTCGATCGTACACGATCCTTTCTGAAAGAGATTCAGTCGAAGAAATGTCTGAAGAGTGGCACGTTGTAAATGTACCAGAGTCCGGAGTAATAAAATAGGATGAAAGAAATAGGATCAATGAGAGAGTAACCCATAGAACTTGTCGAGATCTGAGACTTTTGTTCCTTTGTCGGATACCAAAGGCGAGTTCTATAAAAGGCATCGTCTTCGCTCGATGCGAAGCAAAGAGGAATCGATTGGCTCGCGAGATTCTAAGCAAACAATTACACGATCAGGTCGCTAACGAGTTTCTCAAAATATCACCTGTTGCGTTTCGCGAGCTTCCGAAGACAGCGGCTCGCGAAACGAAGAAAAATTTTCCGAGATCGAAATTAGATAAAGCGCGCTAGTAAAAAAACCACGCGAAAATTTACGCTGGCGAATTTATCGATAATCGATGTCGCCATAGATGCTACGAGAAACGAGAAAATCCGTGTCGTCTATTTTTATTTCCGGCCCTTTAATTGAATTGCCGCGCCGCGCCCCGTGCATCCAAGCTTATTCCGGAATCGTATCTCACGACCGTATCGTGACGCCTTCGTGAAAACACGGATGAACCACCGCTGTGAACTTTTAATAGGCAACATCTTTTTACGACGATGGTGGTATCTCCGAGTACCTGGAACGGGTCTAATCGTTTCGAAAATTGAACCGTATTTCGCTTCGGACAGCAGATAGAGGTGGAAGTTGATTAAAGCTTGAGATATACAGTGCAATTCATAAGTGCACTACCGACCACGAGTATTTGGGCACTTGGAAATTATCGCAAGTAAGAGAGAGCCTCGTCGACTCTGTCTGCTACTTTGAAATATCTTCGTAATTTCAAACATATGAACGTATTTCGCAATGAAAGTAAATAATAGGATGAACAAAGACAAATATCTGACGGATAGTAAGTTTCAAGGTAAGCGTATCATACTGTTTATTTTGAATAAAGCTTCGGTATTTCATGTAAATTAGAAACTTTACATCAGCTTGTATTCTTTCCATTAGTATTTTATGCGTCACCTTTCTTTTTTCTTTGTTATACAGAATATCAAGTTAAACGATACTCGATCATATCGTTTTGCTGTCACTTACGTTCGTCCAATTTTGAAGCAAACGTAATAACTGTCTCAAGATCTTTGAGCAAGGATGTGGGTCATTGTTTTTATCCATAGAATTGACAACTCTACTGAACAATTCCAGCACAAAATATTGGGTACTCCATCTAAAAATACAATATTGTCTTCTAAATCATATTTATACCGCCACTTGCGAAGAAATCGTTTCTATACTAACTGAAGTCATTCTAATTTTCTAACTATATCACGTTTTATCAAAAATGAACAAACACCACATGCTTCCGAACAACAGCGTGGCTCGCGTATCGATAAGGCCGTATTGAAAATTGGCTTTTACCTCTGGAAAAATTAAAAGGTTCGAAAGGGTGGCTCGTAAACGTAGGTCATACGATGCCCACTCGAAAATACTGCTCGTTTAACCTTTTACAGAGTGAAAACCAGTATGATCAGGCGGAACGCTCACGTACGACGATATCTTCCACGATTATAAATCTCAATCGCCATTGCCTTCGAGAGATAATGCGGTCCAACCGCGGGGATTCTGGCGCCGCCACGCCGGTACGAATGTTCCTGCCTAACCAAACGTATGATGCAGCCACCCGATCAGATTTCGGGATAATTTTAATTAAAACGTAATTGTCTATGCGGAAGCTTAAACCTGAATGAACCCAACACAACAGTTATACACGGGCCAGCGACTATTTCCATTTACGAACATATCCCGCAATCCCTGCGGAATATCGGGGTGAACGTGCAAAATCGTAGCCACGTTGTGCCGCGATGTTTCTTCGATGCAAATATTGTACGACGCCGCTCGACGCTATTGCAGCGACGGAAAGAATCGATCGATCGAAACCTGCCGATACGACATTTCCACCTTTGTCATGGCACTGTTGTCCGGATAATCCATATTCATTCGCGCTAACAAGCTGACAGGACGTTGTATATATCTAAAACATTCGCTTCGATAAAGTCTCGGTAGGTAGCAAAGTACGCCCGGTAGAAATAGATAAGTGTAAGAGGTAATATAGATAGCGTAGAAAATGGTAGCTGTCGTTGGAAGAACGTCCCTCATCGATCAACCTCGGCCCTTTCTCCGATCTTGATACCAGTGACAAGTTAAAGAATCGACGGAGAAAAATCTGAACACTTGAGAAAGAACTTTTCAAAAGCGGGTAGTCGTCTGGATCGTTATCGGTATAGTGACTGCTAAAAGCATTTATTTGTATAGCCTTTTATTTATTATAACACGTTACATTGGTATCATGATACACAGGTTATTGGGATACATCAGCCTTACTTTCGGCAACTATAATTGAAATATTACAAGTAGCACGCTAATTAATTAGGTCTAAGTATATTAAATTTCGTATCGCGTAGTAGTGATTTTCCATGTTTGAAAAAATTCATATCTAGAATAAAAATGAGATGCAGAAGCTGATAAAGAAAAAACGCTTCATCGGAAAATAAGGATATGTGCAGATATTCCTTGTATGTTTGTATATTTGGCCACTGTATATGTAGTGAGTGGTGCATTACGCAGATGTAAAGTAGATACAAAATGACAGCTACATGGTTGCATGAACGTGGTTTTAATTAGATCGTCCTTTAATCAGAAACTTGTGTAATCAAAAAATTAAAAATTAATAGATACAAATCGATATTAGTTAATTTTGTAAATGTATTTTCATTTATTAGAATATTTACAGAGAAATGAGGTATACCCCATAAATCACTATGAAGTAATTAAATCTACCCTTAAACAATTATTATTATTTGGTTTACAATCTTGGCTTGAAAACTTCACTGTCGTAGTAAAATTTATAATATCCGCTGCTTTAATTAAGATAGTAAGTTTAAGTAAGATAGTGCTTTAATTTTGATAGTAGCATTGGATTTTCAATTATACGTACTATATTTCTTCTGCTATAATCTATCATGTTTCATATGTGGTTATTTTATCGAATTCCATAACGAATCCTTATCTTGTACGAATCTAATTGAATACAACATTCCACTCGATTAATTATTTCACTAACAATATTCACCATCGTTTCTTATTGCCATACTTACTAAACTGTTATCGTTTATAATAAATTTCCACAAATTAGTAGTTTCCATTATCGTCGTATCCATTGCAATCAACCAATTATCCTTCTGTCAAATTAACGAAATCTAATTGCACCTTTGCCACAATTCTACCAATTTTTTGCTTCTTATAATATTCCGCACGGGTCGAAACGAAACGAACAAAAAGTGATCCGAGAAGTGACCCGAATCGGCGGCCACATCTGTTTCGTGCCCTGTGGGCGAATGAAATCTCGATGGAGGGGATTGAAAAGAATCGGGTTAACAACCAGACACACAATATCGTAGTTGCTTTTCTTCCCCGACATGTACAAGTTGTTGACGTATGTGTTATTTACGGTCGGTCCTTTAGCGCGCAACTAGCTGGCTATTTGCAGACGTTCGTCGTTTAGTAGTGATTATCGTTGGCATCTACCCTTGGACGCTCGATATCGTTGCTGCAAGCGACGAAGAAGGCCTTCGTTGAACTTGATCCTTACGGATGAACGAGATTCATCGTGATCGATACGCGGCAAATGGCCAGAAAAACTCGATACCTTAGCGCGACTAGCATTTTTCCACGCGTCGAAAAATTTCTCTTTCATCCATCGTGCTAGAGAACGCTTCCTAACAGGAAATACGATTTGTTTGCATCGAATGTCCTCGGATAAGAGTCATTAATCTTCTAAGAATATCCAGTATTTGCGATCTCGCAGTATCTTGCTCGCATGATCTTTACCATTTCCTTACTTTTTTTCTGCTTCTCCCCTCGCACTCTGTGTTTTATACTTGGCACAAGGTTGAGAATGTTTTACTTAAAATAGAAGTAAAAAAATAATAAAATGTTACTTTAGAATTATTTTCGTTTTATTTTCATTGTAGAAATAACGTAGTGAATGTTATAACTTTGTTAGTATTTTAGTTAACTCTTTGGAATAAAAAAACAAATAATTTGGATTTTAATATTCATTTGAATTTTAAATATCCTCTTTTGCATACATTCGCGTCGTCAACAATATGGACGCGAATTATTTTACAACATTTACTCCGAATTGCTCTAATTCCAATTAACCTTGAATAATGTGTCTGAGCTTATGTATATGACACACTGCGAAGAAATCGGTATTTCTGGCACGCGCTAGTACGATAGAATCAGAAATTATTCGAGATATCATTTTGGTAAACATTTATGCAAACACAAAATACCAAACAAAGTAAAAAAATCATTTACCTGATAACTAAACGACATAATAGAATAATTTTTACAAAATTCACTTGCTTGTTCAAGTAAAATAACGCGTAACCGTCACAAGATAATATCTAATCAAATAATATGGTACATTATTCAAATCATTTCTCAAATATTTTATTCAGATAATACCCAAACATGACATTTAAATATACCTTACGATACCATTTTCTTCTGATATCCAATAAAATTTATTTCAAACAAAGATTTCGTATGTTTTACTTCCTCTCTGCAGAAAGTTTGAGCAGTAAATTTACTCGTAGGTATAAAACTATATATTTCTCGTAATCCATGGCCGAATTTTTACGTCGAGAATCCTATTCGATCCATTCGCGACCATAGTGAAAACTATATTCGCAGAAATCGCCTAACTCCACTGATCTCCATGAAAATTACGAGCTTGGAGCTGAGGATAATTGAAAGATTCTGCTGGAATTACTCGCTCCGTAGTCAATCCCGTTTTTGATCTACTGTTTCGGCTTAGTCCTCCACCGTGTAACTCGCGTATTTCCTTTTCTGCTTTCGGCCAAACCCGACCATAAATCCTTCCTGGGCCAAACAAGAAGCTCTAGTCCGCGATTTTGTCGCGTATGCGAACGATATACGAGCCCCGATAAATCCTTTTAGCCGTGTGCTCCAACCTATTATCGGCGCGTCGAAGAAATCCACGTTGGTATCTCGAGGATTCTCCTATCACTTTAGCCGACGCCATTGAAGCGTCACACCGTCAGCCAAATTATATAAATCATGGTCTTTCAGATACTGTCATTGTCTGTCAGTATTTATTACTTCAAACAATTAAGTTATGTGATAAATAGAAAGCGGATTTTTATGCATTTCACGGAGATTTGAGGATGCAAAAATTCACAGAATGTAGAAGGACATATAACAATAATGATAAACTAGTTCTTAGCTGTCTTGGCATACAGTACACTAATTTTATAGCGAAACTTTATAGGCTTTTTTATTGAGATAAAAGTGTCTTTTATATGAATGTTTCTTAGACTCGTAAATAATTTTCTTTGACAAATTTTTTACTATACAAATACATTTTTTCTGGTCGTGTACGCTAAAATGCGATTTTTGACTTGTAGATATCGGATGCTCGAACACCGTTTCGTCTTTGTCTTCGATTAAACTTTAATCTACTATAGCTTATCCTTCGTCCGTTTGCGATTGGCAATGAGCATCCTGGAAGGCGTAGCTCGCCGTATGTCGCGAGTTAAAACTTTGGTTTACGACCGGCTCGCCCTCGCCAAGTTACCAACACTCCAGCTATCCCTTTCCGTTTCCTACGAGAAGGTAACGAACGGTCAGCGTTAAGCAATTGAATTGTTTCAAAAAATCCATACCCTTCGATCCCTTAAACTTACATGAAAGGTAAGTTGAACCAATACGGTGGCGATGAAGTCTATCGACTACGAAGAAATATTGCGACTAAGTCTCGGACTTAAAGCTCGGTTCGCTTCACGATGCAAGCCTCTTAAGGGAATCTTTAGAGTCTGCTCGGAGAGAGCAAACTTTGAAACCTGTAGTCTAATATCAATAAAAAGATGGGAAACTGCCCAACTCGAAGGCATATCGGTACGATTTATAGATCATAAAGTCAATGCAGACTCGCTCGGATATTATCCACGAAAAAAAAAACCTCTGACAAGAACTCCCCGTAATCGTTGTGGACATCCTCGAGAGATTGATAATCCGCTTATTGTAGCCGATGGGGGGAGACGACTCGTGTCGACGCTTTTTACTAACGGTGGCCTCCCGCCGGGGTGAACAACACATAGGATTACGCGTCGGAAATGGCGTAATCTCAGCGGTAAAAACAGGGGTGACACGGGTCATCGTAAAAATATATTAGAACAGCGATTATCCATATTAATGGGAGAATAACTTAGTCTGGCAAATTGATAATGACGTTGGTGATGGGATGTCAGTGACGGGATCAAGTTCAATATGCACTTGTAAATCTGAATCGAATCCTAATGAACAAGCTTCATTCCGTAGGGTTGGGATATTACTCGTAACGTGTAATGGTTCGTTCGTTGCATCTAATTGAGAAATATTCGACGATCTTCACAAAGTGTTGTTGAACCTAAGAACGAGGATCGCCGGATTATCGAAGGGCAAACAGTTTATACGTAATTGGAGTTCATATAATAGAAGTTCAATCTCTGCTGCTTCCTATTATTTTTTCGTTTATCGTAAGAGGTGCTCGCATCCAAATAAGCGAATTCGACTGGCAAAAGCTCAATCAATCGAACAAGAACTGAAATTTCATTTCAATAAGTGGAGTTCGGGTAAATGGAGTTCGACTTGCAAGTTTCGGAAATCTACTTACAAGTACTTCGACGTTGGAATGAATCGAAACTCTTACGAGTATGTACGCGTAATCGAGTCATAAGAACGATAAAGGCGCCGTGTTTTATCTTATTTTATCGCTTGCATTTACAACTATTTAGAAACAATGTTTGACGTAGAATATTTTATACAAAATCACAATAGCGGTTTTCGATGATAGCCAAGAAGAATGACCTTAAGAGAATGAAGAATTTCTGTTAAGATGATCATAACGTCTCGAATCTATTCGGCCAACATATTCGATTCTACTTGAGAATATTTTTTTCGGTTTTCAAAATACTCATAAAAGCGACAGATTCGAAACACTTAGATCTTAATATTGATTCGTTTTTTCGAAATACTCACAGAGTATTCTAACCCTAGTTCTAATCTAGCAGCTACTTGCCACGTACTTGAGCTCATCGTTAAATGACGTGTCTGATGGATTATTTGCTCGACGGACAAACGAAAGCCGGGGCTCTAAGATAAATCGGAACGCTACGTCTGACCAGTGCCGGCCTATTTCTACTGTGAGGACTTGGCGTACCGCTGTTCGGTTCAGTTGAATAACTCATGGGCCATTAGCGGTTAGAGATGAAAAATTGTATCAGAGATGCTCCCGTGGAATTGGTAGTAATGCCAAACACATGGACGAGCTGGTATATACGCGTGTCGCAATGCAGCAACCAACCAGTAATTACAGAATGTATTATTTAACGATGTAGATTTATTACGCGATCGATTCACTCTTGATTAAAAGCGTTTTGTTTATACTTTTAGCCATTTATTTTTAACATTTTGTGTTTAGTATTTAAAATAGCGTGATATAAAATAGCATGGAAAATATGTGTACGGAGAAAAACCCGAGACATTGGTTTGTCGACGATCTTGCAGCACGTCGGGGCTGCGAGGCCAAGATCTCGGTGACCGAGGTAAACAGGTCTCCATTAGAGATGTAAGATCGCACGCACACCAATTGCTGGCGTTAACCGTGAAGCGTGTACGCAATTACTTACACGTTAGAAGCCGCGCTTTTTATAAACGACCTTTCTTCCCCTCGCTCGGCGCACAGAGGTCGTGTGGAAGCCGTGGCCGACGTTGGAAAAAATATTCGCCCAGGTAATGAAGTAGGTGTACGCTTGTCACGCAAGTCGCGTACCTTCGCGCCAGCAAACCGTGCCAAAGTATCGGTTTATGAGAAGATTTATCGAGGCTTTCCTCACCACTCGCTGGTAACCTAACGAATTCACACATTTTTTTCTCGAATTCATCAAGCATCCCTAGCTCTTGCTACACTTGTTTACACATTTGTAAGCTATCGTGCGGATTTCTCCACGCGTAGGATTAAAATAATCGATTCTAGATCTTTAACCCTTTAACGCCCTTAAGTCGTTATTTAAAAGTGTTGTATTTTGTTATTTTAAAATCCACGATGCTGATATTAAACTGACCTATAACTTATTTGCCATTTCAACGCATGTTCTATGCTATTATTGGGTTTTATTAAACGAAAAAGCTAAATGCAGTCAGTTTTTATAGTTGATCGATAGAAGTAATTAATGTCGTAGTGAACCGACAAGAGCATAAACCTGTAAAACATAATCGGACGTTGCATTTCAGGGTAAAAAAGAAAAAATAAAGAGAAAAGGAAAAGACACGTGATGACGACATCGAATATTCGTTCTAGAGAGAATACTCGTTTAATTTAAACGTCTACTCGTCAGAATTGAAGCGAAAGAACGCTATTGAAAGAAGTTAGTTAAATTACATGTTGATCAGATTTTGGTAGAGTTATGAGCGATAATGTGGTATTCTTGCAACTAAATAAGTCGATCCAACTATAAATTATACGATACGCGTCAACAATTGTGATTCGCCATTGTAGTAACCGAAATACGTTCGAAATTAAGGAAAATCATCGAAAGAAATGCTTTTCCAAACACATTGACATCAAAGGCGCCATGTTTCTATCTAAATCTCTGGACAAATATTTGAAAAGGGATCTCAATCCGTGTATCGTCCTTTAGGAACGATAAAACGTACGTATCGGCGACGCGTAGTCGTAGGGAGAAGAAAAAAGAAAAGGGAAAGTGTTCGGAAAATGTTGGCGTAGAAACCTAATTCCTATTCTGGCTGCGTGTCAACCAGAGAGATCTTATCGGAATTCTCCCATAGGATACGGATAAAAGCGGAAAAAAATACAAGCGAGAAGAAAGTGAGATACCGAGTCAGAAATTCGACTGCATTTGCATGCAAAAGTTTCTCGTGAGCTGTCACGCGCTGTCATACGATGATATATATTTCCTCCCCTGTGTGTGTCATTCCGGATAAATTAGAAAAGGGTTGCTTCGTTTCTATCGTGTTACACGTTACGCGTTATTAATATGTTAATCGCGTGTAACACGTTTCAGAAAAAAAATAGCAACAGCCAGATGACCAGAAAAATAAAAAAGAAAACAAAGTGTAGGAAGAATCAGTGGGTGGATGTCTACGAGAAGTTCCGAATGTGTTTTATATGGTCTCGAACAATTTCTAGGGTAAAACGTGCGATAAAACTGGACGTATACGTGCTTTTATCTGGATCGCAACGAGAAGGGGTTGAACTCAATGCATTTATTCATCGCGGCGAGATCGATACGCAAAATGGTTAAACGTGTGTTATCGATGCGTATGGGACACTATAAAACAGGCGCGGGGTCAGTGCCGCTTGTTTACCCTTAACCGTGCGTATAGCCAAGGAATTTATTGCGATGTTTATGTCTCCCCTCGTACATCAGATTTTAACTGCGTTTTCTTAGAAGCCTCAAGGGTTTCTGTCTGCCCCGTGTTTATCGGCTTATCTAGACATGTTTGCTCCCTCGCCATATTCCATAAAACGTGCTTTTTGTTTTTCTCTTCTCTTTAATATTTCCCCGTACGATCACCTCTTCTCTAGCCGATTCTATGTTGTAACGTTGAACCATCGATCGCTATCCGTTGAACAAATACGATTAATGGTCGATGCTGTTCTTGGCACAGCCAGATCGTTAATCTCAGATAGAATAGAGAGGCCAGAGCCCGCGATCTCGTGCCGTCGAAAGACTTCCATGGGCGATTATGATGGCGTTGGAAACTGGTAAAGTTATTGCTTTCCCTCCACCGTTTCTTGAAAACGACGTTCGTCGACCATTCGTCGATCGTTTCTAAGTCTAGCGTAACCGATATCTCGAAGAGAAATAGCGAGAAAAGACACTGGGATCGTGCTGCAAGCGAGATAGTTTCGCTGCAAACGATAAAGGGTTTCAAAATGGTTTCGTTAAGAGCCACGTGTTTTCCTGTATCCGCGTTGATCTCTCGATGTACGCTCCCATGGAATTTTCATGAGGATCGAGAACGGATTCAATCAACTAAACGTGCTCCCTTGGAGCTCGATTTTATCCATAGAACATCTTTTCTCTGTCCGTTTCCTCTTCCCGTATTGCCACTAGACGGAATAATTTATTTGACGAGTTTTCGGGCATCGAATCGATCCATGGTTCAGACGCAACTTGGAAAAGGCGCCATGCTATTCAATTGGCCAAAAGAATGGCCGAAAGAATGGTGCGGGTAAGCCGAAAGAAATCCCTCCGTTGTCGAGTTTTCCTCGAACGATACGCCGAAAGGAATCCCGAGATTAATTTAGCCGAGAAAACTTATAAAACACATGGACTTATGAAACCGTTTCCGTTCAAAGCTTCCAACGTGTGTACTTTGTCCCGTTGTTCCGTGATACGAGCCAGCTTGTGTAAGCCCTGTTTCACCGCTCATGTTAAAAGCTGCCCGTTCTGCGAACACGATCCACGCGAACCCTCTTGCTTTCACATTGTCGAATTATTCGTCATAAACATTTTACGTGAAGCAAACTGGAACCAGAATTTTTCTACCTGCAGTGCATTATATTTCTACATACAGCGAACACTTTTCGAAACATGTAAAAGGAGTAGCGATGGGACTAAGTTTCATATGTATTTATAAATCTGAACCAAATCGAAGGTTCGTTTCATAGGGTTCGAACAGTACTCACGACGTGTATCTAATGGTTCGTTCATTCGTTAAACTTGCAAAGTACATATTCGACCTCCACAGGCTGTTTTTGATCCTCAGAATCAGTATAAGTATGTACTTTGATATTAGAATAAATCGAAATTCTTAGAAATACATGTAGATATTAATGGAGTTATGAGAATCAGAAAAGTACTGTATATCCTATAAATTGTACAATAGTTTGTCGTTTGTACCTACAACTATGTAGTAAACTAAATTATATTGATGGATCTCTCATTGATAACCAAGTAAAATGATCTTAACAGAATGGAGAATTTTCGCCAAGATGCTCATCCAGTTTCAAATCTATTCGACCAATATTCGGTTCTACGAAGTGCTCACAGTGCTCACAGAATACTTGAAAGTATTGTTCTTTTTTCTCTTTTAATTTTTAAGATATTAACAGAGGATTCTAACGTAGTCGGCTAATGTTAAAATCTACTTGCGACGTACTTGATCCCATCGCTAGTAACGACGGTTCTTTGTGTCTTTTCGTCGAAATTTCCGCGTAAATATTTCATAAAAACGCGCTTAGTAAATGCGTTTAGTAAAAATGTACGATAATGTAACTCTGAGGAGGAGAATTTTCAAACTCGCAACTAAAGAATACTTAGAACGTCTAACCCATGGAAAAAGGTACTTTGAAAAGTTTCAATGCTCCACAGGACTTGGCTTAAGCGTCTTTTCAAGGTAAGAGGAGATATTACAACGTTCTCTGCGTAATCCGACCGGCATAAAATTTCATGGTACCGCGATACGCGTTAGAAGAACCCGCGCTAAACTGCGCGTTCATTACGATGAATCCGTGTTATAGTAACAGAGCTGGCTAAGAATCAACGATTACTGGCTGTTAAGGGAACTGTTGAGGACAACGAGGGATCTACGAGCTGCTCAATTACGGCCGGTGCCAATTGAAAGATTGCCGGCTGATTGGTCAGCCGTTCCATGTAAACCGGAAGTCATCCAGTGTCAGTGGCCAGCCATCGGTTCGTCGTCGAGTGCCTTTTCTCTCGCCGCTGTACTGGTGGCCAGCTTCCGTTTCCGTTTCGATTTACGCGAACGATTTAAAGTCGATCCCCGCATGCTGCAACTGTTCGGAAACTGGTGAATGAAACACGCTTGGTTTTTCTCTCGACTAATGAAATACGATTCCCGATAAAGGGAATAACAGAATCGATCCAACGCAACGTTTGGTAACGTTGTTGGATACAGGGTGTCTGATAATCATAGTACATAGAATCGACAAGGTGAAAAAATAAATTGAAAAAATAAATCGAAAGTGTAGGTGATATAAAATGGCGTTGTTTTCACACGACGCTTCCTTTCCAAGAAAATTAGGCGTTGTGAGTTTAGAAATTTTTATCGAGTACACACGAATTCGGCTAATTGCGGACTGAACAGGACTGAACAATGCGTAGTCGAAAGGTTATCGTACGTGTGAAATTTGTAACACGATCTTTTTTTTTTTTAAACCATGTTCGAGAACGTTGAATTCGAAAATTTCTTTGAGAATGCATTCCATTTTTGTGAGAACGTGGCTCTGATCGAAGAAAATATTATTTTATATCTTTTACTTATTTTCACATACCGAGTAACATGCTGCCAATTGTTCACTCGTATTCAGCCAGGAATTAAGTTCATCTCTTTCATCTTTTTCAAACACGACTTTCTTAAAAACGAACCATCGTATGGAAACGTTCTATTCTATATTTCCAATTACCTCCTCTCCTCTTGCCGATCATAACATGATTATTGGGACACCCTGTAGTCGTCTGTTTATCACGTGTGCATTTTATCGAGTTCCCATACATTCTGCTTGTTTCTTCGATAGCAAAACGACAGTGAAAGGAAGGATAGGAAAAACGAGGGAGTAAAAGCACAAGTGGCTGCAGTTCCCCTCGTGTCAGTGGAGATAGGAATTTCAAGTTCCGCACCGGAGAATCGTCCGTAAATCTGAACACGTTCCTGCGACCCGATTTTAAAGGGCGCTTATTCCAGAGATGATTATTGAAAGAACTCTCGAGGCAAAGTCAGTGAAACCTGGATTTTATTCAACTTTGCCCGAGCCTGATTTTGCGATGTTTCATGGAGCGGAGGCAGATTGAATGTCGAATTTGTATATCTTTTCGATGCTTTTTATTACCCTAAATAGGAGAGTCTTTGATGAAAGAGCGAGATCGGTGAAAAAGCGTGTATAGTAGAGAGATAGGGTGGTATAGGGGCAAGGGAAATCCTGCTCTCTATAACTCACCGCCATTCGTTGCCATATGATCGTATTAGTACAGTAGCTTGCAAAAGTATTCGAACATTTAGCACAGAATTCTTGCGGGTATACACTACGTGCATCGTACAGAAATTTTTGAAATTTCCTTATCACTGCAACGAGACAAGGCTGTTCGCGATTATGATAGTATAATTTAGAAACAATCCGAAAATGTACGTAAAAGTTACATGTACATACTTGATAGAAAATTAGTATACAGGATGAATAGTAGTCTTAAACGTACACCGAGTTCTAAAGATAGTTACATTAATATGGTGGATAATTAGCTATTGAAATATTTGATCTTCTCAAAGTATGTGTTTCAAACAGGTATCTTGTAACTTCTATATACATTTTCAAATTCGTTTCGAATTTTATCAATACAAATACCGTAATCATGACTCGTGATGCAGTGCTTATGAGATTTCAAAATGTTGTGTAGAATATACGCGTAAAAAATGTATATGAGCGCGCGAATGCCTTCGTTAATCATAACATACGCATCATATCTCGATTTTGGATAAGAACAACATTGTGATCGATTAGGCGTTTCCTTGATAAGCCAGGTTAATTATCGCGTTTCATATCAGACCAGCAAGTATATACATTTCCAGATTTGTTTAAAAATTATCTCGTGTAATACATATTCGTGAAAGTATTTTCTACTAGTGTTCGAATATTTTCGTACGACACTGTATATGTGACACTTCCGGCCAAAACGCGTACTTATTTTCATAATTGTATTAACTCTAGTAGAAATAATCGATCAGACCCGCATTCCTTTGCCTAGCCATGCCGTCATATCTGCAAATACAGCCGCGTAAGGGAAATCGTACCGTTTAGTGTCAGACACGCCGTGCGCTCGATTCGGAACTTTGCTCCTCTGTAATTTTTCACGATGCTCGGAAAATTATTCCGAACGGAAGTTGCACGGATTAACAGAAGCTCGGGAATTATATGGAAATATAACCGCAGTTTTAACTTTGGGAAGTTTGTAGCTGCAATTTCAGGGAAACGACACAAAGGGAACGAAGAGGGAATACGTGATTTATTTCGTTGGCGCGCGTTTCCAATTTCACGGCGAACGATGTATTCGAGCTTATCGTTTCCAAGGATGATTCCAAAGTTAATTTAAAATTTTCTCTGCTTTCAATTTCGGTCTTACGCTTCTCACGCTGCACGCACAAATTATCCCCCGCTGCCTTATGCTAACGCGACCGAGGAATAAACTCTCGAAACGGGATCCTTAGGAATATTAAACGGAAGATTAGAACGATAAATCAACCGAGTCATTGGGAAGTGAACGTTCTCCCGTCTGGAGAGCGCAAACCAGAATGAATCATACGATTTCGTTAATTGACAGTCACGCCAAACTGGTAACTGACCGGAGAGCTGAAATTATTACGGCGCTACTCGTCGTCGGATTCGCGAGATGATCCTCGTTAATTCACCTGACGCGAGATGAATTATTTGAACGAGAAGTCAGGATTTTTATCCGCGCTTCATCCCGCGCCGTCATATTTCATCGTTTCTCGACACCCGTAGGAAGTCGAAGGGTGGCGAACCAAGTAACCCAAGAACACTGGTTACGCAGTCGCACCGGCATGTTTATTAACAGCAATTATCCTCAATTACTCGTAGTTAATTGAAAATGCCATTACGATCTGGTTGCTCCCAGCGAAATTGGTACGATGTATTAAAAACACTCTTTTAAATATTCCTCTGAGAAAGCAACGAAAGAGTACAGGGTGAACCATAAATACATGTCTATATTTCAGGGGGTGAATTTACACGTTAAAATAAGTAAAAAGCGTCTTATGGACATATGAATAGAATTGATATATTTGGCCGACGAAGAATTTCCGTCGTGAATATCTCATACGGGTATATGAATCTCCATAGAGGATGAAAAAAAGAGCGAAACGCGTCAATGTTGATTATTAACAGTTCGAAAAACGGCCGCCTGGATAGCATAAATCTACGGTGACTCAAATTTTGGTTCTCCCTCGGTGGCGTGTTTGCTCCCTGCAACGAGCTGCGTGTATGTAGTACGCTTTATCGGGCGTCGAATGAGCCACAGGACCTTGTAAACTCGGGATCTCCGGCACTACGAGGCATCGGGACCGGCTAATCTCGCTGTTTGCCAGCCAGAAAATTTCACCATCCCAGAGATGAGCGGAAATTTTGCTATGAATTTGCAGGTTCTACGGATGCATTTGCACTGTGAGAACTGTTTCAAAGTTTACGTTAAATGAGTACGTATATATAATATACAAGTAGAATCTCGTTTATAAGCATCAGGACATTAGGCTTCATATGAGATGTGATAATTATGATTTAGCATTAAAAATGTATAAAAATACGCTGCACAAAAGGAAGTCACTGTCACGAACGATTTTATCGCATCGGACAAACAAACCGAACTAAAGGATTTTATAAACTCGAAAAATTGATACGATATATTCATACGATTTTATAATAAAAATTGGCTTTGAAACTGTCGCTAAAAAAATCAAAATTGTATTAAAGGAATACATTTGCAAGACTTGCGAGAGAAACACGATGAATTAAGAATTATACGTATTAGTTGCCACAGACTCGTAATATAAACCTTGTTGAGAAAATTTTGTACGAATCAGAAGCGACATTCGGTGAAGTTTAATAAACAAGAGTTAAATAAGGAGAAATACGATAGAAAGATTAATAATACGACTGCCAGAGTTGATTAACTGAGTGTTTCACGAGAGAGGATCAACGAAAGCCAGCACACTGAAAATTTCACATATCGAACGTCGTCATATGTCACGAAATCATTAATATTTATTTCCTATAAAAAGTTGAGAGTATGTATCTTCCCTGTTTGATACTAGAGATGGTAGAAATCTTGACGACAAAGAAGTGATTAATCTTCAAATTGTTAATTCCGAATTCTTCGCCATTTTATTACACTGTCATCGAGATAAAATAATGATCCAGAAACATAGTGGATATAAATGAGAAGAAATTTTAACGTACTACAGATAAGGATGAGATTTTTATAACATCGAATATATGAATTCTTTATGTATCTTAAGATTCCATAATCTTTACCTATGTTTTCGTAAGATTTCAAGCAAGATAAGGATTTTAAAAAATTTCAATAAATCCCAACTATTTCTCGGGTTGATCTTGCATTTTGCAAGAGGTCTAATATTTAGAAAAGATGGTGAATATTTACAGCAAATTCCGTTGAGAAATTATTGTTGAATGAACGTTTGTGCACGAGATTCCCTTAACCCGATTGGCGCTACGCCCACGATATTAGACTGATCCAAGCTAATGGAACCACGAAAACGATTTTCCCTATCGCTTCGTTATCAACGCTATCGTCGCAAAAAATCTGGAACGTCACCCTTAAGAGCACTCGTCGGTATGAAGCGTAAAAGATAGCATTCCTCTCTTTGGAGCGGCGAGCTTCTCCTCTCTCACGTGATTCACAGGCTTCGCGTTTCCTATCGGTTTCCCAATTCTTGGATAAAAGCCCCTGTCTCCTTTGCATAATGCAGTACAGGACCGAGACCACCGATAAAGATAGAATTATGCAAAGAAATAATGTTGTTTATCCAATATAATCTAGCCCGGAGATAATAGATCGCGATCGAACAGAGAACACGTCACGTCGCGTTAAATCGTGTTTCGCTAATCAACACAGTGTGATCTATGTAGTTTAACTCCGTATGATTTTCTACTCTTTCAGTGGCGTGGAATAGCGTGCGAATTCTCATTGTAATTCATCGGCAAGGGTTTCGTCCAAAGCGAAACGAGCCGTCGTTGGGGAAAAATGTCGTCGCGCCGCAAAGGGTTAACGGCACGCGAATAATTCAGAGGCTCCCTTGAACGATTCGCGTGAATCTCTGATCGAGGATAATCACGCAACGACAACGATCCGCGAGAACGTGCAATGAATGTTATCGCAAAATATCGGAAACCGAAAGTGAGAGAGCGTAAAGGAGAGAATCGGCCGAGAAAAAAAGATATTCTTACCTGACGTTGGAATCCCATGCACGCGTTTACAGCTTCGCCCAGCGTACAGAGCCTTCCGTGTGGTAGCCAGCAACCGTTACTTCTGCCACACGGATTTATCGTTCCTTAGGGTCCAATTAAGAGACTCACAATTAAACCCGAAAATAATTCAGTCCGGGCTAATCGGTCCTCCCATCCGTGGATACGTTCAATTTGGAACAGTTTACTTAGCACAGAGAAAACGCTAACACTGCAGTCACCGTAAATGGATGATCCTTAATTAACACGTGAAGCCGGCTGCATACATCCGCGTTTCGGTTTACTCTTCTCCCATGGTCGATCATTCACCAGAATAACGCGATAAACGAGAAACTGAATCAGCGTCTTGATTCGGCGATTAAATACACCATGTATAAACCCGTATAAGCCCCGTAGGGGATCGTTCCTTGGAGAGACAAGCGGAAAGAGCTTCACCACGAAGAGAACGAAGCTTCTTTCTCTTCCGTGATATCGATCGTAGCCAATCGATGCCTCCACGTTCGAAACAGTTTCGTGCTTCTCCCTCGATATTTTCCTTGTTCAGCGTCTCGTGCGTTCTCCCATCCTCTTTCCGACCGGTTCGTTGAACGATGCGTCGCGAACGTTTGTCCCCCCTTTAACAAACGTCGAATATTATGGAACGTGCGTGTTCGATCGGACGAACAACGAAACGACGAGCAGAGGATGGAAGGTGAAAAGGACGATTCTCTTTCATGGGAGGTGGGGGCGGGCATAAGAATGCGTTCTCGATATAAAGGCGCGCCAGGGAGTTGTTTCGAACGGAAACGAACGAGGGACGGAAGGAAATGTCCGGATTATCCGTCGACAAGATTCAGCTGGAAAATTCAGAGCGCGCGCGTCTGTTTCGGGTCTCGATCGGTCGCGCGCGCGACTCGCACGAGCAACGCTTCTACGCGTCGTTCCACGCCGGCAATCTTCGAAAGATAATTGACGTAAAGCTCGGGGAGAGGCAATTTTAGCCGCGTACCGGGGATTCCTTCGGGTAAATAGGATCCCACGAAAGGATGGCGGCGACGTTTACCCTTTTCAAGCTTAAGAAAGCTGATTCTCCGGGCGGTTGTTCCACAAAGCCCAGGTCCCGGCTTGGGAATCGAGGAAACAGAGTTTCTCGTTAACGAAGTTTAGCTATTTTGACGGCAAGCGGCGATACCGGTCGGTTTCGAATTGATCTGTTTTTTTTCTTTCTTTTAGTTTCTTTCGAACGCATCGTAGGCGGGTTAATTGGATGGCTAGCAAGAGTTTCCTCCTTCTCCCCCTCTCCCTCTCCCTCCCCCTCTCCAGCCCGAATTTCCGAACGATTCGTTTCATCAACTTATACCAGATCTATGTTCAATTCGATCCGGCGTTTACCTCTTCGATAGAAACTCCACCGGAAGAATCTTCGATCCATTTATTGGCTTCGCCTCTGAACAAATCCTCCGACCCTCTTGGCAAGCGGAACGCCTCGTATAACGAGAAAACAACGGAATTTCGCGGGCAAGTGGAAAACTTTTAATTAATCGAGGTTCGATCGCCGTTTACCGATAGATCGACCGGAATACAAGATACGTGTCCCTGTGTAAAACGAGCCTCGAGTTCTCGTTAAAATCGCCGGGGACAGCTATCAGACACCGTTGAACACCGACAGAAACTTTAATTCCTTCAAAGACCGAAGTATAAGTAGCTAACGAACAGTGACTCGTTAACGATTAATACTTAATGAACAGCCGTGGTCGTGTCCTCGAGTAACGTACCCTCGTCTCGAAACTTGCACGCGCGCGGGCTAATTTCCACCAATCTACCGGAAGAGTAAATTTACGTCTCGACAAACCGACTAACTACGATTCCAACAGATCGTCGTATGCAATTTGCAAGACGATGCTGATAACGGTCTATTTGTTTGCAATTAACGAAGTGGCACTAACATTCACAACGGGCTCGTAACGAAAAGGTCGATCCGTTGAATGGCTAATTAACTCCGAAGGTCGCTCACTTCGTATCGGAGAAGTTGCAAACCTGATAGCTTCCTTCCAGAAACACTTCTCCGGTAAGTCTTCCTACTTGCAACTTCCTCTGGAACAAAGGCATCTATCGTGCTTCAGTAGAAACGAGTGTCTTTCGAAAGTTTCTTCTCCTCTTCGAGGGGAACACTGAATCGGGACGTCGAACGAAACACGGAGACATGTGTATAGACATTGGCACTTCGAAGACGCGTTAATTACCGTGTAACTGTGGCACACGGCGGTTCCGGTGACTCAAGGTTGTCTTCCTCTGTACGACACGCACTTACGGTGGCCCTACGCTTGGCTGAATCTCGTCGACGAACGGAACGTCAGGATCGTCGTGCTCGTCGTCGTGATCCTTTCGTTGCCGTCGTCTTTGTCGGGGGGCCCGTACGAGCGATAGAGGATCATGATACCAAGAGACAACTTCCGGAGATACGGATGAACGCGCGATACAGGAACTCCTTCGAGAATTACTCTTCACAGGTATACTTTCACGGTTAATTGCAGTAAGAAACAAAAATGTAAAAGAATCAATGGAGAAACATAGAGACAGAGAGGGAGAGGGAAAGAAAGAGAGAGCTGGCCACTCGCGATTCTCGTCCTCGAGGGCGCCGGGACGTGTTTCGCGGTTTGAGAGGAGCGGACTGGTGCCGCCGCGTGGCCCCAAACCTATGTTCCCGTAGCGCGTGCGCTCCGCATTCAACGGCACCCTCGCCGCGACGCCCTTCCGATGCTCACGCACTTCTACCTACGTCCAGCCACTGTGCACAATCGTTGTGCACCGTTCGCAACTGCACGCATCCGCTTCACACACGCTCTTATCATTCGATCTATCTAGCAACGACGTTTAAAATTCCGGATTCGGCGAGTCCAGGATGGTCAATGGATTTTTCTCGATTTCAAGGGAGAATTGTTTCGATAGACGGAGGATAATAGCAGTGGTTGCATAAAGCATGAAGCTTCGAAGCAAATTGAAGCTGTCGCGACAGTCTGTGGCGGGAATCAAGAGCGAAAGCTTAAAGTATGTCTGGCAGAGATAGCGGGTATTTCGCCGAGAATGCTGGTCTTGCGGTCTTCCTCCAGCTCCACAACGACCCAACGTGACGCGTGTTTCCCCGACTAGCAAATTAGAAAATCAAATGCGATGATTCCGGATTCCCGACTACGAGGCGAAAGTGGGCGATGCATCGGAATATAAAAGAAGGTTGAAAGATCTGGCGAAAATGCGGCACGTATGACGTCTTGTTTGCAGGAGATATGTCTTGCGAGTTGCTATACGGTCGCCAGTCGGTACTTTGGCCTAGTTTCCGCTTATTTTGGAGTCGATAAGAGGGTCTTGTGCTTTGATGAATGGACGACGGATGAATTGGGGCATAGCTTTGAGTGAATCTCGCCGAATGAGGAAGGTGACATCGCTTGATGATTAATTCTAGCTTCGTTAAAAATGAACACACGTCGACTTGCAGCCGAACAAAAACTTTCAGTTTACTTTAACTTCGCTTTATATAGAAGGCAAGAAAGAAAGGCTGTAAGAAAGGTGAATCGTTTGCTTGGTTAACCTACGTTCGCGTTTATTACATTTAATTTCAGCTTTGTTAGGGAAAAACACGCGAAAGAGTGTGGCGGAACAAAATTTTTCGTTTTTGGTTTTTCGTTTTTCTTTTTCGTTTCATGTATAAACCGAGAAATGAAAGCTGTAAGAAATGTGAATCATTTGTTCAGTTAAACCACGTTTGAGTTTATTACATTTGATTCTAGCTTCGTTAAGGAAAAACACGTGACAAATTCTTTTCACTCGTTTTATTTCATATAGAGGCCAAGGGAAACATAGGACTAAAATATGTGTATCACTTATTTAATTAGTCCACATATAGTTCGCTATAATTGTTACACTATATCTAAGCCTAGCTTTATTAAGGATATACACACGTCGATGGACGCACAAAAATGTTAGTTTCTCTTTGGTTTTATGTATGTAGACGAAAGGCCAAGAAAAGTATAGGCAAGACGGATCATTTGCTCAGTTAACCCATGTTCATGTTCGCTATACAATTATGAAGCGCCTACTGCTTTACGACAGCTATTACGATCATTTTACGTCATCGTTATCCTTTACGCGGCTATTTGCCTCGTTAGAAGATCCCAGAAAAAATTTATGGAGCGCGTCGAGGGATATCGAAACCGAAACGTTTCCTTGTTAGCGTTTTATCAGATCCTTTGTCGCGACCGTTTCGCAGATCGTGCATAACAATATGGCCAACGCTAATGTATTTTAACTCTCTGCAGTCAGAATGCCAGCTAACGTGATTTATTTGATCCAAGAAACGTTGGTACAAATAAGCCGTTTATTCGCCAAATCGGTTAACTCCGTGAAAGAAAATGTAAAGAAAGTCGGAAAAATTATACAAGATAAGCATCGATCAAAGTGCCTTGGCGTTAAAATATAAAAGATATCCGAAAGTGGAGTTAGAATCAGTTTGATCTGTGAACAGTTTAGATATAGTTGATCGTGAAAGTATATGAATACGTACAGAAAGTTTTCATGGAAATGGTGGAATGCCAAATATGCTGGCACGATTTTTTCGGTTACGAAGATATCCAGTTTACGAGATTATTAAGCACGAACGTTGTATTCAAAAATATCTCCTTTCATCTCCAAGATATTGTCGTGTGATCGATTCATGTAACTCTTTTTGCGTTATATTCAGGAAGAAATCAAGCATGAAATAGGAAGACGAGGCCAAGGATTCTGATAATCAGCGACCTTTTTGATTCACTCCGCATTTAGAAACTCATAAAACAATTCGTTCTAAGAAGAGATTTATCGATATCAACATCTACAGCGAAATTCAGAGGGTGAATTTCTTTTTGTAATTACTCTTTCAAGTAATCATACGGGCATAGATTGTTTCCGAAGATATCAGACTTTAAAATATTATATTTTAGAATTATGAAATGTAAACCTAACGTGATAACGTTTCTTGACCATGGAAAACAAATGATCGTAAATCTTTTCCTCGTGAATTCATTTTTGAATTAGCAAGTTGATGGAAAGTAATGTTAAAATACCCCTAAATGGAAGCAGTTGCAAACGCTCGAACAAGAGGTCATAGAATAATTCAGCCCGCAGCGAAGTTAACAGCTACTACAAATATAATTATTCATTCCTTCTAATACATCCTTTGTTCTTTAACTTCCACGAAACAATTGCTTTTTACCTTGCAATAATCGTTTAACTTTATACTCACGAAACAATGGAAAACGGAATCAATTTATTTCATTTTATCCCTAGGGAAATTTTATTTCGCCCCTCAAAGTATACATGCGAAGTAGGGAGCCAAAGAGGAAGTTTCGCGTTTCACAAAGAAATAATAATCGTTGTTGGGAATTTTTTGTTGGAATTTAACCACGTCACTTGTCATTTTGGAGGTTTTGTCTCGTCGAGGAACGGGTTCGTGCTTATTTAATCAAGATTCTCAGTCCAGGCTAATTCCTTATCGCTCCGATTGCCTCGGTGTCGACTCGTTTACGTCCGGTTGGCCTGTGCATTCGGAATCTTGGCAGTCGCCTCCAAAACACATAGGTAGCTTCTCCTTACGCGTAGGACACGGCACTCTGTCTGGCATCATGGCGCCTGATAAGAAAAATTGTTTAGACTATCGTAGGAGTGTTGAATTTCAGATTGGCTTTTACTCAATATATTATAGTATAGTATAGCGTATAGAGAATATCTGTCATATATGGGAATAGATTGCTTATTTATATATTGTTGTGCCACAAATCTGGCTATTTACGTATATATCGAATTCATTAATTTTGATTATTTTAATTGGAACTATCTATCGGGTCTTTTACCATTCACTATTTTAACTGCGGCTATTTTACTTGTTTATTTATTTTGACGGGACATTTTCTATTACGGCGTTGAACATATAAATTCTTTACAGTCCAACGTTCCAGACGAGGATTGATCATTTTCTAACGGTGTGTCAGGTTTTATCCCATTCTTCTGTAAGTGCCCTTATGAACAGGTGTCACTCGATATTCGTACGAATTTCCACTTTCACTCTACATATATACAGCTGTTACATACGTAGAATTCAAAGAATTCTTTTCTCACTGATCGGTCGCCATCGTCACTGATACGATTTGGTTAATACGATGAAAAAGGCGGACCGAGATTAATCGATTAGCGATTCGACGAGGTTCCAGTTAACTCAGCCGGCTCGATACTCTGCGTAAATCGATTCTGGTTCCTTCAAGCTTTTGTCGAATTGGCTCGGACCTCGTGATGATTCGCGTAACTCCATTATCCTGGTGGCTAACTCGCGAACAGCTTGTTCAAAAGCTCGTTTGAATTAACATCTTGGCATCGGCGTCGACGAGCCTATCGGAGTTGCATAGCGCGCGAATTAATTCCTCCCTTTCCGGTGCTCCGATGTTATCGCTACGACGTTCCGTGGACAAACTTAAACAGCCTCGAGCTTTCTCCATGGGAATACAAAAGAAGCTGAGAAAACTTTCGACTTCGGCTGAGAGATTCCACAGTTGATTTTAATTGTAAAAAGGGATGGGAACGAAAATGTATGTTTGAAGTGGCAGGCCGGCGACCCAGAAACTTCGTTTCTTCTCCAAGAAACCGAGTCAGAGTTCCTTGTACGTTCTCTGAGAATTGCAGACAATTTTTGATACTAAGTCTTTGATCCTTATAAAACCAAGTCCTTCGCAAAAAGACGACGTGAACGTAAGGGAAAAGCTAATTTCCCCTTGGGTCCACCTGCGAACTATCCCTCTAGAAGGTCGTCTCCGAAAACGACGAAATGCTCAATTAGGAACACGATTTTGGCCGACGATTCCTCCGAATTTCAGCCAGAGAGACGGGCATTAACGGTGAATTTGTTGCAAATGTTACGGCACTTACCGGGCATTCCGACGGGATAACTCGCTATCGCCGGCTGGTCATAATCGTAGCCATAAGTGGGCACAGGTTTTTCAACCGGTCGATACCGAGTTTCCGATTCAGGGGCGCAGCAGTTTCCAACGCGGTTGCAACACACTCCATCGCAGCAGGTCCGCCTCCATGAACAGCAACTTCTGCTGGTGACATCGGACGGCCTATCATAAATAGCGAATGTTTCTATTATCTAGGAACCAGTTTTTCCACGTGGAAATGTCGCCCAGTATGGAAACATTCTACGTAAAATTCGTTTTACGAGGGAACTTGGGAAGAATTGGGGCGCTTATGACGAAAACGACCCTTGTCAAAGTTGTGGATTTTTTTATGTAAATTATAATGCGTTATAGTAGAAAGAAACGAGAAGAACAACGTGCGGAATCCGTGTTATGAAAAATGATCCATGACCTGAGTTATCGTGAGAATGAAAATTCTCGTGCGTTTCTTTGTGTGTTCGAACAATTAAAAGGGTAGGATCTAAATAGCGGTTTCTTTCATAGTTTGAACATTGTAAATACTTCGTTTTGGATATTTTATATATTTTTCCGTATTATGTTCATCCTGTACATGTTTGAATATTTCAATTTTTCACGAACGTATAAGTATCCACATTCTGCGATAAAAATTAGATCAAGGATCACTTTTGTTAGGAACCCTCCAATTGTAAGGAGAAGTAATCTCACGATCGAGGTGCCATGCTATTTCTTGATGGCATCACGCTATTTCTTGGTGGTGTCACGCTGCTGATAGTTGGACTGCCCCTTTCATAATATCTCGTGGTATCCGCCCCTTCCAGCAGCGGTTTGAAAGTTCTGAAAGTTTAAAAACGATTTACGATTTTCCAACAGAATGACGCATCGTAAAAATCGTCAATTTGGAAACATTTATTAAAAATTAATTCTAAGTTTAAAAATCCGAGGGCACCAATAATAATGAAATAAATCAAACAAAATGATCGCGGCGCGCTCCTCTACCAAATCGCCCATATAGTTTATAAAAGAAAAAAAGTATACCTGCAGTGGTCACACATTATACTCGAAGAATTTGGAGGTTCCCTAAAATCTCAATGACGCGTGCTGCCGGATAATTTCGATAGTAGTTGACTGCGTATGTTTGTACAAATTCATATTTTTATTAACTATAACTATAGAATTTAGACATATATATATATATATATATATATATATATATGTCTAAATTCTATAGTTATAGTTATATATATGGAGTGATATATATATATATATATATATATATATATATATATATATATATATATATATATATATATCATTGCTTCTATTATGTTTAATTTTCTATCTTCCAACTTTCCACACATGCATAAAAATCGCCAGGCTACTCATGCGTATGAGGTTAAGTAGTTTCGATAGTAACAGAGATGCACATAATCGTAAATACATATATCAAAGCATCGTTTATTGTTGAAGAAGTGACATTACATTGGTCGGTATAGAAACTCAGAATTTTTTTATTCATCTACAGGGAGATATCATTTACGATCTGCGCAACATTTCGAGGGAGCTTCCGGTTCCTTCTGCTTCGCTTTATCCTTGCAACAGCCGGACATGCAACACCCACCGGCTGCCTCTCTCGCTCTGAAAAACGACATGAATTTGCATCTTATTTGCCTAGGAATGGTAGAATTCGTAAAGTCAAAAGATGTCCTAATTCCAATAAATTCGCAGTAAACCTCCCCCGCTGTTTTTTTTTTTTTTTTTTATTTTTTATGCTACGGTTTCGCTTACCCGACATTTTCGAATTGCGAAAGTATATTTATAGTTTGTTACGTGAAGTACTTTCTGTCGATTCGTGTATCCGGGTGGAAAAAATTTACGATGGTGCGTCGCGTAAATTCAATGATTCCCTTTGGAACTATTACCGTGTACCTATATGGCCGCCGAGCCCGTCGCTTAACGCTTATAATGTTTACCGGTTGGCTCTTCCCCTCTGGAGCCAGCTCTTTCTTAAAGGCTTCCTTAGGAAGAAAACTCGGTTAGTTTTCTTGGCCACAGCATAATTTCTCCTTCGGTGGTGGCGATATACCTCTGGTACAACACCCTCCTTCCTCCTGCGGTCCCGCGCAGCATTTAGCTCCGCAACATCCGCCGATTGTCTTTTTCTCTCTGCACATTCAGTCGGGTAATTCGATTAAACGCACGACTTAAGTGTCCGATTAAACCACCGCTCTGCTGCCCCAAACTTCATTCTGTTTTTTAACCTATTTCATTCTTAAGATTCTAGATCTTATCTTTCTTTTTTTTTTTTTTTTTTTGTTTTGTTCCTTCATCTTTAATTTTCTCATGCTGGCGGCCATACAGGAAGCATTCATATAATATCGGAAGTACGATAAAATGTTGAAAATACTAATGGCTGCAATAACGATTAATAAATGAGACTTTCGATAGCCGAACTAATCAATCTCGTTTTACACGAAGACCTTAATTTTAGTAATCAGGTACATAATTAATATTCAACGTTTTAACGATTTACTCGAAGGACTTGTTTTCAATAATGTAAGCGATACAAATAATTGGAAATTTCAAGCCATATTTTGCAAGATGATGTTTGTAATTGTCATCTTTCTGTGCGTTTCAATTTATGAAGTTAATCAGCGTGGCTCCTGAGCGTATAAAATACTAACAGGCTGCGGATGTTTATGCAAATTCTTGTGGAGAATATGGAAATAGTAATGGAATAACAATAATTTTAAAAAATGGGACCTGAATAGAGGTTTCTTTGGCTTGATATTTCATACCACAAAAGTGTATATTTCAAAAATGTTACGATTCAACATAATTCAACCCTGTGCTAGAAAAACATCAAAACCGTAGTATCAGAGGGAAATTTCAAAAACTACGAAAATTACGAAAATAATGTTCGATCATTGTTTGCGACAGTGTATTCTTTTCGTGAACATTGTATGGAAAAAAGTAATTTTTTATAAGCTTCCAAATAAATTTTCGTTTTTGTTGAAAAGCTCGTTTGAGTTGTGTCACTTTTGAAATATAGTACACGCGAGATATATATTCGTATTATTTATATTGCGTACATTTCTACATCTCTAAATTTCCCATAAACACTCGCATTCTAGGAACAGCTACATTTTAAAAACTATTAAGGATATTAATAGAAAATATAGACATCGTACTTCTTCGAGCAACATCCACCGAAATCCTTTTCCTTGGCCTCGCCGTTCTTCTTCTCACCGCTGTGAACGTAACACACGAAAGTTTATTGCAACACGGAACTTTTGAAGGATCAAGGAATCTTAGAAAGATATATATATATATATACTAACTGGTCGCATTTGCACGTCACTTGTCCTGCGTATCCCTTTTGGCTCGTAACTTTTCTGTAGGACGAAAAGAGGCAGCTTAACTTTTTAGTTTTTACGCATTAAGTGGCTGTAAACAAATTCTGTCATTCTTAGAAAGTCAGAATGCAAGATAAGAGCCGACATTACTCGTGAAATCACCCTAATAGGTTTACAATCATTTTTCGATTAATTTCCAGACTTACGCGCAATGATCGCACATGATGGATTCGTTTGGTTTTCAAGACAAACTAAAGAAGATGACGAATTTGTGGAATAAGCCGTGAATTTTGAAGGTTTTGCGGGAAAAGGTCCAGCCGGAAATCGTAACACGAACAAACGCACTGCCGATCGAGCCTCTTCATCTTTTTCTGTTGGCAATCTGCTCGCCAATTGGCAGCCGCTCGATTTCGTCTCGGGTCACGTGCTCCACTCGAACGAACCTCCGCAATCAATTCAATTAAAATTGTCATACAGCGAAAAATTTGTATTGCTAAGCAAATACATCGTACGCGTTTCACGGAAATCAGTTACCTCGGAATAAGAGGCAATCACATTTACCATATGTCATATTTTACCGTCGAATACGGGGGAAAAATGCATTTTGTCGAATCGATATAAAAATCGTTGATCTTTCTCGAGGCCTCAAAATATGTAAATGATGAAAGAGAATCATTGAATGGCGGTACGTGGAGTTGTCGTTGAACCATGCAACGACGTACTCGAATCAATTTTCGGTATTATTGGGACGGTTCTGTGTATGCACGAACCGGTTGGTGAAGTATAGTTCTCGAGGATCTTGCGGTACATACGTATATTCCGTGTCCTGTACAGGATGTCCCAATATTTAACAGTCAGATTTTGTCAGTAGGGTAAATTACGGTTATTTGAGTCAAGCTAACAAGCAAAGCTCAGGATTAAAATTTGGCTGAGAATTTAGATGGAGGATTTTGGATAGAAGATTTTGCATGTAGGTGTTTTATACACTTTCGAGAATCGTTTGTTGACTAGCATTTTCTCCTAACACGTTAAAAAACATTCTATTTTTATTAATAAATATTTTCCCATCTGATTCCCATAAGGGATCGGATATTGGAGGATGGTTTCACCCCTTAAACTTGAAGTGTCGCTAGTAAAAAGAAGCGCGCTTTTGGCTGTTCTTTAAGCCTACAAAATTTCATCGAAACCGGAACAAAATTGCGGTTCTTGCTTGTAAATAAGTAATTTACCTCGTGATTCGTCAAATTCGGTTATGAACAATCGTTAAGCTCGTTATTACTGACGTGATGAACGATGTTATCGTTGCAATTATTTTATTACAGCCATAATTATTTACGAGGATATAATTCCTATCGATCGAAACGAAAGAAACTTGTTCAATGTTAATATCATCAGTCGTAATTATCATACTTGAGCCTGTACATACGTAGCGTGTGTATATTACTTTATTCTTGAAAGGTAAAGAACAGACGTACAAAGTTTGGCTGTTAAGACCTAGGACACCTTATGTAGCCCGATATGAACATTTTCGAACAGCTGACTACCGCGACTTTCATCCCTGAGAACCAGGTCACAAGGTTGAACCATTCGGTGTGAACCACTTGAGCGAATCTATTATTAAATTGCTTTTCACGGACCGATGAAATCTTTCGTAGCAAGAAAAGATACGAGTATGTCACGTGAACATCTTCTGGGAAACGTGACTTTCAAAAATCGATGGAAATTCGTAATTTACGAATGGTCGTTCGAACGCAATAAAATATTTTAATTACACGCAAATTGAAGATGTATGTACGTATACACGTGTGTATATAAATCTTTGCACGTGTGTACATGTATATTATTTTCCAGTTGGAATATGGTCGGATGAGAGGTAGAATGTTACGATATCGGGAAAGTGCAGCGAAACGTTTATACCAGATGGAATGAAACACGCGAAATAGCCGGCATGAGTGGAACCAAGTGGAAATACGAGCTCGACAAAAAGAGGCAATTACATTTTCGATGGTTTGCAGAGGTTGAATGAACGAGAGGGCATGAGTTTATGGGCATCGTTCGACGAACTTGAGAATTTCGCCGTTAAGTTTATGGCCCTATTTTCAGGGGCCGGTATCAGGTAAAATTCGCAATTTATGAACAATTTATGAACATTCACCCTGTCGTAATCGCGGTTGATTTGACAGATTAAGTATTTTTAGACACATTGTACAGTTTGTCGACGTCGAGAGTAGCGAATGATGCTGTTAGTATACTAAATCCTTATGTATTCATCGCTTGAGATTGAAAACGGGGAAAAAATGGGAGAGAAGAGGAATGGCAAGAAGGTGTGGGAAGGGTAGGAAAGAAAAAAAGAGGGAAAGAAAAGAAAGAAAGATGGAAGGGTGAAGAGCAAAAGAAGGAAACAAGAGGAAAAAGTATAGGAGAGAGCTAGAGGAAAAAAGGAAAGAATGGAAATGAGGTGTAACAAGGAATGGAAAAGGGAAGAAACTAATGGTAGGAGGGTCGAAAATAGAAATGAAAGGGAGAAAAACAAAATGGGGCAAGGGAAGAAAGGGAAGAGGTAGAAGAAAAAGGAAGGGTGGCGGCGACTAAGAGAAAGGAAGAATAGCAGAGACTAAGAAAAAGGAAAAGACGAAGAGAATCCGCCAAAATAGTAGTATATGTATGTTTGATCCTGCTTCTGTATGACAATGAATCGCTCCCCTTTATACAACACACCGAAACAAAACCAACAAATGCGTCTCAAAAAATCCCTAAACGAAAATACCCATAAAGTTACTTCTAAATCTTGGTGGATTCTAAAACGCTAGAATCCTGTGAATGGGAACTTTAGATGGCGCAAAATTAATGTTCACGATTTCCGACATGAAAATGTATATAACACGGATATACAAGCCCGCGCACATAGCAGGGTTCCTTCTTTCCGTTTCTCCTGGTTGTAAATTGCACGAATTATCGTCGCTTCATCGGACAACTCGCGAAACCGAATATCTCAACAATTAGAAAACATTGGGTCGAACTTCGCTTTTACCGTCGTTGTTGATCTCGAGTGGCGCACGGTTCGACTGTTTTCTCATAAATAAATTCACCGACCCCCTTTTCGGAGAATTTGTTTTAACAACGTTTTAAGAATACTCGTAAAATTTTCTTCGGAGTTTAGAGGGAAGAATCGCGAATGTTCGACCCCTCGTTTTATCGATACTTGTATATCGTAGTCGGGTCATAACCGAGCGGTATAATAAGCGAAATATTCTGGAAATTTTGGAGCTCTCGTTCGGGAAATGAGGTAAACACGATAATCGTGCTAGGATTAGATGGTCGTTCGTCATTAAGGGCGGCGGCTTAATGAGGCGTGGTCCCTTCATTAATAAAGTTTAAATTGAGCGTTGTAGTTGAGAAAAATTGTTAGGCAGTTAATTACCGGCGTGATAAAAGGACAGTCGCGTCCAGCGAGATTGAGAAACTTCCCGTACAATGGGGAGAATTTCATTTTCCCCTTCATTTTCCCCGACGATCTTCGACGTGGTCTTCCGCTGAATTACCTTCGAAGACACGTCGAACCTCCTCGAACTAAAATAATCTAGCCGATCGTAATTGAAGACAGAAACTTTACTTTTCTATTTTTTTTTTTTTTTCCAACGAATGCGCTTCGTTTCCGCAGGATCAAAGTGTCAACTGATTATTTTGCGCTCTGTTTGATATTTGTAGACAAATGTATCGATGGAAAATGTTTACAATTGCACGAATGACGCCTACGGGCGGTTTTGGTTTACGTCAAATGATTCGACTCCGGTTCAAACGTAACCGATAATCGAACGGATTCCCATCCAAGTGCGATTAAACACGTGTCATTGATGTAGATACATCATGATGTACTTCCATCGCGGGCAATTGACAAATGCATAATATTCGCATGAATGAAAAATCGAAATTCATTACAAGAATCGGGGTCGCACATGCGGTACTAATGAATCGTGTTTTTATCCAATTAGAATTAAATTCTAGTAAGTTGCAAAGTGAGAAAAAGAGATAGAAATTTGAACGTATAGTTATCATGGGAATATTTGAACATTTGTGAAATCATATTATGAATGTTATATGTTATACAAAATATATTAAAATTTCATCAGCGCTGTAATGAGACACGAGTAGGATGACTGTATTTGGTAAAGGTTAAAACAAAACCGAAAATGTACATATAGATATATATCGAAGTTACAAGATAGTTATTACAAACATATTATACATTTCACAATGTTTGCTAAAGTATTTGAACAGTTAAATGTGTATTACATTCATAAACCTCAATGTTTTATAGAGCAATCCTTAACAGTAATTGCTCGTTTAAGAGGATTATTTATATTATAAACTATTTTTTTTTTTTTTTACTTGAGAGACAAATCTGATACATATCAAGAATCGGTAGAGTGACATACAAATATTTATTCTTTAGATATACGACCCTAACCAACACCATTGACCAAGTCAAGAAAATCCCTGATTCTTTCGCCACATTTTTACCTACTGTCAGCTCCACGTCCCTTGCTTTTTCACCATAGTCAATTAGTCAATAGGAACCTTTCTGTAATTAGCCAAGACCAAACAAAAACACGTTGATCCATTCGTATCATTTTTTATTTTCACTTGCCCAAATGTTCATACACACACACACACATACACATACACAGTAATCGTTTTGCGAAGTACAATAAATCTTCAAGATGTTGAGAAAGTTACATTAGTATATCTTATATTAGTATATCTTCCGTGACGTATATTTTCAGATTGATTTCGATACCAGCGCGATCATGATATTCGAATCTCATTACGGTATTATTGAAATTTCAAAAGGTTTCATATAACACAGACATAATATATTCATAAAAGCTGTCCATGGCAAGTATTCAAATGAGTCACTGTCTAGTGGCGAAACTAGATAACGATACGAATCTTGCTTGGTTTTCCTACTCCATCTTCAACGTACGTACATGTACATTTGTAGATACATTTGTACATACTCTCATTCCAATTCTAGAACAGGACTAAGGGCAGAACAGGAGTCCGATATACGATCTCCCCGACCTTTGTGGAAAATTTGAAACTCAGAAAATACACAAAATGTGCATAATATGTAGGAGTATATAAATTATGCCAAAAACAGAGTACATACTCTCGTTCTAATTCTAGAACAGCACTAGAAACGTACAAAGTCCGATATATGATCTGCTCGACCTTTATAGGCAATTTGAAACTGAGAAAATACACAAAATGTGCATAATATGTAGGGATATATAGATTATGCAAAAAAAATAGGCTATTTATTATAATATTCAGTAAGCGAAGTATATCTCTCCCTAGATTTCATTTTCTTTTTTAATCGTGATTATAGAGATATAATTTTGTATATCTCTAATAAAATATCCATATATATATATAATAAACCCAATATATATCTAATAAAATAATAATATAATAAAATATCTGCAATGTAGAGACATAGAAACAAATTGCAGAAACAAATTAAACCAAGTACGTCGTGAATAGTCTAAAAGTCGATGTAAACTTCAAGTTAGAACAAACATGAAAAGATATTGAGAACGTTGACGCCGCGGCTATTGCGAGTTTTGAGCACGCGAACAGAATTTGAATATTTAATAAGAGGAAAACACTTGGATTTATTGAATTCTTTATGAAAATCATCGAAAGAAACACTTTGATTTTATTCTACTGATACAGGATGATGCTTGAAGTACTTCGTGATAACTAAAGAATGTAGCTCATAAAAGCCATCTCAAACCATTAGAAATAATAGAGGTCTTTTCAAAGGGCAATATAAAAATGGTAGAAGAGGGCACCGCAATAAGATTAACGACACAAAAAGGGACAATAAACTCATAATTTACAAAGGACAGAAAAAAGAAGAAATTAGACGGTGGGCAAAATTAAATGACCGCGATTAAACGATCAATTAGTCTTAATGAAATACACATGCACACATAAATAGACGGTGGGTCCGGACAGCGCTGAGAAAACGTCAGGCAATCGACGTAGTCGGGTGCGGCACATGAATTTATCGCGGAGTAAAAAGTGTGAACACATTGTTGGAAAGGCGCCAGGTAACGCCACCATCCCCGAATCGCCGGCGAATCGAATACCATGCTCCATTCTGACCGGCCATAAATTCCTTTTTTTCTAATTCTGTTCTTCGCACAAAGCAGGTTTACGACCAGACGTGACGCGTTCACCGTGTCACGGAAAGTTTCGCTCGACTTTTTCGCAGCTAATTGCAGGCTAGCGATTTCTTGACCATCTGTGGGACACGTAGTACGACGTATACGCTTTTCTTATCGATAACCAACCAGCCATAAATCATTATCAGACCGATAATTCTACTTTTTCTTTCTGGTAATCAAGGGGAACTTGGGAGGTAATTCCAGATGACTATTTTTTCCAGCAGCTATTAGCTATCGTATGTTATATCGTTACTTCGCGAATAGCGATAGACTATTCGAGAAAACAAAGATGATCGGAGAACGCTCCAGCGAACGATAAACTATGGTGGATTGATTCCATTCTTTTCGAATTACAGCGAAAATACGCTCACCAACTCGCAACAATCGATCCTTCGCGCGAAACGCTCGCGGTCCGAAACTTGAACATTTTCTGACGTTCCCAGGAACGATTATAATTTTCAGTAGCCATCGTGGCTGTAGCGACCACATCTTGGACAGTTGCAGAATTTCGCAGTTTGGAGATTCCCTCAGGACTCTCCGATACATGGTCTTTCAAATATTGAGCGTAATTCCCTTAGAATCGGGGATTATTTCTCTCGATTCCGTAAACATTGATCCATCTTAATCGACACGCCTGACCAAATCTTCGTCAACGTTTGCTATCAAGAATCCCTTGGTGATGCACGGAAAGCTCTTTTAGAGAATCATGACGATCGGATTCTGTCCTTTGATCGATCGTGTTTAACGACTGGGCTGGTTCCCGCGGGCGTCGAGAAGATGTTTTAAATAGCCGGTTACTGCCAAGTTTCTGCACTCTCACGGCCAACGACAGAGATAAACGAAGCCTTAATGCAACGTCATCGACTACCGACGGAAAACTCGGATATACTTGATGGCAGCGATGTGGCAAGGTTGATACAATTGGTCGATTGTTAAACATTCTTCAATCTTCGTTTAACACAACGAGTAATTAGTTCTTAGATGTACTTAGGGCTTACAAGAAGCAACCGTTCTTCCTTTGTAGAATTTCCAACTTATATTTTAAAAGTTCTGATTTTATTATGACTCGTCGGTTGAACTTCACTGCCGACGATTGTAGACGTTGGTTTCAAAAAAGTTGATGCAGATTGCAAAATGTGCGCGTAGGGAATTATAGTTCTAGTTACAGCTACAGTGACTACACAAAGTATCGTTACATACTCTTACTTTCTAACGAAAGGCTTTTTTATGGAGTTCTACGTTTCATTTTTGAAGTATCAGATTTTTTGAAGTCACACAATAGTACTATCAAATGGTACAAAATTTAAGAAACGTAATTGATGAGGATTTTTCAGTATTTCACGTTTTATTTTTAAATCTTACTGTATCACTTCCACCGAATATACGTTTCTCTCCGGTCGCTCGAATTTTCGAGCAGAGTCGAACAAAATTTTTTTCGGGTTTATGCCACAGACATCTGGATAAAAGGATAACGGAACGACGGGTATGAAGGGAAATGGCCGAACGCTCCTTTTCTCGACGACCGTGCACCGTCGAGCCGGAAAATTCGGTGAGCTCGGATTAATCCGGCCAACGAGGATTAGCGGCTAGATCCCTTAGATCACAGGGTTAGCTCGCCACCTAACTGTCTTTCTCGTACCGCCGCTTTAATAACGGTATTTTGTAAAGCAGACTCAATGTATCTGAAGCTGTGAACCTATCTGCAATCTTACATTCCGGGCGCAACCCCTGCAGGCTCCAGCTTGATTTTTCCGCAGTATTTTACACTCTACCCACGCAAAACTTGCAATTTTCTGAATATGACGCGCGAAAGACAATAAACAGCTCACGTTGGAAAATTCGCTTATTTTTCCGACGTTTATTAACATTGACTGGAAAAGTTATATCGTCGTTCATGAAACGAATGATTAACATTCCCTTGAACGCTTCTCCTCTTTTATAGTCGCTGTAAGTAGAATTTATCGTATTTATTGTACGATTTCCAAATTTTGAGTCTTAAACTCTTAATCCATCGAGGACCAAGCACACGCACAAAATAGTTGTCAATGTATAAATACTTTAATTTCTTTAAACTTGATAAAATCGTAGAATTGAAACGGAACAAATAGCGACGAAAGAAATATTTCGATAATTAAAATACTATAAAATAGATATCGATAAAAATTTACAAACGAGATTTTGCATTGACGCTTAATCCGTAAAAGAAAACGAGATTGGAGCATAAATATTCGAGATCCATAGTAGGATTAATTTAAGCACTTACGACAAAATCGATATTTCTACCTTTTATAGCGACCGCTCTTCCATTTTCCTCCATTAATTGCCGAAGAATAAATTGTTTTGTCAAAGTTATAGACCTCAACTCGACTCAAGAAAAGATAATTCCGAGAACTGTTAAGGGGTGTGTTCTGTAACTGTACACATACGCAACATCCTCCGGAAAGGATTCAAATCGTCGCATTGAAAAGCCCAATAGAAGAGAAGAAACAGGAGAACGCGTCGACTGGTGCATCATTATCTTTCGTCGTTTGCCTCGGGGTTGTTTAGCCTCTTCGCTTTTCGCAGTACTTTTGCCACTTATAACCCCCGTTCAGCAGCACCACCTTCTTTTTTCCCTACTAGAGTCACCCTTGCTCTTTCTCCTACGCGTGTTGTCCGCCTCCCTCGGTGTGTTATTTACCCCTTCCCGTGGCTGACGCCCACCGTTCCACGCCACCCCTTGGCCCCCGCGCCCTTTTCCGGCCGCGCGCACAGCTTAGGGATTGTTTTAATACCCCGATGGGGCAGAACTGTGTGACCTACTTCCACCACGGTGAATATAGACGCGACCTAAGCCACGTTTTCAGAAGTCGGTTAGAGGTACATTCACGTTGGTGGCCCGAACAAACTAGCCGTGTTTCTTTCGTACGTTGACTACATTACCGAAAATCCTATTAACGATAATTTTCTCTTAGGGAGAAACGAGTTTCGATGGTATCTTTCATCTGCTTGTTGAATGGCTGGCTTTATCGAAACTCGTTCAGATTAGTCGAGTTATCAATTTAGTGAATTATCAATTTAGTTATCTTATTTATATCACATAACTGTATTTAGTTCACTTTAAACAACCATCGTTTCCTGTTTAATTCACCGTAGATAGATCCATCTATCGATAAATTTATCGTATAGGGTAGAAATCGTTGGAAATCCTAATTTCTAATATTTCTGAATAAATAATCCTATAATAGTGTATATCCCTTATCCTATAATAGTATATAAGCCCTTTAAGTATCGAACCCTTCCTTTTTTTAACATCCTGTATGTGTGAAATGTTAATTACGATGTTAACGTCATAACTGATGTAGACGAAGTACACCAACGATACAGAGTCGAGTTTTGGCTTAGGCAACCAATATCAGACAAAGCTGGAAATCAGAATATTATCATAGACATAATTATTACCTAATCAACTGCTGTTTTGAGATTGTTAAATAACCGCAACATTTTGGTTGCTTACAGAAAGGTCAATACCGACCTGTAAGAGACATCGACGCGTAAACGAGGTTGTAGAATTACAGAGGCAAAGGTAAGAAAAATAGCATTGTCGAGGAAGTTAATTTCCGCCAGACGCCAATAACTCGGTGAATATGCTACATTGTCGGAAGTTTCGATCGTTCGCTGAATGATTTTCCTTCCGCGTTCCTGTAAGGAATAAACCTCATCCGCTAAGCCGATGAATACCTTAAGGGACGAAACTTTCTCGAAGTTTTGACAGTTTCGAAGAATTGAAGGAGTTGAATTCGCGTACGCGATTAACCCCTTTACGGTCATGCACGTATATAGCAAAAATAAATAAGGTTTCCACCGCAGCTAAGTTGGTACAGTAAATTCAAGGTCACACCCTAACGTTAGCATTCGAGCGTTAAAAATATAAGATGTAGCGATATAATTACAGAAGTATATATATCATTTGTATATAATCAAAAAACAATTACGCTGAGAAGGATAGTGCATCTTTAACCGATTAGATTGAGAAAAATCGTACGTTGAGGAATTAAGGCTATCGTTTTCTTCCCACCGTTTATCCCGTGCTACATCTCCAATTTTATTTAACGTTGAACCATGCATACAGCACTATTTCGTTCTTCTGTCTCTCATCGCACAATGATTACACGAAAGCGGAGTAATATCGTCTTCTTTTTTTTAATACTCGAGTATCTCCCTGCGGCTCTCCTGACGAGGGCTCTAGAGGAAAGGAACGCTCTGCAAAATCTGTAACGCGAATAGGAATGAATTCGTCTCTGTTAAACGAAGAAATTCTGAACAAATGAAAATGTATCTACCTCTGGGTGATGTCCTACGTAACATTTGATCATCTTGTAAGCCTTGTCGCAAGGATCGTCACTCTCTGAAAGTAGGTAATTCAATGTTAGAATCATAATAATTGCGCACGAATGATCATGACCCGGTTGAACAAATTACCGTCTCCTATTTTGAACAAAACTTTAGAATTTTCAGCGATCGTGTATGTGAAACATGTTTAGTGGAACGCTGTTAACCTAACAATCCTAAGAACTTAATATCCATCTACATAGCACAATTTACATGGAGGACGAAAACGCGTGAAATACTCACGAACAGATTTACACTTGTTAAACAATTTCTTGGACGAGTCTTGCATGCTTCGTGGTAGATGTCGAAGCGCCCTTTGCACATCTACCTCCGCGTTCTTATCTAAGATACCGTGCCTCATCATGAAGCACTTGAGGTAGCACTTTAAGTTTTGATCTTCCTGTTCCAAGTCTCCGGCTTTCATCCGTCTTAATGCGGCTGAAACGTTCAAAGAAAGATAGTAATACTTCATTACCGAAGCCTTTGGCTTCATAATTACAGATGCTGTACAGCATACCCCATGAAACCTTCGATTCTCTGCGACAGTCCTTCCTAATATCTGCCTTACCAAAATGCTAAAAAAGGACAGAAATAATTGACTGAAATTTTTGACAAAATTTTTATCATTGAATCTTCCTTTCTTAAAGTACAATCGCTTACCAACAAAATTAGGATCGTCGATAGAACGAGAAAGAAACGACAGTTTCTTAACATGTTTCTTCTGATGCTCTTGATTCGCAAGGAGCGATTTAAAACCACTTCGAACACCAACGCCTCAACTGGAACCTTATCAGCCCAATAGCCAGTTGTTACTCGACCATTCGTATAAATGTCAAGATTTACGTAGATCAAAATTATGTCGGGCAATTAATCAATAAATGGAACTCAAAGCAATTCGATAATCAATGGCAAACGTATCAATGAGTCTTACTAGCGTTGCATGCTAAAACAGATGTCAACTTGTCAAATTTACTTGTCCGTCCATCGTCGACATAATCGATCAGACATAGCAAATCGAGCCACGATAATTCAACCAAGGAAACGTTCGAGCAATGCATTAATCATAAGTTGTCTAAGGGTCAATCGGGATGCGCTAAGTATCGGAAATGGCGCGTGTCATACTAGAAAGATTCTAACATAAAGAAAAATCCGAGGATTTCCCTTTCCTTTTTTTCTTTCTGCCAAAAAGTCGGGGAAAGAAGAATTGAACGACAGCAAGTTTTTCTCCAAGGAAACCTCCAATCCCATGAATATTTCGGTATTCTGTCTGTCGCGACGCCGATCAATTCGTCTCGGGAACAAAAAGCTCACGAACTTTTTCCTAGCGACCGGCGTTGAGATACGTTTTCGATCAACCTAGATATTCCAAACGACCGGGAATATTCTATTCCCTGGAGCATCCCGTTTCTGGTTCCTTTCGTTAAGAATTTCTTACCTTTTCCCTCACTTCGGAAACTGGCGAATCATCGTCAATTTCTTGACGATTGATCTTGTCCTGCCAGATGTTCCATAAATATTATGCTCTGCCTGTTGAAAGGTAGCAGCAATATTTAACCTTGCGACAGTTTATCTTAAGTAGACACGTCACGTACTGAACAGTACCGAGCAAGTGTCGGAGAGAAACTCGAATACGACACGATTACATATTGAAACTTACAATTAGTCTACTATAATAGTATTTACGCTTACTATTGCATGAATAGTTAGCTCTTGTTCTCTTCGTCTCTATATAAAGTTGTATTTTGTCCAACATCTAAATTAGAAGAAATATTGCGTTTCTATTACGCTAGAGTTGTTGCTAATTATCTAGAAAACTACCGTCATCTTGGATTTCGATGATTCTACTAATATGGTGTAGAAGTCAACATATCGGGCAAAGTTTTCCTTTGCATGTTACAACCTCACGCCTAATCCAATCCTATATAAACTATGAACAAAAGATAAAAATTGTCTCCGGGTTAGGTGCTATTTTATCCAGTCACCGTGAGACAGCCGGCAACCCATTATGCTAACGCATACGCTGTCACGGACACACAATAATAGGTAGAATAATATATTCTACAATGTTATAGTGTTACTGACAGTCTTTTACAAATACCTCGCAAACTGTTGAGAACATACAACAATATATAGCATATGTGTAACTCGCATACAGTGTTATGCAGACAAAAATACATAGTGCCATTTAAAAAGACCAAGGTGTCCTTGGCTTGTCATCGAAGCAGAACCTTTTTTGAAATTCGTAATATTGCAATTTATAGTCGACTGAAAGCCGATTAACTTTTGATTGTGGATTGACCAGTGAGGACTGATTTTTAGACCACCCTGTATGTGTAAATCGTCAAATTCCTTTCAAATTTTGTCAGTATAATCACGATAGTTGTATTTCGTTTTAATGCTAATGAAATTCCAAAATTTTATATAGCATTGTGGCGGCACTCTACGACTTCGCGACACAAGCATAATGTCATCAAAGTGTAAGGCCGACATGCCTAATGTCCAATCGATATCCCTACGGTCCTTCCGCCGAATATTCGTAAGAATGCGTACGCGGCAACGGTCTCAGACGTCTAACAAACGCGTGCATAGTGGGAATATCGAGAGGTAACAAAAGAAAAGAATCTGTCTAAAGATTCAATCGGTTTTGAACAGCAACAGAAGTGCAAAGGGTCAAGTGTAACAGCAAAGTGCGAAGGGTCAAGTGTAACAGCGAAGCAAACATAGTCGAAAAGCGAGGATTGTTGATTGTTGGTAGGTGACTGTTGATTGTTAAATAAATTATATTGTTGAACATCGAGAGTATTTCTTGGGCACCTTACATCTAACACCACGTCAGCATACATAAAAAGTTTCTAATAGTGTTCGAATACTTTTGTCAACCATCCTATTTCTAGTAGACTATCCAAGAGTTAAAAAGAGAAAGTTGCTCATTCGAACTCATCGGAATATGAACTGTGCCAATCGTTCTTATGGAATGATCAAATTACAGCAACCGTTGTGCAAACTTATTGCGTCAGTTATATCTTTCTCTTCGAATGAATAGGGATCGAAATGGAAAAACTCTACTACGGATCGTGAACCATTATCGTTAAAACAAAAAAGATGAACGTACAAGTTGAGAAGTAGGATATCGTTGTTTCTTTAATTCACGTATTTTTCCAGTATCCAGATATTAGTCATCGATGATATCTTATACGGGGATTCCCTGGCGGTAAAGTTTGCTCCGGCACGTACTTAAACCGTCGTGAGAAATCACGACGTTTAAAATGCGAAGAGAATTACGATTCGCGACTTCTACTCCACTGAAGAAGCTTTGAAATTGTAGAAAACTGAAAATAATCACGTGATGGGTAAGAAAACGGGAAGAAAATTACCATTGATGACGAAAACAACGGTGAACATCTTTTTCTGTGGTTTTGCATGTCGCACGTGTACTAATTTGTATCTAATAGCTGTGGTTTTATTTGTAGGAGCAGGAAAAAATAATTGCAAGGTGGGTTAAAGTTTTCGTATGGCAAAACTACCTTCTGATAAAAATACGTGAGTATCTCAGATTTACCATTTTATCGCATTCGTAATGTTCATTATTATTCGAAGATATGAATAAATTGGTGTTATAGTAGCTCAATTAAGATGATACATGTTCTGAATGGCAAATATTCTATATATGTGCTATTCTTTGCACGCGTAATTGTTATGTATGTAGGTTATAAAAATGTGAAAAGGAAAAAGAAACGGATTTTCTATGTTTCCGTGATAATCGTGCAACGCTACTTTTAGTCATTCTCGGAACATAAAAACAGGATGTCATATCCATCATATACATCTTATGTAAACATTCATGTGTCTGTCTACGTTACACCTTAAACTTTTCACGCATCGTTACGCTGATTCTAGCAGAAGAATCCCGTTGACTCGCTTTTGAATCGACTCTGCGCGCGAGTTTTCTTTGTCGTGTGCGTATTGCTCTGCGCAATAAACAAGCTGCGCTACTTTGAACAAGAGGTGTGTTGTTATATCGGACTGATTAAAATCCGCATCCACGATTGCCCGCTTTCTTTTTCTTGTATCCGTGTATAATTTTCTTAAAAAATTTACGATGCAAATACGCGCGATAAATTAGGTTATGTCGAGACTAGCAAAAAAACAGCAGTGGCGCTGCGGACATATCGTGACACGAGTATAATTAAAATCAATGTAACGTACAGTGCTTCAAGACAAGATTCTTTTCCAGTGCGTTTTCCAACACATTTGTTGGACAAGAAATGTCGAACGGATTAACGGTGCTGCATAATGACAAAGACTCTAACGAAACAAGTATGAAATTCAAACATCGATCTTTTATTCATCCATCGCATACACAATTTTCATAATCGTATTCTTTTCATTTCCGATCTCCAGACTGCAATGTATCCACAGTCGGTGCTAGCACTGCTGCATCTCCTGCGGAAGGATTGCAGGAGACTCACTTGACAGGGGTGAGTTTCATTTAATTAAGGTCATTTTTGGAATAGATACCTGTTCCAAATCCATAGCACTGGCTTGTTGTTGTCCTCTTCACAGATGGAGCAGCCAAATATCTCAAGATCGATCTTGAAGAGACCTGCCGAATCAGAACCTGAAGGTCAGTGGCTGGTTGCACGATCTTATATCACGCTATTGAGCAGCACTTAGTTGTTACGCATGTGCATATTAAAGATGATTTGATATAAACAAGCAGAACATGGATCATCTTATAAGTCTTTCAGGTTCAAGTTCTTTTGAGCAAAGGAAAGCCAACTAGAATACACCAAGTAAATTAATCTGTTTCTATTATTTTTGTCAGGTACAACCAGTCCAAAGAAGCGTCACAAGAATCCACAGCCCAAAAATGCGGTGTGTGCCCTGAATGAATTGAAAACTGGTGCAGTATACAAAGTAGTTGACCAAACTGGTCCTACACATGCCCCAATATTTACGATAGCAGTGCAAATAGATGGACAAACTTACGAGGGCAAAGGACGTACCAAGAAAATGGCAAAACATGCTGCTGCTGAACTGGCTCTCAGAAACATCATTCAGTTTAGAAATACACCAGAAGTTCATCAAGCAATTAACACTTGTCAACCTTCTATTCCTCTTGAACCAGATTTTACAAGCGATGTTACGGAACGTGACAATCATCTAGTAAATGCTTTTAAAACTTTGACCCAAGAACCAAAGAGCACAAATAAATTTTTAGAGAAAGGGCCTGTAGCGCTTATTAATGAATTATATCCTGGTGTAGTGTATAATTGCGTATCTGACAATGGAGAAAGTTATGCAAAATTTACGATATCGATCACAGTCGATGGAGAAACATTTGAGGGAACTGGACCAAGTAAAAAATTAGCGAAAGCTGCAGCTAGTAAAGCAGCGCTAGCTAAATTAAGGAACGTTCATAGTTCTTCGTTCTGTATACCTCTTCCGGTTCGTGTATTGCCAAACTTTCCCAGTAGCGGACATTGGCAAGATCAAATGACGTTACCTCAAATGTTAGCTGATAAAATTGGCAAGATGGTGAACCAAAAATTTAGCGAATTAATTCAATCGAAGCCGCAACATGCTCGTCGTAAAGTTTTAGCCGGCATTGTTCAAACTAAAGGATCGGATGCAGAATTGATATGCGTAACAACTGGTGAGAAATAACTTTTTTATATAATTTCTTGTATAAAAACTGAAAATGTATACAAAGAGATTATATTATTTTCTTTTTTCTTTTTACATAAAAGGTACCAAATGTGTTTCTGGGGAGCACCTTAGTGTTAGTGGTGGTGCTTTGAATGATTGCCATGCAGAAGTAGTTGCAAGGAGATGTTTGTGCGAATATTTGTATAAACAATTGGAGCTTCATACAGAGGATCGTGGTGCGGAATCTATCTTAGAACCGGCAAAAAAGGGTTTCAAACTAAGACAAGGAATTCAATTTCATTTATATATAAACACTGCTCCTTGTGGAGATGCCAGAATTTTTTCACCTCACGAAGAAAATGAGTCTGTCGACAAACATCCAAATCGAAGAGCAAGAGGTCAGTTGCGAACCAAAATAGAATCTGGAGAAGGTACCATTCCTGTAAAGAGCTGTGAAGGTATTCAAACATGGGATGGTGTACTTATGGTATGATGTATTCTATGTCGAATACGATCAAGTAAATACTCTTCATTTCCGTGCAGACTTTAGTGCAAATATTTATTTCAACTTATAGGGCCAAAGACTGCTGACGATGTCGTGTTCGGACAAAATAGCTCGGTGGAACGTACTTGGTGTGCAAGGTGCACTTCTAAGCCACTTCATCGAGCCAATTTACTTCCACAGCATCGTTCTTGGCAGTCTATTGAACCCAAGCCATATGTACAGAGCGGTCTGCGGACGTATCGAAAACACAATTCAAGGACTACCACCACCCTATAGACTCAGTAAACCGCTAATGAGTCTTATCACATCTTCCGAAGTTAGACAACCTGGGAAAGCACCTAATTACAGCGTTAATTGGACAATTGGTATGTAGAGGAAAGGAGGGAGATTTAAATAATTGTAATTTGTCTTCATTGTAATTTGTTGTATCTTATAGGTCAACCAGAAGCTGAGGTAATAAACTGTACCACTGGAAAAGACGAATCAGGTAAACCCTCTAGAATATCCAAGCAAGGGCTCTTCAGAAGATTCTACAATTTGCTAGGTAAACTTGATACTATAGACGATGCTGATAAAAATCAGTGCCGCCATTACTTGGATGCGAAATCATCCGTACAGAATTACTCGGTAAGTCGAAATAATCTCATTAGACATCGGTACAAGAGCTGTGTTCATCATTATTTCGTTTAATTTTCCCCTGCGAACAGCTTGCCAAGCATCAATTGAAGGAAGCTTTCGTAAAGGCACATCTTGGGAGTTGGGTTAAAAAACCGATCGAACAAGATATGTTTGAAGTCGATATCTGACTAAATCAGGGTAATAATAAGATCTCTGCAGATGATACAGTGTTTCGGTTATCAAACTATGTAGTTCCTACTGCAAACTAGACCGCTCGTTCAGCGTGTTATGATATGGCAGAATGTGGCATCAGTAAAGCATAAATCATAGGTTCTCACGCATGTCTGGGACTTTGAGGTTGTACGATATGTTCATATACAGAATCGTGTTCAGAATGTGAAGAAAAACAAGCCCTTAGTGGCTTATCTAGTCTTCGAGCCGTCGAAGGTTTTACGATTCGATAGTTGCTCAGTTTAGATATAGGGTTATTATAACTTTCGATACTTCGAATCTTAATCTTAATCGTTAGTATGATGTCAATTTCGACAATTTTTATAGACTGTTAGATGAGTAAAAAAATTTTCGTTTCGCAACATAAATCAGGTTGAAAAAAGTCAAAAGTTGTGCGTAGGTATTCACAACTCGATAAATTTCCACGTTTTGACACATATCTAAAAATTAGTTTAATGATTGGAAATTCTTATACTTATTCTATTTAAAAGTGGAACAAGTAACAACCAACAGGTAGTTATTTTAAAACAATCGTGTAGGGGGAAGGAAAAATCCAAATTGACGATATCTCGGGATTTTATTCGTGCCTGCAGTATTTACTAGGCTTTAGGAATAACAGTGATATAACATGCATCAAGTTACATCCCTAAAGGCTGTGACTACCGAGTATAGGATCTTCATGCAAATTAAGTACTCTGTTGCAAAGTTTTAACGAAATATGACAGGAATCGATTCCTTGTCGGCGTATTCAATTGGTTCGAGTTACAAATAATTATGTTTTCGTAATTATCAAACTAAGTTACATTGCGTTAATATTTTATGATACTCGTCGACAAAGAATCGGCCCTCGACAGTTCGATGTTGTTATTATTGGTTTTCATAGGGAACAAATGGAAGAGGAAATGTGTGAGTAAGAATAATCGACATGAAAGTATGGATGAATTATATGAGTCAGTAGGTGAATGACAAACTATACATTATATTATTAACAGTTTTAGAGAATCCTAAGATCATTGCCTCACTGTGCCAGTATTATACACTTACTGCTATTCTGCCGTAATGACACACTGCCCGGTGTCGGTCCAGTTTTGTGTGAGAAACTCGACAAATGTACAAACTAATCTCATTTCAAGTATTACATACTAGTATTAGAAGCAGCCATTACGTCGAAAGGACTATAGTTGTATATAGTACAACATCGGATGTTGTTAGTTTGATTGTTATCAATTTGATTGTTTACAAGTATTGTTTGTTATGTACTTTCTTTTTTTTTCCTGTTGCGATTTTCTTTTCTTTTTTATGCAACAATTCAAAAAATGTGTACATGTTTGTGCCAATAAGAACTGGAAACCAAATGCAATAATGCCAATGATAAGCTAATTTAACCGATGTTTGCTATGGTTTCTAAATTTTTCATGAACATATTTATTTAACATAAAATAATTCTTTGAGTTGAACTTCTCCAATGTTATCAACGATTAATTCTTCTTCGCGCTTGAAGTTTCAAACAAACGAATTCTACTATAGCTGCCTTTTTCTGCTTGCTTCTTGCCATTTGCATAATACATATATTACACGTGGATCCAATCTTTACGAACACACATTCAATTTACATATTTACAAGTGTGTATTGAACCTTTTGTGCATAATAACCAAACTAACTTATACAGATACTCACTTGATCTGGGTCAGCTATGTTGTTCTCCGTATTACGGAATTATTTTACGTGGCATACCAAGAAAAAGAAAAGAAATAATACAGAGAGAAGAAGAGAGAGGAAACGCAGGTGTACACAAAATTCGTAGTATTATAAATGGCGAAGAGTCATAAAAGAAATAGATCGCCGGAAATGTGTGATACAGGTGACGAACGTGAAGTCCACGTGTTTATCGTTCTTTCATGTTACACGAAAATCAGTAGTAAGTTTTATGACGAACTAGTTTACATTCATAGGGTAGTGTTTTTATTAAGTAGAGACTAAAAGGGTGCGCATCGGTTTCTCTTGACTTTTCCGTATTTTCCTCGTATCTTTGCGAATTGCATCACGTATACACTCTACATATATACCTATATATGTATTACAATATATTATTATATTACATCACACACGCATATACACACACACAATCACATACCGATCGGTATCTATAGAGAGAAAAAGAAAAAAAGAAAAAAAAAGACACTACTTAGTGGTCAATGATCAAAACTCGGAGTGAGCATAATAGTTGTTAATTAATTTACTAGTCCTATCTAGTCAATCATTGATACAACTTTCGATTCTTCTCCGAATCATACTTGGGGGAACATAGCTTAGTATACCGATGATAATACGAACTCGTAGTCGGCTAGAATTTAAGCTTGACTAGTGCCTCTAGTTGTAACTTTGTCCAAAATAAGTAATATTGATATAGGCAAAAGAATATCGAATAAACCTTTATTTACCAAGTACTGGGTGTTATCTTGCGATCATTCCCACTAATTCTTACTGTATCTTGAATAAAAAGAAACGAAAACGAACAAAATGTTTGCTTATTACGTCAACTGCATATCGCATACCTGCAATTTCCAACTGATATTGCGTCATTTTATGGAACTTTTATAGAATATTTTGAACAAATGGCTACATAAATATCGGGCAGAAAAATTTAGCCAGTGTTCGTAATTAACAAAATATTAATTCATTCGTCCGTTTTAAGAAACGCATGATATTCGCCTCTTGCTTTACGCCTTTGAATGCATCCTATTGCTTGCACAGGTTAAGACCTCAATTGATTTCAATGTGAATAAAATATTATTTATGAATAGCTATAGTGGCTACAAAAAGTATTTGTACACTTTATTCTTCCAGTGAATTCCATTTTCTATTAAGTGCTAAATTTCACTTTTACAATGTCAATTTTTTGCAGTCATATGAAATTACCTAGTATATAGAAATTAATTATACAATTAGCATATAAATGCCATGATAAATACAAATAATGGTGTACAAATACTTTTTGTAGCCACTGTATATGCATGTTACGAATTTATTTTACGTTTGCAAACGGGCAGGTTAGCTTAGTTATGGAAGGAAAGCGTATAAAAGACACGGTTCTCTTTTGTTGAAACTGTATATTAATTACATCGTTACTATATATTATATCTTTTCTCTGTTAATAATCTATTAATGACGCTGTACCTATCGTACAGCTATCGTTTATCGCGCTTCGCACATGAATCCCTCGACAGGCCTTTCTCAATACGAATACAATGAATTCCTTAGCTCGTCGATGAACAGCTCGAATTGCGAAATGAACCGAATTCTATGTACGTTACTTCAGTCATTTGAACGCGAGAACGTATTTAAAAAAAAAAAAAAAAACACGAAATGTATGTACGAATTGTGATCGTATGACATAACAGAAGATATGATCTCAGCCCGTTTGTTCGCGATCACGTCGTATTCCTTTATCGCGAATCGTTCTCTCTCGAGAAGTATTAGAAACGAAAGACGTGTTATCGGTCGTTCTACCGACGATACCAAGCGAGACGAAGTAATCACGTGCGAAGCGGCTGTTCCTCGAATGTTACATCGATTTTTCTTCAACTTAATCGCTATATGATATGTATCGAGTTCGCCAAATGTTCCCTGTCATGCACTTTTCCTATGTCCTCCACTTTGGTTACGGTGACTATCACGAGATACGCGTTGGTATGGGTGAAAAGTATGCTCGAGCAAAGTCGCCCAAAAAAGAAAAAGGTAAAAGATACGTGGAAAGAAGAGGAAAGAGAAGATACGTCGTGTGAAATATTAATAGAAGGTGAAAGTAAAGTTAGAATCCACCGTATGTTTTGTTCGATCGCATGACGTTGGCTACATTATATTACGCAATATGTAGCGATTCCTCAGACGTTCCTTGCTTTCCTGCTACTTTTTATTCCTGCTTTTAGAATTTTTCTCCGACAGAAATTTCTGATCTCTTAATAGGTCTACGTGATAGGAAGACTTGGAGTTAAATGTCATTAAAAAAGTGTTCTGCCCGGTTGGTAACGACACGCAATATTGCTTGTTGCGAATCGTACGATTATTATTAGAGAGCTAGTTGTCGAAGAACGCGAAACAAATAATTGATAACTTCATTTATTTCGAGCACGCCTTTCACCGGATGCCGTGTAACAAATCTAACAGGCTTGACAGCGATTTTTCTTAAATCTACGAAAGCAAACTATAAATGGGACGCCAGAAGCATTCGTTTACGCAATGTCCAACAAAGTATCGTATTCAAATTATTAGAAAATCACATGCATCGGGAGTGTGGCCGACCAATTGCAAGCGCTAGATCTATCCAATCTACTATCATTCGATATTTGTCTTTCGATGGTTAATTAGATAAGTTATCTCATTGTGTATCGTGCACGTGTGCATGTTAGTCGCGAGACAATGAGGTTCGATCCACGTTGTTCGCTGTCTTATTACGTCCATCGGACATTCTGATGGAAACTGCGTCTACAACATCAGCTACTACATTATGATTATCCGTTTCGTGCTTAATTCTATTCGATTTCGGTGGAAGGTGTCCTCGAAAACCGGTGTTCATACAGGGGAACAATGAGAAAACGAAACACCCCTGTGACACGTGTTCATTCTGACGCACACACATACGATTAATAATAATGTAACCGTACCGATTACGTAACAATACTGAGCTAAAAAGCACTCTGATACGTACAATGCTATATGCCTTAGTGTTTAAATTTCATTTAAGGTAATGTAGGTACAACATTACGTCTAGCTTGTGCCTCGGGAAACGAGATTCCGCTTGGTTCAGGCTATTCGCACACTTAGCCGAACCAAATCGAACAAAAATACCCCATCGAGTGAAAAACATTCCGGGGTATGTGCTCTCGGATCACTTTATCTTCGATTCGAGCGGCTTCGAATCGAGCTTTCACTTTGAACAAGATCGAATTGAGTGCGTTTAAAACGATACATTGTCTGACTGAAACTAAGTAGTAAGAAAATAGCGATGGCTCGAGAACTTCAACGTTGATTCGGGCAAACGCACGACGTTAATAGTTTTATTGAGATTCCCACGATAAAGACCGGGTTACGCTTTCCATCTTTATCACGAATCCGCTTAATTATCTCTCATTATTAACAATATCATACACCTATCGCGGAGAAACGTGGTTTCCAGTTCACATAAGAAAACAGTATTTGAATTAACAACTCGATAGTCTACAGTAATTACAGTACGTGTGAAACATTTTACAGATACAACACGCAACGAGCAACGTTCAGCCTAGAAACGGAAAACAACGGGCGAACGAGAGAAGAGTCAAGGGTCATTCTTTAATATTCACACGCGAAGAGAAGCAGAGAGAGAGAGAGAGAGAGAGATAATAGTATTTACAATGATCTTTAGCGATTCACGACTTTCGTCAAAGAATACTAGATACGCAATAGTAGAGAGAATCGTAACAAAACGAGTGAGAAGCGAAGGGAGTAATACGATTTTGCACATCAAGATACACGTAATAGTTACATCGAATTGCTTGCATTCGAGGGCGCGGCCGTGACCCGAATTTCATCGAATTCTCGAATCCGTACGATGAGAAACTCGCAAATCGATTTTCTTCGGCCGATTCTGTTTCAAATCGCGAAAGTCTCGACTGACCGGTTAGAGAAGATGGAATCTTTGAAAATCTCGTTCTCGTCGATTCGTATTTGACAACCGATGAAAATGTACTCGAACGCCACCATGGAATGCAAGTCCTTGTATAGGATATGAGTTTTCGTTGAAGCGACCCCGCAGATCGTGTTGTGCCGTACTACACGTGTCAGGTATATTACGTACATAGATTTCAGTCACGAAAGACATTTGTTTTCTTTGCTGTACATCGTGGCCTTTTATGCATATACACGAGATGATCCGTGTGGTACGTGAAGATCTTGTCTTCACTTGCATCTCAAATTTGTTAAAATAACGTTAAAAGTGGATTCTACGAGACGATCACGTATCACGGGACCAACACGTTTATATCCTAACAAAATATTTCTATCGGATGGCTTTCTTTCGATTCGCGCTTGCACTTTCGTCTCGTATATTTCGCAGACGTTCCTCTAATCCGATCGAAGCTGCCCTTCGGTGCCCCCAGCGAGCGATCCTCACCGATTACGCATGTTTCTTCGAATGTTTTTCGTCGATTACGTTAGCGTTACGAAACTCGTAATCCCAGCAGTGTTCAACGGTAAACAACAAGATCATAGTGAGCAGGCACTTTTAAATCATCGTTCTATCGATCAGTCTCATGGTCAATTTTTTTTTTATCTTTTTGAATGTTGCGCTTTATCCTTTCGATGCTTCTCCAAGCTTGATAATCGAATTGTTAGCATCGGAAAGAATTCTCTTTGTTTGTTTGCTCTTTATACCGTGATTAATTTGTTACAATAGTTTGCATCGACGCTATCAGGCGTTTTTAATGCGAGTATAACGAACGGTGTTGCTCCAAGGAGGCACCAAGGGGTTTTCATCGAATTTTTTTAACCGTGTAAAAATTCCTTCTGCCTAGCACTCCGAAGCTGGTCCTTCGTTTTCGGTTCTCCAGAGAACATGCCGGTTATCGACCAGCGTTCCATGAGCATCCTAATCACCTCAAGTGGGATCGAACGTCCCGGACTGTTACCATTCGTAGTCGTGCTGATGGAAGGGGTTGGTGCATGGTTGTTGAGCGTGTAGATGGGTCACTATCGGCGGTGGTTTAACCAGGTCGAATTCCCTGCTAATCACCTCATTGTAAAGCTGTGAAACAGAGGAAAACGGAATATTAAGGGTAACCAGCTGGCACGACAACGGTGTTGATGACTGTATAAAAATAAAAGCACGAAAAGAAATAAAGAAAAACGTGTTTTTCGTTCAGAGAGTATAGCCTTGCGTAGAAGTTTTCTCTCTTTTTTTATCATTTATTTTCCAACAAACGTCTTCTTTGTGGACGTTTTAGTTAGAATGATTTTACTAAACCTGGAAGCTCCTACGGATATACTCGTCCTCGCCATTGCCAGTCATACCGTAATTATATCCACCTCCGCCGCCGCCTCCAGTGTTCAGAAATGGATTCGTCGGGTTTACTGGGCCTGAAAATGTATTTCATCGTGTACACGCTCGAATGAACAATGAAAAAACTTTCTTTAGAAAGGCCCGTAATAATTATTATTAGCGATGAAAAGATCTTCTCTCATCGACAATGGCTACCGGCAAGCATTTTAATCATTTGATTCATTAGGAGTTTGATAACATATATACTGGCTATAAAACATATTTGCATTTTTATCGTTTCTGCATTTCGTTTTCATAGTATCAAATTTTTGTAGTCGTGTGAAAGTATATATTATTAAGTGATACGAAACTTGATGTGAACCTAATTAACTGATACATAAATTCTGTAATAAATACAATAACGTGCAATCTTGTAAATATATAAGAAGCAGAAACTTCTTTAAGGCTCATATTGCAATTATTAATTGAAACGCAGCTACTAGTATTGAAAGACTAGAATTAAAGTCTCTCACTTATTGTGAGATTCTTATTTAATTTGCAAATATAAGAGCCATTATATGTAGTTAATATTAATAAAAAGCTATAAGTAAATCTTTCAACGCAAATTTACTGAGTTTATCATCTATCTTGTGGATCCTTTCTCTAGGAAGCTTCTCAATTACGTATCTCAATTACGAACAAAGATGCGGAAATCTCACCTCCATTCGCACCTGGCACGTTGAGAGTATCGCCAGATTGGTAAGTGGCACCGTAGCCCGTGTCTTGATTAGCCAACTCGTGCAGTCGAGTAGAGCTGAGAGCGCGAGGAATGGCGTTGCTAGGTACACCGTGCGGTGCCAGATGTGTCGCTTCGGCTACTTGACGAGGATCCTCCGTCTGTGGCAGCTCGGAGACGAAGCCTGTATCCTTTCTGTAAAAGTTGATGAACACGAACGCGCCAAGAACGACGATGCAGATGAGACCGTAAGCTCGGAATGTCGCAGTTGTTCCTAGGAAATTGTACGAAAAAGAGTCCCATTTAATGTAGAAGAAGTACAAAATGCATATACATGGAAAGACACAACGTACGTAAAAGGATGTGTCACGTAAGCTTTGCGAAAGTCTGTGAATGAAAATTCTGAACACGTTGATAGAATTGAAAGAGGAAAATTTAATGCGGTGCCAAATGTATTCGTAGGCTTACACGATCAATCGATGGAATCAGCGACAACGACAAACGCTAGCAGGAATATGACCAGTCTTAAAACGCAAGTCAATCAATTTAGAAAGTTGCGAACGACAGGTAGTAAGTAAAGTTTCATCAATCAGTTTCGACAGGAAAAGTATGTTAGCATTTCTTCGATGTTTAAGAGATTTTGTAATACATCTTGCGCAATGATCTACCAATCAATGATATTAATGTATTGATATGTTACGAATCGTAGGTCATAGACTCTTCTCATAATCGAACAAACATTCGAATAATTAGGATTATCTACTGATTTGTAACTCGAAAACTTTGTTCGTAGAACTTGATTTGTTTCATTAGCAAACTTGTTGCTGTTACGCAAGGCAGTTTATTAATTCTTACAACCCGTAAGTAACTCGTGACTTAGAAAATTTCACTGATTAATATTCTCCCAACTTTATGAGAGAATCCGAATTTGGCAAAGCGATGTTGCATAAATGTCGATGAGACACGAATATTTTTTGGTGAATTTAGCCTTGATCGATTTATTTAAGAAACGACGTAGGCAACGTTGGAAAGCTATTAATAACGTAATCTTGTGAATATTCCAAGAATCAATATCGAATTACTTGCATTTCTCGACACGTGGTCAAAGTGAATCGATAAGACATCACGCAACACAGGGTACTAAGAACTCACCGTAAGCGTCGACGAACATGCCACCGATCACAGCTCCGCATCCCCTGCCAAGACCATGATGGATACCTTGAAGAACACCCTGCGCGCTCGTACGCAATTGTGGAGGCGTGTTATGAGAGATGTAGCTGCAACACGCGGCCCATACAGCCGCATGGGTTATTCCCTGGATGAATTCGAAAGGCAGCACCCACCATGGAATCGTCAGATAAGAAATATAAAGGAAACGAAACACGTTTCCACCCAGTCCCATGCACAACACCTGAAATTGCGTGTTCGTATTTACTTTAAAAATAAGTTTCGTAATCACTAAGTGGCTTAAAGATGGTGCACGCAATCCATGTTTATTATTATGAACGTATGTTGCAAATATGACGAAAAATGAAGTTACCTTCTGCATAAATTTACTATGAAGATTATTTTCATGTTATGTCTAACATAGATAGTTCTGTCGTGGCATATGTTATCGCGTTAACCCTTTCGAGACGGATTTTTCTCAACCACGAACACAAGAATACGATTGGTACAGATGATGATACATCCAGATTTGAAAAAATGGAATAACGTAAAAGTGACTTTTGAAATAGGATACGTAGCTTGTTCTAAAAGTTTTCAGTAAATTCGGCAACAGAGAACGGCACGATAATTCGGCAATCTTCGTAAAAATTAATCTCGAAAGGATTAAATTTAAGGGTTCTTAATGAAAATTAAATGAACGAACTACCTTCACGTGACCGATTTGACGGATCAGTTTAAAGCTGAAGAAGTAAGCGAATATCTCGGAAATGTGATTGATCACGGAGGCGACACCAAATAGAGTCGGTGTGCCATTGTAGTCCTGAAGATGCCAAAAGAGGAAGGTAAAAATCAGCCCGATACCGAATCCCATGAACCACGCGACGAAAAGGAAGGATGCGCACTTGAGGTCTTTGAATTGCTTCAATACGGTCACCCATTCCGGGATCTCTCGCGTCGTTTGAGCGAACATTTTCGTCTGGAACAATACGAAGCTCGTTTAAAATGCATAATTGTCTCACGGGATCGATATCATCAACCCTTTGCGCTCCAGAAGCATTTTAATATCTCTTTCCATCAACCTGGTAATTAAAATGTAAATTCATGAGAAAATGTGTATATTTCAATGTATTAATGTAAGTACATTTATATTTTATAATGTCTCAAATGTCATCTGAAATAATCGCACATATGATTTCCTGAAAGATAAGATTTAAAGGAATTCATCCCTTTGGAATTTTATTGTAGAGTCTAGTAAAAAATTGATAGATATTCCTCTGGAATGAAATTTTCTGTGAATTTCACCGAGAAATCGTGTCAGTACCACTTTGTAGTTCCGAGTAAACACTTCAAATCAAGGATACATTACCTTGCCTTCAGGCGGTTGTTGTTTCACATTCAGATTTACCCCTGCAGACGAGTCCTGAAGACTGGGCAGATTCAACTGTTGAGACAGTTGACTCTGCAGCTGTTCCTCCCTTGTTGGTTCTGCAGGAGGCTTCTCCACTTCCTGCACAACGAGACGGGTTACTTGATTCGACATTTGGTCCGTGATATTGGTAACCATGATATTTGATCACTCACCAGTTCCGTGACCGGAAAATCGTATTTAAAGTTGATCTGCGTGGCAGTGATCAGAGCGGCACCCATGAGGACGCTGAAGATCGCGAAGCAGATCGTATAATTCTTCTCCATTGCATCTGGACCGCATGGATGCTCGGAGAACGCAGTGCTGTGATCTAAAGCGATACCGACGAAGAACATAGCAAGACCCCAGCCTAAACTACCGAACATTCGCTGGTGACCGTACCTGTACCAGAAAAGAAGCTCGAAATGCAAAGAAATAATTAGAAGTTCGATGTTAAACAGGCAAAATTTACTTGTCCGCGTCTTCGCCTAATAAAGTGATGACGGCAGAGTCAGCTAGAGTGATCGCAGGCGCCGAGAAGAATTCACCCACTATCACCAACAGTAACAGGAGGAAGAAAGTTTTTTGGATGTCCTAGAACAGTAATTGCTTGTTAAGCGATGACACGAAAGTGAAGAAAAGCATCTGCAATTGTCAAATATGAAAGCGATATGTACCGGCAATCTGTAGACAATCGAACTGTAGAGAGGTTTCACCCATCCTTTGTTCTCCTCTTCGTTGTAATTCGCGGCATTGGAAACACTATGAGGACTCTTACCGGAGTGAGGTACGTTGACGTAACGTTTGGTCCTAACCAACGGCATCTGGACATCTTCGTCATTATTTTCGTCATTTTCGTTCGCTTCTTCTTCTTCTTCCTCTTCGTCCAACAAGGATACTTTACTTGGGGGGTTCACGGTGACCGTTTGAAACTTGGACAGAGACTCCTTCTCCTCTGAAATTTCATCATTGGCGTCTCTTTTCACCATGACCTTCATTGGTGGTGGTTTCACTCTCGTCTTGGTATGCGTATACGCCTTCTTTGGTGGTCTTCCATCGTCCAAAGGTTGGTTCTGAAATTAATGGAAATTAAACTTGATGACTCTTTGATTGAGCTAAATAGTAGTAATAATTAGACTGTGGATTTTTATGTATTTGTGGAAAGTTTAAACGCCCCGAAAAGCACGGAATGTATAGAGAAGATTCGTACAGTACCGAGCAAAATTAGTTTTGGTTTTTTCCAACAGGTATTGGTACTTTTATTTGAATAAACAAATGAATATAATAATTCTGTGTAACATATTTCAGTGCCACATTCTTCATTCCGTCATTTTCGCTGTTTTGTCAAATTTTGATACATTTTTCTTAGTGGCACTGAAATTTTTCAATTTTGTTATGCACTTGTAGGTACCTCTGAAACAGAGAACAGAGCTTACATTTAGGAAACGTTTGTATTCGAGCACATCAGCTGGACGGTTTTTCCTTTGCAGAGTCTCAAAGTCGATAGTCTTAGCTTCGGGATCGTTTTCTTCGAACACCAGCTGTTTGTATTTCAAATCTTCGACAGGGCTCTCTTCTGTTGAAGTACTTGTTCCTTCTTGCGTTTCTCTTCGAACTCTATCGTTATTGAGATCGTAATTTTCTCGTACATCGTTCATCGTGCCCTTATTCATTTGTAAACTGAGAGCCGCCAGTGGATTTAGCTTGCTGTCTTTACGCAGCCTCTCGAAAACGACGTTGTCCGCTATCTCTAAACATTCTTCGTCATTCCGATGATAAAAATCGTCAAGATTGGCGGACCGTTTAACTATTCTTAATTTAGGGTTCGGTGGTTCCAGATACGGCGTGTTGTTCCGTATAACCCAACACGATGTGGCCGGTGGTTGCATGAAGGCCAGAGGAAGAGTGAAGATGATCCAGCAAGACAGAGAGGCTAAAAAAATCACCTTGCCCTTCTGCCACCTGAAAAAGAAACAACCATTTCCTAAGTAAATTTGGAACTGTGTGATTTGGCTTGGTCAAATCGCGTTTCTTTCTGTCCTCGAGGCGGATAAATCGATAAGAGGTTGAAGCTTTCTCTCCCAGCTTTGCTAACCCACGCAATATTGGATTCTGGATAATATCCACTAACATTAGCCGAGCAAACTGTTTATGTATGCAATCCAAACATACGTGTATGTAATACCAGTTAAAAGGGCAAGTAAGCAGAGACACGTAAAAGGAATTCTATACTCGTGTCATTCGTCCAATTTACATTTCTTTACAACATATTCATTGATATTTGAACTTTACCACTAGCATTTTATTTTTCTATTTAATAACATATATGTACATACACATAGTGGGTCGAGAAGGTATTCGTATACTTGTCGACATTCTTTATGAACATATTGCGTGTGTTACATGAAACGTTTTGAAATTTCACTAGTACTGTAGCAAAACACTAATATCATGGTTATATTTTTTGTAGAATTTGGAACGATTCTAAACATTATACAGAAGTTACAGGATATTTAGTACAAGCATATATCCTGCAGAGATCACGAAAGTATTTAAGCAGATGGTCATCCGCAATATTAATAAGCCCCAGTATTCGGAGGGATAATTTGTAACGCTTATTATATGCTTAAAGTGGATTATGTAAGTACTTACGAGGTATCAGGATGTCACGTTATTTAAAGGAAAAAGTAGGACCAAGGACCAAAGCATTATAGATAGAATGAGACTTGGAAACGTAGAAGAGAAGAACAGATATTAGAGATGGGAGCAGGAAAGAAGGTGTAATGTCTGTGAGAGGAATATTGAGACGTTAAAATATTTGATAGAAGACTGCACACGAGTAGAAAGAATAAACACAGGTGTGGACAAGATTTTGGGATATAAAAAATTGGAATAGATGATGGAATGACTAAGGAAGATAGGAAGAACGAGGAGGGAAAAGATAAAGAATAGCAGTAGAAGTGGCTGATGGAAATGATAGTTCTAAAATAAGAAAAATGTCTAACGTAGACTCTTAATATGCAGTAACTAGGTTAAGGATATTGAAGGATAAATGAGGAGATCGGAAGAGGAAGTGTGTGATTTGAAAAACTATAACTAAATCGCATTTATTAACCGCGAGGTCGAAATCAAATAAATCGTTACTATTATACTTAAAGTGGCTATTTATACTGAACTTTTACTAAATATAAATTTGTAGCAAATAGTTTGCAACCCCTGTGTATATTTTCAGATTAAATTCAAATTTTGCCAAAATGTTTCATATAATACGCACAACATGCACATACAAACTTTCTACGGCAGGTGTACAAATACTTTTGCAATTTATGTAATTTGTAATTATTAAAATTATGCAAATTATGTAATTTTGTATAAGCAACATGTGCAATTTACTACGAAAGCATTCGAAATATAGTTTAACCGAAAGATTTAAAGCTTGTCACATTCGTTGATATTTGAACTTTGCCACTTTGGTATTCTTTTTTTTAATAACATATATATGCAACATGTACGATATGCCACGAGAGTATATAGTACATACAATTTAACGAAAAGACTTAAGATAATTGCCATTGAATTGCACGAGTAACTCTCTACTGAGAGTTACTGTGTTTACCAGTCTAGTAGATCGAACCTCTCACCTGTCAGCCAACGAACCCCAGAAAGGCGCGCTAAGGAACTCGATGAAGGGTCTTAGTCCCATCAGGAGACCGCACTGGCCGGCGTTCATGCCCATCTGCTTGAAATAGACTCCCATCAGAGGAAAAAGGGAACCAAAGGCAGAATAGAAGAAGAAGTAGAACGTTTTCACGGTAAGCAATTCCTGATCTACGGAACCAAACAGGTACTCGATCACGTCGCTCTTGCCACGAATCTTGTGCGTCGCCTCCTTTGGTTGAGGATACAAGGTGGGATCGACCTCTCCTTGGGCTTGTGGGTCCACTATGGGCCTGGCTCCTGGCACCTGTTGTATCGTTCTACCAGGACCCTCCTGCGATGTTCCATCGGCTGCCCCATAATCGTAATCCTCGTGTGCACAGTAATTCGGCATGACTGGAGCCCAAGACTGTGGCTATCCTATCCTCGGATCTACGTTCTTTTTCTTCTGAGACACTTAGATTGAATCGAATGGAGGAATCGATGACCAGCGTGGTATCCAGAATTGGAGAAACGATATCCGACCGATTCTAAGAATCGGCCCCACCTTGAACTAATCACGAGTGTAGTTGCTCGAGTAAGTTCTCCTTCGAGCGTCTGTCGTCTTTCGGGGATCACCAGCTACAATCCTTTTAGACGAGCGTCGAATCGATGGCCCAGCGTGTGGCACCTTCTGCTCGCGAAATCGATAGTCCTGGCAGTGCGCCCGCGCAACTTGCACCCCCTTGCGCACCCTACCGACGACTCGGCCGGTGACACATCGCTAGCGATGGACGCTCGATCCTATCCCGTACCAGCTTTCGAACAAGTGGTCTAGGTGCTCTTGGAAATCGTGTTGTATTTCTTTCAAATTCGATATTTCACAGAAACTGGAGATCTTTGATAAACGAAGGATTATATCGTGGTTAATAAGAGTTGGATAGAAAGAGTATGTAGATCTTCGAGAATTATATCATTAGATAGTAGAAGAGTTTGGATATATGTAAAGCGTATTGGAATTTTTCATTACTTAGTGGGAATCTCGTGGGCAGTAGGGATTTAATAGAACGTAGATTTTGGGAAATTATGTAATTAGATAACGGAAGACCTTTTAGAATACTATTGTAGAAATCCTTAAAACTTCAATACGTATTTGAAAATCATTCACGAGTTAGAGACCATCTCTTGTTGGATATAGGAATTGAATAGAGAGAATACATAGATCTTACGAAAGTATACGATTAAATAATGGAAGATAATAATAAATAAACAACGAGTGATGCAAGAATTCGAACACTTATCGCAGAACATTTTTAGAAATATATTATTTGCATTACATGAAATATTATTAATATTATGAGTGTCAGGACTATCGTGATTAAAATAATAAAATTAATAACCAGTGAGAACGTATATAAAAAGTGGAAGATACTCATTGCGAAAGTACACGTGAAAATTAACACGCAGTATGAAGAGTATTGTATCGGAATTTTCCAAAAGTTATTCAAAGGCTAGACGCGTCTCAAACCCTTCGCTAGAGTTGGCACAAGTTTCTGACCAAATCTCGAAACCCTTGGCTTTTTCCACTTTCATCAACCCTCTTCTTCTGCGATTCTTGCGCAGTTGACAGTACGCCGGATATCCGGCTTTCAAGCGTAGCGGCCTCATACCATTAATGATTTTATCCCTGTTTTTTCTTTTCGCCATTATCTTATCGCTTCTATTTTTCTTCGTGCGTTTTCTTTCTATGAGATATCGATTGACCTGTTAATTGATCAAACGTAATAACCAAAAAAAGAAAGATCGTAGTAATCTAAAGGAGTTTGTTTATTTTTTGTTTGGAAGGAAGAAGTTGTCTGGAGGTTATCAGTTGGATGTCAAGCGTGAAAAAGTTTCGCCTGGTGAGTAGAGTAGTCTCCAGGCTGTTTAGGGAAACCTACTTCGTGCTGAACGAAGACCGTGCATCGAATGTCGAAGACCTTGACCCGCAACTTACGTTCTTTCCTTTATCTTAGTAAAACCAAGCGTTCCGGTCGATTATTCTTATCGTGGGCGACACAGGGGGTTGAAAGTTTGTCGTTGCATCCTTTTTATTTACGTGCAATTTCTAAGGCATTCTATCATCTTGGATTGCATCTACATAGGTCACAAATATTTATTAATTACCAATAATTATACGAATCTTTTATGAATCTATTATGTTTGTTAGAGGAAATATTTTGAAACTTCACAAGTTTTGCAACGACAGCCAGCTGCTATTTATGATTACACTGGCAAAGTTTAAAGCAAATCTTAAAATGTACAATAAAAGCTACAAAATATGCATTAGGTTGCTCCGAAAAATTTGTAGAGAGAAGTAAAAAGGATTTAGCTGGAGTTACACCTTTTATCATCACTATTCCTTACGTTTTCTCTTATATTCAGCATCCTTAGCCCATATCTTCTATCGCAAATCCTACAGTACATATTTCCTTTTCGTATCTTATATTTAATATATCCACGCCCTTCATTCTATCGTCATTTTTCACATGCCTTTTTCCACATTCTGTTTCCAATGTTTATTAAACCGTGCTCCGTAGCCCATTTATCCTACTCTACATTCCATATCCTGTACTTTAGTTCCTTTCCCCTACATTCCAAATAGAACTACCAATTTCCTCGATCTCATGCCCCATATTCCATACATTCCCACGTATATGTCCAACATATATTCTCCATCGCGTATTTAGTGTACACGATCCAATACTAACATCCCATATCCAATATTCTCTACCCCATGACCCTATTCCATTCTTTTCATTCGACATTTTTCTATGTCTCGCATCCTGTTTCTCACGTCGTAGTTCATTAAACCCGCCATTCCAAGTCAGACGCAAGAGAAAACCCAGAGAATGTACACAATACGTAAAATGTAACCTTGCAAATTGCCTACAAGACATTTTCACTTCTCGCAAACGAAATTCGTTGCCCGCAAATTCCACAAGAAACCGACGTTTTCCACGACTAAAAGTCGCCATCCGACAAAATGAATTTCGTTGCCCACGAGTTTTAAAGTATGGGATACTGGGAAATGGATTTAGAAAAATTGGTCATTTGAATCGGGATGTAGAAAAAAGGAAATAGAGTGTTGGACATGGAATATAGAGAAGGAATGTATATGAATAAAAGATATATGAAATGTGCGAGAAGATATGTGATGTGAGAATTAAGATAGAAGATATGGGCTAGCCATACTAGATGTGGACTAGAGAATATGAGAAACGGGGTATAAATTATTAATTATGACACGAAGGGATGAAATAAAGGGAAGTAAAATGAAAAATGAGGGTTGGGAATATTAGTTATTGGACATAGGATATAAGATAAAATATATCATGCATAGAATGTGAGATGGAAATGTAAACTGTGGAATGGGCTTGGACATGGGATAGTGGATATAGCGATACGTCTCCGAAAACTTGATACAACCTGGAAGAAAGCGATTCCTGGTGTAAAACTAAGTCGAAAATATAGACTACAATTTTTTCATATGGAGCTCCGTTCTCGAAAAAGTCAAGTTTGAATGTTCGTTAAGTACGCGTGCACTTAACCACCTACAATCTACTCGGTTTACCCGATACTATCCTGTATTAGCCCAGAGAATTCACGTCAGCCCAATTCACATCGAAGTACGTAAGTTTCCACTTCATATTTAAGACTCCACGAGTCGTAGATGGAGAAGAAAAAGCTCGCTATTCTCTGTAGTTTACATTTTCCATCCGAGATGGTCTACGGTTAAAGGATGACGTATCTGATATCGATGAATCAGAACAGAGCACGATGCATGTGCATGTGCATGATCGTAAAATTTTTTTTCGCGATAAAACCGGAACTGGGATTTTGCAAGAAGTTCACGCACGTAAAAAATTTCATAATCTTCACGAAGAGATTGCCTTCAGTCGAGAAATTGTTTTGACCCGTCTATACGCTGTGAAGGGAAAGTTTTACAAAAGCGTACACTAAGTGCGTATTACTCTGCTCAAATAAATTGTGTTCAATGAAATTGAAGTTTGAAACGCAAGATCGCAATATTGTTGGGACATTTTTCTTGCTCCAGAGACCACGCTTCTTCACACGATTAATCGTTATCATCTCCAACAATTTACGATTGGTTAAAAGGCTCCTATTCTCTACCTAAGAAGAATCAGTGACGCAAACCCGCATGGCCTTATTTCAAAGTTCAAGTATGAAAGCTCGCAGAGGGAGCATTCATGCCTAGCTTCACCTAGACGCATGGCGATAATTCGCGTGCGTCATTATTTCGATGATACACTCATTGACTTCGAGATTCGATTGCTAATGGAGCTTTGCACAATAATGCGCGAAAGAAATTCATGAAGAACGCGTAAATATCGATAAACGAATATTCATCAGAGTATTGAGTTCACGAACTCGATGATTATAGACAGGAAACAAAACATGTAACTTACGAGATAGAAAATAAATATATTTTATGCTATAATTATATTATACAAATGAAACTACGACTAACATATACAAATATTGTTTTAAATTATTAAAAACTATTTACAAAATGCAGTCGCCAACCCCGAAGATCTTTTTATTCTTCCCCCCCCCCTCCTCCTCCCGCAACCCCCGGTTATTTGATTCAGTGTCATGTTAATTGCCATCTAATTTCTGTAGTTGAAGATGTCTTTTGGTATAGGGTCCATATGGGATTGACCCTCGAACGCCGACTTAGCGGACGTCGAGGAGGGTGCTGGTTTTGGAGGACCTTGGAACATACAGGTTTTCGCTGTCTTCAACAGGCGACCATCACTCGCCGTTCGCCAATAAATTGTGCGAACTGCTTGTTTGCCAGCGACGTAGCTTACGGCTCCACCGATCAGCATCTGAAAGTGAAATAAAACGGAAGATTAATTTATGGATTTCAACGATCCACTGGGAAAATATAACGATTCAGTATTGTAGATATTTATGGCCTACGATCAGAAGTTGGAAGTTACAGTCGGAAAAAGGAAGGAAATGAATAATTAAATATCGTAGGCATTTGTAATCTGAAATCGAAAGTTGAGAAGCCAAGAAGAGTAAAAGAATCGTCACCGAAGAAATACGAAGTGATTCTAATCGAAGATCTTGCAGAGAATCATCTCGTATAAGTAACCACACGTATATTTATATAGAATAATATAGAGTAATGTAATGTTTGGAAATATACGTATACCACAGCGAAGATTGAAAGTCGAAGTTCCGAAGCAAATACCAGGAAAAAGAAAGAACGAAATAAACGACACCAAATAGAAGCGCTCACCTTTGTTTGCTTTGCTCAAGTCGATATACTGTGGACTAGATGTTGGAGATAGAACTGTGGAGTTCTATTTCGTAGCTGGTCGAAAACTGGTGGAAATAACGAGTTGAACTTGTCGTAAGTGTCTCTACCTTATGAGTACACGACCGTACGAGGAGGAAAGCTTGACTGGCGAACTGGTCTTCTCCGGTGGATAATTTATACGATAAAGACGACGTCACGGGATCTCGTGATAAGAGGAAGTTAGCGTCATTCACCGTGATCACCGAATCCTGAGAAGACAGCCACTGGTGGGATACTTTTAAAAATGGCAGCGCAAGATTTAGATAAACGTCGCCGCGTCGTTTCCACTTTACCTATCGGTGCATCGTTATCGAAGCTTCTAGCGTGTAAAAGCAAAATTCGATAAACAGCCGACCACTGTGGCGCAATTGCGGAATGCTCGGTCGGTGGACCAAAATGTGGATTGGTCAAGTAAAGCATAACTAAGAGAAACTATAAACGCGTGGAACGCATTAACGCGGTCATACATCGATATAGTAAATCGGATCGTGATAACGTGACCTTGTATCGTTACTTCCGAACGATCTTCTCCTTTTTCATACGAAACACAGTAATTACGTATAGTGTATGAATACAGAGAAATGTTAGTAAATAACGGCGAAGCGAAACATACGAGGTCCGTAAATCATCTATACGATACCTTCTTCTAAATCATTAAACGGTTTTTCCTCGATCGCTTGCCGCACATGGAAATTTATATGTGACGACACGCGGCTCGTATCGTTGAAAAAATAGTCTCCTGACAGAGATAACATTTCGCATCATCTCGATGTACTTTGTTTCTGACGACAGTCGATGTACAGTTTCTCACGAGAGTACTCGACACTTGTAGAAACCTTTCATGAATCTGGTATGTGCATCGTACGAGACATTTTGAGATTTCGTTAACGCTGTAATGAGATCCGACTAACGTGACTATATTGGTAACGTTTGGAACAAATTTGGAAACGTATACAGTTGCCAGTCTTATATGAAACGCGATATTAACGTAAATATTAACGACAATTGACGTAGGTTATCAAGGAAACGATTAGTCGATCACAATGTTGCACTTATGCAGCAAAACTTTTTGAAACATTAGCACTGTAGCGAGACACGACTATCGTGACGATATTGGCAAAATTTGAAACTGATTTGGAAACGTATGTGAAAGTTGCAAGATATTTATTGGAAGCATACGCTTCCCAAAAATTTCCAAAATATTTGTACGGTCAATCAATGGCTGTATTAATAAGCCACAATATTTAGCGAGACCATCTTTAGTACTTATTGTATGTTTAAGGCTGTACTATTCATGCTGCATTTTTGATTTTCCACCGAGCGTATGTTTGAAATAAATGTCTTGGAACTGCTCTGTCTTACAATTATAAAAGAATGATAAAAAAGCGATATAAAATATCGCCAAAGAAATTTCAAAAAAGGTTTTTATGATAAGAGCTCGAATACTTTCGTGAGTTACTGTACGTACGATTTATTCATATGTCGTACATTGTACGCGTCGGAATACACAGCAGCGTGCTCTTCCTGGGTGTAGTACAAAGGAAAACGCGTGCTGCTCATCTGTCATTGTGTCTGGGAAAATCACAGATCATTCTCGTGCGCGAACACTACTTGTCAAACAGAGAAAGAGCGTTTCTAAAATTACACGGCTACATAAACATAGATAGGTTGGAAATACGTCCTCTTGTCGGAAATACGCGAATTCTAATCACTATGTAAATTGGAAGAAGTCTAGAATACCTCTTACTTTTCAAACGAAAATTCTTTTTTTTTTTTTTTTACAAAAGAAACCATTTCAGAGAATCTACCCTTTCAAAAATTCAACGATTACGTGTATTGAGTTCAAACTATTTATTTAAAATCGCTATATGTATAAATTCAAAGTTTAAAATACGTTCCAGTTTACAAACTATAGCTTTAGTAGAAAATACTGGCTTTCCTTGTGAATTACACATATGATTCCAAAACATCTCTCTTATTATCTAACAATTCTACGTAGCGAGCTCTAATCGTTATTCATTGACCAAAACTGACGCGGAAGGTTGCGTCTATTACATCTGCCGATCACATGATCGGGATGTACAAAAATCTATATCGATTCTTTCGATATCGTTGATCCATTAGACTGGAGAGTTATTTTTATCCTTATCACTAAAATCACCAGGTTATAATTTGTAACGAGTCTCGTCTCGATAATGTTCATTCGAGTAACGAGTGCGCTTTTATCGGTTAATTGTTGATACAACGTATAACAGGGGCCTAATCTATTGTATATGATTTTCCTGGAAATTGTGCTTCATTTATTTTCACAAAGGCTGGAAAATTCTGCCAACAAACGTCGTTCTACACGATAAAAAATAAATTTGCAATTTTATTATATATACTTTTCACTTTTATTAATTTATCAAAATTAATACTATACGATATAACTGCTCAAATATTAACTCTGCCGAATTCCTCGAACTTTTTTTATCTGAATCATACTCTCGTTTTAACAAACAAAAATAAGTTTACTGTTCCCGATGTTTGAAACTGAAACGTAGAATTTGAGAAATTCGAAGAACAATATGACCGGATTTTAATATCAGAATGACTCGATGAATATGACAGGGTTAAACCCAAGGAAAAGGCGAGAAATACTCTTGAATAATGTGGCCGACAATTCAAATTCCTCTTTCCTCTTTTCTCTTCATATTGACATACACGTTATATGCACTTCAGAGATGCTTCTGAAGAATCAACCTCCTACGATCTTAAAACAATCAATGCACGCGCTCAAATAAAATGTTTACAAACGACCACTTAGATCATGATTTAATGGAATGTTAACCGTTTTTTAATTGCGATCTCTTCTTAACCGAGTAATCTACAACCTCCCCTCTCGTATATAAAAAGAAAAGTGTCAGCATGTTTATGCGATAAGTATGAGAAAATAAACGCGTAATACATATCACGTTTAGCGGAGCGTAATTCGATAGTATAATTTGATATTTAATTATATCGATATATTCAATGTACATATTCCTATAATCATGAAATTAGAAGTTAAGGACGACTAATTTTAGATAGATTGACTTGAATTTTTCCAGATATAAACATAACTTATTCTCGAAAGTGAAAAACAAAAAGAAATAGCAGGAGTAGAAAACTATGAGATGCGTAAATAGAGAAAGTATTGTGCGTTCAAGGAATTAGAAATCCCAATAATCGACGACTTAGCTCGTCTTTCCCGATTATCAAATTAATGAGATACTTGGCAAGAAATTGTGGATGCGAGATGTAACGCACTTTCGAAAATGTTATGATCCAAACGATCGATGGAAAGTTTTCCCAGGGGGGCAAGCGGAAAAGAAATCGTGGAGTTCATCGCGTGCTGCGTAACCCGAAAACCACTTAAATCGGTGGAACAGATAAAACGATGCGTTTAACACGCAAAAGCGCGAAAAAACGCGTGCATACGATCTTTTACGAGGAACGGAAAAGTCGTGTAATTCACGTGAAGCCTTCGTGGCGTCGCGGAGAGAAGCGGAGAGGGGACGACGTGATCGCGATAGACGATCGTCGATTTCGATAAGAGCGGCTCGTGTCTTGTCGTAGCTGCCTGCGATTTCCATTTGCACATTCACCGATGTGAATGACAGTCACCGATTACCGTCACTGAGCTTTCTGCTTACGCCCTTCGAGCCCCATCGGTGACTGACACGCGACAAATGTTTTAAAGTGTATGTATAACAGATAATTAATTACACATTCCGAAGATTATTATTATTATTTATTAATACGTTGAAGGCGGAGCTAGTTCTGTTCTACTTTCTATTTAGACGATACGTAAATGCAGGAAATAATAGAACATCGAATACTTGCGGAGGATTTTTATTTGATTAATTTTTATTTAAGATGTTTCGACGAAATCCATTAAAAAAGTGTAAACATATTTCTTAATATTACACGATTACAAGATATCTTTTTTAATTTGTTGTTGTTGGTTTCTAGAAACCGTTGCCTCCTAAACGGAAAGTTTAGCGTTGGTCTCTAAAGATACAGCGTACATATGGATATAGCAAGGAAGACATAGCGTTTGGCGTGTTAACTGTACTAACATCCTATAATAAACAAAGTGCATTGTTAGGTGATATATTTTTGTTTATGACATCGGGTATATTGTGATAAGGGTTGTACTAGTGCCATCTCTACAGAATGTAGCTTTTTTAATTTTTTTCTTTTTTTTATGTGCTTCTTGCAATTTTCTCACACTTTCTTCATAGCATCTTTCGCATTGTCTAATTTACCACGTGTTCTCATTTTTACTTTGTATTTCGTGACGTTTGTAGAAAGTGAGAACATAAGAGACGTAAGTGAAAGATTTGTAAAACGCAATTGGAGGTGAATTTGTCAATGAGCGAGCGAAACCCCTTTTATCGCATGCTTGCATCGTTCGTGTGCATATACATATGTATATACGAGTACATATGTAAAGAATTCAATGTTGAACGATAATCGAAAAACGAGGAAAGCGAGTAATTGCTTTGAAAGAAAATTACATAATCGTAGACAGGCCATATAAACAAGTATACTATATTATATATGCGTAAATGATAAGGTTTCTGGAGTGGACGCACATATCTTCGCTGGGGGGCATGGTTCTATTCAGTTAATTATATATCGACCTTATCGAGCATTATCGTGTTCGTGTTATCGCGAGCACGAGTCACTCGACCGAAATCAATTTTGGGTATCCCCAAATTGAATCGTGAAACGAAGATCTGAGAATTCTGAATGATCCACTAGACCGCGCATTTTACAGAATAAGTACATTTTTATCTCACTTTCAAATTTCTATGCCTGTTATATAATCTTGCGATATTTTCTTATCTTTCTAATGCTATTATATACTACGCCATTCAATTTTCCTACTCATATATAACGTACAAGAGCATATAGAATATATCCAATATCCATAAAGTATTCATTCTAATATCTACTAAGTATTTGTATACTTTTTCTTACACAGAATATATGTTATATTCTAATACAATCTATAAATTAGATTGTTTTATTGAATCTTCTGATATAATCAATAAATTAAATTGTTTTAATATATCTTCTAATACAATCTATAAATTTGATTGTTTTAATGTGTTATCTAATATAATCGATAATCTCGAATCTAGAATCTATAAATCGTGGGTGAAATATCTGCTTAGGTTCCCTTTCTTTGAATGTATCTATAAAAGTATGAAAGTGCATATATGTCCAGAGTCTATAAATGGCTATATATTCGTGGAAAACCTATGAAAATAGATTAATCGACGGATTAAAAATAAATGAGCCATTTATTGAGCTTAGTCTATTTGAACAAAAGAATATTGCTGTGATAAGGAAAGACGGGAAAATTACTTTATTGTCAAGCTTCGGGGCAACACATTTTATTTATTACAGGATACACTTGACGATGCCAGATTTATCTTCCTAGAATTTATTTCGATGACTTCTCGGTAATAAAAGATAGGTGACCAATTATATCCAGAACAAAGCAGATGATGTTGATACCGACAGGAATTACCAATCGCTTGATACCGCTTATCAGAAACACGTTGTTACATGAACGAGACCTAATGTTATTATACTGGTTTGGCAGCTCGTGGTTGTTTCTACGAGTTAGAATCGAGAGGAACGTGACTCCTTGTGGGCGTATGCTCGCGCCAAGTATAACAGTGGGAACAAATATGAACCGTTCAGAAACCATATCGATTGACTCCGCAAATTGGAAAGTGTAGAAAAGCTAAGATGTTATTATCACTGTGAAATTTATCTTAGAATTCACCATGACTAGACTGCGGATTTTTATTAAAAATTTCGTAATTTAATATTTCGTACACTTTCGCAATTTCATATTCTTACGAAGAAAAAAACTAAGGGAACAGAATCTACATAGTAATTTGTTTCACTTGAGATGCTTTACATATTTTTCTGTATTATCCGCGTTCTCTGGATCTTTGTACCTTAGTTAAGAGATTCATAAAAAGTGGAGTTAATTAGTTCGGCTTATAAAAGGCTCATATTACACGATCGCTTGTATCGTGCCAGTGGTGCCAGCGAGTCTACACTGTTCGTCTGCATATCTTCGTGCGATTCTCCCTTATCTCGTGTAATCACGCAATTTGTTCTTTTCCTCACGTATGAAAACAAACGACTGCTTCTTCGAGACAAGAGCAAATATGGAAATTCTTTGTTTCTAAATCATTTTTCACTTTGAAATCAGAGAAAGATAGAGTTTAATCTATATACAGCGGCTGATGAAGTTATTTGAACACTTACCATAGAAAATTGTTATGTATATTTGGAAATTTAGTTTGTACTATAACGATTATATTCGAAACAACCGGAAAATGTGTGTAAGTATGCGTATATAGAGCTCACGATATATTTACTGCAAACGTTTAATCAAATATCGAGACTTATAGTTACGCCAAATATCTTGTGATTTTTACATGTATTTTCAGACTTGTTTCAAACTTTATAAACATAATCATGACAGTCGTGTATCATTACAAAGCCAATAAAATTTTCAAATATTTGATACAACGCATATAGTGTATTCGTAAAAGATGTCTACAAGAGTTCGAATACTTTCGCAAGCCACTGTATATTCATATAGTTTTCTCATCTTAAATTCTTCGTGATTGTTGGAGAAAGGAAGTTTCAAGCTATAGAGCTTGCCAATTTAAAGATCACTTCTCGACCTCCTTATAATCGTCAATCAGAGCTATGACGTTGTCGCGAGCTTCACCGAAGGAATCTTCCTCCATGCCTTCACCTACGTAATGGTGAACGAAAACTCTTTTCTGCAACATCAAGTCGAATTTCCGAACAAGCATCGACCATCTATATCTGATAGCGGTATTGTTGCTGGCCATCACTACCGTCCTCCTCGACTTCGCCAGGTCACCTCCGGGAACTGTTGTAGTTGGCTGATAGTTAATTCCTACCTATAAAAGTAATCATTTGAATTTCAGAATTCTTAAAAAAATAAAATATCTTGTTCTTGCCGTCTCTAGCTTTTAGAAACATGCTTTATACCAATTTACGTAGCGATATTATATCGACTACTATACGGCGGTTGGGATGAAAATTATTCGAAGATTTTTCATTTTTTCATTTTTTAGAATCGAAATCGCGATCTAAAATACACTGTTACATTAGGCGATTTATGTGTATATACATATAATACATTAGGTAAATACATACATAATACATACATAATACATACATATAATACATTAGTAAATACATTAGGGGATTTATGTGTATATACATATAATCCCCTAATGTAACAGTGTATTTACAGACTAGTCTAAAAAGGAAATTTGGGAAGGGACTTTGATAGAAACTAATTAAACTATTAAACTATATATCACATCTATTTTACCTTACTATGTAACTTACAAGCTATGGTTGGTGGAGGTTTGTGATTAAAGCAGTTAAAGTTTGAAGGAAGGTGGAAAGTTGGGTGAAAGTTTATGAAGATATGAATGATTCGATGGTAAAGGTTCAGGAGAACGTTAGTAATTCAAGAAAGGTATTTTGCTCGACTACCATAGCGCATCTTTGAAAGCCTTTGACATTTTCCATGTGAGATCTGAATACTAAAGCTCCTCTCGGTAAAACTTCGTTTAGACTAGTCAGGTTGCTCGAATTCAAACGACTTGATGTCAAGCGAAATGAATACAAATTTGAGAGAATATCTCAAGTGAAATATGTAATGTAAATAATAACTTCACGCCAGAAAAATTTTCTGCCTGATTCAGGTAACCAGGCTAATCCGAAAAAGGTTTAAAGATTCAGAATTATCGAGAATTCTATCTTTGTTTATAAAATAGATGATGCAAATCGTCTATTTTATTTCGCCAGATTAAACAAGCTCATGAATGATTGTATAAAATATGGAATTATCTATTTAGAGTTCAACGTACCAATTTTCGTTGCTATCAGACGTCAACGTTATGCGTATGTTAAACAACGAGCTAGAAATTCGCTGCATCATTTAACAACGATCCAGTTCCTTGTTGATCGCGAGTAATTGTTTGTTGTAAAATGAGAAAGGAAAAAAGCTGCGCAATTACCTTGAACCCAGTCGGACTCCAAGTGACGAAACGAATCGACTTCGCCCCCTTCAACGACGCGATCGTTCTATTGACATCATTTGGAGCCACGTCTCCACGATACAGCAAACAGCAACTGGTGTAAGCTCCTACGCGTGGGTCACATGATACCATCTGAAGTTTATGAAATGAGATGATAAAACTTTGGAGGAATACAGTTGTGATGAACGAATCGCGAGGATAAGTAGGAATAATAAAATTTGCCTGTACACCGTGAGCTTAAATTCGTGGCACGGAAGAAGCCATGGAAGCTTCTATTGCTCAAAGTGGGACGAAAATTAAACATAAAATAAAATTGTATCGCAGGCTCCATTCGCGAAGAAATCATGTTTAGGAACTTTTCAAGTATACGTGAATTTGCCTGAAGAAGATTAGGCAGAAGAAAATTCTATATACGAAAATAAGTCGAAAATGTAATATTCGAAGATCATTAACATATTCCAAGTTACTTGACTGTCAGGATTCTTAAGGATCTTTTACGGAACATCGATTATCCTCGAGATATTTCCATTTTTACTTCACCTGATTAGAAGGTTCGAAGCAACTGTAGGTGATCTGTTGGGTGGTAATTTCGGAATGCATGGCTTTTCTGGGAGAGATCAGCGGAGCGTACGTAGCCAAAGTGAAATGAATTCTATGATACGGCACCAAATTTGTTTGCAGTTCTTCGAGACTAAGATTTATGGCACCCTCGAACCTCATCGAAGCTGTGATGCTTGAAACAACTTGAGCCATCAGGCGATTTAAATTGGTGTAAGTTGGGCAATCAACATCCAAGTTCCTATAAGTAATAAACAACAGGGCGATGCAACATGTTACTGATCTCTATTAGTTTAACGCTTTCGCTGCTTCTGACGTCTATTTTAGTCGAATAGACGAATCTTGTTAACAGTGAATGCGTTAATTAATATACCTGGCGCAAATGTCGTATAAAGCTTCGTTGTCGACGAGGAAGGAACAATTCACGTGGTCCAATGCACCGTGGGTAGTAAGGACTGCATTATAGGGTTCCACGATAACGGTGGCAATGTTAGGTGATGGAAAGACAACAAAGTCTAGAGTGATCGTCTTAGGATAATTCTGTGATAGATGTTCGAGTAACAGTGTGGCGAAACCACTTCCGGTACCACCGCTAATTGACCTTTACAAACATCGAGTTTTAACCAAATTGAGCTAACGCAATTCAACGAGTAGCATATCTTTCGTTGTGATTAGACTACGCATATTTGTTTATGTAAATTCATAATTTTTTGAATATAATTAAAACGTTAGAACCTAGATGAAAAATTGTTTTACGAAGTAAACATTATAGAGAGTATTATACTTTGGATATCTATGTATGCATTTACAAATTTCTCATAAATGCATAAACATCCGCATTCTAAATCCGACAAATCTTTGAGCCTTTATATAATTTTTCTCTTTCGTCAAAATTCAGTAACCTGAATACGATAAATCCAGCTGGCCTCGAGCATGTTTCCCATATTCTACGAACGCGATCCAACACAAGGACGATCGCCTCACTACCGATGGAATAATAACCCCTGGCGAAATTGTTCGACGCGTCTTCTTTCCCAGTGATCAATGACTCGGGATTGAAAAGAGCTTTATAAACGCCAGTCCTAATCTCGTCGATCACAGTGGGCTCTAAATCGATGATTAACGTGCGTGGCGTCAATTTTCTTGTCTAAAAATGAATTTCCATGTAATCAGAATGTTTGCATTCACTTCAGTGATATTTTTTTATCGAAATTCAATAATGCATAATGCACGTAACACGCGGCACAAGTGAAAGATAACAAAATCACGTTGAAGGCTTCCAAGTAGTATTAAAATCAGAAAATCAATGAATATATATTTATTACATTTTTTTTGCTGTGATTTTCAGATAGCAAGAAGTTATCTTACATTTTCGTCTGATTTTCGAACATAGAACAGCTTGCCGTCAATTATCTGTATCTACTCGAGAATCAGCCAAGTTCACGTATACTTGACAAGTTTTGAAACTCAATTTTCTCAAGAGTAAAGCCTCCAATGCAATTTTTACAGATTTTATATTCTTAATTTTTATTTCATTTCGAATAGCTTTTTAATCTTATTATCAGTAGTCATAGAATCTTCTTTCAATTTCATTTCCAACACGAATTACAGTATGTAACGTATTTATATAAGCCACAGTGTATATTAATATTTGGACGATCGCTTATTATATATTTCCTCACTTGTGTCTCTGAAAAAAAAGCATGCATAGAAGGGTCCATTGGATAATAGCCCTGACGAAGAGAACCGTTTGGGGACACACCATGTTCCAGACAAAATAATTCCCAACAAGCATTTGCTATTTGCGTGCCAGCCTGTCCTATGAAAATCGTTATTATTTCACTTGGTCCTTCCATCCCTTAACCATACTCCAAATTAGAAATTTCCGATGAATTTCCATTTGCGATGAATGAACAACGAATGCCTCATGTTTCAAGTAACATAAGATTACGCCAGAAATTTTGATCATTATCTTACATTTTTTTTTTTTTTCTTTTCTTACTTTCTAACGAAACATGTTTATTTATATATCTGTCAGAGTGACAAGTTCAAAAGACAGTGAACCTGTTCGTTTATGAAAGAACGTCAAATATTTCGTCATATCCATAGCAATGTAAAAAATATTTGAATGAATCTGTAATGATAAATCAGGAATGAATGTCTGATTCGAGAAATGTTTATTGCGCGACATTACATAATAAATAACAAAGTTTCTCAAACGTTACCTACATCTTCGACGATAATTTTTAAAAGTGCGCAATTGCAACAAGATCGCGAATTAACAATGATTAGGTACATTTTTACATCAACTCTGTACAATCTCATGGAATATTCATTACTGTGTTACATATTTACTTCTAGTTACGAACATCTAACTGGCAGTAGCTTAATCAATAAATCAACTACTTTATTATTCACATACATAGACGCATGGTCTTTGTAAATCCACTTTTGAACGAAATACATATTTTGTGTTTCATTGATATGTATTTTGATCCCTTTGAAGAACCCCAAATGAACAAAAATAAGTACTAATATACATTAAGTTTGGTTACATTACATCATTTCCCCTCATGTTACGAAATGTTAATTGTAATATATTTGAACTTGAAAATTCTACGGTAAGAAACTCAATACTGTAGCAATTTGTCATGTTGGTTTTTGTACTATTACAGACTTGATTTAATTTTGTATACTGTATCTATATCTTATTTGGAGAAATATTTTAATAAAAGAATCACGTTTGTTGTACAACACTTTATGTTGACGTAAAGTCAAAAAGTGGCATCTCAAGAGGAGTTAAAGGTGGCAAAGGTGCAAGTCTTAAGGAATGTGCATTATCTAGTCTAGTTTCGTCATTAAGGTTAGCAGACACTGCATGAAGTTGTTCGGTCAACTGTCTCACTTCCTCTTCCTTTGCCTCTAATTGACTTAGCAAGCTACCAACCAGACAACGTAATTGGCAATTAACAGTTTTGAGTTCCTCTATAACAGTGCTTGTATCCTTTGGATATTTGAAAGCTTTGTCCTCGCTGCTAGGTATTAAAATTAGACTTAAAAGACTATCCTGCTCTTCGATGGTTCTATATATAGCTTGCCGTAGAGATCCATCAAATTTATCATTTGCAAACTCGGACGTATCTTTCTCAACCTGTTTAGCTGCTTGTTTGCGAAGAAGTTCCCTTCGTTGATTTTCCAATGTAGTTTTGTACTCTTCATATTGTGCTTGTTTCATTCTAAAAAGTAAATTTTCATAAGAACAAATATCCTTTGCATCGTATAGCAAGAAAAGAAATGATTATTACCTAACTACAGCAGCTTGTCTTTTATGGTAATCACATTGAAGAGCCAGAGATTCTAAAGTAATGAATGAATGGAAAGAGGAAATGACGATTGGCTGGGTCTGACTTGATAAATTAGAAGTCTTCAACTGAGCAAATCTAGATTCCAGTTGTGCATGTGCCTCTGCTAGAAGACTAGCCACTGTTTCATGACACTTGGCTGCCTCTTCGAAACGACCTTCTTGCAACAACGCCTCTGCTCTCCTTTGTCTTTCGTGTGCCTTTGGTAGAAAAAATTTCATGTCAATATTTATACAACACATTAATCAAAAAAATGTAAACACTAACAGTACCAAACAAAATTAACATATGACATTCGACAACTCAATATCAAAATACGACGTAGCTTGCACAGTCGTATGTTTTTGTAAAATTCAGTCAACTGACTGATGCAAAAGTACATTGTATATAGCGATTAATATTTGAATAATGCATAAACTACGCGCATATGACGGAGGTAAAATTATTAGTCACACATGACGATAAGATATTGAAGAAAATACAATGGCATTTACCGCGTTTAGGATTGATGTCTCCATAGTTGATCAGCTGATTGAATCACAGAATGAAAACAGAGAGGCAACATGTGGGTTATTTTCTGTTACGGTAGAAAATGACGTACTTACCGACCGAGCATACAGAGTAGTGTGCAACAAGTTCAAACGATACGGGCGGTACTAGACAGAGAGAGCGATAGTGTACCACAAGTATAGAAAAATTTTAGATCGAAGCCTCCTGCATTATCTGTACATTCAAGGCTAATGCATTTAGTTCTCATTTAGCATTAGTAGCATTTAGTTGCTCTTAATGCTATTTTATCTATGTTATACTAAATGTAACTGTTTATACGTTAGTTGTAGTATGAATGTAGAAAATGGAATGAGGTTGGAGGTCACTCTGGTAGAGTGTACTTTATTCTGGTGGATCCATTTTCATCCTCGTGGATGGAAATAATTTATTAACATATAAGTATGTACTAGATAATTATAGGTGTAAGTATATAAGTATACACATCCACTTCCGATCACGATCGATGAAATTATGTATGTCTTTTATGCATCTGGATTTCCACGCAATAGATATTGAATTCCTATGCAATTATACTGTAACTAAATATCATATTTCTTACAAAAAAGTATTGCATAGAAAAGAAATGAAAAGCTTAGCATTGAACTTCGACTAAGACATACAGATGAAATGCCATACATACCGTTAAAGAGATTCAGGAATTTTATATAAATCACTTAGTTTTCTTTTATGAATGTACGTATGTACATATATATGCCTATACTTTAGTGAATAAATATTAAAAAATAAAGTAGTCTGCGATATTACCGATCGATGATAACGGTAATTTTATACATTGCATTTTTTGTTATTAAGAGATGGCACTGTTATACATACGTGAATGTAAAATTGAACGATTTAAAAGTTTAAACTTAAATTGAGCTTTATATGCAGTAATATAAACGCAAAAGGACTTTATATTAATACTTTGATTAAATTTGGTTACATAAATAATTTTAAAGCATTACTCGGACTGTACGCAACATTTATCAAGGTAAAAATCAAGCGAAGATTAACACATCTGCTAAAACGATCGTGCATAAATCAGCCAATCGGTGACCGAAATATAAAGTGCGAGAAAATGTGTCAAGTAGATAACGAGTTATCGTTTATTAGTAACGTAATAATCCTTGACGAGTATTACACACGTAAATTGAGAAAACATCATTAAATTCTAAAACGGCTTTGCAATCACAGAGTCCTAGTCACACAAGAGTCGAAAAGGAATTGAGCGTAGGCGTGAGCCCGATGCCTTTATAGGAATACGAGGATCAACGTGGAAACTTAATTATTCCAACTATCAGCGGTGTATGTGTGTGGTACCGTCGAGTGTTTCATCTATTAGAAAATAACGTTGACCTCATCTCTTCCGCTGGAACTCGAAAAATTTCTCGGCCTCTTTAAGGTACGACGTCGGTCTCGTAATCGATCCAACACATGATCAACGATCACCGATCTGGACGTGAGGTTGAGCCAATTAATATTATCGATCTATCGTAGGTATCGGTATATAAAAAAAAGGAGTTAAAAAAAAGATTAAAAATGAGAGAACTAGGGTAACTCGTGTCATTTAAATCCGAGTAGGTGTAACCTTACAAAACTGACAGTACTTAATCCTCGCTGAATCATTAGAAACGTATTATGAACCCGTGGCATTAAGTCGATTAGCATAAATTTTCATCGAGAACGCGAGCAAATTTGCCATGTAAATAACTGATCGCATTCTTCATTAAACGAGAACGCCGTATACGGCGATAGAAAGTCAGTATATTTTTACGGTCCACCGGTTCGAATTAGTAAGATCCTCCCGTCTGTTTCCTTATGGCATCAAGCGAATTAGCGCCCGATTAGTGAGCGCCCCTTGGGAGCCGAAAAAATTCTCACGGTCTTCGAGTGTATCGAGAGGAGTCGGTGTGAGAAAGTAAAGAAAGAAGCGTTCAAGGTACACTACACGATACGTAGACAATTCTTACACATTTTTAAAAAAAAGAAGAGAGAAAAAGAAACTTGTTAACGAAAGATTCACAAAAAAAAAAAATAAAAAAATAAAACTATTCACTGCGCAAGCGTTTATAACGACAACTATAACGTACTCCCCTTCTGACATTTCAAATTTTAATGCCAAAGCGTCTATACGACTGATTACTTGCATTTTCTATTTTGCAAGAAATTAACCAACTTGACAAATAGTCAAGCGACTCGACTGATTCTCCGTGCGCGAGTTTCTTTTTACTAACGCGGTGTGCAACGTGGGACGTTCAGAGCCGCCAGGTCGTGTTCTTAGTCTCCTCGGGGCGTACAAAAACTCTAAAAGTATTCGTGGCTACTTGTCAACGCCTCTACCGCGATATCCAATGGCTTTCAAAGTCAGATATTTTGGAACTCGTTTCGAGAAAAAAGTCCAAGTTTAAGCAAAATTGCGCGAGGAAACACGCGACCGAGAAATCGCTAGGGGCCATTAGACCGTTTGTTAACGTCTCGCATTGCGCGGCCAGGGTTAATAGCGTGCAGGCTTTTCGGAATCTCCTGCAACGCTGTCGTTTCCATTTCGTCGAAAGCTCGAACATTACGTAACACCGTACGGAGAATAGAAGGTATACGCGAACAGACTCACGTGTACACGCATAGAAACACAAGGAATATATCTAGCGTCGATGTTACGCAACCATATAATCCTAGATTACGGCAATTACATTTTTGCCCGCAGTGCACTTCCATCCGAATCATATATGGAGGCGCTATCCTATCGGATAGCCATCGGGCGCGAGCGATCTGGCATGCGCGGCCGTTCTCGTGAATGGGCACGGCTCGTGGTCCAAGCGGCGGCCGTATGAATGAAATAGTAAATATAATTGACAGAAGGGCAGGCGTGGGCAGGCCAGTCAGAACAGGCAAGCAGAAACAGGCGGAACGAGGTGCAAGACGGGAACGGCGCGGCGTTTTATACGCGGCAGGCGTAGGATCGAGGTCATCACCTTTCTATCATCCGAAGAGCCTAGATAGCATTTTTTTTTTTACCTCTCTTCCGTTTTTTTTTTTTCGTATCTCGCGCGTTTCGACACGTTTTCAGATACATCATTGATATTCTTTATCGGTTGGATGTTTCCATCGACCCTTCGTCACGGAAGAGCTTTTCATGTAGCGGTATGATTTTTTAATTCCGTTCGTTGTATAGGAAAACAAGTAGGAGAAGAGGTGGAGAATGTTGAAGTGGAACTTAAGCGAATTATGAGAGCGGAAAGAAATTTTGACATATAGTAGCGGGAACAAGGAACATTTTCATTCGGTTCTTTATTAAAATCATTTTGAGAAGTTGATTTATTTGAGTCGTAGTGATGCACGGAGCGCAACGTGATAATTGAAGTTGATGAAAGCCATCAGAAATAACGGAAAGTTGTCCGAAGAGCGATATAAGCGCGGAACAAAACAGAGTGAGAAGTAACAAACTCGCAATACGCTGGAAGAATAGTTAGGTATCGAAATGAATCGGAATGATAAGAATATACTAGAATGCGTAACCAGACTGCGGATTTTTACTGCATTTGTGCGAGACTTAAAGATACAAAAATAGAACATAGAATGGTGGCAACAATTGCGAATAGAACATAGAATGCATAGAGTGCGTATGACTTGATTGTGCGTATAAAAGTACGCGTAAACTTGCTTAAAAATTTGCAGTCCCGGCGTAATATACAATTCCCGCTGAAAAGAAAAAAGGGAGAAACCTGCTCGTCTTTGGACGATTATGTTTGCCAACGAATTAAAAACGTTAAAATATACGAAGAAATAATTGAACATCGTACAATAAAGGAGATAGTTTACGTATAACGTGTATATTAACGCGTTAGATGTATTAATCTACACGAGTGTCAAAAGTGCATATAAAACGTACTTTACGATCTACGCGAAATACCGAAGTTCTCTTAAAAATATCACGTTTCCCGAGACTTTCGAGCCAGAGTGTACATGCAAATTTCATTACCAACGCGAAAACAATTTTTACGAAACAGAGCCAGTGAAGAGAGTACTCTGGCCTCGAGCGTGTTATACCATAAACTCGTGATAAAAGTTTCATTGGTCCATCATCGTTGGATCGTTAATGTGGCAACATTAGAGCGTGGAATTAATTAATCGCCGTTGCGGAAACGGAAGAGTCGAGATCTTCATTCGTATCGGAGTGGTGGATCGGTAAGTAGGAATCCCTGTAGGATCTCTTGGTACGTGAAAACGTTACGTGACGATGAGGACAGAGATCCGCCCTCGGCCGCGAGTAAGTACTGGCTGTTGTGGAGAACGTTGAAGGAGAGCTGCGCCAGTTCTTGGCCGGTCGGTCTGCCTTTTCTCTCTCCTCCCTTCTGCCCCGGGTGCCCCTTCCCCGTGTAGTCGTCGAGTGACGACCAAAGACGGTAGGAAGGTACGGTTTCCGGTCGCCCACGCGACAACCTAGCCGGAGCTCTCTCGCGTCAGCCAGCTCCGTTGTGAAAATCCTCTCGATTCAGGTGTCCGGATAGCGCTCACGGAGTGGTAAACCTGGCGCAACACCCTGCATCGTGGTGGGGACGCGATTCAGGCAAAATGGAGAACAATTTGTAGATTTCTATTCTGTTCGAATGCCGTTCCCTTAGCCCCCCTCGCGGTTCCACTGATGCTTGTATTTTATGGAGATACATCGGCCAATAACTTTGCATCGGTTGAAGTGAAATTCCTCGATTATTTCAGACACCGATGCGGACGTGGAATTTCAGAGTAGTCTTTGGTTTAACTGTAGCTCGAAGTACACTGCCAGTTTTTCTATCTATTTAGTTGGGAAATTTGAGAGCGCAAAAGTGTAGAGAATGCGCGCGATATAAAGGATAAAATATTCCAAGTGGGATATTTCTCGTGGTATTTAACAAACGAAAGAGGCGGCTATTTCGATACCAGGTTTTTTTAGTTACCTTCGTGACAATATGAATTTGCAGCTGACCCGTCATTCGTACAGTTTGCACAATTTACTCGAAGATCTTCGTTTATCTGATTATCGAGCTTGGTGTGTTGTTACGCAAGAGAATTTGTTAGCGTCGATAACTTGTAACTTGCGTCTTGCAAAATTACACTGCATGTAGTATCAGCTCGATTTCCTCTAATCGGAAACTTTTATAATCGTAGGATATGAAGTTGATGAAACATTGCCAAGCTTCCATTCAGATTGATTTTAAATCTTGCAGATACAAGTAAGGTGTAGTTAATTTTTCAGAGCAACGGTGAACACGCGAGAGGAAATGCGAAATAATCGTTATTGATACGCATATCTCTCGTTTCAATTTCATAGTAAAGATTTTCTTACGTCATTAAAAGTCGTGTTCCCGGTCGGAACGAAAGCGAGATCGAAGCATAAAAGATTGGAGGATCGCAGCAGGGTCTTTTCCTTTTCCAACGACATTTTCCTTTTGCTCGCTCCTTTGCTTGAATGGTAATTAGCTTTCCTTTCAACCGGTCGCTTTCCAATTCGATTACTCAACGACTAATTATTACGTTTCAGCGTTAGCCAAGTGGCCGAAGCACGAGAGAAAAAAGAAAAGAAGATAGAGAGAGTAGGTAGACTAAGGGTTGATTCGAGTCATTGTGATCGAACGTGTGGCCGTTGTTGCGCGACTGGGCGCAGGATTAATGATACGTTTCATACTCATTTTCGTTCATTGTCGATACTAATCGATTACGGGCCGCGCACGAGTTCCAGCGCCATTAGTTAAGATCGGAATAAATTTCGGGTGAAAGTGGTCTAGGGCCTAAGGGACGATCGATCCTCCTGGTGATAAATTTACCTGTCAATTAAGTTTCATTTCAGCTTTCGGTTGGTCCGAGAAAATAGTTCGACGCACCGTGTTCATGTCCAACGGATCGTAATTAAAAACGTACGCGCCCTGGTTCATTCGTAAGAAAAATCGATTGACGCAACGATACTCGGTCACACACGCCATAGGATAATACGTGTCCGGTTCGATCATCGAACATTCTCCTCGACTTTTCAAGAAATCCATCGTTTACGTAATTCCTGGCTCGCGTAAAGCACCGTCGAAGAAACCGGAGACATTGTCGCTTAATTAACAGACTTCGTCGTGTCCATGGGATCCAGAGACCCAGCCGAAGTTAGAGGAACTTACGTGCAAGTGCTGTTGGTATCGATCGAGTCGCTCGTGATTAAAAATATTTTCTCTAAAATATTCGCGATACCCGAGACACGTTACTGTTCATCAGACACTTAATACACTTAGGATCGGTTTAAGTAAACGAAGATTACGGTCACAAGATGAAGTTGAAACAGCCAATGTCAAAAATGCATACATCGTTTATTTCGAAATTAAATATTTATTAAAATATCGCAGAACATCGTTTAGTAACAAAATTTTAACGAATAGAAAATATCTATGTATTTTTATAAGTATGCGGAATAATTTGTGGAATAAAAAAAAGACGAGAAAAATGTATGCGTGACAAGTATTCGTAGAGTTACGGTTCTGCGGGGAAAATTAACAAGAATTAGACCTAGTATTTAGTAGAGGAAATCGCTAGGTTGTTTAATTATTATAATGCTTCGTGGTGTTTCTTTTTGACTCTATTGTGGTTTGAAACATTCGTGACATTGAATTTATCAAATCGACGAGTACTCGACATGGAATGTCTTCCCATTCTTTTAATAGAACTCTCCTTAAATCATTCTGTCCCATATATTTCCAATAATGTTTATATCTGAGGATTGTGGAGGTGTTTTCAAGTGTTTCCGAACATTACACAAGACCCACGCTCGCGTATTAGTAACATTATGCTTCCGATCGTTATCTTACATCAGAATGAAATTGTCTCTCAAACCCATCTTTTCCTGCACTTTGATACAGAGTTTAGTTTTCAAGATATCTATGTATATTTTATCCTGCAAAACTGCAACTGCGCTAGTACTTGTTACGCATATACTTTTCCCATTTGCTAAATGTTTGTTAACATTTTCACAAGCGGAACAGACGGCGCATTCTTGCTTTCCTTTTTAACTATTCCGCGGTCTTGTATGAATATGTACATATTTTTTATTTGTTAAAATTTTGTCGAAGTCAAGTATCGTAGGAATACTTTCTACGCTGACTGTACGTCGTAGGAGAAACTAAATTACACTATGTTTGGAAGATTTTATTACAGAACTATTTTATTAAAGGTCACGTATAAAATTAGCAAACTATGATTACAGAAAAAAAATGCAAGTATACTTTCGTCGATTTTACCACTTTAATGTCATTTTAATGTCACTGACTAAAGAGGAATATCTTTTCAAAATGAAAAATGTGATTTATGGTTTCGTAGTCTCGTAGTTTCCGATCGAAAGGTTCGTGTTTACCAAAAAAGCAAAGAGATTACTTAAATTTCTACTCGATACATTTCAATATCTCGTAACAGAATCATAGCAATCGATAAGAACATCGTAGCACGCAATTGCTACCAGTGGCTACACACATTTATACTTGCATCGCAGAAGAACTGTATTTAAGAAAATTTGCTCACTTTTCTCAAGATAAAATTTATTTTTCTAAACCTAGTCCGCCTAATCCTCATTCGACGATAAATCAAAATATAGATCATTTCTTACAATGGTATTTGCTACGAGTTCATCGCACGTATCATGACTTATGGGTGTTAGCGCGGTTAATCGACTGGACGGTATTGTACCGTGATAAAAATATTTCCGTAGAATTGTACGCGGTTTTTGAGGACTTGTTGTTGGATCGGAGGGACGCGGCAACACACGTCGTTCCCTCCTCCTTTCTCTTTTCCTCGCGTTCTATTTTCCTCTCTCTCTCTCTCTCTTTCTCTCGGTACTCCATCTCCGTTCTCTTTGGATGCTGTGTTCTTCTCTGAAAGTCCCTTCGAAGAGGTAGGGCACGCGAATGTGGGAGGGAGAGTTTCCGGTCGCCCACGCGCCTCCGCAACAACCACTTCGCCGAGGTATCAGGGACAAAACACGGGCCGGCGGATGTCTCTTCTCTTCAGCGCAAATGAAGAAGTCGCCTCGCATTCGGCAAATATAATGAAAGCCCCCCTTTTCCTTCGGCATGCATCGCGGAAGCGATCCTCTGTTAGCGTTCCGCTTCTTGCGCTCCCTGTTTCTGCCTTCCGCTCTTTTTTAATTCGCGGCCCTCGATGTCGCGCTTTTAAACGCGCTATATCAACGTGTTTGCGATTCCTCGGCTTTCAATTAGCACGTTGCGCTCTGTTTCGATGTTTCGCGAACGTTCCGGTCCACCTCTTCCATTTAATCATCGTGAAGCTTTACAACGTAAAACGCGTTATATTCCTCGATGAAACATTTCTCGGTTAAGTCATAGATACGAAACGTCCGGAAGACCGAAATAATCAGCCGAGATTTTCAAGCTTCACGAAAGTTGATTGATTCTAGAATATTAATCTTTCGAGGTTTGACAGCGAGTCGCATAAAGTTTAAAACTTTACGGCGATTGCTTCCTACCGAATAGAATAAATTCCAAGGCTATTTATAATTCGTGTGTATATAGAAATTTATAATATCGTGACTAATAACTACATTGTGAATATTTATGTGTGTATATATACGTAAAATATTAGTATAATATGCAAATCCTTATGTAGGTTATATCTCTTTCATCGTGCTTAGAAATACATGGATTTGTATAAACAGCTGCAACCTACGAATCCAAGCATGTCTATAGCGATATATTTTTATTCAATTAAATTCTCACTGGAGACACGTATTTCGTACGGAGACCACAAGTAGAGACTCGACTGATTTTACCTCACCGTGTCGCTTCCGTCTACATGTCTTTATATCGAGAAACAGAAAGCACGATAAAACGATGTCCATCTTATCCGCGAAAGATCGCGTATAATCTCAATACATAGCCTTCGCGATCGAGACAAGGATCGAAAAATATCGGCTGCCACTTATACACTGTCCGCCGCGTACGGCTATCCACGAGCAAGTGAACTGGATTTAATTTCCATGTTTGTTAATTGCGCGTTATCTGTGCTCGAATCTTTGCGCGACGCAGAGAAAAAAAGGAGAGATTGTACGAATCGAACGTGATCGCTCAATCGAAGTACACGGTACTCGCAACAACCAACAAGAATACGTGCCGTGGTACCACTCGAATGGGTTGCGCGACGAGGATTTGCGAGGGGTGGTTTACGAGCGTGTTCCCGCGGCGCCTTGACCTGCCTCTAGCAAAGCCTACGACAGTCGAGTCCAAACCGATATGAACCGATCGGTGTGCACGCGTGGACGGATCAGTCGTCATTGCTATTTTTAAGCTCCGCAATCGGCGCTACCTTTCTATTGCTTCATGCCGTTTCAACGTGATTCCCTTCGTAGGACGTTTCCGTTTCCAGTTCAGTTCCTGTGATTCTTGCGAATTAATTTCTATCTTTTGTTAATTCCTGTCCATCTATTTTTGTCGGAAAGATAAACACGGAGATATTATCATCGATATTCATACAAAGAGAAATATCGTTAATTCTTTACGGTAATAAATCAAACTGGACCTTCTTCCTTATTTTTCATCTTATTCGTTATTTTCATTTGGAACATTTATTCACTGTTTCGTAAAGACTTGAAAGAACCGCGTTAAAAATTACGTACCATAGTTTGTAAGAACTACATGCAGCTATGTTACGGAGAAACGATAAATAGATACGAACGATCAAACCTTTACGAGCTTCTGCTCTAAGCTTACGATGCATGGAAACTTTGAAAAATTTTGCCCAACCAAATACAATAAATATCGAGTAGACGAAACAATTATCTACCTAAATTCCTTCTTTTTGGCAATATTCGTAAAAATGCAAATTTACGTAAATATGTACGGTATAACAAACCGTATTCGTGTTATCGTAAGTGTCCTTATTTTCTTATGAAGTTTCTTACGAACAGGAGTGTACTTACGCGTGCGTGCGGAATGCGGAATGCGTACGATCCAGCTAGATCAATTGGTGACTCTAGTTAACGCTTTATGTTACGACCTCGCTATATCGTTCCCACCTACTATACGGGCAGATGAATATTTTTCAACGTGAGACTCTAGAGCGGGAAATCCTTTAGGCTCGCGGTTGCGACCGATTCCAACGGTACATCGGAACCACTCGAGAGAACGACCGCTCTGGCCGGTGTAGTACGCACCACCCACCACGAAGTACTCGAGGAACGAGGATTGTTCGTCCTTCGAGAAGAGAATTCGGCGTTAAAACCATCTCCTGCCCCTTCATCTCTCTTTTTTCACCTTTTTTCTTGACTCGGTTCGGGACCATCTAGCTGGAAAAAGAAGATCACGAAGGGACTTTTAGGGGCGTTCGGACGACCGTGCGAAATCGACTTCACCGTGAAGATCATGGTAATATTGAATAATGATATGATATAATTTAATAACCGTGCCGCTGGATGATGCTTAATGACGATAATGCCGGAGTACCGTGGCCACCTAAGATCAGCAGGGAAGCAGGAATTTGCAAGTTGTTCCGTTTAATCGATACTTGTGTGTTTACGCGTACCATTACATTTTTCTGGATTAATCTTACGCTTTAATGGCTTCGGTTTGCTTCATTAAAGGCCAGGCACTGAAATAATGATTCAAAGTTGCGTAAATGCAACAGTATTGCAGGAGGTGAGTAAAGTAACTTACATCTCGCGGTTTCTACAGCTACGAAGAGTGGATTATTAACAGGTTTTCAGAAGTCGATTATAAGGATCAGCGATACGAAACATATTTCGAATGATATTCCGATTTCCTCGAATCAGCATTAATTGACAACGCACTGGATGTTGATATTCATGATTTAAAGGATTAACAAGTCTGTCAGACGATGTTATAGATATTTACATTTCTTGGAATCTCGTAAAATTGTTGCATCCAGTAAGGGACCAAAGTTGCTTTAACGCAATATTTCATTTCGGATTACTCTTTAGCGAATTTGCATTATTAAGTTCCGCCGAGTCCTCGTTGCAATTGTAAAAAAGGAATTTCCTCCTCTGTCTGTTTCATACGGTTTGTATCACTGCGAACTAAACTATCTTCTTCAGATTATAGACATTCTTGTTGTACCTCTGGTTCGTGTAACGAATTTCTGTGATATACCTGTTATTTGTAACGTTTACGCGCGACGAAGTTGCTTGGATCTGGATGATCAGGCGAAAGAACAAATGATAACGAACTAAATATCGATTATATACATTTTTCGAATTTTCTCGCACAATGTAAAAAGAACGAAACGTTTCGTCGACGCTCTTTCAATGGATTAATACGAGTTGTTCCGTTACATAACTTTCGTGGCTATCAAATGGAACCAAAATACTCGAGAAAAGACAGTCGATAGACTACGTCGCGGATTAATAATGGCCTTGGCGGGAGATAAAATTTAACTTGATATCGAGCTCGCTAAGGATACGCGTGCTGTTCCACGATTGTGAAGATAAACAATAGATCAGAGATTGGCTCACGGGCATCCAATGCGGTTATATTAAGTAACCGCAAGACTGGCTCGTAATCGCGATCGTATCTGGTCATAGGATGTCCCAACTTATAGGCGGGATATCCCAAGAATTTATGTCATGCGTTGCCTTCCGACAATCTACGCTCGACTCCACGAGACGGCCAAATTAAAGAAACACACCTCGCTTGCAAATCTTTCAAAATTCTTGTGTAACCAAGGGATAATAAGGAAGAAAAATCACACAAGGTGTAAGGTGGTATTTAGGCCACGAAGGAAAGCGACGAAGTTCTAAGAAGAAAGGATTTATGCAAAATGGTGCGCTTAATTACATTAAACGATACTTATCTCGACGATCGTCGTCAAAGTTGCGTCACAATCGCCTGTAATCCACGGTATTCGCGATTATACGGGGGCCATCGAACGAATATCAACGAGGATACCGAGCCAAAGGGGCACCTGGACAAAGTTGGGATAAAAGCGCAAACTAGTCGCGTCGTTGTCCGGGAGATCGTCGCGCGATGGATTTATATTGGCAGTCGATTAAATTTCTCCGGCCAATTTACATCGACTGGTTTATCCATCGGATCGAGGCGGCCGTAAATAAGTGTACCGTGGTCCGTGCTGCGCCTCGAATATCACCGTTTACGACTGAATCGCCAGAAAAAAGAAAAGGGAAAGGGACGAAGAAGGGAACGGTTTAGGGACAGCCAGAGAGAAAGGAGGAGGTAGAAGAGGAGGAGTAAGAAGAAGAAGGCAAGAAAGAAAGGAGAAGAAACGAAGGAATCTGGAAAGCGACGGGGCTCTACGAGGAGTCGTAATTTCGGTGCAAATCGCGAGGGTGAGGATCCGCCGTGGAAACGGAGAGGAACGGTGGACAAACCGTCGCTGGACTTTGGATCGCGCTCGCGTGCACCCGCGACGACGCACCGCGAGCTGAACAAGGAGAGGGAACGCGCGGGGGAAAAAATATGAAAAAGAAAAACGACCGGGTAAATAAAGATCGACCCGTCTCCCACGCCCGTGACCATTGTTATTATATATCCCGTGGGGTATTGTTCCCATGGGAAAACTGGACAGGCCCGTTCTACCACCTATAAGACACGCCGGTGAGTGAGAGAATATGCACGCACACACGAGCTTTTACCTGAGGCCTCGCCAGACTTCAGGTAACACACACACTTTCTCCTTCTCTCTCTCTCTTCTCTCTTCCCAACGACGCGTATGCTGCTCGCCTAATACACACACTCGCGGCACGGTTAGGTGGCGCGTGCGTGTAACCACACGCACGAGACAGGCCGCACACTCGAGCGCAGATTTGAGATATTGTGGGGGGCGTTCACCTCGCATCTCGGTCCTCGTGGTTCGTTCGTGTGAGTAACACTTATACACGGCAGACAAGCGGCGTTACACGTTCGCCAGGTATACGTCCGTGTATTTCGTCTCCTCTCTACGTTTCCGTGCAAGGCGTTGCAACGAGTATCCTCGTGGCTCTGTTCGATCGTATGCGAACGATCCGTATACGTACATGTATGTATACAGCCGTGTATACACACGACATCGTCTTATTCCACTGCGAACGTATACAGATACGCGAGGCTAGCCGCTTGTACGTATATGTAGCCGTGGTGGTACCTCGTGGTGGATGCTTGAGGAACAGGGTGCGGCTCAACCCACCTCGCTTGACTTACCTACCCGTATTACTGTCTAGATAGGTATATCCAGGCGCGAGCCACGCACGGCCCAGGATACTATGCCATATTTGCATCCATGATCCAGGACACGTGTGTATCCGCGGGAGCGCGTGTGCGTCCTTTTTTTCCTTTCTCCTTCTCCTTCTTCTTCCTCTTCCTCTTGCTAGTTGTTTCTTCTTCTATCTACCTGGACCATTGCCTTCACCGATGCACCACCGTGTCGTGATCCTTGCTGTCTCTCTTCTGTCTTCTATAACCCTCTCTCTCTCTTTCTCTCCATCTCTGTCTCTGTCTCTCTTTCATTCTACCTCTCCCCACCCCTCCATCTTTCCGTTTATTTTTTATCTGCTCGTTTTTATCTGCCTCCCTTTTTGCCGCGCTCTCTTCTCTTCCCTCTTTCACCCGGAGCCTATCCTATCTTCCTCGACGTATCTCTCGCGAGTATGCGTGTCTCTCGCTCGGAGGGATGCGTACGCGAGTACTGTTCCTCCGGGCGCAACGTCGGTTCCGCAGGACGACGAAGGATTATAAATCCCGGAGGAAGAACGGGGATATCGATACCGCGTCGTATGATCGCTTACGGACCGGATAGACACCTTCTTTACCCGCCTTTTTCTTCTTTTTTAAGCGTTACTTATGGTTAGATTGCAGATGTCTATGTAAATTCATATTTTTATGAAGACGATTAAAAGCGTAGAACCTACGTAGAGATTTGTTGCACTTTAGATATTTCACGGATTTTTCCATATTTTGCATATTATCGATCGTGACGAGTTCCTTTTTGTTTCCACGAGCTTAAACCCAACCTTTGAGCAACCGCGTTATTTATGGGATGACTTAATATTTATAGTGACCCACACTTGGATACAATCCAATAGAGCACTATCTACGTGTTAAATAAGATCAGACATAAAAACAATTTCGTTAGAATAAACGCTGTACGTGTTTACATTTAAATTTGAATGTCGAGTGTTAATCGTAAAACTGAAATCATTTAATTCTCGCTTTCTAAGAGAAATAACTCCAGGCGGACGCCTATCGATATATAATAAATTGCAGCGGAAAGTCTGTCCAGGGCTATTTTTATTTTCAAAACAAGCATCCGAGCCTCGTCCAGTTGATACCTTCGCGATTTCAAATTTACCAAATGTTTAAGCAACCAGATCGTAAATTCGGCACGAGATTCTGTACCTAAAAAAAAAATGACTTGCTCTGCCTGTTACCGTCTCGCCAATCTACTTTTTGCCTCTGCATAGTACATATAGTACGCGGATGAAAATTTTCAAACTTCGTTCGAATGGATCGCAAACTCTGACGAGATTGCTGTTCGAGTTTGTTGGAAAACAGAGAGTGTCACGGCCGCGTCAGTAATCAATAACGATAGACTGCGAGAGAGCAGGTCCGGTAAACGAGCTGGATACGCAAAAAGAAGATCGCGTGGAGGAACAGTCGGAGACGAGGAGCAGTGATTAACACGTGGTCGATCCTGGAACTGGCCGACGAAGATCGATGAGGATCGGAAAGGTGGCCGAACGGTGTATCACGGTAGCCGACTCGTTATTCGAATTCCTGGGATTCCTGGCGTCGCGTCTGGAGCGGCCGGCACGCAAAGTCTCACCCGGTACGGCCGATCCCCGGTCTGGCCGCTCTCCTTGTCTTTCTAGCTTCGGACTTACCGAACCGGATGGCACGATCACACGGGGACCAGGGGACCGCGTAATTAATTGATATAATAATCGTGACGGCCAGTCTTAATTTCATCGAGACTCAGATGCCCGTGCACACCGCCGACGCCATTCTCGTCCTGCTGTATCGTCGTCTCTCTTTCGTCATTCTTCTTCCCTTTCCACCCTTCTCTGTCCCTTTTCCCTTTCGCATCAACGACTCCGACGACGGCGACGACGGCAACGACGACAGAGACGACGACAAAGACGACGACGACGACGACGACAGAGACGACGACGACGACGACGACAGAGACGACGACGACGACGACGACGACGACGAATCATCGACGTCCGCCGGCACAGTCTCACCAATAAGTCTCTTCAAGGTTGCCATCGTTGGACTACCATAATCCGCCTCGTAGATTATTATCGGCGAGAGAAGAAACTTGCGACACACACCGGTCGCGCTCGTTCTTTCCTCTTTCGTCCATCCTTCCCTACCGTTCTGTTTCTCGATTCCTCTCTCTTATGCTCCCCTGGTTGTCCGCTTCTTTCCCCCCTCCCTCCCCTTTTTTCTCTCTCGTCCACTCGGAGAGCACGGAATAATAAACCCGGCACCGGTGATCATTAAGAAGAGGCTAGCTTATAGTCGCAGCATATCTGTGTTTGATTTGCGTTTGGCAGGAGGACGTATAATTCCTTATCTTAATTGACCCGATTAGCATATTGTTAGAGGCTGCGAAGGAACGCTTTAAGACGCGCGTTGCACGCAATTCTGCGTGGCCGTGTACCGCCGGGTATCGCGTGCGTACGAGGCCGAAACACACGGCGCGGCGGCGACGTCCCGGCTACTGGAATTTCGTTTCACGAAGCTTCCTGTTTGGTCGATTAATCAAACGGGACGTAACGATCGATGAATATCCATTTGGAAATTAATTTTCGTTGGCCGGGACGGCCGATCGATTATATACGACGTGGAGATGTTGTCCCGTATGGTACTCGCGCGATTTCAAAATGCTAATAGATCGCCTCTATTCGTTTTAATTCGTCTCGTGCCTCTTGGCCTGGCTCGAGACTTGCTTGATCCTTCTCGGAACGATCGTGGCTCTCTGTCGGTCATACAGACCGAAGACTTTCACCGCGGCGCTCGGTTGTTCATTCATAAATTGATTATTAAAGGCTCGCCGGGCCCGTTCCAACGCGAAACATACGCGCGTACGCGGTGGCACGAGCTACGCGAACCCTGTTGCTTTTTCATCGTCGATCTCTCTGCCGGACGAATAAAATGAAGAGAATGGTGGTACGGCGCAGGAATCGCGAAACAGGCTGAAAAACGAACGAAAAAAAAGATACTTCCGCGTTCGAGCAGCCGGCTATTAATTTGTCCGCTGTAAGGAGTACTTAGCCGCGCGAACAAGAAGCTTTCGTCCATTGGTTTTTCATCACGCGCGACCCGTCACCGTGTTCTCGGCTCCTCTCCACCGCCGGCGACGCCATACTGTTATTAGCATTATCCACGTCCGAGAAACAGGCTTTTTAACGTAAAACTTACTATTACGCCAGTGGAAAAGGAAGAAATGGAAATAAACGCTTGTCCGAACGAAGATCGAGTAAATACATAGTTACACAGTCTCTATGCAACAAGTGGTTAAACCCGGCTTCACAATTTTTATGTCTCAATCTCCTGTTCCGACCAGACTTTTCACGCTTCCAGAGAAACTATAACGTAGAATTGAAACGAGATAGTATTCATATTAACGATGATTCTCTCGATTCGTGTATATTTTCATTGAATTAAAAAAATTGTTCAATGATGGAAACACGTCGCCAGGTTGAAAACGATCCAGCATCGCAACAGTGTTGAAAAGGAATGTTCTGTTTCTGTAGAAAATCTCTGTCGTTTTCATTTCTCAGAATATTCATTCGATTGGGCAATGCCGGATAAAAAAAGAAAAAGAAGAAGTAAAGTAATTCTTCCAATTATTTGTCTATCGAACGAAATAGCTCGACGAAAAATCACTTGCTTACTTAAATAAACTAACGCTTAACTATTTTTAAGATAACATCCGATCAAACGAAATATTGTATCGTTTAAATAATCAAATGTTTTAGCTGAATAACGTCCCAGTCTGACTTCTCTAAAGTAAATCGTGTTGCCTTTTAAAAATATGAAAAATCGTGTTACTCGTTGGTAACATCGAAACATCGGCTCGGTATCTGGAATTTCCGGCACAGATTTATGAACATATTACGTTTTATGGATGCTGCATTTCCGAGGAACGGTTCTTAAAACGGTTGCCAGCGTCTTAATTAAAGAATATATCGGCTATTAAGCGCGCCCATTGAGGAACGGAGACAGGAGATATCTGGTGGATCGGTCCCCGTGTTCTTCGGCGTGACAATTCGTACACAAGCACCAGACCGGACACGGCACGGCATAGGCAGCGCGACGATCGTTTCTCCACTCGCCGGTTTGACCTGTGTCTAACGAGTTTGGCCGCGTGTGCACGCTCCGTCGTGCTAGTTTCCAGTGGCCAAAGATCGTTTCGATGCATTCTTATCGAAAACTCGAGGGTTTCTTTTTAATCCTGCGACGACGAAGGCTGGGTTAATTGAGACAAACGCGGATATTTTAATATTTGGTGTTTATTATTTCCTAGATTACGTTTGTACAGTGGTTGGAAATAACGTTCGCACATAGCCCTATTTTCCAACGAAGCGCCTTTTCTATCAGACTCTGTACGTTGCATTTTCATAGCGTCAAATAAAATCGTGGAAGTTGTACGATAGCACCGCTAAATGATATGGAATTTAATACGCTTAGACATAATCGATTAATATTTCAATGCTGTAACACGTACAATGATGAATACTTTTTATAGCAACTGTACTACTATGCTATTATCCTAGCAAGCTATTTTAGTTGATTATTAGAGAATATCGCGGACGAGAGATGAGACGAGATAAAGTTCACCGGAAGATAAAAGAAGGTATAGATTTCGTATCTAAAAGTGGAAAATATTGATCGACTACGAATCTATAGCACGTTTCAAAGAGTAACTTCATTTTGATTGATTTCAACGTGTTGTTTGTTTACTCGGATTAATTGGAAACTACATAGATTGTCTACTTTTATTCTGGAAGATCATTTTAACGTCCACTTCGCTGGTATCGTTTGAAATTATGATGTACAGCTTGCAATAAATATCGCGAGAAAAGGGTGAGGTTAGCACTGTCGAAGGGACGGGGGAGGGGCGGTTAATCTCGAGAAGGCGAGCGGATCTTGCGACTCCAATTAGTACTTTGTCATTACTTATCGGGAGGAACGCGTGTTAGGTGTTGGTCCCATCGCGGCGCGTTATCGTGGCCGAAAAAGTGCCAGGGCTGGTCTCCAATTTCGATCGACTTATCCACGGCCGTCGATCTCCCATATTTACGTGCGGCGATCTGTCCGAGATTCAGGATCCTCGGCGTCGGCTTATCACGAGACCGACGAAACTCCACGACGAGTTGCTTGGCGAGAGGACGCGAGGGGAATACGCGAGTAAATCCAACGGAGGCGCATAAAGACGCGACGAAATACGAGCGAGGAGGCTTGGTGCCGATACCTCGTCGAAGCAGAAGGGATGTAAAGAAGGAAAAGAAGGTTGAGGAGAAACGAGAAAGACGAGAAACGAAAAGAAACAGAAGAAGAAGAAGAAGAAGAGGAGGAGGAGGAGGGGGAGGAGGAGGAAGAAGCAGGACGAAGCAAGAAGAAGAAAGGAATAAATAAAGTAAAGAACAAGTAGGAAGAAGAAGAAGGAGAAGGAAGAGGAAAAGGAAGAGACAACGCAGCGAGGGAGAGATCTACTGCAAGGGCGCGGCGAGGGTCCAAGATGGAAAAGAAGGAAGAAAAGAGGTGTGGCACGAACCTCTCTCCAGCATTGTCCGCCCGTACAGCTCGCGCACGCCGGGACTGGTCCACGCACCATCCGAATCTATCTACATACGGCATACCATACGCGCTCACGCATAGGAAAAGAAGTCTCTCCTCGGGCCTGTCGTGGTACTGGTACGCGCGTGCTCGTCTACCAATGTGTTGGTCCGTTAAATCGTACCTATGAGTACTGTTCCTATATCAGGAATACGTGAACGAATGTGTGCGAGTATAAACGCGTATGAGGAAACGTGCGTGTAAAAGGGAGGACGCGTGTGAGTACCGTGGTTAACTCGACGACCGCAACACAGCCGCACGACAGACCCGACCGGTATTCAAAGTCAGAGCTCGCGGGAGGGACAAGAGGGAGAAGAAAAGGCAAGGAGCAAGGAAGAAAGAGGATTGGTAAGAGAGGGAGTAGGCACGAGCCTAACTGCAACCAGCATCCCACGCGCTTGGACCAACATTTAGTAGGCTCTTTCTCTTTCCCTCTCTCTCCCTCTTCCTTTTAGGACTCTTTGCCTCGGTCGAGCTCTCCCGTTCGCCTCTCTTTCTTCATCTTACTCGTCGATCTGTCTCCGTTGGACGCGCGTACATGACGAGACATACGTACACGGTCGACCATTAGACGCGAGTACGCTGCTTAAGATCGGTCTCTTCTCTTCGTTGGACGCATCTTGGTCTATCTTCCTCTCTTTTTCTTCTTTCTTTTCCTTCGGCTCGTTTCTTCTCCACTCGATCTCTGTCGATGGTCGGAGCGCGACCACGAGAGAATGATTCTACTTGGTCGTAAAGAGAGGCAGCGTTTCCATACGGGACGAAAGGAAGGCAAGAAAGTCGAAAATTCGTGTCGAGATTACGTGTTTCGGACCGTTACGCGACCCCATGCACGTGGACGATCTATCCAAGCACGCGCTCCGTATGCGCGAACAGTGTGAAATTAGATACGAACCGGCTATTAACTAAGTCGTATCGATGTCTTGAGGTTGGATCGCTTAATCGACGATCCCCGCCCGTGTCGTAATTATACTTTTCCGTGCTGACGGCTCGAATCCACGTTTCCCTTTTACGGATCCCGGTTTTATGATTCCAGCACGAATAAAGCGCGTTCGCTTTTTGCCGAGAATAGACATTGCGTATCGCGCAGACACGCGTTGAAATAAAATTATACCTATCGTACGAGTCTTTCAGAAACTGATCAACTCCGCTTTTTCTCAATTCTTCAATTTCATTACGCGTGCGCGCGATCATTAATTTTCAGTCCTCGACGAACACACGTATACAATATATATATATATATATATATATATATATATATATATATATATGACTTACTTCTACAAATTTATTCATTGTAAAAGCATGACACGCAGTTGTGGTCAAAAGAAAGTTTAAAATTGGAACTTGCATATGAGTATTAATAACTTCGTGCTAGGTATTTTTCACCGTGCAGGTGACAATCGTCTATTTCGGGATATACGTTACGTCATTGCTCGTATAACATGGAGTTCCGCTTTCTAAAATTACAATAAAATTAAAATAAATTGATACCTTTTAAACTTGCTTTCGTCACTGTAAGTAATAGCAATTCCTAAGATGGATTTGAAAAATGGAGTTCTTAATGTTACTACTTTCCTCCACGTCTCGATTTATGGAGTTGATCAATGCGATCTCCGAACGGCTGTAATTTGTAGACTACGAATGTTTATGTATCCTTGGGAAATTTAAGATTCCAACAAATTTACAGAACGCCTAATATGCAAAAATGTATAAAATATTTAAGGTAAAGCCCTTGTAATGATATTCATTATATATAAAATTATATTATATCGTACGATGAATAATATTACAAGATAAATTTCTATTTACTTAGATTCCATTTATTTAATTACGTTCATAAAGATATAAAACTACACAAATATTCGCAGTTTCGTATATAATTTTCATATGGACGTCGTGTGAATCGTCGTGATAGAAAGATTCGGACATCGTTCGATCATCGTTGCATACGTTGTACGTGCGTAGAGGAACGCACGATCGGATCGGTCTCGTCACGAAGCGTTCCATTGACCCTGCTAATTGTTGCGGAGGTCGCGAGAGTCAAGAAAGTCGAAAATTTTGAGACAGTGTCCGCGAGCACTCGCCATTTGTAAAGCTAGCCGGTCGTACGAGGATGTCCGCTATATAACGTCGAGAAAATTAATGGTCGTCGTTATTCGACTCGTTCTCGGGCCCCGGCTAAGATACGAGGATCAATGGCGGAACAACGAAGCTGTAACGTATAGGCTTAGAGAGGTGAGCTCGTCGAATTTTATTTCTTTTCTCTTTTTTTTTCAGAGTGATGTATTACGCGTGGCGCTAGTCAGCTCGCGTTGACGTATCGGTGACAAGATGTTGGAAGAACCACGGTTACTATCCTTCTCGTTCGTCGACCATGTACATTTTAGAACGTACAGAGGAAAAGAAGCTTCTTGTTTGTAAGGACACAGTTGTACGGCCATTCATTTGGCGAGTCGATTCACCCGTCGTATCTGTTCCGACCGATTGATACCAGTGAAACTGGTTTTCTAGAAAAACTATCCCATCGAAATTAATTCTTTTAAATGTCGTGTACAGTTTTGTGAATTTTATGACATCCGTATTTTTTATCGATTTGGGTAAATGTATGTGACAAGAAGGGATATTCGGCGAGAGTTTTATTCAAAGATTTTGAAAATTGATCAAGTTATCGTCGGAGTGCGTATGCGAAGAAGAAAGAATTCAAACGTATCCTTCTTGAAACGCGTTCTTTCTTTTCCTCGAAACAAAAAGGAAATTAATTTATGGTACAGTTTCTTGAAAATACATTTCTGAAGACGTTTATCCTTTCGTGATAAAGCTATACCTATTCCCTCGCGATACTTTCACTGTTCACTGACGTATACATTTGGTCGATTCAATTATTCTACTCGTATGACTTTAATTGTAAATAATACCGTTGAAGAAATTTAGGAAAAAGGACGAAACAGTGAATAGCGTGTTACACAAAGTCGTATTATTGGAAAAGATAATAAACGAATAGTGGAAGAGCGACGATATTTTAGCAGCAACGAATGTACGAAACGACGATACGAGTTCAGGTCGTGAGACCTCTGCGTAGTATAAAATAATAATGTTGAAATAATACTGTTGATATACGCAACCATTAAATTTGTACTTCTGAATTTGTCGCGTCGAGAATGGACCCAAGGAAAGAAGCAAAATGTGTTAGACAAAGTATGATTATTTTAAAAAATATAGCGAGATAGTAGCCATATCTATAGCACCAAAGAGTGAATATATTAAACGACGACAGGAGTTCAGACCTCCTCTATATATTATACTGCATATCTTTTTACATACAAGAAAAACCTGATTAAAAACTCAATCTTCCGATGACCGTCAAAACGTACATCTCACTTTCCCACACGATCGCGCGGTAGAAGCGCAGTTTCGTGAAACAAGATCCGGAGTGTAAATCACGGTCGATCGTCTCCCTCTTACGAGATCGCTTTCCCGTATGCTCGAAACACGAGGAGGATTACGATTTCGATCGCCACGACGACGCGTCGACGACGACCAAACGAAAGGGTTACATCGACGAACTCCACGAGAATTTCGTGGCGACGGTGACGATCACGGGAACGACCCCGTTCTCGTGTTGTCTCCGAAAAAAGAGAGCTTGTCGTGGCCTGACGCGATAAGGAACCCAGAGGAACGAAGAGGTGGAGGAGGGATATAATGGCCAGAACGAAATCGTATTAGGGCACGAGGGAACGTTCGCCCGGGTTTTTATCGAGCCGGATACACCTCGTTTTCTGTCTGTTGGTTACACCACTACAAGGCCGCGCGTACTTACGTGGATATCCAGGCGGGGAAATTAGGTAGACTCGATTTTTTTGTTCGGCCACCCTGCACGCCGAGGGTGATTTACAGGCGCCTCGGTAAACTTATTGTTGGAAGACCATCTAGTAGGTTGTTCTAAGTGGGAGGGGAGGGGGTCTTCCTGAATGGATACTTATGAAGTGCTTGCCTCTTTCTTAAACCGTCGTTTAGGTATTTCGAAGATTTATGGAAATTGTGGAGAATCTCGTATAACCCCTACATTTTAGAGTTACATTATATTCGTCGACTGAGAATTGAATACTGTATATGGTAAAGCTGAGAAAGGTTTAACTCTTTGACAATGTAATAAAACGAACGAGGAATTTAGGACGAATGATTTAAAGAATATATAATTACGATATTCGTTCATCTATGAGATTTCTCGCGTTTTTTTGCTTCGATGATTTATAGGAAATTGATATTGATGGTTGAAGAGAGAAGAGCCTCTGTTGGAAAAAGGAGCATCAGACAAAACGGTAGAAATGGTTTTTACGAGAACTATTATTTGCTTATTATACGTATGGTAACGTTCAACGTGTAAAGTCTATACTGCGATGCTACAGTATGAAAGTGTTAAAGACTTGTTAAAAAGGATCTCTGCTACGATCGTTAAGTTTTTCCACGCCTGTGTCGCGTGGAAAATCGATTAAAATGACGGACAACCCGTGTGAAACAGCCGACACATTTCGCGTTCCCAGAAGATACTAAAGAGAAGTCGATTATCATAGCACAAGGTCGGTGTGGTTACGTCAGATGAAAGATATCAATTAAGTAGTTTATCGTGCGTGTTCATCAGAAATCAGAGTTCCATGACTTTGATAATAACCCCGATGTCCGGATTTTAGATTAACCAAATCCATTGCTCGCTCGGTGGTTGCTCGATGTAAATTTAATATCTGCCTCCTTAAACCGATTACACCTGAACATAATTGAACTATGCGTCTTGTACGATCCCCAGCCATCGAATTAGGATTATTCGAAATTTTCTCAATATCTTTCCGCATTTTAGAGGAATAATTTGAATAATTTAAATAAATGAAATAATTTAACAGAAATATTCGTACAATACTATTAGATTAACGTTTGTATTATAGTTCAGAATTGCGCCTTTCTGTCTGTTATCTGTCGAGCATAGATAATATTAAATTTTTAACGAAATCTATATTTCTAGTTCTATATTTTCGCACTAAACAAAATTTATCAAAGTTCCTTTGACATGTCTTTCTGACATTATACGGTATTCGAGGAGTACCATCTGTACATTTAATTTACTTTCATAAATTTATTATTTCGAATGTCTATTTATTACATATATATGGATACACTTAATAATTTACATACATTTCACCTGTACGAATAGTCACTATTTGTAAGTATATTTATGATCGTACATATCGAATAATAAATTCGATAACCAGGAATAGTTTGCTATGTACGGTATCTATATTTAAATTTGTTCCAGTCAATAGGTCCTAGGTTTTACGTTTATGATTTAAGACTAACTTAGATCTTAAACAATTGATGGTATCCAAAAGCTGTAACGTACGCATGAAGTAATAAATGTACGCATGTATATATGTCTAACGTATACATACTTAAATTTGTATGGTTCTAATTCGATGGTCAGAAGCTGTACAGTAGCACGCATAGTCAAACTAGATCTCGTAACGCAAGAATTAACTAGAAGTTGTTGCGACTTTTGACGAGGATCGATTTAACATTAACGCGGCGCGGACAAACTTAATTTTCCACTCAGACACGAAGTTGAAGGAAAACGAGACTAACCGGCAGGAAAACGAACCAGTGTGAAAAATCGACTAGGCCTCGTTTACCACTCCAGACGGGGAGACGACGACGCCGATAAAGGAAACCTGGGGACCATTAGCGGAATACGATCAAACGGAATATGTAATTGTGTAATACGTTCAACATTAACTCGTGGCGGTATCCCGCAAGAGGTAGTTCAGTTGGATTCCATTGCGGTCGATCAACGTGGTTTCAAGCGTCTCAATGAACCAGCAGTGAATTAAAACGTTGATTCGCCGTATGTACGACTTGACCATGGAATTCGTCGTCTCAAGAACGATTGCCCTCTCGATACGTACCATTCATGGACGCCTCGGTTCGAGCGCACGCATCGATACCTTTGAACTTGCACGTAACGTACTTATCGTTAGAACCGAATAAGAATTCCTCTTGTCATTCTATCGATCGTATCGCTTCGCAGCTCGGAGACCAGAATCAACGTTGGGATCAAAATTCAATATGTGCTTATAGATTCGAATCGAATAATCAATACTCTCGGCCGATTGCGGATCTTTATACATTTATGGGAAATTGATCTTTCTTAGTGAGGATATTTGAATGCTTTCTGCGCGAAATATTCTACGTTCGTATCTTGAATTATAAGTCCGATTATCTCTCTTGTGGTCCTTGAATTTGCATATCCTAAACTCGCTTCTGTTTCGACAAGCGAAGACAAAGTTTTCATACGTTGAGAGACTCTTGAATAAAATTGAAATAAGAAATTACGTGTATCATACTTCCCTATTTAGGAAACTTTCTATCCATGAGAAAGTATTAGGTTGAAAGTGACTCGAAAAAAGCAGCAGAATTAACAACGTCGACGACGTTAATACAAGTAATAGTATATTGCGTAAAGCATATTATAGCAAATAATAAAGTATATTGTCGTTACGTTTTTAACATGCAACTTAAATTCATAGTCTGCCGGTTCCATGACGAAACGCTAAACGAAATTCTCAAACTATTAATTCGCACACTTTGTTCAACTTCAACCATTGTTCCTACAAATTCACCAAACTGTCCAAATACATAGAAACCTTCAGTAGTCACGTCTCCAAACGTGTTGTCTTGATCTCTATCTCGTAATACCATCCACGAATCCACGTGTAGTACTACACGTATACTCTTCAATCTCCTCACACAAGCTCGTAAAATCAAACTAAAAGAGTGTAAGCTTAATTGTACGAATCATCGGTTCCCTTCGTGTACAAGAAAGAGATGAAGAAAAAATGAGGCCGTTGTACGGGAAGAGATGCGGAGGATGCTGGAAAGAACTGGAAAGGTCTGGAGGCACGCGTCTGGGCGTTCCGGACGGTAGCTACATCACTGGATGATCCAACGTGCACGGGAGCAGCGAAAGAACATCGCCGGTAGTAGCAGGCCGGTCTGAATTGAGCAATTTTCTCCAGGCGATATCCGTCACAATATGCTTGATACGTGAATAGGATCCCGGTCCCGCGGCGCTCACAAATCAATCTTACCACCGTGAATGTTGCACCGCTTTGTTGTCAATCGCGAAACGTTCAGAATGTCGCGTTCAGTGCTGCCCAGACAGTGGTTGTGTTCGCTGCTTGTGGCTGGCTAGTTCGTTTCGCCCCGGTCGTTTTTACTCTGAACGCGCACGTGCGGGCCGAACAATAAACGATCGCCTTTCTAAGGTCGCGCGTTGCACTGTTAAGCAGCGACTTTTCTGTCCTCGCCATGGATCTACATAAAACATAATAGGGGTGTAACGCTCGCGTTAAATCGAACTATTATCGAACCATGCTGCTGCGTTTCCAGACAGATCGTGAACACAAGAGCGACATTTGAAAGCTCACCTATGGCGATTATTAGGTGGACGGCCTCAGCTAACCGAGTATCCAAACTACTACGCTTTTATACCGTGATGCAATATCCGACAGATCAACGTTATCCTCTGAAACGTCAATGGTCTTTTAGAGCATTCTCCTACTCGTCTCGATCCGATTTTGTTGATCCCTTTTGACGATCATGCACTCTCGCTGGCTCCTACAACCACAAAATTCACCTTCTCGCGTGAGAAATATACAGCTCCTCGTAAAGGTAAAGGCATTCTTACCGTAGAAAAATTTTATCTGCATACTGCGTGCGTTACGTAAAACATTTTGAAATGTTATTAGAATAGCAATGAGACACGATTGTCGTGATTATGTATATCGATCTTTTATACCAATCTGAAACTACATGTAGGAATTACAAGGTATTTGTTGCAAATATATATTTGGTAAAAAATTAGAGTAAAAGATGAATAATCATTTTAAGCGTATAACAAGTGTTACAGATTGTCCCATTGAGTATTGAAATTCATTAAGACAGTGGATAATTGTTTAGATATTCTTTTGGTTTCTGTAAGATGTATAGTTGCACTGTATCTGGTAATTTCTGCATACATTTTCGGAATCGTGAAAAATTGTATCAATATAATGGTGACAGTTGCGTGTCGTTACAGTACCAAGGAAATTTCAAAATGTTTCAGGTAGCACAAGTAACATGTTCATGAAACATGTGGACAAGTGTACGAATGCTTTCGCGGACCACTGTATATAAATGCATTGAAGACCACGTTCTACGATCTACTGTCTCGATTACTCGAGTGCCTTTTAACCGAGTTTCCGTTCCGTATTATCCGAGGTGCTTTGAACTTTAACTTCAATTTTTTCGGGAACTTCAACGTAAGAAGCGCAAAAGTGTAAGTAGCCGGATATCGTTAAGGCAGTTAATCATACTTCCAATCAATTAAACAGTCGATTAAACTTTCGAATACACGTACAATATTACGTTATCGAAATTTTTTTATGATTTCATGATTACATATAAATACACATTCCGTATTATCTGAATTGTCAATCGTTCCGTACACGTCACCTCGGATAATCGAAACTCTCTCGAAACTGTAATAATCGAAACCGTATCTAAAAATAACGTCTAATTTTTCTGCCGATAACAAGTATCTGTATATACGATGCGAAATTTAAATTCTACTTTATTCGCTATTCTCTCTTTATCGTTACTTATTTATTTTATATTTTTCTATCTTCCTCGCTTCCTTACGTTTCTCAGTTGTACAACTATGATGTACGCGTTTGTTTCAACTTTTGCTATGTACAAAAATGCGCACACGAATCTACGTAACAAAACTAAATTACAAATTCATTTTCGAAATACGGTATAACACGATTATGCTGTCTTTATTGCGGCATTAAACCGAGTGATTCATAAAACCGATCACACAGTCCGATCGGGTAAGAGGACGAAAGGGTAAAGTGGCGAGAGCTGTGGAATTTACGCGAAGGAAATGCCTTGTAATAAAACGCGATGTCACGTGACACGGTCTAAGTCCCGGAGAACGCTTCAGGAAATTCGCGCCGCTCGCCGAGCCGAGAGAAGAATAGAGCGAGTATCTGACGAACAGAGTAGAACGATATCTAACTAATCTTAAGGCGAGTGTGGAATCCGCGTTGAAGTTTCGGTGTACGAGTACGTTTATGGGATACCGCGTGATAGCCGAGAAGTAGCCGTTTCCGAGTTTCAAGATTTGTAAACGAGATTGCTAACCCTGCTCTTCTCCGATCTTTTCCGATCTCGATCCCGTTTCAACGACGACTTGTAACATTGGAAGGAAATATTTGTGGATAAAATTACAATATAAAATAACACGTACTAACAGCGATTCCCTCGCTTCGTAATTGTAACATCAGCATAACGGAATATTTCGATATACGGGAATCGAACTCAGGCTAATAAAAGAAAATCGTAGCAACGACTTTTCACAGGCTAAACCGTTCGAATTTGCACGCTTCTAACCAGATTTTCTCTTGCCCATCTAAGATTCCCAATCGTCTTACACAGATAGTTACATGTTTTCGCGTCGAATTTTATTTTAGACCTTAAAAATCCTGCTGCTCGAAATAATCAGGTGATCAACGTCAAATAGCGAACGTGTAGAATTACCGAGCTACATATAAAACGACGAGACGAAGAAAGCAGACGAGACGAGCGCCGGGGTGCAACGGATGTAATTGAGAAAACAGACGATTCCCATGGAGAGAAAGAGAGGAGCCCTTGGCAAAAGGAACAGCGAGGCGATTAGAATTACAGGCTTAATCCTGAACGATCTGCAAGCCTGTCGCCGAATACGGTAGGAGGTGAATAAGACGGGTATACACATTCGTCACTCAGCAAGCGTCCCGCGGTATAAGTCGTAGGCCCGACCCTCTCGGTCCCTCCCAAGTCGCCGGTCTCCCTTCCCGGCTTCGGTTCGAGCACGGAAGCCCAAATAAGGGGAAATGTACGGCGAATTAAGGTTCCCCTCCTTTCCTCTTTCGCCTCACTAGAGGCGCCGGCTTCAACCTCGGTCACGTGGCGGCCCGACACAATCGGCGCAGAAATTGATCTTCCTGATAGGAGTAAATTAAGAACGACAATTGGCCACCTCGTAATTATCCCCGTCGATATTACGATGAACACCCTCGAGAGGTATCCGGTGCTGGCATGTTCTTTTCAAAGATTACTCGTGTAGTAAATGTAGTACCGAGCAATTTGTATGTAAGTGCAGCATCGAGTGGGTATACAGGGTGTTTCAATATCGACGGTACAAGGATGGTACGAGTAAAAGGAGCGCGATTCTACGTGATAAGAAAAAAGGTCGAATATTTGGAGTCAGATTTTATAGTAGAGCGTTTTGTTCTCGTGAAAGTCGAGTTTGGAAATTCGATATACTTGAGGTTGGCTAAGTTTGAACAGGACAGCAGCGAATAATCGATAGGAGGTTATCGTACGCGTACGTAAGCGCGAAAATAAATGCAAAATGTAGAATAATATTTTTCCGTTTAAGGATTCGTTTTCGAGAAAATAGAGTTTGAACTTGTTCGGTTGAGAATTAGCCTGGTGCACGTGTACTTGATCGGTTCTCATATTTTATTTTCTCCCGAACGATTCTCTCCGGAGCACCCTACGAAAAAACGTTATTCTACATTTTTTATTTGGAGAACAACCCGCTATCCATTATTCGCTCCTGCTCGGGATTAGCCAAGTTCGACCGTACCTGACCACTTTTCAAACTCCATTTGCTCGAGAACAAAGCGTCGTACGACAAAATTTTCTTCTACATTTTCCACTTGTTTTTTCACGTAGAATTAGCCTATGCTCGGTTATATCGTCAATACTGGGACACCTTGTATAAGTAAGTACATATATCGTGTGTACGATTTTAATGAAACAACGCATATACGTACCGAATGATTCAGAGTCAAATTGGCCGGTGGATCGATCGAATGATTGGTGGACGATGGAAGAAAAATCGATGGCGCGAGATCGAGGGGGAAAAAAGACGGCGCCCACGCTGGGTGCGATCGGTCGAAGATCTCTGGCGATCTCTGGAAACGGCGTCCTCTCGGACGCTGCTCAATGGGAGGAGCTGGTCGGTCGCGGATTTTAATGGCGGATTTTTGCGACTCGCCAATCGCACACTACACGAGACACCGTCCTCCGTTTCCCGCTCTGTGATTCAACGATTCGACGATTTCACCGCGAAGAGAGGAGAGATATACATCGTGGCGAGTTACGTGATTTGATTTGAGGAGAGCTCCTCGAAGCAAGCGCGCGTGGGACACGCGCTCTGCCTTGTCGCGTGCCTCGCCACGTTCACGCTGGTTCTCAACCTGCGCCTCGATACTCGATGCATTCGATTAATCGCCACCGTTGCGCGGCAAACTTTCGCGCCATTATCCTGTGGTCCTATTACCGCACGTGTCTTTCCAAGCGAAGATTACGAGGAGAAATATGCATACGATTTCGTTGATTTTCTGACGTTGATGTTATCTCATGGTTGAAAACGTGTACTGTACAAATCCTACGATCTTTCGGTCACTTTCGATCCAATTATGCTTCCTTTTGTGTTAAAGAATATCTTCGACTTGAACAGAATATGAAAAAAGTCTGATCGGTACGCGTTATTCTCGTTTCAATTTTCTGTTAAAATATCGCGTTGAAACGTCGTAAATACTTTTTGTGCGCTGAGATGAAAGATGAAAATATTGGAATTTGTGTATCATTGTAGTATCGTCGATTGGTTATTATGAGATTATCGTAGTTGGATAGAGGAGTAACGTATTCGACCGAAGAACATAAGCTCGTTAGCGACAGACGATAAATATACGAAGTTCTGTGAGAGAACTAAGGACGCATATAATAAGCAAACTAAGCAAAATAACAAGAAAAATCAACACTTTTAAAATCAATATTTCTCGAGAGAGAGTTCAGGTCAGTATTTTTTATGTAAATATTTTTCGAAAGAATCCCAATACCAAAAACTTACGAAAAGATAATTTTAGTAATATGTGTGATTGGTTGACAAGATGTTGGATTTTAAAATCGTTGTCATATGAAAAATAAAATATCTAACGATAGATCTGAAGATAAATATCATCTTTCTCCTGTTCGTATAATGTTGACAATATCCGTATAAAGTATGGATTTTTTCAGTGATTCTAATTTCATGGAATTATGCTAAATATGTATGAATAAATACAGAGAATTGATGGATAGTTAAAACGATTCGATGGCTAATGGCGTTTCTGTTTTATAGTTTATGAGTTTACACGTTAAGAAAGCGCAACGTTCTAACGGAGCAAAAGCCCGCGAGAGATCTTGCACGGGGTTTGGCACATAATACGAGAATCCTCATACCGTTTCGACATTCGAATGATATCATCGCCCGCAGGAGCGGATTCAGTCATTTGTGGCAAGTCGCGTTCATCTCCTCCGTGACGCGGTAAGTGCTTCTGCGGCACAACTTGCAAATCATCTAATGTTATGACATTTGAAAGTAATCGAAGCATATTACCTCGTAACTCGGAGCGTATTTCTCCTCGTCACTTCCATAAAGTTCAGATTAAAAGAATGATTTCATAACGATACGATCGTTTACGTTTTCATTGAAACTGAACGTTGCATGTGACTCTGAAAGAAACGTCGTTCGAATAGGAAATCCTTGAATTATAATAACAGTTGTATTCGACTGTTTAACCTTTAACCCTTTGCGCTCGAAATGGCAAATGCGCTGATACGATTTCTCACTAGGTACGAGAATATCCGCTTTAAGAAATTATTGAACGTGTGCTTCGTATTGAAAAATATATCCTTCTTTCTCAAAGCGCGATTCTATCCTCTACGCGATCAACTCGTGTAAATTTTGAATATCACGGTTAGAAAGAGATCAAGCGTGAAATACGAGAGACAATGACGAAGATTCAGCAGTTTTCCTGATTTATTCGTGAGGAATTCGTGGAACATTTCGTTGCAAGAAGAAGTTTATTAGTTTCAATGAGTCTGCAACGGGATTTTATAACTACTCTTTCAAGCAATCATTGGTGCGAACGTTTCGAAGATACCACGCTCTGAAACATTGTATAATTATAAAATATAAATGTACAGTAACAGATTAATGTATAGATTAATATATCTTAATCATTGGAAACAGGTAGTCGTAAATCTTTCCTCGTAAGTCCGGTTTCTACTTACCAAGTTCATGGAAAGAAACTTTAAAACACTTTCAAGCAGGATGGATTAAAACCTCGTGTCAGTCAATAATATCATTTAAAGTATTTTCGGCTACATCGGGCGAATTATCCAGCGAATATCCGTGTTACAAAGTTGCTCTGTGGAGCGTGTAGAAACTAATGGCGTAGGAATCGAGATAGCGTAGGTACTTACTCGGATGCCTACCGTCGGAGAACAAAGAGAAAGGTACGCGGATAAATTGCCTATGCCGTTTACAGGCGAGTCGGGCCTGAGAACAGCCTAATTACCGCGTTTACGCACTGCGTAACGTGCACGAAGTATCGCTCGATCGCTTGGACAAATTGGACACGCGTGATGTTTTCATTTTCACGGAGCAACGCAGAAACTGGAGGCGTACGATTCCTTGAAACGAAAGTCGCTCAGTTCGAATTTCAAGGAACTGAAAACTTGAATCGAAAGTTTAAAAATTCGAGTGTTCGAGAGTTTTCGTACGAAGGTTCGAGACGAAAGTCGAGTCAGATCGAATTTCAAGGTACCTAGCGGAAACTTAAATCGAAAATTTAAGAACTCAAGAGTTTTCGCAATTTCGTTCGAAATATCGAAAGGAAAGTCGTTCAGTTTGAATTTCAAGATACGGAAAGCTTGAATGGAAAATTTAAGAATTGGAAAGTTTATTACACAGTTCCATTCGAGGCACGAGGAGTACGGTTTTCACGACGATAGACGCACGGCAGTTTCATCAAAATCTCACGCCACGTCGCACCATGTTCCGAGTATTCTAAAAATGTAAATGCAACAATTGAGACACGGGTTAACAATTGAGTCCAATTTGTACAAGTCGTTCGCTGATGATGTTGACCACGTGGACGCGTTGGACGCGCGTGGAATTTTGCAAGATCTTGAATTAATATAGGTTAGTGATGCGTAATTAGAGGCCGACCGATCGTTTGCGGTTATGGTGCGGTGTAATGCCGTAAATTATATTCAAGACCTAACCGGTACGTTAACTGATCGCGTAACGTTTCGGTTTACTTATCAGGAAGCGATTAACGACACCGTACGCAGGTTATAAATATTCACGATTGCGAAAGCACGTGTGTAAAAACACCACTGAAAGGAAAATCCGCTTGTAGAATGGCCACAGCTTTTTCTTACGTTCCTATATCCCCGGTTAATTTGCCAAGTGAATTGTTTTTCACGTTGTTTCAGTGACAACCATAGGTATTTTATGCTTGAAGATAAAAATATCACAGGGTCGTAAAAATTAAAGCTTGTTCGATAAGTATCACAAATTCAAGAGAAATACCTTTGAACACGAGAAAGAATGGACGTAGATTTTCTTTAGAAATTTATTCCGGTGGAACTAGTCGATGAATTAATTCACATTTAATTTGAAAAAGAAAAAGAAGATTAGATATCGTCACTAAAATATTATCTTATTTAGAAAATAGGATTATTTAAATAATACGAACAGATAAAATAATATTAATAAAATAGTTATTAACATTGTACGATGCAACCATCGTACTCCAACGACTCGTACTCGTAGTCCAACGACTGCGAATGTTTATGCGAAATTCATAAGTATACAAAATATATAAAATAGGCCGCTCTTTGTAATATCTAACGGGTGAAACAAACATCTACGCGAATTTTTGTTTCTTCTTTTTACTAGATTCGTAAAAATATAAAATCGTTTAACCATCTGCGAACTAACGATAGTAGTAAAGTCATACTACCAGAATATCATTAAACGTAAACTCTTACCATTACAATATCGTTAAATATCACCTGTTCGTTATTTCATATGAGAGTTGATTTTCAAATCATAAGTTTGTTATCGATGAGAATCGACAAGAAAATTTGTTGATGAGAATCGGGAAAGGAAATTTTCATCGTGTTTCACGCTGAATGTTTCCGGTCCGATGAACCGCGTACCTAGATATCAAGTACGAAAGAACATAACAGCGTTCGGAATCCGGATGACGGGATGGGATTTCAAACGCTCGGCGCCAGATACATAGAACGAATTCGAAATGATTTCGAAACGTTTCGTCGTAAACGTCGCCTCGTCCACGCCACTACCGTTCGACACTCCCAGTTTCTAATCTCGTCTAATCTTCGAGGATCTACCTGTATGCATGCGCGTTCAATCGATCCGGCTGAAACGAATCGATTCGCCGTGTGTACCATTAGCTGTGGTGAACGCGACACGGGAACGCGACGAAGATGGGTTACGCGTTACACATAACTTTCTGCGTCAATTAAACGTTTCGCGCGTTTAACGTTACCACGATCAATGAAGAAATGGATTTATGCTTTTGTCATTTGTTCTTCCTGCATAAGTGTAACCATCGTACATGCTATATACATGAGAATTAGGTATATTTCTATACACTACCAGCCATAAGTGTTAGGCAGTATTTCCTGATATTTAGTCCAAATTGGATGCTTTTCGCTGCTTCTGTTCTCCAGCTATTTTATGGTAGACGTGTTGTTTCATTCGCGTTGCACGTATTTCATAACGTCAAATACTAATTGAAATAAAATTTGCAAACGTAATAGGCAAACGTAACGAGTAAGTATCGCGATACGTATAGCAAGCTTGTATATTTATATTTATACATCGATAGAAAACTTTCCTAAGAGATTATCGATAAAAAAATGAAGATTTAATGCCGTGCGTAACGGAAGCTCGGTTCTGTTGACACTGTCCAGTTCCCTCGTGTTTCCGGGGAAAGTATTAGATTGTTGTATATGAAGTAGCTGCGAAATCATTTAGAATTTATTGACTGGAAGTGTTCAGTATATATATCAGTCGAAAATTACAGGAAGCAATTACGATTATCTATATATTTCATTGTCCATAGGAAGTTTGTATATTCAACACGCTGACAATTGATCGCTAGAACATATTAATGGAACATATTTATTGGATTTTGAGATTAAGTATCATTTTGTCATTTCGTAGAACATTTTATAAGTATATAGACTGATTGTCATAATATTATTAAATTTTTAAAAGACACGTGGTCATCGTTTATTTTAACTTATTATTATTTGTTTGATAATTCAAGAATGCTAGTAGAAAACATCGTAGGCGCCAAGGAGCGAGATTTTCAGGAGGAAAAGGAAATTTATTCATCGATGTAGTCCAAATTCATGGAAGTGGAAAGTGTATCTGTAGAAAATCCTGTACGTGTCACCTGTTAGTTGCAGAGAAAACTCAATGTTCCGTTGACTCGGATAGATGGCATAAACAAAATTTATTGGCATTATTAATGAGTATTTAAAAAGGGAAATCGCGCTTAAATTCTATACTACAGTATTATCATTGGTATGTAGAACATCATCCAATAAAAGATGAAAATTTAAAAAAAAAAAAAATCAATTTATTTCCCTAAGGTTCGTACTTTCGAAGCTAGCAAAGCATAATATATTAACTGATACGCAGTGCTCGCATCAGGATTAAGAACTTAGTCGTTTCATCCGCAATAATCCAATGATCGTTCTTCTTGGCTATTTCTGTGAATCAACTGATTGCGTTCGATACAGCAGAAATTCGCTTAAACCACGCGAACTGTGGGTGGTTTCGGGTGTTAGAGAAACGGCGAGCTGCCGCTAAAATACCGGTTTACCCTTATTGTCATCCCACCGTGGAATTATACCCCCACGTGCACGATTCGTCTCACCGGTGGCCGTTTTACCATTAATTATTATTTTTTGCAAAACATCCGGTCATTACGGTTGTAAAGCGGATAGAAACGAAATAACAGATCGGACGCGTGCGACACGGGCCGCGTTAATGGTCGTGACCGGATTGCGTTAGCTGAAACCAGCGTTTAAATTCAATACGTACCTCGAGGTGTTGTGTTGTGTCGTTTCGAGGTTTCTACGCTTTTCAACGGACAGCCAAGAACAAAAGGAATTTCTAGTGAATCTGGCATAAGTGGCAGGTTAATTTTTCACCGAGCCTAACGATACCGAGAAACTGGCCGTATGGTCTCGCAGCCGAGCCGAAGATTTATCGTGCATTTTGCGTGTGCAACAGGCTACGAGTATTTTTAGGTGTAAACCCGGAACGCATAACGTTATTACAATCGGCTATCTCGGTGTGTGAGCGTACGTAGGGTACTTTATTCCGCATTATCCGAAGCCATTGTTCTTGAACGGCAATCGGGCATCGTGGGATCAGCGAATCATCCGTTCGCCGATGATTTCTATCCACGGAAGTACACGATCGACGTTGTACCAGTATTTTTGTTAAGGAGACCTCTTTATTCGACTAGTTCGGCCAGACGATTACGTGGCAAACGATATTGGTCGACGTCGAAACTCGGGAAAAAGACAGGTTTCAAAAGAGTCGAGCGTTGAAAAGTGGGTGGGGAGGGTTGTCGGATCTGGTAACGAGCGTATTCGAGTCGCCTATTCCAGATGTAATTGGACATTAACGGCGACTTCTGATGTAATGCGTTTCGCTTCATTTCATTTCGCTAAATCGGCCGACGAGAGTGCCAGCTTCTTGATGATATCTGGATTATCCGTGTCGTGTATTCGTTCAAAGATTCCACTGCGATATACAACTCGTAACACGCAGATATCTATACGGCCTGATAAAACGTACATCTTTGCGTGTATCGCTTATTGCAGTGTGTGGACACTTTGGTCGGTTTGTAGCAATAGCGCACAATTTTAGCAGAGTGTTGAAATTGTGACGAATTAGTAATTAGGAGGAGATTATTAATACCTTTTCGTGGAATCGCCAAAGCATAAATTTAAGCTCGATATTTAAAAATCTAGCGGTAGTATATCTTACTGTTTGCTATTGTACATACTACTACGTGTATTTACTATATAAATATCGCTATGTACCTGTACTACTGACGTCAGATGTTTTCCTATTAGTTTAGGAGAACCTTCTTAACCCTTCTGCATTCTTCGGTCATTTTCGACTTAATATTTTATTCTCAATATGGCCAACAGAAGAAAGATTTCTCCAGTTTGAGACAAATAATATGTGAGAATCGCTTCGTTCGCATACGTAGTTTCATATGCGATTTCCAATTCCGAGTTTATGTTAAATATTTCCTCGGTATTTAGTTCGTACAAAATATTTTCAACGCGTATGATTCTTGATACGTTATCTTCCTCTGGTAGCTGATAGAAATAGTTGTTAGAAAAACTTGCATCGTATCTTGCACGAACGCAAAATCATGATCGATTAATCGTTTCCTTAACGATTTAAACGAATCATCGCGTCTTTTACGAAGCCAGGAGGTGTCCTGCTCTACCGCTGAACGAAGGATGCGAGTATATTCGCAATACAAAAGGACGATCGACTTGCTACAATCCCAAAAGAGACAAAATAAAAATCCAATAAGACTCCGGTAGGATGAGCCACGAAGAAACGAAGCCAAAGGTTTAGAGACAAGCGTTAGGATCGAGCCACGGCCCATATTCAAAAGTCTCGACTCCAACCGTGTTGGTACTTCTCTTCTCCCTTCTCTCTGTCCGACGTTGCCGCGCTCGAGTCGCGCTTAACCGAAAACCAGGTGTCTTCCGTAGCCGGCGCGCGTACTGTAACTCGTTCTCCACCCACCGGCGGATGGGGCGAGGTAAGCAACGGTCCTGGAACCTGTTCCGAACCGTTTGAGAGTCTCTGCCCTACCTTGTCCCGTCGTCCATCCACCTTCGTCCCCTCTCGCCTCGACGACTCCCTTTCCCCCGTGCCACCGCCCCCGCCGCCGCCCCTTTTCATCTTACTTTTCTCTCTTTTCCCTATCGACCGTCTCTTTCTTACGCCGATCTCCTTCTTCGTTGCACTTTCAGGGATTCACGTTCTCCAGCCGGCGTAATATCACGCACATCATCGTCACGGCGATGTGTACGCGTGCTCGGCTGAAATCGACGGGCCAACGAAGACGTTCGCGCGACGAGAAGAACGAAACTCGCGCATAGAACGTCCGCTGGTGCGACAGAGATGTGTCTGGTGGAAAGCATCGGTGATAGTCGAGCGAGGAACAGGGAAAGGCGAAAGAGGAACGAACACGATCGAGGGAAAAAGAGAAGATGGCAGAGGAGAGAGGAGAGAGGAGGGAAAGAGAGAGAGCAGGAGAGGAGACGATGTTCGAAGCGTGGAGGAGAGCAGCGAGGAGGGGAGAAGGCGCTGGCAATCAGGGCGAATGGGGTACGGCACACGCCACACGCCATCATAATGGAATAATGAGGCAAAGACGATAGCAATCGCGCAAAGGCTCCTTTTCCGCGCGACACGTCCGTGCCTTGGCGCGTTGATGCGCGCGACCGCGCACGAGCTCTCTGGAACGTCGTGGACGAATTGAGCGAATCAGAGCCACATCCGATGAGGTCACTTTGGCTCTCTCGGCTGCTGCAGGACCGCGTCAGACTTCTCTTGCCTTGTCCTGTTTCTTTCTTTCTTTCATTCTCTTTCCTCGTCGCCCTTCGTCGTCTTGTTAGATCTTACGAATTCCTTCTTCCTTTCCCTTTCTCCATCAGCCACGCGAGATATCCCTGATAGTACAGACGTTTAGAGCTGCTTCATTTCATCGAACCGTGTTCGTCGATAAGATCACCGACAGGAAATTGAGAACGGACGTGAAAAGTTCGGGAACAAGAAGATGGAGGATTTAGATACGAGTTCACGTGATTCGGCCGTTTCCCGGTCGATGAAGAGATTTTTAATGGCCGTGATAACGAGTTGAATGAGAGGCTACGAGCATCCAGGAGAGACCGATCCGCTCGCACAGAGAGGTGGAATCTCGAAGACCACGCGAGGAGAGGCAACGTCAGAAGAAGTAAAGAAGCCGTGGCACGTGACCCCAGAGACCGGCAGAGTCAACTCGCTCAAGTAGCCGGGCTCTGCCCTTTGACCCAACCGACAATTTCGAATTATGTCTCTCCGAGAGAGCGGATATACTCTCGTCAGGGACGTCTTGACCGGGAGGTGGCTCGCTTTGCTCTTCTGTACGGTGCTCCGTCCACCGAGGAAACGTCGATCAACCGGCACACGAATTTCGAACACCTTTGTCTTCGCCAAATGTCGATTCACGTCTATACGAACGAAGGCGAACGACGCGAACGAGAATATCAAACGCAAGAGGCTCGTTAATCACGTTTGAAATAAAAGATTTGCTTTCCGTCTATTAATTAGTCGTACTATCCCTGAAGAACAATCGCGGTAAATTTTATTCAAATTTCAGAACACACTGCGAGAGGCGAGCATCTCCGTGTAGAGAATGGCTCGTGCCAGCCGACGGAGAATCCCTGGAGTCCGCGATATGCGCAGTTGTTCTTCCCTGAGGAAGACAAATGATCCACTCGGACGCGAGACAGTTAGCGTATCCGCGGGGAGGCTTGAACGTCGTCGACGAAAGAGAAGAAGAAGAAGAAGAAGAAGAAGAAACAGAAGAAGAAGAAGAAGAAGTTGGAGAAGAAGAAGACGAAGAGGAGAGGAGGTTTGGTCTCTCCTTCTTCGTTCCTCTGTTGCAGAAGATGAGCGCGCGCCTTCAGGCAGGCGGACTCGTTCGCTTGATCCCGTGCCATTACGATATTAATGTAATGCCGCTAAAAAGGTGTGTTTGCTCGGTTAGGAGGAGAGGGAGAGGCGAGCCGAGGCGAGGATCGAGCCCACGTAGAATAGTCTCGCCAGATATGGCGTGTGCCTGTGCCGCGGCCACCACCACGGTTATCGTCGTCGCCACCATCGCCGTCACCGTCATCGTCCTCTTTGCTCGTTCTCCGTTGCGGCTCTACACCCGGCTGATCCCCCTGCCGGTTTAAGGAGAACGATTAGACCAGTCGCGAAACGGGACCTGGATCGACATTTTTTTCTTCGTCTCAATTTGGTCCTTGTTTCTCGCATACACGCGCTTATACACGACTCGTTCAACGTTCTCGATCATCGAGAACGCGCCTCGTATCTTCGGACTATCTATTGTTCCCGCGGTATCGCTACAACGGACCTGTCGGGTCGAAATAACGCCACGAATCTTTTGTTCGTTTAAAAATCGTACGAACGCCCGAGGGTACACCGGTTAATGGAGAACTCGGTCCGCAGCGATCGCGGAGAGGAGGGAAAAGGTTCTACTCGAGTAATCGAAGACCGAGAAATTATAGTGTCAGATATCCCTTGTTGCTCGCCACTCGTGGAAATCATTATCGTTGGATTTATGATTCTTTAAACGATCGATCAGGTGAGACGCGGCTGTACGTGTCGGTTGTTCGTTTCAGTTTCATCGTGCACGCCGATACGATACCGCTGAATTTTCGTCCCGCCTCACGGTGACTGTTCTCTTCCCTCCGGTGTCCGTCGTTCTTTCCTTGTTTCGTTCAGTCACGGTCGCTCGCGACCTCGTATCTTTATTCGGTCATGGAGGCAACGAGAGCGGTTGCGTGTATATTCACGCCGGTGATCGGTACGACGACGCCGACGCTGGTCGTCGCTGAACGTTCCGGGGGGAAGTTGCAACCCTTTTTAGCTAGAGGGTATACACGTCGGAATAGTCGTTTTGACATAATTGCGAAAACTGGACTGACCTGTTTCGATACCTCTATGCTCGCTGGAGGACATCTTCTGCCGGTCTTATCTTTCGAGCATCGCATGCAATTCTGCTTCGACGTAATGATAAAATTGTCGCGGCGTAGAACGAGAGGGAAAAAGAGGAGAATAGAAAGAGTAGGAGAGATTAAGATCGAATCGTATCGAACGTTGTGTCTGCTAGCGCGAAGGACGTCGTTAGCTTTTACAGTTGCAGCTACCACGCTCGTAAACGCGGTCTCGTTACCGGACACTGCGCTAGGATTCCATGTTTGAAATTTAATGGCTTCAATTAAAGAATAGGATCTTTGCTTTATGGGAACTCTCGAGGGACATCTCTTCGTCTTATCTCCATCTTAATTCACATCGAATGAGTTTATCTTTTGACAGATTTTCTTCGCCCGAGCTATTTCTAACTCAAAGTTTTCACAGACCGTGGCGAGGAAACGAGTCTGTGCATTTGGCGAAGGAAGTCTCGATGGTGTCGTTCGAATGGTATAGTAGCGGCCAAGCTAAAAACGCGTCTACAGTTTCCGAGTGTGTCGCTTTTCGCTCGAGCATCGCTTTTTGCGGTTTCTCTTCCCTTCGTTTAGCCCGAAGACAGAGCATCGCGCTGCCTTTCAAACCGTAATACGCGTGACGCGCTTCTGGCACGCGTCGAAACCTGCACTTAACGAACCACTTGTGCCCCTAATATTACGTGCCAGCCAAGCGGATATTTATCCCTACGCGCGTAAAGATAATGCATGCGAGGCTCGTGCCGAAATACGCGTCGCTCTCATTCCCGCTCGTTGCCATCATTTCTCCGTTATTCCATGTACGAACGAATCTCTGTATCTGTAAACTATTCAGGATTAAGTTCGTTAACTATATATTTGGAATTGTAACATCTATATTATCTGTATTTTCTCGTAGACATTCGGAATGTATGAAGATAGACGCTGGATTAAGCTACGATCAAAACGCGAATGCTCCTTCTTTCCTCGTTTTAACGCGATCAAAGCGCATTCTCGCCTCGTCGCGAGAAGCAGCTCTTCCGATGTGAACGAATCATATTTATTTGCATGAACATTGTACTTTTATTAGCAATCAGAATATGACGTATTCTGTGGTACAATGGTGGTACCTTAAAGAGCTGCTGGTATCTAAAATCTCGTGACGAGGACTTCTGCGACGAGTAGATCTTCTCGTAAATGAATATACGAACGGATCGCTCGATGGCCGTTTAAACTAAACGAACACGAGCGAACGCTTGCTCGCTTGTTCTAAACGCAGCTTTACGAATGAACCATCTGAGAATCGAAATGCGTACACAAATAAGAATCTATGTATATACATATTCGATTGCTCTCGAAATGACAGTTCGTCAGAACACGCGCACCCGCCGTAGCCTTGTCCGGCAAGGACAGAACAAAGACGAAAGAAATTTGAATATCCAAGGACCTCCTTATTCCACGAGGATGCTTTTGTCCGACGGGAGAGACGAAGGATCGACTAGTCGGAATCGAAGGGAGGAACGAAGCGTGGACGACGCGGGGGCAGCGTGTTTACGGTAAAAGTCATCCAACCCGGGAGAGTATCGACCTCAACCTTCTCCTCGCGCGGTCGTCCCTCTCTCTGGACGCTCCAATTTCAAGGTCGCGACGCGTGGCAGACCGGACCGAAAATTTCCGCGAGATTCCCGTACTTCCGGCGTCGAAATCTGCCGCGTCTGCAACGACGCGGGATCGGGTAGGTGGTTTAGAGGCGCGCGAGCGAGCAACGAAAGGAGATAAGTCGAGGCGAAGTTACCAGGACGAGCGCGAAGCCGAAGAGAAATGCGAAAAGAGAAGAAGACGAAGAAGAAGAAGAAGAAGAAGAAGAAGTGGAAGAGGAGGGGGACAAGTATGAGGCAGAATGAGAAAGAGGAGGGAGGAAGAAAGAAGCAAAGAAAGACGCGCTCTCTCTGGCGTGGGGGTGCGCCCACGCCAGTGACGTCACCCGGCGAACGTTGGCAGTGTTACCGGCGATGAACGCGTTGGTGTTCAAACCTCCGCGAGAGGAAACAGGAGGGAAGACCAGAAGGGAGAGAAAGAGAGGCTACGTAGCGCGCGCGTCGAGGAAGGGAATCATCGCGCGAGAGGAGCAAGAGGAACACACAGGAGGAGACGGTGTACGAATAAGCGAGACAAGGTTAGAGGCAAGATGAAAAGTAGGAGAAGGAAGGAAGAAGCACGCGAGGAGACAAGTCGAAGCGGGAGGATCACGAGTGGAAGAAGAACGGACGAAGAGGAGAGAGATGAAGGTTGGCGTGCTGTCGCGATGAAGAGGGGCGGCGGTGAGGCGGGAACAAGGGCGGGGGAAAGGAATGAATGGAAATCGCGGAGAGACACGCGGGAGAGACGGATGATTCGAAAGGAGCGGAGGAGACGAAGACGGTGCGCGTTGCCGTGTGCGTTTTAAAGAGAGGAGTAAAAAAAGAAACGTCTCGGACGAGGAGAGGAGGCGACGGACGAGGATCAGGGCGTCTCGAGGAAGAAGGAAAGGAGGGGAGGCCCGCGTATAGGTGAGGAGCGTGTACAGTATCGGGAGTATGCACGGGGTGATGTTGACGACACGTGACGCCAGCGAATCTCGTCTCGCCGGTCGCGAGGATCGCCGCCGCCGTCACCGCCACCGCCACCGTCACTGCCACCCGCAGCAACACCACCAGGAGCACCAGCAGCCGCGGCAGCAGCCTCCTCGCGCGCTCTCTCCGCGCGCGCGAGCGCTCTCTCGAGGCGACCGACCACTTCCCGCGCGAGCCGCTCTTTATTAGTCTACCGCGGACCATCGCGAACCCCTTTGGCTGCTTCGCCGGCTCCAGCATCCACGAACTGTTCCTCGACGTTGTACGAGTTCCTAAAGTCGTCGAGAGGAACGTCGCTGGTGGACCCCTTGATCGAGGGAAAAAGAAAAGAAACGAACTCTCTCGGGGAGAGTCCGCCGGTGATCCAGACCGGAAAACGCTCGGTGAGCGACAGAGACGGGCGGGCGGCGGCAGGCTGGTCGTACGGGAGGAAGGGAGAACCGACTCGGTGTGGAAGAAGAGGAGGAGAAGAGGACGAACAGAGCGAGAAAGAGCAGGATCCACCAGTGATACGATACCGGGCAGCACGCGCGCCGGTACGTCGGTTTATCGGGCGCGAACTACGAGCGAACCTTTGACTTCCGACCGAAGCGCGGAATTGAGAACGCTCCAGTGTCAAAGTCGTCCTGTTACTCCATCGAGGCAATAGTTTCTATTGGATTTCTACGAAGACGTGGACGGATCGATTACGACACTGGGTCGACTGGATCCACCGTAATACGTTGGACGCTTACGAAGTTTGCGAGTTTCGGATAAAGTTTTGGGCAACCAGCGACTCTGTCGCGGAAAGATTTCTCCGACGCTTTCTTCTCCTGCTGATTAACAGGGAGAAATTTGATCCACCAGTGCCGCGCTTTCTACCTGTCGTTCGAGTGGCCAAAGGAACAAAAAAAGAAAAAAGTATCTTTCGACGATTCCGTTGGAACACCGGCCGCGTGAAAATCTCTCTTTATCCGTTGTCCCCGAGAGTGGAAACGCAAACATCTCGAGCGGTGGCTGTCCGCTGGCCTGTCCAAACGCTTCCGCGAGTGTCCTGTTCGTCGAACGAGGAACTGATCGATCGCGACAGTGATTTCGTTGACGTTTCTCTAACAGCGACTTCCTGCGGCCGGTTGTCGCGTCGAATCGCTCCGTTGATCGTCCGTCGCGCGCACAGAGACCGACCGGACGCGACGGTGACGCTCGCGTCGTCGGTGACGTCGTGACATGTGCGATAGCCTGGCCTCCTCTTCGTTACCACGCTCGTGCTCTTTATCGCGGCTATCGTCCTCGTCCTCGTCGTGGTCATCGTCGACGAGAATAAAGGAGTACAGGGTGCCGTCGGTGGTTGGCGAGCAGCGGATAGAAGGCAAGAGGAGCGAGAGCACGTGGACGACTGGCACCGCGACGAGGGCCGGCGGCGCGACAGGTTGAAAAGATGCTGGCACTGGCGATGCGCCGCGAACACACGACCGGGCGCAGCAATTACGAGCCCGCGAATCCGCTCGCGGGTTTCGACCACTTGCAGCATAACAGCGGCAATCCGTTCGCGGTGGTGCCCTCGTCGGAGGGCCGGCTACGCGAAACCGGCCCGGAGCCCGACGGCGAGTTGCAAGAATTCGTAGACATCGCTCAGGTACAGCAGCTCCTGCAGCAGCAACAGCAACAGCAACAACAACATCAACAGCAACAGCAGCAACAGCAACAGCAGCAACATCACCACCACCATCATCAGCAACAGGTGGCGGCCGCTGCGGCTGCGTCCTGTATCTGGGGAGCGGTTTATCCTCCGCCACCTCCTGCACTCGGATACCATCATCACCACCATCACCATCACCACCCACCGCCACCACCTTCAGGTAACGTTATCACTCGGTTTGACACCTTAGTAAGTCGAGGCCTTTTAGGATTCATTTCACGTAGACGATTCCAGGAGGTGTCTCCTCGAAGATAGAAATAGCGAGCAGATCACGGTGATTTGTCGCCACTAAATCTAGAGTGCAGAGTCTAGAACCTCGAGCGTCGAGTGGTCCACGATACGGCTACGTGCTTCTTATCGGGAATTTCTTTATGGATCGAATACAACGCGAGGATGGATACGCTCAGCGTAGGCATAGCTGCGCCTCAAGACAGTTTTTCGTAGGATTGGATCGCCTCTTGGTGCGCGGCAACACGTTGCTACCGGTATTGGCGCCGATCTAAACACTCGGTGATAATCGATCTTTACGAGCGACACGTCGAAACCTGTATTTCAAGACCGGCTATTAAGTTTCTTGTCACCACTCGAATGTGGCTCGAGGGCCTTCGGGTGTATCGCGCCAACGTCGACGGTGTTGGCCGCGAAACGTCGAACCGCCGGCCCCGTTAAGATCCTGTCGCGATTAACTTCGTCTCTGTTCTGAAATATACTATGAATTCTCGTTGGTACCGCGGATTTTCTCGTTCGCCGGACCGATACTCGCAGACAGAATGTTTCCTTTCCATTGTCTTATCGTGGACCGGTAGACGAAGTGTAGGAGATATTCTCTTTTAATTTAACGACAGCCTGGAATCTTCCGTGTGATCGTATCGATGACAACGTCGATGGATCCGAAGACTCCAGCATGGACTAATGGCTTTTACCTATTTCTCACCTGACTGTATTTTACGACGAGGTATCGAGAGCAAAAGTGGACTAATAAACCGAGTAATTCTCTATCGCCGACATAATATTCAGTGTAACTAATTTCGTTATATTACGTGGACTTGATTTGGAAGAAACGAGTTCCTCCACTTTTATGCGATTAACCTGTTTTCAACGAGAATAATTTTCATGTAACAACTTCTGTATTTACGAATCTTTTATTCCTTAATATGTCGTATCGTCTCTGGTAAAATTAAATTATACTTATACTTGCCAAGACCGTCTTTGTTCGTTCTATAATTTCGGTTCTTTGCTATCAATTTTTAACTCTGTAATCGCAGAAATGTTTGATTCAGCAACTACTCGGTTAACAGATTTAATACATTTGTATAAATTAGCGCAAAGGAAACTCGTATTCAGAAAAATGTGACTTCAATTTTGCTCTCCGATGTCTCAAATAGTCGCTTGCACCTTGTTCCGCTTCGCTTGTCAAATGCAAAACGCTCTGCTTTTTTTCGCGATCTTCGCTGGTGACGGGTATCTTCGATTGGCGTCTGAACAAACAACGAGCAAAAGAACGATGTATCGGCGAATGAGAACGCGCGAACGCGAGCGAGAGATGAACGCGATGTTGCCGTCGGACCGCGACAACCGCTGGCCCGCCATCCATCGAGAAAGATTTCACTGACAACGAATAAAAGTGGTTTTAATCATCGACGATCAACGACAATGTTGATTGTTATTTTATCGAATAGACTGGAACACAAGGGTGAATATTGAGATTATTGCTGAACGAACAGCACGCTGTTGGAGATAAGATTAACGATAACGTTGACCGGTGATTAATTACGCGATTAACCCTTCGGACGTAGCTGTCTATTGTTTGCGAAGTGTGAATATACGTGTTCTAATTTTACAAACGTCGACGACTGCATACCGTATAGGTACTATGAGAAATAAGCGCGTTTAATGTTGCCCGTTATATCTTTTTTATCGTCAAACGCGTATAGACTATGCTGTGAAAAGGACAGTAGATTAATACGGCTATGGTCGAGGTGGTTGGTTAAATAAAGAAGTGGAACTGTAAAAGGAAAGTATCGATACTTGGTGCCCTGTGTACGACAACCTGATGAAGGATTTTCATTTATAAGCGAACGCGAAGGTCATTTGCGTGTGAAGATAAAAGACAATAGATTCTAAGATATAGAAACACGTTAAAGTTGAAGTAGGAAGAAGTGACATTTTCGTAGATTTCCGTTCATTTCTTCGTTGGACGTGTAAACTCGAACGTCTGATCGATCAGTTAATTACTTGGCTTGCCGCCGCGAAGATTATGCGATACAGCATTTACGATAACGTGTGATACATGGAACGTCCAATTTTTATCCTACTGATTTTCCAAATATCCTCGATTGTTCTGCATGTTATAGATGTGTAATTATTTTTAAGATTCGATGAACAATGAGTATAAATATAAAATTCAATATAAAAATCTGTATAAATCCGTAGAAATCGAAGGTTTCGTATACCTACAGCCCAGTAGAAACAAAGATAATGAAAACATCGATAGTCAAGATCAAACGACATAAACATGGAACAAGACCGTACCAGAATACGAGTGGAAATACGGTAAACGTGTTTTAAGATGTTCGTGAAGCGCACATTTCTGACATTAAAGGGTACATACGTTAGAAACTTGAGAAGCTCTAGGTAGGGTGACACGATATACCCGATCTATATGACTGGTGCTATAGATATACGCGTGCGGACATTAGGGGTTGATGCGAAAGATAGGAGAAAAGAGGTCAGACAGCGCGGTCCTCGATCTTCTGACGCGCTGTAATGTCATTAAGGATGCCGACCGTGACGATTAATGAAAGAGGCTCGATCGTCAGTGGCGTAAAAAAGCTAGCGAAACGAGCTCGGGCGTGAGCGTGTCGTTTAAAGACAATGGCTAGAAACGCTGACTGTGGCGAGAGGAAAGGAGACCCGCGAATCGTGATTTGCCTTTCAATTTAAAATTGAAATAAATCTTTCATGTACAGTACGGATGTTCGTTCATAGGTATCAGTTCAAGTTGAAAGCTTTGCGCTGTTTTTCTTTTCTAATTATCTTGTCGCAAGTTTGAAAAGCATAGGGAAAATACAGCGTGCATAATTTCGTCCTTGGCTGGAAAGCAACTTTGAAATTTAGAATCCGTTTAAACAAGAATCTCCCTCTGTTTCATCTTGAGATTAAATACAAGTTGACCCGGCTCTCTAAGTATCTTCAAAATATCGATTATCGTAGCCATTGGTCTTTTTACGGAAGTTTCTTCTTCGTCGATTTATCGTTTGTTTTTAGAAAATGTACAATCTTAAACCTACGAGTTTCTTCCCTTTTGAATTAAACGAGACGTTCGAGAAACCATAGCTTGCGATGTTCACTTCCATTGTAATTCATTTCCATCGTAGCGTGTGTCTTGCAACGTAAAATATAAAATATATTGTAGTAAAATTTGTTGGAATTTTCCAATGAATGCAACGAGTAGGTTTCCCTAGTATTCGTGACCAACGATGCACTTTAGTCTATTCATATTTTCGTCTGCTTTCGAAACTTTCCTCGTCGACTTTGATCGTTCGTGATTTACACTTCTGGGACGATTTTAAAGGAGAATCGGAAGGAAAACTAAGGGTGCGATCGGTGATGTCTTTTAGGAGCAATTTGGAACACTCGAGAGTAATTTATGTGTAGTGGCTTCGGTAAACCGAAGGGTCGACGCCGTCGGCCTGAATTCGTACGAAAAGAAAGATTAGAAGTTCGAACGATCCCCCTCCGAGAGGAAACGATTAGAAGAACGGTGGACGGTTGTTGCTGGACCACGCCTAACCTTTCCCTCGTACATAAATAGAATTATATCGTTCCTACATGGAGTTTTTGATATGTGTAACACAAACGGGGATCTTCGCTCGGAATCAATCTGAATCTTAAACTGGTCGAGCCTTAAAAATTCTTCCATAAGCTTGCCATCTTGATAGTATAATACGTACACTGGATCTCATAACTGCTCGTAAGTATAAAACCACCGAAGAACTCGACTTTTATATATACGTTTATATATAAATCTTATTTTATTCGTTAATTTTCTTTTAATTAATTTAATTTTAATTAATCTTATTTTATTAAATACGATTTATCATTGTCTTGCCTCCAAAAAAGGATCGAAAAGATCATCGGAAAGGAAAAAAAACAGTAGGAAAGTAGTTTATACTTGTTTCTTTATAGACTACGGATATTTATACGCATTTATATTTTTAGGGAGATAATTTAAGAAATGGAATCTGAACATGGGTGGAAAATTGTTTCGTGTACCAAATATTGTAACGAGTACACCATATTTTGGATATTTTCTATGTTTCTACGTATCGTGTGCACTCTGTACGTTTTTGCATCTTTCAGTTTTCCAAAAACGCGCAAAAACCAACAGTCCATTGGTAACTATAGAACCTGCGTAACAGAATATTTTACTACAGCAAGAAATTGAACTTTGAGCTCGAGATACGATAAAGTGAAATTTGTGACAGTAGCTTTCGTAACTGCTCGGTTTTGCATATTTCTAATTATATCTTATCGTTGTTTTTAATTACATCTTGCACTTCATGTTTCTCGGGTAAGAAACAACAATTTGTTTAACTCTAGAATTACCACATCAGTCAAATTGGCTGGTTTTACAATTTTATTTTAAAATTCCTACTTCATTTTATATTTTTTTCCACAATGATGTAATGACTTTCGCAACGATAACTAAAAGAATAATGTAATGAATTTTATTTTGTTTTTTATGTATTCAAACTGAAAATAATTTTGTATCAAGGCTACTTGTACCAACACCAGTCTAAATGGCGGGTACTCGCCAAAGTGTAAAAGGGTCCTGCGATCTGTTTATCGAACCCCAATTAACCAGATTCCTCGTTTTGTACAACTTGCCACGCGGTTTTGAAATTTTTACCGCGTATCATTCAATATATGACGATATCAGTTATCAGGAAAATTCCCGATCGATCGCTAGATCGCTAGAAATACCACACCAGTCAAAATCACTGGTTTTACAATTTTATAAATGTATCAAACCTCGTTTAAGGATCATAGTCGCGGATGGATTAATAATACCACAAATATACCACGTAACATGGAATTCCTTCTGTAAGAAAGTAATAAATCAATAAATATAAAAATATTCCATTATTTTTTAAAGACCGATTATTTTGACTAGTTTTGGTAGAAACAGTTTCGTGTCGACTATCGATAGTTCTAGTGTTAAATGATATTATAGCTGCAAGACGCAAACTCGTGTGTTTCGTTCTTTCTAGTCGTTCATCTCGTCATTTAATTCTTGGGATTTGAAAAAGTTACATTCAAGTTCGATGCGTTAACAGGTGGTCGGTCGGCGAAGGTTCGCCTCCCTCGATGCGTTTGAACCCTCGTTTAACCCCTTCGTTATGTAATCGGCGTATTGAGCGTGGCAGACCTTCCTGTCAAAACCAACCGACCTCGACATTTTCAGTTCGTTAAACTGTCACAGTTGTCTTCTTCGAGTTCCAATACTACTATCTACCTACACAGTTTCAGCTACTTCATTGAACTTTTTCGAATACAATACGTACAATATGTTCATAGAACGAGCCATCATATCCTTATTACGAGAATAAATTCCTCGAGTTTGAGAACGGTCGACTCCATAGTGCCATTCACAATTTCCCAGCGAGTTCGCAGGTAGCCAATGGGAGACGAGATTTTTTTCTCATTCAGAATCAGTGACGGGACGAGACGTGCGGGCAGCAGCTTTCATAGATCATTGTTTAAAGTGTCGTGGCTTTGTATGGTAACGCGAAGTAAATCGTACGTACACTCCTGACATTTCGTTATTATTGTACGACCCATAAGACAGGAAATCGTACATCATGCACGAACCTACGGTGGGCGGGTAAAAGGGAACGAGTCACCTTCTTCTCTCGGCTCATTGGCGTTCCCCGCGATGTTAAGTGTTTATACGCCCTCCGTCTTTCCCTCTTTCCCTCGTCTGGAAACTGTAAATTCTTCGCGAGCCAACATTTTTCACCGGTTCCTTCGTTCTCATTGAAAACGTTCGATTTTCATGTTACAACGTACCAACGTACGATCGATGTACACGTAGCGTAGCTACGAATGTGAACAGATTTGCGTAATCTGCTGTGAATTTTGTAGAATATATTTTTGCGTCTTTGTATCTTTAGAAAACTATACGAACGTAGTACAGTGGTTCGCGAATATATTCGAACGCTTGCTGGCAACTTTTTTCGATACATTTAAAATTTCGAAATTCTATTGCATATACTGGAAAAGTTTGAAACAAATCTGAAAATGTACATAGAAGTCGCGACATATTTAGCCGATTTAACCGATATGATCATGAAAATCGTGTAACGAAAGTTGAAAATGTTTTACACGACACGTACGATATACAGGGTGGTTGGTAACTGGTGGTACAAGCGGAAAGGGGGTGATTCTACGCGAAAAAAGAAGTCGAAAATATAGAATACAAATTTTTCGTTCGAGGCTTTGTTTTCGAGAAAATCGACTTTGAATTTTCGCTCGGTACGCGTGCACTTTATCGCGTCTCGTTATAACGCATCTCACTGTAGATCGTTGTCTCGATGGAAAAATTAAAAAAAAAAAAATTTTTATTCAACATTTTCGACTTCTTTTTTCGCGTAGAATCACCCCCTTTCCGCTTATACCACCAGTTACCAACCACCCTGTATAAACGTGAAAGCTTTCTATGGTAAATATCCAGGTACTTTTCCTTAGCCAATGTAATCGCGTTTCTGTCTCATCAAAAGTAAATATCGTCAAAAATATTCGTATGATTTTAGTAACTGCAAGAGTAGAAAATCTGGCTACAGTGATTTTGGCTGGTTGCTGGAATCGACGTCTCGTATCTCGCCGCACACGAAAGGGAAACATGTAGTAGAGAGCATGGAAATCGCGAAGCGTTACGTAAAAGCCGCGAGCCAGAGAGAACTAGGCTCCCGGGAAATTTGGCAAACACGACGAGTGTCGGGCCAAGATCGACGAACTTACTCGAACGTGTTAACGCCATCCGGTCTGATAAAAACGAGTCAGCCGGTCTGGTACGATCGTTCATCGATCTGTTTCCACTTGACAACGAAAAAAATCTAGAGTATGCTTCTTGAGAGTTCATTGTCGTTCGTGGATATGGGTCACAGACGGAAAGTGGAATGCAGCTTGACAGACGGTTCGCTATTTCACGTACAGCGACGACTAGATGAGGGAAATGGGCTGTGGGAGGCGAGATGTCATTGTTTCGAGAGACTAGGGACGATCATTTCAATTGATTAACACGTTCGCTGCCACTAAAATACAGCTATTTCTCTCCAGAAGTATTCTTATCAGAAATTGTTTTCGGTTTAACTTTAATTCAGATCTACTACGATCCTCGAATTTTTGTATTTCAATCTCGTTTTAATAATATTTTCAAAGAAAATGTTCAACGCATACCAGTGACAATTTTTTCACCTTTCACTCAAACTTGAGATATTTTTTAACGTTAGAAAAGTACAATAAACGACGGAGAGAAGGGAACAGGGTTAAACCTTTCTCGACTGTACGCGACGCTAAACAAGAAGCTGAACCAGTTGATTTAGTGAAATTTTGCGTACCGCGTGCAAACTTGGTGACACAATTACGTAACAGAGAAAATTCCATCTGGAGAGTTTCGAAAATTTCCAACATTCCGCGAAACTGTAATACCTACGATGACGTTGATCGTTTGATCCGAAATGCGTTTGATGTACGCGTCAAGAATTATTGAGATTGGTTTGATAAGAGAATTGACACGTGCAACGACGTCATCGATGACGACAGCCATTAGACGTAGAACCGTATTGGCCTGTTATCTGTTATCAAACTTGCGTATGAGTCGTTCTAATTTTTTATCGGCTAATAAAATTGTTCGATCGATTTCGCACGCTTATGTTAACTGACGTGAGTCATCGTGAGAGATTTCGAGCCAAAAGCCTTTTTGCACGTTCCAGTTGGAGATGCTTCTCCTTTTCCTCGCGCGATTTCCGTCGCACAATTTTGTTTTTAGTACTCAAAATGTGCCAAACACGCGGTTAAGGAAGTAAGCACCGATTCCAAAACGTTTCATCGTATAATATGTACACGTAATAACTCGAAACATACACGGCTCGCGGCTTGAGATTATAAACACCCATTCGTCATACTTGGCCGGCGATCCAACGATGAGCCAGTCGGTTGCTATTGCCAAAACCACTGTGGTCGTCATCGATGATGCATACGTCACAAAGTTGGATCGCGTTGCTCGTACGTCGTCGAACAATCTGAATCAGTGAACTGAAATAAACGTCGATTGTTTTCCGGTTTAATCATAATTTCTCGCACTGTTGAAACTATTTTTGCAAGTAATAACGGATGCCTTTCGGATGAGATTATGTTCTGCGTAGTAACTACGGTGAAAATTTCACTAGTTTGACCCGTGATATTTTAGTGTTGCAGCTTTCGTGCTGAAAATGCAAATTTCGCTCGGGTGAAAGAATTTTGTCCGGCGCATGTTCGAGATATCCTACGTTAAACTAGTGCCATTTCGATACATGATCAAATACGTGTGTTGTATCGGGTTGTGACGTACGAAATTTCAAATTTTTCAAAAACGATATCTCACTGAACTTTGAGAAAGACGTTTCCAAAAACCGTCACTTCTAATCTTGTAGGATAGAAAATTGTGTTAATTTCATAACAGTTGAAGATCCTTATTAATTATATATTTAGTATTTTAAAAACATTTCCGTAATCCATAGAAAATCAATATCGACAGAAAATGAATTAAAATGTTTATATAGTGTGTAATAGTGATTTCAAGAAAGAAAATGTTATATCATAATTCAATATAAGGCTTCGATCTATTTTTTACGATATTCAACAATATTCTATGTGACAATCTGAGCATTTCAAAGCTATTAACAAATAATTTCCTACCTTAAACTTTCTTCTTCGAACCAATTTCCTGGAAAATTTCCTTTCCCTAGCTACATCGCTCTTTTCGCAAATACAATATGTAAAGTGAAGAAATACAACACAGAAAACTCCGAAATTGGAAACGATATATGAAATAATTTCTACAAAAAAAAAAAATAATAATAATGCTGTTTAAAGAAAGGAATTAAAAAATTTGATATTATTTAATGGAATAACGTTTAACTCGGTACGTAGAATTGAATAGTTAATTACGATATTTGAACGAGCGAACAAACGAAAGAAAAGATCATTGAATTGTAAGAACTGCGAAGGCAGTAAAACCTGGTGAGAGGAGTGCGAGACCATAAACGCGATTCGTCATCCCCTAACGCATCACGTAGACCGTGAACGTGGACTACCGTTTCTCAACCCTTAATTAAATTTTATCTCGCTAACGTAATAAACAACAATAAACAACAAATGACGATTGAATCTTATCTTATTCGTACAATATGAATAAAAAGGAGCAGCGTTAATAATCTCAATTGAAACGACGAAACACGATTCTCCGCGCATAAACTCCGGGAGAAGGTTGTTCAGTGGTAAACGCGATTCGTCACTCTCGTCTACCGTCGAAGTCGTCGCTCGTCGCTCGTTACCGGATGTCTTAATAAACAATGCTAACGATTTCCCGCTGAATTACACGCCGTTGTCCGGTTGTCAGGAACGTTGCGCGAATTTGCGCCAATTTAATACGAAGATCTTCAAATTTTTGTAAAAATGTGGCAAACTTTCGCAACTAATTCTGAAAGATCAATAGCCGTTTGGCAAGTACTTTTCGCTATAGTACAATTTTCATCGATAGAAATTCATTACGAAACACGTGAATCATTAAGTTTCTCTTCATAGTTTCTCTTACGATCTCATTTTCGACGATTCTCAAGGGTATCATAGCGTTTTTGGTAATCGGTAGATTTGTTGCAGACTTTCATGCATTTATCGGAAATTTAATATTACAATTACAAAATTACAATGTTCGTTACAACGTTTACTGTGCGGAGGATCAGTCGAGGCTAGATATCGTGAAATAACGAGAGCGAGATATTGCTATCGCAATCCGTCAAATACAGGCTGGTTGGTAACTGGTGGTACAAGCGGAAAGGGGGTGATTCTACGCGAAAAAAGAAGTCGAAAATATAGAATACAAATTTTTCGTTCGAGGCTTCGTTTTCGAGAAAATCGACTTTGAATTTTCGCTCGGTACGCGTGCACTTTATCGCGTCTCGTTATAACGCACCTCACTGTAGATCGTTGTTTCGATGGAAAAATTAAAAAAAAAAAATTTTTATTCAACATTTTCGACTTCTTTTTTCGCGTAGAATCACCCCCTTTCCGCTTGTACCACCAGTTACCAACCACCCTGTATATTTCGAATAAATAAATAAATTAATGTACAACCATATACGTGAGTCGTTAGTACAAAATATAAATCGCGGTATAAATACTCGTTAATGTTCGTCGCGTAACTCGATAAATTAGTATTTATATACTATTCAATACTGTTCGATACTCGATATGTACTGTGTGATGCTGTATCGCTCGCGATCGTGTCCGTTTATTTATACTGGTCGGAAAATTCAAATTCGTCTTCATTCGACGGTTGTACGCAGCGGTGACATTATTTTGCCAGGAGTTTATTTGTCGTTTTGTTTCATGCGTCAAGGGTAAGACAATGTCCTGAGGCAAAACAACAACACGAGTCGCTCTCGACTCGCGTCGTCCTTTGATTCCTGTGCCGTTACAACTGATTATTCGTATTCATGAAAATACATCCAAAGTCTACTAATTGGTACATAAGTTAAATGACAAAATATATTAACAGTGTCTATGTATATAATATTTGTTCAAATTGTCGTCTCAATATCTAGTTATAAGGATTTAGCAAACAATGTTGTCATATCCCAAGAGAAACCAAGGTAAAATCGATATTTAAAAGATCATATTCGAAATGAAAGATTATATCCTCGCTATTCGTAAATTATTAGCAACAGGCTAATTGTACACGGCATCGAACGAGATTAACCAGGCGATAAAAATTTCATTAATTATTAAACACGGTCGTAACAATGAAAATCGCGAGACATGCCAGAATCGACGACCGAACACGCGTGCTGGCCACCGTACTAATTAATAATTAAGCCGTGCGCTGAGTCGACGTGCCTTGTTGTTCGTCGAGAACGTTTCGTGCGGCGTACTTGTGAAAAGCTCGCGAGTAAAAGTGAGTAACGTCTGCCGGGAGTTGTCGTTCGTGGAAATTGGTTTACCTGCGATGGAACTGGGAATAACGCGAGCCCCTTTGAATACCCACGGGTCATTACGTTACATGCGCAAACGACTCGAGTTTTACGGTTCATCGTCGGAACGACGCGCGTCGCGACGTTTCACGTTGATGTTGACGCGACCGTATCTTGTGCAACGTTCATATTCGTCACGTTCGCGACAGCGTTCACATTCGTCAATTTCGTTTCTGACAACGAAATATTGACGAGCATCGAAAAAGGAACAGGATTGTATCGATTGACGAAAGACAGTATTTTAGATCTGACGAGGATGATGAACTGTATTCCATCGATCATCTTCGCTTCTCCTAGAAATCAATTTGATCACTCAGATAAAGTGTTCCGGTCTTTTAGAAGTGAAACTGGTCAGAGATAATATCTAACGATCTTGCATTAGGTCGTTTGGAAAATTTATAGCGAGTATTAAGAAAGTATCAAGTGGAATTAAACTTTTAGTTTTTCTCCGGATGATTTTTCCAGGCTTCTGAAGCGTTTCGTTTCTTGCCTATGTCTTTCGGGAAAGTTTCATAAAGATACGATAATAGCGAGCAATAAACAATAACGAGAATAATGAGAATAATTCTAACGAGTAAGTGTTCATAGAAAACTGTAACTGTCAATGCGTGTACATAATATACGAGTATGGAGGACGATTGAACGTGTTGGTGTATCTATCGATGAGACGAGTTGATACTTGGTGTAGTCAAATATATTAAAAACTGTTTGTAGTACAGAGTTCGTCGTCGTTCGCTAAGTGTTGCTCGTTATGCGTATACACGGTAATGAGTACGTTCGTTAGATGATAATCGCTCTAAGATTGCTCCATACTCACTAATTAACTGATTACTGATTATAAGAAGGCTCGATACTGACTGACTGATAACTGACTCTTCCAAAGACTGACTGTCTTAATTATCGTGTCCGTATATCATAACGGCGTTAATAATTCGGAGGCAAAAAAATGCAAAACCGCTACACGAGTATGTATTTCACTGTTGGTCATTGATTTGTTATTTTCAAATAGCCAGTCTCCAGACGTGCATCACCTTAGAAAATTGTTCGTAATCGATTTTGGTAGATTACAAGATAAATTACTTAGCTTCGTTCAAGTGTCTTTCGTTTTTAAATAAACCAACCTTGTCTGTTCTATCATCCAGACAGGACGATATTCTTGCAGATTGCTGAAAAATCTTATTTGATTTTACCGAATTACAAGGCAAATTACTTAACTCGATTCAAATAATCCTACCGTACCTTACCTTATTTCCTTCACATAATATTCTTCTAGATCGGTAAAAAAAATCGTTCATAACCGATTTTGCCGAATTACAAGGCAAATTACTTAACTTAACTCGAATAATCCTACTTTACCTTACCTTATTCTATTGAAGCACGACAACGCTCCTCTAGGAATTGGTCATAACCGATTTTGCCGAATTACAAGGCAAATTACTTAGTTCCAGTGAAATAACCCTGCCTTAGCCTATTCTCTTCAGACAGGACAATATTCTTCTTATTTATATACCTTCCCTTTTTTTCTCTCTTGTCCTCCCTTTCGCCGTTAAGCGCACTTAACTTTCGATAATAACGGTAGTAAGGCTGAATGATCGACAGGGAGCCGTTGGATTACATAAATCAGCCTGTGTACACTGCGCGAGCCGCGTGTTTGCGCTTACTTCATCGCGTCGCCCGTGCATATTTCTTCGCTCGCCACGCGAAAATCTTTTCGCTCGTTCACCGGTTTGTCGTCGGTCAATGACACGGACGAGTTGCTCGGGGACGGCGTATCGGATACGTTCGCGAATCCGTGAAAACGTTTCGCACGGAATAAAACCAATCTCCGGAAATCGTGGATCGGCAACAGGCGTTGAACATCGCGCGGCTCCGGGATCGATGCTAACCGGGATCAATCGTCGTTCCGTATGATTTTATACGAAACACATTGTTATGCAAAACGGAGGACGATCGCTGGGAATGATTCCTGGTCCCTTCTCCTTGGATCTCTCGCGCGAATGCATTCCTCGCTAGAGAAAGAAATAATTCCGATCTTCGTCGCGTCCCCCCGCTCTCCTCCACATACTCGGATCCTCTCAACGAGTTTCGTTTTCTACGGATTCTGTGGCGTTACAGGTATTGGTGAAGATAACATCGTCGAATTTGTATATTACGATCTGTACCTGTTTATCGAGTTTTTGTTTACGGATTATTGATGGTTATTGACAGTAGAGACACACTTTTTGATAGTTTCTTAATGAATATTTAAAGTAGAATTTTTTTAGCTAGTTTTACTGGAAGATGTACATTTATCATTTGACCGATATTACTGATATTCGTATGCGAAAGAATTACAGTGACGGCAAGGAGAATTTCTACGATATCGTATTTATTTTTCGAAAAGCATTTGCGTTAATTGATTATTTCCTGGATCACGTAGAATGTAACGATCTTTATCTAACGCATATTTCACCGCGTAAAGTTCTCTGACTTAGATAATAATTATTATTATTAATGTAGATATCTTTGGTGTCACGCCTACGTCTCTTATCACAACATAATCGTCTAATTGGTAATTAGTACCGTTTACTACGTTAATTAATATAACTGAATAGATACAAGTATATTAAATTTCATTATTACAATCTCAGTGAGAATGAAATATAGGACCTGGTACAAAAAAAAACTCTTGTACTATATCCATCTTATACCCCGAATTGCTAAACCATTACGATCTGTGCATCTTTTTATTATTGTACTTATATACAGTAGCTAGAAAAAGCGTTAGTACGTACCGTTATTTCCCAACGTCTTTTTATAGCCACTGTATATAACTAGAATTATAAAAAGATACAAAGATCATAATAGTTTGGCGATTCGAGGTATAAGAATAAAGCATTCTCATTACATTTGGAACAGAGCACGTGTGCGCTGATTTTTCTAAAACGTAGAATCGCTTCTTAACGTGTTCCCTTAATATCTGTGCACGAGATATCGAATCGAGTATTCTATCGCGAACAGGGTGGGTAGGTAGGTAGGGAGGAGGGTGAACAGGGTAATGCAGCGCGTAACGCGGAGAGCAAAAATAAGCCTGCACAATGTAAAGTCCAACGTTATCGTCTATGAATGGTTTATAGAGGCGCGAGCTGCTTCTACGTCAGCATCGACCGATAAGAGAGCAGCGCGTTACACACATCGTCGTTGACGTCCAAGTGCACGGGCGAGACGTGCCCACGCCGGGGAAAAGGGAGAAAGGGATGAATCGATAGCGGGACAGAAATAGATACCCTGTTCCGCCACGCTGTCCGGATACACCCCATCGATTCGGATCGGTGTTTCTCAAACCTTCGAGCGTCAAGGCGAAATCGATGGGTTTTACGTAATTTTACGAAAATTAGAATATTTGCCGCAAAATTGCGTGGAACGATAGAACACTGAGAAAAGGGTGAAATCTGAACCCATGCGAAATTTGCCTTACCATTGCGATGTTATTTGCAACCATTGCGAATAACATTTAATTTAATTTAATTAAACATGCGCTTCTATTTTCTTTTTTGTTTAATATCGAACAATATAACGAAAGAATCGAGCTTGTTTGACTTTAACGTTATCTAAGATGAAAAAATCCGGTGATATCTTTGATCCATCGATAGCATCGACGACAGCTTTTAAAGATTAATACTATGACAACACTAGTGACGCTTCGTTAACGTCAAATGCGTTAATTAAATATGTAAATGTAAAATACAAATATGTGCGTATTGTACATTTTCGCGTACAAATTTCGAGCACCTTTTGCTTTTTAGACGAAGCAAGTTCTTTCGCTCGCTAAAATCATAATCATATTTTCTGTATGGAAACTATAAACTGAAAACTAGTCGATCGTTGTGCTATCAGGAATAAAATTAAATCAAGATAAGAATTCTGCATATTTGGTGTACGTGACTGTTTTATAGTAAAACGATCGAAGATCTTCTGATCTTGATTCTTTCTACTTTCTAACTCGATGAGACGTGTTTAACAGTTTATTTCGCGTTTTACAATGATAAAGTATCAAGAGGACAGAGGGTCGCGGAAAGTATCGAGAATTGAACCGTGGCGCGTGTTCGGTATTCAATAGGAATCGGTTGAAAATAGTTGCAAGATTGACGTCCGCGGTTGAATGTCACGACGTGCTAACGAACCGCGCTCGAAACAACGAGCTTTCCAAGATAATCGTCCGTATACATACTCGGTGTGACGCAAAGCTGGATTTTATTAGCACTTTCGAAAGGCATCGGCAGTCGACGTTTCCCGTTCGCTCGTTTGCCGGCAGATTGAAAAAAGGAACAAAGGAACTCGTTAGGTCAAGAATCAGAAATAATCCCAAGTACAACACGTACCGGTGTGGATCGTTAGTCGAATTCTTCCGGTAACTTGGAACGTGCGGGTCCTTGCCACTGTTTCTACACCCTTTAACGCGAAAACCAAGCCTCCTTCTGTCGAAAAATTCGCGATCTCTTGGTGTATTAACCCTTTAACTTCAACCATTAAAAGTAAGGAGCAAAGTGAGTATCGTACCAAGCGATTGTGCGTCATAGTAAACGAGCACGGTTTAGGAATACAATAGAATTCTTGGCAGGACTTGAAGTGATAGCGCAATTAAGCGCTATTTTCCTAGAATATTTGATCCACCAAGTAACAACGTTACATTTCATTCGCGATCTTTACAGTCGATTTACGCGAATTTCTTGTCTTAATATCGTAACCAAGAAAGGTTTCTTAACATAAGATTTGGGAAATTTTGTATTTTACTTCCATACGCATCGTTCCTTTAGTTTCATAATTATACGCGTTTCCGTGGCTTGAAAAACTATAATCAATTTTCTATAACGATAAACACGGATTACAATTTTGTGAAAAGGAACAGTGGATTGTCTTGCGTCACGATTCCAAGTAGACTGATTTATACACACTTATAGAAAATGTACAGATGCCAAAATACACAAAACGCAATAATACAGAAACTATCCGGAATAGAGCGTTCGTTATAACGTTAACCAAGTGAAGAAAATTCCTATTTGCCTTGCATTTCTTTGATTATATGAATTTGCGTAAAAACATCCTCTTTGGATTGGTGTTTCGATCTTTCATATCTGAGTTGAATGCGATCGCATCAAAGGGTTAAAGAAGAAACGAAGCTTCTTCGTGGCAGCCACCGAGTCTCGAGTTCACGGTGGAAATCTATTCGTGGCAAAAAGAGGCCGCAATGTCGAGGTAAACGACGCGTTTCCCTGTTTTATTTCATTGCCGTTTATTAGGGAGAGACAAACCCGCTCACGTAGCGTTGCGAGGGAAACAGGCGTGCAGGCGAGTCAGAGCGAGAAAGATCGATAGGACTCGAGTCAGAAATAGTCTCTCGGGACGATTGTGTGTGCCGTTGGATCGTCAGTCGAATTCCACCGACGGTACGTGCCTCGTCGATTGATGCTGTGTCTTCGAAAACGCAAGCCCGACCCCGGCTATTTAAACGCGGATCCAAAGATCCTCGTGCCGTGTTTCGGTGAAACCAGTGCCTCCATGGAACTTCTTCGCAATCGAACAAATGGGGTGAATCGTAGCAACTTGCGCCACGAACCCCGTGAAACTTTATCGTGCCCACCGTCGCTCCGAGACGCTTAATTCTCAGGTAACTTTCGTTTCTCATCGATCGAAACGACGGTGACCGATATTTATTCGTAGACTGCGGATTTTTACGATTTTATTGGACATTTAAACATGTTAAAATATATAAAATAATAGAAATAGTAATAAAATACTGGTTATATTTAATAGATGAAACAAGTGGCAATTTGTGACTCATTTCTTTATTTCAATTCAGAAGATAATAGAAAACATAAACATCCGCAGTCCGTTCATTAAGTCATTCTGCGGTTTTTGCTGCATTTTACTTCAACACCGCGTAAGTGTTGCAGATACTGTACGAATACATCTGATTGTATTCTACGTCTGATTATGTTTCATTTAAAATAGATAGTTTCCAGCTGATTTAATGCTTTGAGAATTAAATATAAAACTTTGAAGGGGATAGCGAAACTTACAAAGACCGAATCAATGGGATATCGACGTTCTATCTCAGCCTTCTTATTCCTCTAATTTATTCCCAACCGATTTTCATTTTTCCACACACGTTCGATAATTTTCTTACGCAAAAATCATTTGGGAAACTAAATGGTACGCACAAACGTTCTTGCAGTTTCTTTTCCTTCCGGCTTAACATTATTACGTACATAAACGTATACATATCGCCAGAGATATTGTTGAGCATAAATTCGATGTTTTAAATAAAAATGTACAATTCTAAAGAAACTACATTCTTCAAAAGCGACTGTGTTACAACTACGGAAACTTTTCGGATGACTTAATGTGAATAGCTTGGGACGACTTGATGCGAATAGCCGGGGTGAATAGCTTGGGATGACTGTGAAGTCTGTAAACGAACTAACTGTCGAAAGTAACGACGAGTTAGGTGAACGATAGACTCATTGGTCGCGACAAATATATCTCTGTCGCGGATAAAAGTAAACTGGAACAAATATAGGATATTTATTCTTGGAACGTGTTGTTTTAAAGCGATGAAACTTAACTTCGATCGAAGAAATATCGGATCGAATTCGGAAAACCTAGGTATTTCACGTTGCACTCTTTCGTGTTTGAATCTTCTCGCGTCGGCCCTATTCTCCCTCCAGTTTCATCGTTTCACGCAACACAGCTATTTTGAACGGCTTATTTTTAAACCGTATTTTACATAAAGTATTTTCATCCAATGTATCCTAGAGCCATTGTATTTTTAGTGAGTCCAGTCTTTATTCCCTTTTTTTAACCTGACGTTGACGTTATCAGAGGTTTATTAATAAGTGATCGCTCTTTGCTTCATCTTATTTCGCGCACAGCCCGATTTATTCCGCCGCTTTGTCGCGTTTATTTATTAATAGTGGAGACGAACGGGAAAAAGGAAGAGATCGCATAGGTTGTCGCATTATAACATCGTCGATAGAACGTGTGGTAAGTTTTACACGTACCTAATACCAAAAGTACACACTCTATCAGGAAAATATTTAACTTTACCGAACCTTTAACCCTGCTTCGTTTTCTCAGCCATTTTCCATCCAATCGTATTTTCCCAACGTTAAGAAGTATCTCGAGCTTGAGTAAAATATCGTGAATAAACGAATCGTTATTGGCACGTGTGATTTCTTTCGCTATTTCCCGATTTCTCTCTGCCTCGACTTTACGTTATTTTCTTAAAGCGTTATATTTCATAAATAAACCTCCATGCCAATTTTGTTATCGCATCTTAGATATTAGATGCATCGTCGCGTAATAATATTCTATAAATATAGCTGTAATGACGATAAAGTAAACTCACGTTATTAAATCGCATGTTATCGAAGAAAAGCAAGGGATACTTTTGAACCATCTGGTATCTCGCGCTCGTACAAGAGCCGGAAATTTTAGGGGTATTTTTATAGTTATCAAATATATCGCGTATCATAGCTTCCTGATGCTCAAAAAACCAATTAAGAATAAAGGAAAAAAGCACGGCTGATTGTAAAACTGATTCAAGAAACAAAGCAGAGCTGACGCTCTTAAAGAAATCGCAGCGTGGTTACGGTAAAGAAAGACAAGCGAGCCATAGTGTTGGCGTTGGGCAGTGCCGGCGAAAGCTGAAAAATGAAAAGTAAAAAGCAGCAGAGCGCGATAACGAGCGCGTCGATTCAGCGTGGTGGTTGTTTCCCTCTCGTCTCCGGCTCATTGTAACGAGATTACGCATTAAAAGGTCGAGAAACGAGGAAGTATGATGTAAATTACGGCTCTGGAAACGCGCGCGGTTCTCCGCTCGATAGTAAATTCACCTCTACGCCTCCGCGACAGTAAATTTACAGACTCCTTGGAAACATCAACTGTCACCGTTTTAAGAACGCGCCCCGTATCCCAGCCCGTAACGCTAATATCGCCCGTAAATACTTATTAAACGTATCCGTTGAAGCATTCGTTGTTATTAACGACTTGTTTCCTATTGGACAATTATGTTAATTGCACAGATTTTCTCATGCAATTCTCTTTTCTGCTCGATTCACGGCCGTACAACCGCGCCTCGTATCCGCGGGCACCGTTCTTCCGCTTATTTTCCACGCGAACAACGCACGAACGAACGACTTTAAGCTTCTCTGCTCTGACTCGCGAACGACGTTGACCTATTTCCTGCAAATAGACGCGGCCGCGAACCGAACGCGTCTCCTCCCGTGCGCTCGCTACCGGAAAAAAAAGAAGCTGTCGATTCCTCGATAAAGCTGACGCGTCCAGGTAGCCTTCTCTTTCTCACTCTCTCTCTTCGTCTCTCTCTATCCTCGTTTGGTCGCGTGCAGCCCACGTAATTTCCTTAATGGGCCGGCGATTAAGACGAAAATCTTGATCCTCGCCGAAGCAAGCGCAGAGCGACGCTGATGGATAACGGAGGCAGCCGGCCGCGGGCAACGATTTTACGAGGGCCCTTGAATAGCTTGCGTTTTGTTTGATCGTCTAAAGTACTTCGTTCCTCTTCTTCTTCTTCTTTCACGCTGACGACGACCTTGTAACCACTACGCTACGTTACATCATCGAACTGTCGAAAAAGGAATCGCGCGAGGTTTCGGAAATCGATCGATATTTCTTTTTCTTACGAAGAAGTTCGTTCTCTCTTTCAGCAACGATTAAGTCGTCCGTCTTGCCGAGGATGAAGTCATCGGTATTGTTAGAGCGATGCAACGAAGGAGTTTCAACGATCTTGGCCCTATTGATCCGACCAACAAAAAAAAGAATAAAAATAAAAAAGAAAGGAAAGAAACGAATGTACGTGCTGGTGTGGAGTTGTCGACGCTATAAATAAAGTGGAAAAATCGTGGAAGGAAAAGAGCAATCAAGACGATCGATGCAATAACGTCGCAGTAAGGACGCGAGTGCGCAACGCTCCGGAAGCGGGCGCGCGACCAGCTACGCGGAATCCTGAGCAAACGCGCGGCTTGACCGGAAACGGTCGTTAATCGGCGATCACCGCGGCATCGTGCCGCGCAAAAACGTGCGAAAGAGGTTCGCGCGGACTCGTCGTCGTGACTCATTTCCAGATCGAGTAATGCCAACACTCGAAGCCAGGAACGGACTTAAAAGGACGTTGCACGCGGTGACCATTAACGCCGCTATCGATCAGTCGGCCTGATCGATGCGAAAGTATTTCCCGCGATGACACGTCCAAATTTCCAATCGTCCCGTCGACTTCAATTTACGATACCGTATGTGTGTACGTTTTTACATGCAAGATTACTGCATAAAAACATGCAGCGATAATTCTTAATGAAGCCTTCATAAACGCGACAAACACCATTCACTCTGCACCGGTGAAAAATTGATTCGTGACACGTAACGATCCGATCGGACGTTGCGCTCTCAACGGATCGCGCATCGTTTTACTCTGCTCGCGATTAATGCGCCCCTGAAACCGCGAGCGCACGTACACTCCCGGTCATAAGTATCAAGATACCTTCTGCTAAAACGTGACAATTGCTTTAAATTATCATGGAAACGATTAATTCATTGATTAATTGATTAATCAAGATAACGATGCAAGAACTCGTGAGAGCTGCAGCAACGGAAGATTGGGTCTGCACTGAGGCAACAACTGCATCTGCATCGTCCAAAACGTTCACACCAACCAGTAACTTATGGAAACATTTTGTGCACACTAGCGACTTTCTCAAAAAGGAAAGAAAAACATGGAACAGCAAGAAAAAGTTGCTCGTTAATGATTCGCAATGAATCGCGAAGACTCGGCTAAGTATACGATCCCCGGAATATTTTAATCCAAAGCTCATTAAATTCGAGGAAGTTTTGTACGAAATAGATGCGAAATTCAAAGAAGTTCGTCTAAGGTCAATGGAAATTCCAAATGAATTAAGAGCAAATACGATAGAAGAACGAATAACACGATTGTCAGAATTGGTCGAAGTAACGACCAAAAGACCATTAAACGTCACCATAGAAGACGTCTTCCATTCGCTAATCAAAATCGTAAATAGCGCGACAAAATTTTTTCTCTATACATCGTACTATCGTATATATATGCTTCGCGAAATTAATTCATCTTTACATAAGTTTCAAGCCGGCCGGATAATAATTCTTCGATAGTTTGTTAATCATTTCTAAGGATAACCCCGCTTTCCGTAACTGACCTAATACTTATGCGCGGGGGTGTACACGTACACACGAGGAGAAACGGTGTATCGCGTACGTGCATCACGCACGATGGGCTACAAACGAAAACACGCTCGTCCCTAATTGCGTTCGGATGTGGGTTACAGACACAAACTACGACTTCTTGTTCTCCGTTCTGGCGATTACTCCCGCTGGACGGGCATTGAGTAATCAATACGAGCGTCTCGAATCAGCCGCGAGAGGAAAGGTTCCTCGAGGCCTCGTTAACGCCAGGATTAAACCTCTCTCTCTCTCTCTCTCTCTCTCTCTCTCTCTCTCTCTCTCTCTCTCTCTCTCTCTCTCTAATTTAGCGAAGATCCTTCGTTGAATGGTCGTGACCCCCAATCGGGACCGTTCTAAATGAAGAACGACTCTCATCGATCGGGGATAATCGATTTCCTCGAGGCGTTGCCCTTGACGCGACGATTTTTCCACGGTCGCGTTCTCAGAGGAACGAAACGTTCCGCTTTAACGAGCGCCAACTACGAGGGAAATCGGTTCGATCGTTGATGTGCTTTATCGTTTCCGAAGAATTATTCCAATTGGCGAGTTAATTGAGATCCAGGCCACCTGGCTCCGATAAAATATTCACGATGTGAATATTGCTATCTGTCTCTGTCTATGTCGCTGTTTTCGGTGGTGGAATTTATGCCGGCCACTGCCAAAAACACACCACAGCGATTCATGAAGCAGCGATTCGTGTATACTGGCCGTTACGAAATCTCGGTTGATTCGATGCTCGAAATACCTAGCTTCGCGCTGTTATAATGGCTAACAAGTTGTTAAGGAGCTTGGTTTAGCGTACCATCGTTATGCGGTTGCTCAAGACTGCTTGTAATCTTCAGACGAACCCACAATTCTTGTTCATGAATATTATATATGATAAAGGTTAGAAGACTTTCATAATCACGCATTGCTACGATTCTTCTACTATTTTCTTCGAGAATTCCTCGTACAAATAGTATAACACGCTTTAATTGTAGCTGATCACTATGTTAATATCGTTACGAAATCTTCCTTCTTTCTCACTAATGTTCTTTATTTATAGTACCATTATACAGTGTCTATAGATAGATGTACAGATCTATCGAAGATATTTACGAAGATATCTCTCGGAAGACAAAAAACCGATCGACTGCATTCTTCCTGAATTTCTCAATTTTGTTACGTCGACGCGCGACTAACGTCCATCTTTAAAAAAAGATTGTTTTCGAAATTTTGCAAGTCACATTCACCATCACGGTTTCACTCTTTGGCTATAAACCACCTACTTGTGACGATATCGTGCGAAAATGACGTAATTTTGTTTCTCCGGTTATTTATTACTGGTATTACATATAACCGTGTACCACACTGGTACCGAAACTCAAATTACCAACTTTCGCGAAGCTCCCAGAGGATATCAAGGAAATAGACGAAATTTGCAAAGTAGTCCACTGGATCGACTCTCTTATATCGAAATCATCGCGCAATGTCCCGTGTCATTCTCTCCCTTCGAAAACCAAATATCAACAAGTGTCGAATTCAGTTTTCCGCTAGGCAAGAATCACCCACGGCCCACATGTTCATCGTCAACACTGCGCTGTCTCGTTGATACCGGCCAATTGAACACTCCTTCGTCATGTAGGCGAAACAATCGGGACCAACAAGGTGTACCTATCGGAGCACTTTGAAAGCAAAGAATCTAGAAGGGATGCCAAAAATTGTCTACATTGGTTGACTGACTCATCGTGGCCGTGTACGAGAGTTCTTCTCGAAGAGCGCGGTGCTAGTCATCCCGGGTATTTGGGGATGCTGGGCGGCTCAGGTGGTTGCGTGGCGGCCCGAAATAGAGGCGGTCGCCCGCGCAAAATCGCTGCGAGTCGCGCCGCGAATAGTGCGCGCCCACCGCCTTCCCGAGAGCCGTCGGTAATTTTAGAACGTTTTGTTTTCGTGCCAGAATACCGTGGCGGCCGGCACGCTACACGCACACGCGACCGCGTGCTGCCGCGCTCCTGCTGCCGCTTTCTTGCTCGTCCGCAGATTGCGCGACGATTACGTTCCGCGTGTCCGGTTTGGCCGCGTGCGCAAAGCGTCGAGATCGATGCACGCGCGACACCCACGCGACGCAACTCGCTTCTAGGAAGTTGCAATTGGATAGGGTGTGTGTGTATGTGTGTGTCGCCTAATGGTGGAACCGGAAGATTATGGTTTTCGTCGAGTGTTGTGATGAGATCTCGAACATTTCCGATCGGTTTGAATTTGTGCGGGGTAAAGCAAGGTTGCTTGGGTCAGCTAAGACTTAGCGTACTCATCCTACTACGATTTTTATATTTTTATATCTTTATCTTGCTCTTACTTTGGTAACCAGAAAGGATTTGTAATGCTTGAGGAAAATGTTCAACGCAAGGGCGAATTTGTTTCATATTTTGTTCAAATTGAAGCTGTATTTTAACGTTTCTTAGTGTAATTGTGTCGGATATGATCGAAAAGGAAAGCAATAGAATTATAATCGAATCTCGAACTTGATAAGAGACGAGGTAATATCTATCGTGTTTTTTAAGTTCCGCGGGAAGAAATATCAAACCGAGGAAATGATCGAAGTATACTTACGGTTGGGCTATTCGAGTCAACGAGAAGATATGTTGTGGAACTACTAAAACGAACGACGAAATAACTTCCAAAAATAAAGTAATATCTATACACGTGTTATTGAATTATAATGATTACACAACTGAGAGTATGAAGATCGAACCAACTTCTTTCTTTCCGATCAATAGAAGTGTTACATCCTCGAAAGAAAACAATGTCGTCGAGATACCAGTGTATGTATACGATATACAATATTTCGCTGCTTGTCGCGTGCCTGATAAAGAGTCAAATATTCCGTTTTCAAATGTAGCTCGTTTAAAAATTGTTTATAAGCGAATTTCGTTGAATCGCAAGGCAAATCGCATAGTTTGACTGAAATGTTGTCACTAGGACACTACTTTGAATTTTCAGAATGCCGTAATCTTTGAAATTTCTGTATTCTGGTTTCCACCAGCTAACATGTGCTCGTTCGAAGCTCAAGAGGCGTTGCGTCGTACAGAACAGCTTTCTTGGCTCGAGTTTCTGCCGAGTTAGATAAGCGACTTGGCTTTCGACGCGGTCGAAAATTCACTGGGAAACACATTGGTGCACGATCGCGAATCGGCCGCGTATCCGCTAACGTAACGCCTAAACGCGCTCGAAAGGCTTCTTATGAACTTATATATGGCACTGACTCATTATAATATCGCGCAACCTGTCGCCGCGACTATTCAACCATTGATTTGAAACGCCTGCGTTTTCAGGAAAAGTGTCGCGATAATGTGCAGAAAATTATCTCAATGTGATAAAATCGAAGCTAACCAAGTAAAGCTTTAACGATCTGCCAATTTTCCGAACAACAACGAAAACAATATTCATTTATCAGTTTTCTGTTTCCTTCTCCCTCTGTTGAAAATTTACCGGGTTAAAGTGCCTTTATCTGAGAAGTCACTGACAGCTTCCATCACGAGTGAACGCACGTTGCCCGATAAATGTTCTTCCGTTGTATGAAATCGCTTCCGTTTACGAGTCTCAATTTCCACGCGCGCGTGTCGCGAGTTTGCGTGGTAAAACGAGCCAGGAATTAATACAACATGGAAAAACAACGATTCAATGAATGGACGAAGACGAACACATTGTATGGAAGAGAAATCGAAGTAGTAGAAGGGAACGAAGTTTAAGCAACGGAATAATAAGCAAATCGAGAAACACAGATGCGCCCGTTTTATACCGATCTCCTGTCTCCTACTGCCTTGTGTCTTTTACTACCTGGCACCTGGGGATCGACAATGGCAAATGCAGCTTTTTTCAGTCATCGTAATTTATTCGACTCTCCGATCGTTCAGTTCCAAACTTCAACTTTGCATCGTTCGAACGGCGAAAAAGAATGTCGAAGTGGTTGAGGCAGCTCCACTTTCCGATAATTTGTATAAATCAACAGAAGCAATCAAGATTGGATCACTTTTTTGAAAGGTGCTGTAAACCCGATCGCTCAGAGGCTAGTTGGTTAACTCCATAAATTAAACTGTGGAAAAATATAACAGTAACGAACATTATGTTTAAGAATTTATCTTAGAATTTACAATCATGTATTGTGATAAAGAAATTTGTGAAAATAGATCCCTCGTTGCTTGAGGTATACAACGCTAATTTAGTAAAATTGAAAACTTCATAAAAGATGGACTTTATCACTTTGGTATTTGTCAACTGAAAGTCGTAGCAATAAAGCTTTTGAATATGAAACCTATACCTCTCTCTTCCCATAAATAGCTACAATTTGAATATTGTCTCTTTATTGTCGCAAACCCTTCAATTGAGAACAAGCCAAACAAAATACTTTGAATCGCAGCTAGAGAAAAGCTTTGAAAAGAGGGGAGGAGAGGAGAAGAGGAAAAGAGAGAGGGACAAACGGAGGCGTGCATGCGGAAAAGAAAAAGAGACAGAGAATGGTCGCGTGGCAGTGCGTGGCCCCAAATAGGGCATCAGGTGGTTACACGACGCCCGCGAGAAAAAGATCGTTTGCGCGTGCGCAGACGCGCGTGTGCCTCTCGTAACCGGACACACGCACGCATGTATAGAGGCGCGTATAGCTGAACGGCACGCGCGCTCTTACAGGTGGTGGCAACTGGCGCGGTGGCACAGGAAATTGCTCCTTTGCCGTAGCAAACCCAGTCCGGAACTTTGCGGGCCACCGTTCACCCGGTTTAGTTGCCGGAGCAATCGAACACCGCTTTCAAACAGATTCGACACGTGCGCGCGCCCGTGCAGAGAGAATAATCTCTCTCACCTGTTGCACGTCTGTTTTCGCTTCCTTCGTTCGCTCTCTGCCCCAATATTAATCAAAAAATCGCATCACCGGAAAGATCATTTATAAACTGGTATCTCTGAGTCCGTAGTATCGTCCATGGTATTCGAAATATCACGATGTTTGATTATCATTGATGAATTGAATATATGTAAATAGTTTCGTTCGATGCTACAGGAATCACATTCCAGATAGATCAGGAAAACAAAGTAAAGTAACGTTTTAGCGAAGTACTAGAGTACTTTACATATTCTGGCAAACATCATTATGTTTGATTATTATTGATTGAATAAAAATAAGTAGTTTCGTGCAGTGATATGTCAGACAGCTACAGGAAAGACAATTTCACCGTAATTGATAGTAATCTGTGGCTCGAAATCTAACATAACCTAATATCGAAAAAGTACATAATGCTATAGCGACTAAATAATTCTCACGTTCGAGAATAAGCAAGAGGAACGAACGGGAAGTTTCGTCTCTAAGCGGACGCGCTTCGATCGATACATGTTTCGCGAGAAGGGACACCGGTGGTGGCCGCAAACTCTCGAACTGACGATAAACCAACGTCTGTCACTGAGCGAACCGTCGGTACGCCGGCGCCATCGGCGTCAGCAGCTATGAGCTTACGCAGGCGGAAGAACGAGGGGTGGTGGACGTAGCGCCGCATTCGTGATATTATCTACCACAGATCGAATACTTGACGGTATACAACGACGGGAGAAACTTCCCTCCCTTATCCCGGCTTATTTATATATTTTTACATGTTCCCAAAATTCGCTGTATCTTTGTTCTATATTTCGTTTTTTTCTTTTTCCTCCGCGTGACTTCTTTCCTGGAAATCCTCGAACGCGGTCTCAAACGCTGTCGATCTCAAGGGAGACGAGCGCGCGCGCCACGTCCTACGTCACGCCAGTCTACGTCACTGGAGAACCGAGAAACGCCGAGGAGGGGGCAGGCTGGGGGCAGCGGACACGTGGAGGGGAGTTAGGGGAAGGTGGGAGCGCGCGAAGAGCTGCACGGTGGGGGCAGAGATGCCTGCGAGCAGTGGCGAGCAGTGACGACGTGCTGGTTGCGTGGTGGGAGTAGCGGCGCGTGTGTACGTAACACATACGCGATCGGCTATATACGCGGCACGCAGACAGACGCGCATTGATAGGGGACCGCAGAGCGGGGATTGGCTGGCAGTCGACTCGCCGCTTCCAAATATGGGACAGTCTCCGCGGTCCATTCATAAAACTACGGGGCGCGCCGTCGCTCGGCTCAGTTCGTGCGCGACCCCCACGCATCGCGCGTCCTCCGACGATCCGAGCGCGCGATCTGCTGCCTCCGACACGCACACCTAACCGCGGAGAGGTACATATCTACCGAGGCACACGATAAACCCGACGAAGGAGATAGAAAGAGAGGAACGGAAAGAACGAGAGAGAGAGGAAAAGGAGAGAGAGGAAGCAGTGAAGAAAGAAAGGGACGGAGGACACGGAACGACAAATAGGCGCGCGGTCGCGCGCGCGCCTGCACCTACAAGACACTCGCGCGCGCGCGAGCCAAATCATCGTCGCGTACAGGATTCATTTCGCGAGTGAAAGAATCATCACCTTGATATAATTGCGAATTCGTGAGCTTGGACTTGGACGACCGGCGTTTCGAACGAAAGATTCTAGAAGAAAAGGGAGACGAAAAGTGACAACCACTAACGTCTTTGAGGAAGAGTAATCGCGGTTCCGCGTTTCATCCCTTGACGCCGGCTCGAGCCGTGGATCCGCATAGTCGCGCATCTTCGTTCGTTCGTGGCGCGCGGGCGCGCTCGAGGGAAACGAACCGGCGGCAGTCCCTGGTGGTCAGACCGGCCGGCGTGGCGCGGCGCGGCAGCCGTTCCGGATCGGGACGAAGACCGAGACGAGGATCGGTCGCGATCCGGTGAGATTGGATTTTTCGAGAGTCTCCGTGCGTATAATTGGGTGGTGGTGGTAGTGGTTTGTGGTTGGTGGTGGTTGTGCGCTCGCGGTGGTGTATAGCTATCCCGCCGCCGCCGCGGCGACAGATCGCAGGCGCGCGCGCTCTCGCGAAAGAGAGTGGGATCTCGAAGGGAGAAGAGAGAGGGAAAGAAAAGGAAGGACAAAGAGGCGAGCGATCGCGAGACACGGTTTTTGCCGCCCGGCGTCCGCTCCCTCGTGTGTGTATACCTCGCTGAGAAAGAGAGACTCGGCGCGTGCCGCGCGACGGATAAAAAAGGGGGAGCGCGTGCTACGTCCGCTTGACTACTAACCCAGTGACTGGAGCTATACGGAGGGAAAGAGGGACAGATACGACCGATCTCAACGGACTTGACGTTTAGATCTATCGTGTGCTCGTGTACGAACCGAGAGTTCGTACCGCGCGACCCTCTTCTCAACCCTTTCTACGTCGCGTCGGTGTTGTTGCACAGAGGACGAAGGGAAACTGATTCTACTAGACTAAGACTGAAAAGACGGATAAGGGCTAACTCGCGTAGAGCTTGTATATCCGGTGGGAGAGAGAAAGAGGCTTAACTGTGTCGGGACGACCGAGGAAGGACAACATTTTAACCATAATAATAGCGTTGAACGATACAACCGCAGGCGAGGACACGCAGTGCGGTACCGAGGAGGTTGCCACCGCCAGCCAGGGAGGCGACCAACTCCAGAGGATGACGATGGACGGCATGGAAGTGGTGGGCTCGCAGCCCCACGCGGCCACCAGCCCGTTTTTGCTCTCACCGCCACCCCTCGGACATCATCATCATCATCCTCATGCTACCTTCAATCTTCAAACAGTGCAGCTTAGTTTCGACGCGTGTCTACCGTACAACGCGGCGACATCCTCGAATTCGATCGTCTGTGGTGTTGGCGGCACGTCAACGCCAGCCGCTACCACTTGCACCTCGTCCACGAGTTGCAACAAAACGATTCCAACCTTGTCGCTGGCAACTTGCGCGCCCTTGCAAGCCCAGCATCAAAACAATACCGATTCCTCTGATCCCCATGGCCGACAACATCATCATCACCATCATCATCCTCATCAACGACTCGACGACCATCAACATCATCGACACGTCGATGCCTCCTCGCCGTCCAACGATTCCACCGACGGTAAAAGACATCTGCAGACTGTCAACACCGAGGACAAGGACTGTCCCAGGGAGTGCAGAGACGATCTTCAGGAGCCTAACGAGAAGGATAAACCAGGTGACCTAAACACGCCGGTTACCACCAGCAGCGATTTACCGTCCTTCTTCGGCCCTTCCGCGCTCGTCGAGCCACCTCCTATTTCAGGTACCTACAATCAACAGTCCTTTAACAAAAAAACAAAAAAACAAAAAAAAAACAAAAACAAAAATTCGATCAGGCAACGATAACTTCTTCTTTTCATCCTTCGTAGTCGTGACGTGGTAAAATAACTTTATCATCATCGAGTTTCCTATTAATCGAATCTTTCTCGTATGACAGAGATCCTTTGCGTATGCACGCTTCGACGAGGTCAAATCGTTAAAACGTGTTCCACGATAATCGAATAGCGGAATTCGAAACTCGTCGGACGCGAGACACGTGAAAATAAACGCTCGTCGAACAACGCGCACCAAACCAGTAGTAATCGGCTGTGCGATTCGAACTTCAGCGGCCTTGCACTTGCTGTGTTTCACGAACGTCCCAACTTTCGCTTTCTGCATATCTGCCAACTCCTGCTGCTGCTGTTACCCTCGTGGCTGCGTCAAGCACCCCTTCGAAAATCCGGCTTTTCCGCATCAATTTTCGAAAGTGATCGCGTTGCGAGTCCTCGGTCGTCGCGGCCAAGTGCATGATGTGCCAGCGTGACGTATATCGGTTGGCTCTCGCGAAAACGGCTAATATCGAACCTGCCCGCCTGTCGCGGATCAATACTCAGCGACCCCGACATTCAGAAACCCTTCTCCGCCCGTCCCTGCATCGCCGCCGCCTCCACCTCCGCCTTCACCTCTGTCTCCCACCACCCCTTGCCAGTTCATTCATGCTTCCAAGAACCCCCACCTCGTTCATCCGGACCGATACAACCACCCTCCGTTACGCCGATAGTCGTCTTTTCCGTGACTTTCTCGCTAACGAAACGAAGCAGATCGTTCGTTCCCCTTTATCGTTCCGTACATCGTTGTCTCCTCTCTTCTCTCGTTTCCTTCCGCTGTCACGATCATTTGCTAGCCGATAATCTATCCGGGCAACAACTTTCGCGCGGTTATACATGGCTACGTAGAAATCGTTGATACATTCGTCGGAACAGATGGTTCGCCACGTTCGGCGCATGACACGATTCGGAGATACCTAATTCAAATTCGCATCAATTCGTAGAACACAACCGGATGACCGCGCATTTTTCTCACTACTGGGAGTCTGCCGACTTGATTTTCGGTAGGTCGTAAACGATTGTGTATGTGCGTAGAAAGGAAGTAACGAGACGGCAGGATGCAGACGACAGATAGAGACACCCGGTATAATCTCGCTTCGTAGATAAAGTCATCCCCGTATCGCGCGGTCCTTCCTGTTGATTCGCTTAGGCCGCGAGATGCACGCGCTAAAACTCGTGCCCGGAGTTGTTCCTGAGCTTGTGATCACGCGCAACCGATACCTGCTCCGCCCTCTTTATGTAGATTTTCGAGACTGATTGAAAATTTGATGGATGATTTGTAGGCAGCCTGGCGGGCGAAGATCTATCTCTCGAAGAGGCCACGGAGGACGATGAGACGGCTACCTCGACCGGCAGGGATCATCGGCACCACCATCACCAAGAGTCTCAGGAACAGGGCACGCCTGGAGCTCCACCCTCCACTAGTCCACCGCGTCATCATCAGGCTCAAGAGGACGCGGACCGTTGCAACGTGTTACAAGGCGGAGTGATACTCTACTCTTCCCCTCATTCCACGTCTTCGGTGTCTTCAGCACCAGCGTCGAGCGTTAACATCTGCAACGTACCAACGTTGACGTACCGTGGCGTCTTCACCACCACCTGTACGCAATCCTCGCCGCTGAACACTCTTCAGAATCAGCAGCAGCCACCCCAACAGCAACAGCAGCAGCAACAACAACCAACTGGTCAGGAACTCTGGGGTCCGTTAACCTCCCCGACCTTGACTTTGACAAATTCACCTTTCCTACACTCTACCCTTCACCCAGCCCCGTACGGTGGAGAGACCGTCGAACTTTTACCGGTCGAATCGAAGCCACCCCCGCCACCAGGCTACCACGATACACCAACCACTACTCCCGCGGCGTGGTTAACGACGCACGACGACCCTTACGATCCGAATCTCCTGTCCCATCATCATCCCCATCACCACCATCAAGAGACGACGCTGAAGCAAGAACCCACGGGCGGCTACCCACCAGCCGTCCAACAGCAACAACAACAGCAGCAAGCTCAACCCACTCAACAGCAGCAGCAACAAGCACCACCGTCGGCTGGTACAACGGGAGTGCAGCTAGCGGAATACAACCCCAGCACGTCGAAGGGGCACGAGATTCTCTCGCAAGTTTACCAGCAGAGTGCTCTGCCGCTCAGGCTGGTCCCGGTGAAGCCGCGGAAGTATCCGAATCGACCGAGTAAAACACCGGTGCACGAGCGACCGTACGCTTGCCCCGTGGACGGCTGCGATCGCAGGTTCTCTCGCAGCGACGAGCTCACCCGGCACATCCGCATTCACACCGGCCAGAAACCGTTCCAGTGTCGCATCTGTATGCGCTCCTTTTCGAGGAGCGATCACCTGACCACTCACGTGAGAACCCACACCGGCGAGAAGCCGTTCTGCTGTGATCAATGCGGCCGAAAATTCGCGAGGAGCGACGAGAAGAAACGGCACGCGAAAGTTCACTTGAAACAGAGGCTGAAGCGCGAAGCCACCCACGCCACCGCTAGAAATCACCCTCAGAGCCACGCTTCTCCACCGTGCAATCAGTAAGAAGAATTTGAATGAACTGTGTCGCAGAATCGATCCACATATTTCATACGACGATCGATGTCGATCGATCGTCGATACCGTCGATCTCCACGCTCATTCCTTTAATCTTGTCAATCATGCTCGTGCACGACGCAGCTTTTTCACCTTGCCAGGCGACGAGGAAACGACGGAGACCTTTAGGCGGAACAGACTGCCGTCACCGACTGATCCGTCATCGATCCGTCGTCGGCATCGTCAGCGATCGACCAGTGGGGCTCGACTTTAACGGATTAGCCTAGCGACCGAATCGACAAGCATTTTTGGCGGTATAACGAAGCGTGATACCGAGCCTCTCGGATAATAGTACGTAAGGAACAATCGCGGAGGATTTTCATAAAATCTTTGTAAATAATCGTGGATAATTTTTAATCGGGACTAGAATTTCAAAGCGGTATGTAAAATAAATGTCCGGTGTGATCGGTCCCGACGATGGGCTCGTCGCGTCTTACAGAACGGATCGATTCGAAGCTTTTCTCCTGATCTCGCTAAGCGAACCTTCGACGAGGAAACACGAACATTGCGGTAAATATACATATATATATATTAGACTCCGGCGGTTTTCCTGCGAGCTCTCATCTCAGTTTATTTCTTTCACTCCCGTCCCTTTTGCCTACGGTTAATACGTTGCATAAGGAAGAGAGGAAAATTGAAAGTTTACTACACCAAGTTGCATTTAGAAGGAGTAGGAACGAATACGAGTGAAAAATCTAGCTTTACCAAGAGGTACTGTTTCCTCGACAATTGTCGGTATCGGAATGCTTGTGCTTTTAGCGGTAAACGGGAAGAACGGGAGAGAAAGAAAAAGAGAAGAAGACAGTCAGGGAGGATACTCGAAGCGAGCGACGCGTCGAAGATCGTTATTTACGACGGTTGCGTTTTATACCCTTGTTTGCGATCGAGAATGAGATGCAGATGCGAAAATCGACGTTAACCGCGCGTAGATACGTACGCGAAATATTCCGTTGTCACGAAATATACTGCAGCCAGGTTCTCCGACGAATCGCGTAGAATCGATACCGCCCGCAGCTTCCGGGAATCAGGGAGGAATTTACCGAAGGAGAAGAGAAGAGAGAAAGAGACGGCGCACTCTCGATCGCATGCAAACGAGCGCGTGAAAAAAAAAATTGCCATGCGCGAGCGCGCTTCTTGAAACGATCAGGGGATCGCGTATCAACTTTTCCCAGCTCTCTCATGATCGGAACCGGTCGATGTTTTTCGATCCTTTTACCCGAGTGTTCGTTCCTTCGGCTAATAATCGTGCAATTTTCGAATCGTGCCCGATTCCACAAATGTTTTCAGGATATTTTCTAAGTATTTTTATAAATTACGACACTCGACGATGAAAAAGAAAAAACAGAATGAAAATGTAGTTCGATATCCATTACGATCGGTATCGCGATTCTATGAGAGGGCATAGACCCTGACACGTTTGCAAGATGCGACCGACACCGACGGACGATCGGTATTACATACACACACACACAACTTTGCGTCCTCGAACCTCGTGTCTTTCAATCATACAATCGTAATAATCGCTTCTTACATATTTGTTATCGTCCTCTACCTCTGAAACTCGTTCACTCGTTCCTACGACACCCTTCGTGCCCCGGACACGCTAAATCTCGGACTTTTCCCGTGTCCTAGGAAACTCTCTTGCCACTCCTTGCTACCCGTTTGCTCCTTGAAAATTCCTTTCAGCGTTAGAAGTCACTTCGTAGAGTCCCTAAGCTTCTTGGAAGTTAAATACCAGACGCGTCACCCTTCCCCTTGTGAATTAACCCTCTTTTAACCGCCAACAAACCCCAAACGAGTAAACTGTAATTAATCGCGATCATCGTTGTTGAACGGGAGTTTTCCTTTGTAAATATGTATATAACGTGTTATACATATGTACACATAGGTTACATCTAATCGAATCGTGCCGACAAACAGAGAGAGAAACCCGTAAAATCTTTCACTTTCCTCCTTTTAATCTTGCCGCCCTACTTTCCCCTCCTTTCCTCTCGTCCTCTTCCCGCCCCCCTCTCCATCGTGATCGTTTACGTGTATAAAATATGAGTTTTAGCGGCGATTAATATTATGTATATGTTGCTCTATTTATTAACAAAAAAACAAAGTCTCTCTCCCTAGTTACATGTATCTATATTATATATATATGATATATATAATATATATATGAACAGAGGAGATATATATATATATATTGTTAAAATTAAAGGATTATTTTTATTATGATTATTATATTATAATTATATTAAATAACAGTTATAATTAATAACGAAACGCGCGGCAACGCGTACAGCTTTTATGGATCCCAAGCGTTCTTACGCGCTCTCTACCTACTTCAACGATGGTTGCACCGACGCGTATGCGATATTATCCGCTATTGTTCTAGATAGATCGGAAAATATGTAGGCAGAGGAGCGTATAACGCGCACGCGCGTTCTCGTGAAATAAAAAAGCAGAAAGAAAGAAAGAGAGAGAGAGAGAAAGAGAGAGAGAGAGAGAGAGAGATTATGCCTGTGTCTGCCTGTATGTGTGTATGCGTGTATAAATGTGTACGTGTGTAAAAGAGAACGAGAAAGAAAAACATTTAATGAAAGAAACGAAGATAATGAGAAAAGAGGAATAGAGAGGACAATTTTTTTACGAACGATAATTACACTATAATTGGATAAATTATGTGTAACTATTCCAGAATATGGTGCTCCGAGTGTGCAATGCACAGAAAAGAATCTCTCGACTACCTGTATATTTGTGTTGTAATCATCGTTGCCGTTTAATCTGGCCGGTTCCCCACGACGATTATTAACAAAAATACAAAGTTAACATTGAACAGCAACGCCTGGTCGTTCTTATTTACCCGTGGTACGGTACAAACTCCTTGAAACGATACGTCGACGCTCGTAATCGTCGACCGCAAGACCCGTTGAAAAGTTTCGCCTCTTCGTTTTATCACCTTTAAACGCGGATAGCAAGGGACAGAGTTTAAAGCTGAAAGCACGTTTCGTTTTCGATGCTCTCGATATACGTTCGACTCTTCCGAGGCTTTCGATATATTAGAGTTTATATTTCGAGTTTATCGGGGTTCGCGATCTGTGAAAGCTATAACGCTATAAATCGTTCGAAACGCATATTTATAATATGTTCATGAACATAATGGTATGCAATAGTGTCGTTTGTCACGTTGAACGATTTCTCGAGTGTCGTTACATCGCCAATTTATTTTTCCCTTTTGCGCGTTAGCGTCAGGCACATTCATCGACCGCAGACATCTTTATCGATCATCGACAATTACCGAATAGGGCATCGACGATCAAGGATGTCGATACAGCGAACCGCATCCTACGCGACCGAACTATTGTTCCTCCGAGGTGTGCGTTCAAAAGGCAGCCACCTAGAGATTAATAAGGACCGGTCCCCGTTGCAACGAGACTAGTCGATCTCGATGAAACGCCGCTCCGTTGTGCCGTGTTTTCCATGCAACCTTTCACCATAAACACGCGGTTGGCGCCTAAACCGATTGGACTTTCCGACTAACGCTTATCTCGATTTTTCGCTGCAGCGCGATACGAATCACGAACAACTGGCAATTAGTAGTGGTCGCGCGTGCCAATTTTTCTCTACCTCCATCGTCGATAGATTCTTTATCGATCGGCCATTGATCGAAGCCAGTTCAGCTCCATCCGGTTCACTGCTGAAATTTCGTTCAGGATCGAGTTCCTTTTATGATTCCTTAAAGAGAGAATTATTATTGCTTGGTTTTCCAAACTCGAAAGGAACGACGAGGTGAAAACGCGTGATCGAAATCTGGTACATATGGTACAATATGTAATATGGTCTGCGTGTAATACAACGTCGCTTGAAGTTGTAAGATAAAAATTTCCAGGAAGAGAGAAAAAACGGTTTCAAGGTATGGTATGCTAAAACACGTCGGAATAAAAAATTCGTCTCGTTTGTTGCCCGGGGCGACGTTGTCTCTTCCAAAAAAGGTAATCCATATGATTCAGAGGAGCCGAGAAAGACGACACGCCGGTTTGTGCTACCGGTCACGACGAAACCGTTCCGTAATATCGTTTCCGTAATCGGCTAATTAACGGAAAACGATGATGTCTTCCAGAAGTGGATAGGTTTCTCTACCAGCGGTGGCAGCCAGCGTTTCGACGTTCAACAGGAGAGGGTCCACGTCATCGATTCTTCGCGCTCGGACGAACGAAGTTTTGGCCGGCTCGCTGGCTCTCGCGTGTAGAGAACGTGCAATGGCCACTACATAGGTGTATGCACACCTATATAGGAGAGACAGTGCAAGAAGTGGGCAGGAGTGAGGCTGTGAGAGCACGTCTATAAATAGGACCAAGATCGAGATGAGGCCTCCTCTGCACTTCGTGATACCTTCTATCCTTCTCCCACCATCATTCTCCATCTTGTTTCGATCCACTCTTCCTCTACCCAACGTTCTTTTTCACGACTCTCAACCATCCTTCTCTCACCAACATACTCGTCGTATCTCCCTCTCGTTCTTCGCGATCCCTGTCTCCTTTTCGCTCCTTTGTTTTACTCTCTTTCTCGATGGCGCCGTCCTCGTCTCGACGCGAGCTGTTTCCCGCTTTCTCTTTCGATCTTTCCATTTCGCTTCTACACCGAGCCATCAGATGCCTACATCTCGTTCTCGTCCCGTCTCCGTCTCGCTCCATAACTCCTAAACCATTTCTCCTTCTCCTTCCCTTCCCGGCACTAGACATCCCTCCCACTAACGACTGACAAGCACGACGATGCGCTCCTCGCACGACACATAAGGATCGCGTATACGCTGGCGCGCGTGCAGCCGAGCAAAAAAATTGTCGTAAAATATAGTTCCTTCGTGGATATGCAAGCTCCGGACCGGGCCCTCGAAGAAGAAAAATGCATGTTGGGTCGCGCGACCGGCCGGACGATCGAACGATGGGATGAGTCAAGTAACGTCGACTCGCAGCTCCGCGGTTCACCGTAGGTGTTGTTGAAATTTGATTCCCCGCCGCGACACTGCACCGACGCGACTTCCGATCATGCGCGCCAGCTTCATCCCCTTACCACTCACCGTGTCTTCCTACATCTATTCATATCTCGATAAAACGTTCAGGCATTTTATATACTCGGATAATTTTTCTACGCTGTATTTCTTGATTTCTTTTCTCTTCATTTTTCTTTATTATTTTCTGATTTATTTCGTTTAGGTTAGGAACAAGATAAAAGGAATAAGATATGAAATATGCGATAGGAGAGCAGACACAGGATACGTCGATTTTCCTTAGCCGAGCCAGAGAAAAAGACAGGCAAAACGCGATCACCGAGAAATCCAGCGTATTTATCTTCGTCCATCTTTTTCTTTCTCTTCTTTTTTTTCTAATTTCCAGGCCAGCGTCCAGGTTCTCCTCGGCGGACGAGTGGCGCATCGACGCGGCAAAACGAGCATTCCGCTTTCATTCGCGCCGCGCAACGATACCCAGTGTGTGTCGCATCGATCTTATAAACCAGCATCAAACGGAGGGCAGCCGAATGAGCGGAGCCGGCCAGCCAGTCAGCCACACCCCGACGCGATTAAACCTGTTGCTGCTTCGCTCGTGGCTCGACTCCATAGACGCGTACTTACACGTAGGTGTCTGGTTGCGAGTATATGCGAAGATCGGTGTGAAACTTTTCAAAATCGGTCACGGATGCTCTGTAAGTGAGTCGATATCTCGTGACGAGTTTGCAGTCGACGAGTTTCAGGAGACGATTTCTCAATGGGCTCTCGAAGATCAATAAAAGGACTGAGAAACAAAAATATGTACAACGCCTGAAATAATTGAGGGATCGATACCGGGAATGATTCTATCACGACCAAGTACATGGAAAGAAGATTTATAACGTTGATAGGTTGACACGTTCAGAAAAGCTTGATAAATTCATATGAAAAAGGCCAATTAACTGGTCGCTCAGGTTATCGGTATTCTAGATGAAATAATTTATTTGAAGAAATATTTATGTGCTCCTGATCAACAAATCAGAGCAACTCTCTAATCTTTTACGTGTCTTCTATAAATTACATCATATCTACGGTTATAAGGACAGAGAAATCTACGTAACTGAAATTGATTTAGCTTAAAGAATACATTATCTTTCAATTGCACGATTATATAAATTTCTGACTAAGGGATGATCCGGTCAATAGGTTAATACGATAATTAAGATAAAAAAAATACAGACGCAAGGAAAGGTTGTAAAAATGGAAATTACATGAAGAACGTTCTTCTGATTGTTTCCAACAGCGTATATTTTGTTAAAATATTAGCAAACGATGACTGAAGAAAATTAATGACGACGTTAGATAGAATTTCAATACAAACAAATGGAAGAATAGCAGCATCGATCGGTCGAGACAAAAAGGAAAACAATGCACGTGTAAGAAAAATCGAAGATATAAAAAGCCCAAGGAGAGACTCCCTATTCCTCGCTGCATTTCTACCACCCCTCCGATCCATATCGCTTACCTTTGACTTACGGTTTTTGCCACTCTCGCGTTATCCGACGAGATCGATGCAAGAACAGCATATAACGAGCTGGTGAGGGTCTCGAATTTCGCGTCTCTGGTAACAGTATGACGCAATTCGGTAAGCCGGCCGCGAGGGGTGAAACGGCTGTTATGTGGGCTGGTCAGAAGGACAGAAATTAGGGGGTAAGTTTCTTGTAATAGAACACAACGACACTATCGGTACTTTTAACCTGTCAAACGAGTCGTATGTGGAACAGAATCTTCTACAGCCACGGAATTAGAAATTCATTGATACGAATCAACCGATCAATGTTTTTTTTATTTTCTAACGTATGTTGATATTTAAATATTAAACTCGTTACCTTTGATTAAAATATTCTACGAATCGTGCGGTCTTTAAGTTCTCCATAAATACATAAACATCCTTAGTCCAGCTATGATTTCAGATCATCTTCAGAACAAAACCCAAACGAGTAAGCACCTATTTCTTTCATTAAAGAAACTCGTTCGGCCCGTCGTACTTTCACCAATTACATTTCTCGCGTATGCGCCTGCATACCGTGGCTACAAAAGCAATTCGTAGCACACAGTTGTATTTATTACAGCATTTACATACCAATCGATTAGGCTTAAGTACATGAAATTTCCTATCATTTACCAATACCTTGCACACACAACCGAAACTAATCGACGCTATGAAAATGAAACGTATAACCTCGTCCCATGAAAGTACTACTAAATTATAGAAAATTTGATATACTCGGAACTAATTAATTAACGTGCAAACGACGCAATAAGCTGTGCGGATACTTTTCAGATATCCGCTATACGTCTACGTGTATCAACGTTCAACATTCTCCACGAGTAAAGAATGATCGAAACCAGAGAGAGGTGCAGGGTCGGCCAGCATCCGGAGAAGTCCTCGCTGGGGGTTAGGGTCACGTCAACGTAAAAGCAAGGTAGAGAGCCCGTGGAAGCGGCGTATGCGGTGCCGGCGGTGGGGAAGGGCAAAAAGGTGGAGTGAGAGAGCGAAGGGGGATTCATTGAGGAACGGCACGTGCAGAGGATGGAGCTCGCGACCGCGAGCTCGATGGAACGGTCACGGCAGGGGGTAGAGGCCGGCGGCTAGAGGGGCAACAACAGGGTTGCCTGGCGACCGTCAGCCAACGGGTTGCCCCTGGCGACTGATTGCGTCACTGCAGCGCCGTATGACGTCACGCGACGCCACTGCCCTTGACCGCTCGAGTCCGGGGAGAGCGTCCTGACGACCCTCTCTTCCCCTTTTTCCCCCTCTGCCCGTCCCTTTCCTCCCCGCCCCACTCACAGCCGTCATCCACCAGCCGAGTCGAGGGAACGAAGGGGAAGTTCTGACGCCGTCGTAATCCGGAGGGGTAGAGTTATCTGTGAAAGGGAGCAAACTCTGCACCACGTACATGCACGTCGCAAGTTGATCGCGCTTCCTTTACCATCCACCACCACTTACCACGGAGGGTTGCAAAGGTGTTGTAAAAATAGTCGACTCGTACGTTCATCGTGGATATTTTAGGAATTACGTTGATCGCCGCTCCTTATTTTTATCGGCCACTTTCTGCGCCGTTGTAACGTTTGATTTGTGCATTAACCAGAGCCAGGGGATGGGGTGATAATGAACAGGCTTGGGCATATTTATGTAGAAACGTATTTTTATGAAGGATGATGCAAATCGATGAGCAATTAGCTTTAAGGTCAATCGATAGGGACGATCTTGGTTTAGAATATATATACATGTAGTATGTAGTTACGTTTCTGGTAATATTAATGTTGGCTCGTTTAATTATTTTTGGCATATTTCTTTCAATACCGTTTAAAACCGTATGGAACGTATTTAGATGTGGGTATATTAGAGGCGAGTAAGCGTTACAAAGGTAAGTAAAGAGGAATAAGATGTTTGCAGAGATTCGCTTCACTTAATAAATACGATACTGTACTTTGAATATGTAGTATACACCCCCGCTCGATAATCTTAGGAGAGTTATATTTACTTGAAAAGTAGAAAATATCAAATGATCGTTAAAAGTTACGAAGAATATAAATAATTTAGCGTGCTGTTTTACACGACTATGGAAACAGTTTATGTATAAGATATTAATGTATTAACGAGTTTTAAAAATGTTTGCAAAAGAGAGTTTATAAGCGACACGAAATATCAAAATTTCATTAAGAATGTCCTATTGATTTTTTATAAACATGTCCTATAACTTGCAAGAGGAGTATATTTTTGTATATTATACGCATTCTATGCGATGAAATTTATTGTCTTGAAAGTTTCCGTAAATAATCATAAAAATCCTCGATTTAATAACGAGATTAGTCGTGTACTAACATGGCATCGATTAGAGTGATTACATCGTTTCAACGATGTCATCGGCTCTTTCCGTTCTCTAAGTACATTAACGTCAATGGGATTCCGTTCCTGTGAATCGATTTTACAATGAACTCGATGCAAATAACACCTGCCACGTGCGAGCATATTTGCTTTCCGCGAGGCGGAGGTAGAAATTGGAGAGATTGAAAATTTATGGCAAATGATTTTATCTCACAATTATTTACGTCCGATAAAATCAAACCGTTCGAATCTCACCCTGGCGGATGATGGAGGCTGCGAGTCAACCACTCGATCTTCCTGTTTGCTGAATGCTGTAGCCCGTTTCGCTGACTCGATCGCGATAAATAATTTGAAGGAAAAAAAGTGTAACGCCGAACGAACGTTACGACTTAATATCGAATGCTTTATGCTTCATTAAAATATTTTTATGGCCCTGCAATGCAACTATTGGAACGGGATCGCGACTCGTGGGCGGGAAACGTACGCGTGTAACTTGCTGTTTCAAGCCCACTGCACAATGAAAAGCAGAAAAAAAGACGGTTACTATCCGACTTTCTACCATTTACGTCACAAGTGAATCTCGTGAAAGAAATCGAACGTGAGTATGTATTTCGGTTCTTGTCCAGGACATAGGATTCAGTCATATTGTTTCAAAATCGTGAAAAAATACAAATATTAATAAAACGTTTGGAAATACGAGCACGTAAATACTTTCTATCTTTTAGTCCAGTCGCGTTATGCAGTTTTATGTGCTTTATTATTATCAACCATTCCATGATGATATTTCACTTGCGATTGTTAAGAATATCATTTCCATATCCGAAAAAGTGACTCTTTCAACATATGCGAGAGAGAAAGTGATTCTAATATACCTTATATTTTACAGGTAGTCAGAAGTTGTCAAGTATCTCTATGTGTGCGTACATGTTCGTGTGTTTACCGAACCTACCCAGCTGATGTCTGTTCATTCACTTTGCTCATCCATTCATGAAATGCAGTGGAGTATCGCGCATGCGCGCATTATCGCTCCTTTTTATCGCTGCAATTTTATACCTTATCGATAGCCGAAACGATTATTTCGATTTTTCAACAACATCTTCCAACGTTTTATCTGAGAATTTCGAAGGAATATGTTTATCTAGAAAAATATCACTTCCTTTTCGATCAATCTCTAGTGATAAGTTCATTTATACGCCAATAGATAGCAGAAGTAGTTTCGGTTCCATTTAACGCGAACCGTGTATAAATATATTTTAATTGTATTTCTCATATAAAAATACAATTGCTAATACTTCTTTCTCTTATTTTTATGGATAATCGTCTGAAATATATAGAATTATTATGAATTGTTGTAGAGTGACAAATAAAGTTATCTTAAATTATCAACAGTTGATAAAAACTTTTCTATAAAAATCAACAGATAACAAATTTTTTTTCGATCGTTGAGGATAATTCGTTAAAAGCATAAGTGTCCAAAAATAATATACAAATTTGTTTTCCATATGTACATGTGTGTGAATTTTTAAATATTCAACACTTATAATGTTGTACTTTGCCATTAACTAGAGACAGGATAGACGTGATATCAAACGGAACTTTGTGTGTGAGATTGTGAAATACCCACATGTCAGAAAATCAGAGTGTTTTTCACACCCTCTACGATTTCTTACGGCGAATATTATATTATCGACGAAATACAGAATAGATTTAACATTTATGACGGCGACCTACCGATATCTTGCTGTTTTATCGATATAGTTACTAAGAATCCAGAATAATATTTAGCAGCCAATGTATACGAACGTAAGCCCTATTATTACCCCTGATATCAGCAACCATCAAAAGGAAAGTTGCTCCTCCACGTAGACCAACCTCTCCCCTAAAGCGAAGACAGCATATAAAAAGGCCTTGTATCACTGAACCTCGCATCTTTATTTTTTCATTACGAAATCTCCTCGAATTTCCGCGGTTCGAACAATATATAAATACCTTTCTTTTTGAGCTGATATTGACATTGTAACTGAACATGTAAATTGGTTTTTTGATAGTATGCAATGAAATAATTCTTCTTAAAGTATTGTAGAAGTATAAAATTATACTTTCGTCTACCGTTATATGTAAAATAACCTGTTCTATTATTTAAAATTTCATAGGAAAAATTAATTTTAATTTAAACCATTCTGATATTGAATCGATAATGTCGCATGTGATACGAAACCTGTAAGGGGCTTAGGTGACTCCCAAAACGTGAAACAAGAAGAGGCATTAAATTGTCAGGTCTATCATATTGTAATCATATCGCAACTGCATGTATGTTCGATCGAATCGCGTCGTCGCGTGTCACGGTGTACTATAGTACTATCGCATCGACAAGTGACGCGTGGAACGATTTGTCACTTGTCTGTAATGTTAATCGGGTTAAGCTTCTTATCATATTCGTAGTAATGTCATTAAAACAATGTGAATGCACCATGTTAATGGAAGGAATAAAATTTCTTCATTTCTACCCAATTATTGTTCTCTTCATCATCGGGATATTGAATAGCATTGGTAGAGGTTAGTAATTAGGTTATAAATAAAAACGTTACTTGATAACGTTTTGTAATTAAACAATTTTTCCTATGGCATTCCCTTATGGCACCCCTACAGGTTCTTACTTCAATACAAATATTGGTCCGGATGTGTTTTTTGAAATTATATATCCACCGGAATTGGAATATACATATAAATTAAGGCCCGCGAAAGATTTTGGAGCACCATTTGTAAGTATTATAAATATTCTAGAATTGATCAAAATATTACAAATAAGGACATTTCAATTTTATCTGTTATTTGCAATATATATTTTCAGAATGCAAGTTTTTTGGAGGAAGGAATCCCTTTAGTTCCAAATGACCCTCCTCATGGCTGTCAAGTAGCAAGAAATGCCAAAGAATTAAAAGGTAGAATTGCATTAGTTGAGAGAGGAGACTGTAGTTTCTTTGCTAAAAGTATAATGGCTGAAGAAGCTGGGGCAAAAGCTGTAATCATAGCAGATTATCACTCATCCTCTATTGAAGGATCAATAGCCAATTCTATATGGGCTGAATATTATTATATAGACATGATACGCGACGATACTATTCCTTCAACAAAGACAGTAAACATTCCTGCTGGATTTTTACACGGTATGAACGGCAAAATGATCTGGCAAACTCTAAAACGATTGAATCAACCATTTGCCTTAATTAATATCCCAGTAAACTTAACCACTTTTCACAGACACCCTTGGTTGTTTTAGTGATTATCAATAGGATTTTTCATTGATTTTCATATAATGAAACAAACGTATTGATTTACAAAGAATTAGAGTTTCAAAAGTACTAAAAAATATAGGATTACTTGTAATCAAAGTAATTATGTAAACAATTTATTGTGCATTGTACTTGTAAAAGGTAAGAAATGCAATCTTATACAATTTATTAATTATTTTATAAGAGATTTAGTTTCTCTCTCTAGCCACTTGAGTGCTTGAGCATTTTCTGGCCCTTGTAATAGAGGTTTTAGAGTATTTAAACATTTTATATGATAATTATTTAGATATTGAATCTGAAAAAAGATTTACAATCAATTATCTTAAGGCGATTAATATACAGAAAATAAATCGAATCTATACCTCATTATCTGTTAATAAGGATACATCAAGTAGCTTAGTCTGTATAGGCACCAGTGTAACAGTTTCAAATGTAAGAAAGCCACGATTCTTGTGATTGTAGGGTGTGTTTGCCTTTACTACCAATTCTATATTTTCCAACCTAATGCCAAATTTCTCATCCTCATAATATCCTGGTTCTAATAATTTTACCACATGTAATGACATTATTAAAATATACATATGTACGTGTAATGACAAACAATACTTTCACTTTATACCATTTGATAGAAACATCCCAGGTTGTAAACCTGGATCATCAGGATATGGTTTCCAAGAAATACCAATTGGTCCTTCGTGAACATTTAAATACGAACCTATTCCATGTCCGGTACCGTGAAGATAATTAAGACTGTAATTGTACATTTAGATATAAATAAATAATATTTTCCATTTTATAAGCAAAATAGGTATATTTACCCAACACTCCATAAATTTTCCCGAGCAAGCGAATCGACATAATTTCCCTGTATCATTAAAGGAAAAATGGCCGATGAAAGGCGACATTGTCCTTTAAATACTCTTGTAAAACATTCGCGCTCGAAACTCGTTGGATTACCAAAGTGCAATGTTCTTGTAACATCTGTGGTACCATCTCGATATTGTGCACCAGAATCGCAAAGATAAATTTCTTTGTCTGTAATTGGCACATTTGTTTTTGGTGTTGGTAGATAATGAATTATTGCTCCATGTGGCCCAACTGAAGATATTGTAGGAAAACTGAGCCCAATGAAATGTTCCTGCTCCCTTTTGGATAACATACATTATATTATATTAATAGAGAGAACTGTAATTTTTATATCAAAATTTTGTAATGTTGCATGCAAATTCTCTTACTGTCTAAATTTTTCAAGTTGAGTCGCTCCAGATATTTCTGTGATGATATTTTTTTTATTTTTAACCTGATCTTCCAACCAAGCGAAGTATTTTATGAGTGCAACTGAATCTCGTACGTGCGCAGCTTTCATTCCTTCTATTTCAGTATTATTTTTTATTGCTTTCATAACGCTTATCGGGGTAATTTTTGTATGCTTCTTTGCTTCTCCACAGTCAGCATGTAAAGCGTAACTAGAACCATTACTTATCCATATTTTGTCATTATTTGCATATGAACTTGCAATCTTTCTCAAAAAATCATGTATATCTCCATATGGATGATAAACTGCATTTACTTCTTCACTAATTAATTGTTGCTGAGCTTCCTCTGCAAGTTTGTTTTTATCAATGAATAAGTGTAAATCATCTAATGTAAGAATGATATATGCAAAGAAAACAGGGTTGTAAGGTATATCAGATCCTCTTAAATTTAGAATGTATGCTACTTCGTCTAAAGCTGAGACTACAAGTACTTTCACATTGTTTTTGTTCATTACTTCTCTACACATTTTCACTTTTTTTCCTGCACTACACCCAGAAAATTGCAATGGCTGAGGTAAAACAACATTAGCTGTAGGTGCAGGTTGTTCATCACCCCAAACTTTGTCAATTAAATTTTCCTCAAGAGGCATCAAACAATGACCAGCAGCAGTTAAACAGGTATGTAATACTGCCCATTCTGTGTAACTTATTAAATTAGGATCAGCCCCAATAGTAGACTTGGGAGGTAGATTAGAAATTAACCATGCAGCTCTGGTTGGAGTATCTAATAAACCTTCTTTCATTAAAGTCCATGCCTCTGGTGGATCGAATTCTGCTAAAGCTTGCATATAGTATCTTCCATCAGTCCACAGTATAGCTTTATTTTGTGTAATAATTGCAGTTCCAAAAGAACCAGTGAAACCACTTATGAAACAAATCCTTTTATCGTACTCTCTTAAATATTCTGATTGATGTGCATCATCTGAACTTACAACTAAGGCTTGAATACCTTTCCCTTTAAGACCACCTATTTGAACAGCTTCCATTAATTCTCGAAGCTTAGCTAATTTAGTAACACCACTTTTTTGTGCCATATTGATGTTTGTAATATAACAAGTTTTTATCAATATATGATGTACTGAAACAAAATAATATTATTTAATTAATATAAATGTAAATATCTTAAAATATTATGTGTGTATTTAAATTAATATGATGCAATTAAAAATAAAATTTAATATACTTACGACTGGTATATGTATTGTACACACGGTGAATGTCACTTAATTTATCCCATGTATTTCGAATAATAACAATGTCACCTTGTCTTATCGTAACAAGATAATCTTATCAAATATTTTACAAAAATATCAAACAATTGTATTCTTATTCCTTATTATGAATATAAAATATAAATTGAAAATTGCATATATCGATGTTTCAAGTTTGAAAGTATGACGTTTTAAGTATCGACTATTGTGTTTAGTACGAGGTTAGAAACGATATGATGCCCTTCAGGATTCAGTAAAGTACAAAAATAAATATTTGTCGGTAAACAATACCGGTTTAATACATAATTCCTTTACACCTATCTTTAGAATAAATTTAGCATTTGTTATTCTTATAATTTAAAATAAAACTGTATTAGATATCGTAAATTTTGTGGTGTTATCGTAACAATAACTTACTTGATAATTCATAAAGTAAAATTTCCATTATTATCAGCTTATCAGTATATAGTCTAATGATCAAAAATTAAAAAGTCATTTTCTCCAATTTTTACAATTTCAGTAATAATTCATTGGAATACATATGCATTAAGATGTTAAATTAAAAAATGTATAGAAAATATATGACTACTTGTTTATATTAAGTGGAAAAGTTGTTAGCTTGTAAAAGAACAGTATTATATATATATATATATATATATATACAAAATATAACATTACAACAACGTAAGTATATTTGCATGTTCATGTGTTAATATTACAATTTACTGCAAACTTGTGATCTTTTCTAGCATGTTGTATCTAACAAGGCATTGCATATCAACAATAACAAGAAACGGTATAACAAAATTTCTACCAATTAAACAAAATCTATATACATATACTCCAAAATCAGCAGTTACAAATTCAACCCTTACTCTTATAAGAAGGAATGTCATTTTGCATAAGGTGCTACATATTAATTTTATAAATTTAACATACAAAATAATAATAATAATATAACTTTAAGTAATTTTTGTGCGATATTATCATAGGATTTACTTAAAAATGGTGGCATCATAGCAAAAGGTTTCTCAACAAAATCAGCTGGAAAATCAAATAAAACTGTAGGCAAATGGCTCTTAACTTGCAGTGGCATGGTTTTTGTAGCTGTTGTTCTAGGTATAATCTTTTACTGTCTTTTTTACTATTGTGCTTGTACTATTATAAAAGCAATTGTAGATAAGACCTATGGCAAATAGTTTTAATAATAGTTATAAAAAAAAAATACTTTTAAAAGTATACTATTTATAGCAAATTAATATATATGTGTAATATACCAATATATGAATATATAAACCTTTATAAAGTATGATATGTAAATAAAGAAATTGAAAGAAAAAAACCATAATTACTCGTCCTTCCTTATATTTATGCAGGGGGTATAACAAGACTTACAGAATCAGGTTTATCTATGGTTACTTGGAAATTACTTGGTGAAAAAATGCCTACTACTGAAATTCAATGGCATGCAGAATTTGAACGTTACAAACAATTTCCTGAATATAAAATGTAAGATCTTCATAGTATAAAATAATTGTATAATACATTAAACTATATATATTTTATACAAATTTCTTTATAGAAATAATCAAAATATGACGTTGGAAGAATTTAAACGTATTTGGTGGATGGAATATTTACACAGAATGTGGGGACGTTTGATAGGTGCTGTATTCATAATTCCAGCAACTTATTTCTGGACGAAAGGTATGCTAACACCAGGCATGAAGATCAGGGTAGCTGTTTTGGGTTCGTTAATTGGCTTACAAGGACTTATGGGTTGGTACATGGTTAAATCGGGTTTGGAAGATCGTTTCGTGGAACCATCAGATGTACCACGCGTCTCACAATATCGCTTGGCTGCTCATTTAGGAATGGCATTTATTATATATACAGGATTTTTGTACAATGCTCTAGATTATTTAGTTCCTGCTCAGAAATTAAATCTTGATCATTCAAATGTTGATATTAGTAATCTGAAATCGAAGTTAAAGAGATTCAGAATGTTAGTTCACTCGACAAAGGGATTGGTCTTTTTTACTGCTTTGTCGGGAGCTTTCGTTGCAGGGATGGATGCAGGTCTTATTTATAATACATTTCCGAAAATGGCAAATAAGTGGATACCGGATGATGTATTCACGTTATCACCTCTACTAAAAAATTTTACGGAAAATCCAACTACTGTACAATTCGATCATAGAATATTGGTATGTTTTGACCATAACAGCCAAATTAATATACGGTACTATAAATTTTCTCTTTTTTTACAGGGTATCACAACTTTATCATTAATAACTTACATTGCAATTGCATCTCGTAAATATAAACTTCCTGGTAATGCAAAAAAAGCTATTGTAGCTGTGCTCTGTGCTGGCTATTTGCAAGTACTACTAGGAATTTCAACATTAGTACATCATGTGCCCTTACCATTAGCTGCATCTCATCAATCTGGCAGTCTTATTGTTTTAAGTACAATGATATGGTTGACTCATGAATTGAAATATTTAAAATATGTCTTAAAATAAATTTATAATATTATACAACATTTTATTATTTTATACGGCTTGAAAATTAACAAAAAAATACTACAATAATTTCGCAACATTATGCTTTATTTGACAATGTGTTAAGTTATAATCAATAATAATCAATATTCATGAAAATTAATTTACATGTGTTTGTTTTAAAGTAATATATCTATTACGATGAAATTTTAAGCATTTTTATATTACTGAAAATATATTTTTAATTTCATGTTTAAAAAAAACGAATAAATACCTATTTAAAAATAATATTAAACAAGTATCTGTAACAGTTTTTGGGTCGTAGTTGACAAATCTGACTACACTCGATTATATCTCTAACATGTAAATTAAAAAAATTCATTACTAACATCAACTGTCCTTCCTTATGCTTAGCATATATCAAATATTTAATGATGTTAGTACTGGCACCTAATTTCAAAAAACCAGCTTTGGTAAGTAATATTATTTTGTTCAATTAGTTTAAAAAATGTGTAAACCCTGCTTAATCAATAATTGCTATCTAATTATAATAATAATTTTCATTAACATTCCAAAGTTTCTTTTTTAAATGTTTTATAACTTCTGATTAGCAATACAGTGGATTCAACTTTATTTTTATTGGCAGTTATTCTACCTCATCTCCAATCAGTCATTCTTTGATTTTTTGTATTTTTCATTTAAAACGTCTTATATTGGTCCAACATAGCATTATTAATATTAAGCAGTAGCAATATTTAATAGGCGCTCTGAATTGCACTTTCGTTATTATAACGCTTTTTATTTACACTCGTCATATTTTCACTTTATTATATGACAATTGCGCCACATCACATATTTCTGTTTAATATTATACAGACATGAGTATTAACGGAAAATGTATATTATCATTCATACAAATACAAATTATATCACTTAAAAAACGCAACATTTATATTAAAATCTTTATATGAACATGTGTGAAAAATATAGTTTAATTGATACTATACAAAAAATAATCTTCCTGTATTGTTTGAATATCAATCAAAATGAACTTAAAATGCAGTCTTTTGCAATATGTTGCAAATAACTCAAATCCTAGATTGCAAAACTAATATCAGTCTGACAGAATTTATTGTTCCATTGAGAATCTTATGTCTTTAGTTCCTGGTAACGAATGTCTCTCTATAAATGCGATATTACCATTCCCATTTTCGTCGTTATGAACTAAAGCCTAATTGCACATAACCAATAGAACAAATGGAACACATTCCATTTTTGACTATTTCAATTATTATACATTGGAGATAATCAATCACATGAGCTAACCGGCCTATACTTTAGTCTATTGTTAACTATCGGTCATTTGTGCTTAGGCTAAAGATCATTTAAAATAATACTTTAGACAATGTTACTGCTTTATCAAAGAAATCACATGTTGGATCAAACAAGAATTCCTTCATTGCATCATTACAGATTATTTTACAAGTTTTATTTCTTTGTATAAAGAAGTGTTAGTCCTTGAACACAATTAATTAACACATAAATAAAAGACTGATCTATCTGAAACTCTTAAATTTAAAACAAGTGCTCCCTTTATTTGCACTAATTTTTATAATATGTCAAGGAAATGCATAGTTAACACAAGATTTCATATTTTTTATATGAACAGGGTTTTATACACTTATGTTCATATCTTTTAGTGGTTGCTTCCAGTCATTTTTTTGTCATTATAACTTGTATGCAATTACCCAATTTATAAATAAGTTACTTATAAGATTAAATATGTTTGCTTTGATACTCAAATTGAGAATAGTGGAACCAACATATGTACCTGTATACATACATATTTAATATATTACGTATTATACATACACGCACACGCAATACTATATATTATAATTTTATGATCAATGCATATGAAAAACAAACTTTATCACTGCTGTGTTAGTACAGTCAATAAATTCACACGCATAATATGTCATTTTTTATAATTATACTTTATATCATTTTTGCTTTCTGTGTAACATGTGGGGCAGAAGTAAGAATTAGGTGCTATTAAAATTGAACTAGCAATATTGATTTTACTGTGTTGATCATTTTATCATAAGCACATATAACACAGATGTGAAAGTGATTGTGCTGATAAAATTGTATAAAAATTATACGTTCTGCACCACATGTAATTTAATTATTAGTCTTACATCTTTTCTCGTGCATTATTCAGCTATGTAGACCTTATATAATATCTTATTAGTACTTATAGGAAGGAATCGAAGATTTTAGGCCACTAATAGGCCAAACATGTACTTTTGTGAAATAATTCAAACTTATGTCTTATAAACATTCACAATACGTTTACAAAAATTCAATGAATTCGATCAAAAGAAAAACATTATTGAACTGTATATTTCACACATTATGCAACAAAGGTTGTTAATAATCTTTTCTATTGATTTATCCTTAGAAAAATTATAGTTATTAATTATAAATCCAAAAAGCCTAGAAAATAAAATCTGTAAGAAATACAACAAAAGAATGCAATTTAATAATCAGCATATACCTTGTTCATTTTTTCACTATTGTCCATTGTATTTTTATATTCATCAATATTTCCGTAATTTTCTTATTATTATTATTGTTATTATTATAATCTTTTTTTTAAGTGTATGTTTTTATTCTTATATCATATAATTATGCAACATGGTTTAATAAGCAGCATAGAATAATTTTCTACATGTATACTTAGTTTCCCAAGTGTTACAGCACCAGCACCTTCGTTGGTAGTAACAAATTAGTATAACAACATTCCTGCTATGAGGTAAATGTTATTAATTACCAATCGTGTTTATACTTCTTTTTGTATAAGTATGTAATTTCAAACCAATGTTAATAAGGACTCTTTAACAGATTATTTCGACATGTATTTAGCACTGTATTTTTCTTTTGAGCTAGTATATAAATTAATAAAAATTAAATAATCACAACCCACAATTTAAACGCAATATTATTTAATACTTATAACAATTATATATTACGAGAATTATGTTTTAAGTGCATTTTATTATAAAAAATCACTTCAAGAATTGCTGCTTTGCTCTTAATAATGAGACAATATAAAATTAAAAAAGAAATATATTCTTACTTCGAATGCAGGTAAGAATGTGCTTATCAGAGAAAGATGGTTCAATATGACTTGTATATCTTGTATAATATTAGCTCAACTTGTTTTCACAGGACTGTCATCCAATTTTTCTGGATTTACAATTACTTGTATTACATAACCTGGTTGTATCTTTGCTTCTTCTATATGCATTTTATCACCTAATAACTTTCCACCAAAAAACCACCTTTGACGAGATGGTTCAAGACCTTCCTGACTCTATTTATATAAATTAAATCATAAATTAATGCAAAATAAAAAAAAAGATATTAATTTATATTATTAATTCATACCTGCAATTTCTTTTTAGCAGTAGCTATAGTGTCCTTACTGTAAACAGGCAATTTAACTTCTCCTAATGTAGTTGATAATCTCAGCTTCAATGTCTGCTCAACTCCACTATCAATAGGTTCTATAATTAAGTAAACAATGTTAAAAGTTAATTGACTTTCTGAGAACATGCTTGAATTCCTTTACAATTCTTTTATTGAATTTAATTGCATTACCTGAACAGTCAGCAGGAGAATCTCTTCCACTATCTTCTTTTACAATATTAATAGGATATGATAAACAATAAATAGGGACTTGATATCTGGTTCCCAATTCATCATAACATTCTGTTAAAAAACCATTTGGCACAGAAATATTAGCTCCATCTAATATAGCCTGTGCTAATTGATAATCCTGGGCTTCTGCTGCCGTTGCCCCAGCTCTTAATGCATCCCATATTTCTTTACGTCCATCAAATGCAGGTGCAGTATCCCAAAATTCATCTCTTTTACTTCTTAGCTGTCCTTCTGTCAAAGGTACATCTGATTTCCACCTAATTGCCTCATGGCATAATGGATGATTCTTCCTTGAATTTCCTGTATAAACAAAACATAATTTTATAACATAAGTAATACATTTGTTTTTTTATTCAAATTAAAGAATTACACAAAAGGCATATTACAAAGCTAATAAAGAATGAAGATAGTTACATGAAAACTTTGATTTGTGTTATACAATGTAATATGTATAATGATTCCAAAGTTTAACAAAGTGACAAGCAATTTTGAAATTCTTATATTTTTAGTAATAAAGTTGGAATGACAAATTTAATGATAGGGGTAATAAGTATAATGATATTTTTGGTTAACTTGTTTGACATTGTGAATCATTATAGTACATACATATAATTGTTCGTCAGTCGTTTTGTGTAAGAAATAATATGCAAATTCTAATACATAATACGCAATAAACGTTAGGTAGGAAGGTAAGGAAAAAACCAGAACTGTCTTCAAGGTTAGCTGTTGTTGATTGCAATTTTTACGCAGATAATTTCATTATAATTTTTACCTGAATTTACTCTCGTGGAATTTCCTGTACTGTTGTCGACAGAGGCATTTCTTGCCCTCGTTATGCCTATGCAGCCTCCCATCCTAGATGGCTAGTGTAACCAAACATTTCACTGAAATTTAACAACACCTCACATGCCATTTTCGTCCATCTTATCCACTAAATTATAAATCAGTACCATTAGAGGCGCTATAATCGAATCTTCGGTAACCTAACCTGAAATGTTAACAGATATAAATGGGGTTCAAATCTAAATAAAACAAGTTTTGCGAACAATTTTTCAGTATATTTAATATTTCATTGACACGTATCCCAACAACATAACAATTACTGTCGGACACTTTCTGATCAAATTATCTTTTGTAATTTCAAGTGAAAAAATTAATTACGTTCGGCATTCAATAGAATTATATTTTATTAATATACTAAGGTTAAGTAATACACACACAGTACGAAGGCATGTTTTGCAATGGCTTCACTTACAAGTACCGTTTTTAAAGAAAGATTTCTTATTGCTTTTGAAGACGATCAGGCACTGGACACAACGTGCCAAGAGATCGCCTTAGGTATGTATTAATTACCATGATTGTTCTTCCTATGCATATTGATGATTGGCTTTTATGTTTTGAAGAAAAAACTAGACACACACAGTAATGAAGCCTATTTCTGATCTATTAAAATATTATCTATACTAATGCCAGTAAAAACGGTATATCTTCCCTTAAAAATATAGCTACATATTTTTAAATATATAGAACAAAAAATAAGTACTTTGTTTAACATCTATATTTTCTGAAAATAATTATTCTTTTTAATTTAGAAATACAGTCTGGTCATACAAAACTTTATGCAATTATAGAAGAACTTAGACCTTTTGTAACTGAAAAAGATGTTACAATACGAAAAAATGGCATTTCTGCCCTTTCTACTATTTTATTTCATTTACCTAAGGATTTTTTGAATGAAGATGAATTGTGTTTTATAACATCATTTTATTGTGACAGATTAAAAGATCACCATAGGATTATACCAGCAGTAATAAAAGGAGTTTTGACAATTGTAAGTTTTGGATTATATTTTACAATTATATTTAGATAATAGCTATATATATAAACTAACATAATTGTTCCAGGTTCAAATGGATCATTTACCTAAGAATTCACCTGAATGCTTACTTAGGAGTCTTTTTGAAAATGTGCAGTGCCAATCTCAATTATCACTTGATCGCAGAAATATATATTTTATATTTACAACATTATTGGAAAATAGAATAGAAGATTTAAAAGCTATGGGGCCAGATTTTATTTATGGATTCATTACTAGTATAGAAACAGAAAGGGATCCTAGCAATCTTATGATATTATTTGACGTACTTCCACATTTTATGAAAAAATTGTCATTAGGCCATTTAGCTGGAGAAATGTTTGAAGTCATTGAGTGTTACTTTCCAGTTGACTTCCATCCTGTAATTAGATCAACCAATCAAGATATTAATTGCTCATCATTCATGAATATAAATTGTAATTTGACTTGACATTTTTCAGCGTAGAACAGAGGGAATAACACGTGATGATTTGGCAGAGAAATTGGCACCTTGTCTTTGTGCCGTACCAGAATTTGCTGAATTTTGTATACCACTCATAATTGAAAAATTACTCTCCAATCTTAAGATTGCCAAGTTGGACTCTTTGAGTCTGTTATGTAAAAGTGTAAAGATATTTGGTGTGAATGGCATAAAAATATATTTGACCGAATTATGGATTATCTTAAGAAAAGAAATTATACCAGGTGGAGATTTAGAATTAAAAAATGCAAGCTTGAAAGCAGTCACCACTATAATTGACACTATATCAAGTGATGTTGAAGTTCGTGAAAGTTTCATTAATGATATAACCACAGATCTAGACTCATCTTTATATGATGTGCAACTTAGTTTGTTTAGACCATCTGTAAAAATACTAGAATGTGTGGCAATGATCAATAAAGAATCATGTATGCAAGTATTAAAAGCGATAGTACCAATATTTCTTGGCCAATATTCTACTAAGACTGCAATAGTTGATAAAGTAATTTTAATTGAAACATTAAACAATTTTATTAAAACTGCTTCTGATCATGGATTTACTGTTAAGGGTAAATATATATTTTACATACTTTGAAATATGTATTTAAAAATGTTTTAAAATGCAACATAAAATCCTTTTTTAGATGTTCCAGAATTAACATGGACAGATATACCAAACCTATATTTAAATGAATTATCAACAGAGAATATGGAATTACAATCAAAAATATTATTTGGTTTAACAATACAAAAACCGTATTTAAATGAAGTACATCGTACTCTACTTTATGATAAAATTTGTAATCTAATTGGAACAAATTGTAATGAAATAAAAATACTCTGTCATTCGGCTCTTTTAAGTTTTGCTACATTATATTCAAACGAGATATCAACTCTGATCAAAGAAAAGTTTCAGTTAAATACTGGTAAATACTTAATACTTGAATTTAGCGAGCCTGATTGTTTTAAACTATTTATTATTTTGAATGTTTCAGATGAGGAGAAGATAGAAATACGAATCCGTAAATTAAAAGTACTAGCAACTGTTGCTAAAATATATAAATTAGGAGTTGAAGTTCTTCCACAGATTGTATTGCAAACAAATGTTGCGAATTTTGACATAAGCTTTACAGCTCTAACATGTCTTCATAGGCTAGTCGCTACAACAGCTATTGACTATAATATTCTACAGTATCTATATGACGAATGTCATATTATTCAAAAATTGGCGGCCCTTAATATCAATCCCATGGATGAAAGATTAGATTTAGTTTTAAATATTTGTCGTCTAATTGTACGAAATCTTATGATTGAAGAGCAACAAAATCTTGTCAACAAATACATTTCAGTTTTAAGTGAACAAAGTTCAGAATTTGATGCTGCTTTAGTAATGAATATTTTCATCCCCTTATACCAAGATGTTGATTTAGCAATAAATGTAAATTTATTACAAAATATACATAATTTAGCACTTTACAGCCAACATTCAAATATAAGGCTAATAGCATGTAAATTTATTGCTGTAATATTAAACAAATTTGATGATAGTAATAAATACTTCCAACATGCTTTATCATATTTTAAAGAAGCAATAAATAATAATTTAAATTCAGATACTAATATTGAAATAATGCAAGCAAGTGCTTCTCTACAAATATGGCTAACAAAAGCTATAATTATAAAAGGTTCCCGTGATGTTGAAATATTTTTAGATGAGGTATGTAAGAACTTTTAGTCTTCTTCAATATTTCACATATAATATTTAATGTTTTTTAATATATGTATCCATAGCTTACCAATATTTTGAAACATGACCAAATAGGCCAGCATATAGTACAAGAATATAAGATCTTGACAAACAGACACGAAGATACTTTAGTGGTGGAAAATTTTTGTAATGTCAAAATTTTGTATAAACAAAGGGTATTTGAACACTTAATTAAAAAAGATTCTGAGTTTAAAAATATAGCAAGGCAGAACTATTTAAAGACATTAGTACAATTATTAGAAGAAGTACCTTTGGAGCTGTTACTTATGTATTTAATTAAGGTATTCAGTACATGCTGACATAAATACGTACAACACAGCTTATATCAACAATAAATTTTTGTTTCAGTTGGTCCCCCTTTTAGTAGAATCTTTATCTCTTGAAAATGAACAACTAATTTTTTTAACATTAACAACATTAAACCTCTTATTGGATACTAAACACAGTATTTTTTCTGATAAGATACAAAGTTTTATTCCGAGGTTATTAAAGTTATCTACCTACAGGATAATGGTAATATTTTATAAAATGACTTGGTACCTTCAATATATAGCATTTTATAATTTTCATATCTTCATATATTGCAGAGAGTCAGAATAGCAGCTTTAGACTGTTTAACAAATTATTGTAATTATCCAACGATATTCATTAACACATACAAACAAGATGTATTGGAAAAGTTAATAGTTCCAATTGACGATCGAAAACGCTTAGTTCGAAAAGCCGCAGTAAAAGCGAGATCACGATGGTTTTTAGTTGGTGCGCCAGGAGCAGTAAAAAGACAATGATCTGTTTATTTATACATTAATAATTTTTACATTTTATAACTCATAGATGAATACATTTATGTTTGTTTATTACAAATAGATATAAATTTTATTACAATATTGTTTTGTATATTTTTGAAGTTGTACACACAAGTCTACTTTTATATATCCATTTATATATATACATGTTAAAGCAAATGATTTCTCTTGCTGTACTACTTTTTCTTGTAAGAGTAAAGAAACTGATTCATCATATTGTACTTATCCTATATGTTGTATATAATGTACATAATTGAATAAAGAATTGATTTCTGTAATGGGATTGAAACCTGAAAGTTACTCTTTAATGCATTTAGTACACTAGAAGCATGGGTGATGGTAAGACTTAACTTACTTTTCTCAATCTAAAAAATGTAAAAGTTGTGTAAAAATGTTGTGTTACATCAAAGTTTATTTATAGGTGTAGTAAAGAATGGTGCATACAAATATGAAGATGGTACAAAATATATTGGGGATTGGAATTCAAAGGGGTTGAAACATGGTGCTGGTTCTTTACTCCTTCCTGATGGGACACGTTATGATGGTGGCTTTCAAAATGGATTGTGTTCTGGCTTAGGAGTTATAATATTCCCAGATGGAGCAAAGTAAATATCATAAGATATTACTTTTTATAATTATTAACTTTCTAATATACTTTATATATTAGATATGAAGGTGAGTTTATGCAAGGTTGGTTTCATGGTCATGGTGTATTTTGGAGATCAGATGGGATGAAATTTGAGGGAGAATTTCGTGGTGGGCGTGTATGGGGATTAGGTAAGTAAGATTTTAAACGTTAAATTTTTCATATTGAATTAATAAATTACTGTTTCATCCAACTCTAGGATTAATTACATATGCAGATGGATCACATGGTTTTCCTAGAAATGAAGGATTCTTTCAAGATTGCAAACTTGTACGTCGTAGACATTGTCCAGATATAGTACAGAAGGCACAGAAGATTTCTATGATGGCACGTGCCCAATGTAGTTAAATATTAAACATAAATATTAGTTAGTTATATTAAAACTTAATAAAGAGATATAATATGTCATACTATAATTTCTGTAATATTGTGTTTATTGCTTGTCATCAGATATATGTATGTATATATATATATATATATATATATATATATATATATATATATATATATATATATATCTTACATTACATAATACAAGTTTAATCTCTACTATGTAAATAAAATTATAATATTTATGATCTTATTTACATTTTAAATAAGTAGATTACACGTGACCATGGATAGTAAAATGATACAAATATACACGTATATTAGGTATAAGAAATAATAGATTCTCTCATTCAGAAGTTTATAATGTAAGTATCTGGGAATGATTTTATGTATAGTAACAAATTATCATTTTCTAAGAGAAAGAGAGAGAGAGAGAGAGAGAGATTGAAGTTTTTAAATTAATTACAATGATAATAAAGTACTAGTGTAGTTTACAAGCTAGTGCGATGTACCGATGTGCGATACTTACTTACGATGCAGATTTTAGTAACATGGATTTATGACGTCAGTAATCTGATGTTATACGTGGGCGTGGGGATAAAAGAAATTAATATTAAACAGTTTTAAGGCTTCACGTTCTTGATACATCATACGTCGTACATTGTACCTTGTTCTGAAAATTTGAAAGGCAAATAAGGCTTAAAGGAAGGAGTACAAAAACTAGTTTTTAAGATAGCATTAACCAATAGCTATCACGCGATATTGCTAAACCTACATAAACAGTGATTGTGATGCAAGTTTTATGAAATTATATAAATTGAATAACATGTCTAATAATTTAGATACTTTCAGTGAAACTACGACAAATTATAAATCAATATTATAACAGTGCTAGTTCATTAATGAAACAAAATTACTACTCAATAATAAAATAATCAGGCGATCCTTTCAACCTAAAATTTAATCATTAAAAATTAGACAATTTCTTAACAAATTTCCTTAGGAAAAAATTAATTGTTGTTTGAAATGGCGTCTCCAGGTAGGTATTACTCGTTTTTCACGTCTTTGACTTTTACTTAGTGCTACTACGTGTAATACCGTACGCGATACAGTTATAATTTTCTATCGCTTTGTGTAGCGTTAATCGACATTAAGGTAGTGATTGTATTTTGTTCTCTTTCGTCTCTGGTCTCTCGTGTTTTAATTAGCCAATCGTCAATATCTATGCAGTGTTAGTGTGTTACTGCATTTTTTCTGAAATTTAATATAGACTCGTCCTTCATAATTTCGTAAATATACATTATCTTATACATGTATTTGCGTACATAAGCCGCCGCTTCTATAATTCGTAATTTAAAATCGTCAGAAGTATCAGTAGCGTTACTTCGCAAGTACTATTAACAATTATTTATAATTCAAAATTAATTAATTAATTAACTGTATAAATATTGATTTAATAGCAACGATACTGTACACATTAATCTATCATTTTAATAATATATGTCAATATAATTAATTTTTATTTGGCGCATTTGAAGCGATTCTTTGTTAACCGAATGTATACAGTAATAAAGTCATAAAAAAATTTAATTTTTACGAATATAGTGGAGTTACAGTGTAATAAGTTACATGTAAATGTAAATCGAAACTGTTTAGAACAACTGTTGAAATATATATTTTTGATATCATCAGTTTGAGTGCAGTATAAAGCACTTTTAGATGCAATATACTAATGTTTTTAATTCATCTATAATTCGAGTAATATTTAATATTTGATACAGCAAAGAATGTGAATAGATTTTATAATTTTTTTAATTTACTAATTCATGAGGAATGTTTAATAGTTCAGAAAATAACTATGTTTTATATTGTTGATATAATTTTTTTGTAATTTTCAGTCAAGGAATTAGATATTATATTAAAAAGAACTGTAAATGACTCGAAGAACAGTAATGAGTCCTCAAACTTATAAAAATCATATTACAACAAAAGCTATGGCATCCAATGGTTATACCGATTCTGAGACTCCAGTCAAGGAGTCCAAAAACCATTCATCACCTTGTGAGTTATTCAAGTGTATGTGTGCTTAGAGTAGCCATTTTTATTCTTTTATTATTATTATTGTTATAATATTATTATACATGAGGGTATCACTTTGAAATGATTGATTAATAATTATTATTGATTATATGAAAATATCTTAAATAATAATTGCAATTTAAAGTGATTCTCTTATATGCATATATTGCTTATGTATGCTTATGATTTGATTTCCTTATTATTATATTTTTATATTTTAATGTTTGTTTTTGTAATTATATTTGTATTTTTTTAATTTATTTATGCCGTAATATTATAGAAGCTTATTTGCATTTGTAATCTGTTATTGTGTACATAAATATATGTGTATATTGTGTGCTTTATATATTATTTACATTATATACAAATTAATCTATTCTTGCAATAGTTGCATTTCATTTGATTATGCATTATTTAAATATTTCTGATCTTTGTACTTTTTCAAATTAAGGGTATTTAAATAATGGTTTTTATGTTTTTAGCAATGCCATGGTTTGGTATGGATATAGGAGGTACATTATCCAAATTGGTATATTTTGAACCGAAAGATATTACAAGAGATGAAGCAGATGCAGAAGTTGAGACTTTAAAAAATATTCGACGATATCTAACTAGAAATTCAGCATATGGGAAAACAGGTCATAGAGACACACACTTGCAAGTATGTTTCATGTAATTATTTCTTAAATAATGTATTCAACACATTCTTACAAAAATATGTTATGTTATTCTATTACAGATGGATAATGTTTGTATCAGAGGTAGACGTGGTACATTACATTTTATTAGATTTCCTACAAGTGAGATGGGAAATTTTTTAGCATTAGCAAGGTCTAAAGGCATGGCAAATCTTGTCACAACAGTTTGTGCTACTGGTGGTGGTGCATATAAATTTGAAAAAAATTTTAAACAAGTGAGATATTTATTTCTTTATATCCTAATATAGCTTAATATATAATACATACACAGTATAAATCTGAATAATGTGTACATTGTTTCTGTAGGAAGTAAATATGAATTTAGCAAAATTTGATGAATTAGATAGTTTAATACGTGGTATGCTCTACATAGAAACAACAAATCCACACGAATGTTATTACTGGTCGCATCCTACAGATGATAGTAAATGTCAGAAGGTTCCCTATGACTTTTCTGAACCCTACCCGTTTTTGGTATGTTGGATTCTTTAGAATATCAAACTGTACATTATTTATATATTGTATATACATATTTTATATATAAATAATTTTTATAGCTTGTAAATATAGGATCAGGAGTAAGCATATTAGCAGTTTATGGGCCAGAAAATTATAAAAGAATATCTGGTACTAGGTATGTATCCCTTTTATAATAGTATAAAAATATGTACTATTGAATTACATTTTAATTAAATTTGATTTCATATTTAGTCTAGGTGGTGGCACATTTTTAGGATTATGTTGTTTACTAACTGGATGCAACACTTTCGAAGAGGCAATAGAATTAGCAACTGGAGGTGATAATACTAGAGTAGACAAATTAGTTAAGGATATTTATGGTGGGGATTATGGTCCATTTGGTCTTCCTGGCGATCTTGTTGCAAGCAGGTAGTATTTTTAATAATTAAATAAATGTTATTTTTGGTCTTGTGTTTTTATAGTTCACTTTGTATTTAATGCGTATTATTTTAATTATATGTACAGTTTTGGACAGATGAATTCCAAAGATCGGCGGAATGCAGTTAGCAAACAAGATCTCGCACGCGCAACACTTGTTACCATTACAAACAATATTGGTTCTATCGCGCGTATGTGTGCCGTCAATGAAAAAATTGAAAGGGTAAAATATATTCATAATTAATGTATCTATCACACTTAATTTTTAATAGTAACATTATCTGGTAATTTTAGGTAGTATTTGTAGGAAATTTTCTTAGAGTAAATCCTATATCAATGAAACTTCTGGCCTATGCTATGGATTATTGGTCTAAAGGAACGATGAAAGCTTTGTTTTTAGAGCATGAGGTTATATAATATATGAAATAGTCTTATATAAGCTTGAAGAATTTAAAAGAATGTATTTATATCCTTTTTTTTCTAATTGTAGGGTTATTTTGGTGCAGTAGGATGCCTACTTCAATTTAAGGGTGAAGCAAACTAATATTATAGAAAGACGGATAATATATATAGCATTCCATTTGATATTCTAACTCAAATGAATCTTTTCATGAGGGTGGTTATGTAATTATTTAACATAATTATTTATTTTTGTTATGTAATATCAACTTTCTCAGGTAGTATTGTATATGTTGTATATGCAATGTTACATCAAATTTTAATAATGGTATAAAATTAAGGTCAGATTGTATAATCTTGAAATGTGACTATATTTATTAATGAATGAGCACAGTATAATTGTACACAATATAATCATTTTAAAACGCGTTACATGATTATTACATAAAGACCTAATGTGGGCACAAACCTTGCACGAGTTTGTATAAGAATTTTCAATGGACCAAAACGCATACAATTTACCACACAATATTCTTTGTATCAGTAAAATGAGTCTACCTCATATTTACTTTCTAAATATTTATGTAAATACATATATACCCAAATTCTTACAAACAAGGCATGATATTTATTATTATTGATATACGATTTTTCAATTGTTCACAATTATGACAAAAAAAAATTGCAAGAAAGAAATTGCATTAATGAGTACTTAATATGTATTATTACTAATGACTTCATTATTGATACATTTTTATTTTTATCATTAAAAAAAGTATAAAATTATACGTGATCTATGATGATAATGGTTAAAATTAATACAAAGCATATTGGTTGGTGGTGACATTTATAGGTTATTTATATGCATTTTTTAGTTATTTGAAAACTACATTGAGTAATGTGCATTCATTATTATTAAATATTAATGCGTTATACATATAGTGCTTCAAAATGTAGACACATAGCATATTGTTACACACTTTTTAATAGAATAATTTATAATGTGATAAGCAATAGAAAGATAAAATACCTATTATCACAATATTTGTACTATAGCACTATAAAAAGAATGTTTTTTCTAAACATATTTTATGATATGTTTAACGTTATAGCCAACATTTATATGAATTTACAAATACAAAAAGAGAACAAATTTGTTTATAAGCTTATTTTTATGGAATAGAAACAAATGTAATTTTCTTATATCAATAAATAATTCCTTATTGAGCCCGATATATTAGGAGCTTTAAGCTATTATTGTAAAATATTGTTTCGATTACGTTAAATACATTTGCATGCATTTAATGTGTTTTCATATTATTTCATTTATATACAATAAAATTATATGGTTAATGAGTAATAAAACAGTATTTTCCTTCTTATTATACTATAAAATCGTACATATTCTGCATACATTGACGCTATAAAATTTTGGTTACTTAGCAACTAATCTGACAAAACACTGTATAACTTCACGTTGGAAATATGTAGTTGTCTTTACGTTTATTAATGAAATTATAAAATAAAGATATCGATATTTTAAAGTAATAATTGATATTAATATACTTTATCACCTATTTTTATAAATTTTTATTGATAATCATCGAAATTAATGACAAAATAGATATCCATTTTCGTGATATTCAATTCTCGTGTTACTTTATTCTTCTGATTTTAATTTTTTTTATAAAAATGGTGAGTCTTTAAATTTCTGATTGCAAACATTTAATCAACAAAATCTGAATTATGCATATATAAATTATTTTACTTTTATAGGGACCTAAGAAAGCAAAAGTACCTGCTACTGTTGATGGTGTAGATACGTCGAAAATGAATAGAGAACAATTAGAAGTTTATGCACACAAGATACTTGAAGAAATGGAGCGTGAACGAGAGGAAAGAAATTTTTTTCAACTTGAAAGAGATAAGATTAGAACTTTTTGGGAAATTACGAGACATCAATTAGATGAAGCGCAGGCAACTGTCAGGTATTTTTCTACATTTGATTGTAAATTTAATGTTAATGAAATTTAACTGATATGTATATGTATTTTTAAAGAAATAAGGAACATGAAAAAGAAGAGTTATCAGAAAAGCACGAAGCAGAGCTCAAATTATATAAACAGAAAGTAAAACATTTAATGTATGAGCATCAAACTAATTTGTCAGAAACTAAAGCTGAACATATGGTTGCTCTTAAAATGGCACAAGATGATCATACTCTTCAAGAAAATGAATTGATTAAAGATAAGAGAGAATTAAAAAGATTGCAAAAAGAACAAGATTTGGCCCATATAAATGAAATAAAGGCATTAAAATTGGTATGAAAAAAATATCATATACCTTTTGTTACTATTAAGCATTTTGTAAATTGAAATTTACTATTTAGCAACATGCAGAAGAAACAGATAAGCTGATAAAACAGTTTGAAACTGAAGCTCAAGAATTGGAACAGAAATATGAACAGAAGTTGACAAGTCAATATGAATCCCTTACTTTAAAACATCGAATGGAAATAACTGAAGTAGAAGAAAGAAAAAATACACAAATTGCAAATTTGATAAAAAACCATGAAGTTGCATTTGCAGAAATGAAAACTTATTATAATGACATTACTCTTAACAATTTGTCTTTGATAAAGAGTATGAAGGTATAATTAATTAAAAAGCAAGTTAGTCATATATATAATAATATTATTGGATTTGTAGGACCAAATGGATGAAATGAGAAGTAATGAAGAGCGTATGAAAAAACAAGTACGAGAGTTAACTATTGAAAATAAAAAATATTCTACTGATATAAAGTCATATGAAGAATCCTTAGCAAATTACACTCGCCAACTTGCAAATTATGATAAAGATAAACAAAGCTTAATTGTAAGTATTTAAAATTTTGTCACATATATTATGTGGGTTATTTTTTATCCAAGACCTTGATTCTTTTAGAGTACTAAAAAAAGATTAGTAATAGCTACAAAAGAGTTAGAGAACTTAAAATGGGAAAACGAAGTATTAGAAGTACGTTTTGAAAAGGTAAATAAAAACATATATTCCTTTCTAAATAAAATTACGCTCATTGTAAAGTCATTATAACTTAAATTGAAAAGTCATGTTTTTTTGTTTAGTGTCAGTCTGAAAGAAATGAATTACATTCAAGATTTGTCTCAGCAATACTTGAGCTCCAACAGAAGACAGGTTTAAAGAACATTCTTTTAGAAAAGAAACTTGAGAAACTATCGGATTTATTAGAACAGCGTGAAGCACAGATCAGCGAAGTACTTACTGCTGCTCAACTAGATCCAATGGTCGTTATTAATGCTAATAAAAAATTAGAGGTTTGTAATTTTCTTCCTTTTCTTTTTTATATAAATGTTCTTTTTTGCAGAATATTCTTTATGCCCTCTCCCCTTTTTTTATATGTAAATGTCTTTTGTCTGCAGGGTATGCTCTCTTTCCCTCTTTTTATGTAAATGTTTTTTCTTCTTCTTCAGAATCTGTTGAATAGAAAAAACAGTGCCATACAAGATCTACAATATGAATTAGCAAAAGTTTGCAAAGCGCATGACGATCTACTTCGAACGTATGAAACTAAATTACAAGAATATGGGATTCCAAAGAGTGAACTTGGTTTTCAACCATTGAGAGTAAAAGGAGTACCTACAAAGTTAGGATTGGGACCAGCCGGTCTTGTTACTTTAAATCACTAGTCTACTAAGATTTTAATTTTTTTATTTTTGACTGATCATACAGTACATTTTCACTAACAATTAGTGAAATGTAAAAATAATAAAATTAGATTAATGCAGAAAAATTCAAGCAATTTCTGATGCAGAATGTTTTTATTTTGTGAAACAAGTAAGTTTTAGAACGCATCTGCTTTATTTTATTATAAATTACATAAAATTATCACAGAATGTACAGAGTAGATCATATTGGTGCCTGATAGTTGTATACTTGTACAATTCCATCTGTTCTATCATTTACTTAATTTCGTTATCATTTATTTCAATCGTAAATCATTATGCATTTCCATAGTACATTTTTTTATAATTATTTAACAACTAACAGGCACAATTATACTGAAGATGCTTTATATATATATGTATGTATATATATATATATATATATATATATATATGGATGTATGTATATATATAGATTTTATATATAGATATTATAACATATATAGACATAGACACATTTACTATTCTAATTTACAAAATATTATAAATTGAATATATCAGGTCACGTGGTTAATAAGGTTCAAACACTTATATATGTGTATATATAAGTATATATATGTATATATACATATGTATATTGGGTTTATGTAAAATACCTTTCCTTCAAATCTATTGATTTTTTCTGTTTCAAAAACATTTGACTATTAAGTGAAGAAATAAACAATTCATTGTTCTTTTTTTTTTATGTTTTGTATAGCTATAATCTTATTATGTATGTATATACGCATACACGTATAAGCGAATGCATATACTTTTTTGTACAGACACACAATTATATATGTATGTATACATATATATTTTTTATATATGTATGTATATTAAGAATTTGGCACAATAAGAAATAGAATCACAGTTGAAATCATTGTACATCATAAGAGCTATGGTTTGTTAATACATATTTCCTTTTTTCTATATCTGCAAATCTGATTGTAACTTTCTTCACACTTGAAAGTCATCTTAAATATAATATATATAATGCAATATAACTATATCTTATTTTCAGTTGCTATGTTATATCACGAAATAAGTAATTAAGAGATCATGATTTCAGAAATAATAATATAAACACCCAATAATTTCATTGCTTAAATTCGACCACTGTAAAGTCTTCTTGCAGATTTTTAGATTAGTCTCAGTTCATTGGTTCATTGTGTCAAAAGAATATTGAATCTATTTAATTTCTCAGAGCCGCATGAATCATAGATAGTAAAAAAAATAAGCATCTGTTTTAATTTTAGACATTAGTGGTCCATCGTTCCATTGTATGTATATATTCCTCTTCTATGTATATTAGATTCTCATATATTCTTCAAAGTATGCTACTATTAAAGGTGCATGGGTTGCTAACATTTTCATTTCATAGTGCCATAATTAAGTGGAAAACTATGCATACTGTTTCTAAATATGTAATTTGCCAGCGTTATACTTATACTATTTTGATAAAAATTTTGTAAAATATAACGCTACACTTTCATTTGGGTTTTTAGAAATTGTTGAAAAGATATGAGTATGCAATAAACCTTTCAATGACAAACTTTACCTTTTATAATAAATATCTATATGCTGCTTTTTTACTATATTGGAATAATAAATAAAAATTTTGGATGTTGTATTTAAGAAAAACGTTCTTCTAAGAAATTGTAAGCAATAAGCAAAACGTTCGTGCTTAATAAAAAGATGTTATAGAAAATTTTGTAGCAATTTTAATTTTGAAAGAAATATAGATAATGTAATCTTCGCATTATAAAATTGAACGAAATAACTTCGTATAAAAAGTATTTTCAATAAAATATTTGTACACGATTACTTTTAATTTGAGATCCATAGAATAATTTTTGATTTTTGTTCAACTCATTATCTTCCAGTTTGGCAAAACTTCAGCAATTAATGTAGAAAAGTATGTTGTTACATTATATACAACGGTTTCACCAGCAGCTAGAATTGCGCCAAACGAACCATATGTACCATAATCTATAATACTGTGATTACATGCTGATAGAACTGCAAGATCTTTGCCTGGACCTCTTGCATTCATATCAGACACGAATTTAATTCTATGTCTTTTACTATTCAAATTATACTTGCACCAAACTATATTATCGCTAGTTACTACAAAAACTACATTACGATACTTGCCAAGAAAGTAATCCATTGCCGCGAAATAATAGCTGACTGGTGCAGGTCTAATCTTTAATTTTTGCCATAAGTAATCCACATAATCTGTTCTTCGTATATGTATGCTTACAAATGTTGGTTCAGACAAATTAAATTCCTCTGCCACCTCTTTCAATACTTTTTCTGCATAAGCTCTTAAATTTGGCTTGAATGTAAATTCTCTTCGTACATCATCCAACCACACCAGAATAAGAGACCAATAGGCTGCATGTCTGTGAAGCAAAAACATTAAAAACATAAAATATCACTTGTGACAAATGAAATAAAATAGCCTACCTTGGTATGATGATATTTTGTTCTGTACTGTTCCATTGTCCAAGAGAATTAACAACTTGACTAACATCTAAGTTACATCTTCCAATGTAACTGAGTGGTGGAATACTGAGATTTTCAAAGTATTCTTCAAGAGTTTTTAATATGCATCGTGGCATAAACGGTTCCAAGCCAGTCCTTCTTGCAGTAGCCCACACCGATACATATTCCCAGATTTGATTCCCAAGCCTACCACCTTGAACTGCAGAAACTATTCCATACTTGGGACAAGGATTCCTCCACTCTGGTGGTATTCTGATATTCTTTAAGGTAGTGCGACAAAGAGCTTGTTCATATGTTGAAATCTTTATATGGCGGGCTGGTGGGTTGGATGTGTACATGGGAAACAGGAAGACATGGATGCCAAAGACCACTATCAGAGCAAGAACTATTGCACTTGCAAGTACATGCTGCTGAGCGTGACTCATTATCCTTATATATTCCTGTATGATGTAGTCACTACGTATGGGTCAATTCTTTTTCTATCTTCTACTGCTTTCTGATTATTTATTTTCTACTCTTCAACTTCCACTAGTCCGGCATTTCGTATCTACAGGTGTGCCATGTCCTTTGCTTTTCGTCGTACATCTTTGCAATGATAATATTATTTTTATTGAACAGTACATGCTACTTAATTGTAGATGATTACAAGATATGGATTGTGTAATTAATGATGATAGTAGAACTAACTGAAAAAAATGTTTATTTAAAAACGTTATGTAATGTTTTTAATCCAATTAACAAAAATATTGTTACTATCTTGATTAGGATGTCAATAATTTTTCGTTCAGCTAGAAAATGATAGGTAACGTTATTAAGTAGTACACGTCGATGTTGGTCAGACAGTGAAAAGGACATGGCCTAGCATATTTTGTTTAAAAGCTGCTAATTTAGCAAGGTTTTATTGTACAAAGCACGATACATATAAATGAAAATTGTTTATTAATATTTGTTTATTTTGAATCTAATGGAATTATATTACATGTTATATATGATACTATAAGGTAGTAACAGGTGGTGAGCTTCAGATATTACACGAACTTTGTTATATATCTATATACAAGAGTAATATTTACTATTCATATAGCTACATACAGCATGTAAATGAAATTGTAAAGAAAAAAGATACTTACACTGAAGTGACAAAAAAATGGTTAAAACATATGATATATATAATTAAGTGTTAGAAACAATCGAATTACGTTCGACACTTGAATCGAACCATCTTAAATATAAACGACGACATTTTAATATCCACTCACCTGTCGCATACAATGATTGACATTCAATTCGAAATGCACTACCATCCATAAGATTTACATTCACCACTTCTTTATTTCTATCACTCATGTTTTCCCGGCAAAATCGATGCGTATCTCGTGCATCAACGCTTGTTGCGTATCTACACGGGATGTTTAATATTCGCTGAAGTGTTACTTTTTTCGACGCGAATAATCACAGTGCACACATTTTCAATATTACGACGTTATTCTCGATATCTTTCGTAACGAATTTGTTCGGACAATTAGCTGAACGACCAACAATGTTTAGTCCAAGTAGAATTTGCATCCTCGGAACGAGGGATGTTGTCCCGATTGATGACGTCATGAGGAACTGTTACCGTCACCCCTGGATAGTACAGTCACAGACGAGTGAAAGGGTAGACTTATCACCTTATTCAATTTCGCCTTTCGTGCTCTGAAGTACCGATTGCGTAAAACATTGAGAAATTTTGATCACTGGATTTTTGTTATAAGCTAATTTTTAATCTTTATCATATTATATATTTTATTACAATTTATAAATTTTCTCAACTTAATTCGAAACATATATAGTTATTCATCAATTACTTCTTAAATATATAAATCGTTTATATAATTAGTTTCTAATATTATGATATAATATTACCTTAATTCATTTATTATTTTATTGCTTACGTTATTCTATTTAATAAGAGAGAGATCATTATATTCACTACACATAATTATAGCAATAATAATAAAAAAGATTAATGATAAATTCACGATATGCAGAAATATTTATTCTCAACTGATAAATAAAATACAGACAAGAAAATGCTACTATTCACAAGTATAATAAGTATCCGCGGTCACTATGCTCGTTAAAAAGTCTGCTTAAGCGAAAGGGAAGCCGTATCGCACCAGCCAATCAGCAGTCAGCTAGACGAAATTTTGGCGCGGAACGTCATTATACTATTGAAAAACGTGATATCAAGATGTACCGTTCTTTGAAGTGTGTAATTTCGACTTGCATTGTTTCTGTTACTATTCTATTGTTTTCTATCGACTATTATCAGGTTTGTTTAAGTAATACATCCTTACCTAGTGTTTTGTTACATACTGTTATAACGAATTCTTATAGCTTTTCGAATTTTCTCCATTCGTTTGTCGTCGATTATCTGTTTAAGTGTTACTATTGTAACACTTGTTAAGTGTATTGTTACTATTAGTTTATATCATAGCTTCTGAGACAGAGTTTGAGTTTGATTATTGATTTATTATGACATAATCCGTTCAGTTTTATACATTAATGCTAAATCTTTGATTATCTTTTATCAGATCATTTTTTATCAAATCATTGCTTGACTGTGGGGATGTCTTCGGAAAATAGTAACCTATAGATTTCATGACATTTGATACAAAACGTTTGGTAATATTTGATTTATTTTAACAAAAATGGATGTACAGATACGTTTATATAATTTTTTGATTAATTCAAATTATAATATTCGACACTTTGTTACAGATCTTTTTCTACCCTTTCCTTCTTCCAGGGGATTTGATGATTCTTATTCGATGACAAGCTTCGCGATAACTTTTCTTAGGTCAACGACACCAATGATAACGTTTTTCGCATCTAACCGTGAGTCGCACGCATTTATGTCGCTCAATTATGTCGTAAGAGGAAAGGTCCGGATTGGCACGGTGACTAGTTGTATATTGTATTAAAGTAGTGCGCAAAATTCAGATAGTGGACATTTGTTTTAATCAACCAGCTGAATAGTTTTGGAGTAAATAGTTAATTAACAACTAATAAGAGTATAATGCTAACATAATATGGTATTGTAATATAAGTAATTGATATATAATCTTGAAAATTAGTTTATATATATATGTAGTTAGATTTGATATAATAGTCTACAATATAGCATACTGCACGTATAATATGTTTAGTTTATAATATATTGTCCTATAATATGTTCGTAAAACGTTCATAAATCGAAATTGTATTATGCGCCTGATTTCTATTTTAATAGACGAATTATGAATGGGATAAGTTGGAGATGGTCGGTATAGTAGGGAGGCACGGCGCTGGTACTATACCATACCTCGTCGGTGTTATAGGAAATACACGATGGTTGTTGCTAGAACAGATCCCACCCAAATCTAATCCACACTTAATTCTCATACTTCAGGTGGCGCTAGTAACTCAATTTGAAATTCAAGCTACCCCTATCAACCCTTAATTAGAATTTTTACATCATGATCCAATATTGGAAGCCAAAACTTGGATCTCTAACAAGAAAAAAAAATCAGCGAATCATCTTATCCATACTACGAAATCCAATTCACTTAATTAACTTCCCTACTCACGTAACAACTCAATTCAATCACACCCCCTCTAACAATACCCATAGAGAAATACCTACTCTAACTACCCCTTCCTCTATATATATTTCCTATTTAAATTCCAGATTGATTCTCTAAATATCATCGTCGATGAAGGACAAAACGAAATTTCCGTGAAATGCGGTTATCGCGAAAGAGCCGCTAACACGAGTTCGAGGCGAATCGTTCATTAATTTCATTTGCTATTGTAATTAGTTTTGCCATATCTTTGAAGCATAAACGACGTTTTCTTTCCATTTTCTATTAAAATTTCCAATTTAAACTCCCTATTTAAAAAACGATCAAGGGACAATCCTTTGAAATATCGACCATGAAACGGTGCAAGAACACGGTACGTCCGCGGTCCAAAGACGAATCCCACAAAGAGAGTCAGAGTCTCGTGCGTGAGACTTCATCAAAACGCAGTCAACGGAGCGCACAACTCGGCGCCCCCGGTTGTCGTCGACAATAGGTCGCTCAATGCTACCTAATTCGCAACAATGGCCCCCGCGGCCATATATTAATGGTCCGTGCCCGTATATATTCGCCGGCTGGCATTATATTGTCCTGGAGGAGAGCGGGCATGCTCGCGCGCGTGTTGCCCCTCGTAGGTGAGAGCGTGTGGCACGCACACTCCTACGGGTTCCGCTTTGTCAGCTCGGAAGCAGAACGGGCCGGACGTGTACGGGACCGGGGGCAGATGCGACTCAATTTCGTGGATGACAAATCGGGCCCGTAACGTTGTCAGGCGACGATTAAAGGGCGCGGCCCCCGGCCGATTTAATGGCGCCCGTGATTTCGATTAGCCTCACGAATAGACCGGTTTACGAATACTATTATCGATAGGATTCATCGGATTCTTATGGTTGTAGGGTTTTCGAAACGAGATAGATCGATTGGATGATTAGAGATTTTTCAGAGAGATTCTTTTATTGAAATTTTCAACACTGTAACTTGCCAAGTTTGTGCTTTTTCACGATGTCAGAGTATTCCAGGAGCTAAATGCAAAACTTCCAAATTCGAAGTCGATCCAATATCCCTACACGGTTTTCTTAAAATCATCTCGTTTTCATACACAATGCGAGTACTATCTTTTCGTAATAAAGGTATCAAATGTTTCCATGTGATTTTGCTGGGACGAATATCAGAATATCAGAATTTGATGGTGGAAAAATCGTAAGGTCAGCGGTTGATCGGAGCCGATGGAGCGGTTTATAAAGAGCAGCCAGGCGGCTCGTTGACGGAAGCTAATTCCATCGACGTGTAATTCGATTTCGAGACGGGGCGAGCCGCGCATTAATAAGCGAGCGGACACCGCGGGTGATCGTTCCGCGGCGGCGTGTGTGCGCGCGTACTCTCGTCCCGGGGAAATTAATGAATTTCGAATCGAACCACCGCGAGTAGTTAATTTTCGTGGAAGCCGTCGCGGAAGATGGCTACCTGCTTCGAGAACACGCTCGTTTAATGCCACCGGGTACTAATGGCGTTTCGATTGGCCTCCGACCAGTGGCGTAGCCACTTTCTCCCTTCTTTAACGTAATAAAGTTGCCTCGCAATGAAATCTCTTCCAACAACCAAGATCTTCACACGTATTTCCTTTTTGTTCGACATTATTTCGGTTTCAATTGAAACTCCGTGCTGTGGCCACACTAGGTTCTCTTTTATCCCGACAAATAATAAGAAAAGAAAATAATAACAATTATAGTAACAATTATGAAAGAATAACAATTAACGCACACAACTTTCACAAATAAACATTCCTCGTTTTTCTGTTTTATTTCATTTTCTGTCGAATTTTTGTTTCCAACATTTTCCTGAAAGTAAAGAATTTGGAAGACAACAAGTTTTCGTAACTCGGGGGAAATTCCAACGCTTTTAAAGAAATCAAGCATCGATTTTTATTTCCAATTTCTACAAAAGTTTACGTTCGTGCGCTTCTTAGATTAGCTGTTGCAAATGTTGGTTCCAATTCTTCGTGATCTTTGATCTCGCGTAAGAACACGCGAGAACTCACGGTGGGAAGTTGCGTTTCTGTAACACACTGTACGAGCAGGACATTAATCACAGTGGTAATTGAGATTTCCTCGGCGATTTCTTTTTGAAAGATTACAAGATTACTTTACCCTTCTTAAATGGAACGGCGCTATATTTGTTCCTTTAATATCGCACAAAGAATTAAAACAAGTTCAGCGATCAATCAAACGCAGCACGGTGTAATTTTTCTGTACTTTTAATATTACGCGGTCTTCTTCCTTTTTCTCCAATTTTTCAAGATGGAAATGACTCTCGCTATACCGAATCTTTATTTTAGATTTATCAGATATCGCATCTATACTCTCGTCACGATACTCTGAACTTTTAAGTTTATTAAATTTTCTTTAAACTCTAGTTATACGTTAATTAATCTATAAATTCCAAATTATTATGAAAATTACCAATTACATTACGTTAAAATTATTTAACTATCGCTCGTTCCTTGTGCCAATTTGACACATTTCTCCGGTAAAAGAATATATTATTCTACCATTTATAGAATGATATTTTTGGAACTTTTTCACTTTGACGCGAGAATGAGATCCTCTGCCTTTGAAGAAGAATTAGCGTGAACGCGTGTGTACGACAAAGAGCAAAGTTAATTATTTATCCTTTCACTTCATCGATGTTTCACCATCGTGTCCATTCTTTTTCTTTATTATTTAATTTGTACTTTACAATTTGTCCAGTTGGACATTCGGTAAATTTTTCTAGCTTCGTGTCAATTTGACACACGAAAGACACATCGAGTTGCGAAATGTTATTTCATGTTAAACACGAAGTATCTCTAAACTATTATAACTTTACATTTTGCAAAAATCCACGACAGCTCGAGCATATAAAAACATCGAATAAAATAAAAATTCCAACGAGCATCCCAAGAATAGGTGAATATCCAATAAAGTAAAAAGCCTGCAATAATTTTCCACGTCCAAATCATCATCATTATCATTTCCAAAAATAAGTAAATTCTCGTTCGACACCTTGTACGGTTGCTCTTTACCTAATTTCCAAAATAAACACGGTTCCTTCGTCTGATTCTTCACTGTGAAACGAACGAGCACGCATTCTTTGAAGGTAGCTCGACTGGAAAAACCGAGCAGAGATCGGACATTTCCACAGAACTATCGGTGAACATACGGACGTGCTGGTTTCCCGTGGCGATACTTGACAAACGATGCCCCATAATGTCCCGGATAACAGGGCACCATTGACTCTGGCCATTGTCGTATGGGACATCGTCGAGCATCGGCCACCAGGCGGTCTCTGGCCACGGCCACTTACTTATTTTCCCCCATTGTTCTCGATCCTCGAATCCGCCCTTGTCCCTCTTCCACGTCCAACAGTTTTCACGCTCGATGTTTATGGCGCTTCGTTGAAACGGTGTCACGTTCCTTTCCCTCTTTGCCAGCCTCGGCTCTATTAACCGGTCAGGGTAGCCGGTCCTTTCTCTGTAATGAGATTATCTGCTGGTTACGACCTTGTCCATGCGAAATCCGAATAAAATCAGCCGCGGCTAAACTGCGCAGGTTGCAGGCCAGTCTTAAGGCGAAGTCCTGTTCGAAATTTTAGATGAGATCTTGAATACCGCTGATGCGGATGAGCTTCAGAGGTTTGATGTATAAGTTTAGGAACGATCGTGTACGAATCGAAAGTTTGCAATTTCATGTTCAAAGATTCTCACGAGTTTCGAATTTTTAAGTAGCGGGCGTAGAGTTTATTAGCGTGGAAAGTTTCAGATGAGATCTTGCTTGTCTTGGTGACGGTTATATCGGTTACGGGGTGAATGCAAATTCGGGAAGTTGCGAATAGGAAGTTTAGAATTCCAAGTTCACAGACTTTGAAGTTTCCAATTTTTAAGCGAGAGTATATCGCAGTTAGGATTGTTTGAGGATTCAGATGAGATCTTGATTGACACTGTTGAGGGCTGTACGTAGAAGAAAACTTGAAAAGATTGGAAATTACATATTTCCTTTGAACGTCTATTACTGCGTTCGAATTTTGGAATCAACGTTCGCTTGTTCTCAACGTAATGTCCACTCGACTACCTTTTTACAGATTATACATATTGTACAATTAATCTTGCACAGAAATACCTTTAAAATTGTTATCCTCCCTTCGTTACAATCTACCACCAACTTTCAAATCTTTTTACGCTATTTCCCCCATCGTCGAATTTTCCAAATCCTTTACATTTCAGAGAAAGATCCCCAATAATCTTCTCTCTTTCTCTTTTCAAATTGCACAACAGCCAATATCAAGTCGAAGAATCTATAATCGCACAAAGGCTAAAGCTTACCTACAATTTCACTGTTCCGCTTTAACGACTAAAATGCAGTCTCCGAAAGCGATTCGTGAGTTTCGTCGAATTCCACGTTTGACGAGACAACGGACGAAGGAATTTTAACAGCCGCTGAAAACACGTTTAACGCGATTTTACGCCGTTCAACCTTCCAGTGCTCGGCTCACGGTCGAAACGTCCATCGCGTCGGAATGTTAACAATCTTCTAACTACCGCCGGTTTTATACAATTCCATTATTGTTGAAACGTAGCTGAGGGCCATTTTATCAGAGGATATTGCGCGATTTCGCGTGTTTCTCCCCGTTAACGGAACCTTTCCAGACATTATCCACTTTTGTATTCGTACGACGTGGCGGCCATCAGGACCGTTTTACTGCTCGAAACGCACACGCTAAACGATCGTTTAGCTACGCGGCCTCCGCCAATTACATTATCTTCCTGTTATTAGAATATTCCACAGGGCCCAGGGTAATTTTAATGGCCACCTAATATCTGTGATCAACGAGGCTGTCGTTATTCTATTCGTCGGTCGTACGACGCTAGTTTTTCCATTCGATCGTTTTCACCCGATAGTAATCGCTCCTCATTTCCAGCTCGTTCCCGCTTGTTTCTCGTTGTCATTACGTTTGTTGCCGCAGGACCTTCCCTGTATCTTAACTATTTTTAACCAATTACGAGGAAATAGTGGAAAACGTGCGCGCGTATTCTACCGCGGCCACTTCCTGTTCTGAATTATCGAAGGATGGATGAAATAGCAGGGTCATTAATAGATATTTATCTGCGGATTTTTACGCATTCGCGGGAAATTTGAAGGTGGAAAAATGCGCGTATAAATATATACTTTGTTGTCTTGCCTCTTGGTCTTGAGAGGGTTGCGAAAGAACCAACGCGTGCCTTTCTTGCGATATTTATGATATTTTTCAAGATACCGAGCTGGCAAAATTCAGTAGGCGTTTTCATGTCGGGAACTTTCAAGGCGGAAGCTCTCAGAATTGAAATTCTAAAAGTCGGAGCGTTTAACTTAGAATTCCGCTAGTTAGAAATTTTTAAGCTTGTGTTTCTGTCACTTAGGATTCTCGCAGTTTCGCATCTTTCGACGTCCGGGCTTTTATAGTTCGCTATTCTTGCACGACCTGTATAGGAATCTCCGAAGTTTTCAGCTTTGGTAATTCAAGATCTGGATAACTTTTAAGTAAACATCCTTTAAGGCAGAATCTTCGGAATCTGAGCTCACAAACTCGGGATATTTGTAGCTAGATTTTTCTAAAATCTGATTTAGAAATCAGAACAATTCCTGTTGAAGTAGCTACTTCAAAAAAGCTCTACATCTTTATTTATGTATCCGTGACCTGCAGACCGCTATTACGCAGAAATATTCTAAATAAGGAGAGGTGCATATTATTGTACCCTTGAATACACATTATGTTTTGGGTTGCAAGGTCTAAGAACAAAGGAACTAATAAACAGATTTCTATTTATGTTCCCTGTAGCCTCCAGCCAAAGCTATAAGGTTAACCCTTTTGGCATAAATATATGAACGTGCTCCCTATCATTCCACTGTCTAGTAACACTAAGAGAGTAAGGATCCGAATCAGCATAAACTTATACCATCAATTATTTCAATATACTTTTCTATTACAAATTCATCTACTCGTTCTTCGATCAGTCAACCTCAACCTCAACATTATCAAAATTTTCCCAAAAATTCTAAGGGCAGTGCTCTGTACATCTTGCACCTGTGACGCGAACAAATTCTTCAAAATCCTATTCACCAAACACTCTTTTTAGAAAAAAAAGAAGGAAAAGAAAAACACATTTTCCATGATAGGATCGACGTATATTCCGAAAAAGAAGACCATAGGTCGCCTAACAGAACTTTCCTAATTTCTCTGAGTTATCCGGTAAGAATCTTGGAAGGATCCCGTTTCCAGAGGCACGAAAAGCTAACGGTTCCCGAAACGCGAAAAACCTGGACAGATTTACAACCGGCTACCGAACGCGTGGACCTAAGAAGAGTCAAGAGAGATCTAGATTTGACTACATCCCCAACTGTATTATAGATCTTGCAAGGGAACGTTGATTAACGACGATCTCGATCCAAACGATCTCGAAACGCATAATTCGTTTTCGTTTTTCCATTTCGTTGTTGCCCGTTGGTCCAAGCGGACACCTGCAGACCCAGCGAGACCCGTTATGCTCATCGGACAGAGATTCCGGCTAATAAAGACATAATTCTAGGAGATAGAATCTACAGGGTTCGCGCGAGACCGCGGTGGCCATCTTTACGAGTCGAGTCCGATTCGAGAACAGATCGAATGTCGGCTTTGCTGGTTTCATGCATCTCTTTTTCTTTTTTTTTCTTCTTTTTCCTCCTTTCTTTTCCTCCTCCCTGGAAAAAGCAACGCTTTCCTCGCGGGATTTATGGCCTCGTTAACGCGATCCCGCACTCGCACGATGCTGTACAAGAAATTGATTATTAAACCGCGACCGCGTAGGTGAGTCTTTCTTGATCATTCTTTCCTTTCGTACAGGCTTCTCGTACAGTGTAATTCTATATCTACGGGAATGCAGACACGTTTCCTCGATTGTTCGATGGCCTGTGGCGGAAACGCGTTTAAGCGATTAAGGGCGTACCGTGTTTTTGCAGGGGATGTTGTCGAACTCTTGTCGTCAAATTTCTTACTTTCTGAATTTCTCTATTCAGACAATGTTTCTCGATTATACGTAGATAATTTTTCGGCCGTGTTTGCGCAATGATTTATCGAATATCGATATCAGTGAATTAGCAAGTTGTATTACGAGTTCTAATGTCTTGTAATTTTTCATCGAATGGAATAATTAGTCGGATAATTCAACTTATATTTTATAGGAGGACATTCGTTTTATATATTATCGAATTTATCGCTGCTATGAAAAGATATTTATTAACATCGGTAGATAGTAATTTCTAACTGGTGTCTTGTAAGATCTCACCAGTAAATTTTGTTCAGTTGTGCGAAGGAATCTTGATAATGAAATATTTAAAAAATGTGAGAGTTAGAAGAAAAGAGTGTATTAATAGTTGTACTCCGAAGATAATGTAATTTATTTTTTCAGAAATAAAATAATAATAATAACGATAAATAGAGAAAACAAAAAAAGGTATTCGTCATGTAGATTGGAATAGATTGATCTTTCGGTTCATATCGATGATGGTTTTGGTGGTAGATGGATTGTTATTGGAGATCGTCCATTTCTTTGGCTAAATAAAGAAATACGGAAGAATTTCGAAGAGAATGATGTGAGAATGTTGTTGGAATGGATTAGGTTATATAACGGAAATCCAAGATGTGTCTGTGCAGTAGGGAAAATGTTTGAAATATATACGATTTATCTTGGTCTTTTTTCAGAAGAGTTTAATAGATTCAAACTATTTCTTTAGGATTGCGATCATAAATTTTTGCACCATACCTTTCAAAAGTGAAGCTTTATAAATGCCTACAAATAAAAAACGTTTTACTAGAATTAGATCTTACGAATGCCAGGAAACTTTTCGCTGTTGAAAAGATAAGACGAATCAGATTTTAAGTGAACTTTCTTACAAAGAGAATTTACGAAGCAATTTTCTAAATCATTTTACGAACTTACTAAACTTTCTCATTGACTATTTTTTAAAATCGTATCTTATGTATACAACCTTTGTTGACAAACGATATTCAAACCACGATATTCCCAACAAATCTTCGGATTATTCAAAAAATTCGGAAGTCTGCTTTGCTTTAACTCAAACTTATTTAAAGCCAAGAAAGGGCCTGCAGAGAAACAGATGAAAACGTTAGTCACGCGAAAGACAAGATTAAATATCTCAAATTTCAAAGTACAATTTTTCCACTCCTTAAACCGCGATCCTTTCAACGCATTTATTGGAAATCTGACCAAACTTCCATTAAAAAACAAAAAAAAGAAAAAAACAAAACCCGAGAAAGAATAGAAAGAGAAAAAATGGTGTAACGCAAGTGTCAAATTCGAGCTCGTTTGCCGTGACAATTCCGCGCAAATCGCCGCGAAAATCCACCAGGGAGAAAACAACCACGGCCGATGGTCCGCGGTCCAATCGCCCGCAAAATGGCCTCACATTCCGCACGCTAACAACAACTTGATGAAACGATTAAAAGCGTAACGAGGGCGTCGTCCCGCTCTTCCATCCCTTTTCATCTTCATATACCATTTCGCCGCTGATGGCTGTTGTTACGGTAGCGTGTGCATGGACCGCGCAAATTTCCACGCGAGAATTTTCCCGATTCGCATGTATGAACGGTCGCCGTCCCACAGGACGCGTCGCCAGCCTCGTTGACAGAGCGTTCCTCTGGGAACAGCCCTGATAAATCTGTCCAGCCGATGTTAACTGCGATTTCCGTGGACTGCCGCGCGAAAACCCCGCTCGATTATGCGAATTCAACCCTTAGTGGCTCTTTACGAAACTGTCGAGAATTTTAGGGAATTTTATGAAATTTTATGGAAATTTTGGATAAGGTGATTAAGTGATAAGAATCTTTAGAATTTGGGAAACTGCGCGGAAAACTTTTGTTGAAAGAAATTACGTGCATTCACCCTTTACTGCTTCTTTTCTCATCTCTGTGTAACGTTGAAGAATTTTGGCAAAATTTTATGAAATTCCCAGGGAATACTAAATCTTGGTTCTGTTAATTGTTTCGCAAGTGAACATTTTTGAATATTGCTAATTCTCAACTACAGAAATTTCATACTTCCTTTACCTTGCATCTTCTATTTCCTCTAATCTTTCGCCTTTCATTTTCTCCAATCCAGCGGCTTCAATCTGAAACCTTCGCTATTTTCTCAACCCCTTAAAAACACAAAAATAACAAAAACGATCCAAGAATAAGGAAAAAAGGAAAGAATCTAGATTCTGCGGGAAGGATAAATCAAAAGATATCGCGAAGAATTCCAAATCCAGCATCGAATCAACGCAATCACTGTGTCAATGAATCATTGCGGGGAGCCAAATTCCTGCACCAAGACCAAACGCGTTATTATTGTTACAAACAAGCCGGGGTTGCACGCAACCGAACCGCGAGTCATCAAAACCACCCATAACCGTATCCATCGCCACCGCCATTACGCGAAACGAGACGTGAGCGTCGCTCAAAACAGGATGTTAACCCGTCGACTTCCACCGAAAAGCTTTTCCCGTCGTGGCATTAAGATATCGACACGCTAATGTTCGTCCATTAAACGCTTACCAACCGGAAACGATTTAATCGTTCTCAGCCTTAGAAACAAGCTAAACGTGTTCCATCGTTCGTGTAATTCCATCATCTACGTGGTTATCATCGAGGTTGCTCTATAGCATGGAAATCACTCGTCATCGTTGAAGAAAACAATTTTTCCCATCAGGTTCGTTTTCCATCAGGGAGGCAACGTCGATCTCGTCGCCAACCGTCCCGACCGTATTAACATGGCAAACCGTGTGCGGGGGAGACTAGGCGCGATAAATAAACCCCGAGCCCATTGAAGTAAGTGGTTATGTTTTTAACACGTGCTTCAGACTAACAGTTCACCACCCGCGCCCCTTCAGCCCGGTATAAACCACAGGAGAACGCGCTTCGCCATCTCCATAAGCCACGTCTTTCCCAATGGCGTAGCCTGTCAAGATTTTGTATTCCATAATTCTTCGCTATTTTTTCGTCGCATTCTCATGAATTTGTGAGTATTTCTTTGCAGCATCTATTCTATATTCTAGGTTCTTTGGATTTTTGTCGATTTACTGGCTTTGCCAACAGTTTTGGAAGCTTGTGTTTCAGACTTTCGCCAATTTGACAGTTTCCAAATTACACGTACTTAGGTTTCTCAAGATTTTTGTCAATCCGTTAGGTTTGCGAACTTTTCTAGAAGTTTGTCTTTTTTACTTGGCTTCTTTGGCCAATTTTGCAGTTTCTGTATTATATTCGGGTTTCTTAAGATTTTTGCCAATTTTTATCGAGTTCGCGAACACTTTTGCAAGCTTATATTTTATAGGGACATTCGTATTTAACCTTCTTACGGTTTTTCTTAATTTATTGGGCTTGTAGACGTTTGACAAGTTTGTATTCTATGCTTAGATTTTCCGGGATGAAGATTCTGAGGGATTTGCATTTCAGATTCGTCGATGAGTTAGTTTCGATGTTAGACAGATTGTTTTCGATTTGTTGATTTTATGAAAATTCTCAAGAGTTCGCGAGGAATTCGGGGTAGCTAGTACCTTTTGCAAAGCCTCGATAAACGCAGATTGGTGAAGCAGATGCCAATGGATGTTTAAAATATTTTCCAATGAAGAAATTTCAGATCCATTGAAAAATCACGAAAATAGGAAGAATGCCGTAAACCTACAAAATTAATTTACAATTTTTAGGACGACCAAGAGACCTCATGACCAACATCCATAGCCCATTCTCCTGAAGGATCCACCATCGCGTCATTTCCCGGATTACAGGAAGCACTTCTACGCTACTGGTGTCCAAGCAGGGCCACAGAAGTGCTACGCGCGCGAACATCGAGCTGACAACGAAGAGTAAAAGAGACGAGCCAAAGTAAGAACGAAGAAGAAACGCGTATGAAGCGAGAAGAAAATGGAAGAATGGTGAAGGAAGAGGAAGAAAGGGACAAAGAGAGAGGTTCTCTCTCGTCGAGATGGGAGATGCGCCGACATAACCGATAAATAACAACGGCAACGAGCCTGTCAGACCCTTGTTAAACCATCGTGCACACGCTCGCTCAGCCTAGCACGCACGCATTCACGCATTAGAATACGTTTTAACACATCCCTCTCGTTCTTCGTCTTTCCTCCTCGTTTATTCGAGAGAGAAGGGCGTCTAGATGTTTGCCCCTCGGGGGTTGAGACGCCATTGACGAATATTACTACGGTCCTTGGACCGCGAGCAAATGCTAATTAATTCCACTTCTTCGCCGCAATTAGCATCCGCGCTTCGGGATGGGATTGATCGTTCAGCTGGCTGCAACCTTTTTTCAATTGGATTTTTTAAACGTGCGATTTATTTATGGCTTGTGGATGTTGTTTTGGAAGAATCGGGCTAATTGTTCAATAATTTGGAAGCAACGCAGAGCACTCCGCGTGGTTTGGAAAATTGACATGGTTTGTGGATAATGGAAGCGGATATCGTGGATTTTGGAAGAAGCGGATTAGTTATGAAATAATTTGAAAGCAATGGATGCTCTGTATGGTTGGGAAAATTGACAATTTGAATTCTTTCCTTGTTATTAGGCTTCTCACATTTTTCCATATTTTTCAGTGGAGTCTTTGTATGGATTTTTATTGCCAGATTGTATGGTCAACTGGTATCCCAAAAACATATAACTTAAAGTAAAAGAAAGAAAAATGTAAGACATAAGACGCACAACTAATACCATAAATAAAAAGTGTATAGTTTAAAATCGCCCAAAAATTTCAAACGCAAAAGAGAAACCATTTGCAATATGACGAAGCTTCTCGATCAGGGGAAGGACGTTTTTATGGTTCCCGAGCAGACACAGAACGGGTTTCCGTGGTCCCTGTCGATGACTTTGCCTCGAAGATAGGTTCAAGAGGAACGGAGGAGACAGGGATACACGGTATGACGTGCCAAGAGTTGCACTTACGTGGATGCATCTGCCTCCGTTCGCACGAGCCATCATTTTATCCGGTCGACTTAACGCAACGCCCGTTTACGCTGAAGTTACGAGCTCCCTCTCCCCGCCTTTCTCATTCCTCTCCCTCTCGCAACCTCAAGAGGGTCCCGTCTATCTTAAGGGTACGTTTTATGAACTGCACTTTATGAATTTGTCGAAGAGCGCCTCGAGATGGTATCGTTAACGCGCCTCCAGCGTTCCAGCGAACAACCAAATGGAAGAGAGAGAGAGAGAGAGAGAGAGAGAGAGAGAGAGAGAGAGGGAGAGAGAGAGAGAGAGAAAGAGAGTTGGTAGAGGAAGAGGTTCTTTCTTTCTTTTCGCAGAATGGTTCGATGGTAGGTAGCATCTACGGAGTACGAATCTTTGTTTTCTGGACAGAGGCACGCGAAAAGGATGGAGGAAAAATTGTTTATAATTGGGCAGACGAAAATAGATCTTTTTAATGAGCAAGATGGCAGATTTTCGTATAGAATACGGCCGAAACAGTTATAGATATGTTCAGAATAATTTACCATAGCTTTGCTTATGTATTTTTTTAAAAAAGTTGCAGGAGGAATAGCAGAAGATGGTTTTTAAATATTTCTTTTACGTGCCATTTGTTTGGAATTTATTTCTTTTTAGAAATGGTCAAGTTTCTCTAAAGAGCAGTTAAATAATAGAACGTAGACAAAAACAAAATAAAATAGGTTAAACTAAGACAGCTAGAATAAGAACTAGATCAATATAAGTGTCACAAATGTAAAAGAAAATTAGTATCGTTGTACTGTATGGAGTTTATGTGCAGTTGGCAAAGGCACGAATTCAATGAAAGTGAATATAATAATAAAATAAATAACGGAACAGATCTTCGTCTTCTCGTCTAGAGATACGTAGAAAAGGTAAAGAAGGAATTATCGACAATTCGGATATAAATAAACAAAAGATATTTTTAGTGAAAAGAATGCGAATTCCTAATGAATAATACGTCATTTTATCACACACGATATCATCTCGTGCAATTATAAAGACCAATTCTAAAAAAGCTGAGAACGTAATAAAAAGTTAAGAGCATCTAAACTCTTGAGGCACCAGAAAAAGAAGAAATTCGGAAGAAACTTTCTTTCTCAGCCACATGAGTACATATTAAAAAAAGAAAAAAAAAAAAAGAAAATAGAGAACAAAATGTTGGGCACGCGCTTTCCTCCGAATTGGAACCAGCTTTCTTTCGAGGAGTATAAATTAGCGACACGACAACGTTGCTCTCACCCTTATCTGCCGGCTTATTTTCACCAGTGGAGAAAGAAGAGCCTGGCACGCTCTACTCGCGATCGACTTTCGCTGCGCATCTGTCGGTCGCGAGGAAGAGAGGACCGTGTAGCCCTTATCTCGAACACGCCCGTTGTCGAAACACTTAATGTTACCACTCGAACGATCGGGTCGCCTTTGATTTCGGTGGAAACACGGCCGAAGCGAAATCCACGCCGACGGAACACCGTGTTCCCGCCGGTTTGCCCGGCAATTAAATTTCCTCCGACAACGTGCGCCGTTTCTTTTTCGCGGTACTTCGGTCCTTCGTGGAATTTCGCCGGTTCTCTTTGCATCTGACAGAATTTTAACTTTTTAGAAATCTTTCTCAGGGGTTCTTTTAGGTTTGCCTTTTTGCGTTCGTTCGGGATTTCAAGATGTTTGTATGTTTTATGCGACAAGCAGGAGATTTGGAAAGTTTGGGATTGAAATTGCGAAAGGGGTGGTAGTTTAGGGAGCTGACAAGAGGGATGATGCTAGCTGAACTCTCTTGTACAGTCGAATTTATATCATCAGTGAAATATTAGCTTGTAATATAAATTCGTCTTATTTTTATATTTGTTAATATATATTTTGTAATATGCGTATAAAAACGGTACGAATTTATATTACAATTTGATATTTGATGGAAAATCGCAAGTGAGAAGCGTAAAGATAACTTATGATTTTTGTAAATGTACTTAATATTTCGTTGAATCTTTCGACTGTCAAAATAATCAAATGTGGTCAAAATAATACTCACTTCTTTGTAATTCAAACTATTTCGCTTTCATAATTTTATTTGCCATTCTAAATAATAATCGCACATTTATTTCGATCTAACAACCCTTTAATTCCTCAAACTGTCAAATGCAGAAAATTATTTAAACCGTGATCCTTTAAACCATTCATTTACCAATTCGTTTATGTATCTTCTTAGCTTGTGAAAAATTTTACTCCAAATACATACATGCCAATCTTCGCTAACTAATAACACTACTATTCTTCTTGTTACATTAAACTATAATGTAACGTTACTCAGCTTTTAGTCCCCAAGATCGATTCGTTGTTATTTTTCCATTATTTCGCCATTATTACTCCCCATTACTCCAACTGTGCTCCCTCTTCGTCAGGTTCCTTCTACTTAGCCGGCGATATTTTCTTTATTGGCTTTAATGTTATCTACAAGGTTCGCCACCTGGCGCCGATACAAAACGGTGTATCGCTTTCACCGGCCCTCTGAAGGGTTCTGACGGACCCTCCTTGGAATAATATTTTCCCAACACCGAGACCCTGTTTATAGTGTCAACGCAGCAGCGGCGGATTATTCGACTGGCTTCCGGTTGATCTGCGAACGCGTCTATCATCGCGCAAAAATTTCTCTTGTATACGCCATTAGAAGGTTTCGATAGCATCATGAACTTTCGAAGAATTATTTCTAATACTTTTTAAGCATCTTCTTTAAGTATATATTACTCTCGATAATTATACAGAAGTATTGGCGCCTCACCGTTTCGATGATTTTTGAATATGTTGTAGAAATCAACATTTCGAACAACTTTTTCCTATACGCGTACCTCGTTGTAAGATGGTTAGCAGCCAATACTAACGCATACATTAGTGTAGGTTTTAACAGTTATTATTAGGAGGTTTATTAAGAAATCATCAAAATCTGTGAGCTGACAGTATTTTTAAATATATTTAAGTAATTGTCAGCTATTTTTATATTCCAATATATATAATTTCATCCGAGATTTTTGTATCAACCTTTGCGCAGTATGCAAAAGCGTTAATAAAAATCGGAAGAGGAGTATCTGTATAAGAAAAACGGATAAGAAAATTACATTCTATCGCTAGAAATGCTTCAACATGAAGGATTTTCAAAAGAAACGATTCTGATTGTAAAAAGCGAGGATATCGATATGCGTGAAAAATTCGAATTGTTTCCCCGTTTACGAAACACTTTTAGCAATAACCGCGCTATTAATTAAAACACTATTACACGCATTCTGAATCTAGAAACCTGACAAAAACCCGCGCACTCCATCCAAAAACCACGTTTCCAAATATACCGAGGTTCATAAATCCTACCAGACGCGTCTCTAAATCATCCTCCTCCGAACGGTTCTCCTAACAAGCGATTCGATCGAGCTCGTTAATTAAACCTCGGCGAACCTGTCCTCGTTTTCCAAATTCCCTCTGCCATTCGTCACCTGGCACGAAAAGCCCGGCCTCTCGTTTTCTAAAGCTACAGTCCGAATCTTTCCGAAAACCACGCGGTTCGTGGAAAGATAAAAATAAACGAGAAAGTTTGAAAGGGGAGGAAAGAGGGAAATTGGTCGGAATAAGGGGTGGAAGTTTCCACGAACGAAGAAAGATGGCAGAAAGGGGAAAGGGAGAAGATCAATTCCAGGCAATATGTAGAACGATTTCTCTCCGTTTCTGGATACGAGTCGTAACGAGAATTCACGACGCCCCCGCGGTGTATCCTTTATTCCAGCCGACGATTTATCCTCTGTCGGGGGTGCGCGACAAAGGGGGCGAGGGGGTGGACAGAGGGGACAGGCCATCTTCTCGCTCGGAAGAAGGTTTTATTGGGCTTTTTATGGGCCGAATAAACGGTCCCGTTACGCGGATTTGCATGGAACTTGTTCTGTGATTCACCGCCAACCCCGTCTTCTTCCTTGTCATACAGTCGAGGAAAAGGGTGGATTATGGTAACACAACGCTTCTTCCATTGTTTGTTACCAACTTTGTTCGGTGGTTTTAGAGAATCTAGGTATCTTTTTGAGGACGATTGAGAACGTCGGATTCTGTTGTATCGAATTTCTATTATTTTTTACGATAAATAATTGTCATACATTTGACGAGATGGGTGGTTCGTGGCAACAGAACATTTCTTCTATTGTTTGTTGCGGAGTTTGGTGGTTTTAGAAAATTTAGTTATCTTCTTATAGTCGTTAGACTCTGTGGTATCGACTTTCTATTATCTTTTATAATAAATATATTTATGTTCGTGGATGTGTCATGACATATCATTTCAAAGCTGCGAATCATCTACTGCATGTATGATTTTAATCTTTTAACATCTTATATTATAGCATTCACATCCTAATTAACATTTCAATGTGGTATCGATACATGTATCGAGGAGGTAGAAGACCTTCGCTGAGCAATATCGATACATCATACCGACATTATTTTCCTTTTAATATTTCTCTACAATACATAGTGTGTTCTAAGCATCTTTTAAGTAAAACGAAGTAAAAGGAAATTTTTCTCAATGTTTCTCATGGAAAGTAGCAATCGCAGAAACTGTCTGCGTTGAATGTATTAATTTACGTCCAAATAAATTTTTCTTATCATTTAATGATACTTTCATGTGACTATAAAAAGTGAATATTATGAAAATGAAATGAGAAAAAAAATGTCTCATTAAAAGATAAGGATATGTGCGAATACTTTTTATAGCCACTCTGTGTCGTAACGTGAAATTTGTTTAGTAATTGAAGTTTCTATATCGATTAATGTCACTAAATTTTGCTAGAACGTCACCAATTTTGAAACCTTCGGTAGATATAAATATATACGTAAACTGATAAAAGCCCCCCTCCAAGAAAAAACGGACAAGACGAAGAAGAAAAATATGGACAAAGTATTAACCAAGAAACAAGACAGAAAAAAATTATCGCCTGCGTAGCTGATGTAATTATGATGAAACGTTGTGGAATGGCGTATTAGATTATCTATGGTTCCGGTTCACAGGCAGCAAGCTGTGCTTCTTAATTAGTTTATTAACGCTTCGACCGCCTTAAATTACCTAATTAATATCAAGACTCACTCAGATTGTTTTTTCTGCTTGGAATTTCGCAATCGTGGGGCGCGAATCAAAACGTACTTGTTTTTCGTTTGAATTGCGTACAGAAATGGTGTCAATGTCCCTTGATCGACGCCATTTAGGCGATCGAATCTCGAGCACCGTTGATAAATTCTCACGATTCAATTTCCCGATGTTTCTTTTACGAACTTGCAAAAATGGAGTAGCTGTATTAAAAAAAAAAAATGTTTAAAAAGATTTTATAAGAAGCATAAAACGTATAGACGATAAGATTGAGAGTAGCAAATAGATTGGTAATTGATTGAAGCTGATTGGACTGGTCGGAAGATTATGTATATGGGCTATCGAATGATGGAAGCTTTCTTTTACAATGTCTGGCAGCGCGGAATTTGTATAATAAAGTTTGAAAACGCGTATTACAATAAATGGACCGAGTGATTGAATTTGTTTGCAACGTTTGTTGTTAAGCAGGTATACGCTGGAAGCGCAGTTTTGCAAAATAGTTGCACGAGGAAGATCTCGCACGCCGTTTCACGCCGCGCGTTAAGCCCGGTGCACGCTTGCAATTTTCTGCCATAATGTAATCTGATCGTGTACGACGCGGGCCTGGCTGATTTAATATTACATCACGTCGTTTTACGCAAATTCGAACTTCGCGCGAAGATTGGCTAGTTTTGGAGCCACGAGTTAAGCCACGACCACACTTGCGCTATTTGACCATACGGAAATAGAATTATTCAACTTCAAGTTGCAGTGGTATTTATATTTTTTGATACGAAATATTACGACTAGAAAAATGTAGCTCATGTACTAATAAATTAGAACACGCTATACGCCATTTACTGTATGCGTGGTTTATATTAAAATAGATGTTCGCACCGTGTGAAATGTTTTCTTATTCTCCATATTCGATTACCCATGATTCAAGTAAAGGAACTTCCATTCTTATTTCAGACAATTTACTTAACAAGTGATTATAACAATACAGTAGAGGTTCTTCTCGAACTTTTTAATTCCTCAACCACTAAAGAATTTAAAATCGCATATGAAATAATTTAAAAAGTATGTACTATCTTAATATTCTATAGAAAGATCAATTAAGTAATTTAATATTGACGACGTTCTTTTTTGAGATTGAATTGTCGTAGTATGTAGAAGGTTTTCAGCGAAAAGAATGTGCTAATGAATGTGTTGGAGTACGATTTCAAGGTTGCATTACGTATCAATTTTCAAGTGCGAATGAGACTTTAACCCGCAGCGAGGTCGTTACGATTTTTTCGGTCGCGCGTATCGAGAACGTGTAATTTCGAGCGATTCTTCGAAGTTGCGAACATGATGGTGAGCAGTATCGACGTTAAATCGTATGATACTTAACTTCGAAGGTGCTGCAACATCCAGTGAAGTCACGTTCCATACCTAATCACACGTTAACTCAACGTAAAAGACACGAACATAGAACTATGCACCCTATTCCAATTTTATTCCACGACTTATCTGAATCTTACAAAAATTTCTTCCAACATCGAACGTTAAAATGACCGTTAAAATTCGTAGAAGGACGTTGAAGTTTTATGGTTTGCTCCTCGCAATCGATGATTCGTGACCGGAGTCTAAGAGATGATTAAAATCGACGATTCCTTCCATTTCCGAAAAGAGAATCGATTTCGAATATTCTGTAACAATCTCGTTTCGTACGGTTTACTCCATAGAGCACAAAGAGGCGAAAGAAAGTAAAAGGGCGTCACGTGTCATTTGATTTCAATCCGCTAGCCTATGGGCTACGCAATAATCCCCATTAAACAAATAGACCCGGGGATGCCCCATTGCGTACCACCAAGAGCGTGCGTGTGCGCACACTTCGCGCCTCGTTGCACTCGAAATTAACGCAATTTGAGTGGAGATCGATGAGAGCCGAGATTAATCAATTTTCGAAGCGAAAACGCCACTGTGTATATTAATTATAGATATAAAGGTTTAATTATAAATATTTTAGATTATTTTAGATCATTTTAAAGAGGGAGATTCAGTTTAGAATGGAAGTTTATCGCTTTACTTTCTGATGGATTAGAATCTTTGGATTTAGAACTTGTTCAATTAAATACAGAACAAGAATTCGCAATTAATCGTAGAGAAGGAGGCAGTTAATAGGAATCGAAAATAAATTTAAAACGCACGCTACCTAACTTTGACTAAATTCATTTCAATCTTTACAAATGTAGATCGATTACTATTATATAAGCAATGTTCCAACCTGATAATGTTACTTTCTCAGATTAAATTATTCCAGTAGAAGATTCATTGTTTAATTATTAAATATATTATTTTCACATCATCTATTTTTTAAAGGACAAATTAAAAATTAAAAATCTATTCGGTATTTTCATAATCAATGCGTTATAAATCCTCTGAAGGAACAAAGTTATAACCAACGCAATGTAGCCAACAAATGAACTCATCTTTTACAGTTAATAGATGAAATGTCGAGTAACCGAGGCAACGCAATTACAATTATTTCACCGATTATGCAAGCAAGCGGGAAAGAAATCACTTCTCCCCTCGCGGACAACGCCATTATCATTTCCATGCGGAAAATTAGTTTCACAGCCGATGAGCCGCGTTATCACCCCCGTTATCACGATCGATAAGGACGGGGAACGCGTGCAAATACGGCTCGTTTGTAAAGTGCACAGCGTGTTACGAGGTCCCCGATGATCGTGGGGGGGTTGGAAAGCTCCAGCCCACCCCGCAATCGGCCCCAGAACGCGACCAGCCCTCCCATAATGCAATTTGAGTTAACTGCCGGGGGATAATCGCCGGCAGCCACCCTATAAACTGTAAGCACACAACGCGTAATGTACTCGGCGCGTTGGGACTCTCTTTTCTTTCACGACGATGTTATTCTTTCCGCCCCTTTGTGCGACACACGGGGGTGAAACATCAAGGGACGCCTTTGTGGACTCTGGACAGACGTGTCCTTTTGATTTTTGACGAATCTTGCGGAATTGTTAGGGTCAAGGTGCAAGTCTGTGGAGGATGGATGGAATTGGAATTTTTAGATTCGCATCGAAAAGTTGGGGAACTTAAGTTTGACAGATTTGTGATTTTCCGAATTGTTAGATTGGAAATTTTGCAGCTAGAATTTGGATTGGAAATGTATGGAGGCCGGAGATTCCAGTTCGACAGATTTTTATGATTTTACGAAGCTTTAAATTGCACATGACGCGATGGAATTTTTTAATTGGAAGATACAAATTTTAAGTTTCTTTACGTTAAGAAACGTCACGTTGCGTGAAGTTGAAGCATTTATTACCTGGAATTTTTAAATCTAAATATTCGCAATCGTAAAAGGTTTTAATGCTTGATAGGAAGTTTACAATATCAAGTCTCAAGGTTTTTAACTCATAGAGCTCAAAGTTTCAAAATTAAATAGATTCGAATTCCAAGCTCAAGAGACATCAAAGAATTTCCAGAATGGAAAGGGAAAAGGAAAACGAGTCAAAATAACTGTTACCTGTAAAATTTTGTTCATAACTGATCTCTGCGTAACTAACTTCGTTTACTCGAGATTACCTATCCGATAAACGCTACACAAGCGATAATCCCTGTTGTAATTACAGTAAATCAAACTAATTAAATTCACAGAAAAACGGCTCACTTCATTATCGAGTAATAAAAACCATTAAAAAAGAGAAATAAAATAAACCATAGAGATGATAAGGATTTTATGAACAGTGGCCACGACAACTTGTGTTTAAAACAAAATGGACGCGTACTACGAGCTTTCTATCGAGTTTACAAGCACCTTGACACGACGCTATTCCGCGAACCTCGCTAATTGCCGTAATTGACGCTGTTTTCGCGTATCTCTGTAATTGTCGACGTTTTATAGCGACGTGACCCACGTTTTCGAGATCCGACGGACCGATCTCGTCGGTTAAATCGGTCTACGAAATTAGCAGGGACATCCGTGATTCCAGTTGGAATTTATCGTCGTTACGGAATCTCTATGGAGATTAAACCTCGCAGGATTTATCGTTGTGACGATGGAAATTTTCATGTAAATCAGGTCGACGTTTATTGGGAAATTTTAATGGGACGAGTAATAGTGGGAATTTTGAAATGATGCAGCTCTAATTGAAGAAATTTGAGATTTTTAGCGTATTTGGATCGAGCATTTTCGAGAGATTTTGGAATTTTTGAAATTTTGGCTTTGAAACTTTGAAGCTTGAAGCTCGGAAAGTTGAACATTTTGGAGATTTAAAAAGATACTGAGAATTCTAATAGTAAGAATTTATGAATTTTTGAACTAGTATAAATACGCAACCATTGCAGTTTAATTTTAAGCTTCAGAATTTCGAAAGTAGAAACCTACAAGTTTTGTAGAGTTTTGTGGTTCAAAGTAGATGCTCGATGTTGCAATATTCACATGGTCCAAGATTTGAATACACAAATCTCCCAACGTAAAATTCTCCTAAATTTATGAAACTACAATTCGCCGAGAAGTAAAATTCTGCGTCCTCTAAATTTACAAAGCTAAAATATCGCAGAATAAAACTTCATATTCCCTTTTATATTTCTATTTACGGAGCAAAAGTTTTACAACATGGAATCCACGTCAAAATAACATTTCGACATCCCCCATCCTTTAAGCCTCCTACGAGTGGAAGAAACATAATTACCATTTACCATTGTACCAGAGAACGATATTATCACGAGCGTACCGTGCGTGAAGTATCGCCACGGCACGACCCACATCACGATCCGAAAAATTAACAACGCCATTGATTTTTCTTGTTTTAATTAATGTTTACGGCTCGGCTGTAAAGCGGGTCGGACACGGGCATCGATTTTAATGGGAAGCCGGGTATTGTCGACTTTTATGCGCCAGCATAAATCGCTCGTAGAACCGGAGACCCAGCAATCGCCACGACTCCTTTTAATTCGACCTTTTACGCCGCTTATCGTTTTCAAATCGAGTCCCGCCGCCAGCCCGAGGATAATGGACAGAAATTGAATTACTTTGCCCATATGAATGGCCGCTTTCGTACGTGTGTATGCAACACTGATAAAATAGTGATCGAACTCCGCTCTATAAATGGCTGCCGGTTTACGAGTTATTCGTTTAATGTTTCTTTAAATCACTCGTGGAGTAAAGTATAATTTATAATTAGTATTCTGCATTCAGAGATTGTGATTGATAGACGAAAATAAAAATTTGGTTGGTTTTAAAGAGATTGTATTAAAAGATTGTTGCTAAAGATTTTAGTATTGAAGAATATTGGTCTTTTGGATTGTTCCATTTTTTAATAGTTGAAATGAATGGTTTGTGGATAATAATTTGTTGATATTAATTTTATATTAGCCTCCGTGATTATTTTATATGTATCGATTTTCATTAACTTTGTATTGAGTTTAATGGGATCACGGTATGCAATTATTAAGATATTCTTTTAATTTTATTTTACCACAGGTATATACTTTATTATGATGGTATATTGATTCTTTACTGATATATATATAATATTTATATGTGTATTTATATCTTCAGTAGGAATCTATATTTGATTTAATTACTAGGAAATCCTCCTTATACATTTCATAAGAAACAAAATGTAAACCTATATTAAATATTGTACATAGATACACCTACATATAATAAGAAACAAGTGGATGAGTGAGCCTTATCAAGATTTTCAAGGATTAATATACTTCTGTGTTGTTGTACGTAGTTGATCTACCACAAAATTCTTCTCATATTTATGCGATCAATAAGCAACAGAATATACGAACGAAACTTGCATAAAATTGCATTAGACTCTCTTGTTCTCTGTCTTCTACTTCGAAGAGGATCTTTCTAAATAAATCATACTCTAAAAGAAAGTATGCTTGCGAGTATATTCGCAAGCATTCGATATAAAAGAAGATAAAAACGATGAAAGATAAAACGACAGAAAATCCATCACAACAGTCATAAACTAGCGAATCGCCTGAAATCCACGGGAGCGAGTCTCGTGCAGGCTTCTCACTCCATCAGGAGCGTCCCGGAAACCATCGAGGCTTCCTCCATTTTGGCGAACGTTACTCGGACCCGCGAAACCTCTCCGCGTGGCAGTAAACCGCGCTGCACGGAATTGCAACCACAATTTCAACTCGTTCTCCCGCAATCCGGTACTCTCGATCTTCGCTCTTCCTCGGAAACCAACGTACAGACCGAGTCACGGTATCGCGAATTCTAACAAAAAGAATTGCCCTTACCTCTTCGAACTGAACTTAAAGCGAACGAAAATCGAAAAAGACGAAGAAAGACTAAAAAGAGAATGGCAGAAGAAAAAACGAGAAAATAGCAGGATCGCGCGTGAAAGAGAGTCGGAACGCGGCGGAAATTGCGAAAATCTTCGACAGGGTAGTTTCGTTGGGCGGAGTGGCCGGTTAAACAAACAGTAGTTGCCGAGCAATCACGTAGGAAGCGGAGGATCGTCGGAGAAGGCGGCCGTGTAACATTCTGAAGGGGATATGATCGTTGGTAGAAGAGAGAAGGAAGTGCAGGCTGCGTGGAAGGTGAAAATTGCCGGTTTGCCGCGGCGGGACGCGTCCTCGGGATGGTAGCCACGGTCGGTTCGGTTTTATCGGCGCAAATTGGCCGGAAAGTCGGCGCTTCGCCGCGGCGCACGTGTGTATCCACGCGTTTTTACCTTCTACGGGCCGCTCTTACACCCTGCTAGCAGAAAATTGTTTGTTTGCACAGAGAAATCGGTATGAAAGATTACGCAGAGGGTTTTCGAGTCGAGAAACCGAATCGAATGTATCTGGTTATTGCTGGACGAGTCGTTGAGAAATTGTGGAGTATGAATGATGATGATGGATACTGAAGCTGCGAACAGTGTGAGATTTAACTGACCTGGTTCTTGGAAATTTGAACTTTTTGTTTCAATCCGAAGTAGCTATAGATATAGGTTCAATTTGCGAATATCCTTTGGAAAGGAGTTCTTCGATGAGACGATAAGTAGATAATAAATCTTGTCTAAGTAGTTGATATATCTGTCAAGTTAATTCATATCGTTACACTATTCTTTGAATTATTCACTCTTCTCTAAAGCCTACCATTTATTTACAGAATAACAGAATAATTCGTTGTAATAAAATAAAATATTATTGAAAATATACTTTGAAATTTGTAATATCTCTGTTAGAATTTTCATTATCCTTATACCTTTTCATATTTAATGGAATATTGTTGTATTTAATCTTTTCAGATGTGTATCTTACAATCCCCCAAAGATCTACTACTACAAAAATCTCACCAGACAGAAATACAAATATACATAAATTCCAAAACTTCAAACTCTATCAACAAACTTTAGACATCTCCAAAGATTTCCTCCTTCTCAAATAACTTCTTCTCCCACAATCAACGCCCCCTTTCAGGCAAAACCACAGACATAAGAGCGAAACAAATCACCATACCGTCACGCACAAGTCGACCTTACAAAAAATTTTCTGATTCTAGGGACAGGAAGGAAAAATAGTTTCAATGTAACCAAAAAAAGGAAAACGCCTCGTGCACCCTATAATACTACTTTGAACGCACACGGCTCATTAGCGTCGAAAGTCGTTGGATATGGAAGAAAGTTTGAAAAGAGAGTAGTCGATAAGAGAAAAGTGTCGGCTGAAACTTTTACGATCGCGGCTCTTTTTTACGGCAACTTTCGTTGAAGGACGCGGCCGCAATAAAACGACCGCCATACGCGCCGCGGTATCTCGTTTTCATCCCTTTTCATCCTCTTTCATCCCCTTTTCTTCCTTTCGGTGCAACGCCCACCGTGCTTCGACCAGCCGGCCCCGATTACGTTTCGTTACATTTCCAGCTTTTACGATTTTCCAGCTGGTTTGCATTTCACGTTTTCCACCCTTTTCCTCGACACCATTTTTCCAACACGCTCGGCGATCTTTCGCTTTTAAGCACCCTCCACACGATAATATCTAGCCGCGTGATTTGAAATCAAGTCTTACGATTGGATTCATCAGAACTAAGTTTCGGATATTGTTCGATCAGTAGATCGATATTATCTGAAAATGAGAAAGTTGACTATTACGATTTTCAAGTAATTTAAAGAGTTTTAGAAATTACAGATATTCTAAGGGCTCGAAACTTATCGAGATTCGAGATTTTGTCAAGGCTTACGAAGAATTTCAAAATTCCCAACAATCCCAAGGCTTACTAAGACTTTCGAGAGTTTTAACAATTTCAAGATCATATATAAATTTTAAAGACTGAAAACTGAGAGTTTATTCGAGCCTATCAAGAATTTCAAGATTTATCACGATATTTTTGAAACTTACATGAATTTTAAGACTTCTCCAAACTGTAAAGATTCCTGTCGATAGCTAAGAAACCTCTCAGCAGTCGAGACATATCAAAATTATTCAGAATTTAATACATATATTGAATTATGTTCCAAATGATTCAATTTTATTGCCAAATGTGTGCAAGGAACTTTATTCAGTCCATCCCGGAGCAAGGGGAACCTTCGTTTCTAAGTGTCGGGGTGAGAGAATCGTGAAAGGTGGGGTTTTACAAAGGATTCCATTTTCTCAAATAATCCCGAAAACGCGATAGAAAGCTCGTAAAACGGGCAGGCAATCTTGCATTTACGAGCTCACACTCGTTTCCGCTGTCAACGCGAGGCCGTTGCTCCTTGAAATACGGAAACCGCCACTATGGCGTTGCTTCCAGATCAAGATTATTTCTTTTGCGGATGAGGTTGGGTAGATGGAGGATCGAAGGTGGTTAGGTTTAGTTTGGGGGATATTGTTCTTGATTATTTTCGTCGGTTTGGATAGTTCGAGCAAAGTTATTGAACATAGTGGTTTCTGGGACCAATGTGTTTGACGCAAACGATATGAAGTTTGAGCAAGTTTTCTTGAAGATGATATGTTTGTTGATACCTAGTTTGTTATATTATTTGAAATTTAGTTTGAGAGACTCTGTTGGCTGGACGTGATCGGAGTAAATGGATTTAACGTTTAAAGAAGTTTTGTAGTTTGTAACATCGTTTGAAGAAGTTTGAGCAAGTTTGAGCAAGTTTGAGCAAGTTTTGGTAGAAATAATATGCTTGTTGAGAGAGATTTTTCATGTTGTTGTTTGAGGTTGGTTGCATTAGAATCTTTGTGGATTGTGTGTGAATTCTAAATATAATTTCAGATTTCAGATAATTACGTATTTCATAGATTCTTCTATTATTTTCTTCTTACGAAGAACAAACAGAAAGTTCAAACTGCCAGAAACAATAGAAGGAATAAAATTTCACCGTGAAGTATGGCCAAAGGTACTTATTTTCCGCATGACCGAAGAATTTGGGTGTGCCTGGCCACCAGGAACACGTTGGTCGGTCATTATGGGCCCATTAGTCGTGTCAAATGACGAGCCATGAATTCGTCTCGGATTTCATTCGGTAAACTGAAGAAGCGGCTTCAAAAAAACACATCTCACCCTTTCCCTTCTCTAAAGAAAGTTAAAGGAGACCGTTGAAATCAATCTCGAATCTATTTAATTTCATTTCTTCACCGAAGCTTGTCACGCCAATCATTATAAAAAATTCAACGTACAAAAAAGGAGACTCCAAAGAAGAAATTATTCTCTTCCATCGAAGACAAATATAATGTTAGACGAAAGAATTGGAGAACGAAGACGAAGATTCATTTACAAATTTTTCTCGAATTTTTTTAGAATATCGTAGACTGATAGCGGGGCTATTGAAAAATTCCATAGTAAATTGTGATAAATCGTTGGGACTAAACAGGATACGAAAATCTGCAATGTAACGAGAGACCGCGCGCCTCTGTCTCTCGCTTTTTCAATGTTCTTTTCTTAGTGAACCACCCACGGTGAGCTTCCAACCTGGAACAAGAAGAAAAGCCGCGCGACCGCCCGATTTATGGTTTTTCAAAGGAATGGGAAACGAAATCGGAGCACGACGAATGTGTCGGTTCTAAATGGAGCCACATGTCAAGCCCAATGTTGTCGCTAATTTCGGCAATTAACTAAACGTCTGTCCAGCTCGAACCTCCAGCTTGTTTAATTATTATTAATTACACGCGTTGTTCGAGTGAATTCTTGGAAAAGACCAACGAAGCTTGAAATCGTATCTTTTGGTATTTCCAAAGATTTTAGAGAAACTCGTATAATGATTATTAATTATATTCACTGTCGACGTAGAAATTTTGGAAAAAATACACTTTGAGAAGAAGTATTTTCGTATAATTCTTATAAATTCTTTTCCTCGTTGAAGCTTCGTTAAGATCTTTTCTATCATCTTTGATTATAGTACAATCAATTTCTTTTTAATAATTCATTTTTGCAATCGCTCATCTCGAAGTTTATTCGTTTATTCGAAAAATAAAAAACTGACCTTTTGTACAGGCGAATCTTCCTATTCTCTTTACACAAATAACATCATATCTTTTTAAAGAATTAATTCGTCTAAATTGAACAATATCTTATTTATCTACTGTATAAATATAATTATACAAGTTGATCCATTCGTCCTATTATATACCTTATTTTTTGTTATTTAAATAATGATTAATAATAAATCCTCTTTGTCATTTCATCTTCAGTCTTTGATCCAATTACATTAACTTTTTTATTCCTAAATTATTTAACAGTCACAATCTGTGTATACTCTTTTCTCCCTGTTACACGACAAATAAACTTATAAATTACGATTTTTACAAGATCAGCTTCTGATCAAAGTGACATTTTACAATTCTATTATCTATTTCTTCTTTTTTTTCTATTATTATACTATTTATTTCGTAGTTGCACTTTGGCCGCGTCGACAGGAACGAAAGGGTGAAGATAATAACAGTAATAACGTATCTCTTTTGGTCGAAAATGTAGGGTGTTTTAGTGTCTCTGGAGTGCTCGGACTCTTCGTTGCATTAAAGTGTGTCGTCTCACATTGCCAATGTAACCGGAAATCATACTGCTGCGCAGTATGGCCGGTCGTCTTACCGGACGTTTGGCGTGCAGGTGATGTACCATTGGTTCCGGTGGTTTCTTCTTCGTCAATGGCGTTTCCCAGAAAGTCTGATCGATTCCGAATAACTCTCCGTCCTTTAACAATTAACTTTCAATATTGATATAACCATCGTAAGAATAAGCCATTTACAGCGACTAGCGAAATTATATTATGCGAAATATATTAATATATTATGCATTCTATAGGAAACATTTATGTTTCATCAAGTAGAGACTCTTACGAGTTTTGAGCATACTCTAAGGAAACAAATATTTCAGAAGGAAATTGAAAGGAAAACACCCGTATCAACGATAATTCTTCAAACTTAAGAAATTTTTTAGCAATTGTAGAAAAACACGATACAGTCGAAATTGATTCGAAGCACGCATCCTTAAACAATAGGAAAAAAGACGTACAATATCCAAAGCATAGTTAGCACCGAGGCTCTACTTTCTTAATTTTTAGACTGCAGACGTTTTTACGGTACCCTTAAACTGTAATCGCAAGCCTTTCATGTCCGATGCATTTCTTGATAGATAACGCTTGTTAAAAAAGTCCCCTAAAAATTCATATAACATCTTCGAACGTTCTAAATTATGGTCATCGTAAAACTTCTGCCAAATAACATTTTTTAGACGCAAATAAAATAAAGGTTTCTTACTCACCACCTTGCGAGAAATTTTCAACTCGGTCGAAATAACTCGGCCACGAAGCACCCACATTTACGGTTTAAGGATTAATTATATTGTTGAAAATAAGTATTTGCATAAAGAAGCACAGTCGAGTAATCGGCATTACCATCATCGTTTGGGGTAGTTGTTCCATCAGTGTTTCAGGAAGGAAGAGACTGAGAGATCCAGCAAATATACAGCACGTGCCAAGAATGATCATCGGCAGATTGTACATGAATTCGCTGGAGAAGGCGATGAAGGGGCTGCAGATGGAAGTAACGTATCCTGTCATGTGTATGAACGCCACGCCCTCGCCTCGTATCACCGTCGGTAGTAATTCAGCCGCGTATTGCATCGCGATGTTCGAGGCGATATTGATAAAGAGTCTGCCACAAATCGCGAAAGAGACGAAGACAATCCCTATCGAGACGCTGGATGCGAGTAGGCTGAACAATCCGGAGAGTATCACCGCGACGAACAACGTCCATCTTCGACCAAACACGTCGAGAGTGTAGACGATTACCATCTCGGCTGGGAATTCGGTCGCGGATGCTATGGTAAATGTAGTGAATACATCCATGCCGAGGCGGTCCAAGCATCTTATGTGACCATCGTAGGCCATTTGAATGACGGCCCATACCGCCGTTAATAGCAGCGTGATTCTTCTGTGGAGGATTGCATCCGAATTAAAAGGAGAATGTTAACAATTGGTCAGTTTTGTAGCTCCTTGCGAACGAAAAATTCTTGCAGGGTACCTAAGCAAAGATCCAAAATAACAGTTGTTTTTGACATTTTTATCACTAGATGATTGCTATGCGAGAACAATAGGCAACAACGATCTTGTGATATTTCGGATTCATACGATTCGAAACTTCAATTGATTTACCACTAGGACTCTTAGGGGATTGTAAGTTTGACCATTTGCCACCTTTTCATCTTTCCACTTATTTCTTTCCACTTTCCTATATTTTGGATAAATGCTAATAAATACTTTTTGTTCCCTCAGAGATGCTCCTAACGTCCTGCAAGAATTTTTCGTTCGTTAGAAGGTCAAAAAATGGCCACTTTTTAATATCCTCCTCTTCCTCTCTATTTCTATCGAATTACAAATCATATCAAATTTTAGATCTTACTGCTATTGCAGAGTATTAGACGATTATAGCAGTTCATATAACAGGAAGAATTTCTACATCGAGATTATCTACATTATTTATGTTTTCTGGTTAACACAATAACAGTCCATATTTCGGCGAGTTAATTTGAAGAAGAACTGATTCAGTTACTAATTGGCAATTTTTGTATATTGTGTAACACTTGACGAATGAATTATGTAATTTAATTAAGTGTAAAGTATAGTATACAGCGCAGAAAGCATAGCGCAGTGCTCAAGATAAAATATTGTAAATACCTCAAACGTTTTGTTTTAAATAAATCGAGAATGGTGTGTTCCTCCACAGCCAAGGTTTCTGCAGTTCTCCCGCAATCTTCCAAAAATTCGTTATATACATCGTTAGGTATCGTGCGATTATTTACTTTCTCGATCTTCGAGATGATCTTCATAGCTTTCTCGATATGTCCCTTTCCAATTAACCACCTGTTTCAGACGACTTTATTCCTTAACTCCCACGAAAATTATATTAAATTTTCTCTTAACTGATGTTAAAAAGGTATTAGTTAGATTTACAGAACAACGGAATTCAATTTTACGCTATCTAAAAAATTGAATTCAAACGGAGATTTGTTTCGCCTAACCATGTATTATTATGGATAGTATATTTTAGATATTTTCACCTGTAAATTTCCTATGAACGCTTACACAGCCGCATTTACGATATAAATGGCGGAATAGAAATTACCTGACGCTCTCAGGAAGAACGAAAGGTGCGGCTATAACAGCACATATTGGAACGGTCGTGATCAGAGAAAAAGTTTGCCAATTGGCGACCCCATAAGCTATCCATGGTATAATCATCGTGCCAATAGTATAGAATATTCCATAGGACATGTGACCGATAAAAGTTCTCCATCTGGGGCCCACGTATTCCAAAACTAGTATATAAGCCATCACGAAACTGTTGTCATAAGCCACACCAACGATGAATCTACAGATGCAGAATTCCCAGAATTTGGTTATGTATATGGTACAAATGCCACCGACAAACGCAAAAACATTGGTTGCAATTAAGACCGGAACTCTTCCGTATTTGTCAGCTAGCCAACCAAATATTATGCCTCCAACAATCGAACCCATAAAAAAGATACTCTGTGCTAGTGTCGCTTTGTAGCTTTCGTCGCATACCTGATTTGGTAGAAATTTGTGTTAGAAAATGAGAAACATTAAATTCAAGTTATATTAGTAGACAGTAATTTTGATAATATTTTGGATAATATTTGATAGAATAATATTTGCAAATTTTGACAATGTTTTGAATAATTTTTGATAAAATGTTGGATACTTTGTGACAGCGTTTCGATAATATTTTGAATAATTCCCGATAAAATTTCCACGATACTTCAAACATTTTGCATTATATCTCGGATAATATTTCAAATTATACTCGATAATATTTGAAATAATTTTCGACAAAATTTCGAGAAATCTCAATAATATTTCGAATACTCTACAATAAATTTTTGCTAATATTTCCAATAATATCCATAACAAAGTTTCGTATAATTTGCAATAAACTTTAGATAGTATCTTGAATAATGATCGATAAAATTTCCATAATATTTCGAATAATTTACGATAAATAATTTACGATAATTTTCAAATGACTATTTCAATAGAAACAATTAACGTTAATGAAAAACTGCTGGGTAATTTAATATTAATTTTATTATTACCCATTTCTGTTCTGCGGCTACGGATATGTAAGGCACGTCAGAAGCGGACAATTTAAATTCCCATTCGTTACATTTCTTCACCGGCCAATTTGCATCCGGCTGACGTGCAGCGATCGCTTTTTCCACTGCTATATCGTATACCCAGCATCGGGAATACGCTAAATGATGGCCTTCGTAAGGGACCATTTTTGCGCTAGGTATCATGAAATCCCTTAATTGTTCGGCGGTAAGGTCTTTCACTTGCGGAAGTTTGCACCAAAATTCTGTCGGTACCACGACGAGAAACGCTTGCGCGAGATAGATGAACGCGATAAAAAAGCAGGAGGACATTAGCATGACGATAAGGTAGTTTTGATAGATGCCAAATTCGCCTAATAATGGAACAATATTGTAATCGAATGCGTTCAGAATCGAGACCGAAGAATCATTTATAATTAGAAATGAAAAGCGTGCTTTGATCAATTAGATTTATCGACAATCAATAAGAATTTGTAGAATTATAGGAAAATGAGAAGAAGAAACGAAATTAGTGTGAAATATTTCGTGTGAAATATTATGTTTTTTACGCTTGCCTAGATAAATCAATATATCGTCGAGAGTCACCGCCTCGTTCGGTGGTAAAGCCCACAAAACCGGATGAGACGCAGTTCTCATCTGTGATGAAAAATATTCTACGATTCTCTTCCAGCGAGGAGTTTGACAGATCAGTTATGTATATAACCTACTCATCGATGGACTGTGTAACTTAAAGTACACAGCGAAAGAAATCGAAAAGTATCGGCACAAACATCGACAAATATTCGCACGATTTTCGATCAGTGCAATACACAATATTCACGTTGGTATATTTCAATATTATTTCACTTATTCGTAATTCCAACATCTTAAAGAGCGGAGGAATCTTCGTTGAAACAAATCCCTGAAATTTTATGCTTTGGAAGATGTATCTTTCTACCTACAGCGCTTTACGAGAATAAAAATGAAAATAGCGTACCAGATATTAATTTCTATATCTTGAAATGCTCAATTTTCCACAAAGGAGAAAGATATAGGAGTACGAACAAATTAAAGGAACGGAAATATATTTTTAAAAAATCTTTTTTTGCATATGCAGGGACGCTAACAAAAGATATTCAAAAAATCCTATAAAATTCTCAATATTGTACTATACTATCAACAAATCTTTCTTTCGCAAAATCATTGTCTTCCCTTCATCTTCCAATTTCCCCTATTAACAGTTGGGGTGCAACTGGAATTAACCCTTTGGCTGTAAACGCAAGTGAATTCGAGATCGCTCGATTACTAAACGAGACACGTTTCCATTGGCAAACTCAATACTCAATGAAACTCGCCCTTTACAACCTAAGGAGATAAGGAGATCGTCCTGAACTTTACTCCACACTCCCAGTTCCACCCCAACTGTTTGACCTTAGAGGGTTGATGAAGGCGCAGCTCGTAGAAGGGAGCCAATCAGAACCGCCGTTTAGCTAATGCGTGTAACGCGACCCGTGGGACGATCCGACACGATTCTGCGCTTGTTTCACGCTCCTCGTTACGCTACGGGCATGGTTCTATCTTACACTCAACTCGCCCTATCTCGTTTCATCGCCAGACGTTAAGGGTGGCGCACCCTTCTTAGCCATGGGTGCTAGGCATCGTCTGCTCTGAGATATCTTGGCATTCTCTATGTGGTTCGAATGGATTTGTCGGTTTTTTGAAAGAGTTTTGAGATGTTTGAAAGTGTTCTGGAATGTCTGAAAGTGTTTTGGAATGTTTGAAAGTGTTTGCGTCTTATCAACTTTGTATTTAGAATAGATGTCGTGTGCTCTGAGATATTTTGATATTTTCTGTATGATTATTGGAATGAATTAAGCCTGATTCACACTAGCAGTCAAAGTTATGGTCAGATTAGGATCAATGAAAAGCTAGGATTTTACCGAGACATTCACACTAAACGATCACAAACAGTCAAATCTCGGCGCAGTCTCATTTTTATTCTATTATTCTATCTCGATTTATAATTCCATAATTTCATCATTGAGATGTGTGACAGTAGTATTTGTGACTAAAATCATATAGTTCGTCGTAATTTCCTACAAATTCAATTAAACGCACGTTCTCCACGTTCCTTTTCGATTGTCGACCGGGGTCTTGATTAGCAAACCGATGTCACGGCCAATAGATTTTCATTTGACTCGCCGAGCCACCTACCGTCAATGCTCTCGTTGGATCACGTGTGAGTGACCTTGACTCTGTGTCTGACTGGATGTGATTGCTAGTGTGCATCAAGCTTTAGTAACTCGTTTGGAGAAGGTTTCGAAGGTTTAGGAGCACTCGTATTTGCACTGTTTCCGATTGTACGAAAACAGTAATTACCATTTAGGTATCGATGAAAATGTTGCAATAAATGAGGTTTTACTAAATTATTAATTTAGTAAAATTTTTTCTCGTTACATAATATTAAAAAATAAGGCGATAAAGAAAATATACTGTTTAATACAGAGAAGCTATTTTTACTTGTACTTCGCACAAATTTCCAATTTAGAAAGATGATTAGTATTTTCTAAAATTCTTTAAGAACCAAGAAATATCTTGAGTTTTCTTTACCGCGAATATTACCAAATTCATGCAATTTGTAATTTTCTATAAAGCTCAACGAGACGCTCTCCCTCCAAGTTTATCAGGACCACACTACCTTCAGTCATGTCCTATTTCCAATTTTCAGGGACCAGTAATCCGACGATTTACATAACATCATAGTAACGATAACGCGATCATACTCGAGAAATCGAGACTCTGTCTTTTCAAGGGCTCACCAAGGGGTGGATTCCTCCGGAGAATACAAATGGCCGTAATTTAAGACTCTCCTCATTCAAGATTGCTCTTTTCTCCACGAAATTGGCGAAACCTAATTTACGACTAATTTCACGATAATTTCCTCGTGACCTATGACACCGGAAGTGTTAACAGGGGTGATTTAGTTAATTTCACGCTGTACATGTTAATTTGGCAAAATTAACCTAATTTAACCTAAAGGATTTTTTTAGAGAATCTTTATTACGAATAATTGTTACGCAAAAATATGTCACGTGTAATTTATTCTCTATGTTTGTTGCTCATAGGGGTAATTTTGTTCATTTTGTATGTATATTACATAGTAGTTTAATAAAATAGGTTAATCAAGGGTGGGACATATGTAGAATAATATACACCCTTTGCTTTCTTATAAAACTTTTATCACCAATAATAATTGCGCAAGATAAATTTCTCCACTTACGTCGTTTACGTTTTATTCTCTATATTTACGCCTGATACGAGTGACTTTGTTAATTCTACGTGGTAAATAGTAATTTGAGAAGGTTACCATTAAGGGTGGAATGTAAAACGCCTGTGACTTTTTTTTCACTAGTAATCTATGAGCTTGAGAGGGTTAATAAGGGTGATTTTGTTGATTTTATGAGTTTAACAATCTGCCTGTTATAAAATCTTTATTACGAATAATTGCGAATAATTGTTGCGGAAAGGTATGATAAATTCACCCACTTGCGATTTATAGTTTACAGCTATTTACAGCTATTGTAATTTATTCTACGTAATATGATACCACGCATATAATATTCCCTCTCGTTTATTGTATGATAATTGTGTTTCAAAATTTAAAGAATGCAGAAATAAACTCGTCAACCGTTTAAAATTCTACGATTTCAAAGCACAAACATTTTCGAGGTACCAAGACTCCATTTTTTCCGGTTCCGAAGTTTCAAATTCCAAAATTTCCCAATTCTAACACTTCCAAACCATCAGATCGTCAAATCTTTTAATATTCAGATTCTAAATTTCAAAATTTCCAAAGCTTCAAAGTTCTACAATTCTAAAACTGTCAACTCTGTAAAAGAAAGAAAAAATCTAGTTACTCAATTACTTGACACGACGGATCGGATTTGCAGGCTAAAAAGACATTACCCTGTAGATTTAAACATTAGATTCAGCTAGAGTCAAACATACGATAAACACTTATTATTGACGTTAGAGTATCACGGCAGAATAATTTACTTATAATACTCAATGAGAATTGATTGTAAACTACTTCCAAATAAAAAAAAAAAAAGAATATTCGGTTATCACGTATATTCTGATGATAACGATCCTTACACAATATTATTCTACTTTTATCGTTACTCTTATGACAGGTTTTCGTTACAACTTTAGCTGATAATCGAAGTACACGTAATAATATGGTAATATCATCGTACTACGGACTATGCCCGTAATATTTACGCTTGCGAAAGAAACTTTTAGGACGACCTAATATTCATCGATATGTGAAATGGTACTAGGTTGCTTCGTGTTTTATCCATGAAATAAAATGTTTTTGATTATTTGCACTTTTATCTTTATTTTATAATGCAATTCATATATCGGAAGAAACCAGCTCTTTCGATATGAGATAACATACTTAACCCTTTAACCTACAACTACGGGCATAGCCCGTATTAGATGATCGGGCATATCCTGAATCTCCAAATTTCTAAATTCTATTTCTGTCAAAATCCTAAAATTTTGAAATTTGCGAATATCTCTAGCATTGATTACGCGTAACAAACGAAACGCGTTAAACCTACCTGTCTATAATTGCTAGCACGTAAGTAAGAAATTACTGTGATTTCCACGTTCCTACAAAGCGGTTCTCGTTAAAATTGCTGCCGTTTCCGCTTCGTTTTAGCCAGAATTAAGCGTCCTGTTGGTGACGTAATTCGCGTTAAGTTTCCTCGTTTTTCGGATCGATCCGACGACGAATCAGGGCGCAGTTAGCTAATGCGGGCTTGTGTTGGCACAGCCCCCGAGGGGGTGGCTCGTTGTTCCACTGGCGTAGTCAGGGGTGAGTCGTGGCCGTGGCAACGAACCACGGAAACGCGAGCCTGGATCAGACTTTTCTTACACTCACACATGTATACACACGCCAAACTTCCAATTTTCTTTCGAAAATTGCTCCCTCGCTGCGTGTTTGTTTCTTCATAAACAATTTTATTTTCTACCTTTTCCCTTTCTTTCTTCCACTATACCAATTTGTTCTTTGTCCATATAATTTGCTAATTTATTCTCTGTTCGCGTTACATAATATATTTCTTCTCTCTCTCTCTTTCAAAATACATTTTCTTATGTTCCTTCTCTTTCGCGTGTTTTTTCTACGGGAATAGAATAATAATTAAGGGTAGAAACAATATAATAATCAAACGTAGACCAACAGTTCCCAAGGAGTTAGCGATTCGACAATTTTTAAGAATATTTTTTAACATAACAATGACACAATCGATTCTGAAAACCCACCCCTTTAACTTCGACAGACAAGAATTTTTTCTCCAGTGGAAAAAGCTTCCCGTTGAAGGTACGAAAACTCCGCGGCTCTAATTTCCAGCCGGGGGTGGCTTTTGCCGCAATTAATTTCCCGGGAATCCAATTAATTCCTCGCCGCCGGCCAATGAACTAACGTTGTTTGCCGAAGAAAACGTTGTCTCCGGGATCGTCGTGCTAAAACCACCAAGGGGGAGGAAGAGAAACTCGCGAAGGGGGGATGAAAACGATGGCGAGAGAATAGAGTCGCCTCTGAAAGATCGTTGAGGAGCATAAAGGAAGGGTGGTACAGGGGTGCAGATAAAATTACATTATCGCCTAAAGCGTCCTCGACGAAGGAGAAAGGGAGAAAGAGGGAGGAGAAAACCGGGGTGAAAATCACGTCCCGTAATTCCCGGGCATTAAGGTAAACGTTCAAGTCGCAGGGCGCAGGTTCGGTCGCCATGGAAACTGACACCCTCTTCCTACCACCCTGGCTCCCTTTCAATCGATAACTTATGAAACCATCCTCGCCAACCCTCCGCGACCCTCTCCGCATCCAACTGGTCCTCCTACCGGATGCTGGATACCGTTTCCCGCGATGGCGACCCCTCGCCACCACGATCGAACCATTTTTCTACGCGCTTCCTTTCCAGGCTAAGGGGTTGTTTGTAGGACACACGATATTTTCGCGATCGTTGTACCGATTTATTAATTCCGATTGGTTCGAACAAGTTTAATTTAAAAGCAGACTGTTAGGAAATATTAAATAAAAGCTTCTGAAGTTTTTCTATTATGCAAGGTAGTAATTATTGATATATCTTTAATTCACGAAAGAGATGATGTTTGTTAATAACGTAAAACTCTAAGGTGAAAACAGAGAGACGATTTTAAGCGTGAGCAAGTGGAATTTTATTTCCATGGACAACTGTTATGAAATGTTAGATACATACGACTCCTTGGACCTTATTATTTATACCATTTGTTATTAGGATTGTAATTTGTGACGTTTTTTAAATTCATGAAACAAATGGATAAAATTTGTTAATAGCGTGAAGATCAGGCGAGATAAGAGAGAGATAACTTTACGTGTAAGTAGAATGAGACAATGGCTACGATCTCTCGAAGAAAGACTCTGTTGAAAGATTAAAGAATCTTTTTCAAGTATTCAAAAATTAGTAAGATGCAGATAATTGAATAGTTTTTCAAGATTTGGTCTCGAGACAAATTGGAGAATGTAGAATTTGGATTTTTTAAAAATTCATGATTTAAATAAAACACAAAAGAAGAACGTAGATATTCGAGAATTTGTATATTTTGCCTAAATTAAGATTTATTTAATTAAAATACTTTATCAGTATAAGATTTCAAATATTACGACATGTTAAAGACCCGACAGAAAAATTTTCCCCTATTTCTAATTTAGCTTCACATTAGACTTCCAAAAATATAAAATGAAGAATAATCCTTTAAAAAAAACTCGTGCTCACTAGAATTTCCATCCTATAAAATCTCAAACCCTAAACATCTTGCAAATTTAATAGAAAATTTCTTCTCTACTCTAATAAATTCTACATCGTGTTAAACTTCCTCTTATATCATTTTATATCATCAAAATTCCAACTTCATCTCAGCGTTATTGTAAAATTTCATACAATTACACCATCGCTGAAAATTTCACCGAAAGAAAAAACAGATGGAAGAATCAACGAGTCTTCTTCCGCGGAAGACAAGGAAACAGAGTTCCCTTCAATATTTCATTATAAATTATCAGAATTAGCTGCACGAAATAGTTTACGCGAAATTCTCGCGAGCGAATTTCGCGGTTGTAACGGGACAGAAGATCCATCTCCACGGCGGAACTTGTTTATTCTTCATGACGAATGATCGGCGACATTAACTGCGAACGATCTAACCGCCGGCCCACCATTTGTCGGCCGGTAATGCGTACGATCGATTAATTAAATCCGGCCAACCGGCGACCGTATCGCGCCTGGAATCATCCCCTAAACGCCGGGCCAATCAGAGCAAGGGCTCACCAGGGGTTAGCCACCCTCGCCACCAGAAAAACCAAAACCATTAACGTCCGACCAGACGATCGTCTTTAAATCGTTCATACCTTTCATCCCCCATTCGTTCGACACGTGTTCCTGTAATTCCTCTATGAGAAAATTGTAACTGGCTGACTAGTCATCCTTTTTTAATATCCTTTGTTCATATCGACATTTGACTATTTTTCAAATGTTGAGTCGAGACTAGAATTTTATAGAAATACTAAATACAAATTTTTCATACTTGAAGGAAAAATCAATATTTAACGCGTTCTTTAATCTTCAAATTCTTCATTCACAAATATTTCTTCAATCAATAAAAGCAGAAACTTTGTCGAATTTCTACGGATTGTTCGTTCACGATCATTTCTAAATTCCTTGGAACATCTTTCATTCTACTTTACAGTTACAACTCGATCTTGATTCTCAACAAAAATCCAGGTTACGAATGTTCTCCTATCTTCAACGAAATCTTTCGACTATTGCAACAATTCTCATTCAAAGCTACTTCTTCCTTGGGTCTCAACAAAATCATCGAAAAACCTCACTTTTTCCTCAAAATCTCACTACCTCACTTTCCTATCCTACTAGGTACACAAATGAATAATCCAAATTTTTCAGCGAGACTAAAAGTTTCTCTAAAAAGAAAAAAAATATCGCGTTGTTCGATCAAAGTATTTGTCGCTTTTTATTACTGTAAGTCATCTATTAAGGGAACCAATGGAGGAACCAATCGTCACTGACAAAGAAGGACGTTCAGAGAAGTAGCTGCGTGACGACGTTAGGCTACATACTGCTTCTACGAAGGAAAAACGTCATAATGAGTCTCGTTTGAAGTGTCTTCCATCTTATTCATATTATTCGCTAGAAATTACTCTCTTAGATTGCTACCTGCTCGGATCGATGTAATACGTCTTATCCGACCACCATTTGCAATTAATGAATCAGGTACAAAGATAACTCGAAGATTGGATTTTGTTTAAAGACGCAATATTTTTCCGTAATGGAATTCGTCGCTTGTCCGATAAATGGCTTAACAAACAAACGATCTTAATTCAGCAACTTGCTGTACTTTTTTTTTAAATACACTAAGTTTCACTGAAAAATTTGGATTACTCGTCTGTACACCCAATGCTTAATTCTTGAGAAATTTCCATTACGAATATTCTTCGATTCTCTGCAAAATCTTCGGTATATGTAGGCGTCACAATTTCCAATCGCGTGTTTCTCCTCGGTTCCAACCATCTCCACCATTGTCTGCTGCAATTATCGTTACCAGCGCGATTCGCGAGCAACGTCTATCGCGAAATTGAGGCGTCAGCTTTATAGTCTTCGGCGGCGGAATAGCTGAGAGGCCCGCGAAATAAGACGCGAGAACCGGAGGAGCGATGGAGGAGGAAGAAAGATGGTGGCGGGTAAAGAGAAAGACGGGTTCCTGGTCCGGGTTATATGGAGTTCGGAGAATTTTAACAAGACGGGCTCGCGTCGCCCTGGGCGAGGAATCCCCTAACGAGAAAGGGCACTTCTCCCCTCAAAAATAATGAAGTCTTCAAGCCGCGTTCCCACAGCCTCCCCGAGGGTGTAATGTTGCGCTTTTATGCAACTCGTCTCCTAGTCGAATCGCTGGTGAACACATTCGGCTCAAACACTTTTGCCGCCTCAGCAAAAACTGGATACCTCTTAGACACTTTGCTTTGTATTTTCGAGAAAATTGATAGAGCCTGCAATGGTGTAAATTCAAGGGGCGTTTTGTTGTGATTTCATTCTTAAATAGGGCCTCTCTTGTTTGAGAAATTATAATGTCTAGTTTAGAATTAGTCGTGTTCAAGTATACTCGATAAATTTTCAAACTCGATTTTCTCGTAAACTAAGTCTTAAATGAAAAAATCTTATCCCATATTTTGTTCTTATTTTTTCATAAGGAATCACCTCGCGTCCGCTTGTACATGTTATTCGGCCGCACCCTGTGTATTCTTTATCTCCACCTGCCTCTCGGATCGACGGCGATTTCCAGTTACACGTGCAAAATAAATCAGAGGGATAATCGTAAAACTTACCTGTAAACAAAAAATACACAATAACAATAGCCATAATTTAAGCTAAACTCAATTAACTATAGAAACAGCTACCTAAATTTATCCTTATAGTCAATATTATTATCATAATCCTTATTATCATAATCCTTATTATCCATATTAATATACCTATTCCTGTATAGATACTTTATGATGGCTATCGAGAGAGATTCAACAACCTGCTGTGCGATAGGATTATTAACACCTTAGAAAGGTAGAAACGAAGGGAATAATTTGTAACCGAGCAGAGTGATTATCCTAATAGCCGTCACGATTTGTCAGATACTTAACATCACTGCGTTAACAAATTTTGTACTATTAAAAATACTTCACTAGATATCTCTTCAATATCAAATTTCCCAATTTTTACGATATTCAAACTTCAAGTCATCTCAATTGCGAAGCAATTCTTAAATAATTCTTCGATCCTGCCAATTTAACTTCTCTTCAAACTCACTTCGAACTCTCAACTAACTCTACAATTTCACGATTCTACGCGTAACGTGATAATTCACGAATCACCCGAAGGTAAAATCTTCGTAGTTCGTGGACATCAAAATAACATAAGTACACGAGTCTGCAAATCAAATCAAATCCAAACTACCAAGATTCCACCCAATGTCCAAAATTACCTGAGCATCAGAGCATCACACGAACAACTACCTTTAAAACGGCGGTGATAAAGAAGAGCCGAGTAAATAACAGAGAGACTAGAGCGAGGCAACCGGACTTAATTCGACTTAATGCCGGGTTAATCCAGCTGACCTTTGGCGGACGAGTCGTGATTTAAGGCGACGATTGGCCGTCGGCTAATTGGCGGCCTTGTCTTCCATCAGGGCGAAACGCTGATAAATACAGTCAGTAATCCCATCGGGAAGAATGGGTACGAGCATCGCGAAACAAGGTGAAAGGAACCGGTGTAAGAGAACGAAGAAAGACGAAAAATGGACAAGGACGGCGCACAAGGCTCGTTTTCATTAAGCTCGCCTAAACTGCCATCAATTTCGCCACGATGAAAGTCGGGCCCGTCCCTATTCGACACGCATTTTCGCACCATTTGTATGGATATACAGACGATCCGCGCGCTGCCTAATTAAATCAACCAGGAATTTCTGGTATTTATTGGGATTTCATGTAAATCAGCCTGGTCAGCTATAGAGAGTCGTTTTTTCAATGGCAGCCTGGCGCGTGACTCTTTGATCTCTTCCTTTTTTCCTCGTTTCTGACTATAATGTCTCTTCTTCACGTTTTATTGCATCTCTTCCTTTTTTCTTCTTCTCCATGATTTTATTGAATATTTTTCTTCACTTCTTTAAGAAGTATACTTCTCCTTCTTGATTTTAATTGGTTCTTTTTACTAGTTTTTTTTTATAGACAGATTTCTTTTTATCGCTGGATACTAAACATATATAATATTCAAGTTTATAAAAAGCTAGATAAATGCTAGCTAGGAGCTAATATATAATATAGATACGTAGGTGTGCGAGGAATCTTAATAGAAGTTACTTCGTAAGAATCATTTTTCTATGAATCTCGGAGTAGGTAAACCTACAATTCCTTCGCCCTCCAAGGAGGGTTCAATAAAACCTCCACAATTTATCTTCAAAACAAAACCGAAGGAAAAAAAAAAAATAACAGCGAAAATATCATCCAATATGAAAAATGAAAAAAACCTTTGACAAACAATCTCCCAAAGCGCAGCAATTTAAACTGCAGAAAAAAATCGCCCAATAAATACGTTTCCCCTTCAGGCGAATAAAAAATTAAACCAAAAAAAACAATAATAATAATAATAAAAAAGAACGAATCGGCGTGAAATCGTTCGACCAATTTATCACGTTTTTTTTTTTTCGTCCCGCCGGTGTATCGAGACTAGCGTTGAAAAACGAGGGGGCGAAAATGGAAAAACGACAAAAATGTGACACGGATGGAGGGTGGTCGAAGGGGGTGGCAAAAACGTCGGGCTGGGCCCGGAATGAATTTTAATTCGGCACGCGCGAAATAACAAACAAAAGAGAGAAAGAATGGTAGCCGGGCGAAACTTAAACCAAACAGCCACGATTGGAAACACGATCGGAATCGATTCCAGCCGACGAAATCGAAATCGTCGCCTCGATTTCCGGCTGGGATTCGATCATTAAAACGAAACCGCTTATTTTTTCTTTCTACTCGCGAATTTTTTCGGCGCAGCTTTGTTTTTCCTTCGTCTCGTTCTCCTACCCCTTCTCTTTGCTCGACAATCGAAAACGATTGGATTTTTTGACAGAGTTCGAGCAGAGGTTCGGTTTGTTCAATCGATCGGTCGAGTGGTTTGTAAGTTAATTAGAAGGTTTAAAAAAGGGATGGTGAATTTTTTTCGTCGTAGTGTCGCGTTTCTATTTTGTTTGATATTAAACGGTCTACATTAATTACTCGCAATTAGTTGTATAATTCTATTCGACTCGTGTCTACCATCTTTAATTTATGTTAAGTTTTTTGGAAATAGGAACATGTATTTATCGTTCGTACATGTATAGAAATCTTTCCAAATTTATTATTAGATTGTAACATGTAAGTGTACTCGGATCTAATCAATTAAATATGATGGCGTGCAGATGGTATTTCTAAACACTGTACGTAAATGTTAGAACATCAAAATTAATGACATACGATGAAGGAGAGATTCTCATCTTCAAAACCATGCATAATACAGTCGATATGTATTTACCGAAAAATATAACAGAAGATCGATATCACGGAATCTGACGTTCTCAACCATCCTCAAGAAGACAACTAAATTCTCTAAAACCGCCCCACACTTGGCAACTTCTGAAATTCATTCATTAAAATCCACTTACCCCCCGCCATCTTCTCAGATCGCTATTCCATCATCCATCAAACCTCTCATCGCTTTCTCCTCCCAAAAAGATCGAAAAATCATCCCCATGCTCCGTAACCATGAAAAGACTCGGAACACCGGAAGAACCGTTTCCTCCCTTCGATTCAACTTCCCTCCCCTTACAGAAAAAAGAAAAATATTATCCGTAGTAGTCGACAGGTAGCATCTTCCTTACAAGAACACCAACACTCGTATAAAGGATGAAATCGAACGAGCAAGACGGGAGAACAGAAAGGGGGATGAAAGGGACAGACGTGAACATCGAGGGGACAGCCAACCTCTGGTTTCTTTACATATGGCGCTTAGCACAGCGCTATAACCATCGATAATCGGCCAATAGGAACGAACCACGGGATCGTACGCTATCGTCGAAACCCCATAGATCCGTAGGCAGCATGACAAATAACTCTCACAATGGGCCATCGTTTCCAGTCGTGCACCCCCTCCGCGGTAGTCGAGCTTCCAGCCCTTCCTCGCGCTATCTCTCTCTCTCTCTCTCCCTCTCTCTTTCTCTTTATAGCTCCCCTCTGTTCGTGTTATACACGACCAGATCGGTTCCGGCAATTTTACATTCACGTCAGAGCCGGCGCTGATTTATTATAATGTTTGCCGCTCGCTTTGCCATCCTCCTCTTCCACTGGCTTCGAGCTCGTCCAGCTTTCTGGCCCGTTTCATCCCCTCTTTTTCTTCATTTTCTTCTATGTTTATCTACGTATTGTGAGTTAGGCGTGGTTGGTGAATGTTGGAATGACGTTGGTGTTGGTTGATTATTTGTTAGACTTTGCAGAGGAAAAAGGAACGAGAGGGAAGAACAGGAAGGGTTGCTTGAGTTAGGGACCTGTTCTCGGGGAAATTGCGATGTAGCGAAATTAGTTTTGGCGCGAGGAGCGAGCTCATTGTGCGTTGATTTTGCTACAGTGGATCTACTTTGATTTCTTTTGGCTCCCGCGAATATTTGTCGTCGGATGTCTGGTGTTTGAAATGGCAGTTTGCCTGGAAATTAGGGGATGTTCCTGATTTGGGATTTTTCGGATTTTTCTAATAATCGAGGGATTCTCGTGGCCGACGAGTCTGATGAATACCGAAGAAAGCTCCTGCGTGAGGATTTTATCGTTGAAAAGATATTTGTGAATCTGGGCGATGCTCAGACTCGAAGAAGATTTTTTTCTTGCAAAAAAAAAGGAGCTGAGGAGTTTCCTGAGAGTGAAGGAATATTTTCTCAATTTGTATGTGATTATGTATATGTATATTCTTGTCTATGTCCTTCGTGGAAGATATTCCAATATTTAATTTTGAAACGTCTCACTTTCGTTCCTTTCAAAAAATGTAGTGCATGTTGAAATAATGGAAAAATGGAAAATGCAATTTCTTCGACTCTTCGTATCATCGTCACTTGTTTAACAACCAAACATTTGACAGTTCAAAATGTTTGACTTTCTTGTAAACAACGAAATAGCAAGAAACAAAGAGTAACGAATGGAACAAAGCTTCTTTCGGTCGAACAAGGGTTGAAAGGAGTAGGGTGAAACGTTGGTGAGCGGAAAAACGGTATACGGTGTAGGGGATTCCATTTTCCGGGGCTCGATTCGCCATAAAGACTTTTATCCCGCCACTGGAAAATAGAATTGTTATCGGTAAATCGGAGATTGCTGCGTGCCCTATGGCGCCTCTGCCATTCCCAAGGTCAAACGAGCACAGGCTCCTTTTAAGGCCGCCAGCCATCGGTTATTTAATTAGTATCGTTACAGTGAAATGGCGAACTCGAGGCACGTCCCTTGAATTTATTCACCAGTTTTTATTTTCGACCGAGAATCGTTGCAGTTTATCACCATCCTTTCTTCCTCATCTTCTCGGGGGTGTGAACGAGCTTTTGGGACTTCTTCGTCAAAAGTTTTTTGGTTACTTGCTTACGACTGACAGAAGTGACGATTGCATTCTTTATTTCTTCCGTTCTTGTTCTTGCTGTATCTGTAGATCAAAGATCTGTAGATTAATCTGTAGATTAAGCGGAATTTATATAAAACAATAGCGAGTAGTTATTCGTTTCAAGATATTGTCAGTTTGAAGAAAATTGAAGTCCACTTGGTAAAGTTTCGATTTTATTACAAGAGGGTTTATAATTTGTAAAGAATGTAAAACGAATGACAATTCGTAAAAATATCGTCGTTTGGTAAAAATTCCGAAGATTTGTATAACGAAAAATATAAACGATATGGATCTATTCACAAAAAATTCAGGAGCTGTCATATTCTTCTTCTCAACAATTTGTTCTTTCTGGTCCTAGGAAAAATTCCTATCACTGAAGCTTTCCGATAAATATCTTTATGCGTGATATTCTACTCCCCATTTACACTGTAATCCTTTCTAAAGCATTAGCAATCTTCCACGAAGAAATTATCCATTATGAAAGAAAGATCAGTACATGAAAACCAAAAAATAATAGGAAATCAACTCAATATTAATCATGGCAACAACTTCAGCTGAAATGAACGACAGATTCGATATCGATAAAGTGAGTTTCAAGTCGTTCCAATTCCAGTAACTGGACTAATCCAAACGTAAGTTTCACGCCCGTCCTCGACAATCGAAGGAAATCGTTGCAACCGATTTCTGTTGCCGGCCCTGAAGGTTCTGTAACGGAGGCCGTCGATAAACAAGACAATTTCGCGGCAGGACGTCCCCAGGAATCTATAAATCTCTAGCTGGCCAGTCGCGATCTATCGATTAGAGAGGCCTGTGGCCGAGGTCTCGCCATCTTGAAAGCGTTTGCCGCCAAACGATTGAATGTGTCCCCAAGCGGACATCCTCTCGTTCTCGATTCTCTTCCAGCGAAAACCCCTCTCACACAGAACACCTCGTTGCGTTTCTTTTCTTCCTCCCTTTCCCCTTCCGCACCCTTTCTCGTCCTGTTACTCGCGATCGCGTCGCGGGAATTGAAAGCATCGACAACCGAAACCCAACGACGATTCTATTTTCCCTTTGGCCAGCGTCCCCGTTACGCTGCCGGTAAAAATCTTTATGGCGAATCGAGTCCGGGAAATGGGATGGCTTATTTCGCCTTTTTTCCCCTCTTCTTTCTTCGTCTTTTTCTGTTATTTTTTCCATGTTGCTTCCGGCGATGGGAGGAAAAAATCAATTTACATGGATTTATAGACGGAGGACCTGTACTGGGGCAAATTTGTGTCACTTTCTTTAGTTTCTTTTGGATCAGTTTCTTTACATTGTTCCGGTTACTGTTGGTTTACCTACTTAGTTGCTTCTAGGAGGTTCTTCGCTAATTTATCGTATAATTTCCATGGATTTGTAGATGGCAGACGCGCGTTATCCGTATCCGCGCCACTTTCTTTAGCTTCTTCTAAATTCGGTCAAACTTCTCTCACTTTTTTTTTAGTTTCCTCTGCATTAACTTCGCTAGATCGTCCTGTGTAAGTGTTGGTTTGTTTCTAAAAGGTTCTTGGCAAATTTATTATACAATTTATACAGCAGATGGTGGACTTGCCATCGGTTGAATCTTGCTTCTTCTTCTTCTTCTTCTTTGGATTCTTTTGGGCAATGTTAGTTCGTCTTTAAAAGATCCTTGGCTAATTCATAGGAGATTGCTTAAAAATCCTCAGAACTGTTTATTATATCGTTCGTTTCCAAACTGAATGAAATTGTGGAGAACTGGAGATTACCAGTGAATTACCATTGTACGAATTCCATTTGTATGAATTGCTAGCCCCTGAGAGGCTCCTCTCAACAGATTTCCTACACGAAGTTCTCCAGTTCTTGTTCTATAATTTTATTGAAATTTTATTGAAAATTTACAGTAATGATATTTATTAACACGTCTTGAAATATGTAATAAATTGGCAAAAATATATATAGAGTATCAGAAGAAGAAGAAACAGAGAGAAAAGGTAAAGTAAAATTCCATTTGTTCTAACATTAGCTCACTTGCAAGTTTCTAGCTACTGCTGTTTTAACTAGCTGGTCTAACGCATTCTTTTAACCGTTCTACTATTTTCCCAAAGAGATTAAAATTCAAATAGCATAAAAAAATGAGAGCAGAGCGAATAACGCAATAAATTTACATGTTAACCTCCGACGATCGTATTTTTCGTTCCCGATCGGCAATAAATACAGCGAACCGGACCATAAAGTTCTATTTGTCAACGCGATTTTCTCGATGCACCGGCCAGGTTGTCACTCGTAGTATACCTAGTATTCAGGATAGCGTTCTCCTGCTCAGAATCTAGAACACGTTGAGAAACTGCAATGAGGAATCGTGTCACGGTTGAAAGTATCCCGCACATTATTGTTCACGTCACTAACCGGAATATTCTATGAAAATTTGCATTTGGGACTTTGTTCGAAGAATCCACTGTTTCTCTTATTATTTCGTCTCTTTCTAAAATCATTCGTTAGACTTCATTCATCGTTTCACTTCTTTATCGCAATTTACACTCATAATATTCCTAGTTGAAATTATTCGAACGAAAATGAAAGGACGTATTTCTTCGTCTTTTTTCATTTTTAGCTTTTTAAGAAATATTAGAAGTAGAAGAATTTCTAAATAGAACACGCGATTTTATACGATGCTAATAAAGATAAAAATTCACGATGAAGAATTTTTACAACGATTAAATATTCAACTGCCTCTTAATACGGAATCTATCATTATCAAGATGAATAATATAGCACGTTCTCGTGTATTTATTTTTCTGTTTCTTAAGACTGTAACTTACGTGTCCACATAGGAGTATTTTATTATTAACAGAAACAAACAAATTATTTCATATAATATACCTTACAACGATATAAATTACTTTATAAGTATTCGATCATTTTCTCATTTACGTGAAAGAATTATGTGAAAGTTAGTAGTATATTTACGCTCTCATATACATGTAGCTGAAATACACCTCTATTCACGGTTCGAACGTAGAACAGAAATAGAAAATCTGCGACATTTGCGACTGTCAAATTATCGCCAAACACATCCTTTTAAATTGCCCTAAATACCTTTTAATTGTCCCTCGCAACAAATACCACGTTGAAGGAATCTTTATCGAAGTATAACTAGCAAATCTTTCTCTGTTAACATTACCATACTAACTAATAGTACTAATCACGGTACTAACCACGTGCAGTTGATGACGTGTTAAAACTTATACATATATACAGGGTGGTTGGTAATTGGTGGTACAAGCGGAAAGGGGGTGATTCTACGCGAAAAAAGAAGTCGAAAATATAGAATAAAAATTTTTCGTTTGAGGCTTTGTTTTCGAGAAAATCGACTTTGAATTTTCGTTCGGTACGCGTGCACTTTATCGCGTCTCGTTATAACGGATCTCACTGTAGATTTAAAAAAAAATGAAAAAAAGAAAAAAAATTGTTATTCTATATTTTCGACTTCTTTTTTCGCGTAGAATCACCCCCTTTCCGCTTGTACCACCAGTTACCAACCACCCTGTATATATATAAAGAAGGAAAAAGTAAAATAAAAATACCTGCTATAAATTCGCAAAAAATTTTCGAGATACGACGATTACCGTAAGTAACTTAGAAAAATCTCATTTTTCTAATAAAACTAAGCGACATTTGTGAGAGAAAGAAGAAGAAGTAGAAAGTTTAGGAGGAAATTGGTGCGAATTCGGCGTGGAACGAGGGGTCCGCGATCGGCGATTCAGCGCGGTTTTTGCTCGGTCGGAGGTTCGCGTTGGCTGCATTATTTTATTAGAATGAATTATTCATGCGCGTCACTTACACGGTATGCGCAAGTCGCGCTCCTTCATCAATTCCTCCCCCTCTGGGCCCTGATTCGCAAACCTAGCCAACGGCCAGCTCCTTTTTCATCCTTCTCCTTCTTCTGATCCTTTCTTCGACATTCGGCGAGGAAAAAAGAAGACGTAGAAGAGGACGAAGAAGAAGAAAAAGAAGAAGAGGAAGAAAGGTTTAACTAGTTCACAATAATCCTCTCTTTTCCATTTTGTAGCAGCGCGCAAAAAAATTCTGCCCGAAAGAAACCTCGAGAGCGATGGACCGACCACGAATTCGATTCCCCTTCGGTTTCTTTATGGGATTTTAAGCGGCCGCGGTTTTTGCTCGACGTCCGCCGCGGTGCGAGATTTTCGCGCCATTTTGAAACCTGTTGATTGATTCAAACGTTTTACGGTGCGTTCGGCTTCTTGTCACGGGGTTGCGTCACGTTTTGCCGCGTTTTTTTTCCCACGTTTCCTTTAAAGTTGAGGAACCCTTAATGGAAAGATGGTAGAGGCGAGGATTTTAGAATTTCTATGTTGTAAATGATACTACTCCTTCTCGATCTCTTCGTTTTAACGATGGTCTTAAAGTCAATCTTCGTGGGTGCCATATGAGCCTTTGGCCAATTTAACTCCGCTAGCCGCATGGTAATAAACGTCAATAAATCTTGCGATTCGATAGACTTTTTCTGTTCGCAATCCACCGTCAGCTGTAATGTTAATAGAATATTGTCAACCACGAACGATTTCTAACCGAATTGTATATTGAAGGGTTTTATACCCGTAAATAACAATAATAATAGTAGCAACAACAATAATAATAATAATAATGAGCAACATATGAATCTATCAAGCCCATAAGTATCCGTCGTTGTTGTTCATTTGGTTGATGCAATAAATGTAATCATTTGCTGAGTGTTTTAGTGAGCAAATGAAACAGCAGGCAACAGCAAGATATCGTTCAAAAGCGACACTGCATAAATGATAAAGTATTTGTGTCTTTTCCTCGAGATAACTGAACTCATCGTTTTTCAAATACGTTTGAGCGTTTCCAGTTAAACAAGACGTACTGTACGCGCAAATTTATCGATCACAGTTAGTTCGAAATTTCCAATGGACGAGCAAACATTCGAGAGAATAAAAGAAGATAGTCGAAATGGTGGCACGAGCTGGATTTCGATGGAGAATTTAAGGGGGCAGAGAAAACGAATTGACCGGATCTCGCGAGAGTAATGGCGGGCTAAACGGTGGCGGCGCCTTGATATGCAAAAGCCGGAATTTCCGCGCGACCATACGGCGGAAAAGAAAACGAACAGGCTCGTTGGAATGCTATGCAACCGCTATTCCGGTAATAGCCTGCGTTTACATCGCCTCTTTAGCGTCCGCGATTCGTACGGCATTTGTCTTCGATTTTCTTCGCTCGATGCAACGATCTGCACGATCCTTGAGAATCCTTTGATCCTCATCCGCGATCCTCCGCGACTCTTCCATTATTTTTCTCATCTCGCGTGGTCTCGCTTTGACGTCCGAGACGACACAACTCGGATTATTCCGCCGTGTTAATTTAAATAGCCTTATCTGGTCAAATTAATTTAAAAATCTCATCTGGTTTGAAAAACGTGACTTTTAACACGTTCGAGATATAAATCGTTGTATCTTCAGTTTCAACGAAGATACGGCTTTCTCGTTTGATATACACATGGATAAACTATTTTTCGGTTTGAATTGTTTCTGAATGTATATTATTTGTATATTGTATATTGTCTGTTTAGATTTTGGTTTTCTTTGTACTCCATCCAGTTTGTACCATCTTTCCCTCTGTTATTGGTTGCTTCTATCAAATTTGTCAGAAAATTGAATTTTGGGCTGTTTTAGTCAAACCTGTATCCTTTTATTCTGTTATTGCATTTTACAGTTGTAATATGCTAATGGAACATTTGGCGATCGTTTTCTTTAAAAAATAATGAGAAAACAGAAATGAAGAAAATTAATAATTATCTTCCCTGTTTAACAATGATATTTATAAAACAGTTGAGAACAACGATCCTTTAGATCGTTTAAAGAAAAATTGAATTATCCAACCAGACAGTGTGTGTCACGATTAATTCGAATAACTATACTTCCACTGAATTTAATTAATCAATATCAATATGAAAAATCTCCAATAGCTCAACGATATGTCAAATGGATAATTCGTATTATACACGTTAAAAAGGGAACCTGTTTGCAATTTTAACGTCAAATAATCAATCGATATCGTACACGTTAAAAATAAAAACGTTCGCTTCTGTCGTAAGATCGAAATGGTCAACAAAAGCCAACACTCGGACTTTAATCCTAATTATCTCGTTTCTCGCGAGTCGAAAAAACGACGTTCCTACAGGTGACACGTCATTGTACGATGCTCTCGTCTGACGATCGAGAAAGGGGATGAGACAAGAGGACAAAACCAGCCAAGACTTTTCGGAATGCCGCGGCTGGGACGCATTCAAATCGTTTCGTCGCTTCGTTTTGCGTGCTCCGACGCGGACGATTGACGTTGAGGGATGACACGATCCTCTTCGACGTGGCCCTCGCACTCTCGACTCTGGTTCCCTTAAATCGAGTTAAAGCGAACGAAGATAGCGTATCTGTCTCTGTAGCGGCGATAGTGGAGAAAGAGACAGAAACGAGACGTGGCGAAAATTTCGAATTTTCTAGAGAAATCGATAGTTTCGTGAAATATAATCGAAGCAATGTTGAAGGAAGCTTTTTCTGCTTTCCTAATGTTAACTTATTGCCAGTAGTATCAAGCAATGATACTTATTTTAGTAATATTAGCAGATTCTAGAGATTGAAAAGGGCGGTAGATTTGAAGATTATGATACTTTTATTTTTATTATTTATATTATTAGATATAGCAAATAGATACCTGTACTGTATGTACGATATCAAGTTGTAGTATATCACGGCTAATTAATAAATAACGATTATATTATAAATTTCGAGAGTTGTAACTATCAATGAATAGTCGATATATATTTTCATCTACAATTCGACGAGTTTCAGTCGATTTCAATTTTGTGAAAAACCTTGCAGCTTCACCGTCATAGCCATTTGACAATAAACTTTTCACCTCGAATCAAGAAATACGGATACACAGATTTTGAAAATTAATTTTCTACGCAACACGTCAATTGGCAATTCCGAAATAATAAAATATTTTGAAAAATCGTGCGTCTCAGGATTAATTTAGTGTTTAATACATCGGTTGAATATTTTCTCAACAACGAATAACGAAGAAATAATCAATCACGAAGGGACCATCGGCGATATTAAAGTGTTATTTGAAATAGATTTCGGGGATAACGAGTTAGCCCGGTAATTCCATGAAAATTGAGGCGAAGGAAAGCTGTACTTAAATGTTTTTTTTTTTTCGTCGAGCAGAGAAAATTCGGGGTGTTGCGTGTAATGATGTAATAAAAAATGAAATAACGGGAGTAATGACAATGAGATAAAAAGTAAACGATTTAACGGACGAAGATCGAGTAATTTCGTTTCGAAGATAAATGTATTAAGACGAAGGAAATGGAAGCTCTTGGCGAAGTGCCTTTTTAATAACGCGCACGATTATTACGTCCAAGATTAATGGAACACCGAAAAGAGAGAAGAACGAGCGGGTAATTGTAGCGTGCGGTGATGCGGTTTCTCTGGAAGGAGCGTTCCCTGAATGCACTTAAACGAAGTTAAATATCACTCGGTGAAGACGTAAACCAATGGCGGCCGAAATGATCAACGGTAGAGGGAGACCGAAGAAACCTCCCTGCATAATAACTATGCTATCTTTAACAACTGGCTACTAAGGGATTGAATCAAGATGAAATGGCAACAAACACTTCTTATTACGAATTTTTACGACTTTTAGGTTAATGAGAAGGTGGAAGTTGTGTACGAATTTTGGATGATTTTTACATCTTTTGGAATTTAATTCTCGTAGCAAATCTCTTTACTACTAAAAGGGAGAGAGAGAAGAGAAATGAAAAAGACGAGGAAGCTGAGGACATGAGAAAATACGATTAAAATGGAAAGAAGTATTTGGTATTGGTGAATTTCTAGCATTCTCAGAGAACGAGGAAATAAAAATTGTGTATCGATAAATTGGGAAGAACATAAAATTCGTAAGAAGAAGAACGAGACTGAAAATTAATAACAAGGAAATAAAATGTATACATCGTGAGTTCGTACGTGAGTAAAGCTTGTAAGGAATTTGTTTCATAAGAAATGTACTTTCTACCAGAGAAAAGGAGAGAAATAAATAAATAAATTCAAAGGATTAAGAGGAGGAAACATCGTATTGGAAATCTACAAGCTTTCAACAAAATGAATAAACAAATTTGTTTAAATTGTATATATCATCGATCTGTAAAATTTCACTCAATTCTGCTTCGTTAGAAAGTCTGTTTTCTATTGGAGAACCCAGAAGAACAAAATTATAGCAAAAAGGGAAAGAGAGACGAGACAAAGCGAGACGAAGAAAGAGGACGAGAGTTGAGGCCGAAAGAGGGATTAGCAAAATAGAAAGAAAAATGTGAAGAGGCCGAAGGAAGCAACGAACGAAGAACAGCATCGTCGACATTTTTACCGGCTGTTTTCGTTGGTTTTGCGAATTCGTTCGCGCGATCGTGCCAGGAATGACATCACGGCCTCGTACGAGCTACACCTAAGAAACACTGGAATGCCCACGAACCTGCACAGGTGTTCCTCTTCTGAATGGTTCTCAGGTCGGAACGGAAAAACGAGACACGCAAGAAAAGTTCCCTCCGATTCTTCCCTCCTCTTACGATCCTTCTTTCAAGTAACACTGTGAATCGGTGAACGCCGATGACAACGTTGTTTACCAATTCTCATGACGATTTCAAGCTTCTGCTCGGAAAGTTATACGATTCTTACGTAGTCAGGAAGATTTGGATATATTTATTTGGTAATTAAATTGATTTATCGTTTTGAAGAGGTAAAAGGTTTAAGCGTTTTGTAGATTTGAACGGATGTAACGTTTTAAAAGTTTTTTTTAAGGCTGAAGATGATGAGACTATAGGATTGATGATTTAATTTCTTGTTGAGTTAGTTGTAAATTGTAGTTCTCTAACTATTTTCGTTTTTTAATAGAAGGATGAGTTGAAATTATTGGTAAGAGAGAAATTCAGATTTAATACAAGCTTTCATTAGATACTTATTTACATTTGATTAAATATTTTGCATCGAATGATCTACAAATGGGATCGGATTAAGAGTAACATGTAGTGTAGTCTTCCTTATGATTTAATACGAAAAATGTGCTGTCCAAACAGTTACTGCAACCTCTTATGATCATATTTATCATCTACTCGTCAATGCGAATAGTATCCTATTTTCTATCGTCTTTTATCTGTATAGGAATAAATAATGACGAATCTGTAATGTCACCTCTTAGTGAATATTTCTAAATTACAAAGAAGACAACTAACGAATAAGTAACAAAAATAAGTCGCTATTTTTATGGTCACATATAAGGAGAAACTTATTTGTTTTTTAAGTAGTTAAACAACATTGTACATATAATCGTACAGCTGATTAATAAAACTGTGAAACATGGAAAAAGTGGAATAGATTAATCATCTGTCTATAGTGACTATAGTATATCAAAGTATACCTATTAATTATAAGTGCATTAAATTTCGTACCATTTAGTAGTAATTTCACACGATTACAAAAATCTGATACTATGAAAATAAAACGTAGACCATGATAAATACTTTTTGTAGTTACTGTATATAAGATAAAAAAAAAAAACGAGACCTAAGAAATCTGCATATTTTGTTTTACCTTCAAAGTATCATAAAAAGTCAGTTTCGATATTTTCTATATTTTTTCTATATTTTTGTGTATCTCATATACAATTTTACATATTTAAGTTTCTCATAATTACTATTATCATTTATTTATTTGCAATCCCTGCCTCCTTTTTACATCTTTTCTTTTTTTTTAGCGTTACATCTCTATCTTATGTTATGTGCTCTGTTCTCACCACAAAACCACAATCTCTGAATTAGAATTAAAAGCAAAGGTAAGCTCAACATGCATCTCAACTCAACTTGAACTTAAACATAACATAATCATATCTTAGACCTATTCCTTTTGGTGCAACGTATTCCAATTCTAATTCTAATTCTATTCTATTCTATTTTCATCTTAAATATCCCATTAATACTCTTAACCCCTAGAATTTCCCTAATAACATTAATTCAATTGTATGAAAAATCCCATGAAACAAAAATATCGTCACAAAACTTCCCACCCTCTAATCAACCCAGCTTCCATATTCCCCGTACGAAAATCCAGGTGATCTAGGTACCTGTACCTAGATCTATAGATCTATATATATCTAGGTCTCGTCGCTACCAAAATCTCCAGCACAAGATCAACGATCTCGCTAAATTCGACGCACGAAACGTCAAAGCAACAAGCAGGATCCCCCAGAGGCAGCGTGGTCCGTTCCTTCCCGGTCCTCACGGACTCTGAGCGTCGCAAGAGCGTCCTGGAGAAACGGTCGAAGTCGCGGCAACACGGTCCGAACACGAGCAAAAGACGAGCCACTCCAAAAGCAGCGAAAGGAGAAAGAGAAGAAACTCTCAGGGACTCGTCCCTGACGCACAAATACGGCAATAGAGGGACAGCAATTTGCTTGTAGCAAGACCGAGATGTACGTTTCCGCCGCGGAGCTGGTCGGTTTCGCGCGTTTAACGTCCCAACGATCGCGAGATTAGACGGTGGGGATCGCTCGTTAGCCGAGCGAAAGAAAACAAGAAAGAGACCGAGAGAGAGGAGATCCCTCGTGAATATTCTTGGTGCGGTTCGAACGTGCTGCTAACGAGCGTGCGACACGCACCGGTCTTGTTCCGACGTTGGACGCGCGCGACCGATCCAATGGCGACCGAATGCATCGCGTTTGCCGCCCTTTGTGTCCCGATCCGCGATTACCTCGACTCTGTCCAACCTAATTTGCTGAATTTTAGATCGCAGGAAGATTGCGGAGTATTAAATTTTCTCCTTCTTTTTGTCCTGTTCTCGGAAGTTTGAGCAGTGTAGCTTTCAGAGCTATCATGGATCGGTTATTTGTGCAAAGCAGAGTGTTGAAAAATGGTTGGATTTCTTTAAAATTGAAAAATTCTTGCAGGATATTTACAAGCATCTTTGAAGAAGCAAAGTATATTACTATTTGGTCTAAATGTAATGGCAAGTTGAAGATAACGAATGCAGAGATGAAAAAGTGGCATCAGTTTACATCAAACTACCTAAATCTGACATCAATCCTTTACAGAAATCTACCTAACGTAGCCTTAAATATCTTCAAACCTAAAATCATCCACAAAGAATTCACGTAACTAGGTTGTCGCCTAGAAGAGACATCATCTTTGATAATCCACTGTGTCTCTTGTTCTTGAGTGGGTGCAGCCGGTCCCATAAAAATGTTCAAAAGAATTGAATTACCAGCTCCTATGAAATGAAAAACCACCACCAAATTTCGCATCAATCATTTTTAAACGTCTTCCTTACACTGCTCTAAATATCTTTAAACACAAACTCTCTTCCACTAGCAGATCTTGGACGAAACACTCACTTTCTGTCTTCTCTCGTTGTGTCTAAGGTATAGGTCTGTTAGGTGAGAACCTTACTGAAGAGTCCACAAACTCTCTTCAACAATTAAAGCTATCCAAAATCTTCTACCAGATAATTAGATGTCCTCTTAGCAAAGAGTTCATCTGTGATAATCCACTGTGTCTCCTGTTCTTGAGTGGGTGGAGCCGGTCCCATAAGAATGTTCAAAAGAATTGAATTACCAGCTCCTATTCAATGAAAAACCTCCACCAAATTTCGCATCAATCATTTTTAAACATCTTCCTTACACTGCTCTAAATATCTTTAAACACAAACTCTCTTCAGCAATCAAAACCATCCAAAATCTTTTACCAGATAATTGGCTTTCCTCTTAGAAGAGAGATGATCTTCTGCAATTCACAGTTCTCTTCTGGAATGGGTGTACGGGTACAGTCATAATCATTAGCAAGAGAAGGAAGAGACTTAAAGGGCTGCGACGAGTGAACATAGCGATCCTCGTATCGGCTTGCAGGAGAAAGGTACGAAACGATAGAGAGATAGAAGCGTCGGCCGTCGGCGAAGGCGCGGAGAGGCTCGTAATCCCCCGTCCCCGGCCGTTTTGCACGGCTTTATGGTGTTTCTTGCGCCTGCTGGCATCGCCGCTAACAGGCGTCACTAATGCACGGAGGCGGCCTCGCTGTTTCCAACGCCGGTAACCCCGTGCCCGGCCACCTGTCTCCTCTGCGGTAATTCACTGAATCGCTTCATCTGCACGCTGGAGAACACAGCAACATGGCGCTGGTCACGTTTCCGTTTTGCATCCTTTTTGGCTATCGCTCAACAAAGATTCGTTAGGTGATTTCTAAAAATTAGGAAGACAATTTAATTTCTATGTGCTGAATTTGTTCAGAGATGGTTTCATATGGTTCATGGTTATCGTTGAGTAGGTCCATCGAGTTGTGCGTAAATGTAAGATTTGGGTTGTGCAACGTTTTTCATATCAGTAAGTAAAATTTGCATACTACTTATGCGTCTAAAAAATCCCAATAAGGAAGCAAGCAAAGAATACTATACAAGATATTTTTAGAAATGCAGTTGTATAGTTTGAGAGAGCAACGAAGAATAGGAACACGTAATTGTGTCGAAGATGGAGTTATAATTAGTTTCTGCACGGTTGTTCGCTAAAGTTGGGAAAGTTCAAAATGGAACAAGATATAAGCTCGCTGAATAGATGGTAAACAGGTTGCGGCTATGTTAATCATGTTTCCAGAAACTTATAGAATCCATACGACCTGGCAAACACTTGAATTTACGCAAAGGAACTTTCTTTTAAACCAAACAGCAAATCAAACAGTGATATGAAAAACGAGATACAATTGACGTACGATCACAAATGCAAAAGCAAGCACAGGTGCAGTTAAAGTACGATATTTTTCTGACAAGGATAAAATAAAGCAATTGATAGCGTAGATGCCATTAAAGTGCAGTTACAAGTGCAAATACATCAGTAGCTATATTATAAGTAGGTTGTAAGCAATAAATCTTCTGCCGTGCATATATCTACACATAATGTATAAACACATGCAATTTCAAATGGAATTACTCAACCATATCTGCGCACGCAACTTCAAATGCAATTGCTTAACTATATCTACACACGCAACTTCAAACGCAATTACCGAAGCATCATATATTTGCACACGCAACTTCAGCTGCAATTACTGGAACATATTTACAAACGTAACATCACCTACAATTATTCGAATGATGAACTTTCCCTACAATGGCTCAGCTATAACTACATACACAGGGAACCTCAAATTTATAGACTGAAATGCAACTGCATTCAGAAACGCACATATAAATTAGAGCGCAACCACGTTTTAGAAACGTAAACGTGAGTTAGAACTCAAGAAGAATTTAGTAGAAACTAATTTTCCATTAAACGGACTAATCTTTAGGCAAAGTAACTTCGATTACGATAACTCAAGTCTGCGAGGTAAAACGCAACTGCATCCAGAAATACGAAAACGTGTACTAAATCACAATCGCATTTAGAAACTCAATCGTAAGACAGAATACAACTACGCTTTCAATTGCGATATCCACGCTGCGTCTTTCTTTCGACAGCCCCACGACTCGCTACACTTTCATCCAAATTTTCAATTTGTATCCAAAAGACAGAGAATTTTTTAAAAAAGTACGCCAGAGCGAAGAATCGGACGAACGCTGGCAAGAAAATCGCGAAACTGGTGCGAAGATACCTCGACAAGAAACGAAGAGAAACGGGGGTGGTGCAAGGTGGGTCCGGTTCATGGGGGCTGATGATAACATCAGTCTTTCCCCATTCCCTGCTCGATTTCTACGCGGAGATGCCACGGACCGTTCCGTGTCCCTCTTCATGTAATTTGTATCGAAACATCGCGGCGGGGAGAAGCTGTCGGCTTTCGGGCAAAGAACGATCGCGACGCGACGTCGAAACCTGGGGAATCTGAAGAAACGTTGGAAGGAGGAAGTGGTTTCGTCCTGGAATTCTGAAAGGGGATGAGTGCGCAGGCGGAACCTTTTGTTCCCGCGGAATCGGCCCCCTCCTCACTCCTATGGAAATTCCCTTGGGGTGGACCGAAACCACTTTCGTACTTCGGACGCACTTTGGGGGTGTGTGTACCGGTTCTCCGCGAGCGGAGACCAGCGCAAGTTTTGTGACTTTACGAGCTGGATTCTTGGAAATATTTAGAGTTTTAAAATGGACAGCTGCGGGATTGGTGGAGAATTGTTGGGTGGAAAGTGCAGGTGTTCGTTTCTTTCCGGAGTTCGATATGATTTTTTGATGATTTAGGGGAAGCTTTAAATTTGTTATTAGGAATTCATTTGATGAAATTAGATTGAAATTTATGCTATTTGGTTTCATGGGGCGTTTGGTAGAATTTATCGACGTATGTAATATAAGAGAATTTTTAGATTTATTAATGAGTTTTGGAATTTTTGAGCCTTATGTATATATAATAGAGAATGGCTATTTGTTTTCTTGAGACGTTTGGTACGACATTTTCATAATATAGGAGAATTTCTGGATTTATTATTAGGATTTCATTTCGTCGAATTAGTTATCTTTGTACGTACATGGCAAAATTTTTGCATTTACTATTGGTATTCATTTTGTTAAATTACATACTTGTGTATTTTGTATACACATTGGCTGACCAAATTTGTCGACAAACGTAGAACCCTACTGAAATCTAGTACGATATACTATAACCAAATGCAACTAGATGCAACCGAATACAACTTAAACAACCGCGTTCACCTACTCCACAATATTCAAGAGACGCGATCTATTTTGAAAAGCGGGCGAAACGCGGCGTCTTTTGTTCCCGTAAGGGGCCATGCAGGTCCTACGAGGGCCCCATGGCCCCCCTCCACGCGGGAAAGACGCGTGCAGGGGGCCGTGGAAGGGACTTTTATTTGCTCGTCAAGGCTCGGGCTACCTTTTTTGCCGGCCGGGCACCGCTAACAAGCGCTCTTTTGCTCCTCGCGAATTGTGATGCCGCTGACACTTTAGTGATGTTCCTGCCTCTTTCGAACGGCCACTCCCTGAGTCCACCCTTCCCTGCCTCCGCCGCCAACCCTCCCTCCTCCTGCCAGCTGACCATATTCGGAATCACATGTGGCCAAACGTAAAATTCGACGGCGAATTTACTTTGCCTTACTCGTTGCTTCGTTCCTCGTAACCATGGAATTCGAGGGAACTGGTATACCGAACACCACCACCGCTGTTCCACCCTTTTTCTTTTCTTCAATCATGAGCAGGATTCGCGAAGAAACGTGGTTTTCAGGATTTTGATGGTTTTTGATGAGTTTCGATGATTCTTAGAGGAGATTTCAGAGACTGTTTATTTCAGGATGTAGATAAGATAGATTTATTGGGGTAATTTTATAAAGAAGGGTGAAAGATGCACCTAATATGGAAAAATATATAAACTGTTTAAGATATATTATTATTCTGTAGTGAGTGAATTAAATGTGTGTTAGTGATACGAATTTGCATGAATATTCACAGTATATTTATGAAACTTCAAGTTTCTCAACCATTAACACCTCATTTCACCCTCTGCATTCTTTAAAAAAATTCATTAACTACCTAGGAACCTAAGAAACCTCGTCAAGTAATTATACGTAGAATTAAGCGAACTTCACTTTCCTCAATCTCGCTAAAAATGTCCAATAGTTTAAATAATTTTCTATCCGATAATTTCCATACTTTCCACATCGCATTTTCCAATTCTTCTACTTTTATCAACATAATGAACAAAATAGAAAGTATTTTGCCCAATAAATATCGCCACGCTACTTTGGACATCTCGTGCATCGTATACATTTCTACACCTTCAATTTTCCCATAAATCTACGAAGATCCTATTATTAGTTTGTGCCAAAAGTTCCTTTCGTTTCATAAGTGAAATAATAGATACGCAACATTTTTTATTTTATATTATTTTATGGATTTATGTATGGTCCATTTTGTAGTGATAGAATAAAAAGGTTCAAACATAATTCGATAAAATAATATAAAACAGAAAATGTTGTGCATCTACTATTCGCTTATAAAACGAAAGCAACTTTTCGGACAACCTAATATATAATACAGTCTACTCATAATGCACACAAAAATTTGCCACCACATCAAACTTCTCACCCTCTCACCAAAAATCCTCACATTTTCTTCTCTCGTTCTGCCACCGGTTGCACCAAACGAATCAATCGATCGAATTCCTCCGCTTCGTTGTAAATCAACTACCAACCAACTGGCGCGTTTTCATCGGCCGGAAAAAGACCCGATCCACGAAATTAGACCAGGGAATTTCGTCGACGTTATTCTTTACGACGCCTTTAACCGCGTTCCACGCCAGCCGGTGTCTACAAAACAGTTTCGTCCGCGAAACGCAGCTCGGCTTCCGAGATTGATACATTTTTAATGGGAGCAGCCGGACGAAACGGAGCTATGGAATCCTCTAAAAGGGAAAAAGGGGGAGAGGTCGGGTCTCTGTCGAGGGGACCAGTCGTTCTGTTTCGCGTGGAATTCCTCCGGGCAGCCAGAGTTTTTTGCGAATCCCGGGGGACGTGGTGAGAATCGTCGACACGGCCGATTCTTGTTCGGCTTAGCCGCGAAACTCCTCGAGTTTTAGGATCCTCTGAATCCATTTTTTTCCTTTTCTTTTTTTTTACTGGTAACTGGATGGCACGGGATCTCGATGTTGACTCGAGGGATTTGTAAACGTTCGTTTGTTCTCCAAACTTTCTTATGCTTCTTTTATCGCACAGGTTGGCATCGTTATAGAATTTTGGAAAATGATTTGCAAGGAATCTCGCGAAAACCACGACTGCTATGCTTTTAGGAAATATGCCACTTGTTAAGGATATTTCATTCGCTGCTTTCCCTACATCTTGGAGGTCCTCCTCTGAACGTAATCTCACTTTATTTTAGCTCCGTTTAATTGTTTTCAGTTTTCGAATGTTGCTAAAAATATTCAACGATTGTATTATTTTGGTGAACTAATCTGATCTACGACTTGCGACCTGTCAATCCATTAATGCATAGCTTTTGTAAGAGAGTCCTGATCAAAAATCTTTAGATAAATGCCACTGATGGACCCACTGAATATCGAGGTTTATCAATGTAATGGATAATTAACTGTTCAAATATTTCTGTAACCAGTGAAGCCTATGTATTAAATACCTCATAATTTCCATGTAAACTTTCAAATTGGTTTCAAATTTCCCCAATATAATTATGACACCAGTGTCTCGCTAGAATACTAATGGAACTTCAAAATGTAATTCCATGTAACACACAAAAATATATTCATAAAGGGTGTCTACAAAATGTTCAAATATTAGGTTGTCCGAAAAATGTCTTTTTTACAACAATGCACCTTTATACAAACGTGAAAGCAAGTCTGTGTCATCTCAACAGAACAAAATGGATCGTACGTAATTCGACAAAATAATATAAAAGAAAAAAACGTTGTGCGTCTACTATTTCCTCATAAAACGAAAGAAACTTTCGGACAAACTAACTACTTGCATGATCCACTGTATATTCGATGAAGTACCATTCTATCGGGAAGAAACGAAGTAAAACGAACAGGAAGAAAGAGGGTTGATGATGCGCAGTGGCTGATCCAGGTGCCTTTTTTAGAGGAGGGACAAACGTGTAAAATTATAATATTTACATACACTGTTATTCATAAGCATGTGTATTTTCTGATCAATATTTATACAGAATAAAATAAACAATATTTAATAGCAAACTAATGATCAGAAGTATTCTCCTTATCATTTTCTTATACGATGAGTAAATATTACGTTATACAGAACGTTTACTTAAAATCTTATCAATGGAATAATAAAGTTAAACGCACGATTGGTCCAGGTGTTAACAGATTTTAAATATTACTGCTATAATAAAACTAATCGCGATAGTCAATTTGCAAGAATCTTCTTCATCTTATCTAACCAAACAAGCTGCGGCTAACAAACTCGCTAATTAATAATAACACTTACGGATGTCAATTCTTTGATCGTATACTAACCCGTAAGACTAATTGTAAGCTTCATCGTGTCGTAATCAGATGATCTCGGCTGACAGCTCTGATAAAAGATAAAACCACCAGTCTCTCCATTTGTATCTCGTAATCGAATTGTATTTTGTCAAAGACGAACAAGCGTCCACACGCACTTTCAAGCCACGGTGTAAGAACCTTCTCTCGCCTGATTTCAAATTCCCTGGCAATTTATATTTTAGTATAGCCCATCCGACATCTGTATGTCTTAAATAATAAAATTTACTTTATTTATAATACCTAGCAAGTGTTTCAGAATGTGACAGAGTATTTTTGTATTTTATAGAATATCGATCGTTCCTATCGCTGTGCTCTGGGTCCGCCACTGGCGACTCGATGGCAGGGGGTAAAAGAGGGTGACGAGTCAATTAAGAAGCTTTCGAGCGTACGTTGCCCTAATCGCGGACCCAGAAGGTGAGCAGAAGAAGAAGATGAAGGGACGAGGGGTGGGAGGTGTATGGGTTAAATTACGAGCAGCCAATTATATTGCGTTTAAAATTAATTACTAGATCGGCCGAAGATAAATCGATGGCCTGACGAGGACGCGGGCGACGAGCCACACTGTGCCAGAGAAAAAGGCCGCCCCGTTTATCTTTTCCTAACTATCGGCGGACCCCCGTTCCCTTCCAATGGATCTCTTCCATCCAGCCGGCAATTATTCCGTCCTCGTATTAATCATACTTCGCGACGACAGTGACTTGACGTCTGTATCTTCGACGCCCGTCCGGTCTCCACCAACGACGTTCCAATACATTCACAAGCTTTGGAAATCGATTAAGGACAGAGTATGAAAATCGAGCCGGTAGATCGAGGGAATAAGAAACGTTGTGGAGTAATTAAGCCTTCTTCTTCATTTACTTACCTTTTTGGAAAGAGGATGAAATGTATGTCGATCGACATGTTCGATAAGATATTGAATTATCTCGAGAAAAGGATGTTTATAAGTAGGTATCCTTGTTGGCCCAAGGGATATTCATTCCTTTATTATTTCTTTAGCTTGGAAATCTTCTTTTCGTGCTAGTGCAGACGAGGCTAGATTTTTTTCTTATGTTAAAACGATGAATTGAAAAAATAGAGGATATTCGAAGGGTAAGCAAAATTGAGTTTTTATTTGCTTTTTGGAAGAAGGTGAAACGTAGTGTCGATTGACGTGTTGGATAACCTGTTAGATTCTTGAGAAAAGGATCTTCGTGAATACCCTTGTTGGTTGACAGTATATTCGTTTCTGTAATCTGCATTTAAAAATGTCGATACGCAGGATAAAATAATAAGTTGAAGAAATAAGGAAAAATTGGGCATTTGTTTGCTTTTTGAAGGGACGTGAAATATGTGTCGACTGACGTGTCGTATAAGACATTGAGTTATTTTGAGGAAAGGGACAGAAAATTCTCAGGTTTTAATTGGTTCAAATAAAAAAAATCTTTTTCAAAATACTTTTTAAACATTTAAATGTCATCCGACATACGATTCATCTTAAATTAAGTACACTGGAATTCTATTTATCTGAACTCGACGGGGGACAAACAGTTTATATAATTGAAGTTCAGTTCACATAATAGAAGCTCACCAACAACTAATTATTTTTCGCTCAGATAATAGGAACTCACGATCGGATAAATGAATCCAACCAGCAACAGTTCGATTAATCGAGTGTTAACTAAAATTTCGTTCAGATAAACGGAGTTGTACAGTAAATTACGAAATTCTGTCACGTTTCCAATTTACAATTTACAAAACGAATTAACGAAGAAAACATTCTGACGAGAAACTTGATCCAACTTGGTACCAACAGTTTACGCAATCTTAAATGTGATCTCACTAAATTCTCACGAGAATACTATACAAATGTATACGAACTTTCGATCGTACCTCGATCGTAAAAGCATCGAACATCCGGTCTAATTAAAAAACAAAGGAACAACGTCTACTTATCAAGATGATTCCTTCCCTGAAATTTTCGCCGATCCTTAAAGACACCAACGATAACGAAAGGACGAAATCTCGAACATCGCGAAATCGAAGTTGTCGATCGAAATCATGCAACGAGCAAACACAGGTTGGTCCGGCTGGAGAAACCAGAAATTACTAGAAACTTATCGAAGCAATAATCCGGTATCGTAATCGTCGGGCATCGATCGATTCCATGATCGAGTCAGCGGAAAGGTGGCTATAATAAGACTCCATTAAAGCGATTTGGCGCACGAACAATGCGGCCATTCGTATTCAGGTGCGCGCGAGCGCGAGCCGATCCTCGAACCAGCTGCATGACCGCCATGTGAAGCCGATCGTGAATCGGGTTTTACTGCCGGTGAACAGTTAGTCGTCGGGATCGCACGTGTACGTGTCCAATGAGCCGCGATTCCCTCAAATATGAGCCAGCTCGTTTCGCGGCGGCGAATTAGCTTCTAACTTATAACGCCGATCTACCGCGTTACGACACAGCCTCGCGATAAATTCGTACTTAAGGCCCGATCTCGCCGTGTTCAGACCTCGATTCGACGCGAGAAAACGTGTTTAAAGGCTCGTTCCGCGATTTCTTTACCGCTAAGAATTAATTGGACGGTTAGGGAGGTCTTCGAGGCTGAGTCTTCGGCTCTAGGTGGTTTGGGCTTTACGATGTTTATTCGTCGTTATGTTTCAGCCGTGTCGATATGTATTTTCCATGATGTTACGGTCAGTGGAATAGTTCTCACGTCGTAGACGAAGATTTTTACATCGATAAGATAAGATTGGCGTCGTGTCGTGTTCTACGAATTCCGGAAACGTGTAACGATGGAAACTGCTGTAAAAAATGTTCACCACGTTTACCAACACCGTGCACCAGCTCTTCGTACAATAATAAAATGTACAAATTGGAAGAATATTAAAAAGATGGATTTTATTTAAAAGAGTGTCGTAAAAGGAAAAAAATAATTTCCTTGATCAAGAATCATTGATTAATTGAGTTTAATAATAACACATAGAAAACCCTGTACATGTCGAGCACACGCCATAATCGTATTATCGCTCAATTGTTGAACTCGTATAAAGAAAAGCAAGTGAAGAATCTACTAATAACGATCGCTATAATATCCCATAGTTAACTGCAACACTGATTCAATTATCTTAAAGCTTCTCAAACAAACAAACCCTAACACAAACCCAATTCATTGTATCAATAAGCTACTCGAGCCACAATAGACCACAAATTCTCCTAAACACCGAGCCAGAAAACAGCTTTGCCAGGTAATTGGCCATCCGTTGCAACGTCCGGTCCCTCTTTCTCAGACATCCACGAAGATATTGAGAACACGATTCTCCGCCCTTGGTGAATTATGAAATCCAATCGAGTTATCGCGGTGACTTATGGCGTCTAAGTGGCGGAGAATCGGCAAGGTGCACACGCGGATCGGCCGCCTAATTCCAGGATTTATTCGCGGCCGGCCTACGGTGATTTATTCGCCGTTAATGCCAAAATATTTAGAGGTGGTGCGCGTACACGCGCTAACTAATCCCCGACCGGTTCAATTAGCCGAGCTGCCACGCCGCGCCCGTTCGTACGCCAGCTGCTCTAAACCGGTTTAGGATCGGCCCGATCCTACCGCAGTTTAATACAATGAAATCGATGCGAAGTTAATCGTCTTTCGCGGTCGACGATCGCTCCACCAGCGACGTGCCACGACAGGGACCTTCGAGGATTGCCATTCGACTCTTTCGTGGGCGATCGTTCGATCGATCTTTCCATTTCACATTTTCAATTCTTCACATTTCCTTTTTCAATTTCAACGTTTCGTAATTCGTTTATTTACTCCGTTGTTTGTGGCGGTGCTGCGTGAACCGTTGTTTCCTGAGATTTCTTGCAATTTAATATTATTTTTGTTGTTTCGGTTCTCGCTCGAATCTCAGCAATATCGTCGTCGAAAGTTGAAAGACAGAGGGTATTCTGGTTATCCTGGTCTCGATCGTCGTGTTTGCAAAAGCCAAGTTATCTTGCTTTCCGCTGTTTTTGCTTTTATGGTATATACAACTACGGTTGGACATCTCCTTTTCTTAGCTGATTTGTCCTTTAGCGAGCAAAAATAAATGGTCACATCTTATGCTGGAGCTGATAGATTTCTGTAAAAATTGTTTTCAGTTTCGAAATTATCTCGCTGCACAAGAGTCGATGCAATTTTGATAATTGTATACTTGAATATTCAAAAATGAGGATGTTCTTTGAATTAGGACAATTATTTCGTACTTACGAATAGGATATTAGTAGTCGCGTACTTGGATTTATACAAGTTTTAAACAAAATGCAAAAATTATTGGAACGTAATGCGCATTAAAATTCGATCGTTGAATTGATAAATGTCGACGAACGAATTATAAACAGGATGGTTATTTTTGCCACAGCCTGTACGGACATTTGGCACGTATACCTGCACATATAAATTTGTCCTTAAGAAGTAGCCGCGGGCCGGGCTTACTAGCCTACAATTAAGCCGCCATTATGTGCCGTAACCAATACGCGAAAAGGTATTACGTCGAGATTTATGGAATATCGCCAGATATTAACGAGAATGCGCTCCGTTGATCGCTGCGAGCGTCTCGATTTCTTCGAATGACTAATTTTTCATTTCAAACCACGTCGTCGGAAACTCCCCTCTTCGTGAATTAACTCGTGTTTTATTTTGAAACAGGGGCAACCAGATTCCTCTTACCCTTTTTTATATATCCTACGTATGTTGCGATCATAAAATTTGTTATTAAACATTGAATTTATAAAGACATCAGCTTCTAGGAAATGCTATAAAATGGTATAAAACAAAGTAAACGAAAAAAGAGGAAAATACTGTTCCTCTTTTCTCGACTTATTCTTCCACGTAGGATCACCAACCGGTCCGCTGTACCGCGATTTTTGTAGCACCCTGTATAGCCCATGCTTCGCAAGATTAACCGTTTGATTCTTGAAAAGTTAAACCCTAATCGTAGTGTTCCGTCATACTAAAATTAAGGAGCTTTTAAAAGAACGGAATCGACCAATTTACTTTTCGAGCAGTTCGTATATCGAAATAGCTTTTGTCGAAACACGTAAGAGACACGATCTTGTCTACGATGTGACTGCATGGTGGTCACAAATTAAACCATAAGGCGATGGGGGTTAACAACGCTTGTGCATCGGAGAGACCTCGGTGTTCCGTCGGATCGTTGACGCGTCCGGCTCGTAAAGCGATGATCGATCGTTAACGAGCTCGATTCTCGTCACGTGGCAGTCGACAGACAAAACGGGCATCCGCCCCCATTGGACAGCTCGTAAATCGTCGTAAATCAATCTACGCCGGAGACAATGAGCCGAGATTATCGAGGAATAATCCAGCTGTTCGAGGCCTCGTGTGGACGCAGCTTAAAATGGTACCCGAAGGATCAGCCGCTAATTGTTGCTAAGAAATTGGATTACAGGGCTTACGGTTTAAGCCAATTTTCAAGGAATTAGAAGTACGGGTCCGAAGAAACGTCTGTCCTCTTAAATAGCAGGAGGAAATGTCGTGGCCACAAGTCGAAATCTCTCGAGAATCGATCTCACAGGGAAAAAATGCTACGGGGATTTGCAGATCCTTTCAAAGTAGATTTTCAGGGAAGTCGGCATTCGTTAGCCGTGTCGAATTGAAATCTTCTTCCACTTGGTTGATTTTGGTAGAGTCCCTTCCTTTTTTTCAATTTTAAAGAATATTCCTTGTTCAGTGGAAGTTATCGCAGGAATTCGTGCAATATTAGCTGAAATTGTAAAACAGTACTATAGTGATATATGATATGACGTCTATAATACAAGATAGCGATCTGTTAAGTATTATTCCTATATCACTATTCTCTTTGTCTATAATTTATTTTTACCTATATTGTCTGTATCACTGGTTATAACGTCGAGTAGATGAAACAAATTTCAATCTAGGTTCTACTCTCCTTTACTCGCGTTCAAGAGATGAATTTGCATAAATATCCGCAGTCCAGTTATTACCAAGCAACTCGAGAAAAAGAGTTCTTCTTACCGAGAAGAGCAGATTATGTCCGCCATATGGCAAAAAAGTTGCTTGCAATGAAGTATTGGGAAGAATAAGAAAAAGAGAAAGAAAAAGTGAGAATTATGTAGACGCGAGGATATGCTGACAAAGTTTCTTTCGATGAAACAAAAATAATAAGAAAAACAAGAGAAACAAATATATATGTATATATCGACGCGGCCATATGCTAAGAAAGTTCCTTCCAATGAAATACCAATAGAAGTAAAAAGAGACATGAAAAAGAATTATATCGACGCCACCATATGCTAACAAACTCGCTTGCAACGGAATGCCAAGAAAAATAAAAAAGAAAAAAAAAAAATAAAAAGAAGGATAACGAAATATAGAAAGAGAATTATACGTATTTATGCAGCCGTATGCTAACAAAGCTTCTCACAATGAAATATCAGGAAGAAAAAAGAAGGAAAATGGAGTATAATTTATTAGAAAAGAGCCGCGAATTGACCACTACTGCGAACGTACGGTCCATCAGCCCACACGAAGGAGTCATGGAGGCACACGTGCAAACATCACGGAACCGATACCCAGCGGGTGCGACGTCGCAGCACACGCGCGGATACGCAAACGCATAAACATATCGACGCCCCACCCCCGGTTGCACGATGGCCCTGGAGAACTCGCCAGAGCTCAGATGCATGTCTTATGGTAATATTCCGTGGCGTTAGCAGGACCTTACAATATTATTTGTCCGCGTTAAATCGCTTACGCGGTATCCTTCGGTGCCTCGGTCACGTTTGGTTCTCAATCTGTTAATCTTTTCCGTCATTCATAATGCAGATTTAGTTGGAATTATTCAGCCAGTAATCTGGCGTATAAGTTAAACGATGTCGTTGCGTTCGATTTAGATGAGGATATAACGTTCGCGGAATAAATTGCTGATTAATATAATAGATAGTTTCAGTTGGCAAGCGCTGATATTCTTAGGTTCCTGGTTAAAGGTGAACATTCTTAAGACGCGGATAAAATACCTGTGTACGTAGAAAATTGATGGCAGAAAGTTTTACGGTTTCATCAACCGAAAATTGCATTTACAACCGAAAGGAGTTAAAAAATGACACTTTAGTTATGGAATACTGCGTTGTAAGGAAGCTAGGTTTTCAGTATTATTTTAGTGACAATATCGTGCTTGTAATGATATTGTTTCGGACCGTATATTTTGTAGATTTTAGTTTCTCCTACGTTATGTTGAAAATAACAGCGTGAAATTAATACTAATGGAGAGAGTTTCCTAATTCGATATTTCCTCTAATTTGAATAGACCTGGACGTAGATTGACTCGGGAAGGGTTAAGTAGAAAAGGTACCTCTAAAAGATATTAAAAATCCGCCCAATTCATACATATTAATACAAATGCCTTTTTATGCTAATGTTAGAAGGGTCGAAGAGTATTTGGCATTAGTCGTTTCTGTGTTCCCTATCATAAAAATTAACGAAGGTGAACTAATTTCGACTGCGTTGATTCTTACGTGCCTTTACGATCTAAAAATACTAATAATAAGCAACGAGTTCAATTTCAAAGCAATTAAGCTCAACAGTTCCATTGAAAGAATATGTTAAATGAGAACCACTAAAGGCAGCTCTTCTTCAACACAGCGAATGAACACAACAGATTCTAATTAATTTGCAAATATATCAACAGATTAAAATCGAAGCAAATTAATTTCAATAAATTCCACATAAAGCTGAAAGAATGCATGATATGAGAACCGCTGACGGTATACTTTCTTGAAGAGGGCGGATGAACACCAAGAGTTTGCGGTTAATTCAGGGCCGCGGTTGCGGTCAGCCGGTCGCGACGCACGATAATTACGGTTAATAGGGTCGTTGGTATTAATTACGTATTTATTGAAGCTGAAGCGAAGACCGGTTGTTTTCTTCGGAAGCGTGGCACTTCAATTTGTGCAAATTAAGGGAGACGTGATTAAGAGGACGTTAATGAACCAACCGAACCTCGAGCAGGGGCAACGACGAAGGGGGAGGGAGAGACTTAAGTATGTAAATTTCGGGTAAATCGTTCGCGGGAAGTGTTTAAAGAAGCTCGCGGTAAAATTTAATTACCCTTCGAATTAAGGAGCCCGAGGCCTCGTTAACTTGCCCCGACGCTTTCGTTTCATCTGATAAACCGCATCGAACGGCCTCGCGAGCGCTAATGTACGTGCACACGTATGATTCCTCGAACGATTTTTATGTTATTATACATACGTAATTATAATCGTATTTGAATAATCGATACCAGCACCACAACACCGACCTGCAGCGTGAGAGAAACGTCGTACAAAAAATCGTCGACTTAAAAAGAAGCAAGAGGGATAATCGCATCATAAAAGCCTGTCAACGCAGCGATTCTCAACTCTGTCATCGTTAAATTTCCCTTGTTCTTCTAAAATGATGTTAGTTCGAATTTTTAATAAGACAGTCAATAAGTCGAATATTTTCAACCCTTTCACGATGAGAAAGAACAGTTTCTAATCGAAGGGCTGCTAACGACGACCTCGCTGATGGTAATAAACGAAGAAAAATTATTGAACTTTATTAGATGACTATAAAGTAAGGGATCGTGAGTTTGACAGTTTAAAATCACAAATATCGAAGTGAATCGTGATATACGAAAATTATGTGTGCCTATAGCTTGTATAGCAAACTGTACATCAAAATGTATACCAAGATGTATGTACATGAAATGGTACAATTTGGAATAATAGTTAGAGTAACAATTTACAACTGTTGATTGATTGATTGATACAAAATATTAAGAAAGTGTTAAGTTTCCGAGTATTCGGATTAATAAATACGATGTACCTATTCTGAGTATGTAAATCAATTGATTAAGTCCATCTTGGAAATCTCAATTATTAAATAAAAGATGGAGAAAATATTACAAGAATATTATGAGAAAACCATTTAGGGAAAACGTATATTTCCATGAATTATAATTAAAGACAAATTGAAGCTTTATCATAAATATAACGCGTGTCTTTTAAATTACAATCAGAATTCATACTATAAGAATGATTCAATATTACAAGAAAGAAGCAGTAAATTCTTAAAATCAATTCCGTCTTCCTCAAGGAAGAAAATCACAAATTACACGTATCAACGCATAAAAAGCAATACAATCGTAAATTCTTCTGAATCTGAAAATCAGAGAAGCTTCGTCAACAATCCTTTTCCCTCTCAAAATAAACTACAAATACAAGAAGAAATCAGAAAATTCTCATTAAATCCAAGCGAATGTTGTTGAAACGTCGCACTACATACTAATCGACTAAATAATAATCTCGTTTGCCTTGCGTTAATGCATACATATCAAAGAGTATGATGAAAATTATCTAAAGAACGTCAAGTTAAATAAAATTTTAATTTAACGAATTATATGAAAGTGACAGCACTTCGTGCGTTCCTTTAAGAAAACCTAGACAAATATATGACAGAACCTGATATATTGCAATTTTGACGTTCAACGTTTTTGAAATTCAACCGGAAGCGAGTGGAAACTAATGGAGGAGGGGAGGTGGCATTGAGAGTCACTGGCCAGAATTTGGTTCGACGTTAATCTAGACCCGAGCTGGTCCCGGATTGGACGGTGTCTGGCAGACAATTACTTCATGGACCCCCCGTGGCAACGATGGATGTCTCTCTTGCCACAAGCCAACAAATGCCAGCCAACAACCGCCAGTCCCTTTCCTCCTCCCCTTTCACGCGTCTCTTCCCCTCTTTTCCTCTTCTAACCCCCTCTTTTGTAACGTCTCTCTCTCTGTCTCTCTCTGTCTCTCTCTTACTCTCTTCATCATCCACATCCCTGTAACTCTTCGTCCCTCTTTTCGAACACGAAGCTTCCTTCACCCTCTTTTGCCTCGTCCAGTCGGCATAAGCTGTTTGTTTAGGTGATGTATCGCGGCGATACTTATCACCTCGTACACGAGATATGAGAGAATCCGCGCAGCGGGCGATACCACGCGAGAGATTGTGTTCTAAGAGGATTCTAATGACGTCTCGCGTGGAAACTGAAGGGCAGTCAGCCTGCCACGCGCTCCGCGTTTCAGACTTTTGCTTCAACGATGGCTCGTCTATCCTCGAACATAGTTACGACGTGAGAAGAAAAAAAGATATCAGGACTTATACTTATCGCTATTATGTATTTTAAATGTTAATCGTACTTGCTGAAAACTTTATAAATTTGCACAAGTATCATTTTGAAATAATATAAAATCGTGTGAAAATGTGAAACGTCTCGAGACGTTGCAGTTACACTGAGTTTCTACTGATATTCTACTTTGCATATTTTATGCATTATCGCACATGGTAATACGTATTCTGTGCATTTGTGCTGCTTTAAATTTCCTGACAATGCATAAAAATCCACAGGACACTTTTAACGTTTGCGTAACGGAACACGCTTGTAATCTGGCTGACTCGAAATTCCTTTTCTACTGCGTGTCGCGTACACAGCACTGTCTGACAAATAACCGTGCGCGAAAGACTGAAGATTCTTATTGACAGTTCCTTCTCAGTAAGACGGCGCGAATTTAAATAATAATCCAATGTAAAACAATCAAACACTAAAGTTCCATTTCTTGAGATTCAATCATCGATAAAGTAATATTTCACGTTTCCTATTTATCGAATACTAGAGTCATATAAGTACTATAGGAAGGTAGATACAAGAACTATAGAAGTATCTATGGGGATTGAAAATATACTCAAGTAGGTAATTTGACAAGGTAATTTCACGTTTGAACGAATACAATTTTTCACAAGTAGAAGAGAACCATTGAAAAGTTCATAGAAATTGATCTAGGAACCAATAAAAGAAGAAAAACGTTTGAGAGAATGCAGAATTATTCAACACAGTATATCTCCATTATATTATCTTCCACCTGTTGACTCAAAAATCTAAGGACAGTTCAAAATTGCAACAACACCTCTTACAACAGAGATTGTACCACAAGAATACGTTCCTTTGGCTGATAAAATTCGCCAATCACGCGATATATGACAATAATAATGCCAACCTTCTCAACGCAGAAATTCAAACGCCTACGATTCTCCGCTTCGAACATCTCCATGCTAAAACCTCCCTGTCCGAGTCGAATAAAGCGACATCTTAATTCTCCGATCTATTCAGCCACACCTCTCAACAATCAATTACCCATTGAACTACCATTTAACAGTTCACTATACGACGACTCAATTTCGACCATTTCCAATGAATTAAATCGCACGAAGCTTCATGCTCGCATCAACGACGTAGAATTTTAAGCGTACGCGTATGCAAGATGCAGGGAGACAATAAGAAAACGAGGAAAAGAAAAGGGGGGGCCATTAACGACGCGCAGCACGTTGGCACGATACCGTGGACGTAAAATAGGGGTTCAAGTCGCCAGGGTGTTTCGCTCGGGGTATTTTAATGGTGTTATAATGTATGTATGCTTTACCACCAGCGACCAGTCGCTGCTCGATTATACGTGTAACCCACACTCTCGCTTATACGGGGCCCACGGACGCCTTGAACGAGTTCGACCCAGCATGTGGTCCCTTCGATATATTCAATCACGAAATTATCACTTCTGTACTGCCCGTGCTGTCCCCCACCATTGCTGTACCATTCGTACAGCGAACCATACCTATTGCGTGTTATGGCGAATTCGAACTTTGACGTAAATTAAATGTTCGCTATAGAAAAGCAAGGAGCAAGGAGCAAGCATTGTGAAATGCTTGGAATTTGTTAGTTTCAGAGGTTACGTGGATTACGTGAGATAGACAAGATAGGTGAGGGATTTCTTAGGATTTTTATGGGGATTCTATATGGAATGATGAATTTGAGCTTGGTGTATATTAGGCGATAAAAATGCTTTGGAATTTTTCGTTTGTAGAAAGTTTGATAGATGGTTCTTTTAATGACTTTCGAGGATTTTAATGGCTGTTCCCATGGTATGGATCGAGCTCGATATTGAAAGCAGTTTTGTCCTCCATTAACCACTTGAAAGTTCGTTACATTTTTCAATATTTTCTCAGCATAAAGCTCCTTTCCATTTTTCGTTACTACGGAAAAAACATTTATAAAATTGTACCAAAAATTACTTCTCATAAAAGAATCTTCCACCTGTGTACAGCGTAAAGTTCAACAACGTAATATTACGGTAAAATTATACAAATGAATTTTAACCTTCTCAACATTAAATTTATTGTACCACACAGAAACGACAATTTGCATTTTTCTGAGAAAATCAATCTACTCGTACGTGGACATTGAGCGTTAATTAAATTAACTGAAGTAGTTACCCCTAAGACAGTCGTATTATCTTCACAAAAGAATTCGTTCTAAGAAGAAATTATCGCCAGTTATCTACTCGCAATAACGTTCGTTATCACCTGCGAGAAATCCTGCTCGAATTAAAAACAGACCAAATACACGCGCACGTACATATCACTGTCATCTACGTCTCACTAAAAGATCTCCAAAATTCTCGATCGCAAATCTCCACATGTACCCTCTCCACTCACTTCCAACGCCTCCACTTAGAAGAAACTTGCTTTCATCATTCGCCATTCCATTCTCTGTCCTTCACAGTAGGAAGATGAAGCGAAAGTAATTAAGGCATCGAAACAGATCACGATCGTGTCGAAAGGCCACGACTCAACCAAACGACCAAATCTCTCCCACTCTCACTCTCCTTCTCTCTTTCTCTCTCTCCCTTTATCTATCTATCTCCAAACGAATAAGAATCAAACGAAAAGGTCGAACCTGGCGAAGACGTAGAATATACTCAGCCGAGTCGGTCGAAAATCCATGGGGGGTTGGAGGATGAGGGTGGCGGAGCTTTCTTTGCATATCTGACACTGTAGGGGGGCAGCAGGTGGGAAAAAGGCCTTACACCTTTCTCTTCTCGGCTATCATTAGCATAAGTATGTGGATATATGCGCGCACATACACGGCCCCTGTCCGGCGTGGGCCCCGCGCCTCCTGGAATTTATGACGCCGCCTGGGCCAGGCCGGTTTATTAATACGTTATGCTTGCATTAGTATACTTAAGCATGACGAATGGTCGCGCCACGGGGATTTCGAGCGAACCACAGCGGGTACGTAACCGAGGAAATTTTACGGTCCCGTGGAACGAGCCTCCTTTCTGAAGATACTTCTGCCTTCCTTTTTTTCTCTCTTCGTCTATCTCGCTTCGATGGTAAACGTTCAACTTATTGGACCTTGTCTGGTATAATACAGAGAAGAGAATACAGAGAAAAGATAGATATATAGAAAGAGAGAGAGAGAGAGAGAGAGAGAGAGAGAGAGAAGTCGAAGATGATCGCGGTATACTCTCGAGGGTCAGTCGGATTATTACGTTGTCACGGGTAGCTCCGGGAGAAATTAAATGCCGTTAAATATTGCCGATTATTTCGGTGTTACCGCCGTTTAAGCGGCCCCGGGAGAGATTGAAATTTTCGATGTAGGAACCGTGCGTCGGTTCTTTCGCTACTGATGTTGCTCTTTCGTGTTCTCGTGTCATGCTAAAGTTGTTGCAAGTTTCTTGAGATCTTTTGCTTCGTTCTTGCCGATGCTTCACGTTAGGCTGATGAATACGAGGAGGAAAAAATGACGCAGAGCTGGTTTATTATTTTGGATATAGGAACTGCGAAAAAAGATTAAACCAGTCAAATAGTTACTGGATAGATTAAATGAAAATCACGTGAAAATTGAGAAATTACTAGAAAATAAAGTTAATCAGTTTTACATATTCAGGGAGTATCATTGGCTAATTGACTCCGATGTATTGTCTTCTGCAATTTTGTGGTATTCATTCACGATTCATACGAATTTTACAGATTGTTACACACATCAAACTCCAAGTAACTCAGCCCTGAACATAATCCTGAACTCGAGTAGCCTGATTAGGATTCCGAACGAGGCTCAACAAATCACGAAACAACGAAAATCTGTTCTAAGATTTCCTTTAGTCTCGACTATACAATTCAGTGGAATATTCCTCCACAATAAACGACCATAATTATCTGCAAGATGGCCGATTACACGTCGTTTCGACACCTTCCTCTGTAAAGATCGCCTCAACAGGTGCGCGAAGAAATCAATTTAACCAGCCATCGCCTCCCGCTGGGTCGTCAGAACCGAAAAGATAGAAAGAGAGAAAAAGAAGGAGTAATTGCGTAAACACCGATCGATTTTTGCAGAATTCGCCACGTCCTAATTAGCCCGTGTTGCCGGGCAATCGAACTTTTTTCAACGATCAGCAGCGGCTACCACTGCAAAACGAATTTCTCCGTTTCCACGAACTCGGTAATCGAATTAATTTCTCCGAACGTACCCACGAATCTCTTTCGTGCGATCTTCGCGAACAACGGACGCGGTCGCACGATCGCGACGATTAACTAAAAAAAAAATTGCAACTCGAAAATTACGGCCAAAAATTGCGATTAACTTCGTGGAACAGCCGTAATTTTCGGACGATTAAATGTCGCCTCTGCTACAAAAATAATTCCATCGCGACTGTATAAATCACATCGAAAGGGACGATGCTTCTTTACTATAGACCAGTGTAGAGTATGGGGGTTGCACGTTAATGGTCTTATAATGACTCGAATTACTCGCGTGTTGCCATTTTTGACTGGATTCGCGGTCTCTTTGTTCGCTGCTTTTTGACAGCCTGGTTTTAGCAATGATTCATGGGATAATGTCGCGAGTAGCGATGACTATTTTTAGCGCGTGTGGGTCCTGCAAGGGTGCATTGATGACGGTGAAGGAATTGCCGGTTCCGAAAGACGAATGCACGTTTGTTGTAGTCGTTGGTCGCGTGATGAGAATAGTTTACGAAAGAATTAGAATAATAATAAATAATACAGAAATTTTGAACAACTGTCGACCCTGTTTTCAAATTACTACCATTTCTCACGACTGTTTATTGCTGGCATAAAATGAGAACTTGTCGAACTTAATAATTTCTTATCTCTTCTTCCCAACAAATTGAAGAATCTCATAAAGACGCCCAACGAATGTAAATCGTCCAAGTTTCCAAGAAGAAGATTCCAAACCTTTCAAATCACTCGAATATCGTGATCAATTCACCGGAATGTTTAAAATCAAGCCTGTCGCAGTTCCACCAATAAATCCCCTAATCCCGCTACCTAAAACCGACCAAAGAAATCCTTCTCTGGTGGAAAAAACATCGTCACGGCTCGACACGAGGTTATTAAAGCACGTCAAATATTTCCCATTCGTACGATCGTCCACGAAGTACCAAAAGAAAAATTAAAAAACAGGCTCGAACAACGTTGCAACGAAACAGGTAACGAAGAGCTGTCAAACCCTCTCTCTGGCTAGTGGACGATCAATATCGCGGATAATAAAAGATCGCTAAATCAAATCGTCGTCCCGCTGGTCCCGATGGAGGGTTACTTTGTTACTTTACCGTGAAAACGCAGTAAATTTCGTGCCATAAAACCGCCGGTTTTAGTGGCTACAAATTTGACCAGTGGCCGTGTGCACCACAACCAGCCTTCTTACTCTCTCTCCCTTTTTCACTGTCTCTTCGTCCACCACTCTTTCTACTAACAGAGAGAAAGAGAGAGAGAGAGAGAGAGAGAGAGAGAGCCTTTAATCCTTCTGGTGCTCGCCTCCTCGAAAGCATATCCCCGTTCGCTACTTTAATGAGCTACGAACTTTTGAATTATGCACCTCCGCCCGTAGCCTCCGCATTCATAACGCGAGCGTATCTGCTCTTTCGCGTGTGTACCTGGTCTCTTCTGGAACCCCGAAGAACCCTGTCTCTGCTTCGCAGGAGAGAAAACGGCGCAGAGGATAAAAGTGCACGCGCAGGAATCCGCGTCTCTGCTGCTTCTCTTTCGCCAGACGGTTATCGATCCTACTGATACCGGCTGGACCAAAGAATTCTCGGCAATTACAGGTTTACGATGTTGGTATAAAGTAGACGCTATAGAATGTACAATGGTTAGGACAAGTATTGCAGCACTCTCGTATTTATTATATTATTTATGTACGTATTAATCAGTTAGGTCCTGATATATTAAATTTCGTATCGTTTAGTAATACTTTCGCGTGAAATTTATACTATCGTTTGAATTGGTACTACGAAAATGAAACGTGGGACCTGATGAAACGATGCTTCCTTGGAAAATAAGGGTATTTTGTAATTTTATTGTCGATGCAATAATGCGTGCAAAATGCACCTAATCGAACGTCTGACAGTGTGGATGTATAAAAAATCGCGAGCTATAATGATAATTTCAACGACGCTGTTACGAACAATTAACGCGAGCCTACTATCGGGTGACGAATTTTGAAGGATGGTTTCGACCCTTAAGCTTGAATTATTACATTCAAGAAAAGACACGTACCTAATGTTGGGTTGTCCGAAAAGTGTCTTTCTTTTACAGACACACCTTTTGTAACGATGCATCTTTATACAAACACGAAACCTAATCTGTCGGGTGTTGTGATCTTTATCTTGATAGGACAAAATGGATCATACGTAATTCGATAGAATGATGCGTTGAGGCTGAGGTTGACTGATCGAAGAACGAGTGGATGAATTTGTAATAGAAAAGTATGTTGAAAAGACATTACCAAAAAAGTTAACCTTATAGCTTTGGCTAGAGGCTACAGGAAACATAAACAGAAATCTGTTTATTAGTTCCTTTGTTCCTAGACTTTGCAACCCAAAACATAATGTATATTCAAGGGCACAATAATATGCACCTTATTTATTTAGTCTGCAGGTCACGGATATACATAAATAAAGATGTAGAGTTTTTCTAGAAGTAGTTACTTCGACATAATATAAAACTGAAAATATCGTGCATCGATTATTTCCTTATAAAACGAAAGAAACTTTTCGGACGACCTAATATTTGTGGGTGTTCCTCGAGCCTGCAACTTGTCGTTCAAATCGAAGTCGCGACGTTGACAATCTTTCGTCTTAAGTCTAGAACTTCGTGTTATTAGCCGTGTAACGAGCGAAGATATCTTCTTGACCCTGACTTCTCCTGATAACCAACGAATTAAAGTAACCCCGGAGCGCGATAAAGCGTGAAAGCATCGTAACGATAGCGGAAACCGACGTTTGATCCAGTCGTGACGAGAATTAATAACGAAAGGTTAAGACAAGGGAGCAAAGGGGAAAAATACAATTGAGTTAATTGTTGGTGAGAGGAGAGAGAGAAAAGGAGTTAGAGGTGAAGTGATACGGAGAAATCAATTTTAGTTGTGCCGGTATTTTGAGCCGTTATTTACAATAGAAAGCAATTCCATGGGTTGGCCAGAGGGCACACGGCAATGGAGGCAGCCAGAACTAACAAGGTAACCTAACCCCAGGGACCCCGAGGTGGAGGACGAAACGGCAACCAGGCACCACGAGGAAGAAGAAGCCAAAGGGGGAGAACCGAAATAACCGACGCATAACTCGCATCCATTTCAATATCATTAGCGCCTGTATTCTCTTTCTTCTTTTCTTTCTTTCCCTCTTCCTCTTCTCTCGTTCGTTCTGTTTTGCTTTTGGTCCCGAGCGGTTTGATCAGTCGCTTTTGTTTCCCATTCATTGCCCAAGTTTTCATTATTTTATTGGCGATAATAGAGTTCTTGTAGAGAACTCGCTGTATAAGAGTATTCGTTATACGTAAAAGTTAGAAGTTAAGTTGAATCGAAAGGAAGCTTCTAAGGTCTGATTTTACAAGTAGTTTGAAGGAGAACGTACATCGGGTGTCTAATTTTTATTGGTATTATTTGTAGAGACGAGGTTTCTATCTTAATAGAACTGTGAAGCGACAGAATTTTTATATCGCAGAAACTATCTGCACAGTTACTCAAAAATACTCGACTATTCTCTTCTAAACATTTACTAAATCAACGATTCTGAACCTATCAGAACTTTCTTGCAATTTAGCGATTTCTCTAATTATTCAACTATCTTGCTCAAACAAATTCCACTCTATCAACCTTGGAACATGCAATCAAAGATTCAAAAAATTCGTAGCGAACAGAGACCCTAAAGAATAGATATATTTACCATCCAAATTCTTCGTCCTAATCTCAAAATCCTGGCAAATCAATAAACTATCGGGACTTAACGAACCGAGAACAAAGTACGCGCGTACTGGAACATGAAAACAAAATCCATGGAAAACCATCGGAAGAAGATGACGAATGAGTAGGCAAAGTAGAAAGAGGGATAAACAATAAGCCATTCTCTTTAACTGACCAAAGATAAAGAAGCGGTTGAACAGGTCGGTTTGCAGGGGTGGCAAATTAATGAGTCGTTATTATTATCTTAATTAGAAGTGGAAGGAGCGATCCATAGGGATGCCAGCGGGCCCTTTCTCCTTGTTGCCCTTTCCTCGCGTGATTAAGGACGTAAGGATTGCGAAAGGTGGGCCCCAGTGTTGGCAGACGAGCCGGCTAATGTGTCGACCGAAATATTTATGATGATTGTTTATGGTCCGTACGTATATTAGCACGTTCGTTCTCTCGGCAGCTCTCTGCCTGGCCATCTCTTTCCTTCTTTTACAACCGTTCCAATCCCCTAATTCCAGTATACCAGTCCCTTTCTTTTTCTCTTCTCGTCCAGCGAACGGCTCATCCGGGTCACGACTTTGACTAATTAACTCGCTGGTAATTAATAAATCATGCTCGATGTGGCTGTGTTTGACGAGGATGTCCGCGAGCTCGAAAATTGGTTCGGTTGGCCAGTTTGTCTTCGCCTGCTAGTTTTGACAACCACCATTTCTTAGTTCAGTCTCTTTTTTTCTCCTTCTGACTTTTTAGAAACAGATAAAGAGAGAAACACAGAGACAGAGAGAGAGAGACAGAGAGAGAAAGAGAAAGACAGATTATTTGAAGAATCTTTGAAATCATATTCTAAAGTACGAGTATTCCTTTTGTAACCGCAAGTTTACATAGACACAGCTTTTACATAGACGATGAAACTGAGATTATGTTACGCATTATGTTTCTCCAATTGGATAATTTTGTCGTAGGATCTGATCGTATTCCAGATTTCCTACGATACAATTTACCATACGTCTTTGCTATTTCGTGGTACATTTCTACAGGGTGGTTGGTAACTGGTGGTACAAGCGGAAAGGGGGTGATTCTACGCGAAAAAAGAAGTCGAAAATATAGAATAAAAATTTCTCGTTCGAGGCTTTGTTTTCGAGAAAATCCACTTTGAATTTTCGCTCGGTACGCGTGCACTTTATCGCTGTAGATCGTTGTCTCAATGGAAAAATTAAAAAAAAAATTTTTATTCTATATTTCCGACTTCTGTTTCTCCGTAGAATTACCCTCTTTCCGCTTGTACCACCAGTTACCAACCACCCTATATACCAGGCATGTAAATATGAAACCAGAATTTTTGTATAGAAAATACACGTTTATTGTATGGAAATGATTAAAAATATTTTATTCGAAGTATTGCCCATCGCTAGCTATACATTTTTCCCACATGTCTGGCAATTGATGGATGCCACGCCAAAAAAACTGTCGCTCTTTTGAGACAAACCAGTCATCGAGCCATTTTCGTAGATTTTCGTAAGAAGTGAAGTGCTGGTCAGAAAGTGCGTGTCCCATGGATGCAAATAAATAGTAATCGGACGGAGCCAAGTCTGGTGAGTAAGCCGCGTGCGAAAGTATTTCCCAACTGAACGCTTCGATCGTTTCCTTGACCGGTTTTGCCGTATGTGATGGTGCATTATCACGAAGCAAAATTACTTTGTGTTGCCTTTTTTGATATTCTGATCGTTTTTCACGCAAAGCTCGATTCAAATCGATCATTTGTCGTCGGTAGCGCTCAGTATTAACGGTTTCGCCAGGTTTTAACAGCTCGGTGGTCTTTTTCGGTGGTCTTTCACGTTCTTCGTTCCTCGCGTCAAAATTGCCACTTCTGAATTTTTTAAACCACTCAAAGCACTGTGATTTACCAAGAGCATGCTCACCGTAAGCTTCGACAAGCATTCGATGCGATTCTGCAGCAGTTTTCTTCAAATGGTAACAGAAAATCAATGCTGTCCGCGGATCGTAGTTTCCAGGCACAAAATTTGACATGTTCAACGCTATTACAAACTATGCCGTTGTATGAAACTTGTATTGTTCCGAGTCGAAAATGTTTGTAAGATGTCAACAAAGACTTTTGGCATCAATGACGCAGTTTAGTGATAACCACATTATCAGCTAGGGCCATCTATAGGCAAATTCCGCTTTCATACTTACAGCCCTGATAATAACAACTTCGATCTTTAAACTTCCGATACGCACATCCAATTAAACAGCAGAAATAATGGTTCTGGCCATTACCACAAATTTCGATGAGAACGCAAGTTTCTGCATAGGTTTTGTTTCCTGGCTTGTCTCCGTAAATTTGCATAAATATCGGCAATCTAGCGATTTTGTTGATATATTGTACTCTGAAGCTCGAAATTCGAACTACATGTATGGTCGTTAAGAAAATAAAAAGCAGATGCACCAGGACAATTTCCATCGGCGGAACTTATCTACGTTTTTACGCCGATTATAAATGCTCGCTGGCTCGTATATCACCGCGATGAACGCGATAAAAGCCGCGAATCGGTAATGCGTTCTCATTGCGAGCGAACTCGGCCGACGTAAACGTCCCTCCGGAGGATCGTTTCGAAACGTTTTCGCTCGTTATTCAAATCGAACGTGCAACGCTTTACGAGCCAGGTTTTTCGACTGCACCAGGTGGTTTCCAGCGAGCCGTTTTCGCGTGCTCGATCGAATTTCGGACTGCTTGATAATTTTTTAACACGGCGCGACCGTTCGATTATTTGCTATCTTGTCGATCATCTAATTAACCAGCGAGCCTTTTAACGGAACGTTTAACGTAAGGCAAATGTCCGATGCAAACTTTTGTTAAATGTGTTCTGTGCTTCTTATCTACCGAAGATGTTAATTGTACATGGAAATTTCAAGGTAATTCAACCGGTACGGTGTCGGTATGTAAATGAAAGATAGATCTTGCCTGGTAATTATTTATTAGCAATTATGATAAGTTTATCTTGACAAGTGTTATTTTTTACTGGCTGTTTGTTAAAAATTAATGGTGACGAAGTACATAGTTCTTTCCGTCATTTCGATGATATGGAGAATTATTCGATAAATAAAATACGATGGTAAACAATTATAGTATCGAAAGAAACGATACTAAGACGTATTCGTCTGTAATGTTCATCTGTGTTCATTCAAACGATATCAAACAACGTTAAACTATACAAGAGATTCGTCGATGCCAAACAATTTCAGCTGACACCGAGATAAAACAATAGAAAATAAGCGAATACGAAATATAAAAATTTGTATGTTCCTCGATGTCCATTCAAACAATATCAAACAATATTAAACAGTGTGAAAGATTCATTCTACTGTCACAAAATATTCCAACGAATCATATTGCGTGATTTTTGATTTCAATAACATTTCAACTAAAATTCCTTGGAAACAGATCGAACGTAAAACGATTAGAAAATCCCGAATTTTCGCCGATTCTGACTCTTCAATTTCATTTAGATTTTAAAGAAGCTAGATTTTAAAACTGGAATTTTCTTAGATCGCAAATCCTGTCGGTGAATGTTCATCCTCAGATTCTTCAATCTTCTTAAATTCCAAATTTTGCGTGTGAATTTTCACTGCTTGAACTCTGATCTCGAGTCTTGCTCCATTTCGAATTCTGAATTTTTATAAAACGCAATGAAATTTGCTTCAACAATGTGTGCGTAGGAATGTAAAAGAGATTAACTCTGCAAAAGAAGAAAGAAGTTTTCAAGATATTCGACAAAGAAACATCTAATTTCCTCGGTCACTGTCATGCTTCACACTTCTCTACGGAAGAAAAGGAACCACAGGGGAGGACTAGCAGGGAAACGGGCACACCCCATGGGATCTACTCTGAAAACGTCCCAACATTGTCTCGACGTTAAACTGGCACTAACTCTGATGAGATTCGTGTGTCACGTTTCCAGAACTAAACGGATGAATGATGACAAAATTAACTGGGACTAGGGCCTGTTAGAGGAAGAAGAGGTCACCAAGAATGACGATAAATTTTCTCATTGTACGAGTCTCGGAATAGAAGAAACAAACGAACAGATTTTTCGGTTCATCTTTAACGACGCGATGAATTAATTTTTCAATTGTCAAAAGTTTTGGCATTCTGCCATCTTTTCATTATTCACGAAGGAATCTTTCTTTGATGCAGAGAGAGATGAATCTGGCAAAAGTTAAACTGTTCGATATTATTAATATTAATTTCTTAATTTCATTACACAAGTACATACACGATTAACGTTCGATTCTTAGAAAAACGAATTCTTCTTAGTTGAAGATATTCTTTCATCGAGCGTATACTTTATGAATTTTGCGTTATATTATTGTTAACTTGTCCATGGTAAATATAACATGGATGTCTATTTACTTATGAAAAATCCAAACATGTGCATAGAAAAATGCAAAGATATCGAAAGCAGAATATTACGATATCTACAAGACGATATTTAAAGACTGAAAGGAATATGGAAATTCCATTTGCTTCTTTGCGCTTAGGGAAATACAGATTCTCACGAGCATCCACGTTGTGCCAATAATATGACTTCGATTGACGCAAGGGTGTCTACTAAACCATCCAACAGAAACCGGTCATCGCTCTCCATTTTCTTCTTTCAAAGAACCACTCGTTGACACTGAAATCGCTCAACGAGATCGTTCACCGAAAAGTCGTCTCGAATGCACTCCAAGTGTCACTAGAAAAGTGACTCCACTTCTCGGGGGCGGCGGTTTTCTCTTCAAAGGGAGAAAGAGAGGGGAATAAAAGATGAAGAATAGGAAAAAAAAGGGAAAGAAGAAAAGAAAGTTGGTAGAGGGACCACGCGCGAGAAATCGAAAGCAGTCGCTCGCCGTTTTGTCGAGGGCGTGTAAATAAGTGCGAAAATAAGCGCCTAACGAGACAAAGATTGACCGGGACAATGGTCCTCGGCAGCACGAGTCCTTCTCTCCTTTGGAACCTCGTAAAAGAGGCTGCTTAAAGGGCCGACAATGGCCGCCCTGAAATCCACACTCTTCGACTCGAGACCAGTTTCTCTCTCTCTCTCTCTCTTTCCCTCTCTTTCTTCTCTATTTTCACCCTCTTCTATGTTCCCTAGGAATATAACCGTGGTTTATGAAAGAAGACGTGGAAATTTGCAGGTTGACCTTTGGCAGCGTATAAACGAGAAACGAGACGCCACCTGCGCAAGTTGAATACAGGCAAATTTTCTATGGATCTTTCTATCTCTTTCTAATTCGTTTCTTCCAGTTAGAAGAGACTTTAATATCTTCTTTTCTCTGGTTAGACGCACAGGGAACGATTCTGCTCGTAGATTGAGACGTCGCGCGAAAGTAATTCATTTGGAAAATGTTCTATGGGGATGTCAGCTTTGTAAGATATCGGTGATCCGTGTTGATCTTTCAGGGAAATTGATTTTTGACAGGCTGCGAGAAGTGGAGTTACTGCGTGTTGGGGAATTTGAATTTTTTTTGGCCGAACGATTTTATATTCTTTTGAGAATATAGTAGAGAGAGGGAGAATGATTCTTTTCTACTTCTAATTTTCTACACCAACACTCCGTTTCAAATATCTATCTCTCCCATCGTAACTCAAAAATATAGGGAGAAGATGTAGAAAAAATAGTGTAATAGAAAATCGACAAAAATACCAAATAAAAATTTGTAAGATTCAATGCTATGGATAATAATTAAATTTGGGAATCTATAAAACTCTCCATGATATTAACATTATCTTTACAAAGTTCACACACTCTTCAACCACAATAAAAAAAATAAAAAAATAAAAATAAAAAAAGAAAGAAAGATCTATGAAAATATTCTAATACAAAAATGTAGCTTTTACAAAACGTAAAGCTTTTCATTCTTTTTAATATCGTCAGATATTAACAATTAGAGTTTCCATGAAAACTTCTCGTGACATTGACCTTCTCTAATCTACAATTCTCCCAAGCTCTAAAAAAAAATGCCATTTCAATTTTCAATACGTTTAGAAAGGTCCCCGAAAAGATCTGTAAAAAAATTCTAACACGGAAAGTTGCAAGTTTCTCGTCGAAAGTCATCCTTTTATCTTTTCTGCAACACTTCGCGATCGAATTTACCGATCGTTTCTGGCTCGTGCAAACCCATAAATCAAGCTGATGGCCGCGGAGAAACTCGAATTTAATAAAGTTCCCTCAGAATCCTCGAACGGTGTTCCTGGCAAAGAGCACAAAGGGACCAGGCCAGCCGTCCTTTATTGTAGAATTTTCTGGCCAATAAAGTACGTCGGGCGTGGAAGAACGCGTAACCGATGGCGGAACGACGCGATTGAGGATCGTTTTCACCCCCGGAACGACCGGTGCTCCTTCTACTTCTACCGTGAAAGCGACGCCGATTTTTCTATGGATTTTACGACGTGCATCGTTTCATGGAACTTCCGTGATTCTTCTAGAATTCGCCTATGAACGAGCCAGATACAATGCGGATCACTTCTCTGCCGCTTCATCGACTTTTCAACCCCTACTTTGATATTCTTTTGCTCTTCCCATATGACGATTCTGATGGTAATACAGAATAGCCTGCAAAGCACACAAAGCACCACAAAACCAGCATCTTCATCTTTGCATATTACGTGCGTTTTATATATTTAAATTTCCCATAAATGCGCAAACATCCGCAGTCTATTTCAAACTCGTAAAATTCCACTAATAACGTTAATTAAATTATACAAAAAATCCCACGGAGCAGACGAACCACCACAAAACCCAGCATCTTCATCTTTGCATATTACGTGTGTTTTATATATTTAAATTTCCCATAAATGAGCAAACATCCGCAGTCTACCTCAAACTCCTAAAGTTCCACTAATAACGTTAATTAAATTATACAAAAAATCCCACGGAGCAGACGAACCACCACAAAACCCAGTATCTTCATCTTTGCATATTACGTGCGTTTTATATATTTAAATTTCCCATAAATGCGCAAACATCCGCAGTCTATTTCAAACTCGTAAAATTCCACTAATAACGTTAATTAAATTATACAAAAAATCCCACGGAGCAGACGAACCACCACAAAACCCAGTATCTTCATCTTTGCATATTACGTGCGTTTTATATATTTAAATTTCCCATAAATGCGCAAACATCCGCAGTCTATTTCAAACTCGTAAAATTCCACTAATAACGTTAATTAAATTATACAAAAAATCCCACGGAGCAGACGAACCACCACAAAACCCAGTATCTTCATCTTTGCATATTACGTGCATTTTGTATATTTAAATTTCCCACAAATGCGCAAACATCCGCAGTGTACCTCAAACTCGTGATATTCCACTAGTAACGTTAATTAAATTATACAAAAAATCCCACGGAGCAGACGAACCACCACAAAACCCAGTATCTTCGTCTTTGCATATTACGTGCATTTTGTATATTTAAATTTCCCACAAATGCGCAAACATCCGCAGTCTACCTCAAACTCGTGATATTCCACTAGTAACGTTAATTAAATTATACAAAAAATCCCACGGAGCAGACGAACCTCCACAAAACCCAGCATCTTCATCTTTGCATATTACGTGTGTTTTATATATTTAAATTTCCCATAAATGCGCAAACATCCGCAGTCTACCTCAAACTCGTGATATTCCACTAATAACGTTAATTAAATTATACAAAAAATCCCGCAGAGTAGACGAACCACCACAGAACTCAGTATCTTCATCTTTGCATATTACGTGCATTTTGTATATTTAAATTTCCCACAAATGCGCAAACATCCGCAGTCTACCTCAAACTCGTGATATTCCAGTAGTAACGTTAATTCAATTATACGAAAAATCCCACATACCGAAAGAACCGTCACAACATTTCTCACCCTCTGATCGACCTAATCTCTCCTATCGAAAAAATCAAATCTGCTTAAAGGAACTTTTTCAAAAGGACGAAAACAACAAGGGAAAAAAAGGAAGAAGGACCGACGTTGGCGAAAGGAAACATGGTGGTCGATGAAAAATCCTAATAGTCCGCATTACTAATAACAGCTACATTGGAAGGGCGTGCCAACGAGGGGGGTAGTCAGAAGAGAGGGGGAGGAGGAGGGGACTCTAAAAGTCCGGGACAGGTAATAACTCTATCCTCTCGACTCGTTACGCCCCCCTCGTTCCCCACGCAGCCACGGTTCGAGGCGTTCTATTATATGGGGAGACTAACTGTGCCGACGTAACAGCGTGCAATTAAGTTAAACAATTGCCTAGGCGGCCATAAACAACCGTCGACGTGCTTACAAATCATTCGTTCATGTAAAAATTCTGCTCACTGCTCCGTTTCTTCCCAGCCGTGAAACTCTTCTTCTTATTATTCCTCCTCGTCGTCTCCTCTTCTTGGCCCTCGTTCGTTCATGCTTTTTCACCATTCGTTGATGATGGCGGTCGTTCTCCGGTTCGATCGGAAATTTCAGCGTCATTTTAAAGCAGACAAACCGCCGTTAATGATATCTTGCGTCATCGTGGTAACGACGTCTTTCGCAAACCGCGTATAAATCGTTGAATTAATGGGGCCACGTTGGCCAACGATCGTGGCTCACAGAGATAGAAAGAGAGGAAGCTTTTGAAAATGCCTACTCGTCCCATGCTGTTACGTTAATGGTTTTGTCGAGGGTGTTGTTTCTAAATCTTTTCTTTTTTTCTTTTTTTTGCTCAGCGATTGGAGTGTCTTCACGTTCTTCTCTGAAGGGGTGAATGGAAGAGAAGAGGTAGGCGGCGATAGGTTCGAAGGGAGACGAGGCTATTGCTTCATAATTGGCCTAAATTTGACTCTCCATGGAGAATTAAGGGTAAGAATTAGTTGGTACGCGAATGAACCTTTTTTAGATGCAGCAGTTTGGTCCAGGGTCGGGATAGTATCTTCGCGAAGCAATCGTTTAGTTATTTTTGCTTTCTATGGTATTATAAGAAGAAAGTGAAATAACATTTCTCAGAATTTTAAAAGAAGATGACCGAAGAGTAATTTGTAAGTTCCAGATCGACGATAACAGAAAGCTGAAGAAAAGATTATTATCCCATAACTCGTTCATGTAACTTCTCCAATGGTTTCTTAGCAATTATTCTTCATTGAATGGAATGCGAGATATTTTAGAATTTTTAAATTCAAACCATAGAGTGTGCAAATAATTTAAATGTTCTGGAACACGTTAGAAGAAACTACAAAATTTAAATACTCGAAAACTTGACGATTCGAAAGTTTACAAATACTGAAAGAATGAAAAATCTGGAAATTCGAATATATTAATTCTGAAACTAAGAATTCTTCGTTGTGGCAAATTTCCTACGAACATTGTTAGCTGTATAAACGTGTTATCAAAACGTTGCTCACCCCCTCACGAACAAGATCGGATAAATATCGATGAGCAGCATGTTTACGAACAAATTCACGTATGAAATCGGCCAGCGAGAAAATATCACTGAAAGTATCGTCCTAATGGGCAGAGCCATTATTCTTATTTATTGCTGCGGAGAGTTCCGCGCACCGGGCATAAATAATCTTAGGTAATTGCCGGAGAGGAGCCGCGGAGTTCCCTGAAACCCTTTCTCGCGGCTCGTTCGCTAATGAACGACGTCGAATAAAGTTATCTTCGTCGAGTGAGCTTCGAACCGTGGCAGCTAGCCGACTGGAAATTCTATGAGCGTATTTATTAGCTTTTCGAATTCTCAAACGCTTACGCATTTATAATATTCAATATATACTGCAACCTATACACACGCGAATTTTCACACCTCTTCACGATTCAACTTTCCAATTTTGAAATATCCTTTCTACAAGAATTCACATTGGAAATGTTTAAAATCATCCTTCAACTAATTAATAATATAAAATATTAATAATATTACCATTCTAAAACCCAGCACACGTTTCCATTCTTAAGCTTGCACTCTTCATTTTCAAAAGTGTCGCCGAAACTTCCCATTAAAACCAATCGATTGTAGAAAGAAAATCTCTCCGTATCAAAGGAACGTGTATCCCTTCTACCTTCATCACTCGTACAACTGCAAATACAAATTTCGTTTCTCGTAAACCAGAGTTCCAAGAAAAACGCGAGTAATCGGAAGGCAGAGTAATCGTGCAAGGCGACGCGTCAAAAAGTACGCCAGTTCCTTATTCAATTATTCCGTTAACGACGTTTCTTCCGTGGCCGAGGATCGTCCGGTCGTCCATCCAATGACCCGGTATTAACCGAAAATGGCTAGCCCGGTTGTCTTTCTTTGCGTCATAATTCGCGGTAACGTCGAACCGGAGGATCGTCTTCGTTCGCGCGATGCCACGTTTTTGCACGCGTCCGCCGGTCCACCGATGGAAGTGCGCCTCGTTTTTGCTTTTTCTTCGAGAACCGCGAACGGACCACCCGAAAGAGAAAGAAATAAGCTAACCCCATCGAGCGTGTTCGATGATTCGGATGACGATTCGCCGGCGTGTCAAGACGATGCCTCGTTACTCGTTGCGTATTACAGCGTTGTTTTCCGCTCGTTTTCGCGGTCAGCGTTCAAAGAACCTTCGTGTCGCGTAATCGCGTGAAAAGGGCCGAAAATGACCGGCCCAACTCGCTTTAATGAAACGATCGCTTTGGCCACGCTTTTGTGCTTCCTTCGCTCGCAGGGATACGATTATGCGTGTCTGGAAGAATAGGGAGAAGAAAGCAAAGTATTCAAAGGTACTTCATAAGAGATGAATGGAATATTTGTCGGAGCACGAGGCTTCGGATATTTTGCGGTTGAAGGGCGGTTTGAGGTTTCCAGGTGAGAATTTGCTTGAGAATCGTGACTCGATAGGTTCGACAGCGATTTTTGAGCGGTTTGCGGATTCTGCGATCTCAGCTTTTCGATATTTGAATGATCGTGCGAAATCTTAGAAGAGTCGTTGGTAGATTCGAGAAACCTGGTAGTTCGCGTGTTTGTAGGCGTGGAAATTGGTTTAAACGTGGCGAGTCTTACAAGCTGGATACTCGAAAATGAGGTATTTGAATAGTTGGAAATTGAAATACACAAATTGGATTGATCGGATTGAAAACATAAATTGCAAAAATTCAAACGATGGTTTGTTTGGAAATTCGTTGATTCGAATGTCTGGAGGTTCGACGATTTCAATATTCTAGCATTTGACTACTTGAAAGCTTGAACTATGTTCGACTGCTTGAAAATTATTGTGTTTAAATTTTTGGAAATTTCAAAGTTTTAACGTATCTACAAATTTGACTATATTTAAAAGCTGCGACACTCGAACGTTTTCAGGTCTAAATATGCAAAAATTTGGAAATTTATTAAAATATTTAAAAGGAAAATTAAAAGATACACTGGTTCGGACACCTTTATCTGAAATTTTACGAGCAGTAACACGGCTCGTTGCCTCTTCTTCTCTCGTGTTGGAAGAAAACAGCCGCGTGGCACACACAACGTCGTCGAATCGATCGATTAACCAAGATACATACAGGTGTCTGGATCTCTAAAGCGGCTCTATCCACGAAAGAATCGTTCGTTATGCAAATTTCAGCGAGACTGTCGAATTTTTGGGACGGTGTCAAGACGATTTCTTTCGGTTGTTGCGAATATAACGAGGAGCTCGCGCGGCTGAACGGGGAAACCTACAAATCATCGGGTAATGTCACGCCAAAAATAGCCGTTTGGCTCGTTCCTTTTCGTTTTCCGGAGCGGGCCATGCCTTTCCGGTCACTTTATTACCTAGCACCTGCTCCCAAACTTCTTCGCCGCATCGTGGACACCTTTCACGCCTTGCAAATTTGTTTAGACTATCCAAACGTTTCCATCGATACGTCTCAAATTAATGACTCTTTCATCCACAATTTCGAAAACTTTTATTTCTTTCAAGCAGAAATCTTCTGTCTGTAATTTTTGCAAATTACTGCGAATTATTGAAATTATTTTTAACAATACAATTGCAATTATTTTGCAAGGGGAAATTTGCTTACGAAAGTTTATGGAAGTAAGCGATTTGTCTGTTGAGAATTTGCACGCTTGTGTAGCGAAATCTATGAAATTGAGAACAAGTGGAATTGATCAATGCGACTCCCTCGAGAGACTCGATTATCGATCTTTGATTAAAGCTACCAGCGATAAATTAAAAGAAGGAAGTCGGTGCGTTATATCGTAGACGAGAACTGTGATAGAAAGGAGAAGAAGAAAATTAATAATCGAAATAATTAAACATTGTATACGATGTTACTACCGTTATTTGTATACGTGTATTGTAATACTCTGATTACTATAACCAGACTTGTAGTTTAATGTCAACAAGTTGAGGTCTAGCAAAAACAACTAAGAGTAAAGACATACTATCAGGCTGATTATGACAATCGCAGGGATAATTCTACTCGAGCGGAACGGTGTTACAATCTTCTCACGTCTTCTACATCTGTAAAAAAGTGTCCACGAAAAGATGTCATAGAACTGGTGTAATTCCACCGGGGAACGTCTATTCTTCGTGCGGAAAAGGAAGGACAACAGGGTACAACATAGAATGAAGGATCGACCAATCGCGAGGCCACGGTGAATGGAGTCTGTCGAAGCGTCGAAAGGGCCCGAAAGGGAGACGGGCGACCCAGGGCCCAAAGTGGAACCGGCCTCGTGATGCAACGGTGAAACAGGGACAGGCATACACGTGTAAAGCTCGCACAACAGCGAAAGAGAGGAGAACAGAGGAACAAATGAGTACGATGAGTTACGGCTCGGCGTAAATCTCAGGCTAATGGCTGCCTAAACGCGAAGCCTTGATCGCATCGCCCTTCCACTTGGCCGGTCAAACCTCGTTCCCAGTCGTACCAACCCTCGCCACCAGCGAGAAATTTAATAATCCGACTAATGGCCTCGCGGTGGCTTATTATAGTTACACGCAAACGATCCTTATGGATCCGGCCAATTCTTCCTCAACGGGGTCACGATCGAGTTCCGACGTCCCTGTACCTCCGAGATTTATCGACCTTAGCTGATCCTCAAGGAATTTTTCATCCCACTTCTTCTTTCTCTTATTCTTTCTCGTTTTTCTATTATCCTTCTTCTTCGGTTGTTGTTTCCTTCGTTGATTTTTTGAAGGGGAATTTGAGGGACTGGCGTTCCTCCGTGGTTCGTTGTAAGTAACTACTTCATCCTTCTTGTGTGTAAAATGTTGAAAATAGAATAGGAATTGCAAGAAAATCAGGTAGTTCCTAGCGCGTCATAAAATCTCCATAATAATCGACAGAAAATTGTATATTGTATATTGGATAACCAGAACGAGTTCAATGTCTCTTAATATGGTACAAAATTATTCCCAATTATGAAAAATTGTTTATGTATAATCTAGAATTAACTATGGTTCTCCGTAACCTAATCTAATTTCATCTCAAACCATTTCAAACCATCTCAAACTATCTCAAACCATCTCAAACCATTTCAAACTAATTGAAACCATCTCAAACCCTCTAAAACCACAATAAAAACAACAATACGACACCATAAATAATAATAATCTAGAAAAATGTAATAATTTCATCTTCAGTTATTAGAAAACAAATTTCGTATCTACATTATGAGTAATTTCCGATTCTCTAAAATACCTGTTGACCTAATAAACTCATTCACAACTACCTCAAACCAGCGCATCAAACTATAAACTCGCAATTCTCCAAAAATATATTACATTGCTAGGAACAATGGACATTTTCAAGGGAGAAAATCTAATCGACAGGAGAAACGTGTCATAGGTAAAATGGGAAGGAATTTGCGGAGGGGTTGCGAGCTTGTCCGATTTCCTGAAGGTGAAACGCCTCCGCAGGTCGTGGCTGGTCTTTAAAAGATCCTGCGACCAGCAACCATCTTTCCCTCTGTTTTTTTCTTTCTCGTTCTCTCGCGGTCCGTCGGCGAAGAAGGCAGTAAATCAGTTGGTCGAACGTTTACGGGGGTTTTTGGGGAATGTTGAACAAACAATTGACGGCTAATAAAGCCGCGTCCACACCGCGGGGCGCCACGTGGGAAGAGGCCAGATTATCCCGCGAATATCGATTCGTGTCGATGAAGAGGACCAATAACCAATCCATTTTTATGCTCTTCATTAGAATGTCATCAGCTCCATCGGTTACTCGATGACGACGCGATACGTGCGAATCGATTAACGATAAATTTTATTGTTGTTATTAATGGTCACATTTTATTATTCTCGCTATTGTTGTCGTCGTTATGTCTTTCTCGAGGGATATCGGAAACCGAATGGACGTTGTTTTAATTTTTGCGATCTTTGAGTAAAAAGTATATGCAACCGGAAAGAACGAAATTTGTCGTGTATATGGTTATTTAAAATTGCATAAATAAATCAGATAAAAAAATTGGACAGAAAAATAGGTGAAAAGAATCGAATAGAAGAATTCTTTCCTGGTTCAGAGGGTAGTGTAACTGTAAAATATTTTAATAGAATTAAAAGCTGACATTTTCAGTGTTAAATTATTATCACGACTGACATTATCATTATTTACAATGATCAAATTGTACGAAGTATTAAATTAGTAACTTTATAATATCTCTCTAGAAGTAATATCTTTTTATTTCGATTGAAAAGATTCCAAACACATTTTTGAATAAAAACATTCAGAAGGAAGATTCGCACGACGTTTAGCAGTGAACTAAAAATTGAACCAGTTTCTTTCGAGCCTTCAGGTGTCGCCGCCATATTAACAGCTCGCGTAAAACGTCCGGTTCATTAAACGACAGATAAGACTGTCATAATTTATAATTTAATAACGGGCTAAAGAGGTTCATTAAATTGCGGACGGTTTCCAAAATGCCATCGCACTTATTACGAGCCAGACTCGCGTGGAACCTCTCGCCTAAAGATGGAGAGAGAAGCCCACGTACCGACTGAAGAAGATCGCTTCGAGCGTCACTTTACGTGAAATTTTACGTTCTCCACGGCAAGGCAATTAGATCTCGCCCGGTATAAAACCTCTTTTGCTTTCTCGACGGCCAAAGTCGGCCCTCTTTTATTGTCCATGCCACTGAAACTCTTTTCCAACGTTAAATATATTTTTGAGAGTAAGGTTATCGGATATTTACCATCGTTGAACATGCCTATAGATGGGCTTTTCGTTCAAATGCTATATCAATTTTCAGCTTGTCCAACAATAATTTTTCGAGATATCAGGAGCAGGAACAATTGTTCAAGAATTTAGAATTAAATTTAAAACACACCACTACTAAAATCAAAGGATCCAAACTATGATTCTAAAGTACATAGACCGTGTAATCGAAATCCTTCTCCTTTCGTTCGATACCAAGGAAGAACGATAATTCTGAAAATAACCTACCAGGACTAAGATCGAATCGAATCATCAAAATCGCCATCCTTTTCCATAAAGCGTTTTCGTACAATTGAAATAATCGAAACGACGAATAATTCCGTCCCTCCCTTTTGCTCGCGATCGAAAAATCCACGGTTAGGTACCTGTATAGGAGGTGGAAGCATCGAACACGCTATTATCGCTCATAAATAAAGATATCCTTATATCTGCCTCCTATGAAGCATAATTCCAAAACGTCATATAACGAGCGTGGAATTGAAATAACCGAAATAACAAATAACTCTCTCCCTGCCTATTGTCCGAGACTACAAAAGCCACAAGCGAACCGTCGTTCGTCGCGGTCCACATTGTTGAACCTAATTAATTAAGCACGGTGCCGTGGCGGCGGCAGAATCGTAAACTTTAATAGTCGAGCTTCGTGGAAAGAAAGAAGAGAGCCCAAAGGGGGTTTATTTACATCGCTTCCGTGGCGAACGCGCTATAGCCCCGTGAAGGGGCGTCTCGTAGGGCGTGTTGGAGGGTGAGAGGGGGGGCAACACAAGGGGAGAACCATAAATGGCCGTTTATTACCGCGGTAATATTACCGTCCACTTAAGGGCCGCGCGTTTTATAGGTAATAACTCATTTGGGAATTAGTCTCTTTAACACAAAGCCCTCGCTTTTCGATAAGCATCTCTCCTTTTCTTTCTCTCTTTCGCTCTCCTTCCTATCCCCACTTGAACCCGACCGGTCCTAATATGGGCAATATGACCTGTGTAATAATTTCTGAACTGTATTACAACTTCCACTTGATGTGTTCTTTATCGTGGTTAATAATTCCTTTGATTAATTATGTCACATAGATTTGTGTTGGTGGGCAGCGATGAAGGGATGAGGGTTGAGTATCAAGCAATTGGTGGCTTGGAAGTAGGAAATTTCATGTAGAAATGATGCATCTTATTGTTGGGTGGTTGTCAAGATTTCAGGAACTATGTTACTACTTCTATTCTCTGTGCTCTTATCTGTGATTCATAACTTCTCAGTTAATTTCTTCAGCGAATTAGGTAACACAGATCTGTATCTGTGGGCGGTGATAAAGGAATTTGATGGTCGAGTATTAAATAATCGAGTTGGAAGTAAGAATTTGGATGTTGAAACGTTGGATGGTTGTCAAGATTTCAAGAACTACGTTACTACTTGTACTCTCTCCGTTGTGGTTAATAATTTCTTTGATTAATTATGTCACATAGATTTGTGTTGGTGGGCAGCGATGAAGGGATGAGGGTTGAGTATCAAGCAATTGGTGGCTTGGAAGTAGGAAATTTCATGTAGAAATGATGCATCTTATTGTTGGGTGGTTGTCAAGATTTCAGGAACTATGTTACTACTTCTATTCTCGGTGCTCTTATCTGTGATTCATAACTTCTCAGTTAATTTCTTCAGCGAATTAGGTAACACAGATCTGTATCTGTGGGCGGTGATAAAGGAATTTGATGGTCGAGTATTAAATAAGTGGGTTGGAAGTAAGGATTTGGATGTTGAAACGTTGGATCCTCCTGTTGGACGGTTGTCAAGATCTCAAGAACTACGTTACTATTTCTACTCTCTCCGTCGTGGTTAATAATTTCTTTGGTTAATCTATGGTGACATAGATTTGTGTTGGTGGTGATGAAGAAGAAAGCTTAAAAAATTCAAAGAGGGAAAGGAACGCGGAATTTAAAACTCACAAAGTGTTGGAAGGTAGACTCAGGGGGTGGTTGAAAAATCTTTAGGGTTCGTTTCTTCGCGAGATCGCGATTATCCTGAATACGGTGGTCTCATGGAGAGCTTCGTGATCTACCCCAGGGACTTTTTAACCTCGACTTTCACGGGCTCGTGGACGCGCTTTAAAAATCGTCGGTCCATGTATCGGGGGCGTGCACCAGCGAAACATTTTTAGAACCGACGATACGGTTTAGGAAGAAACGTAAGAGTCGAAATATTTTTATGGCGTCACCTTTTTATGGAAGGCCTCGATTCCGAGATCCCTGTTGTTCCCTTGAACAGATCCTACGAAGGGTAGGATTGTTTGCGTGACTGGAAATCCGATTCTAAAACGCTGACCCTTGAAAATTAACCCTTTTCAGTGTGTTTTGTGGTAGATGACCGGGTGTTTGGAGTTTAAGAGTGTTTTCAGGCGAGTTTCGAGACTCATTGGTTTGAAGAAGGATGTTTTCGAGTGGGTAATAAAGATAGAGACGAGAAAGAAATTTTGATTAGTTTGTTATTCGTAGGATTTTTATTGCACTCTTAAATTTGTTTGTTGGTTTGCCGGAACACTTGTTCGTCGGCTTCAAGGGAAATATCGTGTGTGAAGGCTTCACTATATATTAAATAGCACTAAGACAACAATAGACTGACTGTATAAGAAATTATTTAATGATTAGTGGTTCCACGAAAGAGATCGCATTTTTTTCAGAAAATTCTCTAAAATAATCGTGACGTGAAATTTGAAGCGGTATTCAAAGAAATATATTGATTGAATCTCATGAACTAATACAACGCTTATGGTCTATTTAAAGGAAATTGGATAAGGAATTCCTAAACGATTGCACATTTCCGAGCTGAAAATCTACGAAGATTAGTAGAGTAAATTCTTGATAGAAAAAATAAAAGGAAAGATAAAGTTTATCAAAATCTGACTTTATTCTCTTGGCCAATGTCGATAAAGAATATGCCGTGCCAAACTCTACCAACGTAACGTAAAGAGACAGTCCAACATCCGAATGAATAACTCCGCGACCCGTGACCTTTGACCCTGCACTTTCTCCGCAGGAATACACGAAAAATAAAGAAAAAGGGTGGAGGAAAAATAGCGACGCGAAGATATTCCGAAGCATTCTACAATTTCTCTTTTGGAAATATTAAACTGTCCCACGAAGGATCCATTGCTTCCTTTTAGAGAGTTTACACGGACTCGTGGGTCAACGAACGCGTAAAATCACCGCGACACGAACAGAAGTCGCGGACGGTGGACGACGAATAAATAAAAAAGGAAAAAGTACGATGATGAGAAGGACAGAGGATTAAAAAAGAGAACGAGCAAGACATCGCGGGGAGTCGCGCTAATCTTGCGATCAAGTCGTTGCTTATATTTTATCGTTCCGCGAAAGCGATTTCGCCTGGAAGGCAGATCGATCGATCGATCGATCGATCGATCGTTGATGGCGATCACGTTGGTCGGCTCTTGTTTACATACTACGAACGGTGACCACCTCTGAATATGAATTTCTCGCCTACTACCTTTAGGCACGTTCTCGAAAATCTTGTAAAAAGTTATCTATACGTTGATAGTTTCATATCTATGGTTTTATTATTTCTTCCAATAAGTGTTTTCGTTTAATCATTACTTTATAGGGAAGTTTTTTCTCTATAGGAAGATCTATTTCGATAATTTAGATTGCTTTTAGAAATTCTGTTCTGCCCCATCGTCAGAAAATGAAACGAGCGAGAATGAATGAAACGTGAAATGAAGAACCGTGTTCCAATTGTAAGATCACGTATACGTAAAATGTCATTTCATACTGCGATCGTCTCATTTGGAATTTTCGTCCTTCTCGTTATCCCATTATTTTCTGGGGAATTTTCTTTAAACACGTTCCTTTCATTTATGCTTTTTTGCCCTTGTTAAATTCTACGATTCAAAAATAATTTTACCATGAAATTTTCATTCCGAAAAGATCCTTTATAAAGTCGTATATTCTTTTACCAAATCAATAAATAATTTCAACTTATTATATTTACATTACGAATATCGTACAATTATTTACGTCCATCTTAATCACGAAGTATATAATTTATATAATTCTTCCCAAGTAAACACTTGCTTTCCATAAAAATTCCTCCTAAACGTTAACTCTCTCAACCCTCTATCATCGACCTAATCAATCATCTTCCTTCTGCGACCATAAAAATTCTCAAAATCTCTCAGCTTCAAGAGCAACGAAGAAACCGTGCCTCTTCCTCCCTGCGCTTCACTCAAAATCGTAAATTAAATAACACAGGAGTGTCGTAAGGCGAAGAATCGAGTTCGACGAAACTAATCTCCGGGACTTGGTGTTGCGGCTTGTAAGCAGGTTGGTAACCGAGCCATAGTTGTCACGAAGAAACACTGTTTCAGCTTACAAAGTCGTTCTTTTAGAAAGGTAGGAAGAGGAGCAGATAAGATATCCTGCGAGTTCGAGGATGTCACGAGGACCGAAATCGGTAGGCTAACCTGTACAAAACGCCGGTTAATCCGAAGGCCGTTGTATCGGTGACCTGTCGGATTAGATTAGAGCCATGGTGGCTATGGAGACCACCAGGTATGGAGCCATGGCCGAACGATCCCACGTCAAACCCTCAATCTCGTCCCTTCACGCGTACAATTCTCTTTTCTCCTTTTCTTTTTATATTTCCAGGGATTTCCGACGAATTTTTACTATATGCTAGACGCACGAAGACCAAGTATTGACTTTTTGGTAAGCTGGAAATTGAGAATCCAGGCGGTGGTTCTTCAAGAAGAATTGTTTTGCAAGCTCTCAGCTTTCTGGGTCAATTGCAATTTAATTATAAATGACATTCTAACTTCCGTAAGTTGGCAAGAATTGTGCTGGGCGTGGAATTAAAAATAGCAAAGATATCATGTGCTAATTGGAACGGAAAGGGGAGAGAAAAATTACACGAAGGTACAAGATCTTTCTGGAAAAATTTTGATCAACGGTTATGATATATTTGATGTACAAACGACTCCCGGACTTCGTCTATCCAATAATAATTACCGTTCGTCTACCGAAGAGTTAATTACCATTCGTCTACCAAAGAGTTAGTTATCATTTTGCCAACCGAAGAGTTTTACATCCGTCAGTCTGTCAGTCAATTGTCAATATCGAAATCGAGTAAGATTCAAATAAATCGTTACATATTGTTAATTTATTTTCGAACGACTGTAATCCTCTGCCGTGCCAGTATTCCCGCACGTAGCAGGTTAGCCGAAAGTGGAACTTATCGCCGGTTGCTTTAAACGCTAGTTAACGCTACCCGTTTCGTATGATCGCGTCCAAGCAAACGCGGCAATTAAATAAAACGTAACAATATATATCAGAAATTTTTGGTGATGATTTTGGCTTAAGATCCGCCGAAAATACAAAAGTGAAAACATAATTAAAATATAGATAATTAAGAATTAGTCGATGTGAACCTACGATAATTAACGAAGGTAATACGTGTAGGTTGGTATAAACATTTTTCCTATTTCTACGATTCGTAACTTAAATAATCCTCTGCAAATCCATCCTAATCTGCACCAAGTGCCTCGAACGATAACCATCGTCAAATATCCTCCTCTCAAAGCTCTGAAAAGCAAATCGACTTCACTGAAAGCAAAATACGATTCAGCAAGGTGGTACGGGAAACGGAAAAGTTTTCAAGGCAATAGCCAGAAACCGTGGTATCCCGTTCGATCTAGAAATCTCGGCAAAGGAGCATCCTCTTAACTTTTTCCACGGAGTCAAGGTCTTTGTGGTCGGCTGTGGTTTTCGGTGGCATTGTGTCGGTTAACGAGATTATCGTCGGTATTCAGGCTGACCGTCCACACGAAAAAATAAATATTTGGAGGGGCCATTGTGTCGGCCTCGTGCGTCGTGCAGATGCGAAATAATCGCGGAGAAAACGCGAGGGAGGAGCGCTAGAGCGAGTCGATGGACAAAAGGGCAGAAAAGTGGCGTTTTTCTTCTTCTCGTAGGGGACGTTGGTTACCGCGGTTTATCTTTCCGTTCTGAATGACCACGAGGAACAGATTGAAACGTCAACTGGCTATTGGTCGTCGGTTAATGTTGCTTTTACGATGCGGCGAAACTGACTTTGAAAACGAGCCCCGGAAACGAACGTAACGTGGAATGGAAGTTCGTAAAAGGACGAAATAAAATGAGACAGGCGCAAGGAGAATGAGCGAGTGACTCGCGCAACTATTCCAGGACTTGCGATAGAAAGAAGTTTTAAACGAGGACAATGTACTTTTCCCACGAAACGTACAATGCAGCGCACGAAACTCACGAGAAGTCGTCATTTCCCACGAACGAAAATCCATGCCTCGCAAAATGAATCTCGTTTCCTAGAAAACATACGAGAAATCGCGACTTGCCGCAAACGTAATTCGGCATCCCACGAACACTGACCTTCGTGGCAAACGAATTTCATTTTGTGGAGCAACGAAACGACGTGACTCGCACATTTATTGTTAGAAATATTGGGATAAAGAATATGAAATGCGAGACGTGAGAGATACAAATATAAAAAAAAAAAAAAGAAACAAGTTGAGAAATTTTTTTTCTGTGAACTACAGGGGATAGTAGAAATTCGTTACAGAACAAAGTATATTTTTTGAACCGTAAACGGAGAAACTTTCTTACTCCGAGACTGGTGTGTTTCATGGTCGAAAGCTTCCCGTAATTTTTTCGTCATTATCTCCGGAGTATCTTGACTGTTTGTACCGCGAATTCCCGAATGCGGATGCCAGCTCGTTCGCAGGACGTGCGAGGAATTCGTGCGAATTCGCGGAAAAGGATACGGGCGAGAAATGTGTCCTGCTTGGACGAACATTTACATGCGCTCCTCCCGTTAGAATCGTCACGAAATCCCTTCCAGATGCTCGCTTCTAAACAAAACTTCAACCTAACGATCTCACAGAATATCTCCTATCACGTGTTTTTTCTTTTATAACCAACCATTGTCTATTTTGCGTTTTATAATTTTCAGATTTAATGATATTTCAAATATTATATTTCACGTATATTTCTATTTTATTATATTACACTTTGGAAATTGTTCAGAGGAACGAGTGGATGAATTTGTAATAAAGAATATATTGAAATAAGTACAGGTATAGTTTATGCTGATCCAGATCCTCACTCTTTCAGTGTTACGATACAATAGAAGAATATGATAGGGAGCATGTTCATATATTTATAACAAAGAACATTACCAAAAAGTTAACCTTGACGTGTCGCTCTAGTTGAAGGCTACAAGAAACAGCAATAGAAATCTACGTACAGTTCTTTTGTTTCCAGACCTTGTAACTCAAAACAAAATTTATATTCAACGCACAATAATATGGACCTCTCCTAATTTTGAATTTCTTTTTCACTAAATTCTATTCTCTTCGTAACAGCGGTCTCCAGGTCACGGATATACAGAAGAAAAAATGTAGAGTCTTTCTTCAAGCGATTACTTCGACAGAAATAAAAATTAGGTATCTCGTACAAAGGTATTTGCTATAGCGCGCGTAACTTTAATTACCATAAAAACTAGGTTGCAGGTGTTTACGCGTTTGCGCATATCTGAACGCGTAAAATTGCACACGATATATCGAAATATATAAAACATTCAAAATACAGTACACTGTAGTTACAATATTTATAATAATGACCGAAACAATCTCTGCTTAAATTCCATTTCTGAAGGTGTATTCACAGACGTACGAATTTCTATCAACATCCACAGACCAGTAGTAACTCTAACAAGTATTCTTTTCTATTACGAATTTACTGCTCTATCTTTGTCTGCCCTGGCATAAATGTCTTCGAAAAAAAAAAATAATTAAAAAATAGCCAGGAAGGAAGACAGGCGGCGACACAAGATGTACGACCGATGCTCGACTAGTAACGTGAAATTAATCCGAAAGGTTGGTCTGAAACGCAACGAGAATCGGCAAGGAGGTCTTGAGGGTGGTCGTTCGCATTTTTTGGCATCGTCATTAACGACTTCGCCCTGGCGGAGAAGACGTTCGAGGAATCGATTATGACGGCTTCGACGCGTGCTGGCATCCCTGAGGAGGGTCACACGCCTCTTTCACGTTTTCGACGCGATTCGAATCGCTGGGAGAGTGTTTATGACACAAAAAGAAACGATGATGGCGCTCACGCGACGAACGACCAACCGTCGGAATCTCAAGCGTTCTGACTTTTAATTCCAATATATTTGCTACGTTCTTTCGCAAGTTCCAGAATCGGCCATAAAATTGCAGCCGAGGTATGTTAATGAAAAAGACCAGTAATTCTTTTTGATAATACGTATGTATGTACGATTACACGGCTCATGAAGAGCACTTTTTTCTTTCCATGAACGTCGATGTTTTGAAATTACAACGTAGGAATTCGTTCGAGAAACTATCGATTATGTAAAATATAGGGTATTGTTAAATTACCATTGAATACGGTAAACACGTAGGCATATGCGAACGAATATAAATATACGAAGGATGTAATTATGATAGAAATCTGATTTGATCGTCATAGCGTTTTAAAGATTAATATTTTCAGTTGAAGAATTAGTTGCCGACTTGAGATAGTGGTTAATAATATGTATTACAAGTGGAATATTATTGTAATATTTCTTGCTGTAGATTAAATGGAAATATGTAGTATTAATAGAGACACAAACGTTTCAAATCTAAATCAGATTATATCTATAGATCGTTGTCAGATTGCTTGCGAATAAATACATTTTGCTCAAACTTATTATCTATATGCATATTCAGAAGCAATTTAAATTGCATGTAATATATCCATATATTACCATCGAATAAGGCGAACATCTAAGAGAAACAAGTGAAAATTTCGTTTTCGCAGAGGATAGAATCTTGAATTGGAATTACGCGAACAACCGCATAAATGAATGTTAATTAGCCGTGAAACGAACACGATTCTCACGCTGTTATCTAATGAGCAATTAAGATACCGCCAATCTGAGGTGTGAAATAATTAATCTGTCTATTCAATTGAACTCTGCATCTACTGTTTGAGAAACTTTCGTTCGTTAAATCTTTCACCACGATGAACACAAGGCTTGTATCTACTTTTCAATAACAGAAATCAAATTTACGGATTGGTATTTTGTAAAAAAATCTGTTAGAAGAAAGAAAGGTATAAATAAAGATTTTCTACCGCTGTAGAAATCCGTTAAGGCTGAAACTGTATGCAAAAATTTTGTTTACGGACGATGCAAAAGAGAAATAAAACGTTTTAATATTATTAAAAATAAAAAGACACTTTAGGTTGTATACCTAACTTGCTATAGGTTTACTACTAAATTACGATAAATAAATTCACCATGAGACATAATGGACACCGGACACTCATAATAAAAGGGCTGACGCCTGTAAAATATTCGAAGCGCGATAGCAGAGTGATACTACGCATATTCGCGCGAGGGTGCGCTACCATAATAACTCCCTCGCTTACAACATGGGTGGCGATGGAGCAATATTCCTGTCATGTTACCTAACTCTATAGAAGCTAAACGCACTTACGCAACAGTCGAAGAAACCTTTGCAAAATTCCTAATTACTTAATTTTATCTTCACCCCCCTTAGAAATTTTGCTTTTACATTGATATTTTTGCTTATAGTAGCGCTTCACGTTCCGATAGACGCAGCAGGCAGAATTATTTATCAAATAAGTTTAATCATCGTAGAACTTCATTTGTATGAATCTGAATAGATGAGATCATATGATGTTCATACAAGTTCACATAATGGAACAAATGGTTAATTTACATTTCACAAAAGGAAATATTTGTTATATTATCGTATCAAAATATTTGTGTAGAAACTTCCCTATTTGTCTTGCACGTTTTTCAGATGATGGATGAGACATTCTTAATTTCCACATGACAAAGAAAATACTACAAATCTCATTGATTATCACATTATACAATTCTATGAAAGTATAACATACACTGACAAAATTTTACCAAAAAGTATACTATATCTTTTTACACACCCTATATGTCTGCTTGAACAACACACCAGCAATTCTTAATTTCCGAACATCCTATCCAACTTCCCATTACTCCATCCTACGAAACACGTTAACAAAATTACACCGCAAAAAAAAAAAGAAAAAAAAGAAATACCAAAACCTTCTTCCCCATGCTACGTATTTGTTCAAATAATAGGCCAGAAATTCCAAATCTCCATACTAGAAAAAGATGAGCAAAAACGCTATTCATTTTCACATTATCCAGTCCCGGTGTTACGCGCTGATTAAAACCCGCTCCTCGTATCCGATCAGCATAAACTGTATATATAAAGGAATCTCGTTAGGCATTACCATAATGTCATCGAATTATCAACGCCGATGCTCTTAACCCCTTGAACAGGGTTCTGGGTCCATCCTCGGCCTGTCCTCTTTCTCTCTCTCTCTCTCTCTCTCTCTCTCTCTCTCTCTCCCTTTCGCGTTGTTCACGCGTACACGTGTGTGCGTGTACGAGGCACGCGGCATCGGCCATAAATAATGCATGGGCATCGTCGTGTCCCGGTCTGTAATTTGATTGCGGAGGCGTCGATTTAAAAGTTTGGCGCCCACCTTCCTCACGGACGCGACCATAATGGCACCTACACGCGTCCCGGCGTCAGTGAACAGAGGTCCATGAAGAATCACCGAGGAGAAGGGAGGTGAAACTTGAACGAGAGGATCAGAAGAGAGAAAAGCGAGAGAGGGAGAAAAGGAGGCGAGGGGAACGTTAGAGGTCAGTGGTTTGAAGGGGGATGGAAGAAGGGGGTGGGTCGTGTATCGGCCGAGACAATCACACCATTGTTGAGGCTACATGTAATTAACGATAGCATCGTTGGCGAATTATTCATTTATCATCGATCAGGCTCGTCCTCCTGTCCTTTAAACGACCACGGGGTGTGGACGAGCCTCTCTGAAACGCGATCGGCGAAATATTAAAATATTTTCGGCCCGTTCGACCTCGTGCTTCGCCTCCAGGCATCGAGAAGAGGTCGCTGATGAGTATTGTTTACGAGCGAAAGGTGAACGCCAGTGGTGATACGAGAATTTTTCACTTGGAACGTCGCTGTAACGTATCGCGCAAGCTTTCGAGAGTCGTTGAAACGACCAATTTCTTCGTATTCATTTGTGGTAGAAAATTAATTATATAATATGTATAACGTACCATTATATCGTGATAAATTTATTATTGCTATAAATCTATACGATAAAACTATTGATCTATGAAACATTAAAATTGTAATCGAATACGGCAGAAAGTATCAATAAAAGTTCCTCCATAATGATGAAATCGATTCTCCTTTCTACCTTCCTATTCTCCTTCTTCTGACACTAACAAACTCCTTTCTCTATTAGAACATCAGCTTTCGGCCTTTTCTCATTCCAAATAACGAAATAGCTAAAAGTATGAAAAGAAAGGAGACGAAAGTTCCTTCGTCCGAGTATAAAAACAAATTCTACTCCCCTACTTTTCCTTTTCTAACACATCCTTCAACCCCGTCCGCTATTAAAAGTCCATAGTTCAATGTATCAACAATTATCGATAAAAGAAATTCTCTAGCGAAATAAGAAAGAAACCTACTCCTCTGTATTGATTCGCCGAAGCCAAAGCAACCCTTACAGTGATTACAGAACCATTGAAGAGATCGTAATAGAAATTACGGTTGGCTAGAGCAAAAGGCATCGATAGACTTCCTTCCTGAGCGGCGAGGTTCACGAATGTCAGTCACACACGGCCAATAATTCAGCCGTGGCCTCTGGTCGCTCGTCTATTGGCGCGTTTTGTTTATGGTGGTCCTAACTCGGTCCCCGAGTTAGGTACACACCAGGCGTGCACACGATGATCGTGATTAATTGGCAGGCTTCCAGGTAGACGAAGGCTGGCCGGTGGCGACTTCCAAGTGGCCATAGCCAGCCTTCCGTTCAAACCACCGGCCATTGTTCAATGATTAATCATCCATTGCTATAGTCACCGTTTCTTTCGTGGTAAAACCGTCGTTTCGATGTTTCCCGTGTTGTTACGACCCGGCTAGCCGGTCGATCGATCGTTCATCGGCACCGATTATACCGCGTTCAGCCGTGACCATCATCCAAGATGAGAAAAGGGTATGTTTCTCCTGCTATCGCGGCTTCCTCCGAATGGGATTGTTCAAGATTCCCTTAACGGACCGTCGTTCACGTTCGAGGGACTTATATCGATTCTTAGTTCTGTCGTTGGGTGATTTTAAAGGGAAATCGTGACTGTTTTTTTCTTTCTGTTTTGGCTGGAGATGTTACGTGCTGGTTGTGAGCATTTTTTACGAGATTGCAGGTGGTTGAACGTAAGCTTTGGGGGTGTTAACGGGTTGCTCCATTGGTCTATTTATAATATGCTTGTAGGATATAATATATTTACACAGTGGAAGGTAAAGGAAATTTGAAGATTGCTACTTGACCATGTTAACTACTAGCAACTTTCGTATTAAATATATTTTCCCATGATAGCAACAATCGTCAACTTTGAGATAATATATATAAATTGTATTTATTCTTTACGTGTGTCAATTACGATTTCGTTTCCCCATGTTCCTTTCGCCTTAACTTTCCAACTTTCTTTTGTCCACCACTACATGTACATTCATATGAAACGACGCCCCCAGACTATCAATATGTACTGTCAATATCGCAAGGTTCTCAACTAAAAGGCTGAACGTGTATCGTCGTTACGATACTGTCGATATTTGGTTGAGATCATTTTCCTTGATATCCTTGAAATATTGATAACATATAACGTACTTGTAACGTGTATATCGGTTTGCATACACGTAAATTGAAAGTCAATATTTTTATTAAAATCCTCGCGGTAATTTATGCAGTGCACGCAGATAGAATTTTGCAATATTAAAGTAGATTTTGTGAGAAAATTAGCAAAAATTATCATTAATTGTAATTTTAAGTTGTTGGAAAAGTGTTCTTGGAGGGCGAATATTTGCGTTAAATTAAATGCAACTTGCAACTTAATAAAGAAACTGAGAATTTTGTTTGATCGTTGGACTAAAGGGAAAGAACAAAAATTGAATTCCTTTCTTTTCTCACAAGTCAGAGAATTTAATTTAGAATTCGTCCATTCACGAAATTCTGATTCTTATTGTAGTTGTCTCCTAATTGATAGTCCATTAGCTGTCTGTTAAATATACAGGATGTAGAATCACATCATTATTAGGCGTGCTTATCTAACACAGGAAACGAAGGGACGTTATTATATCTATAGAATGTGATACGTCTTCCGGACCTTCATTTCGTAGCTTCTACTATTTTTAACATCACAGATTTACTTAGAATCTTCTCTCACATATCAGTTCTAATTAACAAGACATTTATTCATAAATGCTCATAATTGATTAAGTAATCAGACTTAAACGAAGCATATTAAATGTGTGCGAAATTCCTCCAAATCGATGTGTTTCGAGAATCATTTTAATCACGATTACAAATTATATATATGAAAACCCACAGTACAAAAGCCATCTTGTTGTATCATATTGTTCATGACGTTCGATCGAATCAAAGTATGAGAAACGGAACAAACGTACTCACGTTTGAACAATATATATATCTAAACCTATCAATCTACACGCCATTCGAATCAAGCTGTCTCAAACTCGAGTAAACTTCGTGTATTTTATCCTATCAAGACACGTAGAGTACAAATTTTAATTAGCACCTAGTATCAACTAAAACCCCTAACAAACGAAGATTGAAACATCGAAGAGCCACTACAAACGACGATGAAATATATGAGGAAGAATTGGTTTTAAGAGAGAACATCGAACAAACAGAAGCGTGTTTTCCCAAACACGAGCAAACGAAAAACCAAGTTCCAATCTCATTAACAACCACCATAGTCGATGCCCGAACAGGGAAGCGGAGGGGAACGATAAATCGTGGCGTAGAGGATGGATCGTGACCGGCCGGTTATCGAGTGTCGACAAGCAGCGTTTCCGTGTAATGTGACATCATGGAAATCAACGATTCAAAGCGTCCCCGTCATAACCATTTACCGTTGACACTGTCTGCATCGTTCAACCGTTGTCAGAACGTTGCTTGCATCGACAATGCCGCCCATATACAAAGGACAAATGGCCGAAGAAAGATAGAGAGGCTCTTGAAAAGCCGGAAGCCACCACGGCGACATATTATAGCCTGGACGACGTTAATCGATCGAACATTTTCGTTAGATTTCTTCGATAATTCGACGACGACCGATCATGCTCGAAGGAAGTCGTTGTGAAACGTTTAAAATTTGTTTGCCAGCGATGGAATACTAATTGTAGGTTCATGGGGGTGGAATTGGGACTTGGCAGGCGTCTAACGATTTGTATGTTAGGGGCAATTGTACGTATGGTAGTGTAGAGACGGAGAATGTTAATTTTTCATGTCCTCTTTAAATGTAAGTGGTGTTGCGTGCTATTGTTGTAACGTTGGCGCGTATTAGGTTGAAAAAGAATAAAGGGGCGATTGACATATGACTTATACGCATTCGTCACGTAAGTACGGCGACTGTCGTTGGTTTTAGTCTTAGGTATTCTTATGTCAGGAAAGTTGTACGTTACATTTTTAATTTCGTTGTACGATAAATATTAGAAAACTCAGACACGCACAAATTACCTGGCTTGTAGAATAGAAAATATGGAAAAACGATTGTCGTACTATCGAAGAACTAACGATAAATTCGTCACTGCTGGTACTTTTTCCAATTAGTTCAATTTCTTACGTTTAATCGCTGAATATATAATGATTATTATATAACAAATATCGTTATTAAATTAAATATAAAATATAAAATTAAATATCAAATATTCCCTGAGTAAACAGTAATGGAATACGAGTATGTATGACGTGGAAAAAAGTTTAAAACTGAAATACGTTAAGAGAATACGTAATGAAAAGAAACGCAATAATTTTAGAATCTTTATATGAAAATTATATTTCGTATTTATATTTCCGTTTGCAAAAATAGTAAAGCTCGGTTTATGATAGATACGAGCACCGAAATTCTTCCGAAAAACGAAATAAAAATGTTTCTGCGGAAGATCTGGCTCACCAGGTCGTGTTGTCGAGGAGGACCAGCCATAGATCGGCCAAGAAGATTCGAGCGGCTTGGCCAGAGACATTTCTCGCATTTCGTGGCGAGTCCCGGACACGTGTAGCCGACACGGTTTTATTGAGATTCGCAAAATTTCTGCGATCAGTTTAACCAAAGAAGAATTTCCCCCTCGGGAAGATTGCTATTCTCGCGAAAAAATGTCATTCCTTTTACCGATGATCTTGCGATTTTTTTCTCTGAAAATGGAAAATTTGTCGACACGAGAATAAATAATACATTTAGCAACTAAAAATAGCAATTTTTCTCTATCTTGAAATTTGTAGCAATTAAAAGAAGCATCTTATTCGATACAAATTTAATTGTAGCGATCATCTACGCTGTTACGAAAATCTTCTTTCCCAAAAAAACTGAAATTTATAAATACGAAATTAAATGAAGTATTTACCCATAAAACACCATAAAATCGTCACGATCCAGTGAAATGTTATCGCCGATAATCTGAAAAAAGATGTCGATTGTAATCTCACGGCCAATTATTTGTAATTTCTATTCCAGGGAATAAATTTTCCAAGAAGGTGTCCAAGTATCTTGAAAATGAATTTCGTGGAATTCCCTGAATTTCTCGTGTCGTAACATGATATTCGTTGATATCGAACGATTACGGTGATTCCTCGTCAGTTGGGGAGAGAAATGGAGAAGGTGGTGGTGGGAAATAAGTCGTAACGGCGCGTAATCGTCGCGATAAAGTGTTTTGATAATTTATTCACGGGTGCTGGGGGAACGAAGAAACGCGAAGGAAGGTATCGGGTGACTGGTTGGAATCTCATTATTTTTTACGGTGAAATAATGGGCGGCCTGGCCGTATTTCTCATTGGACCGTGTCATTCTAAAATTACATTGCCCGTCGCGCGTAAAGTAAATGTAACAAAATAAAGGGGCGAATTTATTCGCGTAGTCCAAACGCGCGCCAAAGATGTCTTCCCCTTCTGATAAAGATCGGACGAAGCCCGGCGATTTTCGGTGTAAAAAGTATCCCGTTGCAGGCGGATTTTAAATCCCGAGATTTAGAAATGAAGGGAGGAATGGAAATATCGTGAAAACGAATGGAATTGCAAATGACATTTTGAATGCAAATAATGATAAATTTCAGATAATCTCGCGTATATCGAATATCTATGAATCTTCTACTAAAGTTATAAATAATATCGTTAGTATAATTGTTGAAGTAGATTGTTCTTCCATCGATAGTTGTAATAGAGTTACAGGAGTTGTAAGAATCTTAATAGCGGAAGATACTATTAAGATTCGAAGAATTACATTAAGTAATATGTGTAAGTAGTATCTGCTGTAAAATTACATTAAGTAATATCTAATATTGAAATATATGACGTATGAAATACTACAATTTTATAATCGATACTCATTTACACATTTTCCATGAAACAATGTGAACGTGTGATACCATGAAAGATTTAAAAAATATTCTCAATGGAGCTCGCACACGTCGAAATATACCCAGCGTTTATGATTCTCATCGCTACAAAATGTTCACAATCTATATATCCTAGAAGTAATCTCTTATGAATATGTCCAAAATACTTTAACGAATAAAAATATCCTAACGCAAGTTCTTAATAAGAAAAGCTTCGTAAAAAAGGACGGAAAACATCAGTAAAAAGAAAAATAACAACAAGAAAATGCAGAGAAGTAAAAAATTCTATGACGATGATCACGAAGCGTTACCAAAAAAAGGTAATATCTTATATAATCCACCATAAAGTGTAATCCGCTATTGCCAGACAAAGTAATCTTATCAAGGAGCAGCGTAATAGGCCTAGTCGCATAAAAATTCGTCCAAAGACAAGGATATTCAGATTGGAAGGGAGGAAGCCCAATCAAATTCCCATGATTCCGAATTAGCAGATGCTTTTGCCAGATCGAATGGGCGCCCCGTGGCGACCCTCGAACGAAGAAACACCATGGAATGCGCGGCCGACCTTAAGATATTCACGACAACTATATTAGCCGGTTCAGATAGGATCGGCATCATACTGCGCCAGCGACACGCTTAACCCTGACCAAGGTCCATCTCTCCGCCCCCTCCATGGAACCCTATGGTTCACTGGCATCATTTTGATTTATGCGAACAGTCGCCTTCTTTAACACTTTTACCTGAAAATACTCCATAGAAAATAATTCTAGCGTTTCGACCAAATTTTCTCCGCTGTTAGGATGTTCAAAGGTCTTCTTTATTATCCCTGTCATACATTCTGGTGGAAATTTGATTTATCGGTCCTTTTCATTCGTTTCGTTCATTTGGTTCATTCGATTAGACATTTTTATTAAATGTTTTCCATTTGGAAATTGGAGATCTGTTTATCAGAATATGGCTTAGTGCAATGGACGTTCTAAAATTATCTTCGGTGTGAAATCGATTTTCTTCAGATTTCTGTTAGTTCTAGTTTCTGGGAAATATTTCTAGGGATATTTCTGATTAATTGTCACAGTAGAACAACCTTCTTCCTCTTTTTGCATTTTCTTACTCGATACTGATGAATACAGATCGGTTATCCTTACAAAGTGTTAATTCCAAGGATTCAAAGTGTAACACCTAACCTAACCCTAGCCATAACCTCCAAATTCCTCCAAACATTTCCCAAACCGAACCGAAACCAACCGTCTAAGTGTCTGATCGATCGAAACGTACCTTAAGTTCGTTCAAACCGCAAAAAACTTAACACCCGTAACCTAACCTCAACCTATCAATTTTCTACAACAAGCATCGCCATGAAGCCAATCATACCACACCTCGAAAGGTTATGAAAGAAAGAAAAATAACCAACGACTATCAGGAAATAGCTGCCGATATTCCACGCCTAATTAACGTTCCTTTTCTTAAACGATACCGATAAATTAACCTTGTGAAGGTATCGCGCGCATGCGCAGACGTGGCTCTCGCGACGAAAACTCGTCGAATTTAGTCGGAAGGCGAAACTGGTAATTGAATAAAAGGCTTCCTCGACGTCCCACAGCGTCGAGGTGTGATCGAGCTCGCTCAGCATGACGCGCGGAGTCCTCTCCAAGCGGATTCCAACCGATCCTCGCGTGCACTCGCGCCTCGACTACCCTAATCGCGTTAATAATACGATGTCGCTTCGTGGTTCGGTTGTTCAACATTCACGGCGAGAAAATTGTAGATCGACTGGATAGATACCAGGCTTGATGCTTTCGGAGATGTTGCATGGAAATTGACGGTTTTCTGAAGGTTTATTATGGCGAGTCTAGGCTCGTTTAATTCCAACATCTCGGACGTGTGTGCAGGAAATGATGGTCGGTAATACTCGTTTTTCTCACTTGGATGGTAGTTTCTGCTCCTAGGTAGTTTTGGGTAATTTGTGGTTTGTGTAAGAATCGTTGCTTCCATGGTTTTTTTTTTTTTAGCTTTCTCGTTGGAGTTGTATTAATTTGTAGATTGCAAAGCTTGAGAAAAGAATTATTGCTCGGTTCTCTAACTACAGGGTTTATTTTAAATTCGCCAGCTTTCCGTTTAGGTCACCATCTGCATTTTGTAGATTGCAAAGTTTTAGGTAAAAATTATTATTCCTCCAACTGGAGGATAATTTGTGGTTTGCAAGGATCTTGAAAACGTTCAATGTTCGAGAAAAAAATTATTGTTCAATTTTCTAACTCTGAAGGTTTTATCTTTGAATATTATTTTCTACGAGCTATCTGTTCAAATTACGGTATATTTTGTGGATTGCAAAGCTTTAGAAAAATTATTTCCCTGATTGTAGGATAGTTTGTGGAAGGTAATTCGTAGCTTGCAAAAATCCTTCTACATATTTCTTCCTCGAGTTGTACGAGTCTGTAGATTGCAACGTTTGAGAAAGGAATTACTTTTCATTTCTCTAACTGCAGGATAGTTCGTGGTTTTTTATAATCTTATTAAATAATTCGTGACTTGTTAGGGTTTTTATTCTTTGTTTTATTCTTTGAATCATATATCGAGTAATCTGTAAGTGAGTCATCCACAACTTTACATTTCATCTTTCCTACTCTATTATAAGAATGAAAATAAAATGTAAGAAAAATCGAACAAACGGCCAACTATAATAAATGCGTGCAGAAAAATTCACGAAAATTTAGCAATGAAGGGAAATGTCGGAAAACAGACGAGAAGAGATTGTCCACTCGCTTTGAAAGCGAAGGCTATTGCGTCGTTCGGCGAATTAGCATGTAAATCCACGGTATTAAGACGTCGCTGGTAGCACGGGATGATGAAACGCTGCGTCCCGGCATTGTTAATCACGGAATTAGCATATGAAATCAGTATTATACACAGAGGCAAGCGAGCTATCGACCAACAGCACTGGATGCACAGGAGTAACCCTGCGTGCAATATTACAACCAGTGTAGGATCTTTATCAACGAGGACTCTCGACATTTGCGAAGCGAGTAAAATCTTTAAGCTTTATACCAAATGAAACATTTGGAATTTTATCTCTGCACTGTCTCCTCTTATTCCATACAAAAATTTGTACCATATAAATATTTGCTTCACTTGGAATCTTTACTTTCACATTTACGGTTTAAAAACATCAGAAAAATTCCAAGCTTAATTCAAAATTAAACATTTGGAATTCTACCTCTGTAGTATCTGTTTTTACTGCTTAAACAATTTTTTGATCTATTGGAAATTCGCTTTACTTGGAATTTTTAACCTGACCTTCAGGATTTAATATCTTAATAGTATTTTCTATTATATTTGGAATAACATCTTCGTATATTTGTTAAGAATTTGGACACAGAAAAATTATCTAGAGTACCTAGTAGTAAGTAATATCATCAAAGATAATAATCATCAACCTGTAATCTCTATATTCTATATTCGATGTGAAATTTCTCTCAATCAATCTATTAATCTTCAGAGTTTGGCAAGTTTTCTCTTAATCCTTTCAAACTCTATTCTCACTTGAAGAAATAGTTCTTCGCGAAATATAATTTCCTGCAAAGAGTAAATTGCTTAAATAGTGATTAATGATGTCATAGTAAATATGTTCGTTCATGAATGTACCCGTGTCAACCGGGATCCGATAACCAAAAACGGAAGTCCCTCCATGAATTTCCCGTACCACGTACTGGCTGCCGCTCGGCATGTACATACTGTCACGGGGTGTACATAATAAATAAGAGGGATTTTATCAGATGCCACGCAGTCCCCTGGTGGCTAGCAGAGGCATCGTAATGACTGTAAGCTGATTAGCTCGTTGAATTTGTCCACGTTCTCATAATTGGCTCAATAAACAGGTTGCTCGATCAACAGGCTTGCTTTCCACGTTTTTCTCCCTTATTTACATCTTGTTCGTAACGCGACCGACTTTCAGGATTTTGTTTTTGGAATTTAGATAAGACGAAGATTTCTCTTCTTATTCGAATCAGTCAGAAATATCCTAAATGCAATATTTTATCGCATATTAATAACACAACGATTATCACTTATTTTTCAGTCACAATCCGAAACTAAATCGACGATTTTCTAGAAATGTTACTATCAAAAATGTTAGCGTGTAGTACTTAATCTTTCAAAAATCGAACATGATAATTCACCTCGATAAAGTTGATAATTCAAACGATATTACCAGCACTCGGTAAAGTATCTTTATCTATTTCATTACTGTTCCAGTGTATTGCTAATTTACAACTAGTATTTATCTAGCCCTTAAAACAAAAGACACACGGGAACATATTTACCTGTGCACCTTTTCAACAACTAACTAGCAGATTTTCACTGTAAATCCTAACGAAGAAAAAGAAAGAAGAGAAACATAAACAGGCATGGTCGAGTCCCAAATTGAAAGGCAGCCAGAAGAAATGGTGGATTGGTGTGCGTGCCCCTTAAGCCCGTATTTATTCAGCGGCCGCGGCCCGAAAAGCCCCGGGAGGGAACAAAACGCGCAACAAATAGGAGTTAATCGGCTGGCTACATCGATACTAAACGCGCGGTTCATTGTGTGGAGGCAAACGCCTGCTCGATATAATTGGCCTCTAATTAGAGTCCGGCAAAAAGTAAACTCATCTCTCGGTCAAGTCCACCCCCCACTCCTTCGCCTGGATCCTCCTTCCACCAAACCATTCTTCCTTCTTCGTTCGCGTCTCGTAAGGCTCAACCCTTCCTCAGCAACCATTGCTCCTTTCCTCTTTTTACTCACCGTCAGCAGATCTTCCTGTCTCCGTTACTCGTCCTGATTCCAACGGCGTTTCACCTTCGCGTGTGCGCAATGGCGTAATCGATGGGTTTCCTAGGATCTGAAAATGATGGCCCGTGTAATTACTATCGTAAGAATGATAGAGGTAAGAAGGAGTAGCGATCTTCTCTTTTTTGCTAGATCAAGCGTTTCTTTGAAATCAATCCGGAAGTTGCAGGTTCCTCGAGGTAGAAGAGGATTTTCCATGTTGTTTTAATAATTGCGACGAAGAGGAGATCATTAATAACGACACACGTACAAACTACCTACCAAACTTCCAAACTATCGGAAACCAAATTTTCCGGAAACATTCAACCGTATTCGCTTTCAACATTTTTTAATTGCGAACAATGCTGGATACACGACTGGCTGGTGTGCAATTCCAAGCAATTAATATTTATCGTGACTAATTATCCAATTATTTAAATTGTTGCAATAATTTGTTCTTCTTTTATCGGTGATCCATGCTATCCACGCAAACTATCATAACGATGGACTAGTGGGCGCTACGATTTAAAATTCTTCGCTGCCCCAACCGATTCCCCCATACAGAAATCCTTATCAGACAAAACGTCTCCAATCAACATGCTCGTTTGAAAAGCCACCTCTCGATTCTAGACCACCATAAAACCCTGTGGCGGATACCTGTAATCACAGCGCATTCATGCAACCGCGCGAGCTTCCCTTAATTCATCGTCCCGCGAATAACCGTGGCGTTCGATGAAATTCCCTAGGGGCAGGTTACAAAGGTTGACAATGGCGACTACGCCACTGTAGCTGTCAGCGCTCGCGCGCCGTTTTACGCTCGCCGCGTCTACTAGCGAAGCGACGACTCAACTAGAGCCTCGGATGGAGATTGATTTGCCTTTGTTGGCAATTAGCCCGCGTCCATTAGTCAGCCGGTGACTTTTCAATCGGCCGGCCGAAAACGAGGCGGATTGTAACGAGGCGCGCCAGCCTCGTCATCCAACGGACAAATGGATTTCCTTCGCGGCCTACCTTAATCCCCTAAGTGGCAGAACCTTTAAATAAATCCTATATACTCGGCCGACGCCGCGGTTTCAACCGGCCGAAACGATGATAACAAACCAGCCAATCGATTGATTTCTTCGTTTTCTTCTCTTTCTTCTTTCATTTCTTTTTTTTTCTTTTTTTTTGCTTTTTGCTTCTTTTTCTTACGTTGATTGGGAATAATGGGTTGGTCGAGGCGCGGTTGCGAGGAAAATCGAGATTTATGTGGATGTGATTCGATGCTCGAGATTTGTGCAGTATGTACATCTACAGTGGCTGCAAACAGTATTTGCATATCGTTTTATTTATCATGGCAGTCGTGTACTAATTAATTAATTTCGTATTATTTCCTAGTACTTTCACACGATTGTGCTAATTTCATCGTGCGAAGATGAAACGCGGATGAATGAAGAAATGTCTCACAGGAGAATGAAAGAAATAAGAGGACGTGCCAATACTTCTTGTAGCAATTATATCTTTGCACAGACAGAGGGAACTGAGGACGTATCGGTATGATTTAAGATTCTGGATGTTACGTTCTGGGATACTATGGGTTTTTCTGTTTCTAGATGCCAATATTTAGTTTAGACCGAAGACAAGATAAATATGGCAAGAAACTTATGAAAATTGGTTCAAGTCTATAGAGAAAAGTAGCGCTACGTTTTCTAACTTAAAAATTATTATCCAGCAATATTTAGATTTGGTCTCACTTGAAATTCAATTCTAGATCAAATTCACGAACAAATTGCAAAAGAACTGCGGTCAGACCATAACAAGCATCCGCCAATGCGATCGTAAAAGCAAGCAGATTCTGCAACATTAAAGTAACTGGCCAACCATTTTCTCCAAATTTGTCCCGTTTACTCGTATGATATCGCGTACGAACGAAAAAACACTCGCAGATGCAATCGTAAACGAGATATAACACTTTAAAGGAGTCTTAAATAACATGTCAAACGAGATTTCTCGTTTTTATGAATGAATTTAAGGAGAGTCGATACGAAGAAGCATTTGGCCATTAATATAAAACAATCTCTCGAGAATAACAGTTCTTTTGCAGATACTATCCAATAATTTATTAATAAACTCATTTCACAGTGTTTCAACGAATTGACTCTCGTTTCTGTCTTTTTCACTTTCTTATCTGTCCCCAAATATCTCATAACGCGTGGCTCTTAAGATTCCAGTCATTAAAGTATTCCAGAACAATCAACGAATCACGAAAACCCGAAAGATACACGAACAAGAGTAAATAAATATCTTTTAACTTCCGCTTCTCTCTGTATCTCAAAATTCTATTCGTGTGAGAAGAACACGTGAAAATTTCGCTTCTCTAAAACTAATGTCTCGAAATTCTAATCGAGTACGAGCAAGGTCTCTTTCAACTTGTCCGAGAAGAATACGTCAAAATTGCATTCTCGAGAAAAAGAGAGTTTGAAAATTTCTCTACGCAGAATATCTTCAAATTTCATTGCTGTAAAAGAAACGTCTTAAGATTCTATCTTTCATATTCTCCAAAATCACATTCCCATGTCTGCTGCATCAAACTACCCGATACCTAACACAATTAGTCTTCGATTAAAGAGCTTGATTAAATTTCCCATCATCGTTCACACCGTTGTATCATCGGTTTTCAATACATCTCGGTACTGTCTTTAACATCGTGTATGGGCTGGGAGAATGTTGGTCGGGGCCGGATTCGATTATCATAAATAGCGAGTCGCGAACGTATATCTTTGTTCGCCAATGCGTACGTAGGTGCGTGACACGCGAGATCGAACAGTAATTTATGGAATCGAGATCGCTGACCCGCCGTGCGTACACCATGGCTCATCATGGTACGTTCATTCTAACCTACATTTCTTTCGTCCTTTCTCAACTGCGATTCTCGGTTGTTTTTATCCTGCCGGTCAATTAAACTATGATTTACAAGGAACGTTTAGTGGAGCATTTAGCGCTCGTAAAAGTCCCTCGCTACCGATAATTAGCGGGGCATTAAACTCATTAGGGCCGATGCAGCGCAATATGCTAATTAATTAACGACGAACCGGCTCGTCAAATGGATCGTTCGCCCGGAGCAACCGGTGTGGATACGCGAAACGAACAACGGAACCGTTTTGTTTTTACGAGCCACAGGGAATTTCGGCGATTCTACAGGCTCTCGTTTCAACGTTTGGGGCGCTGCGAGAAAGCCGAGACTTCGGTAAAAGAAAGCTTCTGCACGAGGACAGAGGATCTGAAGAGTCTACGTGTGTTTAAACTTCCAGCTTTTTCGACGAATATCCTCGCGTAACAGTAACAAGTCGTCTGATTATCATATATTTAATGAGAAACTATAAAATCGTAAAAGAGAAGTTTATAGTCTATAACTTGAGACCTTCAAATTTACCGATATTATTCGTAGAGTTCGTAAGTGGAATGTGGATTTTTATACGTTTACGAGAAATCCGATACTGCGAATATACACGGAACGAATACGATATGCAAAAGTATAAGAAACATTCGAAACGAAGCACCCGCCTACTTGTCCTAACATTCAATGAGAGAGCCTTCGCGAAATTGCGTAAAAATCCTCTATTCACAGATTATTACGCAACAGGGTCCACGATACAAGTGAATCGAACAGTACCAAAGTCTCGAACGAACTAGCGAAAAGCTCGCTACACCAAAAGCCAAATGAAACACGACGCGCGTCTCCAACGATGCCGTTCTTCGCGAACCGAAATTCCCGCAAATTTCCAAATCGTCGTCAATCCCAAATCCCCTCTTACCACGTTATTAATTAAAATAACATGGTGTCGCAGGGTCGCGATCCCATGCAGTGTCGCGGCCAAGGCAAACATTCGCGTATAGAAGCCGCTGCTCGAAGAGGAGGTACGCTGGAATATGAGAAAACGACGAGTAGAAAGCGATGCGAGGGAAGACAGAGAAAGACGAGGAAAGGAGAAACGGGGTAAGCGCGTATAAGAGAGAGAAATATGCACGGAGAGAGGCGTTTGGTCCGCGTTCGAAGGTGGCGGATGATAGGAAGAAAGAAGAGAGGATAAAGAGGAAGAGAAAGATGAAACGAGGGGTATAGGTTAACGAGGGTGTGATTCATGGGGCCCTGGCGGCGTGGTTCCCCCTCGTGCCTCGAAAGGTGCTCATATACCGAAATTATGTCCAGACTGCACCTGCTGTATACAGTATTCCAGTTTCCACTGGCTTCTCGCTGTCCTCCGTAACGGTAGTCACCAGGTCGATCTTACGCTGGCGTCTTCTCAGACGAGGAGGAGAAGTTGATCGAGAACCTCGTTTTAACTCGTGAGACCGCACGCGATCCATCAGATCGTAATTAATACGGAATCGTTGTTCTCAAGTGAAAATGTTTGGAGAGGAATCGAGCACTTTCGCAGGTGTCGTGCAAGGTTTGAGAAGAATTGAGATTTTGGAGTTGCGAGGATTTACAGAACTTGTATGTATATGGTGTGAAGATATTTTTGTAACAAGAGATATGTAAGTTAAGACTTCGTTTGGCTACAGCTATTCCGTATATTTTGTCGTAGCTTGATGCTAAATACTGGAGCTTAGTATTTTGTCACAGCATTCCAATTCTACTGTTCCTAATGGTCTAATATTCCACAGTTGTTCGTAGCTCTGTCTTTCGTTATTCCAAGATTTTTAGAAGCTTTAACTTCAATGTTCCATTGTTCAAGCATCACTGACTCGAGCTCTACCTTTTCCTGGCCTTCAGCAAAAATTCCTTTTCACAACTACAAACTCCTTCAAACCACTTCCGAGTGTTTGAAACCTTCGATCTCGTCTCTTTCCAATTCTCAGTTACACCTGCATCGAATCCAACCTAAGCGGTCTTCAGTTTTTAATTGTAACCGAAACCCAAGATAGCCAAGATACTCAGAGTCTGAACAGCAGAGTTTCCAGGGAAGCTTGAGAACGTAAGGAAATTCCTCCGCGAAGCGACAAGCTTTGGAACCGTTTCAAACTTCACCAAACCATTCCACCCCATCGTTCCCCTTCGACTCTGAATTTCTCCCGAATAAAACGCAAAATCAACAACACACACCTATCTTCGACTCCATCCAAGTTCCGGTACTCGATATCCTAAAATTCGAAATGCAAAGTCCCGAGCAAAACCAGTCACGTCGACCGCCATGAGAACCACTGTCCGCCGCATTCAGGTATTATTTAACTTGGTTAGGGAGCGATGGTGCGTGCGACTGATGGGTATGAGGTTGTAAAGGATCCCTTCGAGACATTAATATTACCAACGTAAGCACCGACTCGCTTGTAATCATGGTGCATCGTTGCACCGACCCAGCGTATAGTGAGCGCGTACACGCGCGTATACACGAGCACGAACACAATCGTACACGGTGAAACGTACGCAGGCGTGCACGTACACGTAAAAATAGAGAGAGAGAGAGAGACGGACAGAGTGTCTTGGTTTCACGTCGAACGTCGGAACATCGGTGTGTATAACCGATCAAAAGGATCGGGCATCGTTAACCGCGATAGCCGAAGCGCGCCTTAAACGACCGGTGTTTTCGCTTTAACGTCAGTTTATCCAATTTATTTCGAGGCAGCGTGGAATCGGCGCGCAACGCGATTGAGGAAACCCCTAGCCGCGACCAGGACGCTATCTTTTTCTATCTTTCGCGTTACGAGAAAACGAATGAGAAGGCTTGGATTTTCTTCGCGATCCTTTTGCCTCGCGATGTACCACGTCGATCACTCGACTAACGACAGCGATTGATAGATCCGTCGAGATGCTTAAACCTTCCTTCTTAACCCTCCACCCATTCACCTTCGCTATCTTTAACGAGAACTACTAGCACGGATGATGCGGTCGTCGGTCATCGTTCGATGGATCTGCGAATCGTGTTCGAATAGACGTTCGTTTTATCGATTGAAAATTACAACCAGTATACTACTCTGCTTTGGAAATTATAGAATTATGATTATACGTTTGCTGGGTATCTCAAATTCTGGTACCAAACATTCGCTGTCTTCTCCGCAATCGCAACAGCTTCGATCGTTACTCCCAGATTGGTATCGTCGAGCTGCAGATCAACATGATTATTTAGTTTGAGTTTGTATCTGGTTATACGAGTAGTTTACAAAGCAAAGCGATCAACTGCACTTTTTGAAATTTTTGAAATTTTATTGCCACGGTACTTGCGATTCGTATATAATTTCCTTCATTTTTTGGTTTGCGGAGTTAACTGATTTGCCAAGTAACAAGTACAGTTTCGGAATACTTAATTGTTAAAATACTCAATAAACGTTATGTCGGTTTATGTATAGCGGAGAATGAAAATTAAAGTAAAAGTACTGTAAAATTGTATCTATGATATGATAATAGCAATGGAAGGTTGGCTTCACCGTCGATGACACCGAAAATAGGATGATAAAAGAACGAAAAACCTTGCGACCATCCTCTTTCCGGTGGAGAACGACGCGATCTTTATGGTTGAAGCTCTCGGTGAGATCGAAAGTGGTCGATCTTTCAGCCATGGTCCTGTTTGCTGCCAGGTTCGTAGTCGTTTCCATCGATTTATGGCCGCAGGATCTGCGCGACAAATTTTACTGCGAGCATTCGCGGATCAGGACCGCGTCTCGTGTTATCCGCCTCGATAATGCCGACCTCGCCGCCATGGTGGATCGACGATAAAGAATATTTATGGTGGGGAATAAGCCGCGCTTAACGGCGAATTTCGGTGGTCGTGAACGAGTCTCTCCGGAAAGTCGCTACGATTATGATTTTATAGATTATGATTTATGACTAGGACTCGGCTTTCGTTTCTTCTTTGCTCGTTGCTAGTTTCATATTAGCAAGATTAATCTTTTAATTTGGCAGATGATGTTCCATTGGAAGACCAGAGGAGAAAAATATGGTAGGTTCATTTCTGCGAATTTTTCCATTCTGATCTCATTTTATGGATATAAGCTAGTACTTCAAATGCGACATTGTTGGAATTAGAACAGTCTGTTGGAAGTCCGAAGAAGATTTTTAACACCAACTTTATCAAATGACCGGTTTCAAAATGTAATTTAAAATTGTACATTTATGGCTGTTTCTTTTGTTCGACTAACTTTATGTATATTCTCATATTAATTTTGTTAATTCAATCAATCAATTAAATCAATCAAATAAATCAATATCTCAATTTTTGTTAATAATTGTGTATAATAATTGCTTATCGATGAACTCTGACATTGTATAATAATGTTGGATTGCGAATTGCAGAAGAACGTGGAGGATTAAATGCGCGAAATAAAATCTGTCGGGAGGCGCGTATCGCGTTTCATCCCAACATCGTAAAACATCTTGCAACGAGCAAGAACTTCCTCAAATTCTCCCCAACGTCTCTCCAATTCTCCGATCAGCTGTTTTCCTTCCACGCCTCCGTCCAGGATACACAATTTCCCGGATTACTCTAACTGTATTAGACCTTAGCCGGGGATTATCCCTGCGAGGATTAACCGTCTGACTTCTTTACCAAGCAAAACTACGACTTCAACTTGGAAAGCCGAAAATCTGGTAGAAAAATAGCAGATAATCGGTAGACAGAGTTAAATGGATAATTTTAGGCTCTGTCCGAGTAAGGCAATGAGAACGCGTTTACAAACTTGCGGATTTTAACCGTTTGCCATAGTTGGCTGTGTTTGTGGCTAACGCACAGGTCATTGTGAGTTAACCAGAATGGTCAAAGGAAACGATTGTTGCGGTCACCTGCTGATCATCGCTCGTCCGCCCACCGGGTAACCCTTTGTCAAAAAACCTATCCCCCCATTAACGTTGAATTTGCCTACTTTGCATTATCAGAAGGAATTATTTATCATTTCCAGGATTTTATCTTGTTATACGTTTAATAAAGATAAAGGGTTCGTGGGTAAATAGTAACTAAAGTTTTAAGGATTCTAAAGATAAATACGTTTAGTAATGTATATAGTAAACTTGGAACAAATAAGTGAAGAGAAAATTTTCCCTCTTCTTTGTTTTTGTATTTACGTAGTTCGTAATAAGAATCTTTTTCTTCCTGGATAAAAATATTCGAAATATGAAAATAATTCGACGATTATGATATTTAGTCAGGGAAGGTAAATTTCCAACTTTTGAATTTTATGTCATAAATATGTTTGATAAATGTGGAATATTTAAATACGGAATAGTCATTTTTTTTTATCTTCTTGGCGATAAATTTTGACGTTACGTAAAATTTGTTGATTACAAAAATACATTAGAAAGTATAACAATATAATTTAGAAATCAGAACCGCGAATGGAGCATTCTGACTGGAGCAAAAGACTGACAGAAATAATAAAATCTTGAAGAATTCTACATTCGATATCCTAACAAAAATTCCTCCTCCCATTCCCTGTATATTTTCATTTCCTTCAAAATTAAATAAGTGTTTGCGTCACGTATTAAAAAATATTATCAACACTAATTACACGGACCAATATTAATAAAATTAAAGTTAACGACTAAATTAATTCGTCTCTCGTAAGACATCATGCGTCTATCATCTACTTTCAAAAATCTTCTATCCTTGAACCAATCAATTTATTCGCTTCTTCCACTGTTTCGTCTTCTTTTCGACCACCGAATAGAAAATCAACGAAGATATACCATATTTTTCATACTTAAAAAACCTATGAAACGAGAAAAAGTAATGCCTCAAAGCTTAAATACTCTGGTTGGAACAGCACACGTGATCACGACAGATTATTGACGAGGAAATTTCGTTGCCGGGCACGTCTAACCAGCAGGATCTGGCCAGTGGTTAAAGTAATTATGGGCCTATTTGCTTCACTGTCTCGTTGATTGACACTGGAACGGTGTAATGGATATGTTATTCGAAATATCTTGAGCAACTACAACCTCCTCTGGGCAGCTGACAAATGTAAAATGGTAATTGCCAAGGGGATGAGATTGCCGAGAGGGTTTATATAATCAGAGACAATGTAGAGTTTGGTGACGGGAATTTGCTGTTTGGTATCGGTGAGTTTCGAATGGAATCCGTATTTGAAACCTGTGGACGATGTAACTGGTATAGCTGTATGTGGAATCTAAGGCGGGACTAATCGAAATTGATTTGGACAGAGGGAGAAGGTAAATTGGGAATTTGGCCGGCAAGTGTATGTCCAAGGGTGTAGGGGATGAAGGTTGATTGGAGATGGTGTACGTTAGGATTTGGCAAATTTTCATTCGATTCTTGCGATTGAAATTGCAAGAATTTTTATACTTTACGAAATCGAGATTTCACCAACCCTTAAGCTAAACAGCAAAATTCGCCGTGTCGAACAAGACACGAAGCGATTTCAATTTGTTTTAGATTTCATTAGATGACAATTACACGGTATGTTCTGACTAACTGTACGTTAAATTCTCATGGGATAAAATATAATCGCAAACTAATGTTTCTCAAGTACAAAGTCTAATTACTGCAATTTTAAAATCGATCGATGTATCGCAAGAAGAAATTGTTACTTTCATATTGCCTTCCGATGTTTCTTTTATCTTATTTGTTTAAAGAATAACTCGCAACCTACCATTTCTCTAAAATTGTATCATGAAATCAACCCTCCAATTACTCGATGATTCACACCTACTGGTATGGAACGATTTCCAATATCGTTTCAAGCTTCCTGCAATAACTTTGAAACATTCTGCGAGAGGAACCTATCGATCCACCTCCTTTTCTCATATTCACTCCATTGCTCCGCAAATAAGTCAAAGAAATCGAGTTAAAAACCTTGAAGCATCCTACCTACCACCTAAATACCAGTTGGTAAATTACTCAATTACCGTAGAATCACTCTGATAAAACGATTTCATTGCACAAGTAAATCAACTATCTTCCAATACCAATTAATTCCCTCTTCCTACGAGTTCCAACTAAGCATTCCGTAATTTCAATAAATCACCTCGTCACTACAGAACAATCGAAGCTATCGGTCCACTCTTCCTCGCATTCGTCCCAACGCTTGCAAAATAACTGACGTAATTCTATCAAAAAATCCTTAGCTATTCCACTAGACAAAATCATTTCCATCGCGTCATATAGAATGTAATTTCACTACCACGGCAAACTGTATAACGACGTGTAGAATAATCAGCGTTTAATTCTCCCTTCCCACGAGTTCCCCTAAGCATTTCACAGTTTCAACAGATCACCTAATCGATACAGAACAATTGAAGCTATCGATCCATCTGAAAAAAGAAGCTACCATCTGGAAAATCGCTGAAACGATTTGACCGCAAGACACTCCTTAGTCACTCCAGCGAGACAAAACGTTTCCCATTATAATATTTCAAAAGTAATCCTACCAATATACCAATTTACATGGCAAGTATAATAACGAGCGCTTAATTCGCTCTTCCCAGCAACGTGTTAGCCAAAACTTCTGCACTGTTAAAGTTCCAAAAGCGGTAGATTCCACGAAGGGAACGTTCGGTATCGCGAAAAGGCCGGGGGATACCCGCGAATGGAGGCGTCGAGGGCCCCGTCGGAGGTGGTTCGCGTACGGTACGTACGTCTCGGAGGTGATTTAAAACGCTGAACGAGCACCACGCCCCGTACCCTTCACCGCGACCGCCCCAGGGCCGTGCAAAAAAAGGCGCAAACGCCGGGGTGGGGTTGCCTTCATGCCACGAAAAATCGTTGGCGCGAAAAGTCCGCGATGCTAAGTGGAAGAAAGAAAGGAAAGGAGAAGGGTAGAGGGAGAAAAGAGAGGAGGGAAAGGGAAAGAGAGAGGGCCCCGGGTAAATGAAGACGCGAGGCGATCCAACGGCGCAAAAATAATTATCCGCTCTGGGCGCGGCGCTGTTTGTTAAAACGTCAGAAGGCTCTCGTGGGTGGAGCGTCGAGACGCTCGGGATCCTGTGGATCCTTCCATCCTCGCTCGTTTCACCACCACCCGCCGGATATTTGCTCCGTGGCGAGCTCTCGCTTGATTTATTCCGGTACCCCGTCTTCTCTGCCCCATCCTTCGCTCCATTCACTGGTACTTGTTTCTAGAAATTGGTTACCGGGGTTGTTCAGGGTTGGTGATAGAGTTGGACATTTTCTTTGTTAACCAAGACAGTCGATGCGAGCCTCTGTTGCAAGAATTTTTATGATCAGATCGGCTCCGTTGATTAGAAATTCTTTTTGGAAATTGGCTTTTGGTACTGCCGAGGGTTGGCGATAATTGTTAAGAATTGGGAGCGGCTGTTCGAGGAATTTCCATGATCAGATTTAGTCTATCGGTTGGAACTTCATCTTGGAAATTGGTTCTGCGATTGTCAAGGATTAGAAGCCTTCGTGGTTAAACTGAGAGTTAATGACAGCCTTTGTTTAAAGAATTCCTATGATCAGATTGGCTCCATTGGTCGGAACTTCTTTTTGGAAATTAATTTCTCGGGTTTCCAAGAGTTAGGATAGGATGACAAATTCTTGCGATAAAGTTAAAGATTTTACGATTTAAAGACTGGTGCTTGTATTTGCAGAATTTTCATGGCCAAGTTGAAATTCTCCGTTAGAAATGAGTTTAAAGTCGAAGGATCGTGACAGTGGATCGGGTAATTAGGAATTAATAAAAGAGATTTTTTGAAAAAGTTCTCCAAACGAGTAACCGTTGAGGATCGATGGAAGACTATGTTCGAATAATTTTAGTAATTGTGTCAGGCCCATTGGTTGTGAAAACTTCTTGCTGAAATGGGCTTCAGAGTGGTCAGAGGTTAATGATAAAATTGAAAGTTGCTAGAAGGTATTTTAGAGGAATTTTAGCGGTTAGGTTCAGCGTTAATAGAAAACGATGTTTGAAACTTCGTGCAAATCTTATTCAGACTCTTGTAAATTTAAAGAAATATATCAATGTGACTTAAAACATTTATCAATTAAATTACTTCATCAACTTTATTGACTTGAGAATGTTGCTGAAAATAAGTATCAAGATCATTGCTGCGTAAATACAATAATTAAAATACAAGATAAGGAAGGAGAGAAAATACCTACACGATACCATCAGACATCTCTTTCCAACCGATTTTCGGTTCAAGATACGAAAATTGCTCCTTTTCCAGCACGATTAAATGCCCCCGATAATCATTTCCTCGAGTTCCACCAATATGCATATCAACTTTCGATTATCGACAACATAATGGCCCTATCACTCAATTTGGCAGGTGTCCTTCCCTGAAATTAAATTCTCTTTTGAAAAATCTCCGATGAAAATCGACGATCGCCCTTCCTATCGTCGAGTTTGAATTTCTTTTAACAACTTAATGACGTAATAAGGCTTCTTCTTAGCATTTACAACTCAATAAATTTCGCTGGCTGTGGCAAACTATAATTACAATCCGTTGCAAATTCTTATTCAAATTGGGAAAATAGAAATAGTTTTAATAAATGTTTCGAATAGGTTGATATTTAAAAAGAAAAGAAAAATACAGAATGCAAACTATTTATACAGGGTGGTTGGTAACCGGTGGTACAAGCGGAAAGGGGGTGATTCTACGCGAAAAGAGAAGTCGAAAATATAGAATAAAAATTCTTTTTTTAATTTTTATTTTTTTTTTAATTTTTCCATCGAGACAACGATATACAGTGAGATCCGTTATAACGAGACGTGATAAAGTGTACGCGTACTGAGCGAAAATTCAAAGTCGATTTTCTCGGAAACAAAGCCTCAAACGAAAAATTTTTATTCTATATTTTCGACTTCTTTTTTCGCGTAGAATCGCCCCCTTTCCGCTTGTACCACCAGTTACCAACCACCCTGTATATATACGTAAGCAAATAATGTGAGAAACGATAGATAGATTAAATAGTTCAAAAATATAATACACATATGTGTGCGTGTGTCTAATTAAAAAACACGATGAACGCTCTCCGTTTCCACCGATTCTCCTCGTTATTATAATCTCACAAACTTATACCAGCAAAATTATATCAGAGTAAGAGGGTTTAAGGAATATAATTAATACGATATTTAGATCCAGATAACTGAGAATATCTTCTCAGCATGAAACTCGCAGGATCTATTAGAAGAAGTAGTTGTATGTTTAGTCGAAGTAAAGTTCATAAGAGAGGAAATAGAAGTACGCACTATCAATTTCCTTAATGCGCAAAACGATTACGAGGATCGTTCTTAATAATCCACGATCCGAAGAAAACTTACAAGAATCGAGCAGTTTCCATGCAGGGAACACGATAAAAATTAATATACCGGATTGCAAATTATTCCACGTTTATTTTATCTGTTTGAACGTTTTTCTATTTATTATGTTTCAACAATTTTAAGAAACCTCAAGCTTAAAGCTACCTAATAATTCGAAAAAACGACGCTCATTTCGCATATGCAGAAATTAGTTACCGATGGCTATAAGGTTTCATTGGTTGCAATTAATTTCAGAAATTACACTTCTCGGTACATTTAAAGCGAAGATCATTTTTATAAATTCAATTTACACCGACGTAATCTATAAATTTCACAAAAACGAATTCAACCCCGTGAAAACGTTATTATCAAGCCATGAATATTTATGACACCACTCGAAGCGTGTACATTGTATCAATTGACAGACGCGATGAAATCCTTCGTCTAGTTAAATTACTAATCCGTCACTCGTTGAAAACGACACTATCCACAACGTCGTTCGACATTTGGATGCGTGCACGGTGCAACGTATAGCACAATTTCCTCTCGTTGGCTCGATCATTTCGCGAATCGTATCCTCCGCTCGGTCGGAGGAGCATTACCTCGTAACTGGTTTCGCGAGGCGAGCACGGGAAGAGGAAAAAAGAAGAGGAAAAGGATAAAAAAGGGTGGAAGAGGAACAACAAGTGGAGGAGGAGGTGGAGCAGAGAGAACCTTCCTCGGAAGAGGAAGAGGGTGGCGGAGGGATGAGAGGGGAGGCAGAAAACCAATATGAAATTACCCTCGCGCGAGCGAGCGCCAAATTGCAGGTAATAAAGAGGGCCGATAAACAAATGAAGCAACGAGAGGCGCGAGGTGCGGTTTCTCCCTCGAAGGGACGAAGAAAAAGAGGGAAGAACGAGGAGGAAAGAGGAGGAGGAGGATGAACCGGGGGAGGAAAAGAAGCCCTCGTGTCCGTGTGCCGCAAAACAAATACTCAGCGATTGAACGAGCCAAGGGGAGAGAATGAAAAAGAAAGAACGAACTGCCGCCGAACGCGGCTCTCGTTCACCGCCATTTTCGTGTTCGATTCTCCGTTTAAACGACGACGTTTTAGAGATAGAAGAGTGGAGAGGCGAAAAATTGTGAATATCTGTGACAATGCTCGGGAAAAGAATGCAAAATTATCATCAAGGTTTGCTGGATTTCAAGGGGTGAGTTGCATATTTTGAAGGGTAAATGGTTCTGTGTATGTTTTGGCGAGTAAGGGGAGATAAATAAATAAAGAGATAAATAATAAAGGGAAAATTTAGCTACGGTACGTAAAATTTTATCACTTGGAGTATATCGAAATTTGAGTATTTTGGAAGAGGCGAGTAAGTGGAATAATTTGAAGTAAGTTAGACTTCAGAATATTCGACATTCGAATTTTAATGAACGAAATTAGCTAAGAGTTTCGAAAAGCAAAAGAAAGATATGTTGAACTATCGTAGGACTATTGTAGATTTTTTTATAGAACACGAGAATTCAATACATCAAATTATAAAATATAAATATTTATTGAGGAATTAAAATGTATAATATCGATAGTACGTTCGTATTTAGTTATTTTTGCGTGTCTCGACTCTTGCATTTCGATTTTTAAAATTGAAAAAGAGAGGAAAGAAAAGAGACGTTTCTAAGAAACAGCGACTGTAAACATTCGTGGAGAGAACGCACACGAAGAAGGGTGGTCTTCAACATATGTCACGCTAAACGAAGGGCTGTCCGTACAGACAGAAGTTGACGCATTATAATTTTACGCCGGCAGTGGGCACCGGCAAACTTTTCTTCTTTGTTGGGACTCCTTTCAAAATGGTCATAAAGTGAAAAATAAAGTATAGCTTGGTTAACGAGTAGCCAGCGGGTTTCACGGTTAAACGGACACTAACGATTCCAGCGAAACCAGCGACGACCTGTCGCCATTGCGGATACGCCATATTACTGTCAATCATCCGATAAAGAACATTCGACGTTAGCTGAAACTCGTTTTCTTTCCACGACGAAGATAATTCTTTGGGACGAACAATTAGCATTGACATTTAGTATCGAGAGATTCTCGAGTTATCAAAAAAATTCAGTATGTTTTACTAAGAAGGAGATTGGTAATAAATTAAATATGAAATTTATTTGTAATTTATCATACTGCAGAATCGTTCGAATTAACAATCGAACGAGATAATCGGACTTCGAAGTTTTTATCGATCGAAGAGATGAGACACGTTTGAAGAATCGGTAGGGTCTCTCGTTGAATCGTTAGAATTTGAGAAAATTCAAAACTCTGTGTGATTCTAAATATTAAGAGATATTAACGCATGTACTCGTAAAGACGTCGAATTCTTGACAAAATCCTCCACATATATAAATATTTACGAATCTTACATATTACACTTAATTCGTTTTTAGGAAAATGCGCGCTCGCACATCTCCATAGAGTCCTCCACCTTGTTGCAGAGGACTCGATAACTTACACAAAGATTGCACGGATTTACTTCGATTCTTAAAACGCAACAAGCTGGCAACGCGAAACAACCTGCACGAACCGCGAACCGTAACAATCTACGAAATGTGCGACCAATTAGTCAAACAATTTACTAACTCGTTGTTGATCCACCAAACTGTACGAACAACGTTATCGTGTAACAAAATCCAACTACCACATAGGGACAAAAATATGTTTCACCTTGTAGCCTTATCTACAAAATAAACATTCATCTCTCGTGGAAAATGTAACGTAGCCTCCGCCGGCTGAGGGTTAAAACTAATTTACCAAACAGCCCTCTTCAACTTCCACCGAATCAGCGACCGATTCGTTAGAAACGGGACCAGCAGAGGGAAGGCCGTGCAGTGGATGGTAATTCCCCAATTAATTAACCGTTAGAATCGCGACGGGACGGCACGCGATCCTCGAGGACGGCGTCCTGCCGGGGCAAGTTGGTCAGCAGCGGCGTCGGAGGCTCGAGGGCCCGCGATCTCGAGCCAAGATGGCCGCCCGTACGGCCCTCCTGGCCTACCAGCTACACTGGTGGGGGTAATGACGCTCATCACCCGACAGTGTTTTGCTATACCAACATCGGGCCCCGAGAAGATCGGGCCCGTCTCCCTCAAGGAACGAAAGAGACGGAGAGAGATCTGATCTCATCCGCGATAGGGAGACTTGGTGTCCTCCCGCCTCCTCACGCTCCCAAGGAACCTTCCACCACTTTCAGATTCCACCTCCTTCACCTTCTTCTCCTTCTACCGAGCACACCGTACGCCTCCTCCTTCGTCCTGTCCTTTCTTCCTTTGGGAAGCTTTTCTTTCTGCTTCTTCTTCGTCATCATCTTCTCCTGCTTCTTCTTCTTCTTCTTCCTCTTTTTCTTCTCCTTCTTCTTTTCTCTTCCTTTTTTTCTGCGCTTTTCTTTCTCGTCTTTTTCTTAGTTGGTTTCGTTCTTTTTGGATTTGGTTGTTGCCGTTGTGTTGAGACCTTTGAGGTTAGGTGTGTACGTGTGCGCTGAAGGTTTTCGAGTCCAACGGTGAATTATGGCTGGGTCAGAGGAGAGGGTTTGCTTTGAGGGTTTAAAGTAGAGTTGTTTGGGCGGAAGGTGTTGCTTTGGAGAGTCGATGGGTTAATCGAATGATGTTCGACTGTGAACGGTAACGGATGACGCTGGCTTTGCTTCGGGTTTCGTCCCTTCGATATCACGCTTGCTCCTTTTTCTGACATATGATATGCTTCTTCTGCGATTGTCCGTGGTATTTGAATAGTGAAAAGAACCTTCGGTAGCTCCTGTTCAGTGTAAATAATAAGATAGGGTTTAGTTTGAGGTTAGGAGATGTTGAATTTAAAGGGCTCTGAAGAATGTTGAAGACAAAAGAAGACACTGAAGCGACTACAGAAGATGGAATATTTGAGTAATTGACGCGTTAAGTACGGTAGTAATTATTTGTTGAAATAGAATGCAGTTTGAAGAGAGACGAGTGGGATGCTTTGAAGCGCAACAAGTTTCATGGAAAATACAAAACAAAGAAGAAGAATCAAGGAAGAAAAGGTTGGAAAATAGAGAATATATAAAATATATCCTGGTAATTGTTGAGGTAATAAGACGAGGATTTAGGAGACCTCGAAAAATTTAACAAAACAAGCAAAGACACCGGAAGACAGGGGAACTGTAAGGGTTTGCGTAATGAAGATATTTGGATTGATGTTTTAGTGGACTAGAAAGAAACGAACAGGAAACCTTCATAATCTTCCCAGCCAGCAATTTCAACTTCTCAGCCGGATTTCATACTTGTCCATCCCCCGTTCCGTGTTTTCTTCGCGCGTTTAATAAGATCTTCTCTTCAACTTCATCGTCTCGCGTAGACAGCGTATACCGGCTGATTCCCCTGTTTCACGCCGATAATAAGCTCCCCTTCCAGACGGAATCGAGACGCGGAAGATCGATCATAAGGCACTAATGGAGACTCCATGCGGAGGTGGCTCGTACAGGCTGGGCATATTTCACGCGTGAATTCTTAATTCTCCGTAGCGAGGAAGAAGAAACGAAAGAGGGAACGCACGCGCTGCATTGCACGCGTTACATCGATATGATTTATCGAGGCTGGAACGGAGTTAATGAGGGAACCGTTTAAGAGGCGAGCAACTCTTTTAAAATAAGCACCGCCTGGACGGGCCAGAAATTAAAAAATAAATTCGTTAACTGGCGCGCGCGCGATCTTACCACGAGGTACAACCAAGGAAACGATTTCTTCTTTTCCTTTTTCGACCTTTATTTTCTTCTTATTCGTCTTATTCTTCTTGTTACTCGGAGTGGAAGTAAATTCAGTTTTAAAGAGAAGTACGTATATACATATTATATGTGTACGTATCGCAGCGGAATAAAATTTTTCTTTAGAATTGGTTACAAGGAATTTATGTTCTCTTTTAGTGGTTGAAGTTTTAAAGAAGCGTAATTGATGAGTTCCTTCGACAGAATTTTGTTTATCGTGTTATTTTATCGGCGAAGATGCGATCTTGAAATTCGAGTTTTCGAGTTAATTAAGCGAAAGATGAAAGTTTCGACGAGGTTCTCTTCCGAGCGAATACTTCGTGCTTGTTCCTCGGCAGGAGTACATGGTTTATTTTGGTTATTAAAGAAGAGACCAGGTAAAGACATCCAGAGTAGGGTTGTTAAACGTCCTTCAAAGGAAGAAACCTAGAGAAAGTGTACATCATTCAAGAAAAATCACTACAAGGATACATGTGTCGTAATATTCATCACAAACACGTATTTCCTTCATCGGAATTGAAAAAGGAACAGCGAGATTATGAGGCTGATTCATACCTATTTATTTCGTAATGGGAAATATTCTTAGGTTAGAAGTGGAGCAATTAAGCGTAACAGAGCGTCAGTAACCCAAAGACAAAAAGAAAGGAGGAACGAAAAGTAAATAGGTCCAAAGTGATCTGTGAAACTAAGCGAGAAAGGAGCAAAATAATAGAATCACAAAACTACGAAACCTTTCACCTTTAGATAAAAATCAGGCAAACTTCGACTCGAGCAAATCCGAGAAACGCGAAAGAGGAGACACGCGCGACTGCAACCGAAACGATGCGCCAAGCCAAACAAAGAAGAAGAATTAAAGATTAGAAAACGACGAACCCTCGACTCGAGACAAAAAGCAACCAAATCTTGCCACAACTTGGAAAATGAATCAAGGACGAAAAAGAAGAAGAAAGTAGAAGCAAAAGATTCTAAAGAAATAAGTAAAAACGCAAATAGGATGGAATTGAAAAGCAATGAAATGCTAGAAAAGAGAGAAGGCGATCACCTCCGGAGCAACGGAGGAAGATCCTCCTGAGGATGAAGGTCGGCGAAGAAAACAAAGGAGCATCGGTGGAATGATGCACGAGGTGTGTTTAGGCGCGCGATAGTGACGTGCTGCACCTCGGTGCATCGCCACGGGAGCCGTTCGTAGCTCGTTCGTCTCTTTTCCACCATTGCAGGATGGAATTCTTGCCTCTTCGTCCGCTCCTAACAAGACCAGGATAGAGCCGTCAAAGCCGCAGGGGGGCCACGCTGGCTCACCGACCCCCTGCTGGCCGCCATCTTGCCTTTTATTAACGAGAAAGGAGTCCCTTAGCCGGTCCCTTAGCCCGAGGAAGGCCAACACTTCTTCCACGGGAGGGATTCACCATGGTGAGACGGAATTCATTAGAGCTACGTCTGGTTAATGACTCGTTCGGCTACCTTACCACCTTTGGATCAGGGCTTCTTCTACTTCTATACGTATGTGTACCACGTTTTCCTCTCATTTTTCGTAATCGTTTTCCAACTGATATCGTCAAGCTTGGAACGCATTAGCTGGTTTACTTCTGTCTTGGTTACTTTTAGGTTACAACGTATCAAATGCGCAGCTTCATTTCATTGTATCAATCAGACATTCTTCTATTTTTACGTATGTACCAACTTCCTTCTTCTTCAAATCACTATCGTCAAGTTTAGAACGTACTGGGTGAACCAGTTTACTCCGTTTACGTAGAATTTAAAATATTGGAGATATTAGAAATTCGTGTTACGTGGAATCGAAGAGACTGAAAACATTTGGAAAATCTTGATGCTTCCCAATGAATAAAGTGTAGACTTCGTTACGTTCCATACTAATAAGAAAATAACGATTAGACCAGCGTTCACAGCGATTTTAGTTAGACCAGTGGAAAGTAAGCCAGAACACAAAATAGCCGAAGGAAAGAATAAATAATAAAAGAAGAACACTCTGCATTGGCATTATGTAAATCAGCATAAACGATACACCATAATCAAGCAGCTGAATAAAGAAGAACGCCTCAATTACGACTGAACATTATCCCAAAGCGTTTTACCGAGAGATTCGACTCCATTTATATCATCTTCCCATATGGACAATTTCTTTTCCTGAATTTACCATCGTCTCACGCGATTCATTATTCCTACTTGAAAAGTACCTCATCCAACTGGTTCTTTTCAACCATTGTGCATTATGTAAAAGCGATCCTTGCCCGACATCCAGGTAGTTTCCGGGGGACGAAACAAAGTTGCGCAATTTTCTTATCAGCTGTCGCGTTGCACGCGAGCGTGGACATTGTTAAAAATATCGGGAGAGACAGAGCAACGATGACACGTTTGCGATCGGCTCGCATTATAATATTCCGCTCGTTTCAAACACTTGGCTGCATGTGGTGCCGTGACGTGTCCCGGGGACACGCTGTTGGCCTTCCGGTTCTCCGCCAGGCTCGACCAATGGCCGACACGGAGCCACACGGTAATTGCACGCGAAAGGAACCGCGCAATCGCTAATAAATAATCGAGAATCCAAAACCGGCCTGGCCACGGGACCATCCGGCAATTTGTCTTCAATTTTCGTCGAAAGGGGCTTGAGCACACGCGAATAATCGCCGTGCGATTATTTGTAATTGCCTCAACGGGATTCGCAGGGTCAGGAGGCGATTGGTTTAAAACAGTGGAACAGGGGATGAGTGTTTTAAGAGTGTTTTTAAGCAACGTTTCGAGTAAATTGAACCGCAGGAATTTCGTAGGGTGATAGGTTATTTGGATTATTTTCTGAATGGACGAGGTTTGCTGACGACTTGAAAAAGATCCAAATTGGAACGGGATAATAAGATTTCAAATTCTTGGAAGACATTCTCCACTGCAGTCTTTAATTTATGATCGAAGGTTAGCATTAAACGTGTTTTATCACACTGTCTTGTATCGTGTAACTTTCCTGAATGTTTCGAACTAGATCAAACTTCCGACAGCCTGACATCTATGTTTGACGATTTAAATTCTTTACAAAATTATTCGAACGCGTCTTCCTGACTCTTCTTCAATTTAGCCTACGATTAGTCGAACTTCAGAGAAATTCAACTGCTCGATTCAAGTTCTACCAAGCAGTTAGTTCTCACGATCCAAACCAAATTTCTCCAAACGTCTCAGCTAATATCCTCAACTTCTTCAAACTCCTTCCAACTGTCTTCTCCGATATTCACAACATCGTCAAACGATCGATATCCAACATGGTCGTAAAGTAAAAAATACTACGTTGAATGAATTGCTCAAGCTGGGTGAATCTCTTGGATCTTCCGAAAGTAACCTCGTCTGCTTTTCCCCACAAATGAAGAGAAGAAGAGCATAAAAATTCTAAAGAAAATAAAAGAAAATTTCAGGTCATCTACATAACTGGTATAGGAAAGAAAATGGAAAGAAACTCGGTGGAAAAATGGCACCGCCCCTCTTGTACGTTTCACGAGGAATATCTAATCTGACCGTGGAAAGGAAGGTGGCCATTTCCGTGGTAATGACGAAGGATGGCTCGTAGGATCGCGATCCTTCCAGGACATCGTGGCCGTTAGTATCGTCGATGAAGCGTGGTGCTGGTAAATGGTCACTTACGTGGAAGCGTCCTGACGAGCGGCTGTCGCAACGAGTTTATTCTGTGCCGCGGTTATTGCCGTTCTTCCTGTTGCGCGGCGCGGCGTCGCGGTCGTTACGGGACGAAGAACGCCGCGAGAACGACGTGGGCGTCGAAGCGAGGCGTCTCTTTAACGCCGAGCATATATTTGCCTCTCTTGGCTCCTCAGGGCCGCACGACGATTGTTCTCTTCTCTTCGATTTCTTCCTGCTTCGCGTGCCCCGCGAGAAGCGACTGGAAGATAAAACGCATGCCACAAGATAGCATTATGGATCTCTTCAAGTTATACCTGGTTTCAGGAGACTTTTCGTTTGTACGTTGTTTGTCGATGTTTGAGAGGTATACATAAGAATTACAATTGCAATTTGTACGTTCCGACCAAGATTTTAGCAGTCTTTCAGTTGTGAAACGCAGTCCATGGAGAATAGGATTGTGAGCTTTTTCGCTGATTCTTGGTCCGACAGGATTTCTGTTTTGTACTGGTTTGTTAGTGTTTGAAAGGTAGCTCTTTCTTCTTAGAAGGATTATTTGTTAGTGTTTGACAATCATTAAGAGGCAGTTTGTAAGTTTGAATTTGTGTTTTATGTTAATGTTCTCGATAATTGTTCTGCTGATTGTTGCTGAGATTATGAAGTCTTTTTACATGTTGTTTGCCGATGTTTGAGCATTCATCAAACGCAGCTAATTCTTCAACTACCAATTATAAACGAATTATTAATCTATCCGACTTGTACAAGGTTTAGATCAGTCGATAATCCAAGTAAGATCTTCAACTATCTGAAATGCAGCAGTCATTGTTACTCATATCGAACAACTTAGATGGCTGATTAGAGTAGGCTCGGTAACTCAGCATTTTTATCGGTGTCGTTTAATCGGCGGCGTTTAAGCGCGTCGTGGTTAACCAGATAATCCGTTCGCCAGCTCGAGAGCCATGGAAATACAATCCTGCTCGCGGACGCGTCGCGTTTATTAAAAATAATGACTGGTACGGCTCGAGACGCGAGGAATCTGGACGATCGACCGTGCTCTCGGTCCTGACATCGAACCTGCCTCTTTACTTTCAAGGACAACGATCTATACCTGCGTTCGTGAATATTAGAATATTTAATAGAAAATGTGGCCAACCTGCTAGATCATTACGAAAGGGACGAGAAGTTTTACAAGAAGAAATTTGACGTTCGAAACCTTCAAGTTCAGAATTATTGTTTGTAAAATTTTTTACAAAACCAAGTTAATAAAAGAAAATTCTTGAAGAAGCTTTCCTTGAAAGAAAATATCTTTCTGAGAGTTTGTCCAACGATTCGAATTGAACATAAGGAGAGAAGACAAGATTTTTAGGAGTCTCATGGTTAACCCAGAATAGAAGAATCCTTCGATCCTGTAATCTATAGTATGATTCCAAGAACCTGCGTCACTCGAAGGAAAAATAAAGGACGATCACAAGTGGTCATCAGAGAAACCGTTGTTGGTGTTTAGTGTTAAGCATGCAAATTGTTGGCCGATTAGTGGATTGACCTTTCGACGATTACGCAATCTGTGCACGAGAGCTCTGTTCCTCGGTATCGTTCCGTGTTTCCTCGTTGCCTGAATTCCAGCTTTTACATAACTAAAAATTGGCATTCACAATACTCTCCTAAATCTCAGAAAGCTACATCCAAAGAGATATCTCTGTCAACTGTATCACTGATGATTTGAAAGAAAGTTTCTGTGGAATTTCTAACGTAACACATTTACTCGTTTCTATCGTTTTAATCGCTTTTTTTAATATTTCTAAATCTTTGAAAATATAATTCTCGCTTTATCAATTTTTCCTTCAATTTTTATCGAGTTAAAAATTTTTAAGAATTTTCAATCTTCTTTATCCGCCTTTTGACGATTTTCTTCTTCTCTTAAGCTGACACTTTCTTCTACGATTGACTTCTGACTCGTGGTGTTATGACCCGTTATCGAAGAATTTCAAAAAAATAAATTGTAAAACACGATACAGCCGCACGAACAATTGTCGAAATCTGGCCAATTTATTTAAGGCGCCCAAATTCATCACTGGAACCTTCTCTTGTCGTTGATCATCAATCACTCGCTCACGTTTTCTCTTTCTCTCTCCCTCGGCTGAGTTCGTACGCTCGATACTACTGTTCCTTTCACTTCCTCGTACTTTCCTTTTCACTTGCCTCCTTCGTATTGTGACTTCATTGTTACAACACACCGACTTAATACCCCTCATACTATACTTCGTCTAATTTCTAGCCTCATTAAGTCACTTCAATTCCTCCAGTAATTTTCCAGCTTCATTAAGTCACGCCACATTCCTAATTAACCCTCAAATACGGTGCAAATAAATCAAATCTCTTGAGTGGTATAATTTTAATAGCAGAATTATTGGAGTAGTCGAAATGATTCATTCAAATCGATTTTTCCATAGTAATTTTATCGATTCACAACGGTGTATCGTTGGAGATTCGTATCGCGTATTTTGTCACACGTCTTTCAGTTTGTATACCTTGCTACTAGTTTTATACTTTAATCGTTCATAGTTCTATAATTCAACGTTGAATTGACAGTTTTACGATTCAACTCACGACTTGGCTATTTTTTATTTCAACGCTGCAGTTACCTCTTCCAATCCTCATTACGCTATAGTACTACAGTGAATCGTAGTACGTTGTGCTGAATTATTACACTGCGATTTATTCCTAATTGAAGCACTCACAGATTAACCTAATAAATTCCGCCTCTGAAAAATTTCCTTCGCTTTAATGCCGAGCTTTCCTCGCTCGATAACCTTCCAATTAATAACATTAGCGAATCGACAAGATCCAACTTTTAGAATTCTACGAATGATCTATTTTGGTTTCAGTATTAATCCAAATATCCAAACTACAGTAATATTTACTGTAATATTTACTATATAAGATACATAAAACAATCTTCCATTTCTTAAATCTACACCAACATTCGCTAACTGACATTAGCATAACACGCATTTACATTAACATTCACAAAGATCTATAATAAATAAACATCCGCGGTCTACTTATTACGTTCCTGTGTCATAGTGTTCGCGTTAATTTTGGAACTGCTCAAAACTAGGTATCCTCCTACAAAGACGAAAATGCGAAGAACGGCAGGGAACCGTTAAGTTTTCAAAACAAAAGGTAATTTGTTCACCGAACACGTCCCTAAAGAGACCATAGTCGCAACGGTACCAGGCGAACCAGAGATCTCCCAGTGGGATAGGATCGCATAACGCAGTCCGTCACAGTGGGTCTCTGGGTTCTTCTCTGGACCATCCGAAACTGCTTCGTGGAAACGTATCTCGGCGAAGACATCTAAATCCACCCGGGACCTGGTACCTGTTAAGAATCAACCTCTTCTGTCCGCCGTGCCCTTTTCTCATCCACCGTTTGGTACGTCTCCTCGTCCTCTATCGGGACACGTGAAGATCCTCGACGTTCCGTTTGTCCTGCAGTGTTTCGAACGTCTTCCTTCAACAAGGATCTACTTGTTACCTTGAAGATTTCTGGAAAGAAGGGACTTCTGCGGAATGATTGATGATACCGTGCCATTTCACTCTGTAAATTTGATGTCGAGGTGGAGAAAAGAGAATGGCTTTGGTTCTGCTTTCAAGTCACCACGTGATAACGCAATTCCAACATCTTTTAATTACTTTGCTGAGAAGTTAAATTGGAAGTGCCAGATTATATCCTTTTATCCAAACAAATTTTTCTTCTATTTTCAATGTTATAATTCATGAAAGTTCCTTTACTATTAATTCTACACATCTTGCCACAATTTTTCCAATGAAAATTCTACAAGTCCTGTCTTAAGGTTCTTCAGCGCTGTGTTACTGAAGCGAGTGAAACGCGCGATGTAACTGCATCGTTCCAGCTTCACGTTTAACTATAAACGGCCGATGCCTCGGAAAACCGATATACACTTTGAAAATATGGTAGGAACCACGTACTTGAACCGTTTCAACAAGAGCAAACGGATACGCTTACGAATGAACGCAAGTGAAATCTATAATCCTAATTTTCACCCACTTTTTTATTTGCGCTGATTAATATTATCAATTCCTAAAATACGTCCGTTTTCCACAACATCTACTAACTTTATACGATTACCTGATATACAAGATCAGACTGCAAAGTTGAACCAAGAAGTTCCACTCCAAGTATACGTTCATATATCCGCAGTAATTTCAAGTATCCAAATACTTATGAACTGTACCGTGTTCGTTCGAACGTACAATCCACTGTGTAGCCAGAGTCTCGATCATTGCAAGCAGTAACCCATAATCCCAAATCCTATCTGCACGCTGTCAACCGCAGCCAGTTCACTTCGAACCCGATGATCCGGTTCCAGGATGCTTAATTTCCCGGATATCGTTCGCCATGGTGGGATCGCATTCACAAATTAGACGTCTCTATCGAGCCGCAGGAGGCGCAACGAGTGCTCGTAACCCGATCCAGGGAGGTTAGTATCGTGGACGGGGGTGATCAGACGGGACTGGATGTCCCGTGTTGCGCGGAGAATGTGTCCCATACGCTTCCACGGGCACATTACCAACTGGAGCTTCGTATAAATATATCCAGCGGCGGTGGACGATAGCGATCTGTTCGCGGCGGGACCATTTGTTGGCCGGATTCGCTCGTCCAGGCCTGCCAACCGGACCGCGGTCTTCTTCGATGGCCTCTTTGGATGGAACGGATCACCTGCGCGATCATCCTGCGTCGACAGTCTCGTTGCGCAGCCTGACGAGCGGAAAAATGCCCGGAACAAATGGTGTCCGATAAGCTGCACGTCGGTTGCACCGGCAATCGGTGGCCAAGCCACATTTTCTCTTCTTTTTCCCTCTCTTGACGAGGATGAAGAGCGTCGTATCGAGGACGAGGATGGCTTGAACCGTCGCTAGCGTTGTCGATGATACCTTTTGTACTAATTTCTCGGATTCGCCAATTTTTTTCCCGCGAACAGTTTATTGTCGCGTCATCGCTAGACGCTTGCCTGATGCTAGATTGCCTGTGCTTCTGGTTCATTTCTTTATTTTCAGATAACAAACTTTGGCCAGGTACGATCGACTGACCAAGAAAGATAGTGATTTATGTCGATTAGAAAAGAATTGAACTAGACTTGCAAGGAACATGGAGGTTTCCTCGGAACTGAAGATACAGAAGTGAGAGTAAGAGGATAGCGTAGATTTTGGAAGGACGACACTAGATCGATGTGACGAATTAGTCTGTGACGTAGAATTGGCTACAGAGGATAAGTACACTATACAGTGGTACAATTTTTATATCATTTCTATTCTACAATCGTTTCACGATAGTACAGCAACTGTACTGTCGTTGAGACGTTATAGATTACAAGTATCCTCCATCGTCCTTGAAGTTCTTTCCATCGTCACTTTCCATCTCAAGATCCTTGCAAATGCTGCAAGAACCGCGTAACGCGCCACATCGAACAAAGTACCGATAAAATCTGCCGTCAGATCCGCTAATTATTTATCCGCGTTCCGGGGCCTGCTGTACGGGTCATTGGATGGATCGGAAATTGAGCAAAAAGGGTGCTCACTGGAAACGTCTCACTCGCCGCGGGTCCGACGCTGCGACCAGCGTGGTCCAACGACGAGGAACAGACGAGAGAACCAAGAGAAAGAACACGACAACACCGACGACGACGACGATGAAGAAGAAGAAGAAGAAGAAGAAGAAGTGGGGAGAGGAGGAGAAGAAGGTAAGCGGAGGCTGAGAGGGAAAGGCACAAGTGGTATAATCGTGATAAGCAGGTGATAGATGCTCCTCAGGCTCTGCACTGCCGTGGCTCCGCACAGACAATGGCTATTTGTTTCTGCCTCGACGAAGAAACACGTCCTTCCCTTTCTCTCTTCCTCTACGAACCTCGTGTCTCCCTCTCCTTCTTCAAACCGCTCGACTCTCTGCCTCTTCTCTACCTCCTTCTTCTACGAGACTGCCGCGTCTCTTCTCGCGAGCAATCGTTCGTTTCGTGGCCCGTGGAACGATCCTTGGGACGACATCACACCGCAACGTCGACTAAATCGCATCGACAGATAATCACAACTTAATTTGCCCCCCGCGGGCACCTGGCCCTGGTAGCCACGAATCTGGTCGAGTCACTACAGGGTCAACGTTGGATTCTAACGCGATTGCGTTCTTGGAACGTGCGTGTTACTTCTTCATTGTATGCAGATGATAGTATTAACCGTGCACGTAGGATTTTAATAAAGGGCAGATTCTTTCGGCTGCACGGTCTTTTCACTGTATCAAAGATACGTCGTATAGAGATTTAATATACAGTTGATAAGCCATACTCGTTGTAGCGGATTCTTTTCACCGGGCCGAACAAACATCACACAGGATATTTTATAGATACCCGATCGATGGAGTAGGGATTTCCGGATTTATGGCTGGTAGAAAATTCTCGTTCCAAGCGTGCATCTGTTCTTAGAACCGACGCAGTACAGACTTCCGAGTGTATACCTGATAGCTGGAAGGCGTATAGTTGACATACAGTCTACAGAGATTTTGGAATTGGTGAAATAAACTTCACACATAGTTGCTAGAGGTTTGCTTTGAGCGTATTTCGTCTTGGGGTTGATGCAATATAAACTTCAATTTGCAAGGTGATTTTTAAAGATGACCTGGCCCTAGGATCAACGAGATAGAAACTTCTCCGGAGGTTAGTTAACGCGTAGTTGAAACGTGTTCGTTTCAGGTTTACATTTACAGGTTCCGCTTATGTAAATGAATTTGAAATAAGTTTACACCTACTGCTCCACGTAGACGATACAAGAACAGCCTCTAATCGTCGTAGACCCTAATACGAACAAGAACATGGAGAACGAAAAATATGATACATTGATTCAGATGTAACATTTATTGCCAATTACCTTGGCTCAAATTTTTCACGAATAGCATATTGTACCGTGCAGACTCAATTTCGTAATAAATATGTAATTTCGTAATAAAACGTCTGTAAAATGCTTCGTCGTTAAATTCTCAAAGGGGTTGGAATTGCGGCAAAGTGTGTTATCGCGAGGACCACGAAAATCGTGGCTCCCTCGGGAACGGTTAAGCAAAGTCGGCCGAGTCATCGCCTCATTAACGTTCCAAGATCGTCATTAATCATCCATGGAGCCCATTGTGCCGCGAGGAGAGGCGCGAGCCTCGCCACTTTACAAGCAAGCGGCCCGCGTGCGCTCGCGCTTGCTCGACGATTAGCGGCCGGGGAAAAATCACGGCCGACTGAGAAAGAGGCAGCCGTGAATCGTCGGCAAATGAATTTTAATGACGAACGGCCTCGATCGCGCCCATTCGAATCCACACCGATGATTGATATATTAAGTATGAGTAGCGCGCGAGGATCAGCCGGTGCATTCCTTTGGTTCCTCTAATAAATTCGCAGTATTCAGCGTAGTTTCCTTTGTTTTCGCCGTCGATCCGTGTTAATTGACAAGACAATTCTAAAAAATTGGATAATCAGGAAAGTTGAAATACGACTTGATTCGAGCGAGGAAAATTATGTTGGAAAATTCGATAAAGCGATATGATACACGGATATATAACACATATACCGATGGATGTGTCTAACATGGAATTGCGTGATCGTTGCGAAGCTACGAATTCTCCGGAAGTTTTATCAATTACACCTAAAGTAAAGCACATGCTGTGTACTATCATGTTTCGAACGTGGAATTGATTTTGAAGCGTAACGTAACGTAATATTGATGTGGCCAATTTGAACAAACCTGTTACCATTCTCGGAAGAAAAATCAATTCTTGATAACTGTGACAATTGCTTGTGCAAGAGTCGCTAGCCGCTTAGCTCTACCAGCGTTCACAAGATAGCAGCTCGCCCTGGTTCGACAATCCAGTTTCCGCGTTTCTCATATTAAGCGACTTTAAACAAATTCAGATTATACGGCCGACAAACTTCCTTCCCTGAAATTACGTGCACGTGAAAACAATTTTTCCGTGAACTCCTATCTCGAATTTCAGTGAAACGAAACGCTACGTTATTTTTCATTGCTGTCTCTTTCTTCCATCGCCTGGCCAAAGTGTCTCATTAATTTTAATCATTTTAATGGGGTTTGCTCTACAAGGAGAAACACACCCATTCGATAGCCAGTAGGAGGGGATGCTTAAATTACACGCGTTAAGCATTTAAATTACAAAATGTCGAATAAATTACAAGCTGATCGGATACCGTTCTCTTTTCTCTCTCTCTCTCTCTCCTTCGTTCCTTTTCTTCCTTACGTCAAGAGAAAAAGAGAAGTTTCGAGCAGGTACTGGCGATTTTCTCAAATAGACGGCGCGACGCTGTTCTCGGGATCGAGATCGATGTACGTGACGAGCCAAAGTCGAGCAAGGATATATCCACGGGTGTCCCGTATGAATAATTAAAATGTATCCCTGAGTAGGCTATCTTTTAAGCTTATCTACAGATACCATGGTAAAGACGTTTCGTTTACAAGATGAATCGCGGATAAAAGTACCGCTCCTCGCGGCAAGAAACCGTATCCTACGATCCCGATTACTTCGGAATAATTCCCCCCTGACTGTATCTCGAATCTATGCTTAACAGCAAATTAAACGCTTTTTTCAAATTGAGTCGTCGAGAAACTCTTATACCTTATACCTGATGATCGTTGAATGGCGACAGCGAGGATTCGGTACTGTACCGATTTATACAAACCAATGTCTATGACAGAGTAAAATTCAACAGCGTTTTGTTAAACGAATTAATTTTATATTGAATTTGACTAACACACGTCTATTTCGTATAAGACAGAAGACGTTCATACTCTAAACATCGAAGAATTATTCTACATACGAATTTATACTTTGAAACTTTAGCCCTCCTATCGAGCTACGAGTCTAACTTTGTACTTGATATCATAAAATCTTCTACTGTCTTTACAAAGATCACTCCGACTCTCTAAATGTTAAATACATAAGTCAAACTTCTTACAAATTTATCCCAGGAAAGCCAACTTTCCCATCGAGCAATATATCAAGCACGGAATCTATGCAAAGAACTTATCAAACAGCACGAAGTTCGATCAAATCCCATATCTTTCCTCGAACAAGCTCCACAAAGCTAACCTCAATTTCTCGAGCAATTGCTCCCTATCCAAGCTCCCCAGGGAAACCGAATCGTTTATCAAGCAAGCGCGAGTATCGAATCATGACAAGCCTGTTCGAACGTTCCTCGCGATGCCGTTCCCCGTGGGTCACGTTCTACCAACGAAATTCCAACACATTCTTCTTCTCGTTCTCTCTGCTCCTTTACCAACCTCTCTCCATCTCTCGGCGTGTTCAGCGTGGAGAACTTTATTAAAGCTCGATCGGTCCCCGAGATATCGGATTCCATGAAGCGGCCATTCGGCCGGCTAATACCGTGAAGATGTAACGCGGATAACCCCGCTTTATTAATTAGCTGCTCTAATCTTCCTGGAACTCGTGTCGCGATAGCGGCAACACGATGCATCATACGGCCGCGGCGTATCGTCGTGATTATCGCGACTGCTACGCGGTTAAACTCGATTTTCGTTCGTAGAAACTCGTCGATAAAACCAGATTACATGGGAAATTTATATAGTGTGATTGTAAGTGATTTAGGTCGTTTGAAGCGCATCCGAGAAAGCGCTTTTCCTTGAAAATTGAAAGCAGATCGGGGGCAAGTTCTTATCAACAAGATCGAAGATTCGTCGAGTACACGAATCCTCGGTTCCTTTAGAAATTAAGTCGCTACTTAACATTAATCGTCGCTCGAATTTCTTCTACCGAAGCAAATGAAGTTTCTAAATTCGCGAATCTAAAAATTCTACAAAGTTAAGCAAAATTTCGACGTTCCTGAATTCTTAGATCTTTACCTTCTGAAACTCCTGCACTCGCAAAACTTCAGCAAGATTCCTAAATTTCTAAACCTAACGATTTTTTAAATTTCAAAGTTTCCACATTCTGGAATCTCTATATTCTAAAACTCCTACATTCCCAATTAGCCGCCAAAATTCCTAATTACCTATATTCCTAAACTCTCAAATGCTTAAATTCTAATATTCCCAAATTCGCAATTTTCGAAATTCCCCAAATCCTGCATCCTCTCTCGAATTCTCGAACGCCTAATGTTCGAGCGAAAGCTGCACACCAGCTCGAACTATAGCCATGCCTACTCAACCTGTTAACCACAAAACTGCGTGAAAACCGGTCACCAGAGAAACCGAAGCAACTGCCGAAGAACCGTCTAAAAGTGGATACTATTACAGGGCATTGTCGGGCAGTAGATTTGTCAGGAAGTCTGATGGGCTCCAGAAACACAAGCGTACGCAGCTGAGAGCCCCTGATTACACGGAGGCACATGACGACTCTATCAGGCCTCCGGCATCGTATGGAATATCCGTACAACTCTTCGCACACTGGCGGACGCTGCACGCTCGTCTCGGATGTTCCACGCGCGTACAAGCGTGTACAAGCGTAGCGTGAAAAATATACGCGCAGATACGAGGATGGTGTTGCCTACCACCTCGCGGAATATCACCCTCTCTGCCTCGGATGGCATTAGAGAACCGAGAACCCGTTTCATTAAACAATACTAAGGGAAGCATATACGGCCGATCTTATCGTGATTCAATGCTCCTGCCAGCTTGTCCGCTCGTCGATACGCTATTTTTATTCTGTACGAGCGATTAAACGGAATTTAGAGGACGACTCAACATGACGCGAATATGCCAAGCGTTGAATGTGGAGATTCGATTTGAGGCTGGCGAGCCGTCTATCGATGAACGCTTTTAGGTTATGTTACGTATGATTCTTGAAATGTTTGTTCGTCGATTTCAGATTGGTTTGAGAATTATTTGGTATTCGTGAAAGGGAGCCGGTGTTTTTTGAATTATTAAATTAAATTATGCTAGTTCAGAATAGTTCTATGTTTATCTGAACTTCGCTCGTTCGACTTAAATTTGTCGCAGGGACGATAATGAAACTTAAACTATTGGATGAAATTGTCGTTAAGGCTGGCAATGGGATTTGGTAATAGCCGCAGGTGTTAAGGAGCGGTTAAGATGAGAAACGGGCTAGCTTGTTTCCACGTAATTAGAATCGCGAGTTAAGTTACTAGTAGAGAGATTGTGTATCAAGGAACACCGAGTAGTATGATCCTATCAGTAATCTGGATCGAGTGAGAGCGAGACTAAAGTTGAGGTTAAGTTACCCTGATTTACGATCTCATTATAGAATTCGAAATACAGGACGTACGAACGTCTACATGTTCATGAAACAAGAAGACGAGGGTCATAATTGCGTACTGTTTGAATCAACATGGCGGAAGATGAGCCTGCTTCTCACTTATCTAAATCAATCAATTAATTCCAAATATAACTATATATACAGGGTGGTTGGTAACTGCTGGTACAAACGGAAAGGGGGTGATTCGACGCGGAAAAAGAAGTTGAAAATGTAGAATAAAATTTTCTTTTTTTTTTCATTTTTTTTTGAAATCTACAGTGAGATCCGTTATAACGAGACGCGATAAAGTGCACGCGTACCGAACGAAAATTCAAAGTCGATTTTCTCGAAAACAAAGCCTTAAACGAAAAATTTTTATTCTATATTTGCGACTTCTTTTTTCGCGTAGAATCACCCCCTTTCCGCTTGTACCACCAGTTACCAACCACCCTGTATATAAAACACATATACTACATATATATAATACACTACATATATAACATAGATGTAAATCATTTTAAATTTAGTATCGATTCTATATAATATCAATTTACCAAAATATCGCTTCTAGCAAGTCATCGTCGCGTTATCTTATCGTTACTATATTAGTAATCACTATGTATCATTAACATATGAACCAACGTTGTCATCATATGGCCATCAACATCATCATACGATATAATCATCATTGTATCAATAACATATCATTGTGATCATCTCATGGCCATTTGATCATTATCGTATTATCATCGTTAACAATTCTACTAACAAAGTACTCTCGCAATATAAAAATGGATACCAAAAGTAGCGCCTTATCAGACATTTCTGACTCTTTCCCCGATTTCCTCTGGCATCTTTTATCCCCAGAAATCTCGAAAATATTTTCGACTTGGGGGAGTCGATGTAAATACACCGACCTTTAACAAGCCCGAATGTATTATTTATGAGGTGCAATGGCAGGCTGCGCGTGGATGTTGCACGGTGCCATGGAGTTTGATTAATCTAATCGGCCTATTAATATTAAACAGTTGATTTTTGGCACCGGTTGTGATTATCGGCCGTGTAAAGATCACGTCCGGCGACCGGTGAAAATTAACGCGATTACCATGCGGCCTGAATCCTAATCGAACGATGCCTGTCGATTGGCCGGCCAGCAAATTGGTTCTTTACCTACCGATCGGATAGCCATAATTAGACTATCAATTTCCTCGTAACGTCGTGTAATTTACCGACGTCCTTGTCTCTCTCTCTCTCTCTCTCTCTCTCTCTCTCTCTCTTTCCTCTTCTTCTCTTCAGCGATTGGTTTTTTGCACATTCGATTGATTCATTTTTAGTACTGTTAATACAACCTTGATTTTAATTGGCCTGATTTTTACGAGAGTTTACGTTAAGTACCCTTTCTGATTACTTAACTGCGGATATTTAATTCGAAATGAAGGGAGTTTCAGGTATAACGAAGTTGCAGTAGGTTAACATTATGGAATTTGGTTTGAACTTTGTACGAAAGCAAAATTTCTCTTCGAATATTTTTCACACCTATAAGTTTCAAAGCAACGATTAATTTCCAGCGAATCTAATCCAAACGCGAACTACTTCTATTAATTCCTATTAATCTAATTGAAAACCGAGTTCAGAATCTGATACAAAACGATGGACCGCTGTTAATACTTTTGAAACTGAACTAAAACGTCCAAGTGCAAACCGCTGACTACTTCCAATAATTTTTAAATCCAATTCAAACCAAATCCAACTGCTTCCAACGATTCCCAAAAGCTGTAGAAGTCGAAGTAAACGTAACGCGGATCATCAATTACACTACGCAGTTCTAGAAATAATTCAATCCAAACCACCGACTAGTCCGACTATGTCCGAAGTCGTCGGACTATGTCAAACTATCTCTCAACCCACTGACTATACTTTCAAAAATCTCTAACCCAAAATTCCACTGAAATCTAATCCAAAACGCAACTCAGATCTAATCCAAACCATCAACTGCACCCAGTATTACATTCAATTCAAACCATACGTCGACTAACCAAATTATCCTCTGAAACCCCGCGCAAACCTAATCCAACCCATCGACCGTTGCCGACAATTTCCCATCCAAATCCAAACCTAACTCGACCAACCTAACCCAAAGCCAATTGAAAGCATCGGCAACACCCGGTAGTTGCCAAAAACCAACGAACGAGTCATCGATGCCGCGATGGCGGCTGGTTGCACCGTGCATTTTTCACGCTACAACGTCATTCGATATCCCGTCATTAATCTAATAATGATAATAACGGTGTAACTCGAGCGAACGAGCCGTACGCAAAGGATTCTAAAAACGGGACAGCCGGTTAAACACACATTTTAGGCGCGCCACTCCAGCTGCCCGTTTAACTATGCTTTAGCGCAAGTTAAACCCGATGATTATGTTGTCAGAGGCCGCGGCGAGGGTGGACAGAGGGACAAGAGAGGAGGGAAAAGGGTGGTCGGTGAAGCGGGCGTACGCACACGCGCTCAACCTGCTTCCTCCTCTTCGAGGATCGCGTTTTTGCGCCTCGCGAGGCCCACGCTTCTCGCGGAGAGGAAATTACCGGACGCCTCGGTGTTCCCTCGTCTGCGACAAGGGAATTTCCATGATCGTAATCATCGATGGATGATGGATCGAGCGTCGAGGAAACTAGTGGGAGAAAATTGACGAATAATCGCCGGTGATGCCTCGTCCAAGAGAAAGTCTCACGAATTTCTTCAACGAAAATCCCTTTTGATGCTGGTGTGGCAAGACATAATGACAGTCTCGAGCAATTTGCACCACCCGCGCGTGTTTGTATAAGACGCAGTGAATAATGACAGGGTATTGTGTCTCTTTTTCTTTTTCCTATTTTTGTCTTTTTTTTGGGGGGGGGGATTGAGAAGGTGATAGCATTAACGGAGAGAGTTTGTGGGAAATCCGTGAATAATCCTAGAGTCGATTCTGACGTAGATTTTCATGCCTTTCTGTGAGAGATTCCCTTTTTTCTTTGGACGTGTTTTAAGAATTTTGCATAATTTATTAACTTTATAAAGAAATCAGTGATCTTATTCTACTTGTAACATAATAATATCCTACGTACACCAAGGTTTAGGTAAAACTGAACAAAATCAGAAAAGATTTTCGAGACTCTAGATTAGGTACCTTAATTTTGAACATATTATTTGTTTCCACGAATGCTATTTTGCATATTTGCCTGCAAAGATACCAAAATTAAATTAAATTACCAAATAAATAGAAAATAAACTTCTGATGAAAAACCGTTCACCTAAAAGTAGTAGCAACCAAAGAACTGCCTCATTGAACCACAGAAATAATCAAAAGAAACGCTAGACACAAGTATCGTTTCTATGAAAAGCAATCACCTCGAGGATAAACAAAGATACTCGTCAGAACAATACAACATTTTAACAATATTGGGAAGTTCAAAGACACGCCGAATCGTCGATTTTCGTCCCGAGAACGAGTGAAAAACGTCGCTATAGTTGCGTGTTTCCGGTACTGAACGGTACCGGCACGCCATCACGATTGAAAAACCATCACGAACAAACCGTGCATTAATCTCGATAATGGTGTCATTTGCTTCGTTCTGCGTTCATAATTTATTTAAACCATCGCAATTGTAAATTAAGATAGGTTGGTAACAAAAAAAAAAAAAAAAATTATACCGGCGATGATCTACATACAACAGCAATTACCGACAGTATTTCGATCTTCTTTACTCGTTGCTTACTTTATTTACTCGTTTATTCTTCCGTCTTTTATCTCGTTTCCAATTTAATTTTTTCCTCCCATATGAACAGAGTTTCTCGACGATTTTTCCAATTGCAACGTTAGAAGGTAAGGATCGGTTAAAAGAGAGTCAATTATGAGCCACAATTTATGTCACGTTTCTGTCCCCTTCGTTTCTCGATCAAGTTCCACTAATGAAATAACTACTCGCGGCCAATTACTCGTCGATGACGAGAGAACGACAGTTGAGTAACTGGAAAATGATGGGAAATGATAAGCTGCAGAATTTCTCGTCGTAGATAGTCGAGGACGATGGACGTGGCTGTGATTGATAGGCTTTCGGTTCCTGTTAACTGTTCGCTACTTCCACTCCGAGCATCCATTTCTTTATTCTTTCTGTTGTTCTTAGGTAGGAGCTTTTGCGAGAGCAAATAACTCTTTAAGATGGAATATGCGAATCTTGAGATTTCAAATTCTTTGATACAAAGTATAAATTTCCTACATCCTCTAGGTTTTTCTGGATTCCTCTGCCACCACGTTCTTCTACATTTTTTCTCTACAAGATTCTTTCAGATTCTCTCAGATTCTTCCTCCAGATTTTTCTCCAAGATTCTTCGAGTTCATTCTTCGAGTCTGCATTCGAAAGATATCGGAATCTAAGAAATTATTTTTACTACCACAACTAATAAATCTCTTTCCTAAACTTTCCTAAAGATCAAACGTCTACGTACGCATAATTTACGTTCTTCTCAAAAGATTGGAGAAACACGTAACGGTACAAAAGGAATGGAACACATTAGAATTTGGCCACCACTTCCCTTCCACCTTTTAATTCCCCAAACTATCCCGAAGTAACATTTATTTAGGTTCTGTCCTCGTTAAAAAATTCTATTCCAAGTCAAGTGATATATCTTAATGAGAGATCTGATATTTTGGAAACATTTACATTACGCAACAATCTGATGCACACGTATCTATGTACAACATATTGCACTGAAACAAACTACGATATTTCAACGTCATAAACGTACTACTATAACAAATCTGCCGTGTTCAATGCGTTGCCCTAAATTACTCAATATTATCAGTATTTCCAATGTGTTTAACCGCGGTACTCTAACGTCATAGGTATATCATAAAAATTTCCATTCAATGGACAACGCGCTAGCGTACAAATTTCACAAGCTTTCCAATAATTCCGATACTTTGTTGCGAAACGAGAGAAAGGAAACTAAAAAACAGATTGGAGCATCGACTGCCGTGGAAACCGGAGTCGTGCGTGCGGATGTTCACGCGCGTGACGGTGCCCCATTATTTTCACCCGATGAAACAATTAGTCAGCCGGCCAGCCGGTCGGTAATTAGACAAAGGACAATTACCGCGATTCATCTCGTTATCTCGCCAGACACGTGTAAGACAAGCTGTTATGAACGATCGTCTCCGCGCAGCAATGTATCGAACGATAATTATAATTGGCCGCATCTCGTTATACGTAAGATCGTTTCCTTCCCGAAAACACGCTCGAATTCCATGCAAAACGGCCTTTATTATCCTTGCACGATTTATCGATCCCTCCGGTCAGACTCTTCCATGAATTGGTCGTCATACCGCGATGGATTTTAGTTGAAAAAGAACAGAGCGTCCAGGCCGGTGGAATTAAAAATGGTAAAATGGTAATTGCGACGTTTAATGAAAATTGTCGGCTGATTGGCTCCTTGCTTGGCGATTGCAATTTTTCACGACGGGATCGTTGTTTGGTGTATAAAGAGCAGATAAGATTCTGACAAATTGTTGTTCGAGGTATCCTATCGCTGGTGATGTATCATCTATAGGGACGTTAATGATAATCACCGAGGATATTTGTAATATTATACGTAGGCATATTAATTTGTAGAAATTGAAATTTATTATAATTTACGCGCGGTAGCTCTTTGAGGAAATTAGAAATAACTAGGAGAAGACAGTATAATAAGATAGAGTGGAGAATTATAGAATTATAAATTAGCGAGTGACGATTTGCCTAGAAGCTTGCTGTCCATAACTCGTTAATTTCATTTAATTCAGAATCGAGTTACGGCGATATACGTACACTATAAAACTTCGGGAAAGAATTTCTTCGATAGAGAATTTGTATGTTACGATAAACCTAAGGCGTTCATAAGCCTTGACATTTATAATTCCATAAATATGAATTCATAAAGATTTCATTAGTAAGATAATATGAAATGATAAAGATACCATAGCACAGAACGAGAATAAAAAACTGCCACTTAAATTTCATGAAAATTAGCGAAATCTAATCAGCGATCTCTTACGTACTTCCTGAACCACGATAATACAATTAAACAGCGTTAACGTGGAAATAAATGATCGTGTAATAAACAGAGATTTCCCCTTACGTGTTCTTTCCGTCTGAATTTTATCGAAATCCGCAGAACCCAATCCGCAATTTATTCTGCGAAATTATCGGCCAATGAAAAGCTTCTGCAAAAGTTGCACCCTTTAACGCGAATAGAGAAATCAACCCCTTTATATACGCTTCTTCCATTCGCGTTCTAGTAACATCTATAAAATCTCATCAACAATTATTTTCACGATTCACGTGTTCATCGCGATACCATCGGCAATTAAATACCACTAACGCGAAAATGAGTGTTCTTTTAAGAGGGGACGAAGCCTGTCACGAAACACACCCTCACGCGTTCCCTGTAAAATTTTACTTATTGCTACTCTCACGGCTTTACGCTTAATGTACTCGGTATAAATACTTAATGTCGTTCGATAAAAACATTATGAATACGTAATGGAATTTTTGATTGACAAGTGAAAAATGTAAACACGGAATTGCATTGATTAATCGAAGAAGTAAAAGTATTTTACGTTTGTACTTCAGTAGGAGAAATTTAGCAAATTTAAGAAATCTCTTTTCGTAATTACGTTTTATAATTAGGCAGCGGATGTTTATGACTATTCACGTTTTTATCGAATTAAAGAAATGGAACGCAAGCAGACGTTTGTTACAGAAACGAATATCACGATGAATAATATACTTTGAATATTTTATACAACATTTTTACAATTTCGTACAGTATTTGTAACTTTAAAAAATCTTTTCCATTTTTTATTCGATTTATAGTGAAAATACTTAAAGAGAAGAGAAAAGAACGAAAGTAATGTAAAAAAAAAAATGTCAAATAATGCTTCTGATTATCAGACGTTTTCAAAATCTAGATATCATTTAAAATCTGCCAAATTTACGATTATTCACGTGACCACCGTGACTCTCCTGATAGAATCTCGCTTCGTCTATTCGAGGAAACGATTCGCGTGCATTCTCGTAATTTTATCGGCGAAACAAAAAATAAATATAGTCGAAATGGAAGAGGATTGTAATCATCTGGCAACGTGGAAGAGGCGTCGAAATGCGATACCGCTCGATATCAGATGAGCCGATAATCGATCCATTAATAACGTCTGGTTGGATCCATTATTAATGGTAATTAAGCCGATATAGAAATTGATTGCGCGACGCGACGCAGCTGGACGTTACTAAATAATATATATCGCGAGCTCGTGGTCAATGACGCGTGACAAACCCCCATTTACAATGCAATGTAACGGAGCACCCTGCTTTCGCCACTTTTATCATCTATGTTTAGACTTTCATCGCGATAGACGAACATCGAATTTTTATTTTATTACTTTCTATAAAACTGCGATTACCTTTCATGTCTTCCTGCCATGTCAATTATTTTATTCGTATAGTGAAAAAGAACATTGTAAAGCTTTAAGAATTATTATATGGTCGTCATATACATAGACATAGATGGTTTAACATTTTTCTGCTGATTTTACAATATCGATCGATCATCACAAATTCAGCCTACGATATTTTACGGTATATTTCTTATAAAAGATATTGCGTGTATCTATTTTCAGGATTAGCTGTATCTTCATAATTCATATATATCATAAAAAGATTTAATCATCTTCAGCAATGAACCGATGAAACATTCGTCGAAAGATCAAATCAATTTCCTGTCCCTAACTTATCGAATTTCTCTGACTTAGAAATAAAAACTGGTAAATATATGTTGACAGAAGCTTCTCTTGCCAGGACTTAAAAAATGACGGTAGGCAATATAAATTCAGTGCAAAATATGTAAATAAAATATAAAATACCAAAGATAAAGTACCAAAGTTCATGCGTTAACGAATAAAAAATCCTTTGTAAATCATTGTAATTTACGAATAATCACGTGGACCACCACAGTCATCTACAATTCTGATCACCGAGCAGCGTCCAATAAATTCGGGAATCGAACGAGCGCCAGGGAGCCGCGATAAAAAGTGGCGAAAAACAGGGAATCGATCAAGCCCCCCTCGATATTTTTCCCGGGCAGATAAAAACGACGGTATTTACCGAGCAGATTTATTCGAACCCTCCTCGTCCATATTTTTTTTCACCCGTGCATCGTTTCGTTCCTGTGTATGTAACTCTGTGTATATACATATACATATGGATATATACAAGTACAAACACCCTCAACCACCCCCTGATCCCCTACCATACGAGAGCGTGTCAATTGCGTGGCAACCGGGTCCACGATTGGATAACACCAGGTCGGCTCGCTATATCGAGCTTCGATTATTGGTTCACCATGGGGTAGGTGGGCGAGGCATTTGCACACCGGTGTTTCCTCTTCTTCTCTGTCTACCCTGTTCTCGCAGTCTCCCCTTGCACCGGACCAGAGCTGCAGGACCAAAACGAGCTCCCAATTAACCAACAATCCGAAACAATTTAGCCGGTCAGATCGTATCTGCGCTTTCAGCGCGCGCAACTTCGCGCCAGCATCCTTAAGCCGCGTTCATACGGGTTCGACTGGAAGCAGGTTATAAGAATATCGAAGATCAAGAGATAACGCGATATTTCCTTCGCAATCTCTTTATCCATCGATCTGCGTTATCTGGTTTGCTTTGTTCATATCGTGGCGGTGAAGGAAATTTCAGGCATTCGTTTAATATCTTTTTCGTCGACTTTATAAAAATTAAAGCAGATAGGTATTACGAATTTATAACGTTACATATGATAGGTTACTGTTTGATCCTTAATGGGTGTTCTTTCAAGGTGGATGTAAGCATGAAGAAAGTAAGTACGTTGGATTGGATGGTAATAGGATGGTATACACAGGTAGGTGTTGGTTTGAAGATATCCTTGGATGAGTAGAGTAAAGGCTGATTCGCACTGATGGAAATGGTATGTAAGTAGATAAGCTTCTTACGATTATCAATTATGGATTATTCAAATCAGTGAGATTTTGTAGTCAGCCATCGGTACGAAAGTATTCATAGATGCAGCGAATAAAGGCTGATTCACATTTATGGAAATGAAATTTAAACAGTTAGAGCTTCTTATAATCATTAGCAATGGATCGATAGTTGGATATTAGATAGGTGTACAAAGGTATTCATAGGTGAAATGGATTAAGGTTGATTCACATTGATAACAATGGAATAGGAATAAGTAGTAAATACATAGGGCTTATTACAACCACTACAGTTATAGTTATAGTTTCTTCGAAATATTTATGGATGAGTCGAGTAAAGGTTGATTTACATCAATATAAGTAAAACATAAGTAGACGAAACTTCTTACAACTATCAACGAAGGAACACACTGATGAATAAAATTCGTAAATAGAAATTGCTTGAAAAATTTTTACAAACCAAGTGAATAAAGGCTGATTCACATCGATAAAAGCGAAATGTACCAGCATGGAGCTTCCTTCGCACCTTGTACGACAAAAATACCTAGTAAAAAACCCAATCCTTGACTACCATGTATTTCACATCGGTCTAAACGATCTGCAAGCGCAACAGAAATCCAGAAGTTCACCAAAAAGGCAAACAACAACCGGTACGTTTTCCTGCGTGTTCACCATCAGTTTGTACGCGAACCATGGGATTACCGGATAGGAGATCGTGAATCTCGCGTAACAAGGACGAACGAGGAAGAGATCTGTGGGTGGGTGGAGGCACGTACCTACTTCTGTGCCGGCTTAGACGCCGATAGGCCGACGGCGCTCTCTTTGCACGCTTATTACCCTAATGCCAGTACTTAACACACTGTTGCTCGAACGTATTCGTCGGGCTTATTTGCCGTGGCAACGACCGGCTGTCCCGGTTTACCCTGGGACCCCCCTCGAGCGTGCCGCCCCTTTTATCTGGCCATTTTGCATTTTTCCCTTGCCTCGAACAGAGATCATTCCGAGATTTCGTTCCATAAGTTTCCATGCAAACTTTAACACAGAGAGATCAGTATATTTTGACAAGGCTGTCTACCGTCGTAAACTACGTCCCTCCATTTAGCTGTAATTTGCTGTAATTTGTATTGTAAAAAGGTGCGACCGTTTAGAGTTATTCGTTTGTTTCAGTTAACGATTGGGTTAGGATTTATATACAAATCTAATTTTTTATTGTTCCAAGTCTTGGAAAAATTTATAAAAATTCTGCAACGGTTATCGATGTGTCTGCCATATTATGTCATCGTTTCTTAAGTGAGATCTTCAAATTTTCTTCGACAAACGTGAAAATGCATTTTATGTAAATTTAAATTTGAAGATCCTCCGATATTTATAGTAGTACTCCAAAGTATATGTAAGAGAAGCGTATTTTAAAATTCTACATTATAGAGAAGAAATAGAAATAATGTTTCTATCAATAGACATAGATTTTTCAAGATTATAATTTACGAGTAAACACTTCCTTGTTTATACGTTCGTTTCACTGTGCGTATTTTATTGTTCGCTTTCCTGAGAACCATTTTCGTGGCTACAATCTGAGAACTGTCGTCATCATCGGCAACCCTCGTCATGAACCGTCCATACGAATGAACCTAATAAATGTCACTATAGATCCACAATCTACATAATATGTTATCGAGTATTAGAAAACTGATGCGTTTTGACATTAAAGCCACGATTTATGGCGATTTCTCGAGATTAGGTCTTGAATCGACGGTAAATTTGTGACAATGGAAAATTGGTACAGTGACAGGCTGTCGATTTCGAGTTTATGTAGTTACAAATTCTGCTCGATCGGTAACCATAGAATCGAATATTGCAAAATAAGTAAGTAAACCGCATAATGCAAACGCCTGGGACACGGTAAACAACCAGCCCCGCAAATTACACGCTCCAACGTGATTATGTTCGAACACTGATTGCTATACCTGAGAGGTAAACAGTAATGACTTCGAGATTACATCTATTTAAAGGTTATAATAAAGTTCTAAGCGCTACACGGAGCGAGCCAGTTCGCACTTTTACTCGCAATGTCTGCTAAACTGCCAACATTAAAGTCTACAACGTTGTTTCATCCTTTTAAAAGTTCACCGCATATCCTAGCCATTATCCCGGTTTCAGTAAAGAAAGAAAAGCGAAGCTAAAAAATTGCTAGTTTGTTTAAGAAAATCTTCCACATTCTCCGCTTCTATTACAACCAACGATCATAATTTATCGATCGTATTTCTCGTAAGCGAGAATTCTCTCCGATACTATCCCTTTAGAGAAATTTATTCTTTCAAGCCGTTAACTGGCAGTTCCTTTTTCCTGCGATTTGTCCATATATAATTCTGTAAATTTCTATCGCTTTCCAATAAATTTAATCTACAGTCCGATGTCTATATAAAATCTCATTAACATTATGTTGATGCTGAAGCCAAGTAAACTGAGATACAATGACCATGAAATAACACGTCAGTATGAAAATATATGGGATTAGAAGTTCAAATGGATGGAAGAACATAATTTTATTAACTTAAAACACTAACGCTACGATCAATCGCTGCTACTAAGTAATCTTGATTCTTCTGTTGGTCGCAAGATTACCAGAAATTATAAACAACGCCTCGAAAACCTTTCGCATCGTAGAAATCATCTTAGAAAGTATAAAGAGTATCATGGAAAGAGCCGCGTGAAGCAAAAACGAACGAGATATACTTTATTCCGCTATAACGTTGTATTCTCAAAAATACTAGATACAAATATCTTCCAATTAAAACAAATTACTATCTAAGCATTACGGACACGACCATGAGATCCGAATAAATTCCTCTCGACCGTCGCACCAAACGGAGAGAATAACCGCCGATGGGTTAAGAAACTCATTCGTCCGAGAGTTTCAAGGAACGATCTGGTTCTCCTCTCGTGACGAAAGAATAGGAATTATCATAACATCACTGTCAATTTCGAGCAAGATAGAAATGCAGAACGCCGATAGAAAGACAGAGACAAGAATAGAACGGCGCAGTGATTCGATACAGAAAGAAGGGGGGACGCTTTCGCTCTAGGCACCCGGTATATAGATCGTTCGTACGCGATGCTGCCCCAATGGCGTGGCGTTCTCGGCAGATAATTATCACTAACCATCAGCTATTTGCGAGGAATGGCTGATAATTGCTATGTTGTTCGGCCTCTACCGACCGATAACCCGCCTAGGACTCCTTTTAGACGAGCTGCTCGCAGTCACTGCAACCTCCAGGGCCCCTCTTTCTAACGTTTTTATTCTTTCCTTTTTATACGCTCCACGACCCTTCCACCGTCCCTTTTCCTTTAAGCTCGGTGCTCTTCGACCATGGATCTGTAACGCAAGGAAAATCTTGCACCGCGCTTTCGATAATTGCATTTTCCACTGTTACACAGGAATTCTTATATTCTACAGATTTGGAATTTTTCTATTCCGTGTTATGCAGGTCAGCAGAAAGTTAGTTATATGTAGATTATTTTGCAACCTGTGTCTTCTCACTGTATATGGTTTCTTATAGTTTTCTATATCTTTAACAAAGATCGTATTATTATATGTTGAATGATTGATTCGAGTCTGACGTAATTCACACTAATTCGAATTTAAGAAGAATCTAAAGCCAGTTTGAATGCAACGTGAAGTTAGAGTGAACCTAGTAGGAAGGTCGAAAGAGTCTCCTCCTAATTTAATCTGATTCGAGCTTAATAAAAATCTAATCCGACTTAATTTCAGTGAACCAAACTTAAACTTGAAAACGGAAGATCCGACAAGAAAGGAGCGAGACGATTGTCCACAATTTTAGCGTTAGATCTGATCCTAATTCTCATTTTTGTTTTTCCTCCTTCTGCCACAGATATACCAAAAATATTCACCGTTGCCATTAACTCATAGCCATTACCTGCTCGACGTTCCCGCCTCTAGAATAATAATCACCAACGTTCGTGAAGAAATAACATTTCAACGATAGCAGCATCTTTCCTAGAAAGCACCCCTCTACCATCTCCTTCTCCAGACTGGCTATCATTAATCGCAATTAATTCGCAAATATCGTCTTACAGGGGGATTACCGGTCGCCATGATATCTCGTTACATTTTTCGACGCCCCCAACGACTGATACCCACGATTACTCGAGACGAGAGAAGAGGTTAGGGTAAAAGAAGTTTGAAGAGGCAACGCCATATACACCCTACAGCGGAAAGACACGCAACGTTAACGCGCGTGTACTCGCGAGCCACTGGTTGGATAACTCTCTTATTGCCCTGTAAATCGTAATGTTACACCAGCAATTTAATAAGCCGGCCGCGTTCACTTATCCCCACTGACGAGCGCTGGCTCACATAATAATGTTAATGGTAGCGAGTATATCTTCTAGGACAGCTCGGGGGAGCCGGCTAAAGCGGCTTATAAATGTGTCGGTTATATGTGTGTAAATAGCGTGAGAGTGGAGCGGTCAGTGAGTGAATGGTAATACACTGAAGCACGCGTGGAGGAGGCTGGTGCAACTTTTGATCGGGAACAGATGGTAATTCAATGGTTTCTGTACGGTAACTGATGATGCATTCAGATTGTGGATTTTTATGCGTTTATGGGAAATTTAAAATGTAAAAGTCCGCAGAATGCGCATAATATATAGAAATATATAAAATATACAAAGGGTATAGCGTCTATTGTAATTTTCCATCGGCAAAATTGTTTACATCGCGTTTCTTCCTACTTTTATATAAAAATATATTTTTACGAAGTAATACCTTTACCAAGATATGAATTTGCTGAAATATCCGCAGTTTATTCCGCCTCCTTTCGATTCTTAGAATATCGTACTTGATTGGAGTTAGCGTTGCAGGTTTGGAAAGTTTGAGATAGCGTCTTTGCCATAAGAGAATTTTGGAAAATTGAACGAGATTGCTGGATCCTTTAATTAGAAATAGACGGCAATTCTTGTAATTGAAACTTTGAGGATGGATTTTTAGTAGCGATAGAGGAAATTTTCTTAGATCGCGTTTCTTACCTACTTTTATATAAAAATATATTTTTACGAAGTAATACCTTTACCAAGATATGAATTTGCTGAAATATCCGCAGTTTATTCCGCCTCCTTTCGATTCTTAGAATATCGTACTTGATTCGAGTTAGCGTTGCAGGTTTGGAAAGTTTGAGATAGCGTCTTTGCCATAAGAGAATTTTGGAAAATTGAACGAGATTGCTGGATCCTTTAATTAGAAATAGACGGCAATTCTTGTAATTGAAACTTTGAGGGTGGATTTAGTAGCGATAAAGGAAATTTGAACTTTTAGATAGTATCTAATCACAGTTAGTGCTGTGGATTTGGAAACGTCAAATCCTCTTCAAAGTGGACATTGATTATCACAATAAAAGAAGCGAAAGTGAAATTCACGCGATAAAACTGATTCTTACGAGCAATTACAGAATCTTACACAATGTTTCTTTAACCTAACCAGACTTAACAAGCCAAGTCTAACCTCGGCGCTGAAAGAAATTACAAACCACCTGGTAGAAACATCTCAACCACCATAAAACAGAACCACATTACTGTAAATTCTTTGACGAACTTTCTCCATCTTCTCTGAAACACGTTCGGACACGTTCAAACGCCCAAACCATCCACTTCAATGACTTCTTCCAAACCAACTACTCATCAACGCTGAAACCATACATTCATTTGCACGAGAAGCACTTCTACCGAAAGATCAAAATCGACGATCAGAGATAAAAGAAATGTAAGATTATCAGATAACACAGTCGAAGAATCCATCGGATCCCCTCCAATCACACGAAGAAACTTCGTGAGGATCTCGATTCGCCTCGAAGGCAACCGTAATTACGCGTGGCGACTATTCATTAAGCTGATTGCACCTTCCTTCTTCTCCCTGTTCTCGTTTTCCATTCCAACTGGCCGGAACGTTATCGCGGTTGTTCGCGTAAAATCGAGCGATTCCTCGCGACCGCTGCCCTCGGTTGCCGTGCGCACACGTTCAAATTGCGCCTCTATGCATCGATTTAACGAGAGTCGAATAATGCAGGCGGCATTTTTCTGGGACACCCGTTGATTCGCGGCCAGCGTTCATCTCGATGAGGGATCGCGGAACATCGTTTTATCGTTCGGGATATTATTACCGCGAGATGGAGGAAAAGGTGCTGCTTCTTTTCTTTTTTTCTTTCCTCCTCTTTCCCTTTTTACTCTGCTGTTCGTTTCTTTATTTGCGGACAGGATTGGGCTGGTCGAAACGGTGAAAGGTTAGAGAGGCTTCGAAGTGGTTTTAAGATAATTTCGAAGTTAGCTGCAGTGTGTTACATCTAACAGGTTCGAGTAGGCAAATAGCAAAGGAATAAGATTTTTGTAAAATACCGAACGGAGCCTGTAGGAGGTTTGATTTCGACTGGATTTTATCTGCTTGGAATACATTTGCTTGGAATAAAAATCGCCGAATTTTTAGCGAAGAATTGCTTTACCATTTACCAATTAACTAGAACTTTCAGATCAGTTACACTGCGTTATAGAAGATTGAATAAAAAGAATGACAAAGGGATGAGATTGTTACGGTATACCAAATAAGGAATGTAAATAGCGTTAATTAGATTTTATCAGGTTTTGTGTTGGAATAATTATTGAATTATCACGTTGATTACATCTTCCCACACGCTCGTAACGCGTGCTTTTCCAAAGTTTCCACAGCCAACGATCGAATGCAATCGGAATTTTAGCGCTACCTGTAACCAAATAAAACATCAGGAAACCTCCACGACGTGATACACTTTGCAAAGAACCAAACCGCTCTAACCTGCGTAATCATTCAATTTGCAGATCCGTCAATTACAGGGAAATAATTGATCGGACTTACTGATCCGTCAATTACAAGGAAATAATTTATCGGTTTCAATTAATCTAGACAAAAATCCGAAAGCACGCGAGAAGATCAAACCGTGAATGTTTCAAAAAGTAAGAAAAAAGAAAGAAATTTGCGCGCACCATCGGTTACTTTCCCCGACGTCTCTATTACTCGAAAGCGGGCAGGTTAATTTCCCCTTTGGACGAGGAAGAAGGGAAGAAAAGAACAGGAGGTTATTAGAAGGGCTTATCACGATCAGCTTTCTCGCAATTACCGCTCACGAATAGAATCGGTGGACTTCTCGAGTGACTTCTGGCCGGATACTAAACTACCCGTGCGTCCGATCGATCGATAATGAACACGTGGAAGTATTCGAGGAGGATACGTGACCGTGCATACGCACGCATCCCGAGCGTGTTCGAACCGAGAATGCATAGGCCCGCCACGATACATCTCTTCTGATCGAATGCGTTATAATCATCGCGACGACATTGTAATATCGTTGCCCTCCGCCAATAGACGTCTGGTGATCGTAGAAGTATTCCTCGACGTGACTTCCTCCGGTGAATCGTCTATCGATCGATCGATCACTAACCATGGAAATATGAATTCACAGGGACTATTAATATTTTGTGATCGTGTGCATTCAAATGGCTATTCTTGGCCAGCCATTGAAATTGTTTTAATGTATCAAGTGTCTTGGATAGCAAGGATTAATAAAAAGTTTTTATTGGAGATGGGAATTATGCGCGGAGATTTGTCTGAGAATTTACGTAAATTCGTGGAGATCGAGTTTGAAAATTTTCGAAGTCTGAATTTCGATTGAGTTTGATTAGAAATACATTCAGAGGACTAGATGTTTTCGCCATACAATTAAATTTTTCTTTTAATCTGCTTGGATGTGAGTGGTTCGATTTGAAATTTTCGGCCAGCATTGAATTTAAGATGAGTTTCAATTGAAATGCATCGAGATGGCTATTTTTCGATATTGATGAAATTTGCATCAGTTTCTTTGAATGAGATTTGAATACATGTTGGACTAGGTTCCACTTGGAAATCTTGCGAACATTGAATTTCAAGAATTAAGAATCAAACGGCTACACTTCGATGATAATCCTTAGTTCATATTTGACTAGGTTGGTTTAATTTGTTTTAAAATCGTTTGAGCAAAGTCTAGATACGAGTTGAATTTCTTATTACATGCAGGAATGATATGATAAGTAAGTCTACATAAATTTGTATTAATTGCAGTTTGTTTAAATGACTATAAGTTTGTAAAAATAAGATTTAAATTTGGATGAAGTTTCTGTTGATACATTCAAAATTCATATAATAGACATAGGATGGATGCAGATTAAAAAGCATAAATCTCAACTAGCTTTAAGTTAGGTTTGGGTCATCTACAGTGATTTGAATCAGGTACGATATAATCTGGTGTAGGTATTTTACATATATTTATGTTGATCTTTGTTTAAGCATAAGCATAGTTCAGATAAAATATAAATTTCGATATCATGTAGACTATATTTAAAGATTAAACGGTATGGTAAATTACAAACTTCATGGAGAACACGGAAATCTCTGTCAAGATTATCTCGTGAAAATCAGAATTAATTCTGGAAGTTTACATTGTATGTAAATGATTGAAATTTTTCAAAATAGTGAAGTTGAAACAAGTATGCGGTCAAGTGGAATCGGTTCGAGTGGAATCCAGAGAAGTTCAACGTAAGAATGTGGAAATCGATGATCACTCTACTAGCTGGCAAAGGCATCTTATTAAACATGCTGATACCAGTGCGTGATTCGCCTCATTTACAATACACGAAGCACATCATCCTAACATTCTATGGAAAATTCCTCCAGGCGGATTTCGATCAACCAAATATTCCGCAATAAAATAAGAAGATCTGTACACTCAGCTCATTAACGATATTTCTAAGATAAAAAATTTATTCGAATCAATTACAGTGTATTTGTAACGAATCTCTGATTCTTATATTAATCGATGCTTCAAAGAGTGTACTATAATATAAATTCACGAAGGTTTGCAAAAATAAAAAACATCTGTTTCAATTCATAAATATTTTAAAAGTTCTAAATGTCTGTAAAGGAAATGCTCTTCCCCTGGTTCGAAATTGTACATGCGTGTATTCTAAATAAATTTTCTGTATTAAAATTATCTCATAATGAACTGAGATTTTGCACCTACAAACTGTTCTATTTCATTCTTGAATATTTAGAAGTAAAAGAATTTCTATTACCTTCCTCAGCTAATAGAAATTTTATTCAAAAAGAATGTTGAATTATAAAGAAATTTCTAATCTCCAAAAATTAATGATTCTTAAACATTGCTTAAAGCAATTAAAAACTACAGAAATTCCAAATTAGCATTCGAGGATGTTGAAGATATTCTTCAAATAGCAATTAATTAAAACACATTTATTATGCCATCATTAGCCACGCTTCTGTAAATTACCTCTATATATCGAACCCAATAACTCACCCTCCTTATATGTACCAGTCCTATAAACGGACTTAACCGCAGCCGGATCGTCGTTCCAGCGAACTTTATGCAAATTTACGAGAACGTTCAACGCGTCAGCATAAAGTCCATCAGCTGCGACGTTGTTCGTTCAGCAGCCGGGTGCACGCATTTTTATCGCGTCGGTTCGAGAGCCAGCGAAACCGGTGTCGTAATATACAATCGAACGAAAGTCCGATCTCCTCGACTGCTGGAGAAACTCGTGAAATTCCTTCCGTGATTGTTCTCCAGCTATTCTCATTCTTTCGATGAATCGATTAAAAGGGGTGGGGTGAAAGGTGTTACACACCTGTTCGACGTGATTATTCTAAAATATTGTTATAGGTTATGAAAAGAATGGTGGTAGGTCGAAAATCGAATATTTTAACAATATTTTCATTTAGTACTTGTATTTAGGATAATGGTATCTTTTGTAAAGTGAGATTAGATTTTGGTGAAGTAGATTTGAGTTAGGTTTGACAGATTAAGAATATGAGAAATTTCAAGGTTAGTTTTGTAGTATTCAAATAATGGTTAATCTGAGAAATTAAAGTTAATTTTGAAGAATATTCGATGTGGTGGAATTGTAAAATGTTTGCATGAGTTTGGTAATGAGGCTTTACGTATACTTTAAGCACTTACGTGCATCTTTTATCTTTTACGGAAAAATTATAAAAAGAGCTACTGTGGAATATACTAACCATAAATTTTCTGAAGGACGTAACTAATTTTTAATGTACAAGCTTAAAAAGCGAGACACAATAGTCTTAAATCAAATACATTTGTATACATATATTATATTATATGTATTATAATTAATCTACCTATATCTAATCTTTAATCTATCGTCGATTAATATGTGCGCCAAGCTCATCAGTTTCACAAATGATTATCATGTAATTTACAAAGAATTAAAAACTGATCCTATATTCTAGTACTAATTTTCTTACAGTTAATCATTTTATTCTTCTAATAGCTCGATTCATGTTCAATTTTTCTAGTAAAATCTACATAACCTAACCTCAATCTCGGTAACTCTACATCGAACCTATTAAAACGATCTTAGTCATAAAATAATAAACACTCTCTCGAGTACCGCTAGAATCTTCTTCGCTCTAATCTACTTTACGTAATTAATTAACAACTTACCAAAACGCGATCCAATCGAAGAATTCCACAAGGCGGTTTCTATCCGGGTCGCGAATCCGGAAAGGAAGGTGTCCCGCAATTTTCCCTGATTTTACGATTCCTCCTCCCGAATGGTAGAATCAAAACCGCTGAATTACACGCTGAAAACGATGCAAACTCGTATAAGATGAATCGTGTACGAGAAGTCCGTGCCGGCTGGCCGTATAGAAAGCGGTGGAAAAGGCTTCGAACAGCGTTACACGCCTAATAACCGAGTATCATCTCTCTGTCGAGAGTCGAGGAGCGGGGAATTTCTACGATTCGAGATCTCGATCCGTGGATCTGTCTAATGTGGCCCAACCACGCGAACCTATCATAACCTGGGCCAACCTCAGCCATCTAACCACATGTTTGCGAAGCTAACTTCTTACAGCCTCGATTTCCCTTGGATTTGCATTTCTACCAGTGCTAACGTTCCCGCGGGATCAACGTTCCTTACCATCTTTCCGTCTTTTCCGTCTTTTTATTCCCTAGAATCGTTTCGTATCGTTCCAAAAAGGAAATAACCACTAGGAGAAACGATATGATTGTTCGAATGGAGATTGGCCGGCGCTATTAAGACCTTGTTAATGCAATTTCTGATCGATTTTTTTGCGAGAAGTGGGTAATCAGACTTGTCCAACGATTTACCTGTGAACGGAAGATTGTTCGGTGATTTAAAACGCAGTTTGAGCTTCTCATTCTTGCATCTTCGACACGCTATTTATGTTTACGAGTCGCGTCAGACGCGTGGTCACGTGATGCGCAAACTACTAGTGCGCAATCATTACCAATTCACGATTTTCATAATCATAAAGGATCGCGTTGTATTTATTGTATCATTATACAAATCATTTGCTAAATCTGTTAATTAAATAATAGATATGTTTGCTTAATCCAGCTTGACAGATACACTGTCGGCCATAAAAATTAATTGAATTGTTTTTCACTGCTTTTACTTTCTAGGTGTTTTATTATAAATCTTATTTTATTCGCATCATTTATGCTTTAATATGTAAAATCCTAAATAATGTAAAGTTTATGAACATTTTTCAATAAATGTAATCAGTAGATGTTCTACTATTTATAGTTTTTCCACCTAACCCTATCGAAACGGAATTTTCCAATATCATAATGCAAACTATAATACACAGTTAAATTTGATAAAAGTTACAGGTTTTTAATTTCTGAAATGAGATACGTAGCTCTGTCCAATGGTACCAGAAAAATAATAATAACACAACGATCTCCCGAAAAGCTACTTTACGATTTCTAGTAACATTAATGTCGCAACGATTAAGATGTGAATGTTTATAAAAGTAGGTTTCTATATCAAGTTAAAAATGTGTATGTTCATAGAAGTAGCTTTCTATTTCTAAATTAGGTTTTGATTTCCTTTAGATTTTGACCACATAGATTTATTTACCTTTGCTAACTCGATAGAGTAAAGATGGGCCCAGAGAAAACAAGGTTAATTAACGTGTTGAAGACGGAACGGCGTCTCGTTTTATTTGATCGAATATAGAGCTTGAAATGGTAGATTACAAATACAGCCAGTTTCTTTCGCGCGGGAAAAGCTACCTAGTTCATTATTGGAAAAAAAAGTGGCAGAGCGTTGTTAGACTTAAAATTAAAAGGAAGTTTATGAGGTTAATTGTTAAGAACGAGGACTGTGTAAGAATTCTTACAATTGCGTCCAGTTTCCGTGATTGTATTTATGTTCACAGAAACCAGTTTCCTTGACCAGAGTGAAATTTCACGTAGATCTGAACAACTGGAGTTAGACCGAGTAATTCTAGGTGATTCTTCAAGACCAGTTCCTCGAGATCAAAGTGAAACGCTTGGATCGGTTTCTGGCAACCGTATATAGACACCTTTGGAACCAGTCCCTATTATCAGAGCGAGATTCCTTGACATCGGTTTACTATGACTGCACCTGGGCTCGAAGATTTCTTGCGAATGACGGTCGACACTTCGTGGTCGGGTTGTTAGAACTCAATTGAAGTCACGTGAAATACTAGATGACCGATATTCCGCTCCCTTTTCACTGGAAATAAGATTCGTTCGATCTAAAGCTAGTCTCGTTTTCAATACAGTATCTATGGAATTCGAGATTATTTTTGGAACGACATGTAAAATAAAAGAAACTCCTCTTGTATACCACTTTAGATATGCAAATAACGCACTGTAATAAAAACCATCCTACTTTTATTGCATCATCGAACGAACATACGTTACAATCTAATATGTTTATTGGAATCGAGGAAAACATTTATTAAGCTACGTAGAGTCGTTCAATTTTGCGAAACTTTCAAGATAAAATCCGTATTTATTTCCCTGCTTTATCTTTCGATTTAAGAACTCCTTCCAAGAGAATTTACTTGTTAAAATAAACACAGAGGCTTTCAAAATGACTGCGGCCCAACTGCCATACGATTATTCTCTCGTTTTCTACTTAACTCAGTTACTATAACGGCCAAGAATTGTCCAAAAAGTCCGCACTTTTCAAAAATCGACCACCAATGTGCTTCATTGAAAATTTAACGATCCTATCTTCGACCAGCAGTGGATATTTACAATAGCAAAATGATCAACCTACCACATACACGACGGATACTGGTTGCCAAAAACCGTTCGCGTCGAGTCGAAGTGCGAAACGGTGAAAAAACTCAAACCTGAGCCAAACAAGTCGGTCAAAGTATAAAAAGAAAACAGCAGAAGATGAAGAAGAAGAAGGGGAGGAGTTGGAGAAAGGGGAAGAAGATACGAGAAGGCGGCGGAAGGCGATGCGTGTGGGTTCAACGAAGGGGGTGTCGGGTTACCAATGAAATACTGGTACCATTTTGTTTACAATATTGTCGGGGGTGTATCCACGGTGTGAGGAGGAGCGTGGGGCAGAAGGTCGGACACTTCCACGGCTCGTTGTCCAGTTCCTCCGGGTTGGAACACCTTGTGCCTGGTTGCGGCGAAAGAGAAGGGAACAAGGAGCAAGAAAAGCGAAAGACAGAGAAACGTATAAGACAGTATACACGCATACAACGTGGGCCCCCTTAAAGAATTATCTCTTTCTCGCGGCTCCGACCGCTGCCTCCACGGAGATCCCCTCGATTGGACTGATTCTTACACGCGCGGCCCGGCGACGAGCCTAAATTGCGAATTCCGCCGCGTTCCACACCGACAAAGCAGCGCGAGTCAAACGAGCTTGTTCCCCCGCCGCCGGATGACAGATTTATGGTATTAGATGGGACACGCGAATTTGTGTTCCCCGGTGACTTCGATCCCTCCGGATGGCCAGAGCTCGAGGGTAAGAGACTGCCACGACGGAGACTGGCTATGTTTGCCGAGAGTTTGTTGAACTGACTCTCAGCGGACAGATTTTCGAACGATTTCGGCCAAGTCAGAGCGGACTTACGGCAAACGTTGAATTTTTCCTTTCTTCTCGTTTTTGGTAAGTCAGGTAATTACCTGTACGGCAGCGATTTATCGATTTTTGGATTTAACGAATTTTGCACGATGTTTGAAATACTTGTAGGAATTGTGAACTTTATGGAAGAGCTCGTGGACTGGTCGAATTTTTCTTCTTTGGTAGAACAGATAGTTATTTTCAAAGAGTGTGAAATAAATATAGAACTGAATTTCTTTAAAGAATTGCCCTCCTTCTTTCGTTTAGTCGATGCAGCTGTATGAAACTCCCTCAGAGGGATTGAGAATTAAATTCCGAGAGGCTGATTGATCTTCGATAGAAGACGCTGTAAATTCTTCCGTCTTTTCGTGGATGTTAATCGATATTCGATTTGTTTTTTATAAGTTGTGTCTTTTAGAAAACGCCATTTTCACGTATAGTATTTTAATTCACTTGTTTCTTCAAACTCTTCTTTCTATAGTTGTACTTTTTCCGTATTTGATCACAAGATAAATCACAGGATAAACGTTTCAAGATTTTTGCCGTAGTAGCCAATCGGTGGATCTGCAAAGAATCGTCTGATCTTATCGAACGCGAAAGGATAAAAGAGAAAATGAAGCCGAGAAAGAAGAAGGGAAGCACAATCAATAAATATCGAATCGATCTCGATTTCATTGAGTAATCGGCGCCAATGGGGGAATCTGCATCGCGGCGCTTCGATGCAGGAAGCGCGAAAGAAAATTGCAGATCGTCGCGATTTCCACGCCGTTAACGTTCCGCTATCGATCTAACCGCGAGTTCTCGCCTCTAATCATATCGCGAGCAACGTCTTCCTCGATGTTGCTCAACCTACCGTGAACAACCGCCATTCCACCGATTTGTGTCTCGAATCCAAGCGGATCGCTTGACCCCCGATATATCGTCGGATTTCTCAGCTTCCGGGAACGAGATCGACGCCCACAGAATAGTCGTGGCTTCCGCGAGTACGCCCGTTGACTTTGAAAGCCAGTCATTTTGATAATTTTTATCGGTACATAGCTGGCAATGTTAGATTCATCAAACATCCGAGTAACTTGCTTTTGTGGTAATTTGAAAAATATACGACGTGTTACATTTATCTTCTGATAGAAAAGAACGACGAAGATAGTTGCTTCGAACGTTTCAGAAAAAGGAAAATTACTGTTACGTAGAAAAATATATTGGACGTGGAAGTAATTCGTACGACAGTTTGGATCACACGATAAGTGTTCCGTAGAAGACAAAAATTAAAAAAGAGATCGACTTGGAATTTTGTTATGTTGGAAATAAAGAAAATCACCGTTGATAACTGCTGCATTAATTTCAAATTGACAACGAAATTAGTAGAAAATTCGATGGAGGTAGAGTTCAGAAAGTAATTCCACATTTTGTGTAATATCGTATTCCTGTCCACTTTTGCTTTTAATTCGATGAAGTTAAAAAATGAGACGAGTATAAGGAAGATTTCTTTCTTCGTCCAAGTTTCTTCTGCTTATTATCTACAATTAAATATCCTCTTCTCATATTTTCTCGACAAAATTGTTTATTTGGCAGAAGCAATCAGTCTCTCGGCGTCCTTTTGGTGATCAAAAAGAAAGTAGGATTTTTGGAGGAGAAGACGAATCGATCGGTGAATCCTGTGTGTCCTCGAGTTTGCTTAGTCCAGCTTTAATTTCGACTTTACGAGCGTGCTTACCTGGTCTGCTCGGTGGTCCACGTCCCGGTCGTCCGTTTACTCCGTCGCACAGTCGTGGAAAAAGCTCGTGTCGACCAACGTGTTATTCAAATGCAAACATCCGCTCCGACTCGCGGCTGGTGACTTATTGACTGCACGGATCGGAAACGCCGATCGCGGATGATGCTGTTCCACGTCGGAAGTTCTCCTTCGTTACTGCGAATATAACGGGAAAATGAAAGTTGAGCTTCGATGATTACAGAATTTGGAATTTTTTAGCTTTGAGCTGGAAATTGTGAGATTTATGGGATTTGACAGTGGGCATTCAAAAGAGTTTTGCGATACAATTATTTATAGATTTTTAGAAAGCTCAGAGATCTGAAAATTGGAAGATTGGAAGATTGGAAAATTCAAAGATTGGAAGGTTTGAAAATTCAAAGATTCATAGACATCCGGAGACCAGACCAGACGTTCGAAGGTTCAAAGATGCGAAAAATCAGAAGTTCAAGATCCAAAAAGGCAGTGTAAAGATTGGAGGGCCTAAGATTCACAAAGCGGCGAGATAAACTACGATAACAGAATCAATTTCCATTAAGTCGTACTATGTCAGAAACAATCCTCGAACTGCGAATCTGAAAATTCCAAAACGCCGTCAACCAAAGATAAAAACCCCTTAGCCGATAAATCATTCGGCCCTACCTTCTCTTCCCTCCTCCCCTCAAATTCTCTATCCCATTCTCTAAAATCTTCAAATTCCGATCACGCCTCGAACTTCCCTCAATTCCATTCGCCGCGTCTCTGCCAGGAAACTTTGTCGAAAAACTTCAACGTGTCCAAAAATCCTCTAACGACTCCCATATTCGTCCAACGCCAGCCAAAATTTCCCTGTTGAAAAAATCCGCCATACTGGAGAACGCGATGGGCAACACGCGCGGAACATTTGTCAGACACTTTAGGAGCTGTCGGCCCATTGTTTTCCCATCGATTCCCGCTCGGAAAGCACGCCTTTAACCGATGTTTTACACGCTCGATTCCTGGAACCGGATCCTCCATCTGGGATCGCAGACTTGTGGCATCCGAGTTGCACGTCCGTCGAGAAACAAGAGAAAGAGAAACGATCCAGAGGGACACGCATCGACCGTGCAACGAGCAAGAGTAAGAAGAAGGATAAGCAGACGAAGAGGACGAGGAAGAAAGAGAAGGAAACGAGGAGTCAGGTATACGTGGCCCGGGACCGCGAGGCCCATTTCGCCTGTCAGGCCCAATTCTGCTCGGGACCAGAAACCTTGGCCTCTCTCTCTCTCTCTCTTTCTCTCTCTTTCTCTTTCTCTTTCTCTTTCACCGCGTTTCGTGCACCCTTCTGTGGCTGCAGTTTATGGCCGTCATTACCTCGATCGGGCCCTGGCTCGGATTAAACGATTTGTTCGTGTGCACGGTCCACTTTATCGGTTCTGCGTTGCGTCTCGATAGGCCAATGGAATCTTTACGCCATTTGCTGATTTTTACGAATTTTGCAAACCGTGAAAAGTGACAGTTTCTCCAAAGACGATTGCTTGATCTGTTGGTTGAGGATGCGTTTGACAATTTTAGACGACACACGGTTCGATTAATTCTCGAAGGTTCAAGAGCTATGAACCAATACGACGATGGAGAGAGAGCTAGTCCTAAAGGTAGTCGAGCAAAAATCTCTGCTCTTGTTAAGTTTCCTGGATTGAACTAAACTCGCAGCGAAAAAGCAAGGAAATACGAGACGTCAAATATTCACACTTCCACGAGGAGGCGTTTTGATCGAGGCATTTTCATTTTATCAGCGGGCGCGCAATTTTTCACGAGAATGTCTCTTACTCTTTCCGCGACGTTCCATTACGTTTCCCTTTGAAGTGGTATTTTGTAAACATTTTCACGCGTCTCACCTGTTTCATTTGACGATTATTTTTGTGCTATTCGTAATATTACAATCGCTGGCAGCCAAAGTCACGCGTACGTGGAACCTGCCGCGAAAGCGTAAAAATTCGAAGAATTAGGGCGTGATAGCATTGGGTTCATCTGGAACGGGGATTCGTCTAGAATCAAGAGGAATTCAAAATTAAAGCTTGTGCAATTAGAAGGAAGATGAATTAATAATCGCACTGTGCTATACCGTTTGGTAATAAGCGGAAGAAGCACGTTTATGGGGCCACGAAACATCGCCACGCCGGTACACAAGAGAGTGCGAGGATGCGCGTAAATTAGGGAGGATAAGTGGCTGAGACGGAGGATGAAGAAGTTGGGGCACGCAGCTCGTTCAGGAAGCGCTCCTCGAGTAATTGAGGATTTCGCGTCCCTCGCGGTTGCAGAGCCGGCTTAATGCCAGCGTCCGCGTATCTCTCCGCGTGACGTGCACGAGGCAATCGGAACAAAATCTTTCTCTTTTCCTCTTTTTTTTCTTTCCCTCGTGTTAAACCTTAAAAGCGTTACGTGACGTTTTCACGTGCCGCACGAACGCGATTCCCATAATTAGAAGAGCAAGGACGAAACCGCAGGAACGATACGTTTAATGGCCCTGGTAACCGATGCGGTGGAGACACGCGTGTAATTTCGACCAAGAAATTAACGTGTCAGCTGTTTCTGCTCGGGCCGATTTTCGTCAGATTCGTTCCATTTCTCAAGAAGCTGCAGGATCCACCAATAAATACGACGCGCCAAAATCTCTGCGATAAAAAGAAACTCGCAAAAGCAGCAAACCTGCTTAAAATTCTTAAACCACTATCCTTCTCGCCTTTCCTACCTCTTCAGCAGTCCTCGATATTCAACCAGGAACGAACGAATCAAATGAGAAAAATGCCCAAGACAACTCCATCTACCGACGATACCAGATACGTAAGATCTGCGCGAGAGCAAGCAAACAAGTTGGCAAACATCGAAACTCCCGCAAAGATTCTCAAACAACTGCATTGCCTCGCCATCGGCTTCGCTCACCCAGCGAGCCCAATCCAGCCCAACCTCGGGCCGAGTTAAACAAACCTAAAAATCGTGGCGGAACCCTATCCTCCATCCATCACTTATCGTTAGATCCTGCGCAACACCCAATCATCGAGGCCGTCGGCCATCCAACACCCAATCGATCGGTGAATCGCTGGACGATTCTCTCACGGCTCTCGCCAGTGTCATCGCGGCAATGAAAATATCCATCAAGGCTTTGCTTTTCATACGGAGCTAAACATTGTACGTTGTACCTGGCTAGTGGCGCGTCGTTGAGTACCGGTTATGACGAACGACCGGCGTTCCATGGGTACCAGAAGGATCTCGTTCCATCTCCAACATCCTCTCTTTCTTCTTCTTATTCTGCTGCTCCTTCCTCTTCGCTCCGTCTGCCATAGAGAAGACTCTGTTTCTCGAAGGAAGTAACAGTATCCGAGTGGATGGATTCCGTGCGAGGTGTGCAGGGACCGTGTGGATTGTGTGCAGAATGAACGCAAACTGTGAGGGTAATTTGCAACACTGGCAATTTACATAATTAGCAGTTCTGAACTCGCGGCCCTCGACGACCCCCACCCTTTCCTCCACAACGCCGCTTCTCCGTCTCTTTCTTCCACTGCCTCCTCCTCGTCTTTCCTCGTCTTCTGTCTTCCTTTCTCTAGCGCTATTCTTCTTCGTCTGGTTTTCACTTCTAGATCGTTGCAGCTCGTTGAGAAGATGTTGTTACGAGAGAAAGAGAGAGAGAGAGAGAGAGAAGGAAGATTCGATGCCATAGTATTGTTGTGTGAAGTGTTCTGATTCGAGGTGAAGGTAGTTTCGATACTTTCCAAGCTGCCACGGACCATAGTTTCGCAGTGATGTGGTGATAATTGGTGCTCGAAGAATGTTTGGCTCGTTTTATCAGCTGCGAAAGTTCGGATATCGGTAAAGTGTACTTTTATCGAGTAACGAGCGTGATAATTTTGCTGCTGAATCAGATTTTTGATACAATTGATGAGAAGACAAGAATCGAAACGAAATGACATTTCAATATTCTTCTCGTACCATCGAAAAGTGGCTGCAAATAGCAAATACTTTTGAAAAGAGAGACGAACGAACCCTATGCCGTTACATAACAGAATTACATCTACTCGAATAAAAATCGCTTTTCAATTTACCGAACCGCAAACTAGAATGCTGTATCAGATAAATTTGTGTATTGGGTTAAATACTATTTAAGCTGGAATCGATTATTTTCCACTTAAACCGTCTCGATAAATCATCGAAGATCTGTTTTACACGTGAAACTAAAACTAACACACCCATGAATTAATTATCTGAACCAATCGATCGCTTCGACATTCCGGGCCATTGTACCATTAAGCTAATATTATTAGTGCGATTTTACGAGTCTCGAATTACGAGTATTAATAAATATCCTTGCACGATATTAACGAGTTTGATAACGAAAGGAACGAAATGTTACAAAGTGTTTCGATTATCGTTTACTACGAAAGATCGTAAAATCGTGAAGGCGACACCTACAACTTGTACTTTATCCAAAATTACTATAATTGTTTATGAAATTATCGAGTAAAAGGCTAATTAAAAATCGTCGATTTAAATCCACCTGCGCAAACATCAACTGTGAAACAAACCTATCGCCATGGTGTCTAACGTCTCCATACTTGAAACAAAGTAAAAGTCTGAGAATCTCGACGAGGGACAAGATTGCTGATGATAAAAAGAATCGATAAACCTGAGTGACGCGCTAATTGCCAGATCACCGCGTAATCATCGATTAAGGACGAACCGCCTCGCACGAATATTAATGAGCCGTCGAGAGTGGCGACGTTTCACCCTGAAAACGGACTTACGAGCTGTCGACAAGCGGTAGACACCGATGAACTATGAGATCTATTAATTGGCGAGCGACGTCCTCTGCCCCGCTGGACTTAATTATCGGCTCTTCGGCAACGTTCCAATTAACGCGGTTCATTATAGTTATAGTCCGTGTTACCCCCACCACTCCATCCACGGTAATTCCCAATCAGAATAACGATTAATATTCGGTACTAATTCAGTGTTTAGCGACTCTGATTATTCGATTATCGCGCTAACGGTGAAACGCGTTTCGTAAAATGGAATAATAAGAACGGGAGATTAAAATTTCGTCGTTCTTGTGTTAGTCCCTGTGCTTTATCTGCTTTCGTCGCTGTATCTGTATACTATGTTTCTTTTTCTTTCCTTTCTTTTATTCCGGGCCGAGGATTATTTAGAATTTAAGCCGACTAAAAGAATCGCTTTTAAGAAAGCTTCGAACGTTTCGAGGAAGGCTTTCGCGCAAAAGAAACTTCTCTAACGATAGAAAAACACGATGAACCGTGGAAACTACCTAAACGCCAGATACAATAACAGAATGAAATGAAATTTTGCCAGAACCCATAAATAGCCCATAAATAGCTACTACTTTCTGATACTTGTTTAAAAATCTAAGAGAAAAAACAGCGATAAAATTGGCAAAAATATCCTCGTCCCTGCCAAAAGCTGCGGAGCAAAAGGAATATTCAAAAATGTAAAAAAAATTATCTCCTAACGAGTATAAGTTTAAAAATCCATAAAAGCATCAAAAATATCGTCGTACCGTGCGAGATCGTACGAAAAGGAACACTGAAAAATCTCAAAGATATTCTTCCATCCGAATAACGTGTGTGAACTGACCAAAAGAAGAAGAAGGGATACGTGGCCGCCATTATATTGTCAACCGATAAGTGCAGGTTATAGAAGCTACTGGTGTAGTTCACGAAACTTGCGGCCCCATGAAGAGGCGGCAATTCCCGCAAAAATAATGACTCTTTGTAATGGTTCGCCTCTGCATATCCGTTGTTTCGGGCAGACACGGCGTGGTTAATTACGGGGCAGCCGACCGCTCGCGTAATTATTCGTCCTCGAAGCGGCGATTATAAAGCGATTATCGACAAGGATCAGGCTGTTGGCCTGCGAAGGAAGCAGAAACGACGGTTCCGTGGAAACGGTCTGTCTCGAACATCGGTTGCATTTTCTTTTCAGTCTCTTCGAGTTTGTCCGGCGAACATTATCGTATTCTGATGGAGCATGGCGCAGATTTCTTTGGAGAAAGCGAATTATCCAGGAGCAGGAAGGTTTCGGATCTTGGCTTTTTAAATTTGTCTCTTGATGAGATCGTCGAAGAGATTGGATGGAAAGATTGGTGAAAAGTTGATGAAGCAGATTGGATTCTTCGATGGGATTCTTCGCGGTTAGGGTTCTTCGATGTAATGGAGTTTTTCGATGAAGGTGCATGGATAATTCGTTGAAAAGGTGAATTATTCTTCGATGAAAGATGGTGGAAAATTCTTCGGCGAGATGGATTATTCTTCGATGGAAGATGACGGTGAATTCTTGGAAAAGGTGAATTATTCCTCGGTGAAAGGATATAGATTTGGGTTTGTGATTTTTTGGAAGTCGATGGAAAGCTTTCGCAAGTGCATGTGCTTAGAGTTTGGTCGTTGTGTTCTCGTTAATCGAAAAGTGGATTCTTAGGTCGATGATTAAATTCGGTGAACAGCGATGGAGAATTGCGATATATTTTCTTATTTCGTGAATAGTATTCTGATTTATTGCGGAAGGCTTCTAAATTTGCATCGTAAAGATCGAAGAACTCTTCGACTTGGATTTTTATGTTCCTGTTAATTGAATTTCGAGGAGTTTCAAATAATCGAACATCATTGAACGTTCAATGGAGAATGTAGGATTTCTTCCATTTGGCCTTCTTCTAACCGTTCCGTTTCAAGGCTGGCTGGTGAATGAAACGCATACACGTGTTGTCGTGAAGAGATGATATAATTTATTTCGCTATATCGTTAGAACACGAACTGAATCATCCGTATGACCGTACAATCCTACGCTTTTTGCACGTCGAGTAAAATCACAATTCTTTTATGTACAACGTATTTACAAAAACGGACCGGTTAAGCGTGCTAGCCGATCGTTCGTCAAGAAATCACGATCCATCTCGCGATCTAGACAAGATTTTCCAGCGATTCACTCGTCCATCTGTTCGAATCTCGTCCAGATCGATTCTAGTCGCTTCAAATATCGGCCAAGTATCGATAGAGATGTGATACGTGCGATCTGAAAGGGACTAAAAGACATTTTTCATTTTTCATTGTAAAGGGAGAAAAAATAAAAAAAAGAAAAGGAAAAGAGACGAAGATTTCTCGTGAACGATCGTTTTTGGGCTGACGCGCTCAACTGTCCTGTAAAATATAATCAATATAATAATTTAAATTGTCAGTACATCTCGGACATCGATTTGACAAAGGGAAATACTGGTCGCTCGTGGGACAACGACGTTAAATACAATTCGCAAGTTACAATTCGAGTTTACACTGGGATTGATTCTTCATTCATCTAAAAAGGATACGAAGTTTGGCACTCTCATTTTCCCCTACGTTTTTTCCTTCGTTTCTTCTTTTGCGGCTTACACATATTCAGATACGTTATGATGCACGAATCGATATTAATCACGTGAAAATTGTTCCTCGTATTGTCTTTGTGGATAAAAAATGGAAAAGGGAACAAGGCTACTGTATAAATGTTACGAGTATCTATAACATCCTCACTTTTAAGACAAGATACTTATTTTCAACGAATTTCATTGTAAAAACGCGTGCTGAACGTATCATAATTATCTTCCAAGTGCATAGGATATGGACAGAGACCGATATAGTTTTACAAATGCTGGATAGAAGTCGATGAGTACATCGTAACACGTTTTATGTCAGTAGGCCGCGCGTGTTCACAAATTGTTAACCCATTAAGCATCGAAACAGTATAAAATTCGCGCAAACGCAACATTGTCAAGTAACAAAAAAGAAAAAAAGAAAAGATTTCTATGATTTGAAGAAGAAACTTTGATATACTTTTATCAACACCTCGACTCGTTTGAATTTCATAAAATTAGAAAATTGTAGGAAACAAATGGTATGGGAAAAAGTATTAAGCAAACCCTTGAAATCCCCTTTCGATTCAACTGTATAAATTAATTAAAAATATATTGCGAATAAGATGTTGCGTCAACGAGACAACGATCCTCGATGGATTAACAAGCACTCGTTCTCTTACTCTCCGTAACTCTATTTGCATCTCGACCATTGCGATCAGCTTCCTCGAAAAGCGATCAAACGCGCTTTTCATCGACGAATTATTTACAGACACGTACACACACCCACACATTCACTCACGCACGCATACGCAGATACACGTCCTCCCGTCTCGAACAAAAGATCGATCCTTCCGTCGTCTACTACGCGGAACGCAGGATCCGCCTGCCTGATCCACCACGGATCACAGTCTACGATTCTTCTCGATATTTATTTATGTACACGAGAGCTGACTGTCTCGCCATCGGACGATCTATGGCAAGATGCGTGTGAACGCGACGATCTATTTGTATGAGGATTAAAATTCGTGAAAATCCGATCCCTTCTCCCCGATCGAATATTCCAAAGGAACATCCTTTCAGCATTGGATGGTTCCCAAAGAATATTCATTCTCTCGCGCGCCTTTCCGCGAATCGATCGAGGAACTATGGTATAAGAAAACATCGGGGGGAACGATGAAATTGATATCGCCGCTGGGAGAAAGGGGCGCAATTCCGCCGAGAGAATAGGGGAAAGTTCGAAAGATCGAGCAAGTTCTTGTAAACGTTTCTGGTTTTTCCGACGTTTCCGCCGGAAATCGATCCATTTGGCTTCGTCCAAAGTTTCGAAGAAACAATACCTCCATTACCCAGCTTCCGTAGCGCTCCAAACCCCGCGCAATTCCATCGATCCTCCGGAAAGCAGTTTGCTTCGCAAACGAGTTTCTCACCGGGGTTCTTCGATCGTTTCCGACGCGAGAACACGGGAACGGATACGAGGAGCTACGTCAGTCTTGCCAATAGGGAAATCCGCAGTCTTCCGGTGTCGTTCAACGACGACTATAGGAATCGTCTTTGCCATGACAATTCCACGATCGAACGATCACGATGTTTCTAGCGAGACGTAAATTTAATTGTCTTTCCACGCGTTTTTCGTCTCGTTTGTGTTCGTTGTTGCGATCTTTGGAAATCCGTGGGACACGCAATTCCTTGACAATTCCATTGCCGTTGTTTCCGGTTTTCAGTGACTCCTAGCCTCTTCTATATGGCGCTCGCCTTTATTTTTATTTCCATCGTATTCTGCTAGAGAACCTTCGGAATCTCGGCAATTCCATTTTTCGAACTATCCGAGCAATCAGCGAGTATTGACTCGTGAATTCTTAAAAATTGCGATAGACGCGCAATTCCGTGAAATCTCTCGTCGAACGGCAACATATTTTTGGTTTTCACCGACAGTTCTGTCTCGCAAAGACTGGAACTCGTCTCGTGCTTTCACACAACATCTACTGCATTTGCAATTCCATCCAAGTTTCTCTTTTACATCCAACTGTATCCTCTTGGAACTCCACACTTCGCACTTCACGCAATCTTTGGATGTTCGCGATAAGAATAAAATTCTTGCCTCGACAATTCCACCAATTTCTTCCGGTTACTCGTGTTTCTCTCGGTGAAGCTTTTCGACGCATCAGCCTCTTTCACTTTAACGTCCGCCATTCCACAATTCTTGCGATTCTGGTAATTCCGACAATTCCAACGAAATTTCAAGGTTTCGCCTTCCCTTCGCTCTCTCGCGATTCAAAATTTGAACCTCGATTTTAACTCATCGAGTGGCACAGTTGACAGCGGTCGTTCTTCGTCGGTCAGACGCAATTCCCGGCACCTTAGTCCAGGCAGAGAACGTCTAGCTACGCCTCCGAACCGCTGGAACACTCCTCCGCTTCTGGATCGATGTGTTCCTCTTCCTCCTCTTCCTCGTGGTGATAATCACCGGTCTCCTGTTGCCATTTGCTCACGTGATGGGTGTTCTTATTGTTGGAATTGTTATTCGCGTTACCGCCTCCACCGCCACCGCCACCACCACCACCTCCACCGCCCCCGGATTGCTGCTGTGCCTTTGCCTCCTCCTCCTGCTGCATTCGCTTGTGCTTCGTCCTTCGATTCTGGAACCAGACCTTCACCTGTAACAAACAACAGCGACTTTTCATTCATTTAATTCTGGTTTCTATCATAGGATTGTAACGCGATGTTAATGAATTAGTACATTAATTGCAAGATCTCTGTTTGTCTCTCTTTTATCTCCATTTTTTGTTACAGGAAATAGATCAACTGTTTAAGACGAAATTTCTTTTCTTTTTGGCACAGAATCGTTGATTTCTATTATTGAAATATTCTTTCAGTACCGGATCCTCGGATGACGAAGAATTTTATAAAAATCTAGTCGAGTTATCGATCTATCAAAGGAAGGCGTGTGCAAACTATTTCCATTGCAGACTTCTCTATCTGGCACTCGTACAAAATGCAATGACCGAAATACGCTCACAATGTATTTACCAATTTGTGAAAGTTCAGAAATAAAGTGGTAAATGTAAAAGAAACGTTGCGCATGTAATAGAATACCTCGTTGGATACTTTCCCATTAACCTAAAACGATATTCTATTACTAGAAAACAAGAATCAAAAGATCGTAATTTAAATGTCCTAGAAAATATAACTAGCCTCCTATACACTGACAGTTATTGTACCATCATACACTGTAATATTACATATGGTAACACGGCGACAATTAACCTACATACAATATCCAATTCCTATAATCTACGTACCGACCACTCCAATTTCCTTGTCTATTTTTATTCGATAATAACAATCGATCGCAATTTTCATTGACCTGCAACCTCAATCGATTCAAACACCGGACAAACGACGTCTCACACGCCTCGATATAGAAGAAATAAAATTTCTTTTCGACAAAGAAGAACCGAAATTCCTCTTCGACAGACAAGAGATAAAATTCCAATCCAAACAAAAAAAAAAAGAGTGAAATTCCAGTCCAACCATCCCTTTCATCTCCGCGCATCGCAAATTATACAACGATACAGCATAAACGATTCGACGATCGTAGTTTCGTGATCTCCAATCATCGTTTTCAACGTTCTCGGACCAACTGGAAATTCTGCAAGGGCTATCGACCCTCGAGCTTCGGCAAATTAAGTGGCAACTAGTTATAATCCACCCCAAGTGTATCAAGGAGCCACCCCTTAAACAGGGTGTATCCGGTTACAATGGGCCGTGTCGTTGACGCGGAACCCCTCTCGTCGAGGGTTGACGAGAAAAAAGGGAGGGACGAAGCGAGTGGTGCGACGATCGCAGAAAACGTGCATTGTCCTCGAATTGACTGTTAGATACACATTGTCCTGTTCCTGCTTCCTGTTTGCCACAGAAGGGTTGAAAGGGGCTCCATTTTCGAATTATCTACGCGTGAAATCAGCATTGTCGCATTGGCTGCTGCATAGACAGAAAAGGCAGGAGAGGGATGTTTGTCTAACTAACGTTACGATAGAACGTGTTTCTGACAAGACCCGGATTAGTCGCTGTTCACGGCCCAACCGAGAGTATCGAAATGATCTGGCGAAGGGGTGGATACGCTTTGGCAAATTGAAAGCGTGATATCGATGGAACAGCGTTGCGTGGATGGTGTTTAGGTGGAGTTTAGGAGAACGAGGGTGAATGGACGTTGGGAATAATGGTTGTCTTTGGAAATTATTTAGGGTGAATTTAGAGTATGAGGAATTTTTCAGGCTGAGCTAAATTTTTCACCGATTGCGTCGCGATTTATAATTTGTTCAAGGTTGGGACATTTCGTTCGGCTGATTTTGGTGTAAAGGACTCGATGCAAAAGTGATTTTTTTTTTTTTAAATACAGATCGATTGTTTCGGTCTAAAATAATTCTACATTCAAATTTACTGAATTCTCTTTTTAAATTAGTAAAAAGGGACCTGGGGTCTTGTCGTTCGTTTTATGGTTATATACTTAAAATTTATATGATATTTTAGAAATTTACCAATTCGATATAAATGTTTTATTTAGGTAATTATAAGAAATCGAGATTGCTATAATACAAATATAGAATTTCCTTTCAACGAAATAAAAATTCTACAAATAGTTTCACCCTCTGCAAGCATGTGACTCCAATTCTTCGGTCTATTACGTTACCATCAACTAATTCAATTGTCCCTAATAAATCGAGTTTATTAAGCCAATCGAAAGACCGAAACACCCTGAGGGTGGATAGAACGCTGCAAAGTCATCTACCGCGTCATGATATTGTTTCAAACAAATTAAAACAAAAATGCCATGGCATTTCAAAAAATTACTTGATCAATTTGATCAAGAAAACCGGTTCATCTTATTCTAAAATTTTCACAGCAATTGCTCGATTAACTGGGCCGTTTTCCTAAGAATACGTCGTGAAATTCTTCCGCTAATTCTATTAAAATCCCACAAAATTACCCGCGAAACACCCCATTCGCATAAATGCCCACTTACCCAAACCTTTAAACACCGCTAAAATTATTATACCTCCGAAACTAAATGAAACCAAAGAAACGAAGCAAGCGCTAAAATCATTCACCACCACCTCAATTTTCCAAAACCAAACTACAGCCTATCACAGCTCGACAATTCCACCCCCGAGAATCCACCTCTGGCTGGAAATCCAAGGCGTAACAAACACCTCGGGCGCCATACTACGAATAGTAAAATCTTTGGAAATAAAATCACGAGGAAGAGAATCGTGCCGGTATAAATCGACCAAGCTGTTGGGAGCTTTTATGCGATTTTTACAACGCGCCTCTGTAAAATACTGGCGTCGATGGAGCGACTCAATGGGGGTGGTTGGGGGAATATAACATAGACCATACATATATATATATATACAGAGAGAGAGAGAGAGAGAGAGAGAGAGAGAGAGAGAGAGAGAGAGGGAGAGTCAGGTTAAACCGAGTGTAAATCCAGGCGGCATAAGGGGTTGGAGCAGAAGGGGGTTGGTTTCGAAAGCGTTCGAGCTTGATCCTGGGGAATAGGCCACGTATCTAGGGGTGAGAAGGGGGTGGCCGGGGTTTCCGCGTGCGTGAAGATCCGCCAATCGGCTTTCAGGACCGCCCGCGGTCGCCATGGCAACCCTCGGGGACGTAGGGTGATTACGAAATGGGGGTAACTCGATTAAACGTACGACACAGTCCTGCAGGGAGCGTTCAAACGTTAGGGGGATGAGACTACGTTAACCAACGGGGTTGCGATTCTCTATTTGCCCTCTTAATCATCCGTTAAGTGCCACAATCCTCGAAAAGTTCCCCTGGGTACACAGACAACCCTAGCTACCCTTCCCTCTTCCTCTATCTGTGTCTATCTAGTCACATCGTCTGAAATTTCCCTTCCCATCCGTTCTTTCTCGTCGTACGTACTTTCGTTCGGCCATTAATTCCTCGGCTAATTGTTCGTGTTACGCGGGTCGAAGGGCGAGCAGAAGGGTGGAGGATAACACGGGGGAAGGAAATAGGTGGCTTAGAGGGGAGGACTGGAGGAGAAGTGGGGTGATTTGGATTGTGTTTCAGGACGTGAAAGTGTGAATGGAGTATCTCGGTGTAACTCGATAGATAGAACTCTGCCGATTGTCGATTCAACTAGATTCAAGAAGTAGAATCGTAGGTAGAATTGAAATTATATCGTAAAGATTTGCTGCATTCTCCAGATATTACGATGAGTACTTTGAATATCCTGTACATCGTTGCGTATTATCTATGTGTATTATGTATTCAAAAATTGAACTGTACCAAAAATTTTCGATTACACCCCATCTCACCACGTCAAGTCGAAATTAATATCGTCGATATCTACGCTGATTTCCTACGATTCCACCAATTCTGCGTGGAAAGAAATTCAGAGCTAATTTCCTTTCTATAACACGTACGTAGGTAGTACTTTCAAACCTTTTTAAAATTTGTTATACACGTTAGTCATTCCTCTAACTAAATACTCGGAACAAGCTCACCTTACTATGCTTAAAACGGACCAGACCATTCTCAACCAAGCCAAACTATTCTCAATGCCCATAAAAGACGCCTACTTATACACGAACCGACGTACACGATGGGAACCTTGAAAGTACAAACTGCGAACATCCTTCAAATCCCTGCAACATCCGCCATTGAGATTGAGAAGCCTTCTCAAAGCCTCCAATTCCCACCAAACCCATCCAAGATGCACCGCTCAAGTCCCAACATTGCTCAAAGCCTTGCAGAAATAGCGTTGCAGAGGAAACGAATCGACGTTCGATGTAAGCGGATAACCGATCAGTAACGTGGCCTTCCAACCGTATCTGCGTATTTCTATCGATCGAATTACCACGTGGATTACGGCTAATACCAATCGAGCAGAATCGCGAAGCATCGCGCAAACCAGCGCGTCGTCGTAGCGTGATCTTCGACGCTGGATAACGAGGCTGTGCACACGTGTATAACCATGCGCAAAAGTGTAATTGAAGTTGCTCCTGGTACACGTTCTAAGTGACAGGTGGACACCTTATACGCGAATCGAGGCAGAGGTTCGATGCGACGGCGTCGGTCTTCGCTTTGGAAGAACGCTCTCGGCACAGGTGTGCGTGGACAAGTCACCGTGGCTCAAGTCGAGGCGGTTTAGGAGCGTCTTCTACTCGCCGGGAAAGGAGTCGCGGCCAGCACCGACTGTATGACCATATTTGCGTTTCGGAAATTTCACTGATTGATGGCGACAACCTGATGGGCGTAATTGGCGTCCTGCGGATCCTTGGGGGCGAGAGCACGCCGATTGGGCGGTCACTTCGATTTAGAGCGAACGAGAGGTGGTTGGATCGTGTTGCTTCTTTTTTCACACGTCACGAAACCTCGTGATGATGAATTTTGGGGGGACAGTGGTCTTTTTTTTCTTTTTTTTTCTTTTTATTTTTTTTCTTCTTCCTTGAAGATTTAAAGTCTGGTTTCTAGAGATTTAGGTTGTTGGATCGTATCGAAGATTTGGAAAGAGAACCAGTATTTCAGTTGTACGTATCGAAGGAAGATTGAGATTCTTTCTGCTAAAAGAATGACACGTTCTAAGTTGATCCTCGATATGTCTACATTCGATTTTTCTTACAATCTGCTCACCTTTTCAAATTGAAACCACGAGAGGCAAACGATCTGTGTTACGAAACGCGACAATCACGATTTCCCTCAAACCCATCTGATAATTGGTATTCTAATTATAATACGACCACGTTCGGTTGTTCTCGTTACGAAATCGTCAGATGGTCGTATAAAAAAGGAAGTAACCAGAAGTCTAATCTATCGAAGACCTTTACGTCCACTGTTAAATATAATTATCGGCTCTTTTTATTGTCCATCGTGGAAATTGGATGTTCCCTAATGGAAATTAATACCGTGATTGTCATTCGCCATTTTCTCCTCGCCAAGGCATAGAAACGCCAGCCCTTCCATCGTTTTATTATAATTAAAGTTTCACACCACTTTGTCGAGATTTGTAGAACAAAGCTCCGATAAAATCACTGAGATTTCTTCGACACTTTGGTGAAAGCTTCCGGCATTTTGTTATTCTTTAATAAAAAAAATCTTGCACATTGCCGAGGATCTTTAGGAAACTTTATCAAATTTTGATATTACTCGGTAGAGACTGGCTTGAAGATTTTTAAATTTGAAAATTTCCATCAAGCGTAAAATGCGCTTAAATCTGGTCGTATAATTTCTTCCTATAGACACTTTGAACAATTTCATATATCGAAATCAATTCACTAATCAATCAGAAACATGTTATCCCAAACCTTTAAAACGAACCAACACATTATAATAATATTCATATTTTATTACAATGTAGCAATAATTATATACTGTCCTTAATTATTTATTTATATCAATTCCAATTTGCTTAAAAACCTTCAGTCTACGAAATGCATAAAATAGGAGGCATAAAAGGACGCAATAATTACGTAAATTAATAATTTCACAGAATGAATTCATATTTAACAAAAGCAGTGAACAAATATATATATTTATTACCAATATCGTACAAAATTTCTAGCACGAAAATTATTAAAACTCATAGTGTATCAATTTTAAACTTTCTTTCATCCGCCACTGTACGTAGAGACTTTGAAACTCCCCAACATCCCCATACGAACTTCGTAAAATCAATCGTTCTATCAAAATTCTCCAACGATCCATCCACCACACCAACGTCATCCAACGTCCTACCAACCAAATTCCAGCCCAAATATTCGAAAGCTCGCAAAATTGGAAAAAAGAAGCATCTTGCTCGCTTCAGACCCTCAAAGGATTGTCCCAAACCAACGATCAAACGAGAGGAATTAAACAGACACGATCTCCCTCATAGACCATCCGTGTTGGAGATACGAAAGAAAAACAGGCGTATCGTTTTTCCCCCGAATGAAATCCGCGGGTCTGCGACGACTGGCCAATGGCGGGTGTCCATAGCGCCCCATAATCCCCCAGGGCCTGACCAGTCACGCTCGAAACATTATTTTTAATCCCGTGAACGCGTCGCGACGAATCCACGCCCCGCCGATCGTGTCACGGCTAAATAAACCCGACGATATTATTTTTCAATTGTCCACGGGCACACGCACACACGCACGCACACAGCGGAGCGCGCACGCGTGTTTTGTTAGGACGAAATTGAGCGTGATCTGCGCGCCAAGGGGTGGCAATTTCGCCGGATGCGCCTTCATCTGCGTGCAACATTTTTTATTGTCGACAAACGAGATGGTTCCGCTCGGGGAGCTTTGCGTGAGAAATCGATGGAAAATAGATATAGGTATTATATATCGGTACTAGTTTCCAGCATTTCGTATACATCGTACGATGATTTTTCTCTTTCTTTTTGTTCACTGGCTTTTATTTCTGTTTTGTTCTTTATACTCTGTTTTTGGGAAAGGGGAAGGATCGCAAAGGATTGTAAAGGATTGAAAAGCGTGGAATCGACGATGGTGCTTTTAAGAAGAGGAAGTGACGATACTTGGGACTTGAGAATGGTTGAGATCATACGTGGTAGGCAGAATTCTATAATGGAGCAATCGCGTTAGATGTATTATACGTAGACGTAAATCGGAGGAAATCGAGGGTTGAAGATTGGATTAATTCGTAGTCGGCTTAAATTAACGAAATTCTGGTAGCAGTTTAAAAGTTACGATTCTTTGATCGAAATCAAAAATCTAATGGAAGAATGTTCATTGATTAAAAAATCTGTAAAAATTTGTACTGCACTCGTACCATCACCAATCTTAATCTTTACAAAACTACCCTTATTCTGTAACATACGTCGATAAAATTTCCCATTTTCCGTTAATATTAATATTATTCACTGGAGAATGTAAGAGACACTATTGGCGATAAAATCTCGATACATTCACGATGGTCATATGCAACGATACCTTAAAACAAAACCTTAGATCGTACAACTCTAATCGTCCAGTTACCTGCAACGAAACCAAACGAAGTTAGAAAATTAAAACACGCAACGTAGTTTTAAGAACTTGTAAACTTCGCGCCGCAATAATTGTCGTGTCTTGCAACGGTAATCAAAGTCAAATATCACGACTAAGAAGAGACGCACATGGTCCAGACGAAATCCAACCGATCGATCGGAAAATATTGGCGAGGCAAGGCCGCCAATTTCATCGAACACACACCGTTTCTGCCTGCTGACGTGTATTTACCAACGGTTGAGGATTTTTTCCGGCGGATTTCCAGCAGAATTAAAAAAGGGAATGATATTTTGCTAACGGGATACCAAACGTCACGTTTCCAAAGAGTGGCACGACACCTGCGTGGATTAACGACACCAGGTTGCGACGCGTGCAGGGTGGAGACGCCGAATCAATACGACAAAGAGGGGAAAGATTGATCAAATACAGATCCTTCAAGTTTGGTCAATGGTAGATATCAAACAGCAATCATTGTTTCATCCCTTTGCGATTGATTTTTTGTTTATCCTGAAACGTTGCTAAAAAGATTTCGGATGGAACGTGTGTACAGATATCGTAGGTTGTAAGTCAGATTTGTTGCGACTTCTAATCTATTAGGTCGTCCGAAAAGTTTCTTTCGCTTTATAAGGAAATAATGGATGCACATCCTTTTTCCGTTTTGTATTATTTTATCGAATTACGTATGATACGTTTTGTTTTATCGAAATAAAGATCACAAATAAAGTTCGACAGATTAGGTTTCATGTTTGTATAAAGGTGCGTCGTTGTAGAAGAAAGACATTCATCGGACAACCTAATACTTTGAAGCTGAGATATGTGCAGAATACGAGGTATTTTATAATTATAAATTATAATTATAGAAGAAATTGCGAATGATTTACTGTGACAATAGAAACTGATACAGTTTCTAACATTTTACAAGCAGAATGAATTTCAATTCGTTCTGATATTTAATGTCTAAATAAAAAGCAAGCACAGTGCTGCGTTCTTCGTAAAGATGACGATCATCTTCGAATTACACTTTTCTTCGAACACCTTTCGCCGATAGAAATCGACAAAATAACGCGCAAGAAGTAATCGACCACAAACTTCAAGCTTCGAATAAAGAATGAGACAAGATATAATTTTCACGTAGAAACGAACGTATCACCACGCATTCTGCATAAATGTGACGATGATTTCCAGAGAAAATGAACCTTACGCCTTTCCTCTAACAACCTTTACGAGAAGAACCGATGAAACGACGTGTAAGTACAGTCAATCGGAAAACTCGATCCTCAAACGAAGAAAATAACGGACATTTTATTCAAAATAAAAGAACGATATGAAACATTTTCAACAAGGCCATCGACAACAAATTTCCAAACAAAGTGTTACTCAAGGAGCCTTGCAAAGATTCCAAAAGAAAGACTTCCATTCTCGTCTTGCAGAACAAGAAGCATAGTCCCGTCCCTAAAGTGTAACGATTTCTTCGAGCGATCTCGAATCGGCTCGAAGGAGAGCTTCCTCGCGAGTGGAGGCCGACAGTATGCACACGAAGTCGACGACACACGACAGTGACATGCCAGAATCGTGACGAGAAAACCAACGTCCTTTCCCCTCTGTTCCTTCCACGCAACCAAAAGGGATGAGGAGCGAGTTTGAAAGAGAGGAATCGTTTTGCTTCGCCACTGCACCGCGCCTATCGTTTACGCCGATCGTTCGAATCGGGAATATCGTTCGCGTTTCGCTTCCTTTTCATCGGCCTTTGAGCTTCGCCGATCGTTTGGAGCCAACTTTCGCCAATTTTCTTCCCAAAGGAATTTTTTTTCAAATCACACATATACTTACACGTCGGAACGTTCTGGATGTATAAATGGTCTCTGGCGAATTTTCTTCTCTAAGAATTTTTTCTCTTTTTCGAAATTGTACATAGATGTATGTATATTGGAAGGTTTAAGATATACGAATGAACTTTGTAAATTTTCTTCCGAAAAGAATTTTCTTTTTTTTTTTACGTTATTAACACACCTCGTATGCCATTCGTGAATTTTTTCTCTGGAAGAAAACATTTTTTATTAAATACACAATACATTTTATTAATACAAATACACGGAACATTAATCACAGTTAACGAAAAAATCTCCATTGATATAATTAAATTTTTATTTCACGATTGCTAGTAAAAAAATACCTAAATATAATTAAGATTAATTGAAGCATTTCTTCTTTCCCTATCGCGCATATATTATACAAAGTATCAAAGGATGTGTGTCAACAAGCACGCAATCTAGACAAAGAGAGAGAGAGAGAGAAAGAGAAGACTCTCCACGCAAATTTCGCCGCTTTAATTACCCATTGTTCGCGTTCTCTCTCGAAGAGGCGTTACTCGCCAAGCGTAGAAACAAGACAGGCCTCCCTCATTGCCATCTAGTTAGCATAATATCGTTTTTATGACGGAACGATAAGCGGCTCGTAAAACGACTGACGGACCACGAGAAACCACGATATATAAGTATGTACTTACATACAGGTCTCGATAGCGCCATAATAAATATACAAGTTCTAATCGTTTTCTACGCGTTTGTCATTGTGGAGATTAATTTTAAGGCTGAGAGAGCAAATGGTACAAATGATAAAATCCTTGATACTGTGAATTTATCGTGCGTAAAATTAAATTTTAGCGCCGAGATCCGTATGCTCTCGTTAAATCGTATCACTATACAAATATATTCATAAAGTGGAAAATTTTAAATACGTATAAAAATTAACATCGTCCAGATGAAAAACGAAGATTACGTAGCCTGTTGCAATTCTATCCCAATCGATTCTATCCCATTTTAGATCAACCAATCTTACGCAATCTTACGCCAGACCTGAAGAAACGAAAATCAAAGTTTCAAAAAGGAATCTCATGCAGACTGTATCGTCTACGATCGTCTATGCCAAATCTAATCTATGAGTTATTTGGTGATACTTGTAGGAATCTAAATTCGCCCAAACATCCACAGTCTAATTACAAACTTTTCATTATCCTATTAAAAGTTGACCGTTGCAAGAGCTTGGAAGTCGCTACTTTCAGTCGGCCGATTAGCTCGAGTCTTTTCCAAAATCTCCACCAACGATCGATCTATATACCATCCTCATCCCAGATCCTAAATCTCTGCCAAGAATCAAGAGAACGAAGACTCGAGCAAGTTCGAGTCAATTCGTTCGCGGAAGACGTTCGCCGACACGGCTCGATGAATCACTCTTGTACCGTTCGATTCTCGAAATTCCGCGTTCCTGCTTGCCGGGAATGAAAATCACTAAACGGAAGGGGACGAAGAACGAAAAGGAAAAGAAAAGAGACGAAAGGTCGGAGAACAGGATAGAGAGGAAAAAGGAAAGAACGGTGCAGCGGCTACCGATATAATATCAAGCGGCTATTATTCTTGGCGAATACGCGCGCGTACCCTTTTGCCAGCCGTGTGTTACGTTGCCTCGTGGACGGTAATGGAAGAAGTTTTGCATATTATGCAGGCCGCGTGCGGATTCTCTATGCATAATGAGGCGTGTCGTCGCTGGACTAAGAATAAAGCATTGCGAATGCGCTGTCATCCCGATATTGTATGTGAACGTGGCCTCCTCTTCCTGGCGCAATTATGCGACCGATTCGCCGCACTACCCCCCACCCATCCCCTCGCTAATTATATTTCAGATTAACGCCGCTGAATGCCACCGGGGGTCGTCCATTTCCAACTTCGTTTCGATGGAATTCATTAATGGACCGCTTCCAAACGATTGCAACAGACGATACGCTCGATAATATTAAACTTGTGAAAGTGCAAGCTTGCTTCTTAGAATTTTATTTCTGTTCCGTTCAAATACTTTTCTAACGTAGGAAAATGAGTCAGCGTTTGAATATTCTCAGTCGAAAGTGTTATCTGAATACGTTAGGTATCGTGAAACTTTGAATTTTCGTTTAACGTTCATTAATTGAATCTATTAATCCGAGCGATTGGAATGGAATGCTTGAAAATAACGCAATGCTCCATGATAATATTATCTCCGTGAAAGTGGAAGCTTGCCTCTTGGAATTTTATTTTTGTTTCGTCAAAATACTTTTCTAATAGAGGGATCCTTGCTTGAATATTCCGAGTCGAGCTGAATTTCGCACTAACGTGTTACGGTGCGTGTTACATGATATCGTGAAACTTTGAACTTTGGTTTAATGTTTATTAGTGGGGTTTATTAATCCAAGCGACTGGCATGAAGGATGTCTGATATTATTGAGACTGTGGAAGCTTGCCTCTTGGGATTTTCCTCTTGATTATTTAGGTATCTGGTTATCGCGAGAAGATCGATATAAATTGAGTTTAATTTCCAGCTAACGTGTATATCTTGATATCTTATTACGTGATGTATTTTTGCTATTTGAGATAACTAATATGTCAGAATGTTTGAAGCTAACATGTTAATATATGTTAACATGCTAACATATTTGTCTTGATATATTAGATACTCTAAAGTATTCAAAATCAAAACTAAACTCATTATAATACCCCAGCTATAAAATGAAATCTCAATTGCTACGAATTAATTTTTCACTAATATTCTAAATACGGGTGTCATCGGTGTCAACGACGAAACGAAAATTTCGTAAAACACAGCTGTCGTCAATGATCGAGGTCATGCGTCGATAATTGCGTTCCATTTAGCCTTGTCATCTTTTTACGTTTGCGAGGAAGGATTTATGGGAATGTACGAGTACTTGAAAGGTTAATACTAAAATACTTGGTTACGCAAAACATTTAAAAAGCCATCAGATTACGCACACCATACAAAAAATCGGTCTGCCCCAATTTTAATTCGAGCATTCGAAACGAATGTTGCATGAAAAACGTGTAATGATTTTCTCTAGGGACTTTTGTGCGTCGTTGGCTGCAATAGCGCCAAGGCCGCTTAAAACTGGGGGTCCCTAACCTGACGCACGATAATTGACGCAGAAATCGGGCTCGATAAGAATCCCATGATCTTAACTAAAACGGTCGCTATTTACATTTTTATGGAACCGGTAATTTGAACTTGGAATTAATTTACCGAAGTATTTGTAAGATATTATAAGAACGAGGCAAAGCGAGCTGCGCGGCAAAGATTGAATTGCAAATGACCACGCAATTCAACACGGCAACAAGTGTGTACTTTCTTGGGTTACTGATGAACCCCCTGCGTGCGCTCGCGCGCGCGCACGCCTGATGGTTTGATCAATTAGATTCGTTTTTCTTTCAGTTTGATCCAGTACTCTCTACGTGACCGACCTGCGAAGTAATATCAACCTGCACACTGATATTTCATTGTTTCCCAGCTAACCGCTATTTTACATTCAACCAGTTCACTATACATCAGTTATCGTGACATTCTTTCTCAACTGAGTATCCCGCTTTACGCTTTGAACATTAGTCGACAGTGTTTCACATACGGCAGAATTTCCTAGAATAATGGCAACGTAACCTACAAGGACGATGTTATCGTTCTTAGCAACTAAATGACGTCTAATTAGCAACATTGTGAAGCTATTACACAGAATAATGACAACATATGTATAGTCTGCTCAACGAATAGTGACATCGGATGTAAAAAAAAACGTGGTAAGCATTTTGACGAAATGAAATTAGGTTGACCGAGAAATATAATCGAAAGATATAATAGAAAAATATAAACGAATATTTTCGAGATATTACAATAGTCTATTCACTATATTAGAAGGCATTAGGTATTATCAAAAGGTATAAGATATTCTTCGATTTCTATACTCCAGTTAGACGAATACTTAGAACACAAGCGTATCGTAGGCTGAAGGATTCACCAGCACGGTCGTCTTTTGAATCGTGAAAACTTTGTCTTTTCTCATTTTCCTCGCCAAAATAAAAATCTCAAAAAATAACTTCGAACGCAAATAACTAGAATAACTAGAATGCGAGCCGACAAAAAACATAGCGTCCTAAGACACCGGCAGAGAGTGCACAGAGAATCCACAGAACGATCAAAGAACCCTGAAACGACTAACCTGTTATCATCTCCAATTTGCACCACTGTTCAACAACAACCGAATTTGATTAGACATTGAGAGTCGTGGCCCGAGGTGTTGGCAACGGATCTGGAACCCCTTCGCGATGAACGTGTAGAGTATGACGACGAAAAACGCCTGCAGCGACCACCCGACAATGTTCTCGCGTCCATGCGGACCCGGCATTACGCCGGGTTAAGGCGAAGCGACGAAAAAACGGAGAGAACGGGGATGCGATGGTGTGCGCGCGAGATTATAAGGTTGTTAACGACGCGGGGCCGCGTACTCGGCCAACTGAAACCCGATGCAAATTACGCGGTAATATACAGTCCAGCATGCTAATAACGTTGCAGTAAATATCACCGCGTATTTCGCGTCGAGAATATATGGCCGTGCCGCGTTTATTTTGCCCGCGAGACGATTTCGATGCACTGCGCAGGCGCAACAGGCCCCGTGGCGGCGCTCTCGTTCGTTAGGGCGCACCCACAACAAAAACGTATTTCTAAGAATTGAACGTTATTTAAATAAATTTTTATTTCTTAACATTTTATTCGTTATTCGTTTAGCTGTTATTCAATTTCGCTCTTCTACTCGTTTATTCGTTATCCGTTGATTGGTTATGTGATTTTTACTTTTTAATTCCTTAACTCGTTCATGGTACATTTCGAGTATTCTCCATCGAAAAGAAACTCGTTTAACCGTTATATCCTTATTCAAAGTATGTAATTACTTTTTACTTCTTTCGAATGGGAACTTTGTATTCATCCTCTGGAATTACTTATTACTTATTAATATTCTTATTACTTCTACGTGATCGTTTATACGTTATTTAATTCCAATTCGTTCCTTCGATTCCTAATCGATATCAATCTCTTATTCCTCGCGTAAAATGCGAACCATTACTTATCCATTATATTTTTATTCAAAACTATAATATCCCATCTATTATGACACTACATACATCTGTGTACTCCTCGAAGAATACTTCTTTCTGACAAACCAATTTCGTTTTATCGATAAGGATCGATAAAAGCCGATGGAAACAAACTATTAGCGTCTCGAATGGAACCAATATTTTATACAGTATATTAACCCGTCTCTCCAGTTTGAAAATTTCAAATAACGAATAAGAGACGTGGAATAAATTCGATCTAGAGCAACGTTTGGCCAACGCTGTACCATCCACAGACCCCTTTCATTGTCCTTCGTGTTCTCCGCCTCCCTTGGCCTTCCTACAGCCGCGAAAAGACGTTTCTGTCGTTACGCTGATAAGCGGCAATTAACTGGATGATTTACGGACCCGGCTTAAACCGGTGTTAACCATACTCGACCGATTACTTTGTAAGGTCTAGACAGGTACCTATATGCAAGAACGACCGCGACGACAAATGTCTGATTTACTGCTGACCTTCTTTTCTGCTTACCAACCAAATGTCTCGTTAATTATAACTGCTAATAAGTACCTACTTACAATCAACTATGAAAAACACGGCAATTTCGTAGAATAATAGCAAAAGACTCTCTCTCTCTCTCTCTCTCATTCTCTTTCTCAGTCTCTCGTTTGGAATGTCAGCGCCGTTAGAGTCTTCTCTTATTCGAAGATTCTTATTTCCGCTGTTAGTTCACCGCTTTCCATTTTTACGAGGACAATATTACGATTTATTAACCCGTTAGGAATTTTAGATCTTTGCCTCGCTAGTTACAACTAAAAAGAGTGCAAAAAGAGGCCTGAATTTGCATAATATACAAAAATATGTAGGATGAAATATCGAAAAGCAAAGTATTCAATATTTAGTAGGTGAAACAGAAACCTCTGCTTGGTTTTCATTTTTTCACTCGTGGTCGCGAAAATACCGATCTACATATAAATATTCACGATCGATCCGTAACGATTTCATGGTGCGCGTAATGATCGGAGATCAACATTTTGAACTTTCTCTCTCAATCTGTCGTTTGAAATCTCACTCGTCTCTCGTTCAAAGTGTTTTTATTTCCGCAATTACTTATTACCTTTATTCTTTCGAGACGACGATCCGCTCGATGATTTATTAACACGTTACCAGCTGTTGATCTCTTTGCCTCGCTAATTGTAGGTGTTAACCGCTGACGTGTTCGGTTGTTCTTCCTTTTGCAACTTTCCTCGGTTTTGTTTCTCTCTTCGATCGTTTCTTCTTCGTCCGCTAATAATCTGTCTCATACTTCATCTCTTGCCCGCACGCCGCTATTAATCACGGACAATCGTGCTTAATGCTGTTTGAGTTCTTACGTCGAGACATCGATAATTCTTCAGTGACCAAGATACAAATCCATTGGGGCGTTCTCTTGTTAGTTTTTCCCTATGCTCGTTAATGCAACTTTGTAAAGCAACGGTCCATCTTCTGGTTTGCAAACAAGCGGCCGATCTCGATTGGTTTTGCGCTGTTAATTATCGGGCCAGGTTCGATCTTCCGTCTCTCGAGCTGGTTTCGAGGTTTACGAGCACACGGCGATACCGATCGTTCCTCCACGCTAAGATCGTCCGTTCTGATGCATGGACTTGCAGATCTTATTGCCCGTGTACCGACGGTTTAATGACTCGAGATCGTAAGCCCGAGATGCGAGAGTCACGATGATTGGTACGAAACATCCGAGTCGCGTGGTATCCAGGCGAATGATGCTCGATTCAATACTTGGTTTACATTGCGATTAACGCGACGTTACAGGAGAATAGTCACATCGCAATTCGTACAATTTGCATCGTAAAGTGTCCCTTGAAATTTTGAACTCGCCTTTCTCCAAGTTTTCTTCGACGAAACTGTCGTCTGTGTTTGCATTATAAACTAAGATTGGATTATACGGGAATGGTTACATTGCAATTCGCACGTTATATTCGCAATTTGTATCGTAAACTTTCTGCTGGAACGTGGAGCTTGGCTGTCTGAAAGTTTTTCAACAGAGCTATCGATTGAGTTGAACAAAGTTTAGATTATATGGAAGGAAATATCTAAGCAAACGATAGTCGCTTCTCGAGTTAGTTGGATCATTGCAAGATGTTCGTTAATGTAAGAGTTTGTATTCGTTTGTTTAAGCTTGCGAATTTTCAATTTCTTCCGACAGCGAAATCTTCGTTCGATCAATCGTTACACAGAACGTTCGATAGAAAAGTCATTTTGAACGATTCGCCTGCTCTATAAATCAACTTTCCAAACGACATCAATTTCACGTTTCAAATGCGATCAAATAGTCCACGAACTTGCAGCAACTATCGCAGAATAGTCCGTGAAAGTATATTCACTGGGATACACTTCTATCATAAACGTAAGCTACCGATTAAACGGTACGGCGAATAATTCGCATTTCTTCGTCTTCAAAAATTCGATGAAACATCATTACGTTATGGCGAATAATTGATCACACGCGTCTCCTCTTCTTCCGTGCTTTATCTTCGCTTCGTAAGAATCGTCTTCGCGCTACGATGTTTATTCGACGTGTGTCGTTGTCGTGGATTTATTAGAGAAAGTTAACGCTGTTGCTCGGTGGATCGTTTCTAACGACACACACACAAACACGCGTGGCAACATGTATACGCACATCGAGTTTACAGCCCCGAGTCATCAACATTGTAGCGATATTGGCATTAATCATCGATGCGAAACGTTGATCGAAATCCGGAGAAGGGTTGGAGATTAATCGTCTTCCGGCGGCCTCGTAATCAATTAAAGTCGTCAGCGTGGTATCAATTTTAAAAGCTCCGATGGAAAATGATTCGCGTCATTAATCCTGCGACTATCCCTGCAACGCTTTTTCCATAGTCGAAGCACATGTTCGTGATTCCGTCCTTTCTTTATAGTTTCTTAAATAGTTCTTTATAGTTTGCACGATTGATTGGTATTGATTTTCGAGCAATGTTTCATGTCGATTTTATATAACGTAACGAAATATACCTTTCGTCTTAATTATTAAGAGGCCTATAATCAAGAAAATTATTTCTTAGAGGGTTGTTACACATACGTGCAGCATGATTTCTATTCGACAAACTTGGAAAACGAAAGAAGATATTACGTCTATCGTTTATCGAAAAAATCCAGCGACATTTTGCCAAAGAATCTTGGAAGCAAATTTTCAACGCAAACTTAGTGCCAGACGTTGCTCTAACATTTTGCACCCTCGTTTTTCCACGATCGCATCGTTGAATATAAAGCATCTCTGTCGCAAGATCTCTTCTTCCATCCCTTTGGCAACGTTCTAATAGTTTCATCTCGCCTTCTGCCTGCAGATAATTACAATGCATACTTGTCAATGGATAAAAAATCTGCAGAATGCCCACCTTAAGGCAACACACCTTTAATCATCCTGACAACTTTCCAACTCTTCCATCATATCTTCCACACACCTCTGCATAATTACATCCTCGCCAATTAACCCATTTGCAACAGATGATATATAGTAGAACTCCACTTACATGAAGTCGTCAAGAGACAAACAATTCGTATAATTAGATTTCATGTACATAATAGTTTACATTCAGATACAGTCGTATATCAATGAAGTTTACTTTTGCTTTATTTTTACCGACCCTTGTACCACACGCGTTATTTAACAAACAACTTTAAATTAATATTTATATAATTTAAATTAATTAAATTATATTTCAAAACAAATGATATACTTTATCGATGCTTATTTTCGCTAGCTATAGGCTTATTTTTATCGCCGACCGTAAGCGCATTCAATCTGCAGAAGTTGATCTAATTAAAAAAAAATTCCTTTAATTAAGAATTTCATTGGCCAATTTCTCGATCGTACGCATCAACACGAAACGCGACGAATTTCACAACCGATGAATGACACGAGCCAAACATGGACACGGAACAGTTGGGACAAGAGCGGCAACATATTCACCTGCTCGATGCTGCTTGTTATCTCTTCATCAATTCGGTTCTTCGGGTTCACGCGCCATCTACACAAACGTACTCGTTCGTCTTTAATTGCTTAACCGGAGCGTCGGCGCGCTAATTGCGACGTGAAAGCTCGTCAGCGGCAATAAGACCGAGCGATCCAGTAACCGACGCATTTGCATCCCCCAGGACGAACCTTTTCCGCATGCATGATCTCGCCAGGCCTAACAATTAGTTCTCTTTCTTTCTCCTTCTTCTGTTCTTTTTTTTCGTTTCTTTTTCTTGCATCGTTCGCGATTTCAACTGCAGCGATAACAAAGAGGAGAAGAAGGGCCTCAGTTTCATATTTCGCCGTGCAAAAACAGAATTACTAAGCGAGGATAATTGGACGGGCCGGAATCAGGCTTGCCTAGCGGTCTAGCCCACGTAAAAACGAAGCACGAAATACAAGAGAAAATTGCCTTCGCTTTGCTTCCATCCTTTTTTGATATTACGGTGGTCAACAAAATATCGCTACTCCTTTTCCTGAAATATTTCTGCACGTTGAAACGATAGGTTTACCGATATTCAGCAGCTACCTCCTTTAGTGTCTCTTAATTAATTAAAGGCCAACCAGTAAAACGATGGAAGTTACATTGATGAAAAGGTTATTAAGAGATGCAAATAACGTAAGTTATCGTTCGGTCACAGTACAATGTACACTGCGGATGTTCATTAAATAAGCTGATTTTTATGATTCGAACAAAGACACGTAGTTCATTTTCTTCGGCTATTGTAAAATTACATCCAGCGTTTAGGTAGAAGAAAAAACAGTAACTGGGAAAGATGTTGAGCAAATTCGTGGAATTGCCTTGTACCATCACAACGTGAATTCAATTCAGTTGGATGAGATTCCACGATACGAATTGACTAAGGGAAAATCACAAACGAAACGTTGCGTTAATGTAACGTACCTGGCTAATGGGTTATAATACGGTTTGGCTAATAATATAGTTAATAATATAGTTGGGAAAATTGTGGAAATAGAGTGAACATTTCCTGGTCAAAAGGCTAATGCCAAGGATCATAACAGAAATAATAAGAATCAATTAAGTCAGGAAAGTTTCTGGCTTCGTTAACTTCGAATCTATCGATCGTTAGCTTTGTCTGAACTATTGGTAACCGTTTAACAAGAATTTAACGATGACCGAGATAACGCGAAGCAATTAACTATCTCTCCTTCCATAACGCTCAGAATACAAAACAGTAAAAAAGTCCCCGATATAAAAAAAAAAAAAGAAAATACATGTCTATAAAACTGCGAGGAAATAATAAATTCTCATTCAAATCTCGCAACGGCGGAGAGAAAAATCGCCGAAACGCATCGTCTTGCATCGATGGTGGAAAAGCCACTGTTACTAGCCTCATTAACGTTTGCTAATTGCCTTTTATCCGTCTCTCAATGCTTGTTAACAAATCCTTACCTTTTAACATGCAGCCAACTTAATGAAAATTTAACAACGTTAACGATAACAATCTGGCAAAATACGGTCATAGGGATAGTTATTAGCGTGACCATAACTTTATTATAATAACAGATCAACGTTGTAAAACCATCAACAGTAGTCCTGAACAACACGTCTGGACGTTCCCACCGAGAACCTCGGACATATTTTAATTAAAGAATCGCGTGGAGGAGGCACCTTGGTAATTAGAAGCCATCGAGCTTATCGTTTCATCATCGCGTCTTTAATTTTGGATTTTAACAGTAATTGTCGGCACGATGTTCTGTGATATTTATCGATGATTTATAGTACGACCGTTTGAATTTATTGGAAAGATACGCGCGGTGAAAGTTCGTTGTTGGAAGATTAGAAAAACAGTTTGGATTTTACGTGATAGGAGATGGACAAAAAAGGATATTCAATTTTCAAGAGATTCTGACATCGATAGGAAAGTAACGTCGATTTCTTATTGGCCTGAGATAACAAATTTCAGATAGTTAATCCGCTACTACGTGTGATAAATTCGAATTACGGGCCTTCTTTTCCATTTTATAGTTTCTATAAAATCATAAAAGCAGAATGATATAGCCACGTTTATTGAAACGTAATTCAACATCCTTTTACTGTGTTCTGTGAGTGCGACATATCGACCCGGCGTCATTGATCATGGAAAATTGCATTGATCTCTTTTCTAACTTAAGATAGAGGCCAGCGTATATATTTCTGTTTCATAACGCTACTCTATACGATTTAAGAGCTTATAGCTATATCGCTATTTTATCTGTAATTTAAAAATCTCTATTTAAATTGCGTTTCTTTAACATCACTCGGCAATCTACCCATTAGTCACTAAAATCATGCCGTCATCACGCAATCGCTAAAGACCACTAAATCAAGCTCTTAATCGTTAACTCATTAGAGACTAAAGTTTCAAACGGCAAAGACTTGCTCGTAAAATGGCACCACGTACCTAACCATACGCTTTATCAAACGTTCTCTCTCTCTCTCTCTCTCCCTCTCTGGAAACGGATAAAATAATTAGGAATGGAGAAATTTTCAGACGTGACTGCTAAATCAAACACCATCGGTGGTTCACAAATAGCGATTACGTGTGTCAATTATCCACCAGCCATGGAAACTGTCGTACATCTAAATTTACAGGACAATTTTCTCTTCGTGCCAAACGAGATTGCGATTTAAGTCGAATTGCGCGTAAGGTATTCGCTGGATAATTACGAGGCTAATCGCACGTAATTAGGGGCCTAATGAGGGCCACAGGGTCGCGTGTAACTCATGCTCCGCTTTATGAATGTTAACAAGCGAGAACAAGCGGTCTGGCGCGCTTATGCGAGCATACACGCGATTCGCCTTTGGTGAATTTCTGTAGTCGTTGTACGCCTGTCTTCTTTAACTATCAATTTTTTTTTCTTCTTAATTCAGACCGTAACTTCTATTGTTTTCTATAATCTGGATCGTGTTATTTTAGACTGTAGATTTAAATCTGTGAATAGGTTTGCATAATGTCCGAAGCGAATCGAGTAAGATCGAAACAAATTTTACTAAAAGTTTGTAGAATGCGAAAGCATTCGCAATAAACGACGATATTGCTACGAAAGAAGGATTTTTCGAGTGTCAACGATAGTTTGCAGTATTCTGTACATTGGACGTAATGTTGCGACAGAAATATTCGGAAGAGAAGGACACGTGATCCTTCATAATGTAAAGGTATCTATAAAAACGAAGAATAAGCCAGTATGTTTTTTGGTTTCAAAGAAATATGAAAAAGGAAAAGGTATTATAGCGAAGAATTTAATCAACCTCTGATATTTTCGTTCCTTTCGTTCAAAGAAAAATAGGAGGTTGGCTAGAACGATCTAAGTATATGTATACCTGCGACTTGAATAACAGATTTGCTCTTAAGTAGCGTTTGTAATCCTACAATCTGATTTTTCTATCTGATTGCCAGTTTTATTATTTTCCTCTTCGATGAATCAGATAATGAAATACAACCAGTGATTAACGTCCGACACTGTGTCGTGAATAAGCATTATGCAAAATACACATCAATTACCATCAATTGTTTCTCGTATCTGAAATTAAAATAATAAAGTGAATTTTCTAAGAAAGAAATTGCCAGAGGTTCGATCGAAAATTATCGAAATTTTTTCCCGTTGAAAAGTTCATTCGCTCGGCCGTAATGACTAATAAACTGACTCAAATGTTTGCTTTAGTTATCTTGCATAAATAGCGAGTTCGCTTAATAAGTTTAATTAACGAGCACGAGTTAAGCACAGGCTTGTAAAACGCGCAACACGCAACCATCTATGCGCGGTGTTTAGAGGGTCACTAAGTGCCACTTGAACTTGTACCGTTCCACGTTAATTGCATCTCAAACATAACCTTAACGACGCGATCATTCTTCCTCGCCCCTGCTTTGCGTAATTACGCTCGCAGAAATTTTTATCTTACAAAATCCTACGTATTTTGTAGATGCTAGAGAATTTTTATAGGACGAACAACAACGAACACCATCCAATTTCAATCCGAAACCTATCATCCTCGAACTTACGTATTCATCGAAATACATCGAAACTTTTATCGAAGAAAAAGAGTTCCAAAGTCATTACAAAAAAAAACTTCTACAGATCGAACTTTACAGTTTTACACAATTTCGTAGATTTATATAACCGCGGAGGATTCAAATTTCTACAAATAAAACATAATTTGGCCTAATTTCATTCGAGTCTAAAATCTACCGCGTCAAATTCAGCGCGCCTGTACAATTCGACGAGAGAAATTGGAATTTCTACGAATAAAACAGGCCCTCTAACTAACTCGACTTAATCCCAGTCCAAAATCTTACGCTCTTATACATTTATGCAAATTGCGTTAGATGGAAATTTTTACAGGTTAGATACCATTTAAGGTTATACTACAGATAACGCTGAAAATCTACATCGCTCAAACCCGATATAATCTTTAATCGCGAGAAGCCACAAATTTTCGCCGCGAGAAAGTTTCTATTTCCCATTAGCGGAAAATTACGGGCGCGGAGAAAACGAGGGGCCAAAGTGGAGGACGCGGAAGAGCGAAAGCCTGTTTCCACCGTGACACCAAGATGGCGTCGAGTCGCTCTCCTCCATTCTCCCGGCTTAAATTCACAATACCACCCCGCTACGCTCCCCTTTACGCTTGCCCTCTCCCTTTTTTGAACCGTGTTACGCCCATGGAATACATAACGCGACGCCTGTCCGTGATATATGCACGTAATGCATCTGGATCGTGCAGCAACACGCACCGCTTTACACACGACCTCGTGCATGCACACAGAGAAACAGAAGCACAGCACGCACCACCCTAAAATTCGCCACCCCTCGATCGGCTATTAGCATATGAAACCTCTCGTTACTCGCTCCTGTCCCTACTTTTTCGTACGTTTCGACCATTAAGGGAACGAATAAAGGCCACTGCGAGTTCCTCTGCATCCATGGAAACTGGCTTAAGGCCTGCTCCGGAGGTAGATGTAGAGATACTTTGGGAATTATGGGGTGTGATGGACGCTGATTTGCGAAACTAGTCTCGGAAACCGGTGTCAGATCGGTTTCGTTGCTGTATGAAGTTTCTATGGTAGGTTGCAAGGTGAAGATTGATTTAAGTAGAGAGGAGGTTAGGTGGCGAGATAGGATCGAAAGATGGTGGAAACGGCAACTTAAGATTTATGGGCCCTTGTTAAGGCAGATTACGCCTCGAACGCTTCTGCCATATTATAGATGAAAAGTTTTTGTGTTGGAGGTCTGAATTTAGAGCGATGCATTTTCGGTTAGCATCGAGGTAAAATCTTATTTCGCTTAGGTTCCGTGATGTTAAATTCCTCTACCAAATTTGGTACCGTATCGGATTAATCGACGAACAATATAGAATTATTTCTGAGAAAAACCTTGCAAACTGTGTCACGATCATTTTCCTTTGATTCCTTGCGTTAAACTTCGCATACGTCTCCCTTTAACCTACCACTTTATCGAATTAATCAACGACTGACATGATCGTTGAAAAAATCCGTCAGAACGCGAAACACGAATCTTTACATTTTTCCGCGATACTCTGCGCAATATTTCAAATCTTGCTATTAAAACTCGTACAAACATGCCCTTAATATCCAGTTATCGAAATAATCGAAGAATAATAGAGTTGTTCAAGGAATTTCTCTCAATTGTAACAGAATTCGGAATCGAGACACGGATAAATCTTAAAAGACTTGCAGCATAATACAAAAATCGAAATTAAAGAAACTCAGTGACATTGTGCACGTGGCTTTAGATGCAGTGCGTGAGATAGTCGCGGAATTTTGTCCACGTTCCCGATAATTGAATAGCCGTTCTCGTTAAACGGAGTAATTTGATGCCGGCTGAACTGCTCGCGCCCTTGCATCCGACCGCGTTGTAATTACGGTTCTAATTGCCGGGTAATTAGCCACGACGCTCGGCTCGACCTAGCGGATCCTCTGGCCGACGCGAGTTTTCATTTTTTTCTCCGTTTTCTGTAAACCGTTTTGACGGAAATAATTGTTCTCCAGCGGCGAGATGCTCATCAGCCCATCACCTCGTCTTCTATTCCTACCCCTTTAACTTACTAATTGCCGATATTTAATTGCACGACATTCGATCTGATCGCAGCCAGGCTCCGTGAAATTGCACGAAATCCATCAAATTTCGATTTTCTCTTCTTTTATAGCAGGATCCTAATTTTTCTAACGAATTTAGAAAGATTTATATCGAGACGAGTGCCACTTCCTCCTTAGAATTCGCCTAACGTAAGCTAAGCACTGAAATCGTTATCGAAGTTATGAACAGTATATGACGATTGTTATAAATTGTTCTTCTCCAGAATTTATATTCGATTTAACAGATCGTTATTGGAGTACGAATATTTATGCAAATTCATATATTTGCGAACAACGAGAGGAATGGAACTTAAATACTTCACTCGAAAGTACTATGGTAACAGGATTGTGAGTAGGTGAACATTTTTCCAACTGCTATACGCCAGTCAAACGAAAACTGTCGATCATCTGTCGTGCAAAGATCATAAAGAATTCACTACACGGCATAGATTTAGAACACAAGCTTTTTAAAAAATCGTTTAAGTATTTGCTTGGAGCTAGGATTACGATTTCTAAAATTACCTTAAACACACTTGTAACAACATTTTATCCTACACATCTATTACAACGTAACGTCTCAATTGTAAAATATCAAAATACCGATTAATTAAAAGAAAAACGTTGAACGTATTCTGTTATATCAAACATGCAGCCAAGATTTAATTCTTCGCGCATAAATGAACAAGCACGCTTATCTCGCCAATATGTTTCGGATTAATTAAATAACAGAGAATCGTTGAAAATTACAACTAAAATTACAATTAAAATTAAACTTCTTCGATTTATTACCGATCAATGTATACGTTTGTATATTCATGTTATGCACCTTTTTACGTAACTGGGCTCGCGTAAAGCTTTCTCGGACGAAATAGAATGGCACGAATGAGGAAGGTTTAGGAAAGGCTGCAGCGAAGAATCGAATATTTTACTTTGAATATTTTATATACACTTGCGATCGTTGTGCATTTTCTACGTACTTTGAAATTTCCCGCAAGTGCGTAAACATTTGCGGTCTACAAGGTTCTACGTAATGCTTCGAATTACTATCGATTTAATATAGGATCAATACTAACACTGCGCGACAAAAATATGGAGCGCAAAGGGTTGATTCCATGGAATAGGCGGAGGATGTTACCTGCGTTTCCGTCAACGAGAGCGCCTGCGCCAGCTGCTTCCTCTCCGCACCGACGACGTAGTGATTTTTCTCGAACGCGTGCTCCAGCTTGAGCAACTGACTGGGGCTGAAGGCCGTCCTTATTCTCTTCGGCTTCCTGAATGGCTGCAGAAGAAAGCCTGGTATGTCGGGGCCTGGAATACGCGCAAGAAACCCATGAATTAGTCAGTGTCGCGATTCGACGTTTAACTGGAATTCTCGTTTCCTTTCTTTTTTAAAGGAGAAATTGGTACTGGTTAACTTTAAATTACTCGGATCTCTCTCTGCTCAATTTTCATTGGAAAAAATTTCGACAATTATACACCGCGCCGGAGACATTGATAAATATTCTACAACTTTCTCGGATGATTTGAAAGCTTAGGTCGGTAAAAAAAAGAAAATTTGGCTCCAAGATAAACGATCCAGTTCTCTCGTGGAAGATCGAATCGCGTACAGACTGTATCTTAACTTCTGCACGCTATTACGTTACTCAAGCTCTTACTTCCAACTTGGATTCTTCTAACTTGAACAAAATTCCCATTTTTCGAACACACCCCCGCTACAATTTCGATTCCATGTGCTGCTTGACTGTCCAGGTATCTTAGAAATTCTACTTCAATTCATAAAAATCAAAAAGTCGGAGAATGAAAGGTAAAAAGATTGAACGTAACGAGAAACGGAGAACGAAACACCTAAAGGAACCTAAGGAAAATACAAAGCGCAAGGAATAGAAAACTTGGAAGAAGAAAGAAATTTTCGACGCAACGAAAGAAAATGTTATATTACGTTAGATAACGCGATTCAGGGAAAATTCATTAGGTGGCAATTAATTTTTAAACGACGCTCATCATCGACGTTGTCCGCGCGTCGTCACGAACCAACGACACGCAAGCTTCGTTCGTTCATAAAGAGTCGGTGAACAATGAGGGTTGGGGAGGAAAGGAAAGAAGAAAAAGAAAATGAAAAGAGGAAAAAAGAGAAAAACGGACACGAACTGCACGAGCCGCTGGCTACCTAGAAGTCCGCTCGCTCGGTAATTGAGTATTCCACCTCGAAAGAGTCATGTCGATCGACCGATACCTACGTCTGCCGGAAGTCGGCCGGGGATACTTTGCCGGGAAAGCTCGGGACGATAAATCGCTCGATTCTCTCGACCAGCGGGTCCCAGCTATCCCGAGCTACTTTCCGACCTCGATCGAATTCGATTTCGCTCTTTTTATCCCTTTTCGTTTCGCCAGCTTCCATTCTCGATTATGTAACCGTGATTAATATCGTCGTACGATTCGATTATAATATGGTGACTTAACTTTCCACCTTTAATATTCTAGAAATCTTTATTATGCGATAAATTAATCAAATCGTTCAGTCGAATACGATTGTAGAGGGAAACATTTTGAAAGTAATAATTTCTATTTCGAAAACGTACGAGGAGCGAGTTTCCGCGTGTTGGATAATAATTCGAATTGAATTATTAGAAATTCGTGTGGAAGATAACGCGCCTGCGGAGAAATCCAATATCAATTCGAGTAACACCTAATCGTTAAAAGAGTATAAATAAATGGAGAGGAACGATCAGTGTATTTAATATTTAAGATCAAAGGATATCTACGTGAATCATCCGGATAAAACTAGCATCGATGTTTCAGGCAGATAATTCAGACAGGTAATTCAGACAGATTAAACATCACACTTCAGTGAACGCAAAACTCCTCGTCATTTCTAAATACGATTTAATATAGACTTCGATATAATAAATATGGATTTCTAGAAATTCGCCAACGTCTAGAATCGAATCTACAGCTTTATACGAAGAAAGAAACGGAGCATAAATAATTCGCAAATTTAATTTTACCAGTGAGAACGATGAAAGAAAATATTCACATTACCAACGCTGAATTTTGTACGGTAAACTCGACGGAATATAAAGAATTAAATCTTTCAACGTATCACTTGCAAATAGGTAAATAAATGATTAAACAAGGAGAAAATAAGAATAAAGTGTGCTATAACTTTCAAAGCGCACGATCGATCATCGAGAACCTGTCGATGACTGACAATCGTTGTTTGATCATGCTGGTAGCATTGTTTACAAGCGGCCAAGGCAACATCTATCAAGGATATGCGTTTAGACGAGAACCTGAGATCGTAAGGAACGTACGAAGCACGTGGAAAACGCGTCTTATTTAAGCCAGCGCGTGCATACGTGATGTGGCCATTAAAGCGGTCTCTTTTCTACCTCGACCTTCTCGATCGAGAAACGCGCACCATGCGTGCGACTTAAAGACCCAGTTAACATTTCATGCGTTTGCATGGCAATGCGACTCCTCGTCCGATCGATCGGCAGCCCGTGAACTGAATTAGCTCTTAGCTTCCTTTTGTTCCTGTGAATAGCGGCTGAACACGTGTCGCGATTACTACCATCAATTATTTCAATCAATTACCGAAATCAGTGATATTTCTTCTTGTCCTCGAGATTCCATGTCATTTTATGAATTTACATTGATTTTCCCCTTATCCTTTTCTTTTTGCTTTATATCGTATTTTTGTAGGAAGCAACCGGGTTTGCTGGTTCGAAATTCTTCTTTCGTTCTTTCTCATGACAATTGAAATGATGTTATGTTTACTCTAATAGCTCGTTTAACGTTCAACATTGACGTTCATTCAAAGTATAAAAGTCGAAAGTCTGAAAACTAGCGGTTAAGTAAAAATGTTACTCGATCGTTTTCTCGAAATTCCCTTCGATGCAAAATCTAACGCTGATACAGCGATTAATAGGAATGAAACGCGATAGACAAATGAAACGCGAGTAGAGGAAAATAAATGCATAAATATGTAGCTTTCGTGTGATCGATGTTTAGTTTCTTAGACGTTGAATTTTTAATTCTTTGAAATTTTATTCAGACGCCAGTTGCAAGATAATAGATACCCTTCCTTCCATGAAATTACGATTCTGCACTATTCGATGCTTTTATCCATTTTAAAGTTTCAAGAATCGCGAGGAACGATGAAAAATGTTCCCGGTATACTTAAGACCACTATTACCAGCTCATTAATTATTCCTTGGTAAGAGGCGATACAACCAGGCAACAACGAGCACGAAGGCCCCGTCGCATTAAACGCGTCGATTAATTCGAAATCCACGCGAGTCGCGGTTCGATAATCTATTAATAATTGCAGTTATTATTCGATAACATCTGACTGATCATTAACGTCGTTATTGCGTGAAAAGTTGTTGCACGGATGGATAGAAACGTTAATACCTTGGTCGTGACTCTATTTTCCAGAAACGTCACCTTCTGTCGATGCGAACGGACAACTTCTCCTAACCATTCGATGATTAATCGACGATTAATTGAAAGAGAAGAAGACGATCGAAACTTGATATAAACTAATTACTTTCTCGATCGTCAGATCGTTAACCAACCATATGACGTCTAAATATATACGACATAAATCGATTTCTTATTAATTCCAATTAATGAAATTATTCGAGTAATATATATATATAACGTGTGAGATGTTTGATAATTTTGAACATGTTTTCTTAGAACCGAGTTATGATCAGAGCATTGAGGCAACGTAATTTATAATTTATCGGACGTAGAAAATGTTTTTGCGTTTTTAGTCTCATGGTCTTCTTCGTTCGAATTCATATTTACATAGATTCGTTTAATTTTGAAAGTAATACGTGGTTTGGCAATCTAAGTGTGACTAACAAATATGTTTAATACAGCCTTCACTTCGTATTTTAACTAAATAAAGCCGACGATGAAGTTGACGATATCGCTAAAACGATTTACTTTATTCTCAGTGACAATGCAACGGTACACGTCACAGATGTTTGATATACCACCACCTCTCAGTGAACGTATTTCGAAAGCTCGAGATACAGGAACAATAAAAATTGCCTATCGAATCGAAACAATAAGAAAATGGTAAATGAGAAATTAAGCGACAAAAATGACCAGAGATATTTTAATATTTAGAGATCGATGCGCACAAAGTCACGCGAAATTTGAAACTAGAAACACGGACTATTTTTCCATATGTAATAGTTATATAAACGATCAATAAGTGTCAATCCTAATTTGTAACTATTTATATCGAATACAATACTCGTTTTAATCTCGTTTAACATTAAACAGCCGCTGACTCATAAACACTGCTAATATGGTTGGTAACTGGTGGTACAAGCGGAAAGGGGGTGATTCTACGCGAAAAAAGAAGTCGATAATATGGAATAAAAATTTTTCGTTTGAGGCTTTGTTTTCGAGAAAATCGACTTTGAATTTTCGCTCGGTACGCATGCAGTACGTTATAACGGACCTCACTGTAGATCGTTGGAATCGATGGAAAAATTAAAAAAAAAAAAATTTGTATTCTATATTTTCGACTTTTTTTTTCGCGTAGAATCACCCCCTTTCCGCTTGTACCACCAGTTACCAACCACCCTGTATATGTAGTATATGTTATAAACATATGTACGTAGTAAATGTACTATATGTAGTTAACTACATAACGATGACATTCACAATGCATAGTTTCTTGGTATCGCAGAGTTATAAGAAAATTATGGTTTAACCTCCTTCGATAGTCGCTATTTACGACGGATCTACGTGATTGTATCTGATAGCGATAGTCGAGTATCTTTGATCGTCAGCTTACGATTCAATTGCAGAGTAGAAAGTTTTTTACGCGGATGTTTATTCATTTAAATAGATACATAGAAGAGTCTATAGCCGAAACACGGTTACTCTACGAACTTTCTACATGTCGTCGTGTCTTCTTTTAGCTCGGCTCATAAAACTCGCAAACAATACCTTTCAAGGATAGGTATTTTCTACCTTTCGTAATACTATCATTTTCAAAGAAACGGAAATTAAATAAAGTGGCAATTAAATACGACTAAAGGGGAGTGCACACGATCGATGTTATCGTCGATATTCAGAGTTCTCGACGTTATCGTACGCACGAGATCCTCGAGAGGATCAACGTATACATCGTTGCTTGTCACTGATAGTGGCACGACTGAAAAGATGGGAATTTTATAAGAGAGATTCTTTAAAATTTAACATCAATTTAAAACAACATCGACACAGGGTATTCTGCATTATTCGTGAAAACAGTACAACTTTGCACTTGTAGCGTCACAAAACAAATAAAGAGGAGCCGATGTTGTAAAACTAAGGTCACGTTGATAGCGGCATACATGAATAATAATTTTCCCCTCTGACGCAAAACTGGCGGAATTATAAATATACCGTTTTACGTGATAAAAGTAGAAACATAATGCAGGCCTTCTATTCGATAAAAGCGAATTCGAAGTTTACTCCGTTGTGCCACTGACAGTGCCAAGAACCGATATATTCACAATAGAATATTCGGAATCCTGAGTATTCGCTACAACATTGACGATAACAATCATCGTCCGAACGTACTTTTAAAGTTCCAAGCGAAGATCCATTCCCTTTCGCGCCATAAAATTCGCAAAATTTAGCGACTATACTGGAAACTATTCTAAAAGAACTATACACTAAAATCTTCCATCCCCTGATAATTCACCCTCGAAACAAATAAACGGAAATCCAAATGGGAAGCACGTAGTAGATATAAAAGTCAAGACTTCTAGCGAAAGAATAATAAAAATTCTCTATCGCCCTCTTTGCAACCGAAAATTTATGAAATTTCTCCAACTACCCGACCCAAATTCCTCTATTCCAGGATACCCCGTACTCTCCTCAACCCTCAGATGCACGCTACACCTGTGGCCATATTAACAAATCCGCCACGAAACGAACTAGAACCCCGCCTTATCGAGTGTATCGCGGCGGAATTTGCATCGGGTCTGTTTACGGTCGCGTTAGCAACAATTAAAAACGCATTAGCGTCGGGGTCGACGTTTGCTTGGACGATTCACGTAGCTCGGCGAAACGTTTGAAACGCCGTTGGTCGCCAGCTCTAGCGAAACCAAAGGGAAAAAACGACAAAGGAAGAAACGAAAGAAAGAGGGGGTAGGGAATCGGGGTTATAATTTGATACGTTCGCGATTTGGTCTTATTTTTGAGTAATTTCGAGTCGCTCTGGGCGGCTCAGCTGCGCACAGCCAAGCTTCCCGTAATTACAGGCCGTCTAGCTTCTCTTCGTCGTTTCCCTTCGCCCTCGTTCTCCAGAACCTTCGCTCCTCGTCCTTTTCTTCGCCCTCTTCTCCTGTTTGCAGAGAGCCGGGAGAGGCTCGGGACGCCCGTGGGCGACGTCTAGGAAGCGCCTAGAGATTCGCTAACGACGCAACAGGAGAAAAGTGTAAGTCGAGGGAAACGGTGAACGAATGGAGCAACCAGGAATGGCAAAAGATTTTGAAGCCCTCGAAGACGATGTTGAACGAGCAAGACGTTTTACGGAGAGGAGATGCTGCGAAGGAGAAATGTTAACGTTAAATAATGAGTAGGTGTTGTTGCGGAATGATCGGAATGAAAAACACGTTCCAGAGATGTTTCAATGGAGAAGAATATAGGAAAAGTGAAAGCAGGGATGAAGTTGGTTTTTTGGTACAGTACGGCAAGCGTTGAAGGACGAGTTTTAGGATTCGAAGACGAAAGTGGAGTCTGGAAACGCGCGATGAAAGAGATGGTGCTGAGGAGGAGATTTTTACGTTGGAGAGCAACAATTTTAAGACGGAAAGAAAAGTAGATTCTTAGGTATACAATTTTCTTGAGACGATGACGCAAGGATTTCGATATTTAGACAAATTGGAACAAAGTTTTACGTTTGCTATCGGTGATAAGAGGATCGATGTTGCTGCGATAAAACGGTGAAAGATCATATCGAAGAAGAAATCACATTGTGGATAGAGATGTTAAATCGTGAAACGTGTTTCACATGGAGATAAATAGCGAAGAAACGAGAAGGATGAATGAAAATAACTACAGCCAATAACACAAAAAAGAATATAATAAGGTGTTACGAAAGAAGGAATCTTCTAAACTTGTAAAACGTTTGACAGCTTCCAGCCGTAATCCATAAACACGTAGATTTAATCTTCGTATCAAATATTCCAAGAATAAAAAATTATATGGACATAACAGTACAGAAGTGTTTCTAGGAAACGTCACATAATCTCTACAATCGCGTATTTAACAATTTCCAAAAAAGCCTTCGTCAAACGGTGTGTATCACGAAGAAAAAGGAGGCCATACGATCGATCCGAGATGAGCACAGGATATCTTTTCGAGGATAATCGCGTCACCATGGACCATTAACGTCACGGAAGGCTCTTTCTCTGACGAAATATTATTCGCTGAATTACGCAGTTGGTTAAACAATTAAGAAGCGCCAATTACGGAATTAAGTATGCAAATCAGCTGTCGTATATATAACCAACCGCCTCCGTAATTATGTAAATTCACGAACGAACAATCGCAGCCACCGATATATAACCAAATACGTACACACCGGTTCTTCAAGATATTTGATTACTCACATAGACAACTTTAATGCCCATATCGCATGTTGCATAAAATATTTCGAGATTTTACGAATACTGTAATTGGATACGACCTTCGTGATTACATTGATCGTGATTGAAAGCAATACGAAAACTTATAAGAATACGAGATATTTCTTGCAAATGTATAAGTATTTGTTATTTGGTAAAAAATAAAAATACGTGACGAATAACCATGTTGAGCATGTAACAAGTGTTAAGGATTATCTCATTGAATATCGAAGTTCATTAATAACGAATAATTGACTGTTTAAATCTTGTAATTTCTATGTATATTTTTAAACGAGCTTTCAACTTTAGAATTATGAAACCATTATGAGCATGATAGTCGAGCATCGTTGAAATATTGACGATATTACAAAAACGTAGTAAATCAAAGGTTTTTTTTTTTTAAACATGCAAGTTAAATACCGTGGAAAATTCTTTACGAAATTTCATTCCATGATAATTCGATTATCATTATAATTCAATAACGAATAATTTATTTCGATAAGCTTCGAAACAACGGTAGTTATATTTTTCATACAAATGTAACGATACGTGGAGGGAACGGAGCTGCGAGTGATTAAATTATTACGTGTAAAATATTGGCAATCCGAACGAGACAGGTTAACGAGTTACGAGTTCTAAAACATACGCCTATATAGTTTCCTATAGCGATTAATCATCCGCGATTCTGCATTCCTGTTAAAATAAAATATCGTCGTTATAGCCAAGCAAATGAGAATGATATTCTCGTTAAGTAAAATATTCAAAAAATTTCCTATAGGTTTTAAGTAATGGCGCTTCTAGTCTTTCATTATCCACATATTAATTTCGATTCCATCGAAACCGGTTAGAAATATGTTGCATTATAGGTAAGTATAACTCGCGTGCATATACGCCAATATAACAAACGACGGAGCCACGGTAATGAGCGATTACTATTTAATTACACGATTCGTTGGCTGCTCGACACGAGCAGTCATCCACCGATACCGGATATCGGCAACGATTTTTCAACGTGCACGGAATTGAAGATGTCGCACCATTTGCATACACGAACGACACTCCTCGTAACGAACGTATCTAATTGCCGTACCAGCAATTAGCGGCATATTTTACATGTGGATAACCACTTTGTTCCCGTCACGATTGCTTCTTTCGTTAATTCTTGCAAAAATTGCATATGCACGTACGCGCAAGTGAAACATAACTAATTATGGATACACACTCGTATGTCCTATTTACATTTTCGTTCATTTTTTTAAATGTTGCAACTGTACGTTGACAGAAGTGAGATATATCTTATCCATTAATTATTATATCCTGTGCGTGTGTGTGTGTGCGTATTGTAGCTATTTCTTTTACTTGGGAAAATTGCGAGTACGCGTTGATAGAACCGAAACGCTGTCTACTGCTCTTTATTTAATTAAACGTCCTATTTACATCTTCGCTAACTCTTTTTAACGCGGCAACTGTACGTTGACAGAAGTGAAAAATTGTGTACTGATTATGTATGATTATGCATTATGTTTGCCTGGAAAATTTGCAAGTACACGCTGATGAAGAAACGAATCGGAATCGTAGAATAATAATACATTTTTTCGAGACTTGCTAGTTAATAGACGCGTGTTATAAGATACGACATTAATCCACTAATGTTTCAAAAAACAGAAAAGAACTCAAAAATTCGTAATACAATATTCTAAATAAATTTACATCTTATCCATCGTTTACTGTACTTTTTTCAGAAAACCACCTTCGCACAAAACCTTCTCGATTCACGAAAATTTCAATTCCACGAAGCTTATTTCTATCTTTCACCGCTCAAGGAACGAACAGAAGAATACGTACTTTCTCGACTCGGAAAAACGCTACTCTACTTCGTTGCTGTATAAAACGCAACCAGTAGTGACACTCGACTAGTCGGACAATGCCGATCAACGAGAAGGAAGAAGCGCTCGCACAGTCCATCCTGCAAAAAAATCAGATCATTCGATTGTTCAATTTGCACGGTGGATCTCTGACTCGATCGCGATCACCGATCGACCGTGACGATTCGCTCAATGAAGACGTCAATCCGATTCACAAAGGAACGAATGAAGTAGAAGAGGGGAGAGAAATATCGCGTCATTGTCGATGGAACCTGAAAGATCAACGACAGAGGCGTTTTTCGATCGGTTCGAAACGATGGCTCGGTCGAAGAAGAAAAAAGCAAAAAGGAGATAAAAATGGTGGGGGCAAACACATGGAAACACGTGGAACACGCGTGAAATCAAGATTCGAAAAAATGGATGACGGGAAGGCTACCGAACGCCATTGTTGCCGATGGACACCCCATGGTGCGAACGTCACGAGGGTAAACGTCCCTTTAATAACGCTGATTAACACGGTATTGTATCGCGAACCGCTATACCAGGCCTCGATAACGACAAATGGAAACGTTCGCATGATTTCTATTATGAGTTTGAACATTCGCGTCACTCGATTGCTTTCTAACGCGAGTTTCACTGGGACCTCTTTTAAATTTTAATTCACTGCCTCTGTTGGGGGATGGAGATACATGAGTGAGTGATTTGAATGTCGTGGTTTTATATCGCCAAGATTAAAACGGCGAGAGAAGAGGACAAAATTGGACGCTATGCTAAATCCAACAATTCGATTAATTTACCAAACAATAAGAAAATCATGATCCTTCTACCGTGTAAACTGTAATTAACATCTACAAAGCGATGTAGAAACGGTTAAAGTCTATAACAAAATCGTAACAGCTTCAATTTTACAGTTCACCAAATTTCAATCAAAGAAAGCTATTTATATATATTCCTTTATCATCTACAATTAATATTTCGTGCAAAGTAGAGCTATTAGAACGTTGCAGAAGCGATTAAAAGAATCCTCCAACGATCCTAATATTCCAGTCAGAGAATACGATATAGCAAAAATAAACGAAATTCGTCTGTTCGTAGAAAGAAAGACAAAATTACACGATCGATCCTCGAAATAGCCAAACACGTATAATCGACGACGATTCTAATAATTCTACTCTATTAGAGGCTTATTTACATTCGAATAGGTATTGCTGATTATTGCTGATCCGTCACCGTGGCTCGTTCGGGACTAATTTTCCAAGAAGCGTACTCTTCTTCGACGCCTGGCGTCGTAAAATTTGCATTTGTAAGCCCGGAACCGGTCGACGATTTTAACGTTTTAACGAAACCACAGTGGAATCGTGCCGTTCCGCGGGTCACATGTTTCACTTAACAAAAGGGTAATTACTCAGAACGGGCTTAATGGTAATTGCTCGTGACTTAACTGCAAAGGCAATTCCCTTTCGTAATATCAATTCTCCGTAAGCGGTGTCGACGGCAGACCAACAGGCGGGAATTCATTCCGCTATCACGTCCATTCCATTTGCGCAACCGCGTATTAGAGGTAATTAGTATTGCAACTGTTCGTTCGCCGTTGGCAGACGTCATTAAAAAATCGCGCCGTGTCAGCTCATTGCGACCAGACGAAGAATAGATACGTAACGAGATTTAACTTCTGTGTTTAGACGTTTTTAACGTGATTCTTCTGTTCTTCGCCAAATCGAGTGCCTCGTTACATGGATATTCTCTTAAGAATGAAGAAGCCTTTTTTTTCTACGTATAATGGGTATTAATTATATATGGTGAGAGGAAGAAGAGGTACGTAAGAGATCTTACGGTGTTCCATGCAACTGGGTCAAGATGTAGCTTCAACACATTCACTGCTAATTGAATTTTCATTGCCTATCCAACAGTATGGCTATTAACTTGAAGTGTTTTTCTTGTAAGTGGTGGATTTAGATGAGGGAAATGGAAAAGAAGGTTTCATTATTCAAAAATTTTCCACGGTTTTCGCCATCTATGTAATAACGAGGTCACGAGTGCTTTGACACTGATATAACTGCAATTCGCTTTTACATCATATGAAAGCTATTGAGGTCAATTTAATAATCTTAATAATAATTGTAACACAATATTGCGTTAATTATGCGAAACAGTGTGTCGCATCGTCGCTATCGCCACTAATTCTAGGAATCGGAAAGGAACTTAAATTTCCGCTTTAAAAAATAAACTTTTCTAACATCGACTATGTAACAATTATTTATAATTACTATGTATCGTTAGCTCGAAACATTTTTTCAAAAATGAATGAATATTCCGCGTAATATACAGCTACGTTTCAAATTACAGTAATAATACTCTTGTATTCAATAAGAAATGTTAGGGATAGTTCCTATGCCGTGGAAACTGCGTAAATAGATGTTTCTTACGTTATCCGAACAATTCGATTTTCCGAACCATCTCGATGTCCCAATTGCTTCGGATAATTGACGCTTTATTGTACAGAATTTAAAAACTCGAAATATCTCGACTGTCCGCATCTGCATGTTTCATTCGCAGAATAACCTTACATAACGTTTACATAACGATTTTAATATTTTATTATCAAATTTAACTACGAAATTCCTCATCTACGATAAAGTCTAGTTACGATAGAACGCAGTACTGTAATATGCTATTAGATTCGAAGAAATCCATCTATACGAGATACCATGGAATTTCTGTTATCTGAACATTCTGTTATCGGTGCTCTTATTTTTCCTCCATAACGGAGCTTGATTATAGTATAGCAGCAGAGCAACGGGTTATAATAAATACTCAGGCCAATAGTCGTAGCACAGATTCGACAATGTTTCAGTTTTTATGCCCTCTTCACATTCCTGATGCCCTGTGCTTAATGTGCAGAATCTGAACCCAACGAGATGGAGGAAATAGCGAGCAATAAAACTACGATTACATTAGCAGTGAATTATAGTATTTACGAATCGACAGCTACGAGCAGTAAAAAAATAATCCAACGAACACGCCATTGGAAGTCATTTAAGACAGATACGTTCTAATGACAAAAAACGATCCATAAAACCCAACAAATTACGCTCCGATCGCCGTATTTTTTCCACCGGGAATTTCTAAAAGAAAAGATAATACGACGAATATAAGAAAAAGTAGCAGCGTCGTTAATATTAACGTTGACTTTTAATATCGTTAACAACGGTTACACCTGGTTCGTATGTTTTATTGGCGGGAGAAAACGTTCATAAATCTAAACAAAAAGAAAAAAAGAGGAAAGAAGAAAAGAGTTTAATCGCCGTTCCTTTCTAGGAATTTGTGAAACTTGGCTAAAAGGAATGAAAGACTAGCTAAGACTAGGATTGCTGATAGTCACGTGGATTACGTGTTTTATATTTGTAATAAATATTTGGATGTTGTTCTCCTTCGGTAGGTCGTAAAATATGATTTAAAAACGTAAAAGAATAATTTCACGAATGAGAAATAATTTAAGCGCGATTCTTTTCGAATAATTCATAAAAATTAATTAAAAAAGATATCGCCGGCAGCCGTTCTCGCCACCATTCATCAACGATAAAACATTCAGGAAAATAAATTATGAGACACAATGGAGAGAAGAAAGAAAGGACTAAAAACTTTAGTCTTAATCGTTAGTTGCTACACTCAACGAATATATTTCCCAGCGATAAGACAGAGATGATTCGAACGCCATTCGTTCAGAACTTACCAAGGAAAAAAAGAAAGAAAAAAAAAAACGAGAAGAACTTTAATATCATTAAAAATACATTTCCACCGGTTTCAAGAATTACACAAGCGTTATAAAGATCGAGTCTCTGGCTCTTTCTACAAAGTATAGCCTGCATAAAACTAACTAACTCAGATCTAAGGAAAAAGAGTAGTGGAAGAGGAAAAAGAAGTCCTCCTGGCACCATTATGAGCCACGAAGAGTAGCGAAGTCGAGAGCCGGAATAGATTACAGAAAACGACTCGAGAATTCCTTATCGAAACAGTTCCACGACCTTCCTCCTTCTTTCTCCCCGCTGTAAACGCGTGCGGAAGACTGGATGCTAGGGCGGAGGATCCTCCGCGGTAATTACCGATACCGACTAATTGCCAGATAAGCGAGTGTCTACTGCACAAGCAGCGATTAGTTCAACTATGGTGTCAGAAATTTTTCTTCCGCTTAATTTTCACCTCCGCTTTGATATCTCTAGCTGTCTTCTTACGGACAATATAATCCGCTAAACGATCATTTTCAACGGTACGTATCCTGACTGAAGGAAAAATCGGAGAACGAAAGCGAGTGAATATTTTCGTGATCGATAAACCGCGAATTTTTATGATGCGTTTGTGAAGAACTTAAAAGTGTAAAAATGTACAAAATGCTGGTAATATACGAGGATATAGGAAAATGATGAAAGTAAAGCGGTTATTGTAATTTTATTATAAGAGGTGAAATAAATCTTCACGTAGGTTTCGTTATCTCAGTTATGTCGATAGAAATATGAAACTGCATAAAAATCTGCAATGTACTGATCGGTATGTGTCTATAATTATAAGTTCTACGATATACACAGGCTCGCCAGAGTATTGAAACACTTGTAAACCTCCTTTATGAATATACCAAGTGTGTTAAAAATTCCATTAGCACTGGTCGACTTGAACAAGTCTCTTAGACCTATCCTTGTAATATCTACTCTAATTACGAACGAATGACGTTATTCGAAGAAAGTTTCGCCCAGTTAATGGCGTATTCCATTACCAAAAGTATCAATTAGAGTTATAATAGAATCCAATCAAATCTAACTCTATATCTGTGTCATTGTAATAACGTTTCCCTTCCTTATTCGATCGTTATCCTCCGTTTTATCTTTGAAGCAAATTTTCGATACAAATGGTAAATAGCCTGACAATACAATTTCTCTTTCTCATTACACGAACCAAGCAGGCGTGACTTCAACTTGAGCCGTACTTCATTTAACACGAACGATCGTGACAATTACTCGAGTCAACAATTCCAACCGCCATACATCGGCTAGGAAATGGCACTAACTTCAGTCGCTTTGGTCGTCCGTTTCAAAACGAAATTTCTCGCTGTCGTTCGTAGTTATCGGTGGAAGTGGACAGAGTTTCGTTTTGAACGTGACTTCGAGCGAGCTTACAACTTTCAATCATACCACGAATTCTACTCCTTCGACGAAATTAATTATAGTAAAATATACAAGTATAAATAAAAATTAAAGTGCTACAAATTTATACGCAGTACTTTATTATCACTTCACGATTCAGAGGTTGAACTATTATATCAAAGTTAGATGTAAATTAGATGCAAAAATTCGCAGAATGCTCGTAAAATATAAAAATATACGAAAAATCTAAATTATAATGTTCGCTGTAATATTTACAACTTCTTCTACTTGCGTTTAGAGAAACACCAAGTTGCATAAATTTCCTCAGTCTAATTACAATCTATTACTACGCTTTAATACATAATTTACATACAAATTAATATCACCGTAACCAATACCTGATTTCGTATTTCACTTTTTCCGCTTGAATTCTCCTCCGCAAAATAATATCCTATTTACTCCGACCGAATAATTATAAAGGAAAATTAATCAAAGATTCTTGTAAACATAGAAGCAGCAGAAGCAAAGAAATTCTGAGAAATTCTACACAACTTTCTATGTATGATACTCGGTATTCTAAAACGAGCTATTAGATAAGCGACTAGGGCCTCGTTCGAGTCCAAGTTACGTTGAAAATGGTAGCCTATCCAGCTGGCTCAAGTACTCGAGAAATAACAGTAATCGAATGGTAACGTGAATCCTCGTCCTGTTCCGAGAACACCGCCCGAAGTAACGCGCTGATGAGACAAAATTGACCAAAAAGTAGCAAACAACCCTAACCGAGTAACACACGGCATTGAAGCCACTTCATCATCGAATCATTGACTGGCACGTCGCCTTAGGCGGGCCATTCGATGAGTGTCTGAATCCTAAGCGTTTTACTCCCAGCCACCTCTTCAAATTGCTGCCCTAACAGGGTCTCGTTTGCGAACCTTGGGAAACAATGAATGATGATAGTCACGTTAATGCGGAGAAAAATCTTCCACCACTTAACGTCCTAGTTTCCAGGATAACTTTCGCGTTAAGGATCGACCAATTTGATTATTTTATCGGAAAATCTAATAGCAGACAATACGATTCTAGTCGTGTTTTCGAGTACTCTATAGATGACGATAGAAAGCTGATAATTATAATTTACAAGATCAGGTTTCAATCGGAATACTAAAATACGTGAGAAGCACGTGAGAAAAGTCAACGTATTTCCATTTCGCCAATTAAGGGTGAAAAGCTACCCCAATTACGAAAGAACGTTAATATTCAGTCTCCATACCGAAGCAGTATCCGATCCTTGCAGGGAAACTTAATTCCAAGTACTCGGGAACGCCACCATCGGTTCACCCGAGCAACTAGAAAAAGTCCCTAGGGGCGCTCGCACAACGCACCATAAGGCTTACACGGTCACGATTTTTTCCGCGCGCGGAACTAGTTTCCTCTCTCTATCGGGGGACAAAATAACCGTATACGATCCCGGTAGATCGCGGTAAATTTATGGTAATCGTCGATAGTCCATTTCTATCGACGGGGACGTTTCGCCTTTTCCTAGCTTTTTCCCAGCCGACGGGCCTGACCTCGTATGCTACCTTCCAGGCCTGGTCTGATGTCGCCTGATTGCCGCCCGATTAGGTATAACCAACGAACTACACCCGTGCAGCTCGAAACGAAGCGGCGGCGTTGTCTCCATACACGTAGCGGTGGAGGAAGAAAAAGAAAAAAAAAAGAAGAGAGGGAAAAAAGTACGGAGGAAAAAGGGAAGAGGAGGAGGAGGAGGAGGACTGATTTTCCAATGAAGTTTCGTTGCAAAAAGTGGATTTTTCGATTGAGCGATTAATCTTCGAGCGGAACGAACAACCTCGACGTAAGAGCCACGACAACCGCGGGAATATAATTAGAGAAAAAATGTCTGCTCGCATGATTGGACGACACTGAACGATAATGAACCGCTAAGGAGAGGTAGGATGGTTTTCGCGTAATAACACGGCCGAGATTCGAGCTGCTAAATTATCGGTTGCGTAATACAGAAATCATGGATTTCAGTTGGAGCGGCAGGGAAAATAAAGAAAATAAACATAAAAAGTAGGAGGATACAGGGGAATTCGGAAAGCTTCGAGCACCTGTCGCGGTTCTCGTTTCGCGCGACGTCCGCCTGTTCATTAAGGAATGCGTAATTACTACTTCTGAGGAGACGTTTCGGATTTTTCTGATGTAGGGCTCTGCCTTTGGGTGGTATATACTTAATTAACTGGCGCGTTATTTATAAACGTGGATGGGAATGGATATATTTTCGTGAGCAACGTTCGCAGCAACTTCGATCGGATTATATACAGCGGTTACGCAAAGCACATCGCACCAGCGATATACTTATTGTAGAATCTACTAACTAATTAGGTCCAGGTAATTACATTTCGTATCATTTGGCAGAATTTTCGGATGAATACAGAATTTCGATACTACGAAAATGAGATGTATACAAACTGGTGTAAAGACCTTGCACTGGAAAACAAAGGGTATGTGGCAATACCTTTTGCAACTGTAGCGGCACATGAGTCAGAGGACAATTTAAATCATGTTGTTATTTTGCCTCGGAGTATCAAGATCGTTAGGATACGAGCAATGTAAGAATAAATAGACTTTGGGCAAAACAATGTCGCCGCTACGCATAACCGTCGAACAAAGACGAATCCGAATCTTTCGACTCCCACCCGCCCCCCCAGATCAGTATAAATAAACCGACATATAGAGTTTAGTATCTACGAGCATCTTCCTGTATCAACAAGCGATCTAAGTGTTATCACGAGTTATCTACCGAGTTATTCGACGAGTATTTATCGAGTATTTTACTTTGCCATTTGTACTCTGTATTAGCGACTCGGTGAATATAGGCTGTACATTAATTTATTATTTTAAATATATTCGACGGTTACGACAACAAACGATAACTTCCAATAAATCTCACGGTCAAACATTCTCATACCTGTCCTCTACACAACCATTACGTATGGAATACTGCGAGGATCACGTAAACTGTTTGCATGATTTGCGGGCAAATGTATGGAATTTTTTGAAGAATGGAGAAATTCTGGCGTATTGACATTTTTAGTATGATAACTGAACACTGGATGCCAGATTGAGTATCTGAGGCAATTGGACAGTTTTGGCGAGACTATCAGGACTGTAAGATTTGTTAGAATGATTAAAGGGCGCGAAAGGTACTGGCAAGTCGTCTCTTTTAACGTAAGATCGAGCATTTCGAACGATCGGGTATTACTTGGTAGCATTAAATTTCTCTTAATTATCGAGCCTGCCAAGATTATATGCTGGAAGCGCGATCATTGTAGCAGATAAGAAATATTAAAATGTCACGAGTAATTTACGACGAAGAATCTTCAATCTCATAAATTAATAGCAATCCTCATATTGGATACAATCTATGTTCCTCGTATTTAAATCACAACTCCTAATAAGGTCAACTTTTTTCCCAAAAGAAGTTACAGAAAATTAGCATTAAGAATCAATCTTACTCAACGTGTCATTCCGTCGCTCACCTATATCTAGATAGAGATCCAAGTAATTAACCTTTCCATTAAGACCTTAATCATACAACAAAAGACCTACCTTAAAGAGCCTAGCCTATGGCAAATATTATATATCACGTAGAAATTAATTTCTCACAAACAAATCCTTCAAATGTTGAATTTGAAAAAATCTCAAAAAAATCACGATGATTTGAAGACTGTAACGCAACAAAGAGCTACTTCTACATTCATCAATGCTAACACGCTCCATAATAATCCTCCCCCATCAGTGGCGCGTTTCACGTCTTGTAAATCGCCTCGCGTATAAACGTCCACGCGTGTCCATAAAACGTCCATCGAGGTTTTCCACTTGACGCATTCGTTTTCAAACGATCATCCCCTCGTCCCTTTCGATTCGTCATCGTGGTCATTCGAAGAATCGAAGTTAGCGCATACGCGCGCTCACAATGAGTAAACTATTATTGGTCGTGCCAAGCACACGATCGATCGTTTCTTTTCCTCCATATAATAATTAACTCTTTTCTTAACAGAAACTTGCAAACTAATCCTTTTCCTGGAAATTATTTCCTCGATCTTCCGTTTTTCACAATTACTCGACAAAACACAATTACGTGTATCTTCCTAAACGAAAATAAATTTCCAAAATTTCGGATAAAAATTAGCCCTTCGATAAACGGATATAAATACATATAGAGGGTGGGACGGTAATCGTGATAGAACTGGATAAGGAGCTATTTCGCTTGGAGAAATGAGAGAAAAATTTGTTATAATAAATTATAATAATAAAATAAAAATCGACTTCCAAGGTATGGAAGCATACTTAAACTCGTCTAATTGCAAACTGAACAAGAGTAAATAATCGACCGGGGTTTTAGTTACATTTGAAAATAAGTAGAAACTGTAGAATAGAATTTTTTCACAAGATGCTTCGTTTTCGAGGAAATTAATTTTGAAAATGCAACATGCGCGTGTACCCGACCACTTCGTAATTAAACGCGTTTAAACTTCATTTTCTTCAAGACGAAACCTTACACGGAAGAATTTTATTTCACATTGTTAACTTATCTTCACAAGTACAATAACCTTCTGCCGATCGTGCACTCGTACGTAATCGGTACTTAGCCAAGCCAAAGCAGATTCGACAAATTTTCAAACTGAATCTTCGCAGAAACGAAGCGTCGTGCGAACAAATTTCGTTCTACAGTTTCCGCTTATTTTTTCGCGTAGAATCTGTCCGATTCTATTGACTGTTACCGCCTCGTCCTCCACAAATATGAACGCTTCGTGATAAAACTCTCGTTTCTAACATACGTCGCGTCTCGTACGAGTTTCATACGATCGAATGTTTTACAATCGACTAGCGATCGTAGATAAAATTAACCGTGAGACGAACGAACCGATGAGTGGCGAGACACGAAACTCCGTGTGCTTCAACTTGAAATCGGTAATGTCTTCACATCTTCACAGGTGGAAGAAACTGACGTAGTTGTCGAACGGTATCGTTCGTCGTACAATGCACAGCTACCTGTTTTGCTTTGCCTTGGCTAATTAGATTCCAGTTACAGGTAGCCGGTAATCGCTTGGAGATAAATGGGCGAACTGTCGCGCAACATCTGTCCGAGTGGACGTATGCGTGTTGTAAAACGATAACGAGAATCATCAATTTTACGAGGAAAAATTTTTTTCAACGTTGCTATATTCCTAAGGACCCTTCCCTTTTTTTTTAATGAAAGTTTATTTTTATGACAAGCTTTATATACATTTGTTTTATATACAAGCGAATTAAAAAATCTTATCCTTCAGCGAATATTCTGATGTTTTTCCCGGAATTTATTTATCGGTATACAGTAAATGTATTCTTATTCATCGATTCCTTTTATCGCCGGCAAATTTATTCCGTTAATGAATTAGGAGTAAGTCTTCGAACATTTCGCACGAAACTTCGTATGGTAATTTTCTGCGTGGATAAAATTGATTTAGATCATCTTCAAATTGATTACCTCCAACTATTAAGAATATTCAACGCGATTCCTTCACTAAAAATTCTTCAAAAAACGGATTCTTTTATTTCCTACATTCTTCTATATTCTATAAATATTCATCTATTTCCATTTTTCACGCGTACATTAAATCTGCCTATCTTCCTATCGCAATAGAAAGCTTCAACATCTTTTAGCGAAAATTATTTCCACCACTTGCTCGATTCTCCGCTCTTCGCTAATTCACCACAAGATAGTTCCTATATAATCCTAATGTAGAATAAATATCCAAACTGTTGCTCTAACTCTACAATTAATCGCCTCGGGCAAATCTATTTTTAAAAGTTCAATCACCACGCAACACTACCGACTGCAACCACTAAACAAATAACGCTATCGCTTCTCTTCTCCTCCATTCACTATCCGCTATCATGGATGACTGGATGGAATCCTATCTCGTCGTTACGATATGACCAGTATCGTGGAATAATTCATAATTGGTCCAGGGGTCCGGTTATCACTCTCGAATGAATCAATTACGCGAACCCGCTTGTTTTGCCTCGTCGTTTATAGCTCGAGATAAGAATGATCGCGCCGCGGGCACAACAACGTTACAAAATCTCCGTTACGAAATCTTTGCGTAACCTCTTCTTTCACGGGGTAAAGAAACGCGTGCGTTCCTTCTTATTTACCAGCCCTACGGAATATACACGTAATTATCGTGCGCGTCGTTTAAGCGCCATCGACTCCGATATACGCTGTTTACATCGCGACCAAATCGATAATCTCTCGCGGGCGAACCGGTCGACATAAGGGAAAAGGAGAGAGAGGGAAGAAAAAAGCGAGAATATCGCGCCATGGGGTTTATTAACTTGGAATATGACGAGTTAACTCGCGGATCTCGGCTATCCGCACGTTCCACGCTTATAATTGATTCTTTATTCTTGTTTATTACTTTAGACACATATGCATACATATTTATATAGAAATTAAGAATACGGTGTTTGGGAAAATTGAGGACGTTGCTCGTTAGCAGGCTCGCGCTTGTACCTTTGGAGAGGGCCTAGGTGCAGCATTATTACGAGGCATAATTGAGCTTTAAAGTTAAGTTTCAAAACGTGGCGCCATAGAGAGCGGGCCGTAGTTAATGCACCTTACGCACGGTAGGAGAAATAATAATTACACAGGTAAAAATAGGTGTTAATTGGATGTTCACTGTCGTAGGGAAAAGTAAAACTTTCTTTGGAAAAATCATTATTTTCCAAATATATTTTAACTTCCATCTAGAGACATAAAGACATCCGAAATTGAAATCCATGCAGTGCAAATTTCTCTCTATTGTAAGTATAATTCAAGGTTCATTCCAGCGTCCTGCAGGGACATTGCCTTTTGTCCGGGACTTCCCTCGAAGAGCCGTGAAAATCGCGTAAAGAAAGCGAAGTTACAGATGGCTTTCCGATCGGCAGAATTGCTCGACGATCGCGTGCGAAAGAAACACGTATAGAGAACCAACTGACAACGATCTAACCGTGTAAACGAGCCTCCTGCCTCCTTCCTTCCTTTTTTCTTTTCCTCGAAACCAGCAAAAATACCTTGTCGTTCGCGCGAAATAATTTTACAACGAGCATATGATTTCGAAACCGTTCGATGGAATTCGTAACCGAGTGTTGTCCTTTCGTCTAGCGATTAACGAGAAAACCGAATAACAACTTTTAGTATTGCTCGATTAATCGATAACACTTTGTCGGATAAATATGTTATTAAAAACGACGACTATATTATTGCGGAGTTAAAGGAATTAATGTAAGTATATGAGATTGCTTTCTATTCGATAGATGTTATTTGAATGAACTGCTGTTGTATCGTGCAGTTGAAAGAATCGAGAACCAACGAACCGTTGAATAAACAGAGGAAAACGTTTTGACGAGCAAGAGCTTTCTATGCGTTCGATCGGAAAGAAATAATTATATTTTTCGGAAACGCAACTACGTATCTCGTTGAACCACGTACACATTCTACGAATTGACGATAATGTCTTGATCAGTGAATCGGTCACTCGTTGATATTTCAATTAAAATTTATGTATTAAATATTTCTTTGCCTAAGTACGTCTGTATAAGTAACGCGAGGATTGACTACTTTCTTATTCGCTTTAATGCGATATCTGACGCAAAACATCGAACTATTAGGTATACGTAAACGTAAGTTATGTTCCGTAATCTGCGATCTTGTAATTAAGAGACGATGTCGATTATAAAATTGGACTTTGATGCAGAGGCAACCATTCTTGGAAGCGTATGTTCTAAAGATATACAAACGTCTTACGATCGATCTATTAATTTGTCATATTATGAATATAAATAGTATTATAATACCAAACAAGCCATACACCGTTGCGAGACTACATAATTTTATAATTATTTAACCATTTTTATTCATCACCTTATCACACCTATCCTTTGGCGTGAAACTAATGGAACACAGAAGCAGAAATATGTCGTTTTATCTGACAAGCTTCGATAAGTTTAAGATAACTTTACTACGAAGCTTGATATTTGCCAGGAAGTCATATGAAACTTGATAACTTTACTATCAAGTTTATTTATGCAACAAAAACAACATTTATTTATTTCTCTACTTGTACCGCTATCAATGATAAAAAGCGATATAGGTACACGTATACGTAAGCATTCTTGCAACTATAAAAACATAAATCGCGTCTTTCGAGTCACGCGAACCAGAAACTGAAAGCTATCATTCCAGGCACTGTGTTTTAATTTCTATCGTGTAGGCAAATTTCGATATCGAGTGTTCTATTTCTCTCCACTTTCCTCTATTTCTACCTAATTAATTACGATGAAACTAACAGCCAGAGAAATAAAATTGAATTCACAGAAAGAGAGAGAGACTCCACTGACACTCAATTGGTATCATTGGGTTACGTAGATGATCCACAATAGTTTCAATTAAATTACTTAATTTTGGGATACTTTATTTCAACTTACATTGTTTAGTTTAGACGATAAGGTGCAAGATATGCGATATAAATATGAAACTAGATCCGCAAGGATCAAGTAATGTTATTCGAATCAAACTGCAATTGTTACGATCACCTATGATCTAACGATGCCAGTTTCCTCTAACTATTTCCGGGTACAATTTGTTAAGGCCAGAAAGAAATAGATACGTGTTTCATCTTGGTGGGAAAAATAAGATAAGCACGCGTAATCTGACCATCGCGCGACAAGCTAATTATCCAAACATACAAGTACACTGAATAATATGCAATCACGATAATATTTCTCGCAGCTTTTACAGTTACAGTTCAACCGCAGAAAAACTAGACGCACAAGAGACAAACAAATCGACATAGTCTTTTCTTTAAATTAAAAGAAATTAATACGGTCCTCGATTCTAACCTAGTAAATAACGAAATATATTCAACTATACTAAAAACTGTCAAGACTAAGGAAGAAACAACATCTCTGCTGATCGTCTAAAAATAGCACGCTTGCATGTTTTCCAAGTTGAGACAGTCCTCCTGTACTAACCTATCAAACCTAATGAACACAACGAAATACACTCAACTATTCCAAAAACGAAAAACACAAAGCTGGGAACTAAGAAGAACAAAGACAGCTGCGGGACGTACCTCCGGGAAATCTATGAGGAAAGATCCTTCCATGCCTGGACAGGAGCCAAGGATACAGCGGATAGCTGTCTCTGGGCGGTTGATGAGGATGCGGCGGTGGATGAGGTCCACCAGGCGCGCCGCCATGGGGATAAGGTCCGTGCGGTGGTCCATGGGGCGACGCGCCGTGATGCGCCTGAAGGGCCACTGCGAGATTCGCCGCTTGGAAATGTTGCGCCGCGGCCAAATTCGCGGCTAATGCTAACTGCTGTTGCGTATGATACTCGTTCTGTCCGGTTTGCGGTCCCGTTGGACCGTGTCCTGGTAGCCCGTAAAGAGATTTCAACTGTTCGGCCGCGACCGCTGCCGCGGTTGCCGCGCCAGGCGGCGGTGCGAGGTAATTAGGACTCGGTCTGACGACTCCTGGTGGCGGCTGAGGGTGTGTACCGACGGGAGAATCACCGTGGGATATCCTGTGAGGTGGACTGGGGCTGTTGTTCGGCGTAGATCCTCCACTGTGACTGTGAACCGTCGTTCTACTAAAATCCAGGTGGGTGGCGGCGGATAAGTGATGATGATGACCATGGTGGTTGCCGTGATGGTGATGATGGCTGCCAGGATGTGACGGCGTTCTTCGAGAGTTAGGGTACGACTCCACGGAGGAACTTCGAGACACCGGCCGATCGGAGCCCTCGGAATGAGCGCCAGGGGATCGCGTGGTCACTCGACGAGTTCGAGGCGAAGACGAACCCTCGACCACGTCCATCGGGCTGCCATCTCTCTCGATTTCGACCCGTTCTAAACGGTCCAAGCGATCCTCGCGACCCTGTCCACCACCACCGACGATCGAGTCGATGCTGAAGCCGATCTTCGGCTTCGAGGGCACCGGTACAATTGGCGTCGGCGCGAGCGGCATCATCGTACGATTATCGTACGCCTGGCTGATGGACTGGCCACTTCTGCAACACGCGAGGGCTCCAGGTAACTCGGTCGAGTCAGGTCCGCCGCATGCCTGCACCCGCCCCGGTCCCGGTTCCTTCACCAGACCGAGAACGCTTGCCTGCCAGACGTCCAGCCACGGGTTACTCCTTGAGAACACTTTGGACGCACTTATCGACGCACTGATAACTCCCTATTTTGGGATACTATCCCAATTGTAACTTAGCGTTGACAATGTTCTTGATGACAATTATCGTTCGTTTCTTTTCGTTAATGAGTACATCGTCCATTTGTCGATCTCTTCACCACACCAACGTATAATATCCTCTTAGTTCACGTATTATTCTACGACTGTTTTCGAAATATGCGACACTGTAGTTTCCACCACCAAGATCACCACCGATTCATCGTTCACGTGAGATTCGTGTAGCGTCACTGAGGGATCATCCAGACCACGATGACCCCGCGCGAGACAAGGAGTAGTGTCACCACTGTAACGCAAGAGAGAGAGGCCTCAACACGAAGCGTTTCGCTCACACGGCCGACACACACTGCGATATCCCGGGACCGCGCCTCTCCATCGAGCTCCAGCCCCGCGGCACCAAATTTACTCCGGCCAAAGGAACCACTCGGGCACAGTTGTCCCGAAAAAAGAGCAACTGTGGCCCCAACGAGCGTATCTCGAGACTCCAGCGGACCACGGGCTCTCTGACGGATGTTTCTGGCACGAGAGCTTGCTAGTGTTTGAGCAAATTACAGGCTAAACGAGGCGCTCTTGGGTGTTGGTGGGGGCAACTGTTCCTCGGCCGCTTCCCAACCCCACCACCGTGCACCGCCACTTCGCTGGTGGGGATTGAGAATCGACGAAAACTGGGCGGTTCTTCAAGGTACGAACAGCTATACTAGGCGTACACCACTTCAACAGGATTGGACGATTCTTCGAGGTAGAAACTCGCTGGTCGGCACCAGCCACGCTACCGCGATTCCGCGAGCAGCGTACGAGCTGCAGTGGGGCGACGCATTAGTCGCCGATGGGCGTTAAACTCACGTTTTTGTCGTGCGATGAAAATGAGTCGTTTAATTAATACGTCTGGACCCCCTACCCCCACGCTCTCTATCCCTCGCCAACTCCCCACTCCTTGTCCATCAGCCGTTTCCCCTACCACCCTTTTCGCTCCGTTTCGTTCGACGAGGTTTTTTCTCTCCCTGTTCGTTCGTTCGTTCGTTCTTTCGTTCGTTCGTTCGTTCTTTCGTTCGTTCGCTCGTTCGTTCGTTCGTTCGTTCGCTCGTTCGTTCGTTCGTTCGTTCGTTCGTTCGTTCGTTCGTTCGTTCATTCGTTCGTGAGGCGCTTTCTTTTTCATACGCGGTAGGCCAGAAGACGACGCCAAGGGAAATATCGTGGAGAATAGGGGAGAGAACATCTTTCGTACACTCTCGACGTAACCATGTACACTGCTCAGTCGGTGTGCTGCGTACAGGGTAATAAGTCGAAGTGGAGGTTTAGGTGGGAGGAAGTTAAACGAGCTACCAGTAAGTAGGTTGAATCGAGCTTCTGCTTCGCGAGATTGTTCGCGCGAGATTGCACTTCCTCACATCCTCTTGGCCTGGGTCGAAGTCTTCGTTATCACAGTTTTTTACTCGTCGAAGAACAAAATGTTCGTACGTATGTCTTGTTTCATTTCAATGAGTATCTTTTAGCTCGTATAATTCCTCGCGAATGTCTTCGTCCATGCAGTTGACCTTCGAGTATTTAGTCTGTGACATTTTGCCCCGATCTCTTAACGCTTCTCTATTCTCTTCAAACTGAAAACGTACAACTTCTCTTTTCGACAGATTGATAGTCTGCAGGTTTTCCGCAGTTTCGTTTATGTTGCGGAATACGTATATACTTTCGTCAAAATTGACGGATAGGCAAGATGCAATATAAACGTAAACTATTCACAAAATAACACGTTACTCGAACCACATAGGTAAGTTAGCTGTAGCTAGTAGCAAAAAGCGGAACGTTGCATCTTTCGTAACGTTAACCTGCCGTGCTTACGTAAACAACAACCTATCCGTTTCCAAAAACAAGCGAAAAGCTCGATCAAGCCAAACTCAAGCTCGTCTAACGAGTTATAAAAAAATATCGAAATTAGGTACAATTCCGTACGAATCCTCGTTACAGTTTCCAATTTCCTCCACGCGTATCCCCGATAAGATGCTACCAACGTCCACAAGGAAGAAGAGTAAAAACGAGAAATGAAAACGTCGAGTCAAAAGAGCCAAGAGATGTGGTGGAGACGAGATGAAGTCGAATTAACATGGATTTCGAAACATCTCTTTTTAAGAAACACGAATGAGGATATTGATCGTTGGTTTGCTCGAGGTTCGATTATTACCAGTCACATGGAACAAGATCGAGATATCCAACTTTCTAGATCGACTCTAATCGATTGGAAGGTGATTACTGGAACAGATCACGATATACAAGAGTCTTGGACGTAATCGCGCAATTAAGGTGTCAGAGCGTGTACGGTGACACTTTCTTCGACCCGAGCCCGCGAAACCCGAGAGGCCGAAGTGACGTGTCCTGGTTAATGTCTGTGTTTAGGCCTTGTTTCGTTCTGTCTAACGATCGACTCGACACGGCGGGACTGTGTCGAAACTGGCGGCGAGAAATCGGCCGGTCGAAACACGGGAACGCGATCGTTACGCGATTCTTTGCGCAATTTCGCCGATACAAGCGTCCAGTTTGTAGTTCTTCGAAGAATTTCGGCCGTAAAAGTCATGCTAGCCTGTAAAAAAAAAATTCTAACAAACCTGCCGAGTCTCTTTCCTTCTACTTTATTACCGAGCGTCTTATTTCTTGAGAAATTTTCGGACATTTCGATTCTTCGCGATCCTGTGGAATCGCAGACCCGATATTGGCAATGGAACGCGCGTCATTTGATTTTATTTTCGTCGATGAAAGCTTCAAGTCGTGCGCGTTTCAAGATCTATCTCCTACCAAAACTCGGTCCTTTCCTTCGCAATGCGTTGACTTTTTCAAACTTGAGAAATAAAAGTGGAAGTTACTGTGGATCTGGCAACTTGCAAAGAACGAGTGGCAAACAAAATTCCCGAACTTTATTTACTTTTAAACGCGTCCATTCATAATACGAATCTATAAATTGTCAATCAGTTTTTATTCGATATATTCTTGAACCCTGTTCTCCTGTCCTATTTCTGAAAGAAAAACTTGTACAACTGTATTCTTAAAAGAACTCGTCGTTTTATTTTCTCGACTTTTATCTCTATATCTATATATTAGCGATAAGGAAATAATCTTCGGAATAGAAAATTGGCAACTAATGGAAGGAAGATGTAAATTCGATGATTGCTATACCTTTTCCAAGTCGACAGTGAAATTATAGTACAAATAATATAGTCGTTTGATTAGCTTTTTTTTAATACCGGAATACTGACTACTCGCGTCGCAACATCATCAAACGTAGTTAGACCTTTTCGATACTTTGTGTGTGTGTAATTCTCTACCTTAGATCGACTATAATCATTCAGTACCATCGTAAAGTAGTTTGATAAAAAAGTAGCTCGGTACACTTCCTCGATATTCCACGAGCGATTCCACCGCTGCGAAATTATTACTTCTCGTTTCCTAACGCAAATACGTTCGATAAAATTTGTTAGACACGATTTAATTGGCCGTCAAATACAATTTACTTGTCCATCATCACTTGCAAGTCTGACACGCAGAACTCTGGAATACGTTATTTGTGCTTCTATATTTTCACGGAAGCGAGATTTTAATAAGATGTGTTCTGACCAATGATGTGGAAACCTATGGTTGATAGTATAAATGTATCAAAGGGGTTCAATTCATTAAAATAATCAGATGTAAGTCGAACGTTTGAGAGATAAGTTTTCATATAAATCACTCGATACACGAAATACTAAAAAAATCTGTGATTTGAAGTAGTTACGTATCGCAGAATTCAAATAAAAGGAATCGAATAAAATGGCGAAATACTTTGCACGTGGAATTTATTTAAAATCGTGCAAAAGCGCATTCGAGCATTCGACTCTACCTTTTGTCAATTTCTCAATTTCATTACGCGAGTACAGGATATTCAAAAAATAGAAACAAATTATACTTCCCGCGAGTTCGTTTGTTACAAGATGACGTGAACGATAGGAAGTTGGAAAATAAATTTCAAAAATATTTGACGCGTCGTCGCGTTTCTCTACTTTTCCATTCATGGAGTTCGTCAATGCGACTTAAATATCCGCCAATTCGTTATTGGCGATTGAAAACGAGCATATCCGAAAAGCCTCGCCTAAGAATCTGATATTCATGCAAGTACAGTTAAACAACTAGCATGGAAAACGAGCGTACAAACTCGGAAAGATATCTGAAATCAGATAAATAACGAAGTCGTGCCAGTCAAACGGCTTCAAATTACTGTAATCAAAGCAGCAACTCAATTAATCGACACGAGACTTGACAAAAAGTAGAACGAATTGAAGTCGTTCGACCGAGTCGCCTGGCTGTTCGATTTATTCCTAGTTGTATGTGTGTATTATGCTTGTTTCAACGCGTTCTCTGGCGGCTTAAAATCCACCTGGAACAGGTCTCGCGTGTCTCCAACCGTTCCAAAAATCGTCCTAACTCGCTCACTGCGTGTACGCATAAAATGAGTTGGACTATTAACATCTAAATGCTGAAAACAGAGATCTCTGCACCGTCCAGTTTATCGAACAGCCTTACATGCTCCAAGTAGTAGCACTATGACGTTGAAGTAGTCGCCAACTTGCAATTAAAACTAATTTAATTAAGCAATAAGACTCACGATGACCACAAGGTCGAGCGGTTCGAATTCGAACAACGTGAAAAACCTATAAACTCGGACTTAACTCGTTTTAGGACCTAACGTTTGTGGGCTTTGGGGATTAGAGGGCGTCACTGCACCACCATGAAACGAATAGCTAGCCCCCATGGCGGTGGCCGATTTCTCGCCCCTACCGTGGACGATGATATTGCGACCGGTATCGCGTTCCCGACACGTGTGTAGGTGTAGGACACGTGGAACGGAAGTGGGGATATTCAACATGGCGACTCTGCACACATCGTACACACCGGTGCACCAATGCGCGAGCAGCGTGCACGCCCGTTCCCAACGGTTCTCCTTTTCCTCTCCTCTTTCCGCCCGCGTTCACCGCCGCCGCCGCCGCCGCCGCCGCCGCTTCTTCTTCTTCGCATCTCTTCTTCCACCTTCGCTGCTTTGGTCCTCCGCTGCCTCCGCGACTGTTGCCGAGTAATTTTTATCCGACCCTCTCTAACACCTCCATCTTTCTACCATCTTCGTGACCTTTGCATCCTTTCGGCATCTTTTTCTTCCCTTTGACGTCTTCTTTCTCTTCTTTCTGCCGTTTTGAATATGCCGATTGGAAGCGATGGTAATCCACTTGGTGTTTTGACGTTGTTGATACGTTAATTTAAAAGATATCGTAAGATAAACGACGCAGGTGAATTATACTCGCACGTTTCTCAAACGTATTCTCTTCCCTGAAGCGATAGCTTTCGAGTTCGTACTTATTTATAATTGGATATTGGCTTTTGCATTTTGTTTAAGAAGAGCAAGCAACGGTAGCCGACTGTTCGTATTTAGATCTCACGTACATTTCTCACGCTGGAAACGCCACGGTTTCGTTATTATGCTTTCGGGGAAGTTCCTCCGTATATTTCTTTAATTAACTCGTTAGATGTATGAACATTTTTATCGTTGCTCTTCGTTCTGTACTCAATTCTGCGTGATTTATGCGCTTTAGGAAGAGATCCTCGCGTATCTTCAAATTATTTCGACAAATTTCTTACCAAACTGCAATGAAAAATAATCTGTACTAAGCTTCAGCCGACAAGAATACATGTTCCCAAAAATAAGAAAAGAAATAAGAAGGAAATAATCCATAGATTTCGAAGCAGACAGAAGGTAAAATATATTGCAGAAGCGTGCGAAGCGTCTCTCAGGGGAATTCTTAAACTCTAAAACCCTGCGACAGTCCATCGACCGATCTAATACGTTTCGAATGTGGTATCGCGCGTCCAAGCGACAGAGAAGAAGCCACGTGAATCGAACAGAGGGAAAAAATCGACTCCAACAAACGAGTCGAAATAAAACGGGCGGGACCGTTCCCTTTAGAAAATTTGCATGCACTTTGTACGGGGCTGAAGTGGCGGAAACCGAATAAGCCTGCGAGTCCCTTCCTCGACTGGCTCACACCTGTAAATCCCTTTTAGACTGTTCGGAGCTTTGGACGCCTGTGGAGATGATTTTTACGACTCTTGCGCGTTTTTCAAAGACGAACAACAAAAGAAAGGAATAAAAGAAATAGCAAAAATAGCTGTCGAAACGGGCTAGGAATGTCAACGATACCTTCGTGGTACTTTGTGAAAAGCTATCGCTAATTCTGATTTGTCGTCGCTTGTGTATACGTTGTGTATCGAACGTTTACATTCTTTCAGTTTCTATTGTTCTCGAACATTTTTGCTAAACATACCCCGTTTTATTACGCGTACTTGTTCGAGAATTAGTTTCTCGCGAGTATTTCGTTTATCGTGTCACGTCACGTATTGTAGGTATAACAAATAAAGAAGACTACGTAATAAGTGTTACAGGATGCCTTAAACAATGATATCTATACGACTGGTCGTTGAGTTTCATCCTATGGTACCTACACCATCGATGCAGTGGAATTTGAAATAATTAAAAAGATATTCAGTATCAAGCCCTGTATGGGATATTTGTAGAATATTTTTGCATAAAAAGCAGGGAAATCTAGTTGTCAAAATTCCAACCAAATCGATGACTAGAACACAACGTAACATGACGTAAGCCTGAATACTTAAAGGCTACATATTCATTTCCTACGTGAAGCATCGTTCGATTTTCGAAACAGCAACTGAAGAGAAAATAAGATAAGAAGTAAACCCTGGTGAACTGATTTTTTTATCTAAAAAAAAAAGAATCTACTGAATTTCTGAAGTAGCAAAGGTAGAGGAAACCAGACAGAGAGAGAGGTATACCTACTCTGGTGAACTGGAAAATAATGTGAAAAATCGTTCTGGCAAAATGGCTCGTCGAAAAATCCGTTATTTCGTATATTAAAACGCAGGGCGATTCGTTAGAAAGCATTGTCGCCGTCGGAGAAAAGCATATAATGGAAGAAAGAAAAATAGCGGTGGAGCTGGCACAATCGACGATACTGTCGCCATTGTATCGGGCATTGTTTGAAACCCTCCGCAACAATGAACTCTTTTTCCGTCGCGAAAAAACCGACTAGCACCTGCAGTTTATCGGCAACTTCCCGATTTCACCGTCATCTCCCGATGGTTTTATTCTTTTTAACGAGCTTCTTCGATTTCGATACCATTCCACGTTTTCCTCCTAATTTCTGTCTATTTTCTTTTCCTTCTCCTCGGCGCGTTTCTCTGATTCGTCATTTTTATTTTCCAGCGAGAGAAGAGAATTCCAAAGAAATTTAACGCTTTGTGCGGATACAATGGGAAATGTAATTGGTCAATGAGCGGTTCACGCATGGACGATCAGACTCTTTCTCTTTTCAGTTTGCAAGAGATTGGAGTAAATTTGAAAATCGACAAAGTAGTGGAATTCTATATCAGGTCGTTTTTCTTCTGATTTAACCGCGAAAGTCTTAGAGGTTCGAGTGACTTTCAGTGAAAAAATTCAATCCCTCTTGCGCTAGTATACATGATGAATACGTGGTTATGTGATGTGTGAACGTGTGAATGTAAAATACTCGGATAATTCCGGGCTTGGCAGTTACGTATATCTACCTATCGTCTTTACTTTTTCAATTTTACTCTGTTCGCTCGTCACTTTACTATTTTATTGTATCTACTAGTCGTATCTACGGCTACCACTAGATCGAGACTAAGCTATCTTTTCATAGCGATCGTTAATTCTCAGACTGTCGACTAAAACAAACTGCGATTACCATCATCGTCGTTTTTTCTCTCTATTTACAAAATTCTATTTACAAAAAAATGGAAACGATAAAAATATCATTAACGCGCACCTACGTCCCACGCATAAGCATAAACATGGCCAATCAACAGAAGTCACACCGTAAGAGAAGAGAAGAGATAAGCCAGGGAATAATATTATAATCTGAAGAAAAAGAACGACACGACTCCGATTCACAAGGAGCCGGAGCTCAACAAGTTGAATCAACGACGTCTTCTTCTACGATTCTGTTCCCTCTGAAACATGAATAATCGGCCGGACAAAGGGGCCGAGCATAATCCTTGGAAATGATCGACGAGACATCGCGTACCATCCGCACAATGCAGGCGAAAGAAGTCGACGCGCGCTTAAAGATTACATTACAGGCAAAATGGCGTGCTTAATCAGGCCATTTATTCGTCGAGCAACGGGCCCGTTCCACCATGTGAAAAGGGAAGATGGTTTTTGTGCGAATCCCCGTCGCCTCCCTACGGAGAAGAGTCGTATTTTCTCGCATTGTCCGCTCGTCGCCATTGTCAGCCCGAGCCAGGGCCCGTATCGATTACACGTTACAATTATAATAAGCTGGTAATGTCGGTATAATATCGCTTCCGGGCCGATTTTCCACCAATAGATTGCTCCTAGCTGTTGCTGAAAATTTCTATCTATGTTTAGGGGACTATCTAAATTAGGTATGAAAATGATTTAAAAGCCAGAATCGTGTTATTCTATTTTTAAGAATTGCTTTGATTTTGTAAACGTTGAAATTTCTGAAGTCTTTCATTTTTAAAGTCTGATTGTAATTTCCGAATCGGAGGATGTTTGAAGTATGTATTATTAGGTTGTCCGGAAAGTGTCTTTCCTTTACAGACGCGTCTTCTACAACAGCGCATTTTTATACAAACATGAAACCTAATCTGTCGAACCTTGTGATCTTCATTTTCATAGAACAAAATGGATCACACGTAATTCGATAAAATAATATAAAACGGAAAATGTTGTGCGTCCATTGTTTCCTTATAAAACGAAAGAAACTTTTCGGACGACCCAATATATATATTTCAAGACGATGATTTCGTTCTTGAAATGTTTTAAATTTAATCCATGACGAATATAATTGTCGAACTTTTTTGTGGAATTGAACTTCCTTTTGGGAGAATTTTTGTTTAATCGCGGAAATTATACCACGCACAGCCTGCACTAACTTCCAAAGAAAATCGTGTCGTAAGAAAAATTGTGCTAATCCTGGTTGATGACCCAGGTGACCAGAAGATACTTGCGGAGATCCGAGCCGATAGCGGTATCACGGATGATGCATTTTCAGGCCTGGAATAGAAGTGCTGCCGTGGTATATACCGAGATCACGCTGACATTCAATTACGGTCCGCTTACATAGGCGAGGCTCGATGAATACGTGCATCCACTTGATCTACCTATTTTCCAGCTAATCGTTCCTAATAAGGAACCTTGAACGCCCTATCCAAGAGGTTTTCTATTCTCGGTTAAGATCGACGACCATTCACGATACGTTATAAAACATTTTAAATTACAATCCTGCAGAATATTTTAGGTTACATTTAATTTTATTCCTTTTTTCCATTTTTCTACGTGCAATATGACAAAGTCTTCTATACGAAGCGATAAAGTCTCGCAAGAACCTGCATCGTAACACAATACGGAATCGGTAAAAATCAACTGCAAGATATTTCTAAGAATGTTTTGAAATTACCGTGAACGTAAAAAATTGTGAGAATCTCTCGTATAAAAATTTCTAAGAATACTTAAAATACCTTTACGAGAAAATTCGAGAAAGTATGTAAAGTTCATTCGTACGAAACTCCGTAAAACGTGTCAGGCTCTTTCGCGAAAGGATTCCTAAAAATGTGTAGCTGTTTTTAAAAACGATTCCCCAGGCTACGTGAAGTTTAGTCGCATTTATAGATATTCCGACGAATGCATGAAATTCTTTCATAGGAAAAGAGATTGTTAGAAACGTAAAGAAGCGACGAAAAATATCAATGAACAGCGCTTGGTTGGCACCGACTGAGAATCACTGACGATTCGCGGTCTCCGCATCTTAAATAACCGACCGGCACCTATGATTTTCTCGGAACAACCGACGGCCCGATTAAATTGATTCGCAAGCTCCAACGCCGGGGGAGAAGTAAGGGATGAGAGGGGTTGAAAGCGGTGCTGGTGGGGGCAGCCATAAACGAGGCTATAGGTACCGTTTTCCTCGGTAAGTAAATAAGTTTAAACGAGGCCACGACGACACGACGTTAGGTTCCGCGATCCTGGAAACAGGTTCCTATTCAAATCGTGCACTTACAAAATTCCTAGAACTTCGTACGATATCTTCGAATACTCGTCCCTTCTGTACTCTTCGAATCTCTCATTTTGAGAAAGGTACAAACATTTATTAATTATTAAAAAAAAAAAAATTGGGAAAATCTAGCAACAAGTTCAGGAATTCTTAAGTTTGTGACCCTCCAACTTTTTAAAAGAATCCCATATTCGCTAAATTGAAAATTCTATTTGGAAGATAACGAGAGGAACGTAAAATAGGAAAGAATTTGGAAATTTCAAGAAAGATTTAACGAAGAAATATCGAACGCAAGACAAGCTACTGTACATGTTACGATATAACGCTGCAACTGAATTTAAGCAGACGACAATACTTTACCAACGTCGAGATGAAGAAAACAGTCGGAATGGCAGGAGTAGCTTCGAAATTTCCTAGAAAATTTCGAAAATCTCAGCAAGAGTGGACATCGTTGAATAAGCGAAATTAATTTAACAATAGGCATTACAGATATCGTTTCCAGGCTCCATCCACCGGAACGAAGCCTCAAAAAAGTCAAAGTCGCAGTAAGAGTCAAGACGCGATAATCATCGTTCGAAGATGACCAGATACACGGTAGGGAACGAGGAAATTCTCCAAATTCAGATAGCAGAGTCCGATACACGAACAAACGATTAACAACTATTTCGACGAGCTCTGTTCGCAATATCTTCGCGAACTACAAGCATGAAAGAAATAAAGAAAGAGGGAACAGCAGAATACAGGAAACAAAACGAAGAAGTCGCAAAGATTTAAAAAAGAAGAAAAAAGAAAAGAGGGGAAAAAGAGAACAGGCTGCACTTTCTTCTTCCTCCTCCGTTTCTCTCCTCCTTCTCATTTTTAATCCGCGCGACATACCGCGACAATCTCCGTCGAATCCCATTGCAACGAGCAAATTATTGGCCCATGCATGTTATTACCGTACTGTTCTGTAATCATGCCCAATATCGTGGCCGAGTATCTGGCCCTCGGATGAATATAAAAGTAATCGCTGGAAATTAGGTGACACAGGGCCATTATCGCTGCCCTCGTACAATGTATGTACCTGTAAGTACGTAAACAAAAAGGCCGTGCAAGTTGAAGAGGCGAAAGAGGAACAGAGCGAAACGTAGTGAAAAAACGAGACAAACAAAATGGGGAAAAGGGAACAAAAATGGAAAATCTGCCCCGGTTACTGCCATATACGAATTCGAGGCGAAACAGGTGACGAGGATGGCGAACAGGTAAAAGAAGGTAAAAGAAGGATGACAGAGCGAGACAGAAAGAGGGGGTGGAAAGGAGGGAAAAACGGGATGGAATCATGTTCGAGGCCATCATCGACGATTACGCATACTTGCTGGCCCATTATGGCTCATTAAAGGGGTCCGATCCGGCTTATTATGTGCCGCAGACCTCCTCCTGGCTCCTCCATCGAGCCCATCCTCCCCCTCCTCCTTCTTCTCCTCCTCCATCCATGGCGAAATATAATTTTCGACAAGCACGAAGATAGTAGGAGGGCATCGACCGAAAATTAACGACTCTTTAGGGCAAATTGATCGGCCGTGTTCGCACTCGATTTTTCTCCCGGCCGCGAAATGCCAGCAACAGAGACGAGCATGGGTGGGAAGGTAAGGAGAAAGGAACGAGGGAGAGAGGTGGATCGTCGTGGTCGTGGACGAGATCGGCCGAGGGAAGGCGGAAGCGCCGGGTCTACAGGACTCGATCGTGAGAAGAGACTGCCGATCTTCGAGGAAGATCGGTCAGAGACCCGCCGGAAGGTCGAATAGATCGACGTCTCCATGATGTTTCCTGACTTATCTCCATTTTTAGTCTTCGCTTTCGCTCCGATCTTTGCGCCAATTGTGTTTTAGAAATTGAAGTTGCACCCCAAGTCAGTTTCATCGATATATAGTTTGTTATGTTTGGAATGTCTCTGTGTGGATTTCTGTCGCGGAGATTTTGATTTTGGAATTCAAAATTGCCAACGAAGGCTGTCATCTTCTGTTACTGTAACTCTTTAGTTTCGTCTCCAATTTTGTCTCAACCTCTATTTCACTCGTTGATTTCGGCGGTAGTTACTCATTGGTGTGTCTTTATTGGTAGTTTCATAACTGAATTGCCCATAGACACGCAGTATACATACGGAAACTTCTACGATATCAAGATATTTTCGGCTGTGGCACGAAGAGTATGACTTAAAGTAACTTTTATTAAATGTAACTAATGTAAATAAAGTAACTTTTATTATTTGGATACACGTTTCGAGTAATGGAATGAAAAGAATGATCTTCGAGTAAATTTGTTGGAAACATTTTAAATACACGTTGCAAATAATATTCGATTCTACAACAACCTTCAAATATATTCAGCAAAATTATACCTTTGTCTTGTTCGATTAAATACGACCGAAGAGAAACGAAGGAAATTTTCTTTCCATGACCGATCTATCTCATTTTCCAAATACGTATGTACCTACATATTATAAGGTACAAATTTAATTAACAGTCGAGGAGGGTACAATTTCGAGAGGGAAACGTTTCAAGAGAATCGATTTCGTTTGAGAAAACGTATCTCTATATCCAGAAACCAGATCTCTATACGCACTTTTCAAAGGTAAGCAATTTGCAATGTAGTGTGCATTTTCAGACGCAATTCCACGGGGCAGAGTGTTTACTTACAAGAAATACAGCATTATGTATACGCTAACCCGTTGTTACACGCAAGATCTGCTAGAATACACGCAATGCATTTATTAGATGCATCGCTGTTTCCTGTTTGCATAACCCTCTTAAGATCCGGCCGCGAAAAAGTCCCCGCTGCAATTTATCCGATAAAATTACGCGAGGGGAAAACTGCTGTTATTTATATGGAAATAATTACGTTGATATCGGCTCGATATTTAACTATTTATTATGTAATCAAAGATCTGAGCAAATAATAGCCACTTATAGCGCAATAAAATGCAACTTGATAAATTGAAAAATATCGTCAAGAAAAATTCAGTATTTGCAAAAATTCGGAATGTCAGAAGATTTATATGTATAGGATCGTTGTATGGAACAAATATGCTTGTATTGTACAATTAAATATTGAAGATCGGCAGATAACTGTATAAAAGAAATCAATTTAAATTTATCCCTCGATGTTTAAAATATATCGTTAATCTTCTTCGTAATTAAAATAACTTAATTCACAAGGATAAATTCCTTACATCTCCCATATTTCTCGAACCAACGGGCAAAGAAATCCGATATCCACCTTCTGCTGCATTTTGATATAAATTCTCTGGAGGAAATATTCAATGGAATAATTAAAAAGATCCAAGAATATAAATAGTAATAATAAATTACAATAACAATATGATATAATGATATCCAAGAAATACATTTTTATCAATAATACATGGTAATGTATAATAATATAAATATCGTAATAATTAATAAGTCAATGGACGAGGTAAAACTCCTCGTACTATGAAACAAAGAAATTCGATATCCAGTGTATCCGTTTGCTTTGAATAAATGTAAATTTTCCAGAAAATCGTACAGGGTAAAAAAGTAATAAAATACTTCGTCGGCAAGTCTCAGTAAACAAGCATGGCTAATTATCTACAGGCTCGATTTCAATTAGCTGCGCGATATCCAGACGTTGCAAGAGGCACGAAGAAACGACGTCGGTTGTTTACGAGCCATGAATAACCATAAGTGCTGGAACACGTTACATCACACCGGTGTGCGTTAATTATGGCGACAATTAACCCCTCTTTTCAACGACAAAACCATCCTCCCCTTGTTTCCACCCCTCCTTCTTAATGGTTTGTACGCTTCCAGGATCGAGTTATATATAATCGTCTGTTTAATTATAATTTAAAGTCGCTCGTTAGTTCTGACGACGTCTGGACATTTATCAATTAAAAAATGGCCAATCATGGCAAATTGACGCTCGTCGAAAACGCGCCAGGGCGCAATTACGATTGGCCTTCTCCCATCGAGTCGCTTTAATGTCCATGTCCACGATCGACGTCGATGTTCATCTCATAGCGATCCCATTTTTCTTATACTTTTTCGTGCTGGTAACTTCGACCAGTTTTTTAGACGATAGATAAGGCTTAGATAATAAAATTGCAAAGAGGAAGATTTTAGTACTATCCTGAATGGAGAATTGAATTTTGAAATAGTTAAATACCTGATATGATCTAACGTCTGTTGATTGAAACGCTTTTTAACCAAAAATTCTTACGATCGTTAGAGTCAAAGTTAATAGAATTGATTGTACTTCCAACAATGTTAATAGGACAGTTTCCTTTTTCCAACATCAAAAAGCAAAGAAATACCAAAGATCGACCGCACACTATCCTATTAATATCAAAATCTCTCGTTTAACCATAACACCACGCTGCAAAAATTCATGAATTATAATCACTTCCATTCTCCCCTAACGAAATGAAGAAAGCAAGAAGATACGAAAAATCTACCCTCCGATTCAACCGGGAATTTTAAAACCCTTCTATTGATAACGATACCACGTATCAAAAATTCCCCGATAGTAATCAATTTTATCCTACCGATACCATAAAAAGAGGCAAAATACCAATCGCCTGGTACGCAATCCTTTCCATGAACAATACCATAAGCTCTCCTGCAAGATTATCGTTCGCGGCAAGACGATAGCCACCCCCAAAAAATCCCCCAAAAATCTTGCAAAAATGTTGAAAAAGAAGGCAAGGTGGTTGGTCCGTATAAGGTAATTATAATCGATTATCATCCAAGTACCCGTGTCCTGGGGAGGATCCACGTCGTACGCGAAAGACGTTACTTACGGTCCATGAATATCCATAGGGCCCGGGGAGCAAATCGTGTGGCTGGCGTGCTCTGATGATAGGTAACCATGTGTAATGGAGTGCTAACTACCGGCCACCTCGCGAACCAGCACACCTTCTTCTTCTTCTTCTTCTTCTTCCACTTCTTCTTCTTCCTCTTCTTCTTCTTCTTCGTCCTCCGGCCAGTGGGGAGGCAAAACGCCTGACGCAGAAGGGAGGAACGTTCGCAACGAACCTGCTGGCCGAACAGGAAGGGTGGGAAGAGGAACGAAGAAGCCAGGAGGGGAATGGAACAAGAAGATGTACGAAGAAGAAAAGGGCGAGAAAGAGATGGAAGAGAATGGATTCCGGTGGTGGAAGAAAGAGAAAGGGTGAAACAGAAGAGAAACCGTGCAGGCATGCTTGGTCCTCTTAGTTTCTCAAACAAGGGGGCGGTACCTTGCAGACCAGTGGCAGTCAACCGGTATCACTACTTGGTAGTAAGAGCAAAGACTATAAATCCTTTGGATTTTCTATAGGAAATTGGAATTAAAGAAATTTAGTACTGGCTTTGTGTTAGGATTTTGCTTCCTCTGTTACATTTTCTTAGGATTTCCTTGGCTTTTTGATCATTTTTAAATAAGTATCCTTCCATTCGATTGTACTCTCGATAGTCTCTGTCGTTAGTTTTGGGAGCAATTTTTTTAGCGAGGTACTGAATGTACCGTAACAGTGAAAGGAATGAATAATTCGTTGTAATGTAGAATCTTTAGACGCTGAGATTGTTAATGCGTTTTATATGTAAATGAAATTATTTTACACGTTTCGCGTGTACGTACACGATCACGTTATCACCTCTTAAGAAATGCGAATAAAACTGCGAAATCTCGTCGTTCTACGAACCAGTCTTCTGCTTATACATGTTTCGGTCGACGAGTTTAAACGTCAACAGGGAGTGTTTCAACAAAACTATTAAATTACGTTACCTGTTAACTAATTGCCGGATAAAGGATGAAAATGCACGTGCAAAGATGCAAAATACAGAAACACATCAGCCACTGTCAAACAAATTTGACCAAAAATCCCGGCGTTTTGTCTTAAAAATCTCAATTTCCAATTCAACGAGACACTTTTATCAGCGCAACGGTCAGGGAACTGGTCTCGCGCGACTTTGCCCAAAATTCAATTAAGATTTTATCTACCTTGGAGAACAAGCGATTCCAAGCAACGAAATATTATATTCAATAAGATTGCCCGAATAAAACAGCCATATAATTCTTTTTCTTTTCGTCTCTCTATTCCTTTTCTTCTAGAACTAGCATGCTTGATACTTGACGATTCAGAACACGAACAATTCGACTCGTTAAGAATTACACGCGTAAACCATGGTGAAACCGTCTAAAACGCATCCGATAGGCAATATTACACGGAGATTAATAGATCGGCATTACAAAGTAATTAGCCGGCAATTAAGGATGGCCGGGGCTCTCGAGCCGAGGGCATTAATTGCCCGGCGTAATGATACGTTCGCTCCAATAAACGAAGATGAACGAACGCGGCGACGAACGCGGCTGGAAATCAACCAGCGGAGAAGAGAATTCCTGAATGCGCAACATGCTTTTACTCTCTTTATCCGTCGGCCACGAAAATTGCCTGGCACCGAGGCGAACAAGAAGCGGAAAGAAAAAGAAAACGAAAATGAAGCAAAGAAGAAAAAGGAAAATACTCGAAACCTTCGTACACGTTATATGTACACACTAACCGTCCATAAATCACGGAATATTTGCTGGTTTTGAAGAAAATGTTTATTGAGACGGGTTCTCGATAAGATCTCGTACGGGCACACTATGATTTATGTAATTTCCTTTATAATACGAACAATCTGTATTAAGTCATTTTATAAGTGATACGAGCGTAATGTGCAATAATTCGTTAATAAAACACAGACGAAATGTTTTCTGGATAAATAAGATATTGTTACGCGAATGAAAGAAGACAAATTATTGTGAAATATATGACACGAGCAATTGGTATTTCACCATTTTATGGTACACAGCCGTGAATATTTTAGAAAAGCGACCGTAAAATATGGATGTAATTTACTCGAACATGTATAGAAAGTTTTAAGCAACTAAGAAATTGTTCGATTCGATAAAATTCAGGAATTCGTTTTCGCGAAATTATCGCAAAAAGTACAACTTTTCTAATCTTTCTGCGGGTAACAAATTATTGATTTCTGCCTAGTTTATAGAGGCAAGAAAATTCGATGCACGTTTGACTCACAAAGTGTCCGGAACAACCAGTTTACGTAATAAAGATACGAAAGCATTTGTATTCTCTTGACTATTGACGCGTAATGGTCTGTGCTACAAGAACATTTTACTTACTACACTGTATTATACGCTACAGGGAAACCATGCAACACGATACAAGGCGGGTAGGTTGACGCAAGGCGCCTAAACTCGACATTTTTAAATCTTGTTAACCGAAAGACAACGCGATTTCCAGTATATATTTAATGCACAAGAAACATTCCAATCATCGCTTTCTATTACCAGAAATATCAAAGCTTCTTTCTCCGCTACTCGACTTAACCGTATACCTATACTTTCTATACTTTCCAAATAATCGTTAAAGATCAATCTGCCATTACTTTGAACGAAATATTGTAGAAAAGAATGCTTATCCATTTTTGGACTTAAAAACCTACAAACGATTATATACAATAGCGAAAATAACCATTTTCACGAAATAAGTGAAAATAACTAATGGCCTAATCTAGCCGGTGTTAACCCCGAACGTTCTACTGTTACGAAACACCCAGTACGTGAAATAATACCTCGAGCAGCCAATAAAAAGACGATGATGGAACCCGTATCCGTTAGTCGATGGAAATTAATCGATTAATCACCCGCTCGGTCGCCGATAAGAAGCGAAAAGAAAAAAGAAACGGAGGGAAAAGAGTGGTAGGAGAGTAAATCGCGGGTAAAGGTATTAATTCAATTAATATCTGCTCGATGAAACCCAATGGCCGGCGAGGAAACAAATATCCTAGGCCGTGATATTTATGCACGTATACAACGTATAGGGGCGGTAATAATCGGCGTTGATGGAATTTTCATCGGCTCCCAAGCGATCTGTATAAATACGTATCGTAGCTGTGGTGTGTATATAGAAGAGGCCGGGGTTCGCGGATTGCGTGAAGACCCTCATCATCGTCATCATCATTATCGTCATCATCATCATCATCATCATCATCTTCCACGCTGGCGTGTTTGCTCTGCAGCCCTACACGCGAACGCGTATAAAAAGCGAGCAAGTTCGAACGGAGCCCGTCATTACCGGGTTATTACCTAAGTATCGTGGGGTGGAAACTGGACCGTGCGTCGACGTGCTTCGCGAAGAAAAAGAATCTTTCTGCCTCTTATTTATTTATAGAGCACCGGTCAGACGTTTTTCCGTGGACTAGCGTTTTACGGCGAAATTTAGTCAAGGAATGACAGCAGAAGCCTGAGGAAGGGTGCAGGATGAGTAAAAGACTTGAGGGATGAGACTAGGGTGGTGAGAATTTGTGTCTAAGGGACTGTCGATGGAAGATCGTTACGTGCAGAGTTTAGGAAGATCGAGTTAATCCTATATTTTAGACACTTTGCGGAAAAATATAGATATTCTTCTCAGTTATTGGCAACTTAAGAATTTGACAATCTTCTAACAGTCTTTATGACCAACGATCTCTCTGCTATTACATATTTTGCTGGATTCTTTTCAAAATCTTCCCATCTCTACATCGTACAAAATTTTACTTCTTCCCATTCGGCATCTTATGATTCAACAGATTGCCGTAAAACGCACAACAATTAGCGATTATTTTACCATTTCACCCTTAACTCAGCCCTTCCGAGAAAGCTTCCAGCCTTGCTGGATACAACCTTTCAACCTCTAATCCTTCGTTTCCCATTCATCAACGTCTCAAAAATTCAGCAAACGAACCCTCCCATCCTTAAGGACTCCGTGAAGTATTCTAAAACGCCCAACAATCAAGAATTCCTCTATCACTGTATCCTCGATTACGTCATTTCATTTATTCAATTATTTCGTTAATTAGATACAAGAAACATTTATCTTTAAACTCCGATCCTTTTAATTTTCTCAATTCGTCCACATCTTAGGAACTTAACAAACGAACTGAAGAATCCTTAAAAAATTCAGCAAACTTCGGAATCCGCGTTAATCAAAGCTTTGCTTATTTCGTCCTTGTTTCGTCCTCGGTTATCAGAAAGCATCCCTTTCGCGTAACAACATGCTTCCCTCGATGCTTTCTCGACTGGTTTGGCGACTCGAATACAAAGGCAATTGAATCGTAGCGAGGTCCGTGCAAAACGCACAGGTAGAGAGGCGAAATCCCGATAAATCATAACCCAATTTCAGAAACGATATCAATCGCTCCTCTCCCCTCGTTCTCCCCGGTTCCTTCCGTTTTCTCCTGCGGTTCTGCTGGACCAGGCCACGATTTATAAAGCAAACACCGTGCAGCACCCTGCAATCAACCTACACAACGCGCCTTCTCGGTTTACCAGGCTGCACACCAAGCTCTCTCCTCGCCTCTTCTCTTCTTCTTGGCCAATGTGTATCGGGTCGGACGATCGCCGCTTACAACGGCCAGGCCAACGCTTATATAGCTCCAAGCGCGTTTTACACACCGTACTTAGGCCGAACTCGCAGCGGAATAAATTAATAGTTTCTTGGGAATAACAGCTGGCACGAAGTTTCGACGATTGGCAGGGACGCGTTACCCTTCGAGAATTATTCTTTCAAGCTTCGTTGCTTTTTTTTGTGTTCCTCGTAGGAGTTTCTTTTCTGTTTCGCTAGTTTCATTTGGTTTCATTTCGTTTGATTTGGTTTCATTTGGTTTGATTCTGATGGCTGATTGGTGGATAGGGAGAGATCGGAATTGCACTTATCTGAAGAGAGAGTTTGTAAGGATCGTCGAGGATTGTGACAGTAAGTGTGAATTAGTTTGTGGTTGGAGACGAGCGAGGAATTCTATTGCAAGGAGAATTTCTGTTCATTCCATTTGTGAGAATTGTAGAGACTCGTATTGACATCTTTTAATGAATCCAGGCTCCATTTCTGTCTCTCTTGCCAGACAATCTTAAAGATCAGTCATAGACGATTTAATTATTGCCTCTAACTCGCTCTGTATTGAATATGATCATCATTTTCATCAATACACGTTCATCACGTACATCATTTTCAACAATAATTAAACAAATTCTTTCCGCTTTCTATATAATTATACAATAATATCTTATTGTATAACTTTTCTTTACATTTCTCCCATTAATTAACAGGGGAAACCAATTATCTTCCCGCAGTTCGAAAAAGTACTTGATCTTGTTAAAAGGGTCAAAAATTCAGTCCAATTTCCTTTTTCAAACAATCTCTGCTGTATTGCCTATATTTTCAATGTGCCTGGCTAATCGCCAAGTCCTCGTTAAACATTCCATCGATAAGAATATGGAGTCGAGATATCCCCTGCTAATATTTTCTAATGCTCGACAAATTATACACTGGCGTTGCAGCAGCGCTCACGAACATCTTCCAGCCTCGTTAGTACGTTCCAACCCTCAATTCGTTGTCGAATACTTGTTACCACGTAGGCTGCTAAACTACCGCGAAACCTTTCGGCCACAATTTGCTTTAATATTCCCTCATATCGAGCCAGTATTTCGCGAACCCTCATTTTCATCCACTTCTCCCTGCCCTCTCTCCGTCTGTCTTACTGCAGCTTTCTATAAAACAAGCTTTCAATTTGCCCTCGTGCCCGAAACACACGCTCCGAAGCTTCCTTTTGCCGTCTGCTGGAGGAATCAATCGGGTTCTGAACGTTGGAAAGCGAAAGTCGATCGCTAACGATCGCAACGTACTCGACGTGTGGACGAGTGGTTTTCATTTTTTCGTTTTCCAGAGTCGATAGTGGCGGACGTGAATGGAAGTCCAAGTGTAAAGAAGCGGTGGACGACGGTTTTCGTGGCACGAACAGGAAGCGATAATCGATCCCTTCCGAGTTCGAGGCGGTTGGAGAATCGGCAGCCACACGATTCCGACTCGTCGCAAATTAACGGTTCTACCATCGACAAATGAATAGTTCGACGGACAGCTGGCATCGAGACTTGGCGAATTAGCATGTACATTGTCGGTGCAAAGTGTTACAGGTAGATGTTTAAAATACGTTGGACTGTACCATAACGAACCAACGATCCCAAACTTTCCGGAAATGTATAACGTGTACATTATTATTGCAACACTTAAGAATCTGAATTTATAGTTGTTTCATTTAGAAAACGATTCACGCAGTCGAGAACGTGTTTATCGAATGTTTTGATAATCAGCGTCAAATAACAAAAATAGAATTCTAATTAGCCATTTTGCTTCAGTGTAGTGGATAAAACCATATATTGTACGTCTATGGAAAATGATCGATAACAACAGCTTCTTTATAGCGTTGGATAGTCATAAACATTTTCAATTTTGATTCAATGCAACAAAACAGCAAATGTAATACTCTGGTTAACAACCCTTTGATACGCTTACTGTCCTTAGGAAGAACGTAGTGAATGTAGCGAACCACATGATTCCATATCAATTTTCTATGCATTAGTTATTTAACAGATACTCATTTTAACTTTTTATCTTAATGTGATTTCCTTGTTCCATGTTTCTAAATAGAAATCTAACAGCGTATCCTGCTTCCGTTTGCTAATCGGAAATCTCAATTGGAACTTTTTCTTCAGTATCTTGCTCTAGATCCTTTTTGTCGTATGTATAGTCTCGCTAATTCCTACACGTACAGAGAGTTATCCTTTCCTTGTACCAAAGAGCTATTTAATCGTTTAATAAATTAAACTAAATATTTCCTATTAAACTTTATTTTACTATATATTTTACTTTTATTCAAATCCCATTCAAATACAAATACAACTTGCTTCTCGACTCAAAATATGCTCTGACGTACCTACCATTAATCATTTCTCGTGCTGGCATCAATTTCGGACAATCCTTTGCTCTAGAAACCACAAACACTCTCCTAAATACCACTTCGTCAATTTACTCAAAGCCACAATGTCCGAAGAAACCACAAATTCGATATTAACGCGCCCTCGCTCAAACAACGGCCATCCAGCTCGAGGCGACGCGAAAAAATCTTGTTCCTGTCGCTGTTGCAATAACATTACGCATATTTTTCTCTTCATTGAAACGAAGAATACGGACGAGGGAACAAGTCGAGACGATTCGTTCGCCCTGAAGGTAGACACGAAGTCACGAATGCTGGAAAGAAAAATGTAATTTCCAAGCAGAAATCGTAAAACGTTCCGAGGAAGAATCCAGCTAGGATTCGTGACTTTCGGAAGCCTTCGTTTGAACGTTGTAAATGTCAAGGCCCTAGGAAATTCAAGAAACACTCCTGGCCCTGACATTGTTAACGGTAAATGGTAGTAATGATCGACTATTAACCCAATGAATGAACGTAATACGGGTAATAAAAAACGACGAATTAATTAGGATATTCACTCATACGCGATACACAGCAACAATTTGTTACTGAACGAAACAGAGAACGAGTAGTGAGAGTATCGTCACCGTAAGCAATCGGGATTCTGGAAAACAGGGAAATTGGAAATGGAGAAAAGCAAATGATAAAATAACGAATACGTTGTAGTTTGTAGTACAAATTATAAAAATAAAGAAAAAGCCACGAATTAATCAACCAAAGTACTGTCATGACTTAAAATTAGGAAAATAGAAAAGCAAATTATTACAGAAATTAATATTAATTAATAATTACAGAAAAAAAAATCCTAGATTTTTCCGAATATCCTTTTTTCGTCGTCATTTCATCTTCTCTTTTATCCTGCAATTTCGTACAATTTGAAAAAATTAAATTATTGATAATACGATTTTTTAACCGTAAAGATTGCATAGTCTCTAATTTGTATAATGAATTTCTATAAAGTATACATTATTCTGATACCTTTTTTGTACCTCGATAAAAACATATATAATCTTAGGTTACATACGTTTTATGCGTGACTTTTTATACGCGACTTTCAATAATGTTGCGTTTAAGCAACTTTCACGTATCATTTTGCTACTTGGCTCTTAATGGGATAATGAATATCCCGTTCGTCTCGTGGCGTTCAGGTAGGCGGAAGCACAAAGTAGCCGAAAGTATCGAAGACGAAACCGAAATTCGAAATTATCTTTCCCCGCTCGAATTTTGTACGTTTCACGAGCGTTCCACGATTCGGAGAACGAAGATACCTTCGCCTAATACCCTTTTATTATCTTGTAAAGCTGATGGAAGAAGGAAATACGATCGATTTTTGACTCGAGTTTAAATGTATCTCTTTGAACATTCTGCCTGTGGTGAAATTCTTTTTCTTTTTCAAGCCATGGGAGGCGATGTCGCAAAAATATACGATTTTTTTAAAAAGAAGATTTACGATTAGTCTTCTGCGTAGGCAGTCGAAAATTTGAGGATGAATATGAGTAGGTGGAAATGTTTGCAAACGATTTAATAAATTTCTCTTTCGAATTTTTTCGAAATCGAAAATTTGCCACATACAAATAGTATTATCAAAAAGATGATGTAAATAAATTAGAAACAGGCGTAATATTGATTATGTAAAATGTGAAGAAAATAAGAATTGAAAATTTCGATGACTTATAGCATCGACTGAAGAAATTTTCAAACCGTGTGAAGATAAGCAAAAGCTTTGTCTCTTGATTAAAATTTTTCAAGCTTCCAGAAAGACTCTGTTAGCGTGAAATCGGATATCCTCTATTAGCGTGGACTATGGTAAGTCGGTACGAAAAAGATGAAACGTTTCTAAAAAGTCGGTAGACGAAAAGGGTTGATAGAAATCTATTAATAAATAGCAGAATCGTTTTGGTCGGAGCCAGACCTCCAAGAGGAAAACCACAAAGTAGCCGAGATGTATAATTCGTGCTATTCATAACGGCAAATTACTATCCTCCGTCTGGCCTCTTTTAGTCCTTCTTCTCGTTCTTTACCACTTTTTTATATTCTGCTCTTCCCTTCCGTTTCCTCTTCGTATTACTTCAACAGGCGACAATATGGAATTTAATTTCAAATTAATGGCATAATCAATGTTTAGAATAGAAAAAAATGTCTTATTACTTTTTAAATAATTTGAATTTTCTTATTATCTTTCGAATAATATTTAAAGGAATTTCTATTAGGTATGCCATATATAGATTTCTGCTACTATTTATTTATGCCTGGCGACAAATAACTTTCACATCAAATTTATTTCTACATCATAAACTTCGCATATGTGTTTTATTCGTCAGTGTGTTATATACAACTCTTATAATCAATAACCGATAATCACCATGTAGAAAATTTCTTGTTTTTAATTTAAATTTTTAATTTGCATGCCATACCTGTCCGAGTCGGTATTACGTTCTTTGTGAAATCATACACCGACTTGGATCTGAAACGTACAAGGTGAACGTATTAACCGTAATACACACAGGAGGATTCGTTTCCCTTTTTCTTTTTGCATCCGTCCATTCTCACGTTCGATGGATAACGGTACCGGTTAATAAAACGGCAAATTACCAACGTTTAACTCGGCTCATTCGGAAAAATTCACGCTCATCCATGCATAAACTAACAAATCTGACATAGTTATGGATACTTAATTCCTGGCTGCATTCCTCGCGTACGATTCGACGCTACTAAATGGGTCCAACATTTACGGCAGAAGATTATTCCAACGAAAGAATTTAATTGAAAGATTAAATAATTTGAATGGTATATAGGCTTGTCAAATATATTTCCTTGTGATTTGGAATATCAAACATTCGGCATATGAATTAAGAAATTTCAAATTTTTAACTCGATTCGTTTTACGATACATAACAAGTATATTCTAATTCACTAAGTACCATCTTTTACATTCTATATCGAATCATTTGGAACAAGAATCGTATTACCGTACAATGCATATTAAATTACTATAGGATTGTGAAACATAGTCGAAAAACGTTGTCAAACATTTATTATTAAGTGTTTATACCGGCTTTGACATCTTATCTACAAAGGAAATTCTATCTTCATGAGTTATAAGTTTCATCCTGGACAAACGTAAAGCGATAAAGGTAGATTCAGGGCTACAACATTCCCAGGTAATGCCTAATTAATTTCCCAATGGTCACAAACGAGAGCCAATTAATCTCCCTAATATTTCTAGTCAACGTTCCAATATTTACGACTTACATAAGATTTCTTGTACCTAATCGATTCTCTAACGTTTCCTGCGCTAATATCTAATTAATTTCCTAATGCCAGCGGCCTCTGCTCCATCACGTTTATCCGTTTCAAGGTTCCAGCTGTTCTTAAATGTTTGAAGAACCACGCATAAATTATCCTACTTTAACGAGGACAGAATATGTAAGACGGCTATGTAAAAAAAAACAATGAATACTAATAGTATATATAAAATTCCATTGGACGCTAAAAATATGTACAAATATATATAACGAATTAGTTTAATTATTAACAATTTCTCAGCTACCGATAAAATCGGATTTCGCTTACAAATTAATTTCTTATGCATTAAACCACTCCCTTTCTCGCACCACGTATACCCTACGCTTCATCTACAGACCTATAAATACCTTTCCCTATACTTAATTTTATCGTATTATACTACTCTTCCTATTACCACTACTTATTTTTCTCATAGCGTTTTCTTACGCTCAGAATATCTTAAACGTTCTGTTACTTTTTCGCAAAGTAAGTACATGTAAAATACTAATACAATGCAAAACTGATAATCTTCCTAGAACTAAAAAGGACAGAAAGGATACCGTTAGAATCCTCGAAATTTCATTTTCCATCTATCTTCTTCGTCCATATAAAAGCTATCGGAATTCCATTTAATCGTAGTTAATTAAGGAACCACGCAAAAACTTAAAAACAGCGAAAATGGGAGGGAGTAAAAAATGAGCCGATTTCCATTAGACAGGCGTTAAACCGCGATGTTGGCGCGCGATAAAGGCGCAGAAACTATTAGCCACAGGGCGAAAGGTATCGTGGATGGAACGCACAGCGTCCCTTGTCCGTCTGATTCCGTTTCGTTTGCCGTGATATATTCGATCCCACCCATTCGTTCCCGTCGATGATTACAGGTTTGCCCGCGCATTAGACCCGTGTCTAAAACAAACCGCTCCCACGTCTACCAACAGTTTAAAGCCGCGGGGCGTGACTGCCGCCGCGGCATCGGGGCTATACCTCGAAAACACTACGGTTCGCAGCGCTAACTTCTATTTGGATTTACTATTAATCGGTCGAGTAGTATCGGTAACGAGTACAACGATCGCGTGTCGCGTCAACGCCTCAACGGGATACTAATTATCATTCCAATATCAAATACGATCGGACACTTTCTAACTTTCGTAACAGATGCAGTTCTAGGTTACAGGCATATCGCATAAAAGTCGAAATATTTTATAAATGAAAAAGAGCAACGGAACTTGAGATTTATCGTCTTGTTTGTACGTGTAATTTTTTATATGATCGCGTTCCTTCATCAGACATCGCTACCAATAATAATTTAAAGAAATATCGATGAATTTTGAGAAGTTGTCACGAAAGAATGATTATACTTAATTCGAATGATTTTAGTCACAGTGGTGATTACGCGCGTGAGTTCCAATTATCGCGTTACAATAATTTATGGTTCTATAAAAGTGAAACCATGGTCGCACAGATTTCATCATGGTACCATCAGGTCATAATTCAAAATTATGAGATCCCGAAGGATCGTGAATCCATAGGATTATAACTTTATGACATCTTTTCATGACAGATCACATATGCTAACGCGTATCTTCGAATCAGCTATATAGCAACAGAATCAGTCTGTAGAAAATGTTTGAACTAAGCTGCTGCTATACTTGATTAAATGACAACATATGCATTTGCTCGATGTAATTCAACAAATATACCCAGTTTTCCCATTGAAGAGTAATATTCCAAAAATCCTCTAACTTCCTATTCCATAGTACGTCAGAATCGTGTAACCGACCCTCTTACCTCTGGATTTGATCGCCTGATATTACGAGCCCTCATTACCCTGCTCATTCCTTGCTCTAAGCTCGATCTAAGTTACTCCATTTAATAGATGCACACACTGTGGTCCAGCCACACCTTGGACGCTTCAACCGCGTTCTCGGAAGTTGTACCTTCTCTCACAGTGTGCACGACAGAGAAGACCTTCGACCATAGTCGAAGGAATGACTTGCAATCGGGTCCAAGAAGCGAGTAGCCGCTGAAGATGCCATTGATAGCGTGGCGTGCTGCAGGCTTGCCAGCATTCATCACCATAGACCTATCTGTTCGAGTATCGCGATTCGCCTTCGTTATTGCGGCGCTGGGTTACATCTTCATGCCCACGCGGTCGGCAAAAAGGAGGCAGCAGCCCTGAGAAGCGAGCCTTCATTACCAGCAGACCATGGACCGAAGGATTACCGACGGAAATCCCCGATCAATGCAGCAAAAAATCAACCGCCATTATACTAGACCGACGTCGGCTCGAGCTGGCATCGCGTCACCTTTTGTACGCTCTACCAACCATTGTAAATTGCAAGGGGAACGTTTGCTGCTGGCTCCAACACTTTACAGTTGGCTAAACTGTAAAATATCGAGCCGAATGGCCGGCATTTTTCATCGATTGCCTTTCGCCTTTGCATCGAATTGATCGCTGATGGCGATGGGTTTTTAGCTTAGCAACCCTCTTGGATATCCGGTAATTGGCAATAGTCGACGAGGTGTTGTTAAGTCGAATCCGTTGTAGGTTATTCGGAATTAAATCGTCGTTTCAAGGTATTTTTCTTGATTCAGTTGGCACGAACGTTCGCTTAAGTTATTCTAAAATGTCCTATCATAAATTGTAGACTTGGAAAATGAAGGTTATTGCACTCGACTGTGTCGCAGGCTATTTGGGATTAAATCGTCGTTTGAGAATATTTTCGTATCGAATTGATAGAAGCGGTTGCTTGGTTAGTCGATAAAAATCCGTATGGTACATTATAAACTTCGAAATAAGGATTATTGTGATATATATGGTGTTGGCTTTTTCCCATATAGATTGGTAATTCTCTGACAATTCTTTAACTCATTTCCATTAAAAAATTACTACAATCCCCAGCCACTTGTTACATAATACAGTGAAATAAACACTGAACATAATGTGGAAGATCTCAGTCTACTTTCTGGGGGACTTTAATGGAGAAATAGTAATACTATTAATAATACTAATCTCCCATAAAGGATAAGCAGCGCCTAATATTCAAACAGCAGTCGATGTATAGGCTCGAAAGAGAGTGAAAAATGAGCAGCTATAAACGAAGCTCTTTTTCCACGATCATATATTAAGCAGGTGTGGTACAAAGACCATTACGACGCGTTCCTCGTGGGAATTAAACGAGCCGAGGAAATCTCGTTTTTAGTTGGATTCCGAAGAAAGAGGGGTGGATACTACGCTGACGTATGATATAATTAACTCGTCACAACAACTAGACACATATTTAAAAAAAAAACTAGTTCACAATTTAAGAATCTTCGCCATGTAGGAAGAAAATTCATCATTTGTACAACCTTATCGTTTGCATACAGATATCTAACATTAAGGCTGTCTAAAGAGATGTAGGAAAAAGAAATTATATAGAATTAAATCGTCATTACGCGTAGAACTTTTAGCTAATTAATGAAAATTAAATTCAAAGAGTGCTTTGAAATCCTGTAGGTAAACCGGACATTTCTGTATAGAACATGTAAAACATTATTAACAAAAAGAAAGAAAAAAAATATATTTATTTGGGAGAAATTTAATTAAAATCCAAAATCTAATCAGAGTATCAAAATATAACTAACTGACAAATTATCAAAATATTTCTCATCTATATCTCTTTTTGATCAAATCTTCATTTCATATTTTTTAACACGATTTTCATACATCGTTAATAATAACAGAATAAAAGACATATATAACATTCTCAACGTACAAGCTTTGTTTTGTAAGAAATCTAAGAACTATGGTTGTGGAGGTGGTTAAAGTAAAAGAATTTCGAGGCTGTTTAAACGAGGGGGCGTCAATCATGGTTCTCGACAGATTCCTTAGCCGTCGCCGTTAATTACGGTTAATTACGGTGAAAATTACCGGTTGCTTTCCTAAACGTCGCTAACGCTCCTCTTCCTCGACTATACCTCGACTTGAGGAAAGAAAAAAAAAAGACAAAGAAGAGAAAAGAAAAAACGCAGGAAATTACAGGGCGTCTGGGCCATCTCGGTGATAAATCTGCCGGCCGATCGGGCAGAAGATCGAATAATTCATTTAAGGAATAATAAGGCGTGTACGTAAATAATCGGACATAGTGATCGCTATCGACCATCGATATCGATGTATATTAATGCCTCGACTTTCGATTTTATTTACTTTCTGCCGATGAGACGTTTTTCGAGACGGTGGCTACCTCTCTACCTCCTCTTTGGTAATACGAAATTTACAATTTACAATTTACAATTTCACAGGCGCGGCCCTTGAGAAGACATTTTTAGAAATAATTACCTGGCAAGTTCGTATCTGTAAGATCGATGAAGATACCGATTATCAGATATTAAACACCGTTTGGAATATGTTGCTGGTAATTAGGTCGGTATGCTTGATGATTAATGGTACGTAGCATGAATATTGATAACTTAAGTGGCCTATAATACTCTGATAAACTTCTGATCAATTTCTATTTACTCCTTATTTCTTTCCTTTTTTAATTTCCCAACTGATGGGAGTATTCAAAATTTCCTGGAGAAGTAAAAGATTGTTCGGGCGATTTTCTGTTCTTATAAATTCTACCCATGACGAAACAACGATATTAAAGTAACGATAAATTTTCCAAAAATCGCCAAGGTACTCCTCCACGATATATCTTTACGAAACGAATATCATAATACAAGATATACCAATAACATCAAGGAAAGCAAGCAGCTTATGAAATTGATCGCCCTTCTATCTTTTACATAATCAGACCACCGTGTTCAATTTTATATTCTACATAAATTAACACTCTAATCACTTCTCTCTCGCACATCTTATTTCTCCTCCTATTGTCCCATTAATTCGCGCCATATCCACTTTTCAAGTGTACAATGGATATCAGCATATATTGTAATCTGTCTCTATAATATCCTCGAGCAACACAGCCTCCAATTCCCTAAGGATAGAAACGAACGTTCTCAAGAGGCATCGACGTCTCATTTCGAGGAACGTCGCGCCGCACATCGACGCGATAATAACACGGAATAACGCTGGGAATAACAGGAACGATATCAGGGCGTAGATTGATTCCCGTGGCGATAGATCGAACGCGATACGAAGCGACTGTTGGTAGCGTTGGATGCATCAGGTTCCGGCCGTGGCGGCTCGTCCGCCGTCGTATGAATTATTCAAAGCGAAATAATAACGTGTGCACGTGCTGTAATCGCGTTACAGTCGAGTCAAATATAATTATATCACCGGGCCGTGGACCGAAGAAATATCAACGCGTCAAAGGGGGCCGCAGCTCGTTATTAACGCGACTCCCGATTATGTCCACTAAATTACGAATTATACCTGTAATCATGCTCCATACTGGTCACAGTATACACTGAAACCGAGACCTTCTCTTCCTCTCCTCCTTCAAATTTGTTCAACCTTTCCACTACCAGAGCACATAGGATATAACGAATTTATTATTCTAATAAAATTGTTCAAGTAACTAAGAAAAATAAGGACGCCGTGAGTCTATGAAATCGCTAGAAGAAATCTATGATTCTAATAGAATTGTATAAGCAGGTAAGAAAAATAAGGACGCCATGAGTCTATGAAATCGCTAGAAGCAATCTACGATTCTAATATGATTGTTCGAGCAGCTGAGAAAAATAACGACGCCATGAGTCTATGAAATCACTATAACGAATCTATGATTCTAATACGATTGTACGAGAAACTAAGAAAAATAAGGATGAAGCCATGTGTCTATGAACTCGCCTAATGTTCTCAATTGTAATTATAGAAAACTTTCTTTATCAGAAGCAATATCAATGGTTGTATTCTGATGTGCAGTTTCTAAAACGAAATCCTCACTTTGTCCGTGAATCTACACGGAATCTTCAGTTACAAGAAACTGTTCTATCAAATATAATATTATCGATTACGAATTTAATCTTATGTACGTATGTACATAATTACATATTTCTATCGAGCAGAATGGAGCTTCCAGTGTAATTGTTAAAGACATAGAACAAAAATCTATAGTTACGTACAGCTCCATCAAGTAAGAGTGAGAGCTCCTGACGTGAAATTTCAGGCAAACACAAGGAAAAATCTTCCATTATAAAAGATCATCTCTACCAAGAAGAACAATACTAGTTGTTATATAAACTACAATTATTTTTACGTAGAATTCTACCTAGCAACAGCGAAAATTTCATCGTGAACGTTCGAGCAATGAAAAAAGATTGCGTTCTTATCGATCTACATAATATCTCTGATTACAAAGAGGAATAAATAAAATTATAGCTATTAAGGATCAAGTCGGCGTACCACTTTTTCAATGCCTCGTCCGATGTTTAAAGAATTTTCCTGCGAACCGAAAATATCTGATGCAGCCTGAATGTGTCACGAACGACGAAAATGCGTAATTGAAGGATGCGAAGGCGAGCAAAATTTCGTACGATGGCTGCAAGGGCTCTTGTAGATAGTCGATAAGATGATTATTAACGGCTGTCTGTCGTTGTCGAAAATTATCGAGGTAGCTCCCTTCGCAGGACCTCGAGCATCGTTCACATCGTTCTACATTTTATTAATTTTCTACTGATCGGTGGTCCCGGTAATTTGAAAGCGCATAAAACGCGTGCATCTTAAATACAGGGCGTTTCATTGCGAACAAAACTTTGAAATTATCGTTAAAATCGTATAAACGATGTATCTGATAAACCGCCACTATGATTATTTACCTTAATGAACGCGGTGCAATATCTTTCGATCATTTATCTGTCTATAAAGCTTCGTTTAACGTTCGAGGCTAACAATTTCTGTTCTTATCTTTCCAACATATTTTTGCTACAGGAGGATTGTGAGTGCTTTATAGAATTTCAAAGGATAGCGAGGAACTTACAGCGAAATATTTGAAAAAATGTATTTAGAAAAAGAAAAAAGACGAGAATGTTTGATACTTTCGTTGAAAAGACGAGTCAATGAGCATTTTTCTTCAACGAAAATTGATTCGTAGCAATCCATCAATTTTCCAAGAATATTCTAATTATCAATATTTTCTGCTTCAAATGTACTTATACTTAATTAGTCGTTAGTTATTAATGGAAAAGTGACTCAGCCAGGACTCAAACGTCATGATTACTTAAACGATGCAAATTAAGTATTTCTTCCTTCAAATTTCCCGTGACTACAATCTAACGATAATTTTCTTATCTCAATAACCTCCTGAAAAGCACTTGCACATCTTCGACAATTATAAAAATAGCAGATGTGTAACTCATTATCTTGATACGTTTCTGCTGTTAAAAAGAATCTAACGTATTATGAAACACCCTGTATATGGCGCACAAGCCAGATACGCCCGATAAACCCACTACAAGGGTCTTTTATTAATTTTCCCTCGAAACTGGTTCTTTCCTCTGCAACGCGGCCGAGTTCTCGCGGAATTACGCCCTCCTGTTACACGACCAGCTTTCTTATTACGTTTTCCCCTGATCGTAAGCATTCTTGGAACGAGGATCTCGCGCGAGTCCACGTTTTCGCGAAATTTTAGAAACAAAATTTCCAAGACAAAATTTCCATGGCAAAATTTCCGAAGCAAAATTTCCAAGGTGAAATTTCACTCTTGCCAAGGTACAGAGAGCAATGGAAGATGGTCAAGAGGAGATACGGCCTTAAGCACGATTCGTTCCGGGGAATCGCTTTCACGAATTACACGAGGAGAGTTTGCGCGAGTTCCGGGGAAGGATGATGATAGCTTGTCGCGAAGGAAAGAGGAACATGCGAGAGCAAATTGGGGGATAATTTAATTTGCGGACCCGTTACGCCGAATCGAGACGTTTAAGGGAGGAGATTACCGAGACACTGGCAAATCGGTGATCTAAATTTGAATTTAATCGAAGCTTGATCGTTTTTGATGCCGCGCGATGATAGGAAAATAGGAGACATTGGGAAAATTGTGGAGGATCTTTGAGTTTTCTTCGGAGAATCAATTGTTTAAAACGTATTAATTTGAAGTGTTTGAAAAAATCAGTTCCACCTGACAAAGTGACAAAGTTACATTTGTTTCAATACGTTTGATGTGTTTATTACAAGTTTTTGAAAATTTATTCGAAAAATCACGCGTAGGTCCTGTTTTTATGATGCTACGATTTGAAACAATCGACGATATTCCTAAATATCGCCAATGAATCTTTCCACTCTTAATATAAAGTGGTCTTCGCAGTAACGATCTTTATTTTTATGGTATTATAATCAGTATACTTTTAAAACAGGGATAAGTGAACCTGAGTGAATTACAGTAACAGATAATAAACGTTACTCTTGAAATACTACGAGGACTTGTACAATTCTAAAATAAAATAAATTCTTCTAAAATAAACAGGATTTCTAAAAATAACAATGATCTGTTACCTAGAAAACTATATTTGGTACTCTAATGACAGACTCGTGACTCAAGAGGCGATATTACCAGGATGGAATAAATTGTAGGAAAGTAAAGACAATTTTGATACTTTAATCCTAAATTACGCGGTTAAGAGGTTACAATAAGAATGAAGCCATGGTAAAGTTCTCTTCTTGGTACAAGTTGAGGAACTCGAGAACCTTGGACATGTGACGCGACGATAATGATCTGCATTTAAATTTCTTGCTTCGATATATTCTAATTAATCCTGACACAAGCACACCTCATTTTACATTAAACCTGTTATTCTTATCTCGTGGTCACTTTAATCTAGATTTACGATTTTGTTAATTTAACAAAACAATATAATACAGTGATAGCCTCGTAAAGTAGCGAAATAAATGTTAAGAACTCGAAAGTAAATATTTAAAAGACAGTACAATTCGTTACGATATTTCGTTATATTCGTATTCCAACATATCCATATCTGCTGGATACGTTTCATATACATATTTATGTTCAAAAGGAAGAAAATCAAGACTATTCCCTATACTCTGACATATTCCTACTTCGGCATCTCTATATCTACATCTCTTGGTCACCGCGATATATTCATATCAAAAAACCGAGAAAAGACGTTCTAGTCGAACATTAAAAAATGTCACGTTAAGAACGTGTTGAAATTTCGAAAACCGAGCCACTAACAACCTCTTACGATGAACCACACAACTATAAAAAGATCAATTAAGAAAGAAGATATTCTTCGCAGTATTCGAACAATGAGGCACAACGATAAAGACCCAATAAACCCCAAGAGTTTCAACTTGCTTCAACGAAACGAAAACAAGCTTCCAAGGAAGAAGAAAACAACTCCCAAAATTTCTGAGAATAAAACGTGCGTTCCAACGCATTTTCCTACGATTACCACGCGATGTTTCAAGCCCGTAAGGTAAGAAGAAAAGTAAAAGAAGAAAGGAATGGTCGTTCTAACGCCTCGATTTGACCCGTTTCGATTGCATCTAGCCTCGTGGAACCTCATACAAATTTATTAATCGTATTACAGGGTACGCGCGGATGCAATCGAACGTTACGATCTCGAAATGAATCAGCCCCATCCCTCGGCTCGCTATAGTCAGAATTTCCTGCCACCAATAAAGATCCTTATAATCGTCCATAGGAAACGCCGTCAGAGTAATGCTCGCCTTACAGATAGAGCCGAGCTACGCCCACGCGCACAGGTGTGAATCTATCCTGGGTCAGAAATGCCTTTAGCATCTTACACGATCCCGGTGGACGTCGCTGGATTCATTCTTCGATTGATTCATCGTCGGCCATTCGTGTTTCCGTGTCAACCGTCGTCCACCGGCAACGGAATCTCCAATCGGTTCGACGTGGAATCTCGATGGAACTACAGAATTCTAAACAAATTGCCCGGGAATCGGAATGGATCAAGTCGAGTTCCTTCTTCGAGAACAGTGCAGGAACATGGGCAAGTTATTTCGCTGGAATGGTGTTTCGTAGATTGAAGTTTTAATGGAATAGAATCGAGCATCGAGTGGAACGAGATGAGTGATGCTATCGGTGATTTTATTATACGGCATAGATATTGTGGAGAATTATGTATAAAAAATAAATATCAAGTACGAGGAACTGTGTAGAGGAAACGGTATCTTTTTTATAGGGAATTTATATAGAATAGATAAAGGGTGTTATGGTGGCGAGGTTTTCGATGGTTGTGATTTTACCATGCAGAAATAAATATACTGTAACGAATGAAATCGTTTTACAATTTTCTATATTTTTATAGAACTTGGTGGAGAATCGTAGGGGAACATCGTATTGGATTAGCGTTTCGTTGATCGAAGTTTAAGTAGAATAGGATTGAGGATTCAGTTGAATTATAGATGAGTAGTCGACGATATCTTCGTGAACAAATTGAAACTTGCGGAAATTTATATTCAGAGAAAGAATCTTACAAAGTAGACTTCAGAGAAAATTCCTGGTAAGAAACAAGCTTAACTTTTTGAGGGAAAATTCTGCTGTAGCAGCACCAGGGGATTCTTACAACTAAAAAGGCAAAGGGACGCTAGAAAAATCACTCCAAGAATAAAATACAGTAACGTGAAAAAGAGAACCAGGAGAAGAATTCCAGCAGTGCGGAAAACAACTTAAAGATGTCCACATAGAAAAAACCTAAAGAAGTTTCTGTAATAAAGAAAGAGAAACATAAATTCTTATAAAATATCATCTACTAAATTCCTCGTAAGGTATCATTAATAACTTTTCAAACACTAAACCTCTTTTATTCCTTGCATATATCATTCTTAGCTAGAACAATGAACGCTGTTTTAATTTTATTATTAATAAGAGATTGTATGTATCGTGAATGTAAATTATTCATGCGATTTCGATGAAATTACGAAGGTGTTCGAATAACGATGAACGGCAATTTTTTCTACCTCGTAACCGGAAGTCTCGAATCGTGTCAAAAACAATCTCGCCAATCCATCTACGTCACCTATCCTGTCCATCCAATCTCGCATCAATGCTGTTACAATCTCACATTCTATAAATGCCACGATCATTAAATGTACCTAAATATAAATTCAAATCAATATAACAGGATTCTTTCAACTCGTTTGAAATCCTGGCGAATCGAGGACCAAGAGGAACACAGGAAGCCATACCCCAGCCTGATTAAACGTCATCATCATGCACGAATAGTCGTAATGACCTGCCAACAGGCGTATCGTGCTCGAAAAAGGAGAAAAGCAAAAGAGTAAATAAATAAATAAGTAAAAATAAAAGAGCAGAGGGGGGAACACGAGAAGGAAGAGGGAGAAGGGGAAAGAATAAAAAGAGAAGGAGAGTCGACACCTGCACGAGCCGTGTACACGCTTCTATACGTACACACGAGCGTATCTACCTCGTGTTACGACCACGAAAGCTCGCCCACGTACTTTTCACGTCGTCGCGCTTAATTCTCCCGCTGTTTTCTGTCGCACTTGTCACGCTTAATTGACACACGATATCGATAGCAGTATCTCGATTGAGCCACGGCCGAGTGAGTTTCGCAAAGACACGATCTCTTTCTTTCCGCTATTCCTTGTTCTGCCTTTAGATTTCAATAGCAATTCCATGGGAATTTCCATTCGGACTCTACGCGTGACATATGTATGTTAATTTTTGATATTCGATATAATTAGACTGCGGAAATTTGAAGGTGCAAAAGAGTCTACTACAAGAGTATAAAATATCCAAAGTATAGCAACGATAGAGTAGCTAGTAGATAATACATACTTCTATTTTTGTAATTGCCTTTATAAAAATATGAATTCGCGGAAATATTCGCGGTCTATGAAGAATTGCTGGTAGATGAAAAACATCCGACGGTTTTCTCTTTCGTCGAAACGATTGAACGATAGAACGCTTATGAGATCATATTGATTTCTTCGATAGAGACTGTCGATGACTACGTTTAAAAAAATTGCTAACGTTAGAAATCTTTGTGCCATTTATTCGTATTACTCATGCAATATCCGTCGGAATGAAAAAGTAGCTAATAACTGTACAAAAATTTAATCAACGCGTTCAATTTAGATTCTAAGTAGATGGTCATTTATTCGCGTGTAATGGATTATCTGTAAACTAATCTATAAATAACGTGCAAATGAAAAATAAATAAAATAAAACAGGAATATATTACAGATTTATTGCCACATGGTACACGATCACGAGTGAATAGGAATAAAGCGTGGAAAACCGTGCGGATACAGTCATAATATTCTCGAATTGTAGCGCGCTATACGTCGTGGGTGTAATTTATGGCGAAAATCCGTGTAACTTACTTGCACGTTATGATTAGAAGTGCCATAACAACGAGTAAGAGTTTCCTGGTAATTAGTTACAAAAGTGGCACAGGGAAACATGAAATCGAGTTTAAGCACGAGAAAATTGACAGGAATATCAAGTATGAAATAAACGACACGGTCGAAGAAGGTAATTTGTCCTAATTGCAACGCCTTATTGGAATAACCGATAAAATTTCAGCTTGTAGTTGCTTTTTTCTTTTAGCCGTTTAATTTCAACAGAGCCGTGTTAGAGAAAACCGTGAAACTGGATACAAGTAACTGCTTGAAACTCAATTTGAATTTAATTTTCATTGAAAAAGTGAAAATATCGGAAATTAGGAAATATTTTCAAGACGCTATACCTCTTGTTTCGATATTGTAATTTGGTTCATTCTTTCGAGAAAACGCTTTATAATAATAACAGAAATAATTTACATAATGTCTGAATTATGAATCTTAAAATAAAAATACAAACGATTCTTAAAGGTAAATCGTAAGATGTCGAATAGATGTTTTTAATGTTTCTTTTCCTTTCTCTTCTTCTTTTTTTCTTTTTTTTTTTTTTTTTGTAATCGAGTCTTAGAGATCTAGGACCACGGCCGTAAGAGAATAAAATGGCGGATTAATTTGCTCCAGGGGCCCCTTTATCTCGCGCTTAAATGCAAATCGGCAGCAATTCGTCTTGCTCATTGGACCGCCGCGAGCGGTAAAGCGTTTCACGAATTAAGACGTTAAATCGGCCGATCTCTCCTCCTTTCTTTCATCTTCGGTTTCATAAATCTAATCTTTCATAAAAGAAATTTCACGCAGTCTTTAACTTTTTTTTCAAAGTAAATCATACAAAACAGGCTTAAACTCCAAGTTCCATTTGCATATCGCATTACCCGCTACAAAGCTAAAACAAAACCGGCATAAAAGCCGACTCTTCTAAAGGGTTGACTTTCAGATCCCATTTCCATAAAACTGCAATACGTGCATTTTGTTTCTCGAAACAAAGTAATTCGGACATACAGAATTTCCTACTTTCATTGGGAAATCGGCAAAAATTGCAGCGATCAATTAAATTTATCATACCGTAATGAACAATCTTATAAAACTTTTCCACATTTCGTTTCAGAGCATACAAAATTCTCTACCCTCGATACGAAACAGTTACAAATCCCTGAAACTTTCCTAAATCAACTAAACTATAAGAGTACCAAAAGTTTCCTACGTTTGATAAGATACTTGGAAAACTATTTCTCAAATTTCGAAATGGAAAACGCTGAAAACATACAAAGTAAATTCGAATAAGATTCGACTCACAGTGGAACGAACAGTCAAAACAATGCTACCAGAGTAGCACGTGGTGGCTAACAATGATTCGAAAGATTTTTCCTAGCGCATCGCGGCGGAATTCGTCGTGTCACATACGATGACAATCGTTTTACGGTGCATTCCGTGGCACGAGGACCGCTTCGTCGCGATACCGTCTTATTAATACACGAAACGTGATGTGGTTCTTTCGTGGACAGCCAGCCGGAGAGCAGGTGAAAAAAATGCGGCCGTGCTTCCCTCTAATTTATGGTCTTCCTCCTTGTCGATGCTCGACTGGTCCACATAGTGTCTCTTACTCGTCCTCTTTCTTTTTCCTTTCTTCTCTTCGGGACAATACACGATATACTTCAAGAAAATTTAAACAAAATCTTTCCACGATGATCTACCAACTGATAATATTACCATAGTAAATTGATAAATTATAAGCTGTAGATTATACGCCTCTCTCTTACGATATTCGTATCTTTAAAATGATTAATCTGATGACTCGCAATTTGTAGGATTCTCTTCTAAAGGTGTTATACAGGAAAACTGATATTATTGACTTGTACCTTGTGACTTACGAAATTTCGTTAAATAATAACATCGGTTGAATTGTTTGAGAGAGATCAAGCGATTGGAAGTTTTTATACGATTTTTAATCAATGGCTACAGCCAAAGGGAAGAAAATTTAAGCAAGTGATTATTCGCGAGAATTTGAATGGAAAGAGAAGATTGAACTATAAAGTTAATACTTAAATGATTCATAGTCATCTCGGAACTTTCAACGTAATATTTGCGGTATTCAAAGAATGGGCTAACGTTAAATTAAAAGATCCATCTTTGTTAAACTTATCTTCCAATACATCAAATCTATTAAAGAGTCGCATAAATAATCTGGAAAAAAAAGAAGTCAACCTTACGGAACTGTAAAAATCCTTCTCTTGAAAAGTCAAAATATCTTTGTGGACGCCGAACGTAGCATATTCCTGGTCATGAAAATTTTTTTTAAATCGGTCGTAAATATAATCTGACCGAAATCGTTTTCAAGAAATTGAACCGTATTGTACAAGAAAATGAAGAGTCGGTAGCATTTTGAAGGGAACAAAGGCGGAGACGCTCGTAAACGCGATTAAATCGTTCCAGGTAAAGCCGAAACTGTCCATAAGGGACCGTTTAAACCCGGCCATTGCGTTACTCCGCGTGTGCCATGAATGAATTATGCTCTCAACAAACATCATAGAAATGAGCAGAAGAAGGAGGGAATCGTGGATTTGTTCAACTATAAAATAGGATTTATTTCGTTGTTATCCGTGTACCACATCTATCGCTTCGAGATATAACGATAGGAGGCAGTGTCTAGCCCGGAGTAAATTTCTCTCGCTTTTTCCCTCCTTCTACTATCTTTATTTCCTTTTTGTTCGTGGGACGTGATCAAAATTGTAAACCAGTTTTTCATCTAAACGTGGCCTTTGACTCTCTTCTCGGTAAAACTGGCTCCGACTTGAGTTACATTTCGTTTCTTTTTGGATCAGAAGCGAAAAACTATGCGTATACCGCCTGTTAATTCCGAAGCTTCTGTTTGTTTTCTAGCAACGTACCATCGAATATTTAACAGCTCGTTTCGCGTTTACCATTGTTGATTGGTTATTTCAATTTCCTCCTATTACTGTTTTTCTTTCTTCTTATGTTCCACTTTAAACGTCCCTCTCCCTTTTTATTTTTCGTTTTAAACGATCCCATACGTATACTCGATAGCATTCGAGTTAAGATCCCATTTACCATTAAAGTACGCGTAATTCTTTCTTCTCTTCCAAAGTCTACGTTCGAATTATAAGTCAGACACAAAAAACATTCTCTCCGATTAACAGATGAACGTTATCTGGAACAGTGACGTTTAAAATTGAAACTGTGCGTATAGGTGGACAAATTGCCTATTCCATTGAAAAGAAGAAAAAAAGAAAAATACGGTAGGTATCTCATTATAATTTACCGAGCTCATAGAAAAGTAGTCGTTAATTTACCATTGATCAATACCCACATGTTATTAAAATCCCCATAATATTACTTAGCATTGATGTATCTACATGAAATAACACCGATAATCAATGACAGTTCTTCAAAGTTTCGCAAATTCGCTAGTCATCCTATATTAATAATCGTGGTCCCAAATTATACCTGACAATTTTCAGAAGTCGCCGGGTGGCTTAGCAATTTTTGGACGGTGGCCTCTTCTGCGCGTACGCAGCGCGCATGCGCCATAGATCTGATATACAGGTAACAAATGACATCGTCGAACTGGCATAGTCGCTATCTCTTCATCTCCGTTTGATCGTCAACGAACAATTATTGTCCGCTTTGCTGCTGTTCATTTCCACGCGGACAAACGACAAAACTTGCGCCGCGTGAAATTAACCAAACAGCAATACTATGGTCCGTGCGCCGCGTTTAAAATCAAAGCAACAAATGGACAATATTTTTGCCGATCTTAAGGGTAGCTTAAGCGAGCCTAGTTAGAAGACATGACGCCGGGTTATGAGTCCGAAGTAGAGATACGGGAGGGGCTTTGGTTGTAACACGTGTTGTTAACCGGTTCTACCTTAATTGTCTTAAACGGAGACCATCATAATTCTGGCTTTATCTTGGCCAGGAACCGGCGACGTATACCGACATCGCGACATAGGAAACTGCCCTCGCGGTATAATCTCCTGGAACGACGTTTTCCCTAACCGTGATAATCTTCTTTTCTCTCGTCTTTCAACGGAGATAATTGACGACACGCGACGATCACCAGATCAGTTTTTAATGAGCGATTTCGAATCACTTACAGCGATTTTCTGATGATCTGAATTTCAAGGAGAGTAATTAAAATCTTCCTCGAGAAAGAGTTTTCGAGATCTTTTTCCATCCGGCAATTGCAGGTTACAGTTTGAATTAATACGACCACTTTTATCGTCAATAATTTTGATCAATCAATGGTTCAGATTTTCCGATGCATATCTTTCCGAGAAAAAGATCTAATTCAGAGTCCTCGACCAATGACGAATTCCAAAATATTTGCTTTCAAGAGGATACTAATTTAAATGATCGCGTCGAAAACATTATAACTTGAAAAATTCAGGCAGAAAAATGATGTATCAATAACTGTTCTTAAAATTACACCAGGCAAAAAGCTACGCTTCAAAGACTTACACACGAAAATTGTAAATCGCTTTCTTTATAATATTTAATAATATCTTTCTTAACAATTTTATACCTCGGATAACATCGTTTCCCGACAACAAGAGGAAAAAGAAAGGATGAGGAGCGAAGGTGGATACGAACAAGAAGGTAGTTGAAGAACGAAATTAAGGTTACAGAGCACGTTTCTAGGAGCGGGAGGTGGACGGTTTTCGTTTCGGTCGAATGTGCGACAGTGTCAGGACGTTAACCGTGAAATATCCATCACTGCCGTACCGAGAAACCAACGACGGTGTTCCGACTTCGGTGGATCGGGTTAGATAAATGTAATAGTCCATAGTTCAGCTTGCTAACAAGGCTAGCCCCCAAGATCCGAGATAAAACTACGGTCCAGCTGACTCTGCCTGTTTATAATGAGGCGTAGTAGGACCCGATCACCGATTAGGACATTCTTCGGCGATACTTCATCAATCACCGAAAATCGCGGCCAAGTTTTGTGACGCAAAACAATCCACAGTCCTGCCAAACACTTTGTATTCTTCTGAATTAACGAGCTTTAACTCCGTCTGGACTTCTATAGGAAATTATTTCGAAAGAGTTATAAGAAAATAATGAATTAATAATTAGCCATGCGTTGATCGAATCTTCTAATTTAAGCTATGCGGAAACTATTTGAATTAGAGAACAATTTTCCAGAAGTTTTCTCCAAATCTGAATCTGATTTACGAAATCAAGTAATAATAAATGTAATAAGAAAACAGATAACCCAATTATAATAGTAATAAATAACAATGACGTAATAACGTATACGAAAATCTAATAATATAAATGCTAAAATTGTAAGAATTTTAAAATATTGATAGAGAGAAAGGAAAAAGATTATTCTCTATAAGTAAAACAGACGGTTGGAAATAAACTGTGGATATTTATGCAAATTCATATTTTCACGAATACAATGTTTTAAAAAACAATTTATGATTTGTAAAGGGAAACAGAATGGTAAAAATTACCTACGTTATCATAAAATGTTACTTTAAGAAAAAGTTTCCTATTATACCGTGAAATCATAAAACGTATCTACTTTATCGACCATCGCAAACAAAGTACCGGCACTTTTTAAAGACAGGATAGACAGGATAGACATGACATTAAATGGTCATGGAACTTTTAAAAAATACCAACCTCGAAAAAGATCACAGTGTTTTTCATGTCCTCTACGTCACATTACGACGATTGTAATTATAAATCCGTTTGAACCGTAGGTTTGGACACACTCCGTTTATTCGAACAAAACATTAGTTAGTGCTCGATTAAATAAACTTCCGATTATTGAATTCATTTATCTAAACGTAAAATCTATTATACGAACGAGAAATCGTAGATACGTTAAGTATTGAATTGCCTGGAAAGTTCGTTCCGATTTACATTTCTATTCGATATACGTTTACTGGTTTATATAGGTGTTATTTTGTTCGACAATCTTTTTCTATCTTTCACGCAACTTGAATATTCCATCCTTCGTTTTCTCAACGAAAAACTTTTCAATATGGTCATCCTTCGTATGGACCATATTTCTAAAAAATCGGAACGAACTTTCTGAGAACCCCATTATTTACGTAAACGTCAGTTACATGAGAGGTTCAAATAAACAAAATCGCAAAGTATATTAAACATAAATTACAGACATTATTAAATAAGATACTGTAAGTAATTAAATTGATAATTGAACTAAAACAACATTTTAATATAATTGTACATTAGAAAGTAAAACAGAGTTGCGTATGTGAAAATATATTAGCTTCATATATTTAATAATTAATTGTTTAACAACGGTATCAGCTTCGACGGAAGTTGAGAAAATTTATAAGTTGTTATAGAATATTATGATGGATTGTAAAAAGCATAAATCTAATTGAAATATATAAATTCTTTTCCCTTTGGAATGGATAACCATTTTTTACTACTGATCAATTTAAAATTTGACTATAATAATGCACTTATTTTTGTTATAAACTGGCATTTAACATAAATTATCATAGTTCTAAATCAAAAACTAGTACCACAGAAGTGTGAATATAGTTTTAGCTTGTAAAAGCTATTAAAATTAAAAAAATGGTTATTGCAAATTAATTGTTGAAGGCGTCAACTTACAATAAAAACTCAAAAATTATTAAATTCGATTGTGTTAGAATGGAAAACCCAAGTTCTGTGATATCAACAAACCGTTACAGTCTGATTGACTTTCCGGCACCTTGACATATACATGGCATCAGGTATATAAGAGACACGCGCCTCGCGCGCGAGCTCTTTTGTGCCTGAACTTCCGGAGAGTGAACATCGAAGAAGAACATAAATATAAGGTAAGTGAAAAAAAATATCAAACAACAACATTGTAACTAGTACTTTTAACGTCTAAACCATTAATTTACAACACTTAAGCTATTAATTTATAACATTCGAGCCATTAATTTATAACATTTAAGGAATTAATTTATAACATTTATGCTATTAATTTATAACATTTAAGCTATTAATTTATAACATTTAAACTATTAATTTATAACATTTAAGCCATTAATTTATAACATTCAAGGAATTAATTTATAACGTCCAAACTATTAATTTATAACATGTATGCTATTACTTTATAACATTTAAGCTATTAATTTACAACATCTAAGCCATTAATTTACAACATTTAAACTGTTATTTTATACATTTAAGCTATTAATTTATAACATTTAAGCTATTAATTTACAACATTTAAGCCATTATTTTACAACATTTAAACTGTTATTTTATACATTTAAGCCATTAATTTATAACATTTAAACTATTAATTTCTAACATTTAAGCAATTAATTTCTAACATTTAAACTATTAATATATAACATTTAAGCCATTAATTTACAACATTTAAACTGTTATTTTATACATTTAAGCTATTAATTTATAACATTTAAGCTATTAATTTACAACATTTAAGCCATTAATTTACAACATTTAAACTGTTAATTTATAACGTTTAAGTTATTAATTTATAACATTTGAGATATTAATTTATAACATTTAAGCCATTAATTCCTTACACTCAAACTATTAATTTATAACACTTAAGCTATTAATTTATAACATTTAAGCAAATAATTAACAACGATTAAACTATTAATTTATAACAATTGAAACATTAATTGACAACATTTAAAACATTAATTTACAAGAATCAAACAATTCTTCCAGGAATCAATAAGTCTCTCCCTAATAGCCTAATAGATCGACAGATTTAACGAAGAAATACCTAACCGTGATTACAGCCAATTAGATCATATTATTCGCTACATAATTAATAACTGTATCACGTACAGCGATGCAGGCGGTATTGATGAAATAAAGCCATTTTATGTTACAACTATAACGAGTAAATTTACTTGTTTAACTTGAGAGGAATTAAAAAGGTACCTGACTATTAAGTAAGCATTAAATAAGAATTTTAAATATCGCAGACAGTGATGTAGGTGTTATTCAAGAAACAAGAACATTTTATTTCGTAATTAGCACGAGTAAATGAACAAATATCGATAATATAATATAATGCAAAATATGAATTTTATCTGTCTGATTATTGAATACCTTAACTTATTTCACAGTAACGCCATCGACTGTAGTTAGGCTTTTTTCCCTTTTTGTTTAAACTAATTGATAGTCGAAAACTAGTATCAAAGAAGTGTGAATTTAGTCTTAGTTTGTAGAAACTATTAAAATGATAAAAATAGATATCGTATTAAATCGCTAAAGACGCCAATTTACGATAAAAATTAAGAAATTGTTCAATATGATTTTGTTATAATAGGAAAACCGTCGATTGCAATGTCAAAAGATCGTTACCGTTTGATTGACATCTCGTCACCTTGTCAAGGTATATAAGGAACACGGAAGTCGCGCGCGAGTTCTTTTGTGCCTGAACTTCCGGAGAGTGAACATCGAAGAAGAAGTTAAATAAAAGGTAAATAAAAAAAATATCAAATAATAACATTGAAGCCAGTAATTTGTAACGTCTAAACCATTAATTTACAACACTTAAGCTATTAATTTATAACATTTAAGCAATTAATTTCTAACATTTAACCTATTAATTTATTACATATAAGCCATTAATTTATAACATTTAAGCTATTAATTTATAACATTTAAGCTATTAATTTATAACATTTAAACTGTTATTTTATACATTTAAACTATTAATTTATTACATATAAGCTATTAATTTATAACATTTAAGCTATTAATTTACAACATTTAAACTGTTATTTTATACATTTGAGCCATTAATTTCTAACATTTAAACTATTAATTTATAACATTCAAGCCATTAATTTATAACATTTAAGCAAGTAATTTCTAACATCTAAATTATTAATTTATTACATATAAGCCATTAATTTACAACATTTAAGCTATTAATTTATAACATTTAAACCATTAATTTGTAACTCTACATTCATTGATTTAAATCAGTACCATCAATTCGTAGTGAGTGAATTAATGATTTATTTTGTTTTATTTTATTAACGAAATCTTTCAGGTCTAGGTCTAGCATTATTTTTTAATTTTAAATACAGTACTTAATTTCTCATTTCACTATTTTGTATAAAAGCAGCGGTAACACAGAGCGTAATTTTAAGATGTAATTTTCCATGTCTGCTAAAAACCAAGAAAACAACATCATATTCATCGAATCAAGGAAGCAAGTGTAGTTTAACCGAAGGCAACGACATCTTATTTGTAGCTGCACATGAGTCAGAGGACATTTCAAAACATGTTGTTGTTTTGCCTCGGAGTATCAACACCGTTAGGTTACAAGTAATGTAAGAACAAATAAACTCCGGGCAAAACAACGTCGCCGCTATAATGTCGCTTTATTATAAAATAATTTTACATCTCTGCTTCCAATGCTTAAAAACTGTTTATGTAAATGGGACCCGAAAGTAGTTACCTCCTCGTGGTGGGTCCCGGTAATTGGTATCGTTTTCCAAATAATAATACACCAGGTACTATTTTGAATATTAGTATTATTATTTGAAAACGATATCAAGCTAAAAACTACATGAGTATAGTCTGGTCTTGATCATCCAAAATAGTTTTGGTGATCTAGACTGGACTAATAACCCCCCGCGGGGGCACCGTGGGACATCGTGGGACATCGCAGGACACCGTGGGATGCGAGCGTTTTAGCCTTAATTAATCATAAGATAGATACCTATGTTATGTGCATTGTAAGCTCATTCTGTACAAAGACACTTATCTATCTTGGAACGAAAAATAAAGATCTCGTCTCTCTTGATCCCATCGCTTACCACGCTGAAAAAATTGTTCCCACGATATATCGGTTCACGGTCGCTCAGTTCTTTCAAACCGTAGCGTGACGTACTCGTTCGCGCGTATTCCGGGTACGTGCGGGTCAACGTGTACTGGACAAATCTTTGGATTCGTAAGTCGCCCCAAGCACACCTCTGTGGTTAGTAACTGCTCGAAAACTGCCCGTCGTTTGCCTCGAATCGCGGGAGTTGTCATCGCACTGGTGATACCTGCGATGCGCAATACTGTCCGATTGGTACTTCGGTACTCGGGCAGAGACCTGCATTTCACGTCCTCCGTAATCCTGTTTAAGTGAAAAACTCGCGGGCGGGGGGACCCCACTGTGCAGTTGAGGCTTCTTGCCTTCGTAATCCTGTTCAGCGGTCCCTCCCCGGGTACTCACTTGTTTCAGTTGGAGTGTGTTAAATTGCAGGCCTGTTTGCTGGGTCACTAGTATCACCGGTCTTTGCCATCGACCGTGATAAGATCCAGACTACTTGACAGGTATCGAGAGAAGGTCAATGCTTGGGCTTTCCGCTGAACCTTAGAGTTATCTGGTACACGGGAGTACGTCGCGTAGGTTTGTTAGTTCTTTCGAGAGATCGCGATCTCGTTCGTTTCGGGCGCGTCGCGATTTTTTCCTTTATCATCTGATACATCGGGCATCTTATTGTTTTCCCATTTTTAAGGGAAACTTATTGAAATCACGTTATATAACTTTTCAATATCTTCAATATCTTATAGCGTCGCAAAAGTAGAACGTTAAACAGATTAGTACAGCGACTCGTATGTCCCTTCTGCAAGACACGAAATGGTATATACAGTGTCAGTAGCTTCACTTTCTTCCTTTCGTTCCAAGTTAGATAACTGTGTCTTCGATACCGAATGCTGCCAGTAGGCATGCGCATTATTGTATAATATTTGTACTGATCGATGTAATCGTTGTGTGGGAGAACGATGTTGCGTTACGTATGCTTTGTTCTACGTTTGTAAAGATTCATGTAAGGACATCGTGGGACATCGTGGGACAACGTGGGACATCGCAGGACGCCGTGGGATGCGAGCGTTTTAGCCTTAATTAATCATAAGATAGATACCTATGTTATGTGCATTGTAAGCTCATTCTGTACAAAGATACTTATCTATCTTGGAACGAAAAATAAAGATCTCGTCTCTCTTGATCCCATCGCTTACCACGCTGAAAAAATTGTTCCCACGATATATCGGTTCACGGTCGCTCAGTTCTTTCAAACCGTAGCGTGACGTACTCGTTCGCGCGTATTCCGGGTACGCGCGGATCAACGTGCACTGGACAAATCTTTGGATTCGTAAGTCGTCCCAAGCACACCTCTGTGGTTAGTAACTGCTCGAAAACTGCCCGTCGTTTGCCTCGAATCACGGGAGTTGTCATCGCACTGGTGATACCTGCGAACCGCAATACTGTCCGATTGGTACTTCGGTACTCGGACAGAGACCTGCATTTCACGTCCTCCGTAATTCTGTTTAAGTGAAAAACTCGCGGGCGGGGGGACCCCACTGTGCAGTTGGGGTAATGCCTTCGTAATCCTGATCAGCGGTCCATCCTCGTGAGTGGACCCCACTGTTCAGTTGAGGCCTCTTGCCTTCGTAATCCTGTTCAGCGGTCCCTCCCCGGGTTCACACTTGTTTCAGTTGGAGTGTGTTAAATTGCAGGCCTGTTTGCTGGGTCACTAGTATCATCGGTCTTTGCCATCGACCGTGATAAGATCCAGTCGACTTGACAGGTATCGAGTGAAGGTCAATGCTTGGGCTTTCCGCCGAGCCTTAGAGTTATCTGGTACACGGGAGTACGTCGCGTAGGTTGGTTAGTTCTTTCGAGAGATCGTGACTTCGTTTATTCCGGGCGCGCCGCGGTTTTTTCCTTTATCATCTGATTCATCGGGCATCTTCTTGTTTTCCCATTTTTAAGGGAAACTTATTGAAATCACGTTATATAACTTTTCAATATCTTCAATATCTTATAGTGTCGCAAAAGTAGAACGTTAAACAGTTTAGTACAGCGACTCGTATGTCCCTTCTGCAAGACACGAAATGGTATATACAGTGTCAGTAGCTTCATTTTCTTCTTTTCGTTCCAAGTTAGATAAATGTGTCTTTGATACCGAATGCTGCCAGTAGGGTGCGAATTATTGTATAATATTTGTACTGATCGATGTAACCGTTGTGTGGGAGATGAATGTTGCGTTGTGTGGGAGATAGATGTTGCGTTACGTATGCTTTGTTCTACGTTTGTAAAGATTGATGTAAGCGCTGCGTTGGAGATATGTGTTTCGCGGTTAGACTACGAAACAACTATTTCTTTACGCAGGCCCATGGTCAAGTAGAGTCAAAACTCGACATTCTGCCAATAGGTTGAATGTCGAGATCGATGTGTAGTATTAAATAACCCATGGGCGGGTCTCGTGCGTAGTCACCTCCTCGTGGTGAGACCTGGTAATTGGCATCGTTTCTCAAAAATTAATCAGTCGATTAATCTTTGGAAAACGATACCAAGCCAAGAACTACGCAACAGTCCAGTTTGGATCACCAAAAGCCTCTAAAAGAATTTTGGTGATCTAGACTGGACTAATAACCCCCCGCGGGGGCACCGTGGGACATCGTGGGACATCGCAGGACATCGTGGGATGCGAGCGTTTTAGCCTTAATTAATCATAAGATAGATACCTATGTTATGTGCATTGTAAGCTCATTCTGTACAAAGATACTTATCTATCTTGGAACGAAAAATAAAGATCTCGTCTCTCTTGATCCCCTCGCTTACCACACTGAAAAAATTGTTCCCGCGATATATCGGTTCACGGTCGCTCAGTTCTTTCAAACCGTAGCGTGACGTACTCGTTCGCGCGTATTCCGGGTACGTGCGGGTCAACGTGCACTGGACAAATCTTTGGATTCGTAAGTCGCCCCAAGCACACCTCTGTGGTTAGTAACTGCTCGAAAACTGCCCGTCGTTTGCCTCGAATCACGGGAGTTGTCATCGCACTGGTGATACCTGCGAACCGCAATACTGTCCGATTGGTACTTCGGTACTCGGACAGAGACCTGCATTTCACGTCCTCCGTAATTCTGTTTAAGTGAAAAACTCGCGGGCGGGGGGACCCCACTGTGCAGTTGGGGTAATGCCTTCGTAATCCTGATCAGCGGTCCATCCTCGTGAGTGGACCCCACTGTTCAGTTGAGGCCTCTTGCCTTCGTAATCCTGTTCAGCGGTCCCTCCCCGGGTTCACACTTGTTTCAGTTGGAGTGTGTTAAATTGCAGGCCTGTTTGCTGGGTCACTAGTATCATCGGTCTTTGCCATCGACCGTGATAAGATCCAGTCGACTTGACAGGTATCGAGTGAAGGTCAATGCTTGGGCTTTCCGCCGAGCCTTAGAGTTATCTGGTACACGGGAGTACGTCGCGTAGGTTGGTTAGTTCTTTCGAGAGATCGTGACTTCGTTTATTCCGGGCGCGCCGCGGTTTTTTCCTTTATCATCTGATTCATCGGGCATCTTCTTGTTTTCCCATTTTTAAGGGAAACTTATTGAAATCACGTTATATAACTTTTCAATATCTTCAATATCTTATAGTGTCGCAAAAGTAGAACGTTAAACAGTTTAGTACAGCGACTCGTATGTCCCTTCTGCAAGACACGAAATGGTATATACAGTGTCAGTAGCTTCATTTTCTTCTTTTCGTTCCAAGTTAGATAAATGTGTCTTTGATACCGAATGCTGCCAGTAGGGTGCGAATTATTGTATAATATTTGTACTGATCGATGTAACCGTTGTGTGGGAGATGAATGTTGCGTTGTGTGGGAGATAGATGTTGCGTTACGTATGCTTTGTTCTACGTTTGTAAAGATTGATGTAAGCGCTGCGTTGGAGATATGTGTTTCGCGGTTAGACTACGAAACAACTATTTCTTTACGCAGGCCCATGGTCAAGTAGAGTCAAAACTCGACATTCTGCCAATAGGTTGAATGTCGAGATCGATGTGTGGTGTTAAATAACCCATGGGCGGGTCTCGTGCGTGGTCACCTCCTCGTGGTGAGACCTGGTAATTGGCATCGTTTTCCAAAGATTAATCAACTGATAAATTTTTTTTTTTTTTTTTTTTGGAAAACGATACCAAGCTAAGAACTACGCTAATAGTTAGTTAGTTGTTGAATGGCAAGGAACTTATTCTTTTTTTAAAGCCTAATTGTTAATTTTAAATCTTAGTTTAAAGCCTTAATTTTGAATCTTAGTTTTATATTAGACTATTAATTTTAAACATTATAGTTGAACTTTAATTCTAAGTCGCGTCATTTGTTTAAAGGCTTAGTTTTAGTATATTTGTGAAGATCGAGCACGAAATACTATTTTTCGTTACGACTATAAAATATCTTGTCTTATATTTTATTTGTAATTTTATACAAGACTTCAATTTCAATTCTAATCAGTACTATACTTTATCGATAACATCGCATGTAACATGAAAATGGTTTGGGGGATCGAGTGACACCCAAATGATGGGACTCGGAAAATCATTGAATGTTACACATATTCCTGTAGCTCGTCCGAGATACCAGAGTGCTTTCTATACTGTGTCAATCATCTCCAAGTTATCCCATTCTTAATCCCCCTTTATTAAATCGGAAATCAGGCGCATGATATGTATTATTTCGATTTGTGAACGTTTTACAAACAGATAATAAGACAATATATTGTAGAAAAACATACTATACATACAACACATATTATGACATGAACTTCAAAGAACTAAATCACAATACATAATGTTTTATTGAATGAACGACAAAATAAGAATCTGTACCTGTAACAACCTAACGAATATTCTAACTAAGTGATATCATCGAGGTCTTACCGACTGCAGGTTCTTGGGAATAGATACACTATCCATTTAAACTTACCACTACATCTTAAACTATCGTATAACTCTCTATGAAACACTGTTTCGTATTTGCATCATTATTTTACAGTTCCATTGCAATGCAAATGTAAAATAACTGATACTTCAAATATGAAAGAAAAGTATAATATGATTCATAAGGAATTATACTACCTACCAAATTATCCACTTTTTTTTTTTATCTACTTTGCATTATTTTATTTTTTAAAATATCATGCTGAATTATCCACACATTAATTCATAACATAAGTAAGTACTTACATAAGCACAAATTAATATTATCAAGAGGCATTGCTTTCACTGCTTTCTAACAATATCAAACCAATGTTTCCCTGTTAATACGTAGTTATGTGCTCAGATTGTAATTTATATAGTCTACGCATAGATCTAATTAAATATAAACTAACTAACCATATAAATCTTATTTTATTTATAAACCTTCTACCTAACCACGAGTTTAATTCAATTTAAGATATGTTCTAGCTGATTATAAGTCTAATTTAATGTGTTAACCAGAAATCTAAAGATTTTTATATGTCTGACTTACATAAGCACCTAAATATAATAAAGGAAAAGGGAAAGCGTATATTATGTGTATGTATGAAATGAATCATCTATATTTTAAAATTTTGTATACCTTGAATGTAGCTTGAGATAGTCCATATCTGTCTCCATTGGTCGTACAGAGATTTCTGAAACTAAGGACTCAAATTTAAATCAGTTTATTGATTTACCGAAAGATCTTCAAGTTGTATAATTCAAATATTTTGTTATTACATCTTTCCTCACTTCTCTTTACATACTACGTGCATGACATCATTGAATAAAATTTAAAAATTATACAAATTTTAATGTTACATAAAATTTGTATAATTATGTAAAATTAAAGATGTCCATGAGTATTAAATAAATATGTTCGTCAACAGTATTTTCGAAACAATACTCTGGAATTAAGGTGTGCTGAAAGAGAAGTGAAAACAATAGCCAGAAGGGCCATCGACTCGATACAAGCCCGAAGAACGAAAACTGTAGTGGACGTGTATTCTTTTCTTTTTCGCAACACTAATTTTCTACGTTCAAATATAAAATAGAAAATTGATAATATAAATCACGGAGAGTGCTTTATACAATACTTGCAATGCCAATTAATTAATTATTGAAAATAAAAAATGAAAAAAAAGTTGGAAAACTCTCGAAAGCAAAAGTAGGATATTTTCGTTATAAAAGCTAATCTGTGCACTCATATTTAAATACTCGCAACTCTAATAACGAAACCGAATCCAGTGCAGCCACATGGAAGACTACCATCCAAGAACAGGAACGTGCTTCCACAGTCCAGTGGAAAAAAATTGAGCATGATATAGACGCAACACTACTCCAAAAAACGCGATCGTTCATCAGCGCAACTCTACTTAGAAAAGCAATTAAAACAATCGCGATAAACAATCGGAACACTAATTTTTAAAACAAAAATTAAATTAATATGTATACATATATGAAAAAAAAGGTATTTCAAATATTATGTTGCTACAAACTGCAATACTATAAAATTAATGAAATGTTAATACTTCTACATACAACTTTGAATAAAGGAAGAAACTTTAAAGGAAACAAGAAAGACTTTAATATGTACATACTACTCTCTAAGAAATTCTGACAATTCATGATAAAAATTGCTAAGGACTATCGCGATGTCATATTTCGCAATACTAAAACAAACAGGATTATAATTTTCTCTCGCGATACTAATAGAAAGCCGCGATATTATTTCGTAACTCTGATTCAAGCCGTAATTAATCTCTCGCAACACTAATAAACAAAAACCGCGATTTGCCCAATGTGATGAAGGACGATATATATATCAGCCAAAAAAAAAGCTACTACTACTACAAATACTAAAAGCAAGCATAGTGACAAAGTAGTAACGAGAATAACTTTCCATGCTCTGGATGACCCAGAGGATGAAGAGCCATTGGTAGTTGCCCTCTTGAACGGCAGTTTGCCGGGCCTCTTCGGCTCATAGCCTCTTCTTTCTTCGGGCGCAATGCCCGCTGAAACTTAAATCTAGGCTCGAGTCTTTCTAATCGCAAAATAAAAAATAACGTATAAAAGTAAAATAACAAGATAAATCGCGGATGCTATTCCCAGCGCACATGGACGACCAAAGATCATAGCGACCGTTGTTCGTTCGCATGTGTGTGCTCGAGCAATAAACGTTCGTTTCGCGATATTCGAAAAATCGATAGGCAAGGCTCAAGACAAATGGTATGCTCCATTCGTGATGCCAGCTTCGCCGACAATTTTTCAAATCAAATATCCTGAAACAGATTGGACACGCGAAAACGCGCCTACCCGACGAGAGACTGTGCCAACCTGCCCGGCCCTACCTACTTATAGTTAACACTCATACCAGAAAATATGCTACCTATCCTACCCGGAAACCTATATTTAAAATTTAAAAAATGGCAAAACAAGCACACCAACACATTCACTCCACGGTTCTCACACATAACCCGGGCGCAAAGGCCTACACTAGAGAGACGTCCCGGGACGCCTCCGACACCCGAGTTTGACACACAACTTTCACACTCTAATTTACGTACCATTTTCCTGAAATCGACTGGCGATGGCTAGCGACCATTGCGTAAAACGCGATAATAATACGTATATATTTCGATTTTAATTAAAAATAAATTTATGATTGAGAAAATAGATGTATCTCTTTAAAAAAATTGGTACGAAATTTAATACCGTTATTATAATTTTAATATTATTGTGAGATACAGATATACTTATATCTGTAAATCTTTCTGATACTTGGAATTACAGTGAATAGAGTAACGGTTGAAACGACGCAATTCCACAACCTAACACACACATACAATGTGGAAAATACGTCGTGCACAATACACCAACGCAACGCCAGTCGTTGAGAAATTATTAAACTTATAAAATAGTCATCATGCCCATTGCCTTTCTCCCACCCAAGTAACATCTGAGCACGTGAGTGAGGTCCTGGCAACGAACATGGAAGGGGTTAGACCTGAAAATCCTGAACTAAAAGGATCATTAGCATATCTAATTTTATATGTGTTTCATAACGGGCTAATATTAATTTGTGTTTCCTCATTTCATTTCAAATTTCAATGACTTTACTTTATATTTTACTATGATTTAATGAAGTACTGAAATATTGAATCTGGATGAGTAAATGATGAATATATTTATTTAAAAATAAAGAACAGGAATCAATGCAAGTAATATCAAATTCGATGAACAATGATAGACTATAAGTAAATTAATCCTCAAGCGACTCCTTCATCAAAGCATATTTTCGAAACTATACATACTGCGTTCACAATTTATTGCTTTGATTCTGAAATCTGCCTGCCGCGAAGTTTTTTCTTGCATATAAAATTTCATATATTTTCATACGGGGATAATTCAACACTTTAATACTTTTATAGCTAAACTTATACTCGTTTATAATATGAATATCAAATAATTAAAATGTTTAAAATATTAGTATAAAATGAAGTTGATAATGAAATGAAAATGAAATTGTAAATTATTCATATATATTGTTGTCATCATTATGTAATAAGCGTATTCTTTATTGCAATCATTTCAATACTTATCATATATTAGAAAATTTATATCTTATTTAGTGTATATATTTGTAAATATCTATTTTAATTATATTCTGATTTTAAAAGCAATTATAGAATGTTGTATTAATAATGTCAATATAAAATTAATCATCAACGTCATGTTATCAATATATATAACGCGATATGCAAGAAAACCTATCCTATCTAATAGATGAATAAAAACACAAAGATAATGTTACTACTCACGGGTATAATAAATATCCGCGGTCACTATGCTCGCAAAAATTCTACGTAATACAACCAGTCACCCGTGTCGATTCGGACCTTTCGCCCTACGACATGATTGAGTGACCAGAGGAACAAAAACGCATGCGACTCACAATAAAATGCGGGGTACGTGGTCATCGATGCTGCGGTAGCCCAAGGAAAGTCATCGCGAGGGCTGTCATTAAAGAGGAGTCATGCAACTCACAATTAGATGCACAGAACATTGCTACAGTAGTTGAGTAAGTCATTTTGAAGGCTATGATTGAAGTCTAGACTACAAAAAATTTACAATAAAACATAAAATATTAGAATTTATTTTTAATACTATAGAATTAATTGAAATACAATGTGCAAAGATATTTACATTCTTGACTTTTGTAGCAGCACTACCTCCTTTTCAGGGAATAGGAGAAAGAGAGGACTGTGAAAAATCTGTAACAAGATATGGAATATCCTAATTTGTTAATAAAATTTAATATTCTGAAATGTAATATTCTAATAGAATTCGTTGAAATATAATGTGCAAAATACTTACAATTTTAGCTTTAGCTGTACTAGATTCTGACCAAAAAGTAGGAAGAAGTAGGAACAGTTAAAAAATCTAAAGAAATAAGAAATATTATAATATATTTTTAAAAGTACAAAGTTTATTTAAAAGATTTGAGATAGTAAGAGATGGAATATTTTACTAAACTTGGAACTTCAATAGAACTAAATTCTAATAGCTATAAGAATCGAAACTCTAATGTAAAAGTTTCAAATCTAGACATTGGAAATCTAATAAAAATAAAGTAAAATAAAGTAAAATATACGTAGATATTTACATTGTTGATATCCTGGAGAAATTACATACTCTTACGAAACCTCCAACTCTAATACCGAAAACGAATATTTAAAAAGAATAAGATATAATAAAAACAAACAATAAATAAAAATTAAAAATATATAAAAAAATAAAAAGTAAAAATAAAAATAAAAAATGACTAAAACGTGCGTTTTGTTAAAAATCGACGAACAAACACTGAATCTAATTTCACATAAAAATTCTAATTAAATTTAGAATTATTTAACAGCTACTGCGCTCTGAAAAATATCACTACTATTATTACGGAACAAATACTGACTTTACTGATCGCATTGCACGCGACCACAAATATTCTCTGAAAATAAAGTTGTTAGTTGGGGATGGAAGCAGAAAAAAAATAAACTTTCCTTTTCCTCCCTGTCGAGCGTTTGTTTCAAATGTACTGGTGTTCCTATAAAGCTATGAACATAAATGTCTATTATTCTTATTTTTCGAAGTATCATAGCCAATATTACCAGATTGGAATATGTATCTAAAATTGATATCAACAAATGTAAAACATTATATATGAATATTGTAAAATATCTCAAAATAGCATTCAATTATCAAATATTAGAAAATACTATAAATGAAATATAATTGATTTAATGCTAAATCCAACAAAATTTGGTGTATCTGGTTTAAAATACAAAATTTATTTAAAAAATCTAAGTTGTTTAACTACTTAGAGCGCTAATATAGAATATATATTAAAAGAAAGAAATAATTCGATCAATTTATGTGAAATAAGAATGATATATTATTCAAACTAACGAAATAATTTCTCTAATCTTTTCTAATTTGGTCTTAGCATTCTCAAAGACGAACAAAATTTTTTATTATATTATCGTATATTATCGTACGTATCAAATATGTATATAATATTATATAATATTACACAATATTTTACCAATAATCCAATAAAATAACAATATAAACGTATATATAAGACTGCTTTTATCAAAATGAATGAAACATTACCAAATTTCTATCAGAAACCACCAAATCGACTGTCAATCATCATGGCGTCACTTTTTAAATTCTTACAGAATAGGGATCTTTCCCGCCATTAACCAATATCTGAACACAAGAAAATCGACAATTTCAAACAAATATATAAAATCAGAATCAATTACATATATTGAAATTAAACCATAACATATTTCAAAATCTGTCCCAAAAAAAGCACATAATATAAGCTATCAGCAACTGTAATAATCAAATACATGATCAAAGGAAACTGAAGAAAGTAGTACTTAATTAATTTTGTTATAATAATGTTCAATAGATTAATAGATGAACTTGTGTTAATGAAACAAACCTAATAGTAGTGAATAAAGGCTACAGAATTGGAATGTGGAAATATAACGCTGTTATAACAGGTAACACACTTCACACAAATTAATAAGTATTGACACTCCGATTTTCGACAAGCAAATGACTCCCCGCGCCTCAGTTTGACCACGCAATTTCGATGCGGAGAATCAGTGAATTCTCATTGGCTCTACATTATGTACTGTTTGTAGGAAATACGATCTCAGCGAATCAGACTCATTAAAATTTAATTACATATAATTAAATATTTATAACATATAATTAAACTTAATTATGTTTCCTATTTAATATGATATAAAATAGAATTAACATAATATAAAAATAATGTAATTAATTTAAGCAAAAATTAAAAGTTTTATAATAAAATAAGTAGTATAATAAGATTATAATTAATAAAATTAAAATTATAAATATAATATAATATAATTATAATCAAGTATAATAAAATCTCAAAAAATTTGTTATTTTATATGAAAATAATTTACAATTTTTCCCTCAAAACGGAATTGATGTTGTAATTTTTATTTTACACAATACAAAACATTCTTTGTCGTGGTCATTCACTCGGTAAGTCACTACTGATCAACTTAATCTCTATTATATAGCTACTTATTTATAAATAAATATTTCGAATAAATTAAATATTAAAAATATATATATGACAATTGTGTATATAAAATGATGCTTTATTTTATTTGTTTTGTATCTTTTTTAATAAACAAATATAATAAAAGGAAAAATGATTAATATTAAATTGGTATTAAATTATTGTTCTGCAACTACATGTTCTGGCACAACTTTTGCTACTTTCCTGAATTCTTTTCGCAATGTTTTAGGACATTGCATTTGTGTCCAATTAATGGGTATCATAGCTACACCTGTAACACGAAGATTATTAAGAATAGAAAATAATTTTACCCTTATTTACTTACCTTCCTCACTATGTGCTATCACTACACCTAATTCATTTTCTGCTGTACTTAGTTGATAAGTATGTGCTTCTGTCATTGGCATCTAATTAATGCATAGGAAATTATTCAAAATTTTATCAATAATAACATATTTTTTTGCAAACGAACTCAAGGATACAACTCTTGCAAGAATAATATCTCCAGGTCTAAAGCACTTATACATTTGAATATTATCTTTATCTATTGCACGAACATCTTCTTTCCTTAAAATTCCTCTGTAAGGTCTTGTCAGTACAATGTCACCTATACATTTTATACTACATTTACAAAATCTTTGATTAACAATAGTAACCATAGCTGTTACAATATCACCAGGTGCAGGAACAATGCTTTGCTCTGTTATTCCATGGACTTCTATGGTACGAATCTAAAATTTAATATATCATTATTATTATTATTATTAAAAATAATTATTTAATATTTAATATATGAAATTTATATAATAAATTTCAATGTTGAACAATATTTAATGTAATTAATAATTAACAATTACAATAAAGATATTTCATAATGAAACACAGTTTGACTAATATCCAACAATGTCTAATCTGTATTGCTATTTAAATCATTTTAATTCCTTACTCACATTTTCTTTTTGTATTAATTTTACTACACCAACTAATTTCGAATAGATATAGCCTTGTTGTTCATAAGTTCCTGGTCCAGCAATATTAAATTTGTCAGAGACACATAACCTCTGTCCTATAGAAAAATATTCCATTTTTATTCTTTAACCATATAATTTTCTCACTCATGTTGGACATATAATTACCTGGCACGCATACGATAATGTCTTTATCTTTATCCATATTGTTATAAGATTAAAACTAATTTATTTCATGCATGTAATGTGCCAATGAAGTAATAAACATAGCTTGTAAATAGTTTGTGTTATATACGATTTATTGTAATTTAATGTAAAATATACTATTATTAGCTGGTAGTTACTAATAAATTATGATCTTTAAGGATAAATTTGCATTAAAAAAGTTTGATATATTTTATACTTTTCTACTTAAAAAGCTAATATTTAAAAAAGTAACCTTTTATGTTATCTTAAATTTGTGAATTCGATTCTGTTTCCCCTAGATTTTGATCACGTGAATTTATTTACTTCTTCTAATTTGTTAGAACACTCGTTGACTCGTTGAACAAAGAATAAATTTAATAAACAGAAAAATATGATATTTCAAAAAATTGATATTTATAATCACAGATGAGGTTTTAATGGCCAGAATTATAGGTGTATCTCGTTTGTGTAGTAAGAAATAAATTTGTAAATTAATGTTAACATTTAAATTCAAGGAAGATGTGTGAAAATAATTTATAAAGCCTTTATGTTTTCTAAGTATCAAATAATAGTATATCAATTCTGAAATTTATTAATTGGAAAATGGCTGATGAACGAAATTTTCGCTCGTCTTATTATGAAAAAGTATGCATTTTTACGTGAAATATTTGTATTAGTAACATTTCTTATCGCTTAGGTTATAAATAATAGAACACTAATTATGAATGTGATTAATCAAGTGTATAATCAAAATATAGGTGGGATTTCGTAGTGTCGAAGAAAAAAGGTCTTTAGAAATATTACTTAAAGAGCGTCCTTTGGATAAAGCAAAACTGAAACAATTCTGCTTGCGATTTACAGTTCCTACTAAATATAGAAATTTTCTTTGGAAAGTATTATTGGATGTGATACCAATTTATATAGATAGCCATAAATTTATAATAAGTCAGAGAAAAGCAGAATTTCAAGATCTACAAAAAGCTTTAAAGGTTACGAAGATTTTGGATGATTATACAAAACCTCATTTAATGCTCCTTACTATGTGGTTATTGCGCACTAGAAGAGCAAAACTTGACATGAATACTCAATTAGAAGTTCCCTTACACAGGTATCAACATTAGTCTCATGTTTTACTAAATGTAGCTATTAATTATAATCTATTAAATTATTGTCTCATTGATAATTATATTTTCTTTAGAGCTATGAACAGATTGGCTGAAACATTATGGCATATTGTTGACATAGATTCATATGAGGAAAAGTTAGTAGACACATATTGGATATTATGTGGACTTTTAGATCAAGTACAAAAATTCCATAAAGAAATCAGTAGATTACAAGAATGTACTTATACTTTGTTAGAGAGAGAAGATCCAGAATTGTACAAGCATCTTATTAAAATAGAAGCACTTTACAATATTCCATATGACATTTGGTTTTCTTCATGCTTTGCAGGAACAATATCTAATGGTTCTATAGCAAAGTATATATATTTAATATACTTTAAATAAAAAATAAGAAATATATAATTGTAAAAAATGATCTATTTATTACAGAATATGGGATAAAATAGCTGTAGGTGCATATAGAACTTTAATCTTTGTCACTGTAGTTATCCTAACAACTTTAAGAAGACTTTTATTGAGATGTGAAAATATAGATGGTATTTTAGATACTATTGCCAATGTATGGAAATATCTATATATGTTTATTTATACGAGTATGAATTATAACAATTGTTTATAAACAAATATTTTTATTCTAGATAACAGAAGAAACATCTGAAGTAATTGTTAACAAAGCAATTGAATCTTGGCAACAGAGTGGTTCAACACTGACAACTATTTCATAAACTATTTAAGAAATTAAAACCTTCCTCTTATGGGCAAGATTGTATCAAAACAATTATATTATAAATTACAAAGTATAAAGTAACTTTTAACTTTAACCATTAATTCTTTTAAATATAAATATTTGTATATGTATAGAACATGTTTCCTTATATTTTAAAAATAATTATTTTATTAATGCATCCATCATACATTGTACATATACAATTACTTACTTTATTGAGGTGTTAAGTCTTAAACTAGACTTTGTTTTTTATACTGTGACTCTTTTGTTTGTTTTGCAATGTTATATTACAACAGTGTTGATGTACTTCTGTGTGTAAGAGCAAACTTTAATAAATAACTTTCAAATCAAGCAGAAATATAAAATTATTGCATGTTATACTTATATTCTCCAAGAAATTTAACACAAATAAGTTATCATATATTCTCAAAATTTGTTTTACATATTTTTTTATCATCGGATATAATAATCTTGTCATATATATTTATGTTGTGCAGTTGTAATGGAATTTTATTCCACGACTTACCTTAACAAAGAGATATAAAAAGATATGTATAACACTTTCTCAATACCAAAGCAATTTCAAGGAACAGAATAGTACTGAGGAGGTTAAGATTTCATATGAATTGATTAGCCCTTCTTTCGAATTTTTACAAAAGAAACCATATATGATGATTTATTTACATCTTTCCTGATTTAAAAAATAGCATTCTTGGAGAAAAGTGAAATCATACAAAATTTTATTTTTCGCTCACGCATTGCACCATAATTTCATGAGTTCCTACTGTTTTCTAATATTACAACTCTTGAATAGGATGTCTGCTACTAAGTCGTTCTTTGGTTTTCGATGGGATTTGAGCATCCTCTTTTATCGTGAATTATCTCGTAACGAATGACAGTTATAATTTCATGTATACTGAACAAAATTATGAACAATAAAGCTAATTTCATTTCGAATATGTCGAAGTAGTCTTACATTTGTTATAAAACAAACATAGTATTATGCAAATTTTAACGCAACATCGAAATTTATTCTAATGTTGATTTCAAATTCAGAGAGTTATGTGGACTATGGCAATGCACATATAATTCCGCAGACACTAATTCTTTCAAAGTACAAGTAAAATGCACAAATACACTACACTATTGCATTTTGTTAACATCAATGACTCCAATTTATAACATGCACATTTTAACGTTTGAGTAACGCCGTCAGCATTCGACTAATAATGTTCATAACATTCTTAATCAAAATCTACCATTGCCTTCAAATGGCAAAGTATAATTTCATATAAATTGTTTTTTTTTTTTCTTTCTGATTAAGGCCATTGAATTCATTCTGTTGATGTCTAATTATTAAAATAAATATTTATGCAAAAAAGATAGTTAACGTACTTTACAAACATCAGCTAACTCTTACTAGGTATTATATGCGATTGGAAACTTATTCTCTATTTCAACTACGTAAAAGTTTCATTTACAACGTCTTTCCATTTTTTTCGCGACTATTGCACTCTTCTTTCTTCGTTAATTCAAAGATATGCTTAAAACAAAGGAATGTATGAAAAATGAGACAAAGTACATCCGCAAATAAATAAGATTTTGTTTTCCAAAGACGATTCACAAAAATGTCAGAAAATATCCCAAACTGAAAATTTATAATGCTGGTGATCAAAGTAACAGGTGCTCTTGCCTAAATTATACAAAATTGTTGTCCCTCTTATGTGATCCTAATAAGCGATGAATAACATACATTATAAAAAAAGTTTTTACATAAAAAGTTATAGAGTTTTTACGTTATAAATCTAGTAAAAATACTGGTTACAACTTTCATTCGTTTTATCGTTTTATGCATTGGCAAGCTACACAAACCAGGAGTCACTGATAAATGAATCAGAATGAATGAATGAGGTGTCCGGTACTTGGTATAAGATAATATTACAATCTCCTTTTTTTTTAAATGTAAAATTTTAACTTTTTATATAACAAAATATACCTAAAACGATCGAACTTAATGTTTAGCTCAACCTAAATGTCATTAAAACAGCACTGCTTGTAAAATTTTTCGTAACCTAAACATTAAGTGGATTGATAATCCTAAGATAACCTCAGTTATTGACTTAAAGATATAATATAATACAATATAGACAGCTTTTTTAAAGTCCTTGTGTAGTAGGTGCACTTGATAGTAACCGTTTCTCTAAAGATAGAGTTTTATCACAAAGGTACGTGTCCCTCTTCTTTCTTGTAGCTCATCTTTGTTTTTACAACAGCTATAGAGCAGCAGAGTTGCAATTGTCGACTAGAGGTGACAGCGGTCCTATTTTTCCTTTCCCGCTTCCCAATTTGTCTCCCTCATAATGTACATCCAAGGATAAACCTTAAATCATAGCAAAACTTAATATAACCATGTATATATAAACGTGTGCACACACGTGTGTATAACATACAAGATATTTTTTATGAGTTACATATGTGTTACATAAAATATAGATGTATTTTAATTATATTAATAGCTAAGATAATAATTTCCGGATATGCGATCACATTGTTTATATGTTAAGCGTGATGTTAATGAAAGATTCAAGTTTTGTTGGTGAGAAACAGCTAGTAAAGAACGAAATCTATTAAAGAGAAAATCCAATCTTAATAAATTAATTACGAGCAAATCCATTTCCCGGTTGTTTATCCGAAGATTACTATGGTATCCCTTTTTATAAAATTGATATACGATCTTCATATTTTACTGTACCATCGTTCGGCTACTATTGTTATCCAAATTGACTTACAATAAAATCCACCACCAAAAATACATCTGAATTTTAACATAACTGACAACCTTTAACGTACATTTCTGATATGCGTATTTACCGGAGAGCCTCCGGGAGGTGGATGGATGATGTAATGGACCAGTTGGCATTGTGTTTGATTCAGGTATAAATGCAGCTACTAGTAACGCACATATCACAAGTAATGCACCAAACACAAATGGTGGTCCTGGTACAAGCTGAAAATATAGATTTTGTTGCAGTACTTATATCAATTTAACTATAATCATATCTTAACTTTTAATCAAATCTACCTGGGTTACTATTTGTGGCATAATATCAAGATGTTGCGTGGCAGTTCCTGTTTTATTATTTTCATCTAGTGGAGATGGCCTTGCAGGAAGGGAAGGAGAATTGTCGTTGAGATCAACGCGAAAAAGATAAAAGATTACTCCAAACATTGCTGGCCCTAGACCATTACATAATCCACGCATTCCAGTTACCATGCCTTGTACCAAACCTTGTTTATCTGCATCAGAATGCATGGATATAAACGCAGAGATTGCAGGATATGTAATACTTGACACAGCAGCAAGCACTCCAGCTGCCCACATCATCCTTAAAATTACAGAAATATCTAATAGAATTCATAAAATTCTATTTTTATCAAAACCAAGTTGTAATAGAATATAAGTAATGTCTTACTGAAACTTTACTTCACAAATTAAAAGTTTGTAAGCATGAACAAGAAAAAATTACCATGTTTGTGAACCGAAGCCAAACCACATGAGTTGTAACATCTCAAATAGAAGGCCCAACATTATAGTATGTTTACTGCCAAGTGTCTTTATCAAAACACCCAAGAGAGTTTGAGCGCCAACGCTTAAAATTCCAACCACAGCAATAAAAAATGCTACCATTAAAGCAGTAAATCCCATAACCTTAGTCAAGTAGACAAATATACAACTATACTGTCCTGCTTCAGGAAGATAGCTCAGGAACACAGTAATACACAACATTAAAATAGTGTAATCTTTGCCAACCTAAAATATCAAAATTATATTAATATTTTAATTTTAATTATTATTATGTCAAATAAAGATAAGTATCTTTAATTAATTTAAACATCCTATTTAAAATAGAATACAAAAACTTCTAAAATAGTGAAAATATCTATTTTTTGACATAAATTCAGTAATTTGGGTCGATTCTTCTTTTATATATGATATTTTAAATTACCTTTCCAAGATAAGCAAAGGGGTCTGCCTGCTCCCAAGAAATAGGTGCTGGTGGACGAGCTTTTTCAGGCAAACTTTCAGGTACAGCCACTAATATAAAAAACACATCCAACACTGCAATAGCTGTTGCTAATGCAACCACAAGATTTTCTCCATACACTTTCATGACATAATCTCCCAATGCTGGGCTTATTACCATACTTGCAGCAAAAGTTGCAGATACCTAATAAAATAAATTTATGAAGAAAACGGTATAAAATACTATGAATTATATAATAAATTTTGCAATAAAATACTTACTAAACCATATGCTGGAGATCTTTGATGTTCCTCAGTAACGTCAGCAACATATGCAAACACCACTGAAAATGTGCAAGCAAAGACACCACTGATGGAGATCATAGCAAAGAACCACCATGTATTAATGCTCATTAGAGGAATCGGTGCACATGTGAAGGCTACTGTGATGAGTAGAAAGAATTTTCGACCCCATACATCAGACAAGGCACCAATTAATGGTGCAGAAAGAAATGATAAGATTCCTTTAATGCCCATTATCAAACCATTCATCAGGAACGTATGATTTGGAAATGTAATATTTAATACAGAAATAACAGGCATGGTTAATAAACCCCATGCAAAAAATTCCAAAAATATTACAACCAGAGCATGGTACACACTTGCCTCTCCTATACCGGAACTCTGTAAAACAAAAATAATAAAATATATAAATATTCTTTGTATGCAAAATATGTGTATACTACTAATGTATGTATACACAGTTCATAAGCAGCCATGATATCTATTTGCTATACCCAATAAATATGAAACAATAAAAAGATCATTTTTACAAAAGTACAATATCAAAAGTTTCTTTGGATTTATCAAAAAGTATAAGCACTTTGCAAATTGTGACAGCTGACCTTAAGATGTCTGTAGCATTGCTGAGCAAATGTAAGAGAAGGTGTGAGTTTAGCAATAGCATGTTCTTGGCTGTTGTGAATTTCAGAACAGGAGGGGCCCAGGCCCTCTGCTCCACCTTTTGCCCCAGGGGGCATGACCCCTAAGAAGTGTTACTATATATATTTCTTTCCATACTTATGATTCTATCAATATTTCATTTATCAGTTGTTCAGATCCATATAATACTGTAATGAATAACCTTGACTTAGCATCATATCAATTTTTTATTTCCAAATATTCAACCTAATCTTCACGAATAGTTATTTATTATTATTGAGTTCTTTCTTAATTACATTTATGTGTTAATTCTAATTGAAAGCTCTATTTTTATTGCATTTCCTTGTGAATATTTTTTTAATATATTTAGTTTTAAATTCTACGTATCTATATTTTGTTATATCACAAATATCATTTTGCCTAGTAAAATACAATCTTTGCATGTTCCTATGGTTTATATAGAGATTGTATTATCCTCAACTATATACATATAAAATAATTGAGTTATTAATTGCAACAAGCTTCTTTCTTATTTTTATTAATACTAATCTGTTATTATCATAATTTGTGCCATTAACAAAAAGTTAAAAACTATATTAGAAATACATAGTATGACCCATTCACTATTATAACTTGATCTTCATCATTTAAACAATTTTACAAATATCCTTTAGCATCATTACTTTTATTTTTGGTCAATTTTATGTATTTTTTCCCATCCATACAAAGTGTACTTTTCTTTGTTTCTCTTTTTACATTTCTCAGCAATATAAAGACACAAAATTCCTTATGTACATAAAATATTGTGCTAAAATCATTAACATTGAACAAAATATCTGTGTATGACCATCTTAAAAATATACTCTTCTATCTGTATACAGGATTTTCAAAACATTCGGATTCTCTTATCACATATTGTAGTCTGTAGCTATTAAGGGCAGCTGGTTTAAAAAGCACTACATTGTTGACAGATTAAATTTCTTAAAATCTCCGGGATTTCTTTCTTTTTATGTAGTATCATTTAAACATTTCTTCTTAAACTGTTCTCCTTTTTTAAGAAAAACTGTCATGTTTTCGTCAAACATGATCCGATTTGTTATCTGACAGTAGTGCGGCGAAGTTTTTCATAATAAAACTATCATTCAGCATAATGTCATGCGATTTTTGTATCATCGGGAGCTGTCACGCGAAATATTCATCAACATTCCAACTTTTCGTAAAACTTGTACAAGTCACAGTATTATATTAAAGTGCATTAAAAAATGGTATGATCGGTAATAAAGACTGACAGATCGAGGTGGAGTAATTCGTCCCGTATTTAATATTTCTTGGTACTATAAGTTATTGTCAACACCTCTTCACTTAAGATTCTTGAAACCACATATCTATTTAATAATTTCCTGATCTTTTTACTGTCCACTCTTATATTTTTCAATAGAATTATTAGAAATTTTTTGAAGAAAAACCTGAATCACTGCATTGCAACTCTTCCACCAAACCCCCCACTTTTTATCATAGTAGCTGTTCTTTCGTCATAGCTTTAGATTGAATCTAACCTAAAAATTTAGTAACGAACCGATAATTCGTTCGTCGTATGTTCATAATAATACACTTGGAAACAAAAAACGGTCCAACTTTGAAAAATTTTACATAGTCTTTTTCTCATTACTCATTTCGTGTACGAAAAGCTTAGTTGTTCTTATCAACTTATTACTGGCAGCTGATCAATATGCGCAAGTACGATATTATTCGAAGGACCTGTACATATATAATAATACTCTAATAAAAAGAAACTAACAATTTAATTCAATTCTAATAAAAGGCAGAAATATTGCAAACCAAGATAAAATACATTTATTTTCACAAACATGCGCTTTATGTTTTCCTTGAAAAATCATGATCATAATGATATGTTGCATTTTAATAGTTTGAAGTTTTATTATTTCAATAACTACAGTGTATTAAAAACATAAAACATTTTCCTATATTCATTTAAGATATATATTTCTAGTGTAAAGCATAAAGAATTTATAGGTTATTATATTGTTTGTACAAGTACATTTATTTTGAAATTAAACATTTAATCGTTTATTTCTTTGTACTGTGTATTTCATAATATTGAAATATATTTTTGACTTGATACTTTATCACAAACAGTAACAACAATATATCAAATATAAAATAAAAGCATTATATTATAATAGTTTTTCATAAACTATGCAGGATATAATTTATCTTTTTTGTATTAGAAAAGATAGCAATGAAGCTTCTATTTTAGCTAATTCTAATTAGTCACGAAAAGAAATTAATCAAAAGCAATAAAAAGAAATAGAAAATTGGTATAATTTAAATAAAATTAATTTCACAATTATAAAATAATGTTGAATAATGTTCTAAATAGAATGTAGTATATTTGAAAGAATTGTAGTACTATTATATATTTCATACCAGAAAAACATTATAAGCTACATTAGGAAATTAACAAATGAAACAAAGAAGCTGGTTGCAGGTTCTAAGTACCTCATTAATTATAAAGTACTAGAAATGAACAGAAGATTAAATAGTTTAATATACATTATATTTAACTGTTAACAAGTTTATTATTAATATTACCATATATTACAATTAGCATCTTTCTGACCAGTTAAGAAACAAAAATCATAAGAGATACAGGATTGAAATAAAGGCATACAAAGTTTCATTGTACTTTGAAGAAAAATTCAAAACTATCTATGAAAAACGTGTCAATTGTATTTTATAACAATCCTCTATGTGAAAATGAATTTTACTAATATGTAATGTATAAAGAATGAAGATGAAGATTCAGCCATGTGTCAGTGTTATAATTACAATGCAATTACGCTAAAACTCACATAACTTTTGTACCTATTGCTTCTGAGAATAAGTTGAATGAGTCGAAGTCGCGCTTTGAGAAACATTTTAATCTTTAAATCCACTATTATCGCACTACTTGGTAGAAGATAAACACAAAGTAAATTCATCGTTAAGAGTTTGTCATGCACCGAAACGAAAACGTACTTACTTCCGATGCGAAATCATCGAAAACATATATAGAAAAAGATGAAGGTGTAACTTAAAAATCTAATAGGTATTAAACTGAATGTGTTCAGTACCGTAATGACCCCATCCTTAATAATGAATTTTCGGCTTCGTACGATCATGCCCACGACCTTCTTTGAGACCTTGGCGGGCATATTCACGCACTGCGCGCACAGACTCTTCCGTTTTTTCAATTTCATTAATTCCTAAAAATTCGATGACACTGTGCGAGTCATTTTTTCTGGTTAAAGCCTCACACGGACACAAACAAGCGTTATAAGCTTTTAAGTCGGCCTTTGTAATCGTATTCTACATAATGCTACAAACCACAGTTAACCATGTCCGCAGACTACTACAGACTACATCAGGCAAATGCAATATGTTCTAGAATGAATATAGAATCGAAAGTGTAGCATAGAAATTGCACGCGACAATGGTGCTACCTAGCAGTGACACAAGAAAATCTTCTCAATACATTCCCATCTAAATAAATATCAAGTTTCGGGTTGCATATTAATGCATAGTCTCGTATCGAGATTAATGCGTGTGAAAAAATAAAAGTTGCTCGATGCTCGACGAAAATGTTTTCATCAATTTTAACGTGTCTTTATGTCATACAAATTTCATAGAAGTCTGAATTGAAACAATTTTACCATCTGTGGAGGATTCGTTCTAAATATCATATATACAGTAGTAGTGTACTCTACTGCATGTGTGCATCACGCAATTCCTACACTAATTAGATACGTATTTTCTTGTACGTAAATTATACTTAATTCTTTAGTTATTTTAGTTTTTTATGTGACACTTTTATTGTGTAGAACATTTTAAGTATGTAAATAGATATATATACATATATGTATATTATACAAACATTTAAAGTGAACAAAAAGTTTATAATATACGAAATAAGTCTATTATAAGTTTGTTTTAATTACTTAAAAAGTTTTACAGGAACAAATAAATATATACAAAATTAATTAATAAAACATTCAATCGTAAGTAAACGTTATTAAAAAGAATAAAACCTATAAGAACAAATTTTCAATGATTAGTGTTACATACGTAGAATAAATTATTGAATAAAACACTGAATCGTAGGTAGGAAAATGGTTATCAAGAAAATAAAACCTACAAAAACAATTCTCAATGATCATTCGCTGTTATATGATAACATAAATGTGATTGGTGTGTACGCGGCATAAATTTATAACTTGATCGTTGTTGACGCATAGCACCGCGAGAGTGCGCATTACTCAGTGAAAAAAATGGTGGTTATTTGGGTGTAGTCGGACGATTTTCTGCATCACAAATGTGAGTACCGGCTGACTAAGAAGTTACGAGTGCTGTTTGTCAGTGCGTCGCGAAGCTAATATGATCAGGTCGATATCAGAGGTAATGAAACAATCATATAACTGAACAAATATCTTATATATCCATACGAAACCGCTGATTCTAAGTAGATATTGTTGTTCACGCATCTCCGCATGACAAGTATACTTGCTTGTCTTCCCTATGTATTTTATCAGACAAAAATCATGGATAAATCGGTGACGTTCATAGAGAATGAAAAGATTCGAATTTATTCATAGGTCTCGAAGCTATTCATCGCCAGACAATGTGTAAAATATGCACTGACGCGATATTTTTGGGATAGATGTCACATTATCTCTTTGGTGGTCTTGACTATATGCGCGCGTACGAATGTGTGCATTTATTTGATTTGCGGTATATGTGTGTAGTACTTCCTCTTCACCCCTTAATACGCATGTGTTCGGCATGCATTGTAACGGTGTGTCCGTGAGATACGTATATCACAGTATATACGTAAGACCTGCTACTTGCTATATACTGTCAACATTTTTCAAGTGACTGTTCCACGATGCTTGACAACATACTGCGATATTTAACGAAGTAAATTTTATTCCCCACCTGTTCACGTTCAATCTCTTTATTTCAACTTATTAATACTTCTCGCAGTTATTTCGTTGAACAAGTTTACGAAATCCATAAGTAATAATAAATACATAAGTGTTCGATTTATTAATAAACAACGAAATATTGTCTAGACGATATATTTAGTATATCTAAAGCACTAATTCTGAGATCGGCTGTCCTCACATTTATTGGCAGTCGACATGATCAACATTAGACTATTGATGTTGTTAAATTTATATAATCCGTCTGGTATATAAAACTGTTTGCAAAGTAGGGATTATAGTGAAACCAGAAGGACTAATACACACATGCAATTCTGCCCTCTGTAAAATAGATTAATTCAAGCTTTATTGATAGAATTCTATTTCTATCACAAAATGTTCTTCTATGTAGTTCTAATTTTGTTTTCATTCCTTTTTTAAATAAACAATTTACTTCGCTTGTAGTTTTTTGCATATTCGTTACTCGAATAATTTGTAAATTATTCGTGCATTTAACATATGGTATGATGTACATATATAATATAAAATTATTTTAATAAAATTATTAATTCGCATTTAATGCAAACACTGATAAATTATTAACATTATTTAAAATTACAATAAAATTGTAATGATAAACATAATGAGATAAGCATACATATTTATTAATATTTAAAGTATGTCATATAAAATATTTAAATAGAATGACGTAAAAAAGATGTTTGTTATATATGAGAAATATTAATTTTAAATTATTTTTTACTCACAATACATGTGTATTATTACTTTGAACCATTAATAATAAACAATATTTATAACTTATAAACAAAGTAAATGTATAGCTTGTTTGAAATAGTGAATTATTTTTTAATATATATAATATTAAATCAAAATATACTTTAAAATCATCAATCTATTTTGAAAATTTATGTTGAATTAAAAGTTAAAGATAAGTTAAAAGATAAATTAAATACTCATATAATATTCAATCAGAACCTGGAAATTAAAAAAATTTCTCATTTTATAAAAAATAGAAATCATAATAAAGATATTATTATAAACAAAATAAATTCTTCATTTATTCATGCAATTTTTGTCATTAATATTTTATTATTATTATTAGTTACTCTTATTAATATCAATATTTTTTCTGTTTTCAGAATCATTTAACTTCTTTGGTATTAAATATTTATTAAGAAATTGAAGTAACAGAGTATATTTGGTAAAGAAAGAAGGAAAATATCTGTGATGAATATACGAACCACATACTCTGTGCACTTATATAAATGCATCCAGTATTTTATAATTTGAAAGATAAAGTTAATTAAAGATACTGTTTTTCTAAAAATCTTTATCTGAATCAAACTGAGATAGAAAATATATATATATATAAAAATTTATATATATATATATAAATATATATGTACATATATATAAAATAGAAGACAAGGATTTTTATAAAGTGAATTCTTTCATACGTTGGTTATGTGCAATGCCGAGATGCTGCAATGAAAACAAGGCAGTGAGTTCGGTTGGCACTAGTCGGGAACATAATACGGAAGATATTTTGTTAACACAGAGTCGTTCTTTTACAATTGGAAATCAGTTGGAATTAGAGGAAGATCCACCAATTGTTGAGAAATCACACAGAAGAGTAAGGTGTGATCTAAGTCCAGTTCCAACAAGCACAAGTACTAATTTGAATATAAAGCTTTTAAGTATTAAGGTAAACTTCTCATAAATTAGTTTTAGATTTATATTTTATCTTTTTATATACATGTTGTTAATTTCGCAAATTTATTACTGAACATTGTTAATATCTCTGTGCACACTTATTTATTATCACATTGAGGATTATAATACTAGTGTATTGATTACAGGCAGATAGAAATAGTCGTCAAGATCAAGTGGAGACTGGATCTGGTGGGTACAGAGAACGGAAGAAAGAAATTAAAAAGAGAGCAGCTATAGGCAATACAGTGCGTGGATTCCTCTCATCTGGCCACAGCAGGCAGGACAGGTATAATGATGTCTGTATCAAAATCATGCTTCTTACATTGTCATTTTTTATCTTCTGTCATTTAATTTCTTTGCTGTAATACATTCTTTGCTTTTCATTTAACTATACATGTTCAATATATATGTATATGTTTAATTTGGAATGCACTTTATAAAGATTGTTCTTTAATATACTATTTTACAGATTCCGTTTTCTAAATAATTATTCTATTACAATACATAATCTGAAACATGTCTCTAAGGAACAAAGTGTTTGTGTACCTCTAACTTTGAATTTTTGAATTACTGAATATAACAAATTATAATAATATATTAAATACAAAAACTACACATGCACAGGAATCTTTTGTATATCTCATCTGTACTGTACATGTACATATTGAAATTATTACAATCTTTAAGGAACATTACATTAGAAAAATATATTAATTAAAATATTTTATGTGCTAAAATTAGTTGAAAAATTAGTGAATGCTGAAGTACTATAAAATCTAATCAAGAAATTTTTTCCACATGAAATTAGAAAATTTCATCAGGAAAAGTATAAATTCCAATATATTTTCAGAATTACTGACTCTGAACTTCAAGTATGAAATTTTATAGGTACTCAAAGGTTAGTAATTACATGATTTACATTATTGTCATACTGCAACATAGAACTATTCAATTATCATTTATTGTCATTTAAACGTTCAAGAAAAATAATAATTTATCAACAACTATTGATTTAGCTTTTTATGTTTTGGATTTTTATCACTATTATAGATTTGTGTATATCTTAAATTTATTTTTCAAACATTTTTCATACTTTTGCTTCCTTTAAGATTAAGTAGTACTTCAAACCATCATTCATAGCATTTCAATATTACATAATATAACGATTTCATAGCTGGTGTGTATGTACGAGTACATTTAGTACAGATGAGGCTAAACATTAATTTCTTAATTTAGATTTACTATTCTTCATAGTTATATAATAAAAGGTATTTGATTGCAAAATATATGTGTTTGTGTAACATTTTCCAATTTTTATCATATTCATAAAACACAATGTAATACATGAAACATTTCATGATGACAAATATGACTTCAATTTGGTGTAATCATACTTTCTGCTATAGTTTGTATTTATATTTTGTATTACAAAATAAAAGCTTTCTACATACTTTGTATCTAAATTGAAATGCATATAATTATATGATTTAAACGTAAAATTTGAACTTTATCTTTTTTTATCAAAGAAAATAATATTTAAAAGAAGAATTTGACAAAAAGAAAAGGAAATATGGCGTAATAATTATGTAGTATATTTAATGATGTTTTAGGTATGAGACAAATAGACAACAATCTTCAGGGGGAAGTGGCCTGTCAAGTTTATGTCCAAAGCTGGTGGCCAGTGGAGGTGGCGGTAATCAGAGTGGGATTAGCCTGGCAGTGGGCCACTTAGCCTCTCAAGAAGGAGTAGGTCCTTGCTCAGTTGTAACCACTCAAAGAATCCATAATCACACACATAATCACAAACGCCAAAGAAAATTATCTATTGTCTCACAAGCTGGCACTAGTGCTCATAGTTCTGGAGATAGAAAGGTATATTAGAAAACAAAAGGTATTTTACATGTAAGTAATATTTTCATATAAGTATAAATTGTATGTTTGCCTATTTTCTTAGACATCAAATCTAAGCCGTTCCTCTACACCAATTTGCAAAAAACAAGTGCGGACACAAAGGGCTGATCATACGGATTCATTATCGATAACAAGTAACGGAGTCGCCAGTAGCTCACCTTCTTCTAAAAAGAAAGTTTTATCTGCGTTACGAATTTGTGAAAAATCATCATCTCGGAATCTCAATTCACCATCTTTAGATCATGAAAATGATCGCAGTTTTAGCGATGCAGAGGAAGCTATTACAGCAGCAGAAAATGTGTTCAATGTGCCAGGTATTTTATACTTTCATTCAGCAATAATTTTTGTATACAGAACGTTTTACAGATTTTACTACGAAATTCGCTTTTATGTACAGGATCCAGTTCCACACCTTCAACACCACTTAGTCGATTGAAATCAAAAAAATCGGACGAAGATGAAACGAGTGTGGAATACAATATTAGTAAAGAAGGTGCTGATTCCTCACGGAACCCATCAGACAAAAAAGGATCACTAGATTCCAACGAAGAAAAGACGTCTACATTAGAATGTTTCGAATCTTCTAAAACTTCGAATATTATAAGAAAAATATCGGCAAATAGTATCGACGAAGAAATAAGTGCACAGAATAAGCAAAAAGTAATTTCCACTTCTTCCACAAGTACGAAATCCAGCAATATAAAATCTAGAAACAAATATGTTGCAGAAAAGATGATTGAGCAACACAATAGCAAAAATTTAAAAGGAATAAATATGGAAAAAAACATAAATACAAGTTCGTCCACAGAAACATCCATGAGTTCAGCAGTTAATAAAAATAACGAAAAAACCAAACGGAAAACGTCTAACGAAGAGCCAAAATCTACTAATATTGCAGAGAATGAAGACTTAGCTAAAAATTCTGAGAAAAATGTGATAGATGATAAAAATGACACGCAACAAAGTGAAGAAATGGTAAAAAGCTCGAGATTTGTAACATCAAAAGTGTCAGAAGAAATTGTGGAAACTGAGATTAAAGATATAGATGCGCAAAGAGAAGTAGAAGAAGAAGTGACGATATATGATGAAGATGATAATGGCACCAGTATCAGTGATATTGTTGCTACTCAAGCGCTTCATGAATCTCTGAGTAAATTAGGTAAAGTACCACCATTAGATACTGAGTTGAAGAATGTCAAGGATACAAACACCCAAGACGAAACCAAGATGGTAAAAGAAGAAAAAGAAAAGGAAGTCGTGCAAGAAGAAGCAGTGGAAGGATTTATTGGTCCTTTACTTGATGAAAATTTTAAAGCAGATGAAAAATTAACACAGAAAACAATGGCTATGGAGGAAGTACGAAATTTATTGATGAAAGTTAAAGTGCAAACTGTTGAAGATGATGATGACGAAGAAAAGGCTATAGGTATATCACCAGATGGTAGATTTTTAAAATTTGAAGAAGAAATTGGTAGAGGCAGCTTTAAGACTGTATATAGAGGTCTGGATACTCAAACTGGTGTAGCTGTTGCTTGGTGTGAATTGCAGGTCAGAGAAATGTAATTGAATGTTTGTATTACTTTTAAACAGATTTGTATATAATTATAACTTTTCTTTTAGGAAAAAAAATTAAATAAGACGGAAAGATTAAGATTTCGAGAGGAAGCAGAAATGTTGAAAGGTTTACAACACCCAAATATTGTCAGGTTTTATGACTATTGGGAAGTTACACTTACACGTAGAAAATATATTGTGCTAGTCACTGAACTTATGACTTCAGGAACCTTGAAAACGTACGTTTTTAAACTCATGAAAAATTTTAAAAATTCCTAATATTATAATTATAATTCTAAATTATTATGCAATTCCATATAGGTATCTGAGACGATTTAAAAAAATTAATCCAAAAGTTGTAAAATCTTGGTGTCGACAAATTTTGAAAGGCCTTAGTTTCTTGCATTCGAGGTCACCACCAATTATTCATCGTGATTTAAAATGTGACAATATCTTTATTACTGGTACCACAGGAAGTGTAAAAATTGGCGATTTGGGACTTGCTACTCTTAAAAACAGGAGTTTTGCAAAAAGCGTTATCGGAACACCTGAATTTATGGCACCAGAAATGTATGAAGAACATTACGATGAATCCGTTGACGTTTATGCGTTTGGAATGTGTATGCTTGAAATGGCTACTAGTGAATATCCATATTCAGAATGTACTGGACCGGCACAAATATATAAACGCGTAGTATCGGTAAATTGTTTAATGAATTTTTTATTATTTATATAGTATTCATTTTTATTCAACGTGTCAAGCAACATATTGAATAATGTTTGTATTATACGCAGGGTGTAAAACCGCAAAGTTACGATAAAGTGGAAAATCCAGAAGTACGTGAGATTATAGAAATGTGCATTCGATTAAAGAAAGAAGAACGGCCTTTAGTTAAAGATCTTTTAAATCACGAATTTTTTGCGGACGATGTTGGCTTAAAATTAGAAATGGTTTCAAGAGATTCAGCCGTAGCGGATGCGGAATTATCGCGTGTTGAATTCCGACTTCGAGTGTTGGATCCCAAGAAACGTACTAATAAACATAAAGAGAACGAGGCGATACAGTTTGATTTTGACATTCAAACTGATAATGCAGAAGAAGTAGCCTCAGAAATGGCTAAATCTAGCCTTATACTTGAGGAAGATGTCAAGGCTGTAGCAAAAATGTTAAAATCGCAAATCAGCACTTTGTTACGAGAGAGAGAAGAACGTAAAGCCAAAGAAGAAAAGGAACGTTTAGATCGAGAAGCGGATAGTGCTAATACAACCAATGAAAATTTGTTACAACAACAATTATTACTTCAACAAATGCAATTGCAACAGCAACAACAACAGATGCAATCAAATATGAGCATCCAAATGCAAGGTCAAGTACAAATGCAGTTGCAACAGAATCAAATACCTTTGCAACAACAACAACAAATGCAAACTGCTGCACAACAACCTCAGCAACACAATTTACAACCACAACAAGTCCAATTGGTTCAACAGCAACCATTAATGCAGCAACAAACGTCTGTTGTTCAGCCACAGCAAGCACAACAAATGCAACAAGTGACTCAGGTTTCACAACAGCAAGTGCAGTACCAACAACAGCAATATCAACAGCAGTTACAACAACAATATCAACAACAACAGCCACAACAATTTCCTCAGCATGTTTCGCAAAATTTAACTGCTACTTCTTCACAATGCTCTACCCCTCAGACTGTACAGACTCAACCACAATTTCCTCAAGTATCTCAACAAATACAACAACAGCAACATTTGCATCAGCAACAACAGTACATACAACTGAATCAAATGAATGTGCCGCAACAGATGGGTCATCAAATACAACAACCACAGATACAAATTTTATCACAACCCCAACATATGCATCAGCAAATATCGCAACCTCCACAAGTGCAATATTCTCAACCGCAAATACAGCATGTTCAAAATCAGCAGTACTATCAGCAAAATGCGACAGGAACCTCAGGATACAGTACGCAACCCATATATCAGCAAAATATATCTCAACAAGTGTATCATTCGTATGCCAGCTCAAGTTCTTCCGGCCATGTCGAGATTTTATCATCCAACCAGCCTACAGCCCAAATTTATTCTCATCCAAGTATCCCTCAAAGTACAGCACCTCCAACTTCACAGCCTTACATGCAACCACAGCCAGGACAAGTGCAAGCATCTGTACCAACTGGTCTAAATCTTCAGAGCACGTCATCAGCGACTCATATGCAAAATACAATAACATCAACAATTCCAAATATGCAAAGTGCACCTACTCTTATTTCGAACAGTGGACATCAATCTCAGCCTCAACAAAATGTCTTAGTTCAAATGAAATATTCGCAAAGTTCTAGTATCCCTACTTCTGTACCCATATCAGCTGGGATTTCTGTGCCATCAACAACAGTGTCTCAGCAACAACAGCATTTCATTTCAAACACAGAACAGCTATGTTCTAACACAGAAAGATCATCTTTATCTAAACAAGATACAATGGATTCTGTGCAATCTTTGCCAACGGACGTACCGCCTACTATTCAGGATCAAGGAAATGTCTCTAACGTGTCTAACATAAGCACATCTCAAGCAGCAATGCCAAATGAAGGGTAAATATATAAAATTTCAATGATTCTTTAAATAAATATTGTTTAAGAAACTGACCAATATTTTGTTTATATAGAATAAATCAAGAAAGTGCAGAGAATGTCACTTCATCCGAAAGATCTAGAGTAAAAAGATCCGGTACGAAACGTAAGAAGCCTGGTATCAAATTAACAGTTTTGTCTGTAAGTAGTAATGAGGGACAATCAATGATTGTTGAATGTCAGTTAGATACCAGCAAACAAAAAACTGTGACATTTAAATTTGATAGAGATGATATGGTACCTACTGACATTGCTAATAACCTGGTAAGTAAATAATAGAATTTTATATGTTAATATTTTTATCTTCAAAATTTTTATTATTATTCTATTCTTATTTTCTTCAGGTTGCTGAAAATTTATTGCCACAATCTCAATGTGAAACGTTCGTTGAATTGATAGAAGACATCGTTAAACAATTACGTTTGGATCCTACACGGGCTTTACCTTTAGTAGCACATGGTCCACCAGATCAATCTGCCGGTGGTAGTCCGGTTACGAGTCGTCGACCTAGAGATCGTGACCACAGTCTTGATACAGCTAAGGTAATGGTTTTCTTTCCGTTTTCAATTTGTTTTATAGATATTAATATACTACGAAAATAATGAAATTTATACAATTTATCTACAAAGGAAATTCGTTTTCTTTTTTTTTCTTTTTTTCTGTTTTTTTATCAGAGAAATAAATAGAAATAAATTTTGAAATAGAAGTTTTCAACAAAGATCATTGTCATTAGTATTATTACTTAAGAACCTGATACACAAAAGTCCATAATGCATATCATAGGACTATTTTGCTTGTTGTAAGTTCTTTTCTTGAAATAATAGAATCATGTTTCTTATATATTTCATATTAAAATAACGTTGTGGTTACGCTCGAGATGTATATCTCGTGATTCCATAAAAAAAAACACAAGGGTGTACCTCCAAGGTATAATTGGTGTGTATCGTTTTGGACGCAGCAGGTGAGACATGGCTCGCTAACTCGTCAAAGCAGCCACCGATCGTCGTACAAAATCCATCGTAGACACCGTTCGGTGAGTTCATCGTCCCCTCTATACCTTATCCTGTTTCCTATATTTCATCGTATAATCGTGGACGTTTGTGCATCCTTTTTGATTCATGATACATTGTGTTCGGACATTTGTGTATCTTTTGAAGTACAGCAATATTATATGACGACATTTCCTGCATATTAAATTCCTCCCATAGGCAATTCGTATAACATAACGGTTAGACTATGGCCAGGGCGTACTTTATACTTTAATTTTTATATATTTATTCTTAATTATATATTACATTTAATTTTTACTTGAAAATTTTTCAGGAAAATTCACTCTTTTATGAAGATTATAATTTCCATTAGCAGTATATTACAATACATTTATATATAAGAGAATCCTATATATATATGAAATAATAAACAACATTCATACAACATTCTTTAGAAATGAATGAAATTGTACTTATTTAAATAGATTTTTTTGTAACATAATAGCATTGTAAGATATGCATTCATTATTAAAAATACCTATTTGTGTTTCCCTTTTTTAATTTATTTTAAATATACTTAGTAATGTAACCGACTTATATAACTGTATTTTGCAATAATTATTTTATTTATGCCGCTATTTGGTTTTGTTTACGTGCATTGTAATTATTTTATTGGTAAAAGGTAAACTTTGATAACTAGATAATTATTTTCTGTATGATTCCAGAGAGACGAAACTTCCAATACTTCTACACCTACGAAATTATTACCGATTGACCAAATTCTTTCTCACATTACGGGCTCCACCTCCATGGATAAGCAACAAAATGTGCAAACTCCTGATAGCCAAATGGGTCCTGAAAACACATCAGCTGAAGCATCCAGAAGATCATCGACCTCTACACAAAATACGGATACATTAACACCGACTAATTTACCAAGCGATCCCACTGATCCAACTCAGGAAACCATAGTTTCTGCAGCAGCAGACATAGTGTTAGACACGCAAAGTATACTTAAAGATGAAACAGCTAAATCAACGTATATCCAAAGTCAAATAACCGATTCGACTGTAAATCAAATAAATGAAAAATCTAAAGAATCCGTCGTTCAAGATGCAATGGAACAAGAGAAAGAAACGAATAAAGAGACACACTTTGATGCCATAACTGCAGAAGTAGCTACATTAACTGCGCCACCTCCAGCACGAAAAATTTCTCGTTTTTTAGTTAGCCCTGTAGTTGAACAGAAGATTGTTACAAGTGAAGAAGAAGGATCTACTTCTGTAGAAAATACAGATAAATTTAACGTATTAACAGCTCAGCCTAGTTCATTATCGCAATCAAATACGATTGATGAGGGGCAAGTAAAACACGATGATCTAGAAGTGAATGTTTTAGAAGCACAAGCTATGGTTCCTGAAAAATCTAATATCGAAATCGTTACACAAAATCCTCAATGTATCGCAGAACAAGTAGACACTGTTCAAACAATTCAACAACCGGTGCAACAATCAATTGCTCTTCAAAGTACTGTACAAGGGCAAGCAATCCTACCCATATCACAAATGCAACAGAATGTTAGTGCTGTGCAATCTAGTCAACAAAATGTAATGGTTCCAGGATCAGCAATAACGCATCAATCGCCTCAACAGGTACAAGTTGTATCTCAAAACGTAGCCATGCCACAAAAGGATCCACAAACTCAAGTTGCATCGAGCGGAATCAATATATCAGGACAATATCAAAATCAATCTATGCCGTGCAATATTCTGTTACAGCAACAACAAATTCCTATACAACAAAGTTTAACGCAAATGCACATTCAGCCTGAACATCAGCATCAGGGACAAATGCAAGTTCAGCGACCATTGCAACAATTTCAACATCAACAAATACCGCAACAACATCAACAATATGTGATACTTCCTAGACATATTCCACAATTACAACCAGCCACAATTATAGACGAAAGAAACCGTAGGATTTCTAATATTTCTACAACATCGAACATGTCTACGGATTCGCAAATTTCGGAAATTGCTAATATGACGGACGATAAGAAGCAAACAATGATCATGCCCAATTTATCAATGCCCCAAACGCAGCATGTACAATTTATTTCTCAACCAGATGGACCAAATATCACTCCTTTACCACAGACTGTTTTGGAACCAATCCAACAGCTTCAAACAGCACCTCAAGCTACAGTGAATGTCCCAGCAAATGTATCTGTACCTGTTTCAGTTCCTGCCCATCAAGCTGTCACTGTAGAAGTTGCTCCTAAAGTTACACTTAAAACAAAAGAAGTTTCATCAACGCTTCCAGATTTAGCACAAAATTTAGCAAATATACTTTCGAACCCGAAATCGAAATCTGTAACTCCTCATTGTTTAACTACCCACGAACCAAGCCAAACTGTAAATATCCCAGGAACTACAATACTCGAATATAAACCTACTCTCCAGTCTGAACAGTATTTTCAACCTATTCAACCAGAAGCAAGTCAAATACAAATGCAACCGCAATTACAGCATAATTATCAAGTGAACACAACACAGCAAGGAATTCCACAAACGTTTCAATTTAGTCAACAACCTCATCAAGCTCAAATACCTCTGCAGCAAACAATGCAACTGAATGCAACCCATCAAATCGACCCTCAGTTACAAATGGCGCAACAAAATTTTCAACAGAGCAAATGGACTGCTTCTATGAATCAAAATATTATACAGCAATCTGCGTCAATCAGACATATTCAACAGATTCAACCACAATCGCAACAAACTATGCCACAACACGTTATACAAGAAACTCAAAATGTAGAAAGTTGCATTTCTTCTGATCAATCTCAGCTTCATTTAAAGCTCCCTGATCAACAACTCTTAGGAAAAGTATCCGAAACAGAAGCTCAAGAAGCTAATTCAGCTGGGTATGTATAGTATATATAATATTGCCAAATGTTTAATACAGGTATGTTTATACATTAATTTATTTTGTCTATATATTAGGCGTACAAGTTCCGAATATCCTTTATTATCGGAGAACGAAAGCTCTAGCCATGATATAACTCCTGAACATACGATCGTTGAATCTGTAGATTCGGTATTATTTACACAAAATCAAGCATTGCAACAACAACAGCAGCAGCAGCAACACCAACAACAGCAACAACAGCAACAACATCGAAAGCTTAGTCAACAGAATTCGCTAGATAAAGTCTCAGATACGACTACTGGAACTAGTGTTCCGGGTGGAACAGGTCCACAAACAATAGCAGATCTCCATCAAAAGCTTGTTCAATTAACAAGTCAGCCGTCCGAAGCGCTTAATGTAGGCACACCTCCTATAAGTTATCCAGCTACTCCTCATAATCACCAGATAATAGGTGGATATGATGCCTACATGCATTCTTTACAACAAAAACTTGTTAATATTGGCATGCCAATTTCCACTACACATGGCATAGTAAGTAATTTAAAAAATATAAAGAATTAAATTTTTTTGTATTTTGTATTAATAATTTGATAAATACATAGCAAGGTCCTCTATCACCTCAGACTACAATACAGACGACTACAAACTTGACTGATTCAAATGTTCCAACGAGTGTGGAAAGTTCTGTTTTAACTCAAGAAAGCACAATTCAACAACTTACGCTTTCTCAAACTGTAGGTTTTACGTTAAGAACGTCATATACATTTGTCTTGAAAGATTTAAATTAATAAAATGAAAATATAAAATTTTCTTATGTTCAGCATGTAGATTGCTCTCTCGATAGTCCAACTCCAACACCTGGAGGGGCTCCTGTAGGGTCTGAAACTATGAGTCCGAGTAAAGAGAGTATAAAAGTTCGAATCCAAAGACCGGGATCTCGTCTCCAAGAATTAGAACAAGAATTAGCAAAAATTCACAGAGGATCGATTCCAGCAACAGCTTCTCCACAACCTTTAACACCGCCTGTATCCATCAGTTCTGTTCCGCCGTCGTCCGTTGCTTCTATTCAGCTGCAACCATCGTTACAATCTACTCAAAGTTTATTGACTACTGTTCCACCTGTAACTGCTGTACCTGTTGCTACCGTTACTCCCAGTGTCTTTACATCACGCTCTGATACGAACACTCCAGTGCAAGTAGAATCTCAAGAAAATGTTTCCGAGGTACATATAGAGTATATTTAAGTATAGCAAATTTCGGTATTTTCAACGAGCGTTCTCGAAAAATAACTAACTAATTTTAATAGAAGGTTAGTACAACACAACCTGTTAGAAAAATATCAAGATTCGTGGTTTCCAAGGTCGCAGGTCCTCCTAGTAATGCTGCTACACCGATTCAACAACATACCGATATGTCAAAAAATCAAACAGAAGATTCGAAGGTTTATCATATAGATGACACACAGGGTAAATATTCTAAAGATCAATGAAATAGATACATTTAGAAATGTTTAAAAATTAAATATTCATGAATTACAGGTACACCAGTACAAATAACTCACAGCCGTGAAGGTTCTCTTCCACCTACGCAAATTACTCAGCCTATTAATGCTCCTGTTGTAGAAGTAAATACATAGCTTTTATTAAGTATATGTTTAGTTAATTTATGTGCCATTAACCCAACTGTTAATATTATTTATAGCAAGCAGAAAAAGATGAGAGATTTTGGACATTAACACCAAGTGAAGAATATCAATTGCTTATAAAAAAGTAGGTTTACATCTATAAAAATTTCATCTTACAGTTTTATAATAATTAAAAATTAACTTCTTTTACTTCTGTATATATACAGGCAAACTATGGAATTGGAATCCCTGCAAAGAAGACACAGAGAAGAATTGGAACGATTTCAACAGCATCAATTGCAGCTTTTAATTCAACAGCAACAGCAAGCAAGTGCACTTCATCAACATCACCATCAACATCATCCAGTGCTTTATCATACTGTTACGACTAGCGTGCCAGGTTAGTAATTAATAATAACTTTAAGTAACTTTAAACAACTATTTTATACATCCCATTTCAATTATTATATTTCATCGTCCCTTGTAATGACATAATTCTTTTCCTAACAGGACAAACTAGACTTCCAGGTACAGAAGACTATTTAATGTTTAACACAACGCCCCAAACTCCTTTACAAAAAGCTCCAAGTAATTATCCAGATACCGATGAAACATTACGATTAGCTATGCAGAAATTGAAGCAAACTCCTTTGCAACTACAACCACAACAGGCGGCAACTGGAATACCACACGCTTATGTTATTCCAATTCCAGTAGTGCCTTCTGAAACTATGCAAAACGTGTCTACTCAACAACCTACTAGTTATACAAGTGAACTAACCGAATCTCTAGAGCCAGCACATAATCCGACAATTATAAATTCAACACAATATCAGTTCACGCCTATATTACCAGATGGAACAAATTATGCAGTATCCTCTACTGGATCATTAGTTACACCTATACCGATATCAAGTTCAACGGGAAGTGGAGGTTACATCCAGTATCACGATAATCAAACATTATCAAATTTTCAAACATTTAGTTGCACACCACATGGCGGTTTCTTTTTACCAGCTGGCTATCGGCTAATATACGCTCCATCTGGTGGAACGTCTCAGTCGCAGCCAGCTACACCAGCTACCCCACATATAGGAAATTCTCATGACGGTACACCGCCGGCAGAACCTTTTCACGCCGCAAATGTTGACAATTCAACAGCTCCACCTTCCCATACCGATCAATAACGTAATCTTCAGCAAGTTATGATCTATATTTTTCGATTTACTCATTTTCGTAATACATTCTTTATTTAAACGTGTTGCCCTTATCCACTAGTATGAGAATCATGCATTATTACAATTGTTATTCTATTATAGTTTTGCTAATACGTATTGCTACCCTCGTCTTCGTGGATATGTATGCGAGGAGATGCGAATGAAAGTATTTAGGATGTATTTGATATTGTAACATCCGTGCGTATCGCTAAAATATTCTCGTTATCTGTGCGTCAGCATATTAATTATTTGATATGTGCCTCGCAGCGAAATTAAAACTCTCAATTCGTACACGGAGAATATTTTGAATGAACGAATTAAGCTTCTGGACAAAAAAAACATAGGAAAGAAAAAGAAATAAAATATTGAAATTGAGGATAGAGGCCTTTACATGTACTGTGCTTATATCTTATTGTAGTATATATCCTTCTTTAGTAAAAATGCTTGTTAAAAGACTTTTTCTGCTCTCAATTTATTGATAGCACAGTCCACATTAGTACAGGCCTCAGCTAGTCTTACAAATGATGGCATACAGCCATTCTGCTCGATATATATGTATAACTGTTAATGTATACTGAATGCTTTGGAGAGAGAATGTATGTTTACGTGTGCATGGATGTGATTGCAGGAGTCAGACAGAGAAGAAATATGATTAATATAGTCACTGTTATGCTTTAATGTATTTCTAGCGATTTTACCTATTTCAATTAAAAAAAAAGTCATGTGTTACTAGTTAGCAGTTTCATGTATCTTATCTAATATTATATCAACTATTATCTTTTTTAGACTTGATTGTGAATATTTTTATTATTGCATATTTAATTTATCGAAGTTTATTTCATTTGAATTGGCATTTCATTTACAATACGTTCTGAAATACATTTGCACAATCCATTCCTTTGAATATTTTAGGAATTTTTGTTATTTAGCACTTCAATTTCTGATAAAATGGTGATGAAAATAATGGTTATCATCATAGATATTGAGAATCTAATTAAGAAAAAAAGAAACTCAATAGGAACATGACATATGTATGAAATTCATACATGTTTTAACAATATCAAAAATAAAATAATCTAGTGCTTGTGTTACATCCCAAAAAATATATTTTAAATTTTCATCTGTGCTATCACATATTGCATTTTGCAATATAGTTAAGAATAGCTTATTTGTATAACTACAAATATTACTGCTGTTTATTGGTAATTATAATGTTATCTTTATTTCGTTCAAATAATTGCAGTTCGCGTCGTTTTTAATGTTGCGATTTACTACTGCTTTAAGCATGAATTTATTATTATCAGTATTAGAATTTCGAAAACTATTTTAAAATTTTGAATATGAAGTTTTTTCTTGTAATTTCCAAGTTATTGATACTTGATCATGATATTATATTAAATTACACTCAATTGTTTCATATACACATATGTTTTATTTCTAAGTTTTGCATACCATAATTCCGTTATTTCGTTTTCCACTTTATTTGGGAGAAAATATAATTATACCTTTAAATCCAGTTAATCCACCTGGTAATAAATTCATGTGGCTGTTGAACGAAACATTATAATATAGGTAATTGTATGTATTTCTTATGGAAATGCATTGCAATTATTCTTATATAGTTACTTTAAATAAATTTATTAGATAATACTCAAAGAAAATGCATAACATGTAATACTTAATGTACATATTATTCATTTACTGTTAGGTGGATTGGCTTTTGATAAAGATGCAGCTTCTATGTTTGTTAATAAAAGCTGAGTATATGAAGTTTCTAAAATAAACTATATTTAAATGTAATAATTTACAGTGATATAGTTTGGTAAATATTGATTTTTAATTTCTTAAATTTATTCATTGAATGTGATGAAATGCATGAAATAAGACAATAGAAATGAATATTATTTCATTAACAGCATTGCAACGGACTACTTCCTTCCAAATATATTTTACACAATGTGATTTTAAATATACATAGTATTATAATGATAATGATGGTGATATAATTGGAGTAAATTTTTGTAAAACATTATTGTTGTTTTACCAAAGAATACCAAACCGCACTGTTACATACAAGAAAAAATCACAATATGAATTTATCATAATTTTCTTCTACTAATATGGCATCTAACTTGATGGAATTGAACAACTTAGTACATTCAGACATAGGTATTACAATATATTTTTCAGAAAATATGACAAAAAAACAAGTAAATCATATTTTGCTACATTTAAAAGATTCACACATAAAGTCTTAGTACATATTGATGGATCAGAATTTAATGTACTAATTTATTACAGTTATTTAATTTATTTAACAGATTCATATAATTAATTGCAAGCATATATAGATAATTTGTTGTATATATATATATATATATATATATATATATATATATATACACATGATTATGATACTATATATATATATATATATATATATAGTATGTACTGTATAAGCATACTGTTCTAAACATATGAATATATCGTATGATATTTTAGAAATGCAGTTGTGAAAAACACATGTTTCTTGTGTTACATTTTGCTTTTTCAAATTTCGAATGTAAAAAAACAAAACTTGACTTGAATAATAGAATGAATTAAATTTATCTATAAATTATCCTTAAAATTACACTGTACAAAAATTTGGAGCTCACTAATTAGAGCATATAAAAAAAAGCTTTTTAAAAGAATTGTATGTAACTATTACAGGAAGGTTTAATTATGTTCTAAAATATCTTGTACTAGTGTTTAACTACCTTGCTTGTAATAAAAATGAAAAATATGAAAAAAGTTTAGACAAAAATAATCGAAGAGCTTTTCCTGTGCTAACTAGTGTATAAGTTCATACATGCTTTAAAACTTATGTAATCTATGTTGTGTGAAATTCTATAAGAAATTTTGTAAAGACTGATTAGATATGCATCAGCATTCAATAGATTGCAAAAAAAAAACAAAATTAATTTAAACCATTCACTGTATGGAGAAAAAGTTGTAACTAATAGAGATATATAGAAATTAATACAAAGAAACCTAAAATAATTTAGATTCAACTCAGAATAATATTATCTTCCATTCCTTACTTGAGAAGTAATTACATCAAAATGTAGTTTGTGATGTTAATTAATACATTGTATATTTGTGAAATTTATGAATATATTATGTAGACAACAACACAACTTTTTTAATTAGTATTGCATGTACTATATTTTTAAACAATATTTTTCTATGTCACATAACTAATTCTAAACATATTAAATTATAAATTTATTGAAATTCTTTTATATGAGTTCTGTTAAATTTTAGTCATCTATTGCAAAGATTATAAAGAAAATTAAAAAATAGTATATCTTTAACAAATGATTGTTTCAATGATATCTACATATCATTACCATTTTTATTTACATTTGTTTAATAATTATCTTACAATAATAGTATACTAGATATAAAAATAGTTTGTGGCAACAAAGATGTTAACTTATATTTATATTGATTAAATTATAGAAATTTCATGATAAAAAACTTTTAATTTCTGTTAGTTTTGAAGCAATCTTTATATAAATTTTATATTATCAAACATATTCAATACAGTCACTTCAGGCATTTTCTTCATTAATTCTGTATGTATTGAATAGCCTGCAATTTAAATGAAATAAGTTACTAATGAATCATGCAAAATCAATGAAATAAAACAATTCACTATATAAAGCACAAAAGAGTTATTTATTATTTTATTAGAAGACAAGAAGATCATATTGAAATAAAAATTATTAAATGAATTAAATAAGTAATTTGACCAAAATAACTAATTGTGTGTATTACGAATAAACTATGGGTATTTACGAACCACAAAAATAGGACCTAAATAGAAACTTCTTTCATTCCTTAAATATTATAAGGAGTATTTTATTTTGAATATCTTTTATATTTTTGTACAATATATAAAATAAAATAAATAAACGCATAAAAATGCGCCGTATAGTTATGAATAATTGCAGGATCAAACAACTTTTATTAAAATATCTTTTTAGTGATTGTTCATAATTTACAACAAAGGATTAGAGAGACGATATACTTACGATCAATGGAGTTGTAAAGTGCTTATAATAATTATGCTATTGCTTCCATACGACTTCGATGCCGTGCGTAAGCACCCATACAGGCAAAAAATCCAATGATTCCAATAATCAATCCAATGATCAATGCTAAGGTATCTCCAAAATCAAAGCTGGACGAGGCCATCGCAAAATTAAATGTCGTAAAAATAGCAAGCAAGAAATAAAACCACATTTTTGCAATATAAAAAAAATTTGATTATGATAAGTAACCTTCACGATGGTGGGTTTTAATAAACACTACACTTGTACAATAAGATTCACATATCTTGCGCGTTTATTAAATCAACTTTCAATTCGCTACCAAGGTACTATTATTTTTTTTTTACTTTGTTACATCATACACACAAAATGTATAAATCTTTATTTATCAGGTTTTCATTCGATGACCAAACTAGTATTATTTAGTCATTTCCTTGATTTTAAAACGTAATACAACGATTAACATTATGATCCAAATTTGACAATTACAAACTATACAGTTTCTATATTAAGTTTTCGTTTCTTTAACATTATCAAAGTTAATCATCTAAAATGTAAAGTCAATGTATGTATATAATAAATGATACTTTGCGTTTAACAAAATTTTATTATAAATACAACATATGTATACGAAGATAAATAAAACGTCAATTTTAAAACGATATTGAATAAATATCATTAAAAAATATATTTTTATAAAATGCCTGTTTTCTGCACGTACTTCCATATGTCTTATTTCAGAACATATGCATATATCAAATACATATAACTTTTATACCAAACATTTACCTTTGCTTAATTTATATATAAAATTCCATATATCATTTTAAAAACTTTATCTAGTTTTTTGTAGTTCTTATAAAACAATTTAAATGTTTTCAGGGAAAGTAAATTTCTTTAAAAATTTTATATACATGTTCCCTTTTTTTACAGGGGAAAAAAGCCTACAGAAAATATATTACAAATGTGGGATAAAATATGTTATAATACATTTATATTTTATATTGTAGTACAATAGTATTAGATCACAGACATAAATGCCTATGTATTAGATAATATTGTATATGTAGTATAGTGTAGTTAAATATATAGTACAGTACACTATATAATATACTTATAGTACACAATATACGCCAAAAAATATATATTATGCTATAAAATATAACTAGACATTTAAGAAATGACACATACTTTCCAATTATTCTTGAGGTTTTAAAAATTTTTGTGAATATTTCCCCAACAATAGTTGCCCAATCAAAAGACATATTCTGCTCATAATGTTCAGATCAGCCTATTTACGAATACAACGAAGGCAACCTATTTTGACAAAGATAAAGATGTATCTGTGCGATGTTTAAGGTGGCGTCACTTGCTTACTGGGGAAAGTATAGAGAGAAATATTACATTGGCGCGTATCGACCGAGCAAAAACAATTTTTCCCCTCATCGCTTACACATTTCAACTATTTGATACAGGTAGAGTGAATAAAACTGTACGAATATTTGTTCGTTTCTTAAATGAGATTTTTCACATTTTAATATATTAGCATATACCTTTTTCGAACGGATAATCGTTGCCGTTTTGTAGCCATTTTGCTATCCGTTGATAAATACAAGACATATTCGTACCGACTGGTGAACCGCGTACCTCTTGTCACATATAAAATGCTAATGCTTATTTCAATGTTTTGACCGATCTTCGTCTACAAACCTTTTCTTTTTTTTTTTTTAACACAATATTATATTAAAGAATGTATACGTGTAACAAGTACATGCACAATCACGCATGATACAGAATATCCAAATGCTGTGTAAATCAATTTAAAAGCGAATAGACGTGAAGGACACAATCGCATTTATATTTTTCCTTCGATATGATTCTTTAATATTGTTTGTACTTTATTTCACTATGTGATTGAAAAAGATGTATATAATATTACAATTTTGATAGATATGTCTTTTATATATACAGAAAACTTAGAGAATAATAAAGTATATATTTTTACAATGTATAAGGCAACATAATTATGCACTCTATAAAAAAGGTATGTCCTAATTGTTAAAAATTGTAAAGTAAATGCTTTTTAGGGTATGTGTCATATATATTGATTATATATATTATTACATATATAATAAATATATGCTTGAAAAGTAAGAAGCATATATTTAAAGTATTATCGATTGTATTATTATTTTTACTTTAATAAACAGATCATTTATTAAATATAAAGTTTAATTTTTTATGTTTTATATTGTTACATTTTGATGTAATTTTAATGATTATAAATACTTATGTTTGGTTTTAGATAAAAGTCAGTTTAGAGATAATTAAATAACATTTAAGTAGGTTGTTTTCTTTTTGAGATACTGTGAATTGTGATATATACAATAAATGTAAATGATATGTTTTTTTAAGCGCCACTTTTTGGACATCAGAATTTAGAACCAAATCTATTATGGAACTGTCACATGAAATATTGGATACAATAGATATTAACGATGACAAAGATGTGATGGAAGTATTGAAGCATGCGATCACAGAAGAAAACATTATAGTAGAATCAGAAACTACAGAAGATTCTGTAGAAACAGAAATAGAAGAAATTATAGAAATAATAGAAGAAATAGAAGAGGACAAAGAAGAAGCATCACAGGATGACATTATTCTTATTGAAAATAATAATGGGAAAATTAAACCAGAGATGGAAGTCTATGCTTTTGACGAAGATAGTTCTATATTTAAGACACATACTGATAATGAACACGAAAAGAAAGAACAATATGATAAAAGTAGTAATAAGCAAGTTATAGCATATGATGTAGATGAAGATTGGCAAGACGAAGATATGGAAGAAGAAGAGTATGAACTGAAGTTTGGACAGAGTTCTAATGTATTAAATCACTGCACAGAATCTTTGCAAAGTCAAAGAATATCAAGCAGTGATAAAAAATATGTAAATAATCAAACAACCGTTTTACCATTACAAACAAATAAAACAGATTCCAGGGATAATGTAGAATCTTCAGACAAAGTAGAGAAATCTAAATTAAGCCTAGAGTTTAAAAATAATGTGAATAGCGACGAAAATATTGATAATGTAAGTCATGAGATTGTAAAGAATGTTGAGAATAATCTATTATACACTGTTCTTGGTACAAAGAAGCAAAGTTCAGTAAAAACATTTCAGGCAGATAAATTGTCGGATACTCATTATATCAAGGTTTGTATTACCAAATTATTTCATTATACATAGTTGCTATTATTTGTCTGTATAAAAGTAATAATTTTATTTTTAGATGGAACAACTTGACGAAAATACTATACCAGTTGGAGGAACAATTTATTATGAAGCAGATAATATAGAAACATTGTATGTTGCACAAACAGTAGATGATAGTGAACAGTATTATGATACTGTAGCAATGGAAAATGAAGAACAAGTATGGGAAACAATTAATTCAGATACCAATCAAAACCAGGAGAAAGAAAATTCTCAGGTATTAATTTAAAAACTGAATGTTTAAACTTATTTCTTTGTTTTTCTTCATTTACTACATAAATTTTCATTAAATTTTCATCCATTTTAAATTTTAGGATCAAATATTTTTACATGAAGATGAGGATGGTCAATTATACTTCAAAGATGAAACTGGTACTTTACAGCCAGTGTATTTGACTGAAGATGGACATTATGCTATTGCAGAAAACAGTGATAGTTATGAAGGCAAGGAATCACAAATGAAATCTGACCAGAATGCTAGACAAATAGATGAAGAATCTTACTCTATGCCAGATAGTGAACTTAAATCTACTCATAATAATAAACAGGTATTTGATAAATTCTAATAATAATTCTAATATTTCTAATAATATTCTAATAATTCTAAATTTGGTAAATTCTAAAACGTGCAATATCAAAATCATTTTCCTATTTTCATCAGTGTTACTTTTCAGAACTCTGTAATATCTGCTGCTGAGCTAGATAACGAAGATAATACTGTGACTATATCTCTGATAATATCCGAGGATGAACATGGACAAAAAAGAACTCAAGTTATTATACCAACAACGGATAACTTAAAATGTGATATTTGTAATAAAAGCTTTAAAACGTCGTTCCAATTACTTCGACACAATAGACTGAAACACGCTCGGGAAGAAGATATTACAACCAGAAATTTCCCGTGCGATTTATGTCCTAAAAGGTAATTCTTTATATAAATTAAATTTGTTTTATTAGTTATAATAATAATAATCAATTTTTCTATTCGCATTTCAGATATCCAGATCAAAATTCTTTAGCTCGACATAGAAAGACTCATACTGGTGACCGACCATTTCAGTGCCTCGAGTGTCATAAAAACTTTCCAACATCTACCGCTCTACGTCGTCACTTGACACTTCATAATTCACAATCTCGACCTCTTCCGTGCATTTACTGCGGTCGCCGCTTCGTAGATAAAGCCAGTCTGGTTAAACACGAGCAGTCGCATTTGGCTGGTGATCAGCGGACCCACACATGCGATGTATGTCATAAGTCATTCTTACATGCAACTGATCTGAGTCTACATAAAAAATATCATGATCCTGATAAGAAATTTGACTGTGAGGTTTGTGGTCGAGAGTTCAACAGATTGAACAATTTGCAGAGACATATGATGGTACATCAACAAGTACGTATGATCAATACGATCTTAGTGTTTAAATTGTTCGGGTCTCGTAAGAAAAAGAAATGTTTCCATATACTTTTTGCCATTTCTCTCATATTTTCTGCAACTTGTACGTACTACGTAAAATTAAGGAATTTATATAATACAATAGGAGTTGAAATATCTTAAATTATACAATTATAGGTGTTCTCAACTCTTTTAAAAGTAGTAATTTAATTATAATGTATGATATTTCTTAAAAGAAATTTCCACATTTTAGCAAGGGGCGAACGAGGAAATACTTTCTTGCGACGTATGTGGCATCACCTATAAATTCATGAGTTCGTTGACGAGGCATATGGTGACGACACACATGAATCCAGAAAAATTAAGGCAACAAGCGGAAGAACAACGAAGGAAGCGTGAAAATAATTACCGTCGTTATCTAGAAAATCGAAAAATGTACGAAACTCAACATTCAGGAGGATACGGAACAAAACGGAATTATCACAACACACGTATACTTAGTGGAAGTAACGACGAAGCAGCTTGATTTGCATTTTCAAATCACTCGATGACCGCTAAGAAAAGTACCATAATAAAACCATAGTTTTTCAAAATAAAAAGAGACATAAATATGATAAACATTTGCATATAACATAGGGATATTTCTCTATCATTTTCTTCGCTATAGATAATTGAATAGGTAAATATTAATTTAATAAATATATGAATTGAGTAGTGTTTGAAATATTCATGTATCTGTATAAAAATTAAGGTATATGCTTTATAGAAAAATATAGCATACATATATGTGTTTAAAATAGAATATGTATATATAAATACACTTCATTTTTATTGTACACTAGGTATTTACGTTGTAGATACAATTGTTATTAGTAACGTTTTAATATATACATATTTTATTGTAATTTTCATGTAATTATAGTCGTGTAATGTAGGTAAGTACAAAATATTGTAAGAGTAACAAAAGAGAAAGTTTATAAATCAAATTTTTCGTACGAATGTCTCTTAATATGAGTCATTATTATTAATACTAAAAGATGGCTAAAAATAATTTTTTTAATTCAAATTTGTATAAAAATCATATTAAAATATAAGTAATGTTAATGTTTTGATATTCATATTATTTTGTAATTATTCTTCTTTTATTGTTTGTTCACTTTAATTAATTTTTAATAATTTTAATAATTAAATTTAATTGTCGGTTCAAATTTGGATATGTATGTGTGTGTGTGTGTGTATATATACATTTATATATTAATGAAAATTAAATGTTAAATTATGATAAATAATATTTTTTCCCAACAATATAAAACTGCAAATATAAACTATCACTAACTGCTGTTAATGTACTTATTTTACCCCCACCATATTTAGTTTGCTCAGTCACGTGATAAATATGATGTGATTCGATAATAGTGTATTTATATGTTTGCGCAATACACATCAAGTTAATTTAGTTATAGATTTAGACCAGTGTCTTGAAACGAAAAGAATAAGGATAGTTTTTGTAACTATACTAAAATACAAATTTTATAATTTCTTTGCAGTCAAATAATTTTACAAAGGAATACAACAACACGACAGGTAAACAAAAATATAAAATATTCGAAGTGCTAATGAAATAAAATAATGATTAAAAAAATATATTTTAAATTATTTGAAGGTTAATTAAAAAATTTGAAAATAAAAATCCAAGTAATTATGTTATGAACATTGAAAATATATGTTATATTCTATTCAATAATATAAGAAATTATCCTTTCCTTAAGTATTAATATATAATAAAAATTTTATATTTGTTTTATATAATAAATGAATTTGTTATTTTTTTTTTATAAGATAATGATAATAATATTTAATATCTTAATTTAGCAATGATCAAATTTTATTTGAGATATTGAAACACTAACATTGTGTGTTATTTATTACAGATCTACGTAGATATCAGTAAGGTAAAAAATAATAGATAACAAATCAAGTTTTGAGTAATTCCTCTTGAGCAAAGTTCATAAGCCTCTATATTAATTGTTATCAATATGGAGAAGCATGATGCATTCTTACAAGTACATTTGGAAAGACCTGTATATGAACAAGAAAGTTTAAATGAAGATTGTCATTATGAAAAACCAAAAGGGCTTTGTATGTAAACAATAAAATTTCATTATTTTATTATTAATATATAAATATCATATGTAAAATGGTAGTTTTCTTATAGGCTTCCAAGATGCAATATGTGATTTAAAACATAGAAACTGGAGATCATGTCTTACATCTGCAATTCCCTCAATACATTGGCTGAGAGATTACAATTGGAAAGAAAGTATAATGCCTGATATAATTTCTGGTTTGACTGTAGCAATCATGCATATTCCTCAAGGCATGGCTTATGCACTTTTGGGGAACGTACCTCCTGTAGTTGGAATATATATGGCATTCTTTCCTGTCTTAGTGTATTTTTTCTTTGGCACATCTAGACATGTGTCCATGGGTAAGAAAAAATGTATTTTAATTTTGATAGTTTAATAAATTCGGAACGATCATTAAATATTTCATTAAAGACAAGATCTCTTTAGTGTTTTACACTTGATGCATACAAGTTTTGTAAAATACTACTTCTATTACAGAAATGTTACAAATATCTCCTTTTAATAAGAACTTATTAGACAAGCTAGAACAATGAATCATTATTGGCACTCATCAGGAACATTCGCTGTGGTTTGCTTGATGACTGGGAAAACAGTGGCATCTTATTCGGTATCGCACAATGATATTACAAATCCAAATGCTACAACTACATTGCCCAATTTGCCTGGAGAATATTCCTATACACCAATGCAAGTTGCAACAGCAGTTACACTCATGGTTGGAATATTTCAGGTAATATTTTGTAGATTCATTTTATATCTTGCAACGATGAAATAATAATTACCTTTTTCAGATTATAATGTATATATTTCGTCTGGGTATTATAAGCACATTGCTTAGTGATCCATTAGTGAATAGTTTTACAACTGGTGCAGCAGTCTGTGTTTTAATATCTCAAATTAAAGACCTATTTGGTTTGAAAATACCAAGACAAAAAGGATATTTCAAGTTCATTTTTGTATGTATAAAATATCAAACATTATCTAAAAATAAACAAATTAATTAAAAATATATAAATTAAATTATAAAATATTTCAGACATTGGTAGATATTTTTAGAGGAATACAAAATACAAATTTAGCTGCTTTACTTATATCAGCAATAACAATCGCTGGTCTTGTACTTAATAATGAATTTTTAAAGGTAATTTTTAATCATTAGAATATTTTTGTTCCAAGATCTATAAATAATAATTCTATTGTTATTTTAATATTAGCCGTGGGCAAGCAAAAAGTGCAGCATTCCAATTCCAATCGAATTGATTGCAGTTGTGAGTGGAACTTTAATTTCAAAATATTTTTGTTTTCCTACCATGTATAATATTCAAGTTGTGGGTGATATTCCTACAGGGTATGTTTAATGTCCATTTTTAATTTGATTATTTTTCGTCAATATAATTAAGGTTTTTTAATCTTTTAAATTAATAGATTACCAGCACCAACAGTTCCAACATTTCAACTCTTACATCTAGTAGCAACAGACAGTATTGCTATAACTATGGTTTCTTATACTATTACCATATCAATGGCTTTGATATTTGCACAAAAATTGAATTATAAAATTAATTCAAATCAAGAACTTCTTGCTATGGTAAAAAAAAAATCCTTTAATATTATTTTAAAATCATATAAATTAATACACTATGTATATTTTTAAAATGTAATTTTAGGGTTTGAGTAACATAACAGGATCCTTTTTTTCATGTATGCCAGTGTCAGCATCTTTAAGTAGATCTTTAATTCAGCAAACTGTTGGTGGTCGGACACAAATAGCTAGTGTTGTATCATGTATAATATTGCTTACAATCCTTTTATGGATTGGCCCATTTTTCGAACCTTTACCAAGATGCGTTCTCGCATCGATTATTGTTGTAAGTATAAATGTTTTGAAAATTTACCTACAAAATCCACTTATAAAAAAATGCTCATATCAAATTTCGATATCATTAACAGATTCGTAATATTTAATTCTTTTCTTTAGGTAGCTTTAAAGGGAATGTTTCAACAAGCTAACCAGCTTATAAAATTCTGGAAATTAAATAAATGTGATGCACTAATTTGGATTGCAACATTCTTGACCGTCGTAATAGTAAACATTGATATTGGTTTGCTAGCTGGAATAATAATATCACTTGCAATTATTTTATTGCAAAGTCTTAGTCCTTATATTTGTTTATTGGGATACATACCAAATACAGATTTGTACTTGGATATCAGTAGATTCAAAGCGGTATATTATTTTTTATAACTAATAATATTTTTTAAATCAAAAGATGTATCTATACTTAGCATATTTGAATCATTTTTAGGCAATAGAAATTCCAGGAATGAAAATTGTTCATTATTGCGGAACTTTAAACTTTGCAAACACTAGTCATTTCAAGACAGAATTGTATAAATTAATTGGAGTGAATCCAACAAAAATTATAGAACATAAAACTAAGTTAAGGGAAAAGGGTATTTATATGGACACAGAAGATTCAGAAGACAAACAAGAATTACGATGTGTAATAATGGATACGAGCGCATTAAGTTATATTGACTCTAGCGGTGTAATTACGTTAAATTCAGTAATGAAAGAATTTCAACAAATTGATGTACACTTTTATCTTGTAAGTTGTAGAACTCCCATTTTTGAAACTATAAAAAAATGTGACTTGTATTTACATGGAACACTTACGTTTAAGATTTTTGCAACTATACAAGATGCCAGAACATACTTAGAAAAAGAAATGTATTCGAGATAATACATGTAATTTTGCCAAGCAGTTATAAGTTATATTGCGTTTATAAGCATATATATAGTATTAAATCAAATTCGAATTGGTTCTACAAAGTATACAATAACTAAATTTGAAACTACTTTTTACTTCTGTTACACTTATTTCATATTTTGTACTTATGCTATTTTAAAAAATTATTTTGGACAATATTTTTAATATCGATTACATTTTAAAACAGATCAGTTTTTATATACAAAATAAGTAAATATCAAGACTTACTAAAGAATTAGTACTTATTTGTTAACAACTCTCTCACTCTCTCTCTCTCTCTCTCTCTATATATATATATATATATATATCTTTAATTTTTAATATGATGCTACTCAAGTTTTTACATAGCTATGCAAACGTGACAATAAAATTTATGTCTGGCTTTTCATACTTAAATACTTATAAGATTAACTTGAAACATTAAATGAATTTTATCATTTTAGAAAAATTTATTGAATTTTAATAGATTTAGTTTGAAGATATACTTATTAAAGCAGAACGATGTTATGTTTCAGTCATAATCGAAAAAACTTATTTATAGAAAGCAGATTAAAATGTATTTTTTGCTTGATGTTCCATAATTGTAATTACATATTTCGTTTATATGTACTATATATACGTATGTATATACAATTGCAAGTACAAATTGCATTAAATATATATGTGCTATATTTTTTCTATAGATGTATTTATGTTTATACAAAACTTGTATATAATCGTAAAATATATAATTATATTTGAAAGATTTTAATAAAAGTAATAAATATTTAATGTATATCTCTTAGTGCGATTTATACTGTATAAATCAAGGTATATATACAAGGAAAAGGGGAAAATTATAGATTATTATTATTTATCAGATCACAGATTATTTATTTACGGTGATCACTCTATATACAAAGTAACAGTTTCTAGTTACAATAGGTAACTCACTGTCACTGTCAGAGTTTTATAAATGTGCTACCCTTTTTGTAATCACAAAACAGGTAGCAAGTTACTATAATTTGTAGCACATTGTTATATCTAATTTGGGGGCAGTGATGACCTGCACTGATATCTGCATTACAGAATAAATACTTGAAATGTATGGCAAAACATTGTTCGACAATGTGTACTGTGAAGGAATAAGGTAATTTATCTATGCTCTTTTTCTTTAACTATAATTGATTCAATTAAAAATATTGTTGACATCTGATAATTAAGCTAATCCATACTTCTTCTTGAGGGATTCTGGCATTTCTGGTGGTGGTGGGCGGGGCATTCGGAGCCATACTTTAACTGCATCATAAATGAACCATTGTGCTCCTGTTAAAGTACCAATCATAACAATACGTGGACCAAGACCTTTCCATACTCCAGCGAAGCCCATCTTTTTCAGAACATCGACAGCCGATGCTCCTTTTTCTTGATTCAATTTTGATACAACCTGTGTTACAAATATATAAGTCAATTAAATTATTAAATTAGATGCAGCTAGAAATAAAAATGCACGCGTATAAGAAGTATACTTACAGAATCAGCAGGATGAGATACAATCGCGCAAAATACACCAGCAATATATCCCGCAGCAAAAGTAACAACCAACTGTTCATTTTTTGTACATTCTTGCCTTGGTTTAGGAACTACATACTTGTACAGGAGCTCAAGAGTACGTTCAAAGCAAGCAAACTTCATCATCGTGTATGGAATCTGACGAAGCCACAAAGGTACCAACCCTTTATAGAAACCACTAATACCTTCTTCACCATATATCTTTGGCATAGCTTCTCTTAAAGTATTTGCAAATCCTGGTGTAGTTTGAATCTTCACCTATAAACATAGCAAATATGTTTTGTGCATTATGATTCATGCTATGTTACAAATGTTTAAAGAAACTTACAATACATGATATAAGACGTGACATATTCTTTTTTAAGGTGTTAAAACAGTTACATATATCATAAATGCAAATATAATTTATACTTACTTTAGAAGCTTCAAAAGGAGCTAGACCAACATCAGCAAAAAATTCTGCAGATGCTGATGAAATTAGATACAAAGTTGTTCTATACTCATATGCCTTTTCCTCTCCAGCAAGAGCTGAATAATATACTTTAAACACTTCATAAAGTCCAAATTTGAACATTCCTTGGATGGAGTAACCAAAGAATGTTGGAGCCCATCCTTTAGCCAGACCTCGAGTTCCATCTTCAGCCATAGTTACCTGAATAATAAAATGTCCAAAATTAATCTCTTATTTATAAATAAACAAGAATAAGTATAACCGTTTGAGTCCCAGGGGTCATTGAAAAAACAGGGTCGAAAAATCCCGAACAGCGCGATAGCGCTCGTCATATTTGTCATTTTATGAAATACATATATATTATTATATATGCGTACTATTAGTTCATAAATATTTCAAGTTTTGTTCAATAAAAATTATTGAGAAGATAACAATGAAATATAAAAAACTGTCAGTCGACCGTAGTCGCTGCTTAGGACAAACGGATAATGAAATAATATCAATGAGATAATTTGCTTACTCTGAATCCATTGAAAACTGATTTGTACTTTGCAGGGTCTACTTGAATACGGCATTTTACCAAATCCAAGGGAGTAACCATAGTATGAGTGATACCACATGACAAAATACCACCCAAGCCACATAGCATAAAGTATTTATTTGATCCAAATTCACAGCTATCTAAAACACAAAGAAACCTATTATAATCCAAATATGTTATGTTAATTTTTATTTAATCGACAATTTAAAAAACTATCATAGGTCAACCGTTAGAAAGTGCGTGTGGAATTCGAATTTGGCAGTATTTCAGAATTGGTATGAACGATCTTGTTACCTTGATCTAATCCAATAATAAACTTTTCAAGTACAGTAGGATAATTATGTTCTCGGTCGCGGTCACCGTACTAACGTACACTATTATTTTTATTCTAATGTCAAGCAAGGCTATGAAGACGAGATTTACACGCATAATTTTTGACAAAATGGCTGCTCCTTATGCAACTCTTCGCATTACTAACAACAATCGAATGTGAATAATTTCTTATTAAATCATTTTAAGTCAATATCTTGTATTAAACAATATTCGAGAGTCTCAAAAATGCTAGTTTCACTAAAAAAGAAACCTATAAAAAAAAGAAAACAGAAACATGCATATGAACCGATAACGACATAACTCACCATGCGGCCAAATCTATATTCATTATATAATTTTTTTCATGATAACTGAATTAACAAATTTACCACAATTTGCAATAAAGTAATTGTTAACGCTGAGACATTAACTTAATTAATATCTAAAACTACTAGAAGGCAATTAACTTAGATGTGCAAATTTATCTTGAAAATTTATCTAAATCACAAGACACTAGTAACAATTCTATAGAATACTAGGAACAATATTTTAGATTATGTAATAACGATTATTGATTTGAAATTCTTTTGAAATATTGTCAATACTTTCTTCCATTACAAAGAAGAAAAATTAATTCTCAATAAATAGAGGTCAATAATCTATAATTATCGTTAAGGTAGAGTAGTTATGTACCTGTCCAAAGCCAAAAACTCTTGAATCAATGTTAATTAAATTACTGCAGCTATACATAAAAGTTATTTAATAAATTACTAACCGCCTGATGATACAGAGGCAGCTGCAATATGACGATTTCTAACGAGTGCTTGTGTAAGTTCATTCTGGCCCTGACATTTAGCTGACACGAAAGGAGTTCCGAATGGATTCGTTTTGGCTATGTCCAATATTGAAGGCCACATCTTGCCTATTTTACTTCACCTGCATACACCACCAATTGACGTTAATTTCTATAAAATAATTATATTAATCTAAATTACTGGCTACAAAACCTTGACAAGTAAGACTCTTGCCTCCACCGGCTTCGCCCGATAGGAAAAGAGTGACAGACTTGACTAACGGAATCCTTTTAGTAACATAGTCCACTAACTATCATTCTGTAGATAGGAAATCAAATCTCTGTGCACGACAACGCCATTTGGCGAGCTCTATGAGAACTAAATTCAACTAATTGAATCTTTCACATTCACACAATATAGTTTGTCCAACACATAGTGTATACGGCCGTGAACAGAAACAAAATTTGATTGCTGCAATTGTAATTTCTTAATCTTTTACAAAATTAAAATATCTGATACCTTTTAACACTTTGTGATTGATTCTATGCCATCGATATTTTGAAAAATGAGTCTGAAAAAATAAGATTAATTTATGTAATTATGTATCTATGGAGCTACCATATCATTGAAAAAATTAGATTTAAGTAGTAGAAAAAGAAATTGTTGAAAGATTTTTAAGAGTATAAAAATATTTATCAAAAAATTTTTGAAGCAAACGTATATACTTATAATAGTACTATACGAGCAATAAAGATTATAAAAAGAATAAAAACGGAAATTCATAAAAATTAAGATAATCGTGTTTTCTAGGAAGCATATTAAACAAATATACAAAATTACTATATAACATAAACGTAATTATATATAATAAATATTACAATCGCAAAATGTGAATTTCCAAGACCCGAAGACAGTGTTTAGTGTTGAAGGATTCCTCGAAACGTCGATTCTATTTGAAATATATTCTTAATGACTGTTGTATTTTATTTATAATACTGTGAACAACATTCATAATAATCAAATATGATTCTTACATTTATTAGTGTGCAAGCTTTGAGACATGAAATAAAGAGAATTCCAACATTTTTATTTCGTAGCAAAACTAGCGAAGCGTGTGCTCTTAATGAATTAGATAATTCGGTAGTCTCAGACAAGGTAACCTGTTCTTATATACTTATATGTTTGATGAAAATATGACAAAGTAACAAATATTTTACCTTATTTTACTCTAACAGCCAATTGACATTAAAAATCCATATGAAAAAGAACGACGATTGTGTATTTTATGTAAACTAAATATTAATCCAGATTATAAAAATGTACGTTTATTATCTCAATTTCAAAGTCGTCATACAGGTAGAATTTATGAAAAACATATAACTGGTTTATGCAGCTATAAACAGAAAAAAGTGGAACAGGAGATAAAAAAAGCACAACAATGTGGTAATAATATATTTTCCTGTTTTAGTGTTATTTTAAATATATTTTATAGTAATTTATGGTGTTTTATTGTGTTTAATTATTTTTTTGTTTTAGGTTTAATGGGTTTCATGACTAAGGACCCCAAATTTGTTAATGATCCAATGTTATTCGATCCTAACTTTCCATTTAAGCCTCATAAATATTAAATGTTAAGTACAAAAATTGTAGGTATTTACATTTCTATTGATTCATTTTTATTTAAGATATGTACATATGTATTATAAAAATATAACAATAAAATAGTTACAATACAAATTATTATAGGATATTTCTTTTTTAATATTTAATTAATAGAATGTATCATCATTAATAGAGAAATGAACTATATCAGGATTAATGTTAAATGAAGACAAAATTTCAGACATTTTTACTATTTGACCACCTTCTCCTTGCAAAATTTTTTGATGGTCTATAAGAGCACTTTGACAACATTCTGTCCACTTTTTTATAGCATCTTCTAAATTTTCTGCTTTGTTCTTTAATCATAAATAATTCATTTATATCATAGTTATTTATAACACAATTTATAACTAATATATCTTCTTACATATACCTTTTTTTTATATGACAACTCAGTTTTCAAAATTTTAATAGTTTCTTCCTTTTCCTGTATGCTCTTTCTCAATGATTCTAAATCAGTTTGATATAATTTTTCTTTTATTTCAATGTCAATCTCCTTGTTACAATTTTCCGTGTCTAAATATAATTTTTTAGGAGAAGGAGATTGTTGAAAAAGCAGTCTTTTTGCTACAGATACTTTTCTGTTTTATAACAAAATAATAAAAATTATGATTGAACATTAATTTGTTATCATCTTTTTTTATACTTACAATGGTGTTCTATATGTACTTGTTTCTGGTGCACTTATGTTATCTTTTTTATCATTATTTTGAGGGGTACTAAATGGAGACCGGAAGGGTTTATTTACACCTTTACTATTTCTCAATGGCTTAGCACTCATATTTCTGAAAATAATACACAGTTATTTGATCTGTATTTGCAACAGATTTTATTATATCTACATTTAATGTGATTACGATATATCCAAATAATTCGATGAAGTATTTTGTATTCAAACACTCACATCAATGTTACATAAATATATTGTCCATTATAGTTATAAACAATTAAATATAATAATATTTATCAAACAATTTCAATTTCATACCGGTATATTTCATATTATTTATTTATTTTTTTATAGAAAGTATGCTTTTACCAGCGGTGAAGTATCCTAAATGTACTATAGTTTATTTATACACAATATATTTTCTTGAATGGAAATACAAAAATGATATTTTTAAGTAACAGTATCTATATATATCATTATTATAAATGTCTAAATATATGAAATATCTTTACAATAAATAATTAGAAATTTTGAATCGTAACTTAACATAAATTTAATATAAAATACTCTTAATATTAAGTTTCCACTCTACATTTATATAGCTCATTGTTGTACTTCATTATATGTACTCTAACCTCTATGAACTAGTGACGCCGACTAAGTACAAGTATTTAGTACATAAAAAGTATAGTTATTAAATATAATTATTATATTATATTTGTTCTTAAATATTATTTGAGTAAGTTAGATTAAAATTATGGTTGTATTTATTGTACATTGTGTTGAATTTATATGATTACAATTATCTCTGTCTTTTTCATCATGTTTTTATTGTCAATAAATATTGTTAATTCTGATTTCATTATAAAAATACTTTTCCATTTACAGTGGCAATGGATATTAGGCCGAATAATACAATTTATATTAATAATTTAAATGAGAAAATAAAGAAGGATGAATTAAAGAAATCATTATATGCAATTTTTTCTCAGTTTGGTCAGATATTAGATATTGTAGCATTAAAGACATTAAAAATGCGTGGACAAGCATTTGTTATTTTTAAAGAAATTGCTAGTGCTACAAATGCCTTAAGGTCAATGCAAGGATTTCCATTTTATGACAAACCAATGGTGAATGTTAATTATATGTGAAAATAATTTCTTTATTAGTGAAGTATTAAAGTTGTTAATAGTTACTAATTAATTTCATTTTAGAGGATACAATATGCAAAGACTGACAGTGATATAATTGCAAAAATGAAAGGCACATATGCAGAAAGACCTAAAAAGCCAAAACGAGTTGTACCTGCAGCTGATGAAGAAGCTAAACGTGCTAAGAAACGTGCCAAAGAGCAAGCTAAACATTCACAGCAAATTGGTTATCACGCTGGCGTGCCTCAACACCCAGGTTTAGTTAATACAGCTGTACCAGAACAACCACCAAATCAAATATTGTTTCTTACAAATCTACCGGATGAAACTAGTGAAATGATGTTATCTATGCTTTTCAATCAATTCCCTGGTTTTAAAGAAGTACGTCTAGTACCAAATAGGCACGACATTGCATTTGTTGAATTTGAGAATGAAGTTCAGTCTGGGGCTGCAAAAGATGCTCTTCAGGGATTTAAAATCACACCTTCTCATGCAATGAAAATTTCATTTGCAAAAAAATAAAGTATGTAACATTATTATGTTTGTACGAACAAACATATTGTTAATGAATGGAAAACTGTGTGTGTGTTGTAATACATCTTATTTAGACATTTATGAAAATACATGCAAGTGTAATTAAAGATTTTTCGGGTAAGGATTTATAAATGTGAGTTAACAACATGCTATGTAGATTCAAAAATCATCTGTGTACAAAATTTTGTGTAATGTATACATATGAATCAAATTTTACACTGTAAATAGTAATTGAAAAGATATATTACATTTTTTCAGCAATATTTTGGTTATATAGAGAACTATTTTTCACTTAATGTTATAATGATTTGGAAGAAAAGTTGTAAAACCTTTTAATATAAATTAATTTCAATTATAGCAGTTTACATATATACAATTCCTATTATTCTTAATTTTCATTTTATGTATTGAATATCAGTATATTTCAATTAACTTTCTTCTTATATATTATACTAAAATAAAGTAAAGATAGTAGAATATCTTAATTACTAGTTAGTATATTTGAAATTTAAATTATATGAAAATACAAAAATCAAATATTTTTTGAAGAAATTACTTTGCTCACTAAATTAATTTAATATAAACTAAAATTATAGAATTAATATAATGTTTCCATTAATAAGATATAATTATATTCCCGTCAAATAACCAATCTTATAACTTTCTTAAATACTATATCATTCTTATTTCATTGCTCGTTGTTTATCAGAGTAATACAATTTTTACAATATAGTAGTAATATATATGTAGAATAATAAAGAATAAAAATAATTAAAGTCCTAGGAAATATATAATTTTAAGTAATGTCATAACATTTTGGCGGGAATCAGTTGGCGTGATGTATAAAGAGTGGGGGTACGCTTCTTAGGACAGCGAACGAATCGGAGTACAGTCCATCATCTCGATCAGGTCAGTCGCGTCTCGCTATTCGCGCAGTGTATTGTGAGTTGATACGTTACGGCCCGTTTACGGAGCTTTTAGCTTTGTGTAGCGACGCGCGCGCGTTGGTATTAAAAGGACGCTAAGAAGTGAAAATATTTGAGTAGCTTGCATTCATACTTCATACATAAGATAATTAAACATTTTCATATAGATTATACATAGGAAAAGACCATAACCCGGTTTTCTTACAGTACGACGCGCGCGCCGACTGAACGATTGCCTTTGTCTTCATATACACGAGATATTTCAGGTGAGTGCTTGTCAATGACTTTTTCTCCGGTAAATATTACATCCATTCAGACTGTATACGCATTCGTTCTTATGGAAGATTAAAAATCTTGTAAATGATTTCATTAACGATATTTTCGTCAATATTTCGCGGAAAATCGATTACTACTTACAGAGATATTTATTCATTTTCTTATAAAGAAATCGGTGTGGTGGACGCTACCACGACTCTGGTGTTGCCATGATTTGTCGATCATGGCGTCCCTAAAAGCCAAGTGATGCTATCATATGTGCATTTAATAGCGACTCTTCGTACAATAATCATTATTTGCTTACAAATAAACGGGAAAAATTGTTACCTTTCTGTATAATTACATATTTCCACAAAAGAATATATGGAAAAGGATACAATATATAGGATACATAATATTTTTGAAAATGGCGGGCGCGGACGTTTCAGAAAGTACTCCTTTATTGTTGTAAATGATTATTTTCTTCTACAAATTGATAATAATATTTATTATAATTTTATTGTTTTGTAATAAAACAATAATATTTTATTCATATATTTACACTTACTAAGATTTTAGGTTATACAATTAATTTTGCATAATTATTTTATTCGGTCGCAATTAACCGGTTAGCAAACCGCTAGTAATGTTCGATATGAATGTACATTAGGCGCGTAATTTGTTGTACTTTAGTACACCAAAACCCAATTAGTATTGATAATTTTCGCTTTATCAATTCATAGAGGAGTATATGTATATGTTGATATAGTTATTAAATTGTTATTAAAAATTCGAATTAAGTAAGTTTTATGAGAAAGTTTGAAAATCGATAGCTTGGCAAAACTTTTCACATTTTCCTATAAGAATGTTTATATTTTCTATATTATTACAAAATGTTATAGTATTATTAAGCGTTTTAACAAATTTCTACGTGGTTTTTTAAAGAAATATATATATTTAATTAATCTAAAATATGAATATCTTTTTTATTGTAGATTTACTTTCATTGAACAAATTTTTTTTAAATCTTAAATTTAAAATAAATGTTAGTAATTACAAAATTCTAACATAACTAAAATTCTAAAATAAATGTTTATATTATAAGAAAAAGTTTTTGGTTATACAGTGATATATAAAGGATTAAAAATGTCAGACGACAATTCGCCTGTTGTTGAAGAACAAAAGAAAAAGCGTGGTAGGCCAGCGAAAACAGATAAAAATACCGTTAAAGAACCCAAAAAGAGAGGCAGACCTTCTACAGATAAAAATAATGCAGTACGAACTGCAAAGTCTGATAATGAAGATGATGCATCGCCTGTACCTGTCAAAAAAGGTAGGGGGCGACCAAAAGGATCTCATAAAAAGAAGGTATGTGTCATTTTTTAAACAGCTGAACCAGAAAGAAATGTTTCTTATCTTTAAGTAAATTACTTATTGTACAAAAAATTAATTACAGCAAGGTACAACTAAAGGAACTCCTTCAGGACGAGGTCGTGGTAGACCTAAAAAGAAAGAAGAAAAACCAGAAAGTACTGGAGAAGAAGAGGATGAACAAGAGGAAGAAGAAGAGGAGGAGGAGGATAATTGAATGTAAAAAAATAAATTCAATGTATGAGAACTATTCTTTGAAAGTTTTTAAAAAACTGATAACAAATTTAAAACTTTTAAGTTTGCTTTTTATATGATAATCTGCAAATTGAAATAGTAAAGTGGTAACATTTTGCTTTTAAAAAAAGAAGAGGGAGAACAGAAACTGCTCAAGTTCCAAGGAAGTTGTATGAAAATATGATTTTTAATAACTACAAAAAAAGAAATTGCACAGATACCTGGCTTGAAAATATGTAAAGCACTTTGTAGTATCTACTTTATGCATTTTTATTATAATTATTATTAATATAATGATAATTATTAGTATTACTTTTATTATTATTACTATCATAATCATTATGTTTTAAGTATCAAAATGAAAGATACAAGTATTTTAATGAAAGAAATTTTAAACTTAAAATATTCAGATCTCATAAACTAACTTGGAATTAAGATAATGAAGACTTTATCTAATTTTAAGATATGTGGTGCACAATTACATCATATATTTGTTACCTCCTTTGCTCCTGTGTATGTATATTTTAATTCTCGAAGTCAAAGACTTTATATAAATTTAATACTGTAAGAAATACTTCTTGTGTGTACTATGTACAAGAAATATCTTTTTTTAATTACATTTGAACAAGTGAACATTAATGGCATTTTTCAAACAAACATATGTGTGAATGTCAAATTTGTATTAAAGTAAATAAACTTATAAAATGGCTCTTATTAATCGCTACATTATACACGTATACCTTTCATTAACAATATTAACAATATACTTTATATTCTAGCTAAAATTATTGTACTGTTAAAATTTTGTTACTATATTACAATGTTAACAATACATCTTCATGCATTCTCAATTGGTCATCTTAAAAATTATGTTTGAAACTATTTAATTTTTAATCTTTTAATTCTATGTAATAAATACTTAGAGAAAAGAAATTTAACAACATCAGATAATATCTATTCATAACTACTTAGGAAGAAATTTTTGGTAATATTTGGAAGTATACTTGTAACTTTTTGTTGAACATTAAGTACCTAATTTTTTTTATTCTCTAATACTAGAAAATTCTTATATTAAATATAAATGGAAAAGAAATCGTATCTTTGAAGGAAAGGATATGAAAAAAAATATACATAAGTGAAATTCAAGTACATAGCAAAAATTGTACTTTTATGAAAAACTGTTATAAACAATATACAATAAATATTAATGATAAAATGAAGTCTTAGCCATTTTGGTCTTGTTAATTCTCTATCATGGAATTTTTAAATTAAGCATTATTCATTTTATGGATATTATCTTATTGAAACAAACAAAATAGATTCTATTGTATTTTCACGTAATTTTTGTGATAGGATAAACTCTCTAATATTTAAATATATTCTAGAATACCTTTTCTCGTATATAAAATTTATGAATTTAAATTTTATCCTTTGAATTGAAAGTTATATATAAACTATTTAAATATTAAATAAATATATAAATCTACTAAATAGTGTGATTTTTTAAATGTAAGACAGTTGTAGATAATACAAAGGTTTTAAAAGACTATTATAAATATTTCGTCAATGATTTCCAAAGAGTTCTGCATTTTCTTCTGTATCCATAGATTGATACCCTTGCTGTAAGATAAAGTATTCTATACTAACAATATATATTTATCAATTTGAATATATAGATTTTTATACATACACGTCTTTGATGATTATTGTAACATTCTTCTAATAATTCAGTTTCCCAGTCATCTTCCTCTTCTTCACCAGGATCAAAATTATACATTGGCATAAGTCTATGTCTTAAACGTTCCAATTTTCTTTTCCTTGAGATAATTATCACCTTTAAAAGTATTATACATTGTTAAAACATCTATATTTTGTCAAATATTATGCAATCATCTAACTTTGTTTTTAATAGTAAAGGAAGTTACTTTTAATAGGAGAAGCTACAAACTAATAAAATTTTAAATATAAATTACAACATTAACTGACCAACAAACTTAAACTATACTACAAAAAGGTAATAATACCTAATGTAGAAACATTTATCCAAGTATTATAATTTGCTGAATATTTTATACTTTTTTTTTTTTTGTTTCTGCAAATGAAAGTTAAAAGATTAAGATTTAAATACAAAAGTGATATCGCTACCCATACCACAGCTGATAATACAATAACAAAGACCACTACACCAAGTGGTACAAAAATGTATTCTATTCCATCAGGTGGGCCAAATTCGTCAAAAATTTCTGTTGTTGTAGATACATATGTATTGGTACTTGAAGCTTCAAATGAAATTAGTGTATTATTAGGCAATGATGTTATAGGTTTAGAAACATTCCACAATCCATTTTCTTCTGTAGAATTCATATATGCTTCAGATATTTCACTGGATGTATTAATCGCCATGGTGGTAGTACAATTTTTAATGCTGTCAGGTAGTATTCCGGATGTTATAGAATTTGTAACGCTTGTTGAGTTCATCTCATTCATTGCTGTTAATTACAAAATTGTATTCGACCTTTTGTGAGATATAACTCTAAATATATTGGAAAAGAACTCGTTAATATCTACATTATTTATATTTTATCCTACAGAAATTGAAATTTTTCAAAGCATACACTTTCTATTGTCACTCGTTTTACTTTGTTGTATCAAATATAGTGAACATAATGTACAAGAAGCATAACGGTAAATATTGTTTGTTATTAATGTATCAATACATATATATATGTATAACATCGATATATCAATATATCATTCTATGAGACACTATAATTCTATGTGCTTTGAATAGACATACTAGACAAGTATATCACTTTTTATTTCACGATATCCGCGATTATAAAATATAAACCGTTTGAAATGAAAATCACTTTCATCGGTTTAACTTCGTAAACGAGTGAACAATTATTCATTTTGATCAACTTTCGTGTTATACTATCGGTAAAATGCAATAAGAAGTTTGTTCCATCAAAGATGTTGTCGACTTAATTTTTGTGCACTTTTTCCGAAAAATTGTTTTTCCTTTTAACAGTTCGTTGATCACTCGTGACAAAAATATTAAAATATGTTTAAGATACAATTATGTGTTTTCATCTTTCTTATGACTAATTTGTCAAAATAAATATTCTTTCCTTGATTCATTGATTCTACAAATAGACCATAATTCTGTTCGGGACATGATATTCATCCTTTACACAAAAGCAAATGTTTCTGTAATTGTGTTTTCTCTTTTAGTTTTAACATTTCATTTCAATATCGCAAATCGCAATGCAGTTTTCTTTCATAGACACACTATATGTATGTTGTATAACTTGTATATGAAAGCGTATATGCCAAACTATAACGAAATGAACCATACTATCTATCGATGTCTTATCGAGATATTTTTTCATATCGATTTTAATATCTTTCGTAATATCGTGATGTATGAAATAGTTGAGTAATTTGAATTTTTCATTTAAATTGGATATTTATACGTAGAAATACATAAATTTCGAGTAATTTGTTAAAATTATAAATGTCATATATGTCATTGATAATTTGTATATTTATTTACACAATTCAGATTATTTATTTACTTTATAAACGCATAGTTACAATAAGCAATAGTAATTTTTATTTTATAATTAAACATTTCTTTATTTAGTATTTTTAAATTAAAAATAAATTAATAATTATATATGTACAAATTCTGAATAAATAAAGTTTTATATAAGATGAACAATTATTTTTATTATAAAATTTTTAATATTTTTTCACATGTTTACAAATACTTTATATAAACATTATTTTATACACCAAAAATATAGAAGATCGTAAGAATTATTTCCAATTTTAATTTAGAAAAATGATAGAAATTACAGATCTAACAATTCTTATTAGAGCATAAATATATAAATAAATCAACCACAATTTTTTTCTGTTCACTGTAACTATTTAATCTAATAGTAAAATTAAATTACATATACAAATATGCTGAAACATAAATTCAACTAGTAGCTTATTATTTTTAATGACAAGATTTAGATTTTTTTATATGTTACATAATTAATGAAACAGCTTCCTTTTCCGTTTAATATAAATTAATTGATTTTATAAACCTTATATTTTTTCATCTGAATATCTCGATTGTCACTTATTACAGTGGATAAAGATATTTCTAGTACAATTTAAATAGTTCACAAATGATACTACAATATTTATTTAGAAAAATATATTTTTGGGAAATTACATAAAGTAGGATAATTGTCTTTTTACATGTGAAATTCATAACTTCCTCCTTTATTAATTTACCAATAGTAAGAATTATTTATGTAAAAAGTTCAACAATATCTCTTTATATTAGTACTAGACCCTACAATAATAACAAAAGTATTCAACACTTTTTATGTTAAAGAACAACAGATCTGCAATGAAATGTATATTTTACATAAACGTAGATTTACATAGAAAAGATAGATAAAAAGTTATGAATTGAAAAGTTTATCAAGAAAACGGGGCAATAAAAGTTATTTTACTAACATTAAAAAGTGGAAACCCTTCTTGTGATCAATATAGGGAATAGAAAGTTAAAACACAAATTATGGTACATAATAAATTTTGAAGATATAAACACTGAAAAAATTAATGTTTTACTTTCTATGTCCATGTGTGACGCAAAAAAAAGTTGAATTTATATAATTTACACACAATCGTTACAATAAATAGTTTTCATTACTTTAACAGTGTTCAAAATATATTATAACTTTTATAGTGCTTATACTATAAAATCATCTGTATTTGCAATTAGTTCCTAAATCTTAATTATATTAAGTTTTGTTCGTTGCCATATATCTGTACTCTGTTTCGTTTTCGTACAATATTTTTCAATTTGTTTTCAATAAGTAAGAGAACTGCACGAAACAAGAGATCAGTCGTTATCAGTTAATAAAATAATATTTATAACTTTATATTCATTTTGTATACAGTGAAGTCACTGCACAAGGAAATTGCATTATTTAAATAAATTATTCACATAAAGGAAGAAACAACAAGTGTAAATAATTATTATTTGTTATTTTGTACTGCCGAAATTTTTGGTAAATATGACAAACGTTTTAAACGTTTTAAACGTTGAACTTAATACAAAGTTAACTATATTTCCCATAAATTCAGAATTACGAAAGTGCAAAAACTTCATTTAATTAAATGTTATAAATTCACTATTAATAATCTTCATTATCACGTATTGTACTTCATTATTTAAATCTTTGTAAATTCTCTTGGAAATTCTTTTTTAATTATGATGAACTAGAAGGAAAATCTTGTGTTATTCATTTTTATGATATTGTTTCCAGCAGTTCTTTTGTAGTACAGATCTACCAACATACAAAGATTTAGGAATCTTTTTAAGTCTCGATAAAGGTACATAATGTGAAATCCAACAACACGATATTATATGCTCATTGCATAATTAAAAAGCCATCACCTGCGATGGATTTGTACAATCTCCTATTGTCATTCTATACATAGCCATCTCTGTTATTCCATGGTAATGAACAAAAGCTGCTGCAATTACTAACACGTGGAAGATTTGATGACTCTGAAACTGGATAGTATGATAATTTAGAAATTCATGAAATTGATGACTAGCAAGTACACTTAAAAGTACAAAAATAAATATTTACCCAAATATCGAACTTGCCAGGGAAAAATCGTTCAGGTACTCTTAATGCATAAAACATTGCACCTAATATATACAAACATCCCATTAATATTAACCATCCAAGAGATGCCTGACTAATTGCCTTAAACCAACCCTCTGCAATAGCATAATGTACTGCTGGTATTACCTAAAGAGAAAAATGTAATATCTTAATTCTGGTGTATTATTTAATACAATTTATCATTTCTAACAAGTTGTTTGTCACAGGAATGTAATATAGCACACACTACTCACTCCACTAAGACCAAATCCCATAAAAACGCCTGCCCTTAATGGCCTGTAACTTGGTTCACCAAATCGTTCCCATAATGATACGACGATACTCGTTACACCAAGTATTACAACTACTGATAAATAAATAAGCTTAGGTTGGTAATCACAGTAAAAACCATAGTAAAGCCATGGTACAAAACTACCCATAATTAACATAGCTATTCCACAGTAATCTAATTTTGAAAACAACTTTCCAACACATTCACTGTGGCAGTGTACAGTATGAAAGGCAAATGACATTCCTAGACATATAATAGCACCGGCAAAGAAGGTACCAAATACCAATTTTTCTTCCAATTGTATTTCTATAGGAGGTTGTGTTATAAAGAAGATAGCTATGCCAATAAATGCTACACATCCTATGGAAAGAATGAAACATATTAATCTCCTAGAAAAGTCATTGAAGAAGCAAATTTAAATATCTTCCAGGATAAATATTAAATTTTACCAAGTAAATGAGTCCAAATATTTCCTGTCTCTGTATGAATTCGAAATATACTTTTAAAACAAGCATAAAAAGATGGTAAAGGTGGTCTGTGACCAGCATGTAAGAAATCATTATCCTGCAACCACTTTGGAAGATTTCTGAAATGACATTGCTTCCAGGATGCTTCCCAAACCTTTAAAAAGTAGACGGTTAATATTGTAAATAAAAAGTTATTTGCTAATTCGTAACATAAAGATATATTCATATAACTTCTAGATACCTTACGAACAAATTCTTCTGCTTGTTCTGCAGCATTATGTGCTAATGCACCAAGATCAATTTCATCACTTAACACACCAGCTTTTAACACTTCTGTCATCTGTAAAAGGAAACACTAAAATCTATAACCCGATTCCTTTTTTGACTAATGCATGATATGGGATAACCTATTAACAAGTACTGCTAGTAATTAGAATTATGATTATATACCTCACAGTCCAGAAGATGATCATCTTCAGGAGTTGAAGGTAATGGACAACCAACTCCATCTTCTTCTTCTGCTAAACAGCTTGCATCGTCATCTTCCAATAGCTCTTTAACTTCATGTAAGCCCGGTATTTCACTGTTTAATAACACGCGTTCACTCCATGGGATTCTATGCCGAATCTCTGATTCTGGTATCGCACTATCATCGCTCCTTTTGTCTTCCACAATAACATCCTCATATTGTGACATGTTGTGGAATTTTAATTACTAATTTCTAAAACATATAAGTGATTACAAAAATAAATGATTTAAATATGATTTAAATATTAATGTTAAATTTACATGTTTAGAATAATATAAAATCGAAAAATGATATTGCGTATTAATAAACATTAACACACATTATTAAATAAAAAACGATTTACCATGTAATTACATGTATCAAAAAATTATAAATTTCCCGATAATAAATATATTTATTTCGAGATTATTTCAATTTAATTATAGGACTCGATTAAAAAATAAAACATAATACAATAATTAAGTTCTTAAATTAATGGGTTCACGAGAATAGAAATCAATTAATTTATTCAGCTTCACACTATTAACTGACTATATAGTTCGATTTTTAAAAAAGCTAATAAGTAATTGCCAAGGTCATGACTTCTTATCGGAGTGAATTACATAAATGTACACATATGATGATTATTGCGAAATGGCAATAAATAATAATTTAGTTAACACGTAAAAGTTAAATGACAACTATGTATACATATTCCCAAATAGAAATTAGGAATTATATCGAAATGTCATAATCATTGTGCGTATGATCATTATATAATAAAAACCACTTATATTCAATACATATTTGAAAACTATAATTTTATAATAAACGAGAAACCACAACAGAAGAAATAAATTTCACAAGTACATAGTACAAAGTTCAATTAACAGATTGAATAGAAGACATTACATTTGATATGCCAACATACCCGTTATATGATAATTCTTCAAAACTGTTACATCGACGCCATAGATATTTAAAGTTTTCCAATAGTAAATAAATTGAAATAATTCAAAACATGTTTCATGAGAGATATAGATGATTTTTACGCAAGTACTAATTTTGGTTGTTCATCGTTACGACAATAGACGGAAATACCCGAATACTACATAGATACCACGTGTCAACATTTACATATGTATGATTGTCAGTAGTCAGTGGCGATACCCACTTTGCGACTATAATTTACTATCTATTAAACATGTGCGTAAATTGTACAACTACATTATGTGTTAAGAAATTTATCAAGGCGAAATAGATATTGATATATTTACATTCGTTTTCAATTAAATGAAATTTAATTCGATTAATTATTTTTAAAATATATTACTTTAACATGAAGATTTATTTTTAGTATAAAATTAATTAAAGAACTTAACAAGATAATGAAATTTCTTATTTAAGTAAACTTATGTATCCTTAATTAAAAAATACAATAAGCTATGTCAGATAGGTACACAGAAGAATTACATATGACGCACATGAATTTATCGCTTGTTTTTATCTATGATAATTATCCATAGGAATAATTAAAATAATAAATGTAAATATATATCTACTTACTATAAAAGTATGTTTCTAAAAAATATATTAGCATCTTTATTTAAGATGAAAGTGTATTTATGAAAATAGGAAATAAACATTTACGTATAAATATAATTATTAACTAAACTAAAAATATATACTGGATATATACTAGAATAGTGCATATACTGAAACATATATGTACATATGATTATTCTAGATTCTAGAATAATGATTGCAACCACGATCATATAAGCAGATCTCGACACTTGCTAGGGAAAAACCACCCGAAAATTGAGTCGTGTGTAATCGTGAAAAATCAACATGGACAGTCAACAAAGTCTGGATTCTTGCGAAACAGATAGAGATGAGTAGAGCGTCTCTATCTTTGTTTGGAATATTAATCGTATGTCACGCATGCGCAGAAAGGGGATTTTTTTGCTTTCCATGTTGATTTTCCGCGATTCAATTTTCGGATTGCTTTTCCTAGGTTTCCGTACTTGAGTGTCAGGTATCGAGATCTGTTTATATGATCGTGAATATCGAGATAAAAAATCATAATTAAAGTTAATGTCATAGATTAGTAGTGAACAATGGGTTATGTGAAACATAACCTCAAAAAGGTTACGCACTGATAACAGACTAAAAATGATAAAACATATGCTATTTTATAGCTATAGATCAATTAATAAAAATTTATATATTTAAAGTGTTTATATCAAAATGTTTAAATAGTATTATTTATTATTTGTCATAAAAAATTATATTTATTAAAAAATATATTAAAATTGTAAAATCACAGTATCATTGTAATAATCTATTAAAAAATTGATAAAGAATCAACATTTTTTTGATATTCAATACTTTAATAGTTTTAGTATAGTTTAATATTAAAGTATAGTAATTATTGTAATGTAATATTTAACTTATATAAATAAATATATTTAAAAAATGTTGTTAGAAACTGGATTATTGACAAAATTTATATATATTGCAATTGTGGTTACAAATTATTGGTAAGTTCACCTAAATTACTTTTTAGTAACAAATGAGTTACTTAATTTCTGTTACTTTGTACATACAATTAATTAAATATCTTTGCAGGATAATTTCTATATTGACTGTATTTATAAATAAAACTCTTTTATCCAGTAATACTATAAATTTGGATGCACCTCTTTTTATAACATGGTGTCAATGTATAGTATCTTTAGTTATGTGTGTAATTCTTAGTAATTTATCAAAATGGTTCCCAAAATATATTAAATTTCCAATTGGTAATCCATATACCAAAGAAACCCTTAGAAAGGTAAATTATAATTTTTTGATAATAATTATATCTTTGTTATTCTCTATATATTTATAGGTATTACCATTGTCTCTCCTATTTACTGGAATGATTGCAACCAACAACTTATGTTTAAAATATGTTGACGTTTCATTTTATTACACAGGACGTTCACTAACAACTGTATTTAATGTCATTTTCACATACCTTATGCTAGGTAAGAATCTCTGAAAATAAAACAATTTGGGCAAGTATAATGACTTATGAAAATTTTACAGGTCAAAAGACTTCCATAAATTGTATTGCATGTTGTGCATTTATTGTGATTGGATTCTGGCTTGGTGTGGATCAAGAACACATTGCTGGTTCTCTATCTATTCTGGGAACAATTTTTGGTGTACTAGGATCGTTAACTCTTTCTTTATATTCCATTCACATGAAACAAGTTCTTCCTACATTAAATCAAGATATTTGGTTACTCTCTTATTGTAACAATGCATATAGTGTCATTATATTTCTTCCATTAATGTTAGCGAATGGAGAACATGTTACAGTGTACAATTATGATAAGATTGGATCTTCGTATTTTTGGTTGGCTATGATTGTTGGTGGTATTTGTGGATTTGCTATTGGTTTTGCTACAGCACTTCAAATAAAAGTAACATCTCCTTTAACACACAATATTAGTGGAACTGCTAAAGCTTGTGCACAAACAGTTTTAGCAACTTATTGGTTTGATGAAAAGAAATCATTCATGTGGTGGATAAGTAACTTTGTTGTACTTAGTGCTAGTGCAATGTATGCTAGATTGAGACAACTTGATATAAGTAGAGAATACAAAGAAGAAAAGCAGCAATTGCAAGGTGACAAAATGTGAATGAATTTATAATTTAAACATTTCATATTCAGATCAAAGTATATATAACATAGATTACATTTTATTGTATAAGATTTATACAAAAATAGTTAAGAAAATAAAATTAATTATTTTTATAAAACAGTATAAATTATTTTTCATTCCATTTATTTTATAAAGTTATCTAATCTTAATTAGGATTAAAATTTAAAACATTATAGAAAATCTCACTTTATTATATATAAATATACAAAATGTATAGATATATTTAATAAAAAAAAATATAGATGAATAAATTATTAAAATCTTGATGCAAGGCCACCTCCACGACTATCTGAATGACTTGACATTAGATCTTTCCTTTTTATGATTGCATTCACGCTTTTTAATACTGAATCAGTTTTTAAATGTGGTGCTGGTACTATTAAGTTTAATTGATTTCGCATTAATGTATCTATAGAATGTTTTGGATCATTTTCTATCACAAATCCATCTGATGAAAAATAATACCTAAACAATAAATTGTGGTTAAGAAATAACATTTCCACTTTTATAAAAGATAAAAGATAAAACCTATTTTCTACCTTGGATATTCAATAGCTTCAGAAACATTTAATTGACGCACTATAATACTGTACAATAATTGTCCAATAATTAATATATCATCAGTTCCAAACACTCCTCTTAATCCACATAATGCTTTTTCATTATGAAAGATTATGGGAACAAGCATAGATAAGGTATTATTGGTATCAGCTTTATCTAGCAGGAAGCCAACAGTTGACATATGTCCAAGACCAAACGGTGCACCAAGTCCACTGTATGAAGTGTACATTTATATCACTAAATTTATTGAACAATATATATTAAATCAATATAATACTAACGTTATAATACAAACATAAGTATCTTCCCAATCCATTGCAACAACTCCAGTATATCTTTCTTCTTCAACTAAAATTATTACGGTATGAAATCAACATTGCTGTAAAACATATTTATATATATTTTAAAATGAAAACAGTGAAATATAACAAACCATGTTGTTTTAATTGTAATGGCATTGATACTGAATTTATTAATGTTTTAGCTACTTGTATATCTGCTCCTACTATGGATGCATTATCAGTAGATATGTTAAGATCTTCCAGTGCTGCAATCATTGATTTTAATAATGACATATGTGGAGGATAATATATTACATGTTTATAAAAGCTTGACTTTTTTGCTATATATACATCAGGTTTATAATTTACTAACTGTGGAAGTAGCTTTGATAGTTTAATTCTATCATGTAGAAGCTTTTGTGAAAAAGTTCCATTGTATAATACTAAAAAAGAAATAAGTAAGTGAATGTATTAGAAGATATTAATACAACAATTTTAATTTAGTTATAATAATGATAAAATTACTGTACCATTAGTTCCTTCCAGTCCTACAGCATTTAACAAATTGCTAAGATCATGTAATTTTAGTATATCTCCTGCACTAATGTGCCCATATAAAATTTCATAATCAATATTTTTTGATACTTCACTTGCTAGCTCCTTTGATACAACAAATCCTTCTTTGGCTAAAGATACAGAAGGTTTAACAATTTCACTCCATGGTAGTTTACCTTTTAATGTATGTGCATATTCTAATCCCCTTAATACTGCTGGTATACGTATCCCATCTTGTAAAAAATTGTCTAACATACAATACAAATAATGTAAGATCTGAAATACTCTTTAAAATATTATTCAAATACATACCTTTAATTGTATTATTAGCAAAATCAATAATAATTGGTTCTGTCTGTTCTTTATGATTATATAACATCATATAACCACCTCTAAAATAATAATTATAAATTATTATAATTATTAATAAAATTACATATATAACTTACCCACCCAGACCAGTCTTATGTGGAGCAACTACTGTCATACAAATAGTAGCTGCTACAGCTGCATCTATTGCATTACCGCCTTTCCGTAATATTTTGGTTCCAATTTGTGAACAATTTGTATAATCTGTTGCAACAGCACCATGTACACCAGCAGTATTCTGAAATAATATAATATTACACATAACATCTATAGCTTGTTATATGATATGTTTTTTATATTAATTTAAGTACCTGTGGGCTCCCATCAGCATATAATATTTGTAAAATTAATGTTGTTGTAATAGAAATTGTCAAAATGGTGAAACAACTTATAATGAATTTTAAACCATCTCCACAATACATAGTTAACGTGTATTTGTAACTTCTACTTTTTGTTAAAGGACATTCTTCTCCAGAGCCTTTAAAAATTAAAATAATATATGATAGGATTTCTTACAACATACTGTGTTAAGTAACACAGTAATAATAATTAAAACAGTAATAATAAGATACTTTTGTAATATGTTTCGAAATTTTTGTGTGTATAAAGATACAATAAAATTTTATACTTAATGAAATTATTGTGAGAAATAACAAATAAAGGTTAAGATAAATGTAGTTTAAAAGGTGGCTGCTAAGAATAATTACTATTTATAGTAAACATTAATTTTTATTTAATATTAAACTATGTAAGTACATGTAAAAAATGAAGTAATCAAAGTAATAATCATTGTGTTTCACATTTCTTTCGAAAAATATCACATGCTTGTAAATAAATGCTAATGAGCGTAATAAGGTTACGTATAAATAAAATTTTTCGAATGTTTATAATAACAATAAGAAAACAAATGAAATAAATGGTACTTACAAGAATTATTATAGCGCATCGTAAATACATGAATTAATTCGAATACTGTTTGAAAAGAATTAAATGTACGTAAAATTGTTTAGTGGTATGCAGACTATGTATCTATATCATATTATAGACAGTGTATACTTTTTTCTAACTGTAAATTTAACTGATTTTTTGTACTGTAAGATTAAGGGAATATAATCGAAAGTATTTTAAAACACTTATACACATTACTGCTACATTAAAAAGTTTGTTTAATTACATGCTTATGTTATTTAACAAAAAATTGTGTCTACTGCTTTATTTTTAAATAAAGAAAAGAAACAAAATTTATACAAAAAATAATTACTCTTATTTTTTTGTCAGAATATTCTACGCAGAAACAATTTGTTATATTATATACATATGTATATGACATTTAATTCTTTCTTTGAAACAAAATACAAAATATAAACAAAAATGTCCATTGATATAGCAGAAATGTTAAAAGAACCAAGAATGATAAAAGTATGTGCACCAATGGTTAGATACAGCAAGTAAGTGATAATAAACATTAATGTATTTGTAGTATCTTTTCAGTATATGAAAATAAAAAAATAATATAAATATTAACAGATTACAGTTTCGAACTTTAGTAAGACAGTATGATTGCGATATATGTTTTACACCTATGATCTTAGCTGATTCATTTGTACAATCTGAAAAAGCCAGAGATAATGAGTTTTCAACTAATAATGGGGATAAGCCACTAGTTGTTCAATTTGCTGCTAAAAATGTATATGACTTTCTTAATGCAACAGAATTGGTCGCCCCGTAAGTTCATCCATAATATTAAGACTAATATCTGATAATCAGTATTAGTTTGTATGCCTAATGAATTATTTTTCTATAGATATTGTAATGGAGTTGACTTAAATTGCGGGTGCCCTCAGCGTTGGGCATTGAAAGATGGATATGGAGCTGACTTACTTAAGAAACCAGATCTTGTAAAAGATTTAATATATCAAGTGAGAAATCGTATTCCATATCCTTTCACTGTGTCTGTAAAGATTAGATTATTGAAGGATATTCAAAAAACTATTGATTTCTGTAGAATTCTTGAAAAAGCAGGTGCTTCATTTCTTACTGTTCATGCTAGAACTCCAGAAATGAGATGTGAACCAATTGATCTATATAATTTAAAATTAATAAGAGACAGTGTGAAGTTACCTCTCATTGCTAATGGAGATGTAAAAAGTTTAGAAAGTGCAGAAAAGCTCTATAAAGAAAGTAATTGTGATGCAGTGATGTCTGCAAGAGGGATTTTAACAAATCCAGCTCTTTTTTCTGGACATTCAATTACTCCTCTTAATTGTGTACAAGATTGGCTTGATATTACATCAACTATACCAACTCAATTTATATGTTTTCATCATCACCTTGTATTTATGTTAGAAAAAATGCTCCCCAAAAAGAGTAGGTTGTTTTTTAACAATCTACAAAATAAAGTAGCTGTTCTGGAATTTTTGGAAGATACTTATGGCATAAAACCCAACATCATACCCGAATTATTTGATCTTACTAAATGCACCTTTAACATTTCAAATAAAAAATGTAATAAAGACATTATAAAGGATGATGATGACCTTAATACGAATTTTTTGGGAAACATATTTGCAGAACTGTAATTTTATTTATTTATATTCTTAAATACATAAAGAATATTTTTATAATTATACTGCTGTGTAATTGCTAGAAAATTCATGAATGTCTCATAAGTGTATGTTTTTTGTATATAAAGAAATTAGTGACGTAATCATGAAACAAAATAATTAATATTATCATTTAAAAAATTTATATACGATATATGTGATATCTATATGAATGAACAACAGATTTAATTCTGATAAATTTAACTTTAAACGTTTTTTCTTTAAATATTGCGTACTTGAGATTTAAATGCAGTGGTGCGGTACCAGCTTTCAATAATGGACGATAGGTGTGCTAGAATCTAAGGTAGAAAGTAGAATGAACTTGTATAACCGCGAAACTTGTAAAATTTGTTATATTGTCATTGCTTATTAGTTATTAGCTCAAGAAATGAAATGTGGAAAGTAATAATTTTACAGAGTAATGATATTACGAAATAAAATACACTGAAATTTGAAAATGACATATTTTATTTCAAAATGGTAAGTTTTCATAAAATTGGTTAAAAATTCTTTTATCAAAATTACTTTAGTTTTTATTGAAAAATGATATATTAAAATTACAAAATTAGTAATAATTAATGTACTAGTATAATTTTAATACTCTTTCTTTCGATTTTCAAAAACATGTTCGTGCTTATTATTGTCATTGTTATTAGATTTAATTTTATTGTATCCTATATAACAAATTTTTATTTTGTTTTTACTAATCTTATGTTTATTATATATAAGAATCGATCTTTGGCACCCAGTAAAAATGGCAAACGCCCATTACTATTTGATATATCCAATAATGCAGCAATGCGTCAGGTTGTGTCACCAGTTCAACAAACTAAAAAAAAGGCTTGCCGTAATGTCAAAAATGTACAAATACCAGAATACAAAGCAGTTGCTCTTTCAGCTAATGATGTGCAAGCTACCCAAGAAGTAATTTCTGAACATGTAAGTATTATACATTAAATAGTAATCATTAATAACAGTCCTACAATAACATAATACCTACAGTAAAAAATTATAATTGGACTTATAGGAAGAACGTATGAAAAAGATTTTTAGTAAACCATTTAAGATACCAATTCCTGGTTATCAATTATCTGGTCGTGCATTAGGAATACGTTTATCTGGTCCCCGTAGACCATTACATGATCCTGAGGAAGCTAATGCGCTTGTTGTTTATTCACCTCCTGAATTATCTGAACATGAAAAATTGAAAATAGATCAGTAAGTATAAATATTTTGTTTATTTTATAATTATTAGACTTTATCAACAATTTTTTATAATAGTTCATTTATATTTCAGATCTAAACAACTTGTACATGTAGTAGTGGATCCTCTATTATGTAATATTTTAAGACCTCATCAAAGAGAAGGTGTAAAGTTTATGTATGAATGTGTAACAGGAAAACGTATTGAAGGTGCCTATGGGTGTATCATGGCAGATGAAATGGGCCTTGGAAAAACTTTACAATGTATAACACTGTTATGGACTCTATTAAAACAAGGTAAAATAATATTATTTTATGCATTATATACAATATGTAATTACATTAATTGTTAATTACGTTAATTACGTAATTGTGTTTTGTAGGACCCGAAGCTAAACCACTTATAGAGAAAGCTATTATTGTTGCACCAAGTTCATTAGTTAAAAATTGGTATAATGAGATCTTTAAATGGTTGAAAAATAGAATTCAACCATTAGCCATTGATGGTGGAAACAAAACAGATATCGACACAAAACTTACTGGATTTATGAAAACTTATGGCCGCAGGTGTATAAATCCTATTCTGATAATCAGTTATGAAACTTTTCGCTTACACGCACAAGTTCTTCATCAAGATGAAGTTGGACTCGTATTATGTGATGAGGGACATCGTCTAAAAAATTCTGAAAATCAAACATATCAAGCGCTTATAAATTTAAAGGCTAAAAGAAGAGTACTACTCAGTGGAACACCTATCCAGAATGATCTTTTAGAATATTTCTCTCTTGTACATTTTGTTAATCAAGGATTATTGGGAACTGCACAAGTATGTTAATTAATATGTTTAGAAAATTAAAAAGATTTTTCAAATATTTCAACGAGAATATTAATGTCATATTAAAATTTCATTTGTTAGGAATTTCGAAAAAAATTCGAGATACCAATTTTACGTGGTCAAGATGCAGCTGCAACAGATACCGAACGTAAACTCGCTCAGGAACGTTTAGCGGAATTAGTAAGCATTGTGAATAAATGTCTTATTAGACGCACTAGTGCCTTACTTTCGAAATATTTACCTTTAAAATATGAATTAGTGGTGTGTATAAGAATGGGAAAACTACAAACTGACCTTTATAACAGTTTTATACAAAGCGATAGTGTTAGAAAATCAATGGAAGGTTTGTTGTTTATAAATTCGTTATTATTTAAAATACTTGAAATCTCTATATTTAATTAATGTCTATTTTTCGTTATAGAAAATTCTGCCAATTCTAAAAAAGGAAAAAGTTTTTCAACACTTGCAGCAATTACACTGTTGAAAAAATTATGTTGTCATCCCGATTTGGTATATGATAAAATATTGGAAAAATCTGATGGATTTGAAAACGCTGCAAAATTAATGCCTCCAAATTACAGCACAAAGTACATAATATTAAAATTATTTTATAATACTGACCTAAATTTACCATTATTTTATAATATTGATCTTTATAATTTTATTTCTAGAGAAATCATGCCAGAATTATCCGGAAAGCTAATGGTATTAGATTGTCTCTTAGCTTCTATTAAAACAACGACGAATGATAAAATTGTATTGGTATCTAATTATACACAAACTCTCGATCTGTTTGAAAAATTGTGTCATAAACGTTGTTATAACTATGTTAGATTAGACGGCACTATGACTATTAAAAAAAGATCAAAGGTAGTAGAAAAATTTAATGATCCAAATAGCAATGACTTTATTTTTATGCTCAGCTCCAAAGCTGGGGGCTGTGGATTAAATCTTATTGGTGCAAATCGACTTGTCATGTTCGATCCTGACTGGAATCCTGCAAATGATGATCAAGCTATGGCAAGAGTTTGGAGGGATGGTCAGAAAAAACTTTGTTTCATATATCGTTTTCTTTGTGTACGTAAAAGAAAGATTTTACAACAATTTTTGATTTTTTAGAAATCAACATTTATATTATCATTTAAATATGTTATAGACTGGTACTATTGAGGAAAAAATTTTTCAAAGGCAAGCGCATAAAAAAGCATTAAGTTCTACAGTCGTAGATCAGGAAGAAGACGTTGCAAGACATTTTACATTAAATGATTTACGAGATTTATTTAAATTAGAAGAAAATACTATATCAGATACTCATGCTAAGTAAGCTTAACATTATGAAAAATTATGAATGTCCATATGAATAGTTATTAGTTAAATATATTTATTGCACGTACTTCAGGTTCAAATGTAAAAGATGCGTCAATGGTATAGAAGTAAAAGGACCACCCGAACAATCTGACTGTAATTCAGATTTGTCAGATTGGAGGCACATCTATAATCCAAGACCTTTACCAGACATACCATTACGACAATGCTGGTCATCTGGAATTTCTTTTGTTTTCTGTCATCGATCGCATGAACAAGTTAAATAGGATTACGATTTTTAATTATTTGCACATACCTTAATAATGGGGGCGACATTTTTTATATTATCAATGTTTCATATACTTCTGTACAAAAGTTGTTAGGACGAAGTTTATATAAACAAATTCATAACAAGCATTGTGTATTTGTTTAATAATAGAAATTACATTGTATGTTGAGTATATTGAAGTTAGTTTGTACGGAGAAATAATTAATATATTATTATAAATATTTCATATAACAGGAAAAAAAATGTAATTTAATTGTATAAAAATTGCACAAATTGATTAATATGTAAAATAAATTTTTGTTTATGAAAGATTATTATAGTTATTAAACATTTTTAATAGTTCCAATATTTGATTTTCTTTTTCCTTTTTAATACAATTATTTTTTTTATTAATTTAAAAAATTATATCTGTAAAACTTGATAATTACAGTCAAAGTCAGAATTCAGCAAGTATACGATAATGAGTTTATATAAATACATGAATTGAAGTCAAAAATATAATTTTTCAAAATAATCATCTAAAAAACATTTATATTGAAAAATAAGAAAACTTCCAAAACGTCTGCAAATGATAAAGCGTGAAATTCGGGATACAATGTTTTTAATACGGTTAATATATCTACAAGCTCGCTTTCAGACGAATTGTGCGTAGAAAACCAAGGGTCAACGAAGGCTTGAGGAATTTGCTCTACATAAACAGAAGCAATAAAGAGAAGTGGGGAGGGAGAGGAAGCAAGAGAAAATCTTAGTGGGGGAATGCAGATAATGGAAACGTGAGCACGTGATCGTTGAATACGGTTTCTGATTGGTTAAACGGAATCAGCGCTGCTTTCCCTCCCAGCTCGGTACCCGTTCGCGTTGCCCTTCTTCCGAGGTTTCGTACAGCTGCCCGCTCAGAATAGTTCCAGATGTGGCCATGTTTAGTTTGATCTTTGAAGTTTTCGCTCATCGTCTCATAACTGATACATTTTTATACAATCTGCTGACATAGTAATACGCTCTGTCCGACCATCGTTCTTTTTTCGCCTGCCTGCGACTAGTCTCGTTCATAATAACATATGTTCTTCTTTTGCTGAGATAAATAATCTAAGTACGCGGAAGTACACGAGAGACGTAAAAAACGCTGTCAATCCATCCAGGATAGACACGAATCGCGTCGAGTCCGTGCATTAAAACATTTTATTTCTCGATCAAATTTCAATAACAGACGCGCGTCTGATTAAACTCGCAGTTGTTTTTATCGGCAAGGCGAGACGAACAAATTTATTCGTTGCTCCCTTTCTCTCTCTCTCCCAATATATTTTCAATCGAAAAAAGAGAGCGCTGTTATCAGATCACGGAACACACGGGAATCGTCGAAGTGGAAGCTACGCCTTTACATTAACTCTACGAAGCTTCGAGTCGTATCTTTGGGGAAAAACGCTTTTTTCCTTTTCGTTTGATTATTACGAATTTTAAAAAAAGAGAAAAAAGTACGATATACGTATTTCCTATCGAGCTCTGCTCTTATCTCCGTATTTCATTCGATAGTTAAGAGCGTAAGGAAAAAAGAGATAATTCTGAAACGCCTACGAGAGCTTATGGTCGGTCAGCCATATGCCACGTCATGCCACGACGTTGCAGTGGTAAGATCACATCATTTAACGAAATTTAATAGCCAAGGAGAGGAGAGACACACAGTGAAAATCTATCCATTTCTTCGCCGAATCGAGAAGTGCAAATAGTAATTTACGGATAAATCAGAGAAATAAAGACACTTTAATTAAACGAGATATATTAGCCTGAATATTGTGCTCAGGCGAGAAGAATTAATTTGGGAGGATAAAAAAGAGGTCAGAGACATGTAACTGAGGCAACGATAGAAAAAAGATACAGAAAACGTTTTTAATAAAAACCTCTGGTACGTTCAGTTGTTGGGTGCGCGCACGCGCACACAAGAGAGAAAGAGAAACGGAGAGACACACGAGAAACACGATTCTTTGTAGGCTAATTAGTGTCCTAGTAAACTGAGTATTTTTGAAAATTTTTTCAAATGCTAGAATTCAGGCACGCGATTATTTTCCAAGCAAAGAGCCATCGAGTGTGGTCGCGTCAATCGATCGAATGATCATCGTCGGGCCACAGTGCTATATCATACGGTACAAAACACGATCGATCGGGACAAAACAATGGCATTAGAGAGTGTTTCCGCGGCTGAGACTCTAATCCAAAGGTTTGCCTCCAACATTTTTTATTCACCAGTCGAAAACAGTCGAAATTTTTAGGACTGTTTACCAATTCACGTTACACACATTTGAACCCCCTCTCCAGAAGCTCCGTGCTGGTCCCCCGCTTTCGTTTCGGTATATACCATTGGCACTATGAGAAAAAAAACGGAGTCATATTACACTGTTCGAATACGCGTAACTTACATCTTTTTGTTCTCTCGTGTCTCCTTTTATGGTTCTTCATTGCTCTGAAATTAAGTCAGCTCTACTCTAGAATTATAACATAAGATGGTTTAAACGTTGAGTACCTTGGCACGATTCTTAAGGCCAAGGTTATCTTCGTGACAAAGAAATTCTCCGATATACATATTCCAATATTAAATAGCAGAAAGCAAATTTAACTTTTTATGGAATTGAAAATGTTCCTTATGATAGGCATTAATAAATTTACTTGAATCAATATTCAAGTAAAATTCCAAGTAAAAATGTAAGCTTTGTGGTGATTCATAAGATATGTGTGCAAATGTTCGTGCGTATATCTTAATTCTTATATATTTATGATGATATTTATTACGGTAGGATATAACGATATTTATAACGGTGCAAATTTTAACGACATATTTTGACGAGCATTGAAGAACTACATAAATATCGGTATAAAATTATTTCAGAAACGGAAGTTGTATTGAGTAAAAGAAATATGCACGGGATCTTCGGGGAGACGATATACATATACAGAAGATATATACATATATACATTTCCCGGTCGAGTACGACGTATTTATACATGTACCTAATACACATTCAGAGACTAAATTTATACACAGCGCGCATGTAGATGTGCGTCATGTACATATGTACAACCTACCTTACGCACACATGTGTATACCTACATGCATGTGTATACACGTGAATGAACGAGACAAACGGGGTCTACACGCGAAGAAATTCTGACGCACGATTATCGAAAAATGTTACATGCACTGTTGATAATGCTGTAACGATGACGATGAGATATGCTGTAGAAATAATGTGATATGTTATATATTCGTATTCATACTATTGCATTGATGATGAATTATGGTAGTTGATGATGAATAATGATGTTAATAATGAACACGATTTGTGGGTAAGGAAATTCCAATTTATTATTTTCCTTCGTGATATACAGATATCATGCGTTTTTTTACTGTGCTAATTTAACAATCTTTTAGCGTCTGCAATTTACATATTACTTTTTCAATTTATATTCGTGTATTTTATTTTAAATATGTGGGAATGGTTACATGCTTCATTTAATAATATGGGTTTTCTTCCTCTACATTTGTAATTTTGTGCTTTTATATACTGTACGACTGAACGTACGTTTCTAAAGTATGCTATTTTCCGGATAAATCGGTGATAGCGGACATTCAGAAAACAGTTATTTCCCAAGCATATGTTACATTGACTAGGTATATATTTCAAAGTTGCATCGATCGATGCTTACTGTACTACAACGTGTCGTTAGTCACCTCCCAAAGCAGCCAATGTTTTCAGGTCAACTAGTAGCGGAAGCTTCTTTCAGCTATACTCTGCTCGACCAAAGTTCGATGTTCCTTTATTCAACGTACAACATGTGATGTATTTAATGACCATTGCTGTTAATGCTTTGACAGCTTTTATGAGCACAGTCCAATTTTGTTCTAGCAACTTTTTATGTTATTTTATCAAAGAAATGCATTTAGCATTTCTTTAATGATTCTTAAATGATGATGATGATAATGAATAATGACGATGATGATAATATTGATAATGATGATGATTATAATGATGATCATCATGATAATGATAAATGATGATGGTTTTAATGAAATAAAATTTTCAATTTTACCTCCATGCATAAAAACATGCAGCTTTGAAAAATGCATAAAATAATAAATACCTGAGGATGTAACATTTTTGTATAATTTAATTTATTTTAATTTTTTAATTAATATTACAAATAAATTCTTTATTCATTAGCATAGAATTGTTTAAGATCAAAATTTATAGACCTTTTAAGTCTCTCAAGAAAGAGACTTAAAATATATTCAAAATAATATTATTAATAAAGCATATCAAGCAAAATCTGTCATCGTTACAGACATTGAACATTCTATTTTTAATTATATGGAACAAACTATACATATACATATAATATATATAATATTACATACACAATATAAAAAATTGTTAATACTGTATAAAAATATTTTAAACTACATAAAGTTTATAAAACACTCAGTTTAAAGTATTATATATTTTTGGCTAACAATGTATTTTTAATATATGTGCAGTAATGATGATAATGATTTGGAAGATGGGGAAATTCCTTCCGATGAAGATGATGAACCTCTGCCACCACCAGTAAATAATGATGCCAATAAAAGTGCATCAAAAGCAGATACACCAAAAACTAAAGCTTTCGATGCTAAATTCAATAAAAATAAGAAATCAAATGTTCAAGGAAGTAGCAAGCATGATAGGTTTCTAAAATACAAAAATCCAACAGAAGATTGGGCAGGAGATGTGGAAAAAGCAATTAGGGCAGCGTTAGAAGAAGATGGTACCAGAAATCAAGATTCCAAATCTAAGAGTAAAAATAATAGAAATAAGAGTAGAAAAAGGATACGGGATGAAAGAGAGGAAGACCGTAATAAGGATCAAAAGGTTTCATAATATTTAATGTTATTAGTAGAATTAATTTAAATAATATTTTATATGGATTTATAATAAATATGTGATTTACAGAGAAGAAAAGTGAGCGACGACGAAAATGTCAATGAGGATGAAGATGAAATGTTATTTGTTAGGGGTGCTTCGCCTGTTAGGAAGGATTCGCAAGAGAATAATTCTCCAAGACATACAAACGAGCATGAGAATTTTGATAGTAATTCAGATTATGATGATAGGCCTAATGTAAATCGACATAGGGACAATGATAACAAGCGTAGTAATTCAAGAGGAGGTGGTGGTGGGGGAGGTATAGTAATATTATATAATATTATTAATCAATATTATTAAGTTATTACAAATGATATTTACGTTTATAGGACGTAGAGGCGGTAAAAATGAACGTGGTGGTAAAAATAAAACCCGTGGGCAAATGCGGAATGATAGAAATGGACGGAGAAATCAAAATAATGACCACAATCAAGATCCAGATGCTATATGTGTTTATTACATGCAAGGAAAATGCCATAGAGGAGATGATTGCCCTTTTTCACACAATGCTTTACCACCTCGAAAGATGGAACTCTGCAAATTTTATCTTATGGACTGTTGTGCAAAAAGAGATAAATGCCTTTATATGCATCACGATTTTCCATGTAAATTTTTTCATACAGGATTAAAATGTAGTCAGGGAGAGAATTGTAAATTTTCACATCAACCTTTAAATGAGCAGGTACTTATTATATTTCAGCTTTTATATCTTCTTTAATTAATATAGTTTAGAAAAGCATATATTAGATAAAATACTATTATGCAGGTGAAAGGGATTTTGTTAAAACACTTAGAAACAGCACCAAAAGAAATTCTTGGAGATTTTCCACGTTTAAGTAGAGAAGGGGCAATGTTAATGATAAATAATACAGCTAGAGCATTAGCACAGGGTCAAGAAACTACAAATCAAAAAATTCCCAGTCTTTTTGAACTAAATATATCAGCTCCAACTGGTACCACAGAAAAGAATAATGAAAGGGAAGAAAAAGGTATTTAATCATATTTTTATTTATATTTTTTATAGTATAGTTTGTATTAAAAGTAAAATTTATTGTATAGAAGAACAAGTACAACAGCAGAAAAGTGTTAGAGAAAGGAAGTCGTCAGGTAAGAAAACTCGATGGGGTTCAGATGAAGATAGGGTTCCATACGAACAAATCATGTTGTTACAATCATCAGCCAATGAACTTGGTCTGCAACTTCCTAATGCTGCATTGGGTCTAGCAACCCAACAACACTTACAAAAACCATTAATACCCCAATCTATGCCAAATATGGATTTTTATACTGAAGCTAATAACCTTGAATTGAACAAAATAAATTTAAACAAATCAAGAGACAGAGAAGATTTCACAAAAGACGTAGAAGAAGACGAAATACTAGAACAGGTATAGTGATTGATTATTTCATTTAATAAATTTTTATGAATAACTATAATATTATGTAATGTTTTTCACTTTCAGGCAAAAAAGAAAGACACAACACTACTTGAAGATTCAAAAGATGTAGATTTAAGGCAATTGCTAAATGCGCAAAAGCCGCCACCTGTTGTTAGTATAGCTGATGAAGTAGCAAGTCTTACTAAGTCTAAGTTCGACGAAGAAAGTGATCAAGATGAAGAAACAGATCTTGTTATAGAAATGCCAATGGAAGATGACGATAAGCAGAAAAACAAAAATACAGATCAGGAAGGTAGGACCAATTTTTATTATTGTATAAAGTAAAAATAAAAATAAAAAAGTAAAGCGAAAGATTACTTAATTGTTACAGAAACAAATATCGCAAACGAAGAAACTAATCACTGTGATACTTCTTCACTATGTACGGAAGAGCAAGAAATACCGGCTCATTTACCAAAAAAGGCACAGGAATTGTTCATGCGTATTCAGCAACAACAACGGGCAGCACAGGATAGTTTTAAAAACATAGAAAATGAGTTCTCTGCACTTTCGAGCAGACGTACGGATCAAATTTTAGAAGATTGGTATTCGGACGATGAGGATGACGATGATGATGATGAAAGTGGAAATCTTACGATAGTACTTTCCAATAAAGATACGTTGAAAGAAGAAAATGAATCTGCAGAAAAGTCGCAGAGTATTGTGATTAAAGAAGAATTTCAAACTACACCTTCTGCTCCTACTATACCTCAGCCAGCAGCTATTGTGGACAAACTTGGAGACTTAAGTAAGATTGACATTAGTGCTGAGGTATCAAAGTTATTATCGTCACTAAAGGCGACGACTGGTAAATCTTTCCAACAAAATACTACACAAGATTATTCCTCAAAAGTTAAATCTTCACCGGACAGAATATCATCAGACGAATCAAACATTCACAGTAAAAGTATCAACACATTTAATACTTCAAATCAGTTATCAAAAATTGAAAATGAAACATCGAGTCCACGTTCCTCCCCTGGAACAAGTTCTGTACCTGTTTCCAGAGATCCCCGTATGTCACGAGATCCCAGACAACGTCGAGACGAACAGAAATTGAGCAGCCCTAGTAGAACAGATAGTAAAAAAGAATCTAAGCATCTTAGATTGGAAACGAGTATCTACAGTTCCGGCATTACTGCTGTTGATACTAACATGGATACAGATCTCCGAACTAAGACAGATCAGGATCTTCGGAGGAAGGATATGGATTTCAGACAACAATTCCAAACTGGTTTTGGAGATACTGATCTTCGAGTTGTCGGAGCAGGATTCACCGATGCGTCTACTAAATCTGATGTGGACTTGCGACAAATGTTGAGCTTGCCTTTTAAACCGGCACCATCGCACGTACCTTGTACGGAAATTGATGCAAGTATTTCTTCGCATCCTCCAATGACATATAAAGTATATGTCGTTGACATACCAAGACCTGATTATACAGGTCTTAAACTTACTAAAAATGATGCACAGGTTAAATACGATCCACGATTACGTAAAATTTTTAGAATCGGTAAAATCGAATTAGCTGATTCTCCCATGTCTCCACCTCCAATTAAAATGGATACTCCAAAGTCACCCCCACAAGTCCGATCCGATCCACGTCGAAAAGCTCTCGAGGCTTCCAATTTATCTTCTCAAAATGTAAATGCTTCCATGATGAAGAATGTTCAGCAGTCGTCAATAGAAATATCAAACATGGGAATGGGTCCTGGTGGTATGTCTGTTTCTCAGGGTATGCCTGGACCACAAGGTATGCAAGGAGGACAAGGCATGATGCCAATGGGTCCAAATCCAATGCTTGGAAATATGGGGCCTATAGGACCTATTATGAACACTCCCATGGGCCCTCAAAACATACCACCTATGGGTATGACGGGAATGTCCAACATGCCTCCGGGAATGACCATGAACGGACCAGTTGTGCCTCAGAATCAGATGAACTTTGATCCACGTTTTAATGTTCAACGCAACAATGGGGCTGGGTTGTTAGGCCCAGCACCTGGTGTAGGCTTCGGACCAGACGTTAATTCTTCGTACGATGGTGCGCCATCGTATCCTAGTGGTAATTTCAATAACTTTGGTCCCGGTCCTACTTCAGTGCCTCCAGATTCTGGTATGATGGGATTCAATCCGAATGGTCCGAATCCAAACTTCGGTATGGAGGGGCCTGAGTGGAATGGAACAAACCAAAATAGACGCGGTGGACGAATCAGGCGACGAAATCGAAATAGGACCAATATCGTGACTAATAATTAAGGCAATAAGCAATTTCAAGTAGGTACATAAGCGAAGTACCTGGTGATAATTCTCATTGTAATTTAAATTTGTACAGCATGCATTAATGATAATGCATTCATTTATGGTGGTCCAGATTAATGATCTTTTGATTGTGTCAATTGTACATGGTGTCAAATGCTCGATAGTGGTTAAATAGCAAAATATAAATTTAAACTATTGGAAGAAAAATATTAAATATTGTACATGAATTACACACTTTGAAGCATTTCTTTGTATGAAGTATACATACCAATGAATGATATAAGTAATGCTCATAATTACGTGACACTCTATATTTTATTTAAAAAATATAAATCATATTATATACACGAAAAATATATCAAATATATCTATGAATAATAGCAAATGAAATTTTCAGCGGAAATGTATATGTATATATTGAACATCTTCATCCATTTAAAAAGACACTTAATATATAAGATATGATGAATGAAAAATCTGATTATATAGATTGATTTATATCTTTTTTTTATGTCTTCCATGTATGATACATAACGGAAATACATACATACATATATATGAATATATGTATGTGTGTGTATAATTTATATGCAAATAGTTCTTGAATTCTAGAATGCATATAAGTTTTATTAAATTATGTTTAGACAGTATCAGAACGACATAAATTCATTAAACATGAAACGGCCTAAGGCCTATTGTTATAAGTCAAAACACCAATAAAATGACATAGTACATGATACAGTATGAAAATGCAATATTTTATAAAAAACTAATGTACTTATAAGAGTTTTGAAAATAATTGTACATGGACATACTTTTTTACTTACATTAGAAGAGATATAGATAGATATCAAAAGATATTTCATTTCAAATTTTGTAGGGACTGCAGATTAAAAATGTATTTAAATAAATGTGAACCTTATGATAATCTAGGTTTTACACTGCTAGTAAAATTTTTACCCTATTATTACATTTACCCGTTATGGCAGTCATATGTTCCATGTATTAATATTAAATACATCTCTGCTAAAACGCAGATTAAGAAATACTTCCTCTTTGAGAAATAATATTAGAAACAGAGTATATGTTTCAATTTAAAGAATTGTTCAGCCATTATTCAATGTTAATCTATTGATATTTTCCTTTATTATTACCTATTACCTAGAAAGTTAAAAAATGAAAATTACATTTGTAAAAAATATAGTTTACTATCATATAGTGAAACTCTTTTGTACAATTTAATTATTAATTCTAATACGTTTTTCTACTATTACTCGTAACGTTGTAAACAATGGTTGTATTTCCCCACTGCACTTTGTTTAAAACACAAATATTTTAAATATGGATATAAAAAGTGATAAAATTTATATAATGTACAACCCATGTAAGAGAAATTGTACTTTCATTTGACTATAATTCACTATTACAGATTCTTGTTTAATTATTATTATTGTTGTTATTGTTTACTTATACTATTATTTTCAAGCAATAATAATTATAATTGTAATCATTTTTCATCAATGTACAATAGAACTTAAAGGATCAGCTCTTATAGCTGATAGATCTAAACGTGCATCCATCTCGTCATCCAATTCTCCTACGATTGCCCTAAAAGAAAAAAGAAAATTCTACTAAAATTCTTTGTATTTTTTATAAATCAATTTTTTGAAATTTGATTATGAAACAGTTATATACTATAAAATGTACACTAATAATTTACTATTTATTTATTTATTGAACAGTATTTGTGTTGTCTGTTAAACTGCCAGAATAAAAATAAAATTAATATCATCTCCTGTTTCATATATTTATATATATTATATATAATATACTTTTAAATAATATTGAATGATTAATGAATATAGTTAAAATGAATAAAATAATACTATGGAAGAAACCTTTTGAACACACGGAATGTGAATTAAGTTAAATTACTTACACATTGTCACCTCTGATGATATGTAAACCTAATACTACTTGCTCTACACCTTGCGTTGTACTGTACACACGTTCATGAGATTCATCTAATATTATATTAATAGTTTGATCAAATCCTTTTAATGTTCCCTGAAAATATAAAGATCTTAGTATTTACAATTTCAACATAGGAACAATTACAGTGCAGTTTAAATTGAGAAAAAGGACCTTAGTCATTTATTGGTATGGGATTAAACTGACTATTCAATTGGTTATAAATGATATATTTCTCTAGATAATAATGTATGCATAAGAATCTGTGATAATAATTATAATATAATGTAATTCATGTAGAAATTATGTATACATTAAAAATAATTTACTTACGATGAAGTTTCTGCCATCAGAAGTAATAATAGAAACAGTGTCTATAAATTGTTAAGGACAAATATAAAAACTAAAAATAAGATAATGAATGAAAACACAAGTTAGATAAAGGATACGATTTACGTAGCTTTCTAAACCTGACGCCATAATCTTAGTTATTAATTATACATTAAAATAATTTTTCCATAAAAATCTACGATTTACGTACGTATATGTACTTAACGTTTGTTATGGTAACAAATGCGTATCAATTAAGTTCACTGTTCTACAAGTACATACATTACTTTATTACGTTTTGCATACAAATTTCCTTCTGCATTAGAAATTATTTCTTTTGAATTTATCAGATGTTCGGTCAACTGCACGATCGGAATATTAAACGAAAGCTCAACAGATTCACTGTTAAGTAATTATTGTTAAAGTTCCAACTGATTGGTAGCATGATCATGTAGTAAAAGAATGTAAATATTATTCTACAAAATTATTACAGCAAATTTAAGGGTAATGGATTAAAATACATCTAATATTTTAGTCTTAGTGGATGTTAAATATAAAATAAAAAGTTTAAAATGTGCTGGAAAAATAAAATGACTTTTAGTTAAATTCTGATAGATTTAGGAATTCGTGATTACCATATATAGAATCATTAATAAATAAATTATTTTCTTCTACTTGCATGTGTTTCATATAAAAAATAAATAATAATTTTTTTAAAACGGTTTAACTAGTTTAACAATTTTTTAAATGTTAAATGTTTAATCATAGAATATATTAATTTATTAAAAGTAAATATATTGAAATAGAAATAATGCATATAAAAAAAGCGTATTTATTAAATTTTTTAATTATTTTGTATTCCACATTATTTTGAAATAATTTTGAGTTTCTAGTGTATAGAGCTTATACATATGTAGGTACATATGTAGTAGTTTGTAATCACCAAACATTTGTTACTACTAAACAACATGGACATTCAAACAACAAATACGCGAAGGAAAATATTAAATCATGTAGTTTGTAGCATTTTAGTGGAATGTGGTTACGACACTTGTGAGAGGCAAGCGTTAGAAATTCTCACAGAAATGTTACAGTCTTGTAAGAATTTCAATTAATTCTAAAGTCCCTAACCTTTTCTTATTCAAAATTTTAATTGTTTATATTTCCTTTGATATATTATTTTTTACCTTTTACCTTCTTCCTAAATACATGTTTTGATTCCATTGATAGATGTGGTAAAGAAAATGAATACTTATTATTACTTTAATTTTACTTTATTGGTTTTGTGAAAAAGATAACGTAATGAATAATCATTTGTGAAAATGAACAAACATTCAAAAGATCATTCTTATATTGATTTTATTATTTATAAGATATTATAGTTCATTTAAATCTTACTTGATAAATTTGTAATATATGCATGAATTATTTGTAGTTCTTATAGAGGTTGGGGAGTCTGCAAGAAATTACTGTGAACTGTCTGGTAGGACGGAACCACTCATTGCGGATGTTATAGTAGCATTAATAAATATGGGTATAAAATTAGATAATCTGGAAAGTTATGGAAAGAGGGCTAACAGAACAGTTTTGCCTCAGCTTCAGCAACAAACTCAATCAAAGCAGTTAAATATTTTGCAAGCTGGAGTGAAACAAAGTCATCCGTCTCATATACCAAGTTATTTACCACCTTTTCCTGATCCGCATGCATACATTAGAACACCGGTAAAAAGCAGTTATGAAAATATTATGCAATTTATATATTTATTAATATTTTTAGTTACTTTGAGATATTTATTGTGCACAAGTTTTTAATTATACAGTTTTTACTTACACTACTTACTTATAAATAGACGCATAAACAGCCAGTAACAGAATATGAAGCAATAAGAGAAAAAGCAGCAACACAAAAACGTGATATTGAAAGAGCTTTGACAAGGTTCATTGCAAAAACTGGAGATACACATAGTCTATTTTTAACAGAAGATAATAGTATGTTTCCATGTAAGTAGAAATCTCATACAATTCTGATTCAGGTAAACTAATATATTTCTATACAAGTAATGTACATTTAATTAAGAATTGAATCTTCAGTATTATTATTTTATCATTTCTGTTTCCAGTGATATCATGTAAACCACAATTTCCTAGTTACCTTTCTGCACTCCTTCCACAAGATCAAGTTTTTGAAACCGATCAAGATTTTCAATTTGAACCAAGTCCAATCAAAAAAAGAAAGGAGCAAGAAAGAGAAGAATCAGAAGAAGGTCTTATTTCGTTCTAAATAGATATGAAAAAATTTACTTCTTTGTTAAAAACGAATTCATAATATTTTACATTTTTATAGGTATGAAAGGACAAAATGAAGATGTTGAACAAAATGGAGAAACTACAACACAACAAGATGTTATAGATAATCCTTACTTAAGACCTGGGAAGATACCAAAAAATAAAATGCCAGGAGTCCCAGTTCCTGGATTACATTCGATGAAGAGGGATTCTCTTGAATGATATTTTTAATATTGACAGTTTTGCTAATTTTATTATTTCTTAGGTTAATATTGTGTACATAATAGTATACTACAAAGTAATATTTGTATTTGTATTGCATAATAAAAATTAATCTTTATTATAAGTAGCTTTATATAAAATTATTTTAAATCATATTACCAAAATGAATATTACATACTATAAATATTCCATGATTTCATTTTACAAATTATTTACGCTAATATTAAATCTACAATTTTTTTTAAAGTATATATTAAATTGATTCCACATACATATTTGGTTTTACATTATTTACTCTTACGTTATGTTTCAGCATATCAGATCTATATTGCACGTATATAGCACCGCTTTGGAAAAGGTAAGAATACAGAGACAGCTATATAAATCCTTTAAAAAGGATGATTAGGTAAAACTTACAAAAATAGATTTCCTTGTTATAGGTAGTATTGCATGTAAGATTTTCTACGTGTATATTGTGGTAAATAGCACCTATTAAAATTATATTCGCGCATTTTCACTTTGCAAAAATACTATCATCATACTAGAATTAATATGGCATTTGAATGAATGTAGACAAAAATTTGTTTTCTTATTAATTGTGCTGATTTTAGGCTGACAGATGTATGTATGTATAGGTGTGAGTGTGCGCGTATGAGCGCGTATGTGAAGTACACTTATTGCTAGTATACATAAAAATATATAGCAAATTGATAATTTGTATAAGGCATAAGCTCTATCGTCTCTATATTACTTTCCCATTTTCTGATTCTTAATGAAACTATATAAGAGAGATAGACTCTGAAAATTGTTAATTAAGCATTCCCTTCAATATATCATCTGAAAATACTTTTCAATTATATTTTTTAACGACTGAGATATGTTTCTCAATTCGAAAGAAATATTTTTTTAATATTAATCACTAGCTTGTTTGTTATGTTATAAACTATAACTTCTATATTATGAATACAGCATTTGTCAGTACATTTAGAAGTATAAATTATACAATTATAGATTTATATTATTGAACATTTTGGGGAATATCATTCAAACACCTAAAATGGATTTGATTATATAAAACTGTATAAATTTAAAGATTATATATATATTTTTCTTATTCACAATTATTACAAAAATTAACAATTACCTAACTTTTTAAAATATATGGTGCTTATTTCTGAAAATCCATCATGAATAAAAATACTCAGTACCTTTCGAATTCTATTATGTATTCCACTGTTAACAAAATCAATTTTAAAAATTTGGATGTTATTCCTCGTTAGGACACTTTTTCATGACATATATTGCGGAATCAGTCAAAATGTATCTAATATTTAAGAAGTCTTACCCATCTGTTACATTTCATTTTCATTATAGCAATTTTTTTTTCTTAGTACTGATACCAAGGCTGTCGTCGCACCCAGCGTAATTTCATACCAGATGCGGTACGTATCTTTATACTGGCACATTCTGCAGCACGAACAGTTTCTTTTACGCTTTGCATAAGATTTTGAGCATTTCCAACTAACATGTCTGTTGCTTCCTGATCTTCTTCTGTACCTACAGTTTAGATGTGAATTAGATATTAAATAAACTTAAAACATTGAAAATCGAAAGAAAAAAAAATCAGTTTTTAACATGTTCCATTACCAGACAGAAGAAAGTAACAAAAGTTAAAATAGAATAAAACATTTACACCAAAATATTTAATTAAAAAAGAGATAGTATTTGTGCTAATTTGGTCTAAGTTTGTTTCACAAAAGTTTTAAAAGGAATGTGTTAAAAAATAAAAGTATTCACTTTTACTGTATATTAAAATCTATAAAATATATACTACATTACTTAATTAATGTACATACAATACTGAAATACAATAATGAAATAACTTATGAGCAACTTTAATGTAATGAAAATTCAGTTCTTAACACATATGTGATGCGTGCTATAAAAAAATTTTTGTTTGCAATTGTAATAAAGAATGTGTGAGAATATAATAATTGAATAATATTATACATAATGAATTTATCATTTATGTTGGAAAATACATGCAAATATATGAATAATAGATGCTAATATTAGCATATAAAACTAGTGTATTTACGTGTTCATACACACACATCTAATACAAAAGAAACAAGAAAACGTGTAAAAACAAAGAAATATCATGCTAAAAGGATGAAGTATGTAAAATGTATATAACAATATTAAGATAAGATGAATGATACAAATAGAAAGTAGAAACTTTAGACTAATTTAAATTAATACTAACAGTTTACAACCATGAACTGTATTATATGTATATGAAGTATGTATATCTTTTAGAGTACAATGTTGCTTTTTAAATATATACAACGTTAATATCCACGTATTAACTTTTTTAACTATATTTTCTATGCTAACTTATACTTATTTCATTAACTTACTGCAGCCAATCAATTCGTCTACATCGTGATGATTGAAAATTAGAAAATTAAAAAATTAAATTATACATTTTATATTTTGTTGGGTAAGTACATTTTTTTTATACGTTCTTTTAACGTTCCTAAATTTTATGTAATAAACTCTTTCATAGTATATTCTGGGGAAGACTAAAATATGCATGCATTGTAATGCAAATGCAAAACTGTGAAATATTCAAACAGTTAAATAAAAGAAACTCTAAAGAGAATGATAAAAACATCAAGCATAATTTATCAACATTTTTACCATAAAGCATCAACTCTTCCCAGGTGGGGAGCGTCTCTATGTATGAAAAATGTCATTAATAGCTGTTTTCATTAAGTGATTCTTTAAAATATAGAACTCCCCCAAATTCTATGACTTTTTATTAATATTCTATTCTCAGATAATTAAAATATGTTTTATTAAATATAGAAAATTAAACAATTTGTATAGTGTACCTTGTGCACCTAGCATCGTAGCTTTCACTGTAGATAATATTTTTAATTGTGTACCTATAGTAGGTATTCGTTCACAAACTTGAAGGAGATTCTATAAAACAAATTTACGAAAAATATTAATTTTAGTTGTATAACATGATATAAATCGTAATAGATAAATTATATACATACAGTACGAATACGTTTGTCGGTACATTCTCTAGCTAATTCCTTAGCTAAACGAGTTACTTCCTGAGAAGCTTCTGCAATGGCCTTAGCACATGCGATCAGATCCCGTTTATTACCACCTTCTCCTCTAACTAAACCTGATAATCGACCCATTAAAATAGCCATTTTCTTCGCAGCAGCAATAATTTCATTGTCTTTGCTTGACCATTGTCGTACTTCTTGGTGCAAGCCATGAGCAGCCATCTGAAATTTAACTAATATGATATGTCGATCTTGCATTTTTGAAAATAAAGAATTAAAACATAAATTGAATATACCATTATAGGCTGATTAGGCTGCGGTGCGTGCATAAACATTTCATCCTCATCATCCGTTTCCGGTGGTGGAGGTCGTGGAGGCGGAATATCTCCACCAGGCAAAGGTGGACGCGGTGGGACGACTTCTGTGTAAATTATAACAATTTATGTAAGAATGATAAGTTTTCTCAAATAATAAATTCTTTGACAATACAACCATTGTACACTTAATATACATAAAAACAATGCACATTTCATAATTACCATCATTATTACCATAATCACAGTAGTAGCCTACTATTCCACGTAGCATTAAAGATATAAACACATATTAATTTAAAATTATATATTAATGTCATATGATCATAGTAAAACATGCACCAATAAACAAGACAACTATGCAATGCATTAAAAGAAAAATTAACACTCATATTAACTATTTAAAACAATGAATGCAATTGTTAGTATAGAGAAATGAAAAGTAAATTTGTTAACTGAAGAAATATCATGAAAATTGTAAAAAACAATAAACTATTTGACACAATGATTTTTTTTAGATATCTAATAGTATACATATATTTATAAAATTCAACGAAAATAAGTTCAATGCGCTATTATTTTTTCAGTAAATAAAAGTCTTTTTTCTATTTTTACTTAAAATTACGTATGTTTTATTTCTTTAAACCTCATTGTTAAAAAGATGCTATACAAAATAATATATATTCAATTTCATTATACACATGCTTTGCTCCCATAGGTAAACAGAATTTTGAGCACTAGACACTTGCAATTTCAGTCCTCAAAAATACTAATTTTAAATTACCTCCGTCGTGAACTGATTTTTCTAACTCGTTGTCAGAAGCCAGTTCTTGATATAGGAGATCAGGGTTATCTCCTGATAAAAAAAAAGTAATTACTTCTATGTCTTGACTTTCAAGAACAAATGCTTGGGAAATTCATATATCTATTTTCATTTTGAAGCAAGATATTTAAAAATATTATATAAGAAGAAAAAAGAATTAAAAAATATATTCTTGTTTGATTTCTTTTCAAATAATGGTAAATACCTTCACGTGCCCACTTTGGTAATGGGCTGATAGAGCGATGTTGAGGTTTATTTGTGTTTAAATTGGAGCTGACGACACATAAATTGCTTGGCGATGGTTGATTTCTTAAAGGTTCACCAACTAGTATTTAAATAAATGTTTAAAAATATTCTCATTTTTTATTAAAATTATAAAATAAAATGTTATACTGAGATATTCTATTTCTCTTAAACAGATACCATGTGTCTCATTAAATATTAATATTAAGTTGTGAAATGAATGTAGTATTACACATGATATTCTTGATTTATTAATACTGTTCAGTTATGCGTATCTAATGAAGTCATAAAAGCAGTATTTAATTAATATAATAATAATAATTTAATTTATATATAATAATATAATTAACATAATAAATATAATAATATAATAAATAATATAAAGATAATTAATCATGCATAAATTATCTTTATGCAGGTGTATAGTACCTTTGTCTATGAAGTAATTATATTGACGGCTTGGCAATTTTTTTTCTGGAAGAAATATGTTAAGAACTTTTGTGTTACAAAAAAAAACAAATGTTTGAACTTTGCCTAAGAAAATATGTTATAACAAGCGAATTTTATTTATCTCGTTGAATAATTAAATATAACTGTTGGAGAATTATAAGTGGATAGAAAAATGAGATAAATGACTTAAGATAAATGTTTTAAATACTAACTTAAAGCAAGAATAAATATGCTATGAAGATAAGACTATAAGAAAACATAAATTTGTTAAGTGACTAAATTGAGTACCTATTTCCAAAGTCCCATTTTTACAAAATATGAAAGAATATGTACAAAAAAATTTTATACACTTACCATCATTAAGATGTAATTGCGATACCTCTGGTGGAGGTATTAGATCTGGTTGAATTATGATAGCTTTACGGACTTGTCCAACATTAGACAAAAGCTACAATAGATAACAATAAATAAGTTAATTACAACAATAATTGAAACTTGATTCATGTTTTATACTACTCACTGCGCGGTTACTTTCTCTCCAACGGGAAACTGCATTACTATCGTTAATATTAATCGCAACTAACTTTGCATCTTGGACCATCGGAGCAACACCTAAATAGAAGTATTTTTTATTAAGTTTAGAAAGTATTTAAATATATTTAAAAGAATTTAATTAAATAATTCATGTGATATTATTGTGTATCATTTACTATTTTGGAGAATGTCTGTAGCTTGATTCACTCTTTGAATGAATGCGGGATCCTCGCTATTATCACTTTCTTGTTTTGCCACAAGTATTACTCTGTTAGCCAATCTAGCAATGGCAGCTGTATTGTCAACCATTTTTTGTGGATGACTTTTTGCTATAGCTTCCTCACATAGGAACGAATGCTTTTGCATTTGTTCTTCAGAAGTTCTAATGAAATCTCCACTATCAGTTGCTTCATCGCATAATGCACGTGCTCTCTGCATTGTTTCTGCATATTGCTGTCGCAAATTTTCAAAATGTTCATCCGCAGCTTTACTGTCCGGATAAGTCATTCGAATTCGTCCAGCATTAATTAATTGCGGTGTTAAAGATTCAACTTGCGAAGCACTTGCAGTTAACGCTTCCGCCAATTTTTTGTTACCTCCACTACCTAAGATTTAAATAAATTCTATTATATGAGTAAAACAATGATAAGACTACAATAATAATATATCCACATACCACCAGCAGCCACCATTCTGGCTGTTTTTGCTGCCCTATTGGAAAATGTTTGAAGAGCATGGGTTTTATCATTGAAATTTTGATCGCGGCCTAAAGTGCCTTCCGGAGCTAATACAGCGTCCGTGAATTGTTTTAAAGGCGTCGTTATATCGATGAAATCTTCGACTACTCTCGACACAACGGCTTGTTGTATTCTATTTTTCAGTTCATACAGCTTATGCGACAATTGACGAGCGATTTCTTGGGCACGAGGTGTGTTCCCTTGACCATGAGCGCATAAATCTCCAAGTTGATGAGAGAGATTGTCAACTTCATCGCAAAGTTGTAGAATTTCTGCTTTATGTATTCCTGGTAGACCTTCGGCAACCTAGTGTTTAGAACATAAATCAACTAATAAACATGAAAAAGGTTAGAAGTTCGTTGCATATATAAATATCGTGATACCAACAGAATAATTAAATTAAGTTTTTATTATTAGCATTTAGAAGGAATACTCAAATTGCACACGTAACTTACGCTTGCTACGTGTTGCTGATTCTTCCCATTTGCGGCATTTAAATTATTAAAATTAAATGATAAACTTCTAGATTCATATAGTTATAACATGCCCATACATTCGATAGCAAAAAGAAAGAAAAAATAGTAGAATGTAATATTTTATTTATGTACCTTTTTTCCTTCGTGTATAATTAAAGCTATAGCTCTCTGACCAAGTCCTTTATCATCATGTTGTGGATTAAGAAGCCATTTATTCGCTTGTTCTAGACGACCTGCAACTGTGTGAGCAGTTTGCGTGGTACCAGATTTATCAGCAGCTTCTATAGCAGAGGCAATAGCATTGCGAAGTTCGTTTGTTTTTTCTTTTATACCACGCGCTAAAGCTTCCGCTTGCGGTGTAGTTCCTTTGAAAATAAGAATATCATAAGAAATCAGTACAAAAAATTCACAAAACACATTTTATACCCAGGTAGAAGTATGTTTATATAAACCTTTTTCATTCTGTCTTAATTCACAAAGTGCATTGGTCATAGTAACAATTTGTGAAGTTAATTTTTGCAATGGTTCTGCCTGTGAAGGCGGGAGATATCTTTCTGCCAATCGTTGTGCTTGTTCAACTATTTGACGAAGACTCTTTTCCCCTACTCCACCTCGCAAAGCAAGTCCATCATCTAACCAATCATAAGCAGCTCTTATCCTAGATTCTATAGCACTTTGTGCTTTCTTTAATACCTTAAAAAGAGAAATAAAGATATCAAAATATATTCAAATTTTATACACCATACTGAAGTTTTTAATAGTTGATACACACTGTTAACTGATCAGCATCCCATTCTTCTTCATCATATGTAGTAAGTTGCAATACCCTAATAATTTCATTTAATTCATCTGACATTCTGCCAGCTAAATAGTTACGATTTTCAGCTGCTTCTTCTGCTCCTTTACTTCCTTGAGAAATAATGTGAATAAATATTTTCATAGAGCAGATGAGAATTGGTGCAAGTGTTTTTACCTATTACATATTTTAATTTATAATACTTGTTACTAACATCAATACAGTTTATATCATATATTAACATCTATTATCTCTGTACTTACTTGCTCTAAGCAGCGTACCAGAATTTCTCTATGTACTTGATGAGTTAGTTCTTTTTCACGAGCACTCACTTCTTTCGATACTTTGCTGAGACAAGGACTTAAATTTTTAAGAAAATGAACCAAATCTTCCATTGTTTCAATAACTTCTGTTACTGCCAAATAATCTAATACTCTTTTGCATTCCCTAATAATTTTACGTACTTCACTTTCATCAAAGCACAGAAGTAAGGAACTAGTTCCTTGAAGGATCCCACGTGAACCTTCTATTAGCTTTTTCCTAATAAACAGATTACATTTTTATCTCAATATATTTTGTAAATATTTTTAACTTCGTAAGATTATGTAACAGCACCTCTATAACATGAATTTTGTCTTAGTTTTAATACCTAGCTGGTCCAGAATATGGGTCTTGTTTTAACATAGCTGATGCCTCTTCCAAAAGACGTGAAGCTCCTTCAACTCGTTGTAAAGCAGCAGGCATATCTTGTTTAAGCAAAGCATCATCAGAAGAATTAATTGTTTCTTTTCCTACCTATATATATCAATAAAAAATTTAAAGAAAAATGATGAAATTATTTTACTAAAGTAAATTTAGTTTCAAAGACTAACTTACCTTAACAAGATTTGCCACTGCCATACTAACTGCTTGCACAGGCCTTCCCAAATCAGGCATTGCATTTCCATCTTCAGCTTCTTCATGTAAGATGACAAGTCTCGAAACCTGCAATATACAAACATCAATAACACAAAATTTTTAGGAAATAGTTTTGAAAAATTTATCTAGGTTAATAATGTAACTTTTATAATCATTTTACGTTTACTTCATATATTTAGGAGATAAACAAACATTTGTCATATAAATTGTCATATAATTGAAAAAGTATTTAATCTATATCTGAACAACATATAAATAAAACTTAATTCTAAATGAAATTTCCAAATAATTATAAATATTTGTTATATATTTAAATATATCATATAATTTTAACATAAAATAATTAAATATTAAAAATTGACAATATACAATAATTCTAAAGAAAAATATATTTATTCTAAATAATTTTTGGGTACATTAGTATAATTGAAAGTATAATCTATATCGTATAATCTATATCTATAAGTATATCTATATCTATAATCGATTAGTATAATCTATATTGTATAATCTATACCTATAAGTATATCTATATCTATAATCGATTAGTATAATCTATATTGTATAATCTATACCTATAAGTATATCTATATCTATAATCGATTAGTATAATTAATAAATATATCTATATACATGTTTATCTTACATTAACATTGAAGTTATCTAAATTAGCATATTCAGAAAGACAATCAATTTAGACATTAGTAATTTCATATGTATAATGTGTAGGATGATTTAATGATTGGACTAGAACATGTCCTTTTTTAGAGATACAGAATGATCTTAGTTTAAATAACATGATTTTTCATAATGTCAGTACTAGGATTGAATTTCATATAGCCAACCTTTTAGACCTAAAGATGAATTTAGTATCCCTGCCCTATATTTATAGAATGATGTCATAGTTCTATATAAAGGCAGACAAGTCACTTGGCAGGTTTACCATGATAATAACATCATTCATAATAATTAATGGCATAAAATCAAAATTATAAATTTCATAACATGTATTAAATATTATGTTTTTAACAAATAATTCTAGTTTGACAGATCTTAAATTATATAAATATATTTTACACATAGATCAGATAAAACATATGAAAAACATTTACTACATATCTTATATTATGACAAGTGAATTATTTTTAAAGATGAAATTAATGAATTCCTTTTATCGAAAATCTGTCTCCTTCTATCTTCATCCTTCTCTCTCCATTCCAAGTAAGAAATATCCATGACATTTTTGGAAACATAACAAAGTTAGTGATGATTCTATAAATATAACAATTAAAATATTGAAATATAAATATATTTACCTGCTGTGCGACAGGCTCGAGGATACTTTCTATCGTTTTTGTATGAAATACCGGCATCTTAGCTGCCTTTGTTACGAAAAAACGCAAAAATGCCGATTATTAGAACGTATGAAAACGAAACAAATTTGCTTGAAAATTTAATGAAATAATTACACGCGAAAACATTAACAATGCGTTGCAAGAACCAAACAGAACTATTTCGAGAAATAACACGAAGTAACTTATCCGACGTACTACTAGGATGAGAAAATACGTAAGTAATTATGCAGTGATGAATCACGAATCACGATTCATGATCAAGAATTACGATTCTGTATTCGAGAAAATTGTATCGATACAAACATAGAAATCTAGGGAATATTGCGTATTCTTGCCTTGCTTTGATCTTGATACATCACGAATTATGTTTGCAAATTGTGAATCAGTTTGAATATTTTTGGCATGCACTTTAAATGATATTAAATTCTGATGAAATTTGAGCAGTATAACATTTAATAATAATAAAGATTTTTCTTTTTATACCAAGATCTACATAAAAATGTTACGTATAAGCTATATTGGTATAAATTAAAACACTAGAATTTTATAACGTTTAAAATTCGCGCCAAATATATTGAACTTGTTTCGTAACTATGTTCGTGATGTTTCAAGGTAGATACGCAATGTGTATGCAAACGTGTTTTGAGGTTAGTGTTTCACAATGCTCGTGGGTTGCATCCTATGTTCGTGCATGTTACAAAGATAAATAAAGAATTTTTATATTGCTGACAACTATACAAGTATACAAAATGTGTAAGATTCATGAATTACAAATCATAAAGTAAAATTTTAAGATTTGTAAATCTATTTCCAAATGTTATGTTACATTTGCAAATTTTAATTTTATGTCAATTTAATTAGCAGAGATTAATGAAATAAATGACATAATTAATAATATCAATCCATCACAAAAAATACCGCAAAAGGCATCGAAACTTGGCTTGTATCTTATTGGAATAACAGGTAATATAATAGAAAATATGTTACAAAATGTAATTATATTAACTTCCATAAATGTGATTCATTTATATTATCTTTTAGGAGGCATTGCGACAGCTATTAGTGTAATATGTATTCCATTTGTGAGTCCTGCCTTTCGCAAAATATGTTTGCCTTATGTACCAGCTACGTCTCAGCAAATAAGAAATGTATTGCAAGCTTTAGAAGGACGTACTGGTTCTTTGATTGATCTTGGAAGTGGTGATGGGCGTATAGTAAATATTGTCTTCATATTGTGTAAATATTGAATTGTTAGTAAATACAAATACAGTACTATAATTTTATAAATAGGTCTTTGCGACAGCAAAAGCAGGATTTAAAGCCCATGGAATTGAATTAAATCCTTGGTTAGTATGGTATTCTAGACTAAAAGCTTTAATCACAAGTTCATCTTTGCAGACAAAATTTATAAAACAGAATTTATGGAATTATAACTTAAAAAAGTATGATAATATTGTGTTATTTGGTGTTGATCAAATGGTAAATTTTATATATTATTTTTTATATAGCTTCTCTTGCACAATGTAATTAATATAGTATATATTTTCAGATGAAAGATGTTGAAATAAAGTTTATTAAAGAGCTACAAGAAGATGCTGTTATAATTGCTTGTAGGTTTCCACTTCCTACTATAAGTGAAATAAAAACAATTGGTGAAGGTGTTGATACAGTTTGGATATACAAGATTTCAAAAAGTTTAAAATAGTATAATTAGATATGAGTTTCAAAATATTTATAAACATTGTAAATTTTGCGTAATTATAAATAAATTACTCTGTATAAATCATGATACATATCATAAGTAGATAATGACAGACTAACGAATAAATAAGCTTTTTGTTTTATAAAATTTATATGTTAATATCTATATGCATTCCTATCAATTAATTAGATATTTTACATTTATGCAACAAGCATAATTATGTTCATACACATTTTCAACTTCGTAATTATTCATTTGTTTAGCTGTATTATAATACTAGGAACTTTTCAAATTTAAGTTTCAACATTTTTAATATTCTGCAATGAAAAATTGAGCTAATAAATTTAAAAATCCAAATATTGGAATACTTGTATGTAAAAGTGTAGAAAATATTGTTAATTTTTTTTGTTGTTTCAAAATTGCCAAATATAATAAACTTGGTAAAGTAAAAACATAAATAAAACCACTTAAGGCACCTGTATATCGTATTATTGTACCAATATATGGTACAAACACTGCAAATAAAATGCATATAGATACCAAAATAGCGTTAACTAGAATAACACAGCCTGTATTAAATGTCTTACACGTTGATGTAAGTAATTGAACACGTAACATGTACGCAAGTAACGGGTAAACGGTTAATAATTGGAAAAGAAGAACAATTCGAGCACCTACTGTTAAGCCATTCCATTTTTGAAAATTATTCAACAAATTCTGTAAAAAAAGATTCAATTTTACTTGTTATTTTCTTTCCTAAGAGTATTATACTTTGATGCTTAATTTAATATTTTACTTACATCTTCAATGCATGATTTGTTTAGTGGAAAACATACATAAAATACTACACCTACTATAATATAAGTTAGAGTAACCAATAGATAGGCTATTGAAAGATCTCTTCCCTGTAATTAAAAGATAAACTTTTCAGTAGTTTAATTATATTTATGCGAAGAAGGAAGTAAAATTATTTACATTTTTACTTTGATCATGATTGTTCTGCATCACAGTAATTATAATGTTGTGAATAAAAAATGACAATGCTAACATCCCAGAAAGTGCAGGAAATGAAAATTTCAACGTCCAACTTATGTTCCACTCTATTTCATTCATATTAATACCCCATGAGTATGATTTAATCAAAACAAAGGTAATTAAATATATGATTGACATGGTTCCTATGATACATACAAAAAAATCATAATTTTATAAATCAAATGTGACTTAAAAAAATATTAAATCTACAAATCATTTGTATACATACCAAGAGAATTAAATTTTGTAAAAAAGGTGGGACTATTAAAATTTAAAAACGGAAATATTAATAAACCAAGGAAAATAGGAACTGTTTTATACAGATCCCAAACTGGTCCCAAAGTATTATATGTATAATCATGAATTATTAAATTTGTGCTATTATAGATTATTCTTTTTGGGCATAGTACTAGAATTAAAATAAATAATTGACATTAATCTTTCAATATATATCATGAATAAAATATACTTACCTTCTGATGTGTACGAAATATTATCATTTGTATAGTACTGGGATACTCCGACTAAACTATCTATAAAAAAAATTATTCAATTTTTTAAATGAACTTTACGTAAAAAGCAAAGATTTAAGCACATTTACCATATATGAAATTTACAGAATTATATAAGAAATTAGACATTAGAACCCAGTAAGCTATAGTTGCACCTATTAAAACTGTAATGCTAAAAGCTTTGGCAACATATTCTGCCCACTTGTTAAGATATATCCGACACAATTGAATTACTTCTATACCTTTTTGCCCATCTAAAACATTAAATTATTGTAAACATATTATTGTATTAGTTTCCCTAAACAAAAAGAATTAAATATTTTGTACCATAATATTTATGTACAAGTAGGAGACAATAAGCAGTATATAGACATAAACCACTCATCACAAGTATTAGAATAATACCAGGAAAGAAACCAGCCATTTGAATACCCCATGGTATTGTTAATAAGGAGGAGCCTAATATTGTGTTCCATATTGAAAATCTATAAAGATATGAAATTATATAGTTACAAATAAATAATATTCTTTAAAGATTCCTATTAATTATTAACTTAATTTGTCATATAAAATATATAAAAAGGAAAAAACAGGTATTTAAAAGTTAAAAAATGGAAGGTTGCAGTTACAAAAAAAATTAAGAAAAATATATGTAGGTTACTGATCTAAAATTTTGTTATGATAGTGTTGGTTGTGCTTATAAATAAATTGCATAACTTTTTATTCTTTATTTAGGTTATAGTTTAGTAAATATTGTTTAAGTTAATATTGGAACTACCAATGGCTAAAATGATATATGTATATTGCCAGGAAATTTTACAGAAGATTATAAGAAAATTCCTTCTGTAAATTTATACAATTTTTGTAAAAAATTGTGAATTGGTCATTTTGAGAATTTTGATAATTTTAGTATTAATGTTCATCAATATTCAATCATAGCATCTCATGTGGTTCCCTTGTTATTCTTCTTAGGTACCAGCTACGGGCATTGACCTTTCGGGTGGCCGTCTGTTGCCCAGGCAACCGACGGAGCACTAACCCCTTCTAATGTGAGTATACTGTGTAGTCGTCGTCGTCACAACCACCCGATGGTGGTCGAAACGTGAGCGACTGTTAACTACGTTAGTTTGATACTCTTTCGTTTTCATATCTTAAAATCATGCATCCGCTTTGATCTTTTACATTCTTCTTCCCTCATTTTTGTTTATTTAAAATGGAAGAAAGGCAACATATCAATATGTATAATTTAAAGTTTCTTTGTTCTATTATGCTACTGCATTAGGTGCGTGCTTTTAAGATGTGAGAACGAACGATGGTGTATATGATTTTAAACATTAATTGAAACATTATATAAATAGTAGTGGAAATTAATATCATGAAAACAAGTTTAATATCCTTTGAGATCTTATTTTGACGAAACTTAGCGAAAGGAATTTCGATTTATATAGGTAAGTTTTCTTAATATGATATATGTAAAAATAGTTTACAACACTGAAATATCTAACTTGTCAAGAATTATTTATAGAACGGATGATGTTTAAATATATTATCCTAATTAAACATTTTTTTGTTTGCTTTCACATTTTGAGTTCATAATTTTAATTTGCAGAGCTATATTGAAGATTTAGTGAATGAAGAGAAAAGATCACAAACAATATGTAATAAAAAAGCATAAAAATGTTATTGTAAATACAAGTTACTTTTTATATGCATGTATCAAACGAGAGGTGAAAGATGATGGAAATGATATATTGCTTATAAGAAACAAGTTAGTTTTCCATGTTCAAAATGTATACAGGCATTTCTGACGCAAGATTTCATTTTTCTCTCATCATCAACCTACTAAAAATACGACTACAAAGAGATAACAAAAAATTTATGAATGTGATTAGATTTCTGAACACTGTACTAAGAGAATTGACCCAGAACCCTTTCTTGATGATAACATGATAGCTGATAATAATTTATAATTAATACTATATTGAACTATTGATGCTAAATTTATTAATGCAAGAACAACATTAACAAAAATTTTCTTTTGCTGATTGATAATCATGTGAAGCATGAGATTTTAGAAACATTTTTGCATAATAGTATATCGAAAAAACATTAGATATTAAGAACTAGGTATTATATTGTTACTTACATTGTGACTAGAGAGCTTTGTTTTGATTTAATATCCTTGCATGTAGCTTCCTCAGTTTCCTATTGCAATAAAATTAAGATAACAATTCATTTATAATTTGTTTAACATAGCTGTTCGTATTTATGTTACTATATATTTAACAAAATAAAAATATTACAATAAATTCTCACAACTATTTCAGTGTCAGTAAAAATTTTAAGTGAGAATATGTTTGTACTAAGTAGAATTTTATGATTGCAATAGAATTTAACTAAAGATAATGAATATTATTTCTTTCTATATTATTCTATATTATTCCTTTTATTTCAAAGTATCCAACCTTGATATAAATATTATATATTGAAACATGCAATTTTATATTGTTTGTGGTGTTCTCACCAGATCAGTATTATGGATTTCATAACATCTGTCTTGTCTTACGTTTAAGGAGGAGGAAGTGTTTAATACTAAAGGTGTAACTGAAGTATGATTTCCAGCAAGGGTTGGTGGTCTCTTTGGTACTACAGTAATGTTAGAATGGTGACTACAACTTTCTAAACTACCATACCTATGAAAAATTGACTATAATAAGCAATTATTATCAATAATAATATTAAAAATGATACTTAGCAGAAAAAGTAATATTATTTCATTTATAATGAAAAGAAGTATTGTTAAAGGATAGTAAGAAAAAATTGGTACTTGAAATAACTATTTGTATTAGTGCAGTCTAAATCACTGGTTTCAGAATCTTGAAATATACTGGGTTCTATACTAGTATTAGATCCTGAAGAGAATAAAGGTGCACTTTCAGATCCACTATCATGCTGTACAATACAAAATTTCCAATCATTTTTACATCTATACATGTTATATTTAATTTATGCATATACATGCATGCCATATAAGTGGAACTATCAAAATAAAATATGTGCGTTATTAACCATTTATCCTATAATTTTTAATTTTTTAAATTATTTTTCTTATTATTTATATTTTCTATTATCTTTAATTGATAATTTAAATACCATAAAAATTACTTACTTGCAACGTTTATCAGTGTGTTCAAATGTTAAATTTCACACTAAAACTTTTTGAAAATCAAATTTTGCTTATATTCGTTGTTTATAATATTATTATAATATTTCTGAAAATTTGTATAGGCATATTAAAAGCGTTGATTAGAAATCGAAAGATGTGTTTATATTTAATTAAAAAATTTCACTTATTTTTGAGATACTATGTGATTACACTATCAATGATACAACCTATGATACAATTTATAATACAGCTTTCACGAGCGAAACTTAGAGAGAACTGTTGTTTTAAACAACTATACGTCTGTTTTGTAAAATCGCGTGCTTATATCAGGCATTCTTGACATAATAAGCTCCCTCCTCCTTATTTTTCTTCGCTAATGCTGATCGTCATAATAAGTAAATCATCATCTACGCGTGCGTGTACTTTTTATTCGACTTTTCTCTCTACATTTTCGTATATTTTGAAAAAAAAATTGCCGAATAACAAGATACAACGAATTTAAATGTCGTAACGTATTTGGAAAAATAGTTCATTTCTTCTGTGATATAAAGAGCAGACTTCATTTTTGAGTTACGCAAACGTTAGGTGTATATATATGTGTGTGTATGTATATGTGTATATATATATATCCGCTCTCTATAATTTTAATATGTAAAAAATTAAGTTTTTAAATATTGTCTAACAACCTATTATATCGATAGTATACTAAATAATTATTTGATAAACATAATTGTTAATTTATAGTACTCTTCGCAACTCTATACATCAATAATTTTACGGAAATCTTAAAGCAAAAATCGCAAGATTCTAGAATTAAGATAAAAGTCATCCAGTTTTAAATATCATGCATTTAATTAATTATTATTAACACGTTGATTACCGTGGTCATCAGTAACCCACGTTACTAAATCTTTTAAAATGATTAACATAAGAGAAATTTCATAGGCCAAATAATTATCAACAATGTAGCCGACTTGGATAATATTGCCAGAGACAAAGTACACAAATACAATATAATATTTTGTGCAAATTAAGTGTTATGGTGGTAGTATATTTTAATCTATTGTGGTTCCCAGAAAAGAATATATTATAATATAAATATATTTTATTTAATTATAATAATAAGAATATGAATAAAATTCACGTGGATCAGAATTATTAAATGAATCGTTCCTCATAAATGAGAATATTATTAAGGAAGTTTGTATGCGCTCAACTTAAACTTATTTGTTTAAGGCAATCGAGAATGATAAGGCTCGTTCAATTTAGCATTTTTACCCATTTTCCGGATTCACGTTATCCGGAAGCTACTACTAGAATCAATAAAGACATCGATATAAATTATAATCATTGAAATTATCAAATGTTTATGTTTTATTATCAATTTTATACCGTATAGAATATTAGTGTATCGCGCTTGGAAAAGCTATGTTCTTCATAAAGACAATATTATTAGCGAGTGGTAAAGCGCGGGCGCAATGTTTTAAAGATGGTTGACCCATGCCCTTGTGTGTCATTGGTAGGCAAAGTTCAGTCTGCTACCAAGCGTCGAGGACGTGTTATGAAATTCGCAAATCTGATTTTTCTCTACTATTTGGGTTCAGATACAAATAATTCCATTTTATTTCAGTTGATATCACATTAAGTGTAATATTTGAAAGATGTCAAACGCAGTGTCGAGCAAAATTGTAGAAACCCGAATATACGATGGTCAAAAGCCGGGTACGTCCGGATTGCGAAAAGCGGTGAGGGTATTTATGCAAGAACATTATACAGAAAATTTCATTCAAGCAATATTGCAAGCTCTAGAAGAACAATTGCCTGGTAGTACGTTAGTTGTTGGTGGCGATGGAAGATATTATGGAAAAGATGTGGTTAGAAAGATCATCAGGATTGCTGCAGCAAATGGAGTAATTTATTTAAACTAGATTTACATTTCGTTCATTTATATATATGCTTTTTTATCTTATTAAAAAACTATTATCTCTCTAATTTTATTATTTTAATTTTATTATTATAAATGACTATTTGTTGGATTAGGTAAAAAGATTAATAATTGGGCAAAATGGGATACTTTCGACTCCAGCTGTGTCTACCATAATAAGAAAATACAAAACTCTAGGAGGGATTGTTCTAACAGCATCTCACAATCCTGGTGGACCCAATGCTGACTTTGGCATTAAGTTTAACTGCGAAAATGGTGGTCCTGCTCCAGATAATGTCACAAATAAGATTTATGAGATTACTAAAGTGCTCAAGAATTATAAAATTATACCTGATATAACCATAGATATAGACAAGATACAAAGTACTACAATTCAGGTGGATGGAAATCCATTTACAATAGACATAATAGATTCTGTGAATGACTATTTAGAACATATGAAAAATATCTTTGACTTTTCTAGTATTAAAACATTATTACAAGGAAGTACCAATCGTCCTCCTTTTAAAGTTCTTATCAATTCAATGAATGGAGGTATGTAAAAGTTATATTAATAAATTTAATTCTTTGATACATTTGTTAAATAATAGTTAATCATTTCTAGTTACTGGTCCATATGTAAAACGAATATTTAGTAATGAATTAGGTGTCGATGATTCAAGTACTGTTAATGCAATTCCACTAGAAGATTTTGGTGGGCTTCATCCTGATCCAAATTTAACATATGCCAAAGATTTAGTAAATGCTATGAAAAATGGTCCATATGACTTTGGTGCAGCTTTTGATGGGGATGGAGACAGAAATATGGTAAATAAAATATTTATTTGGTATAGAAAATAACTATCATGAAAAATGCAAATTTATGCTCAATATCTTTGCAGATACTAGGCAAAAATGCTTTCTTTGTTACACCTTCTGATTCATTAGCTGTATTAGCTGCTAACTTAAATTCAATACCATATTTTAAAAAGACTGGTATTAAAGGATATGCTAGATCTATGCCAACAGGTGCTGCTATAGATAGAGTTGCAGCAAAAACTGGTGTTAAACTTTATGAGGTACCCACAGGCTGGAAATATTTTGGTACATATTAATTTTCGCATATGTTTTTACAGTATATTTTAAACACATAGAATTATATTTTATCAATAATGTTATGTTATTAGGTAATTTAATGGATGCTGGTCATCTATCACTTTGTGGAGAGGAAAGTTTTGGCACGGGTTCGGATCATATTCGTGAAAAAGATGGAATATGGGCCTCTCTTGCATGGCTTAGTGTAATTGCAAGTCTTGGGAAGTCTGTAGAAGATATATTATTAAATCATTGGCAGATATATGGGAGGAACTTCTTTACAAGGTATTATTTTCATTATATTGTATATGATTAATTGTTGTACTCTGTTTTGTAAATTATGTTCTAATTTTATAATTTTATACTATATGAACCAGATATGACTACGAAAATTGTGATTCTGAAGCAGCAAACAAAATGATGCAACACATTGAATCAGAAATAGAGAAACCTGGGTTTGTGGGTTCAAAATTAACATCTGAAGGGAAAACATATGTTGTAAAATTAGGTGACAATTATTCTTATATAGATCCTATTGATGGAAGCCAAGCTAATAAGCAGGTATTGTATTATGATTCTACAAATTCCACATAAAGTAACAATATATCGTGACAGTATAGGTTACTATGCAATTTTGTATAACAGGGATTAAGAATTTTATTCCAAGATGGTTCCCGTATAATTTACCGTTTATCCGGTACGGGAAGTTCTGGAGCTACTATTCGTGTGTATGTTGATAGCTATGAAGATGATCCAGCATCTTTAAACAAAGATGCTCAAGACATTCTTAAACCGTTGGTTACTATTGCGTTAGAGATAAGTAAATTACGAGAATTTACTGGTCGTGATGTACCAACCGTGATTACATAATACTAATGATTCTTGATCGTTTATCGTTAACAAAGATATATAAAACAAAGAAAAAAGAGATTGTTTTACATTATAAGCAACTTAAATAAGAGAAATGTCATGCCTTGTATAATGACATTATGAATTGCAATTATTACGCAAAAGATCGTTGCATAAATACGTGAATCACAAGTTCGATAACATTTTTCCTAAAATTGTATAATATATAGATAGAATTGAAATAATATTCAGTAATATTTTTATGATTTCGATATGAAATATTCGAATATTCATCGTAGTAATAGAATTTGTTTTAATCATAAAATACTACAAAAAAAGTTTTAATGATATAATTCGTAATGTCGCGCGTACAACTATTAGATATTAAATAGCTTAACAAAACACCCAATATTATAAAAATGGACGGCAGCGTATTTCATACTTTTTTATATAAAATTTTTCAAATTTTCATTTGATTATAAAAATCTTTGATATGGTTGTTATATTCAAAAATAGTTTACTGAAACAAAAATATACTTATGCGTAGAAAAATCTAAAAGAATGTATAGTCAGTAATAAATCTAAGATCACGCGTATCTTTATACGTGGAACTGTTTGCCAAAGGTGTTCAAGCATGCATAAAGATGGAAATAGTTTAACCCTTCGTTATTTGTATAATGTTGCATAAATTTATAAAAAATGTTCGCTTAATGATAATTTGTAGGTTACATTAAATATTAATTTTACAATAGAATTGTTTTATATTATAAAAAATATTAAATATGTTTAGGATTGAATCTTTTTGTGTGCAAAGTAATAAAGAATCTGGGTATATGACATTGTACAATTTTTATCGAGGGGTTAACAAAAAAATATAACTTCAATCGTAATTGAAAGTAGTATGTTATATTATTCATTTTTAACTATGTTTTAATTTGTTTTATGATTGTTTTTTTAATAGGATGGCGGTTGCTCGTTTTAATGAAGTAGGATTTGAAGTTTGTTATAAATTTCATAATATTGTTTTTGTAATACTATAAAATAGAAAAATGATTTCTATTATTTGGATCTAATTTATGTAAATGGAGGCACAGGATATAACAAAATTTATGTAAACTACTTTATTTAAAAACAGTTGTATCCAATATAAGTTACACGTGAAAGATGTAAATAATTGTAAAATGTTAATTTTTATAATCAAACAGAACATTTATTTTCAACAAAATATATTAAAAACATATGTAACTTATTTTTTATTATCTATAATTGATTTATCAAAATTCTATATTATAAAATTCTTTCTATGTAAAAATGCTTAAAAGATACAAACATTAAATCTCAAAAGTAAATATTTTTTAAATATTTAGTTTTGTATATAAATACCAATTTCGTTCAATGAAAAATGTTATTAGCTTTTTACGTTATTGCTGTATATTTTTACTAGCCATTCTTTATATTGATAATTATTTCAAATATCGTCTAATATAATCATTTAGTTCTATCTCTTACTTATTTATATAGTGTAAACAAAATAATTATGATATACAGTTTTTGTTCTATCCTTTAATTATAAAATGATATACAAATTGATAAATTAAACAAAAAGCAGGGATGCGTGTAGAAAGTGCTGTTTCAAATTTCAAATAATCATGAAAGAGATATTTTTCGATATCATGACGAATTTTGAAATTTGAAATTAACGAAATTTGAAATTATGAATATATTATTGTAGATTGAAAATTTCTGCCAATAAGGTATTCGGTACGTTATAATAATATCATGTTAATGATATGGAATAAATATAATTTTTAACAATATTGCATTAAATGGATATATAAATAATTTTTATATAAATCTGTTTTATTTTATAATTTTGTAAAATATGCCGAATATCTTATTAAAATTAATTGATAGAATAGGATATGCCTAAAAATTTGTAAAAGTAAAATCAATAATAAGATTGTGAAAGTATAAGTGGTAAATGCGAGGAAAGTATAAAAATGTTAATTGGTACGTATAGCCAAAATTTATAACTGATACGATCAATTGAAAAGATATTATATATCTTATGATAAAAAAAAGCAACGATAATTCTGTATGCGTTACTTCTATTAATGTAATATTTTCAAATGTTTTATTTTATTTTTTTGTTTTCAAATATTATATTCGCGATGGAAACGAAAGTATGAAATTGAAAACATTGTTGAAAGCTGATTCTGAAATTTTAATTTATGAAGGTATCAGATATTCATGAAAAGTGTATCATTCATCTTACGTACATTTATTCACATTTGCATATAAAGTTTTAAGTAATGGCAGTATGCAGCAATACATATTTATGGAAATGGAATGTATCCATAAAATGAAATTATGATACTGTATTGATATATTGGTGAAAATTTTGAACACATTGTAACTGCAGCACTTTTTGAGAAAATTTCAAAAAGAATTTTGTAAATAGTTGAAGGAAGAGGGAGAATACTTGGGGACCTGAGTCGACGCAACGCCCATTCTATTTCATAGTTATGTCACAGAAATATGTGAAAAGAAAAGTAATTCATTTATACTCTACATCTTTGCCATTTCATTATTAATTTGCGTAACATTGATTACTGATAATGAATAGCAATACATTAAAGCAAATAAGAAAAAAGTCTAATAAAACAAAATTGAAATATAATTAACATGTAACTACCCTATTGAATATAACTGAGTTACTTTTTAGATAAAACACTTCTCATATTTTATGATGTAACATGAATATGTAATATGGTAATGTGTCATAGAGACCAGCAATGACTGCCGATTTTAATGTAAATTAACATGTAACATGTATATCATATTGAAATACTAATTATTCATTGTAGGTATATGAATGAGTGGTTCTCCATAAACACGTGATCTTAGATTTTAAACAAGCAAAGTTATTAATTGTCAAATTATCGTATGGATTTTTTTCGTTTACTAACATCTCTTTTATTTGAAAAATTATGTAATTAATACCCATATTTTTACAAATAATACTTATTTAATCGATGATAAATAGCAAACACCAGTATAAGAGATGTTTTTAAACGGTATCTATCACTTAAAACGCGGTATATTATTTCTGTAAGTTCTGTATAATGAAATACGTGCGTTGTTCGTTGTTAAAACAAAGTTTTTTTATGGCATACTAGAACATAAACAACCTGAACTTGAATAAAAATATGGATGTATTTGAAATCGAATAATTAAAAATTTCACAATTTATACCTTGTGATGCGATCAATATGATTTTTAATAAATCAATCTTTACTAAACGAATATATTATTATTACATAAAATTGCTTTCTTTTAAACGTTTTCATTTCCGGTTCGATATGATTTGGGATCCAAAATGGAGAATTCTTTTAATATTATAGAAGACGAAAATGTTAACGAAGAATACTCTAGTTTTTGTTCTTCTTGCAATTCTCTCTTCCAATCTATATGTAGTATCGGAATACCATCTTTTCATGAATTAAATGATGAAAATAATGTAATATCACAAATTGAAAAAGATGAAGACATTATAGAACATATCGATACGATAACTGAAGAAACTGGGAATGTAAATGAATATACGTCGGATATTAAAGAAAAAACTTTTGTTAAAAATAACAACAATCCTACTAAAAATTCGGTGATACCAATGGAACTGCATACATATAGAAAACAAGAAAATAACAATAATAATGACAACAAAACCAACTACTCTGTAACTAAAAAGATAAAATATATCGAATTATTACGTAAAGTAAATATAAATATTTATTATAATTATTTCTATTAAATGTTTAAAATTAAAAAATAATTTAAACAATAACATAATTTCTAATAACGCAACATGCATTAATTAGGATTCTAAAAGAAAAGAGAATTATATTACCTTATCTGATGATAAAAATAAACCTTTCATATTGGCGAAAAATAATTTGGATGATAGATTTAATTGGGAAATGCCAAAAACAAAAACATTAAAACTTACAAAGAAAAATTCATCAATAAAATATGTATTATCTAGTAATGATGATTATATTATAAAAGATATTCTAAGTCATCGTAAAAAGATACTAAAAGCTATGAAATCAATATTATATCTTTGGTAAGTAATTAGTGATATACGAATATTTTCAAAGTTCTTAATTTATTGTTTCTTTTTAGTAATTACATGGATACAATGCGTAAAGTTATATTTCAAGAAATTCATATGAAACAATTTCAAAAATGTCAGAAAGCAGTTCTTAAGGACAATTAAGTTCTATAGATATTAATTAAATGATTTATTGAACATATAATTATTTTTTACGTATGAGAATTTTAATAGTAGTTATTAGAATTAAGAAATTTTGGTTTTAATATCTTTACTAGATTCATGCCATATCAAAATCATCTCTCTGTAACAGAACAATACATAAAGTAAATGAATATGTTAAATCTAAGTAAATATAAAATACTATAGAATATGGATTTATTACTTACAGCATCGTTGTATTCCAATACATGTTTCTTAATAGCAGACGTATCTACCCAAGTAACAAAATCTTCTAAATTCCTAGAAAATAATATTTACAAGAATTATTGTCATATATGTCAATTATAGACTGATTGCTTTATTTTGTTTATTTATATTATTAAAAAATATTTATATTTAATACCTTGTTACCAGAAATGCTGGATCTTTTACAACTTCTACGCCAACTCTAACATGACCCTGTTCTATTAATTGTGTTGCAATCTTTAAATTTTGACTCATTTTATTTCGTACCATAATAACTGGCAGTCGTCTTCTGCAAAACGAACTTGCACTCACGTTTTGTGTTAGTGACAAATCCCATTTTGTATTTATGAGTCCCATTATATATAACTTTTCCAACAATAATGCACTCTGCTCTATTCGAAATGGATGATCTGCATCAATTTCTTTAAGTTTCTCCCCTAATTCACGAATTTCTCGTGATAGTTTATTATACCTGAAATAATTAAAAATTTATTATTTGTTTAACGTAAGAATATAGTACAATCGTTATTTAATTAGTAATGTAACAATGGACTTACTTCGTATAATCTTCCCTTTTTTGTATTCGATAACGTCTCAAAATCTTCACTTCGTGTAGATTATTATCTGCTTCCCATGATATAAAATCAACCTTTTTCAGCAACTTCTGCTCGTGATATTTTAATTTTCGTACCATGATTATTGCGATCAAGCAATTGCTACAGCTACCACGCATAGAACATCACGAATCCGTTTTGTTTTTAGAGGTTAGAAGTTCATATAAAAGGAGGCCAGATCGTCATTTATCTATATAATATTAAAGATGATCAAATATATCATCTTATATTAATTTAAGTAGGTAGAGATCACTCTTTAAATATTTTTAAGAAGAAAGATATAATGATCACAAATTAAAACATTTATCATATATTCCCTTTTATTCAATGATTAAAAAGGTTAGATGTATTAATTAAGAAGAATTAAAACTGATATTTGTTAAGTTTTATGACATAATGATTAATAATGGATAAGAAAAATCATAAAGCAGAGCCTGGAGATGGCTTACGCTCCTTGAAGAGTACAATGTTATTTCGTGCAATTAATTACGAATTATATGTTAGACCGGTAAGATTATTCAAAAAATTAAAAATATTAATGGAATTATAAAAACCAATATGACTAATTGAATATAAATATATATTGTAATAAAATTAGAATAATTAAATTTATTTTCCAGAATAAAGTGATAATGATTTTTGGAGCTATTGCGATGTTCAGTTGTATAGGATATATGGCTTATATGCGACATAATTCTGATAATACAAAATATTATCCTGCAGTTACATCTGATGGGTCAATTGATTTAAAGAAAAAAACTTCAAAGTGGACAATGTAATTTGCTACATTTTATATGAATTAATAACAATTATATGTTTAAGAATTTACATTACATAAAATACACAATTATTATTTATATATATTTTATTTCAATACTAATTGCTAATTGGTTATTACTCCTTTTCTGTGTACATTTCAGTGATATGTAAACAAATGTACTTAACAATTTAATATCCCCTGTTAAAAGTAGTCTGCTGAAACATTTATATTTTTCAATTCTTATTATATTTAAAATTTAAAACTCATATAAATGTACGTTAGTGTAATATTATTTGGTAGTATTTATAAGTTCAACAAAATTATATATTGTTTTTATAAAATATGAGTTGCTTTCTGTATTACATTTATTTTATATAAATACATAGAAAATTAACTTTCTCATTGCATATTCAAGTTATTTTGGCAGTATATATAAGATAGTTCAAAATTTGAATTACAGTTAGGTATGCTACAATGAACAATTTTTATACATACAATTATGATGCTACAACGAATGCAGAAAAATATCATCTAGATATACATATTTCAAAATACGCTAGAAAGAATAGATGCTATGGAACAAAATCCTAAAATTAATTATGTTCATTCTACCATACCCCATTATAATTTGTACGAAAACTTAAGGGTTCTGAATTTGGTCCAGATTCTTGAACAAGATGAGTTCGAAGCTTAAATTACATAACAATGTGTACTAAAAATATATGTATGTATTTTTAAGTGTATATATATGTATATATTGATTTATATGTAAATATTACAAATGTATATAATTTTTTTTTATTTGATTTATAAATATTAAATGCATTATATATAATATATAGAAATTTTAAAAAATTTATTACATGCACTGAATTTTAAAAATCAAAATTTTTTAAAATACTTGGAAGTGAAATACAGAACATTATTATGATACACTAATTATATGCTTTATCGATTTCTGTTGAAATCTCTATTTTTCAAGTTGTATAAGTTTTAGACTACTGGAAGCATTTAGTATACAAAAAATACATTCTACTTCTTATATAGCACAAGAGGTTATAGCATCTATATTAAATGGAAGTTATATACTTTTTCTACAGCATTTCTTTGTTTCTTATATTCATTTCTTATAGATATTTACTATAAGAATACAACTGATTTCAATTCTAGATACAAAAAATATAGTGTTTCAATTTCTTTTTATAGAGCACGGAAAACCATAATAGAACAAGATAGTAAACAGGAACTAACTGTAATAATAGATTGCATTGAGTTTTAATAATTTCGGATATTAATTTCTGTAAATAAACCGCTTATTATTAAAATAACGAAGCCCTATTGTTATTTTTAGATTTTAAGTTTTTATCAGTCATCAATATTTTCGTTAATAAATTGTATTTATATATATTAATTTATTGTTAAAGATATGGTATGTACTGAATATAAGATACTATATAAAGATAATATCTTATAATGCATACTCGTTGATAGAAAAATTGTGTTTAGAAAATATCCTTGGAAATATGTAAAAAATATTTCCATTTTTATCTATAATAAGGATAATTACTTAGAATGTAAAGTAGTTTTAAAAATTTGGTCTCATTTACTAACAATATCACTGATATGATGTGTATATGTATATATAGTTCTGAAATTATTTATAAGATTATTGTTACATATGATAATTTCAAGCTTTAGTTTTCTATGTAGTGTATATGATTTGTAACCATCTCTTTAACAAGGGTTTTAAAAAACTCTTGTTCATATTAGTTAAAAAATAACATTATTTGAAAGCAGAGCTTATTAATGAGCTTTTTAATTATATGAAGATTGTAAAATGCATTAAAAAATCATTTATATCAAAATGAACTTCTATTGTAAATATTTCTTATTTCCCTACAAACTATTAAGCTCAATGAAAATTATTTTAATAATAAGCGATTGCACTAACACATGTATTAAAATTTGGCAATTCATAATACTTTGTTGATACTTTGTACTTTCATAGACAAGGCGATTCCTAACAAAATGGTTCAATTTCTGTATGAAATAAAATTTACAATTTATAAGTGTATAAACAGTAAAATTTTTTAAGACAGAAATTTTTGACTAAATAAACATTGTAATGAATCATATTAAGCGGTAAAATTATAACAAAAACGTAAGAAAAGATACCGATATAGTACATTTTTATAATTCTAATATAACTTCAATGCATATAAAATATTGCCATATTTTAACGATCTTCTCAATACTCCAATAACAATTTATACTTATTATGATACGATATCTAATCATCCAACCTTCTACTTGCATGAACAACTTTCCTTATTTTGTGGATACAGTAGAACAGTCTCATAAATCGCACTTGCCACATAATCTAAGTTAGATTCATTGAGTCCACATATATTTATTCTACCGCTTCGCAACATATAGATATGGTAATTATTAATTAAACACTCAACTTGTCTTTCTGAAATGATGATTAGTAAGAGTCATTAGTAAGATAATGATGAGATATAGAATAAATGTGACAAAATGGTTGAGTACTTACCTGTAAGACCTGTATAAGAAAACATCCCAATTTGTTGAGTAATATGTTCCCAATTACCTGGAGTTCCTTTCTGAACCAATCTTTGATACAAACTCATTCGCATTTCCTTTATTCTTTTGGACATTGTGAGAATATGATCTTTCCTGAAATATTTTGATATTTCAATTTAGGAATTTTAAACATGTATTGTAAAACGAATTAAATTAATTTTATCCTTTACACCATACCATTGTTTATAGAGGTCCGGATTCTGCAACACAGTTGCAACTATTCTTGCTCCATGATTAGGTGGATTACTATACATCCCTCGAACAATCAAAGTTAACTGAGACTTAACCTGGGCTAATTCTTTTGTATTAGACATAACAACTACCATATTTCCAACTCTTTCATTGTACAAGCCAAAATTTTTGGCAAAGCTTTGTGAACACATGAATTCTATTCCACGTTCTGCAAATAATCTTACTGCATATGCATCTTTATCTAAATCACCAGTTGCAAAACCCTACAATAAAATCTTTTTCAAAATTATTTCTTTTATATTACTCTTAAAATTACTCTATTCTAAAAATAGAGAATAATATACATTATTTATACTACCTGATAAGCAGTATCAAAAATTGGGAAAAGTTTTTTCTCTTTTATTACATCTCCTATCTTGGCCCATTGCTCAGGAGTTGGATCACATCCGGTAGGATTATGTGCACATGTGTGGAGAATAATTACAGCATTTTCTGGAGCATCTCTAAGGTCTTTAAGCATTCCTTCTATATCAACACTACGAGTTTCTGGATTCCAATATGTATATTCACATGCTTTTTTAAACCCTCCATTTACGAACACAAGTTTATGATTCTCTATATATTTAATATATGTTGAATAGAGTGAATGTTTATTTTATTTTTTGAAAAATCTGTTGACACTTACCCCAAGTCGGTTTACTATAATAAAAGGTATCATAGTGTAGAACACGACTTAAAAATTCAGCTATAATACGTAATCCTCCAGTACCAGATAATGTTTGAATGCCAAAAGCACGACCTTGTGCAATAATAGGAGAATCCGCACCCAACAACATTCTTGTTGCTACTTGGCTAAAAGCATCCAATCCCAAGACTGGAAGATATTCATGGTTTTGCAATTCATCTGCAGCTAATGATTTTTCCACTTTTCGAACAACTGGTAATACCCAAGGTTTTCCTTCAGATGTACGATAAGCTGTAAATATAAATTTATCATAATTTTCGAGAATTATTTCGAGTTATTTAATAATCTCGTATCATTGTTCATTGCTTAAATAACGATTAAACCTTATTACAGCTATACATTCATATTTGTGAGATACGTTATGTAATCATCAGATATTCTGGAGGTCATCCAAAAGCAGATTCATTACAATATGAAAGAAATATAAAAAAATTTCATCTCAAAGGTTGACATTTCATAGATATTTCAAATGTTTGTTTTTTAAATTATTAAAGAAAATTTGTGCTATATTTACGTTTGCTCTCTACGATATCAAATATGAAATGAAATATATGCAACATACCTCCTATAGATAAATTCACTTTTTTTTCGTAAGCATCTTCTATGAATGCTTTATGAAGCGCAAAAACTTCTATCGGAGGTCCTAATTTTAATCCACTGAATCTCGTATTCATCTTCGGAACGTTTAAATATCGGATGATCAGTTGTCTATGCAACGATGTAAAATGAACGTTAATCTGACTATGTCAATTTATATGGAATAACAAACACATTTACAAATCTTTTGTAATCACTGTGTGTGGGTAACGTTATTTGATTTTTAATCTTAGATATTACGAATAATAGTAAATTTCAAAGATCCACGTTTAATGTTATAAAAAATGACATAATACAACAACTGCACGAATTTCTGGCGCTAATGAATTTAAATTGACTTTGTACGTGATATTTAACAGATGTGATGTTTAACATGTATTCATACACGTCAATTATATTCTATGTACAAAGTTTATTTTCGAAATATAAGATAAATACTTTAAAATATATAAATAAATTATATATAGTCGTAATTATAAACTGTAGATATAAATAAAACAGAAAAAGTGTTTGATTATTCGTTGCTTAAAATATGCGAAACAACATTATGAATATTATGAATATTAAATTCTATATTTTCATATAAAAAAATATACATTATTTACAAAATATTAAAGAGTAAGGTTATATCTGTTTTATAAAATAACTAAAATTGTATTTTAACAAGAAATTTTTTTACAAATTTCACTTAGATAAATGAAATTTTGGAATTTCTGTTTTATCGATTAATCATTTTTACCGTTATGAGCTTATTATTGCTGTAGAGGTCGCCAGTTTAACTGTACCACTATTTGATTGCATAGATGTATGTAGTTTGGTCGATGCACAAGAATGCAGCACAAGGCACAATTGGCAAGTAGCTTAGTTTAGTCGAAAGCTGAAGAGTGAGGTATATACATCGAGTGATAGTCGCTGTGCTAGTTATTACGTTTTTTTCTGTTGCATTTTTTGTGTTCATGGCTGTATACTATCAAGCTACACAAAAACCATATCAGAGTAAGTAAAAACGCGAATTAAAAACATTTATCTTATTACAGCTTATCTTTCCGATTATAATTAAACATTTTAAAGGGATGCTGTGCGTTATCGTGATAGCACCGTATATACAACGTTTTCATGAAAACTGTTCTTTGCATTATCATAATTTAATTTTTTAAAGTAGATGATATTGCTTATTTTAATCATAGTTCTCAATCATTTAGTCACCGTCATAAAGATTGTAAATATATTGCATAGAAATAATGTGAGCTCTATATCGAACGATTAATACAGTTATTATTAACGAAGTAAATCTTGTAGTATCGTGATGTAACTGTATTTGTCGAAATGAACTTATAATCTGATTTTATTGTTAAATGGATCATTATATTTTTCTAATGTATAAATATATCTCTGATAATATTTAAGATGAACAAACAATAATGTTTGTTGAGATATTTGACAAAATTTCTCTGTTTGTTGTTCAAATTCGGCTAAATTTGGAATATTGGATCAACAGGTTTTACTTATTCTCTTTCGTTGCTTCATCTCAACATAAGCAGGTCAAATATGAAATGAAGTGTGAAAAGAGAGCAGATGAGGCGCTGAAATGTATAACTTTTGATAAATTGACAGTCATCTTGGAATTAGTATTTTGTGGTCTATATTTAACTTTTTCACGGATGTAGTTTTGAAATTTTTAAATATTTGCAGGAAGACAGAAAAAGCTATATATTTCTACTGTCTTTCCACGCTCCATTTTATATTTGACTTCCTTATGTTAAGATGAAACGAGAAAAGTTTATTTTAGTAAAATGAATTAATTTTTGTTTATGTTATGTATTGCAATAAATATTAAAATTAAGGATAGTAGGTGCTGTTAACATATAATAAAATTTAATTGTTTTCTTCTCCACGATTATACATGTATATGTATATAACAACACGCTCCAGAAACAGGAATATATCTTCACATTGCATAAGCGTAATGTTAATTGGTGGGAAAAATAATTCCCATGAAAGTGTTAATGGCAGCTTCGATTCTATATGTCTTTAATATGTATTTGAATTATGATTCAATCTGTCGATAACGACTTGTATCGAACGTTTTATTGATACACGTCATTGATACATTGATTAGTTAGACATATTCATTAGCAGAATGACATTATAATAAAAGGCGGCAAAGATCCAAAAACATTCACATCAATCGATCGTAATTGAGCGATTATAATCAAATATATTTCGAAATTTCGAATTTAGGATATTGCACATTCTTTTGGCATCGTATTCTGGTAAACATGCGTTCGCGTTAAATCATCTTTAACTCTGGGGTTTTTTATATTAAAACCTGCACAGCAGAATTTTGCTGTATATTTTCAATGAGTCAAAGGTAAGGTATTACTCTTGAAAATATGTAATTGGAAATACATTGTGAAAAATACATTGTAAACATTTTCTCATATGAAGTAAATAAATATCCTATGACATTGTTAAGTCACAAAATATAAAAGAAGTATAGGAAAAGATTATATCATTAATAGTGCTTAGTACATTTATTACCAGATGGCATGACATTTCTCATAGCGTCTTTTCTAGCTTTTGATTTCCAAATATAGATCATTAGTTTATTTATGGTAAAGTACTATATTTGGTAGAGTTAAAATACATTGCAACAGGAGCATTATGTTTCTCGGAGAAAGAACAATCCTTTCGTTATTAGCAAAGCATAGTATTAGTTATATAAGACATACATATATGAGAATGTTCTTGACATATAGAATATGATTTAGTATATGACCATATTCGGCACATGAATTGTACGCAAATTCTTGGAATTAAGATTACAATGGATCTTAGTTAATAGTTGAACAATTTATTTAACTATATGTAACATTTATTTTAATAAGATGCAATTTAGTGTACTAATTGTTTTTTTGCATGCTATTCATAAATTATATATTTAACATATGGATATACATTCAATATAATTTTACTTTTATTAATTTTCATGTAGTCAAATATATGTATGTAAATGTAATAAATGTATGTATATATTATATATATAGCGTATTCCACTTTAGCATTTTAAATAGACCATTATATTTTTAAATGGAGGGGACCATAACATAACAATAACATGTATTACTGTTACTGTCTTCTGAATTGATAGGCCCAGAAATTAATTGGGGTAGTATACGTATTATTGTAGTATCAAAGGAAATCGAAAGACTTCATTTCCGGAAAATGGTGCGAGCCTTGATGACAGGAAACGTGAAGAGAGAAGAAACATTTTGCCCGTATGGCTTTAGTTGAGAGCATCGTGCAATGAAAGTAGCTTTCGTATTGGTGGTTGCTTACGTGCGTACAATAAGGACCGGTCGCGATAACATACTCTTGTATAGGTTGCTCCAAAATTATCGACACATGTGTTTCATTGTTTAGTATAGTTTAGGAAAGTCGAACAGAATATAGTATGGGGATTATAGTAACACATATAGGGTTCGTGAGGAGCGCACGAAAGCATCTTAATAAATTAAATTAGCTAATTTATAATTGGAAAATTTCCTGTGACAGAAATAGAGTACATACATAGTATAGTGTTTTAAAGCTATAATATTATTTCATTAAGAGATATAATTTTTATGAAAATTATTTATATGTCATTATTAATATAAATCTTGTTGATTCAAATAACGTTTTGTTGTGCCAACATATTTTGTCCTAACTTCACCTTTGCCTCGACAAAGAGACTTTTAATGTTTTAGGAAAATCTTTAACATGAAATTGAAAATTTCAATTGAAATTTTGTCATAGTTTCCTGAAAATTAAGAGATTTTTTGATGATAGAGAAAATACAATTATATGGAGAATGATTGAAAGAAAAAAAGAGTAAAGAACGAAACAATGTTGAGGAGTTATGCAATTAATTGGAATCAACATTTTCAGCATATGTATAGCCTTCGCCAAATATTTGTAATCAGCATCAGCGTTCTAAATGTGTAATTTGATTCTACTGGCTTGCATCGATTTCTTTGCAACCTGTTGCACTAATGATCGCGGAGGAATTTTGTGAAACTTGTTAAGTCTTGCGTGAATGGAAGAATGCCATAGAACGTATTGAGAGATATGCATATATATATATATATATATGTTTTCTACGGTTAGGTTAGGCCGTTACTGAAAGTAGATAGAGATGTAAAAGTTAAGTTATATTAGATTTGTTTTGTTTTAGAGCATTAAGAATCAATTCTTTGTTTAGTACACATCACATACTTTCAATTTGTTTTAGGTCAAACGAATTTTCCTTCAATATGTTTCTATTTGATTGAAATTAGAAAATTCTAAATGCAATTTAAGATGAGCGATAGATGATTAAACGGAGAATCAATTAATTTCATCTAGTGGATAATTTAATTTGTCGGATCGTTAATTCCTTTACTCGTGACTCGCTTTCTGTTAGTTGCAAAATTTATTGCAGTACCAGATACGATATGGCGTATTTGATAAACGCATACTAGATTTTCTTGACTGCGCATGAAATTCAAAGTAACAGGAAATTTTATATTCTGAAGATACTAACTGGGTTTAACTGATTCAGCGTGGATCGTGTAGTATCATGTTCCGATAATTTAGCAAATGAGATCACAATGTAAAATAAATGAAACAGAAGACATAAAGCTATAGAGAAAAATTCTATTTTTAAATATTTCAAACGAAATCAAGATTAATTCGAATAATTTGTTTATCGACCGATCCCTTTGTTTAGAAAATGATCCCTAACATAATTTTAATACTTAAAAATAATTATCCTTCAAAAATCGATTAATTATAAATATCGTTAGTATTTAATACAAAGACTCGATCTTTTTTATCTTAAGAAAAGAAGCACAAAAGAAAAAAAGCGAAATGAATATTATTCTACAAAAATAAAAAAATTGAATATATGATTTGCGAAGTGAATAATTTTTATTGTTTGGTATAAACTTCCATTTGGTATATATTTCCATTTTATTTTATTTTAATTAGATTGTAAGTTTTGCGTCTCTTATTGTAGCAATGGTAGTTGAGACGAGTTTGATGAACGGTAATGAAGGTTATTGAAGGCCAAAGAAGGTCACAAAGCCTTCTGGTAACAAAAGGTTACTTCAATCAATGAAATTTATTAATTAAGACGCATTAATTAGATTAATCATCAGAGGAATTAAATATTTACGTTATGATTATGCAGATAATATTTTAATAGATAAAGTGATTAATACATACTATGTCTTAACCAAAAGTCAATTTGGTTAACCATTTTCTTATCTTTTTATGAAAGATATGTAAAAATATCTGTTATTATATCACACAAGATATTCTCTCACACCCTTTTTTTTGTGTAAGGCATGTTCGTCTGTAATTTATCTGATTTAAAGTTTCATCATCATCGCTTTTTTGAATACATCTTTTATTAATTATTATTTATTAAGAAAATATTTTTACACTTTTAAAATCATGACGGAATTTATTATGCTATTAATTAATTTATCAAATACATTTATATAAGTATTTTTACTTATAGATATTTATATTGATTTTTTTCTACTTCGTTTATAATTTGTAAGGATGATACTTCATGAAATTGTTCTATATTATTAAATTATGCAGTCTAGAACGTTGTTTATAAAACTAATTAGTAATAAAAATAAATCCTGGCATAATTTTGGAACTTTAGGATTACCCCTTGAATGAATCAAATTTAAAAAGGAAAAAAGGGATCGTGGAAAATAAAATCATTTGATTAATCTATCTCATACCAAAGGAAAAGAATACTATTTTCTTCATAATAGTATTCCAACAATAAATCTATTAATCCAATCTGACAGAAACATACGCATCAATTTATCAGAACTATATCTTTCTCTTCCTCGTCCTTTTTTCATATTAATCCTCCTTGAGTCATAAACAATTCCACCTCTTTGTCCAGTTCAATTATTTGTTCTTCACGTTCGAGCCTTCTTCTAGTACGGTTCCTCGAACAATGAGTTTCTGTTCAGAGACACATCGTTGTGGTCATTGTTCGAGGATAATCGCAAAAGCAAAGGTGACTCTCCTCGTTCATCGATAAAAGAATGCATGAGAAAGAATAAAAGGTCCGAGGACAGATGGACGCGACGATTTTGATGGAATATCAAAGTCTCAATTCGATTCTTTTTGTGATTGTTCCTCTTGTGATTTCGTCTACTTCTGGTCGTATTTTATTGCAAGATCAGCGTTCCTGTCGTTCAAACTTGTTGTGGAACTTCATTGGTCTTTTAATAAGTATTTCGCAGATGAAAGTACAGAAGATTATTGGTATTTAAATTTTAAGATTAAAATCTTAGATAGATTTGTATAGGATGAATGTTTGTTTCGAAGATTTATGAAGGTTTGTGATGATTTATAAAGATCGAAGTTACGAGAATGTGGTCAAGATTACGTGGCAGAAGTTATATAAATCACGGATTCATAAAACTTGATGGAATATATTGTAATAGATAATTGCGTGTACTGTGGTTAGTGGAAATTAATATATAGATATAATATAGCTATCGGCTTTGGTGGCTTTCGTGATGATTGAAGTGTAATTAGTAACTTGGGTTTGTGGTTTAGCAAGTGCGTAAATATTCTTCTTTGAATCTTTTACTATGACGATTTACCTCGTTTCTGTAATAAAAATTACTAAGCTGTTTGTTCTTATTATAGTAATATGTAAATTAAATTTAGAGCCCTAAGTTTTTAAATTTTCATTTTTAGGATCTAAGTCCTTAGGAACTTTGGTTCTGAGATGTTTTCTAGCCCTTAGATTTTCACGTTTTAAGTTCCTTTTAGAGTAAGAGTTCTAGATCACAGCTTTTAAATTTTTTATTCTAGCCCTTAGATTTTAAAGCCTTAGTTCTAGATTCTACCTTCTCGGTTCCACATTTCACTGTTTCGACCCTATATCCTGAATATTAGGTTCCAAATCTTTAATTTTACCTTTAGGTTTCAAAATTTACGATTTTTAAATTCACTTTTTAAGATTCATCTCCTCTGCCTTACAAAGCAAACAACTAGATTACTTTATTAGGTCTACATTTGTAAATTGTAGTTTCCAAGCTTTAAGTTCTAAATAAGCCGTAGCTTTTAAAAGTTCTATATTCTAGATTCTCTGTTCTACATTTTGCTTTTCACATATCAGATTTCAGGTCCTAGGTTTTAGATTTTAGGACTTAAAACCTATAATTGTTATGTTCCAGTTTTTAAATTTTAGATTTTACGTTTCCAGGCTTAAAATTTAGGTTCTGAGTTTTAAATTTCGAATTTTATATCTTTCGAGAGCCGTAGGTTTTTTATTCTAAATCGTTTTCAACATCAAAATTCATGCAGATATAACACGCTACTACTAGTCACAAACACTTTTTATCCAGGGTTAATCAATGGTTATTATTAAACATATGTTCGTCCTATGCGCAAAGCAAATATCTAGGTCGTGTAGCGAACATTTTGCGTTCCATATACACGGTATAGCTCCAGCGAAAACATTTCTAAGTTCGTGCAATACAAGGTTCCTCTGTGTTCTTTAAGCATAACACTTAATAAAAATCCTCTATGACATTCTTTATTCTTCATTCCTTAAATAAATTCTCAACTTCTCTCCAATTCCAATAAACTCATTCTTTAAATAATCGTTAAACTCCATTTACAATGTAATAGCACAAAATACATTTATAATATTTGTTAATAAAATGGAAAAAATTATTGGCGAAAAACTTTTGGCAAGTTAAAAATTATTTCATACTTTTCACGGCAAATTTTTCTTATTCTTGTAAAAAGATATTCAAAATGTTTGTGACATTTTTTAACGAGATAAGAAATATCATTTAATGAAAAAAGCTTTAACAATTTAAAAGTTATTTCATAACTTTTTTAGCGAATTATGTTTGTGATAAGATCTTTAGTAAACAAATTTTTTCTAATTAACGCTATACATCTTCTAAATGGAGAACATTCGATCGTTTTCTTCGCTGCAAGAATTCGCATAAACAAGGACAAGATCGTTTTCTTTGGCAAGATGCAGCATTTCTCGTGAGTTAGTAGTCGCGTGAACTGCAAAGATACAGTGAATGAATCGATACAGAACTGCGGCTGGCTGTTGCCGCAATTGATATGCTCCATAAAACTCACACAGTCGCAGCGCTCGGTGGTCAAGGATTTTTGCTATAGCAGTATGAAAAAAAATAAATTGTATCGGATATTGAGTAAGAAAATGGAGGAATAATTAGAATAATCTTGCACCAGTAACTTGTTCTTGCTATTATCAAATCCAACATACAAATTGAGAAAAAAAAATGTTTTCACGTGTTTATTTTGCTTTCGTTGGATACATTAATTAATTTTTTTATGGAAATTAATTAATTGAGATAGAAGGAAAAGTTAAAGTTAACAATTATCTGGATGATTAATGGTTTTCTCATTAATTTACTAATGAGGATGGGAATATAGATAAATTTATCAATTAGAATTTTTTTTATGGATGGTATTAAATTCATTCTGTTCCCTGGTGATAATATTATCGGAAATATTCCTGATATACTAATGGACATTTATAGCAGGCATTCAAAACAGTTCTTCCTCCTACTATCTTCTATGTATCGCATTACATTTATTTAAAAATATATCCTAATGCAACCGAGTTATTTTCACTTTTAGTAATTTCTAATGGGTATCATTGGCTCGTAGACAATCTTCAATTACTTTATCTTAATTTCCATTCTGCAGATTGGATTACGCAAAATTAAAACACATTTCTACAGAATCCTAATATTCTAATCCTTTGGAGCGTATTCAATTAGCAGAAGAATCTACATCCAAAGTCTGCATCTCACAATGGGTTCACCATTGAAAAATCCAGAGTTCATAATCTTCACTATTCTTTTCCGCTTTCAAAACACGATTAATAGCTACGATAAATATAAAAATCTACACTTGAAACTCTCATAAGCGATTGAGGAAAGAAAATACAAGAGTTTTATTAATTTACTATCCTTTAAAAACCTTACTACCATATCACTATCATTTAAAAACGTATTCGAGATGAATGCCCATTTGAAATGGAAATCAAAACTCGCACACCGGATAATCACCAAGTGAGCTGCACGATTTTTCTTATATAATCGGACCACGAGGAGGTAGATAGAAGTGAAAGCCCACACTGACTATACAACTGGACAGGGCAGGTATATCATTTTTTCTCCATTTCGATAGTGTCGTTCCTTTGTTAGATAATCGGCGAACGAATTACGTGCACGCGAAAAGTAGCAGGTTCGTAAACGTTGCCTGTCGCAGTACTATGACACGCTGATGTCATGCAGAACTTCTGACCCTGTGGCAATGTAAAATTATAAAATAGTCCGTAAGTGGAAGTTTAAGCGACAATCTCTTGACTTATCGCTAGTCTTTTTTTGAAGACTACGGTACTCTATTGTTTGAAAATGAGATTGGAATTTGGAAGACACTTTGTGTAACGTTTTTACGTCTTTGGCGAAGAAGAATTGTCGAAAAATTTCTTCTCTGACTAATAGATTGCGGGTTCTTATGCATATTTAGCATTTATTATATTCCTATTCCTATTCCTTTACATAAATTTCTTCCTATCCCCCTAATTGCTTAGTACTATATTTATTGATCTAGTCTAATATAATTAATCTAATATATTCATTAATATCATAAATTCTAAAAAGTTTCTTTATAAAAGTATGAATTTACGCAAATAATCGCAGTCTAAGTATTTGAAAACTTACCATAGGGAAGTTTTATGTTCGTATGTTATTTGTTATATGAAACATTTTGAAATTTTATTATATAACACTTATAATGTATTCGTAAATGGAGTCTACAAGTGTTCTAATATTTTCCTGAGTCTATGTACGCGTTGATAAAACGTTTTACAAATCTGTCTGTTAACGTGTCGTAAATTCGTGACTAGCCAGAATGTTGTGCGGCTCGATTTTTATGAAGCATTTCCTGTCCTCTAATGAGCAGCGTCGAGAGCTGACTTCCTACTTTTCAGTTGCCAAACTCTATCAAATGTTTACTTCTATGTAATTCGAATAAAAAGAAAGAAAAGGAAAAAGAAAATATTGTATATAGTATTATATAAATATCACTGATTACTATTATTAATTATAGTTAACTTCTTTTTCACTTTTGTTATATCTTTTATTAGATTATAGTTTATCACAGTTGTACTAATATATTATTACTATTATCAATTTTTTTTAGTCACTATTTCCATCGTTACATTGTGAATGTTTACGTAAATTAAAAAAGTAACTCGGCTGGTATCGTTGGATAGACAACCATATAGAAAATATAAATTAGTTTATGTTAGACTTCTGTTAGGTTACTCAATTGTGTGGAATTTTCATCTATACTCTGCATCTTATACGATTAATGTTATCGATGAATGAGATACATAAAAGCGTTTATGGAATAATCGATAGAGGAAATTGAATTGAAAATAATTCTGTTGGGAAATATTAACAATGAATGTAGCAGTTATCTAATCTTTATTTTTATTTGTGGTAGACCTCAGTTACAAGCAGCATGCTACGATATTTTGGTTATATCTCACCCACAGACACGGACAACCGTGATTAGATTAAGGATCCTGTGGTGTAAAAATTCAAAGTTCATTGATCGAAGAAATGCCTTTTTATTTTTGTATACATTTCTATATATTTTTTCTAGTTTTTCCACATACATACGTACAATAATAATACAATCTTTTTCCTTTTTTTAGATGTAATTCTCATCTATTTGTTACTCATTAGAAGATAACATTATACAAATATTTTTATTTCGATTACAATCCACACACACACACACCGTCTAAAATAAAAGATCGTCGATATTTTACTCCTTCTTAATCAGTAATGTAAGTGTTTATTTCTTTAGTCACTTATTTATTTACGATTAATTTGTTTGCAGTAGAAAGCCCTGCACTCCTTCTAGGAATTGAATAAATGCTGGTAATTTACAAATCACCACTTTCCCTGTATCTTACGTAAAGTACAAGTTACCCATTTGATATGCAACTGACATTTAGTCAACAGATACAATAAAATCAGTCTTACTAAATAACATAATAAATCTTAGCGTAGTTTGATCCCTAACTTTATTTGTTCTATAATGTATTACAACTAAACGAAAATTTAGAGAAGATTTATCATACAGTCTTCGTAGTGTATTATTCGTATTTTCTAATTCTTGCAAAAACACGAAACATGATTACTTTTTGTTCTAAAATAATTATAAAATATATTATAAAATACATTTTGATTTAATCAAACATAAACAGAAGTTTGAAGTCTAAATTGTTAGAGCTAGTACACGTGTACTCAACAGATATTCAAAATTGAGAAAATGAATTTTAATTGCACCATACCTAGTGCATGAAAAAATACATTGGATGGTTAACAAAAACTTACATTAAAAAGATGGAACGTAATTGCATCTTTCCGGTCCATCGTTACATGATTATCATACCATTCAACTTTTTCTCTTACAGTTTTTTTTCTATCTTTTATCAACTTCGAGATATGACTCGGCCCAATTGCGTAACGTACTCTGTATATCAAATTTACTCCATAATCATCAAGCCACGATGACAACATGCAAACTACTTCACAGAAACAATTAAGTTTTCGATGAAGACAGAATTAAACGTTTCGTCCATTTGTGGTTTCGTCTTTTGTTTTAAAACTGTGATCATTAGAAGAAACAATCGCGTTTATATGACGCTCGATGATGCACATCCCGCGTAGACAAATGATAATTCTGACGCGTTTTATCTGGGGCTCGCAACACATCCTGTGACTCACAATTCGTACCTACACGTATGTACCAGTCGTTACGACCCTGAAACTCTTCTTTCGTTTCTTTTTTATTCCCTTTTCTCTTTCTTTTCGCTTTTTTTGTCCGCCCTATAAACGAATTAACTCCCTTTTATGGTAGAAGGGTCGAACCCTCTTTTTCACGCGTTCTGCCCGCAGTTTGCCTGTACTGTTAGACTCGTTACGGGTCCCGTTTCTGTACAGGCCGTGCTCGTTTTCATAGTTTAATGGGATTATTTGTACGTTCGATCGTGGGACGCGTCGGCGGACGCGACGACGTTCCTGGTAAATGATATTCAATTATTTTCTGCTGGTTGGTCCTTTTTTTTGGATTTTATTTGGAAGTTACGAAGTTACGAAAAGTATGTTTTAACAATTTAAAAGAAATTATTTATCCTTTGGTGATTGTTTGAAATTCTCTTTTTCCCTTTTCTAACAGGAACGAGGGACTTACTTTTTCATATAATAAAATATATACAGGGTGGTTGGTAACTGGTGGTACAAGCGGAAAGGGGGTAATTCTACGCGAAAAAAGAAAATTTTTCGTTTGAGGCTTTGTTTTCGAGAAAATCGACTTTGAATTTTCGCTCGGTACGCGTGCAGTACGTTATAACGGATCTCACTGTAGATCGTTGTCTCGATAGAAAAATTAAAAAAAAAAATTTTATTCTATATTTTCGACTTCTTTTTTCGCGTAGAATTACCCCCTTTCCGCTTGTACCACCAGTTACCAACCACCCTGTATATATATATTTCTAGGTCGTTGTTAAGTACACCGTAACATATTTCATTGCATTGTAAAGGTATAAAGAAATTTTAGTTGCTTAAAGATAATGTGGAAAAGGTATCAGATATGAGAATTATTATCAAAGGATAATGCTTATGATAAAAGATAAAATTATACTGATAATCTTTGCACGCTATGATATTAGAGAAATTAACTACGAGTAATCGATTATAAGAAATTAGTTACAATTATTTATTTCGCTAATATATTAATATTTCTTAAATTAATTACGCTCTACTTAAATAGACATAAAAAAGAAATCTGTGTCACAATTTAAAGAATCACAATTAATTATTCCCTTTCTCTCTAATATATTAAAAGATACGGACTTTCTTTATGCAATATTAAGGTCTGGTTTAGTAGCTCAATGTTACAAAAGATTTACATAAAGTTTTGAGTTAAATAATTTGATAACAGTAATTGGATTTGCTGTCGCGCAAGTTAATTATAAATACGACGTAATTGACGTGAAGAATGTAACCATCACTCGGTGACCAACTTACTCTTAAATTGCAAAGTCTCTCCATTCACTGCTGAGAATTATACAATCTTCAGCTATGTTCCCGCGGATACAATGAATAATATCGTGTCAGTAAGTTCCTCGCTGTTCCTCGAAGCAAAAGTTTTCTCAGACTTCGTTAATACCAAGATTCCCTTAAAAAGATTTACAAGATCGTATTAACAGGCTGGAGTAATTAAAAGATTCGCGTTTCTAGACAGCTTAAGTGATGGGCTACTTAAGCAAGGAAACACTGATTTCTAGAGTGCCTGATTTGCTAAACGATGTACCTTAATCTAAATCTAAATATTCTGAGTTATAACTGTTAAAAAATTTCTATTTTTGTCAATTCTGAAGCCATTAAGTTTCTAATTTTTCAATTCTGGAGGCTTTAAATTTTCAATTTTCCAACGTTCAATTTTTCTTGCATATCTATTTCAATCTTATATAAATTACTATTTCTGTATCCACTTAGCAAGTAATTAAAAAAAAGTGAAACGTTGGCCCAGAAACGAATAAATATTTCTATACAATATCCTATCAATCTTAAATTAACACTTTCACATATAAAAATGCGGAACTTTCATAACAGTTTCCTATCATCACATTGAGAAACAGCGTATGGGCAAAAATGTTCTTTATTAAATAATTCATCTCCTGACCTTGCTTCGGGCTGACTGATTAATTAATTGATTACGCAAATAGACGAGTCACGTCTGACTCGTATCTGTTTCTAGCAAAATGACTTTATAGTAACTTCTAACGAATCATTTCCATACATCGGTATTTGGAACATTTAAATTATATTAAAACTGTATTTAGAAAAATTTATTGATCATTCAAAGATATCGACGTACAATAATACATTGAGATTCAAGATCTTTATTACATTGAAATGTAACCAGGCATAAAAGTTAAACTTACTGTTTTACAAAGGATATCGTGTACGTGAGTGATCGAATACGTGACCAGGATAAGTTCCATGTATGAATACCTTTGCGAGATATATACTGATTACTGTTGTACGTAAAACAAATACCGATTCAAGTTTAATTTAAGTATAATTTACAACTTGCTGAAACTCGCGTTACTTGCTGCGAAATAAGTTTCATTTGTTATATTATTAAACAAAAATCTTTAGAATCCTTCGCATTTAAAATATTCATACTCTTACAGCTTTAAATTGTCGGATTTCCAATTTTCGAAATTTCCGACTTCGAATTTTGGAGGGTTCAGATTCTCGTAATTCCAAAATGTCCAGTTTCCGAGTTTTGAAGCGTGCATATCTTTGAATTTTCAAAGTTTGTAATCTTCCCATTTTGAAGCCTTCTAATTTCCAATTTTTCAACTTTCAAGCTTTCGAATATCGGAATCTTCCCATTTTTAAGCCTTCCAATTTCCAATTTTTCAACTTTTAGTTACTTTCGAGTATCGGAATTTTCAAAATTACAAATTGTCTCATTTGCGAGCATTCAATTTTCGAATTTTCCAATTCCGAACCTACTACACGGTTTCGAATCTATTTTTCAGAAGATAACAGAGATATTGGGTAGATTACTTATCGGTGCATACTACAGAACGATAGCTTCCAGGATCTGGCAATGGAAAAGTTTGGAATGTAAGAGCTTGCTCAATGTATTGTTCACACATGCGTACGTACAAGCACTCATTCAGATGTACGATGAACGCTCGTCGCATTCTTTCAATCGGCCCTTACGATCGAAGCTTCGGTATGCACTACGTTTCTACAGGTGCATGATGTGCATGTCAGGTTCCGGTGATCAATTAAGATACTTAAACGGCCTGTTCTGTTTTACTGCATAAATAAATGTGCCGTAGAGAAGGCGTTGAATTGATTCTTCCGGTGGTATCTATGTTCGTGTATAATATACGTTCGCAAGCGTTCATTGCGCCCATCCTTGACGTGTTTCGAACGTGTATGGACATTCAATGAATACACGAATTACATGGAACTTGCCTTTGCTTTGGTGAAAATGGTTCTATAAAAATCTGAATAGCAGTAAGTCTAAAAAGAACCTCTTCGTTGTTTAAAAAATTGATTTATAAAATTGTTTCTGTGCAATTGTGATTATAATTGGTCGTTTGATGAATATAGAAACATACGGAAGTTATGTTGCGTGGAAAATGGTTCTATAAAAATTTTAATAGCAGTAGAATTGAAAAGAAGAAAAACGAAGCAAGTTAATAAAGTTTTAACTAAGCTGTCGTCTAGCAGAATCTTTACTATCTTGTACGCACACGCCCTTCAATTTTATAATTACAATAGAACAAGATGCTAGGATATTGTTTATCATATGTTCTGCATTGTGAACAAATTGAACAAGTTGTATCTATGAAATGTAATTTAATGGTGAGTTATAAATGTACAGAGAAGTCGGCAGTATCCGAGAAACTAGTATAAGTGAGAGGATAAATTCCATCAACCGACTATTTGTATTGTATTTCATATACTTGATACACGAATAGCCAGCCTACGCGCCAAAGAGTCTGCACATGTTAAAAACGGCAGGTTATTTTCTACTTGATACACATAAAAAGAGTAATCGATGAAAAATACGGGACTGTTTTCCGCCCGAATTCTTGTGTTTGGCAGCCAAAGTTGAAGGATGATGGCTATTTCGGTTTCACTTCAGCCTCAGGGCTTTGTAAATTTAACTACGTTTCATTTTCAATGATTCTTCTTCCTACTATGAAGGAAAGTTTTATAGAATTTTTAGTATTTAGTACATATCTTTTTTAGCAAACAATCTACAAATAATATTAACCTAATTGCGCAGAAGGGCTCCGGAAACTCTTCTTTATCGTATATTCATATTAAATATTATTCAATTACTCATAAATTGTACTCTTCCTCGAACAGAAGCCTGGAACTAGTGAATGTGCTTACGTAGAAATTATTCTCAATTTAATTCCCGGTAATAATTCCTGATGCACTCATGATACCGTTGCATCGTGTGAACGGAAACGTAGAAAAACCTGACCCGTTTTCTTTCAGTCGTAACATACCTGCTTCTGAAATATTTGGACTCTTTTCCTCCCCCCAAAAAAGGTTGCCTGCCATCCATGTGTCTGACTTTTTCAACCTTATACGAATTAACAGTCGACTGCCTTCTCATGCTTTTCATTGACCAAACAGGACAGTTTCCCTTTTTTCGTAACTAAAATCAGTCAAATAAACATATGAATTCTTATACCATAACTCCTTTGACTTGAGTCTAGACTAGACTATAGATTTTTGTATGTTAGATAGCATCATTTCTATGCGTAGGAAATTTAAAAGCGCAAAATAGCACAAAATGCGCATACGTAACATCAAAAAATATATTTATACATATATATATATATATATATATACATATATATATATATATATATATATATATATATATATAAAATATCCGAAGCATGATATTTTCTATAATATTTGGTAGGATAAAACAATTATCTACCAAGATGAATTTTCTTTAATTATGTTCTCAAGAATATGAATTTGCTTAAAAATTACAATCTAATTATAGCAGCTACAATCTCTGATTTACATAGCAAATGCAGTTCCCAATAGAAACTGGACTAAAGCTAAGGGATTCTTGATGTACACTCCCTTTACTAGAGGATCTTTATCTTCTTAGGTTTCCGTCAACTGGTTTGACCAGACCTTCGAACGTGTAAACTTTATGCTCGGTTTTGTGACCTCACTTGATCGCCGAGCCTACTACATATACGGAGCTTTACACCGTTAGTCGATCTACGCGTTAATTCGTGCGTGTATACACCGGCTCGTCTGGTTTTTATTCGACTTGTACCATTAGAGTGGCCTCTGTAAGCACTGTTGGCTTGTTCCACGATGCAGTACATGTACGTTGTACGAGAGACTTGTCTGGCTCTGGATGATCATCGCGCTTACCTCTAACTGGATCTTATGAAACGTTCCCATTGGCGTAGGTGTGTAGAATTGCTGCATCTTCCTATAGTTAGGTAGGATCTGCGTTCAATATATACATATAATGGATCTACTTTGTAATATCTTGTATGTGGTATTATTTTAAGTACGAAATAATTTACTGAATTGTAAGCATAGAGTAATTTTTAATACGGAATAACTTACAAACTAATTCTTAGTGTAGAATTATTCTTAAAATTCGGAATAATTTACAGTGTATTTTCAGTACAGAATTATCATTGATACATTTACAAAATAATTTTATACTAATTGTAAGGAGTTTATATTGTTATAATACATAACAATTTACAGAATAATTCGTAATGTAACAATAATTCTGAAATATTTGATATTTTTAAAAAGATCGTTTTAAGGAACTCCAGAGTTTTTTTTATTATTTGTGGAATACTTTTAACGACGTTTTTAAGTATGGTTTCCATTGTAGGGGGTTTGAAACATGAGGTTAATGAGCAAAACACGAAATCATGAAATGTTATACATTCATAGAAATGTAGAATCTTCCAATCGCAAAGTTTTAATCGATAACTAAGATAAGAAGATAACCCTGAAGCTTTAATATCATAAATTAGATTGTCAAAGATACTTTACTACATATAAACATATATACAAACGTATTCGATAATACATAATATCCAACGGTATATAAGCAAAGTATATAAGTATAAATAAAAGTGGAAATACAAGCTGGGGTTGAAGAACAAAAGAAATCAAATACTATTGTGAAAAGACAGAGAGAGTAAGAGAAAGATATACTGATACTTGATTATTCAGTTATCGATGTGATACAACACCATATACAGTAGAGAAGAAATAAATAAGATAAATATAGAAAGTGACGTGTTTCAGCTATGGTAATCACTATAGCGCACAATCGATTGTATTATTGGAATCTGTATATATTTAGAAATTTCACTTGAAAAAGTATCTTCCCTGAGAAAGCATTTATGTTGTAACATTTTTAGTACGAGATAGTAAAGCATCTCAGAACTGACATACCATTGTTAAATGAATTCCATAGCTTCCATTGAGTTGGTTAGCTGGAGTGACATTAATGGAACACTCGGAAAATCATGAGTGGAATACATGAAACTATATTGATAATGTTGACGATATAGCAGTATATAAAATTGAAACGAAAAACCACACGAATCAATAACGATTATTTCACCCTCTTTTTCAAACAATAGAGATGTTTTAAAAATAGAAGAATACACGATATGATTCGGTCGAAAATGACCCAAATAACGTAAAAAATATAATTAATATAGATGTTCTATCCAATGAAAATCAAATGATTAAATATTTCGAATATTTTAGTCAGCTAAAAATTTCTCGAAAAGAATTCTACTGTTTAAATTTAATCTTCCAGGCAAATTATAAACGCGTTAATAAAAACGGCTACGATTAACGATCAATGTACAGCTGCTGGCAAGGTAGAATAAAAAACCGTTCGTTGCCATTCAGCAAAATCTTTGTGAATCACTTCTGTCACGTTGGGCTCACGTTTTCTCAGTGACTGCCGAGTTTGTGATTCATGTGTAAGCACATGTAAACCGTGGATCGAATGATTCGCGACCGGAAGTGACAAAGTGTTAATCGAGCGAGAAGATTGCCTTCAGGAAACATAGATTTATATATATATACTTTTATTTAATTATATATATATATATAATTATTCCTTACAATTTATCGATGTTGATATTATATAAATTGTTATACTTATAAAATTATCACGTTTATGTGTAGTCCATCCGAACGACTAGAAGGGTCAAATTATTGAATCAGCTGTGTAAAGATAAGTCTAGATATTTACAGACTTTCGTATTGCTTTAATATGTTCATCATTCGTGTACATAATTATGTACATAAGTAAGCAATTACGTCAAAGATTAGAGTAAATAAAGTGAGTTTGTTTTTGGTACATATTATCGATTCGTCATCTCTTAGTTTTTCGAATTAAAGCGTACGCAAATTTTTGTTAGATTTGCAGATCTGCTTAGAGTCATATATTACAGTCTTTTAGAGGTTCTATATTTAGAATAGAAATGATACAAATATATTAATTACTAACAAGAGAGAGAGAGAGAGAGAGAGAGAGAGCTTTAATAATTGCTTGTTCTCATCTTGGCTCCATGGAAGGCGACTGTAATTAATATTGGAGAACCATATACAAACGATAGACCCGGACGTCGAGATAAAGAATTATTTCAATGTGTACTGTATAAAGTACAGTAACATTGACTTGCTATAAAAGATTTCTTCATATAGTTCTGACTGGGATTTTAGATTTTTACATGCCTATCTTTCAGTCAATCCTTTTTTACTGTCACGAATATTTCAAGAGACTGTCGCATCGTAATCAGTTTTGTGCTATCGGAAATAGTAGATGAATCCGGTGACTCAGATATGATAATAAGTATGGTCACTATCGTAAGTGAGATAAAAGTTTGTTTTCGTTAGTCTCACGATGATTGAATTTATCAAAATTGATGTTAGCGCTTAAGTGATAAAATTCGATTAGTTAACTTTTTTTTTTTACAACATACAATGCGATAAAATATGCTATACAATTAATCTATTAAATTTCTCGCTAATTGCCTCAATGTAACATTTTAATCAATTTACATTTTTCCATAATTATAAAAGTAATTGCAGCATTCACGCAACGAAATACAACGCAATTGGCACAAACGAAATTTATTTCTAAAATATTAAATTACAAAGTTAGGTTTAACAATTGTTGAAATACATTTCGAAGAAATATAAGGAAAATTTTCTCCCGTAATTACTTCCTACATCCGGTGTCTTGTTTCTTTACTCGCGTAATTCCTTTTATGCTACGTAAAATTCGATCGATGTGTGTGGAATGCAAATAGTCAAGAAGATAAAAGACCTTGTCCTTCAGGAGCGATTCGAGGCTATTTGATTTCAATAAAGAGCCTGCCACGATGTACGTAATTCGACTCATGCGTTCTTTATAGTTTCCTACAACCTGTTCCTTTGACCCATCCAAAGCAGAAATATAAAATATGAGCTGACCTTTTTGTTAAAATTATTATTAAATAAAATAATTTCGTCTGAGTTTTATGTTACCTCTATAGTATATCCTTAGTGTATAATTCTTTGCCTCTGAATTTACCTCTATGTGGTTGAGTATTACTATCCTGTAAATGTCGACAAATAATAGATGACAGGCATTTCATACTCTACTGTATAATTTTTATTTTTCCGAGTGCACGCTATTGCTGTAAGCATGGTTGGCGTTAAACTTTCTATTCGACAAATCGAAGACGACAATACGGAAGTTGTAATCAGTCTTCAAGCGGCCGTACGCAATTTTTTCCAAGCTCCGTGTGACTCAACGTGCAATACGAACAATGGGCTTGTCATCCATTCAACAGCATCCGTGTCGTACTCAATAATTGTACTACTTGACAATTTTTAGAAAGTTTCTAGAAAAACGTAAATAAGCGTTTCTCTTTCGGAAATCTTTAAATACAAGTTTCGGGCGATGTACATACATATTGATATTTCTTGTAGTATTTTCAGTATTCGATGGAGAATTATGAAAGAAATTTCTTCTATCATTAGTAAATTACGGATGTTTATACATTTTTAGAAAGTTTAGAAGATTTTTCAAAAAATGCAGATAATACACACATCTAAAACATTTTAAATATAATATCTGTATACGTAGAAAAGATATGAATCTGCAATGAGCATCAATACTGTTATTATTTACACTGCATTAACAACTGCAAGTGAATTATAGACTCGTGTAAAATATATTTTTCGAGATCCATGTTATGTAAAACATAGATGATGACAAAGACGTTAAGTGCCTCATAATATAGCAACCAGGTTCTAGGTGAAGTGGCGCGTATAGCCCTGCATGAATCTCTATCACTCACAAATATAAGTTCCGTTATCGATTGATCTTTGGATCCTCCTAATAAGAGAAAGCGGAAGAAAATTCTTATTCGACGAACAGATCCCTTTACGGAGTCATTTCCATAGTTGATAAATATGCAATTTGTCGCAAATCGTGACTGGTACGTGGAATTAAAATGGATAAATTGAGATATGTAACTCACGGTACAGAGTCTAAAGTCACGAAGAATTTCTCTGAATATTTACGTGACAAACGAGTCTTAAAACCATTTTTTATCTCTTGTCATTTTCAATACTTTTTCACTTCTTCACAGAATGAATAATGTTCGCAATCGATTAGTTTAACACCAGACAGCTGTAACGTTATTGCTCTCGGTATTTCTGGCAAAAATTTCATTACATTCACTATTTTTGTTTCCTTCTGTTTCATATGATTTGACAAAGTAGTATTTAATAGAATTTGTTAGTAATAATATGTTTGTCAAAAAAATATTTTATTAAAAGTACGTTTGTATTTCCAGACTCAAAAACATGTTGACTATCTGGAATGCATGAAAATCGTCTGAAGGAAGGAAGGAATATAATACTCAAAAACATTGAGGGATATTGAAGCAATGTGATATACGCGCGAATCTGTAGACATAACTGCTTATTATATCAAAAATCATAAGTCAGGATGGCTCTATCCATCTATTTGTTAGCTGCTATTACAGTTTTGCGAACGGTGTACGGTTTGGAAGGGCCAAACATATGTACCAGGCAAGAAACGTAAGTGGATTAAATTTATTAATGATTTATATATTTATGAAAGTGCAATGGTTAACAATATTACATAAAATGATAAACGATTATTTACTTAACTTATTTTCTCAAATCGTTATCAGAAGATGATCGTCTTTATTCGAGAAGATATTTAGCAAAACAATGGATTTCTAATAAAAATTCAAGAAAGCAAGTTCACATATATTTAAAAAATTTTCGAATTCCAAAGAAGGCCATATTTATAAAAGAATAATCACTATATACTTTGTTTTCCTTCATAATTTATTAAAACAATAATTATTATTATCGTTCATGATCTTTTAGTAAAAGTAAATTCTTACACATCTTTTTAAGTTTTCCAACTAAATTAAAATTAAAAATTTTTTTTCTAAATTAAAATTTAATTTATTGAGAAGTCTATTAAATAAAGTTTTTCAAGAGCAAAATTATAATAGATTTAGAAGATCAGTTTTATTTTAATTGTCAACCTTCCGATGCTACCTATTCTGTTTTCACGACTCAGTGCTTGTTTTTAACACTTGGTTGATGTTAGGTATACGATAACAGTGAGGATATCGGAGCAGAAACCTTATACTGTACGAGAGAACACTTGGTGCTTAAGTTTTCCGCCAAGATGCTCCAAATATAGGGTGGTATTCAAGACGATATTCAAGGAACAGGTGAATAGAATAGTATTAAATATGTAAAAGGTACTAATTAATTAAGAGAAAAGTTTTCGAAAAATTAACGTTTTAACGTTGTTCTATTAGGAAATAACAAAACAGAGACCAGTAGAAGAGTGTTGCAAAGGCTACACAAAGACCAATGATGACAATCGTTGCATTCCAATCTGTTCCAAGGACTGTGTTCATGGCACTTGCATTGCACCAGACGTCTGCAAGTGTGAGTCAGGATATGGGGGTCCGTTATGCGATTATAGTAAGCATTAGATTTTGTTATTTATCTAATATATTCCTTAAAATCATCGAAATACTCAAATCAGACATCTTCAGAAAATACTTTCACCTTATCTTTTATTCTTGGTGCAGTATTCAGGTTTTATTGCTTAGAAATTAGTTACAGAACTGTTTGTGAAAGAATAAAAATTCTCATTTTATTAATTAATTAATTATTTTTTCATTAATCTATTTTTGTTACTTTAAATACTGAGTACGATTCAAGATACTTTCTTAAAATCAATCAATCAAATCAAAATCAAAAAGATTTAAGTAATTATTTCTTTTACTTGCTCATAGTAAATATAAGTATATTTGTAACTTAACAGAGTGTCCATCTGGAAAATGGGGCAAGTCTTGCGAAATGGATTGTATGTGCCAGAACGGAGCCACTTGTGACCCATTCGACGGCAAATGCTTGTGTAACAGAGGCTGGACCGGTAAATACTGTAGCCAAGAATGTCCTCCTGATCGATATGGTCAAGATTGTGGTGAAGAGTGCCGTTGCAGAAACGGTGGAAGCTGTCACCACATTTCTGGCGAGTGCCATTGTGCTCCTGGTTACACAGGACCCCTGTTAGTTGATCTATCTATTTTATTATTGAAATTGTATAAAATATTAAAACACAATTTTTAAATCGCTTTAATAATTCTTTTTTAGTTGCGACGATTTGTGTCCGCCGGGAAAACACGGCGATGAATGCAAATCAGAATGCAAGTGTCAGAATGGTGGTTCTTGTAATCCTACAACCGGCGAATGCTATTGTACACCTGGATGGACTGTAAATATTAATTGATATTTTGCGAGATTTTATTGTAATCGTGTCCATGCATGATCTAAATTGGATTTCATTTTGAAATAGGGTTCAGTCTGTGCGAACCGGTGTCCGGAAGGTTTCTGGGGTAAAAACTGTTCTCAAGAGTGTGATTGTTATAATGGTGCTGGATGCCATCATATCACTGGGGAATGTGAATGTAAACCCGGTTATTATGATGAAAAGGTGACCACTCTTTCAGAAATACTTAATTATTCTTATTAATTATTGATATTTTAGTATATATGTTACTTAATGTGTTAAATACAAGTAACAAATAATTTTGAAGATAAAAATCTTTTACAGTGTTTAAAAATTTGCACCGGAGGAACGTTCGGTTTAAATTGTACAAGCAACTGTAGCTGCGAAAATGGTGCAATTTGTTCACCGATTGATGGATCTTGTACTTGCAGTCCCGGTTGGATGGGCGAAAAATGCAATAAGCGTGTTTGTCAGAATGAATTCTGGGGACCCAACTGTACAAAAGTATGTAATAATATAGATAATGCGATATTCACTTTTCTACAATGTCTTTTTAATATTATAAAATAAATACTATATTTATAAATGTTGCTAGGTTTGCGAGTGTGAGAATGACAATACAGAAATGTGTCATCCGTGGACTGGAAAGTGTATTTGTAAACCAGGATGGGATGGCGATACTTGTTCCAGACCTTGTCCATTTTATACGTACGGGGAAGGCTGTCAAAATCGTTGTAATTGCAAGAACAACGCGCAGTGTTCACCCATAAATGGAACTTGCATTTGTGCGCCAGGATACAGAGGTGAGGACTGTAGTGAAGTGTGTCCTGACAACACTTATGGCGAAAATTGTGCACAAAAATGTGTCTGCAAAAATGGTGCCACTTGTTTACCCGAGAATGGCCGATGCAACTGTACAGCAGGTAATAAGTTACACTATTACGAGCACAAAAGTTAATCAATTAATACGAATTAATATACAAAAATTGAATAATTCTTAATCAAAAGTAAAACATGTAATTTATCATTTAATCATGCGAGAGTAATTAAAAAACAATCAAAGGAAGTATCTTTAAAATGATAAGCATTTTGTAATTGTATAATTTAGTATTTTTGTATCTTCATTTTATGTTGTTTGCTTCAAGTTAATTCATTCTTTAATTGTATGATCGTATGAATTGCATGAACAATTACTAACTGTAGTTTTTGATAGTATGCCATTTTCGAAAATTTGTGGATTTTTGTTTTAAATATATAGTTGTAGAGTTATTATTTGAAATTAATTTATCAAAATAATAGTAAGGTAAGTATTTCGTATGTAGTGAGAATTATTCAGTTTAGATGTCTTCTTTAGAATGTTTTTTTGTTTCTTATGTTACAATCAATTTTGTTCCTGCATGTATTGTTATTACATTTTGCTAGGATGGGTTGGTGTTTCGTGTGATCGTCCCTGCGACGACAAGTCTTTTGGCAAGGACTGCGAGGACAAATGCAAATGCTTTAACAATGCTGCCTGCAATCCGCAAAATGGTAAGGGGGCTGGTTGCAACGATTTCTTTTAGTTCTAGAGAAAGTTAATGCTTCAAATCATTAACAAAAAACGCATTAATTTGTATAGATCCATGATTAGATGGTTTCTTTTATTTCTCGATGATTGTATTTCCATATTTTTTTATTCTTATGTAATTTAATTTCATACATTTTGAGACTCACGTTTCTTAATTCTTTCCTAATTCCATTTTCATTTCGTTGCACTTGCACCAAAACACGTTACCTTTTTTAAACACCTGCAGGCACATGCACGTGTGCAGCTGGCTTCACCGGCGAATTTTGCCAAAATCATTGTGAAAAAGGATTTTTCGGGCTGGGATGTACTCAGGTCTGCGATTGTCACAAGGAAAATAGTCTAGGCTGTGATCCTGCCACGGGTCGTTGCATCTGTAAGCCAGAATGGCGAGGTTTGTTTCTTCTTTTAATTCGTCGATCAATCGCCATACATTTGAAAAACTACAACAATTATCCTTTCTTTAATATCTTCCTTACATCATTATACATATCTACCATATAATGTACAAACCAGAAATTTTGAACTCCTAAGTAGGTTTCCTGTCTCTTCGTTTAATGTACCACGTATTTTAACGTAGAATTTTTGAAAAGAAATTGAAATTATTGAGAAAGACTGGAAAACTAGTTGTTTAATGGCGATTTGGTCTTCGATAAAATTTTCATTTTTAATGACATAAAACAGGAATCCGTTGTGAAACCAAGTGTCCAGAAGGCCTTTATGGTGAAGACTGTCATTCACAATGTGAGTGTATGAACAATAGTTCATGTGATCCAGAAACAGGCACTTGCATTTGTGCCAGAGGTTGGGAAGGAATTGATTGTTCTCAACCCTGTAAAGAAGGGTGGTATGGTGTGCGTTGCAAGGAAAAGTGTCCAGAAAAAATACAAGGTAAAAATAACAATTTTAGGTGAAGCTGAAATAAATCAAGCTTTCGCAGTTCTGCTAGAAAATAACTATCGTTAACATTTGTAGTCAGTAGTTTCTAGTACATTTTTATACTTCACTTGTAGTACTTGTAGTACTTCAGCATGTTCATGATAAGCACGAAAACAACAAACTAATGCTTTGATCATTGATGTGAAAAATATAGTCATTTTTATTTTTATACCCTTACTCAAACACTTCAATAAAAGTGGTAAGTTGCTAATTCATTTAACTTTTACTGTAACACTCTTCACACAAACTAAAATAAGGTACTAATAAATAAAGCTAGAACTATTTATTGGAAATAATAATCATATAATTTATCTTTTAGGAAACATGACATGTGATCATGTCTCTGGTGAATATGTTTGCCGACCTGGATACTTAGGGTTAACATGTGAGCATCCTTGTCCACCTAATCGTTATGGATTAAATTGTGCTAGTCATTGCCGCTGTAAAAACGGTGGCGAGTGTCATCACGTTACAGGTAAAATTTTACTTACCGCTTTCGCAATTCATTCGAATCTAGAATTTTATTACAAAATAATATTTACAAATTCATAAGTTTTTTAGTCCTAGTAGCTCTATATTGCAAGATATTGCATCGTCAGTTATATTAGGTACATAATGTAGGGTTCATACTAGATGTTATATGAAACGAATTAATGGCTTCTTTTACATGCATACCATTTTAGGCGTGTGTCAATGTCGACCTGGTTGGCAAGGCGAATTCTGCCAAACACCCTGTCCAGACGGGACATATGGCATGAACTGTAGTCAACATTGCACATGTCAGCACGGAGGAAAATGCAGGTCTAATGATGGTCATTGCCGTTGTGCACCTGGTTGGACTGGCACCAAATGTACTGAGAGTACGTGAAAAAAGAATTATACAAATAATATCGAGAGAGGCTAACAAAATATATATAACATAAATGTTTTTTGTATTCGTAAATCTAGTCTGCCCAGAAGGGTATTATGGCGATCACTGTATGGAACCGTGTGACTGTAAGAATGATTTCTATATTTGTCATCCTGTTGAAGGTTGTGTCTGCAGACATGGATACACAGGTATATTATTTCAAATCTGTCAGTATCAATATATCTTAACTAATACTGGAATATATTCCCTTTTAGGTCCAAATTGTGACGAAGAATTATTTTCACGTAACATTCAAGAGAGGGATGAAACCGGCTATGGTACTATAGTAGCAGGATTTTTATTTGCTGCAATTGTTGTTATTGCAATGACATTCGCAGGATGGGTATATCATCGGCGCAGAGTAGCAGATTTGAAGAACGAAATTGCTCAAGTGCAATATATCGCTGAACCTGCTTCTCCTCCAGGTATTTATTTCAAACAAATCTGTTATTTATAGTGAATTATAAAATACTTATAGTCAACAATGATATCTTTTATATAGAGCAAACTCAGTTTGATAACCCCGTGTATGCCTATCAAGGCTCTTCAAAATTCGATGATGGAACAGCTACTTTATTGAATAACTTCCAATTCAGAAATAATCTTGGAACAAGCAAGAAGATAAATAATGAGAAAGCTAAACTTGGAATGAACAGCTGTACGGATGATGAGGATGATTGCAAAGGTATTGTTGGCAATAGCATAGTACACCAAATTGTAATTTCTGTAAAATGATCTTATGTTTTCTTTGACTGCTGTTAGGATCACTTCGATATGATTTAAAGAACAGAGATGCAGATATGGGAAATCCAAACCTTAATGTGTACCATAGCATCGACGAAATGGATGGGAAAAAGATCGAACATGTTTACGATGAAATCAAGCAAAATAACGACGAATCAGAATACGATCAGTTAGATAATCCAAGACCGGTTAGCGGTTATAAACAGTACAGTCGAATGCCAAATGGTTTCTGCTCGAAATCGTCGGACAATGCAGGACCTAGTAGTTTGAAAGATAAGGATCCAGAACTTGGTGAAATGTAAATTTATCTTAGATCTCAAGCTGAATCATGCAGGTTTAAAATTTTAATATTATATGTCTTTGATGTAACTTAAAGAAGCAGATTTTAAGAATCTTATCATTTTGAATGATTAGTCTGTTGATACCTTTAAAATTTTCACATGTTATTAATCTGAGTCTTAAGAAAATCTTCAGAAAACCTTAAAAAACCTCATAAAAGCATAAGTATTTTCATTTAAAAAATACAAATGTATTTTGATTGCTCAGTATATGCATGTACATAGTTTTATAATAATGCTGCGAATAGTCAAATGGATATTTTATTTATAAAATTGTATATTCATAGTGATTGTTTATCCTGAACGTGTTAGGCTGTCTCTTTTCGTAATATGATGTTTACTGAAACTTATATGATAGAACATCTGATGCAATATTATTAATATGAATAACAATTTGAAATAAGTAACTGTGTCGTAAACAATCTTAAAAAACCTATTTAATAGTAAATTCAGTGCTTTTTTATTGTTTATGACCGAAAAGATAATAATACAATCTAGATGGGAGTAGGACGTATCAAAATTGTACAAAAAAATTTGTGATATTTACAAGAATTGTACAAAATTTATTACTTAAAATATCAAATTTTACTGGAAGAAATAAAGTGATAGTTGATTACTTTTGCATACGAGAATGCCTTGTAGTGCCTTGGAAGAAGCATGCATTACAAAATTTAATAATATAGTTTATTTTCTTTTATCTTTATATACAAAAAATGTTGGAACCTAGAGATGCAATAATGGAGTTAAAAATATCCAGTATGTCTAAGATATCTATCTTGTCTTGTAAAATTAGATCATTTATAATGTAAATTGGCAAACAAGGTACAAAATCGTTGTGTAAGTCTGTTTAAGCAATGAGAAGCCGATTTCACGATCTCAAAACATGCATATGATATACATTCAAATGATCATTAATACTAAAAGATTTGTCTTTTTTTGTTTCTTTGCATTTTGTGAAGAGACATACCTACGCGGTATTTATATATGTTCACCACACGTGTAATGATAGAATGGTTATTATTTTAAGGACAATTTATTTCGTATATGTGCAAGAATATATTTGTAAGTAATTTAGAAACAAACGTAGCATACTTTTTTTTATTAGTATAGAGTATCATCATACATTAAGAAATGCATATTTTATTCGTCTATACGTATATGTTTATGTATACACATACATACACATATAAATATACGCTCATACAAATAACAACAGAAATCTATTTAAAAAATCATTCATGAGATATCGTCAAGTGGAATCGTATTTATATCTTTTATATTAGACAATATTCTATGCCTATTTTTTATTTTCCGAGAAATGTCTATTTTTACGATTTTATATATACACTATTTTTATTTTTAGATGAATTCAGAGAAAACAGATTGTTGTGATCAATATAAATACTTTTGTAAATATCGTTAAATTAGGATGTAACGTAAAATCAATAATTCCTAAATATATGTATATTAATTCCATAGAATATTATTTTAATCACGTCTCGTCTCTGCTTTCTCTGTTCATCACGCGAGATCTGTAACGAGTGGCTTTAATTAAGTTCAAAGTAGGCGACGAGATCCAGTAAAGTCCACCAAGAAATTGTAGAAGCGCCGCGAAACTCAAACAGAGATTTGTGTCTGTAATCAGAAGTTCATTTCTACATGATAAGTTTTATTGATCACCCCTACATTTGTAACTTCTTTTACCGAAATAAAATTTTGTTACAAAAACTTACCGTGTATAAAATAAAAACCAAGAATGCATAAACCCACGATAGTTGAAAATACTTTATAAATAGAACGAACCATTTCAGATCCAAGAACATCATACAATGCCAAGTCTTGACAACTTGATAAACTGCCAATACTGGCACCACCCAGCAAGGTAAAAATCATCATCCACAAGTAACTACTTGCATAAGTTAAACCTAGAAACATCTTTTTTTCAGAACACAAATTCATTAAAACTCACTTTTCAATAATTACAAAAATATCTTACAGGAAGAAATTATTTACCTACTAAACTGATACCACAAAACCAAGATGCTATGCCAAAGTATAGTCTTCTATTCTGACTTGTAAATGTCAATACTTTGTAACTAACAAGATTTGGTAGGAGGGTACTGAAACCAGCCATAATGGATAGAAACATCCAGAAATGGGAATTATTTGTATTTTCATAAGACAAAATGGGTAACAGAAGCCAGAAAAAGAGAGTAGATACTTTCATCCCAACCCAGCCAATTGTTGCAGCCCAAAATCGGAAGTTCTTCAGAATTTGAAATTGATGCTGCCATTTCTTATCCAAATGAATCACTGGATTTACAAATAAGTCCACATCTTCATCCATATCTTCATAAGCATAAATATTGTTTCCGTCATTTAGTAACCCTCCTCCATGTGTCTTTTCATCAAGTTGACCATATTCAAAATTTTCTATATCATCTTGACCATCTGGATGTTGTGAATTCTCATGAGCATCAAAGGAGATTTTTATAGGAAGTTCAGTGTCTTCTTCAGTTGATAAGAGTAGACTGTAACGAAATAATTACTTGTATATTAAATATTGAAAGCTTTATTTCTTATTAATTATTATTTAAGATATTCTAAACAAGAACCTATAAGGAGAAATTTGCTGTGGAGGAGGAAACCGAAAAGCCAATATTCCAAATGCAGTAGGCAATAAAACCATGGTTATCAGTTGTAAACCAGTTTTCAATTTAGCTTCATGTAACAACAGATTTGTGATACTCGGAATAAACAGAAGACCAAAAGAAACTCCAACATTTCTTAACATCAGAGCTATAAGGAGCTTCTTTCTGAAATACTTCCTTAAAACATAGTCACTCAATAGCATAATAAAACTGGCGCCTATACCCATTACTGCACCAGCACTGGTGCTGGCCAAATAAGCGCCAACCCCGCCAGTTGCAAGATATCCGGATGCTATAATTCCAACCATCAGGAGAAGTACTCCTATTATGCCTACTAAACGGGGTATCGGCGCCATACTCACGATCATTCTTGTCCAAGGATCTAGAAAAAGTTGAATGGATTAGTAATAATTGTATGAAAATTACAAGTCACTAAACTGTGTATATACCCGCTAGATTCCAAAAGGCAATAAATAGTATAGGCGTCAAAATAATTTTTTCATTCCATAAATCAAAATCAGTAGATTTAGTTTCATGAATATATGCCAGAACTATTCCATACATTGCTAGTATACTTGGAACAGTCATCTATAAAGATAATGATACAATTTTGATCGCAGAGTAAAGAACGAAAAGGTCGAAGAGAAAAATGTATAAATTAATTCATTATACAGGGTGTTTAGAAAAAAGATTGATAACACAAAAGATTTTGTACTTACCTAATTTTCTAAAATGATAATATTTACAAGAATTCATAATAAAATGATAGAAATTCATTTTAATCTTTTGAAAAATATCGACCGATACTACGGTTCTTAAGATGATCATGTTATAATATGTACCTGTAAATAGATTATTTAAATTTGATCGTTTTACGAATCTTGCGTATTTTTATAAACATCTTTGTGATTATTTTACGTAAAATAATATATTTAATATTATGGGCATAAATTACTGAATGTGAATGTTCTAAATACCCTGTATAAGTAACACATAGTATCGAGAACTATTCAATTTAAAAAAAAACTGAGGAAATATATTGTTATAACCAGATTACTAACTTGGACTAAAAATACTCCACAGAGAACAATCCATGCGTAACCACCGTCTGGAACTGTGGGACCCAGTTCTGGAAATGACGTGAAGACTTCATCGAGACGAAGACGTTTAGCTGATGACATTATTTATCATATAAAAAACAAACAATTCAGTCAAACGGATACAGTTGAAATGCAAGAGTAATTTCGACGCATACTATGAACATTCAGGCGTTTCTGAAATATTATCTAATCTTGCTTAAGATGTCAATGGTCTGATAGCCAACGATAAGGAATAGCAAACCTAAGAATATTGTATGTATGTATGTATTTTCCATTGAAAACATTCAATTGATCAATCCACAAGTAAGGAGAAATTTATTAAGGTCAGTGAATACACATTTAAATATAAATATATATAACATTTATTCGGTACTAGATATACTCGAGACAATAACAATATCAAAATTACATGTTCTTCGTTTATAATTATTAAGTCAATAAATTCAGCGTGTTAATGTCGTAACAAATAGCTTGTAAGAATATTCAGTGATGGTTCTATCCTTTTTCTTTACTTCTAAATTAATCACCACATATTGCATTATAAATATGAATGCCTCATTATATTGTTAAACATACCTTATTATATTTTAAATTACTTATAACAAAAAAGAAATTGTGTATTTATGTGTTATATAATAAAAAAGAATGGAACTTCTCGAGAGTTTAAAAATGATTGATTATTTTAACTGAAGAGCGAGTTTAATTAGCGTTAAATCTCTTCTTTGTTAGTTCTTAATCGAAGAATGTTTTTATTTCATTCATAAATCTTCTCGAGTATCACCAGTTGCTATCGAGGTGTATCGTACCCTCTTGTTCACCGAATCTAATATAGGCTCAATTTTCTTTTGTAATTTCGTGCGTTGTACATAAATTAAAGCGCACACCAGTCCTATTAACACTATACAGAGGAAAAAGAGCAGAACAGTTGCACCGCGTGGAGTTGATGAGAACAATTTCGGCGTACAGTTCTTTGTTTCATGTATTTCATGATGTATTTCACCTATAAAAGTAAATTACATTTAATTTCATATCGTGTTTGGCAAAAAGATAATTTTTATCTAATACAAGTACCTTCAAAACATTTCAAATTGTCTTTGTTACGAACGAACACTTTTGTCTTCCTCATCCACTTTATAAAGGGATTTAATTTGCACGAACACACAAATGGATTTCCGGTGAAATCTACAGCTATGCTTTGATTATGTTTGATAAGCGTGTCCATAGCGTGCAGATCATGATCGACCACTTTTGTGAACTTATTTCGTTGAAGATCCAAGAAACGTAATTTGTGGAGACAGGATATATTAAAATGCAAAGCGGTAAGTGCATTATCGCCGAGATAAAGGTCCAAAAGATTCGGGAGATCGCAGAATACATTACTGTCCCGAAATTCTGATATTTCATTTTGTTCCAAATGGAGCTTTATCAGTTGCGTTAAATTACTACAATAATTACAAAACATTATTAACAATTCATAAATTTATCGATTGGGGAATTAAAATTAAAGAAACTGGAATTTATGAATCCAATACCTATTGACAAAAATATCATGCAGTGTCGCTGCAAGATCTCTCGGTGGACCATCCTCGAAGGCGTCAGTTAAATGGAGTTCCAAGAGGGAGACGAAATTAGAGAAAACCCTAGGATGACTTCTTGCAGGATCCAACGATAATTCGTTGAAATCTAAAATAAGTCGTTCGACGTGTTGGACGTGATGGTATGCCTTCCCTCGAATTTCTCTTATTTTATTGTTAGACATATCTATCACTCTTAAGTGAGGCAAACTATCTAGTGTGCCGAATACGTTCCATGGAAGCTCTCCGAGATTGTTCCCAGTAAAAATAAGCACCTAAAAATAGCACAAATATATCAATTGGTTTGTTAAATTTTATAACTAGACCGCGGATATTTATGCAAATTCATATCTTTATAAATATAATTAAAACAATGGGGCCTAGCTATAAAACTGTTTTGCCCTTTACACATTATGAAAAGTAATATACTTTAGATATCTTTTATATTTTTGCACACTATATGGATTCTATGCATTATTGCAGTTTTAAATTTCTCATAAATACATAAAAATTCGTAGTTTATTTATAACTAATACAAATATTAATCTTTAGTACAATGATTTTACTTGTGTATCGTTCGGTAAGTGCGATAACGGCGCCGCGTTATGAAATCCTGATTCAGTACAATTAACGACATACTGATGGTGATTCTCGTAGCATGTCCTCATGCAATAGCAACGATTTTCAAAAGATGGTCCACACTCCACTTTGGCGGTTTCTAACGTTTCTAACGAATGCCAATTAGGGTCGCAAACATTGGAAAAGTCAGCGGTGGATGTGCATATTAAAAAAAATATTGCATAAAATTTCTTCATTATGCATCTAAAATGAATAAATAAATCATATCTTCAACATATCGATGGCAATCTTATCTAATTCCGGTCTTACATACGTATAGGTTCATTTGTCAATACAGTAAAAATTGTTAAACTAAAGACATTATATCTTTTCATCTATTATTTTTTTCAAACAATATGACTGTAGTCCATTTCATTTAATGTCTCAATATTTTGATACCTGTAATAAAAATTTTTATTTTAAATATTGCCGCGCAAAAGATATTTAAAATTGCATCTTCTGATTGGCCAAAGCAAAATGAATTCTAAATCTAACACTACACTCGACCAGTAAGGTTAGTTTCTTGTGATCAAGCGTACGAGATATGTTTTGAATGTTTTTACATATAATAGTTCTACGTAGACAAAAATTGAATGTTATACTTTAATGAAACTTATGCAAATGAGTAATTATGAAGGTCATGTAATGAGTGTTATGAAAAATGTTTTTGGCTACGAAAATTTTAAAAACAACATTCAAAGAAATGCCATTATTTCTATTTGCGAAGGTCAGTATTTTTTAATATAAAAATTTGTGTTATGCATTAATTGCTAAGTCTATTAAGAACTGTATTAAATGTATATAATGCTTTTAATATATATGAAAATATGGTATAAAGACACGAAAATACTGTTCCACTATAATTATTAATATTGCAAAATTTGATTTAAAGAAACAGATTAAAAAGTACAATGTAAATTTGTAGGTGCAAAATATGTATTTATATCTATGCCTCCTGGGTTTGGTAGATCCCTTTGCTATCAACTACCAGCACTTATACAAAAAAAAGTTGGAATTATTTTTTCTCCCAAATTATCTGCTATGAAGGTAACATTTCTGATACTTTAAAAATGTTAATTGAATAAACTGGATTAATTAATTTTTCTAATGTGTACTAAATAATCATGTATTTTCAGAAAGAAATAGATTTCTTAAGAAGCAAAAACATTAATGTTGGTTTGCTATCTAGGAGCTCCAAAGAAAAAGAAAGGTATAATATTTTAAAAGATTTGACATCAGTATCTCCGAAAATAGTATTATTATATGTAACTACTGAAATGAATACTTTAACCTATTTCAAGGTAAAGTATTTTAAAACTTTAACTTTACAATGTAAGATTAACTTTCAATTAACTTAACAATTTATTAACAGAAACTTGTCATTTTATTACAAGAGCGCAACTTATTGTCTTATATTGTATTTAATGAAAGTCATTGTTTAAGTGAATGGGGATATGACTTTAAACCCGGTTACAAAGATATAAATGTATTTAATGACAAACTGAAATTTGTTCCTAAAATTGCAGTAACTACAACTGTTACTGATAAGGTATTAAAGGAATAATTTGAATTATTTACAGCAAATATTTGGCTGTTCTTAATTAAATATTTCAACAGGTAACCAAAGATATTTGCAAATTTTTAACATTAGAGGACCCAAAAGTTTTTAAAATACCTATACAGCAAATTAATGTACACCTTGATGTGTGGTTTTTAGATTTACTTTCTGATCCCTTTGAACATCTTAAAACTTTTATTGTAGGAGTACTTGGTCTTTTTAATTCATCTGCTCATAAGGTAAATCTATTTGCTCTTTTATGGGTCTATAACGTAAATATTTATCAAGATTATCTGTATTCAGATAGATGAAGGTTTTGGCATTATTTACTGTCGAGAAATAGCTACTGCAGAGTTGTTACAAAATAAGTTAAGTGCTCTAGGAATATCTACGCTTGTCTGTCACCATGGTAAGAAAATTATGGATTAATTATTAATCTTTATATTTATGAATCTCAGATTTCATGGTTACGATATATTTTAGGATTAAAAAAAAGTATGCGACATATTATTGAAAGTGAATGGGTATCTGAGAAAATTCATGTTATCATTACAACATATGATTATGGATTTATACATAAGAAATCAATCAGGTTTACATATATCACAATAAAAGAAATGATATTTATTATTAATATATAATTCCAAATAATTTATAAAATATTTAATCAGGTGCATAGTTCATTGGACAATACCTGAAAATATTGCCAAGTATTATAGAGAATGTACACAGATACATTCAGAGAATGATTATACATATTGCAGAATATATTTTAGTATGAAAGAACATTCTTCTGTGAAACACGTTATTGAAAATCGCAAAATAATGAACGATATAGAACATATTTGGAAACGATTAAGTGAATATGACAAATTTGTCTCTTACTGTCTTTTAATAATGTAAGGAGTTTAAATTCGTCTAAACATTTCTTTTTCTACAATTTTATAAAATTAGATAATAAAATTTGGCTTAGGTGTCGGCATGTAGCTGTTAATCAATACTTCGGGCACATAATAGCATCTTGCAAAACGAATTGTGACGTTTGTAAAAACGAAGAAATAGTAAAAATCAGGGTACATAAGTTTATTGCATATTCAGAAAGCCTTGAAGGAATAAAATACAATATGTAAGTATCATTAATACTCAATCTTCAAATCTTATAATAACTTACAAATAGCTTTCAATTCGTAGCTGCGATATTAATGAGGATGTGAAGAAACAACAAACAATAGTCGAAAAGCGATCGAATACAGTTTCAAAATTTACGGAACAATCGGGTATAATTCCACAAGTTAAGGAAGAACCAAAAAATAGCTCAGAAATAGAACATAAGTTATTAAAATCCGTCAGTAAAAAAATTACTGTGAATACGGATAATGATGTAGAGTGTATTAAGCAATGGGATGATAAGTTTTCGCTAAACAAGAAAGAACGGTTATTAGCAGAAAAAATTTCTCTTAAAAAAGTTCACCAGTCAGTAGAGAGCGGCATTCAAAGTAACGCAAAGAATACGGCGAAAACCGCGAAAGATAATTCACGTACGATACAGTTAAGTCAACACGCGATAGCGCAGTCTTTGCTGGATAAATACAAGTTAGACAGAACAGTGATATCTTTGAAAATGATATCTTGTAGCTCGCAAAATAATATTTATCAATCTACTAAACCAAAAATAATTAATATTAATCCCTGCAATAATAAACATAAAGATGAACAAAGGTGCAAGCCTAGTTCTTCGAAAGTTTTAAAGAACGATGACGAAATAAAGGTGTGTAAAGAAAAGGATCGTGTTTCAAAACAAAATTCTGGCGGATCCAGCACTATTGAAGATAAACAGTTAGATAAAAACTTGAGAAAACGTTTCGCCAGCGCAGATGCATGTCCTGAAGATTACAAATTGAAAAGAAGAAAATTAGAGCACGAAAATAAATCAACTACCGGGACAGGAATAAATAGAGATAGAGGAAATGCTTTTGATTCGTGTTTTGAATGGATTAAGGATGATTCAAATGAAAAGCCGACGCATGAGCATGTAACGATAGAACGTGTGATGAATACATTTTCATTGGATAAACATTCAATAACGATAACACTGCGAAAGAAATGAAGTTAGAGCGAACTAACGCGTACGCTTTGAAAAGTACTCGATATACGCAATATTGTACATATTTGTACTATATTTATCAATGTATTTATCAATCATGTAAGTTAATCAAAGGTGCAATTGTACTTCAAATAGGACACAAGTCATATATGTTACAGAAAGGAATTATGTACATAGAATACAATTGTTAAAAATAATATGATTAGTATTAATTGTTTATTAATATTTATGAGTATGTTAAATGGTAGTCACGATAAAAGACACATTGCAATAGTTATTATAATTATCATGTTATTACGTAAAAGTGTATCTATTTTCACAATAGGTAATGCAAAATTTTTTCTAATACTACTAAAATAATGGAAGAATATTACAAGGAAGAATATTTATAGTTTGATATCTCATGCAAGATAACTTTTATTCTGTTACGATAGATCGAACTGTACCGCATCAAAGTTAGAAGCGAAGTAGGTCGTCGAGTCATACTCGTAAAACGTCAAACATGCTTACCCACGCAACAGGTGATACTGAGTACAAAATATTGTCATGCTAAAACTTCTCTAGTTTTACGTTGTTAAATGTTTGTTTTACATATCTGTATCTATTTGTATCAGTAATTAAATTTCATTTTATTTTTATACTGATTATAATAATTAAGCTTCATTAATTACTTAAACTTTCAAATCACCCATTTTAATAAAAAAAGTGAGTTATAATTTCTATATTATAATTTTAACTAATATCATTGAACAGAAGTTACCTACATATGATATAGTCACTTTCATTATCATTTCCTAATAAAAGACAAGAAAAAGAGGGAAAGGATTTGTTAATTTCACTATTTCACAAGCGCAGGAATTAACGATACAATTCAGGGACAATGTCTCGCCGGTCCAAAAATAAACAATTATTTAAGCATCATTGGTACTCACCGCTCGAAGCAACAGGAGGTACAGAAAGATGAGAAAGAGGTGGAGGAGGAGGGATGAGATCGTGATTCACCCGAGTTCACCGGTGAATTCGTTTCAGAAATCACTAAAGGAATCTCTTTGTTTTCATCTTTCCCTGGTCCCCTTTTCAAACTTGAATTTCACCTTAATGGTTTCAACAAACTTTCAAAGTTACGTTAACATTAACAAATTTTTCAGTAAAAGAATATAAACTGTAACTGTATTAACAATTTAAACTGGATTGAAGTAGCGGGAAGTTCCGTTGGCCAGCAACGTGGAGAGACAACCTGTTGAAGAAACAAGACACCGAAACGAGTCACTGGATGTTCGAAATATCATGGCAGGCTGGAACAAAATGGAAAAGAGGACTTCACCTCACTGCGCGACGGACAACATTACACTTAGAGGCGGTCCGGACGTAGCAGCCGCACCTGTGCTCCCTCCTTCCACCCCTTCCTATACTTTTTCTCACTTTCTCCTTGTACCTCCGTGTCCCTCTTTTTTCAACGAATGTCGAGCTCGTGCTTTTCTCTGGGCCGTTTTTTATCTTTCCTTTTTACCTTCTTTCCGGTCATTCGTCTTTTTTCATCTGAATGCGCGTTCTTTTTATAGAGCTTCGCTTTTCGACGACGATCAGGCTGGCCCAAATTTTAACTGCATGTGTTGCACTTCCTTTAAGTGTATATACTGCTGACGGAAAATATAGATTTGTTAAAAATAAAGGAATTAGATTATATCCATAGCTTTTGATATGCAGAAATGCGGAAAATCTAAATTTAAAAAAAAATTATTTACATTAACGAATAAATCACGTCATATAATATAAATGATAATAGAAAAATTAAGATTTTATTCTTGAAGAATACACATTAAGAAATGAGAAGAAAATTAGGATTTTCAAAAATATTAAAAAATTTTAGAGACCCAATAACTTAAAAGTTATGCTTAATTTTTTCTTGTAATGCGAAATCGGTTTAGATATATCTTCGAACGACTAGTTTAACTTGAATGCCTTGCTTTACCTTGTACGCATGTGCCTTACATATATATGTATATGTACTTACACATTATGTACATACGACGTACCAGTTCAAGGAGATTAAAATTTAAACGCATGAGGTAAGCTTTAATGATTGTGAGTTATTCTTTTAGTTTATCACTTTGAAATGCTTTAGATTTATATTTGCATTATAAACAAATCTTGTTTTATATTGCCATTTTACTAATAATTTAGTAACATGAGACCATAAATCTATAAAATAAAATATGAGAAAGTTTTATCGATAAATACTCTTACTTTAATCGATAGAAATCACTGATTGACTAAAGTTACTTATTTTAGCCATTTCGTTTAATAATTCCAAAATCTTTTTTAAAAGCTGGTTAATTGAATCCTACGGTCTGCTTTAAGTAAAAAGTGAATAAACGTTTACCGATCATTTTAACGCTAAGAAACTTCTTGGACACGTAGGACACTGGATGAAAACCACTATAATACGCAAACATTTGAACAATATTGCTAAGTAAGATCATCAGTTAAAAAGGAAATTGTAATAGTCACGGAAGTTGTAATTTTTAACCTTACGAAATGATCTTTGATTACATATAAGCTTATTTTTCTAATCTTTTATCAAGGATAAAGTACTTAGGTTCTTGTAGAATGAATATTTTTTTATCAAATATTTAATTTCGTCTTTTTTGTGTTTCAAATGTTTTGTAATATAGTATGAATATGCGAAATATATTTAATAATGAAACTCTATTTTAAATTTAATAGTGGGGAAGGAAAATCCGAGAAACATTATGCTTAATTATGTTATAAGACTTCCCTTGGTTGTGGTGTTGGCTTTATTTATCTTTAGCAAAGTGGCAAGTAACAGAGAATTGCTATATACTGGATTGTCATGTGAAATTTTAGCTTAAATTCTTTTTAAATTATTACATTTAAAATACGTTTAAATTCAATTTCATATATATAATATTGTTTTATATATATATATATATATGTTTATATAATAATAATTGATATCTATATTTCTGATAAACGTCTAAAATTTGAAACAACAGTAAATAGCAGAAAGGATGTATAATACATTATGGTGGACGTTTTAGTGGGTACTAGGAATTTAAATGAATCTTCAGGCTATATAAATTTAATAAAAGTTACATGCCATGAAATATTAACGAATAACGAATTTGTATGCGTGAATGCGTTTCTGTGGTCGTGATTGCTATCTTAATTCTTCACAGTGCTTATAGAGCTCCATTTGTTAAAACCAACTCGTCAGCTTTATACTGGGACGTAATTTATATATGTAATTTCTTAACGAAAACTAATTTAAATAATAAAAATAAAAATAAATAATAAAATTTATAGAGACAATAATTAAAATTCAAAATAGTTAGGATTAGAATAGGAAAATAACTTGTTGTCAGAATGGTTCCATTAAGTGTATATTGAACTTTTTGAACATCTTTTATAACATTTACTTGCGTAACATACATAAGTTTGCAAATGAACGCACACTTGGAAATCGCATATATGTCAAGATGCTAGCTTTGTTCGTTAATTCGTAAAGTATGATAAAAGTAATACCATTCGTCGTTTTATATTCAAAAGTGCGCAGGAGAGACCTTTTCTATAGAAATACTTGCGAAAAATTCATTTTTTAGTACGCCCTATCATCTTATTGTATAATCCTATATTACATAGAATTATGTTAAAGTTAAACTCGTGTGTCTCTCTTTTTTTTTAAAGAAACATACAATATACAATGTACAATTATTCTTAAAAAGAATAAATGGTAAAATCAAGTATGAATAAAAATATTTCGCTCAAAAACGAGTAAGAAAATATGTATATTCATGTATATATACGTTTATGCAAGTGTGTGTGTATATATATAAATATATTAATATCAAAATCAAGAGCATTATACGAGTGATAATTTTTCACGTGTTGTATGAATATATCTTCTTTTTTCTTTTTGATTTCTCGAATATGGAATCATTTTTTCTCTGTATGCTTTGTAACATCAGTATACTCGAGTTTATATTCATTTTCGAATAAGTTATTTTCTTTTTTTGTACGTTTATTTCATTTTATGATTTCTTTCACTAAAATCGTATTTATTGCTCGTATGATGTCTTTCTTTTTTTATATGAAAGATCACGCAAGCAAAAGACCGACGGAATTTATAGTAATTACCACACATGTACAAAAACGATGCGATGGCATAGGTGCACCGCCAATCACAATTATTAACTCTTAGAGATTTTTGTCAAACTTATCCTCCAACAAAGCGCAATTGAGATTCTACATCACACCGAGTAAAATAGTTACGTCAGCAAATAATGAACGACGTAATGAAATTACTTTAAATTCGAATTTATAATATATGCTTGAGCTCCATAGCATTGTCTTTAGAAATGTTATAACCATAAAGGATTAAGTTACAATTCAATTATTTTGATGAAAATTGAAACGATGAAACAATTTGTTCAACTTAGCTTATTTAAACTAAACTAACACATTGTACGGACTCATAATAATTGACAAAGAAACTTTGCGGTTTACAAGGTCACTTAACAAACAATTGGAAATTATAAAACCCGTAATTTATAGCAATCGAAATATCGCCTACTTAATTGCTCATTCGGCAATCATTCTTTTCTTTTATACTCGATATAAGCGCTTTCATATTCTTAATTCTTAGTCATTTTTACATACATAACATCAGATATATATGTGTGTACATACGCATAGACAATTATCTATCGATTCAACCAGAATTTCTTAAATATCACTATTCACGAAATAATAATGACACTTGTAAAAAAAATAGAAATTAAATTGTACATACTACGCAATAAAATCAGTTCGATATAATTTCATATTAGTGTAAGAATTTCTGGTTAATAAAAAAGACAATATACACTATCGTTGTGTATATCGTTATTTTTACACACATAAAAGAAGAGAGAGAAAAGCCACGGAAAATAATATTACAACAAAGTGACCGATTAACACATTGCTTACCAGTAATATTATTCAATAAATTTATATTTACACTCCCATAAAACGAAGTACGTATTACATTTCATTTTGATAAATAGTAAAATTCTTTGATATACGGACTTTCAATCTGTTGATCTATTAGAAATGTAATAAACAAAGTGTTAATCCGTACACGAAATAAATTTGATAAATTAAGAATTTAATTTTTACAGACTAGATACTATGATCTGTACTCTGTACGCTTTTGATTTGCTCAACGTACACATGCTCAAAATGAAAAGAATTTAAATACTTCCACAATCTTGCTTTGTACCATCATACTCATCACCAGAATAAATGTGCAGACTCTTTTTCATTTTAGCCTATATTAATTCATTTGACGATGAATATTAGTGGAACAGTTAACGAACACCTGCGCTACTCGTTATTGTTACACATTATCTTTACTAAACATTCATCATCAAATCTGTAAATCACCTCTATTAAGACACAACTATTCCAAAAGCAGCTCTTACTCGTTATGTCTGAATTCTTCTTAAAACATTTAAATTCTCAGTAAGATTATCAATTTGTTTAAGGTACAGCATATTTTTTTAACATATACATGCGTATAATTCATTATTTATCTTATACATATCAAGAGCGGCATTTTTAATACATTTCACGAAATTTTACTTTTACAATTTCTACAATAAAACATTTATATCCCTGATTGATTCACTGCTAAATAATTTCTTCAATAATTAATAACCTCATTTGCTAAAATCTCTTGTTAAAAAAATATTGTATCCAGAAAGCGTCGAACACCGATAAAATAGATCACATGAATTTTCGCAGTAACGAGCTAATTCTTATAAAATTAGTTGCTTCTGTCTAGCTATGTCCTCTTTCTCTCTCTCTCATCTCTTTTTCTCTTAAAAGTTTGCCACTTTCTTTTTACTTTAAAGATAACATGGATAGACTATAACACTACAAGAGATAAAATCGCTTAGTAGCATTCTTGTAATAATATAATCTCATTTGGACATCAATATTAATTATCAGATCGATCTCCTCGGAGCATTTTTATTATTTAATATACGTATATATTTATATATTATATACTTATGTATGTTAAAACTGGTATATTGGCAACAACTGAATAATTTTGGACTAACTTCCCATTACAATTCTATATTAAACCTGGCCAACCTAAGTTACTTTTCAATCTACTTTTCAATCATACTAAATAAAATAATATTAAAAAAACGAAAATAATTTTTTGTCAATCTACACCAATAACATATCTATTTTTCTTTGATTATTTAATTTTTACAAATTCATTTCTATATTAAAAATCATGTAAAAATGACTATTAAGTTGATCAAGTTCACTTTATTTCTTTTGTAAAAGTGAATCGAAAAAGTGAAGTGAAAAGTCAAAGAAGACTTCAAAAATGTTTCCAAAATACATGATAAATAACGAATATAAAAAGGGTTGTGCCACAATGAGAACATTTTGTACCTACACAAAAAGAATAAAATTATTTTACGGCAGTCTGGAGAATAGAACAAAGTTTGAGAGAATTCGTAAGTATAAGCATATCTTCCTGCATATACCAGTTGCAACAAAGAATTATCGACATCTTTATTGCTCACGCGAAATCCAATCAACTCAGCCCTTTCTCTCTCTTTCTCTCTCTCTCTCTTTCGTTCCTTGCTTCATTAACACATTAACGTTAGTTTGGTCTACTACTTTGGCCTAACAAAAATGTAAATCATATAGGTACTCTGTGAAATATTAAATGCTCATTTAGCGTAAGTCTTTAGTATGGAAAAAGATATACGGATGAAAAGAGCATTTGGCAGTAAAAGAAAAAACAAAAATTGATTTCTTTGTATACACCTTCCTCGACACTAAACTGAACGTTTCCACTGTGATTTCATAAGTATTGTTCGTGAGTTAGAGTTCATTATCAAAATAATTTCGGGATCGATGAACGTGTTATTAAAAAGTACAAATGCACAGGGTGATTCATAAATTAACATCTCCAGTGACGGGAAATTTGATTAATTTACTAGCTGATAACATCATCCTGTACACGTGTACAAATATAAATCACGAACATATAAAATACACGAGTAAAAAATCGATAGTTTTCCTCCCTGAGCAGGATAGTAATAATACAGTGTCTAAAAACCTTGCGAAGAATACGCAAATAGTACGCAATACTGAAATCATATATTCAGAACATTGTTAATGCAAGAGATTCGATTTAAACGTTAAAACAGAAGCCTCATTTTAGTAGAATTCCAGCTTAGGAAGCTTCTTTCTCATTCCGGTCGAATACTACGGACAGATACCAGAAATCCACACGGATTGGCACAGAGATCAAATATCGCGATACTGGTTAGAAGATTGTGACATGGCGATATGTGGCGTTAAGGAAGGATTATACATACATTGCCGCCTAACAACGTATTACGTTCAAGCTTTGTACCTATCAGAAGAACCGATTGTGCAGCACAACATTATAGAAAATATCAGTCCAAGGAGTTCCAGAATGCCTACACCAGCAGTCACTCCAATCACTATATTCCTCTGGCCATTCAGTGTATCCATTAGCTTGTTTACGCAGCCCTAAAGAGAAAAGAATCGGTCAAAATTGATCGAGGCCACGCTTTCACGACGATTGGCACATTAATGCGCTCAACCAGCCGTGATTCCATCAGTGAATCATAACACTCTGTTGTATGGTTTTAACAATAGGTATTGGAGGAGACGTTAAACGCTTTGGCAAGTTAATTAGCTTTAAGAAACTCTACAACAGATGAATAATTTATAAAAAGAATGTACATTAACCTGAATGATTCATACTTTTTTTTTAGCCATTGTTGTGTAATATTCAATACTGTTATACATATATAATATTAAAGAATATTAAATATATATAATATGATAAAGAATATAATATGATAAAAAGAACTGTTAACAAAAAAAGTAATTTGTTACATGAATATTTTCCCATAAAAAAATCAAAGTTATATTGAATTTTCTAAATGGAAATGAATGACTACTTTGCAAAGGTAGGCCTGATCAATTGTTTATTTCAGACTAAACCCTATTAAACATTAGTTCAACGGGTACATTTGAGGTGGTCAACTAACTAAAACCAATTTCAAGCCGAAATTGCTTCCTTTTAGATGTCATGAAATATTCTTGTGCACTGTTTTATCGCTGATGAAGTTACATATTGCTTGATACAATATAGAAGAAGAGATATTACCTCACTGTAAATTGCCGACCTAACTACACCGGCCACTTTAATTTTCCGATCTGCTTTGCATGCACCGCTGCTTCTGTCTTTACAGCAGGATTCGGGTACTTTGTACTCGTTATTCGCGTCCTCAGAAACGGTTAAACTGACAGGATTCGAGGGGTCTTTGGTCGCGTATTTGCTACCTGTCCAATCTGCTGGACCGGTTGCTCCACAACATCCCAATTCTGATTGGAAAGCATCCACAGTATCTGTATGAGCAGTGTCTTCGCCATATTTGTTCTAAAATGAAAAATGAATTAAAATAAATGATGTTTCTATATCTATTTATTTATTATAGTCTACTTGTTGTGTAGTTAAATATCATATGTTAATATAGTAAAATAGAATTTACATTTGTGTACTTGCCATATTTGTTCTTAAACGAGGAATGAATTAAAATCAATGATGTACCTACATTTATTTGTCAATATATATAATCTATTTGTAGCTCTGTTATATTGTTAAATAGAATTTGCATTTTGATATGTCGATATTAGATAATAATAGACTATAGAGTAGTTCATTAAGTATTATAGAACTTCAATTTTCTTTTATGTTATGCAACACTGTATGAGATATTACATTTCTGACAACAATGTTTAATGAATCTTCCAAACTCCACACATCTTGTATAAGAACTCGATAGTTATTATCACTAGATGATAGATATTTATGCATTTATGGGAAATTTAAATTTGTGAAATAGACAGAATGCGTGTAATATGTAAGAATATGCAAACATTAAAAACAAATTACTCATTATAATATTTAGAGATTATCTTTTAGTTATTCATAAAAATTTGAATTAACATAAATATTTACAGTGTAATTTTAATATCCAAACAAGATTCCTAGTGTCCATAACTAGGACACTAACTCATAGAGCGTTAACTCGAACCCAGTCACGCAGCAAGAAATATTAAAAAGAAACGGGAGGAAGCAATAAGGGATACGTTTGAACGACTAGACGTATCAACAAGTATCTAATTCAGAATGATGAATGGAGTAATTATAGGCGTTTGAGGAGGCCATTCAGAGAGACAAATGGACTAATTATAGAAGGTTAACATGGACATAGAGTACGGCGGGTCCAGGTTAATTACAAATTCCCTTTAACGGAGAGTGGCACGAGCGTTTAGCTCGCGATAAAGTCGAGTAATTGTCTGATACCTTAACGGTATTTATCACGTTAGACTTGACCAGTTCCTCGAGGCGATTGCTGTTGGCGTACAACCATGCTCCAGCCGCGATTTGTGCGACGATAACCACCAACAGACAGCTGAAGAAAGCGACCAGCATGCATTGAGATTCACGGAAGGCGCCGCAGCAACCGAGTAGAGCGACTATCAGCATCAGGAACCCGGCTGAAAACAGGATGTAAAGGCCGGCGTTGAGATTATGCTGTTCCTCAGCCAGGGACGTCAAGAACGTTTGCCCTGTTAACATCCATAGTGCTAGAGCAACTGCTGCTAGACCTACAGCCTGAAAATTAAAGTTTTAGTTAATTTTTATTGATAATTTATATTATTGTATATTATAATATTGTATACAATTGTATATCATTGTTATTAACCAGTTAACTGCGTTTGAGTTTCGTATACACGTTTTTTTTTTTTTATTTAGTTGTTTACATTCACAATTTGTCCGATTTGGACATTTAGTAGAATTTTTGTATACACGTGAATCCAAAACTTTATTTCGGTACAGTTGACGTGTATACTCGTCGTGTGAAATCAAAAATTATCAGCTACTATAAAAACTCAAAATTTTAATAAGAAGTAATATAAATGACATTTCGCGGTAAATTTCCTTTATACTTCTAGTGAACCCATTATTTATTTTATAAAAAAAAGTTTGATTGTTTGATTATTTTTTTGGTATATCGGTTATTCTGCCTATAATGTACTGCTTTTTATAAATTTGACATATAAGTTGATTATTTTTCCCAATGCATCCCCATTTGTATACTTTATATAATATAGGCTACACCCTGAATTGTTTTGTGTATTTTTGGCAATTTTTCAATTTGCAATGACAATTTCTTTTTCGACAATGATTTTTGAAACTAAACAAATTTTTTATCGAATACGAATGTAATTCTTCCTTGTTTTGCTCTATTTCTTTCGTAAAATTTATAATAGGAGCATTTGCCCTGTGTTCGACGTGTATATTCGTCATTGTTTGATTATAACTACGCACCCTATAAGAGATTTTTCAAACTAAACTACGCCATTAACAGATTAATAGGCATTTGTATACTTTATATAATATAGGCTACACCCTGAATTGTTTTGTGTATTTTTGGCAATTTTTCAATTTGCAATGACAATTTCTTTTTCGACAATGATTTTTGAAACTAAACAAATTTTTTATCGAATACGAATGTAATTCTTCCTTGTTTTGCTCTATTTCTTTCGTAAAATTTATAATAGGAGCATTTGCCCTGTGTTCAACGTGTATATTCGTCATTATTTGATTATAACTACGCACCCTATAAGAGATTTTTCAAACTAAACTACGCCATTAACAGATTAATAGGCATTTGTATACTTTATATAATATAGGCTACACCCTGAATTGTTTTGTGTATTTTTGGCAATTTTTCAATTTGCAATGACAATTTCTTTTTCGACAATGATTTTTGAAACTAAACAAATTTTTTATCGAATACGAATGTAATTCTTCCTTGTTTTGCTCTATTTCTTTCGTAAAATTTATAATAGGAGCATTTGCCCTGTGTTCGACGTGTATATTCGTCATTGTTTGATTATAACTACGCACCCTATAAGAGATTTTTCAAACTAAACTACGCCGTTAACAGATTAATAGGCTGTGGATGTTTATGCATTTGTGCAAAAATACACAAAAAACACATAATAAGCAAAACTGTATGAAATATCCATAAAGTATGCTACTGATTAAAAGTTCAGAAAATAAAACAAGTCTGTTTAGGTTCCATTTCTTTACTTGCGTTCCTAAAAATATAAACATTTATTATTATTGTTATCTTGTCAATTATTTTCCCTAATTATTTTGAATTAATTAATCCATTTAGGACTTACTAGGTTGCGTAGATGCAAAACATTTCATTTGCAATTATTTTCCAGTCAATTTACGTTATTTAATTCCGTTCTTTGAAATTACAATTGACAAAGGGAACTACACGAATTTATTTAGTATCTTCTTTGCTAGTATTTTATTTCATTCCTATAGTTTATATAGATCCTATAATTTGATGAAGTTCGAAGCAATTGAATTATTTATAATATGTAAATGTTATTTATAATATGAAAATGTTCATTGAAAATTAATTCTCATATTAGTATTTATTCCTTCATCTGTTATATATTTACACGCAAACAAATTAGATCTTATAGAAAAATTTATTATAAGAAAATAATAAAACTAGATCTTCTATCTATCATTTTTTCTTTGATGAAGAAACAAATAAAATTATTATTTTAAACAAGGCCATGTGTAATAAAAGATCCAAAAGAAGTTGATAATTGTAAGTTAAAAGTAATATAAAAATTCTCAAACAGAAACTAGTAAGTGGGAAGATCTGAATTCTTCTTTTTTTCTTCCTTTTTAAAGGTTGTTGTGGAAGATTGGTAGAAAAATGTCGATATGCAGAAATGGACCAGTAAGAGGTTTTACAAGCTGTTTTCTAGGAAGCTAACGGAGTGCAACTACGGCACTACAAACAGCGATAACTTTTTTTGAAAGATAGTATTTCAGGGCTTAGTGGGACCCTTCTCATGATAAACAGGGTACCGTTGCCTGGCTCCCTAAGAAGGGAACAGGAAGTTACAACATAGCTCATGTTCTGAACGGAATAACATACAGAAATTTTACATGCTTACATTATTTCTTTTCAAACAGTTACTACACTTTCTTAAATTACATTTTTGAGTTACAATTCCTTTTTTGTTTTATACACTTAAAGATAAACGTCTTAAAAAATTTAAAAAATTTTTTAGAATTAAAATATTACAGAAATCTGGAAAAATCTAAACGGAAAGAAACTTATTTGTACAAAGAATAAAATCTTCTTTTAATTTTACTATCCTTAACTTTGAAATTAAATTTATGAAGTATAATACATAAATATTCACATAAATAAAAACTAGTACTAGTTATGAATCTATATCTTTTTGTTCTGAAGGAACAATACTACAAATGCAAATGACGTATTGTATAGGCGAAACGTTTTCCTACTCTGCCTGTAAAAATATGACCTGACCTTCTTGGCCCTATTGAGACAGGAAGAACAGGGAACGAGTATTCGGGTTTACGGCTTAAGCGTCGTTCACAATGCGCTATATGGATAAATAATGAAGTATTCTTGTGAAATGCTTTTCAATGGCCTGTCCACCAGATGTGTGCGCTACCATGTGAAAACGTTCGGCCTTTCTCATTCTCCCCTTTTTGCAACAGCAACCGTGTAGCGTTTTCGGGTTTGCTTTACTTCAAGATTTCCAAGTAAAAACCCGTGTCTTAGTATTTTTGTCATGATAAATTCTCTTCCTTGTTTATTCATATCTGATTATTATACAAACGCCATAATAAAGTAAAAAATTTATTTAATCCATCAAATAGTGGAACTTATCCTTCTTCTACTTTTTGACAAATTTATAATCTACAAAAAATAAAATGCTTAGAAATAATAATGTGAATGTCCTGATATATATAGTAAAGAGCACATAAACAAAGAAATTCAGCTGTTATGAGATATTGTATTTCTATTTTTCTTCTATAATATACCTATAAGATTTTCTATAATATTTTCTTAATACATTCATGTTTTCTATAATTTCTATATTTATTGTGTACTCATTTTGAAGAATATGTATATGTTCTTGTATGCAGGTGTAAAAGAGATGTTATATGCCATGTGCCCACTCAACGGCCAAGTACAGACTTATTTCCTGCGCGTATAATAACACACTACGTTTATCAGTACAACGAAACTAGGCTACACTCAATCTGGCTATATACAGAGTTTTCTTATAAACATTTCAACAGTCTGTAAGTAGTGTTGCACTCGAACACGATGTTTACAGGGGTTGGAATAGGCTTCAAGATTGAAGATTCAGTGGGTTAACCTAACAGAACACGTTCGAGATTTCCACTCAACATATAATCCTGGCAGAGGCGTGTCGTTTAAACAGAGGACTTCCTGTATTCCCGACTCGTTTCGTGCTCGTTCGAGCTGCGAATGCTGATGTAAGAAACAGATGCAAAATCTCTGGTGGATCGGTTGAGTCAAGCGGATTCTTTGCCGATACAATCAGAGATCAGACATATAGCGTAATAAATCAAGTCGCAGGCGGCTCGAATTTAATCCTCAACCGGTAACATCGGACTATTGGAGACTATGACAATCTAGGTTTAGATTTAATTTTAGGAGTTTCGATTAGATTTAATTTTAGTACTAGATTACAGATTTTTATGGAAATTCATATTTTTAAGAATATAATAAAAAGGTAGAAGCTGAATAGAAAAAATTATTTTATCTACCAAGTATTATACAACGCACTGTACTTTGAATATTTTATATATTCTCTTATATATTCTTCTTGATATAGTCTCATGTTATCTGCATTCCGTGCAAGTTTGCGCTTCCAAATTTTGTATAAACGCATAAAAATCCGCAGTCTATTTATTACTGTTCTTTATCACAGAGAATGTTCCCTAGTATAGTCTTCGAAATATAAAAAGGAGGACGTACAAATGTTTAAATTACGTTTATTTGTAACACTAGTTCCACGAATAAAATACATCGACTAACGTCGTTGAACTTGACATAGTTGGCGCGAAATTGAGGAGCCAAATGCTTTCGACGAAAAGCTATGATACGTGCCACTACGCCACATATTTTCATACATTATTTTCTACCGTGCGTTCGGATATTATGAATTTTTAAAGAACTCGGTTTAAGACTTACGTTTGAAAAGTATAATTTAATCGATAGTTTATCGCCACATTTAAATAGTCTTTGGATTATTTGCGAAAATAGAATCGATAGACTTTCCGTTTAAAAAAATCGGTGATGAACTTTCGAATGTTTATTTTTATCCTTTAGAAATGAAATCATAGCGCCGAAAGGGAACCTGACATCAATTGAACGCCTCTGTGTGTTTAGATTGTGTATATTACCCGTGACAGTAAACTGTCTACATAGGAGAACGAGGAATATTTATACAGGTGTTAACAAGCAGCTAGTTTCCCTTCTATAGACTGGCACAACCCTAGTCATTTAAGTCGTTAATCTTTAATGAGCGTGGGTATTACTCATATACGTAAATGTCACTGAGTTTGAAAATTGGTAAATTCATCGTTCCATCGATGTCTAATTTTAGAATCCCATCATAGCGATCGCTTTTTTTACGCAAAATACATAAAGAGTAAGCAGAAAGAACAAAAAATATCGCAAATCAGGTACATTGAGAAAATTAAGTTTAGATATCTTAGTCCACAAGAACAAGAACAACATTGGATGAATTTAACTATATTGTTCATAAAATGAAGTATAAATACTTTACTTTGACTGATGATTAATAAAATATTAATTATTCTTATCCGTGTTTGTGCAACAGTAAAGAATGGTTATTCTCTTTTTTTAACTAGTATACCAAATTTTTAAGGTTACCTCATGAAAACATTTTGAACATTGTAACAAAACCATTGCGATTGAATAATTCTTACAAGCAGTTAGAAGATGGAAAATCACCAAAAGCGAACATTCCTTGTTTTCCTCCTTTTCCTTTGTATGTAATTCTAGCGATTCACGAAAGTATCTGAACATTCCTAGAAACTTTTTATTTAAATATATAGTATAAAACATTTTGAAATCTCATTAATACTAACGAAATGCGGCTATTATGGTTATATCGCTAAAATTTGAGATGAGTTTGAAAATGTATATAGAAGTTACCGAGATATTTATTGGATAGCATAGCACTTCGCAAAGGTCGCTGAAGTGTTTGAACAGTCAATTGTGCACTAGTTGTGTGTGCATTAATAAGCCACGATATTTAATGAGACCACTTGTAGCGTTGATTGTACGTTTAAGACTATTGTTCATGCTGCATACTAATTGTCCACTAAGTGTATGTTTGCAATAAACGTTTTGTAACTTTTACATACATTTTCGGATTGCTTTCAATTGTTACTGTCATAATCACGATAATAGTATCTCGTTACAATGCTAAAGCAATCTCACGAAGTTTCGTATAATGCACATGATATATTCATAAAAAAATTACGCGGTAAATGTTCCAATACTTTTGTGAGCCTCTATGCACGTTGTCTGGATAACTCATCCGCCATGTTTGATTTTGAATCGATCATTCTTTTGAAGTTCAACTAGTCGGCGATGAAAACGAGTAGTACACGCATTGATATGGTGAATAGACGGGTTAAATGGGAATAAACTGGGCCATAGTGTAGGATGCAAGCTCGTAGGAAGAACATATTCGTTCTGTGACTGGAAATCTATATTTAAACGCACTTATTCCTCGTTGAACATTTTCAAACTAGACGCGATGCTTGTCTCGGTGCTGACATAAGCACTATTGTTAATTCCTCGGTAAAATATTGATGTGCAATAGCTCAGCTAGTGTTCGATCGATGTTCGCGGTTGCAGTTTAATAATCAACGAATCTGAGTCACTCCTACTGATTCTTAGTTTTTAACAACACATCGTTAAAAATGACATACATGATTCATTTTTAAACATGATTCATAAATATTAAGGTGTACCTTGCCAGTCAAAAAGCAAAAATTGAAAAAAAAAATTTTTTTCGTGCTTCCTTTTTAGTTTCGTACGTATAGAATATCGTAGCAAAAGGATTTTTCGACATTTTTGTAACTAGGCAAGTTACTAAAAATGGTCGCCCGTTATAATCGTAATAAAAAGGTATTATTTCTTGGTGCATCGTGAAAAAAGGGCATACAGCAAAAAATACCTCTTTTGATATTTGTCAGCTGATAATTTATCATCGAAAGAAGGCTAAATCGAATGTATATGCATCGAGTAGAATTAGCTAAACCGATTACGTGAATCAGTGAAATATAGGGCATACAGCGATAAATGCGAGATACACGCATCACCCAGATGCAATCGATCCAGCTGCCCCCTTGAATTATCTCACCTTACACGAAAAAACTGAGGTATAAATAACAAGAGTTTTGATTATTTAAAGAACTTTCGCGTTAATTACAAGAAAGTTCTTTAGATCTCTAGACGAATATTATTCAAGTGATACTAAATGAACGAAGAAAAATTCGTTTAAAGCGACCCATTGATAATCGTGCGAATGTTACAGTTTATCAACGTTAAAATTTTCATGACATACTACTTCAATTTCTCACGAATATGCCGTATTTACAATATCAGATTAAGAGGTTAAAGGAAAAGAAAGAAGAAATGATGAAAAAACAAATTTTTTATGAAAGATCTAACACAAAAGGATGAATTTTTTTTAGAGGAAACTGGATTCGAAGAAGATCCTTACATACCTAGATGTAATCGATTCAGCTTCGCAAGAGTTACGTTTAGTTATGTTCAAATTAGACACCAAAACAGGAAAGTAATAAACTAGAAAGAAATCCCTAAACTTTACATTTGTTCCTATATCCACGTCACATTTTTACTTTTTGCTATTCATATCTTACATGCATTCAATTGCATTCAATTATTTTGAAGAATCTAATATCTTTAATATGTAGTATTTTAGTATTCAAGTTATGAATACTAAATGTATAGACAAAATATTGCTCTAGAAAGTTAAAAATAAAACGGAAAAAATGTTTAGTAATTTCTTCAAAGGGGTTTAAAGTCACTAAAAAGGAAATTGCGTGGTATGGTTTATTTTATTCGAACTAACAGGCCAATTTCTTAATGCTACTTTAGCTTATCCGATTATATTACAAATTCAGACGCCTCTTACTTTTATTATCTTTGAAATAAGTTCGCGTTTGGAGATAAATTGGAGGTCACCGGGTTAACCGACTGTAAAGAGTGAATTAAGCAGAGTTGTTGGCACAGAAATTATTTTGCTCTTTTTGTCCTTTATCTCTTTATCTTTATTCTTGCATATATAATATCTTTATTCAATAGCAGATATTGTCAAATTTTCATTTCGTATGTTATTGCCAACATATTTGTTTAAATTTAAAAAAATAACCATCATAAAAAATTATATATAGGTAGTAATACGTAAATCAGAAGTGACAAATTACTAAAGTTACATATAATTCTTACGCGATATTTACTTCTTAAATTTCATACAATTTTTCTATTAAAATTATTAACTTTTATAAAAACGTTTGCATGAAAACTCTTGAAGTTTATTGAACCAAGTCACATTATCACACAAGCCGTGTGCGTACTTAACGGTCATAACGCTCGGTAAATTATATCCCCTTGTGAATAAAGTTACCCTTCATTATTAAATGGAATGCAATAATTTTATTGATTAATCCAAATCGCTTTAAATATAACACCAGTGAATATTTTATTGTTTCCTTATTGATCTTATCTTCCTTTTTCACCAAATTTTGACTCAGATATGCCCGAAATTTTTTTTAATATATTTTTCAAAATGATATCAAAATGGTGGAATTTAAAAAGAGATATGGCTATCCATTCCAAACAATATTGGAGAAATTGTACATTAAATTAATTGTTGTAAAAATCGCAAAATATATCCATGTTTTTTGCAAAAATTACAGGCATATCTAAGTTAATGGTCAAATTAAGTATGAAAATTTATCAAAATGGTATTGAGAGAAAAAGTGTAGTAACAGACCATGAAACAATTGTTCAGTTAACTACAGCTATTAGCACATTCACGACCAGTAATTTTACGGAAGTTTTAAAGTAGAAAATCGCAAGTTTCTGCAATTACGGCGATGACAAAAATTTGAGGAGTTACAAATATAGTCCGTATCACTTACTATTATTAATTCAAATAAGTACAAAAGATTCTCCTTTCCTTATTCACTGATAGTTAAAAACTTGAAATGGTCAATGGTGTGATTTAAGTGAAGAATAAGAGAAATGAGGAAAATTAATCTTGTCATTTAAATTGTTTATCATTTGAATATTATATATTTTCAACATTTAACAAATTAATATATCTGGAAAAAAATACAAATAGTAAAAGATAGATTAGATTAATTACATTACAGATTGTTACTTTCTGCGTTTCAACCAGTAGTTAAAATAAATTATTCTAGCACGTATATTGTTTACCACCATATTTAGTATGCAACTTCATTCATTTTCATTAAAATAGTTATTTATTTAACACTTACATCATTTACCATTTCAAATGTTTAATTGGTCTATTTGATTAAGTATAATTTACTCACTGAAAAGTGTAATATTACGATAGCAATAGAGTTAACGTGTTAAAATATTTTCAAAAAATGCATTGTTTGAACTTACCCAAAATATAAGATTCACGCAGACTAACGCATACTTGACGAATCCGTAACATTCCGAAAGCACCATCTTCTTCCGAATTATAATATAACACACTTTAGTTAGGTTACTTTGGTAGGTTTATGGAAACTACGAAATTTCCTGGCCCGACGAGGAATCGTTTACATTCGATTTGGACGCTAATACACGGATGAGGGAGGGTTTCTTATTTTCTTTTTATTTATCTATGTAATAATAATATATTACGAATTATTTAATATTGTGCTTGCATATTATTGACAGGAAAACACCGGCCCATTCTATGCAACGACTTATAAGCAACTGTCATGGGGCACGACGAACGTACGAACTATTGGCGTTAGTTTTTATCGAGAGTGCAAGGTATGAAGAACAGACTGGTACTCTCGTACTCTCGTTTAAACCTCCTTGAAGCTGCAGCTTATGACGTCATTCAAATATTCTGTCTTCGTCGTTCGTAATTCATATCAATCTCTCTCTCTCTTACTCACAAACTAACCTCACTTTTTATCTCGTTTTATCTTACGGCATTTTGCTTAGTGTTATCTTACTCATGCACTACTCCCACTCTTCTCTTCCTCTCACACCACATGCGCGAGCGCGCGGAGCACAAAGTTCTATTATATTTTTCTTGATACACTTTTTTTGGATTTTATTTTTTCTTATTTCTGAGGTTTGATATTTTAACTTCAAGATACTAGACCCCCGCGCGAATTTTGTATGTTTTGTATGCTTACAACGCTGTAATATTATTTCTTATTTTAGCATGATGTATTGTTATTTCCTTATATATATATTTTATTACAAAAGTTAAATTATTAATAATTAACATAATTGCAGTAATATTGAAAACATTAGAAATATTAGTAATTTTATTTATTGTATTTTATAACAATTTAAATAAATTTGAATTAACATTAATAGTAGATTTATTTCAGAGGATTAAAATTAAAAAATGTTGTTGAGTGGTATGATACTGTACATTACGCTATTTATTATTTAATATATTCTATCTAAGCCTTCAACTTCTTTCTTTTTGTCGATATCTCCATTTATAATTATAGAGTTTATTCTTAACATTGTTCTGGGTATTCTGGTAACTGTGAAACAAATAGATGTGTTAAATGGAATAGTTATACAATGTTTTGATTATAGTGTTAATTACGATACTGTTCTTACAATTTAATCTCTTAAACTGTTTTCTTGGTTTCATTCTGAAGTGAGTTATAGTGTGAGACAAAGTCTTTTGGATTACAGTCGCATTAACTGACACCAATTCCTTATTCAGTATGGGTCTTCCAATGAGTGTGAAATCTCTACCACCAACCAATAATACTTTTTCCAATTTTAATTCATCTCCTGGTTGAGGTGGCCAATGACCCTGAATGGCTATAACATCACTTTCCGTGACTTTAAATTGCGTTCCACATAAGTGTATGACCGCAAATAAGCGGCCAACCGAATTAGTAGCTACTTGTCTGTTAATTTCATTGATCACATCTAAAAAGAAGAAGGAAGCTATAAAATTATCTAAATAATATAATTAAGAAATTAAATTGAAAGTACATTTCATTAATATTTCTATATTTATTATATATAATTACCAGCAGCTGCCTTTTCCTTTTCTTTATCATAATTTTCAGGTATTTCTTCTTGATAGCTTGGTTGTGGTTTAAACCAAGGTAAAGTATATCTGATTGCTCGCTTGCGACAGGCATAACCAGCTACTTCTATCTCCCACAATTTTAATCCTGTAATAAATAATGCTTTTTTTTTTGTATTTTACACAAACTTGTTATTTACTTATCCTTAATCGTTAATTTTTATGTTTTGCTAGCATACAAATCAATATATAGTATAATATACAAACATATAATATTGATAATGGTAATAATAATAAATAATCTAATAGGTAAATGTAGTAATACAGTATTTATATTTTATAATAAACAATCGCAGAATGTATAGTTAAAAGAATGATAATTATAAACCATTCAGTATGATGTGGTTTATTAAAAAATTACTACTAACATAACGCTTTATGAAGTACATTAAACAAATTTCAGGTTATATAACCTAAAGTTTCATACAAATAAAGAAGCGAATCCTGTATTACTTTTACGGAAAAAATATTGACAAACCCGGATAATATTGTTTGTTTATCGAAGCAGGAAGAATCCTTCTAATACAGGTATTTGTGGCGAAATTAAATAACCTGCTGAAATTACTGAGTGCCGCCATGATTTTGACTACTCGCTTTAAGTTCGATAACTTAAAAGTTTAAGAATTTGAAAGAACAATATCTAAAATTGTAGACACATTTTATGAAATAAGAAAATAAATATAATAAAAGAGAATAGAAATATCTTTCTCAATAAAAGATATAAAAATAAAATATAATTATAGGAAACCGCGGCAAAATTTTAAATAGCAACTTTTAGTATATACATATATTTTTATCCGAAACATTTCTTCTCTGTCGAAATTAGAATATTTACATAAAAGAAATGATCGTTAATGACACATTATACAAATATTGTAATCTATAACGTCTTTTCCGTGAAATTTTTCATATAATACAAGTTGTCAGTGTTATAGTTGACGTATAATTTTAAAATGATATTTTGCACATGTGGAAGAAATGTAGTATTTTTGTTGATTTGGTTGTAGTTCCGGTTGGAACTAGTATGTGAAGAGATGTCGTACATGTTGGCGAACAGTTACTTGTTATGGTTAGCCATTGTGTTTTGAGGCATCGATGACTGTTGAAGTATTATAATCATTCTTAGTGTTCCCAATAATTCGGCCACGTCGAATTATGCAGTTTTATAAAGAAAAGCTTCTGTCACCTGGACAACTGAAACGTCTCAGTGAGCATAAGTACAGCTGTACGACGAACAGTCTTTTGGATGGATTTCTTCAACCCTGGTGGGACTGGCTTGTTAGCAAGGTTCCACTTTGGCTTGCACCAAATTTAATCACCATTGTGGGACTGATTGTCAACATCGCGACTACTTTGATCCTTGTATATTATAGTCCAGATGCTAAAACCGAGGTATCGTCTACATAACCTATTTTTCGTACTTACACATCATATCCTGGATGACAGTGTAAAAGGTTGTGAACTTGAAAATTTGATACATATTCGATATAAATGTAAAAAATAGAATTGTCAACTTTTACAGTTTTACATAAAATCATTCGTTAGAAGAAAATTTTGTATGTAATGGAGTATGACTGTGTATGTGATGTTTGTACAAAAAATCTGTACTTATGAAAACAACATTTTTTTAAATGTTGTTTAATTTTTTTAAATATCTATTTATTACTTTAATATGTAGATATAGTATTACTTTAATATATAGATATAATATTACTTTAATATTTTAGGCACCTAGGTGGGCTTGTTTTTTATGCGCACTTGGTTTGTTCATTTATCAAAGTTTAGATGCCATAGATGGCAAACAAGCCAGAAGAACAGGAACTTCAACACCACTGGGTGAATTATTTGATCATGGGTGTGACTCCATATCAACCGGTATGTTGCTTAAGTTGATAAAGTCAATTTGACCTTTAACTTATTATGTTAAAAATCCATATTAAAACTAAATATAGTACCTCTATAAAATAGTGTGGAAAAAAATCTCTTTTATATTTTATATTACATGACAATGTTAAATTTCTGTTATAATGAATGAAAAATTGTGTTTTTATTTTTCCAGTGTTTATTGCTCTATCAGCGTGTATAGCAGTACAATTAGGATATTATCCAACATGGATGTTTTTCCAATGCTTTTGTGCCATGACACTTTTTTATTGTGCACATTGGCAGACATATGTTTCAGGTAAGAAGTTTATAGATATTAATAAGGATGATTTTATTAAATTTATTTATTTCACAATGTCATTGTTTTTAAATAGGTTCTTTAAGATTTGGCAAAGTGGATGTCACAGAAGCACAATTTACTATTATAATGATTCACCTTATTTCTGCAATTTTTGGGCCACAAGTATGGATGATAGAGGTTGTATCTATTTTAATAATTCTAATTTTACACTTATATAACTTTAGAATATCTCATGTCAATCAACAAAATTACCTGATGTAATTTAGGAAACATGTTATGTTTAAAATGTTTCATTAATTTATTCATTAACGATTTAAGAGACGTACAGGTTACATAATTAGAATATCTTATGTCAATTAATAAAACATTATAACTTTAATGTTATACTTATATGTTATACTGGTTGACTAATTGGTTTACCAATTTTTTGAGATACACAAATTATATAATTAAGTAACTGATTGTCATAAGATATTTTTTCTTTCCTTATTTTTAGTTTTTCAAACAAATATAAGCTTGTTTAGTATTAAGATTATTTAGTCACAGAAACTCGTTCTTAAGGCATAGTATCAGATTTTACAGTAAATTTAGGGGGCTTGTAGATATTCTGCATAATTACATTTAAAAACTTTCAGTATTATAAACTTTTATAAGATATTAGGAACCCAAATATTGAATCTCTTTTTTGAGTACACTATATTATCATTTATTCATATTAAGTTCACCATGATTTTTCATTCAAACCTTCATCAAATGTTATTTTCTACTTTTCTTATTATCTGTCTCATAATTTTCTCATGTTATATACATTATTATGCCATATATATATATATATATATATAAAATATAAGGATATCATTATATGTGTATGTGTTATATTTGTTTATGTATTTTCGATTCATTTCGTCAATTTATGCACTGGATAAAGGACGAATAGTAATTGAACAAATTGTAATAGTTAAAAAGTTAACTAATTACTCAATTTCTAATCTAACTGAAGATTTTCACTTTATGAATTAATGATTTTTTTATATAAGGAAAGACTAACGTTTCTAGTGAGTTCTGCATTTTTATCTCAAGACTCATGTTTATAAAAAATTTGAGAATACCTTTGCATGAGTCTAACGAGATTATTTCTTACAGATACCATACATAGATGGTTTTATGTTTAAGTATTTAATAGGAGTTATGACAGTAATTTGTGCAATGGCAAACTTATATTTCATCTTTTCGGTGATTTTCACCGGAGGAGTGGGCAAGAATGGTTCAACTGTGGCTGTAAGTTAGTCAATTAGACTTTTGTTTTTGGAAGTATGGAAATGGGAGCAGCATGGCATGAGGAGCAGCGCTGAAATTACCTTTTTTGCTATGAAACTTATTGTAACATGCATTTTATTTCCAAATTTCTTACTCATTTGTTTCCCTTCATCCAATTCTTTCTTACTTTCCTGCATCACATTGTTATTCATCATAAGTGCATCATAACTTACATTTGTACTTACAATTGTCCATCAAATTCATTCATATAGAGAATATATTAAAAGGTATTAGTAAAATTTATGATATAATAGAGAAATAATATTTAGAATATATTCCTGTACTGTGCAAGGCTATGTGTAAAAATTCAACTTACTTTTAATACTTGGAATTATGCTTTTGAAACAATTTCTATCAAAAAATGTTCAATAAATAATAATAAAATATTAGATAATATAATTTAGGTATATAAATTTATCATTATACTATGTAAATGCCTTAAAATTAATATATACTTTTAAAATAATGAGATATAGTTTAACACTAGAAAAATTTACATTAACTCCAAACAGTAAGCACACACATAAGTATGTAATTTAATATAAAATTTGTACTTTGTATCATGATCATAATTCATTGGTTCAAAATGTAATTTTTCATCTCAATTATCAGTTAAATTATTATAACGTAAATATTTAGAAATGCAGGTAGGAAATTGAGTAAAAAAGCAGCTCCTTCGTGCCTGATGTTTTAATTTATTATTATCTCATGTACTGTAATGGGCCACAAGTGGAACTAGCTCATATTGAAAAAAATTGAGAGTTACATAGAATAAATGTAAGATACAGAGTAAACTTAGGTTAAATTTTAATTGCATTTCTGCAATTTTTATAACGAGCGAGATTTTATGCGTTTGTTTAGATACCAGTGCTTGGTGTAGGCACAATCAGTAACTACGTAGCAGTATTCTTTTATGCAGGCTACATTCATGTATTCCTTGAATTCTGTAAAGTCTTTGAATCTGGTGGGATTGGAAAGAATGGTTCCACAATTGCAGTAAGTTTCAAAAATATAAACTCATCAGTTGTATATATGTAAATTTTCCATCATTAGCATAGTAATCAGATCTTTCTTCTTTTATATTGCTTGCCTATCTAGATCATTCAGTTATTGCTATCCATGTTAAAGGACAATTTCTGCATTACTAAATCTTATTTAATAATCTATATGCACATTACTTTACTACAATAAGAAATTCTTGTATGGTGTGCAGGCTATGAAGAAATACAGCTTATGTTTTAATATTATCTCCAAATGTAATCTCTCTTATGCAAATTTACCTTTCATTTTATTTAGGTGCTTACTAGCTATGGAGTTTTGCTATTTTAATGTAAACAAATAATTATCTGTGTTGAATAGTGATCATATTATCTTTACATTAAATTAAAAAAATAAAGTTTTTAGAAGAAAAGTGATATTCATGAGAAAGAGTATGTCAATATTTTGTTAGATGTAAGAACTTTAAAATAGATTTATTTTTTTTGTTTTTTATTAAATTAAAAAACGAACAAATATTTTATATAAAATTAAAAATACAAAACCTTTAATTAAATGATTTTAACACCTTGTGAAATCACACAAATTGCTTAATGTATATGTGTTTTGAAGATTTGAAATTGTTTCAAAAGCAAGAAGTTCTCATCGGTATGTAATGAAATATGCTAGAGATGTGTTTAAAAGTAACTAATAAAAAGGTTTTTCGTGTCGCTTGCACAGTTGCCATACACTGGCACAGAGGTCAAGGTGTTTCCATTATGGGCTGCTGTGGGCATCGCTATTTTACTTGCACAGAGCAGCATATCCGTCATTCTTGCCGGTGGTGTCGGAAAAAATGGCTCCACCGTCGCAGTAAGTCAGTTCAAAAGTAATAAAATAATTGTGTAGTGCACTTTGCATTTTATTTTGATTTAGGCCCATGTTATAAAGGAGTACCTGCTCTCTTACGTATAAAAATCTTTGCATATATAATATATTAACATAAAACATCAACTATCTTGATCATTATTACTTATTATATATTGTCTGATGTATTCGAAATTATAATGTTAAAAACATTTGTTATCTTTAATCAAATTAAAAAATTAAAATTTAATTAATATGCTATTATGAGATTGCAGCACAGGACGAATATTCAATATAATTTATTGTGTCATTTGTGTGGGTCTAAAATTTGCAAGAGCATCACACAGAACTGTTTACTGTATTTTTATTTCCACTCTGGTTAACACCTTTTCCTAAATATTTAAGAATCTGTATTGATATCCCATACATATTTTCTTCTTTTTAATATTCCCATCCATTGACTACTCCTTTCCAAATACCATTTTAAGAAATTGCATGGATCCTTAGAAGTATATAATTTTATATAATTAATATAATAATTTTAGTTACTACATATATGCTTCTTTGTAAACTAACTTAGTGACTCTTTATGTACTTAGATGATTTTGATAATTAGTATAACAATCTCAGTTACTATATGTTTTACTGCAACTAACTCTACATGAACTCTAAATAACTTTGCATTTACTATGTGTGTTAAACCTAGGATCTGTCATTGTAATGTATTATGTTTCTTACTTTCATTTTTATATTTATTAATGTCTAATAGGATTTTATGTAGTCATATTGTAAACATATAGATGCTTTTTTAGCGTTTATAAAGGTTTGCATTTTACATTTGAATATACAAGTTGGACTATTGGTCCATCATATATAGCATGTAGCTTTATAATAAAGATGTAACATTTTAATTAAGTATATATTATAGAAATAAAATTTTAGTAAAAAGTATAGTACTTGATGTTTCCATATAAAGCATATTTATATATTGTTCCTTTTATTAGAGATTGCATATTTTTAAGTAATCTTTATACTGTTTATTATCGAATACTTAAACATTAAATTATAGGTACATATTTCATTTATAAAAATATATTACATGTTCAAATATTTTTCTTGTACATTTATTGACCACTGATGTCTTCATAATATTTATTCCATTTCAGGGAACATCAGTTTTATCTCCAATTATTCCATTTAGTTTCGTGGTAGTACCAGCTTTTATAATTTATAGAAAAAGTGCAGAGCACGTTTATGAAAATCATCCTGCATTGTATATACTTGCATTTGGAATGGTTGCAGCTAAAGTTACAAATCGACTGGTGGTATGTATATCAACAACTTAAATATCGATCATTTTATTCAATTTTTATGTTCTATATTCCATAGTATTGTTATTTATTATAGGTTGCTCATATGACAAAAAATGAAATGGAATATTTAGACAGTTCATTGATTGGACCAGCAATGCTGTTCTTAAATCAGTATTTCAATTTTTTTATCAAAGAATATTATGTTCTATGGTTGTGTTTTGTAAGTCTTTTTTGCATAAATTTTATTGAACTTTTTTGAAATATCATTTTTATACATTTTACAATTATATGTGCTTTTAGATTTGGGTTACTCTGGATTTACTACGGTATAATACTCAAATTTGCCTTGAAATTTGCGATTATATGAAGATCAAATTATTTAGGATACCACTAGGAGATCATCGAACTAGTCTGGTTTCTAACACAGCTGAGAAAAATGGTACTAACAGGTCCCAACGTAATAGATTGCAAAAGAAACATCATTAGGATTTATTTGTGATAATAAATGCGCTGTATGGTTCATTTTTTGTATAAAGGAGAGTTAACAATATAAGAAAATATAGAGATTTGATAAATTTTGTTATATCACAATTGTATATATAATCAAAGTTCAGAATAGTACAGTTCATTTATTATCACATTAATTTCTAATCGCCGCATCTGATTAGTATTGAACATAAATAAAAGGTCTCATCAACATGTTGGTTAAAAGTTTCTCACTGCTTGCCATCGATTGCAATCAGTTTGTTATCGACGAAAAAAGAATATATCATCATGTACCTAGTGATCAGAGTTACGATTAAAATCGGTAAAATCAATAAGATACATGAAACAATACAATATAAATACAGGAAGTGATATATAACTATTATTAAAGAAAAATAGAAAAAAGACATGACATAAACTTTAAGTAACTTTATATTATTGTTATAAGTATTATAGCAATTTAATTAAATCAGTGAATGTGAATGATTTATTCAACTTTTATTTATTAATAACTGTATGAAGTTTGTTTGGGAATGACGCAATTATAACGAACATTTGTTCTTTTTGCTGACCTTTAGATTACAAGAAAAATTTTTGAAGATAAACGAATTTAGAGAAGACGTTTTAGACGAATTTAGAGAAGTTTTTATTTATAATCATTAAAAAGAAAATGAAATTACCTGGTTGTTTTTTCTTAGAGGTTGTGTTTAATGATATTGGTTATTTTTCGATTGGAGTACTATAGTCATGATCTCATATAGAATATATTAGTAGTTCATTTACATGTTTGAAATTAAAGGACAGATAATTATTTTTTTTTTAAATTACAAATCTAATTTAAAAATAACATATATATACGTAATTATATAATACGAATATTCCGATATTTCCATAGTCAATTACAAAATGTTTATAGTATAAGTAAACTACCAAAGATAGTTCATTTGAGCTAAAACGATTCAATCTATGATTTATCTTATTCTTTTTTAACAATTTTAATTTTATATCATTCAAAAATTGTAAGGAATTGATGGAATGTTACTGACTAATCATTTTGTGTTTTGAAATATTTTTTTTTTAGTAAACATCGGTTTCTAACGAGTAAGGAACTATACAAGGAAAGGTACATAGCACAGGAAATATGCATATTGCTCAAGCAGTATGTAAATTAATATAATCTATTCTTAATTTACAATGATTTACATTCAGCTCAGGTCCATGGCCTTAATATGCGCTTATGATTGCAACTGTATGAGATAGTTTTCCAGGTAGAAGACAAAATAGCTGAATAATTTTTATTTAAGATGATTCTGCGTATATATTCTTATATTTATTTAGCGTAGCGCGTTTTTCGTGGTAAAATCTCTTTTGTTTACAAGACGTATAATATATAGATTCAACAATATCAATTATAAAAGATAATAATGCTTTAAACAGAAATTGTTGCTAACTATGTGCAGTAAATATACATATTTAGATTTTTAATACATTGTAATCTTTATAACTATTGGAAAGCAAATTTTTTATATAAATGTGCATCACATAATAAGGAATGGATCATATAATTTCGAAACTAATTACAGTATAGATCATTAAAAGTTATCTTAACAGTTATTTAAAGTATATTAATTAAACAGAAAGATCTTAGATCAGTGATATATCTATTATAAAATTTGTGACGAGTAAAAAGTTGTGAAGATTAGTGATATATCTTTAAAATATAAACACGTATTCTTTCACTACATTGTATTTTAAGAAATATCCGAAGCTGTTCAAGAAATGGTTTCTTTACAAACATAGTTACGAGCAATCTAATTACTGTGCATGAGAAGTTGTGCAAGGAAATTACCGTTTAGTTCAAACGTTTCATTATAGAGTATTACAATTATATAATTCTGTTGTTTTACAAAAGTTTTGAATTTTTACAAGATCATTTGAGATTTTCAGAATGACAATATTTCAATGAGACTTTCCTGCAACATTGCCTGATAAAATAAATAATGTATCTAATAATCTAATGTAACGTATCTTGGTTTTTGTTCACAAAATGTAATATACTTTCCTGATAAATAATTTTCGTATCACATGCTATCTTTTATTTGTGCGTTTTCATTGAACAAAGCTTGATGTAATGGTCAAAATCTTTGGAGTTACGTTCCCATTCTCCTATCTTCAGATTTAATCCGTGTTAATCCTTCCAAAATGGCTTGCAAAGGTGATTCTTTCAAATAAATTCTAAATCTTGCTTTCTAAATAAAAAACATACCATTATAATTTTCAAAATATTAATTCGCATGCTGCATTATTCTATTTTATTTTAAATGTTTGTATTGTTTCTTGTAAATTTTATAGTAGCACATTAACAATACCTAAATTTGTACCTTTGCAATTATATTAACCAACAATAGCTTGAGAAATTGTTTTTGCATTGAATCGCATTGTTAACATTTAGCATGTTTGTGGAACTTTTACACAAGCCCACATTATATCAATTCACTAATTGATAGTATACAAAATCATATCGTTTATAATTTCATTTTGTGAATAATACCTAATACCTATTTTCTCATATAGCAAAATATTAATTAAAAAGTACGATAAAATAATGCGATAAACACATTATTCAATATTAAAATATATGAAGAACTAGTATCGTTTTAATATCTTATTTATGTTTTAACATTTTATTTTCTATATGATAAGTTGTAATAATATGAGATATAGATACAAACATTATGAGGTACGTAATAAAGCAAGTAGAGAATTGAAGCATGTGAAGATTGCATTTGCATGACTCTGCTTGTTTGCTTGGTCCTAACGCCTTGTCGAACGCGTTCAGGATGTTGTACGATATCTTTAACATTTTCATTTATATAACACAAACCATTTCTATAGTAACTGTACAAACTATAAGAAATCAAGAAAAAAACTTCTGAACACGGTCGTTGATTGATATACATATGTATATACGAAATGCTGCCAAGTATGAAGAGGGAAAGGTTTTTGGCAACTCTGTGCTACTTTATCTCACTTTTATCAAAAATACAAGTGTAGAACTGATTACGATATCTTTTCAATCAAAATTTCTCTCATTGATTGCCGAGCCTTAGTGAATATTAATGTAATGCGTGGTCTGTTACAATATTGGGCATAATATTTATTTAATATTAGGCAGTGTTATAATGTGTTACTATATTTAGTATAACATGTTAATCAAGTATGTGCGAATAACAAATTTTAATATTTTTATAGTTTGCTATATTTTAATAATTTTAAGTATAGTAATTATTTTAATGGTTTTACACTATTCTAACTACTTATGTCTTATGTTTTGTATACCACTGCAATTTGGATTTATATTTTAGATATATTTTTTAAATTATAGATAACAGATGCAAAACATCTAAAAGAAGATTTTACGTTTCTTTAAATTATTCACATTGTAACAAGATATTCGCACATGCAGAACGTCAATGTACTTTATTCGTTGGTATGCATGAATAGTTCTGTTCACAGTTCGCGCGATGGTGGAACAAGAGCCTCTGTTAGACGAGGATTATCATCATGGATCTGATACTACCCTCGACCTATGACGGTTGAAATTCATCAGCGTAAAGATAATTATTTCGAAATGCAGGGTTACGTAAAACTTTCTTTGCAACTTTTATCATTACTCTTTCATTGCCCATTAACAAGTACAAATACTAGTCTCTTTCTAGAATGAAAATTAATGTATTATATTGTACATTAGCAGTACTACAGTTTCACGTGGCCTTGATACCCATCTTGAATCATAATTTTATTATGAAATTTGAGATGCTGGATAAAGGAAAGAGTATAGCTTATATAGCAGAATGAAGCAGGGTAGTTACATTATAGAAAGTGAAGTTTAAGTAGAAGAGAAAGTTTAACCCTTAAAAGCTATTATCGAAATTTCATTTTAGTACTTCTGTATTTTAATTTACATGAGCAAAATTTCACATATTGTTTATTTTTGAAATTAACAAATTACCATTGAATATTGGATGAAAAATAGACATTGTTGCAATGCTATCATACGATAGTATTAAAATAAAATTCGCACAGCATGAAATTTCATATGTATTAGCCTGTAAGGGTTAAAGAGAGTTTCTTTCGCGTGGTCCTCTTAAATTAAAAATAAAAATTTTAATTTTATTGATAAGTGTGTCGTATTGTACGAAACTGTTTGGTTCAAAGATTTTCGATGAAGTAAGATAAGAGTATTTCCTGTGATAGTTTTATAGAGAGACAGCGAAGTACATTTTCATTGTTGATGGTCAAACAACGAAAGACTATAGTTATTCCTACAGAGCCGGAGACATTTCGAATTGTAAGATAAGATTCATGTATTATTGGTAACGTTTAAAAATTCGTACAATTTTATAGAAAGATATAGAAAGGATAGAAGAACTTAAAGAAAGTAGACTAGCTTTCTTTTTAAAGAAAAATTGTTAAAAACAATTCTAAAGTGGATAAGGTGAACATTTTTTAATGTTGTCAGGATGAAATAGCATTTAACACTAGCACACTAGCGTAACAAAGAGATACTTGTTCATTTTTACCAGTTGTACGACTTCCAGTCTTTATCAACATTTTTGTGATCTCTTAAATGGAGATGATAGTCGAATTATTTAACTAAAATATTAACGATGTCACAAATGTTAGAGAAAAGAAATAAGAAGGATAATAATAATAGAAATAAGTTTGTATAAATAAACAATTTGTAATATATTTATTTAATAAGAAGTAAGATATGAAATTTTACCAGATTTAATTTTAAGTTAATGTTAAGTTCAAAGAAAAGTTATAGGTATTAATTATATGGCAAATTATATCAGAAGTTTTATGTTTATAGATTCTATATACTGTAAACTGCGATCATTGTAATTTATGCGAGCAAATAAAATTTTAATTGCCATTATGTTACTTTCTTATGTTTTTTTTTTTTTTCGTTTCGTCGATGAATTTTCATCAATGTCTGGTGAAATGAATTTTGTCGAATCGTTGAGAATATTTTCTCGCGTTCGAAAGTGGAACAAATTCGAATAACGATTAAAAACTGGTTCAACCCTCGCGCCGGAAACTGGGCCAGGAGTAATCACTATTTCCCGGGAATTCGGTCACCCATAGTATTTCATGATGCCTTGTAAAAATATCCTTGGGATAATCCTTGCAGGAATGTAATTTATTATAATAATTTACCACCTACGATCTAATATATATTGCAGTTGAATATTTATTTAGAAAATCCATTTGTAATTTACTTTGCAATGACAAATGAAAAAAGGAAGCAAAGAATGCTTATGAAGATACATATAAATATTATTTTCCCATTTTATCGATAATAATTTTTTTATTCACTGTAATTCAATAATTATCTAAAATCTATTTTACAACAACTTCGAAAAATTTCGGGGAATTGGGAGATTCGTTTACGCAGCTTATTGGCAAATGAAATATTAAAATAGCTATTTATATAAATTTGAATTTTTCTCGATAAGTATGTTAAATCCTTTTACTTAAATTTATAAAAATGTCTCATTGATTTTTTCTGTTTGTATATCTCCAATCTTCATTCTAATAACGTTTTATTCGCCATTTATTCATTGGGAATCATATTTTATCTGATAGTACTATATCTTTGCGAGACACTCTGTATAGCATGTTAGGCAATGTTACATTACGTAGTAGTGCGATATTGATCAATCAGATGGCACGTAACGTGTCCCTTGATCCCTAGGTGTATACTTTCTGTGGGCCAGCAAAAACGTTAGGGAAGTAAAATAAATGCTCGTACCATGCCGCAACAATGAAATGCATAATCAATGAAAGTGCATTACGTTCTCACATCTTAGCTCTTTAGTGGTTCGTTTTCTCTCTTCTCCGCTTTTCACAGAGTCCGAAGACCTCGAAATTTCGTGACCGAGCTACGTATCACCTCCTACCCTTGTTCGTCTATTCGACCTGGGCCACGTTCTGAGACGTTTCCCCTTCCCTAATACCAAACCCACAGGAACGTAATATTCTCTTCAAGGATCCTTGGTGTTCTTAAATTCAATCATGGCTGCATTCTAATGAGATTATGAGACTTTCAATCAAGTTTGAGGGAGTCCAAACCTGTTTCACGGTGAAATTAATTAAAGCAGTAATGGTAAATAAATGGTTTTACGGGTTATCGTAAATGTTGGGCAAATTGTGTTGCGAATTGAAATTTAGCAATGAAAGAGTTTTCTGTAAATTTTCGATGATAGTTTCATTCGTTCGGTAGTAAATTACAGATGCTTCATGTGGCGTTATATTGTTTTGTTAATTCTGTGAGTTACGTAGTTAGTATTGTTTTACTTTTAGTATGGTTCAGCTTTTAATAACGAATTGGTAGTAAATTAATTCCATTTATTTATCATTGAACTATATGAGTTTTGTTCTTCCCCCAAAATGATTCGATTTTTTTATACAAACATTTTTTATAAAGTGGCATATCCTTTTTTGGATATACTACTGGTGAATGTATGCGCATGCGTGTCGAACGATAGGGGTAGTAAGTAGAAAAGTCGAAGTTACGATCGACGAGAATCAGTCTGCCTTCGGCGACGTTCGAGCGTCCATTCATTATGATAGTATTTTAGATTCGATAGTAAATAGACTTTACACGTCTTTATGATTTAACAATAGCTTAAACTGGCAATAAAATGTTTCACCTAATCATACGATCTTTAAAAAAATCATTTATGTACTTCCACAAAAATAAATGAATAATAATAACTCTTCTATTACTATTATTACGAATACATAATAATTATTCTAATAGCATCATTAATAATTACAATATGAATCATTTCACAATCCCAAGCAATACCACAGTAATACTACACACCATTATACACAAAGACAAAAGATATCTTCTTCTTTAATGCATCAAACGTCCATTATTTTATATTCAACTTTCTTTTTTCTGGTCTCTAGATAAAGATACCTTTGAACTGACAATTGAACGGATTGCTCCACGTAACCTTCTTAAGCAGTTTGAATAAAATTTAATCCAGTTAATATCGACTATCGTTTAGTTTCGCATAAAGGATTCCTGTTGAATTTTTAAATTCTACAGTGACGGATAAAAGAAAATTTTAAATTGATATGCTTATTGTTAATAACTTTTGTACTGAAAATTTTTTATCACATTGATAACTGGTATACTATATTCATTAATTGTTCCTATCAAATATAAATCCATTTTGTAAAATGGTGCTTTCTTTTTTATTTTTCATGGTGCATTTTTATATCTCTTGTTTTGTAAATTTTCTTTTGTCCGCCACGGTACGTCCCTGTTCCTCTACCACCTCCACTTTTCCCGAACATCCAGCTAAGTCTGTCAGCAGCGTTATTGATCCAGCTGGTAACAGACCGCGTCTATGCAATGAGGCCATCTATTCCCGAGAATCGTATATGTATATGGGCTCGCTGGGCCAAGCGTTCAGGATAACCATTCAGAAGGTGCTAACGTCGTATTACGTAGACGGCGACATTGCTTACGTAGACCGTAATCATATTAGGCTTACCCACGCCTGTTTCTAGGTTTTATATGGTTACAGTTGACAGCCTTCTCCAGGTGCGACTCTTTCTTCTGACAATTCGGCTTTTTCACGGACATAAATCTCTCTTGTTGTTTTCAGTGGGAGAATTTCGAAATGTATATAATTAGAGAGTAGGAGAATTATTGTTATAATGCTAAAAATTTAGAATCAAATATACTTGAATATAAAAAAAAGTAAGGTAATTTTATATCCTAACCTCTTAGGTAACAATGTATTATCACAAATTTTTATTTTCTAAGTCACTCTGTTATCTATTCCCTGCAAAGCTTATTAAATAACAATCACCTTTAAAAGTATTCCTTACTTTACGATCTCGGAGAAATTCTAAAAAAGATATCAATGTCGTTTCCACATTTTTATAGTGAAATGAAATACGGCTCCAATTCCACGTGCATATACGTAAAACTATCGTAATGTTCACATTCATTTTCTAATCTTTATTTTTAAGAGAAATTTAACCATTTCAATATACTTTCCCAGTACAAGTACAATGGTTACAAAAAATATTGTCACACTAGTACATTTCTTACAATATTTCCACATTGAGTAATTAGGTACAAGTAAATATATTAAATTTCGTACCATTCTGTAGCACTTTCGTATGGCTGCAAAAATTTCATATTATGAAAATGATATGTATAGAGCATGATAAAAAAAACTGTTTTATTAAGAAATAAGTGTACGTAGCCAGCGTACTTAAAGTTTCTTTATGATAAAACAATTGTGCTGACTTGTGAACGAGCGTTTAATTGACCTAGAGCGACTGAAAGGGGTCCCGGTGTTCCATTATGTACCGGCAACAATCAAATTTCGAAACTATTAACAGGCATTGAAACGGGCACGTACACGCGGTCTGATGCACGCGTGTGTACGCGTCTAGGTGAAGGATAAGTGCATTAGACGAGGTCTGATAAGCTGGTGTGCGCGTGTGCATAGTAAAAGTCGGGAGGAACAGTAGCGGCAATTAACTTGCCAGCTGGTAGGCTATAAAAAGCGCAATTTCATCCAGCTCGTTGCAATGTAACCGATAATTACAAAAATTTGTACTTCTTATCGGTCCTTCGTTTGTTTCTTCGTTTCAATTTTTTAGTTCATTATACTTTTCTCTCTTCATTTTGAAATGTATTTTATTTGTCGTATATATCATATAATATGTAACATTATAATATTACAAATAAACTTTCTCAATATATATCAATATATATATATATATATATATATATATATCAATAATTTCAAACTTTATTAAAATGTTATAATAAAAATACGAAAAATACGAAGAAGTAATAAATTGTATAATTAAGAATTCTTCTAATAAGAGACGCCGAAGGAAAAAAGAATGAACGCTATTGTGTGTTTCATTATTATTAAATAATTGCATATTATAACGGTGGAATGGATAAATGAAAAATTGATTCTAGAGTGAGCTGTTTCGAAGAAAGGATAATAACAAAAATTCCTTTTAATTATTTAAGAAACATATACAAGTGTTAGGTAATGTATTGATACTGTATTGATTTATTGAGTGTATTGATTTAGAATTTTTTGCTTTTAGAGATAGAAGAGACAAGGAGAAGAAACGAGAAGCGAGATGAAAAGAAGAGAAGAAAGTGTGGTGAAAAGTGTTTGCTTCTATCGTAGAAGGGCGTGCATCGTTCTTCTTTTATGTTTAGGTTGCTACTTTGCAAGGACTTCCCTTTTCGGGTTCCCATCGCGTAATTTCTGAGCGGGATTGTCGAGAGAATAGTTCGTCGATCCCTACAGACCAGAACTAAAGGCTAAATTTCCTGCTAAACTCTCGGTTTCTCTTATTCTCTCGGATTCTGAAGTAATGTACTCGCGCTCATTCTTTTCGACATTTATGTTATACGTGTTGCATAACTTTTGTATTTGGCCAGCTAAAAATTGGCAAAAATAATATAATAGAAGTATAAATAATTTTTTTATAGATTATTTTGTATAGATCTATTAAAATATAGGAAAAAAGGAGTGTGGCTTGCAAAAGATATTTTTAAAAATTGCTAATAAAATATTTTTATTGAGAAGAATGGTGATAAGAAAGATGCCTGAAAGTGTAATGCTACGAAATCCATCCTTCTAGTGTGGTACGTTGAGAATTCTTGAATAAAATATCTATGACTCAAAACTTTTCCTTTCTACGTTTTCCTTAACTGTAATAAACACCTCCTCTTTGTATGTTCTTCTTAAATACAGTAAACACATTTCTTTTGTACGTTCTTCGTTTATAGAATACAACAAAAATATGTACTTTTTTAATGTCTTTCCTTTATCCATTCTTCTTAAAGAAACTCTCAATAGAAAATTTGTATTGAAAAGAAGTAATAAAAAGATACGAATGAAGTATATTCTGTAATTCATTTTATACCTTCTTCTACGTTTCCTTTCATTGACATTGAAAAGATGTGATCAAAAATACGAATGCAAAAGTAATTGGACGAAGAATTGTTTAATTTTATAGACTAAGAATTATTTTATTTGTGCACAACTTCTGTCTCAGGGCAATTAATCATCAATTCGAAGTAAGCTAATTCAGAAGTCCTTTAATTTCTTCTCTGTTCTATGTCAAGGTAATGCTCGGATTGCAAGTGTTACCCTTGAACTGAATAATTAATTCATCCCCATCAGTTAATTAAACAGCAGTTGCATTGGAAAGTAAACTTCCCATCATTGTTGTTGTTGTTTAAACATTTAAAATCGACGCATTGCAAAGTTCTTCGATCAAAGCACGTAGCAACGTGTGCTCCTTTGATGTTATTATACAAATTTTTATCATTTACTTTATTTTTCTAAAACTAAAAATTGGTACGAAATATTAAAATTTTCTTTAATTTCCTTATGTCATCACTGTTTTTACCGAATCAATACTTTGCCAAAATTGTATATAATATGTTTTAACAATTGGTTTATATATTTAAGAAGAAATATATTTTAAGAAGAATTTAATTTCTATTATTTTTAATTTCACTTTAGGAACAAGAGTAAGGAGAATTGTTTTAACGATAATACGTCAGTTACTGTCAAAAGATTCGATGTTAGTACATAAAAAGAAATGGCCAGTAAAGGTGTGCTCTTTGTACAAGTATTTGTGAATGAGTGTTACCCTTAGCTACTGCTCAAGAAAACACCCTTCAACTCTTTCAGTCGTATTCTGCTTTTCAGAGGAGAGAATCCAGAATTTTCCTCCGGTTATTAATCTCAATTAAAAGATACGTATGATAGTTTCCCTAGCAAACATATTCAATCATTATAATCGTATAATATTATATTTACCATTGTAATTACTGGAATAATTTCAGATATCTGGATTTCTTAAGGAATTATATTTAAACCTACCAATTATGCAACATAGTTACATTAATTCGAGTACATGTTTCTAACAGCCTTCATTTAAAGTTGTATATTCAAATACGCAATCCAATTACACAATATTAAGTCAGTTTCAGTGCTGTCACTAAAAATGTATAAAGAGTAAAATTCAATCTCTTGTTTTCCTTACTGCAAATTCTATCTTCCCGTACTAGAATGTATAATCTTTTCATCCCTCTCAATAAACTAACTCTAATTCTTCCAATAGATATTAAAATTATTATTACAGTCGAAAAAAGTCTACCACTCACCTCTTTCTTCTATCACCAATTTCCTTCATTCTTCATTGATTTCCATTAAATTTCACTTTTGAATGGAAACATAATTCGAATTTTTAAATATGAGAAGAAAAAAAATTAACAACGTCACTTGAGGAACCTAGTCCTCAAAATATATTAAATAAACACGAACTAGCTATAATTCCACGCTATAAACGTAAAATCTATTACATAGAAAACGAAGGCTTAAAATCTGTTACATACATATAACTTAATCTTATCATTTTATCACATAATTCTTTACCATTTCTCTATCTAAAATCTTCCCATCCTTCTCCTAGTTTCCCTAAAATCCGACTGTTATCCAAAAAACCTACTCCAATATCCGCGAAAACCATCCCAAAACTGAATCCCGTAGAAATTCACCTTCCGAATCTTCGAGCACCCTCTCTTAGACCCTATCGATCGGAAATTTCGAAAGGGCAATTAAAAGCCGGAAAAATGGTCGGTTCCGGACAGACATCGGGAGTTGAGGACAACTCCGTGTCCCTTTCCCGACGCAAGTGCCGCCCCTGGTCGCACGCCTGCCTAGTAGCCTCGTCGTGAACGATCGCCAGTGTAGTATCGCCAGTCAGGCGATACGGTGTGCGGCCTCGTGCATGAAAAGCGACGATTTTCCACCGGGATCCTCGTTTTAAACGACACGTAAGTTCACCAAGCAGCTATGCGTTTCCAATATTTTTCAACTTTCTCGACAATACGTCGTTAACTTATTACATGCAAATGTAAAACTATCGATTATATAGTGTCACTAATGCAATATAACGAGTGACGTCGTTTAGGTCGCGTGTAACTGGCTCGAAACCTTGTTGAAATTGGCCAAAGTTAAGCTATGGAAGTGAATGCGTGTTCCGATCGACTGTCGTTCTAAGGATTGAAGTATACGCTGGCTACAAGAAGCGTTTTTCTTATCAGCTTTTATATTCCGTTTTCATAATATCGAATTTTCATCCCGACCAGGATATTTATGCAAATTCATACTTTTTGTGGAGATGGTTAAAAAATGTGGAATCTAGGTAGGTGTACTAAACATTATAACGATTACTATATTTTGTTTATTTTATATATCTTTGCACATTACATTCTCGCCACGATGCATTCTATGCGTTTTTGCATCTTCAAATTTCCCATAAATACGCAGTGCTATCAAATGATACGAAATTTAGTATAGTTGGATCTACGTAATTAATTACTATGTAAGTGCTATAATACATACAACGGTGTGTCGATACTTTTCGTAGCCACTGTATGAAGATTAAGATGCGTGTACTCGTCAAAATTTATATATTTGTTATTGTGGCGATAGTTTTTTGCTCGAACGCTGACGATGAATGATTTGAATTTAGCAATTGTTAATTAGGAATTAAGAATTAGCGGTTCGAAACCGTCTTATCGCTGTAAATTTTTCCACAGTGTTATTATTATTATCTACCTGATTTGAAACATGTTGCTCCGTATCTTTGCGCTTGGTGCTTTTTAACCAACTTATTCGAATTTCCATGATTTGATTTGACAAGTGATTTGATTAATGAGAAAGATATTTTAAGCCAACCAAATATGTTCATACTGACAAAGTATTGAAACTACCAAGTAACTTGAATTCAGGTAAAACGACTAATGTGAACGAGGTTTACACGCGACCTAAACGATGTCATTTACTTTTTCTCACCAACGACGTTGCATAATTTCGATTGTTATATACATCAGGATTTAGTAAATTAATGGTACATCGTTGAACAAGTTGGAAAATATTGGAAACGCAAAGCTGGTGGATTTATACAGCGTCGTTTACCGCTGGCATTGCAACGACGCGTTTATTAAATCCGTTTAAATTTTGCTATTCTAAGTTTATTAAGTTTCTGAATTTTTAATAATGAAATAAGTACGGTTGTATGTATTGTATTATCAAACTTGCTGGATTTTAACGATATGAAATGTTAGGAACGTTACATTCCTCGACTGCGTACGACGTGTTCGTTTGAATCGTTGTTCGATGATGATATTCGACGATGAGAGATTTTTATCCTATATTCTATAAGCTTTTGAAAAAATTTGTTGCAATGAAGAGATACGAGCCGAGAATTATGTATATGAGATTGTCTGAGAACGTTGTAAAGCTTCTGTTACCTGGAACTGTACTACGTGTTCGTTTTGCAAATCGATGCAAATCGACGTATTGAAAAATTGATCTTACAAGATTGACAAGTTTGATATATAAATATCTTGAAAAATTCCTCGGTCGAACGAAATATTCCAATTTATTGGAAACGTTCCCACCTGAATAACATTTTGCAAAATGAAAATTACGTATACAGAGTAACAGTGAAATAAATGATACCACTTTGGTGTCTTATTTTTCCTAAAAATAAAACATTATATATATATAAATGTATATGTAACACATCAAAAGACACATGTCTCTTTCAAAATTCCCGAAAATTATTTTCTTCTGCAACGAAATTATTGGCGTTTCAAATATTTCTTACAAGCGATAATAATCCGGCTTCTGAGGAGTTTCGAATTATTTTTACCAAGTGTTATCACAAATGTATATTTATAAGACCATTTTTCATATTTAGACAGAGTGAAATACGTTACCAAAGTGACACCACTTATTTTAGCGTCAACCTGTATACAAACATTTGAGTAAAGCTTCAATTACGTATGTGAACTATGCTGCTACATGTACTCTGATTTTGCAAGTCGATTTTAAGGGTTTGTTGGCTGATTTCCATCTTAGGCATAGTTCGATGGGCTTTTGATCAAGATTTTACTATCAATGAATTGAGTGAAGTCTAATTACTGTCGTAGGTGTCGATTTATGCGCTAAAACGTGTTTTGTTCGATCACAGTGGTATATCAGCTGGGAATTCTTGGAAAGGGTGAAAACATAAAGGGATGAAGCATGATAATCTTCGTATTGTTTGTTACATTTTTGTGTATTTCTATGCTGAAAAGTTTATAAACTAGTGAATTGCGTTAGAAAAAATGCTTTGTATTCTGATTCGTATTGAAACGTTGATTTGAAATAATTGAACGAACGTGGAAACGTGGATTCGTCCATTGAAGAAGTGAACTGGTCTATTCGCTTGGAACGATTTCCTCTTGTTCGCTTCTCTTTTATTTCTATTCAATTATATATACTATATATATATAAAAATTCCTACAACTCATATGTAAAATCACTTTTCATTAAAAACTCTTTTCCTTGAATTTTAGTGGAATGATTCATAATATATTTATCGCCGCTTCATATCACTTCCTTGCTTATTAATTATCCGAAAAGGTAGGATTCTTAGTTTGAAATAGTCTAAGAAAGGATAGAATAAAATAAACGAAAATCCAGTTATTCGGAGAAATAATTAATAGTAGAAGAGAAACGAAGGATATTGGCAATAATCGATGGTATGGAACAGATCAACGTGTTTGTTTGTGTTGATTTATTTTTTGTCTATCAGTTGTCTGCAAAATGTAATGTTGAAATTTCTAAAATATCTTAAAAGAATGCAGAGCAAAATAAATGAAAGTGCTCGAGAAACGAGTCAAGGATTGCTAAATCGACTCATTGATTGCCCCCCGATCGATACAGAGGAATCTAACGCAATTACTCGACAGATTGTTGAAATTTTGTAGCTTTATTCTAACGAGGATAAATCGACGAATCGCACTGACAATTTTCCCTAATTTTCGACGATTCAGTAAGCACGATTTCCACATTTTCCTACAATTGTACAAATCAAATATTTCTTATCAGTTCTTGCAATATAATTTCTCTGAGTCTTCCTATCTCGAATTTTTGTTGAAACGTCCAAGCTGTACGTGTAAATTTTCAAGCATAGTACCGACACTGTGATATCTCGTATTGCAATTTATATCGCTCGAGGTGACGGAACGGACCGGAAACGGGACGTTCTGTAGCGGAAAGTGTTGTTCCGAACGCATTATCCTTTTCTCACGACTAGTAGAGAAACTTGCGAGCGTCCAAACCACGAAATTAAATGGAAGAAGTAGGTCAGAAAGACGGAAAAGACGCGAAAATATTTTTGGCATCTACTCGAGGATATTATTCCGCGCAAGCTCGTGCGATTCTTTAAGGAGGGATATATCGATTGTGAATTATCCTTTTCTTAAAACGAAATTCCTATTTTTAAGTTATGCAAATTATGAGTCACGGCATCGTTCTTCATCGTTGTTATTATTTATCAATTATATGGTACAATAATAATAATTTTGGTATAAACACAAATGTTTCGTTATTTTCTTTTCTTTAATTCATACGCTTTTAATAATTTTACGGACTGTAGGAATTTTCAATTTGCAATTATTGTTTGATGTCGTAAGAATAATTATTTAAACGTTACGAAAAATTTCGTTTCTCGAACTGTAAGAGAATGTTTAACGTATTTTAATGGTTTTGTAATAGATCATGATTAAGTTAAAGAAAATTCAGGGACGTGGAAATCTTGTCAATGTTAATGTCACCTAGAAGCTTGAACCTTTTTAAGGGATCTTCACCTAAATATTGCTTCAGAGAAGCTATGCTCGGCTTAAACCTTGTACAGTGCTCAAGCGTTTTTGTGATTCTTGTTAACCCAATATGGGTCACGAGGCTCAAGAAATCAATGAGCCTCGTGCTCCAAATATTGTTTCACGTACTATTAGATCGTACTATCAGTTAATAGTTCAGGCAATACTATTTTCCATGGTATAAACCGTTCTTTGTATTAATTGCGTGCATCTAATTCTAAATTAGGTTGGAAAAATTTTACGTCGCATTTAAAATTCCTCGTCGTTATAAAGTGTAATAGGAATTGTTCTAGAAGTTATTGTATCCATACAGTTATTATTAAATAGGAACTGTAGTAGACATTTTTTTGAAGCATGAATTTCCAGAAATTGAGTGGAGCTTTTATAATAAAAATTTGGTGAATGGAAGTTTCCGCGATAGAAATTTGGTATAATACAAATTTCGCCGAAGAAAAGTTTGGTCAATAGGAACTTCAGCGAACAGAAGTTCGTTGAAGATAGAAGTTGCTACGAACGGAAATTTCTGGCATAGAAATTTCATAGATAAAAATTTCCCTGATAGTAAAATTAAATGATCGCAATAGAAATTGGTCGGATAAAAGAATTCTGGGGGATAGAAATTTCCTAAATGTAAATGTCCATTAATACAAAAATGTTGTAATACAGACTTGGAAAATTTCCTTCAAATCGAAATTGTTGGAAAAATTTTTAGAGAAATTCTTTGACACTAGAACCATTGATCTTTGTCAGGTACCTAAATAATAATAATAGTAGTAGTAAATTAAATAACAGTAGATTAAAATTACAGTAACAATTGGATATTTTTACTAATTATGAAAACATGATTTTAATGTCGATTATCTTGACTGGTGCGTCAGCTCTAGTGTTAAAATCGATGAAATTAATTAAAAGCCGAAGTAACAGGCAGGACGTGAAGGCGATCTAGCGTAGAAGGACAAATTAAATAGAACTCAATTTTCAGAGGAAATATAATTCTGCGATAGCTATTGATTCGCGTATGTTTTCAGATATGGAAGATTAAGAGAAGAATGATATAGCCATGAACCGATCAGGAGGCGATCGTGACGAAAGGCCGACGGCTCAGATGATCCGTACACATTGCACAGAACGGTGACAGAGCTGTAAATTACAGCGATGGATATACAGAAGAAGCACTTGTGCCCCCGCTTGGTGGATTATCTCGCCATTGTGGGGGCCAGACTACCCTCAGTCTCTCGCCAGCCTGTGCAGGTACATATTTTTCATTAAACGAGTAATAACTATGAAGATTATTTATCATTAAGCATTGGGGAAAGCGATCCTGTCGCAGGAGATTGTGGAGACAAATTTTAACAACCTTGCGGGAAGAGAGAATTTCAAGGAACAGCGGATAACGGAGAAACATTAAGAAGATATCAAGAAATTTGAATTACAGCAGAAAGATTAACGAAGGAATTTAACACAAATAAAAGAGAAATTTTTACATATAAAAAGAAGTGGTGCGGAGGTGATAAAGGAATACTATTCTGGTATTAGAAAGAAGATGATGTAAGCGTACAAAGGAGGAAATTTTAGCGATAAAAGGAAGAAGCGTAAAGATATCAAAGGGAGAGAATACCAGCGATAAAAAGGGCAATGCGAGGATGTGAAAAAAGGAATTTCAAATAAGAAAGAGAAATATTTGTATATTAAAAGAAAGTGGAAAGTGGCGAAAAGAGATGATTTAGAAGATACAATTGTCTTAAGCATATAGATGGTGCAGAATTTTATTAATTAGAAAGTTCATGAATGTATTATGATTATTTAGGTCCCAGAGTTGCTGCGACGATATCCAGTGGAAGATCACAAAGATTTTCCATTGCCGCTGGACATGGTTTATTTCTGTCAACCCGAGGGTTGCACCAGCGTGGGCCCAAAACGCACAGCCTTACGAGAAGCCACATCCTTCACTTTCACCCTCACGGACAAAGACTCCGGTACTCAATTATTTCTCTTCGCGTTTCTCAAAATAATCTTTCGAAGAATTAACTTTGACATTAGGAGCCTTGAGAAACCAAAGTAAACGCAGGAGTGTTGCGATTAGAATCAAATAAATATAATTCGTAAAATGCTTTATTTATTTTAACTGTATTTATTCGATATTATTTTAGGGAGAACTCGCTATGGTATCTGCGTGAATTTTTATCGACCAATAGAAAGGGTGGGAGCTGCGGTCGGGAGTGGAGTGTCTATGAAAAGGGACAAGTACAATACGACGTTTCGAAGGGAGAGTTGGAGGAAAAGCATGGAAAAGAGCACAGATTCTGCCTTTTCTAGGTGAAATATAACACATCATTTTATCATAATCTTACTACCGAAAACTACACCCATTCTGCCAGTTACCAACACTTGTCCGAACGATTAAAAATTCACGCCATTCATTTTCTCTCATTTGCGAGATATCTACTTGAAAGGTCAGGTGAAATATCAGACTCATTAGTAAAGTTATAATTCAGATTCATAATTACGTAATCGTTATTAGCAGCCATGTATATTATACGAACATTTAAACATTTAAACGCATTACCAAACGTTGAATCTCCTAAGACTGAAAATCGAGATTCAGCTATTACTTATAGTCAGATAAGAAAAAAGTGGAAGCTTAGGAAATATCAATGAAATAGAAAAGAATTCTTTTAGGAATATTCCTCCAACATTTTTAATTGGATATTTTTACTATTTTCGTTTACGCTGATTGTATTGATTAATTAAGAAGAATATTTTTCCCAATTATAAGACTGTATCTCTAGCTGTTCTTTATAGCGACTATAGGAGCAGTGCAGTGGGCCCTAGCGACTCAGAAAAAGATTGCCCGAGCAGCAGAAGGGACTCTGACACTTCGCATATACCGAGTGCACCGAGATTAGGTATCACTGCACCGAGTGGAGATAGTGAAAGTGGAGGAAGCCATTCTCCGTCTCCACGAGCTTCACGCAGACGACAGGTAAACTGGTAAAAAATGTTGTATCATTTACCTAATATATAACTAACATATGTATGGTAATATATAATAATAAGTAATATTTATATAATAATAACACGAAGTCGATGCTACAAATATCAATAATTACTCTTATTTTCTATATCTTTATTTCATGATTTTACTTCCAGAGGATACGAAATCATTCGCTGACGTCGTTATGTATCATTTCCCATCATCCGTTCTTTTCGATGTTCCGGGAATGCCTTTTCATTTTGAAGAAGATCATCGATGCTTGTAACGAGAGTTCTTCACCGCAGAAAGTCGGTGCTTCCCGGCAGACCAACAGGTAAGGATAATCCTTCAAACAGCAAACTTACATCCACTTGCGTTCACTCGTTAATTCTTCCTTATGAATATTCAAATCTCACTTCGCATGCTATTTGTACGTGCCTCTGCATCATTGTTTCTCTCTTACTTCATTTCCTATCGCGTCGGTTGTGTTAACGATAGTTTCTATTTTTGTCTGTCGATTGCGTATTACTATAAACGTAGGGATTACGGTACAAATATTTTTTAATAACTCTCAGAGGAAATGATGATATTCTTTGTAACGAATGTTTGAGTAGAAGATACGAAAGTATGTTAAGAGTTTAACAGAAATACTTCTTGTTCTACCCTGTTTAGTTATTTTGATTTGTTCCTCGCTCGAGAGTCTTCGCTTCGAGCAACTTTTGTTTCAGAACTATTGTTCTAGATACGATACATATTTTTATATTATGGTATTATACGTATTGCACTGTATTATATTCCAAATCTTAATGCGGTGATTAACGCAGCTTTCAGTTGTTTTTAAACACTCAATTGAGATATAAATAAATAAACGAAGAACGAGTTTCTTAAATACAGAAATTGTCTGCCGATTTTTAACAGAGACACCGTGTGGAGCGTTTTAACAGGACAAACACTGGAAGGAACACCATCGATAGTGCTACACGATGTCCGAGAGATCGAGACGTGGATATTGCGATTGTTAAGCAGCCCTGTACCTGTTCCGGAAAAGACACGCGTCGAGGTCGAGATCGTGTCGCAAAGTATGCAGCCACCACTCTGTTTTGCACTCCCAGACCACACTAGATTTTCTCTCGTTGATTTCCCTCTGCATCTACCCCTGGAACTTCTTGGCGTTGACATATGCTTGAAGGTCCTCACGTTGATTCTCTTGGAGCACAAGGTAATTTTTCTTTTTACCATCTAAATCACAATTATTTTCTCTTGAAAGTGATCTTTTCTTTAGAAAGAAAATTTTCCAAGCGTATTTTTTATTTTTGACGAATTCTTTGTTAGGTATTGATCGATATATTTAGTGTAATCTATAAGATTTGAATTTTTGTTTGACATCTTCAGCCTGTTTAAGATTTTCGTTTCTGTTTATTCAAATTTAGGATAAGATTGATTTTTCTAATTATATCTTCAATAACCCGATACTTTAAACTGAAGATTCTTACTACGTTGCTCAGAACAGTTAGAGAATTTCTACGTTTAATTTTTATACCTCATTCCTTGTTTTCATTCATTCTTTCTCTAACGATTGTTTTAAAGTTAATCTTCCACGATACGATAAAAGTAATATATACTATTATAAAGACTTCTTCGATTCCGTATACTTGGTCGATTCATAGTAGTTCTCAGTTTTTTTCAAATTTCTCAGTTTCACTCTCTTACTTTTCTGATAATATTGCGAATAAAGATAACGGAGGAAATGGAATTAATCGATGAATAAATTATATTTGTTTGCAGATTGTGTTGCAATCCCGCGACTACAATGCCCTGTCGATGTCCGTAATGGCGTTCGTAACGATGATTTATCCTCTGGAGTATATGTTCCCCGCGATACCATTGTTACCCACGTGCATGAGCTGCGCGGAACAGTTGTTGCTTGCACCTACACCATTTGTTATCGGAATACCCGCTACTTTTTTATTGTTCAAAACGAACTTTAAAATGCCCGATGACATTTGGCTAGTGGATCTAGACAGCAATAAAATAAACGCACCTACTGGTCTGGGTGATCAATTGCCCCCATTACCCGAACCAGAAGGCACCGTACTAAAGAACCACTTGAAACAGGTAAATAAATAGACATTTATCACGATCAAAATTAACCCTTTCGCAGCCTAGCGAATAAAAGATTAGGAAAAAAGAAGACTGAAGAATTTAAAAAATTAAGAATTAAATAATTCCAAAGTTAATTGCAAATAAATTCCGAGATATTTCTGTAGGTTTCCATATAGGAAAATGTATTATTTATTGTCGCATCCACTAATATGGGTCATTAGCGACCACAATTACATTACATAAGTTAGTACAATCGTACAATATGTATTATTATATGTTTATGAGCATACATTTGTACGTATGTATAAACGATAAAGTACGTAGGAAAATTCTATACATTGCAAATTTTACGAATTGACGAATTAAGAATTAAAAAGTCGTGAAGCTGATTATTATTGGAGAATTTTCAGATATTTCTGCAGCACTGCGTTTATGTGATTGAAAATTTTCGTTGATAACATTCATTCAGAGTCATGCACAACTCTTACTTATATACGTAAATGAAATGTTTGAACCATGGATGACAATAATATTGTATTATTATATAATATACGTGATATATTCATAATATATAACAATTCAAATTAAGTAACAAATATGTAACTTATAATAGATAAGGCTATTACTGTGATTTTAATGTTAAAGTGTAATATCGTATCAAAAGCTGCGAAGGAGTTAATATGACAAAAATTAGAAAAAGAGACGAAATATACTCTAGTATATCTCTCTACGGTAGACAACAATATTGACAATGAACCACGTTGATTTAATCATTCCTCGTTTAATCGGTTCCGCAGGCAATGCAACTGATGGACCAAACCGGCTCTGGTGTAAATATTTCATTTATCCACTCTTTGCATGAACCATAAATATATAGGTGATACAATCCTTGTGTTGTAGTTAGCGGCATGGACTAATTTTGCCTCATATACCTACGACAAGTAGATTTTATTTTTTTATTTGATTATTCATCCTTAGAGGATACAGAGCACGTGTTATTTCCGTTTGAAGGGAAGGAACCGGAAGCTTTTTAGAGACTACGATCTAGGAAGTGTAGCATAGTTATAGAATAGACGGAGTAGACGTAGTTGCTTAAACAATATGACAAATTCTGAAACGCGAGCTCTTGATAGGAAGATACCTAGAAAATTGTATTATTATTCTGCGTTTTTCTTATTGGATGGTATTTCTTTTTCTAGGCAATGGCTAGTATGTCAGTTCCGCAAACACTTTCGCAAGACACTTCTCCGAGGACTTCTCTGCAAGCTCCAAGTAGAAGGGAAAGCCTAACTTCTCATTTGTCCACTTTAAGGTTGGCAATTTTATTAATTCTATTAGTTTCTTTAATTTTTGCAACCCTTGAACTATATTTCGTATTTTATGGTGAGTGTTATTATAATAATGATAATGATATTTTATGGGTACCAATCCAGTAGGTTAAATTCAATGGTTGTTCGTAATTTTTCTATTGTTATATATATTTATGTCAATATATTTTTTGATGAATTTTTACCATCCATTGGTTTACCATAGCGTCATGATTTTTAAAAGAAACTCCACCTTGTTCAATGAATGTTTTTGTAATTAATAACGTAAAATCTGTAGATAAGAAATGTTTAGTTTGTTCTAGTTAAACATTTTATTCCTTTCAGTTCTTATGTTTCTTTCTGCTACCTCTTATCTCTTCTTTATTTTATCTCTATTTTTATTCGTTCCAATCTTTATTCTTTTCGATTTACCTTTTCTATGCTTTTAGTTTAAGCTTTCATCTACCTTACTCTTATTTCAATATCAATTTCAACTTTCTTTTATACCTTCGTGAATACGAAGCGCGTTAATGCGTTTACTGCTGATTGAATTTTTACTTTGTACTATTCTTTTACCTCACAGAATAAAAGAGAATGTTTCACAACTGAACATCGAATGCGATAAAATCAATACGAATAAAAATAGTAGGATTGAATTTAAAGAAGAGAAGGTTTAGAGACCAATAACTAGACAATTATAAGAAAATTGATAGAAAATTTAAAATTGAAAAAACGCGCGGAATTCATAATAGGCAAAAAATATCCGAAGTATTCTGATCACCATAACAATATCTAGCAGAGTGAGGCAAAGTTCTGCTTAAGTGCCATTTCTTCAATTGCATTCATAAAAATATGAATTTGCATGAACATTCGCAGTCAGCTAATACTAACGCTACCAAAGCAATTAACTCTTGTTACAATTAAACCAATTTTTCACAGTGTGTCGTCAATGAAGCACAGACCTAGCGTCGACCATCATCCGAGTCCAGCGAGTTCTCCAGGAGCCAGCGCGACTTCCGGTCATCGTCGCTCCTCCATATCTCAGTCAGCGGGTTCTTCGTCACCTCAAAAACCATTCTCTTCCCAAACCATGCAATCTTTCAACCCATTCATTTATGGAAACGACGTGGACTCTGTAGACGTCGCTACGAGAGTGGCCATGGTGCGTTTCTTCAACTCTCAGAACCTTCTGGCGAACTTCACCGAGCATACGAGGACACTCAGGCTATATCCGAGGCCTGTAGTCGCCTTTCAGATCAATTCTTTTCTCCGATCAAGGCCACGGACCAGTCATTTCTTGAATAAGTTCGCTAGAACTCAGGCGGTGGAATTTTTGGCTGAATGGTCGCTCACTCCGAGCAACGTCGCGTTCTTGAGAGTGCAAACAGGGGTGTTTGACCCAGCTCAAATCGGAGACAAGCCAAAGTGGTACGCCTCGAATTTAGAACCTATTTATTTCCCTGTTTGGGACAATGGTAGCTCGTTGGCGAACGCTTTGAAGGCAATGAAGGAACACGAGAGTCAACCGACTGACGAAAGCGGGTCTGACTCGGAAGGTGCTGAGAGTACGAGTTCCTCTTATTCGTCGCTGAGCGATTTTGTATCCGAGATGGTGTCGTCCGACTTGTCTCCAAGTGAGTAGCCGTAATTAACAAATAAATTTTTTAATTTAATGTGCAGTGTAAATGTAATCAAACGCAGTGTTAATGTAGAAAATGATTGTTATAGTATTTAGAAATTAGAGTTATGTAGCTAAATCTCGGTTAAGTGAGATAAGTTTCGATTCTCCATTTCTTTGGTTGTGTTCACAAACACATGAATTTATACAACATGTGCAGTTAAATACGATTTTAAGAATCGTTTGTGTTTGACAGAACTGGTATACTGAAATTATTAGAGATGGAAGTAAACGAGTGTTGGTAAAAGCTGTAATGTTTAAGAAGCATCATACTTAAATAGGAAAAAATGTAACGTCAATTAGGATTGTACTCTTATCTGAAATATTCTAATGATGGAATCATAGGAGAATCTAGAATGAATTTTAATTTAATTCATTAATAATTCTATTTCTTAATCGGATATAATTTGTTTTACAGGCTACAATTGTTCACAAGTGGCGCAGCCTCAACCAATGTCCCTGTCTGTAGACCCAAAGAACGTTTACGATCCACCCAGTTCATTGCGATATCCTGGAGTGGACGAAGAATCGACAGTGAGGCCAGAAAGTCCTTTGAGCACTTCCTCCAGTCACAGTGACCTAAGCAGTCCTAGTTTCAACAGGGACTCTGAGTTCGAGTTAAACCCCAAAGTTCAAGAAGGGTCACAGTCAACCAATGTGAGTATTTTTAAAAATATATATGTAATTAATTCTGCTTACTTTTGTCATTAATTTGCAACTAATGCTACACTTATCAATAGTAATTTTCTTTCCAACAGAATTTACCAGAGTGACAGAATCTTAGATTAATTTCTTTCTTTAAATTTCTGACTTTTACTTCACACATAATGGTCCTTCATTCTCAAATGAAACTTTAGTCGCTAGCATACGTAATTTTCTGCTTAGGATCATTCCAAAATTATTTTCTAAATTTATCCTTACTACGGAGTAATAAGAAAAGAAGAGTTAAAAATTGTATCTTTATTCCAAAATCTTAAATCTTTTTATTCAAAAGAAGGAACCTGAAATCTTATCTTCCTCCTACAATTTTTAATTCTTCTTTCGTATCATTCTATCTATACGAATCTCATTATACATAGAACATCCCGTATCAATCTCCAACACGAAGCAACTCTTAAAAAACTGCTAAACTATCGACAAAATAAAAGTATCCTCATTATGCTCGACGTCCTAACAAAGTGCTTAATCATAGGATAAAGAGGAGGGTGGTAGCTTTGAGTCAGACTCAGCGTCCACGATAACACCACGCACAATCCTGAGCGCACAAAGTTCAGTAGGACAGTTTGGAGTAGGGAAGGGACGTTCTTTAGCGACTCCGAGCATCGGCGACACCGAACGTCCTGCCACATCCCACAGGACTTCTCGCGTCAGTAGATATGTCGTTCCTGTGAGTTCACCCTTCATTGGTGGTCTATTGACTGGTGTAACATCTGTCGACTACTTTCTATCGATTTTTCTTTGTTTTGATGTTGTTTTGAACTTTGCATGCGGTATATCATCGAAAAGCAGCAGATTTTCCACTCGATGTGTTCAGCATGGAAAACCCCCTTTTTCATGGTCGTTTGACATTTCCTTATCGAGTTATATAAACGAGTTACAAAGACTCCCTTTCATTTCATTTTCACTTTCATTTATCGTTCGATGTTCGATATCGCTCAAATAATTTCTTTTCTTTTGGATAATTTTTCACTTTTCAATGTTTGTTCTAAGTATGTGGTATGAATTTATTTGAGGTTTTTGAAACTTCTTTAGGAGTTTTTCTTTCAATTTTATATGGTATAGATTTCTTTTGCTTCTCGATGCTTTTTTAGTGATTTCTTTTAAAATTTCAAAATATAGATCTGTCTTATTTTTTGAAGCCTTTTTAGTGTTTTTTCTTGGAATCTTATAATATAGATTTCCTGTATCTCTAATGTTTTCTATTTTCCGATATCTGTTGATTCTTTCTGCAATTCTATAGCGTTGATTTTCCTTATTTTTCTACGTTTCTCTAGTGTTTTCTTTCAGAATTTCATCATTCAAACATCTTTTTCTTTCCATTTATTTGGTTTTTACTTCCGTAGTGGAAATTTCTTCTTCTTTCTAATATTTCTCTCCTAAGATTCATTTAAAGCATTTTTTAAATCATTTTGGTATTAAAAAGATTTGTATGTATTATTTGTATGTGATCTACAAAACGTTTCATTGATAAAACTGTCCCAATGTAGTTCATTGATATGTTTATTATCGTATCAATATTTTACGAATAAATTAGGTCAAATGCATGGTATTCTTTTTCATTCCCAAAAATTATAATGTCACAAAATTGAAGTTAACAACATCTATGACATTTCATCAAAGCTGTATGTAACATAAACCTTCATCTCAAAGCATCAATTATCCTTCCGATCAATCGGTCTCAACTTATTTTAACCCTTTGCCTTATAATTTAATAACAAGTTAAGTCAGACTACGAACAGTTGTGTCATCTTTGCTTAATCATCTTTTTTTATTTATAACATCACTTCAGAATGCCACTATCCAATTATATGTATACAACAGAGAATATTGTATGAATAATCGTCTGCACACGCCAGTTTTCTAGGAAATTTTAAAGACGACTGACTGCTTTCTCTATTTAACTCTCGCCTGGCAAGGACTTGATTATTATCACGTTAAACGAGAAGAATTTCTATCTCCATATAATGATAAAATTGTTCGCGTAGTTTTATAGAATAATGACACGTCAGTGTACAGTATAGAAAGTAAGGAACGTAAAATATCTGCATTTGTTAGAATTGACCCAGCCTCCACCGTCGAAGGATCGATCAATATCTCAGACGTCGATAAAGAACGTCTTTTTAAATTTTACAGCGATACATGTTGCTTTTAACATTCCATACTTTGACTATGAAATAAGTATTTTAATATGTAATATTATAAATATCTCATCTGAAAATATTTTATTTCCTGTTTTAAACTTCATTCTTCATGTACATATGTATGTAGTATCGCCTTTTTCTTCACTTACGTTACTCTGTGTATTTATATTTACTTTCCTCTCTTAAGTATCTTATTTCTTGTTTTTTGAATCGAAACCTTTTTACATAACAATCTTTATCTGTCTTTCGATATTAATCGATATTACATAAATATATGTCGGAGATGAAAGGAAAACCGAAGCCTTTCCTTGGAAATTTTGGGAACATCCTCTAATACTCTAGCCTAGATTTTATCATAGCTGTAATTGTTCGAGATTTGTGATAGCGAGATTGGGTTCGAGGTGACAACTGGTCGCCAGACGTAGCCACGGTCACGGGATGGACGTTTTGCCTAACGGAGGCCTGCAGTGGTTGTGTGGTTTTCCCCAGAAATGTGGTTGTGGCAGCATGCATACGGCCTCGGAAGCGGGCCTAGCCACGTGTGATGTTGCCTTGGAGGTGCCGATACAATGGGACATACATTGTATTAATAATCAAACTCCAGGCAGAAACTGCCTAGCAACGGCGTTTGGAACCTTCGCGATGCTTCCAAACGAGTATAGAAAACAAATGCAATCGTACAGCGAGAAAAATCTCCACGAGGCTGGCATTCGTGCGATTGCCTTGGAGGGTGACACATCGAGCATTTCAACAATCGTATTTTTTGCGCCTAAAATTAGTTTACGCTTAGTAAAGAGTTATCCCGCTGACCGTGGATTCGTTTGAACCCAAGAACATTGTTAATAGCGTTCATTAAACTTATTATTCATAAAACATACTATTCATTAAACTTACTATTCGTTAAACTTATTATTCATTAGACTTATTATTTGTCTCTCATGTATCTCCTTTTTACCCTGTCCAGTCTTATTATTCATTAGACTTATTATTTGTTAAACTTATTATTCGTTCAACTTATTATTCACTAAATTTATTATTCATTAAACTTATTATTCGTTAAACTTATTATTCGTTAAACTCTAATATTCGTTAAACTTTGTAGTAGTCTTGTATATAGGTGAAAATATAATCTCGGCTTTGTAAAATAATGGCTGATTCGAGTGAAGAGTTGTTACGCGCCCAAAATTCTAACCATAACCCGACATATATATAAATTCGATATTATATGGCAAAGGGTAGAACTTGTATAATATTCTATCGATAGAAATTTCCAAAAAATTAACGATTACCATATCTAACAATTGAGTCAAAAGTTAACAAATTTACAATTAGAGAAATTCTCCCTTAAATTGAAGAAGGAATTCTTCCTCTATTTCATCTTTCGATATTTAAATGTGTGTGTATGTAAAGTTGAAAACTGTTCGGTCTTTCTTCCCAAAAGGATCTTTCTCCAAGAACAAACGTCTTCTTCAAAAATATTCGATAAATCTTCAAAATAGCTTACGGTAATTAATGTTATCCATTATTTGTGTTATTTCAAAGATTCAACCAAGTGCGGCAAGTCTGCAGCGTCACCCAAGTGTGGGCAACGTTTTAGCGAGGACGTCGAGCTTTGGAGCAGGACCATTTTCTCGACAGACGAGTAGCAACAGTAGCAACGAAAGTGAATCGTCAATGGTTTCTCGACAATTATCTGTGAATACTAGTGGACAGAAGCAGGCCGAAGGTTTACCAAGACAAGCTTCCAGTGTGACTGGAAATGGTGTGTTAAGACAAGGTTCTCAAGGATCGTTGCTAGAACAAATAGCGAGCCAGGCGAAGGATTTGGTCCGTGAAACTAAGAGACAGAGCAGCCAGGATGGAATTCTTGCTCAGATGGATAAGGTATCTTTGTGGCTTTGAATATTGTGAATATTCGGAAATCATGGAATTTTAGATGTTATAGAATTTGATTGAAGAGCGATCACGTTTAATGCTTTTTACATTTTAATAATGTCCATGATGGTTTAAAATTCTAACAGAATGGTTAATGATTTATACGGAAAACTTAGGGCTTTTCAGATTATTATTGCTATTCTCATCATTGCCTATACCTTTTTATCGATAATTTAAGATTCTTCCGATAATTTAAGATTCTTCCGATAATAATCATACCAGCCGCAAATACTTTTGATATTAATTACAGTACAATTACCTTATAGTTTATTTTCCTTGAAAACTTTCAATAATCTTTTTTTATATACAATTGCAGCTTCTTTCTTTTTGTTTTACAGTTGAAACATCAGGCGAAGGAGAAGATTACAGAGGCCGGTGAAGATAGTCTCTTCGCGCCATTGGAACAAGTGAGTCTTTATCTCAAAACATTAATTATAATATTTAAATTAAGCGATATAATTATAATACTTAAATTAAGTAGAAAATATTGAATTTTTCGTTTAAATATTAAACAGTTGACGCAACAGACGAAGAAAGCCATGGGGGAGGCAACGAAATCTGTTCAAGAAGCTTCGAAGAGCGCTTTGGAAGCTAGTAAAACTGCGGCTGGAGTCAGCAAAAATACATTCGATGATTTAACGTACGTAAGCAAGAGCACTTTTGGAGACTTGACAAAAAGTGCCAAAGAGGTTGCTGCGAAGAAAGGTTTACTCAAGGTACGCCACATTATTATTAATGATACATTTCTTCATTTCTTTAAATTTGGAAATCTTTTAAACTGATTCATTCACTGGGTTAATCAGGATCTCTCTTTCAAAATGTTTCTAAAGAAACTTTGAAGACACTTCAAAGTTCCAAAGAAATTCCCAATAAATCTTATAACAATAGCGCAAATACTTGAAACAAACTTTAAAAGTTTATGGATACGGAGAATATACGCTAAATAAGAATATTAAAAATAAAAAGTTTCTTTTAAAGGGAACTGAACAGTTTAATTCCAAGTGAAAGAATTGTCTTTCAAAATCAAAATTCTAAAGAAGAAATTTTACGAAATGAAATTATTTAGGGCCTTGGCGATACGCAGCATTCACCCCCATCGCCTCCGGGAATGTTGCAACGAAGAGATTCGAGTAGCACGCAATTGGTCGCTTCGGATAACCGCGGAGGGCGCCGGGAAATCGGACGTGATTTTTTCAGCAATATTAGTAGTGATTTAAATGGCATCGCTACGCAAACGAGCAACATGTTTAGCGATCTGTTTGGTACGTTTAATCTCTTCTTTCTTATTTATTCTACAAATACAATACAAGAAGATATACAAAAGATAAAAAATATATAAAATAAATCTTTTCAATTCATTTTGTGTAGTTCTCTTTTTACACTTGTAGGTAGTAAAAGTAGTTCTAGTCGAAATACCGGCTTCCCTCAGTCCCAAAAGGCGGATAAGAAGACACCATTACTCGGACCTTTCCCTAAAAGTATTTATTATCCTTTTTCAATCTCGACTAATTGAAAATTAATTTCTGACTCTTTAAATTGTTTCGTCTTATTTAGGTAAAACAGGATTGGTCGAACGCTCGTCATTGATAAAACACTCGACGAATAAAGCTAATCAGGAAGATATTCAGAGGATGCAGAATGCAGAGAGATCTAGTACAAATAGTGACAATCAAGCTTTCCTGACGGATGTAAGTTTTTTCGTTTATTAATATTTATTTTGCTATATTACCCAGGATTAGAATCAGGATTCAATTATAAGAGAGACATTTTATGAATTTATATCAGGTGGTGAACCAGGTGATAGCCGGCGAAGGCGTTGGTTGGCTAAAACTGAATAGGCTGAAGAAACTAATGGAGGATGAGAGCTATCGAGATCTGGTGGTGACGAAACTGAATAAGGGTCTTCATAAGAAGATTAGTCCTGATGATCATATCGACGATGTGGTGAGTGTAATTTATACAAAACCTTCATGATGTATATATATGGTCATAATGTCAATTTCAACATTCATGAACTTCTCTTCGTTCCGCTTTTTATCAACAGTGTATCTCGAAACCAGTTTACAAGGGAATGCTAAAGTGCCTTCAAGCAGTGGCTCACGGTCTTGGACACACTTACAATAACTTCGGTTTAGGTGGAATGGCGTCAGTCTTCCAGCTATTGGAGATTGCACACACTCATTATTGGAGTAAGGATCTTTCAGAGGGTGGTTTCGATAGTTCACTAATGTCTCAAGTATGTACCATTCGTTATAAATTATCTACCTTGCTTCGTGTTATCAATGTTATAATTCAATTCTTTCTAATTCTTTACGACTCCTCCAGGCATCTAGCCCATTTGGCAGCAGGGAAAATTTGAAGTCTCCACAGTCTCCTGTACAGCCCGAATTTTCGAAATCAGGTAAAATAGAACACGATAAATTGAACTCAAAAGACTTGAAATTTCAGAAATTCCACTTAAAATATATTAGTGATTCACTTAATCATCGTTAGGATCTTTTCAAATAGAAAAATATAGAACGACGTGAATTTTAATATATCCCATGTTACATTATAAATTACAGTCTATTAATATTCCAAGTCTGAGTTGATTCTAACACTGTAAATATCCTTTGATTGAAGATACGTCTCAACTTCATTTGGATATGTCACACGGCCACGCACCACCGGCCAACGAAGGGAGCCAATCGACGACGGACACGTTCTTCGATGTGTTCACGAAAAAAGGAAAGTTCCTCAGCAGGCTAACGTCCTTCGACTCTGAGGTAAAAGCAACGAGTTCCGTCAGAACGTTACCTCGTGGCATACGAAGGTAGCAAAGGTGTTTTTCTCTACATGGTCTCACTTTCTGTCTACATTTCACGTGTACAGTCCGACAACTATAAAGCTTACCAAAACTATTCTTACAGAATGTTTCGTTTCCCTCGTACGCTTTCATGTATAGTATTTTATATTCTAGATTTTTTATATATTTTTTCTTCTTTTTTATTGCAAGCCATATAGAAAGATGTACAAAGAAGATATTTGATTTCACGGAAAATGTTTCTATTTTCTATGATACCTTTTCTCTTGATTAAGAATTTTAGAAGACCGTAGATCAATCAAATGTATTGAATTTACTTATAAGTTAAACGCATTGATGGTTTCGAAGAATTCATACATATTTGAAACGACATAGGACACAAAATTATTAAACATTTGAAAGCGTAGGTGAACGAAAGGCTCTGTAGGATTAAACAACGACGAAACAGTTGTTGAAATTAAAAATTCCTATGTATTATCTCCCTACGATGGACAAATGGGTGTTGTTTCCGTTAAATACACAGGTACACATAATTGCATGAGAGATTGTTATACTTAATATTGTCAAACGATAAGTATTGCCCAAGAATAGTGATCAGTAATACTAATCCACGAGCTTAGAGGAACACAGCGCACTACGAGAAATAATTCAGAACTATAATACATGAATATCAGACCAAATAAAACTTATGAAAATTCTTTATACACCTAACATTTCGCATAAACAATAATAAAATACCATATTTTTCCTCCAACAGTTAATATACAAATTTAATATTCGGAGTTCTCGCGAGATTGAAAAGTCCGTAAATCTTTTAAATTGATTTGCAATTGTTAATAATAAATAAAACAAAACTTAAGATAAGAGAAAGAAAAAAAAAGTTGCAAGTAGTAAGTGTGCTATATAGAGGCGTCATGTGTTTTTAGAGTGGGCGGGGAGGTGGAACAGGAAGCAGCGAAGCTTTATCCACAGACGGAGGTAGCATAATCACTAATCCTGCTTTTCGGCAAGCGCACCAGGCGTCTTTCCGAAGCACTGTCTCTGATAGCGAGGTCGAACAAGGCAATGTAAATTGATCACTAATTAGTCTTTTCTTTTTTTTTTAATGTGCTAATTAATATAGAATATTTTAAAATAGTTGTTAGCAAAACCGAACCAGGTTTATCCAGATGAACGACCTATGAACTTATGCAACAACAAGCCTCTATATTACATGTAGTGTACATATAAGGTGTGGCATCAATTAATCACCATGATAATATTTGAGCCAGTTTTGATAGTATAATAAAAAGAGTACTTCAAATGAAAATTTATTGATTTTAATCTAAATACAATTCAACGCTGTGACTAAAATCTCATTTTCTCTTTATTCACAGTCTACATTACATAAAATTATTAATTGGCCAAATTGGTGTGTTGTTAGTTACTTTGAAGAAACGTTTAGTTCGTTTCAAAAAATTAATAATTAATTTTTGAGAAATGGTCATTCTCAATGATCTTCCCTCCAGAAGAACGTTGTCTAGACAAAACAAATATTCTTAGATAAAACAAAGATCAACGTAACATAACTTCGGTTTTTTTTTACGAATCAAAGATACTCTTTTTTGTGTACCCATAAAATTTTTCATTTAATATCAATGAACTTTGGTTTGAAATATTTCTTTGCTAAATTATCCGAACGAGTTCAAACATCGTGGCAATTAATTTGTGTCACACTCTGTATGTAAAATATGTAGCTAAGAAAGTTTTATAGTTTAGTATATAGAGTTCGTACATAATTCTAGTTGAGAGTCGATGGAAAAAGAACGCAGAGCTTGTGCAATACTTGCATTTTGTCAAAGTTTGCGAAACATTGAATTACAATGGATCATTTGAAAAGAAGATAAAGTTAAGATTAGTTAAAGAGAGCGGTAGTGAACAGCATGTTCTGCATCTACAATCACTAGATTAACGTTTGCACTAATGAAAAGATGAAGCTTTTGTAATTGCTGTTAGTACACGATGAAACACACGATTAGCTTTCTATAGTTAAGAAAGTTGTGTTTGATGAAAATTAGTCATTCTTTGGGAATTTTTTGGCGGAGAAGTATTCCACTACTTTCTACTCTTTCTATTAAATTAATATTCTAAATTAATTACCTTTTCTACTAAAGGGAATTAATTATGTATATATACTTTATAGAAGAAGAATGTTAACAAATTGAGTTGTGTGTGTGTCTATATTTCTTTATTTATACACTTTGTATGTACCTGAAAAAAATTGGCTTGTAGTATAAAAATATCTTACTGAATATACAACAAATCGCGGAATTATCTTTTACAGTTTTCCTAAAAACAATTCTTAAAGAATGTCTAATTCGTTGTGCGTCAAATTAAGCGGCCATTTAAGTAAAATACAAAATTAACATGTATAACACTTCGTCGCTTGAAAATACTCCTTGTTACAGTAGTGTCACTGCACTGAGATATTAAAATTCGCGTAGTTTTCTATTGTATGATCCTTTGAAGCTTCCCTTTAATCGTAGATAAGAATAATCAAGCTTACCTATTTGAGAAAACTTTAGACAAAGATCGACAGCCTTGATCGATTTGACAAACAACGAATAATAAGCTTTGGAGAAACCGTTTAAAAATTCTTACATTACATCATGATTTCAGTTTTCAAGACAACCGAAGCAACGAACGGGAAGTGTTTGGTCGAGCAAGTCTTCCTTGAGCACCGGTTTCCGGTACCATGGAGGAAGCTTGGTACCAACCATGGCTGCTCCTAGTCCAGAAGCTGCAAGAACTTATTTATTCGAAGGTACGGTATCACTAAACCTGTCAGTATTAGATAAATAAGTATTAAATAAATAGGTAAATATGAATCTCTATTTAGATATCTCTTCTTGCGAAGTTTACTCTCAATCTATCAATATTTCCTGTATTTTCTTAAATAAAATTGACTATACAGGTTTACTGGGTAAAGAAAGATCGTCGCTTTGGGACCAGATGCAATTTTGGGAGGATGCCTTTTTGGACGCAGTGTCTCAAGAAAGAGACATGATCGGCATGGATCAAGGTCCTAGAGAAATGATGGAAAGGTTAGCCTCTGCAATAAAGATGATAGATAAAGATTTCGGATGGAACGCTTTCGGGCATAATATAAACGTTTCATTTTGCATCCACATTCAGGTATAAGAATTTGAGCGAGAGCGAAAAGAAACGACTAGAGCATGACGAAGATAGACTGCTGTGCACCCTGTTGCACAATTTGACGGCGATTTTAGTGATGCTGAACGTGAATAAGGATGAAGTGAAACGGAAAGTGAGGAGGCTATTGGGAAAGAGTCATATTGGTCTGATCTACAGTCAGGAGCTCAATCAACTTCTCGACCAAATACACAATCTCGTAAGTAGAATATCCATTTTCCTAGTTGTATAGTGTAATATCGGAATATATATTAAAGATGTAATTTTTCCCGATTAATTATAATTTATTAATAATGGATTGAAAATACAGATATTAGTTAGACAGAAAAGACGATGTTTGATTAACAGGAAAACTAAATGCAACGCTCGTATTTACATCAAATAACTTGACAACTGTTTGGTAACTCTCTCTCTCTCTCTCTCTCTCATTAGCAACTCTAACACTCGACAACACTCACAACTCAACTCTAACGTCTCTATGCTTCGACGTCTCGATCAACTCTGCTCTTCGCAACACACTCGCTTTTCGACTCGCATACTCTGACCTCTCCGTCACCTCTCCTTGAAAACCGAAATCGTCTTTTGTTCTAACGCTGTTTATCGTTTTTCTCATACCTCTGCAAGAACTAGGTCACTTTAGTCACATAGGCGCTCTTAGATGTAAACAAACCACAAAGGACGACGTACACGGTGTTTTCTAATTTCAGCCGATCTCCAATCAAAGCTATTCTACGATATTACAATAGTAAATTATTAGAAATTCTAAAAATTCTCTAGAATACCAAAGAATTTGAAATATTCCTTAGAACGATGGAAAAAATTTCAAAGATTTCATGGGACATTAGAATGTTCTAAGGATTTTATGAAGTATTGCAAAACGCTGAGAATTTTTTTAAAAGAATTTTCTTAAAGTAATAAACAAACTCGAGGACTTCTTAGAGTACTGGAAAATTCTAAAATTTTTCTGAGGTACTGAAATATTCGAAAAAATCATTAAAACCTTGAAACATTTTCAAGGACATTAAACAGCTCAAAATCTCTTACGGTAGTAAAGAACTTGAAAGAGTTTTAGATCAAATTCTAACAATATCGAAGAGTCCTACAAAGCTTTAAATAAAATTCTGCAAGATTAAATCCTTGCATCGAAGAATTCGAAAAATGTACAATGTCAAAAAATTCTATAAATTTCCCGGAGCGTAAGAAAATTCTAGCTAAATGGTGTTTCACGTTTCAGTATGGGAACGATATAGATTTGAAGCCTCTGACATCCAGACAAATGCATCGTCAATCTTTCACCGTGCACGCTGGAGTCGATGCAGAAGGTGATCTACGATTTCTCGAGGTACGCCACGATGGGCTTGTCCTGAGATCTGTGAACGGCGTGATCGTGGAGCGATGGTGGTATGAGCGTTTGGTGAATATGACTTACAGTCCGAAGAACAAAGTATTGTGCCTTTGGCAGCGAAATGGCGGGCAAACTCAGCTGCATAAGTATTATACTAAAAAGGTACGCAGTGTATAATGTTACAAATTCAAAGAAAAATTTCAATTCATTTTTTAATTTACAGAATATATGTAGAGGATAGTTAGTACGTGAGGTTTAAAGGACGAGATTGCTCGTTGTTGAAACCGTCGAATATATTTAAAATAATAAATTAATGTACAGCCGTATACGTGAGTCGTTAGTGCAAAGTATAAATAACAAAACAAAATCGCAGGGGGTAAAAACTCGTTAATGCTCGTCGCGTAATTCGATAAAGACCCGTAAGATACTCGGAGATACTCTAAATACTGTTAGATACACGATATGTACTGTGTGTACTGTGTGAAAATTTGAATTCGTCTTGATTCGAGGGTTGCATATAGCGGCGATATTGTTTTGCCCGGAGTTTGATTATCATTACATTTCTGCGTCAAGGCTGAGTCAATGTCCTGAGGCAAAACAAGAGCATGAGTCGCTCTCGACTCGCGTCGTCCTTTGACTTCTGTGCCGCTACAAATACATACAATAATTTAAAAATAAAATAAAATTCGTGGGATCAAACATTTTTACTATGTAGAAATAAATATTCTTATATCGCTATATAGTAGAAAATTTTGATTCTATATATAAATATAAATATTTTATTCCTATGTATATCAATATCATTATTCTATAATTAAATCGTTTATAATGTTTCTTATAAATTGAGAATTGTTAAATAAGTGTTCATTCACTGTGTGACCAAACTCATTTTCTAATTGATCCATAGCTAATTCCTTCTAAATCGAGGACCCTTTAATAGTTTAATACTTCGTTGTTATAGGTCTCTTTTGTTAACGATGACCTTTACAGTCCCCATTTGTCTCCAATAAACAACAAAATAAAGCGTGTAATGGATTTAACGCGTGGCCACTCTTGTAACTAACAAGCGATTCATATTGCTTAAGCATTTCTGTTCATAAATATTAGGATACTTTCTGGTATCATAGATACCTGAGGAGATAGCTACTCAAATAACGATCTTAATCATCTTTCATGGTCACTTTATTGTCGCAGAAGCATGGAAATTATATTATGGATATGTACACGCCTGATCGTTAACTAAGATGTATATGTAATTAAGCTTTACAAATCCATCTATTGTTATGATACAAGTAGTATATTCAGAGGATATATTACATATATTAGATATATTAGTATATTCAAAAATTCGAAGTGGTTTGTCTCATACACTTTTCGATTACATTATGAAACTAACCACTCAATTAATTAAATCCATGATATAGTAAATATTCATAATAGTAATAATAAAGGAAAATAATAAAAGAAAGTTATATTTTCCTCTTTGTATCTAACTTTCAATCACTTAGAAAACAAAATTTTTCAGAAAAATTCGCTAAATGTGCAAAAGAAAGTGAAAAAATTGAGTTATAGGTAAATAAATTAATGAAACAATCAATTTTTAGTGCAAGGACCTATACTACTGCATAAAGGATGCAATGGAAAAGGCAGCAGCCCGCGGCCGTGGAGTGAACTCGGGTATCGAACTCGGCGGCGAGTTTCCAGTTCAGGACATGCGCACCGGCGAGGGTGGGCTCCTTCAGGTTTGCATGGAGGGCGTGGGTCTCCTCTTCGCGAATAGCAAGGTATGATTCGCACCCAAAAGCGTGCACCAAGCGTTCATTCGTTTCGAAACGAAACTGCAAGAAGAATGGAATCTTCGAACTTTTAACCGGTTGTTGCAAACACCTGTTTTCCTATCTCTATCTCTATCTATCTATCTTTTCTTTATACATTGTCCAATTGTTCATGTAATGTTGAAAACGCATCCAAAGTTTTCCACCATTCTATTGGGTATATTATACTACTATATTATATCCGTCCCTTTATTATCTATAGCGAACTTTTTTACTTATATCCACTACTGTTTTTTGACTATATACGATGTCATGTCTTTTTTTGGCGATGTTACTGTCTCGACTATAATATGTTCCAACACAAAGTATAATCATGTATTTATTTCAGCGACCGAAAAATACATATGCAGTCTGAGAATTTGTTACGGGGGTTAGTTTGTTAAATTGCCTCGATTCAATTTTGTAGAATTAGTAAAAGAGAAATTTCGTTCTATTGAGCGAAGGTAGAATTGGGGAGCTTTCTAGAAAAGTCCGGGTTAGTAAGGTAAAATAGTGGGTCTAGTTCGAATTTTTGATAATGTTTTTAACGTGTTTCAATCAATATATTGATTATATGATTCTTAACTCGTCGTTTGGACTAACGATTTCTTCAATAAAATGACCTTTTTATCTAGAGAATCTCTCATATTCTTGCGAATAACTTTATTTTCGTTAAAAATAAATTTCATATCATACTTAAATTTCCAAGGATTAAAACCCATCAACAATAACTTGTATTCATATTCGAACATTTCAAACATTTTTACAATATAAAATTTATGTCTTATCTAAAAGTAAAATCGTCACCTATGTATTATGTTATAGATCCTTTTTTCAAAAAGCTTCTCAATTAATGTCGAAAAAGAATTGGTAGTCAAAGAGATTAGTTCCTTCAGAAAATGAAAGAATTGAATCGAGGCGAATGTTAGGGGAGCAAACCACAGAAGCTCCATCCCAGAACCACCCCTCAAGCCCCTTTTATTCTTTATACTCTTCCGATATTATTGAATCTTCTCTCTGTGTATTACTTTTTCGTTCCTTTCTTCCGTTTTATTGCATTGATGCAAGGACCACTCAATATTATCTCCCATTGCTAGCCACCACGATCTGCTTAATTTTGTATCTGTACGTATTATTATATCTTTACCGACTCTTATGTATGAGTTTGTGAGGTGTACGACGATCAAAATAGGATCACACGAAGCTCTGACCGCCTAAAGAGAAATCTCCCTTTCGATTCAGAAACTTTTTCTCTCACGAATCCTTCCTCGTCGCAGGAACGAGAATAATACTTACATTGTATTGTAATATGTAATTATATGAAAGGGGAAATTAGAATCTTTTTTCAGGCTGCTATAGTTCGAAACACGAGACAAATGTCACACATACGAGACACATGCACACGAGGGGGACGAATGGGACCGATGCGATGATGGAAGAGCAGAGGGAAGATCAAGATGTTGATTTAGTTCAATTAATCCAGATATTATTGACACATTGCCGACCAATCGAGGAAATCTCTCATTTCGTTTAACGACATAATAAATAATAAAGTTAACCTAGGTGAATCGGTAGGATTCATGAAAAAAGGTAATCTTGTCAACATTTATATTTCTCTAGATGAGCAAGAAGATATATTAGGAACTTTGACTTTTTATTGGCTCGATAGAATTTAATTTTTCGTTGTTTTTCATTGGTCCAATAGATCTCAATTATTTTAAACATGATATTCACACGAAATTATAGTATTACTCAAGATATCGCAAAATAATTACATCTTCAACTAAATTATGAATTATTAGAAAGACAGATTAAAAGAGCACACAATGGAATATTAGAAATATCAATATTCTTGGCATAAATCTTTTAAAGACATAAAACAAAGACATAAAGGCTATTCTGGTGAAATATAATTTTGACAAAGATTGTTTTAATACATTAAAAGATTTTTCATTCTATAACAAATCATAAGCATTAAGTACATGTATTACTTCTGTTAGATCTGTTGTATTTCATTTATATTAGATCATATTTTATAGTATTGGCTCCATCATTTATTGAATCCCATTTCTAATGATTGCAATGGTAGATTATTTAAAAAGACGAAAGATTTGACAAGATCTGCCTTTGTTATGAATCTCATAATTGTTAACATGTGAATTCGAAGATAGTATCGCGTGATAACCATCATATAGTGACTATATTATAGTCAAGCATAATTCACGTGGTCGGCAATGCATTGACCCTTTGCACTCCGAAATTTTGCCTAACATAATCATAAAACATAGCAAACTTAAAATTTTTACAGTAAAATTATCCGAAATCATAAATTTCGAAAGGAAGTATATCTCTTCCCTTTTCCATATTTTATCGGTGAGAGTAATTTAAGAACCAACGTTCCCATTATGAATATCGCTATATCGACACCAGTGGAGTACAAAGGGTTAAAAATAACAAAAACCTAATAATTAATCATATATTCATACGATAACATACTCATACACGCTATTAAAAAAGAAAATCGTAAAAAAGCAAAGAAAATAATTCTTCACACAGGACGAGCAGCCCCTGACACTCTGGTTATCATGATATTCTATCTATCTCACTGAATATTATATTGATATTTATTATACATTATATCTGTTTATTTCTATATATATTTATATATACACTTGGGTATTTAACATTTATTATGTGGTAATTGTATTTTACATACTGACAGGGGTACTTTGATATATATACAACATATTTACACGTATATATAAATTATCGGTCATTTTGTTGGGTAATATTTTCGTTCAAGCGTTAATCAGTGTTTTCTTGCATGGAGCTCGATGTGCAGCTGCAGTCTCTCTTTTATCTGTATTATAATCATATTATATATACATTTATCATACATATACATTCATATAGGAGATAAGGGTTAAAAAATCTATAGAAACTTGTCTTTGATTATATATATATATACTATTCTTATATATATATACATCTATCATAATTTGTATTGAATGTTGGATGCCATTATATTTTTCTCTATTAAGTCTAACGATTTGTTTCTGTTTCTATCATTATTTGTCGTGGTCATACGTGAGGAAAGTCTATTCGCAATGAAAGAGAAAGGAAAAAGAAGAATGAATAAATTAATAAAAACAACAAAGAGTTAATGGATAATCAATTATAATGAAGAAAAAGATAATTATAATGATTGTTTACGACATATCAAAAGAATTCAATTGCAAAGGAGAAAAGTGTAACACAAGTATGATGAAACGTTCGTCAATGATCACATCTCGATAATGATATTTCGGAAATTAGTACACATGAAATATGTGAATGATCATCGATAGACTTTCCTCAGCTTGGGGAACTTTTGAGATGGTCCTTGAACAATGAACAATCACCGCTGATTTTTTTAAAAATTGGCCATGACGTATTAGGTAATAATCTCATAGCTGTATTATCATCGTATACAACTGAGCCCTGAGATAATAATCAACTTTTTTAATATTCTAATTGAGTGGACTCTATTATAATTAATTGATTGTTGGCAGAAATTTAATTTTCTGTTTTTCTGTTTTCTGTTTTCTTGTCCTGTCCGTCGACATTGCCCCTGGGCTGGGCATACACAGGATTTCGAGGTACTAATCAAATTAAATCACTGTTTGTTATATGAACTCAGTATATTAATTATAATCAGTGTTGGCCGTGTTCCGGAAATGCTTCTTTATCTCACCATTACTTTTAGCCGTATTATTATTATTAACCATATATACTATTATCTACTACTTACTACTACTACTACTACTACTACTACTACTACTACTACTATTACTACTACTACTACTACTACTACTACTACTACTACTACCAGTACTACTACTACTACTACTACTACTACTACTACTACTACTACTACTACTACTACTACTACTACTACTACTAGTACTACTACTACTACTACTACTACTACTTACTATACTACTACTACTACTATTACTATTACTACACTCTTAACCAATGCATTTAAATTTAACTGATTTGCTCTGTCTACCTTACTGTTTTCCTCCCATCGATCGGTGTTAGCTGTGACATACACACATCTATGTATGTATATATATTACACATAGAAAGTACATATATATACATACTTATATATTTATATGTTCCCTATATGATATATATTATCTATAAAGCATACATATGTATACGATATGTGTTTATATATTTATATAAGTTTCATAATTTATATATCTATATAAATGTATACAATATACAGAATTATGCAGAACAGTGTCTGCTGCATTTCAATATTTGAGTCCAACCAGATTGTCCTTAGATGAGAATATTATTTGTGAGTAGTGTTTAGTGCAACCTGTAGAGCAATGTTTTGGTGCACTCAATGCAACTATATATATACATACATATTATGTATATTATTTTTCACCATATAGCCTTCTACGTCTTGTCCCATATGTCATGGGACACTCCGTATATTAACGCCATCCAGTATTTGTTCTCTATGCGCCAGTATGTTTTGCATTCATGTAAATGCATTCAGAATGAATTGAAAATTGTGGTACAAATGTGGTACCGACGTTACTATGATTCAAAATAGATCTAAATGATAAAATAAATTTTTCTTATAAAGCTTCACCTTTTCTAGAAAAAATTATATTCAAAATTAATTTGGCAATATACATTGTTAATTGCATATCTCTTTTTATATACAACAATTATAATAGTTTTTGTATATAGTGTGATATTATTGTCTCGAATGAGAGAAATAGACATGATACTAATAATTTTTAGCAACAAAGCAATTATGTGAAATGTCTCCATTGATTTTCACAGTAATATTTAGCGGAAGCTTCGTATGATAAAATGTTATTCTGTAATTTTGATTAAAATTGAATCATAGAATATTCAGTATCCCACTTTTGCCATAAATTGTGGTACATCGTGTATATCGAAATTTACCGAAATATAGACAAGAGGAACGAATTTATACAATTTCTGGTACATTTCATTTAATTAATTATTAGTAGTGAAATGATACAAATTAACATTATTAATAAATTCTCTTACATAACAGTAAGAAGTTTAATGATAAACCAAATAGAATTGCAAAACGGAATTTTATAAATTACAAATGAATTGGAAAATTGCAAGATCATAAAGTTATAAAATTGAAAAGAATCTGCTTGTATGACAAAACTCCAATATTTAATACGACTAGCCATTTGTCAATCCATTAATACTCTTAATTAGTAAATCATTGTGTAAGAGGACCTTGCTACTGGAATTGGCGAAGATAAATCAGAAGAAGAAGAGGGAAACGATCGTCGCGGTATATTAATTCAATAAACGCGTAGTTGGAGCATAATAATGATAATTAGGTTCTGAGAAGGGGATCTGTGAAGTGCTTTTGAAATCGTGTTGCGTCAACCTCAAGGTCAATCTGTGGTAATTAAACATTATCTATATTCTATACGGATATGCGTATTTCCTTAATTTATTAATTTATTTATTTAATCCTCGTAAATTAAAGTCGTATGATATTTTTCACGCCTCCGAAGAAACTGATAATGAATGAGGAACTTATTGCACTTTAAACTGTTCCAGATATTTGGAGAAGTATTTTTAGTTTATTACATTTGATACGGTTATTGCTGCGATAATTATAACTGACAGCAGTAAATATTTATATTTGCAAATATTATGTAGACGAATATTCAAATTATATAATTCACAAAATAAATAAATAAATAGGGTGTGTAGTAAATAACAAAGCAAAGAAATGGTAAAGTATCAGAAGTAAATCATTAATTATAAGATAATCGTTAGAAATCATAATTGAAAGTGAAAAATCGCAACTCGATTTCAAAAATTCATTTCGTACCCACCTATCAAAACACATTCTAAACAAGTAATAAAAAGATTTCGGAGTACGGCCGTAGAAGCATATGTTGAACTATTATAGTAACAAAATCATGTAGTAATACTCGTAGCGCCAAAAAATTTATTTTTTATGGATTTTTTAATTTTCGCGCAAAACCGGGTGACAGACACAACTGTTAACAGAGAAAAGAAAGAAAGGGAATAATATAAAACATTATCAACAGGACAGTTATCGTTGAAATTACGTATCATCATTTGTTTTCTTTTTTAATCGAAAGGCTACTTTTCGTTAGGGACGAATAATAGAGATGAATGTTTATGTACGTCTCTAGGGAAATTTGAATGCACTGCATGAATGAGTAGTTCTCGATATATGTACGATAGAAAAAAGTCGCCCGCTTTTGCAGAACCATCTATTAAAACCACTCTCACGTTGCCAGTTATGTAGTAGAGCAATGGTATCGTGCTATATAGTGATGTCTGATTTGATGAATGAAATTATCACAATTCGTGAGAAAAGCAACTCGAAAATAGCCCGACACAACACCTTCTTCGACCTCCATACACATACACACATCATTACACACATACATCTATAACAGTGTTCTTTAAACTTTGATAACACTAGTAATCAATTTATTTCTCAATTTCTTAACACCCTATATAAACAAAAAATCAAAACGAGTAAAGCTTTTTCATTAATCTGCAAGTCTTTGCAGATGTGCTAATCTACTCGATAATTTTTCAAAAATATTTTAAATCAACAGAGATAAGATACAGAATATTCAACTTTGTAAGCAAAACTTATTCGATTATTCTTGTAATCTACAGACTTCTTTAATATTCTTCCGAATATAATAAACTCCTTACCACAAAATACACTAAATAATATTCTTAGAATACAATACAATACAGAGGTCATTAAAACATGATTGTAATAAAAATTCAAAGTTATTAACATCGTCAAATATGACAGATGTTCCGTTTTCTCTATTTTCTACTAAATTATAGAATTTTTGAAAATTGGGTTCTCCAATACAACGCTTGTTAATGAACTATACAATGGTATAGTATATATTTTGTATTAATACATTGTACATAACTGCCGCGAGTATAACAGTGATTGCGTATATGTATTTATTATTGACTTTAGTCGACGCTTATACCGAAGAAATTATATTATATAATTATATTATAATTATATTATAACAATATAATAAGTTTGAAAAGCACTGTTCTACAGCATGCTACCGCTGTACACGATGTTTCGATCCTGTGGATCTCAGACACAATAAAACTACCCCTCTAAACACCATCATTCGCGATCACTCTAACCGATCGATCTATTGATCGATCGCATCCTAACTGTGCATCATTGGACAAAAAAAAGAACCCAAAAATAAAAAAAAAAAAAGGAAGAATCAACCGGGCCAAATCCCAATATCTCGTGCATTTTAGATATACCAATACCAATTGCACATATATAGCAGATTTATCGACGCCGAGCAATCTCGATGACATTTATACATTTTTTGATAAGTTTAGGCCATCTCCAGAGTTGCCTGCCTGCCGCTGAACTTCTTAAAAGAAAAAAAGAAATATTTTTTACAAAAAATATTAAAAATTCGCTGTACGATTAATTAGACGCTGCTCTCTGTGATATTTCTGCTTCAAAGTTTTGAACCGTTTTTTCACTGTTCACCCAATATAATCTCGCTTCTTTTGTGCGCCTTGTTGCAGTAGGAAATGCGACCAGCCGCGGCCAATACTCGCGATTATCCAGCTTTTTCAGGCCCGCTTCCTTTATCGAACTCGAGCCGCTAAATGGATGACTTGGCTTTTAATTAGCGGAGAAAATGATGCATGGTGTGTGCAGCTTTATCGTGCTAGTTAATCCCTGCATGCTAGTCGATACGATCGTTTTTGTTATACACGAATCAGAAAGAGTTCCGTAAGAAATACGTTTCGAAGAAGAGAACGTTTTTGAAAAGAATGAGGAACTTTTAAATTGATATAGTATAATGACGAGTAATTGAATTAATATGTGTTTTCTAAAATGATCGATAGATCGTGAATCATTACGAGTTTATGGGAAATTTCAAGAAACTAAAATGCGTAGAATACACATTATCGAAAGTATATAGTACACGTTAGAATATTTGGTAAGTGAAAGAAATCTCTGTCGATGTCTTATTTCGGAGAATTTATTGCTGAGCAAATATGAAAGAAAATCTTTCTAGAAATTTAAAACGAGTTAAAAGAATAGTATTTCTTTCTATCTAAATACGAATAAAAAATTGAACGATTTTATAGAAAAATTTTGATTCGAGTATACCTGAACGTGCATGAGTTTCAAAGATGGTTCATTTGAAACCAGTCACACAAGTAGACTTATCGAGACACTTATGTTCGGAGAAAAGTTCGGTGACAGAAAGGAGCTAACGAGAACCATTGTTTTAAAAGAGCGTACTTGAATAGTTTACTTGTACCGTAAACTTTTCTCTTTGATGTGTGTTTAATGATGTACGGAATTGAGATAAAAGGAATAAAGAAAGATTCAGATTAAGACAGTGCCAAGTTTCATTGTTGATGGATGGAACAATGAAGTTTGGTACCGTTGGGGAAGAAATATCTCTGTAAATCCAACAGTTAATACGATACAATAAAGAAAATCGGAAATTCCTAAAAATTGCAACGGGATAAAAAGAAATAAATGAAATGAAAAGAAGAAAAGTATAATTCAAAGTCCAGGAGAATGAAAATTTTTGGAAGAGTAGGATAAAATATCTTTGGAAATTTTGGAAATTAAAATAGAATGCTATTATACATTTTTCAAGTTCTTCTAATTTTCTTCCCAAAGTAAGGAAGAAAAATCATTGGAAATTTCTTTGAAAGGGAAATAAGGTATAATAATTTCGAACATTTTTTAGAAATAGAATAGACTATAATTAGACATTTTTGTCAAAGATAAAACGAAGCGGTATCCTCCAAAAATTTTCCCGAAACTAAAATGCAAAACAAAGATTGGAGAGAAATTTCTTTGCCCGAAAAGACTTGCTTAAAAAGATGCACTGTGATGCATATTAGCCGATATGATAGTACAAGACAATCGACGATTCAGAGCTTTATCCCATTATCGAATTGAGCATTATTTTACTCGAACGAGTTTCACGCCTTTTTTTCCGAAATGTTGTTGGCACACACGGTTTTATATTGTCCGGGGCATATAAAGCCATAGAGGATCCAATCACAAGTGTGCATGTAAGAGTAGACCGCGAAATTATTTCGTTTCCGATCTCGACTAATGCAAGACGATCGTATTATTTGCAGTTTTTTGTAAGACTCGATCATATCCGCAAGTGCTTTACTCAGAAGGATGGGATCTTTGTATTGGAAGAATTCAGTGAGTAACTTCTTATAAAGAAAATATAAAAAAGGAAATAATTATTCTAAAAGATTTACAAAATAGTTTTATATAAAAAGAATATTGTTTTATACCACTTTTATATAAAAGATTATATATAGGAGTATAGGATTTTTCTTATCCTATACTCTTATATAAAAGTATATTTGTTATATTTTTTGTTAACAAATTTTTTAATATTCTCCTTCAATTTCGAATTTTTAATATTCATATTTTTTACTTTTCAGATCCTAAAACTAGACAAGTAATTCAACGTAAATATAAGTCTCAAATGGTGAGTAGATTAAGTTCTAATGATACAAGTTTTTTTAAATAATTTTTCTTTAATTGCTTGTTACTATATATGTATCTCCCGTACATCTAGTATTCTGTTATCATATTATTCATCGTAATGATTAAATATTTTAAAATATTTTCTTTTGTATACTATGTAACAGACCAATGAACTGTGCCACTGCATCCACAGGGTATTCTCCGTTGCCTTTACGTTATATGAACTCTCGTCTGAGGTTCAAGCCGACCCCGAAAACAACAATGCATGAAGGTTTAGTTACCATTTTTTTATTTTTCGTTTTCCACATGTAATTTTCCGTTGCTTATTTTAGATTTTGTTCTTTTTTCGCTTCCAAAAGCTTATAATAATCGCTGTCCATCATAATTCATCTTCGTTTTTTCCTATATCATCTTATTAAATAAAATTCACCCTTCAACTGAAATTCCTTTTATATCATGAGAATATTAAATCTTAATCATAAGTTATAAGTGCAAAAGATTAAAAAGCATATATTTACAAAAATTGCCAAATCTTCCAAAATAGATAAGAATAAAACACACATGCCCAATAAAGTACTGAATAATGCAATGAATAATCCCTAACAAAAATTTGATATACAAAATTACAGGCAGATCAAATCTGTTACTCGGTCCTCTGTGTGTTCTCTTACTTGGCCGTTGGGTTGGAGCAAAGAAAGCAACAACAGAACCAACAACAGCAGCCTCCACGTCAATCCCAGCCCCAGCAACAGCAACAGCAACCACAACAGCACCAACAACAAGCACAACGTCAACAACCTCAGTCACAGCAACGTCAGCAACCACAGCAGAAGCAACAATATCAACAACACCAACAAACACAACACCAACAAACACAACAACGTGCACAGTATCAGCAGCAACGTCAACAACAACAGCAACAGCCTCAAACTCAACAACATTCAGGTAGCAATGTTGGCCAACCTAATCAAGGCCATAGAAACGCGCACCTCGATTCTTTTCCTAAGCATCACTGACACAGAGGCAGACACTCGCTCCCATTTGTGCATAATTACAATAAGTGTGCCCCCTACGCTTGCCTACCTTGGGTGTAAACACTCGTTTCAACCTTAATCCATTTGCATCGTTAAGGAATTTAAAAGAATAGGCCTTCCAAATGTTGGATGTGGAATGATAATGAGTAAATTATACGGATTCTTAGGTATGATAAAATTTATTGAAGTAATAAAAAATTAATAGCACCTAGGAAAATTTTTTCGAATGGCACTAATGGCTGATCGTAATGAAATTTGACGAGTTTTATGGGGAAGAACAGCGAATAGAAAATGTGAAATCTGAACTTTGGCAATTTGAAAGAAAGTCTAGGATTTCATATACAGAATTAGTCATTAGATTACTTAGTTGAATAATTTGAGAACGAAAAAAAAAAATGTAATCTATTTCAGATGTTTACAAAAGTTTACAAATGTTTGCGAACATTTGTATTGGAATATTCACCGAGTATTTGTGATTCTCTATCCGATGACAAATGATTCGCAAGCATTTCAATAAAACTGGACCAATTATTTGTTCTTTAAATGTATAAATTCCTGCCTCATCCTAATCTCAATTCCAAAGGGAACGCTATACACGCTATTACATACGCTTCCGATGCAAATGGATCGAAACGAGCACAAAAATCTAATCTAAAAAGTCTAATCTAAAGAATCTTTAATTTTCAAATTCTCAAAAATCGTTTCATTTCAACTTTGATCTCTGACTATAAAAAATTGGTAATCGTTGCACGCGCCGCTCAAAGAGCGGTATATCATCCTCCGATCATTCTCAGAGAGTCAGCTCTAAGTTTCCTCTAAATGTGGAAAACCTGTTTCGTATTCTATTCGAGAAAAGTAGTCGATGGAATCGAACGAGGGTATTTTGAGACTGGAATCAGACTGGAGGGTTAAAACGACAACACGTTGCCTAACGAACTAGTTAAGTCGATTATTTAACAAGAATAATTTTCAAAGTAAAATATGATATAGTGAAATTAAGTTGTAATTTGGTTTCAAATTCTTTTAAAGAATTACAGAACTCCGAACTTTGTAACCTTGAATAGTATTTATGAATATTTACTTCGAAAATTATTTATCAAATCGAAATCTATCCTTTTTATTAATTTCAGTTTAGATTGTTTATTGCGTTCTAAGGATATCTTTTCAGTTGGAAAATTGAGAATTATTCTACGAATTTCTTCTTAGAGTTTGGTGTCTTAAATAAAAATATATTCAAATCCAGTGGTAATTTCTATGACAGTCAACGTGTTAAGCGTTTCATAAAGCAATTGAAAAAATAATTCGTGAATCAAAAAGTGAAAAGAAAAACATCATTGAAAAATTGGCTGATTAACTGGACACAATCGTGATAATTATTTACAAAGCGGGAGTCTTGGGTGTAAAATGATTAAGATGAATTGCGAAGCGTTTTTTCAACAGTTCTCGATGGAAGAACTTGAAACATTATCGATTGACGATTCGAAGCAAAATGATGTTGGTGATGATGATGATGATGATGATGATGATGATGATGATGATGATGATGATGATGATGATAATGATGATGATGTCGATTATGATGATGATGATGATGATGATGATGATGATAATGATAATAACAATAATAATAATAATGATGATGATAATAATAATAATAATAGTAACAGCAACGTAATAGAGTAACAATGGTTATTGTACATTCGGAAGTACGGATTCGAGTGGTATTTAAATGAACAAATAGAAGATCGTACTCAGCGATTTACATGTTCTTTGATCCTCTTACTATGGGTCGTAAAGAAGACTTATAAGAGAAAAGGAATATATCTCTCTAATAGTTTCATTCTTTGATATGTCCATTGTGTGCACGTGTAGAGACATGAAGTAATAAAGCTTGCGTAGTTGCTGGAGGAAATATAACGAGGTACGAAAACAGCAACTATAGCAAGATACATTTCATTGCGGGCATTGAAGAGAAAAATTTTAAAAATTTTTAAAGGAACAGGAACTTCATAAAATATACATCCTGTATTTTAAAAATTATCCAGAGTGATATACAAATTGGAAGTGAAAGATTTAAAAACATATATATATATATATAAATATAAATCCTCGTATTAAGTTTTACCTCGCGAATATTGTGGTGACGATTATTTTGACGGATTGCGGTAAAGCAAGAAATTATAATCGTATACGACTTCGTTAAATTTCTCCCAGCAACGATAAAAATATATTAGTCGTTCGTGAAAGAAATCTACTTATACCGCCGTTAAACTATCCTTCGAAGCTTCGAAGAAGGTCCGCGTATAATCAATAGCGTGGTCTTTCTTGGCGGTGTTTTCTATGAATAGCACGTAAAGCAATTCTGAGATACAATAAATGAGATAGAGAAGAGAAAAAAAAGAAATAAAAAGAATAAAAAAAAGTAGAAGAAGAACTAATATTCGTATAATCGGTGGAACAATTTTGTATAAAATACATCGAAACAGACTGTAACTGTGATCATCTAATTTGATGGAGAAAAATGAAGATGAAAGAAGGTGAAGATGAAGTTATTTAATTTCATATGGCCGCATGAAATAGCCCAAAAGAGTATTATGTATAATCTCGGATAGGATCGATACAATAGCCGTCTCTCCCTCTCTATACATAATCATGCATTCATTTCAACTAATTGTATCGTTGTTGTTGCAAGATCTGTTTTAAGACGTTTTGACTCGTTAACGCCGTTAAAAAAGATGAACGATTTTATTCAGACTTTTTCTTTTCTTTTTTAGGATTTTAGTCGGAGTCGTAATAGGTGTGAGGAATAATTATTGTTTTCTAGTCGACGAATGGTCGGTCTGAAGGAGACAAAGGGATTAGAAAAAGAGATTCGTGCTCCACGTTGATCTTGAAATTTGAAATCACGTGAATTCTTTGAGCTTGGCTAATAATTTTATTTAAAAGAAATTTAAAGTCGAGGAAATTACAAATTCTCAAAATTCATAGATAAAGTTAGTTAAAGTTAACTGATATTATGCCAATTTCTTGCAAAAAAATAGTTGAAATTTTTCTATTGTCTAAAAGTCAAAACTTCCAAACTTAAAATAATTAAAACTTGAAATTCCTAAAATTGGAAATATAAAAATAAAAAATTCTCAAATACGAGAAAGTTAAAATATAAAATTTCCCAATATTTCAAGAACGTTTACACTATTTTACAACGATCATTTTATAATCCTTAAAATCATTTGAGGATTAAATTAATTAAGGATTAATTCTTGAAAATGTTGGCCAAACAAAAAATATTCCTTAATTCTACGTTCCAAATTTCAGGATCAATTATATGCTCTCTCCCTAAAGTTGCAATAAAAGAAGAAAAATGTGTAAAGAAGCGATGAGTATAGTGATTAAACAGACGTATAACATATTCTCTAAACTAACGGGCTTTAAATCTCCAAGGCTGACTATTTGCATACTTTACCTCATGATAATTAATGCGAAGTAAGAAAGGAATGAGTCGGTCGTGCTAATGTAACAAGTTAATTACGTATATATTTTAGTATGGATACTAAATAATGTAAAGGTTAATGTATATTTGTAATGAATGTCAAAGCGTCGAATACGAGCGTCGATTTATCTCCTTATTTTATTCGAATTCATTAAAATTAAAAATGCATACTACGATCAATTTTTCGATTTATCAAGATTATCATAGCGAATAAAAGGAAAGAACAGCCGTAAGTAAGTATACGAGATAATGAAACGTCGCATTTCTGAACATTTATCGTGTAAAATAATAATTTGTATGCAACGTTAATTTACGATTTTGTTGTAAGCTTGGCCGTAAGCACTGATCGTAAGTTTGAGATTAACTTTTTAATTTAGGCTTTAGATTCGTTTTTTTTTCGTGCTTAGTGTACGAAAGTGAAAAGTCGAGAAAGGAATACAAAAGATAAAAAGTAAAAATTTGAGATTAATGATTTAGCGTGGAAATTCGAAAATTTGAATGTTTCCGAATATCTTAGATATAATAGCAAATTAAATTTTAAATGATACAAATTTCATATACGAGGTTCAATTGCTTATTAATACTTGTTTCGCTACTTAGAGACTTCAGTAACTTAAGACGATTACTGAAGAATTATCCTGCTCTCAGATAATTGCTAATTATAAATAAACACATTTGTTTCTAAACTTCATCTAAAAATAAATTCGATGTTAAATGTAATCTCAAACTTATATTCAGAACTGCACATCATTTTTCATACATAACAAGTCAAACTTTACGATATGTATCACCCCTTCAAGTTATTATATCTCGTATCTGTGATCTTAAATTTTGTAAATCAATCCTACGTTTAAGTTTAATTATTGTTTCTGGTGATGTGCGTGCAACGGAAGATGCAATCAAAAAAATGAAGCTTCAAATTACATACATGTACTTACATTTCGTAGATAGACAGTGTTGTCGAATCGATACGGCTGAAACTCAACGTGTTCCCCTGCAAACAAAAAAATAAAAAAATAAAATTTCACATATCTCGTATGTAAGAGGAAACCCACGAGCATTCTATTCCTCCATTGTTCTCTCCGCACGTGATTAGCATTTTCAATAAAATTAATTATGAAGATTATTATTTGAAACGGTGAGTTTGATAACAAATATAAAAATTTAGTGAAAAGTTGAAAAAAATATCAAAAGCCTAGAAATACTTCCGAAGGTTTAGCGAACAAAGACAAAGTTTGAAAATTTCTAAAAGATATTAAGATTTTGAAAAATCTTGATGTCTTGGAAGTTTCACAAAAATTGATTCGTTTTACAAAACAGATATATATATATTAATCCAATAATTCATGAAATTAAAAGCTGGAAAGTTTTGTAATTAAAAATTCTATCGAACGATTTAGAAAATTAAGATAGACATTATTTAATTACTTTCATAATTCTCCATTTTTTGTTCTTTGCTTTAAACACGTTTCAATTCGTATTTTTAAACCTCGAACACAATTCCATTTTGATCAAAATTTTATTGATAAATATTATTGGAAAGTTAGCATAGAGACGCGTATCAATGAATCTTCAGAGAAGTATTTTTATACTTCTGACCCATACGATACGTTTATCTTGTAAAACCGAGCTCTGAGTTAATATCAAACTGTGTTTTATTTCATCGTGGAACACAATTATACACATATAACCAAATTAGAGAATAACTTGTTATTAAAAAGACATGTTCTCTATAATGTTCAACGTACTCTATAAACAGAGAACAATTCAATAAACAAATTTAATCTAATTTCACAATTAATTGATAAACTACGATAAATAACGAATCGTGTCGTTTGTACATGTTACGATTAAACGAAAATGAATATACGATCATGAAGAAAAGTTTGAATTTGAACAAAAATTGACACAGATTAGCTCTATTTGTAAAATTCTTTGTAAAACTTGTAAAAAGCATGATTCTTTTTTTCTTGTAAAATATAAGATTTAAGATTTCTGAGTATAGCTAATATCGATTTTATGTTTCATGAGTAACTGTTACGAGAACTAAAATTCCTGTCCTATTCAGAGTTTTTATATTAATTCTGAAATCATTATTTTCCTGTTTCTATATCGGTTCTTAAACGGTTTTAGAATCAATTTCCGTATTTTCTAGTAATTGAAATATATTGCACTAAGAACAATTCATCATATATTTCTAATTATTCATTTCCATGCTGCAGCTGCTTAACAATAATAAATTATAATATATTTGATCATTATACTCGAAGAAATCGTGTATTCATCATTGTCACAACGATACGTGACGAATTTAATAACAGGCGAACGAGAATGAATACTAACAATAATAATTATAATAATGAAATGGAAAAAAAGCAGAAAAGTGTTTTATTAGAGCTTCGATCGGGAGCGGATGCGATACAAAGTTTCAAATGTATAGTACTCAATAATGTAGGCGCCTTATATCAATAAATAACTTGTAGATTTGAAGCGAAGCACGTGTTTAATTCAGAACCTATGGTAATTTATCGTATTAACTTTTTAAATAAGAATTCATAAGTAATTTTCGTGTTACGGAAATTATTAAAGGTTACCAAATAATACGTTCTAATACTTCCTTTCTTTTTTTCTAAATTAGTGCTCCAATAGTACAATGGATATTTCAAGCGACAGGATAATTGATTTCGCAATCTAAAGCGCGTCGCTCATTAGCCTTAATTCGCTAACGAACTACTTCCTTATACACTTTGCAAATAAGGCATACTAACTTGAAGACAATTACATAATATAACACATATACGATAATGTAATTATACATTAACAACTAACAAAAATGTTCCCATCTGATCACGATTGGTATATTCTTACAATAAATAAATAACAAACATGCTGTTATACCATTATATACCACAGAAGCGCAATGACAAACAGATGACAAGGGCTTCTCAATTAACGTTCTATATGTACGCACCTAATCGTATAGTGCGCAGCTCATCGTAACAGCAGTCGAGCAAAGAAGTTCATCACGGTCGCTTCGACCAAATATCTTCAATAAAGTCTAATTATCGAACCTAAAATCTAATTCGCAAAATCTCAAGTTTAGTTTAAAGAAAAAGATTCATCTATCAAAAACTGAAGAAAAATTTCGGAAAATGTAATTAAGTAATCCATATTCTTTTTAATTAAGAAGGATAAAAAAAAATATTCATTTTTGGTGTTATTTTTGTTGGTGATAACTGAAATTATAGAATTGTCGAATCGAAAAGGAATAATCTTAAAGATAGATTTGGTGGTTAAAGACATGAAACATTTCTTGACTGAAATGTTCCGTACTAGAACTTAGGAGTATACTAAAGCTATTAAAACCAGATCTTCTCAATAAATAAAAGCTTGACGCCTTCTCTCTAAATTTTCTCTATGTTTCAATATTTGTATTATTATTTGTATTATATTATGTTTATATCATTAATGAAATTACATTATTCTATAAGAATAAGTAGGAGGAGATCGTACGAGAATGGAAATATAGATCGCAGACAGGATGTCAGAATTCTCGCAAACAACATTAATTGCCGAGGACATATCGAGCCGAAGGCTAGGTATGGTTTACCACGAGACTATCGGATTTCCTGCTGAACCAGTCGCAATTGATTTTTAGCCGCCGTTACTTTTTACCTATCGGTTTCTAGACTTATAAGCGATCTTATTACTGGAACTGCGTCGAACAGTCGCGATCTGTAGGTGAAATAGCGAGGATGGACAGATGGGCAGGAAAGGTGGCCGTGGTTACGGGCGCGAGTGCTGGAATCGGGGCTGCGATCGTCAAACAATTAGTCAGTCATGGTAAGCTTCGACAGTTCTTTTCATTATTATTATTAAATAATTATATTTTAACAATTTCGGAAAATGCTCACAAAATTCCTTTGGTAAACGATATGTTTCACGTTTAATCCTAGGTTCAAAGAAAGAAGAACAAATGAAATTTTTAGCACTTTTATGCGGAGATTAGAGACTTGAGAAAATTGAAGAACTAATCATTAGGAATATAAAATAAACTGATCTAAAACATAAAGATAAAATCTAATCTAAATTAAATAAATTGAAAGCTAATCATAAATTAAAAGAAAATTATTGTTTAAAAATTAATAAATTGATTTCTATAAGGTATGGTGGTGGCTGGCCTTGCCAGAAGAGTAGAGAAGATAAAGGAACTGGAGCAAGGATTGGAGGAGTGTTCAGGGAAACTACACGCCGTCGAGTGCGACGTATCGAAGGAAGAAAGCGTGATCTCTGCTTTCGCTTGGGTGCAAGAAAATCTTGGGCCTGCTAGCGTGTTGATAAACAATGCTGGAATGACCAAAGAATCTTCTCTTATAGGTAATTCCTTAAACTTGAATGTATTCAATATCGTAGTCAATTTAGATATGAATCGAGAAATGGAATTTAAGAATTCTATGTCTCTGAATAAGTCTTCTTCAAAGTTCTTGTTGCATACTCAATTTAAGTTTCAAAATTTCGATATCAAATTTGGAATTTTGTATCTATTTAAAAATAGCTATGTAAATCTATTCAAACCATAATTATGAATATTAAGTATAAATCAACATGTAGACGTAGAATATTTCGATTATCAATATTCCAAAAATAATAAAATCTCCTAATTATTATTATTTGTTAATTAACGAATTGATAGCTTCGTTAAATCTACAGATGGAAATCTAGAAGATTGGCATACGGTTTTCGACGTGAACGTTTTTGGATTGTGCCTCTGCACTAAAGAAGCAATTCGTATGATGCGAGAAGCAGGGGGAGAGGGTGTCATTATAAACGTGAACAGCCTCGCGGGTGAAAGAGTGCCTTTTATACCTGGATTCTCTGTTTATCCAGCTTCAAAGAGAGCCATCACTGCTCTGGCACAGACTTTGCGACACGAACTCACAGGAACCCAAATTAGGGTCACGGTTGGTGACCAATTATTCTATATAAATAATAAAATATAAAAAAATATCACAGAAAAATAAGATTATAAATGATTGCAATAATAAAACAAAAATTTCCAGAAACATTCGGAATATCTTAATTTCCTTTTTGCTACAAATTCTAGGGAATTAGTCCAGGATTAGTGGGCACGGAATTAATGGTATCCTATAGTACGTATTCCGAGGAAGCATTAGCATCGTTCCCTACATTGGACCCTGAAGACGTCGCTTCAGCTGCAATATACATTTTAACATGTGCTCCACATGTTGTCGTGAGTAAATCATTACTCGAAATCGATCTTCTTGAAAATAAATGCTTATTTAAAAATCTTGCATTCTTCATCTTCAATTTATTTTATGGGTATAATGTATATTAAAATTCATACTGTTCTTAAATTGTATTTCCAGGTTCAAGATATTGTTCTGCGACCTTTAGGCGAGTCTTGGTAGTGAACATGCGATACAATTCAGGATTAGTTGCGCTATAGTTAGAGTTATTCAGTTATTCGTTACATTGATTATGGCGTAAATAACTGTTACAGAAATAACAACGTTTAGGGAGAACAAAATTTATTATATTATTAATCGAAACTTCTCTAACACATATGTAGGTGACAATTTTGTTGTTGATTGAAATTCATGTTCCGCTTAACAAATTCTAATACCTTAGTATTTTAGTACTACTATATATACTACTATATAATACAAAAAAAATTCTTCAACGCTGATGCTAATATTTCAAGCTTAAACTGAAATGAAACTTTCCCAACCTTTATTCTGAAAATAAATTTAACCATTCTTCTTAAGAAATTGTTTGAATTATTTTTTTCAATTCTCAATCATTGAGAACATTTTGAATATTTAAAAAAGAGATACGTCTATACGTCAGATGGCGAAGTTCATAGAGATACGCCTTTTATCTATTCTTCTATGTACCCCAGTTCTCTTTCCCCGCTTACTTCCAATGAAAACAATTGATGTTATGATATAACCTATGTGTCATATGTCCAAATTGTGAACGACGTTCCCTCAAAATGGAGATATTTCAGCTTGCCGAAAAGAAGAAAGCTTTTGCACCACCGGAGAAACGTTATAAGAACCCTTTTAGGGAGGCCATCAAAGTGGGACGAATCTTTATTTTAAATAAAGGAATTTTATTCAAAGATAAAATTTCCATACATATATTTTAAACTATCAGCCGAAAATTGTATAGAAAACTAATCTTATTACGAAATCATAAATTTTATCGATAGCATCCTAGGATACTTTAAAAATTCAAATGAAACACAAGTTGAGGACTCTTACTATGAATATTACGTATATATTTACTTAACGTTACAAAATATACATATATAAAATTAGTATAGATGAAAATTTTTCGTGAACAGAAAATTTTTACGAAAATTTGAAAATTTGATGAATAGAATAGATAATATACTACGTTTATAATAATATACTAAGTTTATAAATGTATGTATAATTGAAGTAGTTACGAGAATTATGGAGCTATCACAAGCCGCTTACCAAAAGACAGGAAATACGGAGCGCGAAACGTTTGTTCAAGGAAGCGAGTAATCTTATGCAAAAAGGGGAAGAATTAAAGAAAGTCAATCGTTTAATCAGCAAAGGATTGTTTTACAACCCGAATTTTCACGCATTTTATGCCCTGAAAGGAGATATACATTTACTTGAAGGTTTTTGAAATTATAATATAATAAATATAAATTTAATTTCTTTTTTAGAATTGAATTTTTATGTGTATCTATCGTTTTCATTGTTGATGCATAATTAATAAAAACCAGCAGTTAAATTAGTTATTCTGCGAAATGTCTCGTAACTTGTAAAGATTTGTTTAAAAAAACTTGTTTAAAAATTGAAATTTTTTATGAAGGCTACCTTTTAGAGGCTATTTACTCTAAGAATTTCTCTTTCCTATTTTCCTTCTCTCTTTTTGAAATTAAAAATGTGATTTCTAACGTTTTATTAAATAAAAATTCATTTTCGCCTCAAAAATCGCGAATAGTACGGAAAAATTACTTTACAACTTTTATCAAGGCAAAGATGTCTTTAAAGAAATGCCCTAATACACACTAAAGCCGCGAATATTACCGAAAATTGTTCGATTTAAGGAAAATGGACGAAAGCCATCAAAAGCTACGAAGATGCCAAGTCAATGGCCAGATTCGATCATACACTATCGAAAGAAGGAATGAAAACTATATATAATAAGCAATTAATGGATGCCTACATGAAAAGAGGAGACTGGTATAGCGAAAATAATTTATTAGTAGAAGCTCTAGGCGATTATGAACAAGTCTACCTGTTTATATTACGCGAAATGGATATGACAGAGATACAAGTATACGATCTTATTCCCTATTGTTATTAATTTTTTCGCATATTAATATTACGTGTGTCAAAACAGGATAAATTGTTAGATATCACACCTAAGTTGCACAAATATGATATATTTCGGAAATATTGGAACAAATTTATATTGAATACCGATTCTATAAGGACATCCAATTTGCTGGCTGTGCATGCAAAATATAAAATTCATTTAAAACAAATGGGAATTGCTAGACACATGCTTCTAAAAGCTTTAAATCTTGATAAGAATAATGAGAAAGCTAAAGAATTGTTACAAGTTCGCATCTTCTTAATATTAAATTAAGTTAATTATGAATATATAATGATATAAAGATGATATGAATTAAACAATTCTAAGATAAAAGTAATGGAATGTACCTGATATAAAGATAACATGTAAACACACATCTAAATTAATTACAATCACTAAAATTATTGATAGTCACTCAATTATCTACAATACATTTATTTCTCAAATTACAAAAGGTACAAACAATCATTAATTAATGTACATATTATACATATACCAAGCTAATGAACACAATGTATATATGTATATACAGACAGTTTAAACGCCATAGATTGTTCAATTTTTTTTCTTTCCTTTCTCTTCTTTTTTTATATTGTTTATATTAAATACCTTTATAAATTTTTGTTAGATTAGTGAACAATTATATCTAGTCCATTGGAATTACATTAAATTTCAGTTCCCTTCCAATTTTCAAGAATATTAGTAATACTCTAATAATCACAATTTTTTATTAGATTCTATTAGCAATAAAATCCTCTGATCCTGTGCGATTGTAAAATATTATTCTTCGGATATCTATTATTCTTAGAAAAATACTATTCCTTCGTTAATACTATTCGCTTACTATCATTGGACTCGTCCTCGTCGCGCTTACCACGCCTCAGCCTATATAAGGAGCTTTTTACCGACGAATAAGTCGGAACATTGGTAATAAATTCGTATCCCCTATTCACCAGTTGTCCCACTTCTTCCTTGTATATCTGAGCGATCGGCAGCACTTCCTCTTTTGCTCTCCTCCGCGCTATAGCTACGTGCTTCTTCACCTCACACTTAGCTAGGTCAGGCTTACACGTATGTTCAATGAATTTCAAAATTTCCCCATTTCTTGTCGCCATTCGACCTTTACACCTGGACGTCTTTTCGTTTAAACATAGCCACGTTATTACCTCCCCGTTGCATCTGTACTGACGAAATTGGTAGCCCTTGTACAGGACCAGTGGTTTGCCTTTTGATGTTTCCACTATTTCCATTTCTTTCCTTTTTTTCTCTCTTCTTTTCTTCTTCGCTTCACAAAAAATTTTTGCGATCTTTATTAAAACAAAGTTTTCTTTGAAAAAAGATCGTAATACTTATAAAAACAACAATTATTAAAACCAAAAAATTTCCTGATCCTCTTCTTTTTCTTCCTTTCTCTGTTCTTGCTTCTTTTCTTAATTTCTTTAATTGTGATGAGAAATGAGGTTGACAAAGGAGGGTAGGAGGACTTGGTCGCACGGAAGTGACTTCACGACTGCTGATGATCCGAAGATTTAGACCCGAGGTAGAGTTCATGTCTAACCGCACCTCCGGGTTCCACGGAAAAATAAGCAGCGTGAACGGAGACCGCAAATCGCGCTAATTCCTCCGCGACCACAGCCGCATGACCGCAACCTGCACAGCCGGCTGCCAGATCCTCCATGATCCCGGTGAAATCGTTTCCAATAATTTACACTAACTGATTCATTCGATATATAAAAGTAATAGAACTGTTATGTTTGTTATGTATATATATGTTTATAATGTTTGAAAAGATCATAATATTTATGATGTAATAATATAATAATTTATTCTTCTTTTTAGAATCGTGCAAATCCTTTTTGTGTCTCTGATTTGTGTAGTAAGTAATGTTTCTGTAAAGTATCTGTTATTATATCTTACCTGTCCACAACACAATATGCAAGTTTCTTCATTTACAATAATTTAGTGTTAATTGTATTAATCAATGTAACTTTCCATCGTTTAAAAAGGAGTAAAAACATTATTTTATTTAATTGATCATCGATCAAATTTTGAGAATGATCTTGTACATCATTCTAAATAAAAAAATATAATAGAAAACTATAAAAACTAATATACTAAAAAACATTCCATTACTTATATCCTCTTTGTTGTAAGTTTTATAAATTGATTTATAAGTTATATATTATATATTTTATATATTTATTGTATCACGTACATACACAGGTGGTATTTAGTACTGGTCACACATTATCAGCATATACCGTCGTATGGTGCATGTACAATTGTTATGACAAAGCTTTGATTATAGTCGAAAAAGCACTAGATTGTAATCCATACAATCCAGGATTCAATTTACTGAAAGCGATAGTCTTGCGATTATCTGGTCGTTTCGAAGAAGCAAATTTTTGGTTACAAAATCTCAGCGACAATTTCTACAAATTAATGGAACCGACAGTAGACAAAGAAAAATCGCTCATGGGAAAAATTTCTATTAGCGAAGCGAGGAATCAGTTGATCAAACAATGGTACTTAATACGGTAAAAATAAAATATGATAATAGTATATATTAATATATATTAATGATAGAATATATCAATATTAATAAAACATATGCATATTCTTGACGAAAAGAATATAAAAATGGTGAGATCATAACAGTGACGGATCCAGAAGCCTTTCTTGAAGGAGGGATGTTTTGGAAGAGGCACAAAATTCATTTTTACATAATGTACTTTTCTACATAAGTACATTTTTGAACATTTTTTAAAATTTGCTTGCAATTTATATTAGAATATCTCTATTTGATATTATAGCCTAAATAATTGAATTCACATTAATTATACCTGTATATCTAAAAAGTTTTTCAGAATGTAATATAATATTCGTATATATTATTACTCTTGGGGGGAGGGGGGGGGGGCGATCGATCCGTACCGATATCTCTGAATCCGCCACTCGATCATAAATTAAGACATTTTTGAAGCAATTAAATGAATACATTGATTTACCTACTTTAGCTGACACTTTAGGTTCTCTTTCACGATAGATTACTAACTAAGAGTATTTAATCTATTAATAAATGACAAAATGAATTACAGATTTTTTTTGCACAATTGTACTATTTTACATCTAATAAAACAACTAGATTGCTTATAACTCGTTTAAAATTACTATAAACAAATAAAAGCTTTTTTGTTTTATTGCAAAATTTATTACTGTTATACAAAAGAATTTACTTTATAAGGTTTTATTAATAACATTATTTTAACTGTGCAAGAGAACTTTTTACCAGTATAAAGTCATACTAAAGTGGAAATATCTTTCTTTTTTTACTATATTGATAGTAATTACTACATCGATAAAAATTAACCTGTAACTGTAAAAGAAGACGTTTCAGCGCCTTAAATCTTCTGAAAATTCTGCTTTGGGAACCAAATCTTCAAATCGGTACTGTCCACTTCCAAACCTGAAAAATTTTATAACCTTATGACATATCTCTCTTTCACCAAAAGTATATTATTTGTATTATTCTTCAATTTACCTTCAAACTCCATTCAAATAACTTGTTACCAAAAATCATCACAAATATTTCACATTAAATTTACATTTTACACTTTTAAAAATTAGAACACGCAGTGCGTAACGATACAACGTTCTCACAATCGGAAGTAGAATTCAAACTCGCTAGTCTATCGAACATCTATCCGTATCAAAATAACGTTAAAAACTTTCGAACACTCCATTTATAGATACGATATGGCGATGCAATGCATGTTGGACGATAAACTCGACGCAGCAGTACGAATTGTATATAAAAGTAACCTAGCCAAGCACTATGCGGAGCCGTATATATTATTAGGCGATTACTTTCTGAAAAATAAGGATATCGATACAGCACTGAAGTCATACTTAAAATGCCGCGAAAAGATACGCGAGATGGAGTATCCGGTATCTCAAAAGACGATTGATCTGACAAAACGAATAATCGATATTCTAAACGATAAAGCAGAAATGGCGGTAAATAAGGGACATTCGAATCAGGCTATAGATATAGCTACGCAAGCGCTTCAAATACTCGAGGAAGATAAAATACCATTGCAAGAATTACGCCTACAGCGTGGTCGTATCCTTCTTTATAAAGCTCGAGCTCTATTTCAGATCGAGAATAAACAGAATAAGCGAAAGAAACGAAGCTGTGAAATTGCAGCTGATAGTATGCGATTTGTTCGCGAACTAAACGCAGATCTATATCAAACTTTGTATAACGATAGAGATATCGAAAGTGTCATCGATCGATTTGCACCAACTCGGAAGCTACCGCGATTCTTGAAAATCCTTATGCAATTTTCTTAAGAAATATTGTTATATGAATATATTTTAAAAGAATTTTAAAGAAAGGTAAACTTAGAATATTTCAATGATTTGGAAGTATTATTTCGAGGCTAATAAATTACGGAGACTAATAAATTAATGAAACAGAATGAAGCGATATTAAAAATACTCATCTGATGCAATATTTTGAAAACGTTACTCTTGAAGAAGATACCTGTATCTCCTTTTATCAGTGTCCTTGATTGTATTATAGTAAACACATAGCACGTATTTAAAAAAAAAACATTCACATTAATGTATTTTCTTTACACAGAATTAAAATCGTATCTGCAATTGTATGCTCTCAATAAAAAAGATTGCATAAAATAATATTGTATATCTATAATAATGTTTCTTATTCTTTATAACTAAACTATTAAAAAACTATTCCTCTTTTTATTCATAAATTTCTAATATCTCATGCAGTATAACATTCGATAAAGACATTTATAAAATTGATTATACGATTTTATTTTATTATCGTAAGATCACCGTTATTTTGTAAATTCATATATTTTGCTTTTCCAATTCATATATATTAAAAGGAAAAAAAGTTAAGTACTACAGATAATTACGCAAAATTTATTTCTCAAGGGAAGTGTCTTATATCAAAACACATCCTATCTGTAATAAACTGTCTACCATCATAAAAGTATCAATATCCTGCATGATTTATTATTACAGTTTCCTGCAAATAATACAATATCGTTTCAAATATCAATATAAGAACAACCTACATAGTACCCATGGTCGAAGAAAAGCTGACTGATATATTTCTGTCTGTCTGAAGATTAACGCGACCTCGGTAATCTTGGGCCACAATTTTACTCCGGTATAAAAAGAGGCGCCAGTGCTTTAAAATGCAGATACATTTTGTAACTTCAATTCCACAGTTCTTTCTTGTATAATCACACAAATCAAACACATCATCATGGAACAACGTTGGGCTGACAAAGTTGCTTTGATTACTGGAGCCAACTGTAGCAGTGGCAAATGCCTAGCAGAATGTCTGGTTGGCAAAGGAATGAAAGTTATTGGCATTGCCTCACAGGTTGACAAAGTAAAGGTATGCTTTGAACAAGTAACAAGTAATACAACTTGATAATAAATAAAATTTCATTACTATAAAAAAAAGAGTCATCTTCATTTCTCATTGTGAGCTTCAAAAATATTTCATCACCTATTCATTGTTAGTAGATTTAAGGCAACTTCACTCTTCATTCTATTCAGCATTTTTGCCTTCTTCTACATGCAAGTACTGTGGTCCATGATCATATCTTCAATGTTCAATAGTGTTGTTTAATTTTACATAGATCGCAAAATGTTTCATTTCAAACGTAGATTTAAAACAGTTTCTTTTCTTTTGTATCTTTACGTTTTTGTTTATAGAATAATTATATAGAATTCAAATGTTATTAACCCTAATTCTAAACAGGCACTTGCTGAGGAACTAAAGTCGAAGCCTGGAAAACTGTTTCCTCTACAGTGTGACCTTTCCAATCAGAATGACATCCTGCGTGTTTTGGAATGGGTTGAAAAGAATGTAGGAGCCATAGACATCCTCATCAATAACGCTGCTAATAACATAGATATCTCACTACAGTCTGGTGAAATGGAAGACTGGAAGAAAATGTTTGATGTAAACTTCCTTGGATTGACTTGGATGACCAAGGAAGCTCTGAAGTTAATGAAGAAGAAGGGTAGGTATTTCTAAAATGGAAGGAAATCAAAGAAGTATGCTTCAGTGTCCAGGATGCAAATTTTTCGTATTCTCTTATTATTTTGTTCTACAGGAATTGACAATGGTATTATTGTAAACATTAATGATGCTTGTTGGCTGAAAGCACCAATTAATTGTGATCGTCCAATATCCCCAGCTTACATAGCCAGCAAATTTGCTTTGAATTTCTTGACAGAAAGCCTTAGATCTGAATTAGCACAACTTGAATCTAACATCAAAGTCATTGTAAGTGTCCTACTATGTTTATTCTTGCTTCCGCAGCTACTATCTTTGAAATTCTATTCTTGATGATTACTGTATGTGCTTTTTTATTATAGTCAATTTGTCCTGGTTTGGTGGAGAGTGAGATGACTGCTCAATGGTTAAAGGAAAATCCTCGTATGGCTTTGAAACCCAAAGATGTGTCTGATTGTGTTCTCTTTGCGTTACAATCCCCTGACTCAGTACTCATCAAAGAAATAGTTGTCTCACCAATCCGTGAAGCGATGTAAAAGAAAGATATCATATCGATTATTTTACTAACTGTTTAATGTAAAACGTGATATTTAACACTTGTAAATATAACAAATAAAAATTTTTGCAATATATACATATATACAAATCAGTCGTTCTTCATAAAGTTTAATATTGCTTCATAAGATATTTGTATTGATCAAAGGTTGTTACAAACAACTCAGAATCAAGAAGAAAAATAATTTATTCATTGATCACGTAACAAAGATATGATAAGATATATGATAAGAAAGAAAATAAAATTATTATATTTATGAAATAATAAAATTAAATATATTAGATATATATGTCGGGTTTACATTGGAATTAGGATTAGGGGCGTGAAACGAATCGTCGTTTGGTTTACGCATTGTCGATAAGCAATACAGAAGACATTGACTAGTGCAGATACGATTATTATAGTATTGGACAAGCAACCGTGGCAATTAGACACTCGAGAAACTAATGATAATGATCTTAGGTTCAATAACGAATCCGCGGTCGACGGGGTGATGGATGAACGTGCCCGCAAAATCTAAGTCGAACTCTGTTAAAACGGGGAATATCCACCGAGCGTACAGACGCTAAGTAAGTCGCTAATACGATCTCGCGAGAGAATGACTTTTCGTCGCGATGATGCTGCAGAGGAAAACTATGATGGGGTGTGTCTAAGGACACGAGATCATCGGATTCGTCGAGGATAGTCTTCGTTCAGAAAGTAAGGGAAATTAACGTTGCTGCTAATTGGTCAATCTCCATATCGGTGGTTAGAAAAGATGCTAGCCGCCCTCGAGGGAAAGTTGCTAGTGGGAGACGCCGTTCGTTGAAAGAAATAGATCTCCCCTATCTTCCCGTAGTTGGGACAAAGACTGTTTATTTGTTTGAAGGACTTTAGGTAACTAGATCTTAGTGTTTATAACGGCCCTCGGGCTAACTGATCACGTACTGTGGAGACACATCGACATCTGACAGAGACCGTTGGAATGTTTACTGTCGTGTGTCGCCAGAGATATTTCTTTTAAGGAGAGCTATAGAATTACTTCATACCTTTGTTAGGCAAAGCGTTCATCCCGTGACCGCGGCGACTGGCTATCGCCTCGAGCCCAAGCTCATTATCACAAATCTTGAACAAATACAATCGGATCGAAAGACGACAATTGTTTAATTATGCCTATGATAGAATCTAGATTACGGTGTTAAGGGATTTTCCCGGAGTTCCAAAGGGAAGACTCCGATGTCCTTTCATCTCCGACATATATATCTAATATATGTAGAATATCTGTAACAAATATTAATTGCAATAATATTAGATACAACCGATCTTACAAAACGATTACTTCATAAATCCAAGCAGCGGAACTCTGCTCTCCTATTGATCCTTAATGGATCATCTGAATAGAACTGACAATAGATTGATATCACATTTTCTTCTTTTTCGTATTACTTACCTAAATTTCTTTGTTATTATAAACATTGGGAAACATTTCCTTACACTTTGTTAATACCAATCGATTTTTATTATGCGTAACAAATATTGAAATAAAATATTCTTTTTTAATATAAAAAAAGTATACTTAGACCATTCTTATTAGAAAATATATTTTTTGCTATTATTAAACTTGTAATATCATGTTTTTAATATCATGTATTTCATTTGAACTTTAGAAGAAAATAATTCGCGAAAGAGGGTGAATCCATACTCACGTATATTTCCCTCTTGCTTCCTTGTACAAATACATGAAAAGAAATGTAAAATCGATCAATATTAGTTGTGTACTAAATTATAAAAATATATTACTTTTTTAACAATAAACATTAGTTGAGGAAAGGAATTCAGGATATATCCAGAAACACTATCAGCAATAAAACAATCAAACATCTTTTATTCCTGCTTCCTGAAACAGATATTGACGATCAGGAGTTTTATAAAATTCCTCTTATCGCCGTGAAGTAACAAACGTAAATGCGAAGGTCTCTAATTGAACAGGGTGACTGGGTAACTGGGTAACTATTAAGGAATAGTTAATACTACTATCAGGAAACGGACATTCACTCTTGTCAATAATTTTGTGAGAGAAACTTCTGTTTTCAGGATTGAAAAATATCTGTGTCTATATACGTATATAGGTGTGTAAGCTGAACATAAGGATGGTGATGAATGATTAATGTAACCACACTAAAACAGATCTTTCAAACAGACGAAATATTATATCTGTTACACACATTTTAAGTTAGTCTCTCAAAAAGGTGGATCTCTCTAATATCATTTTTCTGATTCTTTGATAGGGCATTTTTGGTATCGTTTAGAAGAATTGCATGCAGAACAAATGTATATATATCGAAGGAACGTCAGAGATATTAAACTTGAACAAATACCTTACAGCGAGTGTGTGCGAATCATCCGTTTTCGATCATCCGTGTGTTATCCGAAAAATGAGATATCCGACTATTTTTATTTATTATTTATATATACTTTTTTTTTAATTCCTGTATTGATCCCGACAAGTGCAAGTCCAAATCCCGTATCTGACCTAGGCGATTATAATCCATGAAACCTATTTGACGTATAAACGAGCGCAGCCACAAGTTTTGCTTTCTTTTTTTTATATAATTTATCGACATTTCGATAATCCAACTCCATCCAAACGGCATGAACACGGCGTATATATTCTGTCCGGTCAAAAGATCCAAGTAATCCGTTTATTTATAGAATCCAAGTGGAATATTTCCAGCCAATTTATCCGTTTATCCAAAATATCCATCATGAACACTAACTTTATATCCTGTCAGCATCCTAATCCAACACACCGTATCTCTGCCGAATCCTGTCTTTCTGTTTTATCATTTATTTTTTGTTTTCGTCCCGGGAGATCCTCTACAACTAGGGAGAGCCAGGTTCTTGTTATAAGATGAAGTATTCGTCTTATTTTCCAACCCAAACGTTAATATCCTCTTGCACCGCGCATCAAGTCCCGACGAACGAGGTGAAGTTCTTACTATACATATGTAGCACACGTATACAAATTGTATATACACACGATGTCACGATCAATCGAAATGCGCAATAAAAAAATCGAAATGACCGAGAGGAAGAGCAATCGGACGATTTTCGATCACGAGGTAGAAAGCAAACCCGTGAGAACACACTATTTTTTGCAACGCGAATTTTTTCTCAGAGGACCACTTGTTCGTTCTCCACGATCCTGAGGAACGCTAATCACAGAGTTAGATAGTTCGATATGGTATACCGCCTATGCTAATGCTTATATTGCACAAGTCGAACAAGAAACGAGGAAAATTTCTCAACCGAATCGATTTTCTCGCGTTGAATCAGTCACCAAGTCTTATATTCTTTCCGTGTAAGTTTTCGCGAATCATCGATCACTGAACGCTGATAGGTGAGAATTATGATATATTTCTGGTTAATAGAGTTTCTCTTTGAGAATGAGAATCAAAGTTATCATGTCAGTAATAATAAAAATAATTCTCGACTTACGAACATCTGACATACGAAGCTATAAGCGAGTACTTTCATATAAAATAAAACTTTTGCAATGTTGACATTCCATTACCAGTTTGTTTGCTCTTTTTTAGATCGTACAGAACGTAATAAAAAAATTGCAAAAATCACTCTCTTTCTTTCTCGCTTTATGTACGCGTAATTGTAATAGAACTGAAACACTGAAACGATTAAGAAATCTATACTACAACCACGTAATATGTCGAAGATGTTCATTCTGCGTTTTTCAATTACGGTATTATTATCTTTTTTCCGTTTAGTTTGTCAACGCAGAAGCACTGCTATGTCACGATTAAATAATTTTTTTTACGTTTGTTTAACGATTCGAAAGAGAAAAATATATTGAATCCTTGTAATGGATTTGCCAACGTTTTCTGATGAAAATCCAGCTAATTGAGAATCCTTGAATGAAACGGATTGTGTCTTTCATCCAATTCCTTTCCTGAATTCCTGATCCTGAATTTCCTCTTGAAAGTATCCTTAATGCCTCATTATTTTTGCATTCTCTTAATCCTTTTTTATAATATATGCTCCATACATAAATCCATCCAAAACGCATTCCATCTCATCCCACCGTCAAGCGAATGTGTATTATATCCATCCAAGAAGTAAGATCGTGTCGATTTCAGTTTTTCATTCATTGTGTTACAATCCAATCCAATATACAAAAGAAGAAAAAATACATTAGTCCCTTATACAATATGCATTAATATTATATATAAAATTTATCACTGCAAATGTAATCCCTGTGACTTACAATATTTGAGTAATGTTTTATAAATTGAGCAAATACTACACAAAACAATACATATTTGCTTACATTAAATTTAAATTTTCACATTTTTATATTTAGTGAATGAATGTAAATAACGTAAAAAGGAAACAAATATCACAGGATCAATTTGCAATAATAATGTTCTCAAGAATACACGAAATCATTGTTTTCCTTCAACATCTTTAATTCATGATTGAAAATTCTATAGTTTAGGCATGTATTGCAAAATTTCAAGAATCAGTCTGTGTAATTTTTAAAAGGAAAACGTTAAACGAGAAATGTGTAACAAATTTCCAAATGACTCATTTCATCATAAAAACACATTTCTCTCCAGATATGTCGTGTATAACTTAAAATTTAATTCCATATTTCACAAACATCCAAATAATTGTAACAAACATATTGTTATGGTCTTAATAATAATTTCAGTATGAATTATTTGATTTTTCACTTCAAGGTGATACATAACACACAGTTCTTTTTATCAAACCAAACGAATGGCCCAATGATCGTCGTTAAAGAACACTCAAATACATAAGACATTTTAAGCTAATTATTATACCGAATGAATAATATCAGTGCATAATAAATGATAGCTATATATATATGTCAGCTTTCCCCAAAGCAAATTGGTCTTATGAATATTAATCTATTAGTAAAAAATAAATCTTTTACTTATATTTATCAAATATTATGTCCTATATGCACTATCCGTTGACGAGTATCGATGTATTACATTATCTACGTATTAACTGTTATATTTTCAGCACATATAATATTTTGTATTGTCATCACTAGATAGCCAAAATTATCGTACTTAAATTTGCGTGGTAACTTAAACGACGACGAGCCGTGTAGACAACTTTGATGTATTTGTTCATACATTAATTGTTTGTAAGAATTTATAGTTTTCAATAATTCCTTTTAATATATTTCATTAAATTAATGTCTTAAAATCCAAATCCATAAAATTTATAGGATAATAAATGTCAAATGGAATTATATATGGCGGAAGAAAAGAATTTTAGAATTCCTATAGCAAATAATTATAGTAAAAAATGTTTTGATCAAGTATTGAATACAATATCCATTATGCAATATACTGTATTTTATCTTGCATAACATATATGCATGTTAAAAATATACGTTTTCCTCATTATCTATTATTTAGCATTTTAATTTATATGCACAATAATTTTCAGCTGTTAACAATAAGAAAAATGTTAGCTTTATGAACTTATATGATAAGCATTCAGCATTAGAAGCTTAAAAAAATTCCATGTTATATATGCTATAAAATGTGCTGTATTTATCACTGCAAATGTGATTAAATAAATGTGAAAAAACAAAGGCTATGTTCACATCAAGTTTTATAGTAGAGCTACCAATGATAATATCATACAGTACAATGTGAATGATCATGTGTTAAATCAATAAATGAAGGCATTCACATCGAACATAGATTATATTGGCAGCTGTACAACAAATACTATTCACCAATGTGAACATTAATTAAATCACTAAAGTAATATGAGTTACTTCGTCTTAGATCCTCATTTGTAATATTTCAAAATTGTTACATATTTTAAATATAGTTGTAATGTCAAAACAAATTGCAAAATATAAAGGAATGTATTTTTAAACATAAAAGTAACTCTAATCAGTATATCTTGAACAGTAATATGCAATTAATATGAGCACGATTCGCCTTTTTCAAGACAAAAAATTAAGATAAAACTTGATGTTAATATTTACTGTTGAAAAATCTACTCTTTCAGGTTTACACAAGTTAGAAATCTTTGAATTGATAGCAACAAAGTCTTTGATAAAACACTTTTAGTATATGTAAAATGAACCGTGCTCTAACTATACATTAGGTATAATACAATTATTAAATTCAAGCAACACAGGAATAATTTTGTAATTTATACAAAATTGGTTTGGATTGGAAGGTGTCTTTAAGTGAAATTCAAATCAGTAATAATGAAACATGGTAAAGCAAATATTGATAAGCCTTTACTTATATTACCATGTGAAACATATACGTACACACTAGTCGTATGAACGAGATCTGGAACGAGATCTTGATCGCGAGTAATTACGTCGCAATGGTGAGTAGGTAGGTGAACCACGACGCCGTGGGCTATAGCTTCGTGAATGACTCCGACCTCTCTCCCTATCTTCACTACGTCCCCTATCGCCACTGTTATGATCTTCTTTCACTCGAATATAAGCTACCTCACCCTATAAACAAAAATAAAGTCATGTAAAAATAGTGTACAAATATAAAAAGTATTAACCCTTTGCGCTCGAGAAGCGATTCTCAGCCGCCACGGCGTTTTATACGGTAACTCGAGAGGCAAGTGAAAAGCGACAACCTCTGTTTATTCTAGATTTCAACATCTCTAATTGATGAAAATACAGTATTGGTTCGTAAATAGGTTCCTTAGCTCTTTATGTCCTTTATTAAGAAGTGTAAAGTATTACACTTAAAATGGAGGTAAAATATTTCATCTCAAATTCCTCCGAAACTATAATTCTGACAACGTGTCCAACATTAGTTCGGATTCGATAAATTTGGATAAAAGCATTATAGTTTATATATAGCTCAAAATCAAATCAATAAATATATAAATTTATATATAAATCAAAATCAAAAAGAGTACTTCAAAATTAGGACCAAAGCTGGTCCCGTCAGCTTTACTTAACATTTACAGATATATGCAAATTGATATTGCCAAACTATTGTATAGCAATGTATTAGTTGAAGTCCATGGAATTCATTGAACCCAACAGGAATGATATAGCTTTTGTAATTTTGCTATAAATTGAGGTCACAGTTGAAAAATTGCAATTGTGTTGAACAATCTAATCTGACGCACTGCCCCACGAAGCAGACTGTGCATTCGGACGCCACCTCACAAAGAAAACCCTGAATATCGGTGCTGGCGTCAACGTGTTAATTTGTAGACCATTTTATTAAGACCATTTTATGTTACCTATAAGATACTTGTTACATATGCGCAATATCATTTCAAGTTGCTACTTTGCCCGACTGAAAAAATCATTGAGCGCAAAGAGTTAAGGATAATGGTATCATTATACCTCATGAGACCTAAATCTTGAATCATCTAACTTCTTCACAGCATACTTCATATCTTCATACCGTAAGAATTCAACAACTCCAGTACCATCTTTATAAACATCAGCAAAGCACACATCACCAGCTTCACGCATATGATCCTTTAAATCTTGCCAACTACCAGAAGGAGGTAAACCAGTAACAAGGACCCTGTATTGAGACCTCCTAGCAGGTGGGCCACGTCCTCGAGAGTTACTCATTTCACCTCGACCACCTCTTCCACTGTCTCCTGCTCCACGACCACCACGAAAATTATTACTGGGGCCACCACCTCTTGGAAACTCAACACGTAGTCTATAACCATCATAATCATATCCATCTCTTGCATGTACTGCATCTTCAGCGTCTCTGAAAGAGATTACTTATAGTAACAATTCTTGTGTAATTTTTATGTAACATTAAGATGTCAACATCAAGTTTCACATATATAATAAAAATCATATATTTCTTAATATGAAATTAATCATTTCTAACTTAATAAAATTACAAACTTGGAATTTTCAAACAAAGATATTTTCTCATTCAATGAAAAAAAAAGTATTATAGAACAATAAGGATATATATTACGGAACAATCCAGTATTGTATAACTACATCTAAAAAATAAAAAATTTTTTATAGAATCATAAGTTATGGAAGGTACCTTGGATCATCGAATTCAACGAAAGCGAACGGTGGTCCTCTGCGATTTTTTAAATCAACGAAAATAACTTTACCGAACTTGTAGAAAAGATCTTGAATGTCTTTCGTTCTTATATCAGGGGGTAAATTTCCCACGTAAATTCTACATTCATTTCTACCACCGTGGGACATATTCACAGTTTTTGTTACAATTTATTGTTTTAAAGACACAAATAAAAACCACTTTAAAAAATTTCTAATCGTCTTTTAAGTCTTACACTCTCTTCATTGATGAAATAAACAAGATGGTGGTACTAGTCGAAGAGGAGCGTAATCACGAAACACAGAAAACCACAAACACTAAAGAAACCTGAACGATCCAATCAAATATTTTTCTACATTTAACAATCAATTATATATCATATTCTATATATTATTTGCCTTTTTTTCACCGATCAGTAATCTAATTTTTTAAAATATAGCTTTCTTCAATTATGTATTTCAAATATATAGAATTAGTTAAATTAATTTATTTCTTGATAAAACATATATGAATTTCTCAAGTACATGGAAATCACACATTATGTTTTATATATGATATTTCTTCGACCATTTCCAATTTTTTTAGATAAATCATATATTCCACTTAATATTTATTTAATTCTAAAATTTGTCAATCTAAAATTTTTTAGATATACAAATAATTTATTAGGATTTGAGTATGAAACAATTCTAATACTCTTAGTTGTATAATTAAATTATTTAAAAAATAATTTTATTTAAATATTTTATTTGAATATTTGACCCATTCCAACGTTTTTAAATTAAATCCTAGTGAAAAAATTTGATATACAAATGAATGAAATCTATAGACATAATTGAAATAGATAGTACTCTAGATATATCATATCTGTTAAATTTTGTTTATGTTTTCTTCTAACCTCCAAGATGTATAAAAACAATAAGTAGTGTTATATATTTGTAAATACCAGAATCATGAATTTAATGACACAATTTGCGTTTACCACTTTTTATAATATTGTATTTCTAACTAATTAATAGTTATGAAATAGTAGCTAGAAGTAATGTGTGAATAGGCATCAACAGACTTGTAAATACAGTAATGGCATTTTCATTTCGTATTGGCACCAAATGGTGTCATGATTTTCCAAAATTAGCAAAAGAATCTGGATTTTATTTCAATATGCATAGATCCAGAACACGCGTAGATTGGAATCGTATAAGTACGCAGTATAACAAATATATTCTTTACCATTATGATTTGTAAACAGATATATTTAATCCATACTTAAAATTCCCTTTTATTCTAGGTAACATAGATATAGATCGAATTATAAGAGAAAGAGATTTCCATTCCATTGATGATAATATAAATAATGTAATAGATTATTGTTTAGAAAGTGAATACGATGTTAAAATCTTAGATCCCAACTTTGTAAAACTCTTTTGTCTTGCACAGTTAGCAGTTGAATATTTATTATATTGTAAACAATATTTAGATCATAGTGTAATTATACTAAAAGATGAACTAAGATCAAAAATTGAAGAAAATGTTAAATTGAAAAAAGAAATAACTGCTTTAGAAGAAGTAGTGAAACATATGAAAGAGAAAGTAAAAGAAAAAAGTAAATTAATAGAAACTAAAATTGGGGATACTAATGGCGAAATTTATAAAGTAATAAAATTATGAATATGTATTAATTCTTGTTGAAATAATTTTTGTAATAACATTTTGTCCACAGAAAAATAGTTTTAATCATGCAAAAATTTTATTAAACTATTTTATTTTTCTAGTGTCCACATTGTCCAAAGTCTTTTATATCTCCTATGTTTGTAAGTGCACATATTATACGTCGTCATGCTTATGCATCAGAGTTATACATGCCTGCTTCTCCCATACATGAGCACTATCGCAGTGAAACTGAGAAGTTGCATAATGAAATAAAGAATTTAAAAGAAAGATTAAATGAAACAGAAAAGGTGATAAGGAATGAGTCTGAAAGGATTCCAGAGAAAAAAATATTAAGTTATAATAGAAGGCAAGCTGAGAGTGAAAATGAAAATTTTAGATACAATAGTAACAAATCTAAAGAACATTCAGAGTATAAAGAATATCAAGAAGAAATAAAAAATTTGAAGACCATGCTTTTTGATGAAATACATGTATGTATAAAGTAAATAAATATGAAAACTTCTTACTAATGATTTAAATGATAATATAAATATTCATATATATATATATACATGTGTACACACATCAATATTTCAACAGAATTTAAGGCAAAAGGAAAAAACCATGCATGAACACACATCTGAAACAAACGTCCAAACATTCATAAATCAGCAAGAGAAAGAATTTCAAAAGCTAAAGAATCAATTACTTGACAAGGTAAGTAAAATATACTTTTCATGAAATGAATTTTATTAATTTGTTTTGTAAACATTTTACAGCTTACTCCAGACATAGAGAGCATGCATGCGAAATTACAAGCTCAGGAAAATTATTGGAAATCAAAAATAGAACATTTGGAGAATCAACATCAAAAAGATGTCGAGAGGCTTATCGCAGAATTAAAATTAACACAAAGTGCAGCTGATGATATGAAAGCCAAGTACGAAGCAAAAGTTAACGATTTAGAACGCCAAACTGCGAATCAGTTGGGTATCTTATTGGAACAAAGCAAACAATTACAATCTCTATCACAGGAAATAAATGTTGCACAATTGAATGAAAAAAATAAAGATTTTGAAAATAATTCACTGAGCAGACGTAGTCCACCTATAATATTAGACAAACTTAATGAAATTTTAAAAGCATCAGATGAAACTAATTCAAAACAAAATGGCACAAATACAAAAACTGAGCAAATTGCTGTTGGAAATAGTGTGATAGACACTACAATAAGTTCAAGTTTATCAAGTAAAGTGCTTCCATTAACAGTAGAAAGTACTCATTTAAAGAAAGTTTCGAATTCCAGAAACAAATCCACTATGCATGAAAATAGAAGAAATATTAAGCAAAAAGATATAAAAAATAGAAATAATACAATATTTAATCCTGTGAAAACTATTGAAAAGGATTTAGAGTATTACAGTTCAAGTAATATTTCAGACACAGAAATTTCAGTGCCTGAAAAAGGAAATAATTATGAACACACAAAATATAATCGCGTAATTATAAAAAGTGACGAACCTGGCACAAGTAAGCCACAGGATATTTTTAATAAAAGCATATCTGATGAGTTTTTATCTAACATTAAAAATACGAAAACATCAAAATCCTTAGAGGACAATGTATCATTTGCATCAAATTCAGAATCATTTGTTTCTGACTCAAGCACAGAAAGTGTTACTGCAATTCACAATAACTCCCCATTTCATGAACATAAAACACATTTACCTAAAAAAATAACAGGACATAGTTCATTTTATAAAAGATTACAAACTAGTTTAATGGAAACTTTTGAACAGAAATTAAGAGATTTAGGAGTAGATCCGGAATGGCAAGGAATACCAAAAGCAACATTCAAACAGAAAATGGACATTTTAAAGCATCATCACAAATTAACTGCAAAAGTAAGACAAATGCATATTAAATTTTTTATGTAAATTTGTTATGTAAAAAATATTAACATCATTGTTTTTTAATTTAACACAGAAGACTCCAAAATATCATCAGATTAAATTAAGGATAATTGAAGAAGTTCTTAATAAAATATCTAAGAAGAAAAAGGTTACTGAAAATGTGAAACAATTTAAAAACTCACCTCTACATAAACCAATAATCACTGTTAAATCAATAGTTGCAAAAGACCTTAATCATCAACATGATCCTGGTAATTACTATTATTCATATATGAATAAATTTCTCTGAAAAGAAATAACTCCAATAATTTTTTTTAGGGCAAGCAACAACATCAAATAAATTTCATTCTATATCAGAAGATAAGGATTTTGCTAGAAATATACTCGAAAATGAATCAATGCCTACAAAAGCTACAAAAATTGCAAATTTCGAAAGTATAGAAAAATTATTACAATTTTCTCCCAATTCAAAATCTTTGGAAAATATACAACATACAACAAATTCTCAAGAGATTTCAATAAGAAGAGATTCTTTCAACAAAATGAAATCTTTATTTACTCTTGAAACTCTTAAAATAATACCAAATGATAAAGATTTAGCTAATAACAAATCTATTGAAAACAGTAGTATAGATAATTCAAATATGCAACAGGATTTACAAAGTATTTTCATATCTCCAAAACATAATAAAAGTGTTCTAAAATCTACAACTGGTTCAGCAAGTAGTTTGACAAAAAAAAAGGTTATTTTTGATTTAACTAATAATGAAAGTGTAAAATCATCTTCCGATGATGTTACGGACAAAGAAGAGTTAAATGACAGTAATTGGAATTCTTCGAGGTACGTAAATTATCTATGTTCAATGTAGGAAATAAATAATATAGTACTATAGTAATTTTATAAATAATTTTAATTTTGCTTTTATGTAGTATATTTGACAAGCAAAAACATTTGTCTCAATCAGAAGATTATAAAGGTTCAAATAATATTGTATTAAGGACTGCACAAAGTGATAAAATTGCGGAAATATCAAAAAAGCTTGAAGCACAGGTAAGAAAACCAGGTATTACAAAACTTGTTGTGTTTAATGATTTTAAACTATACGTATTTTCTTTCAGCTAAATATGGTAAGACAAAAGCCTGTAGGATCGGTTGAAACAATATTTTCTTCAACATACATGCAAAATAAAGAGAATCAAATTAAGAGCAACGAACAAATAAATTCTACTAGTATAAGTTCTCTTTCAGTAAATCCATTCCAAGCATCTGTAACAAATTCTAAAGAAATGAATGATTCGCTACCACAACCAGCACCGCGTAATTTAAAAGATAAAATGTCTAATACCTTACATGCAGAATCTATATCAGAAATATCAGATTTAGATTCTGATATAGATCAAATTTTAAAATTAGAATAATTTTAAATTAAAATTTATATAATTAAATATATAAATATACTTTCTTTTTAGCAAGAAAAAAGATATTTGAAAAATATGATATATGTAATAACTTTTTGTTTATTTATTATAATCTAATCTATTTGACCAGAAAGACAATCATTATATAATGTACTGTGTACAGAATTTTTATTTATGAAATGAATAAAAACAGAAACATTTTCTGCATCAACAAATTTTATTGCAGAATTATAACACAGGCTAGTTCAGCTATATGGGATCACCCAGGTATCTGCCTTATTTATTGTTGTATGAAAACACTTTCCTGGATAAATTTATGGTATCTCAAGGACCATGTGCAATGGTGGAAATATTATTTATCAATGATCGTTGTTTCATGAGATTTCAAGTTCATCGCCACTTTTTTTAATGGAACCATGTATCTATTTTCCATTATCCTTGTACAGCATAAAAAAACAAATTCACCGAGGTTAATAAACATACCGTTCTCAACATTTAATCTTAAAATATTTGCGCTTGAAATGTATATACATATGGAATTAATTATTTTGAATTAACAGCAAAATGAATAAACTTCTTCATTCCTAGGCAGCATTTTTTAACTTACGAGAGCTCAAACGGATGTTTAGAACCTGTGGAATTAATTGAAATTAATTTTATTTAAATAATCTCGCTGGTTACTTAGTTTTAAACAGATTTAAAAAATTGTCCAGTTGGCGGGCTACTAAACACTATAATCACCTAGCAATGAAAAAATCAAATCTGTAAAAGTACCCTATTTTGGACATGGTGATGCCACCTATCAGCGAAAATTTTTACTGCGATTAGTATCGCTAATTCTGCCTAGGAACCAAGAAATTTGGATTTTTTAATTTTACCACATGTCGATTAGTTTTACTTTTTCACCGTTAGATGCTTATAGTGTTTCATGTCACACTATAGAATCATATGAAGAATTATATTTTGTAATTTATAATTTATGACTTATAGTTGAAGAAATAAACATTAAATATATTTTATCAATTGTATGAGACACAGCACGATATCAAAATTATCCCGTACATAAAATTATTATCGATATGTTATGTCGCGGAGTATAGTAAAGGTTATATTTAAGATGCTCTGTCAAAGAATAATACACGATTATCGTACAAAATGGTCATATTTATATCTGTTATTTATTATAAAGTAACAACATATACTATTAAAAAAGAGTTAAGTAAAAGTAAGAGTTTAATAATCAATTAAACGTTTTGATCAACTTTTGATGGTAAAACAAAATGATGCCAATGTCTAATATATTTTGCTCAATATGCGATATGAAAATTGATCCTTCATCTTCTGTAAATATATTTTCTACATCTTTCCCTCGTCAAGGAGAATTGTTAGTAAATTTTGTATCACGAGTACTTTGTATAGCTACTTTTGAATTACAAGACCCTTACATTTGTTTGCAATGTTACAATTTGTTTCAAATGTTAGAACAAGCACAAAAAACTGTTTTAAACATACGTTGTGAGATTTTGAAAATATATCATGCTTGTGAAAGAAGAAAAAATGTTAAACGATCAATGTACGATGGTACAAAATTGAATATCAGTACAAACATAGCATTAGAAGCAAAAAAATTGTATAATAGTAATGAGAACTTAAAGAAGGTATTGAATTTACAAAATGCTACTCAAGTAGAGGAAATAGTACAAGAACAATGTGTTCAAGATAATACAATAATGCAAAATATAAGTATTTCAAATACAAAAGCAAAGAAACACTTAAGAAAGGAAACAATCAATTATAATGAAGCAGATAGCACAAAATCATTTGATTATAATATTTATGATGACATAAAAGATGATGAAATTTTAAAAAATGATATATTTCATAATTCAGTGGCATTATCTAATGGTGGTAATACATGTAATATTAATTCACAAGGTAAAGAGGGATTATTTAAATCAATAAAAATAAATATAAAATTAATAACAGAAATATATAGAAATATTTGTTGATATTTGTTTGCAGAGAATACGCATGCATTAAAAATTCATGTTGGAGAAAAAAGCTGTATTTCACTGACAGATCCTGAAAGTGAATCAAAAAATACTGTAAAAACAGAATCCACATTTTCTGACAATATATTACAAATACAAAATGTTGAAAATATCATAGAAATAACAGAAAATACTGTGAACACAACAGGTGATATTCCATTTATTATTCATAAGGTTCCTTTTTTAAAATTATCTATTTATTACTTATTGTTTAAATCTTTATAATACATATACAGTGTCAGCAGTTGACCCAATAAAAATACCTATAAAATCAATAAAGATACCAAAGTATGATTTAAAATCATTAAAATATTCTTGTCCTATTTGTGATAAAGTATGGAAAACATCAACTGAATTAAAAACACACATGAAAACTCATTCAACATTAAGACCATACATGTGTGAAAAATGTGGTCAGGCATATAAACATAAACATGCATTGGAAATACATGTTGGAATGCATAATGGAATAAATCCATTTCAATGTAATTTTTGTAAAAAGTGCTTTACACAAAAAGGAGCACTTATGAGGCATTTACCAATGCATACCGGTGAAATGCCCTATCAATGTGAATTGTGTGGTAAAAGATTCATACACCATACATCATACAATATGCACAGATTATCACATAGTGGTAAAAAATCTTATAAGTGTCAAGTAAGTAATTACTAGCATAGAAACATGATATACAAAACAGTTAAGTATTTCTGTGTTTTAGATGTGTGATTTGTCTTTGCTTTCAACATCTCATTTGAAAAGGCATATGCGAGTTCATACAGGTGAAAAACCATATAGCTGTACAGTGTGTGGAAAACGTTTTGCAGAACGATATAATTTGCTTGCCCATAAAAAAATTCATGATCCACACGAAAATAAGGCAAAAAAAGTTAAAGAAACGCAATTCCAGTAAGTATATTTAAAAGCTTGTAATTCCTACATAATACTTATCCTAACAATTTCATTTCCAGATGTAATCATTGTAATTTGATATTTGAACAGAAAAAAAGCTTAAATGATCATATGAAGTATCATTCTAATGTGAATAGTGAATCTGATTTTAAACAATCACAATGTACACTTCTTCAAGTTGAACCAGAACATCATGAACTATCAAAAAAGGTAGATTCTGAACATAGTGTATTACAAGAAACTTGGATTCAAATGAATCGTTCTAAATTAGACATTATTGACAATCAAACAAGATTTGTACTTCTACAAAATTCTTTACCGCAGATTGACGAAAATTCCTTTGCAGTTACATTTAGTGACCAAAAAATATCCTTGGGAAGTACAAACTATAATACAAATTTACATGTAATCATAGAACCATCAGATATATCACTTTTAAGCAATAATCTTCCTTCTATTGATAAAATGCATATGTGATTGAGCATTAAAACAGAAACTTTAGATTTCTAACAAATAATTACTTTATTAGAATATACTTGAAAAACGCTTTAAACAAATCCAATTATTTTTTATCATATACATGTGTGACTATTATCATATTTTTTAAACTTAGCAGGATAACATATAAATCAACTGTGCATAAATAAGTAAAGCAATTATAAATATGTATTCTTATGCCAATTAAGAGTTCCTTGTATGAAAGTATTTCTAAAAAAATGTGTTCACTTTTTATAACATATATATTACTATTTAAAAACAGACTGTTATCAATAAAATACATTGTACAAGATAATCATATAACCAGTAAAATGAAAACTTTAAAAAATAAATTATGAGTGGATTAACTAGTTTTATAACTGAACATTTATCTTGTACCTAATCAGCAACATCAGTTGAATCTTCTACTATTTGACTGGGCATCAAATCCTTCCATGAAGTAACACCATACATTCTCAACAAAGTTCTTCTTTGTAATATAGGTGTTGATAAAGATCTACAAATCAATAAATCCAAATGATATTACACATAGCAATTGATATAAAAAAAAATTGAAACTTACTGTTTTATCTCATCAATAATGGGATCGACCATTGCCGGAATAGCAATCTTTGAAAAATGATTAAGTTCTGCTAAAAATTTAGGTTCTTGAAAAGAATAATTTGTGTATAATTCATAAATAAAATTAATTAATTTGTTAAATGCTTTAAAATAATCATCTGATAGTAGCTGAAAAATGATGATTATACAAAAGTTTTTCTAATGATAAATTATGAATTTGGCATTCTTAATTTACTTTTATCAAAGACATGTTACCACTAAGGAAAAAAATCCAGGCTTATTCACATGTTGATCTAGGTACATTTTTCTTGACTTTAATATCAAGTCGGTATAGAAATCTTTCATATCTTCTGGTTTTTCCATTTCTGGCGACTTAAAATAAATTACAGATTTGTATTATTTTATACCTATATAATCTTATACATATATTAATTGAAAACAATGACACCCTGCCCGTCGAAAGAAAAGTAAAATATTCAATACAAACTCTTCTTGTTAATAGTTCTTCACTTGATTCACTAAGTTCATCTGTAAATGAAGGTACTGTTCCTCGAATCAATGTATTACGACGCTGCAAAAGTTTTGCTTGATGTCTTTTACGCTTTAATTGTTCATCTTCCACTATAACATTTGAATGCTCATCTAAAATTACCTAAAAAAAAAAAGGAAAATTACTTACAACTGTTATGTATTAGATAGAGGTATGCAAGAACCAGAAAATGTATGAAACCCGATAGTTGGAATGAAACAGAAACACATCGAATTGGGTCGAGTTCGCGAAAGTATCGGATTTTCTAAGAATGTCCGGGATTCTCAAAAAATGACCTATATCAAGACCCGTTTTAATGAATAAGACCGTGTTCAAATTTTCTATTTTTTAGGCATTTTCGGAAATCATATTATGAAATTTATTTATTTAGTTATTTTTACTTATTTAATTTATTAATATAAAATTATGAAATGTGGAAGATTGAGTGGAAATAGTGCACCAAATAAGTAATATCTAAATATAATATTTTATTTTGAAATCGCATGTAAAAATGTCAGTTTCTCCACAATTTCAAACAGTAGTCTTATCCTGTTCAGTGTAACAGTATTATTACACAATACTGTCTGAAAAAGTAGAAAAATCAGCTAATTTACATGCAAATTTAAAATAAAATATATTTAGATATTACTTATTTGGTGCACTATTTCCACTCAATCTTCCACATTTCATAATTTTATATGAATAAATTAAATAAGTAAAAATAACTAAATAAATATATTTCATAATGTGATTTTCGAAAACACCTAAAAAATCAAAAATTCGAAACCACGATCGTATTCATTAAAGCGAATTTCGAAACGGGCCCTTGGATTTTTCGAGAATTCCAAGCATTTTCGGAAATCTCAACACTTTCGGGAAACCCGTACGTTCTCGGGAAACTTGTCAATTTCGAGAATTCCGAAAATTTCAGTAACCGGTTCCGGTATCAAAAAAAATGCCCATCCAGATCCTGCATACCTCTAGTGCTAGATAAACTCAATACTCGTAATCCTTTATCATCAAAATGTGAATTAATGTCTTGTTCCTGAAATTTAATATAATGTGATATTTTGTCTTTCATTTCTGTTGTACCCTGCACAGCTTCATCATCAAATATTGTTACATTTCCCAATGTATTATGAGTTGTTTTATCATCAGTCTCTGTTGCCAGTGGAATCTTGGGAAGTAATTTAAGATCTCTTATAATCTATAAGCAAGTTTAAAATAATATTTGTAGCACTATAAGCGGTATAATAAAGATATGAAATTGTTCATACATCATTTAAAATTTCTTTAATAAAATTTATATCACTTCCTATGGGTATTGCTGAACTTTCTTTAGATAATAAATTTTCTTTACTATCTTTAGTACATGTATAAACATAAAACCTTTCTTGTATCCATTCACGGTGAATTTCTTCATTTTTTGGGAGCACAAGAACTGCTCTACTATTGGAATACCGGTTACGCATTTGAATGGTTGCATGTAAATCCGTTTGTGTTATACCAATTTTATTTCTTAATTTTAAGGAAGTAATTTGATTGTGATCTATATAAATATAAATAAAAGCATCTTGGAAGATATTTTTATAGAAAATTTAATTTATCTAACTAACGAAATCCATAGCTGTATCCTAATCTCTCTTGAATTGCTAAAAATTCTCCATGACGAGACATATCATTAAATTCTTCTCTGTCTACAAAAATGTAAAATTGATTTTCACTTTCATCTTCTGAGCTTTTTGTTGTATACCACTGACAATATTGGACCTGTGATAAATTATTATTTTAATCCGACATATTAAAAATTAATTAGAATATTACTTTTTTTGATAATGTTTGGGTCGCGTGAAGAGCCAAAGATAATTTTCTCACTGCACTTGGACCTGTGAGTATTATTATAGGTGGGCTCACTTCATCATATGGTGTTACATGAAGATCAATTTTAGGAATATTTAATTGCTCTAATAAAGTTAGCTTTGTTATAGTGCGAGCAGCTGTTAAATTTACTGGTGGTGCAAATAGAGCAACTGCAGCAATCTATTTAAATAAATTCTTTAATAATTTATATAAGTTGATAATTATCAATACTTGATTATATACCTTTTCTGAAGTAGATACATTAACACCATCGATAATCTGTATACTTGGTATGGAAAATAGAAGTACAGCTTTATAATTAGGCCACTTTGTGCAACTATTACCTCTAAAATCTACTTCTTGTATTAAACCAGTGAGATTTAATAATTCTAATAAATCATTGATTCTATTAAACTTTAAATCTATCACACGTAAACTATATGCATCCTATAGTTTTAAACACATTGTTACAGTTTAAATATTCATCTAATTATTAAATATGGAATTATTACCTTAAAAAATTCTAAAGTAGACAATTTATTGTATCCTAAATATAATTTCCGCAAATCAGATAAAGTACTTATGCCATATCCAGGAATGGCAGATTTATATGACAGTATACAGTTACCCTCTAAATTTAGTTCTTGAATATTTAATCTATCCAAATTTTCAATGTACTCAATTAAGTTATATGATAAATTTAAATATTTCAAATATCTAAAAATAAAATACGTAATGTATAAATGAAGCCATATTTTATTTAATTACATAAAAAGGCATGCTAACTTCAAATTTTGCAAACCAGTAATGGTTTCAATTGCATTATGTGACAAATCCAAGTGAACAATACTCCAGAAATCACTGATATCATACATTTTTGATATATAATTGTATGATAAATTTACATATGTCAAATACCAAGGAGGTGAAAAATTTAGAATAGTATTCATTCTGTTATGTGCTACATTTAAATACATTAAGTAGGGAACTCCTCCCAGGGGTGATAAATTTGTAATGTAATTATATGCAAGATCAATATATTGTAAATAACGGTGGTAACTTAACATTGTAATATTTGATAGTGACTGCAAAAAAGTTGTTTTCATCATATTTGTTGTATAAAATATTATGTTTTTCATATATAATAATATACCATATTTCTCATAATACATTTGCTTAATATATAAAGACTATTTTCAGGAGATTTAGTCAAGAATGATTTTCCAACTCCTATTAGTCTGTCAGTAAGATATCCACAGAATTCTATATCATCAAATGATATTTCTTTAAGATTTCTTAATTTCATAACTGGTGCTCTACTATCATCCCATAAACTGATATCTAGAGCATAACTACTCCAGTTGTTTTCAGTTGCACATTGTATTATTTTTTGATCTACTGAAAGTGATATTTGATCAAGTAATGAAAATGAAAGATTGGACTGTGAAAACGAATAAATTATAATTATTTCAATTATATCATAAAATAAAATTAGTTTTATATTAAGCAAAATTTACATTGGATGAAGACTTTGAAGTAGTTGATATAGAATCATTAGATGCAATTTCAAATAACATATATCTATCCTCCATAGTTTCCCAACTCATATCACTATGTGATAGCAAATCTGTATCATCATTTTCAATAACTGTATTATCATCCTTCTGCAAAGGTACCTTTGGTACAGAAATTCTACCAATTGCATCTTGAGAAAGTAGTGGTTCAGAGGTAGAGAACAAATAAGAAAACTGTAATTATAAGCATAGAAATTAATTTTTGTATGAATGATATCAATTTTAATTTTATAAAACTAATCAATTTGAACAGAAGTATAATTTTACTCTTTTTTCATCCATTATTCTGCTTAAAACATTAATTATTTATCTTTGTGATAAATTATTTCATATAAACCACTAATATACAATTTTCTATTGTTTCTTAACAACTGAATATACACAGGGCTACCAAATTATGTAAAGAAACCACAATTTGTTATAAAGTTTGTTCATAACAATTTTATTTATATAACAATAATACCCCTATACAAGGAATTAACTTCCCAACGAAAAAGAATTTTGAATGGTCTGGACTCTAGACAGAGCTGCAAATAGCATAATTCTTTTCAAATTCATATGGTCCTTGCGCTAGCACGTAACATTGTGCACGCATCATCCAATCAGCAGAGCCGAATTAAAATTTTCCTTCTTCATAGAAATATAGGGCAAGAAGTTAAAATGAAATAAAATTACCTAAATATGAAAAGATTTATTTTATAATAAATTATACCTAAATTTTTTACTATGCATTTTTAAAATACAATCTTTTTTTATTTTTTTTAAGATAATTCACTTGCTATACTCATAAAGTAAAATGTATTTTTCTTGAATAATTATTAAATTTCTAATATGAATCAATTTCCCATAAAATTTGCAATTCTTTATTATTCACCTCTTCAAGTAACAACGATATTGACAAAGGTGCAACAAAATATTCAAAGTGGAGTATTTAGTATATAAAACAAATTTCTATTTAGTCGTTTCCTTGATTATGTTCATAAAAATATAAAAATGTATAAAAATCCGCAGTGTATTAATAAGAAAATTATCGGCAGCAACCGACCCATTCGAAATTTTCGCGGTGCGAAAGAAGTGACAACTTCCGGTACGATTTGGCAATTACTTCCTGTGAGTGACCATTTATGTTCATTCGCGATCCGTGCGTCGTGTGATATTGTTGCGTGTGGTCTGTGGTGACGTTACGGTGATAGTATTCGGGTGATTTATTTGCGGTCCTCGTGTATTTTTCGCGTTTGAAAGAATAACAAAGACAAAAACAGAACGAACGAAATATGTCTGAGATTGATGCGAAAGTGAACATGTCGCTTGGTAAGTGGCCAGAGTCTCGAAAATCTAGCAGTTTTGCTGATAGTCCTGGGTGAGCGTACGGCTACTGTTTCTTCCTTTGCACGAATTCAAAATGGCGATAAAAATTATACAACGTAGATATATATCCACATTTATTTTCGTTCATTTAACATCCAAAATGGTAAATAGATCTCTAAGAAAATAAAACAAAGAAACGTATCTGTGTCAGACGATGAACCAACTTTTGATACAGGATCGTTTCGTCTCCCTAATTAATTATTAAGCAAAAAAAGGCAGACATATTTTAATCGATGTTTACTTATGAGAGGATGTATGGTGTCTTTTCTAATCGCTGGAAGAAAAATGTCTTCGCTATTTATACCGATGATCGAATAACCAAGTGTATACGAATTCCGGACTTTTTCAAAAGAACCAATTCAATTTCAACGAAATAGGAACGAAATAGATAACAGGCTTCTACTAACGACAGTGGTAGTAAAGAAGAAGAAAGATATATCCGTCATGAAGAATTTATACATTCTGAGAAAAATACTATGATTTACGTAGGATTGGCGGTGAGGGGATTTCTTACAATTTTTGACCAATTACTCGAGAAATTTGTCGAATGGAAAATTTACGTACCTGAACATTTTTGGATAATAACACAACCGAAGTTATGATTCATGATTTACGGAAAAGAAGTCAACTTTCTCATTACGTGGGATATACGTTTGCATAACTTTAGTCCTATTTTTATCTCTTCTATATCATATTTCTCGAGTTTCTCTTTGTTCATCTGATGGAATTGAGAGATGCTACACACTATACGTGAGATAAAAACACGCCGAAAATTTTCAAATCGATTTTATTTTTGAACGCATCACGCGTTCTATGAAAATATATGGAATGTCTACTACAAATAATAATCGCCGTTGAATTCGAGAATTTAACTAAATTCTAAATGAAAATGGTATTTATGTATGTTACAAGTGTGCAATCCAGAATAATTTAAGTTTAAGATTAAATATGTTCGCAATTTGTCACTTAAAAACATGCATTGTATATAAATGAATACTTCATGATATGTCAAATGTTATTTAAAATTAACAGAAACATTTTTATTAAACAAATTATTAAAGATAAAAAGCCCGACAGAGTGCGATCGTTTAAACAACCAAGATATATAAAACTGCAAGAAGAAGCATCTATGTGATTAAATGTTATATCTAAATCAGTTATTAAATGACTTATTAGATAACTGGATTTTATTAATTTGCATGTAAGACTCAAAGGCATCTACTTCAACAAATGGGAGAAATTTTTATGTAATCTACAAACTTTTGTCTACAAGCAACACATCAATGGAGGCAATATAATATTGGTTTATGATGCTTCTGTAGTGGAAAATTTTGTGGATAACATACTAATTGCATAAGAGAAGACAACTTGAGAAACTTTACCTTCAACTGAAAGTAGATATCTATCAGAAATAATGCCACTATGCTATTGTAAAACATCAATAATGGATCTATTCAATTATAATTTTGTTCAAATATAATTGATGTAATAACCAATATTAAAAGCAATATAGATAGTCTGTTTCCTTTGTCAATGAACAATGAATGACATGTTTTTGTTAAATTGAAATTGAAATGGAAGAACAGACTAAAACAGACAATGTAATATAAAAATTATATTTTGAAGATATGCATTGAATCAAGAGAAAACCTGAAATATGATAAACATGCAGATATAGAAAGTGTGAAGAATTACAAAAGTATGAAGAATCTTCAGTATGCAAGAAAGTACACATGACATTTATGTATCAGTGTATAAATAATTGGAACACTCATGGAAGATCACAATGAAAATAACACAGAGAGAAAGGACATTTATTAAGTACAGAAATAAAATAAAATAAACAATTTAATATGCACGAAGATTTAGTTTTAGTTAAAAATATCTTAAAGAAAAGAAAATAAAGAATATAATACATGTGGAAATTTATTATTATTAATTAAATTAACCAATAATACTTTTTATGTAGCAACAAATAGTTCCTTTTCATAAGATGAAATCTTTTGTTACAAATATAATTCTAAAGTAATGCAATATGAAAGAAAAATATATGAAAATCATCTGATTAAACTTATTCCTATATATATACATATTATTTATTTATTTATTTATTTACTTATTTATTTATTTTATACAAAACAATGGTATTTTAAAGTGTCCTTATCATCTGCAGAAGTGCAGTGTTTCACTACGTCTGTTATTTTTTATTTAATATAGAATATGTGATTTTTATTGTTATTTTTTATTTGATATCATGATTTAAGGAATTAGTAACACATTTTAAACTTAAAGGCTGATCTATAAACACAGAAATTCCAAGTTATATTCTACTTAAGTTTCATTGTAATTAATTGATAGATGTATGTGTATACATAGACCATACACAGTGAGATTATTTTGAAAGTATATACACATATTGGAAGAAAATCAGGGAAACAATTCACAAAAATAAATATCGAAAAAGATCGATATACTTAAAAGAATTAAATAGAAACTGAATTAGCCATATTGAGTTGTCCTTCAACATCATCCATACAAGAGGAAATTTTTCACATATTCCAGATTAAAGCTTAACACAAATTAACTTCATGCACTGATAAGACTGTACGCTCACTAAACCTTGTGAATTTTCTTCCTTTTAAGATGAAATCATAAAGATGGAGAAAAAGGAGAAAAAGAAAAAGGCCGGGGCTACTAATGGAAAAACTGGTGCTAAACGCACTCGAGGAAGTGTGCGAGGGCGAAGTGGACTCAGAGGTAGAGGTACCAGAGTAAAGCGTAATGTTGGAACTGCTAAAAAAGAGCAAACATGGCAAGCTGGGCAAAATAACAATAATAACAACAATAATAATAATGTGCGTGGTGGTTTTGTGAGAAAACGATATAAGAAAAACAGTGGTTTAACTAGATCACGAAGTAATTTAACATTAAATCAGAAACCTAATACACGAGGAGCTTTTAATGTTCGCCGTGGTCGTGGTAATAGATTTGGTCTGACTCGAAGTAGAAGTCGCACAAACTTGACTTTTACACAAGGAGGCTTTTTTACCAATAATAAGACTCCATTAAAACGAACGAACAGTTTACCAAATTTACGTGATCCAACTTCGGTTCATAATCGACTGGGATATCAAAGCCCTGCTCAAATTGCTTACCGAAATCGTGTTAAAAGAGCAAAACAATTGCTGCTACAAAGACAGAACCAGAGATTATCCGTACAAAACCAATTCAGAGTAAGTTAATATTGTAGATAATAAATCATAAACGTAATTAATTTGACATTAATTTAATTATGTTCTTCTCTTGTAGATTCCACAAGCTGGGAAATCATTATTATCACTCCAACAAAGATCCACAGATAGAAGACAACAAATTTTAACTTCTCAACGTCGCTTTACTACTGGTGGATTACGATCAGATCAAATTGCCCGTGCACAAAGACGTGCACAATATGAACAAAAATTAATGAGAATGAAGTATGCTTAAATGTCTTCACATTTATTGTTCTAAGTAGCTTACAATTAAGTTCATATAATTTGAAATACTTTTTAGTAAATTATTTTTTATTTTCAATTACAAAATCTTATACTTTATATTGGGATTTTATTGAAATTATACAATGTTGTAGTTCCTCGCGATTAAATACAAACTCAAATGTAAACTTCATGTATACATTGGGAAATGAGTACAGTCCTAGCACGCATCAACGCCCTCTTACTCTTACCCCAAGCAGAAACGGAAGTGCTGTGAACAGTTTGCGCCCATTACCAAGAGGAAGATCCCCATTTAGACAAAGTGTACAAAATTTGAATATGGTATGATAATAAAAATGATTAATAAGATATTACTGGTAGTTATAATTTAAAAAAAATCAAGTTCTGTGTAATTTATATAATTTAATATGGTGGAATTTATAAATTTCAGGTTGGTCGATCACCCATGTTTGGTCGACAACGTTCAAGGTCAAGATCGCGTTCCCGTTCTCGTACACGCAACACTCCTTCATCAGATGCAAGACCAGATGTCGATGATCGTACTTTCAGCGAAGTCATGTATAGCTTGTCCGGAAATCTCGGCGTTACTGGAAGAACGCTTAATGATAGATTTAGTTTTTAAATTGAAGAAGGAAAGTTTGTTTTGTATTTAGAATATAAGACTGTTGAGGCCAGAAATTTTATGCTTGAAATAGATACTAGGTATAATGTTTTCTTATCAATTGCATTAATATTAAAGTTACATCAAGTAGAAATCAATTTATTTAACTCGAATGTTCCCCATTTTTTCGTTTGTATATTAAAACTATATGAAAATTATTTGAAGTTTTAAAGCATAAAACATTTAAGTTTGAAATATATTCCAAAATATTAACTACATTGAATTCGTAATAAATTCGATGTTTAATATTACCTCATCATATTTGAGTTCAAAAGTTTGACATAAATTGGTTTGCATATAAAGATGAAATTCATAGTAAATTTTTGCATGAAAAGATAATTTGCAATATATTTTAATATTAAAAATAAATTTTAACTTTTTATTAGTACAAAGATATTTCATTCTTTGTTACTTTATAAATATTTTAGTAACATTTTTATTTCGTTTTTATGTATATATTTCTATGTTGTAATAATAATTCGGCAGAATTATTTTTTTATCACACTTAATATATTTTATTGAAAAATGTGGCCTCAATTACGCGAGTTCAGTACATCTAGAGACAATTATTAAAAAGAATGAACGCTATAACTATATTCGAATTATAAAAATTGTAGAAATTTTATTAGGGATGTCTAATTAGTTCTCAAAATAAGTATAAGTCTGAGTCGTGGAATAAGTTTTTAATATAGGTACGAGGATTATTCACGTTTCGAGTATACTGAACATGATATGTCAATGAAATATAAATATAATGAATTTCTTTTCTTTATTATACGTATTTAATAGTTGTTGTATAAGTGCTTATAAGGAAATCATAATCAGAGTATATACATAGAAATACAATATAAATTGAACTTTTTTGTGTTACTTTATTAACATAATTTAATATATATATCTTCTATCTATACACATATAAAAAAGTAGGAGGATTTTTATTACACTATAAAAGTTATATTTAATCAAACATAATTTTATAGTTTATTGAAATTTACTATTCAACTACAGCGACGTGGTTTAGAATATAAATGCAATAATTTTTATAAGAGTTAAAGAATTTATTACTGAAGTACTTTTCGATAGTAAAAATATTGCTTTATAATGTAGTATTATAATTATAAATACAGTGTCTCTCAGAATTTAATATTCATCGCCTACTCGACTTAACTGAATTTGTCACATTTTTTATATAAGTTTACAAATTCAAGGTATAATGCTTCTACAAGAAAACCATCCTATAACGTTCTGTACATTTACAATAATTGTTTCACACCCCTTTTGGAAAGCCAAACAATTTTCAATGTGAATGTGTTAGAACAACTCATTTTGTATAGCAATAAAATTGTTTAAAATTATTTGCCGGCAATATGTCCATTAGACTCTCGTCTTTTACATCATTTTGTGTTAGAAAAATAGGAAGACAGGTAACAGTATTTATTTTAAGTAGTCACATACAACAAACGCAAATATATCAAAGAAAATATTTTCAGTTTTTAAATCGTACTTCTGTCATTGTTCAACAAACTCGACATTTACAAGTTCATGAACACATCGCATATACTTTATTGAAAAATAGTGGAATTCCAACTCCGCCTTTTGGAGTAGCCAAAACTCCAGACGAGGCTGCCAAGATAGCAGCTGATCTTAAGACAAAAGATATTGTTTTGAAAGCTCAAGTTCTTGCTGGAGGACGTGGAATGGGGCACTTTAAAGATACCAACGTCAGCGGTGTTGTTATGTGTGAAACGTGAGTTTAATCAATTAAATCAACTCTATTATAATGTGATATTATATTTATGATACACTGTATTTGACATATATATTTTTAGGCCTGAACAAGCAAAGACTTTGACTAATAATATGATAGGTAAATTGTTAATAACTAAACAAACTGGAGAAGCTGGTAGAATTTGTAATTCAGTAATGGTGACAACACGTATGTTCCCACGTAAAGAATATTATATGGCAGTAATGTTGGAACAATCTTTTGATGTAAATTGCAACGTTTCATTATAACTAGACTGTGGATCTTTGTACAAATTCATATTTTTATTGGTACAGATAAAGAGTTTTAACTTGAAAGAAGGTTTTATTTTCTGAATGTCATAACATTTGTTTTCCTTTTGATAATTTATGTAATTTTGTGTTTGTGCACATTCTTGTATAGCTTTATATAAATGCATAAATATCTGCAGTCTAATTGTAACTATCGTTGAATTTATTATTAAAAGTAAAAATTAAATATGATTTACAGGGTCCTGTTGTAATTGTATCTAAACAGGGCGGTGTAAATATCGAAGACATCGCTGCCACGAATCCGGAAGCTATATCGTATACACCAGTGAATATCATGAAAGGTTTATCACTTGAACAAATAAATCAAATTGTGGATAACTTAGGTATAGAAGGAGAGGAGAGGAAGATTACATCGTTAATTATTTGTAATCTCTACGAGTTGTTCATCGAGAAAGATGCATTATTACTTGAAATTAATCCATTCGCATTAGATATTTGCGGAGAATGTATGTTGTAAAAAAGAATTTAATGAATTCATTTTATTAAATTAAAGATAGTTAATAACATAAGTATTACGTATTTTCAGATTTTGCCTTAGATTGTAAATGTTCTTTTGACGACAGCTCAGAGTTCAGACAAAAGGAACTATTTGCACTGCAAGATTTCACACAACTAGATCCTAACGAAGTCCAAGCATCTAAGTTTAATTTAAGCTATATAGCTTTAGATGGAAATATAGGGTGTATGGTAAATGGTGCTGGATTAGCGATGGCTACTATGGATTTAATAAAATACAATGGCGGTATGCCAGCTAATTTTTTAGATGTGGGTGGTAGTGCCACTGAAGAAGCTGTGATGGAAGCTTTTAAAATAATAATTTCTGATCCGAAGGTACTTAAAATTTAAAACAAGTAATATTCGAATTATATCTTTTGCCAGTAAGTTTGAAAATATGTAATGTAAGGTTCAAAATCATTTTACAAATTTTTAGGTAGAAGCAATTTTCGTAAATATATTTGGTGGTATTATGAGGTGTGATATAATCGCGAAAGGTATTATCAATGCGTCCAAAGAGTTACAGTTGAATATTCCCGTAGTTGTAAGACTGCAGGTAATTTATCACTAATACATGAGGAAAAATTATACACAATTTTTTTATACTAGTCTAATCTAATCATATAGGGAACTAACGTAGAAGAAGCTCATCGATTGATACGGGAAGCACAATTGAAAGTTATTTCCGTAGATGATTTTGCCCAAGCTGCTGAATCGGTTGTAAAATTATCTTTAATAATAAAAGCTGCAAATTCTATGAACTTGGACATTTCTTTCACATCCAAAGAAACATCGGCAGAAAAGTCTAAAGTCGGAAGCAAGAAAAAGTAAAAGTGAAATAAATTTTTATATTTTTAGACACAATTTGAAAGATATATTACATACATAGATATAATTATTATGTTCGTTTTATATTAATTATTTTATATCTGACAACAAAAGTTGGATATTATAAAATATTAGATGTCTTTCCTTTTTGACCTTTTTTATATTATATAAATTTATATGGATGTAAATATGTTTGTAAAGAATAAATATTTTTTTCGAAATTTATAATGTAATAATTTATTCTAGTTTCGAATATAATATATTATCTATATTATTTTGTATCATAATTTGTAAGAATTGTAATCATGATATTGTTACTGCCAGTACTAAAAATGATTTACTTTTCTTTAAATTTATATCGATTTAGGTATTTTATAATTATATGAATGAATAACAAAGAATGCTTAATTTTGACTCAAGACTACTGAAAAATAAAATAGAATAATACTAGTATCTAAATGGCGACAATAGAATTAAATTAACTATACAAAACAAACTAAATATATTTTTTCACATATAAATATAATAACTTACAAAACTTGTACAATGAACTTATTATTGAAATGTTATATCTATAATTAAAATATCCCAAAATTGGAATACAGTAGTAGAGAGAAATCAAATGAGTAATTAAATCAGAAAAAATTCAAATAAACATAAAGAAGTGCTGCCATCGCGGCATCACCGTGGAGTTTGCGTCATGTTTTTGCAGGAAACATCAAGGAAGGTGGGGACATGAAGGCGTAGACAGCGCAGCTTACATTTGGCACTTTTGGCAGTCCACTGCCACTGCTTTAGTAAGATGGCCACCATGTTGTCTCGGACTATCTCAATCGTTGAAAATTTTACCCGATTCAATGGGTCAAAGGTACATTAAATATTCTATTTTTCGTGTCGTACTATACTATTTGTTCACGATAATTCCTATTCATTTATGTCATTTTATTCCATTTTCACGAATCCATCGATATTTACGCCAATAATTCATAAGTGGTATAATCACCATATTAGATATCTGTAGTCTGCTAAATTGAGCGCCAGGGTCAAGCGATTCGAAGCCAAAGATTGTGGCCTTGCACTAAACCAAGTTTTTTTACGAAATATGAATGTGACAGTTGTGCAATATGAGCGTGGACATTTTCACAATTAACCTTTGATTCGTTGGTCATTGACTCTGTTCTGTACATTCGTATTTAATTAATATTTATTCAATTGCGTGAAAAATGACACTACTTGTCAAACTACCAAGAATTGTCATTTTTTTTGAAAATTTGTAATTCGAATAATCGATTATCGTAACTATTGATTACTTCGTTTTGTTACGAAGTTACTCTTTTTTTTTAAAAAAAGTGTTTTGGCATTTTTTTTATTATCTTCAGTATTCAATTTTATATCATTTGTTTTCAATAACTATACTCACTGTTTGTTATTTTCTCTTGTTTTGATTAGTTAGAGTATTTCTTTACCAAAGACAAAATAAAGGACAAGTGCCAAGTATGCGATTAGAAGTATGTGGGTCATTACCATTGATTGATCTTTGTACTTCTTTGCTCTTCTTCTTTATGTTCTTCTGTATTAAACAATTAATGTCTATTATTATCATATATGTTACACAAGCTTTATTTACTGTTATTGATCTATTTTTGCTATTTCATTTATATAGATACTGGGATGCAAAACCAACTTAGTAAAGCAATCAGTCAGGAATTTGAATGTTCATGAACACATCAGTTACAGTTTATTAAATGAAGCTGGAGTTCCAACTCCTAAATTTGGAGTTGCTAAAACTGCAGATGAAGCTGCCAAACTTGCTGCTGATTTGAAGACCAAAGATATTGTTTTGAAGGCACAAGTCTTAGCTGGTGGCAGAGGAAAGGGACATTTTAAAGGAACTAGCATTAGTGGTGTAAAGATGTGTGAAACGTAAGTTATTATGAGCAAGTGATGATAGATATGTATGCTTTGCATTACATTAACTTTTCTTTTTTTTTTTTTATAGACCAGAAGAAGCAAAAAAATTAGCCAGTCAAATGTTAGGTAAATTGTTAATTACTAAACAGACAGGTGAAGCAGGTAGGATATGCAATGCAGTGATGGTTACACAACGTATGTTTCCTCGTAAAGAATACTATCTTGCAGTTATGATGGAAAGAGCCTTTGGTGTAAGTTGCTAAATAAATGTAATTTCAATGAATGGAAGAGCAGCTTATTTAATTAAAAAATTTTTTATTTGAGGGTCCAGTCATAATAGCTTCAAGTCAAGGTGGTGTAAATATTGAGGAAGTTGCTGCAACAAATCCTAGTGCTATCATGTATGAACCCATTGATATACATAAGGGTATTACGAAAGAGCAAGCAGATCGAATTGCTGTTAAACTTGGACTTCAGAATGTTAAAGATTATATTTCTAACATCATCATGAACCTGTATCAGATGTTTCTTAAGAAAGATGCTCTTTTATTAGAAGTGAATCCTTTAGCAGAAGATGTTAATGGAGAATGTAAGTTCAATCTTAAAAATTTATAATTCACTATACATTATAAAAAGTAACATTTAAAAATTGCACTCTTTAATATACAGATTTTGCTTTGGACTGCAAGTGTAGATTTGATGATAATGCTGAATTTAGGCAAAAACAACTATTTTCCTTAAGAGATTGGAGTCAGGAAGATACTAAAGAAGTTGAAGCTGCTAAATATGATTTAAATTACATTGCACTTGATGGTAACATTGGTTGTATGGTAAATGGAGCTGGTCTAGCTATGGCTACTATGGACATCATAAAATTGCATGGAGGTGAACCAGCTAATTTCTTAGATGTAGGCGGTGGTGCGTCTACATCTGCCGTGAAAGAAGCATTTAAAATAATTACATCAGATTCACGAGTGGGTTCACATAACATAGATTTTATTATTTCTAATATTGATAAGATTGATAAATATTCTTTTTTTATATCAATTATAGGTTCACGCTCTTTTGGTTAACATATTTGGTGGAATAATGAGATGCGATGTTATCGCAGAAGGAATTATTGCTGCAACTAAAGAACTTAGCTTAAAAATTCCTGTTGTTGTCCGATTACAGGTATAATTCTAAATACATATTAATACTTTATTGGAGTAATTGATATAAATTTAATTTTATATGATTTTGTTGCCATTTCAGGGTACAAATGTAGACGAAGCAAAAGCTCTTATTGCAAATGCAGGTTTAAAAATTGTACCAATAGATGATCTTGATGAAGCTGCCCGAGTTGCGGTTAAATTATCAACGATTGTTAAATTAGCACAATCTGAAAATCTTAGCGTTAATTTTGAAATACCTTCGATTTCATAAATATAGTAAAAATTGTTATTTGCATATTATCAGAAGAACTTCGAGGGTATATTCATATTGCTAAATGTTTGGAACAACATTTGAAAGTAATAACTAGATTAATAATTTCGAATGTCACATCTATGTTGTCTTTAGAATTACATTTGAGTACTTCACATATGCTTTATTATAAGTGGAATGGAAAGAAAGTTCATTGAAACTTTTGTTTTGCTCGATGTTTGAAACATTCATATTCTCTTTAAAAAGAGATGAATGTGATCGTAATGTTTAATTACGGATTTGTACATTTGAGAAAAAAAACTAAACCTGTATTTAATTACGATCTTCTACATTTAAAATATTGCAAAAAATACTAGACAATTGAATTACTTCCTTCTCAATGCAAGCACAAATTCGTTCCCAAGAAGTACGCAGACTTCTTCAAGAATGTAATTTATTGCTTACCCAATTAACGGGGGTTTCTGTGATTCAGTATTAAAATTAAGTTATACAATATACACTTACTGACATAGCTATATCTTTTGCACGAAAGTGTACTCGATATTCTTTCAAAACTTACATATATGTTAACAAAAAGTACATGACTACTGCTGTCCAGAAAACGAGAACCTTTTATATAATCATCCACAAAAAATTGTTATAATTGAGATATTACGCGAGATATGATTGTCATATCTCATTTGAAAAGAAAAAAGGGCCTGTTTAATGTAATATAGACATATGTAGTTATATGTATACATATATAAATTATTTTACGTAATTTTGGTTCGTTTTTATTTTATTAATGAGTCGAAAGTAAGATGATGCTCACGTTTCTTGCTTCCCTGAAACATAATATCATTGCGAAATAATCAGATTACAACGTATCAGTATTATGACATGATATGGTGATGATATAGTAATGAAATAATTATGATATAGTATTGTTGCATCTATGTTTACATATATATATATTATATTATATATATATTATATATATATTATATATATTATATATATATTATATATATATTATATATATATATATATATATTACAAAATATATCGCATCGTTAAATAAATTATATTATTATTTAATTTATTGGAAGAAATTTGTACAAAAAAGAAAGTCATCGATTAGTAAATGTAATATTATTTTAAATATAACATAAAAATATTTCAAATAAAATTTATCATGTTCCTTCAAGTGTGAAATCTTTTAAAAGTATTTTTGCTTAAATGCAACTATTATGATCGGTAATGATTATTTTCTTCAATAAAAATATGCTATTATTATAAGACGACTGTTCTTTTCATTTAACTACAAATTTAATTTAAAGTACTTGAAAAGAAATATCAGAGGAAATATGTAGTAACATTCGCAGTTTGTTTTTAATTTAGGATCTTTTAAAGTTGGCCTTCCTGTTTGATGCTCAACTTATTTGCGATTGGTAGTAACAAGTAATAAGGGACAGGGGTTATTCATTTTGAATATCGTGTAATGTATTATAACGAAATCTTCTAAAGTCACTTATTTTCTTATATTTTTCAATTTGTATCCTTAATATTTAAAAAATGGTGAGAACAAAGGCGGATCGCGTCCCTACAAGAGGTAAAACAAATTTTTAAAAATTCACCTTTTTTTCAGTAAATTATTTAAAAAATTTCTATCGTTTCTTTGTTACTTCACTTCAGTTGGTTTTGATTGCTAATTTAAACTTGTATTATTATGTTTGATAAATATTTTGTAGTTTTATTTAAGTTATATTATTATTTTTAATTGTTAGAGTACCAGAAGATAATTAATTTTACGAAAGTTTCATTAATATTTATTATTTGTAGCTGTTGGTAGCAAAGCACCACATAAAACTACAAAAAGTACACCAGTTAAGAAACCAAGTAGCAGTAGCAAAGGTAAGATTTATAATTTTATTAAATTAAAGGTATAGTTTCAAAATTTCAAACAATCGTAATTTTAGGAAAGAGTTATTCAGGTGGTAATCCGTATCATCCAAGGGAAACTCCAGAATGGCAGAAGCCTATTACATGTTTTCTCAACCAAGGTTCTGTGAATCAATCTAAAGATTTGTCAAAAGCTCAGGTATATAATGATGGTATTAGCAATAAATATATTTAGATAATAAAACACATTATTTTAAATAATAGGGAGCTGCTGGTGAAGGTCCTAGCCAAGTAGTAGAAAATGAGTCGGACTAAAGATGTGCAACATTGTTATTAAATTGTTATGGTATTATCATAGTGTTATTTGTCAGTACAAAAGGTTATTTATTTCTTTAAACCAGTCTAGGTATAAGTATTTTATATTTTATCACAATGAACAACAAAGAATTTTTAATTTTAACTAACATGAGACAAGTAAAAAGATAAGAATGAGCAACACAAGCATCTAAATGCTGAAAGTAGAATTAAATTAGGTAAATTAAATACAAAGCAAACTAAATATATTTTTTTACTCAACATTTGAAATGTGATTAATATCATAAGTATAGTATTTATAATTTAAAGGACAATATTGTAGTATGTCTAAATAAAATTATCATAAATGAAAGAAATGTAAACATTTATTTTATAACCTAATAGGATTAACCTTTTTTATTTAACTCTTTAGATCGCAGATACAATTATCGTTATTCAAACTTGTAAAAAAATATCAAAGTGTAAAAAACCGTTTAAACGAAGTAAAAAGTGTCAGAGAGAAATGAACCAATCGTGAAGCTATATTGCGATGTTTCTTTTCAGCGGTTATTGTTTGATAGAGTTTAGGAACGCAATTTCCTATCAAAATTTTGGCAGTCCAAGTTGCGGTAAAGATTCGCAGTATTGAAATGCTGCCGACAGTGAAATTTCATTAAAATACAGTTTCTAACGCGATTTTCTATCGAATAAACGTAACCAAGTTCAGTGTCGTCTGCTTCGACGGAACTTCGTAATTTTTTTTTCTTTTCGTTTTATTATAACGTGAAATATTGGAACGACAACTGTAACCGGCTGTAAAAAAGTTTTCAATCATGGCTAGTGTTTCTTATCAAATTGCAAACCTGCTAGAAAAGGTATTTGACATATTTTTTGAAATATACGCTGAAAATCCTTTCGTTTTTTATTCTGAGATAAAATTGATGAGGATGTTAACACTTGATCCGGTGATGATATTGAAGTTCTACATAACCTCGCTTTATTGTTTAAAAAAATATGCAATTATTCTTATAAGCAATGATTTTCTAATTTTCAGTACGAATAACGATATTATGCTTGTTCAATATTATTTTTTTTTTAAATTATAATATAGTATTTTGTCATTATATACTTTACATGGCCAAAAATGTACAGATTCATGAATTCATTGTCAGCAAGAAACAAAGGTGTTTTCAGCTGTCACTAAGATAATATTATATATGTATTGTTTTTATCTTTCATTGGAATAATCCAAAGTTTTATATATGTATAATGATTATTAGTTGATATATTGTTTATTATTAGTAATTTGATTAGTTTAGTATATATTTTATTATCAAATGAAACAATACATTCTTTGCTTATTTTTATAAGTAATTTTAATTGCAAAATATTATTCATTGTTTTGGTTTTATATCGATATTTTAACTCATATTTTATTGTCTTAGATGACATCCACCGATAAGGACTTCAGATTTATGGCAACCAATGATTTAATGAGCGAACTCCAAAAAGACAATATTAAACTGGATGATGATTCAGAACGTAAAGTTGTGAAAATGCTTCTAAAACTGTTAGAGGATAAAAATGGAGAAGTACAAAATCTTGCTGTAAAATGGTACACTTATATTTAGATTTAGATGTGAATTTTTTGGTTTGAAATTTCATAATAATATTGTGTGTTAATTTTTAGCATTAGTTGTTTTTCTTTAAAAATTGAATATATGTGTAAAATTGAATTGCTTGTGTGTTTGAAACGCATATTATGTTTGCAAGATTTTCTTTGTATTTGGACACGATTACAGAAACGTGTCCGATTTCAGTTTGGGCCCACTAGTCAATAAGGTAAAGGAGTACCAGGTGGAAACTATTGTAGATGCCTTATGCATTAACATGGTATCAGATAAAGAACAATTAAGAGATATTTCCAGTATTGGATTGAAGACTGTAATATCTGAGCTTCCTTTGGGATCCAGTGCACTTGTCGCGAATGTTTGTAAACGAATAACCGGCCGACTAAGTAGTGCTATAGAAAAAGTAATTAATGTTTTCAAACTTATAATAACTCATCTTAAAGTTATTAATAAAATTTTATATAACATATTCAGAATAAAAGAAATAATTCTTTATCACATACAGCAGGAGGATGTATCCGTACAACTCGAAGCACTCGATATTATGGCCGATTTACTGTCTCGATTTGGTGCTTTGCTAATTACGTTCCATTCCACTATTTTGGCCGCATTGTTGCCGCAACTTTCTTCTCCTCGTCAAGCAGTTAGAAAGCGTACTATAATAGCATTGAGTCACCTCCTAACTTCAAGCAACAATTATTTGTACAATAAACTAGTAGATCATCTACTTGAAGGACTTTATACTCAAACAGCAAAAAATGTAATACGTACTTATATACAATGCATTGCTTCCATTTGGTAAGTATTTTTATGACTAATCACTATGCATTTTTTTCTATATAAGTCCTATTTTTATTGTCAAATTTCAGTCGTCAAGCAGGTCACAGATTTGGAGAGCAAATAGAGAAAGTTATGCCATTAATTGTACAGTATAGTAACGAGGATGATGATGAGCTGAGAGAGTATTGTTTGCAAGCATTTGAATCTTTTGTATACAGATGCCCTAAAGAAATTACTCCACATATAAATAAAGTGCGGACACTTTCTTAAGTAATTTTAACATTTTAGATTCATTAGAATTATTCAGAAATTTGCGTTAAATTCTATTTCTTTGCTAGATTATAGAAATCTGTTTGGTTTACATTACATATGATCCAAATTACAATTACGATGATGATATGAACGAAATGTCCGATGCAGAAGATATTATGATGGAAGTAGAAGAAGATGGAGAAGAGGACGCGGAAGACGAATATTCAGATGATGATGACATGAGTTGGAAAGTTCGTAGGGCAGCTGCAAAGTGCCTGGAAGCTGTTGTGTCTAGTAGACGGGAGCTTCTTCCCGAACTTTATAAAGTTGTTTCTCCGGCTTTGATTTCAAGATTTAAAGGTATCTTTCGCATACAGTAAAAACAGTTCAATAGAAAATTAATGTTATTTAAATTGTTACTAATACAACTATATTTTTGTAGAAAGGGAGGAAAATGTAAAGTCTGATATTTTCCATGCATACATTGCACTTCTAAGACAAACAAGACCAGCTACTGGTGTGGCTCTTGATCCAGATGCAATGGAAGATGATGATGGACCTATTGCATTGCTACAGCAACAAGTCCCATTAATCGTGAAAGCTGTTCATCGTCAAATGAAAGAAAAAAGTATTAAAACGAGACAAGATTGTTTCTCACTGCTGAAAGAATTAGTGCTCGTATTGCCCGGTGCTTTAAGCAATCATATACCTGCGTTGATACCTGGTATACAATATTCTTTGGGAGACAAAAATTCTTCATCCAATATGAAGATTGATACATTGGCATTTGTACATACGTTATTGATAACTCATCAACCGGAAGTGTTTCACGCTCATATGGCAGTTTTAGCGCCACCGATTATATTAGCTGTCGGAGATCCGTTTTATAAAATTACAGCAGAAGCATTGTTGGTATTACAACAACTTGTGCAAGTAATCAGACCACATGGTAAACAAATCTGTTTGACTACAGATTTATAAATGAATCAATAAAAAATTTATTTCATTGTCATAAATATTATTTCAGATAAAACATGTTACTTTGATTTTACATCATTATCTGGGGAAATATATCGTTGCACGTTAATGAGATTGAGAACAGCAGACATCGATCAAGAAGTAAAGGAAAGAGCAATCGCATGCATGGGTCAAATTCTCGCACATTTTGGAGATACTTTGTCTGACGAATTGCATGTATGCCTTCCTATATTCCTGGATAGACTACGTAATGAGATCACTCGACTTACGACGGTGAAAGCCTTGACATGTATAGCAGCGTCTCCCCTAAGAGTAGATCTTAATCAAATTATGGTATGTACGCTATATTGTCTTTTACAGATTAATACTTTAGATTTTGTTTTGATAAACATTTTTATACTATTTTGATATTATTGTATTTGCTTCATTTTACTGTATTTTTTTTACAGGAAGAAGCAATTCCGATTCTTGGATCTTTTCTGAGAAAAAATCAACGGGCTTTAAAATTATGTTCTCTTCCACTTCTAGATACCTTGGTTCGAAACTATAGCTCTACTCTTCATGCTGATTTATTGGATAAGGTAATAAATAGGAAAATAATGATTAGTGCCTACTTTAACATTCTATATTATAATAGAATATTTTATTAGGTTACTACAGAATTACCAGCATTATTAAACGAGACCGATTTACATATTGCGCAATTAACCCTTAATCTTCTCACCACCATAGCGAAGTTACATCCAGTTGCTCTTACAAGGGTTTCTGATAACATCCTTCCAGAAATATTAGTTCTGGTGAAGTCTCCACTTCTACAAGGTAATGTATATTTAAATACTTAACTAAAAAATATGTAAGATATATATGTATAGTAAAAATATTAATAATGAATTCCTCTTCATGTGTTAGGTGTGGCTTTGAATTCGATGTTGGAATTTTTCCAAGCACTAGTACAAGCAGATATACCAGGTCTTGGTTACAGAGAATTGCTCTCAATGTTGTTAGCTCCTGTCAGTCAATCTGTACTTCACAAACAAGCTTATCATTCCCTCGCAAAATGTGCAGCTGCATTAACAATCACATGGCATCAAGAAGCTCAAGCGGTGGTCGAGCAGTTTCTGAAAGACGTTCAAAATCCTCAAAGTGATGCGCAGCATATTTTTGCATTATTGGTTATTGGTGAAATAGGTAGACATGTGTAAGTATATATTATTATGTCGATTTCAAATTGTTTACGTCACTTAAATTATTTTCTATTTAGGGATTTGAGTGAAATCAGTTCTCTGAAACATATAATTTTGAATTCATTCTCTTCCCATTCAGAGGAGGTAAAATCAGCAGCTAGTTATACATTGGGTAACATAGCTGTTGGTAATCTTCCAAAATACTTGCCATTCATTTTGAAAGAAATCGAGGCACAACCAAAACGTCAATATCTTCTTTTACATTCGTTGAAAGAGGTAACCTTTATTAAATATTTTAAGCTTTGTTTTATTTTCATTTAAAACTTTGAAAATTTAATGGCTTGCAGATAATTACATGTCAATCTGCTAGTCCATCCGGGGTGTCTCATTTGCAAAATTTCGTGCCTTCGATTTGGATGCTTTTGTATAGGCATTGTGAATGCACGGAAGAAGGTACCCGTAACGTTGTAGCAGAGTGCCTAGGAAAACTTACATTGATCGATCCTGCTACTTTACTGCCAAGATTACAAGAGTCATTAAAATCAACATCTGCTCTTTTGAGAACTACTACAGTTACCGCTGTTAAATTTACTATTTCTGACCAGGTATTTCATACATCGGTTTTATTTGTCAAAGTAAATTACTTAATTCTTTATGAAATTCTTTGCAGCCACAACAAATCGATGCTATGTTAAAACAACGTATGGATAGTTTCTTAGTTGCTTTGGAAGATCCCGATTTGAATGTCAGAAGGGTAGCTTTAGTTGCATTTAATTCAGCAGCACACAATAAACCAATGCTCATAAGAGATTTATTAGATTCCGTGTTACCACATCTTTACGCTGAAACTAAGATAAAGGTATTTGACAAGGAACAATTTAATTAATTATCATTATTTAATTAATTATTTATTGAATAATTATTTTACGTGTATGAAATAATTTAAATGTAGAAAGAACTAATAAGAGAGGTGGAAATGGGTCCCTTCAAACATACAGTAGATGATGGCTTAGATCTCAGAAAGGCAGCATTCGAGTGCATGTATACATTACTCGATTCTTGTTTGGATCGTCTCGATGTTTTCGAATTTTTAAATCACGTTGAGAATGGTCTCAGAGATCATTATGACATTAAGATGTTAACTTATCTAATGACTGCGAGACTTGCTCAATTATGTCCTACAGCAGTTTTGCAGAGTAAGTGTATAGTATAAATTATAAATTGATTGATTTTTATTAATGAAATATTGAATCATATGTAGGGTTAGAACGATTAGTTGAACCATTAAAAAGCACTTGTACACTGAAGGTAAAAGCAAATTCGGTCAAACAGGAATATGAAAAACAAGATGAACTTAAACGTTCGGCATTAAGAGCTGTGGCAGCATTGTTAACTATTCCAGATGCTGGTAAAAGAAATCATTTTTGTACGCGTCAGTATTAATTTTGTTGTTTGATTCCTTAATCTTTTTCTCTTTTCTCAGATAAAAATCCATCGTTGAGCGAGTTTGTAACGCAGATCAAATCGACGCCCGACTTACAACCACTTTTCGAGATAATCCAAAAAGATTGTACTGGTAGTAATATGAATGAAACCAATGTGATGGATCAGAGCTAAAATGTCTATGATTTACTTTTTGTATTTTACATAGATCGCTGTTAGCTAAGCATCCACGGTCATATTATTCATAGTTTATTTCTATACGTTATTTTTTCATTATTATCTTCGATCTGAACTGTAGTTTGAGATGAATGTGATTTCATGTAATACGTCATGTATAAATTATAAAATAAATTTGCCAATTGTAAGCATCTTACAATAATGATCTTTCCTTTAACAATAAATGATATGAAAAACAATGTTTTGGCTTAATTAATTCTGCTTTCACGAAGAAGAGAACACCAAAGATTGTTTTCCACTTGCACAAACCGACTTAAAAATTTATGATTAATGTGCTATCTTCTTACGCACGTATATGTTGCATTTGCTGACCTACTTATATGATTCATTAATAAATTTATTAGCAAGGCTAACTACTACTTTCCCTCCAAATAAACATGCATTTGCGAGCTGCAAGTTAAGAATCTTTGATTTTGGTAATTTAAAAATACATCACAAATTAATTACAATTCTCGCGTTAAAAAGTATACTTTGTACAAATATTATGCATGTCCATATGTTTCATGTAATGTTGAGTCATGCTATTAATATTATGATCGAAATGGAACATCTTTAGTGTCAGTAAAGACGTTCCAAAAATAAATGAAGCTTAAGGAATACACACTTCGGGGGTGGTACTTTGCCAAATATTTTGCGGTCGACAGCCTTTAATCTTACGTTACAGCTGTAATAATATAAAGCTTGATAATTTTGTCTTTAAGACCTGCTAATAGTTGCATTGATGGATAGTCATTCGATTTACCTGACATAATTGAAACTTCTTAATTTAAATATAATATGTTGAATCTAAAAAATAATGAAGATAAATTCATTTTTATATTTCTTTCTGCAATTATCTTTATCCTTGTGTAGTTAGAATTTCTTATAAATTTTCCTATCATTGTAAATTTATAAAATGTATTTTGAAAATAATTAGAAAAGATTTGAGAATAGAATTTGCGATTCTTAACTACATAATTGTTCGTTTCTAGATTATAAGAAGCTTGAATCAGTATTGCTATGCACCATATGGCAACTGTGAAAGCTCGCTGTATCATTGATTATTGAATCATTTAACGCAAGAATTCAGATTTGTTTTTCTTGCGAGCTCGTGCGATGATCCTCGTGCGTATGTAAGCTTCGTAATCCTTCACCTAATTCCGAAACCTGTTGCTAATCACGTTTCCGAAAATATTTTATTATCTTTAGAACATACTTTTAATTTAAAAAATATATGGTAAATATGTAATATCATTACAGAAAAGTCTTTTGTTTATACTGAGAAGATTAGATTAATAATAAATAGCAAGTGAATAACTAATCAATGTATGTTTAAACAATTAGCAATGAAAGGCTATCGTTATAATATGAAAAGGAAATTACTAAGAAGAATTAATTACGTAATTTTTTATCGTGAAATCTATATTTGGCCACTACTCGGTATTTATATACGTGAGAATTATATGGACTAGATATAAAAAAATTCTCCGAATCATAAGGCACCGAAATTTCTAACGTTGCAGGGAATCACGTAGCATCTCTACGCCGAGCCGCTTTTAACTCGGATGACGATGCCTAGCGTGTTTGTGTGATGCTATAGCGTACGTAAATCCAACCCGATGAATACTTAACCATCAATTATCTATATACCTTCCCATGGAACGTTAGACGCTCTATATGAGGTTTGTTTTCAAATAATATAATCATCATTGACTTATTCATACCGAATCGCTTCAAATAGCTATTTAATTCCCTAAAATATTTCAGTATTAGAAATTTCATAATTTTATCTAAGTTTGTTTAAATATACTACAATTTTTATAACATTTAAAAGCTATAGAGCTATGGAGTAATAGAAAATGAGCAATTTAATTTTAAAGTACATAATCCTCTCTTATGGAAAGGAAAGATGTTGGTCCCTTGACCTTACTGATAGCGGTCACGTTTCATATCCTTTTTTCTTTTAGCCGTTTTTATTAATTTGTATTGCACAACAACTTGTCTTGTGTAGCAAATTTATTTATAACTGAAAAAACGTAACAAAATCGAATTATTCAAATTTTATTTTATAATTATATTTTGCTAATATTTCATACTGATTGAAATTTAGGAAAAAGCAGATGACGCCCTTACATTTGAAAGTCAAACTATGGTTTCTCGTGAGAGTCGCCGACTAAGGGACAGCATGGAAACATGTCTATTGCTCGAATATCTTTCATCACTATGTAGTTCGCCGGTGGTACCCCTTCATTTGAAATCAAGCGAGTAAAAAAACAGCAATTGCCGGATAACGCTAGTGCGCAGTCGAAACACGCCATCCAGCTCGTCCATTTCCTCTTCTTCTTTTTCCACGATCACTTCTTCTTCTTTGTAACATTGTTCTTATTTCTTCCATTCGAATAATGCACCGCTTTCTTCCCGCGAAGTTATCCCCGAATTTATCTTGTAAATTCATATCGAATCTAATGAAACGTATCACATTCTTAAATATGCAATTATATTCATAACAAATATACGAAGGATATAAATATCACTTGATTGATAATAATATGAGATGAAAAAATCTGGAACGTTACACAAACGATAATATTGAACGTTAAATATTGTCCGTCAGATAATTATAATGTAAAAGAAAAAATGCTAAAAACAAACCTACTTATTGAAATTTTCCATTGAATTTTATGTGACCTATAAATTGATTGGCAAAATAAATGATAAAAGGACGTTAACTCTGTCTTGTAGAAACGCTGGATGATCGCATATGATAAATCGAGATTTTATCAATCAGTGGCAATCAATTAAGTCCAACGAATTTTTATTTTCCGCGGTTTTATGTAATTGGGAGGATATTTACAATTCGAACACCTGTTTGGTGTGTTCGCCAAACAAAATGGAAAACATCCATATAAAGTAAAATATGTCATATTACGGTAAAGATGTTATTGTACATTATATTCTCGATCTATGTTAATATCCATCGAACCATAAAATATTTTTATTTCCAGTATAGAATATTTTTGACACACTTCAAAGCATTTAGTCCATTCTTAATACTATTATATGTTTCAAATTGGTTACAAAGTAATAATAGTACTTATTCGTTCTTGGCTTAAGGACATGATTATTTCAACTGTAATCGATTCTATTGTGTCGATTACTGACGTCAACGAGTACAATGCTGCAAAAAAGACAAAATCTGCGTGATGTATTATAATAAATAGGAAATGAAATGAAATGAAATAGAAATGACAGAAATTCCATATTATAACTATAGTATAGAAACTTAATCTTAAAGATACAAACCGTAGAAAGTAGTTCCTTGATTTTATTTCAGTGAGATAATTAAACAATGACGATTGCATTAAATCTTCATCACAGATCAGTGAACTCATCCCTCGTAAATTCAGGGTTTCTCGAATGGCAAACCCTTTCGATTACATGATCTCGTGATTGGTCGATTGTCGATCATTGGTGGGGAGTTATAAAAGGGGGTTTACTTCCACGGAGCGGCGCATTGTGCGACAGTACATCTTCGTCTACGCGTCCATTCGCGTCGCGATTTCCAAATTATTTCTGAAACGTTTGAGTCAAATTCGACAAGCCCCTCGTGCGTAATTGGTGTAAACGATTCGGCACGTTTCGAAGACTAATTTATTATCTTTCTATCACGCATAGGCGGTTATCAAAAGAAAGGAAGAAACATGTGTGTACGTACGTTGGTCGGTACCGAAAGTAGCGAGCCGGTAGTGGTATACAATAATCAGAACAAGCTCCAAAAAGCAAAAGAGAAGTACATGAAGCTACACGATGATCTGGTCACTAAGGAATTGGAGATGCTCAAACAGCGGAAGGCTCAGACAGTCTTCATACCAGAACTTGCTGATGACATCTTGAGGGCAAGCACCATAAACTATAGCTCACTTTTGAAAGCCTTATCCAATTACTATGAAGCTATACAACAAACTAAGATTTTCAAGTAGGTCATCTTGGTATTTTTAATTCATTTAAATGGAAGTCAAACTGATCAATTTGATTTCATTTCTGATAAAATAAAACCTAAATGATATGTATTTTGATACTAAAATTATGAAAATTTTAAAAAGTGGTTCAGTTTGACTTTTGAATACTTTGATTGATTCTCTAGTTATACAATTTATCGCAAACACTCGATCGATTAAATGCGTAACTGTAAACAAATGTTTCTCTCCAGAGTTATCTCACTTTTTCATCAGTCAGTACGATGGTAAAAAGACCCATGTTGATCATTGAGCACAAAAATGTAACTAGTTCAATGTCAAAACGGAGTTAAAACACCGGTTACAATTTGTATAGCGGTATTCGTATATAAATGAATTTCCTTAAGTGGAAGTTAACGTTGACATTTCGTTATCTTTATATTTAATCATTTAAAGGTGACGTGAGGGAATTTTAAGCAACCTTTTTTTAAGCAAGGCACTTTTATTTTATATTCAGTTTCCACTATGTGTCTAACAGTCTAACCTATTAGCGATACAAAATATTTATAGATGACGTTAAATGATATTTTCGTCCAGCTAGTTTTAAAACAGTTTTAAATTGTATTTTATCTTATTTTGCCAATTATAGCACGACGTATTCTCTTATATAGCAAAGCTCAACAAAATACAGGAAAATCTATAATCTAGTAAATCGTAACCTGCTAAATCACTCAGCTCAGACGTTAAACGTAGTCCAAATATTTAATGTTAATTTGGCAGGTGATAATTAAAATCGTGTGGCTAGCCGATAAATGGTAGTTCTCTCATACATAACACGATAAGTTCATTTTTTTATCTATAATGCTTACTCGAACAAGTTGTTAAGGTTTTGATTAGTTGCCTATAATTTTTAAACATAAATTACAATTTCACGTGTGAAATTTCGCGAAGTTAATAAACCAACATTTTTGCCCTATAGATGAACATAATCGTTATATAATCGATAATAAAATATATAGATAATAAAATCAAAATTGTTTCTTTATTTGCTTTGTCGATAACGATCTAAATCATAGCGCCATTTGAGTAGGTAACGATTCGAGACTATAGAGTGTATACATACTTTACATCCACTTCTCGCGTTTTTAAATGAATTCGAGTACGTGATCGTCACGAATTTGTCATGGTTCCCTTTCGTACTATCTTTCAAAATATCCAGTATAGCACACTATCATAATTAGCATGTGATATAATATTGATATTTAATGCAATGCAAGAAAAATTAATATGATAAGTTTCGCAAGCAACGAAAAAGTTACCAACATTATCGAACAGAAAGATTGATAAAATTGCGAATGCGATAATGGTAAAAACTTAAACAATTTTTGATTCTGCTATTTTTCTAAATTTTTTACCTTTCAAAATTCTAAAATAATAGATGTATAAATGAATTCTTTCCGAAAATGAAACTTCCATTTCACACAAAAATCGGAAAGAATGCATTTTTACATCTAACATAAATATAAAAAATGTATAATCTTATTTTTGTGGAAATATATGTAATTTTGGTTTTGCATAAATATACATATATTAATTATATACAAATATACAATATACATGTACAAACATATAAATGTAACCGTATCATAGTATACAAGCAATTGACATTAGAATTTACGATGTAAAATGCAGATTGAATAACATGTCACGTTCGCCTAAAAAAATATTACGGTAGCTGATGAATGGCCGTTCTCAAGATCCTTGAAAGCGGTATAAAAAGGACAAGGAGAAAGGCAAACGGTACCGTAACGTACGTAAGTCTGCTGATTAATTCAAGGATTGTTTGATGTTATCATTGTAATCATAACAAAGTGAAAAAGAAATGTTCTGCAAAACGGAACTTAAAAGATCATTACGTTCATGCTGCGTGACTATATGCACAAATAAAAATGGCACTGAATACATAATTATGATACTGATATACACTCGATCTGTATTTGGCAGTTAAAGAAATATTTGCTGATATATTATAGTTACAACACTATAAATCGTTTCAGTGTTTGAGAAGTCCTAATAGCTTTGAGGTTAAATAGAACGTTGCAAATATTCGTCGCAACTTATTTCAGAACACTGAAGAATTTAGAAAAAGGTACTTTCTAAGGTGGAAGTTTGATGTAGTAGTTATTACACTTAGGTTTCTGTTTGTATTATGTAACTAGTGAATAGAAGGAGAAATCATGAGAATAAGTTATCCCTATTTGCTTCACTACTGAAGCTTCTGTATATTCAACAACACATTAGAATACATAATTTGTTAAACTTTTTACCATCATTTGCATAATTTTTCGTGAAAAATATGTTTAATTGCGCTTCTTGTTTTCGTCTTTCAAATACGAAATTTCAAATTGTGGGAAAGCTTTACGTAGATATCATTAGACGCAAAATTTAATTTACGCGTAATATAATCTTCCAATATGAATTTTTCTACGAAAAAAATACAAATCATTGCATACAGAATAGTGTACGAGAAATGGAACATACTTAACTCTGTGATTGCATTTACAACTAGGCACTGTAATTAATATTAAATGTTAATTAACATAAATCAGTCTCCATTATATTTTTCATGTTTGGCATATAAACATAAAGTAGACTTAGAAGATCATAAATCATCATCTCATCCAATCTTCATGCGCAATTTATTGATCCAAGCACAGTTTCTCATCCATTTCCGCGATCAGATAAAAATAACCTTGATTAATAACCGTTTTTCGATACATTATTTTAAATTACATTTATTTTATCGTTGGAAATATATTACGTGAATAATAATGATATTTAGAATTCATTAAATATTGAAATAGTTATATGAATGAGTGTTTTCGGAAGGTAATATATATGTCAATAATGAATATGAACAGATTCTCTGAAGCTGCCACTATTAGTTACTATGTTAACGTTTAAACAGCATAAGCATGCGTACTTGTCCAATATAAATATATATATATGTAATCTAGTTATATTTATCACATTTTGTTATTTAAAGTGCATTCACTCCCGACTAAGATTAGCAGTCGTGATTAATAATTACGTGTTCACCGGTGATTCCCAGCACGTGCGCGCCAACTCTGAGGAATGCAATGTTTCGCGCATGCGTGGAAAAAACGAGACAGATTGACATACATACATACATACATACACACATTCGTTGCACGTGCGAAATATTCGTAATAATTACATAAGAAGTATAATTTTGGTAACCCTATCCTTTCGACATTGTATCGAGTTCTGTATTAACTCTATTTTTCAATTAATGAAAAACAGAATTTAAATGGTCCCTTCGATCAGACGCCAGTTACTAAATCTACTGAATTCTTTTTATGGAGGTATTAAAAGGTTATCATCTTCTCAGTAACGATATACGCGTGACATTACAACAGCAAATAGAAAATGTATGTCGTGTAATACAAGACATAGAAGAAGCACATAAGAAAGATCCATGCACGTCAGTCTTGTATTACAATGGAGGGAAGACACATCAAACATCATTTACAAATGTGAAAGCAAATTTTTATGTTCTTCATTATAGGGTTTATATTGATTGTACAATTTTTACTGCTATCTATGAGTTTATAACCTCACAATATCTTAGACATTTTCCTTATGACATCTTATACAAAATTCTACCATGCCATTGCTATCTATATTACACGCATATGTATTTCAGCAACTCCATATCATAGTATGATGTTTATGGAAATAGAACATGTTTCATGAATATTATTTTAGAATGTTTTAAGACATGAAACATCCCAATATTTTGGCTGGTATTCAAGTTCGAAAATACCCGTTTTCATGTGATAAAGAAACGCAGCGAGGTGACGGGAGAGAGTTTTGTTTGTCATGTCATTGAAGATGCTGGAAAATTAGTCCAAGGGCTTCGGCAACTTTTTTGCTATCAAGTTTGGTATCTTTTTAATATCAAAAAACCTGGCATGTCTTTTTTCTCCTTGATTAGAATGCGGCCCTTTTAATCTTTCGCATAAAAGTTGAATGTTAATGTCAATTGATTATGAATGACGAGGCAAGAAAGGTTAGCGGTCCTTAGACGAAGTGAAAGTACGCGATTAAGTCAAACCTACATTTACTATACGTTATTTTTGTAGGTAAATTTTAAATATGTGTACGATTTAACTAACATTATTACTTTTAGTTATAATATCATGCGAAATTTACTAATTCATAATAATTTGTGGAAGTTTTTTCCTAGAACTGATTTATAGTAACACACTTGTCAAAGGATTTTCTACTAATGCTTATCCACACGGATCTCTACCTTTCTGTGTTTCTCTTCTGTAAATCACTGTTCTTTGGACCGTTGTTACTTGGCAAGTCCATTAGTAGGCCCAAAGCGGAACACCCTTCATCAACTTCTTTTATTTTATTTTCTCATGCTTTATTTTCTTTCAACCGTATCTTAGCTATGTAGGAACATTAGCAATAAAAGGAATATTGTATTACAGTCTGTTACCACTCTATTATGAACTTATAGTAATATATAAAAACATTTATTTCTTTATGACGAATAAAGGGATTCGGTGTCATTATATAAATAAAATACATATTACAAATTTTTATCAAAAATGCTAAATATACAATCGGGGACAGGACATTACAAATATCGTGAAAACTCTGATTTATTCTGCGCATAATTCTAAAATATCAGTCAATCGATTTGATTCGCTGATTATTCGAGATATCTGAGAATTCAATAAAAAGCGTCAGCGTGTCAGAAAAGAACAAGGATGCACATCAATCATGCCGACGGCGCGCTTTAATTTGTTTTTGATCACAGACGACACTGATTCATGAAAAAGTACGTGCATCAGGATGACACGGACAGGAAATTTCAAGGACCGGAATTATTCATGAAATTCCAGATTGCCCAATACTTTTTTCGGTTGTCTGCCATTTCGGAAGAAAAAGCAGGTAGTTGCCTGAGAATTTTAATGGAAGTAATCCCCGAGGCACATCTGTTTTTGATGCAGTTACTTGGCGTTCGGTCAAAAGACACATCACGAAATTTACAAGAAGAGATGAAAGTGAACGCGTGACATTGCAATAACCATGAACGTCTACGCAGTTCAAATAACCCGCCAAAAATTGTCGGCCTAGAATACAGTCAGTTCCCTTTGCCAATATATATCGTCACACGCCCACGCAAATGCGTATGCCAACTTTTTGCGCTCAATTGGAACTGTTGAAATAAATTACGTCGATCTGTCAGGACTGTACATTATCGTGTAAAAAGCAAACAGGATTTGTCAACATTTGTTGTAAATAAGATATGATAGTATGTCTGGCAAAATAATCGTCACAATGTTCGCTATACTGAATCTCGTCAAGTATATATAATGTATTGGCACGCTTTGTTAATCTCGATTTGTCGAGAAATTATAATAAACGAAGACGCACTTCCGTAAGACGGTTAATCTTATCGAAATCTGTCTATTTCAATTTGATTTTTATCTTTGCGATTATACGAAGATAGGAATACGACTTTGTAGGGAAAGTGGAATTCTTCTGTAGTGCCAAGCACTTGATGCAACAGCAAGTGCAAACCCAATATACGCTTTGTGTGTGAATCATCAAAGTGTGCATTCGTAAAGGTGAACGTGTTCAGATCAGTATAGATTGGCGAAAAAGTTGGTGCGCTAGAAGTTGATGACCCGATATAACAATTAGTGGGATTATACATATAATAAAACTCAATATTTTTACAATTTTCTAATAGACCGATTCCTTATTTAAATATTTCTATTTTTACGGTGATTGAGTTATTATTAAACAAAGTCTTGAATGTTTCGCCTATTTTAGTTCTGAGAATTGAAGCGGCCAAAATTTTTAAGTTTCGAGTGCTCAGAGCTTTAGACTTCCGTATCTTTAGAGCTTCACGGGCTCAAAATTTTAATATTCCAGAGTATTAAAAACATTCGAGTTCTCGGGCGCTCAAATCTTTAGAGTTCTCGAATGCTTGCAATTTTTAAATTCCAGAGTATGTACTCGAAACATTAGCGTTCCACAAAGCTTGGAATTTTAAAATTCCCGAAATCTTCCATGCATTCTAAGTATTCGAGTTCTCAGATGTATGTTCAGCCCGATAACATCACTTCCACTTGACTCGTAAAAGTGAAGTGCCCTCTCATCCAGGGCGGGCGCCGTCAGTTTCAATGTATAGACATACAAACTAAGAGGGTATTGTTTGATCAACGCTCAAATCAGGAAGGTGAAATTGCAAAGTGGTTGCATATGTATGCGGCTAGCGCGTGCGTGTAGTCCAAGCCATGGGCTGCGTGCCATCTCGCACGTTTCCCTCTTGATAACTGGCTCATAATACCCGGCGATTCTATACCTGCAGGCTTATGCTTTAGAATACGAGCGGACAGCTCGTTGCCTGGTCACGCGTCGAATTACCTCCATTCGGTTCCCTTTCGCAACTCGATGATCCATCCCCTCTACACCTGGAAAAGGAAGAAATAGTTGGGCGTAATTACTATGGGCTGAAACCCTAATTGTAGCCGGTTAGAGAAATTTACTCGAGCATCACACACAGTACCTATTGACTCTTTGCAGCAATATTTTTTCCCAGATACAAATTTCGAGTCACGAATTGCGATGGTAACCTGTTGCATACGCTGGGTACGAAATGTATACCATCGCGTTTACTGTTACATTTGTATATTAGTTGATTATTAATTTGTAAGCCAATCCACGCTTTGCATTTGACAGGCAAAAATTATTAATAGATAATAGTTAATTGATTACTAGCTACCTAGACCTAATTATTATAGATTTCGTCTCATTTGTTAGTATTTTAGTGTTTTCATACGACTACCCAAATTTCATACCGTGGAGATAAAATGTAAGATCTAAAAAATAAAAGGCTTCATTGGAAAATAAGGATATAGTTAGTACATAAGGGTACATGAATGGTTTCTCTTGCCACTGTATATTCAGTCAGACGTAGACTATCCTTCTTTTGCTGTTTTTTATTTCGATTATGAAATATTTAGTGTCGAACGAAAAGAAAAATTTGACCTGTATTGAATGTAACATCGGAATGAAGAAATTAGTTACTTACGAGTAAGAGAAACAGAGAGGAAAATTTGTTATGGAGTGGAATAAAAATGCCTTTGACCGACCTCGAATCCAGTTGTAAATAATTGATGTGAGATAAAACTGACGTTGGCGCACCGTGCAATGATCGTGAATGATTGATGTAATCACGAAACATGCAAGATAATGTGATCTGTCGCAGACGGCCCTTATCAGTGCTGTCTATGGAGTTTCATTGACATTTAGATTATCGTTATCATCGATGTCCCTTTATATGTATCTGAAGATATTTTGGCAATTTATCTTAGTTGATATTCAAATCAATATAATATTTTTGCAATATAACATTTTTGAGGAGCGGAAATAATATTTTTTCCAAAGAAGGAAATTCCATCGAATATTTTAAATTTAAATCAACATTTGTTCGAACGGTAATACGATGATAATAATCACAAAAGTGATTATTTTATACATCGTAATTGAAATCCGAGTAAAGAGAATTTGCTGAGTTATTCTAAATGCATGTGTGGAACGTGTACAAATTTTCCAAGTACATAGCTCTTCGACAGGAAGGTTCTTGACCCGAATAACTCTTCGCATACTATATCTATAGGACGACTCTGGGAATTTCAAAACAGGATTACATGACTTTCCAATTCGCTCAAAAGTTACGTATCATTTGTTCAATATATCACGTTTCGTTCAGTATTTATATTATACTTTTTCAGAAGAAATCCAAGTTGGTTAAGAAACCTGATAATCAATTCCTTCACGCTTTCAACGTTATAAATGTCGAGTACATATAATACGTATATATGTACATAAGTGGGTAAAAATTCCATTACTATAGTCTCTAAATTCTTACATAAGATGAATGACCTTTTTTTCGTTAGTCGTTTCTTCTAAGCAAAAGTATGCATTACAAGATTTGTAACTGAATTTCTTTTTTTATAATTAGTACATTAAACGTTTCCTTACGGCTCAGTGGTGTTATGTCGTAATTAGTTTGCATCGTTAATGGTGTCATTTTGTAAGTTATTGCATTATTTATATTTATACACCGTCTTCGTGACATCAGATGTTGATATGCATACACTGAAAGAGTCAATGATCGTTTATAGAAAGGTTAAATATATAACTAGCGAGTAGCTACGTGGTCCACGTCTCTCGTTATTTCAAGGAGCAAATGATACAATACTTATTAACCCACTGCTACGGTGGTCAGTTTGTCACGTAGACAGTATACATACCACGATATATACCCACAGGATATGACTCTCCTATCTCTTGATTAAGAGATTAAACAAAAAAGGTAACGTACATTTTTAAACTAATCAAATTATATATAATGCATATATTTTACTGTATAAATTACATATTGAATTAGTAGTGAATATCTTAAAGTTGTCCTACATTAACACTTACAGATTAACGTTAATCACGTTTAATTTCGTGGTCAGTTATTACATACAGAAGGCGTGATAACCACAGAGTCATGAGATATAGCGTAACTAATGATGAAAGGAGTGGCAAGCAAATAGGAAATGACACCCAAATCAGCCAGTTCTAAGACAAGTGACGCAAAAGACGGACGTCATAAGAGTAATTTGACCGGCTTGAAACGTGATGTAATTTTCTTACGACGTACAATTGGTGATGTACAAAGTACGACGTATATACTTTATGTTCCATTCACGTCGCGAAATACACGTGATTTCTGATCGTATGAGTAACCATTCAAACATGGGTTCCATGACCTGAAATGCGATAGGAGCCCCTATAACGCTACAAATTTCGCGTTATACGGGACTGAGAGCGTACAAAGTTAGTTTTTTTTTTTTTAATACACATGATACGCATTCTATTTTATATTTGAATTATATTTTACATACAATTTTCGTTATTATATATTACGCTATATATAAATGACTTAAATCGTAAAGAAGCAAGTGAAGCTAAAATCCAATCACTCTCAGAATCATTTAAAAAATTAAGTTCCATCGACATTACTTTTTGGCTGCTGGTATAATATCTTTGTCGATTGAATTTTCTTCAGTTTCAGGATTTCTATGTTCATTATTCGCAAATGTCTCTTTGGTATTGTTTGCTTGATATCTCACTTTCATTGTTATTTTCCACATCTCGTTATATCGTGTCCTATAGTATATTGTGTTCTCAAGAGACACCACTGATGTATTGTTTCGAATGCTATAAGTTATATTTAGCGACTTCGAAACGAATTCATTGAACGCTTGCGGGAACACGAGCGATGATGCAATCCATTAATGATTTTGTCTTATCGTCGCGACCGTTTGCCATCTCGATTCTCGCGTTATTTCGACGGATTTATCCCTTCCCGATAATTTTTTAAATTTCAGTCAAAATCTCGTTCTTGCGAAAAACGTTCAATTTTTTCGTCAGTCAGCTTACAATGCAGAATTCTTAATTAAGACAGCAAATCTTGTATTATTATTTGAAATCATCTTACGATAATATTTTGAAACACTGTGTATAATATCATGGAGACCATATGGTATTTTGGAGCACATTGCGCAAGAGTTCTTTGATCCGTGCTATAAATATACACATATTTTTTGTAATCATTACCTTTGTGACGCACAGAAAAGAATTTGTCAGCTTACTTTCACACCCAGCGTTACAATACATAAAATAACATATTCAGCAGGAAGTTCATTCCAAAGTAACAACTCATTGGGAATAACATGAGCCTACCTACTTATCGTGTTAACGATTTTGCATTATTTGCTGTGTTACACGACACCGATAGGTATTTATTAAACGTAACTTCGCTTGAGTTAAATTTTGCTGCAATAATATTGACAAAAATATTAAATCATTTTCCGTTATAAAAGATGCAACAATAACATAGTTTACAAAGGGATATAGGGAACATTTATAGACACGATAAAGCGATACAGCATCCACCGAATAGGAGATGTAATGGATATGAATGAGCAAAACCTCAAACACAACGTATAACAAGACACAAAACATCCATTTAAGTACACGCAAACCACGTGTACCAACATCCTTGTGGACAGTGGTGTGCCTTACTTTTTATAGCACCAACTTTCCACGAATATTACTGTTACCGACAAAACCTCTTTTCTTGCCACATTATGCTCCACTTGGATTCTCTTCGTAACATAATATCTGTATGTTATATCTATACGTGAAAGAATCATTCAACGAAAAATGGAAATAGAAAGCAGACAGGGATATTTAAATATCAAAAGTGCTCTGATTGAGAGTAGCCGAAGAGCTGTCTGAAAAATGAGTCTGTGAAACGAAATGGAAAGTTGAATAAATTGCTGCATGGGTAGTCTCAGTTCCAATTTCTTCATACATATTAGCTTTGATATTTTTAACGTGTCTCGTTAAATTTATTTGTATAGCAATTAGAGAGATTTGATTAAAGTTTTTTAGCAGACGGATAAGAGGGATAAATATTATCGAAAAATGCCTGAATCAAAGTTCAGAGGGAGAAAAAAAGAGGATTAAGGCCTATAATTGATATCACTGGAAAATATCTAAGTAACTTTCTAATCTGCCAACTCCAACATCAAATTTCCTCACGAAAAAATTCCAAGAATCCAAGAAATCTGTATGCAGTTATCGAGCATTTCGTAACTCGATAAAATTTTTAAATATCTTTCTCTTATCGAAAATCCATAATGCTTATTTTTTAATACAAGGAATGTTTCGAGTATCTAAACGATTCTCCTGCAACTTTGAAACATATTCTGCAATTTAATTATACATATCGAATTGCCGCACGAGAAATATTCTTAATAGGAATTCAGGAAATCGTGTGTTTAGCCAGTTTTCCGCAATTTGTACAATCTCAGCAGGATATTAGAAAGATACATTTGCAGTCTCTAACGAAACATTGGAGCATAACGGGATACCGCTTCTATCGCCTACGTGCGAATTGATTACTTCGATATGGAGGCAAATGCATCGTATGCTCTCGAGTATCTGGTAGGAGAGGTAGGATGAAAGGGATAAGTATTGAAAGGATTGAAAGGGACATTGCAAATATTCAAAAGACGAAAGATTTGCTCGTGATGATAATTTTTCTTTTATTTCGTAACATCATTATTGCGTGCACAATCGCGTGCAGTTTCAAGTCGTTGTTATTTCAAGCGTAACAATAACGCACGATTGAATTTTTTCTGTGGTAGAAGTAAAAGTTTTGGCAGTTTAGTGAAACGTGGTACTGCGTCGTACTACGTTGCACTGCACGAAGTACTGCCATTAGCAAGCAACTCCTTCATCCTGAAGTACTACATCAGAACAGGTGTTTATCCATAAATGGTAATATGAAATGTCCGGTACCTTAGGTTTAATGCTTTTCCTTAGATTTAGTAGTGCAACAAATGCTTGTGAATTTATTATTTATGGTAATTTCAGATTGTCTAGCTTTATAAGCTTCACCTGTTGACTTCTTAATTTTAGTTTAGTTTTCGTTAATTTTGATTAGTTTAAGAATTATATTTTATTTTATTTTCTGAATTTTTTTATTTCACTTGTTATTCTTTAGTTTGATAATTATCTTCGTTTTTAAACAGGTATCTTAAACAGGTCAATGAAATGGATAAATTTCACGTGAATTTTGTTATATTTGTATTATGATTCTAATATCTAAAAAAACAACATTAATATTATCCTGTTTCATTAGGCTATCCTATTCAATACAGCCAATATATGAAAAGGACAAACTTTTAAAAAACACTTTTTTAAAAAACAAGAAATAAATAGGTAAATATGGAAAAATGTTTAGTACCGCTACGTACAGTTACAGCCTGATAACTAAGCTTTTCAATGTTATCAATTAAAAGTGAAATTATCTTTTGGTTTTTGTTATATCTTATTCGAAACGGAAATGTCCCTTTCCTTTCCACCTCTCACATACTACCTTCATCTTTTCACAAATATGTACCTCTATTTGTACTTTATACTTAATATATTATCGCATTTTTTAAGATAGCATGCCACTTATCTTCCTTGATCCATATATTTTCCAGTTTCATAAGACGTTATAATATATTATAATCGATCTTATCTAGATCGATACAATTGACAAATTCGTCATTCATGGTAAGCTGGTATTTGTTTAAAAAAAGAACGTTCATCAAAGTCTTATGAGATCGGAGTGTTATTATTTTAGTCACTTCTTTTCTTATCGCTTCATCCTGATTTGGCTATATAAAGATTTGTTATTACTCAATAATGGAGCTTCTTTAAGATTTAAAGGAGATAATAAATTTAAAAATTTTATAAATGATAACCACATGTATACACCTGTTGATATCTTATATACTCATTTTATTTAGAACTTGTAGTATATTTTTTGTGAAACAGTCTGACAATTCCTTATAATTAACTACATTATTTTTTATTATTGATCTCTATGCTTCTCTTTCCGCCATCAACGTTATTCTGTAAGCAGAGGATGACCTATGGCACGATTCAATTTAGAAGTAGGCAATAAATAAATTTGACTTTCGTAAAACATCGTTTCGTCTGATGCTCTGGTACTGTCTGGTGCCCGAGACGGTGATGATACTGGGTGAGTCCTGTGAATCTAACTCAACGGAGAACCGGATCCGATAATAAGATGTGGTCACGCGAGTAGCGCAAACCATTTCGATGATGAGGCTGGCGCATTCGTTGTCTGTCGATTCTAGGACTCAACCTGATCGAAATTGTTTCTTCTTTTTCTACAACTATGTATTTAGCGTGCACGAACCAGAACATATATATCCTTTTTATTGTTATTCTTTTTCATGTAGATATCTCTTTAAAGAGTGGATATATACATCTTTTGTTACGTTATAATTTACAAATAACTTATAACATATTACCTTATAAATTAGTTATTTTGAATTATACATTTTTTTAATACTATTTCGACATGCGTTACGAAAAACAACGCATTTCACTTGTCTTAGAAAGACTAACACTCTGCTCTTTCTGGCCAAGAAAAACAACGTTTCGATTTTCGTCTCGAAAAATAGTATGTTTTCGTTCATGGCCACGAATAATAGCACGTTACGCTTTTTCGCGACGAAAAGTCGCATATTTCGGTAGCTTGCTAAGAAAGATAGCACGTTCGTAGGTCGCTTACCATTCTATTGGAAAAATAAAAAGACAAAGGCTCTTTTAAGTGAAATAAACGTGTGCGACGATACAAATGAAACTTAATCAAGCATAGATTCGCATAAACTAATTTATTTAACTAATAATATCATTGTAACATTGACTATATTTTCTCGGTATAAGAACTTTAGACAGCTTTTCAAGGACCAATTTCAACCGTTTAAAGAAAATCTGCGTTGCAAAAATAATTATACAATATATACCTATATGTTCTCTACATATGCCAAAGTTCCATAATTTTTTGAATTTGCACATTGTGGATCTTCTTGTTGGAAATTCTCCATTATTATCGATTTTTTAATATTTTTTAGAAGAAAGCAAAATAATATATAAGTTTTAAACTTGATATCTTTTATAGCAATTTAGTATTGAAACAAAAATAACCATATTTTCCTTGTTATAATGAGAAAAGAAATATGACACATTTTTGGTATAATATTGACAAAGATATTTATCTATTATTCACCACCAGAAACTGGCATTACAAGAGTACCTTCCTCCTATACTACATAATTTTCAATATTATTTTCTAAAGGTGTTGCACGAGACATATTACAATAGTTCCATCAATTTACTCGTAATCCATATTTAATTGTTTCATTTATTTAGCTAAACTCGTTTAAAGTTGATCAACGATATTTTTAAGTTTTATCCACAATGAACGAGCAATAAGCGACAATAAGTTAACAGAAGATTAACGACATCTCTTTGGAATCTGAAATATTCTATTCTTTGGTAAATAAATGAAACATGTTACTTTTCGCTACAGCGTTTGAAATAAACTACTGCTCGTGGCGAAATGTGAATCGCTTGCTATCGCGGTATATCTGAAACGTGCTTGTTATCAGCAGAAACTGTAAAATATGCCTCTTCTCACGGTAGATCGAGTTATGCTACTCTTCGTAAAACAAATGAAACATGCTACTTTTCGTAATGCATGTCGATTTATATTAGAAATTTTATTACAATTATTTATTTCTATTTAATTAATTTACTTCAATTTGATTGTATTTATATAAATTACAAGTACAATAATTTTTGATATTTCTGAAGAATTAATTTTACAAAGATTTAATATTCCTTAATTACGATTTACATTATGTTACATGACTATTTTACACTGTCAGTATAAATACAATGTTTCCTATGGAATATAAAATACAAATGTTTCTAGCAGTTAACTAACAAAGCAGCCGTTGTTCGAGTTCCAATTAAAAATGCTCGAGGCTGTCGTAATTAATGGCTTTCTACGAACGATGGCAATGATGCTAACGATCACCCTTGTATTCTGAAATTATAGGTCTTTAACTCGTGAAATGATGCATCGATCGGGGCGATGCTTGATTTGCCATACAAATCTTCTTATCACCTGAAAAGCGTCGAAACAAATTATACTTTGCCAGAGGACTGCTCATATTATTTCACATCGATGTCTGAAACAGTAACTTAGAAAAACATATGATAAAATGAAATAATGCAATTATCAAAACTAAATCATCAACTTTGTACTGTGCTTAAATAATTTTGCAAAATTGTTACATGATATAATAACTTAAAAGACGAATCTTCTAAATAAAAAATATAGTTTTCGAAAATAATAATAATAATAATAATATATAATATAATAGTTGAAAATCATCAACTAAGTAAATTGTCTAACTAAATTATCAACTACTGTTACCGGTTTGCTTTTTTTTTTTTTGTCCAACACTTCCTATATCTATGATTCCAGATTCTAATATTAATATAAGTGAGTAATTTTTGTTACAGAATTCTATTTTACACGACGCAACCGGCTCATGTAATTATGATCGCAGCAGTCCTATGCGTCACATCGGCTCTTGTACCAACTACTGACAGAATACACGTTAGTCATCCTCAATCGAGAACAGCAGCCTTTATTTACCTAGCTTCATTCGTGATGCATCTTGGTGCGCAAATTTGGATGACTTTTGTATCAGGTAATCACCATAGATGAGATAGAACTGGAAGAAATAATCACAAAGATGACCGAATATTAAGAAATTCTTGTTTCGATACACAGGTCTTACCTTGTACTTCGCATTACCAAGACACACGTTTGGGGAGGTGCAGCGTATCCTGTTTCCAAGATACTTCACCATTAATGCATGCCTTAGTCTCACTACACTTCTTATTTTCGTCAAACATCATCCTATACACACATGGAACACTGAAATTGCCATTCAGGTTTGTAAAACAATTAACTGAAAGTTCAGAACAGTTATTACGCCATATAAAACAGATTAAGAATCGCATTTCTGGAGAGTTTAAAAATGTGAGTTACATGTAGTGTTTCAAAGTACAAGAAGTGTATTTATTTTTAAATCTTGCGTTATAGTGAAGAAATAAAACATTACACGATACAATTAGGTGTTTCCTATTTATATACTCGCCATTGTACCTCTTTAAAATTCTTTTTATTTCATGATATTCACTTTTTCGGACCAAATGCTTTGTCTTTAAATATTTTTTCATATCATTAAAAACAACGGAAATATTTTCGATTCTAGTCTTGGGTAATTCACTCTATATATCCGTATAGAAGAAAATCATATATTTCATTTTTATATTATTTTAATTATTTTGCTCAATAATATATAAATATATATTTTTCAGGTAGGTGGTATGTCCAGTGCCTTTTTTCTGGAGCTATTGATACGACTCTACTTGACTCCGCCTCTTCTACGGCTAATAGTACAGAAGAATACTCTGGAACGTGCTGCTGGTGTCGGCCATGAGATTGGTGTTCACAATCCTGGTTCTCTGAAACACTGTCCCCACTATTTAAAGATTCATCAAGCCTTTAGACGCGTCCATGTTTATATAGCAATGGGAAACATGTTGACTATGGGATGTACGGTGTTACATCTCCATTATATAGCTAGTAAATTATGCTTTATTTAAAAACACCGTTAGTCCCCTAAGTAATGAGTTTTACTGAATATATCTGTATTCAGAATCTTCTGAAGAGTACTAGTACACTAGTACATTAGCAAAGAAACGCTAATATGTACTGCTTTCAACGTCATATAGTGTTTGCTTCTCAATACAGAAGATATTTAATGAAAATATCCGATATGTTCTTTGAAAGAAAAAGAGCAATTCATAAGGCTGATGAATATGCTTGTAAAAGAACGAATTGAGTATTCTAAAACGCGTTTAGAATTCTCTACATATCCAAAAGGATTGAAAATACTGAACTTGATCTATATCCCTGTAGAACGAGCGTTCAGTAATTTAGGCATTACAGTAAAATGGAAAATTTATACTTTCTAGAATTCTCCAAAAAGAACATGATCTATTAATTTACTATTAACGCGATGCATTAATTATAATAAAAATGTAACGATATACGAATGACGATAAACGTAACTCTTCTACGTTTAACCGTGAGATAATTACTGTTTTGTCGTTAATCACCTAATCTCTTATTTGTTCCTCTTTTTCTCCGGAAGAGAAGTGCAATGTGCGTGTTTGTGGTTCGTACGTGTGCCTCCAGTTAAAATGTAAGAGAATCACTTGGCTAAAGAATGAATGAATCATAGTGAAAAAAACAAAATATACACTTTACAGTGAGATAAAGTACATGTCATTAGCCCTTATTTTTTACATATATATACATATATATGAAATTTAATGGAATATTCCTAGCGAGAACAAGATAAAATAGGTCTTGCCAAAGTTTAATGTAAATTATTGATAGGGATAATATCTTTAAAATTTATTCGACGTAGCTATATGTATAAATATGCCTTTTAACTATTGACGTTAAATTGAGAAAAAGGAAAGAAACTATGTTAAATAAATAGATAGTAAAAGGCTTGCTCTGCATCAGAGTTAGTGATATTTATTGAAATAGCGATAGCATTATAATAGTTTAATCCTATATCTGTGTAAAGTTATCGGATATTTAATGGAAAACGAACGGGGGATTATCGTGAAAAATTAATGTATTAATTGACTAATATTTTGTCTCGCACACACATTTCATTATTGTAAATAATGCATCTCGCTCATTATGTAGTTGTAAATTATAAAACACTTGAGTACCAATGTAAATCGTACTTTTCTAAAACATAAATTGTACTAATTATGAATCCTATCAGGTTATTCGGAATAGAGATAGTATGATCCTTAATTAACGCCTCTGTTATTAATTATGTTAAAAACTATCGAATTAAATTAATAACATATAAAAAGACTTATCTTCGATCAGAATTTTGATCGATAATTTCGTAAGTAAATATTTTATTACTAATACTAATATCACGAACGCTACTGCTATAACATTTTTCATTTTAATAAAAGAACTCGAAAATTTTTGTTCTCTTATTAAAGTACGAATATGTATTGCATTTTATGTTAATAATTTTTGCATACATTTTCCAACAATACATATTATGAATGTAGTGAAAAGGTGTATGAAAAATTGATAATTATATATCCTAATTATATAATCTTTTTCTACAAAATCAAGTAAATATGTAAGTATAAACATATATACAATTGTATAATGTAATGGATATATTTTATTTTGTTGCATTTCATGTAAAATGGTTATTCGAACGTTTCTTGAGTATTCTAGGATCACTGTAAGAAACAGACTGATTCATTATTCCTGGAACCTCATCATGTACATATCACCACAAAATAAGATACATCGATTAATTCATTATACATTAATATAAATATACACGTGGTTCATCATTATTTATATATCATACCCAGTTTTATGATACTACTTAACTTTTAGTTATTCAATGAGCTTTTTTAAATTTGTATGATTGTAGTCGGTCGCATGACAATTATTCGACAAACCTGAGGATCCCAAACCTTAGATACGTAAAATATCAGTGACACAATGATAAACCATTGCATTAAATTAACATGTACACATACTGGATATTTTCAAACCACTTAAGCCTTATTTATTCCAATAATTAAAATTGATAGTATTAATGAAATCATTCCGAATGGATTCTTTAAAAAAGTTTAAAATTTATACAGACTTTTGATTAAAAAATACGCGCTAATCTTTTCAGATATTTCCAATATTTTAAAAAATATCTAGTATTTATACACGTCTATTTTACAGGTACAAAAAGAAGTATAAAAAAATCTTATGGCATAGGCGAAATTCTGTACAAATACTAAGGTCAAACGCATTTAATAAATTTAAGTAGATAATTTGCAAGAAAAATTTTGCTACACGCAGAGTGGCATAAACCTAATAAAAAATACTTTTTTTACACCCTGAGAATTTCCGCCGCTTTGTTATAACAAATTGCAATCCAGTCAGGTTGTGTGGCGCCCCATTGAATTTGATTCACTTCTCCTTCGGCAGCGGTGTAAGCAAGAATCGGATCCTCGATGGCTCGTGGCATTTGTTGTATGTCCCAAATTAATGCCTGATGATCATCTCCCGCCGTACAAATGTGGCAAGACGAATGTGGTGCCCAAGCAATACCATTAACGCTTGCTCTAAAAAGAAATATTAAAATTAAAATTTAATATGAAATGTATAAGATATGAGATCCAAATAAATATAACTAATACAATAAATACACGTTACATACCTATGATTATTAAGTCTCGCAACTGGTGTACAGGGCACGCGGACGTCTAAAATAATTACTTCACACGCGTCCATTGCAACCGTTGCAAGATAATTAGGGTCCTGCTTATTCCATGCAAGTCTCAAAAGCGGTGTATGTTGCGGGTCTTCATATATTATCGTAGAATGTTCCAAATGTCGTAAATCAAACATTCTCACAGAACCATCCGCACCAACAGACGCAAACATGTCACGACCACCACCAGCGCGGCTAAATGCTATGTCATATACTTCTTTATCATGAGCAATTAACTGTGTCTTAACATGGCCAGTGACCATATTAACTCTACCCAAAACTTGACCAGTTTCCAATCCCCAAATAGTACATGTTGTGTCTATACTAGAAGTACCAATTAAATTTGGATCTACTTCATTCCAGTCAAAAGATGTAAGAGGAGCACAAAAATCTGAATTTTTATTATTATTTAAAACACATTCTAAACGAGTTTCTGGTTCAGCTGCTCTCCAAACTCTTAGATAGTCTCCAGATGTAGCTAAAAGATCCGGAAACAAACCTATGAACACAATAAAATATGCAAATGAAGATAAAAATAAGAATAATATTAGTATGTAATTAAGATTTATTTCAATAATGTAATAATACCTTTACTATCTGGTATCCACATAATTTTTGTAGTTGGATAAGGATGATCAAATGTACTTTTGGCACTAAATTCAGAAGTCTCTTCATCCAATGAAACTATTTGTACTTTATTGTTATATTCTTCCACAAAACTACCAAGAGCCAAACGAAATCGCTTATCAGGTCTTACTGACCAATTAATACTGTACAAAGGCCATGGTGCCTCATATTTATAGATTTCTTTTCTTTTTGGCGGTACACTATGTAACGCCATATTTTCCTCCTACGTTTTTCACCTAAAATAATTCATATTAAATGTACATCAAACAATATAAATATATATATATTATATATATATATATATATATATATAATTTTTAAATTAATATTTTTATGTGAATTGCGATATAACAAAAGGGATGAAATTAATTATATTTCCTAGCAAAACACTATTTTAATAATTGTGCTTATACGTATCTATTATGATATAATCTCATAATATATAAACAAACAGATTACTTAGATTACGACACTAACCTCAAAATCTGAAGTGTTCAGAACGTAATCGCTTTTTAATGCAATTTATATCCAAGTTCTGAAAATTTATTCTTTCATAGTAAACATATTATCAAAAAGGATATTTAATGCTAAAAATATTAACGAAAGGAAGTCAATATTTAAATCACAATATTTCATAAAGATATAGACTTAACCAAATCTTTTATGATAAGATAAAATGGCGCTCTTTTAAATTTGACATTTTATTGTTATCATAATTTAATAATAATTAACAATAGCATTTGATCAATTCCAGTGGCTAAAATATATTTTTCAAAAATATACGAGGTAATATCAACATAATCTTAAACAAATTTGCAATTGTTATATTAAAATGTATCTTTACTTTTAATTTCCCATTTGCATGAATTTTATAAACTTACGTATTAAAAATTACAAATTCATTCATAAATACAGAATACATTTTTAATATCAATAAATATGTACGTATCTAAATATTGAATAAATTTGTGTTTTATGTTGATATTTTATACTGCTGCGTATGCGTCTTGATCTACTGCAGATATAATTGCGAATCTATCTTAATATTTCTAATGTGAAACTTAAATATTAGATAGTTCCAATATTTTAAAATTTGTGCCCTTTTAATTAAATTTAATATAATACATATTTATCCTATATATACATATATTTATTTGTGTTCCATTTATTTCACATTATTTGTCCTAACTACCAAGTAAAGCTACATTTATGTTGGAGCTACGATGAACAAGAAGAGTGGCGATAAGAACGAAATGTAGAAATACATGCAATTATGACGTGTATACATGCATAAAACGCTTCGCACACTGTATTTATATAATACAATATTATATATCAATGCTTCGCTCTCATTGTCACTCTTATCATTTATTGCAGGTCCAATGTAAACGGACTCTAATATTCATATAATCTTTTATTCATTTGTTATTAAGCATGAAGTGGCAAAATAAAATAATTTGGAGTTCGAGATGTATCATTAAGACAAATAAAATAATGATCGAAGATAATAATTAGCTAGGAAACGATGGCCGTATGCTTTGAATCTCTTTGAATGACAACATAACTTCTGGCATTAGGCCTTTCGTTGAAGATTATGCCTTATGTTGATAATAATGTTTCTTTTCCATACATATTAAGAAATACGCGGGAAAAGCCAATATCAACATATTACAATTTTCACTCTTATTGTCATTGTAGAATGCAAGTTAACTATTTTTAAATATTTTCAAACAAATATCATTCACAAATATGTGCCTTTTACGATATTGTAGATGTGAAAGCGTTTTTGGCGGCAACAGGTAATTATTCGATTGGTTGCCAGTAATTTGGCGCGAAGCAGAAGGAAATTATGGGTGAAGAATGTATACTTCTGGAATACTTATAGTTTACTCTGAGCATTCGGTTGGTTTTCGTGGAGTGCTGACAACTTTTTGAAAGTATTTATATTCTTTATTCACTTTTTCTGTAAGATTCGTTGAATTTTACGATGCCACTTCAAATTTCAACAAAGGAAAATATTCGTAAACATCTTGAAAATGTTTCTTTGAAAGATAACGTAAGTTTATTTATGTACTTTATAATCCTAATTTATCTGAAATCTTATATTCTAGATTGATTATTGCTTAGTTTTCTTTCTCAGTTATTTATTTTTTCTCAATTCTTTCTCAAGTTCTTTCTGAATTATTACTAAAGAATTTTTATCTAAGTTAATTACTAAAACTGTTATCAAGAAGATGTTTTATTTCTTTTTTGGTTCCATTTTTATTAATTATAACTTATATTTACTAATTATAGTAAAAAATGCAAATTATATTATACTATTTGTAAATATTCTACATATATTAAGAAACTAATTCGGCATAAAAGATAGCTATGTCGATTTGTTAGATATAAGTTATTAATTTTTTAGTGAATTGTTTTTATAACGAATTGTAAATTTTATTAGATAATGAAAATAAGAACTTACAATATTAAATTACATGATATATTAACATATTAAGTTATTTTTGTCAGTTCCACATGTCTAACACAGATGTAAGATGTACTTCTGCTTTATTTTTTCATAGAAAAATTGTGATTTGTTATATTCAGCTTGTTATAAACAGATAAACATAATTCTGTTAAATATAATCGATTGAAAAAAACCAAAAAAATACTGTTAATAATTAAATATTTATATTATAATTTGTGTTATGTTCTAAAAAATTTCTCAGATTTATAATAAAGTATAATGTATGAATATTAGCATATTAGTATACATAATAAAAAGGTGGAATATTGTGATATTTTGTGGATTACTTACTGTTTATAGTATTCTGATTAATGTTTTGTTTGGTAAGAAATGAATTCATACATAGGTTATCATAGCTTTTCTTGAATTGTGTAAATACTATTACATGTAATTATGTAATACAATAATATTTGTCATTTCATGATTTTCTATGTATTTCTGTTCTTCAAATTGCTATTGAAGAAATTCTTTATATGTCCTGTAAGTAACATATTAAATTTAATAGATATATGACAAACAAACTATTTTTACTTATAACTCTTATTATTTGATACTGATACTGTGACTGTGACTGTGACTGTTAATTTAGCAAAATATCTTCCGTGTATTAACTTTTATATTTCTGTTTTTAGACTTCTCCAAAGAAATTATGTATTTCTCCAATTAATTCACATGAGAATGGTACCAAAAATGTAATACATAATTGTTTTGCATTTATATGATTAAGATGATTAATTATAAGATTTTTATAATATTTTTATGTATTTTCAGGGAACTAAAGTCAAAGATGTAAAAATGACAATTTTAAAAGAAAATGGATTCAATCCAGAATTAGAACCATTACTGAAAGAAAATCCACGTAGATTTGTTGTCTTTCCTATTCAATGGCCTGACATTTGGCAAATGTATAAAAAAGCTGAAGCATCATTTTGGACTGTTGAAGAAGTGGATCTTTCTAAAGTATAATTCTTCAAATAGTTGGACTTAAAAAGAAACATATAAGTTAATAATTATATTATATATCTTCACAGGATGTATTTGACTGGAATCATTTAACTAGTGATGAGAAACATTTCATATCTCATGTCTTAGCATTCTTTGCGGCTTCTGATGGAATCGTTAATGAGAATCTTGTCGAACGATTTAGTCAGGAAGTACAAGTAACCGAGGCACGTTGTTTCTATGGTTTTCAAGTCGCCATAGAAAATGTGCACTCAGAAATGTACTCTATGTTGATTGATACATATATCACAGATACCAAAGAGAGGTAAATAATAAAGTATCTTTTTTATCAATTATTGAATGTTATTGTACAACTTTTATTTAAAAACTTCTATTCATTGATATTGTTTGTTCATAGAGACTTTCTGTTCAATGCGATTGAAAATTTACCATGCGTTGCAAAAAAAGCTAACTGGGCATTAAATTGGATAAATCATGAGAGTGCCACATTTCCTGAACGTGTGGTTGCATTTGCTGCAGTGGAAGGTATTTTTTTTAGCGGTAGTTTTGCCGCTATTTTCTGGCTGAAAAAAAGAGGTTTAATGCCAGGACTTACATTTAGTAATGAGCTTATTTCTAGAGATGAGGTTAGTATACAATTGTTTTAATACATAGTAAAAGAATCAATGATATGCAGAACTAGAAAGAAGACGAGCGAAAAGAATGCGCGTCCAGTTGATTATATAATCCTGTCAATCTTCTTTCTAACTTTGCATAATATATATGTGAGATGGGTACAAAAGTTACAGTACTACATAAAATCAACTAGTTTACTTAATTTAGGGATTACATTGTGATTTCGCATGTTTGATGTTCAAACATATTGTACAAAAACCGTCTTGCGATCGGGTCACATCAATTATTAAAGATGCCGTCAAAATTGAACAAGAATTTTTAACGGACGCTTTACCTGTTCAAATGATAGGAATGAACTGTACACTTATGTGTCAATATATCGAATTTGTTGCTGATAGATTACTTACAGAATTAGGCTGTGAAAAGGTTTGTAAAAGTATTATAATTTTAATGATAATATTGACCAAATTAATATGTATATTAATTTTAAATATTTTTATTTTCAGATTTATATGTCCGAAAATCCATTTGATTTTATGGAGCACATCTCTTTAGAAGGTAAGACAAACTTTTTTGAAAAGAAAGTAGGAGAGTATCAAAAATGGGGAGTAATGCAAGATAAAGTCGAAAGCAATTTTACAGTTAATGCTGAATTTTAATTTACTAGATGACAGTAATAGGAAAATTGACTATCTCTCTTTTCTTTTTTTAACAATAACGAGTTCGATTTGATTGTTTTTTATTTGTGTATGAAGCAAGAATGTTATATATGCTTTACTTATCTACGTAGATGGAAAATAATTTTCGTTTCTTCTTTTCTTTTCTCATTGATTAAGACTACATTGTATATTACTAGAACCAAGATTGATAATTGTATTTATTTTTTGCTACAATTTTTATTCTTTGACAATGATATTTAAAGTTCAATAACAACTGGATCTACATCATTTATCACATTTCTTATGAAGTTATGATGAAGTGTATTGTACATTTATTGTGACATTTATTTCGAGTCTTGTTATATATTATATTCAATTATAGAAATAATTTTGTTTAAAACGTATCATGTATTGGCAATCAAAAGCTTATTATTTCATAAGACAACATGCAAATGAAATTTGTATAGGAATATAAAAGTTCAAATGGACCACAAGAATATTTGACAATTGAGACAAAACAATTCAGTATTTATATAGAGTTTATGTGTATGTATATAATGTAAAAAATATAATAATCTTTATTACAAGTAACAGGAATAGGTAATTATCGTAAATATAAGATTACTATGCAATTATATATATATATAAAAAGTTTATATCTTTAATAACAATTGATAAATTTTATGAAATTTATACATTCATTTTATAAAAATTGGATGTTTTAGTGATACAACAATCTCAGAAAAAAGTATTTTTCATGATAGGCAGGAATGTGAATATGAATTGTATGATTGTATGCTATCTAAATCTATGTAAATTTTGCACAATTAGAATTTGTATATAAGTCTTCTATTCTATAAAGTTTATAGCAAACATTAAAGAGACTTTATTTGAAAGCCATTGTTTAAACGATTTAGGTAATTTTTACGGCATTCCATGCTGTCAGCTGGTCTATTGTATGGCAACCAAACAGGTTCACCCACGAAATAACGTTTTGCTTTGATGTAATTCTGGAAAACCATAATGATGTAATTTTTAATAAAACTTAAAAGTGTAATAAATACTTACTTTAATATCCAAGGTAAACCTATGATATATTCCACTTGGAATAATTATCAAATCTCCAGCTTTAACTTCAATACGTATCCATTGGTCATTCTTGTCTCTAACATCAAAATATCCTGTTCCATCCAAAATTAACCTTATTTCTTCATCAGTATGGAGATGTTCGGTGAAGAAATTTTTTAACTAAAAATTTAAGAAATAATTTGTATTACTTTATTTTGATAAATTATCATGGAAATTTATCGAAAGAAATAGAAATTGTACTTACTTTTTCCTCGTAATTCGGGAGACATTCCTTTGAACATTCTATTTCGTCTTCGTATGTATAACCACGTTCTGCTTTCAATACCGTCAACGTATTATCATTTTGATAGTTTTTGTAATCAATCTACATTAACATCAAGTTAAATACATAAATAAAATATGAAAAATAGAACGTTAATACAACGTAATTTTTTCAATAACATATGAAGGTCAAATTTTAAGATAATTTCTTTTTTATATAATTTTTATTCAATGCGCACGAGCATAAAACGGAAGTAATACGATTACAAAATCACAATCGAGCGACAGATGTCAATAATGAAAAAATTTTACTGAAGTATACAAATGTGACCTAACCTTAAAATATTCAACACCTGTTTTCTTGAACAAATCCTCAAGAGAAATATATTCAGGTAGTTCTTTATGGTGTTCTAACCGTTGATCGTCATCGCTGTTATCCATGTACCACGCACGAACCATTTTTCTTCTGTGAACAAATTTGATTAACTCAGTTGTAGCTTTTATAACTTGTTATTCGCTAATGTCGTAACCTTAATGATAAAATTATCTATTATAGATGTAGTATACATTTTTCACTGGACTTTAAAGAAACGTATAAACTTATCTGAACAACTGATATTGAAGCATAATTTTAAATTAAAAATTACATGCCTTTATTGTAATTATGTTTAAATATAAAGGATGAATATATTGTCTTATTATTTTACAAACTTATGGTAATGTTAATATTTTATGTATTTTTTATATATTTTTTATTTTTATATTATGTAAGTCATTTGTTCTAATGCAGTTTGGATTATTTCATATATCATATATCATAGTTATTTATGTATATTGAATTCATATTTACTAATGCCATTTTAGTAATTGATATATTTAATAGCAATTGTATTTCATTTTCAGAGGTCTTTATATAAAGATGTACATATGAATCTCTATCGATAAAGGAAAGGTTTTCATGAAACAATATAGTTCTAATTAATTATACTAAGATGGAATGGTCAGACAAACTAAATGAATTTTACAAAAAGATTCAAATGTATCTAATGAAAATGAGTCAAGAATGTGGAGAATTGAAATTACTTACTGTGTGCATTACAACTGAGAATAATAATCATATTGAACACATATGTAAATCAATGAACAATATATTTAAAACCTATAATATACCTATAGAGGAAAAGACTTCAATAAATAATGAAAGATGTATACAGTCATATAAATACTTATTATTAAATACTAATTTTGAGAATCAAGAACGTTTGGCAGAAGATCTTGTCAGTGGTCACTTGGTTGATATGTGTCCACCTTTATCTCCATATTTGCTTATACAAATATTATGGAGTCTTGAGTATGAGGAGGTTTTAATTGAATCTCTTTTATATATGCCACTTGATCTGTGTACAGAGATAGTGAAAACAGTTACAAAATGTATAGACAGATTACCCTTTCAAAGATTAGTTAAAGCTATATATCAATTGATACTAATCATATACACTAAATTCTCTCAATTAAAGGAATGTAGTGTACAGTCCAAGAATGTTGAGGAAAGCGTACAAAATTTATTAATGAGTTTTGAAGAATTCTTACCATTGTTAACAAATCCAAAGTTACCTTATTTAATGGAAGCATCAGGCTTAAAGAAATGTGAACAACATGGTATCATGTTAAAGAAGTTAATTTGTACAATAAGAAAATGTTTGGAAAACAAAAGTAAAAAAATATTGATTTCTAGTGAACTTGAAAAATTGTATAACATTACGTTTGGAAGAGAGGCACTTGTAAAGTGTGAAAGTACATTGATAGAAAATACTATATCAACATTAAATCAACAATTGGTGAACTTATTGCTGACTAAAATCAAAGAAGTTGATTGTAATATTTACTTAAGCTGGGCAGAGTTGGATGATCAAGAGAACAATATGATCTCTTTACAACGTTCCATTGGAATTGAATGTTATTACTTTATAGATTTTGTATCAAATGATAAGGAAATATCGGAGAACACCCATTTGATAGAATGTTTACAGCAATTATCATGTAAATCAGATCCTAAACAGTCGAGCTTTGCTTTAAGTCTATCAGAACTCTGTTGTGCCATACATAGTGGTAAAAAGGAGCTCATGAGAGAATTACTATGTAGGTACAAAGAATGGGACCGCACGGTGCTTGATTTCATTTATGACAATAGATCATTACTAGAAAAAAAAGACTGTTTAACACTGTTAGAATATCTTACTTTTGTTCTTATGCAATCAACAGAGGAAGATTTGAAAGAATTCAGTTACACTTTAGTTATAAAAATATTATCGTGTCAAAGTGTAACAGATATTTACGAAATTATAACGATGTATTTAACGAAATATGATGGTAAAAGTTATTTAGATTGTCCGCACACAGATGAAGCATTTCACGAGTTTATTATGCGAAACACAAATTTACAAACTTCCACGAATTTAAAAACGGTTTTACTGTTTCTTTTAAAAAATCCTAAAATGGTACTAATAGTACTTTTGAAAATTACTATTGGTCATTCTCGTTATAGAAATATCATGATTTCTCCTAATGATTTACTTTTATTATCACCATTTATGCAAATAAGAGAAGGCAATAATCAAATATTATTAACAAGTGTGCTAAGAATTATTTGTATAGAAAATACAGAATGGAATGCTAAGAAATTCATGGACCTCGTGAATATCATGTTAGACAATTCTGTAATTAAAGTACATGACTTGATAAATAACGTTTATATACCATATTTAAGGCAAGATACCTTTAATGTATCAAACATAAGTTCTGTTCTTAATAGTATTCGCAAACTGCAGGTGAAATGTACCAAAGATACGAATATTAAAGACTTGATAATAGTTCTTTCAAGAAGAATGTCGTTCCTTCGAAAAAATACAAGCATCTCCAAATATGTAAGCAATGAAATATTTATTCAAATAACAAGAATATTGCCATATTTTTTGGAAAACAAAATTTTTCCTGTTTCAATAAAAAAAGACATTATTGATGGGATTGACTCTGTCATTGAACCAATAGACAAGTTATATTTCACTTCCCTTTGGTATTTTATACAAAAAGGCGTCAGTGTAATTTATATAATCGAAGATTATCAAAGACGTTGTTTTGTTGTATTGAACAGATTAAAAGAAGATCCAAAAACTTCAGAAAAATTGCGACATTATTTGTCTAATTTAAGTTTATTAAGAGAAGACTTTCTGCGCCATTTGATCATTCGTTCGACCGAAGAAGAATATCAGAGAATATGTTCTGAGCTTACTATAATTTATTGGATCGTTTTTGGATGGAATGACGAAATGGATGCATTCGATCATATTCTACGTGTAACGATAGAGGCGTGTTGTTTATCTCTAGAATATCCATCTATCGGTGGATACGATTTATTCACATTTTTACTTAAATCTTTCACGCGTTTCTGTAGAACTTTTGTATCGCTTGAAGAAATGGAAAATTATGAGCAAGTATGCCAAGCGTTAATTAAAAATATCAACCAACTCGATGGAAGCATAAGACATAGTCCTTATGCGGATCTATTCACTACCTGTATTACGCATTTAAATGATCAGACAGAAAATAATTCTGCAAATTTTCTGCAAGATGTTTTAAACACTTTACATCATTTCAGTGATCAGTGCTTTGAATATAATAAGTACAATAAATATAGTGAAGCAACATATAAAATACCTCATTCTCTAAAAGTTTCAAATTGTTATATGACTTATGAAATAATTTCTGCTTGTCTGAAAGTACCTGCAACAGAAGCTTATGAATGTATTAGGAGAATGAACGATCTATTTGCCCCGAAATAAATAAAAGTGGGAATGGATTATGAATATTGATTCTTTGTTGAATTTAAACTACTTATATTTTAAGTTTACATTTATGTAATCTATTTCATTTTTTTTAGTATTAAAAGATCTAAGTTGGTCTTTATCGATACCATCCTGAAACTTCACAAAATGCTAAAGCAGAAATTTAATATAATTCATGATATGCCACAATAGTTGCATTAGGTAAAATATATTGTATTTATAATATTAAGATTAATAAACAGGCTGTGGCAATAACTCTGATCATCCTGAGTATTTCCGTTATTTTTAGAGATATGGAAAAATTTTGATTACAAAAGTTGCATAGTGTGAAGGGGGCCATAATATAGCAGTAATAATATTTCTGTAGGTGAAGCATTTTCAAAGATTTCAAGGTCACGTCCGTTCTTTTAAATTACTTTTTTATGCTTGGTAAAATATAGGATGTTTAGACGATCTCAACAACCCTTAATACAAGGTCGTTTAACAATAAATAAAAGACACAAATCAAGACAGCAACAAATATTACGTCATGATGAAGTGGTGCAAATTTTGAAATCATCGAATTGCCGAAGCCTGTTCACTTATCATTTTCAAATTGATTGAGTCTTTGTTTCATGCCTAATAGCATTGTTAGCTTTTTTTGGTACACAGTATTTTTTAATATTTCCCACAGAAATCGAATGGTGTTTTTAATCATTAATAAATATAAAGATAAGCTAGCCATGAAACTGACCCATCACGTCCTATCTATCGATTGAGGAAGATTCTATCAAGTAGTTTTTACCGTGCATAATGCATGAGACAGTAGCGTTATTGGTTACAAATGTAAATATGTCCAACGACTAATACAGGGAGAATATTACAAGATATGAAACGAAGACTCATTGCAGTATGTGCTACAATCAATCCGGAAGTGATAACAAGTACACGGGCTTTGAAAATTCGACGATTTCAAAGTTGCATCGATTTAAATGAGCACCACTTCGAACATTTATTATGACGTAAGGTTTGTTCCTTACTGTTTCATTTCTTGTTGAATGACATTAAAATAGGAGTCGTCGAAATCATTCTCTACTCTACCAGTCATACCAAAGTATGGCACGAAATTTAAAAAAACGGAGGTAAACTTGAGATATTTTTAAGTGATCAGAGATATTGCCACACCCTATATTTGTAAATATATATATAAATATATATACTTACCACTAATTCGTTACACAATTTGTTTTCTTCTTTTTTGAGGCTACAGATTTTAGTTTTTGTGCGATTTTTATCGAATTGTAAAGTATTTAAAAAATTATTTTCATAATAAACGATAAAACAACTAACGCAAACGGATATTAAATATTTTCACGATCAATAAATTTCTAATTCGATTATTCTATTGCTGAATCATTTATGTAAAAGAATTTATTAAAAATTTTACAAGTTTAAAAATTATAGGGATTTTTTGTATGTATTTTCAATCCTTGTAACGAAAAATTTTTTACATCTTATTAAAATTTCCAAGTTTTCATCTTTACGTCCTAAAGGATTTTTTTATAATCAGTACTAAAGTAGTTGCTTGTTTTTATTCTATATTATATTTGTGCGATATTTCCAAAATGCCAGTACAATGGTTAGTAATAAAAAAATGTGAAAAAATTGCATACAAAGAAAAAATGTGCACCAGTATTGAGACAGGCAAAAATCAAGTGGGTAGCTTCCTCTGGATAGTCTCAATGCTTTCATGGAAAAAAATTTGGTCTGTAATATGAGACAAAATTGCTGTATCAGCCTATCGTCTTTGAAATTAAATTACGATTTCTATCTTTAATCTACAAATATTAGATCCATGCTACATTATTTAGATTATATCAAAAAATTAATATTTAAAATAATTTCAATATAAAGAATCGACTTTTAATTAATTAGACAATAGGGTAGTACAGTCATGCCTTTCATAATAAAACCATTATTTTCTCCAAGTTAAGAACCATACATTTTTTCCATGTCATTGAGTTACAAGATTTCTATAGTGACTAGATTCTTATGTTGGTAATATAAATGGAATACAATACAACGTTTGATAATTGAAAGTAGATTTTTGACAAATGAAAACGAAATCAAGAATGAGAATATTTTGTCACAAAAAAAGATACTCGTTTATTTTCACTCGCGTTTTTAAAAAGGGAAATATACGAAAGGTACGTACTCTTATGTTTTACTTCTTTTTTTTCTCTCGCCACTGGTAAAAAATAACGCATGTTTTCGTTTCGCCTATTTCTCCTGCCTCTTTTATCGACGCGATTAACAAACATCTCAGGTGGAGAAAGAAAAAAAAGAATTCGAAATACCAGCGAGCAATTTTTGCGGATGGTGTCGTTTACAATCGAGTGGTCTCGAGTATCTGTTTCTTGTCTACCCAAGTGATATTATCGCTCGAACAGTATAGTTAATCTGATCAAAGAACAACGAACCAAAGAAAGACGGGCTAAAACAACAAAGAACATAACTATATCTCGCGAAGGTTGTTTGTCAATGAAATGCACATTTTTTTACTGTAAGCCATTCTCATTGTTGTCTTTTCGAATGTCAGATCAGTATTCCTTCAAATTTTTTTTCCTTCATTAATATTAATATTATTATTAATTATTATTAATATTATTATTATATATAATTCGACGCTATAATATTTACAGATTCTTCACATTGTAAAAAATATAACGTATTTCGTACTCAATATCATACGCAGGTAGTACTGAAAGGCCGATATACATCTAAATCGTGGTGTTTCTCGAATTAATGTGACCCAGTTGCGTAACAAATCTGCATGTATACATATATATTGTATGTATATATATATATTTATATATTTATATTTATATCATTTATTTATTCATTCATTTATTTATATCTAATTATAAAATCGTATGCGAATCGTTTTTTATAGGTGGTGAATTCTTGTGCTTTCTCTTTTCCTAATCTTTTTCCTTCTTTCACTTTTGTTATAAAAGAAATAAAAAAAAAAAAAAAGAAACGACAGATAATACTAAAAAATATTTGCTGGCTGAGAAACAAGGGAACGAAACGTACCTGGTCCTTGACACTTGATATGCTCACTCAGGCGAAGCTCGATTTTTTTTCTTTTTCTATTTCTTTTTTTTTCTAGTATTTTCTTAATGCTCGATAGCTTTCCAAGTAAGAGGACAGTTTTTTTTATCATTATTATTAGTAGTAGTACTTTATCATCTTTTTTTTGCATTTTTCGTTTTTTTGGGTTTCTCTTCATTTTTTCTCTCTCTCTCGTGTACAAAAGTTTTCAGTGCATTCTTTAGAAAAATATTCTTAAAACGCGATCCCACGCCGGAGAAACGTGTGCGTGTACGTTCAGAAGCGATACAAATATAGAAACTTCTTTTTTCCTTTATTCCGTTTTTTTTTCGTGCATTTAGTGTGTATATAATGTACTTAGAAAGCTATCCCGCGGGCAGTCAATGAGCGTCCTTTACTTTTCTCCCACCCCTGTGTCCAACCCCTCACTCTACCATTTTTCTTTCCTTTTTTCGTTCTTTCTTTTTTTATTATTCTCTTTGCTAATCTATGGTTTTCGCGAAGCACAAAAAACCCAGGAGGGCGAAAAAACGTAACGATAATAGAGCGAGAGCGATTACACGTTTCACAAAGAGGCCCTTTGATTCGCCGTTGAAAGGCTTCTATACGCGGTTATTATCGTCGCCTTTTAATAGAAAAACTGCGGTTATAATCTACGGGATCACAGCGAGACTATGAATTTTCCGAGTGATAAAATAGAGGATACGAATAATTATATCTGTGTTGCCACCTCCTGTTCCCCCCTCCCACTCACTTTTCCCCCTTTTTTCTTCTTTGTCTGTGTTTATATTATTTGAGTACAATAACGAAATATATTAAATGGCCGATTCGCTACGTCGGTATACGCTTCACCAATCTTAAACTGACGAAACGTATTAGCACCCTTCATTAGACGAATACACGAGGCTACTTTGGATTCTCCCTCTATATACTCTACTGTATATTCGAGTACTTCGTTCCCCTAATGCATATACATATACATATACATATACATATGTGATGTATAATGGTTTCTAAAGTATCAAATTATAAATACTAATATTTTGGAATGAGACTAAAATGTAAAAAATAACAAATAATCGTTTAAACTTATAATATATAATTATCTAACGTGAAACGTATAATTAAACTTATTATGAGAAATTAAAAAAAACATAGAAATTTCCGAACCATGTATAATAGTTATTAACGCACAAAGTTAAATGCTCTGCGATGTTAGAAAGAAGAACATCCAGCCCCGCATATTCGCTACGAAACGACATTTCTAAAAGTGCACCGACAATTGGAGAGAACGAATTAAGTGTACGATCGATAACTCTTCCCAAGAATTCTATATCGTTGGACTCATTTCTTTTTTGTCCTTTCTAACTACCAATGATAGAAATACTGTACATCAGTTCGTTTGAAACTTTTCAGTTCGATATCGCGGCCCTTCGACACATCCGAATACGGGAAGCGCTGTCGGTCGTGTACAATTCAACATTCGTAATCGATCCGAAAGACAGATAATTGAGACGAACAAGTAGATATTATACAAACTATAAATTCACATTTTCTTTTGTTTTTATAAAATCAGGATTTAATATCCTCCCATTAAAATTTGTAAAAAAGAAAAAAAGAGAAGATAATCAAATTGAACAACCCTCATTTTTTTTTATTAAGGTACGTTATGCAGTGATCACACGGAAATTAATGACTTCGATGGTGGCATTAAATAATAATGTATCGAGCTAATGTAATGACTGTTATGGTATAAAAGCGGTATTTAACATCGGATAATATGATTTTTTTTGATCACACGAGAAAAATTACACACGACCTACTACTACTTATAAGGGAGTCCATTGCTTCTTTTTTTTTTCTTTTTTGTTACATCTATCTGTTTACATTCACAAACTCAATGATAATCAGTTTCGAAAGGAGATTTTTTGTTCGTACAAAGCAATGGATATATTGATTATTATGAGTACCACATACGTATTTTGCAGTTGAAGGGATCAATGTACCAGCAAGCCTTTGTGAAAAAACATTTCAAAGTCTCACCTCTCTCCTCTTGCTGGTTTCTTTTGTTTCAAATTGGCCATAAAACTTTTTGGAATTGTATAAAGATCTTGTATTTTTGTTTCTATCGTACACACTTTACCATGTAAATCCTATAATTATGTTTACGATTGATGTTATGCACTACTGTCCTTCTGTAATATTACTGCAATTTTCTTTCCTCTTCTTTTCTTTTGTTCCTTTTCATTTCATGCTTTGATCAATTAAAGCACTGGGTGTTACGCTTTCAGTTTTTATTCTGATCAAGGTAATTCTTATTGAAATAAGAATACACACGATATCTGGTATACTATGGAATCTTTTTGATATTTATATTCTGGTCTTAAATATAAAATTCTATTCATTAGTGACCATTCTCAATACTCCATCATGTTCACCTCAATAAAATGTATTTCTAATATTGGAACTGTATAATCAATACCAGTACCATTAACGACACACCATTCAAGCCATCTATATAATGTACTTCAGCCTCTAACATTGAGCATAGGTAACATATCATTAATGGAAATCATTGCACAATGTATCTAAAACGACCTATCTTCTTTCCAATTCTTGACTGTACATTGTAAACAACATTTATTCTAATGTTTCCAATTCTTTTTAATATTTCAAATGACTGACCATCACAGTGATTCCTTCAATATCTGCAAATAGTTTGAATGCTTTGTTAATCTAACCTGCGAGTAATAGAGGTTCATGGACTGGAACAAATACGCAACGGGTGTATCTTTTAGATTGAGCAGAAAGCTAGACGTATCGAGTTTGGTTTTGCTGTTAACAAGTAACAACTACTGCAGGGCAGTTCTGTTTTCACCCTCGATGGTATCTGTGTCCTTTCCTATTCCATTTGCTATTCCCTTTTCTCATTCTTTCTCTCTCGAGTATTGGTCCTTTGCTGACGGAGTTACCTCTTTCATTGCCCACTTATATCTACTATTATATATTACAATAATATTACACATAATACTATCCATGTATATTAAAATATTTAACAGCCAGCCAAATAGCAGGCTACGATTTTCCAATAGAAAAAGAACCAAGAGAGACGGCATGAGTCTTTGACGTATTTTGAATTCACAAAAATCCAGGCATTACAATCATAATATTAGTCTTACAGATTGGCGAATTCACAGCACAAGCCCAACATTGAGCCTAAGAGAGAGAGCGTAGCCACTGGATGAATGAAATTTTCACCAAGTGTACCGCGATCCAGCCACTATATGCATTTCCTTCACCTAACATGGCTCAATTAGCCCACGGTTCAGGATTTTGATTAATTATTAGAGGATGCTGCAACAACAGTAGCTTTTCTTCTCTTTCTCAGGGCTGACGTTCATCTCACGTACAATCTCCGCAAACACGTCGTTCACATTCGTGCGATGTTTTGCAGATGCTTCGACGAATGGGCAACCCCAGAGTTGCGCCAGAGCGTTACCCTCGGCGGTATCCACTTCGCGTTGATGCTCGAGATCAAGCTTGTTCGCGACGAGTAATACAGGTACCCTTTCGGTACCTTTAACGCGCGTTATCAATTCCTTCATCGCCTTGATATCTTGGAAAGTCTGATGATTCGTCAGACTATAAACTACGACGAATCCTTGGCCGTTCTTTATGTATAGATCGCGCATACTCGCGAACTGTTCGGTACCGGCGGTATCGAGGATCTCGAGTACACACGGCGAGTTGTCCACTTCGATCTCCTTTCGATAAAAGTCCTCGATCGTCGGATCATACTTCTCCATAAAACATCCCGAAACAAATTGCACAGTAAGTGCACTCTTGCCTACCCCGCCCGAGCCGAGGACGACTACCTTGAACTCGCGCATCTCTTTGGCAGTTCGCCTCCGTCTCCTCCGTCTCCTCCTCCTCCTCGACGTGTCCAGGACCGAGAGGAAGGTTCTCTCTCTCTCGAGTACCTTTTAGCCGATTATCGTTGCACGTTTGTTCTTTCTCGAACACTACAAAAATTGACTGCCGCTATATTAACTCTGTCTTCTTCGTATCGTTGAGACGATCGCGTTAGAACTAGAACGATTCTTATTGCCGGACAAAGGCATTGATGATATTATTAAACGATGAATCGTGCACAAGATTTTACCGTGATCGAAACGTAGTCGTTCTTAAGGTCCGAAGAAGACATGACAGCACCCGTATTCACACTCTCTGTCACACACCGCAGTCCCCTGGCGACGTTCGCCTGGCCTGCCTCCTTCCTGTCTTTCCTCTACCCCTCACTTCTTCCCTAGATCTGACGTGCGTGACGCCATCTTATCACACTTGGATTTTCTTTTCGTACCTCCTGCGCCGAACATCGGACCACTGCCTGAACTGCCTCTATCCGCTTTCAACCTATAACTAGTTTACGTCTACTCAATATATATCTTTCCAAAACTTATCTCGTAAGGGACTGAAAAATTGTGCTTTAAGACCTGTTTCCAAATTTTCCGGCATGGCTCCTTTTTACTTGATCGCACTGTTCTACGATTGGTGAATACCGATCGGGTTGGAAAAGTCGTAACGAATCGGAACGCTCGATGAGGGGACTGACTGTTCGCTCTTTCTTTGTGTATAATCGTACACCCGAGGAAAATAGTAAGAGAGGAATCACGGAAACTCCCTTTACCGGATGCAAGTGTCATTCTCTTATCTTCCAGACAGCACTATCCACGATCTCAAAAGCCACGAACTCCCAAGCATTCATCAGTGAGTTTTATTAATATCACAAATTATTCTGTAAAATTTTGTTTTTTGTTTATTTTTGGTTTTTAATAAATTTTATGATAACAAAATTTTTTGTTCTAAGATGAGAATTGGAATAATCGTTATTTATATTAACTTATAATCATAGTTATTATAGTAATACATATATATGTAATAAATTGAAAAGCAATCAAAGTTGTATTAAACGTACATATTTGTAAGCAAAGATTGTACTAAGTTTTAATCTCCGTTACAATAAACACAAATAACAACAGTAATAATAATTTGTATTAGCATAAATTTGATCGTTTATTAAAAGTCATCGGAATTGCACACTTCCTTCTATAGTGGTTAAATAAAGGTACAATGTTATACCGGGTTTGTTAAATGATTCATAGAACACGAACCACTTTTCGTTGATGATATTTGCAATTTTAATTGCTTTTTTCGCAAAGTCAATCGTATTGCGTCATTGAGCAATAGAAAAATATGCGTTGTCTATTCGTCTATACAAAGTTTCTCACTTACATGAAAACACCGCATAAATACGATATTCTTAAAATAGATCAATAAAAAAAACATCTAAAGAGATGTGCGTGACAAGAAAATTCGATTTCTATTGAGCTTGTTGCTTCGTATGTTTTTATTGAATATTTCCCTTTCTTTTGCATAGTGTTGAAAAAAAAGAAAGACAGGGTTAGGGAGGGAGAAACAGGGAGAACAAGAAAAAGAAAGAGATAACGAGAAGCTACAAGTAAGTTCATGTTTCGTTTTCCATCGTTAAAGGGCGTAGCTAATACTTTTCTGAAAAACCGGAAGCGCATGTTGCTACCGTATCTTGCGGTTTACAGAGACCTCCCGTTTCTTTTGTACTGGTGTATCCCCATGTAGATATACGTCATTCCTATAGTCAAGCACTAACGACCTTGTGGTATGCGAACGCAGACACATGTGAGACACGATGACATCATCCGATGAAAGTGTACATAACTGAACAATGCATCACTTTACGTAGTATTTGGTGACGAATGGTGATAATTAGTTACTAAAGGTTAATACTCATTAATCTTTTGAAAAGTCTCATCCTTCTGCGTGTTAGAAGAATTACAGTTTAGTTAATTTTTATCTTCAGTACAAGAATTTTCATTTTTTTTTTTTTTTTAGGAATTATTTAATATCTAAATAAAAATAATATAATAATTTGATAAAAATAATTATACTGCAGTCATATTTTAATAATTTCAGATATATTATAGCTAGGTTTTATTTGCAAAATAATAAATTATACTTTATTAGAAATCTGTACAAATATATAATAACACATGTTACACATTTTTATACAATATAAACATGTTACGAATGTCGGTGCTTGGTAATATAATAAATAAACAGAATGTAAGCTAGAATTGATAATTGTACGAGCAAGTAAATGATTTATTTGGAAATATCATCGAATCAGCTATCGTTGAATATACAGAACAATGCACATGGTTCTTGAAACGCACGTGCACTTATCGCCACGCTTATCGATGATTTTCAGTGTCATTAATTGGAGCATCACCGAAATGTGGTTCGCTCCGATCGTGTAACGCTAATTCGTATAATTTGTCGTTCGTTCACCGTGAAAAGCGTAATCAGTGCATGTTACGAGCGCGCGCATTGAAAAAAGATCGTACGAACGAAAAGTTATCGAGGTTGTTCGTAACAAACGAGGAAACCGTCGATTAGGTCTCATGAAATCTAATTCAAGGCTATTAAAAAGTAGTGCATTCAATGAGGTTGAAACTAGATTAAGGTGTTATTTTTCTTTTCAATTCGTACTACACTTTCCTGCCTATTTTGCTGCGTGTTTATTTTACCAACTATTTTTTCCTTTTCTTTTTCTTTTTTAAATTATATCGTGTTACATTATAATTTAATAAGACATAAGAACTCATAAGAATTTTAATTTATCCCATATTAAATATATTATAACCGTAAAAATGTATGTACATAACCTAAATAGAGCGAATAAAAGTGGAAATATAGAGTCCTTAGAAAAATATACAGTGTGTTTTATATATAATGATAGATAGCGGATGTTTGTACGATTTTATATTTTTATAAACCTGACTAAAGAAATGGAGTCTATATAAAAATTTATTTCGTCCATTGAATGTCATAATATATATTCTACTTTAGATGTCTTCTACATTCTTGTATATATTATATGTATTTTGTAGATTTTTGGAAATTTACAGAAATCTTGGAAATTAAATTTCCCAAAAATGCAAACATTCGCAGTCTAGTAATGAAGTTACAAAATATAATCTTGGAAATTGTTAAAGTCAATAACAAATTTTTTTTTTTTTTGAGTAATCGTTCTACTATTTATTGGAATCTTTCATGGGATACTCTCAAGGATGTTAACCGCAGCACCTATGTATATGGCAAAAGGTTTTTGAACTGAGACACCAAAAAAGAATTTTGCTGTTACCCTTAATAATTCTTGAGATAACTATGAATCACTTAATATGCAAAACAATGAAAACGTGATGAATAATGTTTAATTGATGTATGGATAATGATAATGAAAAGATATAAACAAATGCCACTATCATACAATTATATGCTAATTGAATTTGTAATAGTATAGTTTATACTATGATTGAATTGGTATCTGACCAGCAATATCCGTGTAATTTATCGATCATAGACATATCGAGAGACAAAGGATTGTTATCAATGAAAGAATGGAAATTTATCGACTATAGTTCATACAGTTCATATCCTCCCATAAGTTACAACGACCTTTACGAGCGGACAATGACCTGACAATTTCAATAACATAAACAGTATTATACGATTAGAGTTTCGTCACCGCACGATCTTTTTCGTAACTACACTCAGTGCAACCGCTCTGTTGATAAGAAAGGTCGTTATACGAACAGCGTTACCGACTAGGGGATATACACAAACATAACCTAGATACCGAAACAAAAAGTAAACAAAGCGAAGAGAAATGCTTTGATTGTTACCTTTTTATATAGAATTATATCACTTAATGTTTGTATAATACATACAGTAAGTTCTTCACAAAATACACATGCAAATGCGTATTTTTGTATGCATGTAATAAAATTACTTACATACTAAGAATACTATATACATACATATGTTACTAAATTTTAAAAGAATTCGAATTGTATGTTTGCAGCTTCTTTACTAAAATGATAAAATTAGATATTAAGCTTGATTTTTGATTTAATTGATTCTAATTTTAATTTTAATTGATTTTTGATTAAGATTGATTTTTAATCATGATTTTCTTTTTAGTTTCAGGGAAGATAGGAGTTTAAGAAGTTTTATCTTGTCGTGGATTTTAAGAAAGTGATTTATTTAAACAAAAAAATGAATTCGACTTCTTATTCTGCGCTACAACCATATCCGCCGACTATTGCTACTGCACCATCACCTGGTGCATTTTCAATACCTCAACCTGGAATACCACAACCCGGGATGGCACCTGGGATACCACAACCCGGGATTGCACCTGGGGTACCACAACCCGGGATGGCACCTGGGATACCACAACCCGGGATGGCACCTGGGATACCACAACCCGGGATGGCACCTGGGATACCACAACCTGCACCACCACCATATGGGATATCAATGCCAGGACCTGAAGCACCACAACCCGAGTTACCAATGATACCACAAGGTAAAATTATTTAAAATTTATTTTTCTAGTTCCTGTATCTATAAATACGGTTACCTATTTGTAAATGTTTAACATATATTTCTATAGGTTTCCGTTATTTTACAAAAATTTTCTCTGCTCGAAAATTTCAAACGATTACTCGGGATAATATAAAATGGTTGACGAGGTAGATATAAAATTTTTGATTAAAGCACCCTTGAGATATTCGCGTCTTATCAGATTCCGTCAAGATTATTTTTTATGTAGAATGTCTTCGATAAAACACTTGTTGGCACAAACCGTACTTATATTAATCAGAAATAGATTATTAAAACGTTAATTCAAATATTTGAATTATCAAGAAATAATTAATACAGAAGTAAATTATAAAACTTTTTTAACTAACTATAAATACCTAAGTCTAATGTCATATTCTTCGTACATTTGGATTACATATCATTTGAACAAATACATAGAACGATCTATACTCATGATCTATACTACTGATCTATATTCATAAAATTAAATATACAATATATAAACGTTATATTATGTGTTAATTAAAGATTAACTTTAGAGTAATACTATAAAATATAATCCTTTCATAACAATCCTGTAGCTTTTTAAATACTTCCAAAGCTTCTTCACCATGTTCAGGTAGTAACTCGACTTTGAATTTATCACTCACTAATATTATCTGGGTACATACATATAGTAAGAGAAGAGAGGTTCGTAAACGTAGCACGATACAGCCGCTGTTTGCCAAGTGACGATCAGTAAGTAGATAATAGTCGTCTTCGTTGATGGAAGCGTCACGTATGCAGGATAAGTGACATCCAGTTTCGTGTTCTCACTCGCATCGTTCTCTTATCGCTAGTAAATACTATTTGTGATCTTGATCGATTCCTAAATCTTTCTAAAAAAGGTACTACGTAAATCAATTAATATGGTTCATCTATAGATCGTGTGTGTCACTACTTTAAATCAGTTAATATTATTTGTGATCAACAAAAAGACATATTATGTAAATACCGGTAGAGCAGTTACTTATAAGTGTTAAATATTGACCAGCTACTAATTATAAGTGTTATCAGTGATAAGCGTTTAATAAGAATCGTGAAAAATAAAAATTTTCATTAGTGAAATGTTATCACAGTGATATTATAGTAAATAATTAATGACCAGAGTTGATTTATAATATCTAGTTATGGATGAATGTAAAAATTTATATATAATTACGATCAGAGTTGCTATGTGACTATTACTACATCGTTGATATATGAAAACTCCATCTCTAATTAAATCGTAACGCGATACTTTTATTTGTCGCTACACTGTGGATCATTATGCAAAATGTAAATTAATACTTAAGTTCAATTAAAGAAGCGAAACATACATAAACATACATATAGGAATTCAAAATCTCAAATATTGAAATATAGCAATGAGTATTTTACTTTGAATATTTTGTATATTTTTAGAACATTACATACATTCCATATACTTTTACATTTTTGCATATTTAATTTTCTCTGAAATGCACAAATATTTTCAATCTGTTTATCACTGACTTGCCACTTCTTTATGTCCTTCAAGCAGTTTCATCGAGCAGATAGTCACTAAGAAATAAGATTATTACAAAAATGAATAAACTATTAATGATGGAATTAGTAATTGAAGATGTTTTTTGAACTCATTTTGAACTCATTAATTCCTTACAATTATTTTTACTATAAACAATTTTCAATAACATGTGGTGAATGATTCTCAATGAAAGAAAAATTATTTTATCTAAACGAAACTTTCGAAATGACCTTTGATTCTCGTGATGGTCGAGTAGTAAAATGGCAGTTGTGTATTATGGTTGTGTGCTAAGGTGATTCATGGCTAATTTACGGTATACAAAGGTTAAAGAATATTCTGGCTAATTTATGAAACAACGAGTCGGAAATGTGTGGTCGGATTGACAATCTGTTACCGACGAAGGGCTGGATAATTATGTTGCATAAAATTTCACTACGCGGCACTATAAACACCTTCAATTTTGCTGTTCCCTTTTCTAACGCGACACCTCTATTGTAATACTTTCTCAGAGTTTTGACATAATTAAAATTTCCAATCGCATTTATTTTACAAGACAATGAAAAGGTTATTTAAAAAACTCAGTTTATGATTGTACTTAGAAAAAATACTTTGTGCAAAAAATCACATAAAATTTAAAAAACAATATAGGAATAAAACATGTATATAAACAGAATTATCTTAAGAAAGTAAATAATATATGGAATAATCCATGGAAGATAAAGAAATGCGGAAAAATAAATAGAGTATAGGGAAAAGATTGGGATTATTTTAAGATACTACATTAAACAGTTGGAAAAGTTTTAACTCAGGGGGAGCATTTATTGTTTTCTTTATCTACAAAGATAACGTGAAAAAGCAAACCGTTCTAACTAAAACTATCTTAAGGAAAGTACATAAGTTTTATCATTTTGCTGAGCAGAAGAAACTTGAGAAAATAGCCGACATTAGTATATTGAGTGCTGCCAAAGTTTCGGTATTCCGTAACGCGGTTTCACGTATCGCATAAATTCGTGAAGTACATGTCCATTCTTTCGAACGTTTCAAAATGCGGAAAAATAGAAAATTATTCGAAAATAGTATACACTGACATATAAGTAAACAATTTTTGCTGAAACTGATAAACAATTTTAAATCATTGTTTATAATTCTAAAAAAAAAAATAAGAGTGGGAATTTTGTCTGTGAAATGCATTTTTTATTCATACAAACGCTTGTTAGAGAATGAGAAAGAGTTAAGGAATGATTACTAGAAAATAGTACATATTATAATATTAATAAGAAATTTTTAGTGGAGCTAATAAGCAAGTTAGAAATGTTTATTAGAATTATAAAAAGCAAAAGGTGAAGATTTTGGTTGTGGAAAAAGTGTGTGAGTGATGGAGTCGGAATATATTGAAACTTCCTGGAAGGCAAAGATACAACAGATTCGAAAACGGCTCCGCGCTTTGGTCAGAAATACGTTAAAGAGATATAGATCAAAGAAGAAGGGCTATACCAGATTCCTTACGGATGAGGAAAAGAGGTGATTCTATTACACGCTTGGCTGCTGTTTAAACGGCCTGAAATTAAATTTATGAAGGTCCGTCACCCGATAAAAATAAATTTGAAAATTTGATGGTTACAGATCGACTGAGACTAATAATCATTTTGTTTTTAAATTGAAGTTGGAATTTAAATTAACCACAGTCTTCGGATTTTTACGTCGCGTTCTTGTTCTCGTCTAAGGGAATAGGAAATTAGTATTTTAGTCTTTATATTTTTTTAGAAATATCTTTTATAATCAATATTTTCTATAAATACTTTGCTTGGATATTTTTTTATAACTATTACTTTTTATAAATATTGTTATGGAAAACTTTATCGTAAAAGAGGAAACAAGAAATTATATAATATATTTATTTCTTGTTATAACAAATATAAATATAATATTTATATTTATAAGAATTAAGAATTTTTTAACGATTAAAAAAAGGACAATTGGATCGAAAATGATTCAAACGATGTATAGCTAAATTGGATTAAATCAATTTTTTTAAATATATTAAAAAATGGCCTATAATTAGAAGAAAACGTAAAAAAAAGTGGTAACCTAAATTTTAATAAATCTTTCATTTTAGGTGGCTGGTCACCGCAGAATACGACTTGTCCACCCGGCTTGGAATACCTTATAGTCCTTGATCGTCTGTACATACGGCAACAACTTGAATTATTGGAAGGTTAGTGTTGTATCATTCGAAACACAACGTGCTGTATCTCTCTACTAAACAATACAAATGTCCGTTGCAACAATTGTCAATTTGTCAATGAACCAATTAAATAATTACAGTTGTCGTTGGATGGGAGACTGAGAACAAATACCTTGTAACGAATATTAATGGCCAGCCACTGTTTTATGTCATGGAAGAGTCAAATATATGCGCGCGTCTATGCCTGGGTACTCTACGTAGTTGTGAATTACACGTGGGCGACACCAATCACAGGGAAGTCCTACGTATGGTTCGACCCTGCAGGTGTTCAGGTTGCTGTTGCTTTTGTTGCATGCAGGTATTTCATCCTTTAATATCAATCTGAGAATACTATTGAATACGTACAATCAGTAATCATACGGATAAATAGAATAGAAAATGTGTACTTGTATACGTATTTATATGGTGATATGATTGGCAGGTAGAGTATTGTCAAATTTTGGTCAAAACAGGATACGCTAATATATTCTACATTATTTTTTTTTTTGCCTTTGGTTCCAATAATGCAATTCAATTCCATTTCTTTCTCATTTTTTTATTTGAGGTGTTAATATTATATCTAAAATTTGATACCTGATCTTAAATAACTTTAAGTATTATAAATACTTCTCTGCAAAACTGATAATTCTGACTTATACCCTTTCGGTCGCCTACTGGAAATATACAGAATGTCCCAGTTTTTTCCGGCCATACGTTGTCAGTATATTCTAAAGATCAAAATAAGCAAAGATTGTGATATAGCATATGTCATTGGAAGTATTATTATGATACAAAAGAGTTAGAGTTATAACACAAAAAGGAATACGATATACGAAATGGATGGTAACGAATATGTGTTACTATACTTACTATAAAGTATGAATAGACAACAAATATCTACATCTATATGTTTATCTTAAACTTAGTATTTAAATGTTTAGCAGGAATTCATAGTAAACAATTCTATTTTAATGCTACCATATGCAATGCAGAATATATTCATTCCACATGTTTCTTTGAAATAATACACCATGACAATATATTATACAAGCTTCATCATGAGCATTAGCTAATCAGTTAACGAAGGACACGTCTGGCAACTGCGTTACTGTAATTTATAGCGGGCAGTAGATACGGTTTGCAAAACGTACGTCTGAGTTTCTTCTCCAACATGCTGTGCACACAACGCGCAAACTTTCTTCGCACGTGCGCACCATCTGTGACGATTACCTTTGACGAAAAGTTATTCGGCACATTAGAAAAGCCGGTCACGATCGATACTCTTTGACGAGTACCGCTCGTTGAAGCCGCTTTTGGATACGTTGTTTCGGTCTCTAGTGAAGAACCTCACTCACTCGATCCCCGTACAAGAGCTCCTGTAAATAGAACCCTTTAATACAAATACTCTTCGAACGCACAGTCGTTACAGAAGAAAGTCGTACGGATAACTTATAATACATAATAACAAATATTTTTACAGGGGTTCAAACATCTGTCACTTCATCCATTCTGATTTATAAAGAAAGATATTTTTATATTAACACATTGTACTGACAAGCAAATTTTGTATATTTTACTTTGGGAGCTGCAATAGAGTAAAATATACTAAACTGTAATATTTAATTTTTGCAAAATATTAGTATGTAAAAATACATAAAATGTTATGTAAGTCATTCACATTATTGAAAATTTGTTAGTTCATGAAATTTATCTTATTCCGATCATTTAAAAAATCTGGTAACGTGCATCACTGATGACCATGCCTGTCAACGTGTTGAAACATACTAATTTTGTGATACTTTTTTATATTTTCAAATTTACTATTTGTAAATTTGAAAGAACTAATGTTTTGGATATAACGAGCATAACGTGGTTAATTGTAATACTTTATTTTTAAATTATTCTATTAGTTATCGTGAATGTTATTTTGTAGCTTTCATTTATGATTAAAAAGAAACACGTTTGAATTATGCATAGAGCAAGCACGCTATGCCGATTTCTGCGCATCTATCTTGCGCAACCTTGTAAAAGATAGAGACAGTCAGCATGCTGACCAAAGCTTTTTTCACATTCTTTATACTCATGAATTCTTTGATTCAGATTTATTAATGGCAACGTATGAATATTTAGCAAAAAGATATTGGACGAACTTAAATATTAAAACTAGAATCAGATTTATTCCCTTCCTTCAATCATTCCTTATAGTTGTTTTGAATTTCGAAATTACCGCCATCCTTTTTCCTAAAAGGTTATATATTTAAATTATTTAATTAAATTTAATTTAATTTAATTTGCATTTGAATTTGAATTTATTTTCAGATGCTAGAGGTGTATTCTGGAGACATGCTTCTCGGCTCTGTAACAGAAAATTGCCATATTTTTAGGCCTTCGTTTTCTATTCGCGATGCATCTGGGAAAACAGTTTTAAGGATTAAGGGACCATGCTTTAGATGTTGCGGAAACGTGACATATAAGGTAGAACATTAATTGTAATATATATTAATTGTAATAATAGTTAAAGAACATCTTTTTAAAGATCATTTAACTAGTACTTACATAACTCTTTTCTCCTTTCCCTCAGATAAAGTCTGCCGATGGAGTACATAGAGTTGGAGAAATTAAAAAGAAATGGAGTGGTTTTACTACAGAAGTTTTTACAGACGCTGATAATTTCAGCCTACGTTTTCCTGTGGATTTAGATGTTAAAATTAAAGCTGTTTTACTCGGTGCCTGTATTCTCATCGTAAGTTATCATATAGACAGATTTGTACATATATTAATATCAATAAATTTATCGATTTTACAAATATTTATGTTTTAGGATTTCATGTATTTCGAACGAAACACCAAAAGGAGCTCTATATAGAATTCGTAAAATGCTTAAAGGAATTCTATTTACTGATCTGAAATGAATAGTTTATTGTTGTGCTCTATTATAATATAAGGTAAACGGTTTGCAGTGAAGAATCACTGATGTTGAAAGCTTTCAACTTTACCTAAACTTTCTCAGCTTAAAATTTGTCATATTTTTTATATCGGATTATTAATGAATACGTGTAATATTGTTAACAAATTTGATGTACAAGTACTATTAAGCTATCAACACCATTGCTATTTCTGTATTCAATTTTGGAACGAATTTATCATATATTTTTATGTGTGTATATATATTGCTCATCTTCCTATAAAGGTATGTTCAGAAGTTTTCGAACAAATACGTTTTACGACTTTTGTTACAAGATTTCCGCAATATTTCTAATGTTATGAACACGAATTATTAGGTTATAAGTTTTTAATTTGCTTTAATGCAAATATATGTATACATATATATATTATTATATATATTATATATAGTATACATATATATTATATATAGTATATATATATTATACAGGGTATTTTTGAAATTATGATATAACCAGAAAGGAAGTGGTTCCTCATGTAAAAGTAAGTTGAAAATATAGAATGAAATTTGTTCATATCTGCCTATTTCACTCAATCTGCTTAGTTGCCGTTACTTTTACTCATTTTTATGAATATCAATCGGGATTTAATATAATTGTAACTAATATAGTTACTTTTAATGACTTATTTAATTTAATGGTTTATAAATTATAGAAAATGTCTTTGTATCACAGATAGATACTATGTACTTCCTTGGCGAATTAAAGAAGCATGAACTGATAACATGTTAATTCCTATATCTCACATTTCATATTTTTAGTTGGATAAACCTGTATTAATGAATATTCAAACTCAATTTTCTCGAAGACGGAGCTCTATACGAAAATATTTTATTTATTCATTATCATATTACTTATTATCATATTTTCGATTTACTTCTACATAAGAAATCGCCTGCTTTCTGTTTATACTACTATTTCGGAAACACTGTATATACATAAGTTTTTATAATTGCGGGTTATATATACTCTTTTTATATTTTTGTGCATTTGTTTAAGGGCATTAAATATTTGAACTGCCTGAATATTTATGAGACAATTTTAATTACTCATCATAAATAATGTTAATCTTTTTGATAAAAGACTTAATTCTGTTGTATGATTAAAAGATCTCCTAATTGTCATTTAAAGATATCAAAAGGAATCAAGCTAAATAAAGAAGGAGAATTATTGTGTATGTTCTTTATTCGTGTTTTAAATTCACATCTTCATACATCTGATAGTGGAGCTGTTACCGCCTCAGCTGCAGCACATAGTATGCTATATTTGTCGCAGATGTTCTTGGTTTTAGTAAAAAATGAGAATGGAAAAACAATATGTGTGTAACATCCTTTCCTACACACGTTAGAAAACGGCCACCGAGATGCTGCAGATATTGCACTCGTTGCGTTTTTTTAACACATCAAGGACCGGATTCACGCGCTAAATTTAGGTTTCAAAATGGAGACTTGACACTTCTTTGTCATATCTTCCAGTTTTTTAACGCTCGAAGAATCTTCTCTTATTATTTTTCGCAATTTTTATAAAAAGAAAGATAATAAAATTTATACACACACTAAACTGTCGCAATGATTGAGCGTAAATTTTTCCACTTTTGGAGAAAGATGAGATAATATTAATTTTAAAACATAAAAGGTTGTTAAAGCCAATACTTTCAGAAGAGTTTTGACAGTTCTCAAAGCGGCGGCAGTTCAGATGTAGAATTATATAACTAAATCCAGATATTGTAATATTCTCGACAAAACGTTTCTTGCCTTTTTTTCATCCATACAAATTCGTCTTTTATATTGATATCAAACGACGCGACTTATTTCGTCGAAAATAGGGTCAAAAAGGATCGATTTCTCGTATGGAACACCGTACAAAAATCCAGGGCGTCCTCAACGTGTTAAGTAGAAGGTCTCACGACCCGTTTGTAGTTTTCGATCAATGTTAAACGTCATACATAACGATATATCTCGTTTTTTTCCTTGTCATTAGACATTATTACAAATGTTGAATTATTTCCATCGCGAGACAACATGGTGCAGATACAACGATACTTCCGGTTCATAGTGGTAGAAAGAGAAAAGCAAAAGGTTCGAGGCAAAACGAAGAAAGGAATGATAGAGAAAATGAAAGAATACTGCGTGTATTTTTTCTACATGCTGGATATTACATGTCCTTAGAAAAAAAAGAAAGAAGAAAACAGGGTGAAATAAAATTAAAATACTGTTAAAGATATAATATAATGCGTATTATATAGAACTTATAATACAAGCTTTTTCTTCTCTTTTCCATTTTCTTTTTGTTCGTACGGATTGATACAAAGGAACTTGAGTCAACGTAAGAGACAATAATAATATAATAATAATAATAATAATAATATAACGGTAATAATATTAATTAATAATAATAATAGTAATCATATCGCGTGTGTAAAGAGGGGGGTGGAGACCGTAGAGACGTGCAAAAGTTCACCGTTCACGACAATTCTAGATATTTTTTCAAAAATTTAGGATATTTAAGATTCGATCTTTAGATTTTGACTAGGCTAGCTAGAGTTTTATAGAATCAATTTTTATCGCGAACGACGCTTACATCGTCTCCGTTTGGAACTCTAAGAACGCGCTTTATAGCTGCGTGAAGAGATCTTAGCACATCGAGGACCAAAACAATATTATACCACCATTATTATACCACGTGACAAAAAGCGTGGATCAGAAATCCCAGAAATGCCCCATTGTCTTTTAGAAATTGTTTCTTTTTTTAGGATATCCTCCTATTATTCTTTAATTTCCTTCCTCACGTTTGAAAACGTGAACAAACTATAATACATTCTTATCACGCTACAAACTCTTCGAAAATTTCTTTCCGAATTCCTCTTCGATATACGCGTTTCTTTCAGTTTATGCGGGGAACAGTATGAAAATTTCTTAAAGATGTTTGAATTTCGTTTTCGTTTTTCGAAGGAAAGGAGATCCTCGATGTATCAAGAACGTCTAAAGGGCGAATAAAAGGGGGAAATGATCGCGTGGTTGCTTTTTTTCTGGCGCGCTGTTTAAAGTTCTTTCTCGAGCTTGATCAGCTCGGCGATTCCATCGTGCATCTCCTTCACAGCCTGATACTCGGTCAGACCGAGACGTCGTTTGTTGGAAATGTCGTAGATACCACCCTCGGCCTCGGTGTGCTCTCCGCGAGTACCACGAACCTGGAGATTGAACTTTCCAGCAATTTCTTCAAGCTTCTCCCTGTTAGCGGCCAATTTAGGCAGTTTGATGTGTACAGAGGCACGGACAGTAGTACCTAAGTTGGTAGGGCAGAAGGTCAAGAAACCAAGACGGTCGTGGTGGGAGAAGGGAAGTCGTTTTTCGATCTCGTTCACGGCGCTCACCAGACGACGGTAGACCTTCAAGGAAAAGAATGTTAATTACTTAACTTGAAAGGCTATAGACTTTTTTGTTCCTACGATCATTGATATAGTCATTAGATTGCGGATATTTGTTTAATCATACTTCATTTAATTATTTTTTGTACCTGTCCAAGATCACCGCCCATCTGCATGGAAATGATACGGAGATGATCTTCCTCGTTGCACCAGACCAAGAAGGTCTTGGCATCGTTGTGGTAGATACCACGGCCAGTGGGCCAGAAGCGGCAAGCATTGGCAGCTTGCAAGAAGCGATCACCCTCCTTGAACAGGAAGTGATCGTCGATCAGTTTCTGCTGAACTTCTTTGCTCATACCAGTTAGAGGATAGAAAGTTCCCTTGAGTTCACCCTCTAAGCCAGACAGAGTGCTAGAGACTTTCTCTTCCATTTCTTTGTACTGAGCTTCAGTCAGGCAAGGGTTGAATGGATAGCCTTCCAGAGAACGACCGCATCTTACACGGGTGGAGACGATGAACTCACCCTGGGAAGAATAAAGGATTAATCAATACTTTATATTTATTAAATTCTTGAGAGGAATGGTTATCTTAGAAGTTGCCTAGGAATCATTCTTCTAATTTCTATGTAATAGTAATTATAGCTCTTAGGAAGAATAAATTTGAAGATAAATCTAGTTCCCTTTTTAACATCGTAATTACTACTGAATAAGTATGAATTTATTATAATTATAGTTTTATAGTTATTACCGAATAAAAATAAATTTGCAATAATATTGGCTATATTGATCTTAATCCTGTATGTTATAATAAATACTGTGCGTTTCATTGCATCTAGACTACAATCCTCAATACTAACAGCTGGGTCAAGGTTGCCAAGGCTATCGACGTCTCCAAAGTCTTTTGGTGGATGCTTGTCAGTCTTCTTGAAGCCACCATGGTAGTCTTCAATGATGGGATCGAAGAGGTCAGCAAAAACTGTGTAAGAATCAGCATCAGGCGCGTAGATACCGACACCAGAGTCCAGATTCTCTACACCAGACTGGATCACATCAAGCAGGGTGGATCCAAAGGAAGTCTTCTTTGTCTTCAGTTGATCGAAGACCTCTTTGGACAGATACTTCTTCAGCAGAGATTTGCTGTCAGAGCCAGCCACTTTGGAGAAGCCAGCTTCCAGTTTGTCCAAAACTGCCTGGTCAACCATATTGCTATTTTTCTTGCTATAAACAATTAAATTACACTATAAATTAAGTATTCTCCGGAAGAATATACGAGATGGAAAATAATTTTTAAAACAATTTCAACATTTTTTTAATGTTCTTGACTACTTTTAAAAATATAGTAGATTGAATCTAGAAATTTTTGCCAAATTAATCAATACAAGAACAAGACAGTAAGATAGTAAAATCATGAATGCAAAATGTAAAATAATGCAATGGATCTACAAACAGATTTTTACACTTATGAGATAACCGTATTTTACATGAAGCAAAAGAATATCAAATAGATTAGTAGAACCAGGAGAATTAGTCTTTCCTTCTTTCCTATTCGATACATAATGTTTTTCACTTCGATGATAGATTGGAAATCAATTATAGCGTAGGTAGACGAGACTTTTGTAACAAGGTCGTTTAATTTCTTATCAGTGTCTCTTATCGTGAAAAATTACGTGTTTATTTGCACGTATTATTCGTACCAGATCGTCTACGATAGTCATAACTGTCTGCTATATTACGATATACGCGATAGTACAATGGAATATATTTCGAGATTTTAGAAAATCCGCTGTATCGATATGCATACATAGTATCTGGCTTGTATAAAAATTGGTTTAACAGTCGCATTTTTATGTACATATCATAAACGTAGAAGCTTTTTGAAATTGGTGATAAGCAGCAAGATAGCAGTGCAAATATTGAAGTTCTTAATTGCAGTGAAACAGAATTTAACTTTGAATATTTGCGATGAAGTATACTCTTCATTTCCCTCTTTTTTATTAAATATATTTTGCTAATTGATATTTAACAAAAATTGTATTGTAATTAATACATTTAAAATATATGAATATAATATATCTAACAAATTCTATCTATTATCACTAAAAAGTATTTGTATATTATACTATAATGAATGAGTTACAACCACTAACACATTCTTTACATTCCATTATTCATATGTGGAGATATAATAATCTCAAGCTAATTTTCTCTTCTGGAATTAATTCAAACAAACTATTTAAAGTAATAAACGTAACTTATCAAAACACGTTGTTTACTAATGTTTAAAAATTTAATGTTAAATAATGTTATTGAATAAAAAGTGCGCCAATAAACTATAAACAATTTTTATTACAACCTAATGTTCTATAAAAATTAAATATTATGGTGTACTATTGAAACATTAACGCGTTAACGCAATGTTTTACTTAATTTTTTGTTCAAGCAATTTACATCATAGAATCCTATTCTTTTTTAACATTGCGACTACGAAAAAGATTCAATGCATTTTTCGTATCTTAATAATGATATATAAATTATTTTCAATTTCTTTATTTTTATTCTTTAGTTTTTACGTACTATGTACTATTTCACTATTCGGTCCTTAATTTGTTAATAAAAATATTCCTTTCATACTAGTTCCACTAAACCCAATCAAAAAGAACCTTATTAATAGAGCGCAGATATTTATGCAACTTCTACGAATTTAATTAAACAAATGAAAAGGAGTAAGATATTAGGTAAAGGTACTTTGGATATTTTGTATATTTCTGCGTATTATATATATATTCTATAAATTTTTGCATATTTAAATTTCTCATAAACGCATAAAAATACATAGTTTACATATTATCCATTCCTAAAACATCCCCCACTATTCTCATTATTTTCCTCTGAGACACCTTGTATGTCGTACATAACCCATATAACTTTTACGTAACATCACCCTCATCGTAATGCAACTTTCACAACCCTCTTGCAACTCCATGATTACAAAACAATCTCATCGACGATGACGATGCTTCAACAAATTTCCCCATACACGCTCTATATACTAATTATTGTAACCATAATTAATTACAAGTTTTCTAACTATCATGAAACATCTGATGAGTAACAATAAGAAAATATAGAAAAATATAAAAGAAACATTTATTAAAAGTCAGTCGAATCCTCAAAACATACTCAAAACTCATCAACGATAACGATGCTTCAACAAAGGATGATAGTCGGAAAGTGGTGAAGTACCCCTTCAAGCATATACAAAATTCTAGTAAGACATCATTCTATAAGTCCTAATTGTATCATAAAAAGTACAATTAGTTATGACAAAAAAATATGAATTGGAACTTTCTGATTTCAAATGATCATTAACTTGGAAATGTAAAAAAAAATATAAAAGTTCAAACGCTATTTTATAAAGAAAAGTTGATATTAATATTGTTACTTAATAACAATAACACGCGACAAATTAAGGTAAAACGTTACAATATAAATGTTCTATGAAACATGTTTGTTATTATATTATAACTTACTTCGAAAACAAATGGAATGTATTGAATACGAAGAATTATTGTTACGTTTCATCCTTCTCTTCCTCGGATGATAGTTCTTCAATAAAATCATCGTTAACGACAAAGTATGCAATGTGTGATGCCTTGTTAGAATATTAGGTGCCTGAAGGGATACAAATTTGTCACTTTTTCGCCATTTTTCTTCTCCCATATAAGCTCTACGTGGTTATTTCAATCATAATAAATCACAAGTTTTCTAACTATCATGAAACATCTAATAATTAACAATATGGTGATGTACAAACAATAAGGAAACGTACAAAAATATAAAAGAAAAATTTGTTAGAAGTCAATCGAATATCCTTGGTGCTACTCACCAAGTTCCAAATAGTTTAATAGTTTGTCGAGAGATGGAATTATCAAAGAGTCGAGCCAATGGTCTCACAAAGGTATCCTTTGATGTGGAGAGGGCTTTAAGGAGTTTAAACGAGCCTGACATCGAGAATTCCAATAGCAACAGCTGTCTTGTCGGATCTCATGCGCTTTTCTATTGCGCTACCTCGTGAATCGAAAGGACTCATCGTTACTCGTGTTTGTTAGGTTAGAACCGAATGAGGATAGGGCGCGTTCTCGAAACATGGCGTCGATTTTATACATGAATATGGGAACGAATATGTACAAAACATAGTTCAAGCAGTTATAAAGAGAATACCATTAGGCATTAAGTGTCTAATAATTTTTATGAATTAAAACATTGAAAACGTCCATCGTTTATGAAAAAATTGAGATAATAATACGATAAATAATGATACATCGTTAAAGAGATAAGATTGTGACATAAGAGGATATTATATTAACAAAATGTATTTTCTTATTAATGTTATGACTGTATTGCAAGGTGTCAGATATATTGCTCAAAATAATAAAACATTTGAAATCACAATAAAATAACTATTTTAAACTTTATCATTTTTAAAAACATAGAGTTGCTCAGATTAATTATTTTGTGCAAAATTGCAAAATGTACTTATTACACGATTAGTGACGTAGGCGTGACTCGTCGTTGGTGCACATTTTGAAACACATTTTGATACACATAATATTTCGCTCGAACTTTTCTTGATAATAATAGTGGCAGATTATATTTGGATTAAATACAAAATTCACGTGATTCTTCATCATCAGATATTGATATAAGGGGATAATGATACTAATTGAAATAAGAAATTCATTATCAATATACTTAATGGTATTTCAACGTTTGTCTATAAAAATCTGTAAATCTCATATTACATGTATGTGTATCTATGCTCATAGAATTTTATTTGTAATCGCGATATTCTACATCTCTTAGATAATAATATGGATTAATGGCTGTACAATAATCACATTTAATCTTGAGTGATATTTTTGTATAAAATAAAACAATTGTTTTAATTCTCAAATTACTTTTCTTCCGTGTCTTTATTTCACAAAACGGAGAAATTCCAACCTCGCCCAATTTCCACAATAATTATTAATAACTTCTACTTTATTTTTAAAAATGAAAAATCTCACAATCACAAGCTAAATTTTTCTCCTCTTTCAGATCATTTTCAATTATATTCGCTCATTCAAGTTCACTTTCTTATTTCTGTTTGCAATTGCATAAGAGAAAATAACAATAAATTAACGGAATCCTTCTGCCTTTTTATTCGAGAACAGTGGTAAGCTGTGGTGTTTTTCTTTTTACTGTAATAGAGCAGATTTCAAGGTAAATTTAAAAAAATAGTATTTGCAACACCATCATTTCCCTCTGCCTTATGATTTATAAAATTAATCGATGTAGCTTCTGTTTAATGATAATTGCAGAATTTGTATTACCGACTCAAGGGTTGAAATGTAAAATAGAGAAAGTTCGAGCGAGACTGCAGATATTCGGACAGATAATGGCTTTTTAACCGAGTCGAAACACTGCTTGTGCCAACCAGCAATACGTACTCGTCCTCGACGTTCGTTTCATCCGACTCGCATATGCCCAGCGACGTGCATACGCCCATTGTCGACGATTATGCGCCGATTATGCCTCGATTATCGCCCCGGGTTATGCGTCTATTTATAAGCGACACGAACAGTTAACGGTCGATCCTCTCTTTCTCTTATGAAACCGTGCATCCGTCGACGACGACGACCACGAGACGACGAGAAGGAAGAACTCAGCCAGACGCTAATCACAACGATGTCACTCGACGTCGACCAGGATTAGGATGACGCGATCCCATCGCGTCTCCAAAGCTTCGCCTCTCTGTTTTTCCCCCGCTATGTGAAAACAGATTCTCAGACACGAGATTTTTCTTCTCTTCCGTATTTCTTCTTCAAACGAGATTTTACGACACCGAGGATTTTATGGCGAATTAATCATTTTAGTGATTGAGAATTGAGTGACGATTTTTGTGCTTGAATTTTGTCATTTCAGTTTGAATTTTTAGTGCGATACTACGTGTTCTCTCATATTTCCTTCAGTGGTTTCATATTTTCTTCGTTTAATGTTCTTTATTGATATCTGCTGTATGATGTGCGTTTTTGGTAATAAATAATAAGTGATTATTATATTTGGAAGAAGCTATCAAGACTTCTACAAAAGTATTTCATCGTCAGGAGTAATATGAAAGTTTGATAAATCGTGAAATATAAATCTAGAGATTCGTATATTTTATATTGACTGTTTTCTTTAAATATATACGTAGAAGAAGGAGACGCTGTCTAATAAAAATTAACGATTGTTACCACAGTAATCTAATAAACCTAGATACGATTTCAATCGATCATTAATCTTCCATCGATTTAATAAAAAAAAAAAAAAATTACGGATGATAATGAATGATAAGATAAGGTGCTAAACAACAGCATTTAAACTTACGATCTTAATCAACATTTATATATATTTATAGATATTTTAGAAAAGTGAAGAAATCCCTTTCGTAAATTGTGTTGATCAAAACATTATGCACGAAAATTTTATATTATTCCATAAGCTACCGATCTGCAATTCTGTTCTAAACAAATAATTTAAAAGATTAAAATATTGCACGTCCATTTTTTAAATACACCATGATATTAAAAAAAAGGGAGAATTGAGAATGTAAAAATAAAAATTAATTTCGGTCACTAATATGAGAAATAATTATACGTTAGTAGTTAATTTATTAAATCTTCGTAAATACACAAAAGTAATTTTACTCTTATATTCTGAGATAGTTAACGGACAGATCCACGTTGATTAAGCCTACTCAATTAATTATAATTAATAATTACATTCTTGAAACATCTTTTTTAATAGTCTGTACACATATTTATTTATATTCTCATATATGCCAGTGGAAATGACTTGCACTCTTATGCTGTCAGATAATATCTTTACCCATACCAAGTCCAATCAATTGTTGTCTTAAGTTTCCTTGTGATATTTTACGAATACGACGGACAACAGCAAACGATAAGAATCAAATAATGATCTGACAGTATTTTTTAATTTATCTCATCACGATATCTTTATTGAAATAGATTGAAATACTTATTATACCAATTAAACTTACACTTAGTCATTACTAATTTCAATCAAAGTTTCTTATATTTATCGTGTGACTAATTAACAGAAAGAAGTGTTTCCTTGCTCTAAAAAAATTGGAGATTCTTGTCCTCAAGAAATAAATAGAATTTATAACGAAATCTAGTGTGATTTTAACATTCTAAATATTTGATTACAAATCTATTATTTCAAAATTTAGAAATTTTTGCTAAAGCGTAATTCGGTCATTCGGTAGATGGAAAATTCGTTTTCACAAAATAATAAATGGAATCTATAATAAAATTGATTGTTGTTTTAAATTGCCAAATATTTTATTATCATTCAGTTATTTTATAATTTAAAAAAGAATATTGTCACTAGAGCATAGTTCGTAGAAAATAATACTCTAAATTCTAAATATTAGCAATTCCTAAAAAAATATTTTTACTAGATGAAATAGTATTCTACAAATTGCAATAAAATATTACCACAGAGCTCTTTAGTCATTCCTCGTAAATCGAAAAAAAAGAGGGAGAATTAAAAATTGCAAAAAAAGCCTTTGAAATATTTTCCAGCGAGCATATTTCATTCGGAAAGTGTAACAACGGTAACAAGGTAGGCGAAGTGAACATAGGCCGATATATCGTGCGAAATGCAAATAAAATTTTTCAGTCGACCTGTTTCTCGTCCACGCCCCTGCGTAAGGGCAGAGGGTTAACCCTTTTGTGTGAACCAACAGGGGTAGTCCCTACCCCACTATAAACGTCGGCTACACACTCGACCAAGCTCCTTTATAAGGAACTTAAGAGAACGTCCAAATAACACATTTAATTCTAAACCAATAGAATGAAATAAAAAAAAGGTAGAAAAAAAGTTCCCATTTAATATTTCTCTAAGAAACAACACAACACTAATTAATAAAAGTAAGTTTTTTCTTATGATCCAGTATCAAGAAAATTAATAACTATACACTAATTATAGATATAGATAAATGGAAAAGCAGTTTTTAATTAATTTAACATTGGCGGATTAAACTGCTCCCTAACTCTTAGAGTCTAAGATAATAGACACTAAAAGTTTCAGTCGAGAGGGATCTTTGACCTGTACGTCAAACTTCGGAGGACATAAACTCTGTTGACGGTTCGATACTTAAAGTGTGGGAAACACGAAGGATAATGAAGTCCTGAGTAACTTGTAAGCAAGGTTTAACGATCGAGCGATGGGAACTTCGATGGTTTGCTGACGAATAACTCGAATTAAATCTGTTTTTTTTTTTTTCATAATACCGATACTACGAGTTTTATACGTAAAGCTTGTGTTTTTACACGACAAATGATATTTTAGTCTTATATCTTGCACTCATATTTTTTGAAGATTTTTTGAAATAATTTTGAGTTTGTCTTATGTTATTATTAAATAGGGAGAATGTATTTTGTGTTTATACTTGTTACCAATTTGTTTTTAGAGATTTTTCAAACCAGCCCTGGTTCCTTTTCATCTTGCTACTGAATAGAGAGATTGTATTCTGTTTTACATATTCTTTTTAGTTTCTATCTCTGCCTCTACTTCGTGTATTCATACTACTGAATAGATGCAGTATGTTTTATTTTACCAATATTTGTAGAAGTCTTTTAAAAAGATCCTGGTTATGCTTTATAACGCTATTCAATAGATAGAGTGCATTTTACTTTGACGATTCTTTTTAAAATATTTGTAATCCATTCAGTACCAAATCTTTTTTTATAATCTGAGAAAAATTTGTTGTAAATAATTATTAAGAATAAAGTCGTATGTTTTTTATGTCTTTGTAAGACTTTGACAGAACGTATTAAAAACTTATTGAAATACCATTCCTTGTATTAATAAAATTAAAAAGAAAGGAACAATAGAAATATCTCTTCCCAATAAGATCACAATTTTCCCATACATAATAACTACACACTTCTAGATGACTCACTCGAGTCTTCGATGCATCAATTACGAATTCCATGAATGTCTGATCTGACGTCCTGCTACGTCACTAGGCGGGCACCGAGCCAAGTGACGTCACCGATGAACCCCTAAACCGACTCACACACATAATACAGCATTCTCCCAAAAAACCTAAAAACCCCAAATAATCTGTCTTAAAATTTTTTATCCAACAACAATAAATACGTAACGGACCCAAAAAAATACTCATACAAATGTACACATAATCCATCATAATATACCTTTCTCACAAAAGATCAAACAAATTCTAAAAGTAATCGTTCTTACAAATTGCTCGCCCTAAATATTTAAAGAATACGTACTCGTCGTTCGACGTGGTATCCTTAGAGGTACATCCGCCCATGACGACGACGACGACAACGATGACGACGCCCCGGCGAGAGAGACAGCGAGCGAGAAACTGACAGAGAGCGGTGAACCTCGTGTGTTCACCTCTCGATAATCGAACTTCACCTCTTCACCACGTTTCTCCTTCCCCAACGTCCTGTAGGAGGATCTTCGAGACCGGAAGTTCACGGGGGGAACAAGAGAGGGTGTGGGTGGCGGCACACTTCCTCGACGAGGCAAGATGGACGGAAAACGAACGCGTGTTATACACGGGACACGCTATACTTGTGTATGTAGCGTGTACTTCGAAGCACTTCCGGTTGTCCTTGGCGTCGACGGGGGGTAGTCACCCCTGGCAGAGAGTCAAAGGTCCTGTGTCTTCCAGATCGTTGTCCCCTTTCACGGGATTATCCGTCGAAATATTCTTCTTCTCGCGAATAAACTTTCTAATGATGGTTTAAAAAAGCCGAGAAGTCGATTGTCAGTCTCTTCCCCTCTTTCTTTCCAATTTTTATTTTCGTTAACATCACCGGGCAATTTAGTTAGAGAATTATAAATTGCAACTAGTAGTAAATGATTCACTGGATACTGTTATATATTATGTAAATAATAATGTTGTATATATAATTATTTATATATAAATATTATTCTTTAAATGATAGGTTATTTTAATACTTCCGTCGATTTAGATTAGTGAACACATAAATTCTCTAACTGTTCTTGAACGGTGCAGTTCCGGTCACACTGGCTGACTAGCGTAGTACGGAAGGCGCTGACAGAATCGTACACCGGCTACGGTCGATTGGAAAATTGATTATTCGCGCTGGTACGCGATCCTCGATCGTAAAGAATTCGTATTAGAGTTAGAATCGGTCGTGGGAGATAAGGAACGTTTGAGAACCGGTAAGAAGGAAAAATCGGCGAATGGGCGTCTGTTACTGGTAGCAATCGCGATCAATGCGTCTACACTCTATTATTATGTCTTTCCTGGTCGCGGGTGAAAATGAAAGCGGATTGCGTGTGTCCCGGGGAACCCTGACGGCCGTCAATCGATATCGAGTACGCAAACGTGAAGAAATTCTCGCGACTTCCGGTTGTAAAACTTCGCGATCCTTTTTAGGACGTATATCGTTCATATAACGCGCCAAAAAATATTGCAGTATAAAAATGTAATAAAAAAAGTAAAATAATAATTTACTATTATGTAAGAAGATATTGAAAAGGATTAGCCAGTGCAATCGATGTATGGTCTCTTACTCACCGTCTCGAAAGAAGGAAAGAGAACGATCAGAGAGCGCGGTTCGGCGAGAAAAATCCTCGCAAAAAGAACGCCTTCTAAAAATTGGTCACAGTCGTTAGGAATGTGCGTATATGGTCGTTGTTCCTTCGAAGGTAGATAGTGTCTTTTTTATACGAGAGAAGTATCCTTTTCGCTGGTACTTTATCTCTCTGTTCGTGTGTCCTTCGAACGGTCTGTCTCCTGCGTTGTCCTGTGCGTACGTATTATATATGTGTGCGTTTTGTCGAGATGGTCGCGCGCTCGCGCTCTTCTATATAATATGTATATACACGTTAAGTGTGTGCGTTTTGTAACGTAACCAATTATCGTGTCGCGGAATAGAACGATAATACTTTGGGCGCGCGTCGAACTTGCGAAAAATTCTCGGCGTGTCGCGTGTGATGTGAACACTACAGTCTCTACGCTATCACTAAGCAGGAGGCATTTCTGCGTGCCGTGATCTCTCTCTGTCTCGCTCCCTCGCTATCTGTCTCGCTCACTACCTCCCTCTCCCTCACTAGCTATGTCCTTGTCTTTTCAGACTACTGTTCTCTCTCTTTCTCTCTCCGCGACTCTCCGTCCCTTTCTTCCTTTCGTCCACACGAATCTCCGCTTGCCCTCTCTTTTTACTCCTGTCACTCTGTCATTACTTCGCTCCTTCTCTCCCCTTAAACGACTTTCCCCCTTTTCGCGAATTCACGCTCCTCCTCTCTCTCTTTTTCCCGCTTTTTCCCATCGGATCCACTTTTATTTTCCTCTTCTAAAGCCATCTCTGTTTTTTCCCGGTTCCACGGTGCTCCTCTGTCCCTTTTGTTCTCGCTCGCTGCATCTCTCGCTTCTTTTCGCTCGTGATCGTCTGTCCTTTTTGAACCTACTACTCGTGGCGCTAGTTGTCCTCGTCTCACTCGCGACGTATAGCGCTCTCTCTTGCACGCTACTCACTTCAGGGTGGGGCACACCGGCGTCCAGCACAGAAGGATACCCGGTCGATAGCACGCACCTACACCTACACCAGCCAGCAGCCTCCCGTGTTACGTATGCGTGGAAAATCACGCATACGCGTCTAACTCATTTGTACAGACGAGAAACTATATGTGTAGACATAGAATGTGTCAGAATGGCAGTTTTCGGCCCTGCTTAAAAACGTATGACGTTCAATGTAACACCGCAATGCGTTTAAAACTTGCGTTAAACTTAAGTTGAGTGTGTTAATTAAATTTTTTACTACTGTTAACTACTTTTAATACAAAGCAATTTTTCCAAAAGGGATGTGAATAGTAATATGGAAATCGATGTTTAAAATTAGGTAGTTTGCAATATTCCTTCTGAAAGGGTAGTAGACATATCTCGGTTAACCCTTTTATAGGCAATGGGATTTATATACTTTTCCCACCAACTAAAGTCAAACGTGTAAGCAATATGAAAATGTATTCCCGTTATGAAAGTGTGTTACCATAGAAAACTGAAACTGTACAAATAACCACAGAGAAATTAAGATCAAATTTTATTAAATATTTGTTTTATATTAAATCTTAATTTAATAAAATGTATCCAATATAGGGGAATATATGGGAATATATGGGAATTACACTGGCCACTTATCCCCCTATTTGCAAAGCGCCATACAAAACAAAAATGAATATTTTATATTTTATAAAAATGAATAATATTGCTTTGCTAAAATAAATCTGTATTCGCTTTAATATGCTCTGTATCAACATTTTTGCTTTTTGACAAAAATTTAAGTTGTGTCCACGACAGAATTACATAAATGTGTCTACATAGACAATGAATCTAGTCGATAATGTCAATCCCATTGATTTTTCTTTTTCCTTACGATTTCAAGACGCGTTTGCATGATGTCTATAGCAAGCGTTACTTTCTAAATTTTTCGCGGAGATCGGGAAACGACGGAGAACCGGTGTATCGAGAAATTCTGGATCGAGCTGAGCCAGTCGAATTCAGCGAAACTTCACCCGAGAACAAAAAAAGAGGAACGACACTCGGTCACGTTTACTCGACCAATTTGCTCTCTGTATATTAATCTTTCGTAACACTTCGATTTTCGCATAAGCACGACGTAATCGAAATTAAAGATTAACATATCGGAAAGTTACATTAATCTTAACAACTATCAGCCTGACAAAATGACGAATTTCACATTTTTATCTTTAAAGCTATTAAAATCATGATAAGTATTCGACAAAATTAATATTGTCCTTTAGCGAGCTAGAAACATTTGCCTATTTTTACCATACTACTTTAATTATAATACAGTTACAATAATCTATAATTTTTCTTTATTATTTCTAAATTTATTAATATATTATCTCTAATGATTTCAAATATTCTCAATAGAAAGTGAAACTCAAATATACATCTACTATTTTATTAAAATAAATTGAAACATCAAAGTACGAAAATACAGTAGCGATCAAAGAATAATTTATAAAAAGCAATAGTACCGTTCTATACAGGCTCCTAAATGCATCATATAAAATAAACAGCGAAGAATCTCCTTGCATATTTTAAAGAGCAGAGGAGACTCTATTCCCTGGAATTTAATATTCGTCTCTCGTTACATATATGAGACTCAAATTACTTTAGGCAAGTACATTATGAATGTGTGCACGTATCACTATGAACAGAGCGACGAAAACCGATAATACAGGAGAACCTAATAAATGGTTCGACGTTTACTCGGACCAACTTAGCAGAAGCTGATGGCAGATTATGAACGCGTGAAAAACTCATGCACGCGTATTATGTCGTGTTTCGTGAAATTGCTTTCATGAAGTCATAAATACCAAGGAAAGTATAACTCATTCAATTATTGACATAATTTTGGTATAAAGGCGTCTTCTAATTGTTATACAGTGTGCTTGGTAACTGGTGGTACAAGCGGAATATTTTTTTTTTTTAATTTTTCCATCGAGACAACGATCTACAATGAGATCCGTTATAACGTACCGCACGCGTACCGAGCGAAAATTCAAAGTCGATTTTCTCGAAAACAAAGCCTCAAACGAAAAATTTTTATTCTATATTTTCGACTTCTTTTTTCGCGTAGAATCACCCCCTTTCCGCTTGTACCACCAGTTACCAACCACCCTGTATATATTATATAAAGTCAATTTAAATTTACTGTATAAATCTAACAGCTCTTTCCAAATTTTCCACTAGACATATGTATTTTCTGCTAAATATATTTTCCAACATTCTTAAAAAGAAACTCAGAATTTCAAAGAACTTTTCTCTAAACTCATATCTATATTTTAATAGATCAGCAAAATTCTACAATTTTATCTCGATCTACTTCCCACGATCTCTATACCTATTTCCAATTAAATAATAACTCTCAAACATATGTGAATCCCCTAACACACCACCGTTCCCATTGCAGAGGCTGTTTAATCATGATCGAAGCTGACTAACAGTGAATAAAATACCGCAACGAGGGGTCGTCCGCCAAGAGTGGAGAATCGAGTCAAGGTGCATCATCTCCCATTGCGTGCCATGTCTCTGTGCGAATACGCAATTTCACAGGGCGGAGAGGGATGCGGATTACCCACTAGTAAGTGCATGATTATCCTACGAGAGGAACTCGGCCTCGTGCAATAATGGAGGTGTGAACGATCGTAAGATGTCATTTTCTTCATTCACTTGTGTAATATTATGCATGCACTGGTACCTATACGTCACAAGTGCGCGCACACATTCTACGGTGACGAGCTTGTGAATGAAAGCGGGTTAAAAAGCGCATTCACTATGAACGTGTGTACTAAATATGTAGCATGAGCTTCTCTAGTGCGTATCGTGGTTACGCTGTATTGTTCGCGATCCTTGTAATTCTGTAGAGTAAATTAATTGGTTGTTTAAAGAGAGATAATTTTTGAAGAAAAATAATGTCTTGTTTGTTAAAATAAATTATTTGGTAATGTCAATTATTGGATAATATAAATTATATTGTTCAATGTTTTATTGATATTAATCGCATTAGTTATAAGTAGACTACTGACTCTCTCCTTAGTTTGAGTTTGATTAATTCTTTAATGATCTTTTTATGATGTTTTTATTTGGTAGTGTCAATCGTAGGATAATATAAATTATGTTGTTCATAGCTTCATTGGTGTTAATTACATTTGCTTATAAATAGACTGCGGACTTTCTCTTTACTCTGACTTTGATTAATTCTCTGATGATTCTTTCACGATTCTAAGACAAACCTATTCTCAGAGTTTCACACCTATCACACGCACATTCCTGCCACGTGCAGTCAAATTTCCACATGTATTCTCGGAACTGATCCTTATTCGTACGTGACAATCGAGCTTAAACAGCCGCTTGATTACTGGTTGTCTATTCTATTATTCTAACAACAGATAAATAAGAATGGTGTTGAATCTATTTGAAATATGAAACTAGATGATAACATAGAAAGTCGACACAGTCATATTAAATCACTTATAATGAGAATATTTTTGTCTATTTTTTGGAAAATTTAGAGGAAAATGAATTTTACTTCAGAGGAAAAGCTTCATTAAGAAATCTTGAATTTCGTGCCTCTGAATTCCTATTTTTATGGAAAAATAGTTTGACACATTTAACGTAACGAATAAATGTATAATCTAATACAGGCAGCGATAAGAATCTGAAAATGTTTTCAAACTTTTTGAAAGCCTAGCGTAGTAAAAAAGTTAGGCCTGAATCTAAAGAACCTAATTTGCGTAAAGTTTGGCTCGATACAGAAGAATATCAAATATTCGAGAATTAATATAGAAAAGTAACGAATACACGAAGATGAATCTACAAATACATCCAAAGATGAGTCTTAACGTAACAAATTAATATGAATATAAAACACCTAAAACAGCACAGAAAAATGAATATAAAATTTTGTCTATTTTCTTCGTCTTTCCTATTGAATACACTACAAAAGACATTTTACCTCAAACATGTTAAAAATCTTCAATTAATTTTCAGTACTTATATCTGTCAATACTATAACATAGAAATTTCATCCCCTAAAATCTAGAACCACTGATGCAATTTAAAATACAAACTCGAATCAAACGCGATGAAAGCAAAGAGTAACGACTCGTCTTTTGGCTGCCCTTTCGAAGTTTTTTACACTAGCCTGAAAAGCCTGGACGAAGATGAAAGAACGACGGAGGGTGCGAACAGAGGCGCAACATGCAGCCCAGAGTAAACGTGGATACTTTGTTTTCATTGTTTCGACTTGTTGGCCGACTTGCGGCCACTTGTATCCTCGCCCTAGGCCCTGTGTAATTTTATCTTCTCTTTTTTTTGTTTCTCCATCGAGGAACCCGTAATCACCTCAACGGATCTTTTTGATTAATTTACTGTCAAGAGCATCAATTAAACATCGAGCAACCCTTCTGTGCCGGTCACTGAATGTTTTCTGTTCTTTTGAGGCATTTCAAGGCAAATCGGGCAACAATTATTGGGATAAGATGCATATGAATAGAAAATTTAATTAATGTGAAGATAAGATGCGTAGATTTTGATATTTGAGCCGAAAGTTTTGATCTGATTGAAATTGTTTTATACTTAAATTAAGTAACGAATTGTGTGAAAAATACAAATATTTTTATTAGCAGGTTCATTATCTTTCAAGTGCTTGAGTAATCGGGGTACTTAGTTAAATTACTTAAAACTTTGTTTAATGTAAAAGAATTTATTGGGAACTGAACTAATTTACCTGGAAGTGTTATAAAAGGGATATTATGGGAAACGGCTTAAAAATATATAAAAAGGTCTTATAGAAAGTATAAGATGATAGAACTAATAATAACAATTTCTCTGCGTATCTCAAATTTTAGAAATACCATTATCTGTCATTCGATAATTTTCAAAAACGATCGTCAATTTGTTGGTTACATAATGGAGATAACAGAGAAATTTCGAGATATTCTATCAGGTGTAACGCGATACAATTCGAGGCTATTTGCGGAGTACAAATGAATCAGAAAGGACAACGATACGAAATGCGATTACGATTTGTATCGAGTTTCGAGAACGTCTCATCGTCTTAACCGATAAAACAATCGTAACACACTGTGTTTCGTTATCTTGTTATAATAATCAGATAAGACGGACTTCGCAACACATGATTTCATTATTCGTTTTCCTCTCTCCACGTTAGAAAATTATAACCGAACGTGATAACAATCGACGGCCTTCGTGAGATAATAGAGTCTTTGGTATTTTTCCTCTGATTGATCCTACTTTTTTGAAAAACCAAGTTCAGCGAAATTATTGTCATGATTATGAAATTTATATTAAATATTTCTCTTTGATAATGATTCAATAATTTATTTATGTAAATTTGTAAATTTAATGAAAAATTGATGTAAATTTTTGCAGTTAAAGGAAGTATCTTTCTGTCACTTAAGAAATAAATTAAAAATTCTAAAAGAATATTTTACGACTGTAAGTACAAATGAATACGAAAAGTATACAACTTGCGAATTTACTATCTTGTACAAGTAAGCAAGATAAAATTCAAAGATCGATATCTTGTCGATAACATTGATAAAAACATATTCTTGTAAGAATATCTGATAGGAAATTAATTTCTCGTAATCATGATCGTTGTATAAAAATTTATTCGAAAAATTGCCAGATTATAGAAGAGCTAATTAAACGGTCCGATTAATATTTACAGAGGAATTATGCTTTTATGTAACCTACTACTCTTTCAGAAAATTTAATTCAGCCACTCTTTTCATTAAAGGTTTTAATTATTCTCAAAGAAGTATAATTAAATGTTAACACGAGGGATTTTATCAAAAGTAAGGGACTACGTACATACTGACTAACTCAGTATCATTTAATCTTGTACACATGTAATCACTAATTACGTAGTTTTTGTCAGTAATGACTTTATACTATACAGAGTGGTTGGTAATTGGTGGTACAAGCGGAAAGGGGGTGATTCTACGCGAAAAAAGAAGTCGAAAATATAGAATAAAAATTTTTCGTTTGAGGCTTTGTTTTCGAGAAAATCGACTTTGAATTTTCGCTCGGTACGCGTGCGGTACGTTATAACGGATCTCATTGTAGATCGTTGTCTCGATGGAAAAATTAAAAAAAAAAATTTTATTCTATATTTTCGACTTCTTTTTTCGCGTAGAATCACCCCCTTTCCGCTTGTACCACCGGTTACCAACCACCCTGTATAAAGGACCACCTTAAAATAAATCAAATAAATAGAGAAGTAAAATTGGATCTTTAAATCGATACCGAAGAGAGGAAAAAAGAAGATTGTGCAACGTGAATCATGAAAATTATGCACGGTAAACATGACGATACTCGAGAACGTCGCTGCAACATCCTGTTACGTCATTGTCGCATTATTTGTGCCTTGAATCCGTTCAGAATATAAATTCTACCCAAGTGAATCCAGACGATCGAGATCTATGGGATGGTCGAATTGCAAAATCGCGGCCAGCCTTCCATAGGTGCCAAACAAAAGTAAAACAAACGTAATTCTACGAAACTGAGCTTGTTAACATCTTAAATTCAAAGATGGAAGAATCTTCTAGTGGTAGACGCTTGTAAATGGCATGTATCACGTTGAATATCGAATCTTGGAAATTATATAAATCGGAGATTTCAAATAAGTGTTATGTTAATTTATTGATAATATTGAAAAATGAATCATTTGAAATGAAAAAGCGTATTTATAAATCATAGCTTACAAGCTCTAAGACTATTTATAAATATACAGGGTGGTTGGTAACTGGTGGTACAAGCGAAAGGGGGTGATTCTACGCGAAAAAATAAGTCGAAAATATGGAATAAAAATTTTTCGTTTGAAGCTTTGTTTTCGAGAAAATCGACTTTGAATTTTCGCTCGGTACGCGTGCACTTTATCACGTCTCGTTATAACGGATCTCACTGTAGATCGTTGTCTCGATAGAAAAATTAAAAAACAAATTTTTATTCTATATTTTCGACTTCTTCTTTCGCGTAGAATCACCCAGTTACCAACCACCCTGTATATTATAATATATAAAAGAATTTTTAATTCGAACGTTTTGAATATCATATTCTTTTATGCGATTTAGTTGATTTACAGTTATTGAGCGATTTGTACGTCTCTAGATGTTGTTTCATAAATTGCTAATTACAAAAATCATGAAAAGTAATGTTAACATTTTTCAATTAGTATAAACTGGAATGTATTAGTTTACAACTTGTAACGCTTTAAATATACTGTTTAAACGAGAATTAATAAGATTTAACAATGTAAGAACTAAGAGTTACATAATATAAAATAAATTCCATTTAGTATGGATCCTACGAAAATGTTGGAAATAAGTTTGTGCGTGTGTATGTGTGTTAAAGACTAATATGTAACAAATACAAATATGAATTGGATAAATATTATATTTTAGAGGTCAAGAAGTTGAGAACCACTGTTAGCCTATACAGACAGCTAACGCCACTTTCTCCAGGCCCCGGTTAATACGCTTTGTTGATTTACGAACTAGGAGAATTCCATGTGAGTGGAATGATACCGTTTCACTGTTCGTATTCTACTCAATTTGCGAAACCTCAAAGCAAATAAGTCAGTCAAGATGACGATGAATTTAAACGATTATTTTGAGCAATTAAACTTGCAGAAATAATCGCGCGGAATTATAAAAGCAAGGAGCATCACGATCAAGATTTGTTTGCACGTCTCGTTTTGTTATCAACTGACAAATTCTCATGTTTATAGCGAAACACGCAATAGCAATATGCGTATGACTAATTTTTATTTTCTGCGACTTTAAGTAATCTCGAGAATTATTCGAATAAATGAAAAAAATAATTGTCCTCAAATAAACGTAATTAATAATCTGGAGCAAATTATTTGCAAATTGCACGATGCCTGTTATTTGTCCTAATTGACATATATGCTATATGCGTCGATGCAATGTTGTCTGGCTTGTTTTGTTGTAATTATTATTATTAGACTAGACTAATTAATTAATTATTTATTAGTCTATTAATTATTATTATTATTATTTATTAGTTTATTAATTATTATTTAGTCTAATAATTATTATTAGACTAATTATTAATATATAGACTAGATTTTTATTGTACGAAAGTAACACAATGAATTATCTTTTTTTTTTTCTGCTACTAGAATGTTGAGAGATAACCTAAAAATCAATTAAATTTTAATGTTATAAACGAGAAACCGTTAGCAGGTATTAGGAAATATTAATTTTCTGATTTATAAAATCTCTATTTAAAAGATTTATCTTTTGGAGTATAAATAAATAATTTCTTTAACATTTTTTTATTTTAATAATAACAATATTTGTTTCTCCCCTTGTTAAGTATACAAGGCATAAATAATTTTTTAATTTTTTATAAGAAGCGCTATAGTTCATTTTCTAATAAATATTTTTTAATATTTACTATTCTACGTTTGTTCCGAAATTAAGCATACTTTACTTTAAACAAGTCAGATAAAGTTATACTGAACGTATTTAATAAGAATAAATAATACAAAAAACCCGATGAAAAATTCATAAAGTGTTAGAAATGATCAGCTTACGTTTTCCTTCCTTCGGTTAATTACAAATGATTGTGAATGAAAATAGAAATAATTATTCCGTGAAAAGTGAATCGGCGCGATTTCCAGAAGCGTTCATCGTCACGGTATAAAGTCTGACAATGAGTAATTGCACACTGTAGATGAGTATTGTGCGACAGACTCGTAGCAGAAAGTAAATATTAAGTCCATTTAAAAGGAACACGGTTTTATAAATAATATTATCGTCAAACGAGTTACGACACGGTTTTACTACGATCAAATATTTGTCCAAGGTATTTTATCTGCAAATATCGCGCGATTTCTCAATTATCTGCCATTTGAATTTTTTCAGTGATGCTACGCCATATAACTTTTCACTTAGTTCATGCTCAATCGACTTAGAACGATGAACTGATACACGATTAATTATAAAATAAAGAAAAAGATTTGCAGAAAATATTCAAATTAGTGTCAAATAATTTAAAAAGATTAATACTACTTTGGAAAATTGTTATACAAAATGGAAAGATGGGGTTCAATGATATACATAAACTAATTATGAATATATAGTTGACATGTGAAAAATTAAATGTCTGCAATATTTCTCAAAAATGTTCTTCTCTACTTGTCCTTAAGAATAAAATATTCAAAAAGTTGTAAAAATATTAAAATTACTAAAATTATCCATCACCTCATTCTAAAAAATTCTGACTTCCATTGTAACTGTACGAACTGTGGAATCTTAGGCACTTTTTAAGTGTCTAATTTCTATGCAAGCATGGAGAGGAGTTCAAGTAAAATGAGAGAACCGAGTAAGAAGATATATATCATTATAAGTGGCTAGAAAATGGATGGACAAGTCATACATACAATTAGCCGGATGCCGGTCGTTCTGGTCGACTGCGTTAATTCTGGTATGGAATCGCGTAGAATTCTGCGAATTCGTCGAATATTTATCACTTTTATGATAATTGGCTTCGTATCCGCAATATTATTACGTATCTCACATTTTAGATGCTCAAAATTGTACACCATTAGTTAAGCTCAGTTCAATTTTAGAAGTATTTTATATAAAATAATGATGTAGAAATTTATATTTCTAATTCATAATTTCCTTTCTATGATATTTTTATATAATTTCTTTTATAAATTATATATTTTTAAGATAATCATTGAAAAATGTACGATATTTTATGGTATTCAGTTCTTCGACTGGAATGCATGTCAATATCATCAAAATGGCGACTTAAGCGCCACCCTCGCAAATTTCTACCGGCTCGTTTCTGTGATTAGACAGTGTCCGGTTTCATGTTATATGAAGATAAATTGCCTACGACGTGTATCATGTGAGAACGAGAACAGTATGTGCAATAAGTTAATTATTAAGATGCAATTCAGGTTCTTCAATCGCAGTGTTCAAAAATGTCATAATTAAAAATATTTGTTTAAATAAAAAAATATCAATAAATGTTTTTTTTATATACATATCTCGTCTCTTTTCTATTTAATCATCTTTACCGATGTATTGATCGTAATTATTCGACCCGCATCGATTAGTGTCGCAATCTGTCGGCAACAGCTCGAAGCTACTTCCCCGCAGAATCAGTGCGCGCGGTAATTCAAACTACGTTAATCGATAATCTTAAAAATTTACGAATGTAAAAATATATTTTTACCAGATTTTACACATACATATCTATTTAGAAATGTCTTTTTATATCTACATAATATAACAAAATATTAAAAATCATACATTTATGTAAAAAAAGTAGATTTAAATTAGTTATTTTTAAAATGTAAGATACTTATTTCCCTCGAAAGATTTCATTAATGATTTCTCTTTTTTTTGTATCTGTAATAAACTTAAAATTTCAACGTGAATCAATACCACCTAATGACAAAATCCGCAATCACTTAGTTGCCAAGCCAATAGTTCCAACACTGATGCGGACATTTGATATGTCGAGTACCCGCGCGAACTATATATCTAAAAGGAGACGACGAGCAAACCATTCGCTGGTCACAACAAGAGTTAGCCAATTTGTATTTTTAAACTCCATGTAACTTCATCGCTGGCCTCAATTATTAGACTCGAGATTTTAACTTCTATAGTCACGCTCATTGTCACTTCAACGGCAATTGCGCTTTAACTCTACGAGTTTTAGTCCGAATCAATCTCAACCAAGTTATTATTCATAGTTACAAAGCAAACAAATTTGTAAAATAGGAAATTATCCTAACATAAAAGTAATTAAAAAATATGAAATATTTAATCATAATAAAGTATTACAAAATAAAAATCTACCCAAAGTTATGTTTACGAGAACTTTCATTTAAAATTATATTTTATATTATAAAAAAACTATTTGAAATTATACTTCGTATTCGAAAAAAAATTATGCCAAATGCAAGCGTTAGATAACGTTCACGTAAATCTTTCTTTATTGACGCTATCTGAAGGAAGAAAACGTACGTACTTACATTTCTCTATAAGCCGAGTGTCGAGTGTCGCTTCTTTCCGCGAATCTTTCTAATCGTTAATTCCAACGTAAGTTCCAGATAGTTCTAAGCGACTTGCACGTGCGTGCACGGCTAATGTCAAGGAGAAACTGAAATCTAAAGAGCCTACATGAATTATTAGGACGCGCTATAGTCAGCGATGCAAGAACCTTCGAGATCATAATTACAGCGTGTCTTTAGAGCAATGCACGTCAATTTTTGTGCAACAGACATGACGAAAATGACTGAAATATTTACTCCGACCAAGGTTAATCGATAATACCACATATGTATTCTTATTTCCGTGTGATAAAAATCTCCTATTTTTAATAATAGTGAACTACGATTAATTTTTCATTTATTTATCAAAGGTCTATTTTGAATAAAAATAAAAATTCAAGTATTAGAAATATATTATTCAAAGAACGGAAATGGATAAATAAAAATAAGAAAATGGATAAAAAAGAAGAAAGTACAGCTCTTTATAATGAGATAGAAAGTAAAATGATTTAGTAGAATGTAGAGTAGAATGATTTACAATATGAATATACAATGCTGGAACGTCAAGATCGACTAGAGGAGATCCGGAAGCGTCTCCTCGAGAGTTCAAAGACCTTTTGAACAGAAATAATTGCACTCTAAATGAGCGTCGGAAAGCAGTCTAAGACACGTTTATTGTGATTAATAGTGGACACTGGTTAAGCACTATACTGTATTTAGTGGTCATGTGAACAGAGTGGTTTACTGAAGTCAATATGTAGAACGTCGAAGAAACTTGCTATAATGATATAATAATAGTAAAATAATTTTCTTCGAAATGGGAAGGTATATAGAAAATCATTATATCTATTATAGTTGAAGGAAACATAGTTAATTTTATCAAATCAACGTCATTCGATTAAATCTAAATTTATCTTCAACAGTTTCATTGATATTTTCTTATGCAAGTATAATAAGTCGTAAAAGGTTTCCTTTATCCGATTATACGAGGCAAAGCGTGATTTTCATTCACCGTGAAATGGTCGAGTAAAAGAGTTAAATATCACAAGAGCGCCACGTGAGAAAGGAAGATAACGCAAATCGATATCGGCAGTCGATGCCGTAGAGTTGATCGTAATCAACTGTGTCTATACGATGTTAATAGCATCGTCATTCGTCCAAACAAACCGCATCTGGTGTTAAAGAAACGAGGAACATATTAGTCGATATCTAGAATTAAACTTAGCTTCGTGTCACTGAATTGAACAAAAGATGAAACAATTTAAAAAATCTGAATTTCTATCATTCATATCGCAATAAGAGAAGGAAATTAGAAGATGAAGTTCTAGATCCTTTACCGTTATACAGGTCCCTCACCGTGATTTTATTAAGTTGGCACCTATGAAACGTTTCTGCAAAATTTGAATTTGACCGACCAATCATATCCATTAAATAAAACAATAGTATGAAAACTAATTAGTTATTGAAGAAGAATATTAATTATGTAGAAATCATTGTAATTAAAAGAAACTATGTACGCTTACTGTTCTACATAAATGTCTGAAAAAAACAACATTTCATACATATGTATATAGCAATCTAATAAAAGAGAAAATTAAAAGAGTTCATTATAATATGTACTTAAATTTACATTCACACATGCAAAAACTGCTAGCATTAATAATTATTACAGTAATTATGCTAATCGCGTTAATTATAGCATCTCCGGAGTTATTTAAAAACTCAACACGCGATCGAGCAAGAGATACAGGGTTGTACTTGTGTGTCGCAAAGAATCGATCAAAGAGAAACATCGCCGGCAGACAGGCGTGCATTCCGGTTCTGTAATTGTGTGTACACGTTCGTATATGCACGCAAACGAACGTTGCGACGCGTTCCTTGCACGCAGAGCTCCGATCGGGAGACCGCCAACTATCAATTTCCGTTTTGAATTACCAAACGCCATAACGCATGCACGCGCCGCTCAAACGAATCTCCGGTCTTCTCTGGCATAACGAGCCTCCTACTAAGAAACGCATCGATGCACTTTCCTTTGCTAATAAGACGCCTCCTTCTTCCTTCTGTACAACACGTTTTTCGACCGACGATAAACCAGTTTCGCACGCTGCGAAATCGCAACGAAAATTTTTACCGTTTGCCACCTCTTAGTATCCCCTTAAATTCTTAAAGCAGGTAGGTTGGATTATACTGAACTATAGTATTTTAATGTAATGACGATTGAACATAAACGTTGCAGAAGATTTTTAATTAAATTTTAAAGTTTTAAAGCTTTTACAGATTGATTGATGTTAATTGATGGTTATAAAAGAACCTGTTCTTAAAAGTTTGATAAGTTTAAGGTTATGTATAATTTTATACGTTCGCTATTTAAGGATATATCCCGAATACTTTAATTACTTTAGTTTACATAAAAAAGGATATATTCGTCTGTTTAGATGTTTCTGCTTTGTTTTTTTTTTTACAATAGCTTTTAAGGTTATCCTATAGATGAAATAAAAATATATATATACATTTAATCATAGTGTGTTACTAGATACATATATTGAATTTTTACGAAATCAATGATAAAGTAATGAAGTATTTTTACGAAATAAAGTTTTTAAGTGGTCGGTCGTGGAAACTACTATACACATGTACTATGTTTGTGTCTGATTAATGAACTCGTTGAAAACAACACGTCATCGGTTGACTGTAATGATCAAATAAAAACACTATTCATTGCCAAAAAAACAATGTTTATTTTAACCAACCTAAATGAAATTAAAAATAAAACATATTCAAGTACTAATAGTTTCATAATATTATTTAAGGCATTTAATATACCGAATGTTAATTATATTTTTACGCATTGAACTACGCTATCTTGATATTTTAAATAAAAGGTCGAAAATTAAAAAGAAGTTCGTTAGAAGGAGGAAATTGAGAATCACTGTGCATCCATGGCCTTACGTAATCATGCTGCACCCACTCGTTTTACTGTATAGTGGTCTGACCGTAATCTGTCAATTTACTTTTGACAGTATCCCTGCAACGGAAATCCGATGTAACGCACCTTGTGATTTGCATATTCGATACATTTTCAAATCATCAAATTCGATGCCGTTCATCAAGGTTATAGGGTTGGAAAATTGCATAACGATTTAGTTTTAACCGGAAACAAGACCGCGGCGCACTCTCGAATCTTTCCTGAAAACGTTCGCCGGAAATTGAACCGATCGATTCACATTTGTGCAATAATTACTGCGAACTATTATGTTAATGTATCAATTCAATGGATATATTTCATTATTACTTATAACATAAACAAAAATTATATAAAAAAATATTTTAAATTTTTTTCTAATAAATTTTCATTTACAGATATACAATGAAAGATATCTACATATTTGGTTAGGAATTTTTTCCTCCTTTGGTATTTTATATACAAATATACGATTGATAACGTTACATGATCGATACTTCTAAAAATCTACAGACATTAATCTTTCTCTGTCAAGAATGAAAGCCAATAATATCGAAGAATGGGAGTTTCGTACCAGAAGAAGAACCACGAAGATATAATATAGTATTATCGAAGCCGAAGAAATAAGATCGATAGTAATGCAGCTATGTATATATGTATGTAAGTATGTATGTATGTACAAACATAGTAAACACTGTTGTTGAAGAACAACCTCACATTTAATACCGTGAATCTTTGGAATTTCTTAATTCCAAATAATTTAAATGCCTAGATATTAATTGATATACAATGAATGAATACAATTTTAAATATAGATTTTAAACTGCGAGTTTTTATCTTTCGTAGTGCAAAATAATACAAACTGCAAATTATTATTTTTCGTAGTGTAAAATAATACATAACCTTGAAACACGAGAAGGAGAGCCTCATGTTTTTTAGCGAGTCTCAATTTTCACTGTCAGTTATGAATTCTGCGATGCTTCTCACAGAACGAAGGTTACTAATTTTATTGAAATGTACGTTCACACGGCACAGAGGTAACTATCATTATGTCATACTAACATATATATCATATATTCATTCATAGAAACAATATATATAGATTTTCATTAAATTTTTGAAAATGATACCAGAATTAATTATTATATAATTATCTCAGTAGATTAAACTTGGTTAAGACTACTTTCGCTGTAAGGTGAAAGGAATAATCATCCGCCATTTCAATGAAAGTACCATCATACAACTGAATATGTGCTTAAACTATTCTTATTTCCAATATTTGCATTTTAATGCATCGAAAATTTAGTTAGTATTAAATGTTAGAAATAGCATTAATTATATTCTATAAAATTATTTCCAACCTAAAATTATAAGTAATTTGTTATAAGAGAATATATCTGATATACTTGGTCGATCTTCGTCTAACCTAAAAACCGGTATCTGTTCGATGTAACAAAGCGTAACAACGCATATTACTCCCGAGATAATCGATGATCGCCTGTAATGATGAATCATTTCCCAAATATGCGGTACACTACGCAAAAATTTCTATCCTCCTTAAATCTCAACAATCGTACCGTGAGAACAAGTGCCGATCTCCAACGGTCGCGACAATTAATCCTTCCACTGTTTACTGGTAACCGAATCTCCCTAAAATATTTCTCACGTGATATACTGATATTTCTTTCATAATTATTCTCAACATTTAACTATGATGTAATGAAATAATATTCAAATGGTCACAGGAAATAAAATCGTGTATGACCGGCGAGAATATATTTTTATTTCTTATCCTAATCGGTATAAGTTTCACAGCGTGCTTTGAGAACAACGTCCTATAGATGTGTAAGTATACATATTCATGTGAAAATACGAAAATATGGTAATACATATTGCTTACCTTTAGTAGACAAAAGAAAATCGAAGGATTTGTTCTGAGAGTTAGTCCTCGGAGCACGTCGTACGCGTACACGAGTCGGAAACGAAGTGGCGCGGAATCAACTCGCCTCGCGACAGCCGAGAACCTCTCCTCTCTGCTTCGGCCAATCACATCCCTCCTTTGTACATATCCCCTCCCCGCCTCCCGATCCTCTCCTAGGGACGGTCCGCGGTCCAGCCACGTTCCTTCGTTCCGTTGTTTCTACGAGGACTCCGGTTGCTACCTCGACTTTTTTCGTCCTAATTATTATCCTCCGCCACATTCTTGCGAAAACAAACGAAGAAGTCATTACATACAATCGAATATACGGCGAGTTTCAAGGTCTTAATTATCGAGCCCTAATAAAGTTCTTATAGTACATGGACTTACACGATATTCGAAGTTTACAAAAATTGTGGCCCAGTAACTACGAGGGTACAGAATATATGATAATTTTATGGGAATATTTACAGTGGTTACAAAAAGTATTTGTACACCGTTGTATTTATTATAGTATTTATTTACTAATCAATTAAGTCCAAGTATATTAAGTTTCTTATCATTTGGTAGTACTTCCATGTAACGACTAAAACTTGATACTATGAAAATGAAATGTGGGATCTAGTAAAAAAATGCTTCATTGGAAAATACAGGTATGTAAAAATATCTTTCGTAGTTACTATAGATGTAATTTTTAACAGGCGATTGAGAATTAGTATCTTGAGTACATATAAGAATTATTCTTTAGTGGTTAAAGATGATTTCGAGAGAATAACTGTCGGTGATTAATATCGATACCCGAATCGATGAGATCGGATGTGGCTCGAGCCAAATTCAGTTGGCTGGCCTTTCAGCAAAGCACTACGCGAAGAGTTGAATGTTTATGAGTGTTTGAAAGAAATATAAAGTATGTGTGAGAATGTTTTATGAGAAATATTTTATGAAAATTAGTGGAACGATAGAACTTTAAACAACTATCGATGAATATGTATTTTTCTAATTTTTTTTATTGATGAAACTCTTATTGAAAATATTTCTTGTTGAATGAATATTAATCTTTCTAAACGTTACTCCTTGTTTATTCTTTTTCATGATGTCAACGTAAAGCAAAATATTTGCAATATTATTCAATAGACGATGCAGTACAATGTGCACAATCGATAATCGATCTCGTTTAATTACACGATCGGCATATCGAAGTCAATGGCCTCGAAACAAAGAACCGACATAAAAGGAAGATAACTATTCGATTGTTATCCACCTCGAAAGATACAATAGAAATTTCTTTGATGCTTATTTTAATTCTATTATAGCTCATTTCAAATAGTAAAAATAAGAAAAAAATAAATATTAAAATAATTAACATCCTCAGAGTATGTTATTACAGATAAAGACTATCTTCCAATTTAATCATAATTTAATTCAGATCAGGGATCAATGAAAATTTATATCTGGGAATCAAAAGAGAAAAAGAGGTAAAGAATGATTAATCTCGAACCATTTATAAACTATAAGAGGTTCAGCAAAGTAACGCAAGATCCTTCTACAGAGGACAAGGTCTGCTCTCGATCTTATGAATCATAGCGTTGCTAAAGCGTATTCAGACCGTTCTTTCACCGTTCGTGCAAAAACGAGCATTGAAGTTCAGTGATCTGAAAAATGATTTCGACCAACTTCCGTGGAATTTCGAAATGACCGAGCTATAATCAGAAACACGTTTATGCATTATATCTATGTATGCTTCCTATGCTTATTTGATATTTTAATCAGACCCTTGTACAAGTGTAAATGTAACGGTCTATAAATAACGGATGCCATATTCTCACCTGAGCTTCTTCAGCCGATTATGACGTCGTGTTTGTCGTCCGTGACACAACACGCGTATAAAAACACGTAATCTACTTGTAACGTCTGCGTCTATTTAATTCTGCTATTTCCCTGCACTTTCTAAAACCATAAAAATGACGTCATCTGTTAACATTGTTCTCAATCTCCTTACCTAATCCTTCAAAGGGTTATGATGTATTCCTGTTTAAAAAGATCAGATGTTTTTGAATGAAAGTTTAATATTTTTAAGACGATTAATTTCTTAATTTGAATTTTAAATTAAATTTTAATTACAAGTTTACGATCACAGAATTTTTATTAATATATTTTGCGTCATCATAATTCGGTTTTAACTTTATAGGATTGTTGTTTTTCTGTAGGTAAATACTCTAGTGTAATTTGTTCACTTGGAGTGCATTGGAATTGTTTCAAGATATTTATCCTTTTCATATTTTAAATTCGAAATTAGCCTAAATTACTGCCATTGAAATATAACAATTATGTTAATTATATTCTAAATTATATTTTAATAATACAACATTTCCTCATAATTTCTAATTTCTATCAAAATATTCAATCTGCTTGGAGTTAAATCTCATCGAGTTCTATTCCATGTATATTAAACCTGATTAAATTGAATATATTAGATAAATATAATAATTCCTAAATATAAAATTTATGTCGATTTTGATTCAGAGGAATATTCTTAATTTTTAGGTTTGTTTGCTGAACTTTTGGTATGCTTTGCTTGTGGACGGTCCGTTTCCGCGTTGTTCCTTGGATTCCCCAGAATATATAGATCATGAAGCGTTTCCGGAGAACGGTGGAACTCCGGGAGTGTCGCCTGGCCGTTACGAAATCAGCTGTGCGCCTGTCGGTGCTTGTTGTAGGTCGCGTTCAGGACTCCCCTCGGCCTCCCTTCTGCTCTGTTCCTCTCATTCCATCTAACGAGAGAGTTAGAGGAGAGGGGATATTAAAGGTCGCCTCAACGTGGAGATCAATACGAAACCTACATACCTACCTTCCCTATCGGACCAATGGGAATGCCCAAAATGATCCTTTTCGTATCTATTAATTATCTTTTTATGTTCAAGACAGTCAATTTGATATAATTGCCCAATTTGCTTACTTTCTTAAACCTAAACAAATAATTATTCTTCTATAGTCTTATCAATTAAATCCTTCCTCTCAAATTGGACAATTTATTATAATTATATGTGTCCGATACACAATTATATGCAGTACTTCATTAGATTATAGATATTTCTAATACAGCAAGTAATGAGAGAACTTTTGATTTTTGATACAGGGAAATCATTGAAGAGGTATTTATTCAAATACATTTATTTATTAAGTACTCAACATGATAATCAGGCTTTGGGAGATTTAGCGTGATATACAATCTACACAAACATCTTGTTTTTTTTTCTGATAAAGCTATAGAAAGAATATTCCAGGATTTTTAATTTTTTTCTTTCAATTAATGAACACATTTCTTCCAGATTAACTCATCCTTTTGTTAAATCCTATTAGAAGGTTTAAATATCTAACAAGGTCAAATTTATAACAGAGTTCATATTTTTTAATTGGAAGTGTGTAATATATTCGAAAAGGTAACATTTGTTTTCATTTTCTGTCTAAATCTTAATTGCAGTTAATATGTATATCAATCATCTAGTATGGACTTCTTAAAGAATGGAATTGAGCAACAGTTGATGGTTATAATTAAATAATACATATGTATGTGTTTTTTTTAATGAGTTTCACTTCTTCGACTTCACTTTCCACCCAGTTCACGTCGTCAATGTCAGTTAGTGGTGGATAGCACGGAAACTTATTACCTGTAATCGATATGGCTGAAAATCGATCGGTTTCAAGGAACGATTATTGTGTTCGGGGAAGAGGTACGCGTGTAATTATCAGCGACGCGACGATATGAACGAGGAAGTTACCGATTGAAATCGAGCCTCGAAACGAAGACAACTTTGCATACCGTTATTATTAAAAACATTCTAAAAATTCTGTCCCTTTATAACGTATTATCGTCATTAGAAGAATTATGTAACGCTTTGAGCTGGCCAGTCTGGTTGAGTTGACGAGAAAAGTTACGTCAATGGCCGGGGGGAAATTACTTTTCCTCGCTTGCCTGTTATTTTTATCCTAAGAACTGTTTCATGCCGTTTCCACCGTTATGGTTTAACGAGAACCAGACTCTTCCATTCAGTTCTCTAGCAAATAAGCCTTCGCTTGTTTTATAAACTTCAGAATGTCTAATTGTATATTATATATTAAATATCAGGTTCATACTGCTGATTCTAAAAAAATTGTCATGAAATAATCGAAAAACATGAAGTAGTTGATATTACAATAAAATATACTCAGTAGATTGATATGGTAACTGGAATGAATTATAAATATAACATCGCCTTGTTCATACGAAATCAGTATTCCTCTTCTCGTATTTATCTATTCACTACTCACCTTCGACAAGTGTCGCCACAATAATCGTAACATGATATTGTAAAAAAAATGCTTTGGAATTATCTTCATGGACTCTTAAAGTATTATATTATATAAAGACATTAATATATTATTACAATAAAAATTACGAAAATATTTTATTAATACTTAATCAAATTTTCTACCCACTTTTTTTTCTTCATAATGAAATGTTTAAGTGATAAAGTAAATAAATTATTGTTATATCTTTATTACAGATTCAAGGATTTCCGAAGCAAGTAAAAAAGCAGCTATAAAGCTAACTTGGCTTTATAATAAAAAATAATCAAAATAGAATTGAAAACAAATTAAAAAGAAAGATCAAGATATGGAAGTAAAAATTATGAAAAGGAAAAAGCTGGAAGACTAGTATAAATAGAAGAACTTTAAGATAATTACTATTGACCCTAAATCACAAACAGTGACCTTGAAAAAGAACTCCTTGAACCAAATACTATTTCTGTATTCTAGCACAATCGTCTTATTGCATTACACGAGTTATAACTGTAAATACTATACTACTAGTCTCAATTACATAAATTATTAATATCCACATTAAACACATATTAAACTATTTTTTTTTATCGTACATAGGAATTTGATACTCTGGTTTCGTTCGTCATATATTCAAGGATATAAATATAATACGCATACATGTATTTGAAAGAACGAGGAATATAAGAAGACGTAATTCATTTTTAAGGGAAATCAGGTATATGGTAGGCTAAGCAATGAGAAAATTGTCATTTGAATCGCATACTTAAGAACGTCGCGCTGCTTTAAATACAATACCATTATAACGACATTAATCCGCCGATTTAACCGTCTCAAGAGGCAAGCGACTTTATCGCGTGACTGGCACCGAGTACGGCAAATATTTGTCGTCCAGTTTCTTCAGTCAGCGTCACACCTATCAGAAAGATGGCCGTTTTTTGCGAAGAGCAGCAAACGGAAAACAAAATTGTAAATCCTTCGTGATCCATAAATACGTAATACGAAAATGGTGTGCGATGTTCGACCGTTGACTAAGGGCAGTTCTCAATGTCAATGTCTCAGCAACGATCGAGCACCACTGACTGCTTCGTAATTTCGACACGTTCGCCGGGAGCAAATCACCGGTGACCACCGTTGATGGCCACCTTGCTTGTTTGTTGCATAATATTGGCCGACGATTCTGCTACGCCAGATATACATACATACTTGCTTTCCGTGGAAATGTTCGCTCGTGCCAAGATTATCTGCTGGCATCTCGAGCATGGAAAACATCCTTGCCAGACCGCTTCCTTATCGATCTTTCGCCGCGCTTTTATCGTTTTCGCTGAATCAATGCCATTCGATGGTTTACGTAGTTCCTCATTTCGAAAATAGTAAAACTGTCGTATTTAGTGTATGACGAGGACTTTATTGGTGACTTGATCTATCTCTTTGATTTTAATTTTCATCTGTAGGTGGAGGGGGTTCTAGTAAAGTGACACTGATGTGCTAATGATAAGAAACCAAATAATTTTAGATTTTACTTACTTCTTTACACGTAGATCTTTTGTATATTTTGCATGTTTCGGAAACTTCGTGTATTTTCTTTTTTTATCTGAATATCTGATATTTATACAACTTATCGATGAAGCAATTGAACTTGAAAATTTTAACGAAGCAAAGTCTTATAAGTGAACGTGACGATCGGCACGTAAGACTTTTTACGCCACCAAAACAATAAAGTAGTCATGTACGATAAATATGAGTAATAAATTCTGTTAATGCAGTTTTATCAGTTATGTAATTTAACAGACATAATTCCAATCGAAACATTTTTCGTTCATGGAAATCATTAATTTTACTTACATTGAAAAAATGATAAAGATTATGTAAAGAACTCTTAGAATATAAATAATATAACTAATAATATAATATAACTATCGAAATCGATAAGCTATTTCCAAAATTTTTAAAAATTTTAATGCGTATATATATTTCTTTATTCTTCTTTTTTTTTAATAGCTTTCCTTGATTGTTAGGAAAGTATAATAAAATTCTTTGCTGTGAAATCTGTCCGCGGCAACCCGGTGAACTCATTCAGATCAATTGATGAGGCCGAGTTGATATGCTGCCAATGAAATTAGCCAGGAGGACAATTAAGCGCATCGTTGAACAAATCCTAGACAAACTTGTCGCCGTTGATGGACACAAACTGTTGCCTGTGACTAAAGGAAATTCTACTTGGCTCCACATCTTTCATCGGCTTTCTTCTACAATAAGCAATATGTCAATAATATAATGATTTAAATCCTATTGTTACAATACAATTATTGAAGAATTATTGAACATATCTTGATTGAATTTTTATGAGAATAGAAATCTATATTAAAGAAGAAATATGAATCATTAAAGTCAAAATTACTGAAATTCATTAAAAAAGTATCTATGTTTCAGCTCAAGTCCACCACAACATGAATAGAAGACCGGTGTTGAGGAGGATGATACAATCTTGTGCTCCAATTAACTACAGATTGTCATCTACACCCTGTTGTTCAACACTGCAATAATATTATCATCAAAGACTCAATTGAATCGTTTAAAGGAACACCTTACCAATAATACCCTGATGAAAAATTGCAAGTAATCAGCTGCATACGATTCATTATTTTAAGAAGCTGCTATCTCTTATGCAAACTGCAATTATCTAGCGGTTCAGCAAGGCTTAAATTTAGCGAGGAATTTCGCTAAGTCGGCGAGACGTAAAGGCTGGAGGGCCCTGCCGGTGCTGGGACCGAAATACACGACGATTATACCGGCGACTCCTCGAATTGTTTCTCTGCATGTGGCTTTTTTCCCCTCACCGTTACAGATACGCCTCTGCAAATGTAAATCTTCGTGACCGTGGTACAGTCAGGCATACAATTCCATCGTAAAGATTCTCTGTAGTCTTAAGGACATCTTCCGAGAGCAGTTTTCTAGTTGTGGTTTCCTCTGTGTATTATGTTAAATTGACAGGATAATCACGTGCATATATCGTAGATAAATAATTATAAATAATATAGGTAATTTCGATTAATTTTAATTAATATGAAGATTCTACTCATAGCATAAATAATATGAAAAGTAGAATGGTTACTGTTAAAGTGACTTTAGTTGAATTATTTTAATTTTTGTAATAGAGAAATTCTTTCTTGGATTATATACATATAATAAATGGAATTAATCAGTGAAAATATAAGTACATTAAGTCCATTGTTACTCAACTTAAATAATTTTGACATTATGTATGTCATAAGTAATTCACATATATTTCTGTTTTAGACTTTAGAAACACAGGCATTTGTCTAATTCTGACTGATTTATTATATGTTTTCTGAGAATCTGCGAAATTTTAAGCATGGTAAGCAAACAATAGAGTGAAATCCAGTGGATCAATAATTATTTCAAAATCAATATATTATTACAATAAACCATAAATAACATGTATATTCTTTATCTAAAAGTTGTAGGTAAGAATTATAAGCAAATGATGGATAACACTAACTAAGCTATTTACGTATGAATGGAACCATCCACATATATAATCTTTAACATTTTATACATTTTTTAATTACGTAATCAAGATGTATAATGAGTGTTCAACTTCTCAAAAAACAAGTTGTTTTCATAAATCCATTTATGGCAAGATGATATAAATGATTATAAATTTCAAGGTAAATTTTGAAAAATAGCATTCTCAGCATCAAAATTTCTCTGTATATTTTAATTTATAGAATTGATTAGTATGAATTTTGAATTCCTATATTGAAGAATCGAGATTATCAAAAAGCCCCATAAACGATGTAAGAGAAGCGAAGGATGGAACAGACGGTCGCTGTATTTTAGTAGTAAGCTGGCTGCAATAGTTTAAGGCTTAAGACAAGTCATTTATGTCGCAAGGGATCTCGCGTCTTAAGACATCGCTCCCTCACTGTATAGTGACACGAGTGGCCGTGAAATCGGCTACGTCGGCCATTCTAAAATCGTGCCAGAATTTCTTGCCAAATTTAATTGGAGCTCCGTCCTGTTTACCTGTGCGAACCCACGATCTTGAGCGTTTATCCATCTTTCCTTCTCTCTCTTTTTTTTCTTTTCATGCCTTTGCTGGCAAATTTTCGATACGAGACAATCAGACAAAACAATGACTCCTTGACAACATGCCAAGGAACCTGATATTGCAAGGCTTAGCTCAGTTATTTAGTTATTTCTGCGATTAACATTTTGTTGCACAATTGCAACGTTCTCGAGAATCGTAAAATTAATCGTTTTATTGTTTTGTTTGAAGATCGACAAGCCATGACGAATGACTGGAAAGGAATAACGGAATATTTTGATTTATCTGACAAGATGTGACAGGCATGATTTGGAGCCATTTTATATCTACTTTTTCAGATCGTTAACGCTATAGATTGTAAGGGACGTGCGTATCTTTGTCGGTCCCGGATCGATGCTTGTTAATTTTCACAGATGTAGCTCACACCTGTGAATTTTGGTCGCTTATCGCTTCATTTTTTATCGTTTGATAAGCTTCAAATTTAGGCAAATGTTTCCTATCTCGTGATAAATATTCGAGTATTTTTTTTTTTTTTCATCGTGTTATTTTGGAACTGTTGAAAAAATTTGTGAAAGTATGGAACAAGGTGTTTATAGATGAAGGTATTATAATGACAGAAACGCAATTTCTGAGAATGAAAATAATTTTATATGAATAAATATCCACTTGTCAAATTATTTTTTGGGAAGTGTTGGTAATACCATCTTTCTCATTTCATTATAAAACTCGATAACTACTTTTAACTGTTTTGTGGAAAGAAGTAGGCACTCCTAGCTTTATTTTCAATTTTGTCTTATGAGAGATCAAACAGAGAGAAATGAGAAAATTAACACTCATTGATATTTTTATTAAAACACACCTAATTCTAAATTCTTTTGTAATAAAGTGAGTCTCCTTGGGTTTTGTTTCTTACATTAAATTCTAATAACAGTTTAAAAATGAAAAAGGCTTTGTAAAACGAAGAATATGGAAGCTATACTATTTTTGTGCTGGTTAGAGAGCTTATAACAAGTTGAAGCGACTTCGAAAAATCGTTAAATCGTACACGTGCACCTACTTGTATTACGTCAGTAGTTCACGTAATAACTGCTAAACGATAATGATTTGTTAGTTTACAAGCTGATTGCAGCTTCTGTTACCAGGCGAATTACCGGCAAAATGATAATTTAATAATACCCAAATGTAGATTGAATTTTCTTCAAATAAACATTTCATATAAAATAATCTAAAATGCTTAAACTCCGAGCCCACTATTTTGTTTATAGATATATTGCAATTATGATATTTAACAAAAAGTTCATCATCGTTTAAAATGCTATTCTTACTTTATATAAAATATATGCTAAAGAAAACTTTTTAAAGCGTCTAAAAAGTATATCACCATACGTAATAGAGTTTATCACTAATTCGCAAGATAGGAGCTTCAGACTATATCTGTAAATCAAAAAGATACAAGATAAGTGGCATTAAAAATCCGGAAGCTTATTTTTCAAAGCTTTCGAACGCTTTGAAGGTTTACGTTACGCAATCGTACATCGCTCAAAATAATCAGAAACTACGGCTTAAAATTTTATTACACGTTAAAACATTCGTGATACTTGAGAGAATCTTATATGTATTATCACTCCAAACAGCTGTAGACCACATTATTCGCCCGTAAAACAAATTAATTTTGTAAAATTAACAACTTGTATCTTTTATGGTATTTTTTATGAATACTTTTATTAAATTAAAATTTTCAATTTAATCGAGATTCCACCCAGTTATAATAGTTTTATACTCTATTAAAAATTTCTTTTAACTTTTACAGAACTAAAAGAAAATTAATCTTCTCAAACATATTAACAAACATTTTGACTGAGATACTTCTCTTATTCTGTTAAAGTATTTGTTTTACTATTGTAAAAAAAATCTTGTAAATACTTATATCATATCCATAAAAAATATTTTGTTTAAACTCAATTAAACTAAATTATATTCATAAACACAATTAATTTATCTCAACTCAATTATTTCCTCAAACATAGCGAATGACTACATTTGTAAAAATGTTAAATAACATGTATAACAGTACTTATTCAAAGAAAGTGAATCTTCTTATATTATATACAAAAAATTGTTTTATGTTATATTTAAATTAAATCTATACGAAGCCAAAATTCTCGTAATATTCCTCAGTTTGTATCTCTTGTATTTATGATTTGCATAATAAATGCAGATTTTATCGTGGCCTTGCACGTTGCTCTTTCGGTGAAACGTGCCAAATAATGTTGTCATGTGCGACCAGGGTTTTGCGGAATCTCTGGTGTTTATAAACGTTTAATTATCCGTGGCCAAGACTTTTCGGTGAGCAGCGGGCTTGCCTATTACGATACACGTCGTTTGAAGTGCCGGGAAAGCTATGCGATCTATTTTCGAGCTTGAGGATTCGCTGTTGTCGGGCGGACACGCTCCGTCACTCGATCTTCCTCTTTCGATTCGAAGAAAGCTCGTCTTTCGCCGACTGCCTTCCTTTGCCACCCGCGAAAATCCTCTGGTCTATCTTTAGCAGTGTCTTCAAGGTTCTAGGAGGAGAGTGATAAAAAGATAAATTAGTTCTTTGCATGTAGTGGCTAAAATTAATAATTGAAGTGATTAAAGATAATTTTAATAATAAATCAGATAAAGATTGATGATTTGAAGAAAGAATAATTGTGATTTGGATTTCTAACAGGAAAACTTATTCCAAATATCTTTATTACACTGTAGCCTGTCTTTGTAATCTATCAGAATTTGTTATATTCGACAGAATTGTGTCTGTGATTTTTTTAAGTAAAGATATTTATATTATCCTTGTTAGAAATGGTTCTTACTTGTATGTGTTTGTACAACATAATTAAAATGATTATATATATGTATCTTAATTTTCTTCCCATTTTATATAACAGTAATATTCCAATATTTTTTAGCTTCTTCAAAATATGATTTTGTGTGTGGTTTACTTCATCTCGTTTTAAATAATTCATTATTTTTCATTCCTTCTATTTCCTAAAAGCATGAGGTAAGGTAACATCTTTTTCTGAAAGGAGGTTAGTTTTTATCGTTTATAAAAAGTCTATCATATTATCAAATGTTCATGCTATGAAATATTTTTGTAATTATGCTTTTACATCTGCATTCATGTTTTCTTTGACTTGAAGTAGAAAATATTTTTCCTCTAGAGATGAGAGTTAAAGAAGATAATTTTGTGGTGGCCTGTAGGTCGAGTCAGACTTTCATCAGTAAAGGATGCACCGTGCTCCTTTTATTCTGTTATGCCACATTCACTAGCTGCATTCTATTTCTCCCTCTTCAGCTAATTTCACGAGAGCTCGGTGGACTGACCTCACAAATGTTTGTCGACGATTGGCTGTGGTATTTTAAGCGATAGCTATGTTTCTGCTACACTATACTTTATATGTACTTTAAAATTTATGACACTTTATGAATTGTGTGCCAATTTATTATATAGCATTTTATACAATTAAACCTTTGTGTTGAATCAAATTACAGGTAATAAATTGTACAGATTGCTACTATTATACACTTAAAATCTCATTTTTCGAGTAAAGAATTACATTTGGTTCATCCTCAATTATTATTTTTATACTCATTAATCAAGTATTATAATGTGATATAAGGTATGGTATATAATTTTATGTAGATTTTGTTTCATATGTTGTAGCAAAATTTCAACGATTATTTCGAACTGTGATTGGATGAGAGCTTCGATTGTAATTATATGTACTGTTTCCAATATTTCATTTAAGCAAAGAATTATTTGAGACTACTCTAATACAATTGAATTCAATTTTGAAAATGAGTTCCATACAACTTTTATGCGCCTTGAGAGTACGATTACCATACTTTCGAAAGAATCGGTAGATGTCTCCACCGAACGTTTTATTTCATTAAGAGGGTAATATAGATTTCTTCACACACTAAATTCAAACTGATTATGATCTCATAATAAGATCAAAAAATATGCCTTTAAAATAATTTAAATCGATAGATAATAAGATTAAATTCGTAGATTAAATTCGTAGATTAGTATCTAATTTATTGAATTATAAATACATAAAGATTTATCTATTTATTCAAAGATGCTTTGAAGAGTTTAGTGAAGATGAAGATTACAGTGAAAATGTTGGTTCATATTGAAAATATAATGAATTTATATTTATATATCATTAAACTATACTTATTTTAATTTTGTTATTTTTCTTTGTAATTACTATGTATTTTAACATTAATTTACATCCTGGATAGTTTCAATAGAATTACCAACAAACCTTAGACAATAAAAATCCCTTTCAGTACCATTCATATTTTGTACCATTATAAAAGGGCTATTAATTTCATGGTGTTCTCATTGTGAAAAAATCTGAAGAGAGAATCCCGGAGCGGACAATTCCACGAATATCATTCCCTCACCAAAATCGAATTGACAATTAAGTATTTAGGGTGGCTGCGGGTCGCGTGTCAGGAAGAGTCATCTTCGCCAGCATGAACATACGTAAAAACATATGCTTCCTCCATGGGGTTCATAGTGCAGAGTCCCTGAAGACACTCGACGAAACAATTTTCTACGGAGTCCTCGACTGTCGCTGCTTTCCTTCATTTTACAAATATTTTAATAGAAACTCGTATTACATTTAACAAATATAAACGTTTGTAATTTCTTACAGTTTTCGATAACAAGAAATTAAAAGAAACGCACGAGGATCTTAATTATAATAAAATTATAATACAAAGAAATTCAAGTAATTCCATTCATTTTTCTATTATATTCTTCAAATAGGCGAATTCAATTATTGCCAAATAAACTTTAGTCTACACTGTTTCACGTGTAGCTTAATTTTGTCTCGCGTTGCCTTAAGGATCGTGGGGTCTTCTACTTAAAGTAACAGGTACAACAAGATCGTTACACTTATCCAGAATTCTTACATTAAATAAATTCTTTCTCATGATTGTGCGATGCTTAATACACGCGACAAATGGAATTAATCAACAAAGATATCGGTATAATAATTGCCACTTTTCCTGTTAAATTCTTTCAAATACACGAATTGGACCATGACAAAATAAGTTCTCGACTCTGAGAACTACGCTTTTATTCGAACAAAAATCGATGTCGATTTCGAGAACGATCTCGGAGGAAGATTAATCTTGACAGCGGCACTTTTATGCGACATTTCTGGATATGGGCGCAGTTTTCCACCGGTTCCCTGAACACCCAAAATTTCGTGTAATCAGATCTAAAGACGTCCTCGTAAATTCCCACCCGCAGTCCTCTTATATTATTGTACATAGATGATCTTATGCGGGATGATATAAACCTCGTAGCATGTATCAGAGTCCGAATTTCTCGTTCTCACGAAATATGGGGGCATAGGTCCTCGACTAATTGCTCGTCAATGTGCACTGTACCTTTTCACAACGAACGTGTTCGCCCTCGTTTTGCGTGAGAATCTATAACTACTTTAATATTTCATCTGTTCTTTTATCCATCCAGAGCTGCTTCGTAGACCTTGGTACAGCGGTGTTGGCTCATATTGACAATACAATGAATTTGCACCTTATTGTTCAGCTAAACCTATTTTAAATTTGTTATCTCAGTTTAGTAATCATCTATTAATCCATTTAATAATCTCTGTATAATAATTTATTATTAATTAATTATAATGATTTAATAATCTCTATTAATCCATCTTCCAGATAGTGTGAAGAGTTTAATATATTGAATTAGTATGTTACTGTACGAGTGGTGTATTTTTGAGAAATTTGAATAAAATAACATTCTTTTGGATAGAAGCATATGCGACCAATTTCTTGCATAGCAATATTTATCTATATACAATAAGAGGAACGTTAAAAAATAATTTGATTTTCACAAAATTTCGCAGACAATCTTTGACTAATTTTATAAACAGATATAGGAAGAGTTATGATATAATTATATATACTATAAATCATTTATGTACAAGTATATCACGGTGAATTAGAAAATGTATGAAATTAAAAAAGAATAAGGTTGCCAGCGTAAATTTGAAGAGTATGATTCGTATTAGAGAATTTTAAATTGAAGTACGTAACTCTATAGACTGGTTTCAATATGTAAATCAAAGTATCATTACGAGAAACACCCTGCACGTGAATACAGAACGGGACAACGACGGATGTGACTACGTCGGGTTAATAAGGATGCGACGTCATCAGGCTGCGACGTTACATTTTCTCCTTTGAATCACGATCTCCAAATCTAAAAGTGCAATTAAATACCAGCTTAATTATTATTACAATGAAAAATTTCAACTACGAGATTCTAACAAATAAGATCATCAACAATTTAATTTAGTACATTCTATAACATTCTACGATATACGTTCTATAGCGTATATTTCATAGCATATATTCTACGCCCCCTCAACCTTCACGTTTCATAATTAATAATCTAATCAATCTCATTCTACAGTGTACATTTCACTCCCCTTAACTCTCAAATTCGACCCTTATAAATATCTTCAATCCTTTCATCAATAATCTAATTTAGCTCGTTCTACACCCTTCAATTCTCAAATCCTACTCTCTTCAATTTCACGACATCCTAATTCAACTGTGTTTTACATTCTTCGCGCGTTACTCTACTTCATTAACTCTACATCTCTGACTGATCTACATTTCATTGCTAGGGCACGTGATTACCACTGTACTTCTCGAAGAAACAAATTACACTTGCCTCTGCTGTAAGCTTATCCGTATCGCAAGAAAATGATATAAATAAGCGCAAAATTCCGAAGAAATTTCATAAAAATTGTAACATCCAACACACATCTTTTCTTCCTTTTAATTTATAGAAGTTAACGAGTATCACTTCTGAACAATATAGTTATTGAAAGCGGAAGCCTTAATTTATATCTACTCAACAGGTAGCCTCCTACGAGCGATATACACCTGTTGCATGCACTCAAGCCACGTGGTCGCATCCAGCATATTTCAACCGAGGAATTCATCTTCTGTATGAATCGAATCTCAGGTAGAATCGCAGCAACCATTGAATAGACAGTGTGCGTATATTGAAAATATCCAAGCTCTTTGTGTCCGATCGAAGGTGGGGATCGACCACCAGTATTTCTCCTCAAAACACATATAGCACATATAAAAAAGTCTTCGTTGTTGGCCATCTCTCTACGCTTTGATCCGTGAAATATACCAGCATGATATAAAGTGACTAATGTCAATGACTGTTGCTTGTTCGCCAACGTTCCATGGGGGTGAAAAAAAGGAAAAGAGCGAGAAAGGAACGTTTATTGTGATCTCGATCAGGAATCTCGCGACGCTCATGTGGGCACGTTAATTCTTGGGTCACGGCTGTCATAATTGCCTCCTCTGATGGCCATTATCCTGGTACCGGTGATGTAATTTGTTTTACTTGGGGGAAGCTTAGGGAACATAAAGAGGGTGGAATTTTTCTGACCGATATAAGGGCTGCTTTTTTCATTTTTCATTAATTTTTATAGAAGCGATGAAATGATTTGTCAAGTAGTGAATTTTTTATGATTTTTATGATGAACATACCTATTGCTTTGTATGTTTGATTTGTTATTTGATAATATAATAGATATTATACCCATACATAACATAATCGCGTTAATATTGTACCCAAGAATTATCTACTATAATTATGAAAATAAATAAAAGCAAAGTTTAAATGCTTCGACATAAGAAATGCGTTAAACAGCATCAAACCTATTTTATCTTTGATATTAAATTTTACCTGAGATCATTTAGTGAGAAATTAAACAACTAAATCTACGAGATTACAATTTAACGGCTCTAGAGAAACATGGCAAATCTAGATAAAATAACGTTTTACCTAACATAGTCACAAAACTACGTCCCAAAAAGACTGCATGCCCAAATATTATCTCTATATAAAACCAGTATTTTAAACAATCTATGTATGAAATCAGTCTTGTACAACATTCCTCGATTATATGGAACTTATGTTTGGACTGTACTTTGAAGGAAGTCCTGTGAATACGGCGATATCAGCGCGAAAAGAGAAACGCGAGCATGGCTGGCGAACAGAGAGCGAAGGTTCCCCGTCGCCTTCGCGCAATTACGTCCAATTGAACTAATTCAGCTCAATTGACGTTAACAGGCTCAATTGGTCGGCCCTGCCAGCCTGGCCACACGGCAATACTATCCGGTCGGCATACCTACGACGTAAAAAAGAGCGGCTCGCGTGCAAAAAGTCGCTTCCAAACCCTCCTCTTCACCTCGTTTCCCTGTGTTGTTCGATCTAAATATACTTCTCAACAAGAGAGACTCTTTCCCTTTGTCTGCTTATTATCAGCTCGTTGCGTTCTCCATATATGTAAAAGCTTGTGTACATTATATATGTATATATGTGGATTATATTAGTCTGTTCTGATCTAAAAAATAAATATGAAAATAAAATATTGCATACTGTAAAAAATATAATATAAGAATAAAATATAGTGTAGAAACAAAGTTAGGAAAACGTGAATATTGAAAAGTAGAGAGGTTTCTAATTTGAAATAAACATTCTAAGATTCTAAGATTCTAATTTCAATAAAATTTCGATTATAGTATAAGGAAAGATATTTTGGAAAAATTGCTCTACTGCGTTCGTTAATTAATATCGAAAAATAATGGTATTGTGTATTTGAATTGTAAATTAACTTTAGGAATTATAGATCAGTTTTGTAAAAATTGTAAGATTACAGAAGGTTGTTGGAAAATTACTTTCTGGGTGTATGAGAGATGTAAACAGAAGTCTTAGGGGGTTGAAGAGCGAGGTACCTAAGTACAGTAAGTCAGAGTCAAATCGTGATCCACCGTTGAAGGAGGGTATTATCGGAAGGGGAAGAGGTGGAGCCGAGAAACTCCTTCTATTCTGCTGGTAGAAGTAGTGGGGACGGAACGTATCGTGTCCATTTCGTTCTTATCTTTCCTCCAGGTCTATTCCCCTCTCTTGTCGCTTCGGAGTGGTTGGTGGGAGATAATTATTCTATCTTCTCTTTCTTTAACCGCTGATATCCCCCACTTCGATATCAAGTCTTTCTCAGTTTGTTCAATATTACATTTAATACATTAGAATACATTACAATATAACATTTTTTAACGAAAATTTAGTAGTATATTAAAAATATTCAAATTTGATATTGTAAGAAATAATAATAGTAAAAGTTTGGTAAAAGATTTTTGACTAACTTGTGAATATTAAATATTAAATACAATTTACATACAGAAAGTTTTTTATTATATAAAAATCATAATATTCACGAAGATTTTAAATAGCGCACATAAAATCTTCATAAAATTAGCACTTAAGGAATTTATACATGTAAAATATTGTTAGTGAATAATATACAAGAAATCTCAACAAGATAAAAGAATCATAACTTCATGGCTTAGATTAAATCATATCACTTGAATTCAAGATACAAGTATGCTTTGTCATAAAAAGATAGTTCAATATGTAACTTACAACGAACCATATCAGTTTCAAGTTAAGATATGTACTTATTTTTATCATACACAACTTCCAACAAAGAATTCTTCAACAATCACTACACACTTATAAGAACATTTTACTCACACGAACAACGCGATTCTTCGATCTCCGTTTCAAATTTGGCGCGCTCCGAACTGTCACTTTCACCGGGCGCACGTGTTTCCTGTTGCACAGTCAGGGTAGCGTTACGGCTCGGCCAGGATCGGGCAACATCGTCCGCCAGACCTCGTGTATATCGAGAATCGTCTGTTTCTTCCGAGAGACTTCACCTTCCACAAAGTTTCACAAAACTAACCTAAAAAATGATTTCGTAAACAACGACAAACGTAACAATTATGCAGAATGAACGCGTTTCTATGATTTAGACACGGATAGATGACACAGGACACGAAATTCTTGATAGTGTGAACGAGAAAAAGGGGTCGAAAAGAAAGTCATGCAGAGGGTCAGTGCAGGAGGCGACCCGTTACTGCAGCCCGGCACCACCGGACCTTCACTTATATCGTCTCTCGGCTAATAACGCTAGTAATGTGATATGATTAGCTTAGTTGAGTTCAGTTTAGTTCGTATTCGTTCAATTTAGTGGTTCGCCAGCAAAATCACATCGAGTTAAACCCATTTAGGCCAGTTAAGTTACCGACTTCTCGCTCTTGCGCGCTTGCCGTCATCCTCCCGGTCAGCCGCCTCCTGCATCCGCGGATATCCTGCAAGCATGAGTGCGCGCACGCTCGATCACCCGCATTCAATCACCTTCAACTTCATTGAAGTTTGATCCAGTCGGTTCAGTCTGGATATAGAGGAAATTGAAGATTCTTGAAACTTCTGCTGTTTGGTTCATGAATTCTGTTTGAAGGTAGTTTAAGGTTAGATGAATCTTAGAAAGTCTGTGACAGAGAGTGTTAGTTAGTGGCAGAGATTTTGTGCGAGATGGTATGAGTATAAAGATTTGGGGATGTATATTATTAAGTGATAATTACTTTGCTAAGGATTGTACTCTAGAATGATAAGATTGATTGGTTGAAGTAACATTTAAGAAATATGGTAATGTACAAATATAATGTAATAGATATTTATTGTAGTATATCAAGAAGTGTTGCCAGTGTACATTTATTTGTTAGAATAAAAAGAAACTGTCAGGATATAACCTAGTAGGTAGCTAGGTAGGTAGGAAGGAAATTGTTACCATGTAGTGTGATCACAAAATAATAGATTACTAATATACTGTTATATTTTATTAATGTATCATTAACAATTTTTTTATATGGAAAAGTTTCATATTATGTTAGAAAACTCTGATCAATTATAATTATCTTTTCCCATGATCAAACAAAATTTAGGTTATAAATTACTAAACAATCATACAATCATCTAACTAAATAGTGAAATCTAGTTATGAAAACTTTACTCAACAAACTCAAACAAAACGAGATCTATATTGATTTCTATATCCATCCACTTCGTGCAAAACCATCCCTAACCTCCAAAATCGTTCTAAAATCGTCTTTACTTATTTAATTAAATTTCCTCCGTTCTTCTGTCCAATCTTGTCGTTTCTAAATAACATCTACTCACAAAGGTAGTCACGAGATCCATCGATCTGGAGTAAACAAACTCATTGACGAAAACGAGGAGACCAGGCGGCTGAAACGATGGCGCGATCGGTTTCGCGCGGCGCAACGGAAAAGATGCACCGTAAGGATGGTAGGGGAGGAAGTAAAGAGTGTCCGCGAGAGTGCAATTAAATCAGCGCGTGACAGGCGCGCGCTCGCGCGCGCTAATTACCGCCGATGAAATTAGCAGTTAATATACGCGTGTACACACGGAATGGGGGTAGTTTGATTGGGCCAATTCGAGGCAATTCCTGGCGATTGCTGGTTTCATTGAGCCTGCGCTTAAGAGCTCAGTGCCACGCTGCCGGTCAACGGACATGGATCTCTTGGAAAGTATAGGTACTCTTACCTTTCTCGTCCTTCCGATCGATCATATTCTCATAAATCGATCGATGGATTCTAATCCGTTTCTAACCTCTCAATTCAAGTATATACCGGATACAACTGATACGAGGACGAATCGAAACGGTGTGGATGTAAAATTGCGGGACAATTCGAATCATTGATAGTGCATGGGACGCAAATCGATGGGAGGATCGTGCATTCGGTAGACAGAGGATCGGTGACGCGATATACGCAAGTCGATCGTCGCCGAGTGCGCTCTGTGATCTCTCAAACCGTTTGATCGAGGTTCAAGGTTCCGGTTCAAGGACTTCTGCGAACAGAGACACGAGATGGATAGCTGATATGTTCGATGTGACTGAGGCTAGGGTGGAAACTAAGTGGAATTTATGGGAGTTGGGTTAGGTGGTACTTACTAGATGATGTGTGATGTTCAAGAACATGAATTTCATAGAAGATACAGCGATTTTAGGAAATGGAAATACGTGGACAGAAATTCAGGTAATGTGTTAATTATATTTTTGTTTACGAAAATTTGATTTGAGTATTTTAAGATTGACTCGTGTTAAATTGTATGAGATTGTCTAGTTCTTTTTCTAGATACGTTTGCTCTTCACTAATAATGTGAGCAATTGAAACCTTTTTAATTTATAGAAGTAGTAATTGTTCGAATTATGCCTCGATCTCTATTTTTATTTTTCACCTGCTTATCTGTAAGTCATAAATCAAGTATGATTATAAGTAAAAAATTATAAGTAAGAAGTACATGTTTGAAACGTGAACTACGAATAACTTAAACCTTATGACTTGGATAATTTCATGTATAAATAACGTCATCGTCGGAGTATGTTGCGTAAGCTGCTCCAACTTTCTGCATAAAACTATACAATGACTCATATTGTCTTAAACGCAAATCTATTATATTTTACATATCTTTTTATTCTGTTTAATTAACAAAAATTTAGCTGCTAATAGATTTTTATAAAAATTATTCTTTTTTAAGGTTTATTTATTTTTCTATACGATGTTCAATTTGATATCTCCAATATCTATTTCTTGAAGTTATAAAACCCTAAAAGGGACTCTGGATAAGTTCATTACCAATATTTTTAAACTTCCTTTGAAAAGAAGTAGAATATAAATAGCATAATTTTTCCTAAATCTAAACTCCAATGGTGCCAACAACCAACCAACCAAACCAAGAACCTTTATTTCCAGTATTCTGCACTTCATCTTCATCCACACAGTCCAAAAATGCAAGGTACTCTTTTTCTTGAATTTAGAACTATACCAAAGAAATTTACATCATTAATTAAACAAAAAGTGTATTCTACAATGCTGTAACAAAGAAACAGAAAGTAGACAAATTAGATCATTATTAAATTTACTTTAGAAGTAAATTTTTCCTAAAACCACCTTATTTCCTCTAAACAGCGCACATCCAGCGTTCTCTTCACCATGATCTCCGTTCCAAGAAACATCGAGGTCGCAGTGGGTCAAGCGCAGGTCGTCCATATTCGAAGTGGAATCGTGATGTACACAATTTTCCCATCGCGGTGGACCGTGCACAAGCCAACCCGCTCCGATTCCCACATGCCCCTCCAAGCTCCTCTGCAACATCACCTAACACACATCATAATATCGAGGCGACGTTCTCCAACTTCTTTGCCGGGGGGCGGTCGCAATGGTGTGGCAGTGGCCACGAGACCAAAGAGAGACTCTCGGACCCTAACTTCAGACAGAGGAAACATAAACGACAAAGATACAATGCACATATACCTCTATATACATTCAGCCAATACCATGACGAACCATTTTATTTGGAGTGGTGGAATGGTACCAGGCCAGAGAAAAGGCAAGAAAGCAAAAAAAGAAAAAGAAAGAATCAAAGAGATGAAAGAGCACATACAGAGAGAGAGAGAGAGAGAGAGAGAGAGAGAGAAAGAGAGACTAAGAGGGGGGGTGGGAGGGGGAAGTGACTCTTCTGTACAAGGGGGATTAAAAAGAGAGACAGACGGATGACTCTGGTGCAGAATGGAAAGGGAGAAAAAGAGAAAGAAAGAGGAAGAAATACAGGAGAACAGTATATACCGCGCCCGCATAAAACGGCCGTCCTCTCGTGGAGCACGTAACGCGTAGTAGGTGCTACAGGATTGGTTGGTTTCTATGTGTGGGGGCGGCCTGGCCAGCAACCCGTTGAAAATATAAGCGTGTGTGAGTGTCGGTTGATTAGCCAGAGTCAGAACGGATCGTCGCTTAGTGCGACAGTGTCCGGTTAGTTAGGCGGCTCTTGTTGTTTCGCGCGATCAACTCACCCGGTTGTCGATATATAGAAAATTCAGCAAAAATCCGTTCAGTCGCAAGAGAAACAATATACGTAAACATTTGGAAAATCATTCGTCCTCTATTTCTTTTGTTTTCTGTTTTTCTTTTTATTGCTGCTTTTATTTTGAAAATGTTTTCAAATTAACATTTGAGTATAGTTGCTCCGGTTATCGAAAGTATAATTCGGATCGACTGGTTCAATCTGTTCGTGTGCCGACGACACGATGCTTGGCTCTCGCTTCGTTAGCTTGTACTAATCAAAATTAATCATAACCCGGGCAACAATTGATCGCAATTGGCTCGGATTCCATTACGGAGGACGCGCGAACGCCGCGACCGCCATCCTGCGCACCGCGCACGCCTTTTTGCATAATTGGCCAACCGGAGGTCTTCACGAAGAACCCGAGGAATCGGCGGTAATAAAGGGAGCAGGAAGTGAATGGGACACAGTTGTCTAGGATATTTTAAACCCTGGCTGGATCATCGATCGACGAATTTTCATTTGTTACTACTGAGAAGAGAAGATAGAGAACAAAGTTGAAGAAACATCGAGGAAAAGGAAACTCTCATATACTTTGTATGGAACATCCAAGCGAGGAATTCAATATTTATTTACTAATAGAAAGAAATGGTTCCTGTCGAGTTGCTCTAATTTTAGTCCTACGAGGATTGAAGAAGAAAGATAATTGATGTCAAAAAATTGTTGAAGAAGAAGTGTATATAATTAAAAGGAAAAGATATTGTATTCAACGCACGGCGATTGAAGAACAGAAAACACAATTGCAGTTTGTGAAACTATTAAAGAAAAGGAGATACGAATTTATATTAAAGATTGAAAGAATTTTATATTTATGATATTTTTATTAAAAAGAAGAGAAGTTCCTATCTGATTTTGATAACGAAACCACGTGTTTTTAAAACGTCAAGAGTTATTAAAGAAATACTGTGCCAATAATTGCATTTCAATTATTATTTAACACTGGAACAATAATCTAACATTGTTATTCATTACTTGAAGAATCGAAAGGAGAAAATAATTGAAATTTTTCAATCCTAAAAAAATTTATAAAAGATGGACGGAGGTCCCTTCGATGACCCGATCTTCTCTGACTTCGGTGGTCGAGGAGGTTCCGGAGTCCACAGTATTCAAGTGATGCTTGGCCTTCATGGTGGACACCATGGTGGCGATTTAATGCCCACTGGAGGTCATCTTCACAAGTTGGACTCTTCCAACAGTCCACCGCCACATCATCAAACGTCTCACCATCATCTGCAACAACAACAACAACAGAAAGAGCTGAAGGAATTGGAATTAGCTGGAATGTACGCACCACTTCCTCAGACGCAGGATGTCACCACGTCGACGTCCACTGCTGCGACGCCGACCTCGACGACGTTGCAGCAGGGTCTGCAGCTTGGAAATCCTTTAAAAAGGAAGCCAGAAGACCCGATGAACACTCTTGCTCCAGGTCAGTATTGTGCTTTCAGTGAATATTTAAATATTTGAAGTATTTGATGTTGAAAATTTGACAGGAAAATTTGGTTTAATAGTTCGATATTTGTGGTGACTAATTGAGAATAAGAGTGATTCTATTAATTTGTAAAAGTACTTGTAAAATTTATATTGATATGTATATAAAGTGAAGAAATCGTTGAAAGAGTTAGCTTAAAAAGTGTTGTGAAATTTTGGATTGATGAGTAAGTTTTAAGGAAAGAATCATTACAGAATTAAATAGAATTATTAATTGTGATTTTTTTCTTTAAGTGAAATGATATTTATAGAAGGAATAATTGTTGAAATTGTACGTTACATTAATTTATATTTATAGTCAGTAGTGAGGCTCAGCCAGCTAAGAAAGATTCCAAGAAGAAGACCGACAACAATGGAATCAAAAAGAAGAAAACCAGGTATATATTTCCTTAAAATTACTTCAAATTAGATTAACTGTTTATTAACAACAGGATCTTTATAAAAGCCTAGTTTAAAGTTAAAAATACTATAATATCTTCAACATTAGTCACGTTCCGCTGAAAAAGAAAATTACATAGTCTGAAGCTTCAACTATTATTACTATTCGATGATTATTTTAATTTTATTGTGCAAATTAATTATTGCAGAACGACATTTACTGCTTATCAATTGGAAGAATTAGAAAGAGCATTTGAACGTGCACCGTATCCTGATGTCTTCGCGCGAGAAGAGCTAGCTCTAAAACTCGCTTTGTCGGAGTCAAGGGTTCAAGTTTGGTTCCAGAATCGGCGTGCAAAATGGCGGAAGAGAGAACCTCCACGTAAAACCGCCGGATACATGGCTGCTGGTTCAGCAAGTCCCGGTTTATCAGGTAATCACAACAAAAATGATAACTGTCTTCTACCTATATTGTTTATTGCTATTCGTCAGTTTTATTAGAAATTATTATATTATTAAACTATTAAACTATAAATTATTATACTAATAAAATAGTACTTGTAGTACTTTACTATTTTTTTATCAAAACAAGTAACTATAACAGACAATATTTTAGAATAAATAAAAGAAATTATTAATACATTACACAGAGAAAATTATTTGCTCTTTTGAAGATTTTATTTATTATTGATCGAGTGAAATTATTTAGTAAAGTTTAAAATAAAGAAAGAAAAAACAAAAAAACCAACCGCAGTTAATTCATCGATTTCCCATTCACATACATACATACATAGTTATAAACAATATCAATGCTTTCTGCAAAAATAAGCCAATTGCATCGTATTACAAAAATCTATAAAATAATCCTATATCCTATTTGCAATTAATACTAGTTTAAAATCCACATAGATTACTATATTATTTCTAAAGATTTTTATAAAATTATACTTACACTTGGTACATTAATACAAGTAATGTTCTTGTTTATAAAAATTATAAGAAATATCAAATGTTATCCTAACAGTAACTATCACACTAAATTTAAAAATTTGTTTAAATTATTAAAATTATTTTTATACTTAAAAAAATTAATGCAAGCAATTCTCTTTCCATCAGGATCATTTACCTCGCTGAATAATACCCTCAACCCCTTCGCCTCTCCAACAACAGCGACAGCACCGCCGGATGCTTGGGCGTATTCTCCAGCGTATGATCTGGCGCCACACCTGAATCTACTTAGCCCATCTAATTCCCCTTATTCCACCTCTTTCGGTGGACCGAGCAACAACGGGTCAGCATACTCGTACGCGACAATGCTTCCGCAACATGATGCCTCGTTATTTTCTACACCATCAGGGAACACGATGCGCGTACACCAGGACTACATGAACGCTAGTAACAGTCCACCACCTCCTCTAACCCGCAACGATTATCAGACTATGGTGACCACGCATTCGCCACCCACTCACCTAGCTAACTCCATGTCAGAGGAAGAACATCAGCAGAATAAGCAATTGGATTATGTCAGTGGTCTCAGTCCAGCGGATAAGTATCAGCACGAACAATCTGATTACACACAGCAGCAGCAACAACAGCAACAACAACAGGATCAGAAACAAGAATATGGGATGCACTCACCACAAGGACGCCAAGGAATGAAGGAACAGGTGATGGTGAAGAGCGAGCCAACCAGCCAGCAGAGCTATGTGCAGTTGCCTCCTTTTCTGAACTGACTCGAAACCTCCAGTCTAGATTTACTCTAGAACAACTGGCGGTTCCAGTTTGGAATGGATCTTTCTTGCCAAAGGAATTTCAGGGCTGAACATAAAGTCTAGATGAGTTGTGCTTAGGAAGATTTATTAACATTTGGATTAAGTTAAGGATAATAATGCAAGGTTTTGAGTTAATTAGAGTTATTATAATTTGTTATTCTAAAGACAGAAAAAAGTTTGGGAATAGAAGTCTTCAATAGAGTCCTTTGAGAAATCTTGAAAGTTTCTTTTATTTATGAAGTTTATTCTGTTCTCAATGTAATTCTATTTTGTATTATATAGCTTTAAAAGATTCATGAAATTCATTGGAATTACATTTGTAAAAGAAACTTTAACACTAAGAATATGATAATCGTTGATTCTTCTTAGTAAGAAAGCAGCCCTGGAAAAAATATGTTTTTTTATAATAAACGTATATGTGTAAGAAATAAAATATTTTAAGGGAAGCAATTAATTGAATGAGAGCATTCTAGTGCCTTAAAGGTGTAAGTTCGTATGAGGTGTGAGTACTTTTGTATTATTTGTCCCTTGTTCGTAGTTATTAAGAAAAACCGAATGAAAATGAACGTGTTGTGTTGTATTTTATTCAAATACTCTGTAGTGTATACGAAATCATGTACATATATATAGAGAGTATAAAACATCACCTGAACTTGTAAAGTCTTTTACAGAGACTTGTTTACAGAAATTTTGTACTCTGCCCATCTTTTTATGACGTTTGCAATTACTCGCATTTAAATACACTTAAAAATGAAAACATGTAATCAATTATTTGACGACAACGTGCCTTAAATAATTAACTCCTTTTGAGATATCTAAAAAATTCGACACAACTTATTATAATTTTGTATGTTAATATTAAATTTGTATGCGAAAGTAATTTTTAATAAATATTCAAAATATATCACGAGAGGAGTCTTGTTTCGATATATAATCCATACTATTAGATTGGCAACTAAGTGATTGCAGATTTTGTCAATAGGTGGTCTTAACACATTCTTTTGTTTTGTCAACGTGTTCAAAGCACCTAATCTATGTTGTTTTCTTGTTGTTTGAACTTCTTTTAAATTGAAATTTTAATTTAATTTAATTTAATTTTAATTTAATTTAGTAAAAAAATTGTATCGATTAGTTATTTAGTTTTGTTTTTATCCCAATTAAAAAATGGAAGAACAAGACGCGCATTTCAGACATATTTTATTGTATTATTTCCGAAAAGGCAAGAACGCATCGCAAGCACCAAGAAGTTATATGCCGTATATGAGAATGAAGCCTTGAAAGAAAGGCAGTGTCAAAATTGGTTTGCCAAATTTCGTTCTGGTGATTTTTCACTGAAAAATACTCAACGATTTAGCCGTCCAGTTGAAGTTGATGAGACCCATATCAAGGCCATTATCGATTCAGATCGTCATAGCACAACGCGTGAGATTGCAGGAAGCTCAATGTATCGCATACATTTTTTTTTTTTTTTTTTTATTTGGTAGACTATTTACAATCAATTCTCGTTGAGAATTTTAAGTAACTTCATTTGGCGTGGTACAATAACTTGGTTTATAATAATTTATATTATGTTGATTCTAGTTGAATTTAATGCTTCAATCTAAAGGATATTTTCTTTTTAGTCTGTGGATCTGGTCCATCGTGTCAAGTAGTTGGGTGACTAATGGGTTGTGATGGTTGTTGACTCTCGTGTTATATCTGCTTCTGAACTTGTATATTTCTTCTTTGACTGTGAGTATCTTGAGGTCGCGGTGGATTGTTTCGTCTGTAACATACCAAGGTGCATCTATTAAGGATCTTAGTGTTTTTGATTGAAATCATTGAAGGATTTCTATATTGGAGTTACTTGCTGTTCCCCATAGTTGAATCCCATAGGTCCAGACAGGTTTTAGTATGGCTTTATATAGCATTATTTTGCTCTGAGTGCTTAAGTTGAAGCGACGGCCAATGAGCCAGTAAAATTGTTTAAGTTTAGCCTTGAGTTGCTTCGATTTGTCTATGATGTGTTTCCATGTCAATCTCCTGTCCAGAGTCATGCCCAGATATCTGACTGAATCCTTGTTAGGAATTGTGATATTGTTAATGGTCACCTGAGAACAGGTTTGTTTTTGCAGCGTGAAGGTTTGTAGATTTATTTTCATTAATTTTGAAGCCCCATTTGTGGAACCACTTTTCCATAGAGTCAAGATCTCGCTGGAGAGTGTGGGATGCCATTATTGGGTCTGAGTAGGATGCTAGTGGTGCTGTGTCATCAGCAAATGTCGCTGTTGTTATCTCTGCTAAGGTTGGTAAATCGGCAGTGTAGATGGAAAACAGTAGGGGTCCAAGTATACTGCCTTGGGGTATGTCGGCTTCTATTGGAAATGTTGCGGTTGTGGCGTCTAAGTACTTGACCATGAATTGTCTATTGGTTAAGTAGGATTTTAGGATGGAGTAATATGTGTGTGGTAAGATTTTCTTCAGTTTGAAGAAAAGTCCTTCATGCCACACTTTGTGGAATGCCTGTTGAATGTCTAGGAATACTGCAGAGCAGTATTTTTTCTTTTCTAGGTTTTGGCTTATATTGTGTGTTAAACGATAAATTTGTTCTATCGTTTATTATGCTCGTGTTTAAATATTTCGTGGCTGTTTCGATATCTTCATTTGTTTTTAGTGAAATTGAGGCTGAAGTTGAGTGATTAAAGACTTCTCTAAAGAGCTGCCAGTTGGTGAGTTGGTTATGGATTCTCGATAATTGTTGAACTGACTGTTGCTGTAACGGGGGAATGGTCAGAAGAGAGATCCGCCGAGGAATTGATTTGGACATATCTTGGCGAGATATTTTTAGTTATGAAGAAGTCAAGTAAGTCAGGTATTTTGTTAGTATCAGTGGTCCAGTATATGGGTTCATATATGGTGAGGTAGTGGAGTCATTTGCGAATTCTAGTATTGAGTATCTATTGTATGTGGTTACACAGCTTCTTGACTGTTCGTTCTGATTAGTGTTTGCGCTTGTTTTAACTGATTCCAGTTTACGCTTTTTAATGTTTTTGGTATCAACAGTATGGAGGGATATATTGCTCCCCTGCCACGGAGGAGGTAGCGCGGTGCAATTATGGTCTTGCTCAAGAGAGCCTGGTCGCGATTCTTGGGCCATCATCGAACTAGTTAATTCAAGTTGAATAACTAGTCGAGAGGCTATGAGGCTATGATTCGGGTAGAGCTTAGGAGCGTTGGAATTTTTTCACTAATAAGATAGGAAACACTTGTATTATGTTTGCTTCGATTCACTTTCGACGGATGGGCGTCACGTGTTGTTTTGTGAACTTCACAGTGAACTGTGTATCACATACATGCATTCAAAAAAAATGAAAACAGCTTGGCTATGTCAAGAAGCTCGATTTATGGGTCCCTCATCAGCTTAAGGAAATTGATTTGACGCAACGCATTAACATCTGCAATTCGCTTCAGAAACGCAACGAAATTAATCCATTTCTGAAACAACTGATTACTGGCGACGAAAAGTGGATAGTTTATAACAACGTTAATCGGGAAAGATCGGGGGTGATGCAAGATGAACCAGCCCAGAATGATAATGCAAAACCCCACACATTTTTGGTCACTTGCCAAAAATTATTGGAACTAGGTTGGGGTGTGTTGTCATATCCACCATATAGCCCTGACCTTACGCCTTCAAATTACTATTTATTTCGTTCCATGCAGAACTCCTCAAATGGTAAAATTTTTAATGATGCTGATAATGTAAAATCACATTTAATTCAGTTTTTTGCTGGCAAAAATCAGAAGTTTTATGAACATGGAATTATGACACTGCCTGAAAAATGGCAAAAGGTCATCGACAAAAACAGACAATACCTAATTGAATAAAGTTATATTTTTAAGCAAAAATTTTGAATTTTCCTTCTTATTTAAAATATGCAATCACTTAGTGACCAATCCATTAATAGCAAATTTATTTATGATTTTTAGACAAATCTTTAAATCAGTTTGTTTTAGAATATGGATTATGATTCAATTAAAATGTATTTTGGGTAAAAAAAATATATACTATGTTGTTTAAACAATGTCAGTAATCTTGTAAAATCCTTATGATACTATCGCATATAAAATTGTTGAACCAAAGAGTTAGTTTCTAATTTTACCTATTAGCAGATTTTACATTACTCATATTTCTAGAAATATTTAATTGTTATGCTCTATGAAGTCTTTTATATATCTTTTACACGCACTTAGTATTGTAGTAAATGTTCAAGCCATGCTGCTCCATTTAAATTGATCACTTCGTTGCAATCATCATTTATACAATCAACAAGTTTATCAACCTTATATACATCCTCCAAAAAATTTGGTTTGAAAACCGATATTTCGGCTTGCCACACTCCGTCCCCACTGAAATGATGTTTTTGTTCTAACTTGTACAAGCATAATGCCAAATATTGTGTAGGAGTATAATTATATCCATCTTGTAAGGAATATTCTTCGTACAACAAATTTAATGTATTATCAATTGACGACCTATATTAATATAATATGTATTTTAATATTTATATATAATATATTTCAATATTTTTAAATAATGTAAATATTTTCTCACGTTGGATAAAGTATAATCTGAATATTTTTACATATATCATCTATTGAAAAATGTTTCTTCAAATATTGTATTGTTCTATCGATGTGTGCCAGTGAAACATATTTCCAATAAGCATGTTGTTGAATAAAAGACAAAACATGAACCTTGTCATCCCCTAGTTCTTTCCTCAAAATATATGTTAAATGTTTTCCTACTGTTGTATAAGAAATATCTCCTTCCAAAAATCTGAAATTATGAATTACTGTTAAAGAGTTTAAACATACATCATACTACAATTATTAATAACATTTATATCCTATTTAATCAGAATGATTACCTCGAAAAGAATTGCTTATTTGATATATATGTGTTAATATTTGCAGTGTTTACACAGTTTAAACTTTTCATATATGTTAAACGATTTGTGACCATTTTGTATAAATAAATCATATCCATGGTTCGTGGATGCTTCAACCATACAGCTAACTCTATGTCATTTTTCATTAACATATACCGTTTTAAGAACGTGTTTTTCTTCATATTCAAACATTTCACTGTAGAATATAGACATTCACTTGGTATTTCGAACCTCTGGAAAATTTGTAATAATTCTTTTATTTCACTTGCATCACGAAGCAGGAGTCGGGGATATATTCTTATTATTTCAATTATATTTTTATTATTTATTCTTAGGTATTTAAATTCATTTAAAAATTGTTCAATGTTGTCAACATCCACATTTAGAAGGAACTGGTGTTTTTTTAACTGTAAAAGATATTGTATTAGATTAGGCTATTTATAAATTAATGTATTTTTTTCTCCAAATAATTATACTTACGAATTCTATATCAAACTGACATTTATGTTTCAGCACATCTATCATTCTGGACATTTCTATAAGACTTAAATATTTCATTTTCTTGTTTTTATAAAACAATTCATGATGCAATTTCACATGATATGTTTTATGGTATATCATACATAATTGATAATAATTACCAATTCGCACACGAATCTCTTTTCTTAGCATTTCTTGATCAGGCATATTAACTTTAACACCAACATTAGAAAATGCAATTTTCATAATACTTTGAGTGGATGAAATGCCATGTAACTTTTTGAACTGGCTCACAGTTTTTCGCATTAATGTTGGAAACCTAAAATAAAGAAATAATTGTATACTATAAGTTAAAATTTATAGTTGCAAAATATTATATTTGAGCTTTAAAGTATGACTTTATTTAGCTAAAAACAATTGACATACCGTTTAATATGAGATAAATCTACAGAGTCTATGCCCATTTCTTTAAGCACAAGAATTCTATTCTTCAAGACTTTAGGGTTGAGCATTAAGCAATGTACCAAATATTTGTTCTTCTCTGATCTTATATCAAAATTCTAGTAAAACAGGAGGAATTAACGAGTTATTAATAATATAAAGATTGTGTAACATTCAATAATATTATGAATAAATCATACTTACGCGCAATGTTATACAATTCCGAACAAGTCTGTCTTTCGATATTTTCATAATTTTACTCTTTTCGCATTCATGAAGTGTTTCAATAGTATTATTATCGAGTTTTAAATGTGTAGTTAATATGTCATCAATTTTTATTTGTGTTGAAAAAGGGGAAATTAATTTTCCGAATTGTTTTATGACGTATTTTGTTGCAAATCTTTGGCTAAGCATTTTGATTTACATTTATTTACAATAATTAGCTAGACATCAAAAGAGGGAAAACAATTAAAATATTTGAAGGTTAACTTACAAAACAAAAATATTTTTATTTATTTAAACTATAAAATTTAACTCAATTAAACGCATATATGAATAATTCGGTGTCATTTTAGATGTCACTGATTTGTATGATTATAAAAAATAATAACTACAATGCATGATAAAATGTTTTTTTCTATGTTATTACTTCTATGATATTCTAAAGACCATCATGAGGTTAGATGGATTTGAATCTTATCCATAAAACGATACCATAAAATTACGCACAAGTCCATAAAATTAATGAATTATAAATGGACTTTAAAATATTATATCCTTCTGATTTTTACTCTAGTTCATGAAGCAATAGAAAAGAAAGGATGTGATGTATCTTAATTATTTGAAAAAAGTAATTATTTATTTAAAATTTATGTGAATAGTAATTTTACAAATATAGAGATATCACAAAATTACAATTTTTTAATGTGAAGATACCTTTTTCTTTCAATAAATTTAGTAGTATGTTATATTGTATCTTTCAGTTGTTTCTTACAATGCTCTATTCTAATAGCACAGAAATATACTAACAAAATATAATTACATAATTAAGGTTTCAGAAATTTATTTTAAGGTATACAACATAATATACAATAATAGTATGTAAAATAATTCCTTTAAAGGCATGAGTAAAAAAGCAGATCGCAGTGTATATTTCCCTGTTCTTGAAGTGTTACAATTTTGAAAATTCGACTAAAAACAAATTTATATACACAGGTATAGAGAACGCGGTAATTACACGTTTTATATTGATATTTGAACGCTATGTGAAATAATCGAGGCATAGTAAAATTTATATCTCCGATGGCTTAATACGTAAAATCACAGGAACACTAGTGCATGGTAGAATAGCTAATTCTGTAACAACAGCTGTCACTAAATTAGCTGGTGTAACATCGTACATAATATTTAAAAGATTCAACGACTTTCTTGTTCTCCAGTTCGTTAATAATGATTTTTGCGCACCATTTCCATAATCTTGTACTAGCTCATCTGCATTTCCTATGAATGAATCACCAATAGAGAAAAAAATAAAAATATATACATACATTATATTAATATAGAATAATTATGAATAAATAAATTGGCGATATAAAAACAAGCATAAAGTCCTCTGCTTACCTAATTCATTATAGACAATAGAATCTGTCTGTACGCGTTCGCAAGACTTATGAGTTTCGCAAGCGACTAACACTGGAATATTAAACGCTCTGGCCATTAAGGCAACCTGAGCGGTACCAACCCTCGACATTACCGCACCATTCGCTAATATCGCATGAGCACCAAGAAACACTTTGCTCACCTATTCAGTAGTCTTATTATTGTCAATAATCTTAAAAAGTATTTAAGTAATATAAAAATCATCTTTCAGTTCTGCTTACTTCAGGCATCACGTAACTTAAAGCATTAATTAAAATGTAAGAGCATTCAATTTCATGTTTCGCTAAACGCCTAAGTTGTTCTTTCCCTTCTAACCATGGTCTTCCATCCACGACAATAACACGAAACTCTTTACCCGCAGTGTGCGCGTCTAACAATATTTTATGTATCAAAGATGAACTGTAAACAATATAAATTTTATTGCAAATGTTGAAAATATACAGAGGCTTTCTAAGATGTCTTCAAAATAAGAACTCACTAGCCATAAGTTAAGATAACATCTCCATTGGATATTTTAGTTTGTATAGTTATCGATATTGCCTTATCGGCAAGCTCTATTTGCTCCCGTATATAAGTATCTATTGCATTACTTAATTTATTTTTTGCCTAAAACATACGACATTTTTATTTCATTCCAAAAATATCATCAAACATATATCAAACGAAAATGTATATAAAATTACTCACATCCTCATCAGACAATGAAGAGGGAAACTGTGCCATTTGCCATTTTAAGTGCCTTAATGCATTCTGCATTGAAACAGCCAATGGCCTACAATGATGCAAGTAGGCTACAGATTCTTGCAAATTTGCTTCGAAACCTCGGATAAAGTCAGCCTGTGGTGGTCTTTCAAAGTCCTGAATAAGTTGTTTAACAGCAGCTAAAAGAGCAACGCATCTTGCGTTGCTGCCTACAATTACTTTGCTTGCATATTGCGTACCTAATCTAATTATTGCTGGGTGTATATTCGAATTGACAAAGGATATATCAGCAATGGCCTGTTCTCTTTCGTGATATAAATGTTTGAACAGATTTATTTCATGAGTGTTAATTTTTTGAATGATTTTTTTTTGTGTTGATACTTTTTTCACTATATCTGTCACACTGGTAGTGTGTGTTACAGGTTTATTACTATTATTATTATTATCTTCTTCCTTACTTCTAACTTTACTTTTTTCTGATAAAATTTGTTGTTTGGCTGCTCTTTGTGCTTCTTGCTTTGCTCTTCTTTCAGCTCGTAATACCGCTTTGCTCTTCCCTTCACTACTGCTTTCTGGTACTATTTTCTCATTTTTTTCACATGTATTTGGGATCTTACTGATTACTGGTACTGGTGCTGGTTCTGGTACCGGTACTAGTACTTCATTAGGAGATTCAATATTTTTGTTAGTTACAGTTTCTGGTATACTATTGCTTTTTTTAATCTTAGTACTATTGGAAGGGATAGGTTTATTATTATCTGAAGGGTCTTTGTTTGACGTTTTAGTCGATTTAGCCTTTGCCTTAGCATTAGCTTTAGCAGCTTTCTTTGCTTCGCGTTCTGCTTTTATTTCCTCTCTTGATTTTTCTGGAACAGTTCCTTTTTTGTTGGTCATTTTGATTGATGTAACTGCTGATCTCTCAAATTCAATATCCTCTGCAAACAAATTTCATCAATTTCATGAATTTGAATTAATAATCTCCTCAGTTACATAGGAAAATAATCGTACAATATGAAAAGAAAGGAATTAGAAATTCTTGTACTAAGTTGAAACATATAAATATTTACGGACATGTTCCTCTTGCTCCATCATCACTGTATCAGTTCTCAGTAAGACATGAGGAGTATACAGCTGTAAACAATAATTCAACTTTAAAAAACCACAAACTATTGATTAAAATATCATTTTTCCTTGGAAATATTTATTCATTTATTAAAATAATTATCATCAAATAATTAATCATGCAATACAAAATATTAAATATATCTCTTATATTACTTTTTAAATATAGACATGACGATTCGTTGTACAATTTACATTACTTAAAATGTATTACGAAATAATATTTATTATTGAATAAGCCTATTTATTAGAATATATAAATTGCTTCATACGGGTGCAGCATACATACAATTTTGCAAAAAAGTTATTTACTTTGGCAAACGATATTTTATTATCTTTTTTATTTCAAAATTTTATTATTTCGTACGCCTTAATTTCATGTTCCTAACCTATTGCGAGTGCTTTATTTTTAATGGACATCAGAATAAAATAATTCTTCATTTGAATATTCGATATTTGACATAAATACCTTTTATATTGTAACATATATTTCTTAAAAGCGTGCGTCGTTGAAAGAATAGTGTTTCTTAACTTTTAGTCAAATTTTGGTTATATACTCGATACTTTCGCTATATCCTATGGCTTTAGGAAATAGTGCTTCCATCTGCAGACACAATTATATATTAACTTTAAAAACAAATCCTTAGTTTATGCTATAATTTTTACGGAAACTAAATTTATAGAAATATTAAATAAATATTCAGATTTCGATATATAAATTTGAACTACATATATAATTGATAGTTTCTTTTATAAATATATTAGCAGTAAATAAACGTTTATTTGAAGGAAATGTGATTCTTAATGTAAAAAATTTCATTAAAATATAAAATTAAAAAACATATCAAACAAAAACTAAATATTCAAAACACGACTAATATCCCACTTCAGGTTATTATGATGAACAATTGGAATAATTAAAATAAATAATAATGATATTAATAATTACTTAAAAAATCGTTCCACTATTATTGAGTAAAATGTAATGTTATATGAATTTATCTTTATGCATGTATTATATATGCAAATTATACATGTATCTCACATCCTTACAAAGAATAAAAATGGTAACCAGCAATTGGATTAAAAGAAGTAAATGTTTTTTAGATTTTATTTATACAACAATCTGTAAAATTGTTAGATCACTTTTTTTGCGCTGCTGCGGCTTCATCTTCACGCTGGTATGACTGCAGTAATTCTTGTTTCTTTGTAGCAATACGTTCTGCTCTGCGTTTACGCGCTTCCCTAACTTTGGTACGACGCGCCTCTGCTTGATCCGAAAGCATCTCTGCTCTCGCTTTCTCAGCCTTCTTTTTATGGATGAATTCCATTAAAACTCTTTTATTCTTGAACACGTTACCCTTAGCCTTCATGTACAAGGAATGATAGAGATGTCTATCAATCTTTTTTGTTTCACGATATTTCTTTAGGAGTCTACGAAGAACTCTCATTCTTTGGATCCAAAGATCCTGCAAAGAAATAATATAATTTATTTTTAGTACACTATTATAATTTATGTATGTAACGAAGAAATGATTTTCCAAAGGATAATTATGAAAATTTATATTTACCTTTTGAGGTGTACGAGCATTTGCTGTACCTTTCCTTTTACCAAAACCACAATGACGCCCTTTACGTCTAGCTTCTGTATTTTTGCGAACTCGAGCTCTCGAATGAACAGCAACAGGTTTCTTAATAATAAGACCGTCCTTAATCAGCTTCCTAATGCTTTGCCCTTAAGAAGAAAAATAAGCAAATAAAAACTTATATACATCGATTGAAGTCAGAATTTAATTTTCACAGAAGAACGTACGAGAATTTGTATTTGCAATTTCGTTAATTTCATTGGGATCTAACCAGACTTTCTTTTTACCACATCGCATAACAGAGGCTGCAAGCCTCTTCTGCAGTTTTAACGAACTGAAACATCAAAAAGTGAGGTTATGTTGTGACAACCAATTATTAATATTAAATACAGTTTTTATCGCTTTAAAACGTCATTCTGATATGATTTATATACACAACAATTACTACAATTTAATTGTAATTTTCTAGACATGAAATTATACACCTAAAATACACAAATCTCAATCAAGAAACCATGTGGTCAGTCGTCAACAAACTATTCAATATAAAATGTGTAAAATATAATAATTTCAATTAAATACTAGTTAATACAGATCTTTCTATTGATGTTGTAAATAATACGAATTAAATTTGAGTGAATATTGTTAAAATGTAGTTATAAATTTCTGGACGGTCCGTACCTCATAACGAAGTGTACAAGTTCCCTTCAGCAAAGAATTACAAGATGGCGGAATCAACGTTTCCTACGTATCGACATTAAGCGGAAGTAATAGAGAAGGACAATATTATTTTGAATAATTTTATAAATTCAGTACTATTGTATCGGTGATTATGAAAATAGTCCAAATTAAAAAAGCGTCATTTATCATTTTTTTCATAGTGAAAAATATTTTTTAATATATGCATGTATTTCTTTTATTTTATGGTAACTAAGATAATAACCTGATTTGTAATTTGTAATGTGTATCAAAGCTGAAGTTGATGGGGCCCCGAAAGGTGAATTGGAATTCTAACTTCAAATGATGATAATTTCGAAATGAATACATGAAATGCAAAAATTCAAACACTATTTTATAGAGGAATGTCTACATTTATATAATATGTAAAACATATCGCTCAGATTATTAAATAATATCAATAAAATGCGACAAATTAAGTTAAGGCATTATGACGTAAATATTCAATGAAATATGTTTCCAATCTAACTTACTTCTAAAACACGTTGGAATATATTGAATATAAAGCGTTGTTGTTATATTTTTGCCTCCTCTTTTTCAGTCTGATAACTTGTAATTTCTTACTTGAAAAATTTTCAGTAATAATATTAGTTCAATTGTGTAAAGGGGTCCTGACATATGACCTGATATATGATCGAGACATATTCGAAATTATAATTTCCCGCCAATAAGAGGGCTGGTCAATAAGCAAAGATGTGATATAGAATAGGTTATATCCTTTTTATGTTGTTATGTCGAATGTGGGTACCGTTTTCGTATCGATAAGATTGCAAGTACAGCGCAAGTGCAGTAGTAAGTTCGAATATTAATCATGCTTCATTTATAAGATGCAGAAGTTGGTGGGAACAGATAGACATGAGGGTACATAAGGACTTAGTACTTTGGCCAGGACCGTACAAAATCATGTGTAATACAAAATCAAGGTACTGTGTATACGTATAAAATATTTTATATATAATTTCTCAAAATAATGATATGAAGCTTTTCTAGTTGTAAATAAAAGACTGTTAGTTAGAAGTTATTACAAGTAATTATTACTTTGCTTGTAATAATTACTTGTAAAGTAAATCTTAAAGTAATACAAGCTATTACATAGGGACGGTTAGTCTTAAAATGCCAGACGGTACTGTAACTGATTATTTATTTTACGATTTACAATTTTGCTGCATCGTATGAACATATATATGTCGTGGCTCGTATTATAGAGAAAGATGGTGAATCAGTTATATATAAAGGTTCCAAGCTGTTACATACACATATAATATACAACTGTAGTAGAAATTTTAATGGGAATAACTACCGTTAATGACATTGAGTTCATCACTGTGACGTATAATCGTATATTTATATATAAAATCGTGCATTTGAGTAGCAGATAATATTAAGATAGATAAGTGCGTTGATCGACCTGACATTTACTTTTACATTTGTAGACGGTATAAAGTAATCTCTATAACATGAAGCAGCAGAAAATGAACATGAACAAGGATCTACAATATGAACGAAGTAGATGTACGTTTGACCCTGTGGAAGTTACATATCTTTTCGATGGCAGTCCAGAAAAGACGAAACAACGCCGTGATCAAGGTATACGCAGTTTAAATTATTTATCTTCTTAGTTTAACACAAATTATCAAACATGACAAAGTGATTTCTTTCTTTTTCGTAATTATTAAAAACTAGCATAATTAATATTTCCTATTTTAGCAAAATTAATATTTGCTTTTAACGAGATCGAAATATAATTATATATTAGGTACGCATTAGAAACGTTGTTGATCTATACATTTACTGTAAGTTTTCCACCAAATAGTAATTGATATCAATTCTACTAATGAAAGAAACGTTTCTCATTCGAAATTTAAAGTATTATCGAGATGGCCAATACTGAAAATAAATGGAAAGAATGTTATTAGTTAACGAAGTTGGTAATTGAGTCATTCCAAAGTTCGTTTCAGATTAGAGATATAAATCGATTCCTATAATCTATAACTATCTATACCTCGCGATAAGGTAGCACATTCTATAAATATTTTGACAATTTGTACATATGTACTAAATGTATCATTTCCGCTCAAAGATTTTTATTGTATTTATAAATTATACAAAAAAGTTTTTATATATGTTCGAAGATCAAAAGTAATTAAATACATATATATTATGTAGAAATTGTGAAAATATTAAATTTCTGGGAATATCTTGAATTTGTATGCTATTATTTCGTTATGGAACGTAAATTGTAACTATAATCAGTGATAAAATTTTCTTATATTATCACTAATAAATTTATTGATATCTTTATCAAATTTATGTAATATCAGATAGTATATAAAATCTGCATTGGTTTTTGCGAGAAAACTGAACAGTTTCGTTGATAGAATAAATAGATGAGAATTCTTAATAGAAAAATCCCTAGATGATGTTCTAGGGATAATAAGTGATCTATTCTGTTTTTTAAAATAACTGATCTATCAGGTTGATTCATGTTAAACAGATGTATTATTTACATTTTTTACTGTTAATCAGAATTCAGATCTATTAATTATTGCTAATTCACACAATTCAGTCACTACTAATCATCAGAATCAACTGCATCTAATTCGTAATGAAAATTCTTCATACAAACGATCTTTATATTATGTGCTTTAATGCTTCTCATAATATCTCATAATGCTTCTCATAATTTAATGGTATTGTAATAATACATTTATAATGTTTTAAGTACGAATTTCTAAATTACAGATTGAAATTGTGTCACAATAATAATGATGAAAAAAATATTAAATAATCGGATCCAAATGTCTTTTTCGGCTTTGAGAAAAATTAGTTTTTATTAAATGTATCAGTAATATAATTACACTTTATTTGGTAGGTTTTTTTTTTTAAATATGATAGCATGTTCTAAAGCTTCAGATCAGTTTCACAGAACATATAAATACTTCTGTCGTTTAGTTAATTAGTAATTTAGAAAAGTACAATATTGCGCGTACGCAACACCGAACGTAAAAGAAATAATTTTATAGATTTTTTTATAAAATTTAGAGAAATTATTCTTAAGATATGTGCTTCTCAGAAAATGTAAGAAAAAAATTTATTTTATCAAAGAATTACAGTATCGAATACTATTGGCACATCCTCTAAAACGCAATGACTTTTTAAAAATAGGACCGATCGTGGCTTGAGTTTTTCTGAGTTACAAGGATTTGTTTATTAGATGATGTGTAAAAAAATTTTGAAGAAATTATGGTTACATTATTATTATTATGAAAATTATGAAAACAGTAAACGTCGCTTTTTACAACTCTTTTATCTGAGTCTATAATAAAAATTTAAAAAATAAATTTTGTAGATTTATGTCATTTATATATGAATATATATGCTGAAAATTTCATTGAAATTGGTAATCGTTGCTATGATCTACGAACGGTTAAAAGTCATGCAAATCGTATTTTTCCGCGACTTCCGGTGTGTAACTGTAATACATCTATATCCTTTTTTCACTTATCAATGCCTGTCATTTGTTCCTGCATCAACCGATTCCAATGAAGTTTCCAGCGTGGATATAACTGACACAAATTTACAAAACGTATTGTTTACATTTTCACTACAGATTAAAATATGAAAGTTATAAAAAAACGACTTCTGCTATTTTTTTCGCAATTCTAATTTTTTTTAAATTATTGGATAATGTTGTGAAAAACCAGTTCTCAAATATTTTATTTTATTTGGAACTCTAATATATGATGTAAATTCTAACAACCGTGTGGTCAACGGTATAGTTGAATTTCATATCAATCCGCACGTTATAATCTAAAAATATTTTTATCATAATTATTTATGTATAAACTTATGATATGTATCATTTATATGTGAAATTAAATTATTATAAACCAAAATTATTGTAAGCAACTAATGAACAATAAATTATTAAATGAATAAATAATTAAGCAGTAAATTATTGCTATGTATTATTTATTAATTATCTATAAATTGATTGACTTTTCATTATTTCCCATTACGTTTAATATTTTCTTATTTTGTTACTGTATCACTGACACAATAACATTTGTTTAAATATATTTATTACACAATAAAAGTAGAAATCAGTTCTGTTGTAAAATAATTTACATAGTCCATATATTTCTACTAAGAATACTACTAAATTTGCTAAGACATAAACATTGACTTTAAATATTGAGTTTATCTTTATCTATATTGGAAGGCATCCATACATATTAAACATTAAACGAAGTTACAATATAATACAATACAAGTTGGTATGCATTTGCAACTTACAACATAGTCATTATGCAGTATGTACTACATTGCATTTCATATGTATGTTAAACGTGAATACGTATCTACTATATTCCTTGTATTTAATTCTGCAAATTAACAGTTAATGAATAATAGTAATTGTTAAAAATTTTATACATTTATAACGTTCCCTAATAAAAATTGCACACGTGTTTAATTGTTGTATTTTATTCTATTAGTGTTTCCATTTTTCTATTTTCTTTTTCATTATTTTATATGTGCTTATATATGACAATTTTTATTTTCAGAACAATATTTTTTGGATGATCTGGCATTAAAAGAAAATGTAGCAATGAAATATAAGAGCCATAAAGAAATATATGAAGATTCTTTACAAATTGCCTGCAATGTTCTTCACAAAGTTAGAGAATTGCAACGCTCAGGAAAAGAAGATATTGATCTTCTCTTGTAAGCATTTTAAAGTTCATCTCAAGGAAACTGTTACATAACCAAGAAAGTTGCAACACTTCTTATGTGAAGAAAGAAATATTCTACATTGTTAGATAAAACGAAATATGCAATGTCATATTTCTCAATGTTATGGAATAACGGGATAATTATACTAAAGATTAAATTAGCTTCTTTCTATATCATTTAGATATTTTCTTTCAGTGTTAAAGGATAATAGGACTTCCTTGGTTATACAATAGCGAAAAAAAAAACATCCTCAATGTAGTACCTTTGCAGACATATCTTTGGAGCCAGACTTGGCTCTGCACTGTTCGAAGGTGGAAATCCTTTGGTCCTGCATTATGCTATGTTTCTACCCTCTATTCTGGGACAAGCAAATTCTGAACAGCAAGCATATTGGATAAACAGAGCTTGGGCTGGCGATGTTATAGGAACATATGCACAGGTAATACGTAAGGGAAAACATTCTTTTTAAACAAGATGGTCACAGATTCTAAAAGTTTCTCAAGTAAATTTAATCTTGCACTTCTGCCTTAGACTGAACTAGGCCATGGAACGTTTCTCAGGGGTTTGGAAACTACGGCAACGTACGATCCGGAAACGAAAGAGTTTGTTTTGAATAGTCCAACTTTGACTTCCTACAAATGGTGGCCAGGCGGGCGTAAGTATAATGTAATTGTTTAACATAATAATAATGTTGTTCACTAAAACAGTATGATTTATTTACAATTAAAATTTTCAGTGGGTCACACTGCAAACCATGCAATAGTCGTTGCGCAATTATACACCCAGGGAGAATGTAGGGGAATTCATCCATTTGTTGTACAATTAAGAGACGTGGAGACACACGAACCTTTAAAGGGTATACAAATAAATGTCTTAATCGTTTGTAATTAATTATATATTATATTGCAATGTGTAGAAAAGAGAAGAAACTGTTCACATCATCAAACAACAATTATGAAATCAAACAACTTCCTTGTTTATAATTTGCTGAACAATAGATATAGCAAACAGTAAATTTAATCTGTATGTAATTCTTAGGCATTATAATTGGAGAAATTGGCACAAAATTGGGGATGAACGGCGTTAACAATGGGTTTCTCGGATTTCACGACTTTAGGATACCACGGGAGAATATGTTGATGAAGAATTCCAAGGTAAATTTTCATAAAAGTGCTGTAAGAAGTGCAATATCATGTGGTGATTGTGAACTTGAAAGGAAAATCATGTCTGTAATCTGTATAAACAGAACTGTTCAGACATCGTAATAATCATTAGAACAAATTGTAAAGTTACATTTCTTGTTGTAGGTACTAGAGGATGGAACATACGTAAAATCTACAAATGATAAGTTAACGTACGGTACGATGGTGTTTGTTCGAGTAATGTTGCTGCAGGATCTCCTACACTATTTAATGAAAGCTGTTACTATTGCGGTTCGATACAGCGTAGTAAGACGTCAAGGTCAAATAAATCCGGAGTATGTTGTGTTAAAAACATTGGAAATGTTTCTTTCGATTAAAATTAATTCTCTCCTGCTGATACCAAATTAGTATTTGTTTTATTCTTTCTTTTTAGACAACCAGAGGTACAGATTCTCGATTACGTAACGCAACAATACAAAATCTTCCCTCATATTGCCACATGTTTTGCAATAAAAGTTACTGCCAGTTGGGTTTGGGATATGTATAATACAGTACAAAGTCAATTACATCAGGCTGATTATGAAAAACTACCGGAGGTTGGTTTATACCCTTTATAGTAATATACTTTTCTTCATATTTCTAGATCTATTAATTTCTTTTGCAGTTGCATTCTTTGTCATGTTGCCTAAAAGCAGTTGTATCTGCAGATACAGCAGCTGGAATAGAGCAGCTTCGGTTATCTTGTGGTGGACATGGATACATGACTGCCAGCAATCTGCCAGCACTTTACGGATTGGCCACTGCAGTCTGTACTTACGAAGGGGAAAATACAGTCCTACTTTTGCAAACAGCTAGGTACCTCATAAAATCATGGAAACAAGCTATGGATGGTGAACCATTGCCAGAATCTGTAGAGTATCTTAACGAAGCAGCAAAAGGAGTAAAACATCTTCGTTGGAGTAACGATTTGGAATGTCTGATTGATGCTTATAACGCCGTAGCCGCAGGGTATACTGCTTCTGAATACATTAAATATTGCTGAATAATTACATAGATATTTATCAGAATGTTTACGATATTCTTATCATTTCGTAGATCTATTCGTTTAGCAGCAGAACATTTGGATCGCAGAATACGTGATGGAGTTCCGATGGAGGAGGCGTGGAACCAAACGAGCATCGAACTAGCTCAGTGTGCGGAAGCTCACGCTCGAGTCTTCATTGTAAAAACATTTGCAGAAGCTATCAAACAGTTAAACTCGAAGTCTGAAGAATTTCGTCAAGTAATGTTTCAACTCTGCGAACTGTATATCGTATATTGGGCTTTGAGGAACGTTGGTAACTTTCTTCGGGTGAGTATTGATTTTTTCGAAACTAATCACGGAGGAGAACGAAAGAAGAAAAAATTTATTACTATATGTTGTAGGATAATTTGAATTCAGGAGTGATTCATCTCTTTCTCTTTTTTAGTTTTCTTCTATGCAGAAAGAGCATGTGCAGACACTTCATTCACGCTTGGAATATTTGCTGATGACAATCCGTCGAAATGCTGTAGGAATCGTTGACGGTTTCGATTTCGATGACCATATTCTTTGTTCGGCTTTGGGTGCTTACGATGGTAATGTTTATGAACGATTGTTTCAAGAAGCCATGAAGAGTCCTCTGAACCGTGAAACTGTGAACATATCTTTTGAAAAATACTTAAAACCATTTCTTAAGAGTAATTTATAGTGTAATCTTTTTAAAGGAAATATTTAATCATAATTATTATTTCGTATTTGTTTTGCGGTGATTGAATTGTTTGGTATATGTTGCATTTAGTTATTATCGTAAGACGTATTTTTCATTTGTTATTAAATAATCGATTGAATGGTGTGTTGGGTATTGATTTATAAGATGTAACAACTGCAACATATCATATGAGCGATATCGAAGAGAGATATACGTGCTCACTTGTCCATTTTACTCAGAGTTTATATTGAACAAGAAAGGAAGGATCGAACGTATTTTTGTACCATTTCTATTCGTTGTCATTGTAAATGTGTAATTTATACAAAGAAGCATCCCTGTAATAATTGTGAATGAATGTTTGATAGAGATTTTATATTTATAAAAAACTTCCTGGAAATATGCGATCATTCTGAGATGAGATGTCTTAAATATGTTATGGGAAATGGTATTTTCTATACAGTTTTTACAATTAGTAAAATAATATCTTGAACTAGAAAAATGTATATTTTTATTGTTGAACCTATAACGCCTCAAAGAAAATTATATTTTAGAATTGAAAGGTTTTGATATGGAACAGTATTTATTTACGGAATAGAAGTGGTGACATACATGTATTATTGTTTCTTGTACTAACATACTACAATTATTGTTAATTTCCTATCGCAATGGATTAATACTATTTGTACAGGAATATAATGCAATTTGTGAGATTCATTGGTACCACTGCGGTACCATGGTCTTGAATTATGATATATATTCGCTTCGTATGTTACATCTAACGAGTATCAAGTACGTAATATTTTGAAATAGGAATCGATTTAGAAGCAACGTGTGTCTATTATTAAAATTCTTTGTTTGCATGAATTAGATAGACGAAATCTGTTTAAGGTCGTACTAAGAAATTTGTAGTACGGAGTCAAGATATTTCATATATTTTATTTCATATGTAATTTATAAAAACAGTCACTTGAAGTCTTTCTAGTGATAAACAAAACATTGTTAATTAGGAATTATCACAACTAATTATGCGTAATTCTAGAATATGAGATTATAGTTTTACCTGATTACTCGTATCTCGCTATAAATTCCTTGCATTATGTTGCGTTTCAATTGTTTGTGTTTGTGTTTGGACTTGGATTAGAAATGGAAATGGTGAATTAGGTAGGTACAAAGGTTTGAAGCTATCGTACGCGACAATATAAGAAATCCGCACGCTCATATTCCGATCGTGACTCAGTATCGTATATTTATGTATAAAAGTCGGGCATTTGGAAAGAAATTTATCTAGATAGATACGTGCGGCTACAGATTAGACGACCACACTCCTTTGTCAGTGATTAGTTCAAAGTAATCTACACAATATGAAGCAACAGAAGATGGTGGTAAACAAGGATTTACAATATGAACGAAGTAGATGTACGTTCGATCCTGTGGTAGTCATGTATTTCTTCGATGGCAGTGTAGAAAAAACGAGACAACGCCGTGATCAAGGTATAGGTAGTTTTTATTTATCCTCTTAGTTTAACGCCAATTATCAAAAAAATAATTTCAGTTTCTTTCGTTTTCACTGTTATTAAGAACTAAATAATTCGCCTACTACTACTAATTAATCTACTACTAGAACTAATTAATCCGTCATCTAAATCCCAGAAAAGCATGGGGACATGATCGGATAAGTAACAAAGCTATCAAGGAGCTTCCCATAAAAGGGATTGCTTTCATTACCTCTATTTTTAATGTAATTCGTCGCCTTGAATACTATCCTAAGTCCTGGAAAATACCATTAATTACTCTTATCCCTAAACCTGGAAATCCAATACAAGAAACTAGCTCTTATCGCCTAATTAGTCTTCTACCCATTCTGTCCAAATTATTCGAGAAGATGCTAACGAAACGACTCCTTCCACTCTTAGAGGATTTGAAAACAACGCCAGATCATCAATTCGGTTTTCGGAAGCAACATTCTACGGTAGAGCAAATTCGTCGTCTAACTTATAAAATCAGCCAAGATCTGGAAGAGAAAAAATATTGCTCTGCGGTATTCCTGGACATTCAGCAGGCGTTCGACAAAGTGTGGCATGAAGGACTTTTGTCCAAACTAAAGAAAATTCTACCACACACCTACTAGTCCATCTTAAAATCATATCTAACGAATAAGCTGTTCATGATTAAATACTTAGTCGCTATAACCGTAACATTCCCAATAGAAACTGGCATACCCCAAGGCAGTGTCCTCCGACCTCTGTTCTTCTCTATCTACACTGCCAATTTACCAACCTTAACAAAGATATCACAGTGACATTTGCTGATGATATAACTTTATTAGCATTCCACTCAGACCCGATAATTGCCTCCTCAACTCTCCAGCGAGGTCTTGACTCTATAGAAAAGTAGTCCCATAAATGGAGTTTCAAAATAAGTGAAAATAAATCCAATCATACAACTTTCACGCTGCGAAAACAATCCTGCCCACAGGTGACCATAGATAATATTCCAATTCCAAACAAAGATACAGTCAGATATGTGGGCATGATCCTAGACAGAAGAATGACATGGAAACGGCACATCGTACATAAATCTAAAGAACTGAAAACAAAACCAAAAAAATTCTACTGGCACATGGGCAGACGCTCCACCTTAAATATGTAGAGTAAAATAATGCTATACAAAGACATATTAAAATCTGTTTGGAAACCTATAGATACAACTATGTGGAATAGCGAGTAATTCCAACATTTCTCCAACGATTTCAATCAAAAAATCTAAGAACCTTAATAGATGCACCTTGGTATGGTACGAACGAAACAATACACCGCGACCTTAAGATACCCACAGTTAAAGAAGAAATATCCAAGTTCAGGAACAAATATAACATAAGAGTTAACAACCATCAAAACCAATTAGTTACTCAAGTACTTGACACGACGGATCAGATCCGAAGACTAAAAAAAATACCCTTTAGATTGAAGCATTAGATTCAAATATACTATAAACTCCTATAATCCAAGTTATAGTACCACGCCAAAATAATTTACTTATAATTCTCAAAGAGAATTGATTTTTATTATTTTATTTATTTATACTTAGTCCATACCTTTCGGCTTTGGACGACTTTCGGTTTACATCTCTTATATAATTCCATTACATCACTTATACATCTCTTACACTAGCTCTTCTATAACTATATACAACTGCTTATACTTAACTATTGCACCTTACTCGATTTATCTCTATGTACTAACTCATAACTAACACTTATAACTAAGTGCTCTTTCCGTCTTTGGCTTTTATTCCCTTGCTGTGCTCCCTACCTGTCGTTCCTGCCCCTCTTCTGCTACTCTTCTCTTCCAATGAGAATTGATTGTAAATAGTCTACCAAAGAAAAAAAATATCTATCCACAGATTTGCCCATCCAACAATTTAAACATATTTTTGTTGTAATTATGTAAACGCTTATGATATTTATCATTTATATATGATATCAAACAATTATAAATTTAAATTCTTGCTAACGTTTAATGAACAATAAATTCTTAAATGAATAGAATATTAAGCAGTAAATTGTATTTAATAACTTTCTATAAATTAATTCAGACATTATTCTTTTCCAATATGTTTAATATTTCTTTATTTTGTTATTATATTACTGATATTACTCCTTATATTTCTACTAGGAGTACAAATAAATTACTAGGACATAAATGTCGTATTTTAAGGTTTAATGTGATCCACACGGAAAAATGCAAATATGATATTTTTGAATCATATTGCAGTATTAACAAAGAAAAGACAGAATATTATTTATTTATTATTGTTTAGTCCGTGCCTTTCGGCTTTGGACGAACTTTCGGTTTTACATCTCTTATGTCTATTTCTCTTCTTATATGTCTACCTCCCCTCTTTTCCACTCTATTCTATTGCACTACCTTGCTTATTCTACTTCTACAAATTAAAAATTAGGAACTATAAATTAGCAACTAATGACTAAAAACTATTGCAATTTTGATCTTTAGCCTCCTTGCTGTGCCTCCTTCTTGTCGTTTGCCCTTCTCTTCTTTATTATTGCTTTCAGTTCTGCTAAACCTTCTCCAGTCTCGTTTAGCGATTTTCCTATGTCCTTTGGTCCTCTTATTTCACATTCTTCTATTACATGTCTTAGGTCTTCTTCTTTCCTTCTGCATAGTCTGCATCTTTTTTCTCCCTCTTCTTTCCAGTATTACCTTGCTTTGGTCTCGTTTCCGCATCTGAATCTTGCCATTATTTTTCTGTCCTTCCACTTCATCCTCCCTTCTAAGTACTTTGGTAATTTTTCTTTGGCTATGCTTCTGTAGTGTATATTCTACTTGCATTCCCTTATCCTTCTCCCCCTCTCTTCTGTTTCTCTCTTTCTTCTTTCTTCTATAATTTGGTCTGCTGTCATACTTTCTTGCTCCTCTCCTGTTTCTATCTGCGTCCCTCCTTTCTAGTCCCTTTCTAGTCCCTTCTTTCTCTTTCTTGCTCTTTTCTCTTCCTGACCATTCCCCCATTCTCTCTCTCTTTCCTTTATACACTCCTTTACTAATTCCTTTTTTGATTCTAGGGCTTTCTTTTCTTACTTTGCTGCTCTTTTTAATGCTTTTTCTTTTATTTCTATTATTTTGCACTCTTCTATCAGTATATAATTTCGTGTTGTCATATTTAAGCCTAATATCCATTTCACATATTTCCTTTGAACTCTGCCCAGTCTTTCTACTATGTTCCAGCTCCATACATCCAAATGCCCAGTGCTCCAAACATCTTCATTCTCCTTTTGTAGTCCTGTTTGAATATTCTTTCTCCCACGCTCCATGTTTTCTTCATTGCTATTGTTGCTCTCTTTTTCCTGTTTTGTATGTGCTTCTCATCACTTCCGTTTTTCTGTAGTATATACCCTAGGTACCTTATTTCGTCCACCTCTTCTAATTCTTGCTCTCCCCGCTTCCATTTTCTTTGTCTCCTTTTGTTCCTTCCTTTTCCAAAGACTGCTATTTTGGTCTTTTCCGTGCTCAGCTCTAACGAAGCCGAAGCTTCCTTTAAACATCTTTTGGGTCTCTTTAACATTTTTTCTAGCTCCTCTTCTCTGTCCGCCATCAGCACAATATCGTTTGCATATGTTAATGGCCACACTTTTCTTTCTCCTACCACTATGCCCCCAGCTTGTCCTTTCCTTAGTTCTTCTTCCAGACCTGCCACGTATATATTGAATAACATGGGGCTCAATGGACACCCTTGTCTGACTCCCCTCACAGTCCAAAATTCTCTTGTGTTGTGGTTCCTGATTCTCACTACATTCCTTGTTTCTTCGTATATTTCTCTAATCCTTCGGATTAGTTTTTCGCTAATCCCCATTTTCTTCATTTTATCCTCCAGTTTCTCTCTGTTTAGCCTGTCGAACGCTGTTCTTAAGTCCGCAAAGCAGGCATATAATTTCCCTCTTTCTTTGCTTAGCTGCTTGTCTATGATGTGGTTTATCACATAAATCGCATCGATCACTCCTCTTCCTTTTCTGAATCCAAATTGGCTCTCTTCCAATTTGTCTTCAATTCCTGCCTTCAGTCGTTCATCCAGTATCTCTGCGTAGATCTTGTATGCAGTATCCGTCAGTGTTACTCCTCTGTAGCTTTTCGCTGATCTCTTGTCCCCCTTCTTATATATCGGGCATATCACCTCTTCTTTCCAATCCTCTGGTATCCCCTCCCTATTCCACATTTTCCTTAACAACTCCCATAACGCCTCCCCCACTTCCTTCGTTGCATACTTCCATACCTCATTTTCTAACACGTCTTACCCCGTTGCTTTCTTTTCCTTCAAATTTCTTAGCTGGTAAATCACCTCTTCCTTCCTTATATTATCTTCTCTCTCTTCCGTTATTTTCTCTTCCTCTCTATGCCCCCCCGTTTTTCTGCTCTCTTTGTGCTCTGTCCCTTCCAAAATTTTCATGAAGTGATTTTTCCACTCTTCTTCGCTTATATCCTCATCTATACCTTCTCTACTTCTTCTGTATTTATTAGTGTATTTCCACGCTTCTTGTTCTGTTTTGATCATTTTTATTTTCTCCATTTCTTCTTCTTCGTGTCTTTCCTTTCCATGAAGTGATTTTTCCACTCTTCTTCGCTTATATCCTCATCTATACCTTCTCTACTTCTTCTGTATTTATTAATGTATTTCCACGCTTCTTGTTCTGTTTTGATCATCTTTATTTTCTCCATTTCTTCTTCTTCGTGTCTTTCCTTTCTTTGTTTACACCACTGTTTGAATGCCTTTTTTCCTCTATGAGCGCTTCTCTGCTGCATTTTCCTTTCCTAAACTTTGTCATCTTCCTTCTCATCTCTCTTTTCCTTTCTTTCCATTCCCTGTCGTACCACGCTTTCCATGCCCCATTTCCTTATCTTCACTTTCTTCTTTGGCACTGCTTCGTTTATCTTTTTTTTGATTTCAAAAGGCAGAATATATTGCATGTAAAAGGCAATATAAGCACCTTCAATTTCTGACATTATTATGCAGTATGTAGTAAAGTTTGTTTTACTTGTATCTTAAACGTGAATACATAATTTGTTCATTTATAATGTTTACTGACAAAAACTACACGCACGCCTTATTATTTTATTTTATTTTTCCAGTATTTTCATTTCTGTATTATGTTTTATTATTTTTTGTTCATATTTTACTTTCAGAGCAATATTTTTTGGATGATCTGGTGTTAACAGAAAATGTAACAAAGAAATATAAGAGCCATAAAGAAATATATGAAGATAATTTACGAATTTGCTGCAAGGTTCTTCACAGAGTTAGAGAATTGCAACGCTCAGGAAAAGCAGATATTGATCTTCTTTTGTAAACATTTTAAAGTTCACCTCAAGGAAACGGTTATATAACCAAGCAAGTTCCAATATTTCTTCTTATGTGAAGAAAAGATATTGCTAATTTTTTCAGATGCAAAGAAACATGCAAATATTTCCACTTGCTCTCAATGTCGTCGAATAAGAGGATAATTATAATAACGATTAAATTAGTTTTTTTTCTATATTATTTAGATGCTAAAGGATAATAAAACTTCTTTGGTTATACAATAGTAAAAAAATATCCTCAATGTAGTCTATTTGTAGAAATATCCTTCTAGAAAGACTTTGGACTGCGCTATTCGAAGACGGAAATCCATTGCTCGTGCATAATGCTATGTTTCTACCCGCTCTTATGGGACAAGCAAATTCTGAACAGCAAGCATATTGGATAAACAGAGCTTCGGCTGGCGATGTTATAGGAACATATGCTCAGGTAATATGCAAGGAAGAACATTCTCTTTAAACAGGATGGTCACAGATTCTAAAAGTTTCTCAAGTAAATTTAATCTCTCACTTCTGCCTTAGACTGAACTAGGCCATGGAATGTTCCTCAGGGGTTTGGAAACTACGGCAACGTACGATCCGGAAACGAAAGAGTTTGTTTTGAATAATCCAACTTTGACTTCCTACAAATGGTGACCAGGCGTTATTAATTTCCTATCGCAATGGATTAATACTATTTGTACAGGAATATAATGCAATTTGTGAGATTCATTGGTACCACTGCGGTACCATGGTCTTGAATTATGATATATATTCGCTTCGTATGTTACATCTAACGAGTATCAAGTACGTAATATTTTGAAATAGGAATCGATTTAGAAGCAACGTGTGTCTATTATTAAAATTCTTTGTTTGCATGAATTAGATAGACGAAATCTGTTTAAGGTCGTACTAAGAAATTTGTAGTACGGAGTCAAGATATTTCATATATTTTATTTCATATGTAATTTATAAAAACAGTCACTTGAAGTCTTTCTAGTGATAAACAAAACATTGTTAATTAGGAATTATCACAACTAATTATGCGTAATTCTAGAATATGAGATTATAGTTTTACCTGATTACTCGTATCTCGCTATAAATTCCTGGTATTATGTTACGTTTCAGTTGTTTGTGTTTGTGTTTGGACTTGGATTAGAAATGGAAATGGTGAATTAGGTAGGTACAAAGGTTTGAAGCTATCGTACGCGACAATATAAGAAATCCGCACGCTCATATTCCGATCGTGACTCAGTATCGTATATTTATGTATAAAAGTCCGGCGTTTGGAAAGAAATTTATCTAGATAGATACGTGCGGCTACAGATTAAACGACCACACTCCTTTGTCAGTGATCAGTTTAAAGTAATCTACACAATATGAAGCAACAGAAGATGGTGGTAAACAAGGATTTACAATATGAACGAAGTAGATGTACGTTCGATCCTGTGGAAGTCACGTATTTCTTCGATGGCAGTGCAGAAAAAACGAGACAACGCCGTGATCAAGGTATAGGTAGTTTTTATTTATCCTCTTAGTTTAACGCCAATTATCAAAAAAATAATTTCAGTTTCTTTCGTTGTCACTGTTATTAAGAACTAAATAATTCTGGCAAAATTAATATTTCCTTTCCACGAGAACGAAATATAATTGTATATTGCTATTATATTTCTAGAAATATAAAATTGTTAATGTAATTAGCGTATATACTTGGCTCAAAGTTTCTATAGGTTTCTCACCAAAGAGTAATTGATATCGATTCTGAAAGATGTGAATTCCAGCAATTAGAAAACAGTTTCTCATAACAAATTTACAGTATTATAGAGATGGCCAATACTTGAAATGCATGGAAAGAAAATTATTAATCAATGTGATCGATAATGAAGTCAATAAAGTTCGTTTCTGATTAGAAATATCGGCGCATCGTAGATAAATCTAAAGAACTGAAAACAAAACTAAAAAATTCTACTGGCTCATTGTTAGACGCTCCAATTTAAACATGCAGAGTAAAATAATGCAATATAAAGCCACATTAAAACCTGTTTGGACCTATGGGATCCAGCTATGGGGAACAGCGAGTAATTCCAATATAGAAATTCTCCAACGATTCCAATCGAAAACTCTGAGATCCTTGATAGATGCACCTTGGTATGTTACGAACGAAACAATACATCGCGACCTGAAGATACCCACAGTTAAAGAAGAAATATCCAAGTTCAGAAACAGATATAATATAAGAGTTAACAACGACCAAAATCCAATTACTTGTCACGTCGGATTAGATCCGCAGACTAAAAAGACAATACCCTTTAGATTGAAGCATTAGATTCAACTAGAATCAAACATACTATAAATTATTATAAACCAAGTTATAGTAAGATAATAAATTATTAAATGAATAAAATATTAAGCAGTAAACTCTTAATACACACTATAAATATACTATAATAATAATATAATTATCCATTATAATAATCCAACTTACAGTACGATAATAAATTATTAAATGAATAAAATATTAAGCAGTAAATTGTATTATTTAATAACTTTCTATAAATTAATTCAGACATTATTCTTTTCATTATTTTCCAATATGTTTGATATTTCTTTATTTTGTTATTAAATTACTGATACTGCCCCTTATATTTCTACTAGGAGTACTAATAAATTACTATGACATAAATGTCGTATTTTAAAGTTCAATGTGATTCACACGGAAAAATGCAAATATCATATTTATAAATCACATTGCGGTATTAGCAAGGAAAAGACAGGATATAAGCAGCTGCAGTTTATGACATTATCACTTACTTGTATCCTAAACGTGAATACATAATTTGTCCATTTATAAAGTTTACTAATGAAAACTACAGACACGTCTTATTATTTTATTTTATTTTTCCAGTATTTTCATTTCTGTATTATGTTTTATTATTTTTTGTTCATATTTTATTTTCAGAACAATATTTTTTGGATGATCTGGTGTTAAAAGAAAATATAGCAATGAAATATAAGAGCCATAAAGAAATATATGAAGATAATTTACGAATAACCTGCAATGTTCTTCACAAAGTTAGAGAATTGCGACGCTCAGGAAAAGCAGATGTTAATTTTCTTTCGTAAGCATTTTAAAGTTCACCTTAAGAAAACTTGCATAATATATCTTCTTATGTGAAGAAAAGATATTACTAGTTTTTTCAGATGCAAAGAAATATGCAAATATTTCCACTTGCTCTCAATGTCGTCGAATAAGAGGATAATTATAATAACGATTAAATTAGTTTTTTTTCTGTATCATTTAGATGCTAAAGGATAATAAAACTTCTTTGGTTATACAATAGTAAAAAAATATCCTCAATGTTGTCTATTTGCAGAAATATCCTTCTAGAAAGACTTGGGACTGCGCTATTCCAAGACGGAAATCCATTCCTCGTGCATTATTCTGTGTTTCTACCCGCTCTTATGGAACAAGCAAATTCTGAACAGCAAGCATATTGGATAAACAGAGCTTCGGCTGGCGATGTTATAGGAACATATGCTCAGGTAATATGCAAGGAAGAACATTCTCTTTAAACAGGATGGTCACAGATTCTAAAAGTTTCTCAAATAAATTTAATCTCGCACTTTTGCCTTAGACTGAACTAGGCCATGGAACGTTTCTCAGGGGTTTGGAAACTACGGCAACGTACGATCCGGAAACGAAAGAGTTTGTTTTGAATAGTCCAACTTTGACCTCCTACAAATGGTGGCCAGGCGGGCGTAAGTATAATGTAATTGTTTAACATAATAATAATGTTGGTCACTAAAACAGTGTGATTTATTTACAATTAAAATTTTCAGTGGGTCACACTGCAAACCATGCAATAGTCGTTGCGCAATTATACACCCAGGGAGAATGTAGGGGAATTCATCTGTTTGTTGTACAGTTAAGAGACGTGGAGACACACGAACCTTTAAAGGGTATACAAATAAATGTCTTAATCGTTTGTAATTAATTATATATTATATTGCAATGTGTAGAAAAGAGAAGAAACTGTTCACATTATCAAACAACAATTATGAAATCAAACAACTTCCTTGTTTATAATTTGCTGAACAATAGATATAGCAAACAGTAAATTTAATCTGTATGTAATTCTTAGGCATTATAATTGGAGAAATTGGCACAAAATTGGGGATGAACGGCGTTAACAATGGGTTTCTCGGATTTCACGACTTTAGGATACCACGGGAGAATATGTTGATGAAGAATTCCAAGGTAAATTTTCATAAAAGTGCTGTAAGAAGTGCAATATCATGTGGTGGTTGTGAACTTGAAAGGAAAATGATGTCTGTAATCTGTATAAACAGAACTGTTCAGACATCGTGATTATCATTAGAACAAATTGTAAAGTTACATTTCTTGTTGTAGGTATTAGAAGATGGAACATACGTAAAATCTACAAATGATAAGTTAACGTACGGTACGATGGTGTTCGTTCGAGTAAGGTTGCTGCGGCTCCTCTTACACTATTTAACGAAAGCTGTTACTATTGCGGTTCGATACAGCGTAGTAAGACGTCAGGGTCAAATAAATCCGGAGTATGTTCTGTTAAAATCATCTCTAGTAACATCGACTGCTCTGTCTTTTTTTTAAGAAATCGTTCCATGGGAAATGTTACTTTGAACTAGAGTTTTAACTACATGAGATTGTCTCTCCTACTAATATTAAATTATCCTTGCCTTTCTTTTTTTTAGTCAACCAGAGGTACAGATTCTCGATTACGCAACTCAACAATACAAAATCTTCCCTCATATTGCCACATGTTTTGCAATACAAGCTACTGCTAGTTGGGTTTGGAATATGTATTCTATGGTACAAAAACAATTGCGCCAGGCTAATTATGAAAAACTACCGGAGGTTGGTACCTTTATACCCTTTATAATAATATACTTTTCTTCATATTTCTAGCTCTATTAATTACTTTTGCAGTTGCATTCTTTGTCATGTTGCCTAAAAGCAGTTGTATCTGCAGATACAGCAGCTGGAATAGAGCAACTTCGGTTATCTTGTGGAGGACATGGATACATGACTGTCAGCAATCTGCCAACACTTTACGGATTAGCGACCGCAGTTTGTACTTACGAAGGGGAGAATACAGTCCTACTTTTGCAAACAGCTAGGTACCTCGTAAAATCATGGAAACAAGCTATGGATGGTAAACCACTCCCAGAATCTGTAGAATATCTTAAGGAAGCAGCAAAAGGAGTAAAACATCGTCCTTGGAGTAACGATTTGGAATGTCTGATTGATGCTTATAACGCCGTAGCCGCAGGGTATACTGCTTCTGAATACATTAAATATTGCTGAATAATTACATAGATATTTATCAGAATGTTTACGATATTCTTATCATTTCGTAGATCTATTCGTTTAGCAGCAGAACATTTGGATCGCAGAATACGTGATGGAGTTCCGATGGAGGAGGCGTGGAACCAAACGAGCATCGAACTAGCTCAGTGTGCGGAAGCTCACGCTCGAGCTTTCATTGTAAAGACATTTACAAAATCTATTAAACAGTTAAACTCGAAGTCTGAAGAATTTCGTCAAGTAATGTTTCAACTCTGCGAACTGTATATCGTATATTGGGCTTTGAGGAACGTTGGCAATTTTCTTCGGGTGAGTATTGATTTTTTCGAAACTAATCACAGAGAACTGCGAAAGAATAAAAATTTATTACTATATCTTGCAGGATAATTTGAATTCAAGAGTGATTCATCTCTTTCTCTTTTTTAGTTTTCTTCTATGCAGAAAGAGCATGTGCAGGCACTTCATTCACGCTTGGAATATTTGCTGATGACAATTCGTCGAAATGCTGTAGGAATCGTTGACGGTTTCGATTGTGATGACCATATTCTTTGCTCGGCTTTGGGTGCTTACGATGGTAACGTTTACGAACGATTGTTTCAAGAAGCCATGAAGAGTCCTCTTAATCGTGAAACTGTGAACACGTCTTTTAAAAAATATTTCCTGCCATTCGTTAAAAGTAATTTATAGTGTAATCTTTCTATACTTTTAAAGGAAAATGTAAATCGTAATTAGCTATATTGTATATCGTATGTGGGGATTGAACTTTGAATATTTTACAGTTTAATATTTTATAAATCGATATTCCATAAATAACATGGTTGTTCATTTAAAAATACAATTGTAACATTATATCATATTAGCAATATCGAAAGAATGTGTAAGTGTTCATTGGCTCATTTTGTTGAAAGCTAGTATTTAACAAAAAAGAGAAGAACAAACGTAGTTTTCTATTATTATTATGGGCTCTCATCGTAGATATTTAATTTATATAATGGACTATCGCTGTAATAATTTCGATTGGACGTTTGATAGAGATTTTATTTTTAAGAGAAACGTTTTAGGATTGTGTGATCATTCTCGGATAAGATGTTTTAAATATGTTGTGAAAAGTGACGTGTTCCATACAGTTTTTGTAATTAGCAAAGTGATATTTTCAAGTGCACAAGTGTCTATCTTTCCTGGAGCGCTTCAAAGAAAATTACATTTTACGGAATGAAAGTGGTAAGATACAAGTAGTATTGTGCATGTTTTTATTAGCCATATTTATTATAAAATGTATATATTTTAAGGCGGTCGGCAATAGTGCAACAGCACGAAGTTTATACGTCGAAAAGTATCTCAATAGGACTATACCTATCGCAAACATATTTTACAAAATATGTCAATAAATTGCAGGATACCGATACGTCAAAACCTGAGAAATGTATACAAAAAATTCAAGAAGAAACAATCTTTGATGATCAGCTGTTTTGGAAACAGGTGGATCGGTCGAGGAGGATCTGTGCTTTCGCCTGTTGATATTTTTACCGATTTTTAATTGTCAATAATTAAAAAACAAGGCTGAGAACGCAATTTTTCTTATTCTTGATTTTCGTCTTATTTCAGCGTCAAGAATCAGCTCTTAAATTATATTGAAATAGTAGCCGAAAACCCTATATACGTATATGTATGAATTGGACAAGTAACAGAGTTCGTAGTTGATTTAGCAAAATTGAAAACTGTACAGTCAGTTTGTTATTAAAGATAGAGTAATATTATTCTATCCATTTTACGCTTTGAACTAGTCTGTTAACGTCATTAATATTTCGAAATAATTGGATAATTTTGCGGAGAATTTTAGACCAGTTCTTAAATATTTTGTCACATTTGCAAATCTAATTTGCGATTAATGGACAATAAATTATTAAATGAATAAATAATTAAGTAATGTACTGTTTGCTATTCTTCGTTATGATTACGTTACCCCCTTCATTATTTCCCATTAAGTTTAATATCTTTTTATTTTGTTACCATATCACTGGTACAATAATATATTTTTTAATATATGTATTACGCAACAAAAGTCGAAATCAGTTCTACTGTAAAACAATTTACTTAGTCCTCATATATCTACCATGAATATTACTAACTTTGCTAAAATATAAATGTAGTAACTTATGGATCTTAGAGTAAGGACAAGTAATGATGATTTAATTAGGGTTTAGTGTAGTTTAATAAGCAATACTCAGTAACAAAAACCGATTACAATATCGTCCTACGTATCATTATCACACACGCCTTGACTTCCCCATTCACACTCCGTGACCTCTCAACTCAGACTGCACTTCTCCACTCGCATTCTGGCCGTTCTAGCATCCCTTTGTCTTTTCCTAGGCCCACCACACGCGTGTTCCGCAGACGCTCGTGGCCAGGGTCACGTAGACCTTTTCTACGAAACTATGCACTTGTGTGCATATACTTGTGTACTTGTGTGTGTGTGTACGTGTACCCGACGGCGCCTCGGCTCTCGCGACATTGTTCATGGTTAACTCGATGTTTATTAGGCCCTTTTCCCGATACTACATAAATGTAACATATTGCAATACATTGTAAGATATACATATGTATTCATCTTTTTTATCAATAACGTCTGAATGTTAATGAGAAGAAAGGAACACGAACGTATAAGAGAGAATATTTAATATTGCATATTTGCATGTACGAACTGTAAATATTTGTATTCACATTTAAAAATATAATTATTATGTAGCATGTAGTATACTACGTTTTAGTTATATAATATATGTAAAAATAGATCAATATTCTTCCTATTCAATGCTGAAAATTAACTATTATAACGTTTATTAATACAAATTACACGCGCGTTTAATTGCTGTATTTTGGTCTTCTAGTGTCTCTATTTAAAAATTTTTTTCATTATTTTATACGTGCTCTAATATGTCTAAATGTTTAATCTCACAATAATATTTTTTGGATGTTCTAGCGTTAACAGAAAACATAGCAGCGAGATATAAAAGCCATAAAAATATATATGAAGACGTTTTACGGATGTGTTCTTCACAATGTTCTTCACAAAATTACAGAAGACTGTAATTAGTGAATAGCAACTTTCAGACGAGGAAGATAATCATTTTTTTACTGCAAAATGTTTTGCAGATCTTGTCAAAATCTATATCCTGTCACATAACAAACACAGTTCCATTATTTGACATTAGAGAGTCATTGCTTGTTTCTTTTAAAGAAGAAAAAAAATGCAAATATTTCCTCCTATTCTCAATAAAATTACGTATGAGCATAATTATAACTATGCTAACGAGTAATTTAGTTTTCCTCTACACTATTTTCTTTTTCCAATGTTAAAATAAAGTAGAACTTCCTTCCTTACCAGATAACGCAGTAGTACCTTTAACGTAGCCTTTTAGCAGAGATATCTTTATGACAAGACTTGGGTCTGCATTGTCCGAATACGGAAATCCATTGGTCCTGCATTATGCTATGTTTCTACCTTCTATTCTGGGACAGGCAAATTCTGAACAGCAAGCATATTAGATAAACAGAGCTTGGACCGGCGATGTTATAGGAACATATGCTCAGGTAATACGCAAGGGAGAATATTCTTTTTAAACAAGATGGTCACAGATTCTAAAAGTTTCTCAAGTAAATTTAATCTCGCACTTCTGCCTTAGACTGAACTAGGCCATGGAGCGTTTCTCAGGGGTTTGGAAACTACGGCAACGTACGATCCGGAAATGAAAGAGTTTGTTTTGAATAGTCCAACTTTGACTTCCTACAAATGGTGGCCAGGCGGGCGTAAGTATAATGTAATTGTTTAACATAATAATAATGTTGGTCACTAAAACAGTGTGATTTATTTACAATTAAAATTTTCAGTGGGTCACACTGCAAACCATGCAATAGTCGTTGCGCAATTATACACCCAGGGAGAATGTAGGGGAATTCATCCATTTGTTGTACAATTAAGAGACGTGGAGACACACGAACCTTTAAAGGGTATACAAATAAATGTCTTAATCGTTTGTAATTAATTATATATTATACTGCAATGTGTAGAAAAGAGAAGAAACTGTTCACATTATCAAACAACAATTATGAAATCAAACAACTTCCTTGTTTATAATTTGCTGAACAATAGATATAGCAAACAGTGAATTTAATCTGTATGTAATTCTTAGGTATTATAATTGGAGAAATAGGTACAAAATTGGGGATGAACGGCGTTAACAATGGGTTTCTCGGATTTCACGACTTTAGGATACCACGGGAGAATATGTTGATGAAGAATTCCAAGGTAAATTTTCATAAAAGTGCTGTAAGAAGTGCAATATCATGTGGTGATTGTGAACTTGAAAGGAAACTGATGTCTGTAATCTGTATAAACAGAACTGTTCAGACATCGTAATAATCATTAGAACAAATTGTAAAGTTACATTTCTTGTTGTAGGTATAGAAGATGGAACATACGTAAAATCTACAAATGATAAGTTAACGTACGGTACGATGGTGTTCGTTCGAGTAATGTTGCTGCAGAACCTCCTACACTATTTAACGAAAGCTGTTACTATTGCGGTTCGATACAGCGTAGCAAGACGTCAAGGTCAAATAAAGTATGTTGTGTTAAAAACAATCTCCAGTAACATCGACTGCCCTATGTCTCTTTATTAAAAAATGTCTCCATTGGAAATGTTTCTTTTAATTGAAATTAAATATCTCCCGCTGATACCAAATTAGTATTTGTTTTATTCTTTCTTTTTAGACGACCAGAGGTACGGATTCTCGATTACATTACGCAACAGTACGAAATTTTTCCTTATAATGTCACATGTTTCGCAATAAAGGTTACTGCCACTTGGGTCTGGAATATGTATAATACGGTACGAAGTCAATTACATCAGGCTGATTATGGAGAACTACCGGAGGTTGACACCTTTATACTCTGTATAGTAATATACTTTTCTTCATATTTCTAGCTCTATTAATTTCTTTTGTAGTTGCATTCTTTGTCATGTTGCCTAAAAGCAGTTGTATCTGCAGATACAGCAGCTGGAATAGAGCAGCTTCGGGTATCTTGTGGTGGACATGGATACATGACTGCTAGCAATCTGCCAGCTCTTTACGGATTGGTCACTGCAGTCTGTACTTACGAAGGGGAAAATACAGTCCCACTTTTGCAAATAGCTAGGTACCTCATAAAATCATGGAAACAAGCTATGGATGGTGAACCATTGCCAGAATCTGTAGAGTATCTTAACGAAGCAGCAAAAGGAGTAAAAAAACATCTTTGATGGAGTAACGATTTGGAATGTTTGATTGATGCTTATAACGCCGTAGCCGCAGGGTATACTGTTTCTGAATACATTACATATTGCTAAATAATTACATAGTCAATAATTCATGATCGATTGTTCCAAGAAGTCACAGAGGCTCCTCTGAATCGTGAAATACTTTAAACCATTCTTTAGGAGTAATGCATAGTGCAATTTGTTTACGTTTTGAAGGAAATTCATAAAACAATATTTCCAACTAGAATTCTTCCCTTTCAAAAATGTTTTCGTATGCGTTTTAATGATTAATCATATTGTTTGTTGAGTATCGATTTATAAGATACAAAACAAATACAAAGAATGTAACGTATCTCGTGAGCAATATCGAAGAGAAATAAATGTACGCGTTCATTTGCCTATTTTACTAAAAGTTAATGCATGAGAAAAAAGAGGTGGAGGAAACGTATCTTTGTAAATTGCTATCGTAAATATGTAAGTTATACAGGAATATAACATTATATAAGTTATACAGGAAGGAATCTATTGTAAAGGAAAAGTTTTTGGCAGAGATTTTATTTTTACAAAGATACGCTTTCTGAATTACGATGAGATATTTCAAATATGTTATGAAAAATGATATATTGTGTATAGTTTTTGCAGTTAATAAAATGATGTAATAAAGGAAGAGACAGGGAAGCAATATTTCATGAATGTAACAAGTAGGATGGTTGGTAAGTTTATGGGGAAAAGAATAATAGGGAGAGGAGGAGGAAATGGAGTTAAATTGGAGGGAAATATAGTAGGTGCAGCGAGGAAAATAGGGACGTAATGCTCGTAAAGGAAGAAACAGAGCGGGAGAGGATGATAACATCCCACCCTTGCAGGATTCCGCGCCGAAGGACGGCCCTGCGCCGCCCTAGGTGGTCATAGGGGCCGACACACCGAGGAGGATCTGAATCTCCTTGGCCCAGGGGATAGCGTTGAGGGGGTGGTTCCTCCCAAGGCCCGAACTAAGGAATGACTCCCTCAAACAGAAGAAAATACAGGAGTGCTCCGCCAGTAATTCAAAAGAGGTCCCGGGGCATCCCAGCTGAGCGTCAGGCGGTCCACTTTGGGGTTTTAGTCCAACACTACCCCGCCGCTTCCCTGAAGAGCGGGGGGGCGTCTCTATGAGGATTTCTCCACGTATAAAGAAAGAAGCGGGTAAAATAGAGAGGGGCAAACCAGAAGATTAGGAAATTCGGAATGAATATTGAAATTTGGATTACGTGGGAACAAAGAAATGAGTTGCTGAACAGGTTCTGGAAAGACAAGGGTTGACAAACATTGTTATATGTGTCAGTGATTAAAAAGAGAAGGAAAAGAAAGTATGAAATTATCGAGAATGGATTGTTCAAGGTGCACGTGAAATTTGAATGACGAAGAGGTTGGTGGAGATAGAGGAGGAAGGAATGACGATATACATTCAAACAGGTTTCAGTAAGGAGAATTGGCGATGTTTAAATAGTCTACTTGTTAATTCGTATGCAGGTATTTGGGGGAATCTATACATGAGCATGTCTCTTGAACTTACATTTCGCCTTAGATCCAGTAAAAGGATTCATACTTATTAAGAGTTACTGAAGTAAAGTGTGAAGTACGGGCTGATCGAAAGATCGAAAGAAATATACACAAAGTGAAGCAGTGTGGATAGAAAGGTAAGTGAACGTTTCTGTACGGAGAGTAGGTTCGGGCGGGATTGCCCATTGAACATGTTGCTCTTCAACCTGCTGATAACGGGGTGAGGTTCCTGAGATGAGCGCTGGGATGGGTTTATCACGTAGAAGATACAAGAAATCACGAAATTAATAGATCACTGGCGATCTCCTCGTGTCGTAGTTCGAACGTTTTGTAAGTGAGTTTTGTGTTAACGGTTCAAAATTTTCCAATGGAGTGTGCCCAGTGCGGATTCTGGGTAGGTTTGTGTGCTAGGGTTTGAGCTCTCTGCAGGGGTTGTCGCCGGGCGCCATGACGTCGGGGTATATGGTGAGTGAGGAGATGAAGAGATCTAAGACGAGGTTAAAAGGGCGTAGGTTAGGGTTAGGTTTAACACGTTGACGCCGGCGCCGATATTCACGGCTTTTTCCGTGAGGCGGCGCCTGACTGCACAGTCTGCTTCGAGGGGCGGCGCAGCGCCAGATTACACTGTTCAACACGATCGCAATTTTTCAACTTTGACCTCAATTTATAGCAAAATTACAAAAGCTATCCTGTTGGGTTCAATGAATTTCGTGGACTTCAACTAATACATTGATATATAATAATTTGGCAATATCAATTTGCATATATCTGTAAATTTTAAGTAAAGCTGACGGGACCAACTTTGGACCAGCTAATTTTGGAGTACTCTTTTCGATTTTTCTCAAAAAGTAGAGGTCTGACGCGAATTCTGACCATCGCACGCAATTCTATTTTTCTATAAGAAATGTTCATAGCGCGACGAGCGAAGATAGTGTTAGAACGTAGTGTAAGTACTGCCCAAAAAACATTCACATTTCCTGCAGTCGTACCAAGGGCCTGCGAGTAAAACGAGACGGCGGTGTAAGCAATGTTATAAACGCATTTGTGAAATAATAGATAGAGAGTATGCCGCGAATAAAGCCAAAAGAGTAACATCATATTATGATCGATGTAAGAGCCAGCCGGCATTCTGTCCAACATGTTTTAAAAAATTGTATGAAAAAAGTAAATAATTATACTAAGTTTATAATATTGAATTGTTATGTTTTTACTATTGAATGTCTGTTTATAACGTTGAGATAAAATAACATAAAGCTATTTTGCGCTACCTATTTTGTGAAATACAAGTATGACTCATCGTGATGCACCCCGCCTCACGGAACAGACACGTGTGAGCTACCGGTGATACGCGCCGGCGTCAACGTGTCAAGAAGTGAGTACAACGTGAGGAAATAAAGTGGCCAAGTAGGTGTTGAGACAGGCGAAGGGAAGGGAGAGAATGGAGGAAAAACTGTCTGGGTGGGAGAAATGAAGCAAAAAGTTTAGGGAAGGAGGAGGAAGGAGAGCTGGGGAGGAGGAGGAATGAGAGCTGGGGAGGAGGAGGAATGAGAGCTGGGGAGGAGGAGGAATGAGAGCTGGGGAGGAAGAGGAATTTAAGAGGCTAGAGGAATGGAAGGAGAAGGAGGAAGAAAGAGATAAGAAGATCAGATATTGGACATTCAACTCATGCTATAAGCTGGTAAGTGTGGAAGAGTTACCGCAGTACCTAAGGAAAGGAGGGAGGGAGAAGAAATGGAGACACGTGGAAAGATTTAGCTTTAGGAATGAGTTGAAGGATGTAAGGTACTGGAAGGAGGAAAAAAGAAAATTGTGCGGGAAATACGGGTGGAGGATGGTCACCTGAGTGCTAAATATGTCAGGGCGAGTGTGAAAGAGATGAAGAGGAGGAAAAGGACTGGCAGGGAAGGATATTAGCCTTAGCTAATGATGATGATAAGAATAATAATATTAGGGATGGAGGGAAATGAGGAGGCGTGGATGGAGGATTGAGAGTAAGAGCAGGAGTTAGCTACCGTTGTCTGTATTTACAAAGAGGGAAGTTTCTTTTTAACAAACAGCTAGATACCTGGTAAAATCATAGATACAAGCTATTGATGCAAAGATCTGTAGAGTATCTCAATGACACAGTAAAAATCGCGGCGATGTAAAGCATACTGTCTCTATATATATGAAACATTAACGAATAGTAAATGCTGAGGATACGATACCAAAAAACTGGAATAAAAAGTAGTAGAGTTAAACAATAACGATTAACGCCAACATTAATAAATATTAAATCAGATGGCTATAATAAAATATAAAATTGAAGAGATTAAATCACTAATAGGATGAGTGCTTATTCGTAGTGTAATATGTATTAAAAATTGCAATAACAAAGTTCACAACTATGACGTAACACTGTATATTTATATACTAAGCTGTGCGTTTCCGTAGCACATTGACACAGATAAGTGCGGTAACACGTTTAACTTTCCATGTAGACGGTAATCTGTACAATATGAAGAAACAAAGAATGGCCGTGCACAAAGATCTACAATATGAACGAAATAGGTGTACGTTTGATCCTGTGGAAGTTACCTATTTTCTCGATGGTAGTCCAGAAAAAACGAAGCAACGCCGTGATCGAGGTATAGTTGGAATTCCTTGTCTTTAAATTATAGCAATTAGAGAAACATTCTTCTCAAAAAATTGACATTATCGGGTTGGAAAATACTTAAAATACGCGAAAAAAGATGTATTCGGTCAGTGAAGTTGGTAATGAAATCAACGAAGTTAATATTAACTTAACTTTAATATTTCGTATTAAAAATATAAACAAATCTCTGTGATTTTTGATCACCTACTCGCTTAAAGCTTAAATGATAGCACGCTCCGTAAATTTAAAGAATTTAAAGAATTTAGTAAATTTAAAGATTTTTATTATATTTATGCCATAAGTTGAACAAAAAAAGATCTTATATATTTTATTTATTATTTATTTATTTATTATTTATTTATTTATTCTTAGTCCATACCTTTCGGCTTTGGACGACTTTCGATTTACATCTCTTACATAATGCCCTTACATCACATATATTTCTCTTACTCTAGCACTTCTATAATTATATACAACTGCTTATACCTATCTATTGCACCTTACTTGATCTATCTCCATGTACTAACTTATATCTAACGCTTATAACTAAGTGCTCATTCCGTCTTTGGCTTTTGCTTCTTTGCTGTGCTTCCTCCCTGTCGTTCCTCCCCCTCTTCTGCTACTCTTCTCTTCTCTATTATCGTTTTCAGTTCTGCCAGTCCTTCTCCCGCCCCATTAAATATTTCTACCATGTTCCTTGCTCCTCTTGTTATCTCACATTCCTCTAATATGTGTTTCAAGTCCTCCTCTCCTTTTTTGCATAATCTGCATCCTCTTTCTCCCTCCTCCTTCCAGTGTTCCCTTGCCCTGGTTTCGTTACCATATCTAAATCTTGCTACCGTACTTCTGTCCTTCCATTTCATCTTTCCTTCTAGATACTTTGGTAGCCCTTCTTTTGCTATGTTTCTGTAATATCTGTTGTACTTAGATTCCCTTATCCTTTTCTCCCTCTCCTCTGTTTCTCTCTTCCCTCTTTCTTCTATGATTTGGTTAGCTGTCATCCTTTCTTGTCTATCTCCTGCCACCACTTGTGTTCTTCCCTCTCTCGCCTCCTCTAACCTCATCTTTCTTTTCCTTGCTCTTTTCCCCAATTCCTTTCTCTCTCCTTTATACACTCCTTTACTAATTCCTTCTTCGACTCTAAGGCTTTCTCCTCATACCTTATTGCTCTTTTCAGTACCTTTTCTCTTATTTCCTCCATCTTGCACTCCTCTCTCTGAATGTAATTCGGCGTTGTTGTGTCTAAGCCTAGAATCCATCTCACGTATCTCCTTTTTATTCTGTCCAGTCTCTCCTCTACGTTCCATCCCCACACCTCCGCTGCAAACAGCGCTACGCTCTCTACCAGTGCTCCAAACATCCTCATTCTCCTCTTGTAGTCCCTTTTAAATATCCTTTCTCCTACGCTCCATGTATTCTTCATCGCAATTGTTGCCCTCTTTTTTCTGTCTTGAATATGCTTCTCATCACTCCTTCTTTGTCTCCTATTGTTCCTTCTCTTTTCAAACACTACTACTTTCGTCTTTTCCGTGCTCAATTCCAGTTCCACTTCCTTTAGGAATGTTTTAAATCTCTTCATCATTTCCTTTAACTCCTCTTCTCTGTTCACTATCAATACAATGTCATCTGCATATGATAGTGACCATACCTTTCTGTCTCCTACCCCTATACCTCCTACATGACCTTTCCTTATTTCCTCTTCCAGCCCTGCCACATAGATGTTAAATAGTGTCGGGCTCAGCGGACACCCTCGTCTCATTCCCCTCACTGTCCAAAACTCTTTTGTGTTACGGATCTTATATATTTTTAGACGTTCTAAGTAAGCATATTTATTACATAAAAATTATGAAACTATTAAATTTTCTGGGATGTGCTATCATTTTGCCGTGTAATCTGTAATTGTAACTAAAATCTGCGACAAAATTTGCTCACATTATTACCAAATAATTTATCGATAACTTTGTCAACTTGCATGAATATTTATTTTCAGAACAATATTTTTCGGACGTTTTGGCCTTAAAAGAAAATATGTCAATGAAATATAAGAGCCATAAAGAAGTATATGAAGATACTCTACGAATTACCCGAGATGTTCTTTCCAAAGTTAAAAAATTACAACTCTCGAGAACAGAGGAACATGAGTTTGTTCTGTAAGATTTTCACATAACTTTTCACGGAGAAAAAACATTCCGTTTTTTCTTCTTAGAGAAGAACTTCTTCTTTCCACCTACATTAAATGCCATTGAATATGAGGATAATTATATTAATGAATAAATACGATTTTTTCTACATTATTTGGATATTCTCTTTCAATTTTAAGAAACAGTAGTATTTTCTCGGTTACCTGGTAACATAGTAACAACTTCAATATAATCATTTTGCAGGAGCATCTTCGCGGCAAGACTTGGATCTGCACTGTTCCAAGATGGAAATCCAGTGGTCCTGCATTATGCTATGTTTCTACCCGCTCTTATTGGACAAGCAAACTCTGAACAGCAAGCATATTGGATAAACAGAGCGTCAACTGGCGATGTTATAGGAACATATGCACAGGTAATATGCAAGGAAGAACATTCTTTTTAAACAGGATGGTCACAGATTCTAAAAGTTTCTCAAGTAAATTTAATCTTGCACTTCTGCCTTAGACTGAACTAGGCCATGGAACGTTTCTCAGGGGTTTGGAAACTACTGCAACGTACGATCCGGAAACGAAAGAGTTTGTTTTGAATAGTCCAACTTTGACTTCCTACAAATGGTGGCCAGGCGGGCGTAAGTATATTGTAATTGTTTAATATAATAATAATGTTGTTAACTGAAACAGTATGATATATTTACAATTAAAATTTTCAGTGGGTCAGACTGTAAATCATGCAATAGTCGTTGCGCAATTATACACCCAGGGAGAATGTAAGGGAGTTCATTCTTTTGTTGTACAATTAAGAGACGTGGAAACACACGAACCTTTAAAGAGTATACAATAATATTACTTAATCATTTATAATTTGTTATAGAAAAATTATTCACGTTATCAAATAACAATCATTAAATCAAACAACTTTCTTCTTTACTATTATTCTCTAATAGTAGATAAAGGAAAGAGCGAAATTAATCTGTGTTCGATTTTTAGACATTATAATTGGTGAGATTGGCAGAAAGTTAGGAATGAACACTGCGAACAATGGCTTTCTCGGATTTCGTAACTTTAGAATACCACGGGAAAATATGTTGATGAAAAATTCCAAGGTAAGGTAAAAGTTTCTACAAGAAAAGCAAATATTCCTACTTTTCATCGGCGAAATTGTACCGTTGCACTTGATACTACAAATAACGATAGCTAATAAGTAAAAGACTAGGGAAATTTTGCAAACGATGGTTCAATCCAATCTTGATTAATCGATGAATATTTGCATTTTTGATAAATCATTTTCTTGTTGCACTGAACATGGAACAAAAATTATGTCTGCCATCTCGGTAAATGGAACTGTACAGATGTCATAATTGCTATAAAAATCGTGAAGATACATTTCTTGCTGTAGGTGCTAGAAGATGGAACATACGTAAAATCCACAAATGACAAGTTAAGGTATGGTACGATGGTGTTCGTTCGAGTAATGTTGCTGCGGGACCTCCAACACTATTTATCCAAAGCCGTTACGATTGCGGTTCGATACAGCGTAGTAAGACGTCAGGGTCAACTAAATCTGGGGTATGTTCTGTTAAAAACAATCTCCAGTAACATCGACTGCCCTATGTCTCTATATTAAAAAATGCCTCCATTGGAAATGTTTCTTTTAATTAAAATTAAATCTCTCCTGCTGATACCAAATTAGTATTTGTTTTATTCTTTCTTTTTAGACAACCAGAGGTGCAGATTATCGATTATGTAACGCAACAATACAAAATCTTCCCTTATATTGCCACATGTTTCGCGATAAATGCTATTGCCAGTTGGGTTTTGGATATGTATTATACGGTACAAAGTCAATTGCACCAGGCTAATTATGAAAAACTACCGGAGGTTGGTACCTTTATACCCTTTATAGTAATATACTTTTCTTCATATTTTTAGCTCTATTAATTTCTTTTGCAGTTGCATTCTTTGTCATGTTGCCTAAAAGCAGTTGTATCTGCAGATACAGCAGTTGGAATAGAGCAGCTTCGGTTATCTTGTGGTGGACATGGATACATGACTGCTAGCAATCTGCCAACACTTTACGGATTAGCGACCGCAGTTTGTACTTACGAAGGGGAGAATACAGTCCTACTTTTGCAAACAGCTAGGTATCTCATAAAATCATGGAAACAAGCTATGGATGGTGAACCATTGTCAGAATCTGTAGAGTATCTTAACGAAGCAGCAAAAGGAGTAAAACATCTTCGTTGGAGTAACGATTTGGAATGTCTGATTGATGCTTATAACGCCGTAGCCGCAGGGTATACTGCTTCTGAATACATTAAATATTGCTGAATAATTACATAGATATTCATCAGAATGCTTACGATATTCTTATCATTTCGTAGATCTATTCGTTTAGCAGCAGAACATTTGGATCGCAGAATACGTGATGGAGTTCCGATGGAGGAGGCGTGGAACCAAACGGGCACCGAACTAGCTCAGTGTGCGGAAGCTCACGCTCGAGCTTTCATTGTAAAGACATTTGCAAAATCTATTAAACAGTTAAACTCGAAGTCTGAAGAATTTCGTCAAGTAATGTTTCAACTCTACGAACTGTATATCGTATATTGGGCTTTGAGGAACGTTGGTAATTTTCTTCAGGTAAGTATTGATTTTTTCGAAACTAATCACAGAGGAGAACGAAAGAAGAAAATATTTATTACTATATCCTGTAGGGTAATTTGAATTCAAGAATGATTCATCTCTTTCTCTTTTTTAGTTTTCTTCTATGCAGAAAGAGCATGTGCAGACACTTCATTCACGCTTGGAATATTTGCTGATGACAATCCGTCGAAATGCTGTAGGAATCGTTGACGGTTTCGATTTCGATGACCATATTCTTTGCTCGGCTTTGGGTGCTTACGATGGTAACGTTTACGAACGATTGTTCCAAGAAGCCATAAAGAGTCCTCTGAACCGTGAAACCGTGGACATATCTTTTAAAAAATACTTACAGCCACTCGTTAAGAGTAATTTATAGTGTAATCTTTCTATACTTTTAAAGGAAAATGTAAATCGTAGTTATCTATATTGTATAGCGTATGTGGTGATTGAACTTTGAATATTTTACAGTTTAATATTTTATAAATCGATATCCCATAAATAACATGATTGGTCATTGAAAAATACAATTGTAACATTATATCATATTAGCAATATCGAAAGAATGTGTTAGTGTTCATTGGCTCATTTTGTTGAAAGCTAGTATTTAACAAAAAAGAGAAGAACAAACGTAGTTTTCTATTATTATTATGGGCTCTCATTGTAGATATTTAATTTATATAATGGACCATCGCTGTAATAATTTCGAATAGACGTTTGATAGAGATTTTATTTTTAAGAGAAACGTTTTAGGATTGTGTGATCATTCTCGGATAAGATGTTTTAAGTACGTTGTGAAAAATGACATGTTTCATACAGTTTTTGTAATTAGCAAAGTGATATTTTCAAGTACATAAGTGTCTGTCTTTCTTGTTAAACCTGTAACGCATCAAAGAAAATTACATTTTAAAATTGAAAGGTTCTCATACGGCACAGTGTTTATTTACAGAATAGGAGCGATGACATACATTATTGTTCGTTATACTAACATAGTGCAATTATTGTTAATTTCTGTTAATAATAACGTGTCTGGTTAACTTAAACGCCCACAATGGAAATAACGCGATTTATTCACGGATGAAATGTAATTTGTGAGATTCATTGGTACCGCTGTGGTACCATGATCTACAACTTTGATCAATTCGTGTATGTATAGTATATCCAACGAGTATCAAGTACGTGATATTTCGAAATAGAAATATTCCCAGAACGTTACTTTATTTGCTATTTGTATGAGATATGATTGTTGCCCATATAAGTAACGGAATTTCGAATATAAATAATATAGTAAAGAAAATTGCGAAGCAAATTCTTGGTCATTAATACTTGTTCATTTTGAAAGTCAGCAGATAATTGGTATTTGCTAGGCAATGGCTACATTTATCTTATTATCTTGTTTATTTGCACCGACTTGTTGGACATACTACATGTAGATCATAGGTCCTAGGAACTTCATGGATGGACCGATAGAATCGTCATACTCATGTGTATACGTAGACCAAAAATGTAAAACAGTAGAAAAGAAAAAAACTATAATTTATTTTTTCACCGGCGAGCGATTATTTTTTTTTAAAAACAAATACATATACATGTATATACTTATATATGTGTGCACTGACCACGAATATATATACACATATATGTAATATATATTTCATGGATCCTCGAGGGCGATCCAGAAGGGGAGGAGCGAAGGTTAGACAATACGCATTCTTAAAAAATAATATTGTTAATTATCGTTATCATTAAATATTAATTATATTCACTTTTAAAATTATTATTCATTTGTCCACCTGGCCTATGGGATTTTTGTCTAGTTTTAGACAGACTTCTCATTACTAGGATAGCATTTTTTTACGGAATACATCCTCTTATAAAATAAGATCTCATTACAATTACATTTCTCGTCGCATAGAACATAGACGGCGCATTTCAAGTATTAAATGAGCCACGTGGAAATGCAACGCGCATTTTTTACTTTCGTTCCTTTTGTTGTCTAGGGTTCTCGCGTCGAATAATATAATGTGTTCTTTCAATCGCGTCTAAATGCAAGCTTCTGTAAAGACATTTCTTCGTCATTCACGAACAGAATATTTTTTTATTTAATAGATTATATATCAGTAAATGATAAACGATAAAAAATTTCTAATTTTCTTTTTCAATAAATTATATTTTATTTATAAATATTCACATTCGTGGAAGGAAGAAACTGAAAATTTTTGTTCATTAAAAAACAACAGTTTCGCGTTTGTTCGCATCACCGCACGGAGGATTAATTACTATCTAACAAACAATCCTTTGTCTATGTTGCGTACGATTATTATTACAATAAAGATTATGATTCGATCTCCAGATTCCTTTTCGTCAGTGCCAGGAGAGGAGAAGAAATTCTCGAGAGAGAAATGTTGAATAGAAAGAGAGGAGAGGATAAGGGGAATTAAGATGTTTCCAAAAGGCGAAGAAACGGAATATGTATCTAAAAATTGGTAGAACTGGTTCGACGTGGGAAAACACGGATGGCATACTTACAATTAGTTATTTTGACTAATTTTGATAATAAAATCACCACGTTTTTATTAATATAACAAGGATAAATTTCCTTTCAAACGATTTTCGAGTTAAAGGCAAAGCATAAAATTTGTATATATACTGCACGATTGATTTTTAGGTACTGCGGTAGTATTCCACTAATCTTGGGAGAAATAGAAGAGAGAATTAATTTCCATTCTATTTATTGCAAGTAACTTACCCTAAACACAATCATTTTTTTCCAACACGTTATCGTATCGTAACTTTTCAGACAGCTTTCATGATTTTTACTTAGATATCGATATTTATTTGTGACCTTTGCTTCTCACATAACCTGTACATCGAACAGCCGCTTACTTAGATAGTTCCGTCTTCCAAGTCGACCCTATCAATACACTTATTCTGTTTTATTACTACCTGTTACAGTATCGTGCGTGTAGAGACGTTTAGATACTTTATTATATAAATAAACTTAAAAAATAGCTTCCAGCCATTTTACAAATCGATAAGATCGATTTAGAAGCAACGAGCGCCCATTATTAAAATGCGCTAATCGATGGAATTATCAGAGTTGTCTCAATGAAAAGAACACGCGATACCTGAAAACATATGAATCGACGTCGCAAGAAATAATTTCCATGATTTACGACGAACGTACGACTTTCATTCGTATTTTCTTTTTCTTACAAGCAATTCAAAGAAAATCGCTACCAGAGACATCGGCTATAAATACGTCGATTAAATTGAAACGTTTCGCCCGTAACGTTCAATGGTCGTTTCGAAGTGAGACGAAACAAAGTATAGATTAGCAACGAATTACTATGAAAAACATCCGGGGAAAAATCGCCATGGCGAAAAAAGAAAATTACCAGAGTTATCGTAGGCAATTGGTGTTTCTTATGTAATTAGTACATGGCAGTATCGACATGATATATTTTAGTTTTACCCCGACACATCGGACTTTATAAAAATGGCGCCCGTGTTCCTCCTACGCAGGTAGAACACAGATTTATGGTCATCTTACTGCTTAAATAAAACTTTCGCACGTTAAAAAATAGGATCCTAATAATTTTTTATTTATTTACATGAGAAAATAGAAATTTCTCTGTGTTCGCTATTTTCTTTTTGTCCACTACAAATTAATTTCTTCCATATTTTCAATACTTCTGGTGTCAGATTCTGCTTGTTTTAAACGATCGTTGCTTTATTTTATTTGTATTGGTCGATTCGGGCGATAATAAATGCAACGGCTAGTGTACGTAAAATTCATATTATTATTGCACAGGGTATAATAATGACATAACGTTATATATAAGATATTATCAAAGCTATAACATCGTATATATAAGATTATTTTACCAAGTGTAGAAATTATTTGACATTCATATTTCTTCATCGGAAAGATTTAACGTCAATTAATATCGCGATCTAACAGGGTAGTAAAAGATAGCGCTAGATCCTACAAATTGTTATCATTCGAAAGTGGAGGGAACATGGTGGAACAATGTATTCTAAATGGCGCGATTAAGAATTCAGACTACTAACGCTATGTTCCAATAATATTAATAATAATAATAATAATAATAATAATAATAATAATAATAATAATAATTGTAATAATAATAACGTTACAATGATATCGATTAATTCGCTATTTCCTGAATAATTCTTTTTGTTTCTTTTCTTTTAACAATCCTCTTCTCTCAATCAGTAGCATAATCAAATATATCCTCTCGTTAACAATTTCATCTAATAAAATCATATATAAAATAGTCATTTTTAACGTTATAGTCTGACGATTAAAACATTGATTGCGTTCTACCTGGAAAGAGGCGAACGAGACGCCGAAAAAATCTCAAATAACTGTGGAGAGACAGTTAACGATTCACAGGATCACCGGAAGTACGAAGGAGGGGAAATTAAAAAGAAAATGTACAGGAAAGTTAGGAGGTGGAGATAGGGGAAGAAAGGGGAGTCGCTTGGTCCTACGTGAAAAAGTTAATAAATTATTACAACGTATTTCGCGATGCTGATCGTCCATAGGATAAATACCGCGGATGAAAATCTTGGAACAAATAGATATACACTTGTACGTGTGTGTGTCTGCGTGTGTACATTTCATTTTCATATCATTTTCTTTTTTTTTTTTTACTTTGTTTTTCAATATGGCATACGCGTGTCTCTTTGTAGTCGGAGATGAAAATCGTGTTTACGTATATAAATCTATGCGTGTACGCACGTGTGTTTCTTTCAAGATCGGAAGGTGTAACGTCCTTGCGTACACGCAGGAAATTTAAACGTCTTTCTTTGTTTTTTCTTTTTTTGTCCATGGCAAATAGAATCTCTCTCGACTAGCAGAAGAAGCTTTTTCTCTCCTTAAGATACAAAATGTTTCTTAGTTTCCTTAAGGTGGAAGAAGGGAATGATCGTGAGGATACGTTGTGCTCAATTTATTGATAAAATGCGATCGATAAGTGAATCTCTTCTTTCACAAATATCGTTCGTTTCGCTCTCACGGAAGATCGACCAATCGGTTGTGGAGAACGTCGTCACTTAAGGTGGCTTAAAATGGCACGCCTAGTTTTTTATCCATTAATCGTAAGTGCATGGCAATCGATACAACCGCGTTCGACGAAGACAATTTCGCTTGGCGGCTTCGGCTTAACTCTTATCATGAGCCTAATGAAACATGCGCTAATTAATAAAACAGATTCTCTGATTTTAAATTAGGATTCACATTACTGGTTTTTGGGAGTTTTCGTAAGTGAATCAATAATTTAAATAATTCACACGTTCGACGAATAAATACAATAAAAATCTCGAGATTATGATTGGAACTACCATATGGAATTTTAAGTCTAATTATTCACGGAGATATCGATTTTATGTTAGTAACTCAGAAATAAATAATTGTCATATATATTAGAGAAGTATCTTATTAGGAAAACATTGCGACTATATTTGTGCCATATGACGTTCAATGAAGAACTATATATGTATATTAGAAAAAACAGGAGAAAGATTGAATTGCAAATCGATCTGATGTGACCAAATACCGATATGTAAGATTAGGAGATAAATTGTACGATTAACGTGATTTAACATACAAACATTTGAATATGTACCTAATTTAAATTAATCGATTTAATATGTATTCAATTTCCTCTAAATTTTCTTTTAATTAATGGTTAACGTTGTTTGCCTTCACCAAAATGCAAACACGTTATAGTCATTTATTATAAACAATCCATTTAACTTACTGGATTATCTATTTAATTATCCTACGACATATCTAGGTATATTAATGATTTTTAAAAAATTAAGAACCTTAAGTTATTTTTAGCGTCTTTACCTATCACTTTCCCCAAATAGTCATCGCCTATTTCCTAATTTTTTATTTTCCTTACTATTATTATAATTCTATTACTCTCAACCTAGCGATTAAAATAAGTTATAGAATTTCTAAGACAGAAATAAACCTTAAAAAACAAGGACAATATCATATTTTATAGAGTAGTTTTCCTCTAGCGATTGTAATGGGCATTGCAATTCCATAGAACCGGACTCGAGAAATGGGAAATACGACAATGGATCAAAGTCCTTGTGCGGTCATACTGTTAAAAACGTTTCTGCAAATCTGGAAAACGATCATTAAATAGAAAACACGAGGAAAGTGGATGAAAAACAGAGAAGGGAGAAAAAAACTAAGGGGAGAACAGCAGAGGAAACGCTGATAAACGAGGTCGTGGTTCAAGGGATTGGCGTCGAAGAGAAATCACGGTGGCGCAACGATCCTTCTTCCTTTCCCTCCTTCCACCGAGCCAGAATGATTAACGACATACCAGCAGCGTTTATCGCCCACGAATTTTCGCGCTCTCAGTCCTGTACAGGGAGGCGTATACGTACGCCTGGATACGCATACGCTTTGAAATACACGTTGTGTAAATGCATCTGGAATTGGCGCGACCTTGCCGACGAGTACTCACGACGGGGCGGTTCATCAGTCATCGCCCTCTCTCTTTAGTTCTATCAGCACACGATAGTTACGGAAGAAAGACAAACATCCAACAATGAACACCGACTTCGTACGAAAGTATAAAATAAGTTAAGTCAAAACCATTCTACGATTCTACGTCTCTACGTTCTACTCTCGGAGGTGGACTAATGCTTAACCCAGGAGACTACTCGCAGCGTGAGGGGGCACACGAGTAGGAAAATAGAGTGCTGTGGGGTTAAGGGAGGTTCCACCTCAGAAAGTGATCGGTTCAAAATTAAAAAAGGACAGGCGCCTATGATAAAACGCAGAATATTATCGAAACGAACAGATCATTAAGAGAATGAAGGCGCGTTTAAATGAAAGGAAATAGGAGTATTGGGCAAATCTTTGATTGAAAGGTCAGAAAGAGATTAAGGTGGTTGGCTTGTCCCCGACGTGAAGGAAGTCTCTCTGTGGTCAGTGAACGAGGTGTTTCGCAAGATCCTCGTGGGAGATTCCGGATGTATCGTATCGTCGGCGGTGGCGCTTAATTCGGTTGAAGGACATCGTCTTTCTCAGCATGGTATCGTGGGACAAAACTGGGCGGTGCCAAAGCCAGATAAGCTTTGTCGCCTCAAGCGTAGAATTCTCGATTGTGATGCGGCGCACCGGGCTTAGGGAACGCCTGCGCCGCTGGTGATCTTCTTGGCTCATCCAGGGCGTACGAGCCCTCGTCCTTCTTGCGCATCCTATACACGATGAACATTACCACCAGGATTGCGCAAAGCAGGCCAACTACCGCTCCACCAATCACCGCTGCAAAAGATGAATTTTGATTAGTATAGAATATTAAACAAATAAATTAGATAAAAGTTATATAAAATATATAGAGGATTGCTTAATATTATGCTTACATTTATAAGCTGGTGAATTAGAGATAGAGTAAGTGACGCACTTATATTAATTTAATTAAGTAATTATAATAGCTGTTTATATGAAAATATCTGTGTACAACATTTACAAATTAACAAATAGTAATTTTAATAAGTTCCTCGAATTTTAAGATCAGATACTCCAAACCTATTTATCTGTTTTTTCTCCTCTGTTAACTTTCTCAAAATGCTATTTTGATTGTCTTTTAGTTTATTTCTTTATGATAGTAAATCTAGTTTTAACTGACTTTAAAGAGCGTCTCAAATCTAAAATATCTTAGGTAGCCGTACAAGCAGGATCAATTCATTATTCAGCGATGTTAAACCATTCAGGATGTTAATTATGCAGGGCATTTATTATGCGTAGCTGCTGATAAGTTAACTTAACCCAGAATTTCGTCGGAATTACTGAGTTCTCCTGAATAAATACCGTTTTCATGGAATGTTGATCCGCGTATTGCCCTTATACTTCGAATTTAATATTGAGGCAACGCGTTAATAAATAATGCGACCCTTTCGCGTAGTTTCGGTTCTGTAAACCCGGATTCTGATTTTCAAAGCGACTGCGTTTAGCGAATTCTATCATAATTAATCGTACAATGGTATATTTCATTATTTCATTTTCGTACAGCAAACATTTGAGAATGAAAAGTTCTGGATACATAATGCTAGCAATATTGCATGTATTTCTGTACTTATTACTTGGGAAAAATATGGAACTTCCAAGTGAAATATTCCAAAATTGGAAGAAGATTTGAAAGAAGCTTTAATTCAAATTTAAACATAATTTTTAATCCAGTAGTTATAAACTAAAATTCTTGCTACTTTATGTAATTAAAAATTATGGAGAAAAGTAATCTAATAGCTGATTAATATTAATATAATATAAGATTTAATATAATTTATAATATTACAATAATGTATTTGAAAGTTCTTTCCGAGATATCTATAACTTAAGTCTCTTATTTAAATTTATACAGTTATTCAAATAAAAACTGAAAAGTAGTTAAAAAGCTGACATTAAAACAATCTCTCAAGTTCTAAACCATGAATAATGTACGCTTATATATTTTATTCTTGGCTGCTTACAATTGTAAAACCAGTTACAAGAGCATGAGAAAGATAGACTTACCTGCCAGTACACCTGGCTGAGCAAAGAAAGAGCTGGCACGGTCCTCGTGTTTCGGGTTCATGATGTATACGTCGTGGTGGTCGTCGGTGCTTTCCGAGTCGTCCTCGACATCTAAGGGCTCGATTACATCGACCTCGTTGTCGGGTCGGTTTACAGGCTCGATGATCGTCTGCAATGGTACATCGCTTAATCAGTTTAATCCGTTTAATTCGGAGGCTCGCCAGGAGGTGTGTTTTCAAACAAATCTAATAACCCGCCTTAACGTCCACGCGTCTCGGTGGGCTTTCCCTTTGCGTAAAATTGGGGGAGGGAAGGTGTATCTTTTCATTGTTAAAAGGATCAATGAATGACAGTGTGCGTTACAGTGAACTGAAAGTGTCGGATAGTATTTCATTAAACTAATTATAACAAAATAACACTTAAACCTGCTACGTTCTTTGAGTCATTTTCGCTATGTTTCGTTTCTCTATTGTCAACAGATCTTTTCAATTGTAAAAAAATATGATAGAATCGAAATTAATTTCTCGTTTGCATTTTATGCTAAACCCTCGTTTGAGATATTAAAAGTTCTCTTATTCATTAAAACAAGGGTGAAATTGAAATATAAAAGTCAAAGAATCGCAGTAAAATAAAATACACATTTTGGAATGATGAAATATTATGACTGTTTTAATTAATTACTTTGTATTTTATCTTTTGATAGTGTATGAAATTTCCATTTGTAATATGATAAATTTGATAAGTTTAGAAAGCTGGTCGATGTAATAGTTCAGGAACTATAATAATAAATTAGAAGATTTTTAATCTTGCAAAGACACCTTGATAGGAGTTTGTAATTAATCATAAAAACTTCAGCCATATTCACCTGTTCCTTAGTTTTAACACTTGGTTCGTCGACGGAGTATGGTACTTTTGGTTGGTCTACCGGCCTTTGAGGAGGCGGTTCTATCCTGTTGTTGGTATTAAAATCTGTAAGGGAAAAGAGGAAACAGTAATTCGCTCCTTATATTACCGTTAAATATTCTAAATAAAAGACTATAAGCAATTATCTTGCCAATTAAATAAAAAGCAAGAGCAAGAAATTGCAACCGCATTCAATTATACTGTGGATGTTCATGCATTTTTGCCTTTATTTATTTATCAAAATATAAAAATGCAAAAATATGTAAAATATCTAAAGTATTTGCACTAGTATTTAGTGAGCGAGGTAAATATTTTTAATTTCTTTAAGAAAAATATATGTTTGCATAAAAATCCGCATTCTAAACATAACAATCGCAAAAGAAATACCAAATATGTGAGTAATAAAAAAATTGTTCGTCACTTTTTCCCAGTACTTTTGATGGTCAAAGATGATCATTGGAACGATCGAGGGATTTGAATGGGAAAACGATAAAACGTGAAGCGTTTCCAGCTTGGCAATTTTGAAAAATGGAGACAAAAAAGAGGAAACGTTTCTGGGAATCGCGTGACGCGCACCGTTGGTGTGCCGCATACAATGCATTCCGCGAGCCACGCTTTTATTGAAAAATTTTCAGCAAAATAGAAGGACGTGAACTCTTCGGTGCCGTCGATCTCTGGGTGGTGCTTTTCGATCGTCGATGGAATTCGAACGGATGAGTAGCTTTTTGAAAAAAGCCGGGATGATGCTCGATTGTTTCGCAGCCCAAATACTCCAATATCCTTTTTTTTTTTATTTGTCCCTAAACTGAAATACTCACAATGGAAGGTAATTACGTCCTGGTCTGATCTGAAGTTTATCGATATCGAATTTCTCGGAACTTTTGTGCAGAAGAATTAAAAAATAATTGTTTTACTTCTCCATATTTCTTGGAGTGACAATTCTATTAGAACAATTCTATTGGAGTGACTGCACTTCCTATAACACCGAAGTTAATGATTAGTATCACACTTTTTTCAATGAAACTTTGATAGCTATAAAATATCTACATTTTTGTTGTCTTGTTATATCCTGAAGGATAAGAACTGATAAATAGACTACAGATTTTTATGCGTCTATGGAAAATTAAAAGATTCGAATATATAAAATGCATATAATAAAATATATTATATGTAAATACAAAATATCCAAAGTATAATGTTTAATGAATGGAACAAAAAATTCTCTTTAGGTCTTATTCTTTTAGTTGTATTAATAAAATTATAAATTTGCGTAAATGTTCACAGTCGACTGACAAAGTAACAAATAAATAAATAAAAAATATATTTACCGTGATCGTCGTCGCCGTCCTCGTCGTCCGGTCCAAGGCCACTTCCGGATGCTTCAGTATCGCGACCTTCGCTGCCTCCTCGACCAGATCCCTCTAAAAACTCCTGGTCGTCCAAATAGATGTCGTCCGACGTGTTGTACGTCGAACTTCCTCCCGCTGTCCTCTCTTTTTCGTTTTGATCCTTCTGCAATAAAAAGAACAAAATTTTTTACTTTTCTATTTAAGTATCTTCCTGATAATTATAGAAAGAACTTAGAAAAATCTTATTTTATTTAATATGCCTCTAGCGTAAAACAATATTTTAAGAGTACATAAATTTTTTGTATAGGCAGAAGATTAAAGGATCACGAAGAAAGTGAAAACGAGAAAAATACAGGGGATCTGTGTTCTATAACGGAACCATATGGACAGGTTCGTTTAGTCTCTTTCCTGGACCCTTTTTATACTTGGACGACACTCTTTGTGCCCCCAAATAGAATCCATTCCTGTAGACAAGCTCGTCTGTTCTGCTATCGAGTTACCCTACGCAACGCCGATGTCGTGAAAACCCGATTTTGTTCTTTATGTGGCTCTTTAACGTAGAGCATCGTGTCTAACAAGAAAAAGGTACAAGAAGGAACATGCCATTTTCGTATCCCATGCTTCAACCATTTGTATAACACGGCCTTATAGCAAGTTAAACAAGAGCTACTTAAAACTATTCCATCGGATATTTTTCTATTTTAATGATTTTTTCATATTAAACTCTAATTGGTACGATGAGTGAAAATTCATCGGAAAGAACTACAAATTGAAACGTATGATATTATTTTTATAACGTACCATTCCATAAGTATCTTTTTTCTAATTTTCCTGTATGTTATATTTGTCTATGAATAAGTGAGTGTTTTGAAGGAAATGTAGCTTTTATTTTATTTCTAATTAAGAAGAAATAATTATAATCTGACAGTGAGTGTAAAAATTCACTCATAGTACCATCCATATTAAGTTAACAATAAAACACTTTACCACAATTAAGGCAAGTTAGAATTGTAATAATATGGTGACAATGGGGTATAATAAGATCGATATAAAATAAAACATTACTGAACGCAATGATTAATAACAGTAAGTCTGCGCGGAACACGTCAAGGAAACTTCAAGCGGTGGTTTCCGGTTACTCAACGGTAGTGGAATGCTACAGTGACGTGCAATAAAGTCCAGAATAATAAATGATGCGATTATCGTGATCGTTCCCTGATTGATTAGCGATGTGTCTTCTATCTATTCATTTCAAAGAAATATTTTTTCAACCAACTGAAATTAATTCACATAATAAGAAATTACATGATAAATTTTTATATTCTACCACTGTCTCCTAGCTAATAATAGAAATGAATTATATGTTCTTATTTATCTCAAAATAATAAGATAATAAATAAATAATAAAACATATTGTGGCTTTAGCACCCATTTCTAAAAGACTTCTTCGAATTTTTATCAAGCTATTCTCTTGCTCAACAATTTCGTATTAAAATATCTCTTTCCAGGTACCAAGTGGTGTGGAAGTAACAAAATCAACAAAATGGACTTATACCTTTTTCGTGTGGTCTTCCATCATTATTGATGAGCTTTTTCTCCTCTTCTCTTTCTAAGTAATCAAAATAGTCCACTGAATCGTTGTATCTCTTGGAAACAGCGACACAGTGGGGAACAATCGATTGAAAGAGAAACACAAGTGTGCATACAGAATGCAACGTTTACATACACGTTGTACAATCAAATAGGAACGAGCATTCAACCAAACTCTCGAATACCGAAATTTCGAACGTTACTAAAAGAAACTAATCACAGCCGCTGCGAAGCAGCCATCTGGTACGTCCGTGTTTACATAGACCGGTCGTTCAGCTACTGAAAAGAGCATTTGTTGAATGCAGCGGAGTATTATAACATGTATTCGATCGTACAATAGATTTCCGATCGATAAGTTATTCGTTTATTGGTCATTTTAATTCATTTTTATTTTATTACAATCCACAATTTTGTTATTATATAAATTGACAATTATTTGATCGATGATATAATCTATATTAGCTTCTATTACTTTCTTATCTTTTCTATTGCCTTTCATTATTTTCTAAAATAAATATTTATATCTCACTTATCGTAGAAAGCATATTTGAACGTTAAGAAATTATACAATTGTACGATTATGTAAATAGTAGATAACAGAGAGCGAAATTGTGCAATGATACAAAGTATAAAAACTTTCGGTTTCAGTCTTTGCGAATAATTTCAATTTTATGGCGACCACCTTTTTACTTTCTTAACGGAAAATATCTTGGATTTCGCCATAGTTGTGACATACCGATCTGGTAGCGTTGATTGAAAGAAGGGGAAACATGAAATTCCTCGAAGATTTAATTCCCAAGTATGTAATAATCGTGCAGACTGTTTTGACGGCGGAAGGTAAGTAAAATAAATGATGAAAAAGAGAAACTGTTATAAACAAAATTATATGCTGCTTGAGAATGTGAACATTAAAAAAATCATTAGGTGTATACGTATAATATGTAATCATTTTAAAGATATTCATCTCAACTTTACATTCGAACGATTACTATTTTATTAAATTTTGAATTATTCTATATTACATAGAATTAAATCGAGCATTCACAATGCAGAAATATCCAGAATTATTATATGAATACTATAAAATTAAAATCGATAACGAAATATATTAGTCCTTTTCATGACTGATTTCATGCATAGGTACGATTTTAAAGCGACAATCCAGTGAATGGATCAAACCGCTCTCTTATATAATAATTTACTAATTAACAATATTAATGAATTTTGAAATTACAATGTGTAAGTCATAGACGATTTTATACTTTTACATCAAATAGAATATGTAGCTTGTAATTTGTAAAAATTACTTGTAACATTTTATTCGTTTCTTTTACTACAATTTGTTATTGCTAGATATTATATAAGTGAATTTAGTAGTATTGGTAACTTCTAACTAGTAGCTTGTAAAATTTCATTAATATTCTATTTCAGCATTTAATAACATTAAATTCAAATATGTATTTAGTAGTATTGGTAACTTCTAACTAGTAGCTTGTAAAATTTCATTAATATTCCATTTCAGCATTTAATAACATTAAATTCAAATATGTAAGAGGGCGTTATGACGGTAGAATCTACTGAAAGAATTTTCTAGTATAACCTTGGACCACAATTTCCATACACTAACCTGAGATTATTTTATAGAATCTGAAATCAACCAATCGAAATATTTGTCTACCATTATATCAATCACAGTATCACCAAGTATCGGCACTTATTGTTAGGGTTGCACAAAGTTGCAAGAGCAACGTCCGCGACCGATGCACCGGGTGCAGGCGATTGTGCGTACGGATACATCGGCGAGCGTGTCCCTCGCAGCTGATCGATAACACGAAATTCTTCCTCGACCTGGGCCAGCTACTCACCACGTCAAAACAATTATACGTAACTGTTCGGTTTAGCCTGTTTCTGGGGGACACGGTTGATTTTCAGTGTGTTTCGCTGGCGATATTTCACGTAGTCTGGCCTCACGCACAGATCCGCTTTCTCTTCCACTTTTTTCGCCCGCTGTCTGCGGAAGAAACGCAAGAATTGCGCGGGCGCGCGATGTTATCGACCTCTTTCGCGCATTCTACCGCATTACGCGTTTTTTTTTACTTTCTATTTCCTTTATTTTTTCCCCTCGTTTATCTTATTGTCGCGGTTGGAAAAGCGAACAATGCGACTACGTTTGCATGCAAATGACTAAAGGCTAAGGTCAAGGCTCTCGAGATCCACTTGTCCCGCCTTTTTTTTACGCGATTTTCGCGGCAAACGTAATTAATAAGTTTTGATGAGGACCGACCTTAGTCGGAATCAACAAAGGACTACAAGGTTACTTACAAGACTGTAGATGGAGGTGATGACGAGTGTCCTCGATTTTAACGTTGGGAATCAAGCAGTTTTTGGCAGATAAGACACGATACGCTTTTGAGGCAAGTGGTGACTGCACTGACGTAGTACGGGCTCGGGCCTGTAGACGGCACTGCTCCAGGCTACGCTATATAGCTCCTTTACACGTATAAAACGGGAGGACCTGGCCAGGACCGTACCACCAGATACCCTACTTTTATTCGAATTTTTTACCCCGCCTGATGGTCAATACGGTAGTGCCATCTTAACTGGCCCTTGCTAACCCCTTCAGTTTTTAGAAGCGATTTGGTAAAGCGACTCTTTGGTGTCGGATATTATATAAACCAAACAAATTTGTCTGATACTTGTATCTCACTTGAGAAGTAATACACAAGGAAGATATTAGAAATTTCCTAAAACCTTTCTTGATAACTAACTAGGTAAGGCTCCAACGTGATCAATTAACTTGACTCTACTCTAGTTCATGCTTAATTATGAGTACAAAATTGTTTAAAGAATCAATCATTTGAAATATACTAAGAATATACTCTATATCTTCTATATTACATTTTATTTCCAACCGTTAATGCATTTTTATTTTTTACTTCCTTTTTATCTCTTTGTGCAGACTCAGACGCTGAAGGATTCTCAAAGTCGATACATGATAGAGTTCGAGATATACGGTAAGTCGCACGATAAGGTGATCCGTTCGATATTCGTTCGTTGTAGGACTGTAGGATATTGAAATCCACCTGTTCGGTCAGAGCGTGCAACTACACGTACTCTGCGTATCTACATGTGTCGCGCTCCCACAGCCAGTACCGCGTATTTGAATAAAATCGGAATCTTTCATATTGAATCCGCATTCGTGGATCTTAACTCGTCATGTGCAGTTTCCTTAGAGATCCGTTCGTATATAGTAGTATATATACATTGCTCGGCGTCAGTCACGCTCTCACGTCTGCTTTGTTTTACATAGTTTACATACGGAGAAGATAACACCGGATGTTTGAAAGACGACAAGGCGATGAATTTCCGGCGAGACAGATACCGTACAACGAAATAAATCAAACATACTACAACTATGCAATTCCTGCGTTGGTAGGAGTGAGGGGGACCAAGTAATCGAATATATACGAACAACATAACCTCCACCTTCAATTTTTCGAAGTGGAAGCAAAATCAATTATTGCTTGAGCACAGAAAAATTGCTGGTCGATCAAGTCAGTCGACAGCTGTAGGTGAATGGAAATTCAAATTGCGACCATTATTTCCCAATAATCGATGTGTCGAAAGCAAAACACGTGGGCTTTATGCGCAAAGCATGAATACGGTGAGGATAATTGCAAACGCGTTCTTTCTAATCTTAAAATATACGATCGTTAATTGAGACACCTTTTATGAATATTGTGAAGTTTCATTAGCACTGTAATAACGTTTGTTTGTCATTATTATATTGGGAAATTTTGAAACATGTCTGAAGTTATACAGTCGGGGACAAAAATAAGTGAACACATAGTGGAAGTATACTTTGGTATATAACACTAGTATTAACTCGATTAAACCTCATTCATACTTATTTCCACCACTAGTGCCTGTTCACATATTTTTATCCTTGATTGTAGAAGAAAGAAATTACAAAGACAGAAAGTGAGAAAAAAGATAGAAACTAAGAAAATAGAAATTACAAAATATTTAGTACAGGCTTTACACAGATCACAAATATATTTCATATTTATATTTCATTTTAGATTAACCTCATAATGTTAAAAACATTGAAGAAACGCAACAGTGTCTTTTTAAAATGTAACAATAAGATTCAAATATTAATAACCATGGAATTTCTGCAACAAGAGAATATTTAAACTGGGCGATTGCCGATGAAGTTGGTTTACCCAGGGAAAGCAGAAGACTTGTTCGTACTTGCAGAGGAGTGTCTGGCGTGCTTCTCCAGCCGAACTTCCTGGACGAAATTTCAACCGATTAGATTTCGTTCGGTTCTGGTACGAGAGAGATCGAATCTCCGGCAAAGGGAGCAGAAACGGTTCATTAGGTGCGTAACAGAGCAAATACATACTTCGAGAAGGAGAATGGAAGACAAAGTGTACCTGGGTAAATGAGAAAATAAGTGCGTTCGCATGAAAGAAGAAAGGAAGAGGCTGTAGTTCGAAGTGGTAGCTTGCTTTCGAATTTTGTTTTACGCTTGATAGATTGTGTCTGAATCGTATCACCGGAAAATTTGGCGGTAAGTTGTGCTTGGCGTTGTCGTCTCTTCCATGAGTTCTATAATTGCCCTTTTTGTCTCGCTTGATATGTTTGTAAGAATATGCTGCGTTTGAAACTTTAAAGTCACTGTTTTCTTCTATTTTGTCTTTTAGATTTTCAATTTTTATTTCATTCAGAAATATTCGTAAACGGACAAAGTATGTACATACATCAACCCGTAACTTCTTTCAAAATATTCCTATGCATGGTAAATTCTATCCCTTCAGCAATGAAAGAAGTCGATTTACTTTCTTCCGATTGAATCTTTGTAAGTATGTATGTATGTATATTACATGTGTGCTTGTATCAGGATAAAGCTGCTCTTAAAATCTCATTTCCATGAAACTCAAACAGAAATTCTAATATCCTTTTTAATAAATACAAAACTACTATTACTATATATTTCAACTAAAGCAAATATCAATCAGAATTTACGATGGTGTCAGAACTTTTTTATTTCATCAAGATGTAATTGCGTTCGTTATCCATCGTTGGCTTTTATTCGTAGTCGTGTCGCTTTCATAGGAACACTTAACACGCGGTTCATTGTTTCTCCATGACATTAAAATCGCTCGACTGAACCAGTCGATTCAATTAACAGCGGACGATAACGAGAGGTGTGGAATTTGTTTGCTGCTTTTTCTATCGGGTTTCACTTTCCCAATTCCGAATACAGTTTCCGGTTGAACAAATCGGTGGAAACGCGCGAAACAACCACGTAGATTATCGTTTCGCGCCTCGACATGTCGGTAAAGTAAGGTGTCAAGTGCACAACACACGACCATCGACACTACCGCCCCCTCCCCTATTGGTTGTAACCGAGGATAAAGACGCCATCATTTCCATTCCACGGAATTAGCTAGTTCAGCATGAAATACAATTTCGTGTTGGTTAATTTCGGAGCTGCTTTGAATCGGGAATCACAACGTTTAACGATTCGTCGAGTTCCTACTACTGTGTAACTTATTAGACTTGCTTTCATATGCGCAAATACACCGGATGTGAATAATGGATTTGTTTGTAATGGTAAATAACAGTCAGCAACAGTAACGAGGTTAGTAACAAATCGTATGAATGATATTAGTGGAATATTTGTCATCTTTTGCAGATTGTCATTTAACTACTTTCGTACAATAAACGAATTATATACATTACACACATACTACGTTATACATACCATAGATACAAATGTAGCATATGTATATGTCTATGTGGATATTATATTTATATATGTGTTAATCTTACACAATTTCAAAACTTATAAATATAAGAGAAACGCACATCAAATTCTTGTTTCTCTGTTATATTTTATAAACTGGGACGTAGATTAAGAAAGTAAATAAAACGATCAATATTCTATTGTAAAAATCATATCTGTTAAAAACGTTTCGTAGCTAGCAACCTCATAATATCATTTTAGGGTTAGATATGTTCTCGATCAGTGTTATATTTACGACGAGAAACAATTGGTACCGATTAGATTTTCTAGTAATATCCCCTGTAAATCTCCAACACGTATAATTTTTTATGTAATTTGTTTGTGAAACCTAATTTTGCAGTCTGAATATTAAACTTTCCTTTCTAATTTTGCTCTTCTGGTTATACTTTTTAGCTAATTGAGCATCGGATGAGCTAAATTTTATGTCATACTTCTAAAAATATATCTTTTGCAGAAACAATAGCAAATAATTAATCATCCTCGTTACGCATCTTTTCAGGTTAGGAATGATTCATCAATTCGAAAAATATCCAAGGAACCGCGATGCTCGATTAAATTTCACATCGTAATTAGAGGGATTTGTACTTGACATGACCGCGGAATATTTTGACGGCGAAAAGCTATGTTCTGTTGACAGATCGTGAAAACCGTCGCTCTTTTTTCGCGAATCCTGTCCGTGAAAATCGAACATGGCTAGGCAACCTTTGTCACTGGACGTCCGGCTGGCATCAAAGGACGCCGCAGAAATAATTCAAGTATAAATGAAAAGGGGCAAGAGGGAAGAAAGATCAGGGGTTGTCGTCGACAAAGAGCCGGTCGACAGAGATAGATGGATGACGGAACAGAGATCGATATAGGGGTCATCAACTGCGGTGTGAAAAAGGATGCGCTCTAACAATGAGAATTAGAAATCGAATTCGCAGTAGAGAAAGAGATATATTGCATAGCATAGAGATACAATATAATATGTAATATCTGTACGATGCTGTTCAAACATCAATATTTTATTTAATGAGAAGCTAGTTTGATATTTTTAATGAAAAAAGTATGAATTAGAGGATTTATTCTTTTTTAATATTTAATTGGTATATATAGTTATAAAGAATAAGTAGGATTATTGTTTACTGGTATTTAAAAAAATTTTTAAATTGAATTAATTTTTAAACGATGTGAAGAAATGGAATATTAAAAATCATGCAAAGTTAGATTTATGCAGTTTACCTGGAAATATTTTTATGCAGGCACATTGTAAAGCTTGTCAATAAAAGACAGGTATAATTTGGTGTATGGTACATTCAATCTACATATGTACATGTATATTCGTTATAAAGGCATATATTGTTTATTTTATTGATATGTATATTTTTTCTATACTTATGTAAAGGATCTCTATTTTATAGTATGCATATAATGCACATACGCACATTTACATACATATTTTAATGATAAAAGATTAACAAATGATCAAATACGCATACCTACTCTTTATCTTTATTGTTGGTTACTCTTATGGTTGTTATAAATATCGTAACCCTTCGTTACCGATGTTAACGATAGAACGTTTATTAAATTGCAATGATGAAATTTTAATAAATTTTGTATGATCGGCTTTCAACATTTTTTAAAGAACCATTGATAATTTGATAGAAGCATAATACTAGGAGCTCCGCTAAAGGATTTGCAACTGTGTACAACGTTTCAAAGGATACTTGCTGATTTATCTGGTAATTTCAGCGTTGATATGACTTTCACGAACCGCTGAGACACGCTAGATATTCGAGATCGAAATGTCGAGAAGCTGACACGAAAACTGAGTGAAGATTAAGATATCTACACGCAAGAAGAAGGAAATTGGTCGCGGAGAAGGCGAGATGAAAATTTTCAACGGAACAAAACAAACGAAAATATCACCGGGGACATTGTGAAACCGCGGGATAGGTATCCTTGAATAAAGAAAAAATATAAAAGAAAGGAAAACAAGACGATAAAAGATAATAAAAGACGGCGACAGAAGTAAACGGAGTGAAGAAGAAGTCTAGGGAAACCGAAATCCTCCAGGAAATGGAAAAATCAAGAAAAATCAGCTGGCTCTGAACACTTGCCGAGACTGTGAACTTTAAAAGGAGGAAACTGCGGAGACAGGAAGCGACTGCTGCTTGGAAAAATCCAGCTGCACTCTGGAGATTAAGGAAAGGGGCTGCGAAGTCGAAAGATTGGGTGTAACGGGTGGAAGAAGAAATTAAGGGGAGAACAAACTCAGATGGAACTTTATATAATAGAGGAAGGACAGAAAGATCATTTTATTGTTAGAGATAGAAAATGTTAATACACGATACTTTGTGATAAGTTGAATATAAATTTTAGAAACGAGGAAGTTCCATCTCTGAAATAAAATAAATATCTACTATTAATTACAATTTATTGGTTATTTTAAAAGAAGTAAAGTATCTGTATCTACTATTAAGAAAAAGAATTCTGAAACGACTTGAATTTTTATAATACATACATTGGACGTAATATTTTTAAAGAGAAGAAATAATTGTTCTGTGACAACAAAGAAGACGAATTTCAATATTTCAATAACTGAGAAGTATTTCCTTATTAACTATTTTAGAAAAATTGGGGTTATTCGCACTATGAGACAAGGCAGAACGAACCCGAATGTTTGCAATGCATTGGATGCAGTATTTAAGAAAAAAAGAAGAAATAATTCTAACAAAAAAGAAGAAGAAGAATTTTAATATTACAAAATATATTAAACGCTATCAAAACTAATTTTCACTACGATTCACAGAAACATCCACTTAAATTTTTCTTGTGCAAATTTTATTCTAATCGGTCGATTCTAAACCACTCGATTAATTTTGCCGGTCGCTTAAGCCAAAGAGACCATTATTCTCGCGTACTTTCTGCGTACAGATATCCTCTGGAAAATATAACAAAACAATTCCAGAAGCACGCTATAAACTTGCTCCTATTGTGTCCCGGGCAAAGAGAAGAGGTGTGGCGCTTTTCGACGCGCAGGAATACCAGGGATGCGTGAATGAACAAAGAGAAGAGCCAGGAAGAGAAGTTAGGAGAGCAAGGAGCAAACGAAAGCCCGGGGGAATCCAGAAAATCCGCGTCGAATGCCGTAGGAGCCGCAGAGGAGACTGCGTTGTAAAAAAAAGGAAAACACGAAGAGGAAAAAGAAGAAGAGAAAAAGGGGACAGGGAATGGAAAGGTGTAATAGTTGGCAGGAAGGAAAAAGAAACGCGTAGCGTAAGAGAAAAGAAACAAACAGACCGCGTGAAACGCGTCAGACTAGACTCCCGCAATCGCGGTCCACTTTGCTAACGAGCTTCTGGAGATGCGTCGAAACGCATAAAGCGCGGACACACCGCGTGTCTCGGCAATTATCGCGATAATTATACCGCTGTTACAATGCAACAGACCGGCTGGCTGCGACGCTTTGCCCGAGGACAAAAAAGGATCACAGTAGTTTGAAGCTGACATGTTTTAATCTTCAGTAATGGACGGTTGGATGGGACTGGAATGGCAATTCGGTGACGAAGTGTTAGTCGAGATAAGGAACAGTAGCTGATCTTGATTTGATAGCGACTGACGCGAGAAATACCAGGGGAACAGAGCGTGAAGAATAATTGTTTTTCGAGAACTGGAAATGAGGATTCTTCTTGAAAAATTGGGGTGCAGTTGAGGGTGAAAAGCTATTTTCCGTTGAAGTTGAAGATTTATGGAATATTCAGGTGGATTTGATGGTAGAGAATTATCTTTCTAAAGATTGGCGATTTATTGGAAATGTTGTAAAAATGACAAAGTGGGTAATGGAGAATACTTTTCTTAAATATTGCCGTTTTTCTATACGGTCGATTATAATTAAAGATTGTATAATTACATAAGAGATTAATGTAAAGGATTGTTCAAAAGTAATAATTCAAGACGTGATATTACAATTACAAAGGTATTCAAAGTTACTTAATAATTATAAATTTCTTTCTTTCGTCGAAGAATACCAACCACCAGGTGAATCTTCCACCAAGATGATTCCAGTGTTATTGTAGACGTCACAGACTTGCATCAAAGGTTTTCAGTCGATAGACAGCCTCTAAAGGTCATTCAAGACCTCTGCAACTAAAGACATATGAAGCTAGCAGGTACAAAGACTCTTTCAAGTAGAAGCAGCTCTCTCAACATTCTACCATATTTAAAGTTTTCTATTTCATTAGTTAATTTCATCAAGCACCTGAAGATTTCATCAAGGACTTCCTCTAGCCTTATCAAAGATTTTTTTGAGGGCTCCCTGAGCATATTGGCTTCCCTTCGGTTCTAACTACCAAAGATTCTCAGATGCAAGCCTCGCTGCTTAACTCAAAGGGTTTTCTACGGTTTCTCAAAGGGACGCGGCTTACACACACCTGGAAGCTTCCTATCGACCTTGACTGGAAGGATTTATTTCGAATTCACCGGTTAAAACGTTTATACGCTTCCTTGAAGATCGTGTGTCGAGAGGCTGAGATTTTTCTCGCAGACGAGGGACATTAGCCAGCTAAACATTAAGGGGAATTACGCTAATGAATATCTAACCAGAAACCCCAACGTTAAAGGGAATTATGCTAATGAGCCTGGAGAGACACAGAGGGGGATGAGGGAAAGGGAGACGCCTGTGCGTCTTGTTGCATTATCCACGAGATATTCGGAAGAGGAACGGAGACTTAATTCGAGAGAAATGCTGGAAGAAATGAGAGAAGGAAGAGGAAGATCCCCAACTCGACTCGAGTTTTCATCTTTTGGTTTCGTAGACTGTTTCCTTCATTTATTATGGCTGCTGGGCACTCTGCTTGCATGCAGTCTTCATAAATTTTGGTAAGTTGTTGGAATGCAATTTTCTTTCTTCTGTAAGTAAATTTGATTTGCATTGCAAATTTGTTTTATGTACTTGTGCTGTTTTCGGAAATACTTAAGGAATGAATGGTTGGAGCTCTGAGAATGTTTTAATGACTCCTTTAATGATTCTCAAATTTTATCGTTTCAATTCATGTGCTTTGTTAATCCTCAAAATTTTAATCTATATTTATTGATATCTAACTTGCTCTGATACTCGATTTTTAATTTGGAAAATAGGTTAACTAATACTAATATGATGCAATTAAATAAAGTTTCTTCTTTATTTAGAATTCTTCTATATTTTCTCCAGATATAAACGTTTTCATAAAATACGATTTGGTTGAAAATTACTCGAAGAACGTAGATCAACATAAAAAAATTAAGAAGGGAAAAGATACGATTTATATCGTTAGGAAGTAAGGCTCGAAGGGAGGTCTCTGACTGAGAGCTGTGAAGGATGTGCAAGGTAGTTCGGAGAGAAAGGGTCGTCGATTCACGTCAAGTATAGCGAATGGATCCTTTTTTACGCGTGGCCGCCAGCAATGTGGGGAAATATTTGCCTAATTCGTCGCTTAGCATGCAGAGAAGCAGAGTTGGCCAGGGTGAACTTTCTTTGCGGCTCGATTCCGCTTTTTTCCCCTCAACCCCTTCCCAGTCAATTTCTCTTTTCGTCCCCCTTTTTTGAGGGATCTAGATTCTTTGACAGACGGGGTAGATATTAGGGCGAGGGTGGAATTAATTTGGTAACTTTTTGCATGACTTTTGCATCCCTTTTCGCTCGCCAGGTTATGGATTTCTTGTTGAAGAACGATGACTGAAACCTGCCGCGTTCTTTCGGTTATTTTCCACCCAATTGTATACTTCTAACGAATAAAAAATATCGAATTTCAACAACACTGAAATATAAAAATTCGAGGATCACAGTAGATTTAGCGTTTTAACGTGAACGTCGTACGTTAAGCTAATAGTTAATACAAAATTATTTAATACAAAATTGATTGGATCATATATATATGTCGGGTTAGGGTTAGAATTTTGGGCGCGTAACAACTCTTCGCGTGAATTAGCCATTGTTTTACACAGCCGAGATTATATTTACGCGTATATACAAGTCTACTACAAAGATTAACAAATACTAAGTCTAGTGAATAATAAGCTTAATGAATAATAAAGTTAGTGAAATAATAAGTTGAACAAATAATAATTCTAACAAATAATAAGTCTAATGAATAATAAGTTTAACGAACAGAAAGATTAATGAATAGTATGATTTACGAATAATAAGTTTAATGAACACTATTAACACTATTTTTGGGTTCGAACGAATCCACGGTTAGCGGGATAACTCTCTACTAAGCGTAAAATGATCTTAGGTACAGAAATACGATTGTTGAAAATGCTCGATGTGTTACTCTCCAAGGCAATCGCAAGAAAGCCAGCCTCGTGAAGATTTTTCTCGCTGTACGATTGCATTTGTTTTTCTATACCCGTTTGGAAGCATCGAGAAAGTTCCAAACACCGTTGCTAGGCAGACTCGTTGGAAGCATCGAGAAAGTTTCAAACGCCGTTGCTAGGCAGTTTCTGCCTGGAGTTTGATTGTTAATACAATGTATGTCCCATTGTATCAGCACCTCCGAGGCAACATCACACGTGGCTAGGCCCGCTCCCGAGGCCGCATGCCGCCACGACCACATTTCTCGGAAAACCCATGCAACCACTCCAGACCTCCGTTAGGCAAAACGTCCATCCCGTGACCGTGGCTACGTTCGGCGACCAATTGTCACCTCGAACCCAATCTCGCTATCACAAATCTCGAACAATTACAGCTATGATAAAATCTAGGCTAGAGTACTAGAAGATGTTCCCAAAATTTCCAAGGAACGGCTTCGGCTTTCCTTTCATCTCCGACATATATATTACATTACATTGGAAATCGAAACAGTTTGAGTTTAATTTCAGATGGCTATCTCAATTTTGGAGTACTTTTCTCTTGGCTTCTTTTCTCGTAAAAAAAATTGTGATTTTCTTGATGAAGAGTGGAAAGTTGGTTGAGGAAGCGAGCAGAGGGTGTAAATCTTGGGGGTTCGTGACGCGACACGGAAGCGTTCGTTGGATATCATAAATTTCATGGTTTCTTAGATGGCACCATGGGGTAATGGGAATCTTTTGATGAAAGTTCAATCCCCGGCGTGCGGCTGGGAATGCAATAATAATGCGGAACCGAGTTTCATCGGCGAATGCATACCGGAGTTTGTTTTGGGAATATTCGCGAACGAAGTGGAAAGAATTTTTAATTATTCTTAGAATTCCCTGGAGTTTCACTCATATTTCTAGCGAAAAATATTTGTCAAATATTTAAAAACGGAAGTGTAGTCTTAGGTATTTGTAGAAAGATATTCTTTAGTTTGCTTATAGTTATATCGTATTGTAATAAATGTCAATTTCATTTACGTATATCAATAATTTCAAATATAATTCAAATTTCATTTACATATCGATAATATCAATTGTAATTTCGATTTCATTTGTATTTGAATAATTTCAAGATCCGTACACGAAATTATACATTTCTCGATGTTCTCATTCTTCAAATATTTGCAAATAAAGATATCAAATTTCTAAAAAACGTATTCCATATTCACATATATATAAAAAAATATTTTCCTACAATTTTGAAACAGTTATTCGCCTCTAATTTATTCTATTTTCTCAAAACCGTGATGCTTCTGCAACCCGAAATTCCCATAAATGGCGAATAAATAATTCAGCAGGCAAATAGCAATAATCGGAACAAATACGTCCGCTTTAAAATGCCATTAAATTTACATTTCGACTCTCCGTACAATATTCTAACGAACGTAACAATGCAAATATTGCAACGATTCGGAACGTGCCGCTTGTATTTTCGTTAACATAATTTCCGCGAGGCGCAGATCTTTCAAGGTTTTATCGTGCAGTGTAATTTATCACGAAAATGCCACTATGAAATATTTATATTTCGGCAAGCCAAAACTGCGAGTCAGTTGTTTTCCTCGCTTCTGTCTTCACCCTCGTTGATGAATTATTAATGATGTGTGCGTTTTTAATTAATTTTAATCCGATCGAACGAAGGCGAATCGATAACGATAATTTATGAAGGTTATTAAAGGGACTCGTAGGCGAATTGTTTTTCAATTCGGCGATACGAATTAATCGAATCAATTAAACATATACAGGTAAAATTCTACCCGCAGCCCGACTATAATTGATTCGATTTGTTTAATTCATCGTCGAACAAACGCCGGAATGCAAAGTGTAATGGGACAAACAGGGTCGCTATAATTTCACAAAAACAGGTCTGTTCCATAGAAAATTTATTAAAAGGATTTTCATATTTTACAAGGTAAAACTGATAATCTTAACATACTGGGTGCAATTTGGATTGTTCGAAATGATCGTAACGGAAGGCAATTAGCAATTTACCAAATGTACGCGTCGTTTGTTTCATTCAACTTTTTCTTCTGTATGTTGAATAGATCTACGAGTTCTTTTACGAAAAACAGGTTATTTGTATCGATCGTAGTATCTCAATTTCCTCGATGAAATGAATTCGACAATTGGAAAAAGAAAAATAAAGTATAAGTGAAAAAGTAAGCTATTTCAACGATTCCAACGATTTCAACGATTCCAACGATTGATTTTGCAAGAAGTAATTTTTGCAGCAGGTTATTCCAATTTCTTCGAAGAAATACACTCGACAAATAAATCTGTCATTTAATAAAATGGGTCGAGAAGGCAGACCGGTTATTTCAACAATTTCCACAATTAAATAATATCGCGTGATATTACTGCAATTCCTTTAATGAAATAAATTCGTCAATTTGAAAAAAAGGGGGAAAACAAAAAGACAGATTAATGATTTTAGTAACTTCCACAATTAATTTTGCCACATATTATTTCCATTTCTGTAACGAGATAAATTCGTCAATCTTAAACAAGAAGCAACAAAAAGTCTGACTAACGATTTTAACAATTTCTACAATTGATTTTGCAGGATATATTATCGCAATTTCTTCAATGAAATAAATTCGTCGATCTAAAGAGAGCGAGAGCACAAAGGGACAAGCGAATTACTATTTTACCAATTTTCACAATTGATCAATTTCTTCGATGAAATAAACTCGTCAACACAAAAAAGGAAAGTAGCAAAAGGACAAACCAGTTATTTCAACAACTTCCGCAATTCCCCTCGGTTACCAAACGTGACTGTACGCTAATTCCCATCGTCTGAAGGCCTGGCTGCCCTTCAGAATGCTTCCAGGAGGATCCTCCAGGAGTTCCCTAGCTAAACGAGCGTCGCAGGACGAATAGGGGGCTCTCTAAATGAGTAGGAAAAGGGCCGCGGGAGAAAAAGAAAAGACGAGCATCGCGACGTCGAGTGTCTGGACAAATTGGTCGGCCGTGAAGAAAAGACGAGGAAGTAGGCGAGCAACGAAGGAGAAAAAGAAAAGGGAAAGGAAGAAAGAAAGAGGCGGGTCCCTTGTTGGATAAAAGGAGAATAGGATGCCTTTCTGCTCGATGAAGCTAATCAATTCCGAGTGGCCGTAGTTCGCTGAGGACGTACGACATTCGTCAGGTGCTCGTGCACGCATTTAATCCGTTCGAGTTCGCGTAGAATTGAAGGAAGTAGCAACGATGAAAGGACGGAAAGAAAAAGTTTGAAACGTCGTCGACAGAGGGACGACGAAGAAAGTTTGCTCGGAGTTTAATGAGATTCGTGGACAATTTAATTGAAAGTAATACGGGCGAGGCAAATAGAATGAGGAGATACTCGCCCTTTTCTCGTTCTCTGGATGGCGGAAGAAATGGATTGAACAGAACGGCGGGATATTCGTGTTTTCTGTTAATTAAACTACATAATAACTGGGAGCACGGGACAAAGGGAATTCTGTTTAACTTCGAGGAAACAGACGTTCTTTAGCCTCCTTTTATGTATGTAGGGCAGTTTTTGTTCTCCTTCTTTGAGATCGTTGAAAGGATCGAGGAAATAGGAAGATGAAGGAGGAAGACGGGTTATTCGTTTCGCGAAGCAATTCGTTCATAACAGTGAGTTTTCATCGATAAGGTTGACAAGAAAACCTTTGGTACGATACTTGTGAAGACGAGTTTGGTCAGATGAGGAAAGATTACAGAAATAGGTGTTACAGGAAAGAAAATTATTATTACAGGAAGGATAACTTTTTGGAAGAATCTTTCTTTAATCGAGTGTAGCTGAACGATAATTAGTATAATATAGTTAAAGTTATACATGTATTTAAGAGTTCATTCGATACGGTAACACTTTATAATTATGAAACCGTCCAGCAAATTTTTTGAATGTATTTCAAATCAACATAATCACGATGGTCGTGCTTCGTTGTAGCGTTGACGAAGTTTTAAAGAGTTCTCATAACTTAATTTCATAATTTATAACAATTTCATAACTTGATAATTTCTTCTTTCATAAGAACAAAACTTTGTAATCAATACTGGTCCTTTATCTCGCACGTAAACGAAAATAAGAAAAATCTAATTAAACGATAGAGTTAAAAAAATATGTAGCTAAAAATCTAAAAATATCGTTCGGCAGGCCGAAGGTCGAGATTAAAAATTCCACGGAACATCGGACAAAGAGATTACCGAATTCTGAGCTGATACCCAGAGATGCTTTTTACCAGAGGGGGGGGGGGTGGAAAAGAAGTCGTTGCACCGGATGACACTTGACCTTAATAAGCCTTCGAGCGTCTCGAATTCGAGTCAAGCCGCGTCGTGCTCCTTTCTTCTCTTTCTCTTGCACCTTGTTCCACCACAGCTTGGTTTTGCCCGGTCACTCGTTCGATGGCCAATAAAAGCTTCGACCGACTTCGACGGCCGCATTGTTTCGAGGTTGGTCTTGATACGTGGGGGTGGTCAGCGCACGAGATCGACGAGGCAGACAAGGGACGAAAGCGACGAAAACACGATCGAGGCCTGATTCCTCTCTATCGGTGAACCGTAATTACGTGGAAATAACTATGTAAGCAGAGACCATCCCACCCAGGTACGTGACGATACATTGAACGATGAAAATGCTGCACCGAGAGATTTTCGAGCGTGATAAAATTTGACGAAGTATGAGAGTGTTTGGCCGAGTTTGAAGCAAAGGAGTAATCAGATAGGATGATGAAAATTTTGGGGATTTTCGGTACAAAAATACCGAGAAATTTTGGAGCGTGATAATGTTTGACGAAGTATGAGAATTTCTGATAAAGCTTGAAATAGTAAATGACGAGTGAAACGATAAAAACTTTCGCGCGCAATTTATGATTTTAATCCATTGTATACGAGCTGCCATTTCTGCATGTTTGTATTTGGCGCAAGAACTTGTCCTATTTATATATTTTCCACTCTCTATATATATACGGATTAATGATGAATACACTGTGGATGTTCATGCATTTATGTTAGATTTAAAAGTACAAAAATGCACGCTATGTACAAAATATGCAGTCATATAAAAATATTCAAAATTCTATTGTAATGTATAATTAACAGTGTTTTATGCAATCTCTGGTTAATGCAAATATCTTCTTTCTTGCACAATTACCTTTGCAATCAGCTCTCAATAATTCCCCATCAATTTTTTTAGGTTCATCTCATCCTCCTAATACTTATGAAGCAATTTACATGAAGTTATTGACAACGAGGAGGTGTATTTGAATACTTGTACCTCCCAGACAGGATATAATTTAATCAGAAAATTACGCTGTTCGTTGACCTACGGATTGGGCCGGTCTTGATCTCTGGTCCCGCAAGCAGAATGAAGAACCGGTTCGATTCACCGGTGCAACATATTTATCGGTTGTTCAGCGTGGCCGATTCGAGGGGTTTCGACGCGGATGAGCACATCGTCCCGGAGCAGCACGCTTCGACTAGTCGCGCCTAAACGCGTGCACACCCGGAACGAATTAAAGGCCGACTCTTTTTCTGGCCGAACAAACCGCTCGCGTTCGTTTTGCTCGATTGAACGCTCGTTTAACGCTCGATCGGACGGTCTTGTCTCCGTTTCTCCCTCGAAAACCCGAGGTTCTCACTGATTCAACCGTTTATGTCCTCACGGTGCGATACTTTTTATATGTATTGGTTTATACCAATACATGGTCGTAAATAAAAGTAAGGAATTAGTAGATTTAATTGATAGATTTGTTGAAAATTTGGCCCGGAATACTCCATTGATAGGGATACAGTCATTTATGCGACATATTATTTATTTACATTAACTCTTTTACATTATTGCAAAGATATTTATAAAATTGTTATGATATGGATGAAATTAAGGAATTGGTAGGTTTAATTGGTAGATTTATTGAAAGTTTGCTTCGAAACACTCCATTGATAACGTTAGAGTCATCCAAATGGAATATGTTCTGTTTATTCTAGTTCTTTCACGTTATTGCAAATATATAGAATATTCTTCAAACAAAAGTTCTCAACAGTGCAACTATCAGAGTGGTAAAAATGATCAACTGCTAGTATTTCATAGAAATTTCATAGATTTTTATGACCTTTTTACAAAACAAGAAACTTATCTGAATTCCATTGATCTTAACGAAGTTTTAAGTAGCGCTTGATTCAATAAACTCCTGATCGAATCCACTTATTTGAACTTGTATTATATGTATAAATGAAAAATAAATAGCGAGGAGAACCAGTAAATTTCCATTAAGTGTGTATACTTATGCATATGAATCGTTTGTCCCTTAATAGGATCATACAAATGGAATTCTGCCGTATATCATGATACACGGTACACGAGACAGAGAAAGACGTATTAAAATTGCAAAACAAATGGCTCCATGGTCTCTCCAAGTAACCTTCTTTATGAAAACTTCTCCTGTATCTAACTTATACGCATATATCATAACATATATTATAATATTATATATTATAATAATATAACATATACTATAACATTATATTAAATTATAATATCTTCTAAAGTTTCATCAGAACCGGTAGAGTAATAGACGAAAGAAAAGGGAAGAGGAAAAGAAGATGATAAAAGGAAACAGAGGACAAATATTGCAATACTGAACTGTATCAAACCTCCTATATGCAACGCATCCAAATTTTATGAAAACTAATAGAACAGTAAGAGAAAGGACCGGAGAAACAATAAAAACAATATTACAGAAAAAAGTGGTAAAAGAAGTAAGCAGAGAAAAGAGGATTTTCCATGACATTTCTGCGGTATCGTTTGCAAACTCGTTTCCCGTTTTGCTGTTCCCAAGGACGCCGACGTTCTCAGACAAAACAATTCGAACCGATAATTAGCGTCATTAGCGAAACGTCCCCTCGTTAAATCAGGAGGGTTGCGTGCAGGCTACAAGGAGAGAGAGCGTAGAGAAACGTCGCGTGGAAAGAGGGTCGAAAGGGGTGGCAGGCCCTCGAAATCCGCACGATAATTCCGCCCATTCCGGATTCGGCCCCTCTAACTAAATCCTTTTCCGATTCTCAATGCTACTTATCCTTCGTTGCAGAGTCACTGACGAGAGAGAAGGAAAGAGAGAGAGAGAGGGAGGAAAAAAAGGGGAGCGGTTCCGGGGGGTTGAAACGCGTCGACCCCGACTAAGCTTTCAGTTGAAAATTTCTCGCGAAAATACCATAGGAAGGGAAGAAAAAGAGGCAGAGAAAAAGTCCAGCCGATATTCGATACTTTTTTCCCCTGGAGTTCAGCAGCCTTCGTGAGCTAAGACCATAAAGATATAAAGATAAAGTACACGAGTCATACGTTACCGTGTAAGTGGATGCGATATGGGAACAGAAAGAGAACGTTGCATAGAGGTCCCACGTGTCCTTGTCTAATCAGACATGCACACTATTGCACACTGACTTTCGTTGATCGTTGTTGCTCAGCATGTTACTGTATAAAATGTACATGCGTTGGGTGTTAGACGAACACACAAGGTACCTTTATACAACGTTCTCTTTCTATTCCTATTTTTCAGCTTTTTCAGCTCGTTCACCGACTCTATCTTTATATCTCTATGGCCAGGACAGAGGATTGCTGTACAGAGGTCGTTTAACGTTTCATATTTTGTAGCTGGTTCGATTGTTACGCTGGATCGATATGGACAGAATTGTGTGTAAGATTTTCGAGCAGATTAGAGAGGCAGACGGATGTTTGTTTGGAGATAGTATAGATTGTGTGTTAAGAGGGATGAGGTTGTCTGGCGTGTCTAAGCGTTGTGTAATTTATTTCTCTAATTGTTCTTCGATAGCGTCGATCTCAAATAGAATCTTCTCCTCCGGAAGGAGATTTCCCTAAATTTCGTAGCTGCCTTTGTCGCTTTACAGCGAAAATAATTTATCAACGTTAGGTATGATTGAAAAATTTCCCAAGTTGCTAAACTTTTACTGTTTCCTGACGGATTAGTAGAAGATTCCAAGTGTCTGAAGGTTTTAGTTTAAGATTATCTGTGAAAATAAAACGCGTATTGTTAAAAGATGTTTACAAGTCGTCAAAACCCCAATGTACCCAAAGCGTTTTCAGTTTATAATTAAAAATCACCTATCGATATTGTAAAAGAATTTGTCAAATTCTACGAAATTCCGCAGTTTCCTGTAACGATAAATAAGTCTTCGAAACTCGTTAGATATCTTTTAAATTATTTAAAAATTACTGAAGGCAAATATTATTAAGATATTTGCCAAATTCTTTGAGAGGCAGAATGAAAGTGTCTCAAGCTGGCAATTAAAAATACCTTAGCAATGTCAACTATTATTAAAACAAATCTCTGAGATTGCCCAAAATTCTAGTGTTCCATATGACGTTAAAGATTCTAAGCGTCTTCAGCCCATCGCTGCAAGTAGCTGGTCGCGGGAGGGTGGACCTTGTATTGATTCACAACTCTGCCCCTCCTGTCCCTTTTGGTATCCCGTAGAGAAACGGGAGGTGGACGAACGAGAGGGAATAAGGGTGCAAGTGGTAAGGAAAGACGGCCGTCAGCCCCTAAACATTGGCGTGGGATGTCGAACTATCGCATAAATTAGTCTGCAACCCATTTTGTAGCTGGCAATTGTATCTCATTGCTGCATCTCGCTTGTCTTTCTTCCTTTTCTCTACCCTTTTCCCCCTTCTTTTTCATCTTTTTTACTCGCTTTTTCACCTTTTTTTCTTCTTCTTTTCAGTTGGCACTTTTTACTCTGAACGCAAGAACGGTAAAAGTTGTGGGGAGAAGTTCTGAAATGTATGTCGAGAGGCATAAGAATGGGAAGTTCTCTGCGTCGACGAAGATACAGCGGTTGGCGTAGGATTCTCTTTTACATTTGATATTTCATGATTTTATGATATTTCACGACGTTATTAATGTTACTCTTTAATTTAATTTTATTAAGTTCCACGTGGTTTCAAGTGAATATTTCTTATAGGTGTTGGAATCGTATATTGTATATGTATATATATATATATATTTATTTATTTATTTATTTTCTATCCACATGTTATATGTTATAGCTTTTGGATACAATCAAAATCGTATTAAACCCTAAAGGTAAAACCTAGGACACCTACAGCCTATAAATAGGTAGCTAACCGGTGGTAAAAATATTCTTCTACCTGTTAAAATTATATTATCATTTTAAAAGAGATTATTAATGTTGCACGCTCTTTGATTTAATTTTATAATTTTGATACTGATTCGAATGAACATCTTTCATAGTTCTTAAGATAATACTAGTATTATTGCGATTTGAAATGTTCCTTTTATTTCTGTGTGTTATTGTTTTTCTTATTACGTATATTGACACATGTACACTTTCATCTTTAGTTTACTAGCTAGTAAAATAAGTAGTTTTACTATTTGATGTTCTTTTTCTCTGAGTATTCTTCACTTTTCTTTAATAACGTTCCTGTAGACACAAACAGAACCAAAACTAAAATTTCATTATCTGTATAATTTAGTCAATTTTATAATTAATTGATTTTCCAATGTTTTCGATCCATTGAAAACTTCTCAAAGCCTGTGGATAATCACAATAGGATGGTCGTTTCTTACTTTCACTATGGTTTACGTAATAAGACGAAAAGGTTAACGTTCAGAGAAGACGAGGATAGAAGCTAGAAATACCAGCAACGATGCTCTTTCGCGATTAACATCCTGTCGCCAGGAATTTCTACCTTTTCTTCTATCATATTGGCCGCTATTATGTCATATTACATATTTTACCATTATCTTTCACTGCCGTAATATTGCCGATTATTATTATTATCAAACCTAGACTAATTTTATTGCACAAATAAATCCCTTAAATAAATACACAAATAAATTCCCCTTAATGAGAAAAACTTTCTATCATAATCTTTTGAAATCTCCTCGTGGACGTGAAAATAGGTAACGATAAACTGTCTAAAGAAATTAAAAGGCAAAATGAAATTGCAAATTTCTCCACAATACTTTCAAGTTTCGTTCGATTAATTAACTAATTGCAAGTACTTGTATTAATTCAATTGCATCAACAAATTGTGCAATTGAAAGATCACAGCACATGTTCCACGATAATAAAATAGCTGGACATAAAGTTACGTACAATTCTTGGAATCTCGAAGACGTGAAAAACGACATACGAAAGAAATGACGTCTCTATGGACGTCTTTATGTGTTAAATAAATATTTTCACGATTTCTTATCGTAGATCTAACCACTTTTCGTATCAAAAACTCGTTCGAGAGACAAGTAGAGTTGGGTAATCGCTTTCAACTTTTCCATTGAGGATTCGATTATCGTTTCCTCCGATGGAAATTTGCATTGGCCGCGAGACAGATCTATTACAATATTACATGGATAAGCGTGATCTATCCTCGTGCATTTCGCTGACCCAGGCAAAGAAAAGACACGTTTCAGTGTCCTTGCATTCTGTTCAGCTTCACGATCCGGCTGACACGTCCGTCTTCCATTACGATAAGAAAAATATATGGCCCGGATCGCGGATACATCGGCGATTTATTTCGCGAAATAAGCAGAAAACCGCCCACCTCGTTCCTCGTAGAATCTCCTCTCCGATCGGCCGACATTCTCTGTGTTATCAAATTTAATGTTCTTAGTTTTAGGTCGATTTTCTATGTAAGATTAGATGTTAATGTTATTTTTTCTTCAACGTTTTTCGAATGAATATCCTTTCTCCTTATTTAGGATTTAAATGGAACATATTAATTAGGTTGTATTATTGCTGTTAGTTTTCAAGAAATAGCCATTCCAAGGATTATTGTTTGCTGTCGCAAAAATCGCCAAATACGTATAAGAAAATTGCCTTTTAATCTTGCTTATCAATGGTCGATAGGCTTATCTGTATATCAATTAAGTTATAGCATCGCTGTTAATTTTCAGACAGTAGCCACTCGCGTAAAAAAATCTCAAAAAATATAATAAAATAAAATCACCTCCTAATCACTCTTTTGAAAGTTTGACAGGCATATCACAATTAATACGAATATTATATTAATATATTTATCATTGGATTCTCCATTTAGTTTCTTTTAGTATAGTTATATTATTTGTCCATCTTAAACCTACTTTTGTCTATTAAAAGTTCCCCAATATGATACGTATAAGGAAAATTCTACATAGCTGTAGTATCGGAAATTTAATAAATATAATTTCCATTCTTTTCTCATCGTTCTCTACTTTTCGCGTCATTATTATTACTATTGCACGATCTAACCTCACGTCTCAACTTTCACGATTTTAACAATTACTTGCAATGCAAAGTTTAACGATTTCCTTTTTCAATTGGATTTTTTTTCGCAAACGACGTCAACCGATAAATTTCAATCATCGATTTGATAGAGCCGCAGCGCACAGGCCTCGAGATACGCAACGTTTACGCGCCCAACTCCCAATTTTAATGGAAACCGATGATTACGTTCGATGATTAAATTAATGATTCAGCCGCGTTTCAACGTTTAATCTTGTAACAGCAATTCCACCAGACTTCCACGCTACTGATAATCTAGCCAATACTGTTAGTATAATTCCACGAGTTATCTCTGCAAAATGTACCTTTTATTTCTTCGATGATTTGTCAAGTCGCGAATTTTCATCAATTTCGTCAATGAATAGTAACTAAACGTGTATTGCTACCTACCAGCCACTAATTTCTCGTTTATGCTTTAATATTCTCTATATTAGATAATGTACATACAATTATTCTAATTGAAACGAATTTAATACCTCTGCTTGATTATAACTGCCAAATGAAATTCTAGTACATATCGAAATTGATAATTCGAGTATCGTTAATTTCATTATTACAATGAATTTATTATTAATTTGTACGTCCAGCTGATATTACACCTAATTGTCTATTTTTCGGTTTGATATGCTATTATACTGTATAACATATCGTCTCGTTAAATTCAGATCTTCCCTCTATTATTATATTATTTTAAATATATTTGCTAAAAATAGAAGAATAATTATTAATTAAAAAATAGATTCTCTATTTTTACTTTATGTAGTCTTCTCTCAGTATTCAAACTAGCGGATACTATTTTCTAATAGTTTTTAATTTCGATAGACAATCATAATTTAAAAGTCGTATTAAATGTTCCATATACCTTTTCCTGTTCTCTGAACCAGCGTATAATAAATGAGACGTAGTGAAGGTATTCAGGCTGTTACTTGGACACAGAAGACTAACGCGGAAATTTTTACTACGAAGAGTAACAGCTGCAGAGCGCGAACCTTGCGACCTATCGCTCACAGTTCAACGCGTAATTCTGAAATGCAGCAAATTAGATGAACCACGGAACAGATTCAAGATCCCCAAGGAACTCAAGGAAGCATTCAGTACGGAACAAAGCAGAGAAATCCTCCTGGAATTCATAAAATCAATAGACATATAGGACGAGATCTACAGACAAGAAATACCGTCGCTAATGACCGTGTTGTCGACACGACGTTAAAGAATAGAAGAAGAAGAAGAAGAAGAAGAAGAAGAAAAAGAAGAAGAAGAAGAAGAGGAGTTATTTTTTCACGTAGTTCTTTTAAAATCTGATTTTATCAGCAAAGAAGAGTAAAGCTAATATTTGTTTCTTTCTTATAAAAATATAGTACCAAATGTCAGTATTGCGATCTCTGCTATTTTAATGTTCAATATTGAAAATTTTCCATAACGTTAGAAATGAAAAATCATTTTTTCTCCTTATCATCAACTTTGTAAGAATAACGTTCGAGAGACAAAATGGTATTCCGCGTTTGGCTTCTTTCCTCTATTACTATTTTCCTGATATTTCTAACTCGCTTATTGTCTGAGCTTGTAACGAGCAAAAGCCTAACACAGTAATAATAATAATATCGCAAGTGCATCTAACGTCGCCTACCAAATTTCAAATCCTTATCAAGTAAAGGATAAGAGACAATTTTATATCAAATTAATCTGAAACGAAAGAGACATCGTTTGTGTTTTACGTACATAAAATACGTTTCTTTGCACATGTTTCATTATACATTTCTGTCAATGCTCCCTTTCAAAATATTACAGGAAGGCGGTACTACAAACCACTTACCCTAATCAATAAGCAAGTAAGTGAATAAATAATTAAATAAATAAATGGTTTCTCATGTACAATTACCGATCACATTAAATTTTCCATATTTCTCTTTCCTCTCTCAGCATCGAGCAAATAAATATGCATCTCGACAAGTTTCAACAAAGGATCCTCTCTTCAAGTTCCACAAAACTTCTCCCAATTTAGCTAGACGAGGCAGAGCCATCCGAAAACATTCGTCTGCCTGACTCTGAACGCACTTTTCCAATTGCGGAACAAAAGGAAGGAATTGTCTGCCGGCGAAAGTCCTGCGAGGAGGAGCAATTATCGCAACGTATTCCAGACACTATCGTTCTCATCTTTTTAACGGGGCCAGACGCGAAACGAAGCCAAGGGAACCTTAGCCAAGAAGACGATGCTTTATACGTTGACTAGCCGAGCCAGGATCCGGTTTATAGCTCACGAGAAGTCTTCGTTGTATTCTTAAAACTGTTCCAAAGGAACGAAAGTAAGTACGAACCGATGTATTTGTAAATGTGGCTGCGAATGACCTCGAATATTGCCGCTATCCTTCATCTTTGCTTCCTCACGAGGCAATAAGAATATGATAAAAAGTGTTTTCTGTTGGAACGGTTACTATTTCTTGATTTATGTAGGTTTCAGTTAAATGGGGCGGTTTTTGGAAACGGTTCGGTGCTTAAGTGAGATTATTGTGAGTATTCTGAGTTAACTCGTGGGCGTTGGGAAATTGTCTTTCCTTAAGGCCGGTCATGTGTACTAATATATTTTTTTTTTATTTGGATGGATTTTACAATCAATTCTCATTGAGAATTATAAGTAAAGTGTACTAATATTGGCTTGGAATTTTCTTTTTCAAGTTTGACGGAAATTGTGTGATCATTAAGAGATCATTAAAAGTTACTTGAAGGATACGAAAAAATTCTTTCCTTCGGCGTTGCTTCTTTTGCCGGATTATGCGAATTAATATTGACTCGAGTTTCTTTTTCAAAATGCAGATCCTTTCTCACAATTAGTGATATTTATTCGCTAATAATCTATCGACTCTTTTCTGCGTGTTTTATAGTAATTCGTTTATTTATTTATCTATATAGAGTATTTGTTAATGCTTGGAATCATTTTTAGATAAATGCTTTTTCTTCGATTATCGAGATTACACAGACCTGAGGTAATTAAAAATTGTTTATTATATTTGTCCTGAATCGTAGAGTATTATAAATTGCCGAGTAACTATAGTAATCTATTTGTACTTTAGGCTCATAGCCTGTTACAAGGAGGTTGTTGGGTTCTTATTTCTAATTTTATTACATTATATCATATTTTTACATTGATCCTTCAATTAACACCATGAAAATATTTCATGACATTTTAATACTTGTAATATTTCATCCAACGAAGACAAATTAGTTTTAAATAAATTTTCCTGTCCTATTATCGACATTTCAGAATAATCAGACGATTGAAAATTGTGTATTATATTTTCCCTAAATTGTTAAAAATGATAAAACGCATCTATATATTGTGCAAAGACATTTTTCATCAAAAATGTTTCACGACTTGCGTATTTTTTCGAAAAGTTAGACGCAGTAAACAGGTCTCCTGATCTAACACATTTTTATTCCCCATCCTTTCTTCCCTTTATGTCTCCACATTTTTCCTCCATGTCTCCATTTTTTTACTTTATTGTTTGACTTGCTCTATTCAGCTCACGAATCCCCTTTCATCTATCAAATCCTTAATTCTTATATTTCTTTGCTTTTTTCATCTTCTGTTACTGTGTGCTCTAAAGATATCATCCCCGGTACCTCCTCGTTTCTTCTCCTCTTTTCTCGAGGCTCGTTTCCCCTTTTGTTCGTTTGTTGGCTACGTAATTCCTAGATTTAAGTCTAGAAGACTTGAAAGTCGACTCGCGAAACGTAATATTCACGGGAAACCATCGTACAATAATAATTAAACGATACGGGTACCGCTCTTTAATTATTTTGTTACGCAAGCCAACTGATTGTTAATAGTCTGCAATGCATGGTAATAATCAGTCTTGTAGAAATTAATAAAAAAAGAAGAGAATTATTCGTTCAAGTAATATATTAAAAATTTCAATTCTTTTCGTCAATGTTTATTCTGTATGAAAACTATAATTTTTATCTGAGAGCGAATAATTAATAGTTATTTATCTAGTGAAAGATCTACTAATAGATGTTGGAATTTTACTTAAACACGTGTACCGAATTTTTCTTATAGCTGAAATTTCTTTTCGATATTTCATTTCGATTTTTTATTGTTAAAGTTTCTCATTTTTCGACCTTGTACGCCGTTTTTATTGCTGAAATTCTTTCTCTTCTCGTTCGGTTGTTTTTCTTATTACTGGAATTCCTTTTCGGTAACCCTACATACTCTTCTACCGTCAAAATTCCTTTTTTCCATCTTTCATACCTTTCCCCATTGCTGAAATTCTTTTCTTTCTAATTTGACTGCTTTTCTCGTTGCTGGAATTCCTATTTGCTACCTTACTATTGAAACATTCAGTTTTAACGAACAGTTGAAATAATTTATACCAATAGTTTTGCTTCTTTTTTCTTATGCTGAGATAGATCGCTTTCCTCATTGCTGGAATTTCTTTTTGGTATCTATCTACATCAATTGTATTTCATTATTACAATTCCATTTTTGTCAGCCTTTACATCTGTTTTATTGCTACAATTCCTACTTATCACCTTACTACCAAAGCATAAAGAGCTTCAACGAACAGCTGCAATAATTTTCAACAATATTTTTGCTTCTTTTTCTTATGCTGAGATAGATCGCTTTCCTCATTGCTGGAATTTCTTTTTGGTATCTATCTACACCAATTGTATTTCATTACTACAATTCCATTTTTATCAGCCTTTAAATCTGTTTTATTGCTACAATTCCTACTTATCACCTTACTACCAAAGCATACAGAGTTTTAACGAACAGTTGCAATAATTTTCAGCATATTTTTGCTTCTTTTTCTTGCGCTGAAATGGATCGCTTTCCTTATTGCTGGAATTCCTCTCTGATATCCTTAGTTTAATCGTATAAATTCCTTCCCGATCATTTTTTCCATCTATCTTATTACTGAAATTACATTTTACGTTTTAATTGCTAAAACGTGCAGAATATTAACGAACAGTCGCAATAATTCACAGCAATAAAAGGGCTAAACGCTTTAACACAATTCCAGACGTAAGATTTCCCTTCGAACGATCATCGTTCCGTTTTCGCTCGTTGCAGATGTATGCATGCGGGAAGTTTGTCGCGCGAATAAAGCGATTCCACCCGGCCAAGGGATGAGGACGGGGGTGAAAAAAATGGCCGTGGACGGGGAAAAGTTTTAAAAGTGAACGGAAGGCGGAGGGCGTGGGGGAAAAATTGAGTTTCTACCGCGCAGACGGCGAAAAAACTTCCTGCAGACTGAACAGGATTTCGACGCGGAAAGGAAACAGAGACGGAGAATGGCTCGCTGAATTCGAGGTAAGTCGAGGATCATTTTGCCGTTTCTTTTCTCTGTTGAAACAACCGAGAGAGTTGTTAGAAGCTGTAAGTTTGTTGCTGAAGTTGATCGTGTATATTTTGTGCACATAGGTATTGTTTAAGTCTATACTGTGCAATTCTAGTTAAAGTATTCTTATCAAGCTTTCTCTTTTTCATTTTTCAAGATATGCTGAAACATTTGAAACTTCTGCGTGTTTGTTTCTCATCCGCTATGGCAAGTTTTGTTATGTAGACCAGTTAGCAAATAAGGACGTAGATATTCTTAATCGAATGAAGGGGAAGAAAGATGGTACAAAGAAAATGATAAAACTTCGGGTCTTGTAGAGTTGGAATCGTTAGAAGTAGATGTCTGTGAAAATTGGTGAACGAGGCTTTCAACTACATAGGAATTATTTTACATGTTGCAACCATAAAGAACGTTCAAAGGATTTCACTGTGTAACATAAACATACAAACTATTAGATTTCCGTGAATCTTTGTACACAGGAGAATGAGCGAAAATTGTACAACGTTTAAAATAAAAATTAGTAGATATTCCAAAAATTAAGGGTTGTTAATATTAGAATTCTTAATTTAATTTAGAATTCTTCCCACGTAAATTGATTATCTCAAAGTCAAGATTATCTCAAATTCGAAGAAGAAGCAATTTTTATTCTCGGCGAACTTTAACGAGATTTAGTCTTCTGGACATCAAGAAATTATAAATAAAGTGATCAATATTTCGTTTCGATTTTGATGAAACGGCAAGATATATTAATGCCAGCGTGGAAAATGTTCCAATTTTCAGAGGCAGGCGGTCCAGTGGACATTTTGTGGTCGGAAGCCCGTAAAACGGCACAAAATGCTGGCTGGTCGGAAGCACTGGAACTGAAATCGGCCGATTTGCACCACTCTCGGCGTGACAAAAGCGTACGCAACGCTCTCGAAACAGTTTAGATTAAACGTAGATATTTGTGAATTATGCGGCTACCGGGGTGTCCGTGTGTTCGTTAACAGCGAGTAATAAGAGCTGGAGTGGGCGGCAGCTAGAGAAACATTTCTGCGAATTATAATTGGCATTTCGAGTGTGAAACGCGATACATAATGCGTGGTTTCGTGTTTAATTAATATATACAGCAGGATTTAATTACGTGCATTGAGAAACAATCTGTGAACATTTTCGTAGAGAAGGTGAAATTTAGAAAAAGACTTATTGGTATTCCTTCTTTAATTTTATACAAGGTGTCTCACCTGTTATCCAGACATTCTGATTTACACGTTCCTTTATTTTTAGCTATTGTTACACGTAGCGAAAAATCGAGTCAACTTTGTCTCTGTAAACGGAATCATATGCCAGACCATGCAGACTTACATTTTCTATTACAAAAAAAAAAAAAAATTATTAACCTACATTTATGCGGAAGAACTGTTAGTTTGATAGTTTGATAGATAGCTGAACTTTTACATTGTAAAAATTATCGTATGAAAGACGTTCGCATTTCAGCGAAGTTAAAATATCTTTTAAACTAATAAATCTTTTATATACAGGGGTTGGTACTTTTTTTTTGTTTTTATAAAGAATAACGAAATATACAGTTCCATTTAAGAAGACAAAACTGTCCTCCACATAACTTTTACGCGTTCACCTTACAAAAAAAAAAAAAAAGGTAATAACATTAGAATATGACCACCTCGAAACTGTTCGACTTTTATCTGAAACATTTTTCGCTACGGGCAATAACAGCGACATGAATCACGAGCTCTATATCAGGTTTATGATTTCCCTGTATGTGATTTCTGTAAAGACGTGTATTTGAGGAGAGCCTCGTTGCGAAGGTTTTATGGCATAGATGTGAATATAAGAAAAAATATGCTGTATTGGTAAGATATCTGGCGGTGATATAACGTAAGAATACGTAGAAATAGGGAGAAGCAATAAATCACACACGAACAGTATAGCGTGTCATTAATATTTTATCATTATGATTTCACTGCTTTGTAATATCTCCCATCTAATTTTTATATTCTCGTGCAAAATTTTCGCAAAAATCAACATTTCATATTCCTCTAAGAATATAGTAATGATCAATTTCCGTGGTACGTGAGAATTTTATTAGTGCGATTGTTCTTACCATAGTCTTCGCAACTTCTTCAATCTTCTCAATTCATTAAGAATATCTTTTATCGTAGCTTTATCACAAGGATTAGAAAGGGAGATTGCATCAGGATTTATCTATTTGCAGTGCACGTAATCGTTTACTCGTGTCTTTTAAGCAGTGAGGAAATAATCGCGTTATTTTTGACAGGATAAGCTTTGATATTGTGCAGCTGTAAATAAGGCAACGTGCAATGTATTATTTTGGAGGCAATTTACTGAATCGGTTAGAACTACAAGAATTAAGAGAGTCGTAATCTTTAGAAAATCTAAATTGGCAATTTTATGTATAAAAACATTGTAAATTTATCTCTTAATTAATTAATTGCTAGGGATTTGAATATGTGTTTAAATATATGGACAAATGATCGTTTCTTTCCTTTGGTTGAAGTATTTCTTCGTATACCTCTCATTTTCGGAATTTTCATAGTCGTCGACAATTCCAGTCCCAATAAAACGATATAATTTTACAAGTAAGTGGTCCATCATACCTGTAACAGAAAAGAAAACACGAATTAGAAATCGAAATTTTACCTACGTATTTCTCGCTTTCTGATAATTAAACGTAATATCGTACACTTTAGAAATATTTAAATAGCAGCTAATTTTTTTTCTTTTTAGAACCAAAATTCTTCGATAATTATTTTATATTATTTTAGAAAATTACATTCTGCGCGTATAATAAGAAAGTTATATATCTGTGAAACGTGAGAACGAAGAGTAAAAACAATATTTGATAGAATGGATGTTAAAACTAAATATTCTTTGTTCATTGAATTCACTTGGAAAATGGATAGAACGAGGAGATGGTGAATTTTGATTGTATTTTAATGACGGCGAGGTAAAAGAGCGGCAGCGAACAACTTTATGAAATGTGAATTAATGTGCAGAAATTAAAGGAAGAAATTATTATACATTTTACCGGATGAATGTTAAAACAGTGAAATGTAGATAATTTTTATTGTATTTTCATAACTATTCCATGCAACTTGGTATTTCATCGTGCAAAAAGGGACGCGCCTGTTTGAAATTCATTAAAACTTTATTACGTTTGTATTAACATACGTTTATTATAATATAATTATGACAATGTCCTCGTTAATACCGCGTATTGAATATTAACATGAGACCTTGCAGCAACAAAATCTCCGAATATGCAAATATATCATATTTAGTAACATCGAATAATATTAAGGTATAATTTTTTAATAAATATCGAAACATTATGATTCTTCATTATACAAACGTACCAAACCTAACCCTAACTTTAATGAAAAAGTTAGTAAGTCAGTAAGTCCTAATTTTTCAAAAGCAACAATTTACATAACCTACAAAAGTACTAAACCTAACCCTAACCTTAATAAAAAAGTTAGTAAGTCGGTAAGGCCTAATTTTTCAAAAGCAACAATTTACATAATCTACAAATGTACTAAACCTAACCCTAACCTTAGTAAAAAAAGTTAGTAAGTCAATAAGTTCTAATTTTACAAATATAACAATTTCCATAACCTACAAACGTAGCAAACCTAATCCTAAGCTTAATAATAAAAAAGTTAGGGAATGGATAAATTCTAATTTTCCAGGAATAGGAATTCATGAACTTGACATCAACCGTGAACCGTGACGGTATTCATACAATCATAATAATATGCCTAACCTAAAAAACAAACTATATGAGTTTCAGAAACCCGTATACTCGAGTCACGAACCGATAGTAGAACGAAATCTTGGCTTGGATTCATTCGGTCGTGAGCGTGAACGTCGACGTTGTATTATACTACGGAGAAGATACCGACGCGGGGATATTGCACTCATCCGAGGTTGCGATGGGCGACGTTTCATAAGACAAGTCCCGTGTCAAGTCGGCGTATCATGTTCCTCCATACGCTTACGTGTACCGGAATTTAGACCCGGGTGTAATGATATCACAACCATCCTATGGCACCCACCACCCTCTCCAGTGAAACTTCTCTCACGGATTTAACCCTCTGCTGTTCGCCTTTCTTCGGTGAGAATGCAGGCGTTCACCGTGTCGTTGTATATACAATGGTAGCAAGTTTTTAGTGGGTCAACGTTGAACAACTAAGAGATAGCGGTGACAAAGTTTACGAAACCGTATCGCTTGACATGCACGATAGACGTTCTATAATATATTGCTTTTGTTGCATTTAGGCACAGAATGGAAGAAAATCTGCCATATCGAGTATATAATACAACAGCAGAATAGAAGACAGAAATTAAGCAAGTGTACAAGTATGAATATCAAGCAAGTTTTTAGTGGGTCAACGTCGAACAAGCAAGAGATAGCGTGACAAAGTTTTCGAAATCGTATCGCTTGACATAGATCATAGACGTTCTATGAACATTATTTTGTTCTATTTAGGCACAAAATGGAAGAATGTATGGTACAGGAGCAGAATAGAAAACAGATATTAGACATTAAGCAAGTGCCCAATGTAGATGAAGGAATTATGTGAAGGATATTAGAAAAAATAATGAATGGCCAGACATGTTAAAAGATAAATGAAATATTACCAGACGTGCACTTATGCAAACAAAGATTGAGACTTTAAGCCTCACCACGATAAATGATCCACGATAAAAATAATTTTCCGTATTCTAATTTGATACTGGTTCGTTCTAAGTTGATCACGCGTAGAATATTTATACATTTATGGGAAATTTCAATCGAGGAAAGTTCAGCATTGGACTAACATTATTAGGCAAATTTTATGAGTCATAAATCTCAAGTTAAATCCCTCTTGCAGTAATAGAAGTAATAAGTTCAATAATAAGAGAAATGCAATTTTATAAATTATAGGTCAACCGAATATTAATTTTTGATGGAAAACTGTATTGGTTTATTTTATTACATAGATTAGGAATAGATTGAGAATGTTCTAAGAATTGCACTAATTTATATAGAATTGTTAGTGTAATATTAGGAGTCTCATATAAATCATCTCAAATGAAATTCTCCTGCATAGCAGCAATGAGCTCGATAACAGAAGAAATGAAGATTTACAAATTACGAGTTACCCAGCCACGAATATCCTTCTTTAATGCAACATACTAGCATCATAAATGGAAATCTATAATCTACAGCTTGTAACTGAACAATTTACTAGTAACATTATTCATTTGCAAATTATTATGCAAAAGGGAGCTAGTGGTATCAAACGTTTCAGGTTTTTACCATTTTCATATAACACGTTTTACTCACATCCTCGATTGCGCGAATAGCCAAATGAATAAATAAAAAAGCTACACAATAATTTTATCGCAAACCTAAATTCTTCGATTCACATTATATACTCGTGTTTTTGCACGAGACGGTTGAAACGATCATTAACGATAATCTATAACGACTCTCAAGTATTTCATACATTGCAATCATTGCGGAACTCTAACAAATTTTACTTCATTCTATTGGGCTGGCAACTAAGTGATTGCGGATTTTGTCATTAAATGGTATTGACAAAATCCGCAATCACTTAGTTGCTAACCCAACATACGTTACGATTTAAATTATATAGGGGTGCTTGATGAACGAGAGGGTCGTAACGATTCTTAGCAACAATTTAGAACGATTTTCAAGTATTACATACACTACTGCAATTATCATAAAACTCTAACAAACTTTACTTCGTTCAACGTTTAACATTACGATTATTTAACATTGTACAAAATGATAAAACACTACGATAGAAACACTGGAAAGCATTGAATTCCATTGATTTGAGAAATATTGATATTTAGAAGTTAACATCGTGAATCGTTCTACGCGAAAAAATCATTCTAAATTTTCGCTTATATTCGAATGAACGAGTCCAAGCCACTTTAACAACTGTACAAAATACACACACAGTATACAGACGTAGAAATCTTTGAAATACCCTCAGAACTAGTTCTCGAGGACAGGCTTGCACACAATCGAGTTTATATGGGTGAGAAGTGACCCGGGTGTTTGAAAGGAATTTTGGGAAGTGGATCGGAGGTTGGAACGATAGCGGTGTTTTGGGGCGGTTTAGAAGGGTCGAGCGAGGTTTCGCTAGGGTATTCTGAATGGTAACTCGCTTGGGGAGCTCGACAGAAGGGTTTGAGAGAAGGGTTTCGAAGAGAGGGTCGGGATGTTAAGAACTGATTACTATTGAATCCACCAAGAGGAGTTGTTTCTGCGGTTTCAAATTCTCCTCTACGTAAACGCGTATATACACTTTGATCGAGATAACTTTCCGTGTTTGGTGGTGGTTTGTTATTTTTGTTCAACCTTCTGTAACGATCGTTTGGGTCTTGTTTCATATGTCAGTGTAGAAACAAACAACGAGCAAAAGTTTTTCGGTCACTGGGTATAAAATATAATTTTTAACTGACCTTTAATCTAACTTAACAAGTTTAAAGCAAGGAAATTTGATATCAGAAAGGAAGAATGACTATGTGGATATATCAAATTAATCAATCAAGTAAACCAAAGTAAGTTGAAAATTCAGGATCTTTAGGTTTTAGACTTACACCATTTTCATAATCAACAGCATATCTAAAATACCAGCCTGTAATTTTATCATTAGACTAGATGCTTATGCAAGTTTATCGTGAATTTATTATAAATCTTTATATTTTGAATACAACTGCAGAACTAGGAAGCATAGTGCAAGGTTTTAGTCGATGTTGAAAATTTTCGTTATACTTATTCAATCTTGTGTAACCATAGTTTTATCCATTTGTGTCTAGAGTGTACATTGCGCACGTCTATGCAAATTTATACAGGGTGGTTGGTAACTGGTGGTACAAGCGGAAAGGGGGTGATTCTACGCGAAAAAAGAAGTCGAAAATATAGAATAAAAATTTTTCGTTTGAGGCTTTGTTTTCGAGAAAATCGACTTTGAATTTTCGCTCGGTACGCGTGCACTTTATCACGTCTCGTTATAACGGATCTCACTGTAGATCGTTGACTCGATAGAAAAATGAAAAAAAAAAATTAAAACAAAATTTTTATTCTATATTTTCGACTTCTTTTTTCGCGTAGAATCACCCCCTTTCCGCTTGTAGCACCAGTTACCAACCACCCTGTATATGACGAGCATGATTGAAGGGCTGAGAATCGTAGTGTTATGCGTTCGTTATCGTATAAAATTCAATTATTCGAATTTTTATCGCAAGAAAGATCGCAGGCCACTTATGGGAGACAGAGATTTCATCAGAATATTTTACTTTGATCTACAATTTCGTGACTCTACGATCCCCCTCAGAATCTACGAATTTCCTAACGAAATTAACTTACTCTTTCATCATTAGATTAGAAAATTCTCTGCTTAAAAATCCAGCAAAATCAACGTTAATTTACTGCGTCGAAATCTATTCATCGAACCACAATTATCTTCGATCTTCTACTTCCTCGACGTCCATTTCGATTAATTGAAATAAATCCAATGAAGAAACGATTTCCTCGGCCGTAACGTGCAAAACGGAATTATTTTCAATTATATGTTTTCCCGGCCTTCGTTTCGGTTAATTGAATTAACAGAAGCAATTGGAACTCGTCCCTTAATATCTAAGTCAAATATCATCGGGCGGAAATTTCCTCAACTTAATTTCTCGCGCTCTTCAGTCGTAAAAGAGAGTCGGTAGATGATGCTCATCGTCGACAGGGAAACAAAGGCGAAATAATTCCACGGAACTTCGGCGAGTCTATGGTTACGCTGGTGCAACCCCCTCGACGCACCACCCTCCAGCCACCCCTTCTAAGTCTCGACTCTATCACTTTGTCAATAAGTCAGTCGCCGTGCACAACATTATACCAGGGGATCGATATACACGTTGCTCCGCAGCTCGACGAACTTATGCAATTCCTTAGCTTCTGTTGTCTCTTCTACCCGGCAAATTGATAGATACAAAGGCTGGGTATCCAAAACGTTTCTTATCGATTTAAATGTAAGTAGATTTTAGGGATAATTTAACGTGGTGCAATTGTAGAAATCGGAATTGAATGCAAGGAAGATTTTAATTGCCGGAGTTATTAAGTTTGGAAAGTTGAATATATTTTTAGAATATTGATTTTATAATATTTAAAAAGGTGGAGAGGTCGAGGGATTTATTTGCAGATGTATAAATAGGTTTTAGGAATAATTTAACGTTGCGATTATGGAAATTGACATTAAATGGGAAATGGGACTCTAATCGTAGGAATAACGTGGTGCAATTGTAGAAATCGGAATTGAATGCAAGGAAGATTTCAATTGCCGGAGTTATTAAGTTTGGAAAGTTGAATATATTTTTAGAATATTGATTTTATAATATTTAAAAAGGTGGAAAGGTCGAGGGATTTATTTGCAGATGTATAAATAGGTTTTAGGAATAATTTAACGTTGCGATTATGGAAATTGACATTAAATGGGAAATGGGACTCTAATCGTAGGAATAAGTTTGGAAAATGGTGCGTATGTGAAAAATATTGATATTCTAATATCTCGGACAGCTAAATAGGGAAACGTTCGCATTCATAGAAATTGACAAATACGAAGTTTCAGAATGGAAACGTTTCTCATCGATTTACGGAAATGTAACTGGGGTTTAGGGATAATTTAATGTCCTATAGCGACAGAAATTGAAATTCAACGGAAGTAAGATTGTAATTATAGGGGTGAGTTTGAAGATTGTTACATATTTCAAGAATATTGATAACCTGATATTTAAGAAAGCTAAATAGGAAAACTTCCTAATGGATTCTATCTTAAACTTATGGATGTATAAAAGTTGGTAAATATGAAAGCCGGTTGATCGAAAGATTCCTTATTGAGTTAGAGAAATATAAATTGATTTCAGAAATAATTTCACGTTGTAAAATTGAGAGAATCGTGGAAATTTTAATTTCATGCTAATTCGAATGTTACTTAATTCTACGCAAAGTACCGATTTCACGAGCGAGCAAAATCGTAAATAGTATTAGTGTAAAATTGTGAATCTGGCAGGGTGGGCTTTAGAAATTCAATTTTCTAAAACTACCAGCAGATATTTTAGAGCAGCGAAATCATGCAAACTTCATTTCTTGAATATCAAAGAAATATTTCAAATATTCAAATATACAGAGTGGTTGGTAACTGGTGGTACAAGCGGAAAGGGGGTGATTCTACGTGAAAAAAGAAGTCGAAAATATAGAATAAAAATTCTTCGTTTGAGGCTTTGTTTTCGAGAAAATCGACTTTGAATTTTCGTTCGGTACGCGTGCGGTACGTTATAACGGATCTCACTGTAGATCGTTGTCTCGATAGAAAAATTAAAAAAAAAAAAGAAGAAAATTAAAAAGAAAAATTTTTATTCTATATTTTCGACTTCTTTTTTCGCGTAAAATCACCCCTTTTTCGCTTGTACCACCAGTTATCAACCACCCTGTATATTCTTTAACTATTCTTCAAAACTCTACGAGTAGAACAATCTAACTTCTATTGTATAGGAAATCAGCACTATCGAGACAAAATTCCATTTATGGAAATGAAAAGAAAAGAAGTTTTCAGTGGAATGAACATTTTTTAAGCTTTACGTTTCTCGCGCGATTCGCAATTTCCTCGAAACATTTACCGTTTCGAACATTGAATAGCGTGATCGGTGTTGCGAAAAGAGAATCTTTCATGATTCGGATTTTTCGGGGTCAAACGGTTCATTTGCCACGTCTGGCGAATTCCACGGATTCGAAGTAACTTTCGGTTGAAAAGAGAGTGGAAAAAATTGACCCGAAAAGTTACGGGCGTGCCACGATCTAAAATATTCAAGAGATTCGAGAACTACGAAAGTGGAAATGGGTCAATTTCTTTTATCAAACTGTCTCCCTGATCTCTTTCAAAGAAACAGAAACGTGTTACTCATCCTGTCGTTGGAAAAAGGCCACTAAACTTTCTTTCAAATACCTACGGCGATCCTTCGCAAGTAGCCAAACAAGCGTCACCCGAATATGGGTGACGCGGTAGTCAACGCGTTAAGCAGTTAACTGCGTCCGACGAACGTACACGTCATACCGAAACTTTAATGACGCTTATACTCGTCGCCGCTTGTATTTATTTACGCGCTCGATCACCTGACACGACCTTCATGACAGATTTCTACGGCTAAATTCCGCGGTTAACTGGTTAAAGTAAAGAGACCGGCACGAACAAATTACGAGAAAATGAAGCACTGTCCGACGAACACTTGTACGAAGTTCCACCAAAATCGACGTGTATCAGTCACCGACCGATCCCTTTGTTAGACAAAACACACGGACGTGTACGACTTCAGGAATACGCGTTCTTCGTACAACTGAAAACACGCTCGAGCGTAGTTCGAATAACAGAAGCTCGGTTACGAGTTCATATAACTGACGGCGAAGGAAAACTTCGCAGTTCTACTGTGTGTTCATAAACCATGTGCAATTCCTGGCTGTGAGACGGAATAAATAAATAAATATCGTAGTATCGTGGACGAGGGACATGGGGGGTGTCGGGCGAATTATAAACAAACGATTGCCTCGTTGCGAAGGTTTTATGGCATAGATGTGAATATAAGAAAAAATATGCTGTATTGTTAAGATATCTGGCGGTGATATAACGTAAGAATACGTAGAAATAGAGAGAAGCAATAAATCACACACGAACAGTATAGCGTGTCATTAATATTTTATCATTATGATTTTATATTCACTGCTTTGTAATATCTCCCATCTAATTTTTATATTCTCGTGCAAAATTTTAGCAAAAATCAACATTTCATATTCCTCTAAGAATATAGTAATGATCAATTTCCGTGGTACGTGAGAATTTTATTAGTGCGATTGTTCTTACCATAGTCTTCGCAACTTCTTCAATCTTCTCAATTCATTAAGAATATCTTTTATCGTAGCTTTATCACAAGGATTAGAAAGGGAGATTGCATCAGGATTTATCTATTTGCAGTGCACGTAATCGTTTACTCGTGTCTTTTAAGCAGCGAGGAAATAATCGCGTTATTTTTGACAGGATAAGCTTTGATATTGTGCAGCTGTAAATAAGGCAACGTGCAATGTATTATTTTGGAGGCAATTTACTGAATCGGTTAGAACTACAAGAATTAAGAGAGTCGTAATCTTTAGAAAATCTAAATTGGCAATTTTATGTATAAAAACATTGTAAATTTATCTCTTAATTAATTAATTGTTAGGGATTTGAATATGTGTTTAAATATATGGACAGATGATCGTTTCTTTCCTTTGGTTGAAGTATTTCTTCGTATACCTCTCATTTTCGGAATTTTCATAGTCGTCGACAATTCCAGTCCCAATAAAACGATATAATTTTATAAGTAAGTGGTCCATCATACCTGTAACAGAAAAGAAAACACGAATTAGAAATCGAAATTTTACCTACGTATTTCTCGCTTTCTGATAATTAAACGTAATATCGTACACTTTAGAAATATTTAAATAGCAGCTAATTTTTTTTCTTTTTGGAACCAAAATTCTTCGATAATTATTTTATATTATTTTAGAAAATTACATTCTGCGCGTATAATGAGAAAGTTATATATCTGTGAAACGTGAGAACGAAGAGTTCTACTGTGTGTTCGTAAACCATGTGCAATTCCTGGCTGTGAGACGGAATAAATAAATAAATATCGTAGTATCGTGGACGAGGGACATGGGGGGTGTCGGGCGAATTATAAACAAACGATTGCGGAGCATGTGGTGGGGTTAAGACAAAAGACAAGGGGTTGCTAAGGGACGATAAACGAATGAACAGTCAGTGTTAAGTTGAGAAGCCAGAGATTGTGAGTTGAGAAGTGAGAGAGTGCGAATTGCGTTGTCGAGAGAGTGTGGTCCGCGTGAGAAAGAGCGTTGGATCCGTGGCGACGACAGTTGCAAATTAACCATCTAGTTGTTTTAATTATAGTACGTTATTGTGATTAGTTCACGTTAAACAACCATCGTTTCCTGTTTAACCGACATCTGTTTAATCCATTTATTGTAAATCAACTAATTGTAGCAAGGATTCTACAATATATACAGAGTCTTTCATGGTAAGTGGACACGCGAAACAAGTTCATCTAAATGAGTACCAACGGCCAAAGTACGCAGAAAAATACAAAGAAAGAACGGCGACACATCCAAACCAGCTGGCAGCCGAAGCAAGCAAAACTCTCATAAAAAGAAGACTAAAAAGAAAACTCCAGTGAGGAGTTTATTTCTTCAGTGAGGTCAGTGGGGTGACCTCACTGAAGAAATAAAATAGTCAAATTCGAAGATGGTACCCGCTGAGGATAGCCATCCACATGTTATTTAGCAATTAAGTTAGAAAAATTTACCAAATGTCCAGCTGGATAAATTGTAAAATGCAAATTAAATAATAATACAAATTATAAATGAGTGCTATTCGAATTTGTTTCAACCACTTTCGTCTTACGATAATCCACGGCAGCGTATTTTCGTAGAAGATGCTGGAACTCACGGTCCTTGGCTCGTATGCAAGCTTGCAGTCGTCGTGTCAAAGAATTGCGCAATTTCTCAGAAATTCCACAGGAATGTTGGCGATCTCGTTGTACACGTGCACCAAGTATTTCAACAATTGTTTTCAAATGCAGAAATAAAAGTCAAGTGGGTTCAATGGGCAGTAAAAAGCTAATGGGCCAAATCTGGAGAATCTGCAGCAAAGTTCGCCGAACTTGCGAGGAAATCGCGAAGGTAAACGGCCGCGAATTTTTGAAACACCAAGGAGGCTACAACTTTGCAACAAGATACGCGTTTACGTGATTTTGTTTCCACACGTTCCGTACGTTATGAGACACCCTGTATGCGTTTATTCCGTCTCACAGCCAAAAATGGGATTTGCTTCAGAAATACGATAGAACGAAGGTTCTGCCTGTGACTTTGAAGCAAAAGATTAAATAGGACACGCGTTTACGTGATCTTGTCTCCACACGTGCCACGTGTTACGAAGTATCCTGTACGGGTTTATCCCGCCCTCAAAGCCAAAAAATTTCTCTTGATCTGTGAATACAGTAGAACGAAGGCTGATCCTATAACTTTGAAACGAGATCAAGTAGGACGCATATTCGTACGAACCTCTCCCGCTGTTTTCATGTCTTTTCTAAACTTCTGAATTGGGCGTCACGTGTTACGATACACCCTGTACGTTGTATTATATTTCTTTGACGGTGTTTTCAGCTGTTTACAGCTTTATAGACAACTACCAGTTAGTCAGCTACGAGTTGTTCCAACGTAAATAATCCGAGGAACATTAAAACGCAGATCATAGTCGCATCGTGTTACGGGAATAGGCTTTGGGAAGATCTCGTATCCGAAGAAACGATTAATTCACTGGCCACTTTCGTTAAACCCGTGCTAAGATCTTCGCACCGCTCTTTTTCGCCACTTGAACCACTTAGCGAAATAACGTTGCGGGCAATTGCAAGCCGTTTTACAATCGGCACTAAGCAAAGCCGATTGTTTCATCCTTCATTTGCATTGTAGGGCGGGCAGGATGAAAGGTTGGGCTAGATGAAACTCGCGAGGGATCAATCCTTTCTGCAAAACCAGCTCTTTTCTCTTGAAAACGATTAATCCACGAGCCACTTGCGTTGCACGTTCGTCATTGCTATTAATGTCATCATCGTTTCGAGTGTTTCTCGAGAATTGTACAATACGATTGCTTATTTTAATTTCATTTTAACGAGGTGTTTCGCTTATGTCACGTTTCCATGAAATATCGTTGGAATTCATTTGGAATTCTTAAGCTGAAGATTCTGCGTAGATTTAAATTTACCTTCCGTAATTAACTGATTAACGAGAAAATAAAAATTGTATTGGTTACACGACGTACTTGAACTTTTGCTAATTGAAAATGTTTAATACAATACTGAATATGGTTGGCAGATTCGGCTATAATCGAGTTCGTGAGAGAAATTATCCTCGGGAAAATGTTTAATTTCTTAGATAAGAACGCGTTCTAATAGTCGGAGGGTAGGTTTGCAACATAGAGGAATTGATATCGTGAAGAATGATCTATACTTAATGATTTAATTATGCGTAATTATTCTACGATATAGTTACAAGTACGCTCATACAAACATTTATTTAGTTTTTATTAATACGAAGGAAATTTTGTTAAAAAAAAGAATCGCAACGTACCGAGCAGAAATGAAAGATGCCAACGAGATCTTTCAAGTTAAGAGACAGCGAAGATCGTAATAAACGTGCGCTTACGCAAACAAATATCGTAGCCTGACTACGTTAAAAAACAAGTAACAAAAGAGTAAAGAAATGAAAGAAATTATCTTGCTAACGAGTCCTTTAATCGTTGTTTAATAATTGAATTATTTGTACTTGAAGGCTACAGCCTATTACCTCAAGCAGGTAATGCTTCTTTATTTCTAGTTTCTTACGCTTCATTATTATTACGACGATATTTGCTTCGCTAGAGGACGAAGTCGGAGAGGAACAGCGACCATAAAAATCATAAGCACTCGGCAGGCGAAAAATACGCGAGTGCAAGCGCAAACACGCCGTTGAAATCGCAAACTTTGCAGCGCAGACGTTCGTCGCCATCCGAGGAATTGCTTAGCCCGCGAGATTCGAAGCTTCCAAGCGACACATCCATTTCCCTAAACAGTTCACTTCCTTTTAGAAACGAGACGAAGGAGGACGAAGAGCAAAAGAACGAACAGAAAGCGATGATAGTAAAAATCTTGACAGACGAATTGAAGGGGCAGAGTCGCGAGAGTTTCTAGCCGGATTCCATTCCATTCATCGTTCGAACATCCACGAGGAGCTCGTAAATTTTCAAAAGGAGCAACAACAGCTCTCCCCTAACCTGGATAGAATAAACGTCGTATTGTTTGCTTGGAAAGGAACTGCACCTTCCTGGCTACCTTCGACTTCGAATCGAGCAACGGGAAAACCGATACGCACAGGAAGCAGGGTGTAAATCTTGCTGGGAGCCCGTTATTGGTGGTACGAGCGAAAAGAGGGTAATTCTTCATGAAGAAACAGGAAATAGGTCTTCTATACGATTCTTACACGGAGACGTTTGTTTTCCAGGCAAAGGAAAAATAAAGCGTTCAATAAATTCAAGTTAATCCCGCGATTACAATAACTATGATTCTGTGTCGTTATTTTAAGGAGCAAGTGTTTGCCTTTGGGGAATACGAGAAATCGAACGTTTAATTTGAAAGTTGAATTTTTAGAAAAAGGTTAAATTTGCGATGATAATAATAATCGTATGTGGTCGTATGTAAAGTACAGTGTAAATTAATTTTTCATTTAGAAAGTAAGAGAATAGAGGAAGATCTTCTGATTACCATGGTGAATCAGATGGTTAGTCAGATCTCTATATATTACAAGGAAAGTCACGTCATAAAGTTTCTCTATTGACGCTAGAAGAAATTTTCTGAATACCTAATTTCTACCAATATAGTGTTCTACGATATTCCAACTCTTCTCAGAAAACGTGCCTTTACTGGATAGAATTAAACTTATCTTTGCTTCTCAGATAGCTTTCCCAGTAGAAGTCTCTTGATTCCGTTTCTAGCATAATGCACTTATCTCCTTGGAGATAAAATGAAGCAAATGACTAACCAATTCTCTTGAATTTCAATACGATAGAAATCTTACAGATCAATTTCTCATCTGTAACTTTATCTTTATATAATCATCATCCGCGACGAGTATCTCTTCATAAATGTTTCTAGATTGACACAAAAGCAACCTCACAGAGCTCCCAATTCAGCGCAGTTTTATAATATCGCAACTTTCTTAGAAACATTGCCTTTTCCCGCATAAGACTAAACGTATCTCTGTCAGAGAAGAAAAAGGACAACATCTGGCACGTTTTCTTAACACTTTGACTACCACGTTGGTCATATATGAACTTCTTACAATTGTAAAAATTGAATGGAAATTGACAGTTAGGGCATTTCGAATATAACCGATAAATAGAAGATACTTTGAAATAAAAAGTGCCCCATTGAACGATGAAACATTTTTATTAGAACATCGATAAAAAAAAAATTCAGAACAAATCTTGCATCTAACGGTGCACTGTGTTTGCATCCGTATCTTTGAGGGGTAATCTACGAATATTATTGTAAACACAGCTTAGAAAATAATCGTAAATGCTGCTTTATAATCATATAATTGAAGTTAGAAGTGTGCACATACCTTGCTATTATATATAGAACGAGCAAATACCGTTTACTAATATCTTCTACACGTTTCAACCATATATTCTGCACGTTTTGCTTACGACGAAACAACGAATGCGAATGGTTTGTTGAAATAAACGAAGCTTCGTTATAATACGTCGCTATCGACTGTTAGCAAGGCGCCACGGTGGTCACCCGTGACCACCAATACGATAAACGGTCCATTGGGGAAGAATGTTGTCTTACATCGTCGATTTATTATTATTTTGCCATTATATGCTTCGAATAATAAAAATACTCCCGTGGCGTCCTGAGCGAAACATGTGATTTCGTCGTGCCAGTCAAAGTGTTTAAACAGAACATTCTTTCGCCTCTATCTGTAGCATAATGGGCCTATCCCTTAATGACAATTAATAACCAAATTTCTTGAGTTCAATCACGATGGAACCCTTACTGCCCGATCATCATGACTTACATCGTCAATTTATTATTATTTTGCCATTATATGCTTCGAATAATAAAAATACTCCCGTGGCGTCCTGAGCGAAACATGTGATTTCGTCGTGCCAGTCAAAGTGTTTAAACAGAACATTCTTTCGCCTCTATCTGTAGCATAATGGGCCTATCCCTTAATGACAATTAATAACCAAATTTCTTGAGTTCTATCACGATGGAACCCTTACTGCCCGATTCATCATCATCATCATGATGAACTAGAGATATCCTTAGCCTCAACCGTAACAAATATGCCATAAACGTGCTCGATCGACGTAGGAAGAAAAGATCTCGCGAATGCTCTGTCTACCGCTGTTTCGTTACATCCCAGCTCCGGCTAGAAACTTCCTTCTTCAGATTGGTAGACCTGTACCTATTAAAGCGAACAGTAGAGATGAACTTTCTGGTTAATTTGAATACCGTAGCCGTGGGTGAGGCCTGTTCAGGGTGGCAGAAAAAGGAGGAGGAGAGGGAGAGAGAGAGAGGGAGAGAGTGGCGATGGCCAGCAGTAGTAAACCTTGGCGAAGTTAGTGGATAATTTCCGCGGATGTTCGAAATTAAAAAAGTTTACTCTCCGACGAGAGGATTTCCACGCTTCTTGCACGAGGCCACGTTAATCGCTGACTGCTCCTTTATCTTTCACCCCTGTCCATCTCTTTTTCTTTTTTCCCGCCCTTTCGTAGCCCACCCACCCACTCCCTTTTCCCTTGACCGTCTCTGTCCTAACGGAGAACAGAGCGAAAGAGACCGAACGCGATCCAAGAGGAACAGAATAATCTGAATTGCTTATCTGGCGCCCATTCGGTGGCTCTGAGATATTCTTCGGGGCTTAACGCGGTATAATTAAGCCGGCAGAATTGATGGAACGCGGAATTGAGAGAGTCGCCGAGGAAAAAATTCCCGTTGAAAGGATTTCACGAAGAAATAAAATAATAAAAGTTTCTTCCATCCTTTTCACACATTTTCCTCCCGTTTCTCTTTCGCCGTTTCTTCGCGCGATTTTTATAATACAAAGTGGCTTTATCGAGCGGTTTTATAACATCGATGAATAATAGCACCGTGCAGCTTCGAATAATACGTTCAATCTTCATTAACACTGGCTAAGTTCTTCTCGACATTTTTAATCCGATTGTAGTATTCTTGTTTTCTTCGACGGAATTTGATATTTTATTATTAGATCATTTTTAGACATTGTATTTGTTAGATACTTCTTCGATGGAAGACGAGTTTTGAAGCAACTGAAACTTCGAAAGAACAGAACAGATACGCTAAATCTGTATGTTTGTTCAGATTTATATCATCGTATCGTTCTTGCGACAATATTTCAATATTATAATATACGCGTTACATGGAATTACAATTTCATTGGAGGATAAATGTACAGGTCAGTTATGGTCTTTTTTTTAATATTTATTATTCTGATTATATTAATTTATTTTTCATGTATGGACAGCAAATCACATTTCAATGCGTAATTATAATATTTATAGGAACATCTCACTCTACAATTGCAATCATTTTCAGTTCAATACATTTTGATGCATCCTATATTTACCAGTTAGCTGTGTTTGACGAATATACTCGTCATAGCTTACTTTTTGCGATGCGCTTTAGGAATCTACGCTCCAACGTAATAATCAATAAAATAATAATTTTGATAGAAAAATTCTAATGTCGAACAAAACGTCCATCTTCAGACGACGGTATAAACGTTGTTTTAAAACATTCCTTTGCTCCAATCCAATCGCATTACTTTTATTGAAATTCAATTAATTATAAAGTACACACTTGTCAAAGACACTGCAGCGTGTGCATCGTCATTTTATAGAAAAGTCCAACTGCCAAGCGAGACTTCGATTTTCAAACAAAAACTACACATTTTGTTTGAAAATATCCCATTCCTTCAGCCCTTCCGCGTCAACTGAATTTCTCGATTATCGGAAATTAATCAATTTCGAAACACGCGTTTCTCAAAGCCACCGCATTGCAATTTTTACAGAAAAATCCCAATTTCAAACAACACCTCAATTTTCTTACAAAACTATGAATTTTGTTTCGAAATAATTCTCTTCTTACATCCTTCCACGTTAACTCGCTTTCTCGACGATGAACCCAAGTTTTTTTTTTATTATTTACTTTGTACTTTACAATTTGGACTTTTGGTCAATTTTTCTAACTTAATTGCTAAATAACACGTGGATGGCTACCCCCAGAGGGATACCATCAATGATCCCAATTTTTTTTTTTATTTAGTTGTTTACATTCACAATTTGTCCGATTTGGACATTTGGTAGAATTTTTTGGCTGTTTGATTATCATGTGGGTGGCTACCCCCAGCGGGATACCATCGATGGTCCCAAATGATCACTGTTTTTAACACACGCATTTCTCAAAGACGATGTAGCGACACAATGCGAAAGAACAATGACGATAATTGTGTCGCAAGTATGGCAGATGGGACGCAGACTTATTGCCGCGCGGGAAATAAAGAATTTCTTTTGAAAGACACTGGCGTCAGTGCGAAGTCTCCCTTTTACGTCGAAAACAGATTAACCTTGAACTGAATTTGAATCGCCCGACGTCCCTAAAATCCTGCCTAGCGAAGAGACCGGGTTCTTTTTGAATCCCGCGTTCCTAAAAGCTTCTCTCTCCTCTTACGTGCCGGTTCTTTATACCCTCGGCTAGTCGTTAAAAAAGTAACGCGGGGTGCGAGGTTTTACGAGAAAATAAAGTCGTGAAAAACGTCGGCTAAGAAGAAAAAAAAAAAAAAAAATGGAATAAATATTCGCAAAGAAAAATCGATGTGCTTGCTATCGCTCTGTTTTAAATTAAATTCCGCAGGATAATATTAAAGAAGGACGGAAAATAATCGCCAAAGTTTTCCTGGATGTTATTGAAATTTATTGATTTTGAAAATCGCTAAAACCAATCTGCTGGATCAACCTTGAAAGAGAATATCCTGGAAAATTTTCTTTTTCAATCAGAAATTCCGCCGCTGTTTGCTGCATTAGGTGCACCATATAACATACCATTATGCTTGCAACGAGTAATATACCATTACTCGAAAATATATTAAAGTAAACGTAGAATATAACAAATAAATTATAATCAATTAGAAATTATTTGAAGATGAATAATTCGAAATAAATATAATAAGAAGAACGATATAATAAAATATGAGCAAAACCTCTGGTCTCGTTACTTTCTTAGACACGTCTCGTGAAAACAACGGCTGAAGCGGAATATCCGAGGGAAGAAGGAAAAGGAGGCAGAGGCTAATTTCAAGAGAAAAATGCGGAAACGTATAAGAAAGAAATCGTTTCTGGTCGAAAGAGAAAGAGAGAAAAAAAAGGAAATTTATTTTCTGTAGTTTAGAGATAGCCACCTTAGAACGCTTATTAAACGACTGCTATTAGGTTAGACTCTAAGGGAGAAAAACACAGTAGTTGGTAGGATAAGTGGAAGCTGCGATAAGCTGGTTAAGAGTTTTGGAAAAAAGGAAAGCGTTAGAATATAGGTAACCAAGTAACTTTAAGCCAAAGATATGGGTTAAGCACGGTGTATATAGGTTAAGGGAAATAAAGATATACAGGGTGTTCGCGCTGTTAGTTCGCAAAGCTTTTGTAGCTTAAAGTACGAGGAAAAGGTGGAAGAGGAAAAAGATGGTTCAAAGCGAACTACGTGTTGGCGATAATATTTTTCCGATAATTTGTAGGTGCGAGAATATAAGCGCATTTTACAGTTGTGTTAGTTTCGTTGGATGCAAACCTTTCTTTTCTTTTTGTCTACATCCTCTGGTTATCCTATCTACAATAGACAGATCCATCGAGATAGACCAGATTTCATTTTCTTTAATTAGATCAAAAATATGAATTTGCGTAAACATTCGCAGTTTATTCTAAGAAAACTCTACATCTGGTCTTTTTAGTTTTCTCAAGCACTCAAGTCATCGACAGCGTATGGACAAAAGACTGGGACGAAGACAGACCATAAACGGTAGACAGGTGACGTTGGCTTCTGGGTTTTCAGCTATAGGGTGACACTGCTAGCGTGAGGATCTGGACCAGTTCAAATTATATTTCTACTTGTAATTACGCTTCTGTATTAAAATATATTTTCTACCTTACAATTTATCCACGCGTTTCTTTGTTTATACATCTAATGACCTCAACATTAACATATACATACGTATGAATAAACAGTCGGTCATAGGTACAAAGTGACTGCGCATGGCGTATGCCATCGACTTGGAATCTGTTCATGCAGCACGCACAAGAATCGGAATGTTCATTGTTGAGTGTTATAACGCGATGTACCGAGGGTTCCGTTAGGCTAGAATCACGCGACGGTCAAGGACAACCGTTATTTTTAAGACGTAGATTTCTAGCGCTACGACCATCCGCGTGCCAGCACTCGGCTGATACGCCAGCGATTTAGCAAATTTGCCATTGCGTGTATTTTGAACTTCTCTGTACTTTTCTATGCTACTTTTCCATAGCTCGATAACCGAGACTCTGTCGCAAGGCTTGGACTTTCCAGACAGGAACATAACTTGCATCCTCTAGAACATACCACAGGGTTGTGCGTTCCACCACTTCGACGCACACCTTCACACGGCACTCAGACTCGGTTCCTCTTGCAAAGGCACAACGTGTAATGGAAGGGCGGGTACGAGGTGTAAAGAAGGCGGAAATAGATGATTTTCGGGGATAGAATCGTACGGAGTTTGAAGTATCGACAAAGTCACATGTACGAGAACTCGGTCACACGAGAATCTTGGTGGAATAAGCAGAATCAGTCAGAACAGTGATGTCTGACTGACTGATGTTCACGAGCAAGTTATTCCCCTCTCGAGGTACCCCCACTCACGTTGACTCGAGATATTAAGTAGTTTCTTTTGTTTTTTACATTATTTTATATTATTTTACCGAATTACGTATGATCCATTTTGCTCTATCAAAATAAAGATCACAACGTTCGACAGATTAGGTTTTAAGTTTGTATGAAGATGCGTCGTTGTAAAAGACGTGTCTGTAAAGGAAAGACACTTTTCGGACAACCTAATAGATAAACGAAAAAGCTGCGGCTGTGGTGGGAAAGACGCGTCGTTCTCGTCCCATGGCTCCACTGTCAACCTGAACCTCGCAGTGGGGGTACCTCGGGAGGAGGAGAATAATTTGCTCGCGGACAGTATATCTAAGAGCCGTGCAACGAGTGCGAGATGTCAGGTATAAACAAAAGTTTGTATAAACATTGCCGGATAAACAGCTGCTTTTCTTCGATCGTCTCCAAATCTTCTCCAATTGTCTCCAAATCTTCTCCAACCGTCTCCAGATCTTCTCCAATCGTCTCCAAATCTTCTCCAATCGTCTCCAAATCTTCTCCAATCGTCTCCAAATCTTCTCCAATCGTCTCCAAATCTTCTCCAATTTTCTCCAAATCTTCTCCAATCTTCTCCAATCGTCTCTAAATCTTCTCGAACCGTCTCCAAATCTTCTCCAATCTTCTCCAACCGTCTCCAAATCTTCTGCAACCGTCTCCAAATCTTCTGCAACCGTCTCCAAATCTTCTCCAATTGTCTTCAAATCTTCTCCAATCTTCTCCAATCGTCTCCAAATCTTCTCCAATTTTCTCCAAATCTTCTCCAATTTTCTCCAAATCTTCTCCAATTGTGTCCATATCTTCTCCAATCTTCTCCAATCGTCTCTAAATCTTCCCGTACCGTCTCCAAATCTTCTCCAATCTTCTCGAACCGTCTCCAAATATTCTCCAACCGTCTCCAAATATTCTCCAATTGTCTTCAAATCTTCTCCAATCTTCTCCAATCGTCTCCAAATCTTCTGCAACCGTCTCCAAATCTTCTCCAATTGTCTTCAAATCTTCTCCAAACCTTCTGCAATCGTACACCTTTGACCGGATCTCGCCATGTTTCTAGCATTTTACCATATTGCATACCATAAACAGTGAGTCTTCCCCTTAATAAACTATATTGCTATTATTATATATTATTATTATTATTATCATTATCTTTATCATTATTATCATTGTACGAAAATCTCTCGAAAGGCCGATGAACCGAACACGTTTCAAGACAGCGACGCGTGGCGATAAATCGAAATTAAACGATCGGTGGTACAGCAGATCGAATGGTCTTGCATTTAATTACGCGTTGGTTTCCGGCTGTGGCTCTGCTGTCTTTGGTGAGTAACGCCGGAACATTTTATTCCGTGCTATTAATTCCGTTTCGTGGCGGAACAACCGGATTAACCAGAGGAACGATGGCGCCCGTTGAAATCACCGAATCGATCGACGAGTGTTACACGACTCGTCCGCCATTGATCCCCGTCCCGGTTTTGTTTCCCACTGCAGGGAAAACCGGCGGAAAGAGGATTAGTCTAGTTCGCCTCTCGTCTCTGATAGCGACAGTTGTCGGCTATTTCACGGACAGCCCTCCGGATAATTGATGATCGAATCCATTCAAACTTATTCTCCAATGTTATCCTCTTCTTTTCCCTCTGGTCACTCGAACGGCTTTTTACCGCTTGTTATGACGTTATTGTGCTAATTATTCGTTTAGTTAGAGTTCTTTCTATCGTCGTGGAGTTATCGTTTTAACGATGTTCCTTCCTGTTTTTAGCAGTTGAGTATATTTCACGCGTATTAAACGCATCCATTTCTCGATTCATCGAACTTTACCTTTGGTACTTCAATCAGAGGATTCTTCTTCTTATTGTTGTGGAATTATTGCTTCAATGTTATTTGCTTATTCTCTGTAGTTAGACATTTCAATTCATTTGATTTTTAATGAGTATACCCGTACCTATAGTAATTGTATATACCGAAATATATAGCTGTATCGATGATCGACCTGATACAGACTCATTCTCCGCTGTTGTCTTTCTCTTTCGCTTTTGTCACTTTAGTGGTTTTTCCTCCTCTTATTATTATTATTATTATTATTATTGTGGAATTATCGTCTTAATGAAGTTTTTATTCTTTGTGATCGAATATTTCACCTGTATGAAACGTATCCATTTTCCAATTCGTTGAATTCTTCTTTCGATGTTTGAGTCAGAGGATTCTTCTTATTATCATTCTAGAATTATTGTTTTAACTATATTCTTGGTTATTCAGGCTTGAATATTTCACGTACTGAAAGGTATCCATTTCTCAATCTAACAATATCTGAATGTACAGAGGGGGTACGAAGATCGAAGTCGCTTTCTAAAGAATTTTTTCCAAGAATCCTAATTTTTCTGCCATATAAATAAACAACGTGCGGATAGGTGCTGTACGTTGAAAAATCCATCGACCATTTGCAGGAAAGTTCCGAAGGATTTTTCATCGGCGATTTCTCTCCTCGCCAGAAACTCGATTCCCTGATAATTGATTCGCCATTTTCATTAGTATCGTGGCAGCGGGTCGTGCCATCTTTTTGTGCGCCCATTGTCGTTTCTGAATCGAACGAAGCTCGCGGAAGATCGAAGATAACAATCGAACCGGTGAACACGATCCAGGCGCGGAACGACTACGAGGATAGGCTGGAAAAGGGAAGAAAACGCGGAGTCGCTTTTATCTGAAAAGGGAGAGGCCTCTGCGAACGACACGCCGCGGACAAAAGAAACGAACTTCCTCCCTCTGGTTCTCGATGGAGTGGCGAAAAAGGGAAGCGCAAGAAAAATGCTTCGTCCCTGCTTCGACGAGCCCTCTGAACGACGTGCAAAAAAAGGGAAGAGAAAAAGGTAAAAGGGACGAGGGACTTTAGCCTCCGATAACAATAAGGTGTTAATTAAGCAGCTGATAAAGAGAGGCGGCTCGATTAATTCCGGAAGTTGAATGGAAATGGTCGACGTACAAAAGAGCCGCGTGCCAACCCCCTGCCAGGACACGTTTCTTCCTTTCACGTTCTTTATTCCCTTGGTATCGTTCATTTTTCAACCTTTCTGATTTTTTCGGTCTTTCCTTTTGTGTTCTTTTGCCTTGGATTGGATTGCTAATTGAAAATTTTGAGAGTTGGAAGAAGATTGTGGAGGTGTGAGACGGTCGAGTCAATCTGTGAGTGCTATTTAGCTTACTGTTGCTATTATCTTTTCTTCGATCTTCCTGTTTTTTAGTTTCTTTTGCCTTGGTTTAGGTTTTGGAATGGAATTTTTGGGATTGGAAGAGGATTGTGGGAGTTTGAGACGATTGAGTCATTCTGTGAGAGCTGTTTAGGTTACTGTTGCTATTATTCTTTCTTCGATCTTCCTGTTCTTTAGTTTCTTTTGGTTTGGTTTAGGTTTTGGAATGGAATTTTTGGGGTTGGAAGAGGATTGTGGAAGTTTGAGACGATTGAGCCATTCTGTGAGAGTTATTTAGCTTACTGTTGCTATTATTTTTTCTTCGATCTTCCTGTTGTTTAGTTTCTTTTGCCTTGGTTTAGGTTTTGGAATGGAATTTTTGGGGTTGGAAGAGGATTGTGGGAGTTTGAGACGATTGAGCCATTCTGTGAGAGTTATTTAGCTTACTGTTGCTATTATCCTTTCTTCGATCTTCCTGTTGTTTAGTTTCTCTTGCCTTGGTTTAGGTTTTGGAATGGAATTTTTGGGATTGGAAGAGGATTGTGGGAGTTTGAGACGATTGAGTCATTCTGTGAGAGCTGTTTAGGTTACTGTTGCTATTATTCTTTCTTCGATCTTCCTATTGTTTAGTTTCTTTTGGCTTGGTTTAGGTTTTGGAATGGAATTTTTGGGGTTGGAAGAGGATTGTGGGAGTTTGAGACGATTGAGCCATTCTGTGAGAGTTATTTAGCTTACTGTTGCTATTATTCTTTCTTCGATCTTCCTATTGTTTAGTTTCTTTTGGCTTGGTTTAGGTTTTGGAATGGAATTTTTGGGGTTGGAAGAGGATTGTGGGAGTTTGAGACGATTGAGTCATTCTGTGAGAGCTATTTAGGTTGCTCTTGCTATTATCCTTTCTTCGATCTTCCTGTTGTTTAGTTTCTTTTGCCTTGGCTTGGGTTCTGGAATGGAATTTTTGGGTCTGGAAGAGGATTGCAGGAGTTTGAGATGGTTGAGTGACTTTATGGGTGGTATTTAGGGTACTGTTAGTATAATTTAAAGAAATTTAATAGTTTTCAGGTTATGATAGATAGCGAAGAAAGGCTGTTAGCCTATTGTTTATCCTTGTCGTTGTTGAAAGAGTGATGTACGAATCTTAATAATGGTCAATGTAATTAATTATAACGTAGATTCGAAAGAACAAGATAATAAAATTCCTAATAAACATCGAGATTTGTTTACGTTCACGCTTAATTTTTCTAGATGGCTGTAGGCTGTCGAAAAGTCTGACAAAATATACTCAATGGTATCTTCGCTACATCATACAATCGATTTTTATATCAAATGCGAATGAAAATGTAAATCAGATTTAAGATAAATCTTGTAAAACCTATGACACGGAAATTGCGTTACTTCTCAAGAATTCTCAAATCCACCAAGAATTCATGGAAGTTATATTATTAATTTCCAGTCTTGAAATTTCTGCGACGCGACGTCCCACCCGAGTTTCCTGCTTTCATCGTTTTCGAATTTTCCTTCCTCCGCCATATCAACGTTTGCCAAGCGAGCTACGGGTTTGGTTGGGCAAACGGGCGGAATTTCTCGAAGCTCTTAGCTCTCCGATTCTCCAATCTTCTCCCCTCGTCCCAATGATCGTAATTTAATTGAACGTCAAACACTGTGGAAACACGAATCCATCTTTACAATTGCGATCGATTCGAGAATTTGGAAACTAAAGTAGCGATTCGTCGCGACAATCCCATTCCACGAATTCTGCAATATAAAGATCGATCTTCCAAACAACAATTATATTATAATTATACGTAATATATTATATCAAAGATCATAGAATAATATCATATAAATAATATATTAATATTCACAAAAAAAAAGATTCAATTTGAAAGCAGCAGGTAACAAAATAACGATAACATTGCAAAGTTAATGGAGCATTTTGATAACAAATTAATATTACGATAAACAGTATAACACGCAGGTAATTATACATACACAGTAATTGAACGCTGACTGAAACCCGAATTTCGTACATTTTGTCCTATCAGCCGCGATACATTAAAATATCTTACCGCATAACCTTTTCCACAATTTCTACAAAATATTATATTCGTCTTTATTTTTTTCCAACAATTTTCCAACTCCAAAAAATCTTATTTATCTGCGCAAAAATTCTAAAACCCGTCAAATTTGATAAAACGCGGGTCACCGTGACGATCAACGTGTTAAATGATTCTTCGGCAAAGGGTAGGAAGCTAAAATTCAGAAAAATATCACAAATCGTGGCAAAACTACGAAATAAATCGCGTATGCTTTCCGAACGGAAGTTCCTTTACGTATTCCGCCGGAAGTGGATAAAACGAGGGCGCAAGATGGTCGAAGGAAAACCGAACGAGATCAGTGAGTTTCACAGCGACCAACGTGTTCATTCTTATCTCGTTTTAACCTTTCCAACCTTTTTAAGCGGCCGGATTTTTCCCCGTTGAACGTTCGCGAAACTTTCTAATTGTAGAACGTTCGTTGGGTCGAGCAAATAAGAATCGCCGATCGGCTGCTTTCGATTCTTCCTTTTCGCTTATTGGCGAAACTTTCCGATTGTCGGACGTTGCTCCGAAAAAAAAAGGGGAATCTGTACGTTTCTTTTGTTCCGCGATTCACCGATCGAATCATCGATACTCTTATAATTTCCACGATTGTCTTGTCAGCGTCAGCCTGACTTCTGAAGCTGAGTATATCGTGTTGTGTCGATGTTCTTCGACACTTTGACTGCCACGGTGGTCATTGGTGACCAGAGCGCTTGAACTTCTTACAATTGTAAAAATTGAACGAAAATCGACATTTTGAATATAACCGATAAATAGAAGATACTTTGAAATAAAAAGTGCCCCACTGAACGATTAAACATTTTTATTAGAACATCGATAAAAAAAAATGAGAACAAGTCTTGCATCTAACGGTGCACTGTGTTTGCATCCGTATCTTTGAGGGGTAATCTACGAATATTATTGTAAACACAGCTTAGAAAATAATCGTAAATGCTGCTTTATAATCATATAATTGAAGTTAGAAGTGTGCACATACCTTGCTATTATATATAGAACGAGCAAATACCGTTTACTAATATCTTCTACACATTTCAACCATATATTCTGCACGTTTTGCTTACGACGAAACAACGAATGCGAATGGTTTGTTGAAATAAACGAAGCCTCGTTATAATACGTCGCTATCGACTGTTAGCAAGGCGCCACGGTTGTCACTCGTGACCACCAATACGATAAACGGTCCATTGGGGAAGAATATTGTCTTATATCGTCGATTTATTATTATTTTGCCATTATATGCTTCGAATAATAAAAATACTCCCGTGGTGTCCTGAGCGAAACATGTGATTTCGTCGTGCCAGTCAAAGTGTTTAAATAGAACATTCTTTCGCCTCTATCTGTAGCATAATGGGCCTATCCCTTAATGACAATTAATAACCAAATTTCTTGAATTCTATCACGATGGAACCCTTACTGCCCGATCATCATGACTTACATCGTCAATTTATTATTGTTTTGCCATTATATGCTTCGAATAATAAAAATACTCCCGTGGCGTCCTGAGCGAAACGTGTGATTTCGGCGTGGCAGTCAAAGTGTTAAGGTCCAAGCGTTGTTGCTTGTCCATAGTTAGTTAGTGGGAATCAGGAACAGATGTCGAATAATTAGAGCCAGGAAGACGATCTGCCAGATCGAACTGGAACACCAGTAGATAGGACAATAGTACTCCTTGCAACTGTTAATGTGGTTGGTGATGTTTCACGATTTGTATTGTCTCGCGATGCTTTCTTGGAAAATGGTATAGTGTCATTGCTTTGATCATGGCTTTTTCCAAGTGCACGTGGTGCGTCATGTTCCTATAAGCTGTTCTGCTACGGTCGATTCTGTGGAATATCCTGAAGAATTGATCTGCGATGTTCACGAAACATCGGCTTACGAAGCAACACGATCGACGAATTCATCGATATTTTTATTTTCGATTCTCGTCACAGTACGGAAGAATCTAAGGTGACGAGTTGCTTGTAACATTTTTTAGGAGAAGCGAGACAATTGTCTGAATTGTCTCAATTATTTCTGGATTTTTAGTACGATTTTTGATTGTCGTATTTATTTACATTTTTTCGTCTGGCTTGTCATGAGAGAGAGAAAGAGAGAGAGAGAGTGAATTTTATTTTTATTTCGTGTACATGGGGTGAATCATGGAACAAATTCTGTTGTATTTAACCTAACTGCTCTGAAATGTCACTATTTGCACCAGGAGCAATTACCATCACCACATTATTCCACTTCGATAATTCTCACATTTATCTTCGCATGCACTCAACCTTCTGCACCTACCCTTATCATCCCCTAAACTTTTCCCAAGCCCATTCACAATCCTCTTCCACCTCTCTGTAAACCATATTTACTTTCTATTTCGCTCACACTATCTTCTTCCACCCTCGCCCCATACCATTTCATTTACACGATACGTCTAATTTCAAACATTTTCCTAGCTTCTGTACAAATTTCTCTCGGCAACTGTCAAGTATGTACATCTCTCTCTCTCTCTCTCTCTTTCTCTATGCATTCATATGTATTTCGTTGTAATTAATTTGCAGTAATTAATTGTTTACAATAACTATTACAAATTAACAACGTCTAACTATCGTATTAGATTTATAATTTGTAAATAGCCAAACTGTATAATAGCATAACTGTATATAGCCAAATTTAGAGAGAGAGAGAGAGAGAGAGAGAGAGAGAGAGAGAGAGAGAGAGAGAGAGTTCCAGGGATTTAAAGAAAATATCAGCTGAGAATATTGTTTCTTTATGAAACATTTTAGCGACAGATCTATCGGAAGTGAAAGAATTAATTTCCAAACTATCGACAATATACCGCAACATTCTCTTTCAAGTTGCAGATTTAACAATAAGCAAACTGGAACCGCTGAGAGGACAAGTTCCTTGATATTTTCCTGAAACGAAACGTAGTTAAAATACGATGATAAACTTTCCAACAAGTATAAAATAAATATTCTAAATAGCGTTGCGTAAGAGCCTGTAAGTTTGGCTATAACGTAAACCAAATTCTGCAAGCAAATTTTCAACATCGCGAGCTTCCGGATCATCCCATTTGACGAAAAACGATTAAATCTCAAAGAAATTTATATTTGCAACAGAGTGGCGCGTATAATTCGAATCGGATCGAATTAAAACGCGATTCTTAAAATTACAAAGTACAGTGGAAGGATGCGACTGAAAGGCATAAACATAGAATTGAATCACCTGCGAAACGAGTACAGTCACCAACGATAAATATAAACGTTTGTCTCTGCTCGTGATTACGGTAATTAGTCGGCGAGCTAATTGAAAACTTCGAGTTACGTAATTCGATCACAACGTCGTTAAATCGCTATATAATTCAAGTACGACTTATAATTAAATGAACATATACGCGATTAAATTACACCACTCTAATTGAATTAGAGAAACTACGATTAGCAATTCATCCATTCACCGCTATTTACCGATACTTACTACAATTTACTAATTTCTTTACTAATACCGTTGATTATTAAACGTCACATTATTAAACCTACACAACACGTCTGAGGATTTTTGATCAACGAATCGACGACACCCCTCTATTTGCACAATACGTCTAATTTCACAGACCCGATCGTTTCTCAAGCTTCTCTACAAATTTCTCTTGGAAACTGTGTAGCTGTGTATCCGTCACTCTGTTTCCAGACAGGGTTCATCCCCCTGTTCCTGGTCGTCGCCGGCGTCGTCTGCCACGCTTTAATCCCCTTTCGGTCTCGTTCTCAAAGCGGCATCCATATTTACGAACGGGCAACAGTCGAAAAAGGAGGAAAGGGAAACGAGGAAGGTGCGGGCGGTCAAATATTTGCCAGCCACGTTTCAACCCTTTATCGACCTGTTGACACGTCGGCATCCGGCCATTTTTATCGACAATATTGTCTCGATATCAAAAGGCAGCCTTCCATCCAACCCTCCGATGCTCGTATAATCCAAGCCGCCTTTGAACATCTCGAATTTCGCAATAATCCAGGATCACCCGTGTCTTCTTTTTTACTTTGCTGTTCCCTTGCTTGCTTTCCCGAATTTCGTCTCTCCCTTTTGCTTTCTTTAGCGCAGCCTAAACACCGGCGATGATTCGTTTATTAAGCGCTTGCCGAACATTTTGCGCTTCCGGCGATTCGCTTCATTTCGTTCGGAGGAATTTTACGTAAATTCCCAGTTATGCGCGTGAAATAAATATACAGGTAGAATATAAAATAAATATACAGGTCGATCGATGATCAAGGAAAGGAGGAAGTTAGATTTGAAAGAGTTTTTTGTAAGGAGAAATTTATGGTTACCAATGTAGAACAGACGTTGTGCGTCTATTGTTTTCTTATAAAACGAAAGAAGCTTTTGACACGATCCAATATTTACCAGGTATGTAAATATGGAACCGGAATTTTTGTACAGAAAATACACGTTTATTGTATGAAAATGATTAAAAATATATTATTCGAAGTATTGCCCATCGCTAGCTATACATTTTTCCCACCTGTCTGGTAATTGGTGGATGCCATGCCAAAAAAACTGTCGCTCTTTTGAGGCAAACCAGTCATCGAGCCATTTTCGTACATTTTCGTAAGAAGTGAAGTGCTGGTCAGAAAGTGCGTGTCCCATCGATGCAAATAAATAGTAATCGGACGGAGCCAAGTCTGGTGAGTAAGCCGCGTGCGAAAGTATTTCCCAACTGAACGCTTCGATCGTTTCCTTGACCGGTTTGTATGTGATGGTGCATTATCACGAAGCAAAATTACTTTGTGTTGCCTTTTTTGATATTCTGGTCGTTTTTCACGCAAAGCTTGATTCAAATCGATCATTTGTTGTCGGTAGCGCTCGGTATTAACGGTTTCGCCAGGTTTTAACAGCTCGGTGGTCTTTTTCGGCGGTCTTCCACGTTCTTCGTTCCTCGCGTCAAAATTGCCACTTCTGAATTTTTTAAACCACTCAAAGCACTGTGACTTACCAAGAGCATGCTCACCGTAAGTTTCGACAAGCATTCGATGCGATTCTGCAGCAGTTTTCTTCAAATGGTAACAGAAAATCAATGCTGTCCGCAAATCGTAGTTTCCAGGCACAAAATGTGACACGTTCAACGCTATTACAAACTATGCTGTTGTATGAAACTTGTATTGTTCCGAGTCGAAAATGTTTGTGAGATGTCAACAAAGACTTTTGGCATCAATGACGCAGTTTAGTGATAACTACATTATCAACTAGGGCCATCCATAGGCAAATTCCGGTTTCATATTTACAGACCTGATAGAGTATACGTAAGCTACGTTTAAATGTAAAGGAAGAAGAAACACGAACGTAAAAGCACCGAGAAGTAGATTTTACGCGTAGGCGTCGGATGAAACGCGACCCCTGCAGAGAGCTAAACGGGAAGAATCGAAAGACGCGGTTCGGTTTCCGGGTGCAGCGGCCGGAAGTCCCTAAAAGACAGCCTTAGCGGTATCTCGCTGATCGAAAGAAACTGGCCGTGGACACGTTCCTCTCGTTATCCTTTCTGCTCCCTTTTCGAAGCCGCGTTTGTCCTTTCATTTCGGTCACGTCCGACGTTTCGCGTGGCCCCACGTGCTGCATTATTCACGAGACACGGCCCTTCGAGGCCTGGCGAGTCCTCTCGATCCCCTCGAGAACGACGTACTTTCGATCGGCACCGGTTTTACCTTCTCCTCCTCGGCATCGTTTCGTTCAGTTGACGGCCGCGATTTTAATGATTAATGGTTTCAGGGGAGATATTCGAAGATTGCCCACGCCGCTTCCATGGAATTTCATCCGCGGAATTTCAGTCTCCATGAATTTGATTAATTTTCCAAGCCAGGTTTAACGACGATCGCGATGTTATTGAAATAGCGTTCGAACGGTTGGAAAAAACGTATAATTCGTTTCATGCGACGTGAGAATAATTTTTCTATTAATTGTTGTTCGTTTGTTTGCTTATGTGACGGACGCAGGCCGGTTCGTATCGGATACATCGAGTACACGAACCGAAATACAAAGAGGCGACAGTAGTAAATTTAAAAGTATCGATTTGCGCGATTTCTTACGAGCTGTAACGCGCACGTTTCGAAGAAGGTTACGCGCGCGTGAGAAAAGTCGACGATTTCGCCAAGTGTCGTTCGAAGTTCACCAAAGTCTATCGATGTAATCTGTTAACATAATTATCACCTAAGTCAGTCCGGTATTTAGCGATACGAAAGAGTTGCCTGCTCATAATGGCTATGATAGGAGATGGGTTTCATAGTCTAAACGTTTGAAGAATTTCTGGTCGATTGACTAACCGACTGAGAATTTTAAAAACCAAGGTACGCTGTGGCTCTGCGCTATTTAAGAGCCAGCATACTCAAAGTGTTTAGAATATTTTCATAGTTGTGGCAAGCTTTGGGTATCGGTTTGCTAATCTGGAGGACGACGTATGTTGATTTAATTTTGTTATGCTTTTTTCTGAAATGTTAATAGTTAAGAGAACCATCGATTAGACATGTTAGTTAAGGTAGATATCTTGGGATTAGAGGCGATTTTTATAGAATTTTCTCCAAATTTCTATGTATTTGAATTACCCTTTTGGTATTTCCGAATGATTGAAAAAATTAATTAGGCTAATTAATGTAGTAGGAAAGAAGTGGGATTTTTATTTAATTTCGCTGAGCTGCTTGAATCAGTGGAACTGGTTATATAAATCTCGTTATGCAGACGATGTTTTAATGCGCAGCGTTGCTTTCGGATACGAACAATCTTAGCGAAGTTACAAATTTCAAACTCGAAACTGCTAATGTGAAATTTGAAATTCAGCGTTCCACGCAGAAAATTTGAAATTTGATTGGAGCGGAGCGGAGTTGATCAGTTTGACTAGCGAGTGGCTCAATTTAACCCCTTGATACCGTGCTACGTAGCTCGTATCTAATTCATTTCGTGACTTACCCGACCAAAATTGAAATACCAAACCGTTTCAACGACTTCATTTACGATGTTTCGATTTAGCGTTGCATTAACCGTACAGTAATTACCGCGTCATCTATTTCATAATGGATTTAATTATCGCAATTTTAATATTAGGAAATTAATTTAATTCGATTGAACATAAATGAAAAAGGCCAAGTGCCACTATATAATTAATTCATAAACGAACAAGTTTAAATTTTCATCGTCATTCGTCATCGTGAATTGCCCGATCAAGTTATTGTCTGATACTTTACGAACGCGAAATTACATTGTCACTTACGGTTTGAAATTTCCAAAAGAAATTCCCAAAATGAGAATTTCCAAGATAATTGGACAAACCTAATTTCTTTCCCAACCTTTATTTCAATTTCCTGCGTCGTTATTTCCAGTCTCACCGAACAAACGCACTGTATGCACACGATCGTTCTTCAAATAAAAAGCTATACATCGTAGGTAGAGATTTTTGCCTCAAAGAAAGAGGATCGTAGCTACTTCGACGACGCGATCCATCAACGTTTCTACCCTTGGAAAACCAAGGAAAAGCGATGAGAAGGGTGGCAATACTCGACGCATGTCCTGTTCCTAGCGAAGAACGAGAGAAACACGACTTCATGACTGAAAACACGTCGTGTACCCTTCGTGTTTTAGATAGAAAACGATAGAAGACTGACAGAGACGAAACTTTAGAGCGAAAGAGGTTAGGAAGAAACGATTTAATGTATGACGGTAACTTGAAAAACTCTTGGGCCTGTAATTAAATGGAAATTTTCCTCTTTATACTAACGATTCTACAATTCTAACTACAACGATTCTAAGTACCTTCAATCGCACGTTAGAACGAAATCTAAACCTAACCTAAAAGTCGCGTTGAATTTCATCATGTTTATTTATAAATTTGCGTAGCGTGCAAGCAAGCGACGTTAATTTACGATATTTAAAGATTAAAGATTAGATGAAAAAGATGTTGCGAACGATTGCAAGCATTTTTCCTTTCATATCAAAACTAAACCTGAGCTAACCTAAAACTCACGTTGAATCTTGTCGTTTTTATCTAGAAATTTATTGCAGTACAAGTGACATTATCAAGGTTTGAAAAGGTAAAATATCGTTTAAAAAGACGTTGAAAACGATCGTATGTATCTTTTGTATTATATTGAAACTAAATCTAAATCTAACCTAAAACCGTGATATGGAAATTGATAAACTATCGTTTATCTAGGTATTTACTGATGGCGACGCAGATGGTTATTAAGTTCCATTTGTTTTTTCATTTACTATCTGTTTATTACTTCTTGTTATTCAAATTTATCATTAATAAACATCAAACTAAACTTCCGCTTTGCTCGTTTACGCTCTGTCATTTAATTTGCGTTTATGCGTGCAGCTACTTTTAGGTTAGGGCTTTCATACGAAACTGAAAGTATGTACGTACTTAGAATCGTTTTTGACGCATTTTCTAACGACATTTTCTCTGCCTAAATCGCCCTTTTCAACATATTGAAGTTTAAGAAAAAATCGTAAAGTATATTACCAAATAAATTATTATTACTGTTACTATTGACTGCCAGTTCGTTTAGAGAACGAAGCCACTACACGGCTAGTAAACTGGCTCTTAAAATATCGAATATGGCCATGTACCTTCAATTAAGTCTCACGACACGTCTACAATTTCATTAAAACAACTCGCCCTTAAAATGGTTTAATCGTGCACGATCTGTATGGTAGCACGAAACATACACACGGGCAAGAGAAATCGTGGAAACGTGGATAGTTTCCTTTTGCTTTTTGGATGGTAATACTCTGCTCTGCTCTCTGTTTCGAGTTGTTCGGTCCACGGGCTTGAATGGCCGTTAAACACACCGGGGACAAGGAATACACGAGGCACGCGCGCTGTGAGACGATCTTCGACAACATCTGGCGAAGATCTTTCGATGGTTTAATTAGCTTGCCCAAGAAATTACAACATCGAGCGTTAATTACAATATTAAAGCGCCAATTGGGGATGCTAACGGTGATGTTCGTAGAGAGGAAAAACGAAGGAAATTGGGGCGGCATACGATAAATCGATAAATCGAAAAATCGAATCCTACAGGAAATGTTGATAAATTTTCCAATGAAATTGATATTTTAATATATTAAATATATATCGATATATTAAATTCGTATGTTTTAAAACATCGAGAGGGTTTCGTACTTCGTAATATTAAGTTACAAACTCTCGAATTTCGGGTGGAAATTTAACTTTCAAATTTGTAATTTAATAAGATTCACGTGTATAGGTACTACTACATCAATTTCCTCAGAATATTTTATCATTGATTTCCTTCGTGCATATTATACCACTATGTAATCACACGGTTCGATCGCTGTTTGCTTTTTCTAGTTCGTCTAAGAATCGAACGAAACGAAATTCATCGGATCGCTATATTTCATCGTTACATTTTAATTCTTCAATATATTGGAAAGCAAAGTATCGCAGAAGCTTGCAGTACGTCTATTCGACAACATTCCAATTTCCTATCGCTTCGTCCTTTAAAAATATTTCCCAATTCTCTTCCATATTAGAATGTAATTTAAAAGCTCCATCACTACACATATATTTCGCCAGTCTATTAAAAAATCGAACGAATCGAATTTTTCCGCTCTATTCCATTTTCCCGCCATTATAGAAACCCATATTTTAATCCTTCCATGTACGTACATATATTTCGCAAAAATAAAACTTCTTTCGCCCCTTGCAAAATTCTCTTTTAAAATTCTGAATTCCGTCTACCCGTGTTATACTGTTCCAACAATCTGTCGATCATCCGTTTCTTTAAAGATACTTCTCCCTATTCGATATCTTGTATCCTAAATAATATCTACGTGTATGTTTTACATTATAAATACAGTAGAATTACAGGAAATTGTCCTGGGGACAAGTTTCTTCATATAACCAGGTCGCTCATATAACAGTGTCAGAGCTGCGCAGAATTACAATCGAATTATACTGCATAAATTATAATTACAAAATAATCTAATTACTGTTCCACTACATCGCAATTCGTACTTTTGATCAACGCGATACAACTGCGTCTATTTCTCTGCATTTATGATTTTTCGTTCGGATAATAGGAGTTCATGTTCGTATAAGAGGATTTCATGAAACATCTGCCCTTAAATACGAAATAATGTTGCAAACCTATATCGACTGTGAAACACGAGAGCGTATCGCATAACGCGTGCCTCTACTGTTTAGAGTTTAGACGCGTCTTATCGTTAAACGTTCGTATAAGTGGATCGGTATCGTCTCAGTTTCGTATAGTAGCAGTTTGTTGCTGAGAGATAACGGCGATCTATATTCCAGTAACCAGTTCATTTTGCGTAATTTCGCGTCAACCTGTTCTCTTTCAGCAAGTTTACTAGGGTCGTTTTTAATATCTTTTTCGTCGCTGTTTCTTCCACCTAAATTCTAACACGATGTGTACGTAGTACAATGTAAAGCTCCCAGTAAGCGTCTTTGTGTTTCGGCTAGTTTCGAGAATCAGTGGGCGGATTTTGATGCGGTTTTCGCTATTTTAAAACAGCTTTTCTCGAGTAAAGTGTAGACGCGTGAAAGACGACAAACGGAAGCAGAAGTCGAGAATACGAACCAGAGACAGTTAACGGATATTCGCAACGCAACAGCGACCTTCCTCGTTGCGATCGTGTTTTGTCTGGAATCGCTGCAACGATATAGCGCGGCAATATGACGCCGTCTCCCAGCAACGTTTTTCATTTTTCGGCGCGCGGCACGTCAGCAGAAGCTTCGCTACGATCGGTGTATCGAGATTATATCGTGGCAGACACAGTATCCAGATACAGGACGTTTATCGAGTCAATAGAAATTCGGGAAATCGTCAGAAATATTATTGAAAAACATTATATGAGGTCCTGGGAAAACATCGGCTGTATCAGCTATTTTTATAAAATTTCAAAAAGTAAGAGACGTAATCGCGTGCAAAAATTCTCCTACAGATAGAGGTTGTCCACTTTACGTTCGAAAAGCGTTATTTTAAAGAATTTTAAATGACGTGTTTTTAAGTAAATTCGGAAACTTCGTCAGAATTTTTATGCAATTTAATAGCATAATAAATTTTCCTTAGTACCTTTCCAGCGGAGAAATTGTTTTCAAGCATATCACGTTAAAAAACGTTACTGGAAGTATTTTTGAATATGCTCATTGACGTTAAAAAAAATATTACACTCGTTAAATGCTGCTGGGAAAGTTCGTTCGGATTTTTAACTCTTTGGTCGATGTAAAAAATCATATCGAAAAGTTTCTCGCCGAAAAACCTGAGAGCTTGCGGAATATTCAAGTTGCGTGAAAGACGGAGAAAGCTTTCGGAACAAAATGGCACCTATGTAATTCAATGAATTTTTTTTTTATTTATTAAAATTTACAATCAATTCTCGCATTGAGAATTTTCAGTAATTTTTTCTGGCATGGCGCAGTGACGTGGCTAATTATTTATAATAAGTTAATACTCATTATAGATAAGTATAATTTATAAGTAAGTAATTCAATGAATGTACATGAAATTGAAACGTAAATCGATACCAACTTTCCCAGCGTCCCTTTCAATCATTTTTTTAATCACTTCAAAAACAAATTCAAATTGGAAATTCAGGCTATTTCGCACATTATGGATTTCGATAATTAAATCTCAATCCGCGACGACGAAAGATTATTTAAAGATGGTTCGTGGTAAACAGGAGGTTAAAAGCCGCTGGACTATACATCACGTACCATAAATCTTTCTAAAAAAAGAATCGAGAAAAATGCAATTCGCTCAATTCCATTTTCCCACCGCCATCTCTCCACTGCTGTTCGCCTAAACGATCCACGTCCACCACTAAAAAAAAAAAAAGAAAAAAGCCACCAACCGCCACGTTCTCAGTGACGTTCCTCTCCCTAACGTTAACTAACGGCTAGTGGTACTCGTGACAGATATAACACGATTACAGCACGCGTTGCGAGTCTGCGAATAAAATTAGTAGCCACCACGGTGAAATGAATTTGGCCAGGTCAGAAGCTGTCGCGTCGTCGGTCTACGTCGCAGACCAATCTCTCAGGATGAAAGAGAATTCGCCGGGCCGTGCGAAATCTCAAAATTGCCAATTTGAATTAGTGGTTTGCAGCGTCGCTTTTCCAACGACCCGAAACCTACCTCTCTCCATTCTACTCCAATCTTTGATGAGTGTGTCCTGTCTGTTGGTTTTTTGCCCCCTCCAACTACCACTTCCAACGACCCTCAACCCTTCCGCCCAACGTTTTATCATCGGCTGTGTTGTATCGTTGCCTCGCCACAGTCCTTCCAACAGCTGCCACCCCTTCCCTGTCCTGGTCCAATGAATTTGTACATCGAAAGGGACGAGTTTCCAACTCTCTTGCTTTTCTGTTTTTGTCTTTTTCTTTTTTGTAGTTGCGAAGTGATGAGGTTTAGTCGCTTCATTTGCGAAAGGCTGTTTTGATTGGAATTGAGGCGCAGTCGAGGTGGTTTATTGGAATTCGAGGGTTGTTGTCTGTTAATGGACAGGGGATCAAGGGATGATTCGACGGTTCAAGAACTGCACGGCCGAATAGGTTCGAAAGAGGCGAAGATCGTCGAATTTTTTTAATTTAATAAGCATCAGATTTTAAAGTGCAGATTAAGCGTGTTTGAAGCATCGAGTTTGTTGTACGGTTCGTTTCGTCGAAGGGGCGGTTTCGACATTTTTCGAATATTTATTTTGTTACTCGCTCTATGCGAGGCGTGCGCAAGCAACACGACAATTGTCGTCGTGAAATGAAATGAATGAAATGGTCGAACGAAGCAAGTTCCGATTGGCTTTTAAACAAAAGTAGAGGGTTGTATTTAGGTTGAAAAGTAACGTTCGATTAAAAGCAGAAAGTTGACGTTCAATGTTCAATATATTCTACGTACCTTAAATTGACAAGAGCGCGACAAGAACTGCGAAATCTCGAACGAGTTGGCTGTATGTGTTTTCTATGCTTTTAGGTTGATGGTAAAACAGTGCGAGAAGAATCTGAACGCAACATGGCCATTTGTTTTTCGAGAAATTAATAAGCTGTTTCTAGTTAACTCATTTTATAATTTCTTTTAATATCGTGATATTACGCTTCCCTTAGCATTAAATTTCTACAATTTATTTTGATATTAATTTTCCATTATTTTTGTTTATTACAATATTCCTCAATAAATTGTAAGTCGAAATTGTAATAAAAACGTTTCAAACATAGAAAAATGTCGAAACGCAATTTTTCGAAAATAAAGGTCCAAGTTGCATTCAGATTCTTTTCGCACTGTTTTACCATCAATCTAAAGCATCGACTATACAGTGCACATACAGACAACTCGTTCGAGTTCTCGCCATCCCCTTGCAAGTAGTTCAACATAACTTCCGAAATTCCATACGGTTCCAGACACAATTTCGTGGGGAAATGACCGTAAAATTTGTGGCAAATGAATGGAAAGCGACGAAATTGTGTCACACCGTTTCGAATTTCGCAAGTTACGCTCACGCTGACTGCCACCTTGGACATCATTCCACGAAGCGGTGATACAGAAACTGATGTCCCGTTTTCACAAGTGTCTCCACAATGGTTAAATCTACGTAGCAAAGTACGTACTTTAGCTGCGTGCAACCAAACCGACGTCAAAGGATTTGGTAATTTTCTTTGATAGCCAATCGGAACATGTACTTTCCGGACACGCCTCGTAATTTTGAAAGCGCTGATTCGAAACCCTTCCAACACTTTAATTTAATAGAATAAAATGTTGAACTACAGCCTAACACTAGAACTATCGATAGTTAAGACGAAGCTATTTCTACCAAAACCAGCCAAAATGACTCGTCTTTCGTTTTAGAAGGAAATAATAGGCGCACAATGTTTTTTGTTTTGTATTAGTTTATTGAATTATGCACGAACATAATAATAGAAATAGAATCAATAAAATAATATAAAACAGAAATTGTTTTAAAATAAAATTGTAAGACCAGTCAATTTGATCGGTGTGCTAGTTCTAGTGCTAAACATATTTGAAATATTCATTTTGTTACGCGGTAATATATTTCTTAATTTTAATTTCAACCTTTAATTTAATTATTTCATTTAATTTCTTCATTTCAATCGTTTGACATTTATTTGGTTACATTGCTCTACGTTCATCCGGTCTACAAACTGTCTAGATCTTCTGTTTCGGTCGCTCTAATTATTATTTTTTAACTATTCTTTAAATAAACATTTTTTAACAATTTTTTAACTATCTGCTAACTCACGTCGTATTCGACGATCGCTTCGTTCCCTTTGATTTTCTCAAAGTATCGCGATCTTCTTGTTTTCCCTATCGCAGTATAACGCAATTTCTTGCATCTGCCAGTTTGTGTTTCTTCTCGAAGCGAAGATTTATCCATTGCCTATTTGTCGTCTAAGTCCTTCTACGTCTTTTATCCACATTTATTTCCTCCCCATCTCTTCATTCGTACCATATACTTGCCGTTTGTGACCTTTTTCCAAATTCCATTTTGTTATACGCTTCGTCATTCGTTTATACCACACACGGATAAAATAAGATACAGATGACGAATATACAGATGCAGTACACGTTTCGGTAAAACGAAAGAGCGTCCCTTGTCTTTTCCCCTGATCCCACGAAGAGGATCTTCGGAGGACATCTAATTGCTTCGTTCGAAAAAGATTCTTTTTTTATTCGCATCGAAATGGATTTGAGATTTATTGGAATTGGACGGTTATTGTCTGCTAATGGAATGGATTACAAGATGATTCCAGGCTTTTAGAATCGCTAAATAGAGTTGGAAGAGGCGGTTCGAAATTTATCCAACTTTTCAATGTAACGCGAGTAACTCGTATGCCAAATTCTAGGATACCTTTCAAATATTCCTTTTCTTATATTCTATGCTTCACGAACGAAATACGAGCGCTTTTGTGTAGGCAAAAGAGACCCAAATTTCACGCTCATCTTTCTCTTCTTCTTTTATCCAGAGAAGAAAGTCTTTCGATTGAAACCGAGATGAAGTTAAGCCGCTTTATTGCAATTCCACGGTTATTGCGTGATAATGGCATAGATTGATCGAGGATCTCTAGGTTTCTAGAGCCGAGAAATGGACAAATAGGGACGAAACGATTAAATCGACGAATGTCGAATTTTTAACGAAATTCACGAAACCCCAGGAAGAGTTTAATTGCTTCGTTAAAAGATTTTCCGGCTGGAATTATGAATGGTTTATTGTGCGTTAACGCGGAAGAAACGAAGAATCGAAAGAAATTGAGAATTGCGAATAAAATTACACGCGACGAAATGAATAAAATTCATTACAATTTCCTACCAGTTATTTTATTTATCCCGATTCGTATCTACATATTTTATTCGCACGCCAATTACATCTCAATGGTATAAAATCGTATTGCAATGCGATTTTAATCGACGCCAGCACGTGCATATAAGCGAATTATTAATCGCGAATTTGCCTTGCTTTTTCGCTTGCTTCGTTCGAAAGGCACTGTGTTTTTTATCGGGGCCAAGGTTGGTTTGTTAAAATTCAATTTGTCGCATGACAATGGAAGAAGAAATTTTACGGGATATGGTCTTTAGCACGGCACAAATTTAATACAACAAAATCCTGTTATATTCGTAATCATCACATTGTGATAATTTTGCAATGGATAATTTTGACGATTCGATAGCAGGATTTTAATTCTCCGTCAAAGGGAATCGAAAAACACGCGTCTGCCACGAAATTAATTATTCCGCGATTAATTATTGCGTTCCATTCTCATCGAGAGGCACCGGCACGGCTCTCTTGTTTGCCTATATTTTATATTCAATAAAATTCATACTTCGATTGTCTAGTATCCTTGATTATGGTCGTAGAACGATTTCAGTTGAACAGGATGGAAAATGTAGAAAATAACGTGGAACATCGACGTCATTAAATTTAATTAATTTTCAGATTTTATACCGGCAACACGATACACGAGGTTTCCCTGTCCCTTTTTTTTTTTTTTTTTATATACTCTCGTCTCCTCGGCTTCATTTTTTCGCTGTTACGCTGCGGCTGTTTTTTGCCAATTTCATACACTGCAGTTAGCAGGATCTAATTGCTCGGAAAAATTCGCGGCGAAATCCTGTGAACGAATGATGATAACTTTTGGCGCCAATTCAACGATGTTTCGACGTTTTTTTAGTTGTGAATTTTTAGATCGCCAATTTATTGGATTTATGATTCGCCGGGACAGGTTCCAGTTAAAGCATCAAGTCTCTAGCGTTTCGAAAGTTTCGCTTTAAAAACTCGGTTCGTTCGTTTAAATTTCTGTTTGTAAATCTTTTATTTAATTCCCTTCGTGTTTTATATTTTTCATTTCGCTAAAGTACCAGCTTCTAACATTTCACCGTCGAATTCCAACGGTCCAGTTTCGAAATTCAACGTTCGTTTTAAATTCGCATCTGAAGCGCGAGCTTTCAGCTTCGCAAGGTCCGCGATTCGGATCTCGCGTGCGAAAGATTTGCATCTCGGTAATTCGCACTTGAAATTTCGATCGACTCAGAGTCCAACAATTCGAGTTTCAGATTTTAGCCTTCGAAAGGCGAGTGACAAAAATTTGATTGGCAGCGTCACGACGTGCTTAGAAATTCTGTAGTTTGAAGATTTTAATTTACATCTATGCATCGACTCGAACGTTAAATTCGAGCTTCACCGATCCGGATTTCGATTCTCGAAGCTTTCCATCTCGTTGAGACATTAACGCGCCCAAAGATTCCAAGTTCAGCGACTCGATCCATCAACTTGCGAGCGTTCGCCTTCCGCTGATTCGGATTTCGACTTCGAACGTCTCGAATCTCGCCTATTCGAATTTGAAATCTCAAACGCATAAGATCCATCCTTGGCCAGTTTCCAGCTTGCAACTTTCACCGACAGATATCAAGTTTCCGACTTCGACTCTCAAATTCCAAACTTCAAATTTCATTCGCCGCCAACGCGAACGTAGAGCTGCTTCTGCCGTTAAATACGCGAAAAACGAAATTTTATTAAGTCGACGCGTATAAACGTCGTTTCCTCTTCCGAAATTCCAATTCCATTTTCTTCAATTTCCTGCCCTTCGTACACGGAGTGTCTCATTTTGCTCGATCAACGAAAGTATCTTCCAAACTACATATTATTCGAGTGTTGTTAATTAATTATTATTAAAACGTTTCGAACAAAAGTTACCACGTTTCGAGAGGAACATCTTAAGAAACTCATTTGGCTGCACGTGTGTTCGAGATTTCAAGGTGACATCCGTCTTTTTTAACGAAACATCTTTTTGTCTAGTATTTTGCCTAGTACATAGACATTCAACGTGGTTTTTAATTGTTTACAAGAAAGCATCAAGGTAGATGAGTGGAGAAATGATTAATTTTGGAAGATGTTTCTTAAGGTTAATCTTGCGAAGCTTATGACAAGAACAGATAACGCAATGCTTTTATTTATGTTACATTTGCCTTTGTATTTTGTACACTAAATACGACGAGATTAACCAGTTAGTTGTTTCTGACGAGTATACTCGTCACGAAGAAATGGCGATATTTTCTGATATGAGCAACCCCTGTCGGTCAAACTAATTTATTTTGTAATTTTATAACAGATTTTCGTTACAACTTAATTTCATGTTATAACAGTTACATGTACACTGTGTTTGACGAGTATACTCGTCATCGTTTACATTTTCCGACACGTTTCGGGTACACACTTTCCAAAGAGTATGCAACAGCTGACTGAACAACATTGAAACAACATTGAAATATCTTTTGAACCAATTTTGAACCATTTTCACATCCAAGTATTTTGATATTCTTCTTTCTTTTTTTTTTTTTTTTTTCGTAGAGGATAAAATATTCCATTTAAAAAAAATAAAAGTCATCTTGATATGTCGAAAACGCCTCCTTTTTTTGCTCATAAGAAGTTCCCTTTGAAACAATTTGTCCAATAAGCTTGAGAGATATCTTCTTGGATCGATTAAAATAATATACGTCGTATATTTATAAGCGATCTTATTAAACGTCCATCGATTATATTGATTACAACGATCATTGGTTATATTTGCATATTATGTTTACAAATTATCTTGTCATTTGCTGGTAATTAGATTTGCTACGTAAATTCTTGGTTATATTTGCATAAAATATACGCGTGACAGTATTGACATTTCTGATATTCTACGATATTTTATTATTCATTAGCGAGTGTATTATTGTTATTGAATATACAACAGCCATTGTCTATGAATAATGCATCCCAATGATTAGAATGATAATACATTATTAATTATTCTAATTTATGAATATTTTACATTATTCTACAATAATATGGTAATTCTAATCGGCACATATTCTACGAATAATATACAACTTATCATCTACGCGACATATTACATTGTATCCTCCGATTGTCAAGACGTTGTATATCGACATTATAAATCTGCACAAACTTCGTACGAAATACAATCAACTTGTTTCACTTCGCTGAAACAACTGTTCGTCGATACTTTTTAACGCTTTACCGACCGATAGCCGATTAATTGGTTTTTTGACGCCAACACTTACCGACCGATAGTCTATTAATCGGCTTTTTGTCGTCGACGCTTACCGACCGATAGCCTATTAATCGACTCTTTGTCGCCGACAATCTTTCTCATTATTTGAGCGGTAATTTGTTATTTAGTACAATATTTCTCATTATTTAAGCAATAATTTGTTATTTAGTACTAAGATACCTTGCTCAGTTGCGTCAGTTGTGTTGCTTCGTAAGCTCCCACAGTTTTATACCAATTTGAAAAACAGTGTTCGCGATGAACGAAAAGAATGGTATCGGAGAGTCTAAAACCGAAACAGATCCGGTGCCAGGGAGGATCGGCGTCTGAGTTGCCGGTCGGACGCGCGTACACTGTCGAACTGCTAGCGGTCGGTAAAGTGTTAGGGTATCGTACGAATATTAACTACTATCATTTACAATTACACAGGCTGCTAGAATCGACTGTAAACTGATTCTATGAAAAAAGAAAGTTGAAAATAAGGAACAAAATCGTTTCATACGTTTCGTTTGGAAAAAAATCAATCTTCAGAATCCGACTATTTAAACTATTTAAACTTCCGAGCTGAACAGGCATAATTAATCGACAGGAGGTTTCGATTACGCGCGAGAATAAGTCGAAAGTGTAGAATACAATTTTTTCGTCAGGCGCTTCCTTCTCAAGAAAAATAAATTTGACAACGCGTCACGCGCCATGTGTACCGCATCAGTTCTTGACTGAACACGTTCCAACTTCTTCCTGTCGTTCGCGGGTACGTAGGTTCCAACGTCGTCGATTATTAGCGACGACGTGCGTCTTTCAGAAAAGGGAAAACGCCCGAAACCTGACTTTCATCACGGACAGTTTTTCGCTTTAAAGTTCCTTTGATCTGGCGTTTGCTGCCAGAGTAATTGTATTCAGGCCAATTTGCTAGAATGTGTTTGACGGTCATTTGACAAATTGCACGGTCGCCGCGGATTGCTAGGTTCCGACATTACGAACTTGGTTTTCTCAAAAACGAGACCTCGAACGATTTAAAATTTTACTCCGCTCTTTCGACTTATTTCCTCACGTTCGACGATCTGTCGCCGCTCGTTTATTCAAACTTTGTCTCTACTTAGCGATGTTTGCGCTACGCTTGATCAATTTTTAAACTCGATTTTCTCCGAAACAAAGTGTTTTAGTCTGTTGATTTTCTTTCATTAAATACCGATTTACTTGTTTTTTTAATCATTATTCTTACGTATTATTTGCCTATTAATTATTAATCATCGATCTATTTCTTTGCGTAGAACCACCCAATGTAACCAATTACGAATTAGTAGGTCGTCCGGAAAGTTTCTTTCGTTTTATAAACAAATAATGGATTCACAACATTTTCCGGTTTATATTATTTTATCGAATTAAAGAAGATATTAAGGATCACAACGTTCGACAGATTAGGTTTCATGTTCGTATAAAGATGCATCGTTGTAGAAGACACGTTTGTAAAAGAAAGACACTTTTCGGACAACCTAGTATCTCGTATATATACAGGGTGGTTGGTAACTGGTGGTACAAGCGGAAAGGGGGTGATTCTACGCGAAAAAAGAAGTCGAAAATATAGAATAAAAATTTTTTTTTTTAATTTTTCCATCGAGTCAACGATCTACAGTGAGATCCGTTATAACGAGACGTGATAAAGTGCACGCGTACCGAGCGAAAATTCAAAGTCGATTTTCTCGAAAACAAAGCCTCAAACGAAGAATTTTTATTTTATATTTTCGACTTCTTTTTTCGCGTAGAATCACCCCCTTTCCGCTTGTACCACCAGTTACCAACCACCCTGTATAATTTTATTATAACAATAATGAAATTCACAAGTTCGTATAAAATACAACCGATCGGTTTGACTTCTCAGAAACGAAAAATGAATGATACGCAATGATAAATATGATATAGTGGGTTGGCAACTAAGTGATTTGTCAATACCACCTAATGACCAACCCAATGTTATGTACAATGTTTCGAAGAAAGTGTCAGTGTTAGTGGTAAATGTTTTGAACAAAAACAACGTTTCCTAATAAATTACGTATCGTTAACCGTATAGACGAGCATCGGAGCTTGATAAAAAAGAAAAAAAAAGAAAAAGCAAAGGGATCGCGTTCGCGGTCCAACGACATCCATTGTCTGACGATCGGCCCTCCTGTTCCTCGTTGCCCTACGCGATAAACTCGAATGGAACGGCGTAAGCTCGGCGAAACCGTTCGATCGACCCTTGTTTTACTCCTTTCGACGCGACCCTGCTGTACGGCATTCAATTAAACTGCAGGTCACTCGATTTACCAAGCAAAAGGAACAAAGAGAAGGAAAGAAAAGCTGAACATCGATCGAACGTTGGTTGCTGCAAGTGTTCTCAAACGAGGCATTTTATTAAATCTTTCTGCGAGCTTTTCGTCGAGAGGTGCTAGCAGCTGCTACATCTTTTTTCGGGGATGGGCAATAACATAGGTTGAGGCGGAGTAACACGTTGCAGGCGGTTACGAAGTGACTTTTTATGAAAAAGCAAGAAGCGAAAACGTGGAATAAGATTTTTTCATAGCGCGTCGTTTTTGGTTTTCCAGGAAATCGGGTTTGAAAATTTGTCCACCGCAACTTGCCTACGATTATCCTACACGCGGAAGAAACAGTAAAAACACGTGTTCGGTTAAGAATCCAACTCGTACGATAAATTTTCAAAATTTGCTTCCCTCGGAAACAGAGCGTCTTGGCTGGGAAAATTGTATTCCACGTTCTCGATTTATTTTCGCGCGTGGAATAACCTGCTGTCGATTATTTATTCCCGTCCAGTGCGGAATTAGCCACGTTCCAGTACAGTTGGTAAATTTTCAAACTCGATTCCCTCGAAAACCAAGCGTCGTACGAGTAAACGTAGTCGAATATTTTCCTCTTGTCTTTTCACGTGCAATCGCTTCGCGTTTGCTTGTATACGTGTTATTCAACCGGTATAATAGGAATATAGAAAAGGCTTAAGAATTTCAAGTAACCCGAAACCGATTCTCGCGAGACAACGCTGTCTCATCGGGCAAAAGTAAACTCTGCACGGTGGCCGCGTTCTCGAAAGAGCATAATACGACGCGGCTAAGCTATTGTTATTTTGTATCATTATTGTTGAGCCGCGTCGGCTCAGAATCGAAACGGGAACGCTACTTTCAAGCATAGGTCGTCCGAAAAGTTTCTTTCGTTTCATAAGGTGATAATAGACGAACAACAATTTCTGTTTTATATTGTTTTATTGAATTAGCCATGATCCATTTCGTTCTATTTCTATTATTATGTTCGTGTATAAATCGATAAACTAATATAAAACGAAGAACATCGTGCGTTTGTTATTTCCTTATAAAACGAAAGAAACTTTTCGGACGACCTAATAACTCGGCTCGGTTCTTTCTTCGTATCCGTGTGTGTATGGAAAATACAAGTCGAAATAACATTTCTTCTACCCTTTCCATCGAATACGATCGAAACGAATCAACTGTAATAAATATCTTTCTCACTTTCGAACGTACTGTAAGTCCCATTCTTAAAAAAAAAAAAAATAATTTTCAATATTTTTGTTTCTAAGTTCAAAAGTACTCTGTAAAAATCATATTTATACTAATAAATATAATCTCTGTTGTACAACAACGATGGCTAGTCCGAATACACGATATTTTTTCGTTGGTAACATACCAAGGTGCATCTATCAAGGATCTCAGAGTTTTCGATTGAAATCGTCGAAGAATTTCTATGTTGAAATTACTCGTTGTTCCTCATGGTTGGATCCCATAGGTCCAAACAAGCTTTAATGTAGCCTTATGTAGCATTGTTTTACTCTGCACGCTTAAGTTGGAACGTCTGCCAATGAGCCAGTAGATTTTTTAAATTTTGCTTCAAATTGTTTGGATTTATCTACGATGTGTCGTTTCCATGACATTCTTCTGTCCACAATCATGCCCAGATATCTGACTGAATTTTTCTTTGGAATTGGAATATTATTTATGATCTCCTGCGGGCAGGATTGGAAGACGGTGAGACAAAGAAAGTACTGAGACGCGTGCAAATGCGTATCGACGAAGATCCTGGAAATCGTTTATTAAATAAATCTAAAACTATTTTAATATGAATTCTAAGTGTAATCTTAGCGTTGTTTTACTTTTATTTCGCCAATTAAGATGCACAACTCTCAACAGTTATAAATGGCTTTCTAACTCCGTGGAAATTCTCCTAACACTGTCTAACACGGATCCTTAAATGGATTAACGAGGTTGGATGTCGGGGGCGCGGTGATCGATCCGGCATATTGCGTCTAATTAAAGTCTAATGCGCGAGGCTTCGGTTCGATTTCCGGTAGCTCGGCGTCACGCGGAATCCCGCTAATTGCACCACCAAAGCCACGTTCCTCTCTCACCCTCCCGTTTCCATCCCCTCGACGGTCTAATATTCCCGTTCATTTAGTTCCAAGCGTACCCTATCTACCTACCTACCTTGGCTTCGTATCGTCCGCAATACACGAAAATTCCTTTTGAGAACCGTCCACGAAGTTGCTCTACGCGAAGTATCTCGATAATTCCATTCGGCAGCTTCCTACGATTAGGATGCTCTTTCTACTCGTCTGCGATTACACGTAGATTCTGCAAGTTCGAAGGAAATTCCTTCCAGCACACGGTTCGATCTTCGAGTTCTTACAGCTTCGAGCCGAGCTCTGTCATTTCAAATAACGTAAATTGAATTAATCCGTTTCAGACGTTTGAATGTGGCTCGGTACGCGACGCACTCCGCTGCAAAAGGCAGCTGAAACTGCGAAAAAGTGTATTTTGATTTTCTCGGGTTCTTTTTTTGTACAGGCAAAAACGCGCTCTTCGCAACGTGACCAACTCCAGTTTCCTCGAAAAATTATCGATCGCGGCAAATTCGACCGAACGCTTTGTTCGAACGCTTCGACCTTCGAGTTTTCGCTCCAGTTTCGCAGCCGAATTTTCTTTCACATTTTTATTCCAACGTCCCAATCGTTCCAACTTGCAGGGTTCAATGTTCTTTCGTAAATGGTGCAACGTTTCTTTATGGAGAATTTTGTCTTCTGGAAACGACGATTGCAGCTTTTTAATGCATAGTGTAGCTGGCAGCTAAGTGATTGCGGATTTTGTCATTAGGTGGTAATGACAAACCCCGCAATCACTTAGTTGCCAATCCAATAGAACGAAGAATCCTGTCATTTAGAATGAAGAATTGTTAATGCAATGTAAGTGTAGACTGAGGAACTTGAAATTTGTTGCTTATATGCTTATATTTGTTGCTTATGCTTTGGGAGAAAATACCATAATTTTTTAGTTTGTACGTGTATAGTAGGGAATAGGAGAATTTTTAAACTTTAAAAATGAAGTATTTTTATGTTTTTGAAGACGTCGTGGTTAGACAATTTTTAGGATGAAAAATTATTACGTAATTGTAGATTAACTAACTCGAGATTCTTTATATATTTCGTCGATATGTTATATCGTATTAATATTAGGTTGTCCGAAAAGTTTCTTTCGTTTTATGAAGAAACAATAGGCGCACAATGTTTTTTGTTTTGTATTAGTTTATTGAATTATGCACGAACATACTAATAGAAATAGAATCAATAAAATAATATAAAACAGAAATTGTTGTTCATCTGTTATCATCTTATAAAACGAAAGAGACTTTTCGGACAACCCGATATTATATATCTTAGTTATATTAGAAAGCACAGTGTTATTTTTCAGATTGAATGTACTAAACAATGGTGGGTAAAAGAATTTTTAAACTTCAAAGGAGATTATTCGTATTTAAAGGCATCACGATCAGATAATTTTTATGACGAATTTGTAAATTAACACTAGAACTATCGAAATGACTGGTCTTTAAAAATTACGTAATAATAGAATATTTGTATATTTACTGATTTATTACTTCCTTACAGAAGGAATTCCATGTTATGTGATATATTTTTGCTATTATTAATCCATCTGGGATCCTTAAACGAGGGTTGACACGTTTATAAAATTGTAGAATCAGTTATTTTCACTGGTGTGGTATTGCTAGTGTTAGCATCTAGCGATGTAGCGATCGATCCAGAATTTTTCTGATAACTGATATCGTCAGATCGAATGATACGCGGTACAAATTTGAAAAACGTGTGGCAAGTTGTACAAAACGGGGAAATTGGTTAATCGAGGTTCGATAAACAGATCGCAGGATCCTTTTACACTTTGATAAGTACCGGTCATTTCGATTGGTATTGGTATAGCTAGCTTTGATACGAAATTATTTTCAGTTTGAATACATGAAAAGCAAATTAAAATTCATTATATTATTCCTTTAGTTATCGTTGCGAAAGTCATTACGTCATTGCCTGAAAAAAGATATAACATGAAGTAGAAATTTTCAAATAAAATTGTAAAACCATTCAATTTGACTGGTATTGTAGTTCTAGTGTTAAGGGACTCGAAACTTTTTGTACATATTTGATTATGTTGTGAGAGAATATAGCATAATTTTTATGTAATTATCTCTAGTATTATTCAAGTTATTATAATTTTCCATGCAATTTTCAACGATTTCTATGATTTCAATATTGTCGTATCCATTTGAAATAGAAAACGTGCATATAATCCCTATCGGAGTTATGCGAAAAAGATATATTTTTAACATTATTATTTTCAATATTACCCATCAATTCGCTACTATTACTAAGAATAGTGAATACACGTATATGTGAAAGTAAACGCAGATAAAAATAAATTCGCAAATTTGTTTAATTTACAGAAACAATCATGCAGAAGAATTTCCAGTTGAAATTTTAGTCGAATAATCGTATTTAAACGGAAAAATCGCTGGCATAAAATCGTTCGCTAAACTTGTGCCATAAATCCGTTTAATTTGTATAAATAATCCTAATAAAAAAGCTACCATAGGAAAACAAAACTTCCGCTTTAAATGTATTTCATTTACACGTTGAATCGCACAAAGGTAAACTTTCAACCTATTTGTTCCTATCAAAAAATACCAGCGTGAAAATAAAATTGCCAAATTAGAATTAAAAAGTTCATTTAATCTACGCAATTGGTCGTACCAATGTAAAATAGTAAATATGAAAATAATAGAACTAATTTATCGCGGGCGCGCCATATAAAATTAAAAATCAGCTTTATGCAAATTACGACATGAAGATAAATTTTCCATTAAATTCAAAATGTAACCAACAGGAAACTTCCGTAACGATCCCATTGGGCGGCGAGGAAGGTTGAAAGAAAGGGTTCTGAGGGTCAATAGGAGATAGGCTGGTACTACACATGGGCTGTACAGGAAATCCTTAGGGACCGTGTTAGGATAAGCGGCTTAGTTATGCTTAACCTTAGGGAACTGTGACTACATTTCTGAATCTCTCAGCTACGATTCTCTCTCCATGGCAAATACTGACCAACGAGAATTCGACGCGAACGTGCTTTTGGTAGATCAGTGGCTATCGAGAGAACGCTATACTTGTGTTATTTCACTGTTAAACTGTTAAATTGTTACATGATAAAAAACGATAGAATTACGAAAATTGTAATTCGTAGAAACTGCGAGTAGTAGGAAATTGATAGAGAGATCGACATGTTTCTCAACTGTTTAAACGAAAATTCAATTTATCAAAGTGAAGTTCCCGTTTAAATCAACGTGTTAGAATTTTTTACCACGCCTAACTTCGATACAAAGGCGATTTGTAGAGAAAATTTCTCAAGTAAATTCCATTGTATCGGATAGAAGATATATCGTCTGCAAATAAAGTTATTATTTTTCGATGGCAATAAACTAACTGCGATTTGTACGAGAAAGTTGTGTTATATCGTATAAGGAGTTGAATGTTACAAAGTGCATGGGTTCTGACTTCTGACGAACTTCTGCACGATGTTCTTAAAATCCGGGGAGAAAAGAGTTCTTAAAACTTATTGCTATAATATAACTTATTACTATACTGTAGGAAACTTATTGTGTGTATGCTGGCCAGAAGAGTACGGCGAACTTCTATAACAAAAATTTCATAAAAGGAATTTCCCAAGGTAAAAGGCAAGGCGCCACGTTGCGAGTATGTTGCAGCTCTACAAAAGGCTGTACGCAATGAAAAAAGAAACGCGAAAGAATTTAACGTTCGATATTATTTTGTACTAAATTGCACAATGTGTCAAAATGCTATCCAACTAAACTATAATAAAGACACAGACGATTCTCCAATTTTTTTCCCCTGTTTTTATTGATTGTTGAAGGGCTTAACGACAATAACAAAAAAGGTTTGACGACAATCGATCATACAACAAAATTTCACGGATAGTACCATTGAATTCCAACTAAAAAGCGACCATTCCATATACATACATGGCCAATGAAAGCGATATATAGTGGTATGAAATAAAACTTTGAGTGGTTACAACCCATTGATCTAGGCTAGCGCTGTACACAGACAGCGCTGTCAGTTTTTCGAAATTCGTTTCGTAAAAGCAGAATGTGCCAGGATGGAAATTAAGCTTTTTCACATTGCAAAGGAATTATTTCCGAGTTGGCGATGATCCAGTTCTAATCAAGCCCAGACTGTACATCTTTCTGTATTTTTTAAATATATCTTTTACCAGCATAATTAAAAAAAAAACAAGCTACGTTACTATTCCACTGAATGTTATCATGAAAATTTAACTTTGAAAATTCTACACGTTCATTGTGTGCATTTTATCAACACGAAATATTTATGAACGTAATTAAAGAGAAAAAATGTAAACTAGTTTGATCTACTAAATATTACAATGAATATTCTACTTCGAAAATTCCACACGTTTTCGCCTGTTACACGCGCTGTATGCATTTTCGTAGCTTCGAATATCCCACGTGTAGCATACAGATCCCTGAGAATTTGTAAAACTGTAACTTCTGGTCGACTTGACCTAACTCTTTAATATTCTTAGAAAAGACGGAATAAGGAACCTATTACCCAGCCAAATGCGTTTGAACCTTCAGCATCGCAGGTAAAACGGCAAACCAACCAAACATCGTGGAGAAGACACCGAACTCAATTACACCGGAGGCAAATAGAATTTTCCGTAACGTAGAAAGTCGCGAGTCCCCTCTGTGTCGATGGAAGAGGGCTGTGTAAAGTCGACGTTAAGTCGGCGAAGTCGGCCGATGTAAGAGAAGACTAACCCGTATTTGCTAACGCGCGAATACATCCTTCCTAACAGAACGCTCTATTTCACTCTATTTCCATAATATATGGGGTGGCCTGTAAATGAGATCGCCTAAAACATACATCGATAAAGATATGGAACGAGTAAAAAAATAAACCGATTGAAATCTCGTAAAAGAGATTAGTTCGAGAGAAAATTATTTTCACGGTCTTTTATCTTTCCTTCTTCTTTTTTCTTATCCGAGTCTACCCAAACCTCAAAGTGGTCCTTAACATACTTTTCAAGTACATTTTTGGTAACATTATTATTATTGAATTACCCAGTAAGTACGTCTATTTTAAAAGTTGCATATCGATCAAAATTTGTAGCTTTTTGACAAAAAATATACGGTGCCCCTACGCTGTGCAAGCAGATCGCCAGAAATTGTACAGATTAAAAATATGCGACGATTTACCGTGGCATGGTACAGTGAGAAGGACTTCCATACAACTATAAATAAGATAGATGTTCGGATGATCCTCGTTTACTCTGGGTCACCCTGTATCTCTTTCCACGTTTTGCGCGCCACTTCTGCCTTATCCGTCGCCTAAGATTCAGGAGAAGCGACAGAACCCAATTTCCACGATCCATATTCGGCTTAAACACATTAACGGGTCTGCAGCGGAGCGCAGAGCAAATATACAGCGTCGAGTTTCCTCTCTGTCTAGCGTATGTTCACTGGTTCGCGACACTAGCTCCTCCTATGCTGCTTACTTCGTCTACCGCTCTCGGTGCTTCTTCCAGGTAACCTCCTCCGTGGAAATGGAAGCCGAGACACAGATTACGCTTCTTGCCTGGGCACGCTGCTTTGATTTTCTGCCGAGGATTAAGTGGAACGACGCGAATATTCGCCTGGCTCTGGCATCTCTGTGTCAGATGTTTTATTAGGCGTTGTGCAGCATGATGGAACGATTGCAGGTGACAGTGCTGAGAATGATGGAGTACCTTGAGATCTTCGAAATATCATTCTTTTAAGGCTTTTAAGCCATCGAGCGTTTCATTTATTTTTAAATAAAATAATACCTCGTCTTACAATATCGTATATATCGTATACGATATATTATATTGTAAAAAAATTGTTTGGTCAGGCATTGTTTTGGAACACGATGAAATAATTGGCGTTAACGGGGCAATTTTTTGAAATTTTTTTCTTTTTTGAGGTTTTCCTGCTCGTTGAAGGCTTGGCTCGCACCGATATGGAACAATACCTACGTGTTCCCATGTATTTTTTTTTAATCCACGTTATGTAGCACGACGATATGTTTGATTGTAATGGGATAACTTTCAAATGTTCGGAACCCGGCTTTTTTAAGGTTTTTAGCTCATTAAGGGCTTAGTTCATATGGAGGTAGAACAATAGCTGCAGGTTGCTAGCGTTTTAGTGTAATTTCGTTTATTAGACGTCGTGCAGCACGATGGACTAATTGGAAGTAAGAGTATTGGAAATGACGGAATATTTTGAAACCTTCGAAACGCGATGTTTTAACGTTTTCAATACAAATGGAGCTTCTAGTGAACTAGAATACCAACTATACTATACCATTAATACTAATAATACGAATAATACTATGAATACCAAGGTAGAAGAATATGAATTAGAAACATTGGTGGTTCGCTAGGACAGTATATCGTGGTGTCCACGTTATTATTACACAACTATCGATTTTCTCGCTGCCTACTATTTTTGCACTACCGTCTCGGTTCTTTGATCTTCGTTAACCCTAGAGACACGAAGTTTCCCGTACCATTTACCTTCCTCTGGTAATATTTCAACCCTTTCGCTCTATTCCTTACGCGCTCTAAAACACGTTGTCACGTTTTACCAATCGAAACTTCATTGATTCCACCAAGAATGAAATCACAGGTTCATGCAATACTGTGGAATTCCCAAAAACTAAAGAAAGGATAAAAATCAAAGGACGAGATATTGATGCGTCTTGCAACGTGCATATAATTTATTCGGAAATTGAACTAACCAATTTCTATAGCTTGTTACATTCTACGGCTCGGAAACGAAACGATTTATTTGCATGGCGTTGATTACACTTTGTCTTACCGTGTGTCTCGTTTGCACGCATTTGTACGAATAAATCAAAAACACGGCACACCCCTTGTTTCACAATGTTATTCATTTCTGTCTGGAGATATCGTGATTTAGTTAGCAAAGTTCGCTGCTTTTTTCCCTGTCTCTTGCCTATATGCTCATTTATAACCATAAATAAATAGCATAACTTTTGACGAGTACAAATGTTGATCCACGCAATATCTGCTCCTATCACTCGAGATATCCTTATATACTCGAGATATCACTCGAACCCTTAACCACACACAGTAGCAGGGAAAAAAATATTCCCGCACACGCTCGTTTTTCAACCAAGCGTACCTTTTTCGTTCATCGACTTTTACATTTCATTTTCACGGTATCGAATTCCTGCAGTCGCGTGAAAACACTGGCGCAATCACTTAGTTGCCAAGCCAATATACCACGCTTCCAACTACTTGTCGTTGTTAATTTCTTTATGTTGAAGTGGTCAAAACTTCTTAGAAAGCTCTACAGCTGGTCTTTTTAGTTTCCTCAAGCACCGAAGCCATCGACAGCGTATAGACAAAAGACTGCGACGAAGGCAGACCATAAACAGTAGACAGGCTTCGGGCTTTTCAGTTATAGGGTAACACTACTAGCGTGAGGATCTGGACCAGCTGAAATTGTATTCTTACTTATAATTACACTTCTGTATTAAAATATATTTTCTATCTTACAATTTATCCACGCGTTTCTCTGCTTATACATCTAATGACCTCAACATTAACATAAAGTCGCATCCACCACTGTCCATGCAATGACCACGGTCGTTAACGACTACCAGGTATGTAAATATGAAACCAGAATTTTTGTATAGAAAATACACGTTTATTGTATGAAAATGATTAAAAATATTTTATTCGAAGTATTGCCCATCGCTAGCTATATATTTTTCCCACCTGTCTGGCAATTGGTGGATGCCACGCCAAAAAAAACTGTCGCTCTTTTGAGGCAAACCAGTCATCGAGCCATTTTCGTACATTTTCGTAAGAAGTGAAGTGCTGGTCAGAAAGTGCGTGTCCCATCGATGCAAATAAATAGTAATCGGACGGAGCCAAGTCTGGTGAGTAAGCCGCGTGCGAAAGAATTTCCCAACTGAATGCTTCAATCGTTTCCTTGACCGGTTTGTATGTGATGGTGCATTATCACGAAGCAAAATTGCTTTGTGTTGCCTTTTTTGATATTCTGGTCGTTTTTCACGCAAAGCTTGATTCAAATCGATCATTTGTTGTCGGTAGCGCTCGGTATTAACGGTTTCGCCAGGTTTTAACAGCTCGGTGGTCTTTTTCGGTGGTCTTCCACGTTCTTCGTTCCTCGCGTCAAAATTGCCACTTCTGAATTTTTTAAACCACTCAAAGCACTGTGATTTACCAAGAGCATGCTCACCGTAAGCTTCGACAAGCATTCGATGCGATTCTGCAGCAGTTTTCTTCAAATGGTAACAGAAAATCAATGCTGTCCGCAAATCGTAGTTTCCAGGCACAAAATTTGACACGTTCAACGCTATTACAAACTATGCTGTTGTATGAAACTTGTATTGTTCCGAATCGAAAATGTTTGTGAGATGTCAACAAAGACTTTTGGCATCGATGATGCAGTTTAGTGATAACTACATTATCAGCTAGGGCCATCCATAGGCAAATTTCGGTTTCATATTTACATACCTGGTATTTGTACATTCGGTGGCTCGTTAAATTCCGTTCTTGATACTTCAGTTTCTTTACGCAAGTCGATAACCTCTTGCTGGCACGGGATCGATGTGTGAGAACATCCTTGAGATTATTGTCCACGCTACGCTTTCTCCCTTCTTCGTTGTACAGAGGATATCCCATGACTATACGACTGATCGATAGTCTCACGTCGCACACGTCGCATTTAATAGGAATATTTTCCATTATGTACAACGTACGTACGCGTGAGTACGTTGATCTCATCCTGGTTATCGTGGTCTGCTCTTTACACTGCGGATACGTTTTCGAATCACACAAGCTGGGAGTTCATTTATGGAGCGAGTTGAAACTACTTAATTACTATATAACCGGCATAATAAATACAATGGTGTGGGCAAATAGCTGTTATAACCACTGTCTGTACGTTACCGTGAAATCGAGGTAATTTTATCGCGCGATAAACATTTAAATTCGAACTTTACGAATTGTGTAATTATGGTAAGTAATCGTAATGGAAGATTATTGAGAGAAAGCAGATTTCGTAACGATGCTTTTGTAACGTTTGGATTAAAAATAATTTCAAGTCTGAGAAAGAGGATAGAGTCATACGAGGATTCGGAAATCGCAAGCAAAGTCGGCGACATGCTCTACTGAATCGAGAAATCGATAGGTTCGTTTCCAAGACCTGTCGTAGCTATGGACAAATCGTTAGGCGTTGGCCAAGAACCAAAATATGCCAACTATTTACGGATCGATATCCATGGGCCCACGATTCAGTGTTACGTCCCTGGGCTACATTCGTTTTACCCTCGTGGCGATGTTCTCCAACCACACAAAAATTTGGCTGCGTTATGGCCAACGAGGGTAAGTTTGTTGATAAATATTCAGGCTTGAAAATGTAAATGTAAATTTCAAAGTTTGTTCGTATTTTTCTCATGCGGTGAATTTATATTGTTGGTACATCGATAGAATTTTTTTTTTTTACGTGGATAATTTTTCATTGTATTCTTTTCAATTACGTATAATCAGTTTTGATTGCAAAAATTAAGTAACGAAAATAATTGTTAATTATATATAATGGTAACTATGTTTATGAGAGAATAAAGTTATGGTGTCTATATAGTTAGGGTAGTTGTCTGCAAGGGTGATTTTGGTGATATGGATATTTAAATTGGGGATGGAAACCGAAAAATGAATTCTAACAATTCTATTATGTTCCAGCAATAATTTTATATAATTGAAGAATAATTTTAATTCGATATTTACTTTACGTCTGCTGTTTAAAAGTTAATTTTCATTTTCAGTGGAACGTAATTTTTTCGACTGATTCCTCTGGAAACTACGTATTTTCCAAAAAGAATCTCAATCTTCCTACATTATCAATCGTAATATTTCCTCTTCCTAAGTTTCTAATTGACGTTTCAAAATTCTATCAAACGTCTATAAAAATTAATTTCACAAGAAACCCCCCAAAATTAATTACACCGATACGATGATCCTTCTGCTTGCGGATATTCCGCGATATAACTAACAACAAAAGTATCCATACAACGAGACAATTACACGACTAAAATAAAGAATCTTCTCGTAAAATTAATTTCATTTAACACCGAATACCCGCAAGTGGAATGCAAAATTCGACTCGTTGTATAAAGACAGGAAATGGAGCATTGATTTTGCAATAATTCTACGTGTTTCAAGCGACCAATCAATTGTAAAATGCGGTTGCAGAGCGCTCGGAACGGCTCGTTTATTTTACAGCAATTCTATCTACCGTAGAAATATTTCATCAATTTCTGGATAATTATCTTTATTAGAAGTTGCTCAGGCGTATAACAATTCAGTCTCTGTTAATATTACGACTACGTTCTACCTGTCTAAAGTAGCTTAGACGTTTTGTAGCAATTATTGGATTTCACCTGAACCGTGTTCCAAACTGTGAACAATTATAATAATTGTAGAAATATTACAATGCAGATAAATATATAGCTATATATATATATAGGTACAGAGAGTTTATATCTGAGTAATTATGAAATTCCTGCCTTATCAAGTTAATTATTGCGATGTAGAGATTTCAATTAAACGCATTCATCGTCACTATCATTCCATGAAAATTATGTTATAATTCATATAAATGACCTTGATAGAAACTTGCACAGTAATGCTATAGGAAACTTGACTAAAATTTTGTCAATTAACGACCAGCTAATTGCGTTCTCATCGAATTGCAATCTTCGATTGTTCGTTGGAAACCGTTGAGTCTAAACTTGTGACGAATTGTAGTATGTTTCTTTCGTAAGCAAAATCGTGGTTGCAGACAGTCGTAAAACGAAAGCCATGTGAGGAACCTCGTTCTCTTTACGCTTTAAATACTTTAACTTTGTTTTTATTTAAAAAAGGCTAACGAAACTTCGTGTCGCGTTACAAATTTCCATCGTCCTCAAACCAGGATTAGGAATGTTAAGACATTTTCAAGTCATCGAAATGAGATTTTCGAAGGCTTTTTGACTTTTTACAGTTGTTCCTGATTGTTTATTAAGAATATCTTGAACAGTTTTAACCTGATGCATTTTTTATTCGATTTAAGTGTTGAGAAATAATGTACAATTAAAAAATTACCTTCACAATTGTAGGTTCTATCTTTGGAAAAGTATCGCAACCATAAATCGTACTCGTATCGTAGCAAAACTGATATCGCGATATGCCTAGAACGCGAATCTCTGTAGAATCTAATTTTTAGAGATACGCTTGAAAGATCACGCTGATCCAGCCATTGTGCTTAGGTCGTCCGAAAAGTTTCTTTCGTTTTATAAGATGAACAACAATTTCTGTTTTATACTATTTTATTGAATTATTTTATATAATTTTTTTATTATCACTTGATTCGTGCATAATTCAATAAATTAATATAAAACAAAAAGACTTTTCGGACAACCCAATACTTGGAAAATTCCATCAACTTTCACTGTCATCTTGATATCGTACTGTATAAAAATAAAAAGCCTGCCATTCGAACAGAATTTCATTTGGCTAATTTCATTCAACGTTATACAAATGAACAGTTCGTAAGAAATTACGCAAAACCTTAATTATTCCAAATTATGTCAAACGTTAAACATTCCACTTTATTTTCAGTTGAGAGTATCGATAAATTCGCAAGGTAAATGTTAAAAAGCTCGAGTTGCGCGTAATTTCTCCATCGGTTTACGCGTTTATCTAATTTTCACAGTCAGTGCCAAGGCTGCAGAAAGATCGAAAGGATATCCATGGAACAACGCAACATTTAACAAAACTGATGATACACTGTCGTAGCGCATAATACTCAACACGTGGATCAAAATGTCCTCGCTATTTCATATTACGTTGTCCCAAAAGCTTGTTTCCTTTTCTCATAAGCAAATATTAAATGTACAACATTTATTGTTTCATATTATTTCCTTCTATCTACAGGGTGGTTGGTAACTGGTGGTACACGCGGAAAGGGTGTGATTCTACGCGAAAAAAGAAGTCGAAAATATAGAACAAAAATTTGTTATTTTTAATTTTTCCATCGAGACAACGATCTACAGTGAGATCCGTTATAACGAGACGTGATAAAGAGCACGCGTACCGAGCGAAAATTCAAAGTCGATTTTCTCGAAAACAAAGCCTCAAAGGAAAAATTTTTATTCTATATTTTCCACTTCTTTTTTCGCGTAGAATCACCCCCCTTCCGCTTGTACCATCAGTTACCAACCACCCTGTATATCTTTGTAACGAAAGAACTTCGGGACAACCTAGCACATCTATTTCACATATATTTCTATCACAGATACTCTGCAACGTATCTACTTCCTAAAATGCACGTACACGTATTTCCCGAACGAAAATAATTTGCATTGCGAAGCGCGAGAAGGGCACATGGAGCATCGCTCGTTCGCATCAAACTTAACAATCGACCTGCGACTTAAAATTCCAAAGGGACGCTGGCCATTGAGCCGCAAGTAACGCGGCTATTTCGTTAACTCGCCGGTTAATGAACGGCCAACTAAAAGGCGGAGGGTGAACAGGGGTGTGGGGTGGATACAGTTACTAATGCCCGTAATTAAGTGCAAGATACGAGATAGTAGGAAGGAAAAGGAAGGGTGGGCGACGTTAGCAGTTGCAGGAGGAGGAAGCTGGGCGACAAATTACAAACTTGGGAAATACGATTCGCGAAGCAGCAGAAAGAGGGAACGCGCGCTGGGGAAAGGGGTAAAAGGGTTGCTCGCGCTCGCGAGTCTAACAAAGCGTTTGTTCCCGCATCCAGCCTTGATACCCAAATTAAATCATTCTGCAGAGAACCAGGTCTGTTCCCGCTTTATGCAAATCAACGACACACTGCAGCGCGTTAATGTACCGCGATATTTCATTACCATGCGCGCGCGCGTACACGCGCAAGCGACCAAGAGAGGAGACAGAGAGAGAGAGAGAGAGAGAGAGAGAGAGAGAGAAATGGGGGTAGTTCTGCGGATGAAGTCGCGAATGTGGGCAGTTGGGAATTTTTGCAAATTACCGGGATACCCTCTGGGCAAAATAATTCGTTCCTTCTGGGAACGTTTATGGTGAATGGACGCGGATAGTGTTAGATACTTTGATATATGCGATTTTGCTGTTTTCTCGATTTTTTTTCACCGAATATCGGCGTCTTTTATGGGACCAGGAGGTTCGGTACAAGATGAAACGATTGGAATTTTTCACAGTCTTTAAACGTAGGTAAATGGTATCGTCTTCTTTTCTTGTTATTTTTTTTGGGGGGGCGAATTTTGCAGGGTTTTGTTGGATCAGGAGACACTCGATATTTGTGAATTCTCGAAAGGAATCGTGGATAATATAATTTTGGTTCCTCTTGGATTTTAGCGCTTGGATTTAGCGAAGAGTACGAGAAGAATACACATGTTCGACCGAGCTTTAAAAAGAAATTAAGAGATATATCAAATGGTGGACGAAGGAAACAGAAAACGTTGGAGCTAGAGGGGAAGGAAAGAAAAAGAGGAAAGTAGGAGGAGATAAAACGCGGCCACGAAGCTAATTTCGATGCTGCATCCTGAACGCCGATACACCAGAGTCAATATTGTACTTGGACTTTCTCCGGAAAGTAAGCTCAGTTTTAAGCCCGTAAGAAAATCTACCCGAGGGGGAAAGCTGCTTAACTGTTTGGAAGAGCCTTCGCGTTCCACCGGGAGAATTTTATCGACCTCTTCTCTTTTTTCTTTCTCTTTTTTTTTTTTTTTTTGACGAGTAATCGTTCGTGTACCTTTCAGTCGTGATCGTGTCGACAATTATTATCCGCGTTACTCTTGAATCATCCGTTAAATCCGAGTTAATTAGTTTGGCGTTACGTTGATCCTTACCTGAAACAGAAGATAGAATTTTGGTTAGTGGAGAATGAACTTCGAGTTTGGAATTTTTAATTCGTTTGCGACAGCAATTTCATTTGCAATTTCTTTTCAACTTTGTCGCACGACATCTTCGAGTTATTATATTTTTAATGTTGTCCTGGTTTTAACAAAGAAGGAGATTTGTAATTGTTTGAACGAAGAAGATACTTGACATAAAATTGAAAATGGGTATATTGTACATAACAGCAATAATTATTCGTATCTTGTCCAAACCTGCTAACTTCTAACCTGGTAACTTGGAGGTAATTTTTAATGTTAGAAAAGTATGGTTGGATAAATGTAATTAAACAAATAAGAATTGCAATTATTCTATATTTAATGACAAACATCGATGGAAAATTACGATGCCAGGGTACAACTTTCAAATCGCCCATTAAACTAGAACAATCTTTTATTGCGATTGAACAATTAAGAATTTGTCGCTATTAGAATATAGAAATGAAAATATTCGAATAATAGGAAGTAACTTTGAAAGGAACAAGAGTCAGCATTACCGAAGTCATTAAAAAAAGCAAGTGATTTTAAAATCACTCGTGAAAATAAAACAACCCTTGTCGACCATTAAACAAACAAGAATCTCCATTATTGATGCCATTAAAAAAATAGAAAATAATTTTCCAACAAACAAGAATCACCATTACCGGACCCATTATAGGAAACAAGTGATTTTAAAATCACGCGGTAAAATAACAAAAAAAAAAAAAAACCCTCTACTACCACTAAATAAGCAAGAACCATCGTTATTGTAGCCATTAAAATATAGAAAGTAACTTTCAAACAAACAAGAATCACCATTACCGAAGCTGTTAAAACAAACAAGTGATTTTAAAATTACGCGTCAAAATAAAAAAAGAACCCTCTACTACCACTAAATAAACAAGAATCATCATTATTGGTATCATTAAAAACAAAAAAAAAAAAATAAAATAAAAAAGAAAGAAGAAAGAACACAAAAAGAAAAAGAAATAGAAAAAAACTTTTAAATGACAACGCCAACATAAAACAACCTTTCACCATCGCTAAACGAATCAAAACCACCATTAACGATGGCGTTAAAAATAAAATATAATGATCGCACGATCGACCTGAACAAAAGAAAAAAAAAAAAAAAAAAAAAAAAGAAGAAGCGAAGTAGATAAAAGAAATTCAGGAGCACGTAATTTTTAAATCACAGGACATTGGAGAGAATTGAACTCGATGATCGAAATCTGGCCGGGTTCCAGGCTCGTTCTCCAAATTTATCGTTTAATTGGCTTTGCCGGACAAGCGGCCTCGATAAGGAGCGGACAAAGGCGAGGCTCTCGTCGAGATTGCCGTCACGTTTCTTGGTTACCCAATCCCCCAGGTTGCTTCGATTGCGAATCGAACTAATAGGACTAATCACGCCGCGATGTAATCGATGCTAATAACGCGTGCTTATGGCTTACGGGCCTTGATAATTGAACGCGCTCGCTTGACCCATACCGCCATAACTATCGACTATGCTATTCTTTTGAAAATTCCAGGGAATCCGATGCTTTGGTGAAATTTCATTTTCTCGTTTTTACGCGAAGCGTCGCTGCCGATAATCGAATTTTCATTATGTTCGAACATTGCGAAATGGGAGTTTCAATTAAAAGAAAAGGATGAAAATGGCAGATATTTTTTGGTCGTTGAGTTTTTAGGACAGGGAGATCTTTGTTCGTTCGGTTCCAAGTTGCACGCAGTTCTTATCTTTGAAGCTTGGTAGTGCGTTGATAATTATCGTTTCTAATTACGATCGTGAATATTTTGGATAATTGATAATAATAATTTTATGCTTCCGAGTTCGACTAATTTCTTTCCCTGATATATTGAAAACCTACATTTTTTTTTTGTAATAAAAAGAAAGCTGCACTTTTTCGTGACAAGATTTTCTTCCCTTTGCTTCTTATTATTTCTCTGTTTCTTTAAGGTTACGTCTATTTCTTTTTTTTCTTATATCTACTTTTTCTTTTCTGCCCCTTCTTTTTTTTTAGATCACGTCTATTCCGTTTTCTTCCTATATTTAATTTCTCTTTTTTCTTCCTCGATACCTTTTGTTTAAACATACTATCTAATTTCAAAAATTGCTCTAAATTAAAAATACTCTATACATATAACCAAAAAAATATTCCATCGTTTCTAATAATAAACCAAATAAATAACATTCTATTCCGATTAATGATAATCCAAGACCAAACCCCCGAAAATGTCCAATCTGCAAAAAAGTGAAAAACATGGACCAATTATAAACATTGCGAACAACATCTGACCACAATCCTAACTACTGCGAGCATGGTTTCTAAATTACAGAAATTCCTCAGTTTCTTGCCCAAGAACAATAATTAGCGAAACCCGAGAAGAATGGTAAAAAATTTGCAATCTCCAAAAAAGCGAAAAATATCTAACAATCATAAATATTCGAAACAAAGATCGACCGTAATTCCGACTGCTTCAAACATGGTGTCTAAATTACAAAAATCTCTCAATTTCTTTCCCAGTAACGATAACTAACGACAATCGAACGCAATGGAACGGCCAAAAATCTGCCAAAAATTAAAAAAAAAAAAATAAGAAAAAACATCTGACAATCATAAATGCTGGAAATAAACGTCTGACCGTAATCCAAACTGCTTCAAACACACGCTATAAATTTCTTCCATTACAAAACTATCTCAATTCCTCGTTGTCTCTTGCAAAAACACAGCTAAAGGGAATGAGAACGACAGAGGATCAGAATCGGGATAAAAGGACGGCAGCCAGGGGACAATAGGGCGGACAATAATTCGTTAACGTGCGATCCGTTCGTGTATCCGCTCGCACATACGTTTCAACGCACATGTACGAGCCGACGAACGAATCGAGTTACGCGGACTTTGCATAATGACATTTTCGACGTGACCGATTTTGCGCTTCTTCGCGTTGCCTTTAATCTCAGCCGGCGATTTAAACTAACGAGGCGTGTCACGACTGCCACGGGACCCCGCGACACTCGCTTTATTTTCCATAGGAAAATCTCGCCAAAGAGACGAGACGTACCAAGTTTGCTGAAACGACCTCTCGTCGCTTGAAACGAGCCTCGACTTTCGCCACTTTCGGAGAACGTAGGCCTTGCAACGTGACTGGTAAAATTTTCCTGCTCCTCGCTAGCATTGAAGCATCGTTCGTTTCGTAAAATTATCTCGTCAGCTTCTTTTCTCGTCGATGGAAATTATTTGATCTTATCTATGAAGATATTGTCGTACGATGGATATTGCTTTACTTTCTTTCATCTTTTGGCTTTGTTTCTTTTCTCTTCCACTTTTGTAAACGATATCTGTATTATATAGAACCTGTATATTATAATATTCCGATGATTAACCATGGTTGTACAGTGACAAGTAAATAAAATGAGGTTTCAAGACCATGAGCGTACAGACGCATGAGTAATTCCTAATTAACATGATCCCATAGAGGGCTAGAAACTCGCAGCAGAGTGTTGAAGTTCCAATTTTCGTTACACCAAAATGTTTCCTTCTATATATCAGCTACGTAATTATACATCGTCGCTAAAAATTACAGTTACGATTATCATACCGCAATGGTCGCAAGTATCGTGAATATTGTAGCTCGCAGTTGGAATTTTACTTGAAGTGCATAATCTTCTTTGAAACCGTGTTAATTAGCAGTGTAGAAGCTACGATTCATACGATTAAAAGCTACAATAAGTTTACGATTATTTCAGAAAAATACAGACGCGTGTCTGTGTGTATGACACAGGCTGAAGATCGTACGTTGGAAGAAAAAGAATTATTATCATCAGTGAAAAAATCACTATTAATATGATCAGTATATTAGATCAGATCAGTATTACTCAAAAGAGGAGAGTAAAACCTACAAAATGCCTGAAATCTTCGAAGCAGCGATATCGATCCACGTCAATTTTACTATGAAACCTGCTTTTCGCATAATTCTTCTTTCACCTAAAGCTACTGCAAGTTCACAGATGCAGGATAAAACAAACTCGACGCTTGGAAATTGTGCCGCGCGTATTAAAGTATCGAAAAGGTTGCAGGTTGCTCGGAATAGTTTCGATTGGACGACAATGGCCCCGGAAGCGATCGGATTCCCAGCTGGCATTGGCCCGGCGAAGAGAGATCGTATGCAAATCTCGTGGCCGTCGAATTCGACTCGGTCGGATGGCCGAGGATTTTCCGGCAAATCCGCGATCGTCGCTCATTTCCAATCGTCTCACGGTGACCAGCTTAATGGCGAATTATGCGTGCCGCGGCCTCTGCTACACCGAGCGAGCTCTGCCACTCGGAAACCGGACAGTCCATCGAGTATGCAGTTTACGCGCGAATTTCCCGCCACTGATATCTCCTTCTCATCCTCCTTCACCGAAACTTTCATATTCTAACGTTAAGTATATACCGTGATACAGAAATATATTGTAGGTTACTTATAATAATATATACAGGGTGTACCATAATACGTGGCACCTAATTTAACACTCTGACTGCCACGTCGAAATCACATGTTTCGCTCAGGACGCCACGGGAGTATTTTTATTATTCGAAGCATATAATGGCAAAATAATAATAAATCGACGATGTAAGTCATGATGATCGGGCAGTAAGGGTTCCATCGTAATAGAATTCAAGAAATTTGGTTATTAATTGTCATTAAGGGATGGGCCCATTATGCTATAGATAGAGGCGAAAGAATGTTCTGTTTAAACACTTTGACTGGCACGACGAAATCACATGTTTCGTTCAGGACGCCACGGGAGTATTTTTATCATTCGAAGCATATAATGGCAAAATAATAATAAATCGACGATGTAAGACAACATTCTTCCCCAATGGACCGTTTATCGTATTGGTGGTCACGGGTGACCACCGTGGCGCCTTGCTAACAGTCGATAGCGACGTATTATAACGAAGCTTCGTTTATTTCGACAAACCATTCGCATTCGTTGTTTCGTCGTAAGCAAAACGTGCAGAATATATGGTTGAAACGTGTAGAAGATATTAGTAAACGGTATTTGCTCGTTCTATATATAATAGCAAGGTATGAGCACACTTCTAACTTCAATTATATGATTATAAAGCAGCATTTACGATTATTTTCTAAGCTGTGTTTACAATAATATTCGTAGATTACCCCTCAAAGATACGGATGCAAACACAGTGCACCGTTAGATGCAAGATTTGTTCTCATTTTTTTTTTTATTGATGTTCTAATAAAAATGTTTAATCGTTCAGTGGGGCACTTTTTATTTCAAAGTATCTTCTATTTATCGGTTATATTCGAAATGCCCTAACTGTCGATTTTCGTTCAATTTTTACAATTGTGAGAAGTTCAAGCGCTCCGGTCATCAATGATCACCGTGACGTCATAGGAGAAACCGTGGTGAACGTGGCAGTCAAAGTGTTAACAGCACAGGAGGCAGAGAAACAATATAAAATATTCGTACGAACTTACCGGAGCTTGTTTCAGAGTCATAGACATTTTTGTGTTTCAATGGCAAGCAACTGCTTTGCAATGGAGTCGTGCAAGATCTACCGTCTGACCTGCTCGTCCCTCGGATTTAAATCCAGTAGATATTTTTATTTCTGCAGCTACTTCGAAGCAATTGTGCATTCGATGGCCATTGCCAGTGTTGAAATAGTTCGTGCACGTATGCAACAAGGTTGCCAACAGATTCAACGAATAGCTGGAATTTTTTTCAGGATTGTGAAATTCTTTGATACTGACGACTGCAGGTTTGCATACAGTGCCGAGTGTGGCAGTCATTTTGAGCAGCTGCGGATCATCGGGACATTAAAATGACTGTAACTTTGAAACGAGACCAGATACATGAACATTTTCCCTCAGTTCTCGTACTTTCTGTTCTGTTAGTAAGAATTAATGAAACTCGAATCACGAGCAAATATTTACAATTCCCATTGGTGGTGGCAACGCATATCAAATGCTGCTAATGAAATGTCAATTAACGTCATTTAGCGAGAAATATTCGTAAGAGCGCTTATACGATGGTTCCTCGAATCGAGACAACTATGTCACTGTCGATAAATTTTCCACTATGTTGGTAATTAATGGGCAATACGAACTTGTCAAACGCAGTAGCTTTACACGTTTGCTAGAGAAAACTATCCCTGCTAAACGTTGTATAAATAGAGAAGCATTTCGATTTTCGATGGTTCGATTCTACCAAAATTTCCCCCTTCGAAACTAAATTTCACACGCATATTCTATTTTGAAAGAAAAATATCGAATAATCGAACAGAAGGAGAAAATATTAAATTAAAGTAAATATCGAATCGGATTGAATTTAATCGAAGTAAAACGTAAAGGAAAGCATCCTCGTTTCTACAAACTACCGTTTCCAACATTTCTTAAAACATGTGACATCAGACAACGTAGTATCAAAAAACTTTAACGTGGAAAGGGATAAAGGAAAAAAGCAGGGAATATTGAAACCATCTTCCGATCTCCAAAAACTAGCTACTTCTTCCAAAATTCTCTAAAACCTTGGAAAATATCGATTTCTACAATACTCCACGCTATAATACAATAATAATAATAATAATAATAATAATGTTGTTCCTCGATGGTTTCATAGATACGCTACTAATTTCTAAATCGAGACCTTTCTATCTTATTATTATTTCGCTAATAAGTAGACTGCAGATTTTTATGCAAGTTCATACCTTGAAGAATGTAACTAAAAGAAGTAGTAGGTGAATTAATTCTGTCTACAATGGAGGACGAAAGAAAGTTTAAGAGGTAAGCGACCCAGATTCACAGAAAAAAAGAAAGAGTTTTACAATCAACAGGAACAATTACATTATAGTTAACATAAAATACAGATGATTGCTATCAACAAGCTAAGGAATATTTAGTACAACGAAGCTACCGCCGACGACACGGTGTCGTTATTACAAAGAAATACGATCTTCGAATTCTCTTTTCGCCGCAATCGCAATTTTGAACTTTCCAATTCCCTATATACCCGATAATAGTAGTGCAATTACGCAGGAGATTCCATCATCCGGAAAAATCTTCCAAAAGCCAAACATAAAGCCATTAATTCCGCCGATAATTCGCTGGCACCTTTCCGAGGTTTGGAACGCCTGCGTTCGTCATGAAAATGCAAAGAGACTGTGGAGATGCTGAATAGGACAATGCGTTCCCATCAGTGGAACTAATTAAATTCCGCAGCAACCAGGTTGGCTCTCGAGATGACGACGTGCTAGCTTCTCTCTCTCTCTCTCTCGAGTCCTTTGGATCGAGATCCTTCTCGTTCGTAGGAAGGATGAGGGCGAAACCTTGGCTGCACCGGCTCTCGAGGACGCTTTTCCATTTCCTGACTGTATGCCACGATAAGCTATCTGACCCGCGGCGACGTTCGAGGACGTTTCCAAGGCCCTAAATCTCTACGTCAGAGCCACACTGGCGGCGACGTCTCGGTGACGTGGTATGCTGCACCGGTATATGCTCGCTAGCCAAGCCAGGAAATTGGGGAAATGAAAAGTGGCGGGCCACTGTCATCGACCTCTGACACGATCCTCTGCGTGTCTTGATGGAATCGGAAACTGTCTTTGCCAGAATTTGGCTTACGATGGTTATAGGCTGGCTTTACGGTCAAGATGTATGGCTTTCGGGAGAAATTTAGACGGCTAGTGAAGGAAATGGATAATAGGATATCGTATTACATTAAATTTTATTGTATATTTCCGTTGTCGGCATTTTCATTGTATATGCGATGGTCATCTAAGTGGGTTTCGCGATTATCGTCGAGATACGATGGATTATTTGGAAATTGACCGGGTTCAGTTCGCTTTTGCGTTTCTGATGCACCGCCAGCAAATAACAGAGGTACAACGTTCGCGAGAATAGAGGGATGCTGCTACGGGCTGCAGCTTTTCCACGGCTTTAAAGCTCGGAGAGATTTTTATCAAAGCAATCTATATACAATAATAATAATAATAATGTTGGTCCTCGATGGTTTAATGGATACGCTACAAATTTCTTCTAACTCGAGACCTGTAATAAGTCCAATAAGTAGACTGCAGATTTTTGCAATTTTTATGCAAGTTCAACTTTTCATGCAAGAATGCAACTAAAAAAAATGTAGTAGGTGAATTAATTCTGTCTACAATGGAGGATATTATATATATATGTATATTATATTATTAAAAACATAAGAAAATAGTTTAGATCAAACGTATTAGGACATTTACCGATCTTCAACAAAATCATCGAATTTTAGAATTTTGTATCTTTTTATATAAGACTTTGGAAACTCGGATGTCCAAGAGTTTTACACAAAATCAACAAATTCGTTGCTATATTTGGCAGCGAAAAATGAGCCACAAAAGAACCGCAGATCATTATTCGTTCAGTTGTGCTGTTCACAGTATTTAGTATTTACAGGTACCTCGTATCGGTTCGATAGCTAGCACTATACCGTGTTCTGTGCAGAAAAATTGATGGAAAAAAAAAGAAGGAAAAAGAGAGGTGAAAGGTGTTCGTGGAAGGGGAAAAGAGGCCGATGGAAGCTATCTATTTTTTCCTCCTCTTTTTTTCAGCGAGGAAAGCTATCGAGCCTGTCGCCGGAATATGATTCATAAACGGATCCAGAGGAACGTTTGACCCGGGCCGAAACGGTTCAATAAATTCTTCTTCCCACTCTTTCGCGTACAATCTTCGTTGCAGCTTCGACAGCTCGTCCCATTTCCAACAGAACAAACAATTATTTCCTCTGTCTGATTCCATTTGGAAAAACGACTCATCGACCAGAGGACGTTCGATAAACATCCCTTTTTCCTGGCTTTATCTATCCACGATACAACGATCAACCATCTTTCGAACGTAGGCAAAGTCGATACGTTTATATCGTTGTTTTCAGAGAGAATTTCGTCGTTCGTTTCGTTGGCGAATGCGACGCAAAGGGTTAAGGGATGATTTACAAGGAAAGGGATGAACAGAGAGTCTCGAAATTAGCGGTGTAATTATCGAGGGGGAGAGTTTCGAAATGTCGAAATCATATCGTGACACCGATAGTACGAGGTTGTGAAAATTGTCTGGGAATTTTGGAAATGTTTTTCTTGGACGCTTTACGAATGTAAGATAAGATAGAGAAGATTATGTAACAGCGGTGAGATAGTTTCTGGAATTTCCAAACTATCAGGATGACAGCGAAAGGTGGAAATTTGGAAATTTTTAATATCGTATAGTTTATGTTCGATATTGTTGTCTAGAATTTTAAAAATTATATCATCGACCACGAATATTAACTTTGTACGAATATCGAACAACGTATGAAAAGTTCAATCGTTCAGGTGACAAAGATATCGGATTATTCGAAACTTCGCACCATTGTATCAGGTTGTCCGAAAAGTTTCTTTCGTTTCCTAAGGTGATGATAGACGAACAACAATTTCTGTTTTATATTATTTTATTGAATTACCTATGATCCATTTCGTTCTATTTCTATTATTATGTTCGTGCATAATTCAATAAACTAATATAAAACAAAAAACATGGTGCGTCTATTGTTTCCTTATAAAACGAAAGAAACATTTCGGACAACCTAATATTTATTTCATCCTATTTTCCAGTTCGATTTTAGTAATACTTGGTTGTATTATGAAGCAGACTAAATTTATGAGAATCTTCTGACAAAAGTATCAAACTAAAAATCAAATGAATTGCAATATTTTTGTTGTTGGGAACAAGGTAGAACATTCCAGTTATATAAGGTTAAACAACAAAGAAGGAACCGCGATACATTACCAGGATTAATGGGGAAAGGAAAGATTTACTGCATCGAGAATTTTGAGCGTTTAGCGAGAGATATATAGGGGTGTGGGAATCTGTATCGGAAAATCTGGGTCGCTGGAAAGCTAGTGCTCGACACGTTGAAAGAGAGAACGTAGAACGTGGCTCGGTCTAAAGCAACAGGGAATAAGAACTTTACTGCATCGAAACTTTTGAAATACTGAGAAGATAAAACTTGTAATGTCTCAAAGATTAATCATATTTAGAAAGTATCGACGTACGTGTATCTACAGGCCATAACTTTGCATTGTCATCTTGGCTATTTGAAAACTATAAATCTTACGAAAACCTTCTGTCTCTAATTTTTCCTGCTTGTCTTTTATGCTTATAAAAGGAGGAAAAATATTTTTAACATTAGAACTAACCGCACCAGTCAAATCGACTGATTTTACAATTTTATTTCAAAATTCCTACTTCATGTTATATCTTTTTCAGGCAATAATGTAATGACTTTCGCAACGATAACTAAAGGAATAATATAATGAATTTTAATTTGCTTTTTATGTATTCAAACTGAAAATAATTTCGTATCAAAGCTAGCTATACCAATACCAATCGAAATGACCGGTACTTATCAAAGTGTAAAAGGATCCTGCGATCTGTTTATCGAACCTCGATTAACCAATTTCCCCGTTTTGTACAACTTGCCACACGTTTTTCAAATTTTTACCGCGTATCATTCGATATGACGATATCAGTTATCAGGAAAATTTCGGATCGATCGCTACATCGCTAGATGCTAACACTAGCAATACCACACCAGTAAAAATGACTGGTTCTACAATTTTATAAACGTGTCAACCCTCGTTTAAGGATCCCAGATGGATTAATAATAGCAAAAATATACCACATAACATGGAATTCCTCCTGTAAGAAAGTAATAAATCAATAAATATACAAATATTCTATTATTACGTATTTTTTAAAGACCAGTCATTTTGATCGATAGTTCTAGTGTTAATTTACAAATTCGTCATAAAAATTATCTGATCGTGATGCCTTTAAATACGAATAATCTCCTTTGAAGTTTAAAAATTCTTTTACCCACCATTGTTTAGTACATTCAATCTGAAAAATAACACTGTGCTTTCTAATATAACTAAGATATATAATATCGGGTTGTCCGAGAAGTTTCTTTCGTTTTATAAGATGATAACAGATGAACAACAATTTCTGTTTTATATTATTTTATTGATTCTATTTCTATTATTATGTTCGTGCATAATTCAATAAACTAATATAAAACAAAAAACATTGTGCGCCTATTATTTCCCTATAAAACGAAAGACCAGTCATTTTGGCTGGATTTTGATAGAAATAGTTTCGTGTTAACTATCGGTAGTTCCAGTGTTAAGCTAATATATCGCGCGATATTAAACGAAACTAGTAAACTATTTGAATATTTCTGATTTCCTAATAATAGTAGCAGTAGTAGTATATATAAATCTTTGGAAATAAAACTTGGAAGAAGTTCTTCTTTCAGTACCTACTTCTTTGAAAATCTCCAACTTCCAACATTCTACTCTACAATTACTCTTCTTTTCTTCTTCTCAATAGTCTACAATCGTTATTATTCCGAAACTTCTCCTTTCACTTTTCGTTCGTTGCAAAATTCTAACAATTTCTCTCTCCTCATTTTACGCATCACCCTTGAACTTGATTTATTTACGATCCTCTTCTTCTTAAGGTATTTTACCCGTTCGTCTTTAATTTCTATTACATTTTATCCGACTTGTTTCTTCTACTGTGAAGCAAAAAGGGCAGTGTATATTAAAAATTATTTCCGACCAATATACCTTGTCTTTTCAGAAGCATCGCTGTACAATTGGAAACTTTATTAGGAAAACAATTCGCAATCTCTTCAAGAACTAAAAATTAGCAAATATCATCGATCGAGATTACCGAAATTACGTAGCAAAAAAAGTCCTTCCACATGTAAAATAGATTCAGAAACGCATCCTTTTTATATACCGAAGATGCTTCGAAATTTCTTCAGAACCAACTTCTAATAATCATTTATGTAACAATAATATAAAAAAATAATGTTTGAAGACTTAAGACTCGGTGATCGATATCAAACAAATATTTCCATAAATCAGATTGCTGGCTGTGACGATTACACTTGCAGACAAAATTCTTCCATACACTAAGAATGCTCCGAAATTTTGCTAAGATCCGAAAGCTCCTTAAAACCAGTTTCCACGAGCATCTAGTAGAATTTCGAAACTTAAAACTTCGTCAACGATATAAGAAGAATATTCTGCAAAGCCTGAAGCACTTGGAAATCCTTTCGAAATTTAAAAATGCTGAAGAGCAACCCTCCTCGATATCCCAAGAACCATCCTTTAAGATCCTTTAAAACCCTTCCTCGATCCCGAAACAAAAGAAAATTCAGTGTACAACGCGATCGTCCGACCGCGTCGACGATAGCCGTCAGTCTGATATCGGTAATCGCATAACAACATCCCAAATTATCTATCTCCGTAATAATTAAATTATTTAATAATTAATTAAATCCCCGTAGTTAGTAATTTAATTAAATTAAACGATTCCGTCTTCTCTAGAATTACAAACGGCTAACCGAATATCGCAGTCGAAATTTGCTCGCCGGTACAGGAAGAATACTCTTGCGAATGAGAAACGTTGGAAAATCCCTTTGAAATCGAGAAATTCTGGAAAACTAACGTTCTCTGTGTCCGAAAATCCCGCCTTCCAACAGCCTAAAGCCGTCTTTCAACGGCGCGACAAAAAATTCCTGTATTCAACGTGATCGTCTCAGCTGGTGGCATCGACGACAGCCGACAGGGTAATATCGAATTCCATGTGGCACGCGATCCTTTTATTATTCCGTGAAAGCGAAAAACTTGCCTGGTATAGCCGGGACGCGCCCCTTCCGTCGACCTCGCCCCTTTTCGCCACCCTTACATATCCTCTCGCCCTACCTGCGCCTCCTTCTCAGCCATCTCTTGTCCCCCTTTTTCCTTCGTGGCTCGTCGCCGTAACGACAACGATCGCCGAGGTTTCAAGGCTTTCCTGTGACCCCCGCTACTCCCCTCTTCACCCCCTTTGTGTTATCCGGGGCCGGTTTTTAATTAATCCATCCACGCCGCTTATAAACGATCGATGCCCGTTCCCGTTTTACGATCAACGCTTCCGTTCGCCTCTAATCGACGTCGACCACCACGGATTCTCACCCCTTTTTCACCCCGTGGCTAAACGGAGACCGGGTTTCTAGGGCGGATCGTTGCGCTTCATACAGATGGTGAATGTGATGGTTGGTTAGTTGGTTGGTTGGTTGGTTGGCTGGTGGTGGTGGTGTGCCGATGCTTTTTAAGATCTGCTTCTTCCTTTTTGCTTTTTATTTTTTCGTTTCTTCTTCTTTTATTATTTCTTCTTTTTTTTTCTTGCGGAGGAAGACAGAGGGTTTCTTCGTTTTTCCTTGCACGAGGATTGTGCCTTTCCTATAGGTTTCTGACTCTTTGCCTTTCTCTTTGTGTGCTTTTGTATTGTGTGAAGAAGCATTTCTTCTTTTCTTCGGCGTTTGTCTCTTCTTTTTATTTTTAATCGAGTACTCCGCATCTTTGTCTTCTTTCTGATTCTTCTTCGTTTTTCTTTGTGGAATGTGGCGGTGGTGGTTGGTTGGTTAATGGGACAATTGGCAACTGCTTCTCTTTTTTTACTTCTTTTTTCTTCTTTTTGCTTGTGAGAGCATTCTTTGTTTTCTTTGGAATAATCTGTTTCCCGCTCGAGGACTGTGGTTTGTCTTTGTCTTTGTTTCGCTGTGTGCACGAGTACTTTCTCTTCTTTTTAATCGGCTTGCTTCTTCCTTCTCTCTTTAATCGATTACTTTGTATCCTTTTTCGCTTGTCGTTTTCCTTTTCCTTGTTTTCTGAATCTTCTTCTTTTTTCTTTGTGCAATACCCACGGTTGGTTGGTTAGGTGACAGTATCGGTGCTGATGCTATTTTTTTGTTTGTCACAATACTCTTCCTTTCCATTGGGTTTCTTCGTTTCTCTTTGATCGACGGATCGTCTCTATGGTTTTCCGATTCTGTGTTCTCCTCTTTGTGTTTGAGTACACGATAAAAATTGTTGGTTTTCTCTTTCTTTTTTCTTCGGCCAGCTGCTTTTTTCCTTTTCCCCCCTTTTTATTCGGACACCTTACCCTTTCTTTGATTTCTCGATTCTTCCCTTTTTTGTGTGTGAACACTTTTTTCCCTCTTTCTTCTTTGTGCACGAGAAACAGGTACTTTCTCTTCTTTTTCTTTTTCCTTCCTTTTTTCGGTTTTCTTCTTTTTTCACACATTAAGTGAATATTTTTTAGTTACTAATTATCCGTCTTTTTTCGTTACGCGCGAACAAGTACTTTTTCTTCTTTCTCTCTCGTGGTTTTCATCTTCCTTCTTCTCTCGTACAATAATTGAATTTTTTGACGCACATATACAGGGTGTTTCCGAAATCTACTGTTTCCGAAGAGCAAATCGAACGTATACAATATAATTCTTCCACTTTCTTCTAACATCCAACGGCGGATATTAGACGTTGTGTACAGAACATAGATCATGCGAATAGCACGAGAAGCGCTGTAAGAACCCTAGAATCTAATATACAACTTTGGGGTTATTAAGTATGCCAAATGGAGTATTGGAGCAGGAAAAAAATGAAGAAAAAGAAGATGGTCTAAATGATGACATATTTTTCAGTACATCGTAAAAATGTACTTTTCTTATACACACACACATATATAGTTACAATCTCTCTCCCTTTTTTTATATATTTAATCTTCGCTTATAGCCGTAACTATAAGTACGAGAGGTACAAGGTATTCCTCTTCGATCAACAATTTCTCGCCAATTCCAAGAAATCAAAGAATCCATCGGCGTAATTACCGATAAGCGATCGATAATCGAAAACAGAGACAGAGATAGAGACAGAGACAGACAGACAGACAGACAGAGAGAGAGAGAGGGAGAGAGAGAGAGAGTGGCGAAGGCAGAGGTGAACCGCTAATTGCAAGCAAAATCGATTGTTTCCCCGTATCAGAAATTCATAGGCTAACTCGGCCAACTATCAACGAGCTTTGCCAACTTTCAGTTGTGCCGAGTTGAAATCCTGCAAATGTTGCATCCATCGTGTCGGCGGAATCCAATTATCGATGAACATCGAACGAAAATGGTTAAATGGAAACACGAGCCTGATAGTATCTATAACGTGATCGTTATTCTAACTTTGGTGAAAAGATGCTTGCAATCGTTAATAGCGATTCTTTCAAGAGTCAAATTTGGCTCGGTAAAAGGACGTTTATAACAGTAATAAGAAAACTTGATAAATAAATCTTTTTAACTAATTGTTTGTGTTTAATCGTTGCGTTTTAATTTGTTCGCTTCGTGGTGTTTAATACGTTTGACGTTTAAATAGAATGTGATATTACTTATTGTTGTATAATTAATCGTCTTTCAATGTTGTACAATTTATCGTGGAGTATGCTGTTGTGAACGTTCCTTCTTTTTTTTTATTTTAACATTCTCTCGTTTTACGAACGTTTTTAATTAATTTCTCACATCCAGGTATTCTTGTTTTTCGAATGGATTATCGAACAAAAGGTTAGAATCGCCTTGTTCTTTATTTTCCTCGCCATTGTTAAATACCTTCTAAATTGCTCAGATTATTTCAGCCGAGTCTCATATTTCTTTGCGGCGTGCTGAATTTTTCTCTGTGTGATACTCTTCTTTTCGTCGGAGTGAAATTTTTCTATCAAAAATATTTACTTTATCAGCAATCTCTTCACAGTGCATAGAACGTTCGTCGTAATTAAAATTCCATTTCTCTTCCATCAGTAGCATAATTAACAGTCTAAGACACTCGTCTGTTATCAAATAACATTTCTACTTCACAAAATCACCATATTACTTGCAATATTTGTCCTAAAATTATCTATAAAAACTATTTGTTAATTAAAATCCATCCTCGACATTTATACGTTCCGAATTTGTTGTCTTCGTCTTAATTAAAATTGCCAAATATTCGTCTTTTTGTAGATCGTATAATTTGCAATATCTCAAATCCTTCACCCTCACGGCAATTAAAGTAAAAATATCTTGGCTACTTCCAGAATTATAATTTGAAAACTCGCTAGGTATAACGATATAATTGTCATTAAAAAATTCCAGGATATTCATTTCTCTCAAAATCACAATCCACCCCTTCACAACGTCTTAAATCATTCACCTTCGCAGTAATTAAAATTAAACAAGTTTGTCTATTCGAGAATCGCAGATCCAATCGAAAATCACAATCAGCTCTTAACAATATTGCAAATCATTCATCGCCCAGAGTAATTAAACTTAAGCGAATTTGTCCTCTGCAGAGTTACAACGTATACCGCAAAAAACTCGAAACTTTTCACTCTGCAAATATCATTAAAATTCCAAAATATCCACTTGTCTGAGAATCGCAATCTACCCGTAACAATATCCCAAATCGTTCTCAACCCCTGTAACGAAACTTCCCAAAGCTTCATCATAATTAAAATGCTCGCCCCTAGCAGCCAGGTCTTAAAATAACGAAACAAAATGAGCTAGAAGATATACCTGGTGTCTCGGCTAAATGAGATCACCTAAATACCTGCCTTATCTACGATTGTACGAAAAAATCTTTATTTCATGGGGCGCGTGAAACGAATTTTTTCTCAAGTTCATTTTTTTTTTTTTTAAGGGAGATTCCAAGGCCAACGGTATATTTACGAATAGAATTTTGCATCGATGGATATGACATTTCATTTTTTACAGTGAAAAGTATCAAGGTGCTTCGCGTTTGAAAACGCTTCGTTTAAAATATACCTTAATTTCGTAAAACTGGTGAAAAGTTTTCCGAAGGTTTGATTACAAATACTCTTGCATTTATGTTTCCCTTTATTTCCCTTGATATTTTCATTTATACAAAGTATACGAAGCCGTGTATAAAAAGATTGAAAGGGCCTTGAAATCCCCTGAAAGAAACGAGGTGAAAAAATTCTTTCCACCGTTACGCGTGCCCCTTCAAATTAGCTTAACTTCGCCCCGAACAATCTTTTTCGCGCAATCGTAAATAAGGCAAGACAGATTTAATATACGCGGTTTCGTTTATCCGAGACATCCTCCATCGTAATCCGTCTAATAAATTACGCTACAGCTGGTAAACATTATATCAGATGGTAAATTAAGATGGAGCTTTAAGAAGTAAACTATGGCAGAAGCAGAACGTATCAAACGTGCACATGCTGAGAAAAGATAGCAATGGGCATAAGCTTCGCTGCAACGAACAAACGTTCACAACATACATAACATATACAGTGTATTAAGATACGAATATAATCTAACATAATACAATTAAAATTCTATGCGACCGAACCTGACCCTTTAACAACCCTGAAAAATCCTTCTACTGAACTGCAAACCCATCCAGCTGAACGTTACTGGCGTCCTCAAAAACCATCCTCTTCATCTGTCGACGCGTCCATCCAACATAATGCAAAACCTTTTGTCTACGAGAGCGAGAGAACGAGACAAGATTCGCGTCTGATTACTAAAAGTTCGTCTCTCGTCTTTCCTGCGTTCTCGGTGGCCTCGTCCGACGCCAGTTCCCTCTCGTTTCGCTTATTCAGGGTTTGCTGCGACGAGCAACTGGCGCGCTTCGTCTTCTTCTTTTGATTGGTTCGTTAGCAGAGAGACCGGCGCCCATTCTACGTTACGTCGTGGAATCATAAAACGAACAGAGTGTAAAGATCAGGGAGAAAGCGGAAGGGATGAAAAGGCAGAAAGCCGGAGAGACCGAGAGAGGCGAGGCGAAGAGTCTTCTTCCGCGTCCTTGACTCCTAGAGTCCTCGTCTCTTCTTGCGCGAAGAAACCAACAGAAATTACAGGGAACAGCGATGACACGGCGCTCCGCCAACATCATGCGAATGAGAGAACAGGATAGACACGTTTTGTTGCTTGCCAAGGTATTCGAATTCCTGTGGACATTTTTCTTGTTTTTGTTTTTTGGGAATATGTTGCGCGTCTTGTACGCAACAGTTCGAAATTTCGTTCGCAATATTGAAATTGAGTATCGTGATCGCGTTAGTAGACTATACAGGGTAGTTGGTAATTGGTGGTACAAGCGGAAAGGGGGTGATTCTACGCGAAAAAAGAAGTCGAAAATATAGAATAAAAATTTTTCTTTTTAATTTTTCCATCGAGTCAACGATCTACAGTGAGATCCGTTATAACGAGACGTGATAAAGAGCACGCGTACCGAGCGAAAATTCAAAGTGGATTTTCTCGAAAACAGAGCCTCAAACGAAGAATTTTTATTCTATATTTTCGACTTCTTTTTTCACGTAGAATCACCCCCTTTCCGCTTGTACCACCAGTTACCAATCACTCTGTATATTAGATTGTAAAAAGTTTCTTTGGTTTTATAAGGAAACATTTTATCAGAAGCACAAGATTTTTTTTTTTTATATTGTTTTATTGAATTATGCACGATCCATTTTGTTCTATTTAAGATAAAAATACATTTATACAAAATTATACGAAAATGTTCGTATAAAGATGCATCGTTGTAATAGACGTGTTTGCAAAAGAAAGACACTTTTGGTACAATTTAATATATGCAAGTTCCAATATATTTGTTACAAGCATACATTTTGTATTATTTATTAAGACATTGTGAGTTTTATATGGAACATTTTGAAATTTCATTGGCAGTATCGAAAATCGAGTATCGTGATCGTGCTGGTAGGAAACGAGCCTGGAAAATTGGTTTACCCACCAAGTGTTACAGAAAGCACTATACTTTGGATGCTTCGTATATCTCTTCACATTACGTGCATTCTGTGCAATTTTGCCCACGCAAATTTCCTATAAAAATCCACGATCTACTCGTAATATTACTATCTTCTGCTCTGTATCTTCTGTATCTTCTATGAGACGCTCGATATTTAACGTGTCTTCGTTAATTCCACAAGATACCGATGCAACGGTATTTATCGCTGATTGCTTACTCTGCTAGACTCTATAAATTTTCTCTGGCAAGCGTTCAAATACTTTCGCGACCCACTGTGTACAGAACAAAACGAGAGAATCGTAGGAGTCCAAGAAGCAGTTGGACTCGTCTTTTCCATAATAAGAACACGGTGAGCGCATCCTCCTCGAAGCGCACTCTGTTAACCAGTTAACCGCGTTTGACGAGTATACACGTCCGACAAAAACCTCGTTTCGCTGCGTTTCACGCGTATGCTTGTCGTCGCTTGTATTTATTCACGCACTCCGTGACCCAACACGACCCCCATGACAGATTTCTAAAACTAAATTCCGCTGTTGACTGGTTAAACATTTAACATTTAACGTGTCTTCGGTGTTCATTAACTCGCCAATAAAACATACTAATAGAAGAAAATAAAACGAACAAGTAAAAGAATACAAACGATCATCATGAAACAGCTGTACACAACGAGAACAAAGTAGGTGTCCTTTGCTTTCTAACACATTTCAGGGACACACTTTTCAAAGAGATCGCAACAACTAACCGGTTGGTTAGTAATCGATCGGAAATAAAATGTTGTCAATGGAAGGTCGCGCGTAACGAACGATCGTCAACTAATTCCACAAGATGACGTACCGATGCAACCATCAACATACTGATCTATCGACGAACGCTTGGCCTGCTTACCCTGCTGGACTCTCCGTCTCTGGCAAGCGTTCAAATACTTTCGTGACCCAGTGTGTACGCAACAAAACAATACAATGGCAGCAGCAGCTTCCCAAGAAACGTAGGAGCCCGAGGAACTCATCCTCTCGATAGCAAGAACACCGTGCACCCTCCTCGAAGCGCGTATGAATTATCATTACGGATGGTCAGACACGAATAAGAGGCTGTGGAATCTCGAGGAAAAAGCCTGGCCAGGCCACTGGTCGAGTGTTTTCATGTATAATGGATGAGAGACAGGCGCCAGCCGACCTATGAGCAGGCCCGCAACCATGATCGCTGCGACATCCCGGTCGACAGCTGGCCGATTATTCTCAGCCAGGCACCGAATCGACCTTCCTCCGTACTTGTCCCAACTGGCTCATCCACTTTCTGCTTATTCCTCGGCATTCTAATTCGCGTCCGCTCTCGACTAGGCTTCGCTCAACGTCGATCCGGATATCCGCACGTGCGCAGCAACGCGACGAATTTCCCAGTTTTCTTCTCGAAGAATCGTGAAATCGAGGCTCGAGATACATTCGAGCAAATGGAAACTCAACGAGTTTTCGCTGCGTCGAATGGAGAGGAGGATGATGGTTTTAACGATCCTTAGAGGTGGCAGACTGCCAGTTGATCGGTTGCTGGCGATGGGGATAAATGGTTTCTTGGATGATCTGACGCGGATCGACCCGGCTCGTTATAACGTGGCGCAGATGTTACATGTGTAATGAATCGGCTGATTATCTTCTGCTCTTAGGGGAAATGAATATGAACGATCAATTCTGCTCGCTTCTGCTTCGTCTTTGTATTGTATTTCCTCGCACGTCTTCCTTTTCCGAATATCTTGTTGCTACAAGACCGCAATATGTATAGACGCTAATGAAATTATGTTGGATATTAAAAACAAGTACTTGAGAGCTGTATATATACAGGGTGGTTGGTAACTGGTGGTACAAGCGGAAAGGGGGTGATTCTACGCGAAAAAAGAAGTCGAAAATGTAGAATAAATTTTTTTTTTTTTTTTTAATCTTTCGATCGAGACAACGATCTACAGTGAGATCCGTTATAACGAGACGTGATAAAGTGCACGCGTACCGAGCGTAAATTCAAAGTCGATTTTCTCGAAAACAAAGCTTCAAACGAAAAATTTTTATTCTATATTTTCGACTTCTTTTTTCGCGTAGAATCACCCTCTTTCCGCTTGTACCATCAGTTACCAACCACCCTATATATATTTCGATGATATCCGTCGAAATATAACGTCCATTTTCGGTCATTTAGATTCGAGAGAACAGGTTTAGGCAGAGCTAATATTTGCAATTGTTACTTGCAAGAACTGCAGTACGTAATTAACTTGACATTCTCAGAATATTGACTTACAAAACATTTGCATATACTGCATTGTTGTTTATCGTTATTGCCAAATATATATCGTTGTGTGCGTTTGTATACACTAATTGGTATACTTGTATTGTTATATTATTCTTATTATATCGTTATATATTACTGTTATTTAAAAGAAGCACACTATAAAATTATCTTCTTGAGTAACAAGATCGTTCACTCATCCCTAGTGTGTGTGCGTCTCAAAAAATATTATAAAAACTGCGTATAATTTCTTCTTTTTTAAATTGAAGATACGTGTTACGATTATTCCCTGATCAAATGAATATTTTTATATAAAGGTAATAACACTTGTCGCGTCCCTCTATGTGACATGCTAGGGAAACGCGAATGGATTTATCGCTCAGCCTAACACGTCGTAATCAAAATCTGCAAAATCGTAGTCTTGCTCCAATTAGCCTTATCAAAATCCATTTGTGCCGACAAACAACTTTGTTTGGTATGCAATTAAGCTTGTTGGATCGTACGAAGCCCTTGCAGCCCTTCCAAAGAGGGCTATCTATCCCGGGGAGAGCTAAACAAGACCTCTCATCAAAAATACCCCATTCGCTCAAAGAACTCGCAAACGTATACTACCCTTAACAAAGAGCTACGTGATTCGTTTCTAAAAAGAAGAAAGGGAAAAAAAATAGAAGAAGAAGAAAATAAAATGGTCTCACAAGATTTTCGTACCAACGTACGAGGGAGCAGAAGAAGAAGAAGAAGAAGAAAAAGAAGAAGGGGAGGAAAAAGAGTGTAGGAAAGAAGAAAGGGGTTGGCAGGCTCTTAATTGGAATTTATTAGAACGAGTATTCGAGTTCTGTGAAGCTGGTGGTTGGTATCAACGAGAACAGCAAAGGAATGCTTCTTCTACGTGATTCTAACTGTTTCTGTCTTCCATGTAGAGTATTGTGCAAAAGTCCCACGTCACTCACTTGCTTATCAAACGTACGTACTTTATTGTTATTTTGCACGTTAATTTCCAACGTTTGGAAAAATTAATGGAACACAGGGCCGGATTATTCGAAGCTCGATTATCCGAATCGGTGTCTCATCGTCGTTATCAGCACCGGTTCTTGGAACTGGCAAGATTATTACTTTAAACAATAAACTTTCTTAACGTTAAGCAGTATGCAATTACTATGTATCGTACATATTTGGTTTTTGTTCTTTATTCGTGTAAGAGGATATACATATCTATGTAGTAAATAAAATAGTATATCGTACTAAGTAAATAGTATCGTGTAGTATATCGTTGCTTCAAAGAATTTCTTCAGAAATGAATTAATATTAGGTTGTCCGAAAAGTGTCTTTCTATCGCAAACGTGTTTTTTACAACAGTGCACCTTCATACAAACGTGAAAGAGAGTCTGTGAAATGTGGCGGTGTTTATCTCAAGAGAACGAATATAAATAATATAAAACAAAGACAAAATAATATAAAACAAAAAACGTTGTGCGTTTATTATTTCCTCATAAAGGAAAGAAACTTTTCGGACAACCTAATATTTCGCGTGATATATACAGCGGTAACAGTCTTTTTACGGTTAATTCCTATGTCTATTCATCGGATAAATAGATACATGTTTCACTATCCGAACAATTCGATTTTCCGAACCACCTCGGCCCCAATTGATTTGGATAATTAACGTTTAACTGTACATTAATAACGAGTATGATTAACATTGAAATATTAACGTATAAAGATACTGAATATTACATAGTTAATAGATAGATTAGATAAACAGTAAAATAGTTCACGGTTAATAGTTAAACAAATAGACAGTAAATATGTAACGATAAAATAAGGTTGTATGTATGTGTGTTTCTGTATAGATGATAAAATAAGAATACAAGCAAATAAGGAAAATAATCGTAAACCTAAGTAAAAAAAAAACTCAATAAAAATGAACTGCTAGTGCTACTATCACTGAATATTATCTTCAATTCGTAGCATAATTAATTCAGAAGAGCTTCGTTGAAGAATCAGAATCGACACGGTGAAAAGTATGTGAATATGCAATAATTGCTTACTTGTCACGATGAATTGGGCTACGTTACAACGTATAAGTTTTCTCTTTCCCCTGGAAAATTCGTTTTCTCTCACCTACAGTATTCTCTGCAAGAACCTCTCAATTTTATGTTTCATAGAACAAAGTTATAAAAATGTAAAAAATCGTCAAGTTAATATACGACAGAGAATTGGCGTTTTTTTATATTTGCAATAAAAACTATCGTACTCCGACCAGCTATGTGACAATTTCTTTTTCCGTCGTTTTCAAGTCCCTACGAACCGATTGCCATTTAAATCTCTCGGTATCGCCAGATTCCACCAGATTTCAGCGAGTCTCTCTTCCGATCGATGGTTACAACTCTGCTAATTTTATTTTGTACGAAACGCTGGCTTATTTGACACGATAAGAGCACTTTATTTACAGTTTTATTGTATTTTATCGCACCAGAAGAGCCACCAACGTGCTGTCCCGATCGATTTCGCTTTTTCATACGGAAACCTGTTGTATTCGTTCGAAATTCAATCAAACTTCCTAGTTGGCTGGCCTTGAACATCAAGAGTGCGCAATTATCGAAGTTGAACTTCGAAACTCGATAAGTGGATCGTGGAAACAGCGCTGTAATAATGTATCGTGTAATTTCGTATTCGGTTTTCCTACATATAGCCTATAGTGACGACTAAAACACTATGAAACTCTATAATTTTCGTAATAGAAGTTGTACAGTTTTAAAGAGTATTTCTGTCAAAAACTTCACAAAGAGAGAGAGAAAAAAAAAGAAGAAGAACAGAGCACTTTATGGTGAGCTGTAATTTTGTTTAAATAATTGTCCATCTAAATTGTTCGTAGAAAGTTAATCGAGCGTGTGAAATCGCGAAACACTAACAAGGAAGGCGTCTCTCGCTGATTTTGTCTCGTTTCGAAATACGTTATAGCGAATAGACTGAAAAATAACGTATTTTTTTTTCTTTTTTCAATTTTGTCGATGGAAAAACATTTTAAGGGAGTGGAGCAAACCAGCGAAAATAAAATCGTCAGGCGTCGATTTCATTGTTTCACCTATACGAGCGCGGTACTCTTTTCACATGAAATCACCCGGAAAAATTGTATCGCAACAAGAGATAAAAGACACGATTTTGTTGAGCAATTTTTTTAGCCTAATCCCACAGCTCTACGATGGCTATATAACAATTTGTAAATGCAGATGAAATTGAAGCTGAAAAGTCTACATCTAAATACGTGTACTTTATGTAATATTGGCTCGGCAACTAAGTGATTGCGGATTTTGCCAATGCCACCTAATGACAAAATCCGCAATCGCTTAGTTTCCAACCTGACACAAGAAAACTAAATTCGCGTGTTTCTAATTAAATTCGGGCATCTTCAATAAAATAACTTTTGAACAGATAGCTATCCTCCAACGTATTTCGTCTCGTTCAGACGAGAAAATATAATAATTTACGACTTTTTTTTTACCATTATGTAGCGTCCGTTAACAAAAAGTATATTTATGATGATTCGTTATGAACTCATCGGTGCAGTAACAGAATATCGCAAAATTTTAGATTTTTAATTCGGTGGAAAAAGTCCCTCTCACGATGGCCATCGAGCGGGACATTTTCCATTTACCTAGAAATCCCGAATTCTTTCATTTTCCATTATCATCGATGTGTTTATTTTTGTAATAATACCGATGATACGATGATAGATTTTTGTAAAATGCCAATAAACATATTTTGTATTAATACACGCTACAAGAGAATGGTCCGTTTCACAGTACCATCGCCTCGATATCACGACAGAGAATATAATTTGAATGATCGGACTGGACGTTTAATCCTGTTTCGACTAGTTGATATCGCGCGCGATCAATGGAACAACAGAGTAAGCGTATTCGCTGGCGAATTGGCATTTCGCAGTCTTCTCCGTGAACGTGTTTTCCATACACGCCATTCTTAAACGCAACGTGATCCGATTAGGAGCACTCGTGCCGCAGCGTTTCTATCGTATAATGGCACTTTTGTAACACTTTCCAACGAGATCTCTTGGCTGGCTATCGCTCGTTGTCGACGAGTTTCGAGTACGCGGAATGGATACGCAAATGGAACGATCGCGCGGTGGAAAGTTGGAAAATTTGCCTTTTTATTACTCGAATTATAATATTGATTATTGATCGATTGATATTTCATCAAATTTTTATATCAAATGTTTATCAAAACGCATCGCACCGAGACTGGAAAAATTAACAACGTTCGAAAATGCTTTTTCATTTTTTAACCAATAATTTTCAAATTAACGAGGCTCCATACTTGTAAACAACGAAAGAAAGAGAAATTACGAAAAATAATGAGCGCGGTAACAGCTGTGATGTGTTTTATCTCATTGAAAATGATCAGTCTGAAATGAAAAGAGGCGAATGAAGACAGAGAGCTTTGGAGTATGATTTCATAATTGGCATGTAATGTTCTTTAATTTGTGAAAATTAAACAACGAAAATAATGAAAAAGGGAGAAAGAGAGAGAGAAATTTCGAAAGATAAAAAGCACAGCACGTGTTACGATGTTTCTAGTCTCGTTCGAAAATTTAAGCAGCTCTGGAATATAATTTCATAATCGGAGTTTAATATCCTTTAATTCGTAACCGATAATTAAAAACAATGAAAGAGAGCGAAGTTTCGGAAGATAAAAAGCACAGCACGAGCTACAATCTTTCCAGTGTCATTCGAGAATTTAAAGAGCTTTAGAACACGATTTCATAATTCCAATTCGATTTTTCTTAATTTACACTCGATAAATACAAAGAAAAAAAGAAAAAAAATTGCAAGAAGAGGAAGAAGGAGAAATTTCGGATGATAAAAAGCACAGCACGAGCTATAATCTTTCTTCCAGTGTCATTCGAGAATTTAAAGAGCTTTAGAACACGATTTCATAATTCCAATTCGATCTTTCTTAATTTACACTCGATAAATACAAAGAAAAAAAGAAAAAAAATTGCAAGAAGAGGAAGAAAGAGAAATTTCGGATGATAAAAAGCACAGCACGAGCTATAATCTTTCTTCCAGTGTCATTCGAGAATTTAAAGAGCTTTAGAACACGATTTCATAATTCCAATTCGATCTTTCTTAATTTACACTCGATAAATACAAAGAGAAAAAAGGAAAAAAAAAGAAAACAAAAATATAAGAAGAGGAAGAAAGAGAAATTTCGGATGATAAAAAGCACGGTACGAGCAAATAATCTTCTTAGTCCCGTTCAGAAATTGAAAAACCTTCAGGACATAATTTCATAATGGAAATTTAATCTTTCTTAATTTACGATCGATATAATTACAAAGAAAGAAAGGAAGGGAAATTGCAAGAGATAAAAAGCATAGTAAGAGTCATAATGTCTTTGGTCTTGTTAAAAATATAAAACAAAGCTTTGACATTGCATACCGTGCTTTTGTTTTAGGATAGTTAGGAATTCTCAAAGATTTATACGACGTCGTTCGAATCCGCGGAAAGCTAATATCGGTCGCGCGTTTCGCAATCATTTCGCCATTAAAAAAATTATCTCCGTTTTATGGCGAGGATTCGTATAATGATCTCATCGTTTCCACCTACAACGACCTAATCGCGGCAAGAAATTATTTTTAATAAAATTCCCGATGAAATTATCTTTCGAATATATTTCAACTAAAAAAAAAAAAAAAAAAATCTGCAAAGTACGTACGAATTTTTATAAAAAATGGAAATCACGAACGTTACAAAATTATCCCTTCAATTTTTCACAATTATCCCCTCGCAACAGAATTTCTATTATTTAATCACTTTATTTAATCCGCAAATCTTTGCGCCATCAGAGAAAATCTGCAATATGGGAAATTATAATATTATTTTAGGAAGTTTTATCGGGATTAAGCTTTCGCGAACGTATTTTTATCAATCTTTGCCAATGTTTTCATCTATCTGTCCATTTATATCGATTTAAACGGCGAGTCGTCGGCGAAACCCAATATTTCCAACGTTCTAGAATTATTTTTAATATTCCCGGTATTCCCAAAAATCTGCTGTTCCTAACCGAAACCTCGTGAAATTAATTTGTACCATTGATCGTCGGAAATTCTACGAAAGCATTTGCACGAAATGGAAAAGCTGTACGAAGGTCAATAAGATCGATATTAACCGAGAAAAGTATCGTCGTGTTAATCTTTACACTCGGAAAAACAACCAAAAAGACCACGTGGTGGAAGACGCGTTTGCAAAAGAAAGCCACTTTTGGAACAACCTGATACGAAATGAAATGAAACGAGAAGTATACGTTTGAAATTCGCAAAATGTTGCACGTGTTTGTCAAAAAGTGAGGAAAAACGAGCTTCCCGCGTATCGAACGAAACACAATGATTGCACAGAAATAAATTTCTATTGAGAAACGTAAGCAACGGAAAAATGTAGAAAATGAGACTCGAAAAAGGGAAAAAGATAGAAACCGCGGAAATAGGTCTTCTTGTTCACGCGTTTGTTGCTCAGCAAGAGATTTGAATGTAGAGCTTGAAAATTTTCGGTAAAATATGGTGTTCGTAGTGAGAAAGAAGCGTGGTAAATTTTCGCTTGGAATTTTTGTTGCCTTTTGCACGAAGCTATTTATTTCTCTTAAAAGCGTCTCCGCAGAAGTTCATTTCTACAGCTTTGACAAGTTGCGCAGCAGGCTACGAGGCAGCTTTCCACTCTTCAAGAGTTGTACAGTATCCTGTACGCTTTCGAATGAAGTGATATTTTTTAATTCTACCGTCCGAAAATGGCCCTGGAAACTAAGCGTGTTTCTTTCTTCAAAAAAAAAAAAAAAAAAAAAAAAAAGAAAAATGGAATCATCTCTTTAATTTTATATCGTAGTTGGCGTAAAGGCCAATCGATAGCTGATATTTTTATGTACAAATTTACAAGAAAATATTTTTTACTTGATATCGGTTTGAGCCCCGACGTGAACATTTGACCTCGACCGATTCGCAATTGAAAGCAATGGAATAATAAAGCGCGGCCAGTTTAAAGAACGGAAAAAAGGATGTGCTGATTCCAAAAAATTTCGCCTTGTCGGGTTTCTTTTGGCCATGAACTAAAGGTTAAAGGTCGATTGCCGAAGCTATTTCAAAAGACGCGATCTTGTTGTTGCGCGGCGACAAAAATCATTATTAAACCTAATACGAACATATGGATTACAGATGCGGGACGTGGCAGCCAAGCGAAACATCTAAAAAATGGGCAACCTTCGATGCATCGTCTTATGATACATCTTGCACGCACGGTGGTTTGCAAGAAACTACGATACAAGGAAAACGTGAAAAGTATCCACGGCCGAGCAAGAAATTGCAAAACGCACCGAAACACGTCTACATACAAAAAAAAAAAAAAAAAAAATATCATACAAACATACAAAAATCGCGTGAACCCATTCGTTCAAAACTGCTACCAAGTGCAACTGCTATTGCGCTAAAACTCTAACAGACGTACCCAGAAGATTCAAGAGAGAACACCGCTCCGATTTACTCAGACTCGTACACTAACACGTGTTGCACGTGCACACGTACGACAGAAATAGAATAGTCGCAGTGACTGCTGGTAATCGAGAAATTATTTGAAAAATAATATCCGCTGGTATCGTGTTTCAGAGACATTCAAAGATGAAACTTCCTTTCGTTTATAAATTGTCGCGATATTTAACATTTTACCGATCGCTAGCGATTCAACAGCATACGCCCGGCAACTCAGGCGCAGATTCTCCCTGGCGCCGGCTCCGTTACGGTTTTAGACTCTCCGATACCATTCTTTTTGTTCATCGCGGACGATACGTTCTTCAAATTGGTATAAAATTGTGGCAGCTTATAAAGGAACGCAACTGACGTAACTGAGGACCATAACTGAGGATATGTACATAAGGACCTTAGTACTAAATAACAAATTTCTGTTCAAGTAATGAGAAAGATTGTCGGCGACAAAAAGCCGATTAATAGGCTATAGGTCGGTAAGCGTTGGTTACAAAAACTGATTAATCGGCTATCGGTCGGTAAGCGTTGGTTACAAAAACCGATTAATCGGCTATCGGTCGGCAAAGTGTTAAAAGCAGTCTGATAAAATCACTGGTACAGCCAATAAGTCTGATAAACTTCGTTTTTAGCTGTGGAATAAGATGAGACCAAGAAAGATGAATTATTTGCTTGTATTGGGTTGGCAACTAAGTGATTGCGGATTTTGTCATTAGGCGGTATTGACAAAATCCGCAATCACTTAGTTGCCAAGCCAATAGTAAAAAGATGACGGAGCTTTAAAATGAAATATTCTCTGTTCTCGAATATCGAGTTTGTTCATTTTGCGTCGGTAAATTGAGAGTACAATTACGCTATTTAATTAAGTTCTAATGTGCGGGATATCTTACTAAACGCTCGTTCAAACAGATACGCGGAAATGCAAAGGAAAATGTGAGAGCTTTTTAAATTGCAGATAGAAATTTCATCGAATAGAAAATAAATACGAGAAGGAGATTATATTTGTAAGTTAATTCGATTCGAAATTGTATCGATAATGGGACAGATATTTACAGATTCGTGTTTTACATATTGGAATTTAATTTTCAATAATTTCTTGTAATACTACGGCGTCAATTCCATTCGTATAATCACCTACGAGTTATGTAAATGTAGTAATCGTTAATTCTTGTACAGAAAAAATTCTGAACGTCAATTGACAATGCATTATACATCGAAATTATTGATATTGTTAAAGACAGAGGAACGTAGACTGGAAATATTCAAAAGTATCAGGATGAAGATTGATAAAAATTCTCTGACAATTTGTACACGCTAAAATTGTTTTTGGAAATGTCTTTCTTGCGGTTTGGAAAATATTAAACCAAAGAAGGGAGTTTCTCGAGAAATGCCCGTAAAGTTGCTCGATTATATCTAAGTCCGCGCGATTCTTTTTAAACCGTTGAAAAAATGTAATTAATTGTGCTCGACCATTAAGAATATTAATGAAGGAGATAGAAAGAGAAAAGAAATTAAGCTTCGCAGAAACCAACATGTTCTACTATTATTCAACTTTTTTTTTTAAATGAATCCAATTTGATGTTTCACGTAGAAATGTTTTATAGTGGCCTCGTTAACAATAAAGTTATTTGATCGCAAAAAAAAAAAAAATACATAATTTGTCACTACGTGTTTGCAAGATCAAATAATATTTAATTACACGGAATCGAGTAGGTTTGTCTCTTTAAAAAGACTCCAATGCATTACAAACGTTCTACGTAGAGATGTTTTTCTTTGTCGCAATTAACATTCCGCGAGTATTTCTTCCCAGAAGGGAATACAGATCCGATGGAGAATGAAAAATCTCTGTTGGGGCCAGCGATAAATTTGAATCGGTTCCAATGGCGAGTCGGTGACCGCGACAACGAAAATCGTTTCGGGATTCGAGGCTGGCACGGCGACGTTGCATTTACATTAAGCCAGTTTGTCGAATCGATTCGAATGGACGCCGTGCAGATGATCGAGGGTTAATGGACCGAGAAAAGCCAAGAATTGGCTGGAAAATTATATACCGTTCTCTTGATTATAGATCTCGCGTCGTTATTTCTTATTTTCGTTTTAACGTTGGTGTTTTGAGATTATCGTTCTCGTCTCTGAATCTTCTCAAAAGAATATCAAAGCAAATTGGTAATTTTTCCCAAAATATTCCCTCTTTCTCGTTCTTTGCTCATGTAAACTTTCGCTTCCGATTTGTCAAATCTGATTTCCACAGTAGAATAAGCGAAAGTACTTGAGAATAATTACGTATTAATCTACAAGCCATAATCTATCAATTCACAGATGATACTGAATTTAGTGATCTTCCAAAGTAAACGGAATTAAGCGCTGAATTTAAATCGAAGAAATTCAAATGAAATTTTAAATTACATTAAATTAAAGGAATCGGTAAAAAACACTAAGCTACTTTTAATATTATGCAGAATTTGCAAAATAAGTTTGGCTTTACAAATTATACACGCCTGTGTGTTTTCTTTCTATTTATTTCTATTTATATTATCAACGATCCTACATCTATGTAAGCACCGTTTTAGGAGAAAAGACCTAATGGACACCCTATATATTAGGTTGTTCGAAAAGTTTCTTTCGTTTCAAAAGCTGATAATAAATGAACAACAATTTCTGTTTTGTATTATTTTATTGTATTGGGTATGACCCATTTCGTTATATTTCTATCATCATTTTCTATTATTTTATATAAGTTTTGCATTATCATGTTCGTGCATAATTCAATAAACTAATATAAAGCAAAAAACAATATGCGTCTATTATTTCCTTATAAAACGAAAGAAACTTTTCGGACAACCTAATATGTACATACATACATACATACATACACACATACATAACAACATACTCTACACCATGATATGCTCGTGTTACGTCCGGTGACTCTTTACGTTCGAGGCGGCCACCAGCTGTGCACATAGAATTAAACGGACCGCAATAATCCTAAGGAAATGTCATAAAACGAGGCTTTTTGATTTACCGTTAAGTCCGTCAATTGGCATAAAACATCTTCGAGTCAAGAGGTTCCTTATGGTTATTGCTCCATCAGATAAAAATAGAAGTTTCCAGGATACCACCCGCAACAGACCAGTGGTGGGGCGATCACCATCGAACAAGAGTTTTCCTTTGCAACAGCATCGTCACCGGACTTCACTGGATCTACGACTACAGATCAGTCGACATCTGTTGACTGATTCACCGACTTTAGAACAGTCAACATCTCTTTACCGGGTTTCCACCTGTCAATCATTCACCTACTTCTATCATACCTAACGCAACAGCTTTTTTTTTTTTATTTGGTAGACTATTTACAATCAATTCTCGTTGAGAATTTTAAGTAACTTCATTTGGCGTGGTACAATAACTTGGTTTATAATAATTTATATTATGTTGATTCTAGTTCAATCTAATGCTTCAATCTAAAGGGTATTTTCTTTTTAGTCTGCGCATCTGGTCCGTCGTGTCAAGTAGTTGGGTGACTAATGGGTTGTGGTGGTTGTTGACTCTTGTGTTACATCTGTTTCTCAACCGATCTACTAGTGGGTTTTGGTGATCACAAACCCACCCAAAAACCAATTTGGTGATTGTGGGCTATGCCCGATCATCCAATACGTGCTATGCCCGTTCATCTAATACGGTTTATGCCCGATCATCTAATACGGGTTATGCCCGTAGTTGTAGGTTAAAGGGTTAAGTATGTTATCTCTTATATCCAAAGAGCTGGCTTCTTCCGATATATGAATTGCATTATAAAATAAAGATAAAAGTGCAAATAATCAAAAGTATTTTATTTCATAGATAAAACACGAAGCAACCTAGTACCATTTCACATATCGATGAATATTAGGTCGTCCTAAAAGTTTCTTTCGCAAGCGTAAATATTACGGGCATAGTCCGTAGTACGATGATATTATCATATTATTACGTGTACTTCGATTATCAGCTAAAGTTGTAACGAAAACCTGTCATAAGAGTAACGATAAAAGAAGAATAATATCGTGTAAGGATCGTTATCATCAGAATATACGTGATAACCGAATATTCTTTTTTTTTTTTATTTGGAAATAGTTTACAATCAATACATTATATTGATTATATTATATATGATATTATATATTATATTTCTTCTTTGACTGTGGGATACCTAACGCAACAGCGTAACTATCTTCTCTACAAAGTTCTTGGAAATATATATTATAATCTGTTAATCTCAACGTTATACTAATTCAACCACCTGTATTATCCTAACCGAAATAGGCGATCGATCTCTGTTCGTGGCGTCGATTATTCCAATCGTAACGGGAATTTAGGACTCCCGTTGACGCGCTTCCTCGCGATCCCGTCTCTCCGCGACTGGTCGAATAAACAACTTGTATGCATGTCAAGAGAACGAATAAGGAAGAGAGAAGAAGAAATTGAGGTGGAGATATAGTTGTGGCTGATAGTGCTATTGCTGGTGTAGAGGCCGAGATAGGTTCTGCTGTTGGTGTAGATGTCGCCGCTGAGGTACTGCTGCTTTTCTTCTTAATTGGATGCCGTGGAATGAAAAATCGGACTACGGTCGCCGGGATTTGAACCCGGGTCCCGAACGTTCGTAACCTAAGGCGCTAACCACTGCTACGTTTATTGACCAGTTGATGAGTATTACATTTGTATGTTGTTCACAATAAACAATGAACTTGGGTTGTGGGGTGGTTTAGGCAAACGTACCGATACGCGACGGTACGACATAGCCATACAATGCTTTGTGTGTCGAAATTACATTTTTTAGCTTACTATTTTGAAATTAGATTTAAGTCGATGTAGAGCGGTGCTTATATACGATATTGTTTTTCTCTTCCTATCTGTGTCCTGAAAACCTGATCGCAAAAACAGGACAGTTAAACCACTGCGTTGCCGTCGTCCGACAATGGAACCATATGGAATGGAAAATTATGGAAGAAACCATAGAACACCAAATATGTATCACGATGACGCTGTTATTTGTCATTGAGAAGAGTGGAAACGTGAAATCGGTTTCGGTGGCGTACATGACATGACAGCTGGCAAGTCAGATCTTGGCGATTGCCGGTCGTTGCCGGTTCAGGATCAGAATTATACAGACATGATTTCGCGACCAAGGGGCTTGTCCGCTATTAATTCAAATGCAGCTCGTGGTTGGCGCGCGAGCGCTTCCGCGACGACAGCCTGCGATTATTATTGTGCAACCGGCGTAATTTGCATCTGAAAAAGCGGTACGTGCCTTCGGTTCTCGTTCCTTCTCTTGAATCTCTCTCTTTCGTTCTAACGTTCTCTTTGTGCGTGCATACGCGCGAGTTACGAATCAGGGAATGAAAGCAGAGATAAAAGACAAAGGTTTTGTTATTAGTTACGTTCTCTTTCGTTTCGTTATTAGTTATACCGTATCTGTTTTGGGAAATTTTCCTTGCAATTTCCAAGGAGTTTTTTCTTTTTAATAGCATTTATATTTATTAATATATTTTTATATTATATTTAGTAATAGTATTTTTATTATTTAGTAGTAATAATAATAATACAATTTTCATTTACCTATCGAATGATAAATAAAAAGTCGAAATAATATTTTCTAATGGACAACATTCGATAGCGTAATTGTGAAAAGTATGATTCTCGGAGATAGGAATCTTCATTTTGAAACATTCTGGGTAATTACGACGACGGCTTTTAGTTTGGTTTCCCATTAATTATGCGTTTTCGATTTATATCATGACTCGTTTGTTCGATGCGAATGCGATTAACTGTTAGAGAGTAATTAATCCGTTTGAACGCGCTCCGTTTGTTCAAACAAAACTGTAGTTAGCGGGTCTAAGTAAATTTCTGGCCATTGAATTCACTTTTCCTAACGTGAACTACTATTATACGAAGGCGAAATCGTAAGTAGTACAAACCTAAGTATCTGTCGAACGACAGGTTAAGAAAAAAAAAAAAAAAAAGAAAAAAGAAACGGGATTTTTAGAATAAATATAAATTACAGACGTTGTTAAATAAAATGCGAGCAATTGAATCAGTGATCGAAGTAAAACAGTACGTCGATGTGATTTTACATTAGAAAGTGAAAGAAAGTTGTGTGCGCGAAAACGTATTAATTTTCTAAATTATCGTTTACAGTGGAGCCTCGTTATCTGAACAAGATATCTTTCAATAATAAATGCCTTGTTTCGCTGGAATTTAACCAAAGTAGCAAAAATACTGTGGATCACTGTGGACGTTGGAAAATCCACAGACGTTAAAAAACAAAAGCGCGATATTGAAAATTATCTAAAGCGTGTAAATGTCTCGGATACTGGCAACAGTGACGAGAAGCTGAAATAGTCTGATTGTAACGAGACGGTTTCGTCGTGATAAAAGCGATAATTACGACGGTTTTCGACAAATGGAAACAGAAAACGAAAGTGGCAAAGGAGAGGTGGTGGCTTCTCATTTCGAATTATTCGCGGCGTTCGAAAAAAAAGGATGGTTCTAAGTAGAAAAAGGAATGTAACTGTGTTGTAAGAGTCAGCTGTGTTTCAAAAATTATGCGACTTAGCAAGCAAAAAGATAAGAGGTTCGTAAGTATTTCGAGAATCTGTCAATTAATCTCAGCATGTGTAAATGAAATTTCACATCCTTCTATTATCAGAAAATTCCATTATCCGAACATTCGGACAAGCTACCAGGTATGTAAATATGAAACCGGAATTTTTGTATAGAAAATACACGTTTATTGTATGAAAATGATTAAAAATATTTTATTCGAAGTATTGCCCATCGCTAGCTATACATTTTTCCCACCTGTCTGGCAATTGCTGGATGCCACGCCAAAAAAAAACTGTCGCTCTTTTGAGGCAAACCAGTCATCGAGCCATTTTCGTACATTTTCGTAAGAAGTGAAGTGCTGGTCAGAAAGTGCGTGTCCCATCGATGCAAATAAATAGTAATCGGACGGAGCCAAGTCTGGTGAGTAAGCCGCGTGCGAAAGAATTTCCCAACTGAACGCTTCGATCGTTTCCTTGACCGGTTTGTATGCGATGGTGCATTATCACGAAGCAAAATTGCTTTGTGTTGCCTTTTTTGATATTCTGGTCGTTTTTCACGCAAAGCTTGATTCAAATCGATCATTTGTTGTCGATAGCGCTCAGTATTAACGGTTTCGCCAGGTTTTAACAGCTCGGTGGTCTTTTTCGGTGGTCTTCCACGTTCTTCGTTCCTCGCGTCAAAATTGCCACTTCTGAATTTTTTAAACCACTCAAAGCACTGTGAGTTACCAAGAGCATGTTCACCGTAAGCTTCGACAAGCATTCGATGCGATTCTGCGGCAGTTTTCTTCAAATGGTAACAGAAAATCAATGCTGTCCGCAAATCGTAGTTTCCAGGCACAAAATTTGACACGTTCAACACTATTACAAACTATGCTGTTGTATGAAACTTGTATTGTTGTGAGTCGAAAATGTTTGTGAGATGTCAACAAAGACTTTTGGCATCGATGACGCAGTTTAGTGATAACTACATTATCAACTAGGGCCATCCATAGGCAAATTCCGGTTTCATATTTACAGACTTGATACGTACTTCGATTTCATATCACCATCTTCGTCGTTCGATCTTCGCAGATTTGTACACGTTGCTCGCGATTTTTAGGATTCGATGGACGATGAAACGAGACTCTTAATTTTCATTCCTACATTTCTTAACATTCACGGGTTCCAGGCTTCGCATCGCTTCATTTTCTTCTTTTTTTTCTATTAAATAATATCGATTCAATTCTTGCGTGTATTTTTAGCTTTTATAGGTAATCACAGTTGCCTGAATGTTTTCAGATAAGATTCTGAGGAACAGGAACAGGAATGTTCGAGGTGCCATTTATTCCACATTTACGTGGCTTGGCAAATATTGAATCTGTGAGACAGCACAGCAGAAACACCAGGTTAGCTTCCTATCGAGAGTTTCGTGAGTTTCTCCTGAGCGACACCGGGTATCCCATGAACTTGGGAATTTCGTATAAACCTTCCTGCTTTTGATACATCATCTTCTTCTCTATTTTCAGTTAGCTGATTAATTTCCAATTCCATCGACTATTCCATTCCTTTTTACCATCTCCTTTGATCCAATCGTTCTTTCTCTACTTCCACTTTATTTTACTGTATATTTGAAATATCACGTATTGCGTTCAAATATATTTTCTTCTACAGGGTGTACAAAATGGTCCGAGCAAAACTTGTATCTATCAACGAGATCAAGCAGATAAGAACAGTTTGTACAAATGTTTTATCGAAGAGTTACGAGTGTTCAAAGATTATTATTAATTTATTCATTGTTTCAGTTATAATAAACTTAAATAAAAACAAAAGGGAATTTCTTCTCTCTGCAAGAATGCAAACTTCCCATTCGTTGAACTCTTTCGAATATTCCTGCCGTTGTTACATTCGTTTCGAATATATTCGCAAAGCCGTGTGGATTCTTCCGTTTCTATCGCATTTTCATAAACCAAGAACAACTTCCAGGGAAATCTTCGAACGCTTATACCTGCTCAATAAAACATTTCCAAACATAAGTTTATAGGAACTTTCCTACCTGCTTAACATCATTAACACGTGGTACAAGTTTCGTTCCGAGCTTCTCGGACACCTGGTATACTATTGCGCTTGTTATATATTCGTACGCTTACATTAAAATATATTTTATTACATATTAGAAATTTGTATTTTTTAAAACAATATAATAAAATAATTTAGAAGATAGTAACGTTTAGGCAGAGAAATGTATGTACTGTACAAAGAACTGTATGTAATTTGAATAATTTACGCGCTTCTGCAGCATATTACGTACATTATGAATTTTTGTATTTCCAAATTTCTCGTTTATACACGCACGTGTTACACGGTAAAGTTTCATTTCTAATTTAATTATCCCTTATCGATATTATTTCGATTGTAAATTGTCTGATCGACGTTTATATTTGCATCTTACACAAGCAAATTTAACTTTATATCAGTCCGATAGTATTTTAATCTTCGATAGCTCGAGTATTCCGTGAGAATTTTAATTTTGCAAAATTGAAAAGTACGACTTTCGCGTTTAGCTCGGTGTTCTTTTTGTCAGAAATCGTTTCGTAGAACGTTGGCGAGTATCGTGGTACTTGCGCGTGTTTAATGGCTGGCCCGATTCACATAACTTTGTTTCTAACAATTTTAGTACCTTTATTGACTCGCGCGCGCGCGTAGTATGTTACTTTTATTGAGTAATTAAAAGCTGTATATTTAACATGGTAAACTTAGCAATTTATCTTCTACGGTATATGATACGAATAGAAGGGAAGAAAATATGATCCGAGCAAGCACGTCGTTTCCTTTCTATAAATTATGTCAAATGAAATAAATAGGTGGCAATTAAGTTGTAAAAAAATGCCGATGGGAAAAGGAATTATTGGAATATCTTCTAAATACGCTGTAAAATAAATTATTCTACTTGCAATACCGGCCATCTATTCTTGTAATCGTGTGGCAAATTTAAAAGAGCTAAGAGGCTCCAACAAAAATTGTTCATTCGTTCCGTGACCATAATTTCTTATAGAAAGCACTTGCAGAAAACTAACCTGAAGACGATCTATATGAAGAGTACCATGAATTAATTTTCCAGTTAGCATCATCGTCGTTCTTCCTGAATCACAATGTGAGAGTCAAAAATGTTCTAATAATTCCTACACTACTTTCAATCTCTTCTTCGTTTACCTTTCTTCTTTCTGCTCTTTTTATTTCATTCATATTTTTAAAAAAGTCACGCAGCAATTCCCAACTATTCGATTTTCTCTCTAATATTCGTTAATCTTCTTTTTACTTTTTCCAACCTAACACACACCCTGAAAAACATCCTTCTAATTCCTACATTATTTTTCATTTAACCGGTTTCTTCTTTCCTCGATCGTATCTTCGAAATGATCTCAATAATTCCTACACTATTCTTCATTTTATTACGAATTTAATCCGTCTTTGTCTCGCTTGGTTCATATTTTCAAAATGATCACAGCAATTCCTAACTATCTAACCGCCTTCGCTGTCACTTTATCAACCATTAATCTCCATTTTCCCTGCCTGACTTCATTCGCTTCCTCAAAAAGCTCTTAATAATTCGTACAGTTACGACTTCTTCTTCTTTTTACTTCGTTTCTATCTTCAAGGAAACATCATACAACACTACCTACACCTATTACTATTAGCTACCATTGCTTCCTTTCTATTGCGTCTCCAAAATATCTCTTAATAATTCCCACTCTATCTTTCGGTCTATTTCTTCCTTCTTCTTACTTCGCACGCATCTTCCAAAATATCATTCGACTTGCTACGCTATTTTCCACTCTATTATCCAATTTACCTTTCCCTCTATCTCGCTTCGCATCTTCTAGCCCAAACCAAGATCGAAACCTCTGCCACGTCCGACAGATCTAATTATCCAATTATGGAAGAAGCGCGACAGTGGTACACGTTGTCACGGCGATTTAGAACACATTAGACACGATGATAGCCGGTACGGTTTTCCGTCGTTTCGCCGGGACGAAAGGCCGCGGACACGAAAGTGACCTTCGCTCGAGCCGCCTCTAAGTGTCCAATCACGGTAATACTGTCCGGTCGGTTGACGTCACGGCCTCTAATTCCAGCAATTTCCCAATTGCCGATCAAAGTCGCCGGAATCGCAGATTGCATCTGCTTGGCGAGCACACGCCGTTACGAGGAAGAATCAGCAACTCGTGCGCAACAGGGAGGGAAAACGCTCTCGATGACCGGCATCGGGGACAACTTCCGCCACGGATCGACTTCCGCGAAAACAGAGACATCGACTATTCCGCGAATGGGTTTGGCGTGCCGCGTACATACGTACTCTGCCAAGGAATTCGTTATCGGGATTTTCGCCGACGTGTCTTCTATGAATTGTCTTCTTTAAAATGCGAAAATCCAAGGAATCCTTTTTCTACCGAGGAGAAATTAGTAGATTTGTAGGTTACATTCTTTTCTCTTTTTCTTTTTTACTTGGTATGTTACATTAGGTATTTTTTCTTCACTTTCTTTTTTATCGAAGTGGATTAAAGAAGTGGGATTGGTCAGCATGATTTTTAAGTTACAAATTGTTTCTTCTTTTATGTATTGCGAAGGTTTGAAGAGTTTCTTCTGCATGGAGGAACGAAGAATTTCTTCTGCATAGAGGATCGAAGAATTTCTTCTTTATGGAGGTTTGAAGAGTTTCTTCTGCATGGAGGATTGAAGAATTTCTTCTTTATGGAGGATTGAAGAATTGGCATTGATGAGGATGATTTATAAGTTACGAATTTTTTTTTTCTTTTTTTATTTATTGGGAAGATTCGAAGAGTTTCTTCTTTATGGAAGATTGAAGAATTGAGATTGATCAGGATGATTTTTATGTTACGAATTGTTTTTTTCTAAATTTTTATTTATTGTGAAGATTTAAAGAGTTTCTTCTTCATGGAGGATTGAAGAATTTCTTCTTTATGGAGGATTGAAGAATTGAGATTGATCAGGATGATTTTTATGTTACGAATTGTTTTTTTCTAAATTTTTATTTATTGGGAAGATTTAAATAGTTTTTTCTTCATGGAGGATTGAAGAATTTCTTCTTTATGGAGGATTGAAGAATTCCTTTTTTATGGAGGATTGAAGAATTGGCATTGATGAGGATGATTTGTAAGTTACGAATTTTTTTTTTCTTTTTTTATTTATTGGGAAGGTTCGAAGAGTTTCTTCTTTATCAAGGATTGAAGAATTGGGATTGGTCAACATGATTTTTAAGTTACGAATTGTTTTTTTCTAAATTTTTATTTATTGGGAAGATTTAAATAGTTTCTTCTTCATGGAGGATTGAAGAATTTCTTCATTATGGAGGATTGAAGAATTGCGATTGGCGAGGATCATTTTTAAGTTACGAATAGTTTTTCTTTCTTTTTTTATCTATTGGGGAGGTTTGAAAAGTTTCTTCTTTATCGAGGATTGACGAATTTCTTCTTTATGGAGGATTGAAGAGTTGGGATTGATCAGGATGATTCTTAAGTTACGAATTGTTTTCTCTTTTTTTTTTTTTGTCTATTGGGAAGGCTTGAAGAATTTCTTCTTTATCGAAGATTGAAGAATTGAGATTGATCAGGATGATTTTTAAGTTACGAATTGTCTTCTTTTTATTTATTAGGGAAGTTTGAAGAATTTCTTCTTTATGGGGGGATTGAAGAATTGGGATTGGTCAGAACGATTTGTAATATAGTTTTTTAGCGCAAGGAAGTTAAAGAAAATCGAGGAATCGCCATTTGTTCGTGTTTCTTTCTGATAATGAACAAGTTTCGTCTGAATCCTTTCTCACATTCTCTTCAAAATTTCTACTCTAATTACAGCATACAATGAATTGTTCATATCGCGGTAAGAATGATAACAAAATAATAACAACAACAACAACAACAAACACAGATATAAAAAGGAAAAAAAACAAGTATACTGGAAGAAGAAGAACAACAAAACGAACAAGAAGATAAACCAAAAATAAAAGGAGAACAAGGGCAAGAAGACTAAAGATAAGAAAGACAAGAGTAAGACGAAGAAATAAAAGGAAGGCGACTACACTTGGATAATCCCGTCGATATCTGCGGAGGAAAGGAGGATTCGATTGGAGCCGGCGAGATCCGCATTAACGTGGTGGCGGAAGCGGAGGAAACGCGGAGGACAAACGAGGACAGGCGCATTAACGAAAGTAGGCGCGGAAAGAAAGCTTCTAGAACAGAGTCGAAAGGAAGCCGTAACTTCGATGAAGCTGGAGCGAGCGCGCGCGAGAGAGAAAGAGTGTGAGAGAGGGGGGAGGGGAGAGAAAGAAGAAAAAGGAAAGGACGAGGACAGGAAAAGCCGTGTCACGGTTGAGTGACGTCGAAATCGATGAAAACGAGGAAAAGAGAAATGGGAACAGAGCTGAAAGGACGTTGGGAGACGAAGAAGAAGGAGAAGAAGGCGAATCGAAGGGATGAGAAGGAACAGCCTTTCCGCTTTTCTGCTCGTTGCCAAATTGAGAATCGATGTTTCGCGCTCGATTCGACGGCCTGGAAGCTCCTGCTAGGCTTAAAAGGTACCAAACATTCACGTGTGCATCTACACGAGAAGCTATTGTTTCCAGATGATTCTAGTCTGCTACAGTGTCGGTCAGAGACATTTAAATAGAAGCAGTGCGATACAGGAAGACTTTTGTGAATGCAAAACCGTGAAAGATCGCAATATCTTCTTTTGGTGTGATATTAGTATCCGAATTGTCGACGTGATTCTGATCTAGTGGAATTTATAGCCAGTTGAATTTTTGGTGGGTAGGAAGACTCTTGGGGAATGGAAATCGTAGCGAGCCATAAGATATTCTATAGGATTTTTTTTTTTTTTAGAAATCTTCTCGAAAAACACATATTTGTATGAATATTTGACTTCGGATGTTGTAGCAAATCAAATTTAATGTCCAATAAAGATACGAGGCTGAATGGATGTAAGACACGGAGTGGTGCGAACATATGTCGTAAAACGAAACGCCAAAAATTTTGATTCTCTCAGATAGCCATATCTTTCTCGCAAACCAAGCCAATTCTACAATTAATTAAACTTCCTGACGATTCTCGTGATTATTTCTCAATTCTCAAAATCTCGAATAATTCTCACGATTATTTCGCGATTCTCGAAATCTCTAACACTTGGCGCAGCTGTTTGATAATTTTCAAAGTCTTCGACGATTCCCATAATCGTCGCGCGATGCCTAAAACCTCTAACGACTCTCATAAATAATCCATTGAATCCGTTTATCTTCTCCATTTATCTTCGCAAATTATACTATTCTTATACCGTATTATATGCACAATGCTCTTGCTTCACCCTTTTTCACCCCCTTTGATCACGGCAAAAATTGTATTCCCCGAGAATTTCAGTGAAGACATTTCAAAAAATAAGAAGAAATAAATAATTCTTCCAATTATTTCGTGATTCTAAAAATCTGTAACGCTTCGCGCGCTCATTTCACGATTCTCAAAATCACCGACAACTCTCGGATTCTCCAAATTCCTAACGAGCCTCGGACGATAAACCGTACAACAGGCCATTCTTCGTCTACTCTTCGCCACCTCTAGCAAGTGGATAGTATCTCTGAGTAGCTTCGTGTAATTGCAAAAAACCTCGTCCTTTGATAATCGAAAGTTGGAACGAAGCGAAAAGGCTTCGTTTGCGCGTAGCGGAGCCGCGAAATAGCGTCGCGTGGTCGAAACTCAGGATCCGAGCGATCAGTCCGGCATATTCGCAGCGAACAACGCCCGGAGGCTCATAATTAAATCGCGTTTCCAGGACAATAACGACGGCCGCGGCTCGACGAAGGGCGCTGGGGAAAAAAAGCCGGGCGGGGTGACTTCCTTTCGCCGGCGCTGAGGCTATTTCCGGTGTGCTCGCGAGTCGTCACACAAAACGAGCTAGACAAAAAACAGCTACCGTAAAAACGTCGAATTTATATTCGCTTGCTGCGAGTGAACGTTATTGTGTCGCTTCGATGGCTTTTTACATCGGGTTGGCTTGCCAACGAGATGAATTTCTTCGAGATATCTCGTTCGATTTCCGTTCCACGTTGTTGCTCGGTTCTCCCCTTTGTTTCACAAATTCTTTCTCTTTTTTTTTCTCTCTTTCGTTCGCCGATTTTTATGCGTATTTTTCTTTGATCGTCTGTGACAATAGGTTCTTCCATTCTGTAAATTTGATCGAAAGGATCGTTCGATGCTGATTTCTCAATACTTTCGCCGTTGCAAATTTTCTCGTCTTTCATTCTCGGCAAGAAAGATCATTCCGAACGAAAGGGCAAATCGAACGAAGATCGAACAATTTTACGTAATGGAATTATTTTATTTTTCCTCGCGATACTCTGCTTCGTCTTAAGTAGCTGGTGGAATTTTTCAATTGCCATCTATTTTTTTATCCATTTACGCGACGATTAAATTACACGGTGATTAAATAATTAACGCTTACAATCTATATATCTTTCATTTTTTCGTTATATTTATTTGTTTGTCATTATTATTTCCCTTTTAGTTACGATTAATTTTAGATAATTTTGAAACAATTACAATTACTACTGCAAGTTTCATCCTATCATGCATCTTTTTTTTTTTATTAATTACGTATTTTAAAAGACGCAAAAATTTTACCATCGTATTGCTTATACAATCTGGCTGGAAATATTTCATTGGTGATTTATTCAAATCTGCGTCGCATGTAATTTTTAGTAGACGACGAGTTGATATAATTTTTTGAAACAAGAAGAAAACTAACAGTGTATATATTTATATATAAAATAAAAACCTGCATTTTGCGCTGCAACCTGTCACTGTCTTTGGTTATTGGTTAGTTGTTACGTTCCAAGACAATTCTCTCCCATCTCTTACCTAAACAAACGAAAACGAACGGCTTACTAGATACTTGTCCGATAATATAATTATAACAATATTATTATTATTTCTTAGAAACTATGACTCAGTACGTTTTGATTGCCACAAATAATGCAGAGAACGAGGTAATAATAGTATTAGGTTGGCAACTAAGTGATTGCGGATTTTGTCATTAGATGGTATTGACGATATCCGCAATCGTTTAGTTGCCAATCTAATAGAATTTTATGGAACATGTTGAAAAGACAACACGCATTGACCGATGAAACTATACAGGAACCAGATCGAAAGTGTTTTTGATAATTAAATACACGTGTCCCAATAGAAAAAGACAATTAACGTAATCAAAACTAAGACAATTTAAAATAATAATTATTAACAAAAATTGAGAAATTTATTGATCGAATAACATAAGAATTTACATCGAGTTACGTCAAGTTAACAAAAGAAATAACAATTTGAAATGAAATGTTAGTGGTTAATACTGACACGTTCCAACTATCAAAATTACAACCTAAGTTTCGAATTTATTATCACCTTCATTCTTGCTAATTTCACACGAAATGATCTCGAGCTTCCCCATACGATCCGATAAATCCTCTTTCCTATACATTTTTATGAATCACGACGAAGACAAAGATCCGAAAACATTTTTTCTAATTTAATAAAAAATTCCATTTTTGTCATTGGACGTCGTTTACCGTTTCGACTGGTTGATTCGCCAAATATTTTTTCAGCGAGCAAATCGCGGTAGAATGAACGGTATCTGGCGAGGAGACGAGGATCAAAGAGCGCAGGCACATAATTATTTGAGCAAAACTCGGGATTAGCCGAGTGGAAAGGCTCCTTTTCGCGAAAGCGACCCTGCTCCTGCTTCTGCACACCTCCATCCCTTTCTCCGCCCTTTCTAATTAAAACCGTGGACGAACGCGTGGCTTTTCGAGGGAATTTCTCGGTGTACTAATTATTCAGCATTCTGTGGACACGTCTCGTGCACACACAGACACGCGTCACCTGGATATCAATAACGTCGCCACCCTCGATTAGAGGGGTGATTTCATTTTTCACGGTCGACCAGATGAAACGTGGTGTTCGGCGATGTTACGTGAGATAATAAAGTGAAATAATAAAGAGAAATAATAAAGGCTGATAAGGAGAGAGAGAGAGAGAGAGAGAGAAAAGAAAAAAGAAAAAACAATGTTGTTTATTCGATGGGGTGGATGATTCAGGGGGTTGAAGTGGGATTTCTAGAACGAAGGTATTGTTTAATCGTTAAGGACCATTTCCAAGCTTATCCACTTTGCTGTTTTTCTATTTAATTTTCCCTTTTCTTCTGTCTAATTTCGTTAATATTCGTTTCTCTTTTGAATCTTTAACGCAGCAGCAAACTCTGAATCCTTGACCCAGAAAAAAGAAGCTGGACTTTTCATCAACATCGGCGAGATCGTCTTGCGAAACTATGATGAACAGTACGTCATAAGCACGAAAGCTATTATTTACTCGCACGGTGTAATTAATTTTTAATTTTTCTATCTTTATTCCGGTAGGATATTCCGCCCACGAGTTTCTTCCATACACGAACTTTTAATGCTGAACGGTTCGATTCAAACAACGAGGCAGAACTCTGCTGTTTAAGAAGAATAAGAGAAAGGTGATCATTCCCGTCGAAGATATTCACCTCCGTTGCAATAATCGATTTTTCCTTTCATTTTTATCGCACATACGAGTCTGTAACATAGGAATTTTCAATTCTGAACGACTGGAACCAACGCCAACTACAACGCAATTCGACGCAATACGATCGAGAACACGTGGAAGCAAAAATAACTTCCCACGAGATCACGCGGTAAAACCATGGTGCAACACGTCATCGATGTAAAATACCGCCATCTTACAATAAACGACGTTCAATTTGCCCTCTTATTCCGTTATTTTCCTCCTATTTTCCTATTACCTAGGAATTTTTAATGCGCCAACTCCAAGAACGATGGAAAATTTCGCACGCGAAATAAATCGAGAAACAACACGAAAAGAGCGATGGTTGTCTGCGTATAGGAATCTTCTATACCGGCGACTCTGAACCGCGGACAAGTGAAACTAAAATAGAACGCGAAGCTCTTAAACCGAGAAGGACGAAAAACAATATCCACGGGGTTATCGTGGAAAACCACGGCGCAACACGTCATCGATAGAAAAGCCACCATTTATCCGCAATTTGATCGCACGCGTCCGCGTGTGTCGCAGTTAGCTCGAGAAGGTTTGTACGTGGCGACCCGGCCAACAATTAAACAAGCGACACCAAATTTATCGCGGTATCGATAACCTTCTACTCCTGACAAATCATAGCCGACGATCGTTCGAAAGAGATGGGGTTGGGCTGTATGGCGAGACGGTGAAATTTATTGGAAAGACCACGGTGACGCGAGGTCGAATCCAGGAGATTTCAATTCACCGCCAACGATATGATCGCGCCACATCGATCGAACAGAGAGACTTTTGTCCGATCGGTGGCAACGTTACATCAGCGACAATCGACGAACGCGAACCATCGTTACATCACTGTCGAATTTGATCGCGCGCCGCCTTTCAAATCGATTTCATGCATTATTTCCGATCTCTCTCGTACAATACCGATCTCGCCTCTCTACGTATGAAATTTCTTTATCGTTTGTTACTCGCGTCGGTCTCTTTCATTTTTGTCTTGGTCAATGGGATCGTCGCTTCATGCGTCATACAGAGTGTCCAATTTTCTAGCAATTTTGTGTCTAATTTTGTACGAATGGCTTTTGCTTTTTCATGCCATCTTTTCGCAGGCTTTGGAGATTTACAGTGATCTTCTGAAGGATTTTAGAGTTTTTACGGGATATTTCGTACAGACGAGCTTCGTCAATTTTATATTCTCTGACGATCTCTTCGATTTAGCGTCTGTATAAATTTCGTCTAATTTTTTTTTTTTTTACTTCTTTTATTCCCTGAAACTTTTGTTTCCTATTTTCCAAAGGGACGAGACGAACGATTATCTAGCACGATGGAAATTCAAGAGGTGCAATCTGGTCTTGCACTTTGATAGGATTAGCATCAAGGTTTCTGGAGTTCAGAAGGATCTTTGGAAAAATTTGAGAGCTTTTAGCGGACCGTCCGCACAGTTCGGCTGAAAATTTTCATTATTTCTAACTTGGCTGTAACGTTGAAACAACGTTCAAAATCCTGCAAAGTACACTTTGATTTTCAACTTTTAGATAGACTTTTAATTCCCAAGTTACACATTTTTCTACAACTACTTTTTCAAACTACCTTTTACTATTCCGATTTATTTCCTCGGGAATTTTAACGCTTTCGTTATTTCACTTAACCTAATCGGATGGTAAACGAATGTTTGGACAAAAAGAAAAAAGAACGATCATGCTTTTTTCTCAATTAGTAAACAAGACTGCTGGCCGAAAATCGAGTCAACGTCGCGGAAAATTACTCGCTGGGAAGCGAGAAAACATGGTTTTCGGAAAATTTCCGAGGGAAAGGAAAGCTCTGTGCGTGGTGGTCCGCCCGAGAAAATTATCGTTGCGGTTTCCAGCCGGACTCGCATTAAGTCCGACAACATTCTACGACTTAACTTTCGTCACTCTGAGGGCAACTTAAATTCCCACTAAATACCCGGCTCTCATTGTCCCGGTTCTCCCTGTTTATTTCAACTGTGTCGCGCCGTTCTCCTCAATTTTCACTCTCTGAAATTCACGTGCTGCGAGATATCGAGAAAATTAATCGAAGCATATTTAGCTCTCGACCATATAGAATCCAAAGCTTGTAACGCTGTACATAATTTTAAGTATCTCCGAATTTTGTCAATCTTCGACATATTGAGAAGGGCCATTTAAAAAGGTAAAATGTCACTAAGAAAAAAGAAGAAAGAAAAGCGTCGCAGAAAATTGCAACTATTTTTAATTTCACGTTAAAACGAAGACATGACATCTCTCCAGGATGGAATTAATCGCTTGCCTAAAACAGATGTATCGAAGTTACAGAAAACAACGACAAATATTGTACCTTGATCGAACAACTTGCTGATTTCTTAAATAAATTATCAGCTTCACTGACAAATTTGCATTATTCGCCTGTACAGCTAGTACACGCTATATTTACTCCTTTGTACAGTTAACATATGTTCTATTTATTGTTCTTATTAAATATAAATCTGTCCTGTAAAATTATGTCGTCTTCCTCGACTTTGTCTTTCACGGAAATTCTTTCGTTCACTACTGCTGTATTACATCATTTCCATACAATAATTTGACGAATTCCAAATTCGTTTGAATACACTGGCGCACACGTGCATGAAATAGAAAGAAAAAGAAAAAAGAAGAACACGGAGGGGGGAGAAAAATAAAGAAAAGAGGGGAGACATGGCCATTATGAAGAAACGAGTGCAACGTCCATATTCGTCGAAACGACGCGTCCGCTCGTTATATTCCGCTGGTCGTTTAACGATGCCTGGGTCGTCGACGCGTTTAGAAACGAATCGATCAGACCTGCCCGGTCGTCGACCATTTTTCCTGTCTGCGTTCGATCCCCCGATCGTCCCAGATGTGAACGCGCCACGTTGAATAATAAATCGACGAACCAGTTGACAGGGAAAAGGAACGAGAGCAAACGGGAGAGCCGAAAGAGAAGCAACCGAGGGAGAAACAGAGAAGAAAAATGAAGTTTGAGCCTCGTTGAAGTGTCATCCGTGTTATCGTGCGAGGAAGATCACGTTTATCTGAAAGAGTCAAAGGCGAACGTTGGATTACTTGATTTTTATATTACACACGTACGTACTTGTTTTCGTTTGTATTTTTTTTTTGAAGTGCACGTATTGGAAAATTGATAGATGACGACGTGTTGAATAGAAATAGGAATTACTGGTAAATATTAAGAAATAATTTAATATTTTTCTCTTTCTCCGGGAACATTCACTCTACTTTTCGTAATTTTTATTTGTCTTGTTGTTTGTATCTCTTAGAATTGCTCGTATTTAATTCTAAATAGATGGAGATAGTTTAATATCTTCTTCTTCCAGGAAGATCCAGTCTTTGTAATTTTTATTTTTCTTGTCGTTTGTGTCACTTGGAGTGGCTTGTATTTAGTTTTATTGTAAATAGATAGCGACACACGCCATTGATGATAATAATATGACGAAGATTTCTGGTCAAGTTTAACATTTTAATGTTTTCTTCTTCTTCCAGGAAGATTCGCTCCGATCTTTGTAATTTTTATTTTTCTTGTCGTTTGTGTCACTTGGAGTGGCTTGTATTTAGTTCTACTGTAAATAGATAGCGACACACGCCATTGATGATAATAATATGACGAAGATTTCTGGTCAAGTTTAACATTTTAATGTTTTCTTCTTCTTCCAGGAAGATTCGCTCCAATCTTTGTAATTTTTATTTTTCTTGTCGTTTGTGTCACTTGGAGTGGCTTGTATTTAGTTTTACTGTAAATAGATAGCGACACACGCCATTGATGATAATAATATGACGAAGATTTCTGGTCAAGTTTAACATTTTAACGTTTTCTTCTTCTTCTTCTTCTTCCAAGAAGATTCACCGCAGTCTTTGTAATTTTTGTTTTCCTTCACCTTACGATGATATCTCCTGGTACGATCTTCTCTGGTTTTTAAAATAATTAAAAATAAAGTAACTAAGTCTTGTGTAGTTTTCAAAATAATTTCAGTCGGTAACGCGAGGAAGAGAATCATGGAACGACCGTGTAAAAGTTACTCTCTTCAAACAAGAAATAATTGACTTTTGTACTTCTTAAAACAATTATAACGATATACATATTAATATTCAATTATAATTTCCAGCAACTGCGTAACTCAATCATTTTTCTCTTCTTTTCCTATGTTATCTTCCTGCAACGAATAAACTTACCGAAGACTATCATTCGTTTCTTCAGAATTAAATGTTAATCGCGTATTAGATTATTCAACGAACTTAGAAATTAATAAAAGGTAGAGTTATTTCGTTCTATTAATTTTAACTTCCAAAGTTAAACATTCGTTTAACACGCGTCAAAAATTGTTCAATCTCAGAGAAATGAATTAATAAATTCCTATCTATCTTCCAACGGTTAATTATCAACGGCAATAGTTCGGTAATTCTTCCAATTTGGGAAACAATCCGACCACGAGAAATACGTATCTCCGTTTAATTACAGGATCCCTAATAAAGGCTATCAATTTGGAAGCTGTTTGTCAGCGATAAGGTTATCAGCATTATGCCGAAACCGGTGTATTTGGTCGTGCAGTGATTAGAACACATACGTAATGAGCATCATGCGCCATTTGCTGCATGTTTCCATTAAAAGAGTCGAACCGCTGTGTATCATCTAGGAAATACAATTGATTAAAATAACGACCATTCAAATGATACTTTTATTCCGTAGATCGTATATGATTTATACGTGTTTCTGGAATTTATCAATGCTGAAGTTTCTACTTTATATGAATACCTTTTTATACTTTTTAAATCGTCCACTTGAGATCGAATAAAAATGTCCAACGTCTTTCTATTATTATGATTATGGTATTCAAACTTCTTTTAAAGTCTTCATTGTTGCAGTAACTTTGAAGCGGTGTATATGTAGCAGTTTTATCATCGTCTAAGCAAAGTTTCCTCACACAATCAACCAACGTAACTTCAAAAAGTTCCATATACAATACAAACACACACTATTGTCATAGACCTATTTGCGAACCGATTTCCTAATCCATAAAATTAAACGAAACCTTCTTTTTTCTCCAAAATGTACTACCTTCTGTAAATTACGAGTTTAACAAGGTACCGCACTATATTTATTATTTTAAACGATATACCTTGGCTTTGAACTAATATCGTTTAATTTAATAATCGCTACAAACTCTGTCGTCATAACTTAATTTGATCTTTTATGCTTTACGTAATTAGCGTCATTAATAATGATAATGTCTACCGTGCAGAAGGTGAATATTAACGAGCAGAAGATTAAATGAAACTACAGACTCTAGCATTAAGTATTATAAGCCGCCAACAAACATCCTCGCGCAAAAATCTTACGACAGCCATATTATGTTTTGTTCGACATTGGAAGAAGTTGCGGGCGAATTGTACATTCTAACAAAATTCGTTTAACTTCGTATTTTAAACGACGAAGGAAGCGCGTGTGCGACGTGTCAATAATTTTATGAAAAAATACATAAAACTTAGAATTCGTGATCTAGACCAAAATATCAAAATTTTATTAACCTTTTCAATCCGGGAAACTTTGGCAGAAACAAAAATGTTCGAAAATAATACTTTCCTATCAATATTCATTAATTTGAGATAATTTAGGATCCACCGATCAGCGTGCAGTCCCAGTGTCGGCACGAGATCCAGTTCCCGCCTTTCGCTGATAAATAACTAAAATAAATAACTACGCAAATAAACTTTCCCCGTTCTCAGTGAAAATATACAAAACGTATATATACGTCGCCCTAAATTCTACTGGAATATACAAGACGCATATATACGTCGCACGAATTCTAACGAAATACACAGACGTATATATACGTCGCCTGAATTTTATCGGAATACACAAGACGTATATATACGTCTTCCGGATTCTATCAAAATACGCCGAACGCATATATACGTTGCCTGAATTCTATCGGAATACACAAGACGTATATATACGTCGTCCGGATCCTATCGAAATACACAGAATGTATATATACGTCGCCTGAATTCTATCGGAATACACAAGACGTATATATACGTCGCCCTAAATTCTACCGAAATATACAAGACGTATATATACGTCCCACGTATTCTATCGAAATACAGAGAACGTATATATACGTCGCCCGGATTCTATCGAAATACAGAGAACGTATATATACGTCGCTCGGATTCTATCGAAATACATAGAACGTATATATACGACGCCTGAATTCTATCGGAATATACAAGACGTATATATACGTCGCCCGGATTCGAAGAATTAGAAATAGAGGATGTTTTAAGATTTGTGTACCGAAGTGCATATCGTCTAGTTTCGTTAAATATAGCGTCCTATAGTTAATATTATTACTACATTATCATAATCATAATAATACTGTTAATTATTATATACGCCCTAATTTCATATAGTCATATTTCTCCACTTGCAACGTTCCCTATTTCACACACAGCAAAAAATTTTCGTCAAAAAATTTCATTCGATATGAATAACTACTCTAGAATTCCTGTGACGACGACTCATTTGTCAGGTTCTAGAAAGACGGATGAAATTGGCTAGGAAATGAAACACAAAGGTAGTTGGACAGGGAGGGAGGGGATGGAAGGGGTTGGACGGCGCATTTAGAAAGCAAGTACTGTTACAGCGGTTACGGGGCCAATTCGAGCTGCAACTCGCAACAAAGTTTCGAAGTTCAAGGGTCAACTCGATTTGCCGCGGCTGCAACGAGAGCCGAAGTAAGTAGGTTCTCTTAAGCGCGGCTATAAATCGCGCAATGGGACCGTCTTTTGTTCACCATAGGGTGGAACCATGAGAAATAACGAGGAAGAAAAAAGGGAACAAAAGAAAATCTTCCTCCTGAAGGGACGTCTTTGAACTACGATCGAACGTACCCATTGTGATTACGCCAAATCTTTGTTCAATTTTGGTATAAAAATTAACGGTTTAACTCTGGCTACAAAAAGTATTGGCATGCACCCTTGTTTTTCAAGGAAGCGTTCTTTAGGCCAAATCGATTAGTATGTAAATGTTATAATAAATACAAAAGTGTGGCAATACTTTCTGTAACTACCGTATGTGGGATTTTAGCATTTTGAGATCAGGGATTTATACGTACAGTGAGAATACGATGTTCGATTATGTTATAGTTGCAATAGTAATAGAACAGAGCACAACAATCATATCTGCTAATCTATATATGGATGTAAAAGTATATAAAAGATAAAAATAGCTGACTCGTTTACGCTTTAATACTCGTTGATATAACCATATATATTTGATATGGATGTAACGATTCGACAATACGATTCTCAAATGTGTATGTAAGCATGTAAGTCCTAACCGTGGTTTACAGAACTATTCGAGTACTTGTATCGACGTACGAAAGCCCTTTACGTGTAAATGTTCAATATTACACGTATTACAGAAAACTGTTCGAAACTTGTCATATACGTACGTAATAATCGTGTCTAATTGTGCCAATGAAGTTGCAAAATGTTTCCTATAATACACATAATGTACCCCTCAAAGCTTCCCGCACTAAGTGTTCAAATACTTTCACGAGTCGCCGAATCTTCCAAATTGTTTGTAAAATTTCAATATAGCGCTCAATGAAATACCAAGATGTTTTCTTCCTACAGCACAGACTATATACATATTATACACATAGCTGAAAATTTTCCAAAGCGTGCAAACAATTTCATGGGTGGCTATACGATTGTTCAAATTATCTGTCAACGTTAAATGTAAATTTGTACAACGATAATAACAATTTTCGTCGTTTAGATGTTTAGAATCGCGGAACTGGGGGACAACCGCGAACTACACACCTCGCGCCATTTTGTGCGCGCGCCTCGACAAAATGGAATCGATAATTCCCGCGGCGGTCAGGAAACAATTTCTGAAACGCGGTCGCAATTTTTCGTCGGCGAAACAACATTTCTAGGTAGCAGGCTAATGCTCCAAACTACCGGCCATTAACGAGTTAATGCGAATAATTTTTCAAACAAGCTGCAAAGCCTTTCGGAGGCTCGTTTCCACCGGGAAAGGAGAGAGGGTAAAGGCGCGTACATACGCGTGGACGATTGCTCCGCGTTTCGAATGCGGAACGCCGATTTTTTTTACAGAAACTCGAAACGTGTGAATTCGACTGTTTGCGGAGAAAACGTAAAACGCGCGTTTGAAACCGCAACCGGTCGTGTTGCAAAGGTTTTGTCGACAACAATCTCGGTAGAAATTTGGTTGGATCGATCGTTTCCGCGGTTTCTTGAACGTTGCACGGGAGATTGGGTCGCTTTGAATCTAAAACAGATTCAACAATTTTTCTTTTTCTCTTCACTTTCATGTAACAATTCACAGGTCCACTGACATTCTCGACAATCGTTCGTTAATACGAGGAATCGCCGAGAAAATGCATCATCGTCTCGACATAGTTATCCATTTTTTGGAAATCGAACATTTAAAAGTGATCCTAAAATTGTTGCAAACGTTGCTTCAAAGTATCGTTTCAACGAATCGTATATTTAGTTTAGGAAATAATTTGCAAGAACTGTACGTATAAGACGATGCAGGTTTCTCTTTATTTTAACAACGATGATATACAGTCTGCCTGTATCGAATTGCCGCAGACGTCGTTTTGCGAATCATTCAGCCGTAACATTGTTAGCCTTAAATTGCGATAATTCGAAGGTGAATTCCTTTCGAACGAACGTTTTCATTGAAAAGGAGTAAATACGCGACAGACGGTACTTCGTCATCAGCGGCATTCTCGATTCTCATCGCTATTTTAAAGCAAATGGAACTTTGACAGTATTTTAGTTATTTAAACGCGAAATTTCGTATGATACGTGTTAACATATGAATAGAGCCAGATGACTTTTACAAGCGTCGTTTTATATGGCTTCTATACGTAAAGGTGTATCACTTTCTGCACGAACCTCCTAATTAACCGGTGCGCAGATTTTTATGGAATTACACAAAATTTAAAGCTACGAAAATGGATACAACGTACATGATATGCAAAAACATAGAAAATATTCAAACAACAGTGCTATTTATCATATCTAATATTGGGTTGGCAACTAAGTGATTGCGGATTTTGTCATTAGGTGATATTGATAAAGGTCCTACACCTTACCCCTTTAATCGTATCCATGAAAATATGAATTTTCATATCAATCTGCAGTCTAATAATCGCAAATATATTTACAAGTATCAGGCAATATTAATTCGTTATCGTTATTAATATAATTATATTCAAAATTAATATTGGAGATGCGACTCTGTTTTTCCTAAAATTCGTTTCTTCCAAGCTTGTTTTACACGTTTCCTTTGCACTGTTTACTATTTCTACGCTATCTTTCTATCTTCTTTCATTGCATTACCTTTCCTCCATTTTCTCTCGTTTCGTTTCCACCGTCATCTATCATTACCCGCATCTTCCGTTGTCTCCAGCTGCTTCCTTCGACTGTCCTAGCTTTTTCTTCTTTTTAAAGAAGACATGCAACTTTGTTTCATTTTTATTTTCTTCCAACTCTTGTGGCTTTTTACCATCGCACGTACTGCGCGACTTTTTGATTTTTTTTCTTTTAATTTCTTCCTTCCCTTTCTGTAATTCTTGCCGAGAAGCAAAATTCTCTATAGGAAAGGAACATCGATTATTTCTCAACAGTTTTGTCCATTTCGATCAGATATTGCTTCATCCATTTTCTACGCTCTTTCTACGCTATCTTCGCCCCTTTTACAACCCTCCGCTGTCCTTTATCCCTTTTATCAACTACAATGCTATCTTACCCCCGTTCTCACATCCTCTTATCTTCTTTCGCCCCTGTTTCTCTCTTTCACCCCTTTCCATCGTCTCTCATCTTCCAACCTCTTGAACTTTCCTAATGGATTACTGATCGCTAGAGGATAACAGGAAATTCACCGACGAATTCGTGAATTTCTCTCCGGTTAAATCGAACTGTAGAACGTCTCCTTTATCATATCCTTTTCGCTCCATCTCGTCCGCACTATCAAATTTTCTTCTCTGTTTAATCTCGCTTTTTAATAAGATTCTTCCTTGAGTTTTCGTTTCCCTGCATTGTGCTTCTTCTATGTCTTCTTAAGGACGAAACGAACGAAGAGATACGCGAATGTAAATGATTCTCAAAGGTAAATATTTTGTAAATAATAATCATTACATTCGTAGGTCAAATTTAGCTTTATGGGTCACTGTTAAGTTTACAATCATAGATTATTAATTAGAGATCAAATTTATTGGTATAGATTGTTTATTGAAAGGGTTAAAAATTGTCTCGTTATAGATCGTAGATAAATCGTAGTAGGAACAATGGAGAAATATTTGTGAAACCTCTTCGAGGGATCGTAACATAGACGCAGGAAAAATCCAAATATTCGAGTTTCTGTGAGAGAAAGTTTCAAATTTTCTCGAACATTTTCCGTCGAACGATCGGGCACGATTTTAATCAAATTTCCACTGAGAAGTCTATTGATATTTTCAAACAAGTTGGCTACATGTCTCCGTTTTACAAATTGCACGCAGGGAAAAGATGGCTGGAAAACAATTTACAAATTGCGATTTCAATTAAAATTTCGCTGTCGTGTCTACAGCGTCGCACAGATTGAACGCGCGGTTTCTTTTTTACAAACTACAAGGGCCAAACAAAATTCTACAAACGTACTATTCGCGAAGAAAATTAATTTTTCGAACAATTCGAAATAGCAAAATTGCAACATCGCGAAGCAAACTCTGCTCTTCTCCTCAACTTCTTCTCGTTCGTGTATCTCTTCGGACTTCTTCTTTTTCTCGATCGTTTTATTCGCGAGAAGCATGGAATACATGCAGAGATAATAGCAAGACCAAATATTTAAAAACTATGTCAAATTTACCAACGTCTATCGAAACGTAACATTCATTTAGAAGGACAGAAGGATTAAAAAAATAATGCACGACAATCTCTTCTTCTCGTATCTGCAGAAATATCTTCAACAATTTATAGACGACAATTCAATTCGCTCGATGGATATCGTCATTTCCTTTCTTTCTAACAATCGATAAATTATCTTCTCAGAATAATCCATGGCAAGCACCGAACGCGATACGTAAGACGACACGGTTCGCTTCTCGACTCCGTACGCTTCGACGTGCAATTATATCGTAGCGATATTCGATGCACTTATCGGAATCGTTCGAGTTAACCCCGTTGAAACGCCATTGAGAGCCGGTAACTTCGCCCTCCGGATGCAAACTTATCGCGAACGTAAACCCCCTTTGCTATTATCCCTCGAAACATTAAGCCGATATCGAAGGGATTAGCCGTGACGTGTTCTTCGGAGGCAATGGCCGGTTGAAACTTTCATCCGTCAGACAGCTCTCCGTAGTTGTAGATTGATCTGAGGTTCGAGAGTGATCGATTTCTTTTCTCTTTGCTCTTTTATAGTTCGTTACGAAGTTGCGAAAAGTAACTACTAGCCCTTCTCTTTTCGACTGGTTGGTCGATCGGCGTTGTGGTTTCTCGAATCCAAAAATTTGGAAATTTTTGAACATTTTGAAGATTCTAAATTTTTAAGCCCAGAACGTTCGTATTTCTCGAATATCCAAAATGTTAAGAATTCAAGATTTTCATACCTTTCCCACACGCTTCGAATGAAATATCGACATTTCGGAACGAATTTGGCGTATTTTCTAAAATTGGAATATTCGAATTTATTTCAAGATCTAAGGTCTCAATATTTGGAAATATTTTATTATTAAATCTAGAAATCGATCATTTTCCAAACGTTGGAATTATCAAACTCAGAACATAGAATCTTTCTCCTTTGCTAAAAATAATCCCAAAGGCTTAACAAACCGTAGCACGTACGATGCTATAGAGATTAAAAAAAAGAGGTAGCAAAAATAACGAAGATTAAGACAAAAATACTGCAAGTATCGTACGTAGAGGTATGAAATATATCGATAGACGCAGGTCGGGCTGACGGATATTTTCTGCCGTTCCACTTCTGTCAAAGTTCGTCAGAGAAGCACGTGCGCGATATTCCATTTATCGAGAACCTGTTCGATTTCATTTATTTCTTTGCCGACCTGGTCATTAATGGGACAACTTCGACGCCCAGGTAAATTTCTACGACGCCTACGAGAAAAGGCGGTGGAATGACGCCCCGTTGGGAATGACTCGCGTTTCGTACCGATCTCCATGTCGAAACTCTTTCCAATTATCGTGTCTCTCTTTTTCTTAACTTGCCACTTGCTAAATATTAAACTTGTTATCTTTTCGATCGATACGATCGCTGATATTGTTTTAGATGAACATACGACATGGAACAATACATTTTTAGTTTGTCAATATTTAAAAAATATCCTGTCGTGTTAACTGAAAATCGAAAGGTAGTTAAGTAAAAAGAAAGGATGTATCAGCAACTTTCGATTAAATCGAGTCGTTGCTGCTAGGTAGCGTAAAAATATTGGGTTGGCAACTATGTGATTGCGGGTTTTGTCGTTACCACCTAATGACAAATTCCGCAATCACTTAGTTGCCAACCCAATAATAATTTTTCTACATGTACATCAAATAAGAAAATCCTTTCTGCATTGTAATTCATCGTAATAGTTTGAAAGATGTAACAGCTGTCTTTCTTTTTTTAGTCTGACCAGATACGTGAAATCGATACCTGGTTATTAAATATTAAAAGTCAATTTTCTCGAAACCACCTTCTCTTGGTAGATACGTCTGTGTGAATTAACAGGACAATATCGTGAGATATAAATAAATGGAAGATACAATTTATCTTATTGGAAATATAAATTTTACCTTTTTTCCAACTGATATTATATATTGCTTTCTGTGTTTCTTCCTCTGTCCTATACCGAATATTAAATTATTTACTCGACAAGCTTTGTAAGTGGTAATTTTACAGACTTCCGGTTCTTTGATTTCGTTCTTACAGTGCATTGATCAAATAACGTGTTCCGTGAAATAAGATCTAAAATGCAAAACAGTTTCCTCGCGCGTGAATCTGAAACTATCTATTTCAGAATGCTTCGGAATATCCTAACCTCTGTTCCACAAACTTGTCATCGTATCAAGATAAACTTGCAACTAGTAATAGGGGGCTACGGTAATCGATATCTCGAATATCGATACTTCTCAATTCTAACAGCGATATTTTGTATCGGTGTGACGATATATCGCGGTATCGATAGCCGGCTCATAAATGTCGAAATGGACCGATCAAATAACTCACTTCTGAGCAAACTAGCGACAAAAACATTGCCCGGTATCTCGTTACACCAGCGCCCAATCGTCTCATTTCCGAATCATCGATTTTCTAACATGTTCTCGGAAGCATGATTCTCAACGACTTTTTTCATAAATATTAACACACGGACAGCTATAGTTTCCGAGATATTCGTTAAAAAAAAAAAAAAAAAAAAAAAGAAAATAAAACTGCCACTGCTCCATTTGCGATACACATCACGTGTATCGATACTCCGGGCATCAATAGCGGTATCGATAGCAAATATCGATACGATTCAAACGTACCACCATTGCTAGTCACAGCTGTAAATTTTTCATTGCAGAAAAATACCAAGCAATCATTTTCAGTTAACTGTACGTACCAGATTTCGAGAAGCTTTTAAATATTAACCTCTTTGAGTCTGAATTGCCACGTAATTTTTGAATTATTTAACAAATGATTCAGAAGATTGAAGAGAGTGTGTAACATTTAACAAGTGGAATATTTGATGATAATAATACAAATCTATGTTATGTGTTATATCTATATATATCATAAATAATAAAATATAGAAAGATGTTGGTCATCTTCTTCCAGGTAAAATCAACTTTACTCGCATTATCGCTAATATTATTTTATATTTTATATTATTTACTTTCAGCATCACTTGCTACATCCGACTAACACAGGCGCACAAATTTCTGCGCTATACTCAACGGACCGATCTTTTCCACCTTTTCACTGTTTTCTTCTCGTTACTAGACAAAAGGTTCTCAAAGAGTTTCGAAAATATCGGTAACGGTTTCTCGTTATTCAAGCGTCTACTGTAAAAACACATTCGTAATTCTTTGAATTTAGCTTTGTTTCTAGCATCCATTGCTTTCTTTTCTTTACTGTTTTATTTAACAGTAGTTCATATTCTTAAGAAGTATGTAAGACACGAATTAACGTGTCAAACTAACGCTGTACCGCTGTAAAGGACACGATTAAAGGATTCTACCAAAATGTGAGAGAAATCTAAAAACTTCAAAAGAATCCTTAGACGCAACATCGTTAGAGAACAAGGTAACCATCGTAAAAATTCTTTATACAACGTGCTCTGAAATAACGATTTCTTTATTAAGGAAGCCATAAACCCTTCCCCAGGAGAAGATACAACGGTTAAGATGAAACGGGAAACGGAAACCGCGCGACGGAGCAGCGACGAAGATAACGAAGCCGTTCGAGCCAGGTACCACGTAACAGCCACTTTCAAGCAAATGCATTTAAGGGAATAAATGGATGGTCAGCGTGATGAGGCGCGTTAAGTGCCGCTCGCCAGGCGTAGCACACGTGTCAAAAGCAAACTACGAGTACGGCTCGTATATCGAAAAAATTACGGAGTATCCTCGGCAAGTCGAAATATCGAAAGATCACATATGTTTCTTTTTTTTTTAATTTGTATTTTTAAAATAGAATGGACGAAAATTTCTGCAGGCAGAAGAAGAACTGAACAAAAAGGAAACAAGAAAGAAAAGAAACAAAAAACAAGAGTAGATTCTCTTTATTAATATTGAATATTCTTTTGAATCTAAAATTTCCAATAATAACGTAGAGAAATTTCTTGGAGGATTCGCCAATAGAGATCTTTTGTTTCCTTTTTTCAGAAATTCGTTTGCATTTTTGAGAGAAAGCGGGCAAATTCTGTATAAAATTCTGACTAATTCAAAAACTTCCGCAGGCGTTTTGCGATTGTTTCCTGCCACATCGACATTGTTTTGTCACAGAACGATGTATAATACTTTTTACTTCTAAGGAATCATCGAGTCTCTTCTTGTATTTTCCACAGTTCTCGAAGCTGTACTACAGTGTTTTGTTGATCGAGATATTTGGAAGATTTTTACCGCTCATTTCCTCCTTGAAATTTCATTATAAATAAAAAATTATGTTCCTGCGTTCTATGGCACAACGGTATACGGTAAAAACGCCACGAGAATAAATTGCTTGCTACTTTAAGAAAGAAGAGCAGCTACCTCGAATTTATTGTAACGACCAACGACAACAACCAAGAAACAAAAATTGGCGGAGAAAAAGAGATTAAATCAAATAGCAATTCTGCGTATATCGTCAGAGAGAATATGGCACGGGGTAGAAGCTTGGGTACAGTGTACGTGCACAATGTAATAGATGGGCACACGAAAGTTGTACCGGCTGGGCAACAGAAGAACTTAATCATTTTCGATGTTATCGTGGTTAATTTAGATTAGGTGTAATATCGCATAGCGCATACGTATTTTACCCACGTTATTGGGCAAAAAAGAGAAAAAGAGAAATAAAAGAACAGAAAGAGAAAAATAGAAGAAGCTTTCGTTTTATTGTTATTTTAAGTACTAAAATAGAATGTTTTATTTCCTCTGCTTGTTGCACATTATGGAACCGTCGAATAAATACAATTTGGTTCGCACAATTTGCTTTGCTAATTAGAAAGTTGTGTAAACTTCCACAGTTAAGTAGGTTTCGTACAGGTTCGCTCTACGTAGAAATTACCGGACGACGAAAAGTTTGTCAATGAAAAGTAGGAGATATGTTTCTTAATTTTGGGGAAAAATCCAAAAATCAAAGGTTTGACGAAAGAAATGAAATAGTTAAAAAAAAAAATGGAAGAATAAATATGCAGAAAATTTGCAAAAGACCTTGCAAATGGGAAACGAATAATATTGCGTTTAATTTGCAATTGCGACAGGAAACGAATGAAAATTTCTGGGAATAGAAATGAAAAATGTCGGCGAAAGGGACAAATTTTGTTGCTTTAGAAAGAATGCAATCCTTTCTCCTTAATCCTTTCGCAACGACCAAGCTGGCTAAAAAATATGCAGCGGAGCACTGTGTGCGATTCCTTCCCACGAATGAGACATTAACTTGCAATTCCGTAGGTTATCTAAATTGTTTTACAACGCGGCATTCCACCGTTTTATTTAGTAAACTTCCGCCTTAACGGATAACGCACACGTGTGCTGTGTTTTTGCTAGAACAACAACTATCTGTTCACCTAATTGAGTAACTTCAACGAATTAAGCCAGATATTCCTATATTTCTACATAAACGATAAAAACTAATTAAAAAGTAGATAAAACGTAACTAGAAAAGGAACGTTATAAATGAAGAGAAATTTACACAGCGTAGAGAATGAAAACGATTGGACTTTATATTATCAGGAAGACCTTATACAATTTTTCAAATGAACAATTATTAACTGGCAAAAATGTATAATTTACTAAAAATATAGTCATGATTGTATAGAATATAAGAATTGATAATAGAAAAATTCTGATCCTATTAATCGATATATACCTTGTGTATATGTTTTTAACATTTAAGACCGGAAATGCTGTTGCTCAACGGGCGTAAACAACTACATACGTTGATTCGTGGGATCGAGACGATACAGAGGAAGGAGAAATAAGATGAAAGAGCCAATGCATCAGTGGGAGCACGCGTGTACCGTTATATCGTTCGAAAAGGTAAGGAAACGTGCGCCGTAAACGTGTACAAGAATGCCCACGCGTGCCTCTATTCCGGTACACGTGTCGTTCACCATGCATCCACAAGTTCAACGCACCACAAGAATAATTAGAGCTGAAAGTATCCCTTGAGCGATGAATTTTTCTTTGAATAAATCCATCTAAAATATCAATTTCATCATTCTTGTATGATATTGTACGTGTAAATAATTTAGATATAAGATTTTTTTAAAGAATCAAAATATTTAGCAAATCTCTTCTTCTTCTTCTTCGTCTTGCATTCTTTAACACGTCGTATCGACAACACGGTGATTAGCGATGATTTTGCTTGTATCTGGTCTCGCAAGTCTGTCGAATTGATCAATTTCCCGACATTTTCTCCACCTTCTTTCAAATCGAATATTCGCTCGTGTTTCTCGATGATTCTAAATCCGTCGCGTGCTTCATCTAATCTTGTACATTTTAGAATTATACTGCTGTTCGTAGATGCACCGATACTTGTGTTGTCGTATACGTTTTCTCTTACCTACCTTACTAATTATCTTCATGATAATTTCATCGATACCGTTTGTTAATAAATATACGTTTTAGCATCGTCGAAAAATAATGTGCAGATCGCAGAGCAACGTGATAAATCCACGAGAAAGAAAGTCAATTTACAAAAGAAAGCAAAGTAATGTAATTAGGCGAAATCCGTAAATACGCGAGTCTGCGGATATTTCTGGATGAGTGTGTGCTGCACTGTAAGTGGTAGGTGGCAGAGTTCACATCACGGAACAGCTTTTCTTTGTAATAGAAATTTGTGCGTTGGTCCTGTGTGTGCAATTAGTATGTAGTCTGAATAGCTCCATCTCTGCTATTTTATGTTGGTTCGGCAAGGGAGACTGGGATATTGCTCTGTTATTTCGTGTGGTTCCTCTGTCCACTTTTCGAGTAATTAGAAAACAACGAATTTGATTTTCCTTTTAATTAGAAATCTAACCAAAGACGGTTTTAACGAAGAATAGTTAGAAACGCAGAATATAAGAAACGATATTTCTGTCGTATTATTAAATGCTTCAATTATAATAAATATCATAAAGGATATAACTTAACAAACACGAAGATGGTACCCCACTGGGGGTAGCCACCCACACGATAATCAAACAGCTAAAAAATTCTACCAAATGTCCAAATTGGACAAATTGTGAATGTGAAATATTAAATAAAAAAAAAAATTATAATAAATATTACAATTACTTAAGATATTCTTTCCACCCGAAAGAATTGACCCAAAGCCATTGGATTTTCCTTCGTTAGCGACGCGAAGGAAAACTGCGAATGTCTAGAAGGTCGATATGACCGAGCAAAATTCTGCAACATTTGCAATTTCCATTGATTCGTCGATTGATCCAGAGAACAATGTTCTACGACGAGCAGAAAAATTTCAACTATCGAAAGTCTGGCGTTCTAAAACATCGATACGAACCTCGGCCAAGAACCGCGAAATTTGAAATCTTTCGAAGAACGTAACCCGTCTGAAACTTGCTGCGTGTTACCAGAAAGTCCGATTCTCGCAAGTTTCACGGTGACCTCAATCACTTATTTGTAACATTAACGTTATAGTATGTATATATATATATATACGATTATGGTGGTATCATAATTTTCAAGTGAAATTCAGTAATTTCCAAGTAGGATGACGAGGCACGCGTTTCTCGTTACGTGACTGCATTCACGTGGCTGTTTATCGTAATGGACACGATTCAAGGGGAGCAATGGCGGAAAATGATTAATCGGACGCGGTTGTTTAACTATAACGAAAGTTCTCGGTCACGTCTCACGGTCCGACCTCCACCACGGAAATGAGACACAGTTTCCTACTAACTGTTGGAAACGTGGCTCGATCTTCTCTTTAAATGTCCCCTTTCAGGCTACAAGAACAACGAAACTCGTTATTTTATTATTTTCTCATTGACAAGCTGAACGAAACCAGTATATATTTCAATTATATAGTTATATATTTATTTATATAATTATATAGTTATTTATATATATTTTTTCATCAATATATTAGGTTGTCCAGAAAGTTTTTCTCGTTTTATAAGGAAGCGATAAATAGATGCACAACATTTCTTGTTTTATATTATTTTATCGAATTATGTATGATCTATTTTGTTGTATTGGAACTTTTGAAACTTTGAAACTTTCTTCGAAACTCTTCTGGGCAAACTAATATTTTGCATGCATAGTTTTTGCATAAAATTAATTGTTTTAAAGCCAAGTTAGCTTTACATCATAAACGTGAAACCTATAGCCTGTATGAAAGACAAAGACAAACATGAACACTAGAACGCCTCTTCGCTTGTCTTTCATACGACAAAATTAAAGTTAAAATATCTGCTAAATTAAGTTTTTCTATATAAATAGATTAATACCTTTTTATGTATTAAAAAATCATATGGCTCCACAAAAAAAAAAAATAAATAAAGTTGACTATAAAGTCTCTCGTATTACTGCAAACAAATAATTTGCATCGTATGATGTTCCTCTTCGAACCAAAGAACTTTCGTTAAAACATTTTTGTCACAACTTTAATTTCTCGCGAGCTACTCTATGGTTTCCAGTTAAACGAAACACCCTGTATAGACACGAATATGTACGTATAACTCGATGTATAGTTAACCAATGGCAACAACGTTTCTTTGCGTATGTACTATTTGTATAATTTAATTTTCATGTAAGAATTATCATAATTTCTGAAAAATTGTAGATAGAAAGATGAATCTTTTTGTTAGATTTTCTGAGTTCTGTGATTTGATTTATATGATAAATAATTCATCTTCCATACGATTAGATACAAGTCTTTAATCCCTCCATGATTCATTACAAATTTGTCAATATTCTACGATTCGTTATAATTTTTCCATCCCATCACGCAATTCATTATATTTACGATTTATTATAAATTGTTTATTCCCCCTATAAATTTATTATACATTTATTATTTCAACGATTTTTGCAACGAATGTTGCATATCCGCTCTATCGTGTTACAAATTTTTAATCACTTTACGATTTATTATACATTTTTCCATTCTTCCATAATCCCTTGTGAATGTTTTTATCCTACAAATTGTTAAAAGCTTGTCATCCCTCCGTGTCATCGCTGATTTCATTCAAATTTTTTATTCTGTCTACGCAAGGATTAAGCAATTTCCATTCATCGCCACCCTCGAACGATTCGAGTCTGCCAAACTAAGCCAACTATTTATAATAAAATTTCCACTCCATCTACCGATCATTACAGATTTCTCAACCCTCGTATGATTCATAACTTTGAACGATTTACTAGAAATTTCTCAGCCCACTACGAACCGTTGCAAATTTTTCAATCCTCGTACGACTCGTTGCAGGTATTTCTACCCTTCAAACGATTCGCTGCGGATTTTTCAATGTTCAAACGACTTGCAGTGAATTTTTCAATGTTCAAACGACTTGCAATGAATTTTTCAATGTTCCAACGATTTACAGTGAATTTTTCAAACGTCCAACGATCCATCGTAAATTTTCCAACCCTTAAATGACTGACGCCAAAATTTCTGTCGTACCATTTATTATTACAAAATTTTTAACTTTCATACCTACCAAATAGATCGACACATAGATGGATAACTTTATTCTCTTGCTTTTCGGCCTTGAAAATGGGGTTGCCACGTGATTGTGTCTACAGTCTACATTAATACGATGCTTTAAAGACTATCACAACACTTGAAAGAATTGTTGAATTTCATTTAGCTAGCTCCTTTCGACTTTCTACTATTTTCCTCATCCATCCGCTACTCTCTACTCTTTTGGATAATTCCTTTTCTCTTTCAACTTCTCTGCATTCTTCTATGAAGCGCAACATCCTTTCTTCAGCTTATCCACGCAATTTACAGTTTGTCTTTGCTTTTACCGGGAGCCTATTAAGTCTCTCCTCGTTAGCGCATCTGAATCTCGTTATCATCATCGACTGATCCAACTGAATGTTTAAAGCAGCTAAATTTCGTTTCGTATTGCCTAAGATTGGTCCACGTTTATCCAGGCAAAACTCTCTCACTTGTGAAAAAAGAAGTTATCATCGCATGAAAAATTTCAAGTAACTAACAATCTTTGTTTGGTAGGACATTACGGTTGGACAGAGGTGGACATATCATGAGCAAAGAAATAATATTTGGTTTCTTCATCATCTTCTACTCAACTACATCGGGTCTTCTTCAAACACTCTGTGCTCTTCTTTCCTCCCTTAATTCCCTGTATTTCTCGTTACACCTTCCTGTCGCTATTTCGTCACATTGCGACTGTCGCTAAACTGCCCTGCCAATTTGTGCAGGACTCCTGCACACGTTGTCCCGACCTCCCTTTATTACGTTTATCCCATTCTTCTCGTAGCGTAGTTTTACATATTTCACAGCATTTGTTCGAAACTTCTGAACTTCCAAACGCGAGTGAAAATTCCCAAAGCTGGAACGGCTCGTAACAAATTTTCCGTCGTCCGCTTCGCCCGGAAGAAATATGGTTCGAAGTTTGATCCGCGCAAAAGGCATGGAGAACCGGAAGTGAGCAGTGGTTTAAAGAAACGTGGAAAGAACAGTATAAATACCGAGACAACCCTTCAGACGCAGATATTACTAATGGACCTTTTTATATCGACTCTCTTTCACTGGCTCCAGCCAGTCGCTCAAGGGTGACGTGTCCTTTCTTCCCTTTTTCCTTCGACCTCCGTTTCGCCGTTGCAACCCTGCTGCCATTGGTCGTTATACCGATAAAATTACGAAAAGCCAGCAGCATAGTTAACGAACCGCGGCAAGTCATCGTAGTGTGGCGCGAATTCAAGCGATCCAAGAGCGTGTGTCAATTAAGGTAAAATTATTTTCATGGTTCTTAGTTTAATGGCCAGCTTTTACGGTTCAGGTAAAAGTGGTACACGCAGTTAAAAGCTACAGAATGTGCACGTCAACTGTCGTTCGTATAACTTCTGTGCATTGTTCCTGGTTATTAAGTCAAGGGAATTACTTCTTTGCTCTTTTATCTGAGATTCTTCAGCTAACAGACTTTGTGAATTTCACTTTACTTCGTTGGATATTTCGAAGGTTCGTTTACCATTTTATCGGTAAGCGAAGCGTCCAGGATTTGTTTCTACGGAAATCTTTCTTATTTCCTGTTGCGTGTAATTTGCAACATTGTGCACGAGAAGTGTCCACATTTTGCAACGTAATGTAAACAAAAAGTGATCCACGTGGATTACACCCAGTGTTCAGTTAAAATACCAGTAGCTTTTTGCATTAATACGCTTGCGTGTAGACCAACTTCCCATCCAGCAGGATAAAAGTTGTATAAAATAATAAATCGATGAATACGAACTATAAAATGAAAAAACGCTAAAGGATGTAAAATAAACAAAGCAAATATATCATAAGCAGACCGCAGATTTTCATGTTTTGTCGTTTACGTTTTATTTATGGAAACGTTTGAAGAATAGGCATTTGCAAGAAATTTCAAAGTGCGAGGTAGAACATTTATTGTAATATTTGGTAGGTATGAAATGCATCTTCGTTTAGCTGTCGTTTTTTTAACGCGTTTACAAAAATATAATTTTGCACGAATACCATGCGATCTGATTATAAAATAAATTCTGCGCGTAAATACAAAATACGACAAAGAAACTACAGCGAAGAGAGGAAATCGAAGGACATCTATTTTGTGTGCGCGAAGGCATCGACCATAAGAGAACAAAACAGCGATCAAAGACAAACAACGGGTTCAACGACGGATACCGAAACAAAGACTTTGCAACTTCCGCGTCATCCGGTCCGCAAATTCCTTTTTTTTTTTTTTTTTTTTTGTTCTCTCGACGTAACGAGGGAAACGATTTTCCTCTACACTCTCGCTTCTACATATACGTCCGAAGAGAGGAGAAAAAAGAATCGGCGAAGAAGAAGAAGGAAGAAGAAAAAAGAATATCGTCGTAGCACTTAACCACTTCCGGAGCCAACTGCAACGATAATCCAATAAATCGACGTATCCGCGATCAGCGGCCCCGTAGCTACCAGGCAAACACGTTTATCGGTTTTTAAGGAAAGCAAAGAGTCTCGTTCGATGGACGAATGGAAACAAGTTGAAATAAGTTGAAGGATAGGGAACACGGAAGAGGAATTAATAATCCTTCGACCTTACTGTGAGCAAGTTTGTTCTACAAAGATTTTTTCACAATTCTACTGCAGCGTGCTTCTACTGGAAAACGGTTTTGAAATGAACGAGCGTTGTAACGAATGTTTCTTTTTTTTTTTTTACGAGTATTTTGTCGTGACGAACACTTTTTACAAATAATATCAGAATCAAGATGTTACGACAAATACGGAAAAATATCATCGATTTCCTTCGCAATGCAATTGACTTTCTTATTCCATTTACAACGAAAGAGAATTTGCCAATTTTTCTAATTAATTATTAGATCGTCTTCGTTATCGTTGATGAAATTGATCAGGAATTTCGTTGAAGTATTTAGCGATTGAATATTCCTCAGAGCAAAAATATTTCTGTTAAATATTTTGCCACGTAACGTTCGCCATGAATTGACAAAATATAGTGAGAAAAATATTGCAATAAATATGGAATTCGTGAAAGGGAAGCTCGGTGTCGAGCAACCATGCTTTCTTCCCACCCCGTCGCGCTCAAGCTCGCCCCTTTATACAGAAGCGGAACATGTATATAAATAAAATAGAATAAAACAGAATAAATAAAGCAATGTACACTATGAATGTATAATATCTACATATTATAATACGCATATATTACGCAAAATCTATAGAACAATAGAATATAAAATAAATATGTTGCTCTTGATGTCAACTTAGAATTGCAAAAGAAACAAAATAAATCAGTCTTCCCAAAATGTGTTTAAATTTGCATAAGCTAACTGAACGAACAAAACTGCAATAAATATGAAATTTATCAAAGGGAAATTCGGCGTCGAGCAACGAAGCTTTCTTTCCACCCCTTCGTAATATTGGGAACATAAATAACAAAGAATAAATAAATGTATACTATGAACGTATAATAATACATTATAAAATCCATAGAATAAGACGATATAAAATAAATATATTGTTCGTAACGCTACCCCAGAGCTGCAAGAAATAAATGTCCCCAAAACGTGTCTAAATTTCCGCAAACTAACTGAACGAACAAAATTGCGATAAATATGAAATTCGCGAAAGGGAAGCTGGACGTGTACCAACGAAGCTTTCTTTCCACCCCCTTGCGCTCGGGCTCGCCCATTCGTAACGTAGGCAGGTGCAGTGTATGTAAGTAAAATGGAATAAATAAAGCATTATAAAACAAACATATGTATGGTTGCTAGCGTTAACTCCGAACTGTAACAAATAAATCACCGTCACTGAAACGTGTCTGCGGAAATTTCTGCCAACTAATTGAACCAACAAAATCGCAGCAAATATGAAACTCGTGAAAGGGAAGCTCGACGTGGATCAACCAAGTTTCCCTTCCATCCTCTCGCGCTCGAACTCTTCACGCTAATATAGACTAATGGAATACGTACGTAAATAAAATGAAGTGAAACGAAACAAACAAAGCGATATATACTACGAATGTATGGCATGCGCATGATGTATATTACGACACGTACATTATGAAACATTTATACGATAACACGGTATAAAGTAAATATATACGACTCTTAATGCCAACAGGTGTAAGAAATAGATGTTGCGAAAACGTGTGTTTCAGTTTCTGCGAACTGAACTAATTGAACGAACAAAATTGCGACAAATATGAAATTGGTCAAAGGCAAGTTCAATGTGCAGGAACATATATATCTATATATTACACGTATAGAGTTTGGTTTGCAACGCAGCAAACTGTTGGAAACTGCCCCCTCACACGAGATAATTCCCAGGCAGGGCCCGGTAAATTCTGCTAAGCATCGCGACGGTTAGCTTGGCTGACTGCCGGGGGTGGAGGCTGGCCGGAAGTCGCTGGGAAAAATGCATCGTGTGCAGACTGGGTCACGCGAGCGCACGTACGTCCCGAATTATTACTGACCTGGAGAGTGGCTGCCTTTACGGGACGCGCTCACGTTCGACCCATTTTCTTCCCAAGCAATATAACACGGTCTGTCGCGAAAATAACCGGGCTTCTCAAGACTAGGAAAAAGCCAGTAGCGGCATCGATACGAGATCGTTTTACGAGAACGTAAAAACACCGTTCGTTATCGCGTTATCGTGGAATTTTTCATGGCGGTTAAATCACTCCAAGCCAAATTACACGAAACGATTAACATCGGAGTAGAGATCGTTAGCGCTTCGGAAAAGATCCGCTTTTGTCGTATGGCGATGCATCGTACGGTGGCCGTAGCAGCTTCTCTCGAAGACGAATTGGTTAAGATGTTGCACCAGCCGCTCTACTCGCCAAATTTAGAACCGCGCGATTGCCTTTTTTTGTCTCCGCGGCTTAAAATAACAACGAAGGGGAGATGTTATGACAGCAGTCGAGACACGCGGAAGTCTGTGGCGAGCATCGTCGAAGGAATTCCACGGAAAAACACGCGACCATCGAGGTTGACGCGTCGGTTGCTCGTGAAAATCGTTGTATCGCCGCGGCAGGAATTTACTTCCAATGAAATAAGACGTTTCTTTCGATAAAATGCCCGCGTTTTGTTATTTTCGAGCATTTCGGTTGTTTCTACGACGGATCGTATACAGGGTGTTCCGCAATATGTGACACCTGCTTCAGCGATGGGCGAGGGATCGTCTAAAACAACGAGGGAAGACCTGCTGGAAACGTGTTTTCCTATTTGAGATTGTTTCTCAGTTGCAGATATTTCTGCGTGCAGTGGAACCTTGTTTATGTGAACACGTTAATGCTGAGCCTTTATTATCAAGATTGCCAGTAAGCGTACCTTCGTAATACGTATAAACGCTTAATCTTGTAACAAGTATGTTGATGCGTGAAATCATTTATTTTTGTTCGAAATGAGCTGTACGTGTTTAAGAAAAAACGCAGTTAAATTGTAATATCGAAACTAGATTATAGAAAAGCATCGTTGGATTATAGACGACTGTAATAATTTGTGTCAGATTACTAAATTTCAGGGTATTTTATCTTGCATCTTATAATACTCTCAATGGTATGGATTAAATTAGATCAATGAATAAAACTAGCTGAGGTTAAAGCAAAAATTAAATAATCTAACACTCGAGCCTAGATCGTTATGGTTCCCTGTGATAAGTATAATATAATTAGATGCGCGTAACCGTGAAGATTGTAAAAATCCTACTAATTCACGGCGTTTAACGCGAATAGAAATTAGAACAAAATGGTTAGAGCATTCTGAAGGATTCTAGGCTAAATTAGGGTTAATAATAGGATTACTAAAAATCCTCCCAACTTATGACATTCGACGATAGTACGAATTAAGAAGAAAATAGCTAAAATATTCGGCGAGATTCCAGCGTAAAGTTAGAATTAATAATAGGATTAAAAAACCCCTACGAATTTGTGGCATTCAACGTGAAATAAAAATTAGGATAGAGATTAAATAAGAATTGAGAAAGTGGTTTCCGGTTAAACAGCGCATTCGAAGGGAAGAGAAACGGTGTAACAGATACTGGCAGTACAAACTGAGGACTATTTTGTTACACGCGAGAGACAATGAAGATAAGAGCATTGTGTAGAAACGAATGAAAGGAATGCAGAGACACAGAACTATACACCGAACACGCCTTTGCTTAAGTGCACGTATGCGTAATACCAAATAGCTGCAAATCTAACCTAACCCCAGATTATAAAGGTCAATAGAAACGGGTTATCATGTTTTTAATAAATGCAAGAAGTAAGTTCGTAGCAACGAGCGTTTTCTGAATAAATTTGTTTAACTGGCTGTAAGATTCAGCGTAAAGATAAAAATAAACTTAATCAACTGTATGAAATTAAGTTAAGCAGCCTTCAAGGCTAGAAAACGAAGATAGATAAAAGGGAGGAATGTAATCCGCTCACCGATATATACAGGGTGGTTGGTAACTGGTGGTACAAGCGGAAAGGGGGTGATTCTACGCGAAAAAAGAAGTCGAAAATATAGAATAACATTTTTTTTTTCTTTTTTTTTAATTTTTCTATCGAGACAACGATCTACAGTGAGATACGCTATAACGTACCGCACGCGTACCGAGCGAAAATTCAAAGTCGATTTTCTCGAAAACAAAGCCTCGAACGAAAAATTTTTATTCTATATTTTCGACTTCTTTTTTTGCGTAGAATCACCCCCTTTCCGCTTGTACCACCAGTTACCAACCACCCTGTATATACAGCATATAATTGACAAATTATGGTGATAAACTTTACCGCAATAAAGAACACCTATTTACAGATATGCGTGCAAATTATGGGCTTAAATTAGAATATTTTAGGAATAAAAATCGGAACGGTGAGCGCAATTTCCAATCTTGTCGCGCGAACACCACCGTCGACCCGCCTTTATTAACTCATTGCTATTCTAATATCGAAATGCCTGGATCCTGGTTCGAGTCGCATTGCACTGGCGAACGCAATCACCTGCATACGTGGCGTCGAATGCCTTCCAACCCAGAATCGCAGATATCCCGCCATAGGGATACCGCACAATGCGCCATTTCCGCCTCGGTGTGCGCGCGTTTATGCGTCGCATCGAGCTATAACGTGTCACGCGCGCTCCTGAAATTTATGCCGACGATAACTCATCCAGAATATTTTATATCTTCGTTTGTTCCGCCGTAATTATTTCTCTTAGTACTCTTTTATTGGTCGTTAGCTGGCTATCGTTTCTCTTCGAGTAGCAAAGTTGGCCATCCTGTTCTCTTCTTTCGACTCGGTGGTGATCTACACGATCGATCGATCTTCGGATTTTCTTCTGATTTTCCTGTGGACTGATCGATGTTGTCTCGTAAAGAACAAGAATACATATATGTAGTAGGTTTTCATCAAATAGATTTTTTAATGAAACTTTTCGTTACTTTCTCTTCTCCTTGGAATTGATGACTCATGCATCTCAGAATCTTGTTCTGATTGTCTGTCTTGCGGACTGGTCGACGTTGTTTTCGTAAAGAACACTTTTTCTAGAATACACATATGGTAGGTTTCTATTAAACGGATCTTTCTTACGGAATTTTCAGTTACTTCTCCTTTCCTTGAAATTGGCGATTTGCTGATCTGAGGGTCTTTTATGGCTTTTCTGTGAACTGGTTAATATTGTTCCGTAAAGAATGGTTCTCAGAATTTATAAATATGTATTCTATATATATATACTGAATAGTAAGTCTCTATTAGACAGGTCCTTTTTACGAAATTTTCAGTTACCTTTCTTCTTGGACTCGATGAATTATGCATCCTCTCGTGAAAGGACTTTTACTAGAGTCGAGGGGCAAAAAATTTGGAAAGAACGAATAATACTGCGAATAAAACTGTGATAACATGTCATATTGAATCAACGTAACGTGGAACTTTTTAATTCTAAATATATTAATACGTAATACGTATTAATATATGAATATATAACAAACACTTAAAAAACTGAAAAAGGAAAAATATATTTATTTATTAAAACGACATTACAACAAACAATATAATAGTAATATTACAAATGAATAACTATCCATTCCCAAGATTCACGATTTTCAACAGAGAATTCTAACCTAAATACCAACTTCGTCGACATAACCTTCAAATTTTACTTTGCTTACGACGTATCTATTCCTGTTGCAGTGATAGAGCTTAAACCGCTATAATTAACGATAAGCGATCGATAGTCTAGGTTAGAGAAGCTCGTGCTACGTAAATTCTGCTAGCCGCTACTAACATAGATAACGTTAAATAAGAATAAGCAAAATTTCTTGTTCGCTCTTTAATCGAGCAAGGCGATCTTATAATCGTGAATTTTCAATTACGCTCGACGATTAGATGACGTACGTATTCGCGGCTCTTCCATTTGCAATCATCGAGTTTCGATCGACACGCGACCCGATCAAGTGAACTGTAATGCCGTAATGTTAATCTTACGATTATCATACAATAATAATAATTAACATATGACACGCGTAATTTTCATTCTTTGCCCTTCTCGCTACCGGCTTATTTACTTACTTATCGTCGGGGAATTAATCACGCGACACTAGCGCCGCCAGGCCACAAATCGATATGCGACTTCTAAATATAACGAACGACGTTGCGAAAATAATAATATCCAGATAAGGCGTATCGTCGATCCGCTCAATAGAACCTCCAATTGCGGTCCAATTAACGTTCATCGATCACTCGAATCATCGACTTAATTGCACGTTAACCTCTATTTCGTAACGATTACGCGACTCCGTCTCTTATCGAAATTCTCTCGTTAATTGTTTACCATTTCGTGAAAGTATGTTCCGCGGTTTCTTTTTCTACGCGGCAGATTAATTTCCGACGTTGCATTATATCGAAAAATGAAAACGATCGTGATAATTTAGTCTTCGATGGATCTTCCAAGCGCTGCTACATTATATTATAGGTTAGGATACGCAGAATGCTTCGAATGAAAATCTTTTCCCGAATGTTGTTTCTATAAAATTGTACATATATCTCGTCGAAGCAATATCAATATGATTCAATGTAATTTCGCAACGATTAATTATTACAGTTTCGTTATTCCATATTCGTGATCACAGTCATGAATTTAATGGCGCGTGGTTTCTACGAAACGTCATGTATTTCATCAAAGCAATCTCCACGTGCTTCAATGCGCTTTATCATGAGTTATAAGCTACGCGTTCATACATGTATTTATAAAGCCTCATTGTCCTCGACTAATAGGAGCAATCAATTCTAGAATTCAAAATTTTCAGTCCCCCCTCTGTATAGCAACAATCGAATATCTTTTCTCTCGTTGAGACGACAATTGCATCGAGATATAAAAATTCGAGGATCTCGCGATCGAGCGTCCAATCTCAAGGGCAAGTTTCAAGTATATTTCTAAACGCGATAAAACAAAACGAAACGATCTGCCAACTTGCAAATAGATCTCAACGAGCTACTCTGGGCTGGCGGCAACTAAGTAATTGCGGATTCTGTCATTAAGTAGTATTGACTAAATCCGCAATCACTTAGTTGCCAAGCCAATAAAACTTGACTCGAAGCGATGAAAGAATCTCGAGATCGATGGAATTTTGTTTTTAAATAAACTATATCCTCTCTATTGATTCTTTCTTTTTTTCGCCCTCTCTATTGATCGAATTAAAAAGTGCAATAGAACATACAGGAGGAGAAGGAAGGAAGGAAAGCAATCAACGCGAGGGAAAAACGAACGACGATTTTCCAGCCGAAAGGCCGATTCGCAACGCGGCCTTCCATTCGGCGATGTTGGAATTTAAATCCGTAACAAACCCGGTAACCAGCCAGATATTCGAATAAAAGAGCGTTTCATCGAAATATTCCGCGGCGGATAAACATCCGGCTGGTTTAAGCCGGTGTTTTTAAGCGCGTTTTCGCGTATCGTCGTATCGTCCCGCCAGCCGGCGAGCATCACGCTTTTCCCTACGAAAAAAAAAATCATTTTTGGTAGGATGTTTTCCTCGACAGAAATAATCCGCCGTAAAACGGCGGAATGTTTCTCGCGTTGCGAGTTTCCTCCGTTTTATACTCGCATTTTTTCTATCGAAGTTGAAGAATAATAAATCGACGAATGAATGCTTTCACTTAGCTGATTTCGTATTTGCAAAATACCTGCGTACGGTATGTCCGTTTGAAACGGCTACACGCGATTATTTCCGTAAGTGTCAGAAACGCGAAGAAAACATTTCTCATGGAAGTTGTTTAACCTCGCGGAGAAAATACAGATATTTCGCTTGACTTTTTGCGTTTTTTAATTAGACAGATTTACATATTTTTATTTATATAATTTCTATATTTATATATTCCTATATTGGAGAAATATATTTGCAACTCTGACGAGTAAAGAATAATTTTCAATAAAGCAGAGCAATACAATTTGCTTGATTCTTCGTTCGACGACTACAACATTCTGATAACGTAATTAGAATGGAAATCTGCGAACGTTAGAATTAAAGGAAGATTTGGAGAGGGTAATACAGGTTTTCGAATGGAACAACAGAGAGGCGCACGAAGCCTGGCATCGTCGTTTGACTTTCGACTTCTCAGCTCCCTTCACGGATCGGATTCACGGAGATGAGATTCAGACGAGGGTGTGCCCGGTCGTGAATTTGCATCGAGATTATTCCGGCGTTGGCTCGAGGAGAAGTTCGACTGCGAAGGTACGTTATATATTTCACGCAGAAATGGGACGGACGATGGGAAATAGAGAAAGAGAGATGTATATACGATAACATAGAAAGATGGAGGGGAGGCATTTGCAAAAAAAAAAAAAAAAAAAAAAAAATAACGGTGAAGGAAAGAAAAGGAGAAATAAAAAGGGGACGAAACGATATCACATATATTATATGTAAAATAGAATGGCAGAAGGAGATGTGCGCGATAGTAAAGGTGAAAATGTTGGGAAAATTGAGCGAAAAATGACGGAGAGTATGCTGGAAGATGAAAAGAAGAAAATTGGTGAATGACATAAAACGAATGTACGGAGACAACGAAATGAGAATAAACAATTGATAAAATAATGGAATCAAAGCTCCGAAGAGGGAACACACGTCGATGAACAGCTGGATGAAAAAAGGGAGGAAAATTTAGTAAAAAAAAAAAAGAGGAAGAAAGAAGTAAGGAATGAAGAAGTAGAAAAATGTTTATAGAAATTGAATGATACGTGAAAATCAGGAAACGAGCAAATGCACTGAGCGAATGGGAAATTAAAGGGGATGATTGGAAGAAAATGAAAGATTTTTTTAACAACAGTGAGAAGTATCAAGGGATCGGATTTTTAACTGAAATGGAACACCTAAAAATCCAATCGGAAAAACCAGTAACAAGTAACAGGATACGAAAGAACCCTAACCACAGAGTTTTGAACGAAAGCTCGCTAGACTAGACAATTGAAAAATTTTAAAAAGCAATTAACACAAGAGTTCTCTGAAAAAACCATTTCAAAAGTAAAAAAAAAAACTGCGAAAAAAAGAAGAAAGTGATAGTATTGAAAAGCGGAGATTTCTCGAACGGGGAACAAAAACAGGATAACCAAACAACTCTAATTTCAAAGTTCCCAATCGATACTCGCCTCGGCAAATAAATGAAGAAGAAGAAAAAAGATAATTAACACAGGAATTCTGTGGAAAAGTCACGAAGGGCGATTTAAAAAACAAGATAAAAGAACCGAGGACAGAAGTGACGGTATTAAAAAAACAGAGAATTTTTCGACAAAGAGCAAAAACAGAATAACAGTGCAACTTCGATCTCAAAGTTTGGGAACAAATCTTACCGCACTGAGAAAATAGGGGAAAATTTTACAAACTAGCAATTAACTCAAAAAACGGAGAAGAGCGATTTAAAGAACAAAAAAAAAAAAAAAAAAAAGAAAAATAAAACAACTGGAAAATGCTATTAAAAAGCCGAAATTGTCCTACGACGAACAGAAACAGAATAAGGAAACAACTCCAATGGCAAAGTTTGCGATCAAAACTTGTCATACTAAACGAATAAAGAGGAAGCTACGAGTTAGCGATTAAACCCTACCAAGGCGGACGTGGAATGTATATTGGAAAATAGACTTTTACATCACAATGATAAGGTTTCTTCTATTTGTATTTTTGTTATCTCCTTTCACAAATTACGATAATACGCGACATACAAATATTCAAAACGAAGAGACAACAGCTCAGGTTTCCAAGCAACCCCAAACACGATGGTAAATAAAAATGAAGAGATAAAACAGTTTTTACAATTCTTAGAAGGCACAAGATTTTTCCAACTGATCGGACACTGGTCACAGAAACATAACGACATTCATTGCGACTGGCATGTGTTATAATTGTACAAGTGTGTCCATTAATACGATACAAATATCGTACACATTTGCGACTGAACAACAACCTGTTGGTATAACATAATATGGTACAAGTCTATGAAACACAATAGTATGCGACTGTGGTGGTAAATAAACCTCGGGGTTGCATTCGATTCTAAATAAATAAATTAAACAAGATGATATGCAATAATTCAAGGGAAGATTATACGATATTGCTGCGCTTTTATGTACAATTTCTTCTGAAAGAAGTTTTCAGCTTAACTACGTGAACATTACGTATAAATGGACGACATTTTTCACATTTATTCGCGTGTTCGTTGTCGTTCTCAAGGCAGAACGTAACATAGACAAAACGCTGACAATTTAACGCAGCAATTGTATGAAAAAAGCACAAGGAACGATTAAACAAAGTTGAATAAAAGGACGGAAGAAGAAAGAGATGGTATTAAAAAAGCGGAATTCTTCAACAAAGAGCAGAAACGGAATAACGAAACTGAACATCGCGGATGGAAAGCAACGGAGAACGAAAGTAAAAACGAGGGTGAACGAGGAACGAGACTAGCCAGAGAAGGCAAGGAAACATCGGCGAAAAGCCAGGCGGCTTTCCGCGAACGAAAGAGAAAATCCGGAGAATGATAGTATGGTAGAATTGTGTGGGGGGTTGGTGGAGAATGGCGAAGTCGAAAAGCGCTCTTTAATTACGCTCAAGTTCAACGTTTCGTCGTAATTAAATGAGTGGCGCGATAAATGAACGAGCAACGTCCGCCCGTGTTAGCCAACGAAGGCCTTTTGTGAATGGAAAGTAATCGTCGATTCATAACCGGCAGCCCTTTCTCGTTATATTACTGAAACCCACGACCGCGCCATATCGCTGCCGTACTCCGCAGGATGAATCGTGTTCGAAATGATTTTGTTGGTTCTGTCTATTGCGGTAGAGGCAGGATTTTTCAAACGTTCTTAACTTTTTATTCAAACGTTCGTACCTTTTATGCGAAGTTCGATTCTTCGAAAAAGGTTTTATCCGAACGTTCGATTACGCGAATATGTCTTTTGTTTGAACTTCGATCGTCAGAACAGCTTTCAACCGAACGTTCGATTATGCGAATACAAAAGGACTTTTCTGATAAGACTTTGCAATTTCGTCGGTATATTCGACTTTTTTCCAAACTTCGATATACTGAAAAAGGCTATTTAAAAAGGTAAAATGTTACTTTAAGAAATGTTGCAATCGATTGTAAGTATTATTTATTGAACAAATTAAACTAAATTTATAGCCTAGGGCTGACTATAATAAACGCACATCAAGTGACAGAAAGTAAGCGGTAAATAATTCAAGAAGAAGTTCGATTTTATGTTTATTGGTGATAAATTGGAATAAGAAAAAAATAAAGAATAAAATTAAAAAATGAAACTCGGTAGTCGTTTGGCTCGCTATGAGCATTTCATTCGTTGTCTGCGGTTGGTAGCTTTCCGAGAATGAGTTTCAAAATTGAACATGAGTTTTAGGTTAGGTTTACGTTTCATTGAAATTTGAAATTAAAAGTACTTAGAACTGTTTACAACACTTTTTCTTACGAATATTTTACCTTTTCAAACATCGATAGTGACACTTGTTTGCACACTAAATGAAAAGGGCAAAATTCAACGTGAATTTTAGGTTAGGTCTAGCTTCAGTTTTGATATGCAATTAAAGGTACTTACAGTTGTTTGCGACACCTTTCACAATGATATTTTATCTTTTCAAACATCGATGATGGGGCATTTGCTTGTGCACTGAACGAATTTCTCAATAAAAACGACGAAATTCAATGTGAATTTTAGGTTAGGTTCGGATTCAATTTTAATTACAAATTAAACCTACTTACAATTTAATTTAATATTACATTTTATCTCTTTACATAGTCCTGAAAAACGATTGTAAAACATTATCCTTTGTAATATTAAAACCTACCAATGTCGTTTTTGGCACGAACTCTCTGCTCAACTCAATATACCTAACCAAAGATCCTCCTCTTAGAATAGCAAATTGGTCGGTGAATTTCCGTAATACCAATTTCTCATAATCTGGAAACTCGAAAAATTTGCAAAGGATCGTTCTTATCAGGTAACAACACACTATGTCTAAGTCCTATGATTCGTAACTAAGCATTGAATATCGAAGTTATGGCATGTTTTAAAGATCCTTGAGAGACATCGGTTGAAAATCTTAGCCGTACAGTATAGTCGTGTTATGCGTGCACCTGTATAGTTACATTAGTTACGTCCATACCATGTATATCTAGAACACTGTATACAGAAGTGCATTAATTCCAGCTAGGAACGAGGGCGAACCACGAGACGTTGGAATCGAAGCGGGTTTAATATATCGATCGATCGATCCTCCGGCCAGGAATTCCTCTGGAATCCGCCTGGGACGATCTTTAATTGACCTGGACGATATTTCGCGAGAATGTCTCGCGCGATTCTAATTAATGCTCTGCTCGTAGCCACGGGATGAGGTTCTTGCGGTCTGCGGTCGGTCTTCGAGGTTTTCGGAGAATAACGATGGCTACGACAGCAACCCTCTCTTATGCTTCAGCTAGATTACGAATAATGTGAATATCGTTCGTTCCTTTCTTTCTTTTTTTTTCTTCCGTCCAAGTCTGACAATTGCAGAATGGAAATAAACGAGACTCTAAATGCCAAAACCAAAGTTTTCCGAGGAACAGCGTTTTGCTTGGCAAAGTGTTATTCATTGACAAAATAGAACACCACTTATTTGTTATACTGCTTTATACGACTTTACAATATTTTTATTTCAACGTTTCAAAGACCTGTCGATTGACTACAAAAGAGAGTTTTATATTTTAAGAAAGTATGTTAGCTCATCATGTGATTTCCTCAGAAAACCTGTACCATGGATTTTTCCACTTATCGTATAAATATTAAAGAAGCAGATTTATCCGCGCACGTGTTCAAACACGAGACGCGAGTTAATTTAGCAAAGAAATTTTGTAGCAATCTTGAAATGCTCAAAGCCGTATGAATTCCGTGATGATACCCCCTCCATATTTAATGACACCAGCCTTCGCACGAGCAACCTTCTTAAGGAAAATTTTTCTTAAGAAGAATGTCTTTTTTTAAATAGCACGTAACTATGCAACCTTTTCTACTCCCTACTACTCATCGATTTGTTTCATAAATTTTGCTGAATAAATGAACAGACAAATTTGTCCAAGTAAGGACATTCGGTAAATTGGTTCATTGGCGTAGATTCGCATAACGCGTACACATTTATCCCAATAGAAACACGTCAGCTTGAATCGCGTTAGTGCAATTATGTTAATTATACATCGTGGAATTTGTAGTGATTTAATTGAACGCGTAGTCAGTCAGGGAAGAAGGTCAATCGAGTGCTTTTCCGCGATCTCCTAGATTGATCAGATGTGTAAGCTTTGTATTCGCCTGGATATTATTATTACATCTGTGTTTCGTGTCTTCGTTGTCGAGCAGCCTTTGAACATGACGAAGCAAGTATCGAGCATTATGTTCTGGTCTTTTGGCCTGGCTTCTAGCGTCGCTTTGACTCTCATCTCTGGAGATTTGTTTGCACCAGAATCACCGTAGCGATACAAAAATTTTATACAGCTCTTACAGAACTACCAGAATGACAGGAATTTTACCTACAGATTTTTACAGAACTGGCGGAGCAAATGAAAAATTCTGGAAATTCTTTCAGCATTCGAATGTCTTTTCAAACTACAGTAAATATATATACAGGGTGGTTGGTAACTGGTGGTACAAGCGGAAAGGGGGTGATTCTACGCGAAAAAAGAAATCGAAAATGTAGAATAAAATTTTTTCTTTTTTTTTAATTTTTCCATCGAGACAACGATCTACAGTGAGATCCGCTATAACGTACCGCACGCGTACCGAGCGAAAATTCAAAGTCGATTTTCTCGAAAACAAAGCCTCAAACGAAAAATTGTTATTGTATATTTTCGACTTCTTTTTTCGCGTAAAATCACCCCCTTTCCGCTTGTACCACCAGTTACCAACCACCCTGTATATATAATTACATACTATTTCCTGCATTCGTTACTATTATTCGCCTAATTCATTATTCACGTATTCATTATTCACGCAATTAAAATTCTACTTAAGAAAAAGAGGCGAATCAAAAAACCTAAAGTATATCGCTTCGTCAATCATTTGTCTTATTCTCATCGATCGCTAGACGTTTCAATTCAGCAGAGGTTACTAAATGGAAGAACATCCAAGAGGAAGAGTCCAAACGTAAGTAGCCAAACTTCCTGTTCGTTGCTCACTCACTTGGTTAATTAATTGATAACATCTCGCGGCTCACCGAGGAATCTGGGTCAGGTCTATCCCGAGGGACGTTAGAACGCTCTCCATCTCGGCGACAACAGGCCGATTTCCGTTTGCAATATCGATCCGCGTGCTACTTTTAGGACACCAACAAACTTTCCAACTTCGACTCGACTGCGATGCAACGTATGTGCAACGTGGAACCGTGGAAATGATCCGATGGCACCGTTAAGGGTTGCTGTTCGCGTGTCTCGGGGTAGTTTTGATTCGGTGCGTTCATTTCGCTCGCACGATATAACGAGAATTACGCGAAAGCAGAAAAATCGGGATGAAGTTCAGCTTTGCAGAGAAAATTCACAGACTTCAAATGGAGTAGGCATATTAGCAAAAAATCAGAAGAAAGTTCATTGTTTCAGGCGTTTACGTTGATACGCTGGCCATTCGCGATTTTTATAATCATTTGAAATAATTTTGCAAGAAGGAAGAAGTTCGTACAAGTTTTGGGAAAAGTATAAGGAACTCCGTAGACACGCGACGACATCGTTTAAGGTTCAAGTTCAAGTGATTATTATTTTCCTAGAACAGATACGAAATCTGTATAAGAGATTTGGAAATGGAAAATTTGTAATTTCATTTGGAAATGAATCATTTGATAAAATGCTGACACGTGTTGTTTGTTCAGCGGAATTCCATATTAATATTGTATTTTCTTGTCAAGTGATACGCCCTATGGAATGATTCAAACGATGGCAAAATTTTCGCTTCTACGTATCGTCAAAGAGAAATTTCAGTTTCTCATTTTAGTTTCCATTTACGATACTATATCGCATTATATAAAGTACATTTGCAATAGTACATCGTATCGCATGAAATATTTCTTTTATTTGTAATGTAAAGAATTTCTTTTTCTTTTTTTTTTTTTCTTTTTGTTGTGTCCTCTGTTGAACCGTACTGAGTTTCATTTTCACAATCAATCGAGCGAAAAATGAACATCAATCCGTAAAAGTATTTTTACGAAACGAAACTGGAGCGCAGGGTAAACCGAAAAACCAATTAAATTCGGTATCCCTTGGTATTTTTTAACGTCCGCGGAAAATACGCGATTTCGATCATTGATTCTCTTCCGCTTGTGCAGTCACGTTAATTAATTGATAATATCTTGCGGATTAACTATACCAAGTACGCCGAAATAATTCGCTGCTCGAAATAACTCGATACCACGAAACGTGATTTCATTGGATGTCTATCGGCGATCGCCGATTCCATACGTTCTTTAAATAAACAATCCACGTATAACGTTCTAAAATCGTAACCAATTTTTTGATCATGTTAATACAAGCTGCGCTATAAAAAGTAATTTAGGGAGGATCCACTGTAACCTATCAAGAAAATTGCCTCTATAAATAGTGGTTGGTAGAAGTCATGAACGTGGAGAGAAGATTGCAGATATATCAGCAGAGGCAGCAACATTTACAATAGCATGGCATCGAAAATAATATTTGTGTGTAGCATATGCATGTGATGACGAAGATAGTTATGACAGAAAACGTGATGCTGGCAGTTTGAGAGTATTAGGTTGTCCGAAAAATGTCTTTCTTTTACAGACACGTCTTTTACAACGATGCATCTTTAAACCTAATCTGTCGAACATTGTGATCTTCATTTTGATAGAAGAAAATGGATCATACGTAATTCGATAAAATGTTGTGCGTCCATTGTTTCCTTATAAAAGGAAAGAAACTTTTCGGACGACCTAATATTTGGATTTGCCAACGACTAAAACAATATTTTTAGACTTTTATATAAAAATATATTACTGTGAAAAAAATGATTTAACTTGATTTTCGTACCTGTCCTAACAATTTTTTAAATACTTCAGATTATCATAATTGTATATTGATTCAGAAAAAGTTTAATCCATGAAGAACAAAACGCTATAACCACTTAGCAATGAAAAGATGGAACTAATTTCTGTATGACGTAATTAAAAAATTAAATTTCTCAGTCTACAAAGAAAATTCTTCAACTGTTTAGGAATTAAATTAAATTAAAGCTGTGAGAAAAACTTCTCTTTGTACTATTACGCGGAACATGAAACGAGATCAGCCTCGAATATCGTAAAGCAGAAATATTAAAAAATGGCACCTGACAAACGCGACTGCCAACAACTTTAAACAGAATAAATGTTAAAGAAAAATCATCAAAAAAGTGTAAGTGACTGTCAAGAAAAAACTTTCATCGTAACTAGTGCTCGATAAAAGTTATTGATGTAAAACAAAGAAAATCACCGCCAAATACTAAGACACAAATATCGAAAGACGCGCCAGCTGACGAGTAAACTCTTGCGCATAAAACCGTTAAAAAAGAACTTCTTCGAGAACTCTAAAAAGAATAAACATCTTAAAGAAAGCAATCCATCTACTATGCTTCCACGGAGCGAACTTTCTCTACAACTAGTTCTCGATAAAGATCATCGATATGAAACAAACAAAACCATCCCCAAATACTAATATTAAAAGATACCATCTGACGAGTCAATTCTTGCATATATAATAAAATCAGTGAAAAAAAAAAACGCAAACTTTCCCAAGAACCGTAAAAAGAACACAGATATTAAAAAACAATCCTTCTACTCTACCCTCTCCAGGAAACTACAGAAAATGGATAAAAAGTTGCCTGAGAATGCTACGCAGAATAAATAAGAAAAAGAATTCGTATGAAGAAAAATTCCCGCAACAATTCCACGGACCATACAGCGTAATAAACCAAGTTGACCATTCGACCGAAGCCAGCCAACAAACAGCTCTGTTAGTCTTCCGCCCTCTCACGATCTTCCATTTCTCTTCAACTCGTTCAACTCTTTTCCCTTCTTCGTACTGGCATATACGTTTCTGCGGCAGTCGTAAAGTCGTTGTAGCCAAGTGGTTGACAACAGTTTACCGGCCGGGATCGTAAACGTTTCCATCGACGAGGGAGGAAAAGGCGGAAGTGGTGGCCGCGTTGCAGCCCCGTTGCATTCGATATCTCGAGACAGCAGCCACGCAACGCGATTATCCTTCCTCTTACGAGAAAAGGAACGTCGTCGTAGCGTGCTGTTCGGTCCCTGAGAGACCGGAAACGCGACAAACTCGCGTCTTCTCGTCTCTTCTGTTCCGGTTTAACCGTGGAAATAGCTTCTACGGGCAATCTTCTATATTCCATGGCTTTTCCGCGAAGTTCGTCGTTATACGCTGGATGCGGACGACCGGCGTTTTACCGTACAACGTCGTTGCGACGCTGTTGGAGCAACAGAGAAAGCAAGTTCTTCTGTTGCACAAAGGAAAGGGGGTACGTGGATACGCGTTTCCTTGTTCTTGCAATCCGCTGCGGTGGTTCGCCGCAAATCGCTCGTCTGCGTCGCGGGCAAATTGGCGTTTATGGCGGATACTGTGACCGACGTATGAACACACGGACGAGCGGCGAAATTATACCGCTACTTGCTAATGATTCCCATGATTTGACTGTCATAGAGTTATCTGTACGATCTTTAGGATCATCTTGCCAAAAAATCGGCTGCACCGCGGTTATCAACCCCTTGCGCTGGGAATTTTATTTCAATTTCGTTACCAGCAGCTCTCGACGCTTCCAAGTGTTTTATTTGAAATTTACTTTAACTAAAAAATAAGACAATTTAAATAAATAAAGGTAGAAAGAGTAGATAAAATAAAGAAAATAAAGGTAGAAAATTCACTTAAATACCAGTTTTATTCACGCTATTGTTGTATTTTCTAATTTTTAAGTGTATGATGTATGTTGAAACAATGTCCAGGATGCAATTCTGCTTTTCTTTCGCACGAAAAGGTGAGACTGAAAGAATGACGAGTGGGACTCGACGAAGCAGCTCCTCAGATAAAAGCTGATGTCCAGTCACACTCGACATAGCAGTGCAAAGAGTTAAAGATTCATCATGGAAATAATTGTTCGTATTCGTTGTTACTAGCTTTATTTGCAGCTTGTATAGGTGCTAAAATAAAAAGTACAATGGAAGGGAGAGATCAGTCGCAGCGTGCTCGGTAGCTGTATCAGCTTGATGGTCTATTTCGTATAAATCTACGGTCAGCTGTCCGCGAAACGTAGCTTCGTGGAAGCTTAAACGTGGTTTATTGGATGCGACGATACGTCTCCGCCGGTGTTCAGTCTACGAAACGTACACAAGCGTACATTTCGTCTCGTTATTAAAACGAAGAGCGACGAGAAAGACACTTTCACCCCACGTCGCTACACATATTCGTTCATGGCTGCAACGTACGGCTCGCTACCGACGTTGTTAGCGCCAGTCGTGGCGACGAAAACGCTCCGTTGTTGTTTCGTCGACAGGTGCACAGGTGCGCGTTACTTTACAATGACCGCTACATGGGAGCGTACTGTTAGCAGCAACGCACCTAATGCGCGTCCCTGAAGCGACGCTTCGCGGACAGCGGCTCTCTATGAGGTTGATTTATCTTTTGCTGCCTTGTCGTCACTTGCTTTGACGTTCGTCGAGCTCTGTATAATCGCGGCCAAACAACGAACGATCAAATGGAAGAAAAGAATTTCGTAAGACAACCGAGATTTTTCTATTTTCTCTTTCTTTCGATGAATTTCTCGTCAAACAGAGACTATTTATTTATTTATTTGTTGATCCAATTAACGAACCGCAGTCCCGTCGGTACAAAACAGACGAGGAAAAAGTAGAGAATTAATCGAAAACAAGATACGGATATAAAAGTAGAGGCAGAGAAGCGAGCACAGTTTACTGGAAGAGCAGCAGAGTCACTTTTATAATCGCTCGTCCGCGTTTATTGATTTACCCAGAGAAGATATCAACTCGGTTGGCGAGATTATTCGCGTAGTTGCATGTTCCAATGAATCGACGATAAGTCGTAGTGGATGAATCCGAGCTATTCAAAAATCCGATACGGTAAGCAGGAGCGTTGCGTAAAGAACGTGTTTGTACATTGAAACTAATTAGCTGAAGTAGCTGGCTACGGACTATTAAGTTATTTATAATTTTGACAAGCAATGAAATGTCAGCTAGCTTTCTCCGGTGCTCGAGTGTTGGAATGTCGAGTCTATGGAGCGCAGCGTCGTAGCTGCGAATATGCCAGCCTATGGAACGTGATACGAAACGCAGGAATTTACGTTGCGATCTTTCAGCAACCTGAACGTATTTAGAGTAACGCGACGACTATATCGCTGCTTCACGTTTATAGCGACATAACTGAAAACAGTGTACACTTTAGAGCAGAGGCTTTGTGAAATTTACGAAGAAATCTTCGCGACTCGTTTCGACATCGTAAGGCTGACATAACGCGAGATATGCCACTGTTCGCGAAAGCACTGTAACCTTCCACTTGCTGCGTCGCGAAACGACCGAACACGAGCCAGCAAAATTTGTTGCAAAACTATGGCCACCTCGATAGCGGCGAGAGTGTAATAATTTCACACTCCGAGACAAAATCGATGGTATTATAAATAGATCGTTTTGCGTGATTAAAAAAATGAAAACATAACGTTGATCTTTTATTCGATAGAAGTAAATTTGAGACTTCGTCGTGTCTCTGTCAACGACAGGCAGCGATATGACTGGAAGAAGCAAATTTTGTCGTTAAGTGTTGCAATCTATAAGAGGCAATTTAAAATAGAAATGCCGCTAGTTAAGTAACAGCAAAGCGGAAGGAGTTGAGTTCGTCGTTTCCAAGCGTCTTTTGCGACGCTTCGTTTGCTCGCGAGTAAGTGCGCTACGTTATTTCTTAATTATTTATTATTATCTCTTAATTTACTATTGTTCTTAACATTCGTTTTCTTAAATATTACATTTTAATATACGAAGTGGTAATTCAACATTTAGATTAATTAAAGTATAAAGCAAGTGATCTAAAATATCTAAGTAATCCCGTCATTTATTTTTCACTATGTGTAGTATATTGTTTCCATTTTCATATTTCAAAGTGACGATCTCGTTGTGCCACTGATCCATTACAACTGGCAATTGCGTTGAAAGATCGCTTTGTGCCTAAATTTCGTCTCCCTTAGACAGATGGCAGGAGACGAAATTAGAAACGTGTTCTTCAGGAAGAAATTCGAAATAGAAATTGGAAACAGAATCATCGAGATCAAAATGTGGTCTGCTTCGTACGTGGCAATCGATTTTCGAATGATCCGAGGGGAAGAATGTGGGTTATATGCACCGCATGCTTCAGACCGTGAAACGAGCTGTGAAACATCCACATCGCGAATTAAAAAATTTGCATGTGATTTTTGTATACATTCGTCATTTTTCCTATCTACACACAGTTCCATATATACTATGCAATAATCAAAATATATAGAACTATATACAGGGTGGTTGGTAACTGGTGGTACAAGCGGAAAGAGGGTGATTCTACGCGAAAAAATAAGTCGAAAATATAGAATAAAAATTTTTCGTTTGAGGCTTTGTTTTCGAGAAAATCGACTTTGAATTTTCGCTCGGTACGCGTGCAATTTATCACGTCTCGTTATAACGGATCTCACTGTAGATCGTTGTCTCGATGGAAAAATTAAAAAAAAAAAGAATAAAAATAAATTTAAAAAAAAATTGTTATTCTATATTTTCGACTTCTTTACCAGTTACCAACCACCCTGTATATGAGACAAATAATAGATCAAACAAGATAAAATAATAGACAGGTTAACAACAGAACATATTTAAAGCACATCGAGGCGAACAATATAATCATTTTCTCACTAAAAATTAAAGGGACTAGATTAGCAGCACTTCTTTCAACAACCGAAAAACGTGTCCCTTCGCATATATATTTTTTACTCTGTTTGTATGAACCTTCGCAAAACATCGATTACACCTGTTCGTTACTAACCTTCCAAGGTAATCGTACAAATTTCGTGGAATAAAAAATCCATTTACTTTTGGATAAATGCCAAGGAAGCATTCGTGGGACGAAATTTAGCTACCTCATCCAACAGAAGGTCTAACAACCAGAGAACTGTACTGACAGTTTCCAGTGTCACAAGACTTTTGAATTTCTTGCAAAAATCTAAAGATAAAATCAAGTGACCTGTTTGTAGACGATAGTTCGTAATATGTGCTGCGGCGAGCTTTATAGAGTCGGTGAGTAGCGGCAGCTAAAGCATCCAAATTACTCGGTAAACGAGTTACGAACGCGAAGAAGCAGTGGACCGACAGCAAAATGAGTAGAGAAAGACCTGTTCCTTCTTCAGGAATTAAAATTCAGCGTTCTCCCTTAAACGCGCGACCCCGTATCTGGTGGCCCGGTTGCAGAGCAAATACGTTCCAAGGACCGGTATAAAAGGACTGAAATATAGCCGTGGCCCAAGGCGAGTTAATTCCATGAAACGCAGCGTGGAAAGAGCGGTCAGAGAATGAACGGGAATCGGGGCGAATCGTAAAACCGGCAGCGGTTCTCACTGCATCTTCGCCATTTCTAATGTCGTAGAAGAAGGAGAAATAAATTTCAATGTGTCGAGTTCTCGCGTCGATCTTTTTCGTTTCGTTACGATTATAAGTTAACATTTTTACTGCCACGCCGAAATCACATGTTTCGCTCAGGACGCCACGGGAGTATTTTTATCATTCAAAGCATATAATGGCAAAATAATAATAAATTCACGATGTAAGTCATGATGATCGGGCAGTAAGGGTTCCATCGTGATAGAACTCAAGAAATTTGGTTATTAATTGTCATTAAGGGATAGGCCCATTATGCTATAGATAGAGGCGAAAGAATGTTCTGTTTAAACACTTTGACTGGCACGACGAAATCACATGTTTCGCTCAGGACGCCACGGGAGTATTTTTATCATTCGAAGCATATAATGGCAAAATAATAATAAATCGACGATGTAAGACAACATTCTTCCCCAATGGACCGTTTATCGTATTGGTGGTCACGAGTGACCACCGTGGCGCCTTGCTAACAGTCGATAGCGACGTATTATAACGAAGCTTCGTTTATTTCGACAAACCATTCGCATACGTTGTTTCGTCGTAAGCAAAACGTGCAGAATATATGGTTGAAACGTGTAGAAGATATTAGTAAACGGTATTTGCTCGTTCTATATATAATAGCAAGGTATGTGCACACTTCTAACTTCAATTATATGATTATAAAGCAGCATTTACGATTATTTTCTAAGCTGTGTTTACAATAATATTCGTAGATTACCCCTCAAAGATACGGATGCAAACACAGTGCACCGTTAGGTGCAAGATTTGTTCTCATTTGTTTTTATCGATGCTCTAATAAAAATGTTTAATCGTTCAATGGGGAACTTTTTATTTCAAAGTATCTTCTATTTATCGGTTACATTCAAAATGCCCTAAATGTCGATTTTCATACAATTTTTATAATTGTAAGAAGTTCAAGAGTTCCGGTCGCATATGACCCACGTGGCAGTCAAAGTGTTAAGTTATAATTTGTTTTTACTTACAACATCTTTCAATAGTTTTCAAATCCAGTCAATCGAAGCAGTCTTCTTCGGTTCTTTCATGGTGTAACAGGAGAGTGACTCGAGAGACACCGTATGTAATACGTATACTACGAATATTACGCGTAGAATAGAATGTTGTAGATAATAAATTGAAAATTTACAAAATTGGACACCATATATAATGAATGGAAATTCTACGCTAAATATAATAAATTAAACACGTACCGTGTAATTACTATGAGCTTCGTGTAGGGACTGGAAGCTTAAACGTTAAAAACGTTGAAAGTACGTGTGTTATTCATGGGATGAGAAAGGCGAGGAATCTTCAGAATAAGGAAACAATTGTTTTGTAAATTGCTCGGTCTGAATTGCTCGTCGCAGAATTGCGAAAACACGAAAGACGGCCAGGCGTGACTTAATCCGATTAAGAATCAAATCAGAAACGATTGAAACAAACAACGTCGAAACTTTCCTCCAAGATTAACCTTTGTCCGAGATGAACTTTTTAATCCGCTGCCTCCTAATAACTGTGTCACGTTCACCAAGGGGTTCAAAGTTCGATTATGACGAAGATAAACCGCATTCTTGCTGCATAATTAATTTGGTATATCACTCGTACCTACGTCATGTGTATTTGCGACACTTTATTACGATATTACGTTTGTCGTGATTGATTAAATAAACGTTTCAGAAGATATTCTCCGTATTTTGATAATGGTTCATCGGAGAAATAAACGACGGTTTTTAGATAGGAAAAACGTGACATAGTAGAGACTATACACTTAAACCGTACAAAGGCTGCACGCGAAACAATCATTGCTTCAATCGAACAAATGATGTTGAAGAAACATATTATTCATTATTAATAATTAATTAAAAGTAATTCAAAAAAAGAAGAAGAAATGTAATTAGAAGGATGGACAGGTTTCTCTACTGTTTCTTAAACAGTAGAAAAAGATTCAACGTCGTTTAAAATTGTCCTGATACCCTCGGAAGAAACAAATTCAAAAGAAGCAAACTCTGTCAGTTTCAAATATACTGTAGACTAAAAAGAAGCAAAACGAAACACCAGATAATCGTCATTCCATTCAACAATTTAATAAGACAAAAGCAAATAATCGTTAAAATTACCGAAATTCTCAGAGAAAATAAAAAAAAAAATAGAGAAGAAAAATCGATTAAAATATCCCTTTAAAAAAAAGAAAAGAAAAAGAAAAAAAAGACCGCAGAATCTGAAAAACGTTCCAGCCCTTAGCGCAACGTTTCCAAGATTACCATCGACAACTGTGTCTACACATAGAAGAACCGCTTTATTTCCGCGAGAATGTTCCTCGAAACGAGCGAGCGAACAAGCGAGAGAAAGAGAGAGAGAGAAGACAATTCCCGGAGACTTCGCCTCGGTCCGGTTACGAGGAAAATTTTGCTGGAAACCAGCCACTGGGATCCGATTAAGGGAAGTTCCGAGTTCGAGAAGGAGAACCAGCCAACCAGGTGAAATATGAACGAATAGTTCGTACTGCAATGGTAGAATGAAAATACTTTATGGCGTCGGTGAAAACGGCTGGGATTTTAACCCTTTGGGACCATATTCGATTAGTTAACAGAATTGGTTGGTTGGTTTTTGTTCAACTGGCAGATGCTTGATCGTCGCAAGATCGCGCGAAGAAGCTTCAGCCCAGATACTCCGGCCAGTCGACGGATTTGTATTTGAAGGCGAGTCGAGATTCTTCTCGAGCATCAAAGTGACTTTCGTTCGCGAGTTATACAGCGTTGCGCGACTAATACAGCAAAGAACCGTGGTATTTTTGTGATTTAGGCGAATTTACAATTTTACACTTGATACTGGTTATACTCGTGCAGAATGTAAATTGCACGTTACAGTAGCGGACGAAAGAAAGTTCATCAAGTCAGAGATACGAAAAGACTGTGTAACTTTAGAAAATCGAGTTACGTTTAATAGGAGCAACGAAAAAATATATTTTTCGGTTGGCAACTAATTGATCGCGGATTTTGTCATTAGATGGTAATATTAATTAGTTGCCAACCCAATATATACCGTAGAATAGATGACCGTTCCTAGTACGATGAAAGATCTTTGGTATGAAAGTTATTACTAAAATTCGTGGTGGATTTTACACTTTCTTTTACCTGCCATTGTATCTATCGCATATTATAAATTGTTGTACGTATTTGTATGTAATTTGTACATGGTAAACTGTTTGTTGTTTAACTGCTTGGTTCGTGATCTTTTAGACACCTCAATGATTAGTCAAATACGAAATCTTGAAATATTGCATGTATATAAATTCGTGTTTTCTAATGATTAATAAAACAATCGAAGATAAAATTAAAGTTTCTAGCAAATTCAATACGGAAATTATAATCTGAATGGTAGAAATCATATCTTTAAGGAGGAATCATTGATCTGCATGGCGAGTGTGTTTCGATATTGTAAACCAAGGGCTTAATTCTGAATTTAAACGTCGAGTTGGGTCATATTTGGTTAGCATATGAATTGCATATTGCAGTACATTATACGTTATAAATTATTCGAAATTATACTGTATTATTTTAACCCTGGACTGATAGCGACCATGATACAACAAATTACTATGCACTGTAAATTATATATCGTGTATCGAGATTAACAGTAATTTATTGTTACAAATAGTTAGCTATAGTGTGCTATATTAACTATGAATTTGTGCCGGGTAGAAAGCAACCGAAACAATTAGCTTAGGATTATTTCATTTTAATTTGAAATGTCTGTCTCGGGCGATCGTAAAATTCTATCTTCCATGCATGAGCTATAAAATACAAAAATTAATACGATTACGTTAAATTGTTTCGGATAAAAATGAAATAATCTACATAAATCTGCAATTGGAATTTCTGTAAACCTAGTCGAGGGTTAAACTAATATAACAACGATTTCCTGTAACTATTAAATCTTTGTGTACAGATTTAATTTTAATCGTAAGATTCAAAGTTACAAGAGATTAATTTCAAAGTTAAGAAGAAATCTGCCATTTTCCAATTTAAAGTTTCGTACAAATATCCGATAAACGATCTTCTACTCACGCTCCTTTCCACCTAAGTTCGACCATGGTTCGTGTGACACATACCTGTAACAGGAAAAAAATGTAATTTGTAACCTGTCCGAGATATCAAACATCTTCGTGTTTAAATTTAATCCAGATTAAATTAAACGCGTAAATGTAAATTATCGTAATATTTACAACGGAAAAACGATATTTAACGGAAGTGGAGAAAAAGATGGAAATTCTTAATTCTACCACCAATTATTTTAATCAACGCTTTGCTTCTTCATTCACTAATTTTTTCTCCATTTATTACTGAAACTGATCGAGCTTCTTTATAATGAAAAGCAAATAACAAAGCAGAAGAATATACGACATATTGTTTACAAGATGCATTATACGTATAAATATTAAAATACAGGGTGGTTGGTAACTGGTGAAAATATAGAATAAAATTTTTTTTTTAATTTTTCCATCGACACAACGATCTACAGTGAGATTCGTTATAACGAGACGTGATAAAGTGCACGCGTACCGAGCGAAAATTCAAAGTCGATTTTCTCGAAAACAAAGCCTCAAACGAAAAATTTTTATTCTATATTTTCGACTTATTTTTTCGCGTAGAATCACCCCCTTTCCGCTTGTACCACCAGTTACCAACCACCCTATATATATTGTATTATACGAATATTAATAAATATATTAAAACATTAATACATATTAACATACACATATATAAAATCCAAATATTTTATTACATAAAACATCATAATCGTAAATCCATAAACTGTTACATAATCTCGCTAAGACAATCGATTAAACTAAATAAAAACCAATTTGTTCTGACGAGTATTTCCATACCACAAACATGTCTATTAAATGGTTCAAAGAATTCTATACTGAGAAATGTATATAGAATGTACACTCTCAGATCATTAACAGAAATGTGTTATCCCAATGCAAGAAACAACGCGTGAGTTGGTCGAACGACTGAAATCAGCGACAAACCGCGGAAAGTTTGAGAAGAACGAGTCGCCTAGAGGAAAGAAGAAATCCAGTAAAGTGTTGGATCAGCCGAAAATCCTAGAAGGTAGCAAGTTCCATCATCAGGATCGCCTCGATAGAGGCTAATCCAGCCACGAGCCAGGGATTAAACAACGACCGGCTCGTGGAAATTAAATCCTTGCTCGTGCCAACAATGGCCTTGCCTCTTCCCCTGTAGCGTAAGTACAGCGAAAAGTGAAAAAAGAGGCATTCGGTGAAAATGAGAAACAGGCTGACGAATCTGATGGAAAAACGCCAGAGCAGAATCCTCGTATGGAATGATCAAGTCAGCTGAACCTCGAGATACTTCCAGTTCGAATCGAATAAATAATAAGTTTAAATCAATTTCGAGGAAACTCCATGTGTCACCTGAATTAAAGTTTCTACGAGTTCAAATCGAACAAGCGAGAGAGAGAGAGATCTAACGACCAACTTACAGATTGTAGAAAATATGCCAAGCTATGGAAGTATGTCGTGTACGTAATGTTCTGGTTAAAATGGAATTAAAACAATTGTATCTAAGTGGGTCGGATAAAAAGTCTTACGGGCGGTTTGATCAAGTCGCTTGGATTCGACCGTCGCGACTGCAAACGACAATGACTCGGATGATGATAGTTGTCCGGGATACAGTTCCGATACAGATCGTGTGAACGTTAACCGGTTAACTTCGTTCGACGTGTAACCGCGTGAATCCAAAACTTTATTTCGACGCGGTCGACGAGTATGCTCGTCGCGTGAAATAAAAAATTACCATTTTCTACAGACGCTGAAAATTTTAGTAAAAAGTAACATAACTGATATTTAGCGGTATGTTTCTTTTGTACTTCCAGTAAAACTATTATGCATTTTATAAAAGAGAGTTTGATTATTTGATTATTCTCTTTGGTACATCGGTTTGACTGCGTATAACGCATTGCTTATATAATTTTTATAGATTGAGTCCTTTTAACTTTGTGAAAAATTATTTTCCCCAACACACCTGAAATTTGTCTATTTCACTGAGTGCATCGACTATCCCCTGAATTGTTTCGCGTATTTCGTTATTTCTTGACAATCTTCAAGTTTCTTATAACGATAGCTTTTCCAACAACAAATTGTTCATTTTTGACCCAACAGAAACGTAATCCTTGCTCGTGTCGCTGTGTTTCTTTCGTGAAATTTCCAACAGAGGCATTGGTCTTGCGTTCGACGTGTATACTCGTCGTTGCTTCGTTTTAATTACGCACCCCACCTAAGGGATTTTTAAAACAAAATTCCGCAGTTGACGACCAACGAAGAGCCAAAATTTCACGAACGCGTCGTGAAAATCCACGATCCGCCAGCAACATCGTACACAAGACGTGGTTCGTCTAGCGTCGGTTAAATCGTTAAATCGCACGTCAAGGGATGAACAATGGCACACGGCGGTCGTCGAATCGATCGGTTGGACCGGCGTGGAAATGTGGAGGACGCGCGAGAAAACGAAAGTAGTAGAAGCCAACAGCGGCAGCTGTTCTCGCGGCCATTTCCATACCAATTTCTATTCTATTTCCGTTGACGTGGCAATGGCGTTCGATTATAGACTGCAATATCGAGAGGCACGTTCACCTAATAACTGCACGCCGGTTCTATCGATATCTCGGCCGGCTACGCGGCCGCCATTGGCTTCCACCACGATTCTACCCGGTTGTTCCTACGTCTGTCCCTCTTCCGCTTCCTCTTGCCGCTGAGTTTCGTAATTATCTCGAGCGGTACACTTCAGACGATCGAGTGCTCCCGTGTAATCGCGAAGAGAATTTCGCGTGCATTGAGATTCTTCTTCTTTTTTGCTCTTCTCTTACCCCTTTCTTTCTTTTTTTTCTGTGGAGGTTTTATTTGGTGTCAGAGAAACCGAAGTGAGTAGAAAGACTGAAATATGCTGAACTATCTCGTAGGTGCAGAAAATGAATTTTCTCGGGTAATCGTGAACAAGTGCAACCCTATTAATTAATCTGAAAACGAAGAGCAGATCGCATACAGTTGTTCGAGTGCGTTCATTTCGAGTGCGTTCATTATGGAATTGCAATCGTAATGTTGATACATCATCCTGTGTTTCGATTTACGAGTGGCCAGGCTAAAAAATCTGTATTACACTCTTTCTATTAGACGTGGTGAAGAGATCAAGCGACTAATGAAAAGACTCCAGAGTACGAAAAAGAATGGCCAACAAAATCCAGAGTTCTGTTGGATTCCGTAACAATGTGACCGTATGGTTCGACAAGTTCGATGAACCTGTGAGATGTGGGCCGAAATCGTATCACTAAGTCGCTAAGTGTAGAATGTAATTTTCTTTCATTTGATATTATAAAATATATTTGTTATATAAAAAGGAAGAATAAAATTCTGACAGGAATTTTAGTAGTTAATTATAATTAATAACTGAGTCGTTCAGAAGCTGAGTTGACCAACTGCATGGACTGAGAAGCAGAAAGATGTGACGATGTTGTGAATGCTATTTTGTAAATTTACCTTGCGATTTTCTGTTATTTACCTCATCTTCTACTTTTCACGACTTTTACGGCTGCCAGCGTGTCTTTATATTCAAATTTGAACTTCCTGCAAACGAGATTCTGTCTTCTCTTGTTCTTTCGGAAAACTGCACCTCTCAGAAGGTACTTAATTAATTCCACGTTTGGCGAATTTTTCCATGTCACTAAGTGCAGTACGAAACACGATGACTTCTCGTTTTTGTTTTTCTATCATCTTGTGCGTTAGTCGTCGAGCTCGATCCTTTCGTATCTGTAGATTCATTCGTCATAGATTCATCAAGGAAGAAAAGACGTTGATCTAGTGTAATAAATTGGATACTGGATGAGGTATCCAACAAACTTCGTCTATACGTACATATGTTTAACAGGTTATTAAACATCCAAGCAAACCTAACATTTTGAGTAATCGGTTAAACTTGCTGTAACGGTGGAGAACAGTAAATAAGCTTGAGTTTGGCTTAAATTTCACTACATTGGACTGGGTTTGCCTAATAAGTTGGGTTTAAGTTTAGAACATATTGGGTTACTTGGGTTATTAATCACTCTCTCAAGATCTATTTTACACATTATCTGTTAACACGTATTGCTTTAAATAACGCGGATAGTATGGTTAACAGATAGAGCCGAAATAATATATATTTTTATTATTCGATGTTTCTAATAGGAAAGTGAAACGCCTTTACTATCCAAATAGACGTTTTCAGTCTGGTCTCCTGAGGTTAGAAACGAGAAACGTGGAATATTATCTTGACGTTCTGCTGGCGTTGGAAATGCGATATGATAATGAAGATTATAATGTACTCGTAAGTGTAGCCACTATGTTCGAATAAATAAATTAAGAAAAGAAGAAAATTGATAAAATGATTGGCTGAAGAAAACAAACAAATAATTATATGTTTAGTTATATAAGGCGTATCACGTTAAATAATACTTTATAAACAGCCACGTAATTATTAAAGGAAGAGATAGTCATTTTACGTTGCAAAATCGATTAAATATGAAGCCAAGCGATGACGAAGAATATAGTATACTGCGAAATGTAGCTATGACGATACATAACATTCGAATACATAACTTGAGAAAATGAACAGTGTTTCAAGAAAACAGATAAATAATTATTTAATTATATATATATAGAGAAGACAGAAAAGAAGAAATAGTCATTTTATACAGTTGTCAATTAAATACGAAGCCAAGTGGTTATAATACAGAGAAATACGAAGCAACCAGTGAAGTTTCTTCCCACTCGAAGGCCAACGAGATCCGTGAACGAGATCGTTGTTTCCGGACACCGAAACGCTAGTTTGTTAGACGTTTCAGTCATTAAATCTTGCGGAAAAGACTGATGAAATGAAACAGAGGCCAAATTGCAGTCAGAAACGAGACGACTGTAATAAAATCCTCACGATAACCACGAACCAAGATACCATTCATTAAGTTCAAGATGTAACTTCTGCTTCTTTGATTCAAAAAAGAGACATCGTTTTACGTGCATCTGATGTCCATCAGTTTATTCTGGAAATATTACAATTATCTTCGTTATTCTATTTCTCCCGTTTATTCTAAGGATTAATTAACAACAGACTATCGCTTGCTAATATTTATCTTTGAATTTACGATTATTTATGCTACCTTCTTACGTGATCAATTTCTTAGATTACGCATTTTTGCATATTACGTACATTCAGTGCACTCTTGCTCCTTTCAATATTCTACAAATATCTAAAAATTCATAATCCATTTAGAATGAAACCGAGTGCGATAAAACCTAACCGAAATCAATTTTCCAAAACCATTTCATTTCCCATAAATGTGTAAAAATCGACGCTCTGCATATCTAAACTCAATCAAACCTAGTAAAACCTAAGTGAAATCAATTTCTTAAAATCTCTTTTAGTTTTTCATAAATCCCTGAGACTCTACATGATCTACTTACTTAACACAAACTTAGACGAAATCAAACCGAATAAAACTACCATTTAACGTTCCTAACCTGTTTATTATCCAACCTAAAGCAACCCGATAAAACGCAAGCCCATCTTTTCCAACTTTTCAACTTTCCACAAGTATCAAAAACTCCACAGTCTGTTAATTTTAGCCTAACCTAACCTAAATCGAACGCGATAAAAACTACCATCCAATGTTTCTAACCTACAAAGTTCTAACCTTTCAAACGGCATCATACCTAACCTAACCGAGCTCAAAGCCAATCAACTAAACCAAGAAACCCGTGCGATCTCTGGCGAATCTTCGAATTACACGCTCAATACACAATCCGCGAGTGCGTTCTTTCGTACACAAATCCTTTTCGCGGGGTTGGCTTTCATTTGACGATGTTGGCAGCTCTACCGTCAAAGGACAGAGGGTGAAAGAGTCAAGGAACAATGCCTCTGCTGGCCCCGTTTCCCATCACACGCGCCAGATACACCGGAATTAATTATATCCATGCGACAAAGGGCGAAAAGGGTTGTGGATAAAAGAGAAAGGGAAAACATAGAAACGGAGAACGAAAGGCAAGGATAGACGGATGAAACGGGGGAATACGTTGGTCACGGAGGCGGAAGAAACGGGAACCGAGAACAGAAGCGTTACGGGGCGAGGAAAACAGCTGGCGACACGCTGTGAATTTACGAGGCTCATCCATGGTGCATGATGAAACTCGAGTGGCTGAAGGGGGTCTCAAGTTTTTTGCAACTGACATTTCGTAGTCGAAGAAGCGTGGGCGTTTGATAAATTTCGCTTAGGGAAACGAGTTGTGTACATGGTCGGCAATTGGAACTTGTTTTGCACAGTTCCGTAGCGTCGTTACGAGCAAGCAGTTTCAACGCTGGAATTTTTAACCTTTTTAATCTTGTTCGCGAATAAATAATAAAGTATCGCTTTAGATGGCTTCTTTCCAAATTCTACGCGATTCTACGTAAAAGGATAAATTGGAAAGAACGAGAGAAATTTTGTCACTCGAGGCTTCGTTTCTCAGAAGATCGAGTTACAGAATCTTTTGAATTTCACTGTAGACTGTGTTTGCTCTTGAGGACCACGGCGAACACCGCCGGACCACCGGTCCGTAGAGATTTAATTAGAAGAACATAATTATATATGCAAAAGTACGGACATCATTTTCAACGGTTTTCGAGTTAATAAAATTCTTGAACGGTAAGCAGAAAGTTCTCTTAATCTATGGCTTCGTCGTTCTGGTCGTCTGAAACGGTTAACTATTATTAGGAAGCTGCTACAGTGGAATCCACTGAGTCGAGGCCCGGCTGAGTGCACGCGTACCCAACACATCTTCCAACTTGATTTTCTCGAGAACCAAGCCTTAAATGAACAAATTTTATTCTTTCTTTCCCACTTATTTTTTCGTCTAGAATCATCCTCTGGCCTGTTATACTACCAGTTATCAGACACCAGGTATATGGAAATAAATAATATCTATATGGTGAAATATTCGTTCGGACGAAATATCTGCGAAGTGACATAAGGAAATTAAATAAGTGTACATACTCATGTTGCTATTTTAATGAAAATTCAGGCCCATTTACATCTACGTACATAAGAGAATTAAAATATGAATTATACCAATAAGTATGTTCCAACAATGACAGGAAATATGCACTAGTGACTCATGGATACGTGTGCAGCACTAAAACGGGACAATTACGTGATTGGAAAATTTCTACTACGCAAATACATAGAACTTGACATTTCGAATATATACTGTGGACGGAAGTACTTAAGTAGCTTGTGACGTCGCGTCTCATTTAACTTGCCTGAAATCACTTTTCATTTGAATATAGTCATCTGGATCATCCTCGGAGTAACTAGACAAATTGCAATACGAATTCTTCTTAAAAATACCAATATCGTAGCTTTTAAGAAGATTCAGGTTGAATTCTAAGAAAATACGGCAACTCAGTCAACGCATATCGTTTTCTCCGCGTTATCGTAGTCCTCGAAATTGCTTGCATATAATTTTCTCAATATTGTAACAGAGACAAGTAGCGTATTACGACGATAAGATTTTTAATCGAAAGATAAAAGCTCCGAGGCGGCTACAGTGTTCTCTTCCCGTGAGAAGAAATTAAGATTCGTCCAATATCGTCTGAAAATGGTAGCCACTGTGTGTCTTCGAGTGAAGAGTACCGGGTCTAAATCCTATCACGTGCATACTGTTATCTTCTTGTCTATAAGTTCTAACTTGCACCAGCTCCTGCTACCTCTCAAGTAGATTTGGTAGTGCATTTAACTTGACTGACGTTGGAATTTAGAGTAAAACTAGCTGTACAAGTGTGACCACCGAATAAACCTAAGCTACATTTTGGATTAACAAATCTTTGGAATAAAATTTCATTTAATTGCCAGGGAAAAAATTCTCTCTTCCCTTCTTTCCACAGATTTATCATTTATATTGTTTGAAATTTTTCACAATTTTATTTCTTCTCTTTTTTTTCGTAAATCCAATCTCCATAATGTAAAATAGTTCACTAAATAACTAATAGTATTAGTTCACTAAAATTTAATTCCACTTATTCGATCCATTTAACTGGTTCTTCACTGAGAACTTACTGGTTTTGTTTACTGGTTACTGTTTTCTTTCTTTCGAATTGTCTATTATCTATTTCTCGAACCTATTTGTTCTACATTTGCTCAACAAAAAAACTCCTTTTTTTACCCTATTTTCATTTCTACTTCCACCCACATTTTCCCCCTAGCTTTTCGTTATATTCTATCTTCTAACTATCGACGTCCATACTCCACAATATTCCGCATTTTTTCTACCTATTCTCATTTCCGCGTTTCGTCAAAACATTTCTCATCTGCCTTTCCCTTTGTGCTTCTCCCGTTAGTTGATCTTACTCGCTTACGCCCTGCTTTCTCTCGATTTTGCTCGTTTAATTGTTTAAACTGTAAATCTTCTTTTCACCTCTTTAACCGCGTTCCTTTTCTTCGCCAACTAACGCGCGATATTTTTCAACAATTTTATACCGTCCGTTATTTGCCTTGTTTTCCACGTCCATTCGTTTTTTCGCAGAGAACCTTCCGCCACTGTGTTTTCGTATCGCGTCTGTGTATTCTATCCACGATCCTCCTCTCTCGGTTACCACGGTATTTCAAATTCATCTCTCTCGTTTGTCCTTGTAATTGGTGTATTCCATTTTCTTCCGCTTCAATTTATCCGCCGACGTTTCGTATTTTAATTTCTCTTTGTTCCCTTTTTCCTCGCCTCCTCCATTTTTCTTTCGTATTCGCCGGGAATTTTTACCGTCTGTTGCGAATCCGCCACGGTTTCAAACATTTACCGACGAATTTTTTGAAAAATATGTGACGACAGAATGAAGCATAATGCGTTGTTTGATTAGGGCTGGGAATTCCGAATCGCAGGAGTCAAATTTTATTTTTATTCGCGAGTTTCCATTGCTGGCACACGATTCTTACGTGTTTCGTTGGGATTTCGAAATTCGTTCGAAGATTTCCGTAGGACTGTGTTTTTTAAATGTGCGGCGAAACGAAGGATAAAATTAAATAGAATTATTTAGGCGTGAGAGCAATTTTGACACGTGGCCAGAAATTAAAGCCAGTTCCAATGCAACACGGTTCCGCTTCGCGGCATTTTATTATCATTAATAATGGATGATGCCTTCATTTTCTCTTCATAACTTTTATCCTTTTTTCACTTTTTCATTATGATAACATTATATGATTCCATTATAAAAAAAAACTCTTCTGTACTACCAAGAGAGATTCTTCTCCCACGTGTATCTGAATTTTAACACTAAAATTTTATATGATTTTATTAATCCTGTTCGCCGTTGTATCGTTATAGAATATCTCTTTAAATATTTTCTTTCGGAAATATGAAACACTTTATTCATGGAAAGCGTGGAGTGCAAAAAAAAAAAGTAGAAAAATATGACGATATTGATAAAATAAAACCAAATATTCCAAAACTACCCTGAGAGGCGTGGAATATATAAAAAATGCATAAAACGTGAATATACCTATTGAATAAAATAAAACCAAATATTTAAAGACTATTCATATTTTGATAACATATACTGAATTAATAAAATCTTCGTTTCGGCTCGATGATCCTATTAATATAAGGAAAATAATTGGCTCAAGATACTCACGTTCATAGGAGCTGAAGCAACCGATTTCATTCAATTACTCGATAAACGAGTTACGAACGCGAAGAAGTATGAACCGATAGCGAAGCGAACAGAGAGAAGCCCGACTCTACTTCACTTCTACTCCACGAGAATTAAAATTCACCGTGGCTGAAGGTGGTCTCGAGCTTTTTGCAATTCATATTTCGTATCATAATTCAATTATAAAAGAAGAAAAAAAGAAAACACTTGTCCCTGCGTGTGTCTGAATTTCAACTTAGATGATTTTAATCCCGTTTGCGTTTGTATCGTCATGAAGCATCGCTTTATACACTTTCTCTGGCAATTTTCAAATTCTCTGTTCGTGAAGATTTCAGAATACAAAGAACGTACTAAAACGCGAATCCACCTACTGGATAAAATACAAGCAAATACCTGAAAATTATCTACACTCGTAGGATTCAATGATAACGTCTGTTGAATTATTAAAGTACTCACGTTTAGCTCGTTAGTGCTACGGCCATTAATCTTGATGATTGATGCTAGTCGAATAATATAAGGAAAACAGGAGCTGAACGATCGATTTCATTCGATTACGAGGTAAACGAGTTAGGAACGCGACAGAAGTATGGAAGAAGATATCGACCTTGCTGTTCTCGTCAGTTCCATGTGAAACGAATGTTACGTCTTAATGGACGTTGCTCGAATCAGAAGAGTCTTTAAATATTTGGTTTTACTATTCCATTGAATTCTTTATACCTTTCGTGTATTGCACGCGTTTTACGAATAAAATAATTAACGAGAGACGAAGATATCCGAAGAGAGAAGAAGAAGCGAAGAGAACAGCAGGTCTGAAGCGAGAAGAAACAGGTGCGACTCTTCTCCACGGTGGAGAATTAAAATTCCTCGTGGCTGAGGGTGGTCTCGAGCTTCTTGTAATTGATATTTCCTATCATAATCCAATTATAAAAAAAAGCAGGAAGAAAGAAGAAAGAAACTGTTCGTGGCATCAAGGGAAGCTCTTGCCCAGACGCGGCTGAATTTTACTTCGATGAGACCGGTTTCACGCGGAGATACGCGTACGTACGATGATACTGAATATAAATGTACGCTAATGGAAGCGTTCACGCGACGATTCTCGTGAGACGCGGTATCGCGGTACTCGTTTCGTGTATCTTGGCAACGATACATTTCGTACGAAGCCGGCAGACGAAACATTAAACTAACTGTATCGTAAAATGATTTTCTTAATATTTCTTTCAAATTCTCACGATTATTTCGCGTATTGTATATACTATACACTATTCGATATTTACAGACCAATTTCTTATCGAAACGGACATATTCATCTTGCAAATGAAGAGTTTTTAATCCCCGTAATACGTCGTTGGAGAGATGACTTTTCCATTAATTACGGAAGAACCGTTCTTGTAAACTCGTTTAAGAAAAACTGATACGTTGCGCAAATGCTTGGCAGAATCTTTTTGCAAAAGCATTCAGTTCCAACCTCGCCGGAGAAAGGTTACGCGTCCTTTTCGTGCAAACGTAACGAGAAATATACAGGATGTCCCAGCTTTTTCTCAACCAAACGTTACAAGTACGTTCTACGAGTCAAGATAAGTCGTACGAAGACACGTCGTTGCAGAGTTACGGTGTTCGGAATTTTGAGTGGCTCATTCCCTTCTTTGGAAAATTCCGAATTACCTGTCCTCCCCGAGCTGTAAACCTAAGGACTCAAAGGTCAACGGCTGGTAGGGAGGATCAGCAACGTACTAGGGCAGTTCATCATCGGGCAGCGTACCGTGCGGGTGAAATATTTCACTCTCAACAAGATCTAACCACCGTCGTGTTCATACCATCGCGTTTTACTTTTATACAACAATTGCAAATACAGTGCCAGATTACTCTAACACTCCATCTATTGAACCTGCTCCACCTTGAGCGTTAAGTCACTCGAGGTAGGCGATATCGACCGATGGGTTTGACCTGACCAGTTGCTCCTGAGTCGAGAATTCGCATGGCAAACGTCTATCACTTGGTCAGAAGGTATCAGAATACTGCCAACTTCGACAAGTGATAAACGAGATCTTCGATGAGCAAATAAATCCAATTCTTCGCCAATCTTCTACTGACAGGAACATTTTGGAATGGAGTCGTTGTTGAAGTCGCAAAAATATTATCGTACCTTCTCACTACTGACAGATGTAAATATTCCTCATCTGCATAGATACGCATCATACTTTGTACAAACGCAAGTTTGCCGCTAGTTTGGTATGTCGTGTTCTCGTTACAAGGCTTTACCAATGCCTGCAATGACACGTATGTTCGTACGACATTTTTCTTCTTATCTCCGCCTGTAGAACGCACTGACAACATTCGACCGGAGAAAACTGCGTCACCCTGTACAATATCGGTAAATTCGTCGTCCAAAACGTCGTACATTACAACGCGAAGTTGTCGTTCTCTTCATTTCTGAATTGCTCGTTAGTATACGCGCGTGCAAAGTACAAACAGCCGAGGAATTTCTTCCTAGGAAGAGGGAGAGAAGGAGAGAGAGAGAGAGAGAAGCTGAGAACTGCGCGAAGGATAAGGCTTTCGAGTCTCAGAGTGTTTTACCTCGGAGGGATACTGTCGCGTTACAAACACCTTAAGAAGGTTACGATGTACGTGCAGTTAAAATTTAAGGAAGCTTACAGGTGCCGAAGTTGAGATATCGAGTCTCAAAGTTTCCATATTTAACGCGTCATCTCTGCATCAAGCCGTCGGCAGCACGACATTCTTCTTCGTTACAGGCAAAATGAATTTTTCAAAAACCTAATATACAACGCGAAACCGTGTAAAAGAAATCTTAGGATACTCGAAAACCGACAGACCTAGCGACGTGGAAGAGCTAAGATCATCGAATGTTACAGAGGTTTCTCGACTTATCGAAATCGTCAAATAAAAATCCGACGTACGGAAGCTTGGCACGAAGACGCAATTACATTCAGCTGTTTGGAGCACATATAGCAAGTGTATTAGCATCTCAAACTTCCGCTTGGAACACGTTTTATTCAACGCGCACGGACGCAAAAGTCAAGAGAAAGCTACCATCGGATTAGCTTATGATCATAAGACGAAGAACATCTGACGTTTTTCGTTTCCACGTTATTCGGCACGATTCTAACGGTTGAAACAAAGATGACGATATCAAACGATCGGTTTTGTGACGTCTTGTGACAGGTGGCAACAAACTTGCAGCCTCAGAACGATGCAACTTGTAGAGGTCTGGCTGTTCTAAGTTCGAGTTCGCAGGTTGAATAACGCAGCTGGACACGTGACAAATAATTCGAGTCAAAGCGAGCTTTATTTCGACCTGTAGAAGTTTTCGCAGCGAAACGGAAGGTTCTGCACGAGTGTAAAGCACGCATGTGCACAGATATAACGGTGTCGCGCGAGTCTACGTAAAGCTGGCTTTACGTTGGTCTATTGCGGTGCTGTATCGTAACTACAATAAGATAAACAATATGGCCATTGCAGAACAGCGTCGCCATTCCAGTAAGCGATCCTACTACTTCTCGATTCACTGTTTATTACCATCCAGAACACAAGATTCCAACGTTACTGCAATCATCTAAACGGTTCGATATCCAGCGCTGGCTGAAGCTTAGTACAGTCCGTTGCTACTACGGTCCACCATCTTCGATGACATCAAACCACGCTGAGAAACAACGCATACATCGACCAGTTTCTAGTCAAACAACAGAAATGTAATCGCTGTCCATTCCAGCGACTGGATTAACCTAAACCCGGCTTAAGGGGCGAGGGCTAGCGCGTTCAGTTTTTCCAAAGAAGTTTGTAGATGGAGGAATTGCTGCCAGGTGAAAAGGGAATTCGCGTTTCGTCCCGGGACTACCGGTGGACTCGTCAGTAAGACTAGTCCCTGCCTTAGACGTAGAGGGAGTCTCGCTAGGTGCGGTATTTGTATCGTGACACCGTATATTCGACCGCTAGCGAGACAAACAGACTCGTTGTCGTCGTAGTAGCCTTCTGGTGTTGGCGGTTGGTGGTGGGCGGTTGGATGTGTTACGACCGCGTTGATGCCTCGACCTGTCGGCGTCCTGTTGGTACCGATCTGCCACAAGTTTCTTCCTCTTCGGCACACGCTCATCTGCTGACACGTGCTCTCTCTCTCTCTCTCTCTCTCTCTCTTTTTCTCTTTCTCTTACGCCTTGGCATGGTATACTTTTGCCAACGACTGTACTCGCAGAAATACCTTAAAACCAGCGGTATTCCTGCGCCGTCGTTTTCCTCCGGAGGAATTTCCACGGGCGTTTTAAAGGGCTGGAAAGAGAGAGAGAGAGAGAGAGGAAGAGAGAAACTGGTAGGTAGAGCTCGCGGGATTTTAAGCTGGCGCGATTTGTTTTGACGAGAGACTAACGAGACTGTCTCTCGCATGTTCTGCCCACGCTTCACTTCCCCGCTTTTCCATGTCGTTTCCTGTCTGTCTTACCGTTACGGTTCACCCTCTTTCCTCGTCTTTCCAACCACCTTTCCGTCGGCTTGGCCCCTTTCCACCCTTCGATGTTCCCGCCACTTTGCTGCATCCTCGTCGCCCCAGTTTCACATCCACGGTGCCGTCTTCCTCTTCCACTTTCGTTCCACCTTTCTGCTCGATTCTCCCCGTTTAATTGCTTCCTCTCTTTTGTACCTCAGCCTCTGCCTTCCTCCTCCATTGTTTCTTTGCGCGGTTTTGTTCATTCCTTTCGGCTCGCCCCGTTTTTCTTCCTTTTCGCTTTTATGCCCGGGCTTTGCTTGTTGGTTGACGTTTAAACGGACTTTTAAAACGTTTTTAAGGGACCGAGGTGCAAAGGCAAGCTGGCAATGTCCATTTTTAGTGGTTTCACCGAGTGCAATGTGTTTCGGTGTCGAGCACGAGCGGAATTTACTCTATGGAATTATCGTGCAAGTCAGACTGCAAAGGATTCGGGCAAACGGAAAAGAAACTTGCGAGAAATTGCTCGTCAGGTTTTTCTCCATCGCTCGCATCAACTTTGTCGGATTATATTCAAATTCGCTACGGATTAAACAGCGATCATTTCGCGCCTGATTGATCAATAAATGTTGCGCGCTGTATAGCGAAATGGCAGCCAATAAAGCAAAATGAGATCTGTTTAGAAATTCCAATACAGAATGATATTATAGTTAATATTACTACTGTACCTTTACTATTATTATCATCGATGCGACTATATTTCTCAATTAGAAATTATTAGCAGTGAAATTATTACTGTGAGTGATTCGAATGACCAATTCTTATTATTCGGATGAATTTGGAAAAATAATAATAAATTCTTATTATTTCTATAGTTAGATATTACATCGTAGTATAATTATATCATAATATAGTAATATTATACTCTATAATAATTGGAGAATTATCCTGCAAGGAGACGGTTTCTTTGCACGATATTTTCCATTCTTCCTTTTCCGGCCGGTGGAAATGAAGAACAGAGAGCGTTTCGTCTGCGAATTTTTGATAAAAAGTAAAAGAAAAAGATGAAGCGAGGTCATTTGGATCTTACGTGTAGGGAAAATTTTTGGTGCAAGACAGCTACGCCAGACGAGGATTCCTCGTTGCTACTTTGCTATGGAATTTTGATAAAAAAAAAAAAAAAAAAATAAACGGAGAGAAAAAGGTACAGCGCGAGGCGCTCATCTACCTGGAACTTTGATGGAGAAACAAAGAAAACGGGTGTTGTGTTTAGATGTAAGAGTAGACAGGGATAGCTTGCTTTGCTTATCTTGCGGAAAATTCTGATTAGAGAAAAGGAGAAAATGAAAAGAAATCGCCTCTGGCCCTCTATACGTGCGAATAAATTTTGTTCCGATATTTATGTAGCAAATTATTGGTTCTTTAAAATTCCATAAATAATAGCAGCTACTTTTCCTTACTTTTTTCAGCCTTTTAGAGAAGCTTCTTTATTTAAAAGTTTCGGGGAACACTGGTGGAACTCTTCATCGTATGAAGAATTCCCTTTTGCCAGAATTTATAGAAAAGCGTGTGCTGCTTAAAAATTCGAAAAGATAGTAAGAAGCATGAGATATAACGATCATGTAAGAGTTAATTGATTCCACAAAATTAATGAATAACCGTAGAATGAAAGTAAAACCGCAGAATTTACTTGTTCTTCTTCTCCAATTATTTAGAATAATCAAAGATCTCCTCGGACAGTAATTTATAAGGAAGAAGGGGAATTATTATAGTGACATGATTTAGAGATTTGAATAAAACCGAGAAGAAGGGAAATTAATTTTTCTACGATAGATCTAATTAACTTATTTCATATGCAAAATACCTATCAGCGTAGACGTATGAATCGAAAAAACCATAGATACACCAATGTCGTATAAGAACCGAGAAACGACGAAACGAATAGATGATTGCGTTTTAAGATTATTTTTTAGCCTGACGAGAAAACGATATCTCTATTTCCACGAATTTTCATAAAGGAGAAGATTAAAATGTGAAAATGGGGATGTGGAACGCGTACTTTGTAGGATTACACGTAAGATGCCAGCATGCTGGAAAATTATACATCGAAAATAGTTTTATGTTGGCCGCGTTCTTCTCGTAGAGAGGGATCCTGTTAGGCAACGAACGAGGCTCGTTTCCAAGTACGCGGAAACTCTTTGTAACCGGTCGTGAGCCTTCCAAGATTTCCTATAATAACTTTTACGACGCTCGAAACTTTCTCAAAAAGAATGCAACGGCTCGCTTATGAATGAAAAAAGTAAGGGAGAAAAGAGACGAAGAGGGAGAAAGGAAAAAGATTTATACAGAACGGAAGGGCGTAAGAGGAAATAACGAGCATCGATTGTTCGTTTTGCGAAGCACGCACAACATTCCATGCATCGCTCGCTTCCGGTTAATAGGCTGATTCTCCGGTGAAGTATGAAATACTATTACATTTTTGTGTGTGTTGACGATCGGAAGCTTCACAGAGGAAAATGTCCACTTAAAAATATTTTTACATTACAATTCCGTTGTTTTAGTACAAATGTAAACAGAATGGAGGAAACATCGGGCTATTGTCGTTTTACATACGTTTTCAAATAGCTGAAAGGTTTAAAATGTAACGAAAAATATTTCGCAAAACGTCGGAAATTTCGTGGCGCGTAAAATTCCAACAGACAATTCGACGGTCGTCAAATTGAAAAAAACAAATGGGACAACAAAGTTTCCTAAAAATTGGACAGGAATTATTTAGCGAGTCTGCGAAATCGCTACAAAATAAACATACGATACACGAAAAGCCCATCATATCGCCAACTAGAAGAATCGCGCTCGTAAACGAGCAAATTCTACGAAAGATTGGCTGCGTCCTTCGAAAGTCGATCGAGGGATGCTGACTATGTAAAAATTCGCCGGACATTAAAATTAGGAAAATTCGCAAGCGTGACAAGTCTGTAAAAGATTCACAAGAACGGAAGAAAAATTTCAAGCTTCGAGAAAAGACAATAATGCTTCTTCTTTTTAAGTCAAATATAAAATTCCACTGCTCTATAAACGCACGTCTCGAACAAAGCAAAAAGGAAGATTATTTAAAAAAAAAATTCCACTTAAGAAAACGGAAGATCGTCTTAATATCTGGGAAAATATAAAGTACGTTAAGAAGATCAAACTTTACATTACCTGACCCAACAGTTATTTTATTATCTACCTTCCTTTTTTCTTTTTTACTTTCATTATTAAGAACCTATTACCTAACCCAACCATAAACCTAATATCAGACTCTTCGAATACGATAAATTTTATTTCGGACATCCTTCGATACAGTCGATTTCTACTGTCGACTCAGCCTGCGCATACAAAAGAAGTAAATTTCAAACTTAGCCAAGAAATCGCGAATCAATCTTCTTGTGGCTCGCTCGTCTCATGAGAAGATTTCACCAAGTCTGAAGGTTACCAGCTCTATGTTACAGGATAATTTAAGGCAGTTTGAAATAATACGCGAGACACGGTTCCGCCACGTCCTGGTGCCGCGCCTCCTCTAATTTCCCATTATGCAAATGGTCTCGCGGTGCTCGCGATACGCGACGAGAAACCGGAATTAATTAACCCCGCGCAACGACTTCGACTTTGTCTTGGAGCAGGGGTCGCTATCGAGCTCGTTTAACGCTGATAAAGTAATAACTGCGACGAAGAAACCACAAGACGAAGATTTGTTTGCAATTTAATTTCGCGTGACCAAAGTGCTCGTCCCCGTTCCATCTCCTTTTTTTTATTTCTCTCTTCTCTTTACGTTCCTTCCTCTTAATGGCCCTCCAATTTTTTATCTTTTAATCTTGGTATAGTTGCAAGCGGAAAGAAACGTTTTAACGTTTGAGGAGAATTTTTACTGCCGAATGTTCGGACGATAAATCGCATTAATATGGTTCTCGGCGCGTGTACACAAAGAACCATCAAAACGGTTGTTCCATGTTTTTCTTAAACTCGTGGTTGAGTCGAAGTCGCCATGCCGAGGGAAAGAAAATTACAGCGAAAATGACGATGAAAGTTCTCGGTTTGAAATATGTTTATGGCACTGGAAAGAGGACTCGAGATTGGCATGGACTCAACACGCTTTCGGCCACGGATATAATTCAATCAATAGGAACATGATCCAAGAATACGATTCAAACAAGAAGAACATAATTCAATATAGTCGAATGTATTAACAGAATTTGCTATAGCATCGAAGCAGACGTACGGCCTACGGATAATTTAAAAAAGAAATTACGCTTACGTTAATATCGTGTACTCTGTAATTGTTCGTACATAATTGGTTTTTATATATATATAGAAAAATATAAATGGAAGAACAGAGGCAGCAATTAAATTAATTAAGCGAAAATTCCCTCCTTCCAACAGTTACGTCTTGCGCATTAACTCGAATATATATAAATTCGCCAAATGTGAAAACTACTAAGAAAGAAAAAGAAAAGAAATCTTTATACCGAAATATTCTATGACGATTCTTTTTTTAAAAATAATTCTCAATAAACACCCCTTGACGAAGAAACAGCCTAATTTCTTCCTTCCTCTCTCCCTTATATTCTCCTTTTGCTCTGCCTTTTTATTCTTCGTCAAAGGTAAGGATTCGAGGGATTTCCTTGGAGGAAATTCCTCGTAGGCGATACACCTACGAACGAACCTTTCATTTCTCTCGTTAACTTCCGACACGAGTGCCAGAGGCGCGAACGAATCGATACGCGTATCAGAACTGGCTGCCTGCAATCTTCTCTCGACTTTCTACCCTTTCATCTCTATTTCGTACGCGTGCCACGCCGATCGGGAATACCTTCAAGTTCATACGGCCGTAATACGGTGAAAAATTTCTCGTTGGAAGGCGACGACGATTCACCTTTCACTTCGATAATTTCTCTGCCAGATATAGTGCTTCGTTCTTTCAATCGTTCTCTATGATCCTCCTCGTAATTGTTTTCGATTGGTGATTTTTATGGTTGAAAAGGAGGATGATGGGAAAAAAGCAGCGAATTTGTAGGCGGACAAAGTGCGGGTTTCGCGATTTGTTTTGCCTCCGGATTGTTCCAATTTCGTGAATTAGAAGTAGCTATGACTCGCGTAAAAGGCAGAAGGAAAGATCTGTTCGGTACACGTTGCACGAAATTACGTCTCTTAATCATCCTCGTCTCAACGTTACGACGGTATTATGCGCCGTTTCGCAGAGAGGTAACAATAAAAGAAACAGCAAGATATAAGAAAGAAACATAAAAAGATTGGGGTTAGGTTTAGATTAATATTAGGTTAAAGATTCTAACAGAAAGAAAGTTCCAAGTCCTTTTCGCTCCACCGTCAATTATTCGAAATTCTTCGTAATAGAACTGGAAACGTTCAAAAAATCGTATCAAAAATTACTTATACGGCCCTTTTATGAACAATGTAATTTTACAAAAATTTGAATAATTTATTGTAATATCATATCACGTGTTAAGGAATCCTTTTAGTCGTATTTTCATTCTCTCTCTCTCTCCTCTTTTTTATATATTTGTAAGATATTTTTTAATAATTGTTTGTATATTTGTATATTTAATAATTGTTCGTATATTTATAAAACATACAATTTGTAAAATATACAAACAATGTATATATTTAATAATTGTTTTTATATTTGTAAAATATACAATTTGTAAAATATACAAATAATATACATATTTAATAATTGTTTGCATATTTGTAAAATATACAATTTATAAAATATACAAACAATATACATATTTAATAATTGTTTGCATATTTGTAAAATATATAATTTGTAAAATATACAAACAATATACATATTTAATAATTGTTTGCATATTTGTAAAATATACAATTTGTAAAATATACAAACAATTATTAAATATACAAATATACAAACAATTATTAAAAAATATTTTACAATATATAAAAAAGAGGAGAAAGAGGGAGGTGGGGGAAGGAAGAAAATACGACTAAAAGAGTGATATAATATTACAATAAATTATTCAAATAATTATTGAAAGAATCTCGTCACAATATTTGAAAAAAAAAAAGGATCTTCGATTTGTCGTCATCCCGAAGAAAATGTCTACGCGTTCTAAAAAGTCTCCTCTTACGGGCTCGCTATAATACGTTACAATTGAACCGTCACAGCGGAGGGAAAAATCGAAAGGAGGAAAATAGAGGGAAAGGAAGAGAGGGTAGATGGTAGGAAAGGAAAGAAGAAAAAGAAACTGAAACATGAGCAATTCATAGCGTATCAAGCACGAAGGCACGTATTCAACGTGGAAAATTCACTGGCTAACGAGAGGGGGGCATCGCGACGGCTGCTTATTAAGGCCGATTCGCGTTGAACGGCTTCCACGAAATTTCAATGTTCTGAAAAAGCTCGATTCCATGCCGGCCAACCTGGCTGCAGGACGTTTAATGACGCATCGCTCGCGGAATACTTCAATTTCGTCCGAAAATTGCCCTCCAACGCCGATACCACCCTTTTCTACTCTTTCCCTCTGTTTCTCTCTCTCTCTCTCCCTATTTTACGTCCCTTTTCTTCCCTTATCGCGTGCCGCGCGAACTGCGATGATTATTCGCGATACAAATCGACCCACTTGCGATCTTTCGTTGGAAACCTATTTGCACGTGTTCTCTTTTTATCTTACGTTATTTCACTTTTATCTTGAACCCTTACGCGTGCCGTTTCGTCTCCAATTGCGCGGCTTTCTTCGTATATTTTTCATTCATCGTAATCTCTCATTTATCGTAATCTATCATTTATCGCCTTACGGCACAGGGCAGCTTGCGACTCACGTCGTATTTTCATTTATCGCTACCTTACCTGTACTAATATCTTAGTTTTTTGTATTATCTTATCTAAGTAAATGCACTTGAGTTACTTTTACAATTTTCTCTGTATCGCTGTTACACGACTTTCCTCGTCAATAACAAAAACATCATGAAATCCGTTGATAACTTGCGTGTCGCAAGTCACAAAATCTTCATCGTCGTTCTGTGTCCTCTTTAATTGCAAGATAAATTGGCAAAGCTGGTTTCTATGGTAAATATGAGAAATTGTTGATTAGTAGGAAAAGGATGGAAGAGTATCACAGTAAAGTTGAGGATATCCGATGTCGAAAATCTGCAAAGATTATTTTGCATAGAAGAAAGAATAATCTTTAGGGATTATTTTCTACAGATAATAAATATTTAATTAAAAGAACGAAACTTTTAGTATGGACACTTCCTCGAATTCGACTACGTATTTCTAAAGGAACCAGGATTTCCAAAATCTACATATAAATTTTCCACATTGGACTGTGTATTTCTTTCTCAAAGAGCATTTTTTACATAGAACAAATTAATCTTCGACGATTTTTTTACATAGTACAAGTACACGTGTATCGAATTAAAATCACTACATCTAATCGAAATAAAAGAACCAAAGAATAAAATAAATAGAAAAAACAAAAGAACCAAAGAATAAAATAAATAGAAAAAATAAAAGAACCAAAGAATAAAATAAATAGAAAAAATAAAAGAACCAAAGAATAAAATAAATAGAAAAAATAAAAGAAGCAAATTTTTCGTATAAAAGATTTTGCAGATTCGATTACACATATTTTTCTTTTTTCTTTAACAACCCTATTTCTTTATATTCTTTTAAAAAAGGAAAGGAACACGATTAGATTGAAAACGATAGGAGAAGCGTGCAGCGAGGTTAATCCTGAGAAAATTCATGATTTTTATTCCTTTCTCTTCTCTTCCTTAGTCTTGTTCGAGGGATCCTTTTATTCGTGAAACGACAAAGTAGAAAGTAAATTGCTTGTCCCCTGTGAGTCGTGTGACGAAGGAAATTGGAGCGACGCTTGACGAGCGATTTAGATCCGCGAAAATACTGCCAGCGAATAATTATCTGTCACGAACAGTAGTTAAAGCTTGCTTAGAGCTAAACTGGTACTCGGACGCGCTATTTTCCATTTACCTTCCTTTTTCTTTTACTTTTACCTGATTGATAATGTTTGACACGGTCGACCTAGAAACCAAAATCGATGGCTCTTAAAAGAAAAACAGTCTGCAAATCAATTAGATTCTTCGGTTCAACTTTTCTTTCTCTCTTCCGCTCTTTCCCTTTTGTGTAAACGTAAAGTGTGTTTGTTTCGTTTCACTCTCGTAATCTTTTCGTCATCGTCGTATTACATCGATCGATATATGCGTCAAGTAATTTTTAGTTTTTCAAAAATTAGAAGAACTCTCGATATACGTTCTTACATTTTCTTCTGTTTTATAAATCTTTGTTTTCCTTTGATCCTCTTTAGTTGTTAATAATCTCGGTGGTGGTGTATCCAGTCGATACATTTTCACTTTAGAAATTGGAGAGTCGTATGGATAAAACAAGAGGAAAAAAAGACAGAGCCTCGTGTTTGCAAATTTGAGAAAAAGCCACGATAAGAACGACGTACTCGATTATTTAACTTTTATCGGAAAGCTCGATTGTATTGGCGAATGTTTAATCGATGTCGTGCAAAGAAAAACCATCATGTCGATTATTGATATCTTATCGACGTGCTTGTCGACGAATGTATCGAACTTATCAGCTTGTCGATAGTAAAAGCGCAAACAGAGAGAAACTTCGAATTTGCCACTGTATAGATACTTAAAACTTTTTCACGTTCTTCGTTATTTACAGACACGATAGCGAGATTTTCTTTCCAATCTATCGACGTATCAATTTCATATTCGAAACTGCGCAAACTTCTCGTTACGAATATTAGTCGACTATCAATCTAACTATCAATGTAACTTCATCGTCATTGATATCACTCGATTCTGTTTAATTTCGTCGTTGGTTTCTGTTTGTCCTGTAGCTTAATTATATTTCACGTTATATGAAATTATTTCAGCGGAGAAGAACGACGACAGCCAATGGCGAATTTTTGTGTAGCTCAAGTACCAAAAATATTCGTTCTATAAATTCCATGAAACTACAAAAGCGCATACCGTGAAAAGCACAAAAGAAAATCATAAAAAAGGGTAGTTTAATTATAAACTAAACGGAGAGAATATTTACAAATTGATGAGATTTAACAAATTCCAAACCATTTTGTAAATAAGTATTGATATATATATATATACATAAGAAATTATTATCATTTTATTTCATGGAACCTATAGAACGACGTGCTATAAATATTTTTACTACCTGAGCTACACGCGGACTGACCATTTGCTGGCATCCTCCTTGAACAAATGATCAAAGAATTCGTCGTTTGACCATTGCCCTTGCGATTTTATGAACGTTAGAAAGCTTGGAGAAGGGCGTGAACGTCCCCTGGAAATTGGCTCGTTATTTTCGAGTTTTCGCAACGAATCCCGGAGGCTTGGAAAAACTTTCATCCATCTTGGCAGGCTCGTCCCACGGGCGACAACTTTTCTCGTCGTACTTCCCCGTTCTACCGCTTTCCCCATCGTCGTACAACCCTGTCCGCACCAGAAGGAACTGGCGGAAATTTTTGTTATACTTTATGTTCCTCTGAATTCCAGTGTTTGGAATTCTCGTCGATTCTGTTGCTCGGTCTCGCGTGAAATTAGAATAAACGCGATCAATTGTCATCACGAGAACAAAAGAGAATAAAGAATTGTAGCGCAGTGGCGACAGATTCTTCGTGAAATCACAGTGGAACTGCATCAAAATTTGAGCAGAGTCGCATCTCGCACGCGAAATAACAGCCAGTCCTTACGACAGAAGAATTTTATTTTGAATGAGAAGGATTAGTTGTTTGAACGATCGATAAAGGAACAAGCTTTTTCTCAGCTAGCAAACATTTGGATGGCTCGATGTTTTAAATTAAACTTCTGAATTCGTGCTACTTAGCATGAACGCGTGTTCTGTACGAGATACAGAGCCCAGCGTTAAGAGATTAGCGCGTTGAGTGCCACACAAATATACAGGGTGTCCAGGGCTTAAACGACTAAACTGCGGAGGCTTAATGTAGAAGCAGGAGAAAGAAGGGAAAAATGTTACGTACAGTTAGTGAATAAACGCTTTGTTACAGAGTTGCGTAACAAATAGATAGCGTATGGAATAAATAACGATAATTACCATTCACTCAGAAAAATCCTTAGCCACTTTGTAACGCAATTAATTCCATTTCTCACCGAGGTCAAAAGCTTGTATCCCAACTTGTAAGTACAACGTTTAGAAACGAGGAATTAAAATTCCACTTTCTGGGCAATCATTTTTATTATATTTCCTAATTATCGACCACGCGGAATTGTTATCGCGTGATAAAAAACGAACCATGTAACTACGCCGACACAATAACGCAGTCAGCTTGCACGCGCTGTAATGGAAAACTCGTTGCCTATTTCCTGTGTACGATATTTTTCGTTATAACTCGGTAAAAAAGCGTTAATTGGCAAGCTTTGTGTAACGCTCCTTTTTCTTTTCTCCTGTTTATTAACATTAGGATCTTGCAATTTACCAGTTAATTTCACTTAATTTTTACAAAATATTATATCGTATTTGCGTACTTTTCTCCAACAGTCTGACTATCTAAAATCGTTCACATTGTTCAAACTTCACCGGTCCATGCAATTTATCTTATTTTAATCATTCTACAACGTTCGTCAACGTGTGTCATCGCCACCGTGTGGCAGTGAACGCGTTAAATAGGAAAATGAAGCCGAGGAGAAAAAGAGAGAGAACATCGTGGAAATTTGCAGGAATGAAATTTCAAATCTCCGCCGCTTTGCAGAATCGTTGGGCGAATCGGCAGAACAATACGTGGAGGGCAGACATAATTAGAATGCGACGGGCGGTCGCCATTGAATCAATAGTCGGCCAGAATTTATCTGATTTCATTGTCGATTTAAATCAGGACCATCGGGAAGTGAAACAATCCGCGACCAGTCTCGGCTACAAATAATATAATAGAGGGGAAGCGAAGAAAAGAAAAACAAAAAGGAAAAAATGCCGGGACCAGGCCTCCTCTCTTAATGCATATTTATGCGCCATAAAATGGCGAGATCACATTTTGCATAGTATCGTGCGCCAACAACGGATCCTCCAACTCTTTTCGCTCCAACTCTGCCCGATCTTCCCAAAGACCCGCGATATCGCGTTAATCGATCTTCTCGTTTTTCCCATGGGACATCTTTCGAGTTTCAGTTGGATTAGCGTTCACGGGGTAAAGCGTGCGAGAGGCGAGCGTAATGCGCGTTGGGAATTGAAAGTTTATATTTGCGAAAAGAAAAGTATAGAAATTGACCTGATCGAGTTTTCAAACGACCATTTATACGAAGTGTCTATTATTGCGAAGAATACATTGAAAATGTTTCCTGACTGTTTCACCGTTGTTCTTTTCCAAGTTTTGCAACTTGAACGTATACGTACAGATCATTCGCTATGAATCGAGTTTATCGATACGCAACCAACGTCTATTATTGTTGCGAGGATCGCGTTGAAAATGTTTTTCCATTGTCTGTTCTGGCTGCCTGATTCGCGAATCAATTTTATCGAGAGGAAGTATCAATTATTATAGTTGCAAAGATTATGTTACGATCTTTATACTTAAGGCGATATTCTAGCGTAAACCTTGGAAAAGGATCGATTCGTTTGTTGCATTTTCTTAAAGAACGTGAAATATTATTTACGTGAATGTGTAAGAAACTATGTCTGAACATGTGAAACTAGCGAAGTTACGATTGTTTGAAAGATTCTTAGACGAATAATTGTTACTGTTATGCGCAACACTTTAAGCACGTTTTTCTCGGATCTATTGGCTTGGCAATTAAGTGATTGCGGATTTTATCATTAGGCGGTAATGACAAAACCCGCAATCACTTAGTTGCCAAGCCAATATGTTTTATTCTTTCAACGTGGTGTCCATGACGTTCTAAAATCCAGTCGGCCAATCGATTAAACATTTTCTGCGTATGTAACACTAAAGCCTGAATTATCTTAGAATTAGCCTCTCTCTTTTCTATTCTTTTAAGCCGCCTAAAATTAAAGGAACACGTAGAAAGTCGTTGATTAAGCTTCATAGTACCGCCATTCTTTTAATTAGCTACCGACTTTTCTCAAACCAAACTCATTCTAATTAACATTCCATCTTCATAATAGATCAGTTTCGATCAGTAACGTTAAGTAATTGTTCATTCTCCGCGCATTAAAAAAAAAGAAGAAGAAAACTGCAAACTTGCAAGAATATTCAAGAACTTTTCTGGGTTCTTTAAAAGCCAACAACCTAAAGAGAAATACTGCGTGGATTTAAACGACCTGGAGAGTAAAATAAGACTGCAGACAAAGATTAACACTTTGACTGGCACGCCGAAATCACATGTTTCGCTCAGGACGCCACGGGAGTATTTTTATCATTCAAAGCATATAATGGCAAAATAATAATAAATTGACGATGTAAGTCATGATGATCGGGCAGTAAGGGTTCCATCGTGATAGAACTCAAGAAATTTGGTTATTAATTGTCATTAAGGGATAGGCCCATTATGCTATAGATAGAGGCGAAAGAATGTTCTGTTTAAACACTTTGACTGGCACGACGAAATCACATGTTTCGCTCAGGACGTCACGGGTGTATTTTTATTATTCGAAGCATATAATGGCAAAATAATAATGAATCGACGATGTAAGACAACATTCTTCCCCAATGGACCGTTTATCGTATTGGTGGTCACGGGTGACCACCGTGGCGCCTTGCTAACAGTCGATAGCGACGTATTATAACGAAGCTTCGTTTATTTCGACAAACCATTCGCATACGTTGTTTCGTCGTAAGCAAAACGTGCAGAATATATGGTTGAAACGCGTAGAAGATATTAGTAAACGGTATTTGCTCGTTCTATATATAATAGCAAGGTATGTGCACACTTCTAACTTCAATTATATGATTATAAAGCAGCATTTACGATTATTTTCTAAGCTGTGTTTACAATAATATTCGTAGATTACCCCTCAAAGATATGGATGCAAACACAGTGCACCGTTAGATGCAAGATTTGTTCTCATTTTTTTTTTTTATCGATGTTCTAATAAAAATGTTTAATCGTTCAATGGGGCACTTTTTATTTCAAAGTATCTTCTATTTATCGGTTATATTCAAAATGCCCTAAATGTCGATTTTCATACAATTTTTATAATTGTAAGAAGTTGAAGCGCTCCGGTCGCATATGACCCACGTGGCAGTCAAAGTGTTAAGGATCACCTTGGGCTCATTTGTGTTAGGTGGAACAGTCAGGATCATGGACACCATGAGACGAGGTATTTCTTCGCCAACTGTGTACGACTGCGTGTAGTGCCATCGATTTTGATCTTCTCCCGGGAAAAATGACAAACATTGTTAAAACATATGTATAATAATATCTTGACAGCGCGAAAAGTGTTACTGCAGCTTCTTCGTGAAAAAAACGCCCTAACACTCCAAAAATTCTGCGTTAGAAAACTCGCTTAAGAAGAATGAAAAAAGAAGCCAAGGGAAGAGTCAGAGATTAAAGGGATCTTTTGATGAAAAGAAAGGAAGGGAAAAGAAAGAAAATTCTGGGATCCTGCAGAAATAATGAAATTCAATGGAAGTTATTGGAGGATAGTTTGGTGTTCCGGCTGGAAGTTTGGCTGCTCGCGTGCGAAGGTAATTCGTCGTCGGGATAAAGGAAGAATTTATCGCGTCGTTCGAATTCATCGGCGTTCGCCTATGGATCGTTATTGAAAGCGGAGGGAAAAGTATAATCCTGTTAAATCCGCCGCTCCTGATTCGGGGATCCGTAGATTAAATTGAACCCTGCCAATCGAATTCTAGCGCGGCTCGTCTAATTTAATCGAGAACTTAGCCAGGATTGCCAGTTTTAAAATATAAAAAGCCCGCGAAACGATAGAACGTTTCTGTCTGCGCGCGCGTTATTGCCAAGCGTGTAGAATAAATATTTAAAGAATCGCGCGATAAGTGTACGTATTCGTTTAGATGGCCTCGGTAACTGCAACGATTCGAAAACCTCTACAAGATTAGAAGTTTGTTCGTTCCATTGCGCCTAAACCTGCGTAAGAACCTCTGCAAATCGAAGTGAATATAAGCTTGCTCCGATTCCAATTGTTTTCTTCGCGTTTTCTTTCCTTTCTTTATTAAAACTTTCGACTCTTATCGGGAAACTGCGCGTCCGGTATGAAACATCTGATTTTAAAAGCTTCCCAGAAGGAGAAACTGTTTTCTCTCTCTAATGAAACTAGCGTCGAGATACGACGTAAAAATTAACGTTAAAATAAAATTACCAGATATTCGTGTGTTAATAGTAGACTGTGCAAAAGTTTAAGCGTCTTGAAATCGTGGCAGGGATCGTAAACGAGAGTCAAATGCGGCGAATTAGGAAAATGGTACCTAACGCGGAACGTCCAGGAAATTTACAAAGAAATGTAAAAAAAATGTACTGAATTTGAAAGAAAACAGCTGGTAAACAAATAAATATCTTGTATCTTTTAAACTTACATCATATTAATTCTCTTTGTCTTGTATAAGCTGAACACGCGAATGGCGCACCTGAAGCACATCCTCCGTAATATCAATGGAAACAACGAGGTACATTGAACACATTGTTCATTATTGTCTCTTTTGTAACTGCCACCGGAAAATGAATATAATTTTATGTCGTCATCGTCATCGTCATCGTGAGTAGCAGCATCGTTAAAATGTTCTACGTTACATACACTCAACACGTTGCATGTCGTATTTCAATAGAGAGATAATAATTATACTAAGGAGACAAACGTAACAGTGAATTTCTTTTAAACACCGAAAGCAAACATATTTAATAATAAACCATGCAAAACTAATACAAATATTTATTAACTTGCCTTCGTTAAAAAATGTCGTTATTTAATTAGCCTTCTGCAACGATTTCATACGCTTTGACATACAACGATCGACTGTATTCGACGAAAGCTTCCCAAGTGAAGCTCAAATATGAATATGTTTGTCTCTTCTAACGAAATATTCTACGCTATTGATCGATTTCGTTATTTACTTGCCGAGATTTCGCAGTGTTCAATATTGGACACAGTTACGACCCGCTACGAGTAAATAACTGTAATAAAATGTATCGGGTGTTTTGAATAAAAGGCACTATAAAAGAAATACGTAACATATTGGTACATTTCTTTGATCCTTTAGCTGGAAAATAGAATTAAGAAAAACAAATGTTACGTATAAGGACCATTTTTGTCTGCAAGACCTTAAGTCCGAGAATCGAGGACCGCGTCAGCACTAAAGATATTTTTGAAATTGTTTTCTCGCGATTAATGTTTATTGCAACGTTAGCAGCGACAGGAATGCCTGGATAATTAATTCCTCCGCGTTCGATGCAGCCGCGTGACTCGTGGGACGCCGATTGGGCGACTGTTGTTCGCCGTTTAAGAACTCGCCTTATATGGTCGCGTTGCTCGCGCCCAAAGAATCTTAAATCAACCGGCTGCGTTCGACGAAACCGCGCCGACACGAATTTTTTCGTAATACCACTTATATGTACTTCCTTTTGAGGGAAACTCGATCGATTTTTCCCACAATTGCTTGAGAAGTCGGAGCAACAATTCGTTGAAAGTTAGAGGAAAAATTCCTTTCACGTTCTATAATATTTTCGTAACACTTGTCTGTCTCGCTAAGTCTCCTAATTGAAGACATTTCGTTTTACGTTCAGTATTTCTCAGCTTTGGTCAATTATTAGTCTTTGCTTTGAAATGCGAGTCTTTCTTTTGCTATTTTCATGATAGTTCAAATATATATTCATTTTCCGATATGACTAAAATATTAAATTTGCAAATATTCCAAATTACACTCAAGATATTGAACGAAGTGTAAAGAATCAAGATGGAAATACAATTCGTAAGATAAAAAGAGATTTTCTATGCGTGATCTAACACTGCTTAATTTTCTGTGTTTTTAATTCGAGACATAAGTGTCTGATTGTTTTGGAAAATACTCGTCAACGGAATTCTTTTTTTTTGTAATCTCTCTGACAGTTAAAATGTGTATTCGTTTCTCGATATGAATAAAATATTCGATATGCAAATGTTCGCTATTTTTAACTTACATTATAAATATTAAACGAAATATAATTATATATACTAATTTATTCTAGATATTCACTACCTATCATCGTGCCGATAGAATTGCATTACCATAACTTCTATTGAAATTTTCGAATTTTTTAGAAATTCCTTTAGGGTGATACACGGACGAAAGAGCATAGTTGTATGATATTTTGCGATAGTATGCCCGAGAGTCTATCTACATGTACCTATTATCCAGCGCGAAAGTACGTTGCCCCAACCTGACCTAAGCTTGCTCAAACGAGTCGTCGTAAAAGGCCATTAACGTCCGTCGTTTAATATTCGTCGCGGTGAATTGGTGCCATTTCGACACTAAACGAGTCTACTATAGCACGCCATCTCGCTATTCGGGAGACAAGGTCACGCGAATCCTCCAGACTGATTGACAAATTCGGGCGTTGCCCGTCTTTTTCGTTAAAAATTTACTCTCGCTGGGAATTTTAATTAAAATGCTTTTAGAACTTCACGACGATAATATGTATTTTAATTTTCCATTAAATAAATACTACTTTCTGATTAATAATTACGAAAGACGAACATTTTCTATTTTTCTCATTCACTTTCTACGGTGTAGTGTTTTACGTGTTCATAATTATCATTTATAATCTACTTATTTCACAACGATATTTATTTTAATTCTAAAGAAACATGAATTTTTGATTGATAATCGCAAGAATTCTCCAACTCTGTAATCCTATAACATGCATAAAACGTTTCACGTTTTAATCTATCGTTTTCTACAATTAGCGTAGCGTCGAAGGAAAATTTTCCAAATTTTACTAAAAAAAAAAAAAAAAAAAAAATAGGAAAAATTTGAAAATTTTGCCAAAAAAAATGAGAAAAATTGATTTTAGTATACATATGTATATATCTATATATAATTATTAATTATTATCATGTATATTTATAAATCTAGATATATATATATTTAATAAATATAACAATTTATATTTAAATATATATATTTAAGGCGTAAGTTGAAAAAACTAATTAATATATAATTAAATATTTCGATATAATAATTAATATAAAATATTATTATTTTACAGAATGCAAACGATTCTCATCGAGATTGTTCCTGATTAAAGAGACAATCGATTAAAATAGGGGACTGGAGTCGAAAGTTCGAGATGACTCGTTTGGAAATTAGAATGTAAATCGTTCGAGGAACGTGAGTAACCGGCATCTCTCTGTGCACGCCGGCGACATAGAATTTTGAATGACATTAGACATCAATGGGAAGTGTTACTACACCGCGTTTCTAATGTATTCCATTGTAAATTTCCAGACAATGACCCATTGTCCTTCGACACCATGACCATCTTAGGAAATATACCGTGCTCGAGTATTATGAATAAACATTAATACAAGGTTAGAATAAATCATGGTTATCAGAATGACAGGAATTGTATTAGCTGATAAAAAGAGAAACTTTGAAAACAGAAGCAGAACAGGAGAGATTTTGACATTTTTATAGAGAAGATAATCAGAATATTAATAGAAGATATATTTGTCAATTTTAATACTTATATCGTTTACAATTAAACTCACGATGAGGTAAGTATAACTAAATCCAACAGATTTTCTACTCAATGTATTTTATTATTTAAACGATAATCCTGTGGAATTAATAACACGATACTTAGCTGAGAAAATACCTATTTCCAAACTGGTTTTTAAAAACGTTACTATTATTTAAGAGAAGTATATAAGAATTGATAGTTACATTTGAAGAAAAAATACAAGCTCCAAGCATACATTGATAACGAATAAATACAATTAATTACGTACATGTTAGAAATTAATTACAGACAATTAAGAAATTAATAGAATGAGAATACTAAAATTCAGTGTGACAGATATTCGAAGAGTTTTGTAGTACTAATTGTAAATATCTATAGTACTAATTGTAAATATCTATAGTACTAATAAATATCTATAGTACTAATAAAAATATAAAAGCAAGAATTAAACACGCTAATAATTTTTTAAATATATATCTTGTTAATATTAATACACTATAATTTTAGAACTCTGTAGAGTTCCGTATGAGAAATAAAAAATCTGAAGATACTGTTTCGTAGGAGAAATAAGAAATCGTAGATTGACAGTGAATGATAACATGCACTGTACGTACGTACGTATTTCTGTAGTTTGTGAATGATTTAAAGGTATTTAAAACGATAATCTCTATGAGTAACAGTGTCTTTGATTTACATGCTGATTCATACAAGTTAAATGCTTGACAACAATGGATTATCCTCTGGTAGAGGCAAACCGTTAGATAATGAAGCTAGAAAACGAGGGTACATAATTCAATCACGTCTCTTTATGAATTAGGAGCACGCGTATAAACGTTAGTCAACTGAAAATTATCTTACGCTTAAAATTCCTAATAAACAGTCATCCGTTGTATGGTACGTTGATATTAATCTTTGTTAACAATAAATAATGAAGTGACCCATGAGTAAACAACACCATGGTTATCTAAAAATATTTTTCTTTTTTTTTTTCTTCGAAAGTAAAATTTAAAAAAAATCTATGTAATTGAATAAAAGTATCAGAATAAAATCAAGAAATTGGATAATATACATTACAGTTTAGAGTTAGGTTAGAGGTAGAGTTATTGTTGGGAAATAATTGAAAAATACAGGGGAGAAGTAAACTTGAAACAGATCGATCAGATTTAATTACGAAGAGTGGAAATAATTAACGAAACGATCAGGCTAACACGGCGTTAATTATTATTCCTGTTGGAAGGTTTGCGATTAATCTAAAGGTTGTTCAAGCTTGATTAACTCTCTAGTTAGAAGCTAATAACGTGTCCAATTTATCCAATGGCGATGTATTAAACGATCCAATTAAACGATGCCCCATTAAAGAATCGACTGTAAACAATGCTTCTGCGAATTTAATGGAAACAAAACTCGGTAAACACATTTTTGACAAATGACAACAGACTCGTTTGACAAACTGTTATCCACCTTACGTGTCGATCCTCGCCAGAAGAAATAGTTCGAACAATTTCGATTTTGATATAAGTCTAGCAGTTTCAATGGTATTAATTTCAAGGAATTTTAAATGAACGCATTGTTTCAGCCTAAAAGTACAGAAACGTCACATTACTATCTCTAATAGAGTATTTTATCCAATCATTACAATTTTTCAATTTTGTATCGATCTCTGGCAATTTGAAACTAGCGAGCAAATGGAACGGAAAAAGCAAAAACCGAACGAGGACAAAAATATTCTATACAATTTGCCTTTAATAATTCCGCGCGTTTCTACGCGATGTAGAATGAAAGTCGCAGATGAAAATGAAATTTTGTTTGAAAGTACGGTCGTTAAATTTCATTCCCAAAATCCTGGCCAATATACATAATTGAATATCATAAGGCAGGGGATTAAATTTGAAAAAAAGTAGAAAAAACGAAAGCTCGGTTTTTATGTGGTATTTCGCAACGACGGAATATTAAATGTATACTGAGTTTAAACAAAAGATTTGAACGCGATACGATGCAACACGCGTTCAACAATAATCCAAGGCAACAAAGAAAAAACGAATAAAAAATTAACAATTTTAATCAAGAATTCGTGTCCGGTTATATACTCGGGGAGGGGGAGGAGAAGGGGAATACAAAATAGAATGAAACGATGCAAACGAAAAACGAATAAATTGCCAAATGACTACACGGTTCGATATTCACGCGTCATAGAGAAGAATTATCGAGCAGAATAACTTCGATACTCAATTTCCATGCAACAAAGTAAGGTAAATAAAGGGAGGGAATATGAAAATTGTTCAAACACCGGTTACTATGTTCCGTTCAATGTTTAAATATAATAACAAGGAATAACTAAATTAGAGAAACAAGAAAAAGAGAAAATCGTAGAGAAAATCAATGAAAAAGAATTATTCGTTTAAACACATACCACCAACAGTCAGACCAAGTTTCGTTTAATTCTAAAAAAAAATGAAATTAATCGCCTCCATAAGTCTGTTTATTGCGAGTAAAACTGACTCAATAAGCGATTTAATTTATTGACTAATTGTGTCGAAGCGAAATTCTAATTGTAACTACTAATTATTATTGTGATAAATGATACAGTAAGACGACCTTTGAACTCCGTTTATGATACTAAAATATGTATTTCATACTTCGGATAGAACTTTCCATTTATTTCATTCGAAAAAGGAATATTACAAGAATTCTACGAAAATTACAAAATTTCAAAAGACGAAGAAACGATTAAAAGCTTCACATATATTGTAACGTTGTAATCAAATATGAATAAATAACAAATAATATTAATCTATATAAATGCGAAAGAAAAGAAACTGAAACAGCCATTACCGTGAATTAATCACGAGCACACCTACGAAACGAAAATAATTATATACTGGAAACTATGAGAGTAATTACTATAATTCTATCGAAGTATCGGCAAACAATTTTTAAGCAATGCAACACCATTTCCAAGAAGATGAACTTTTGTATATCGAGTAACCTTCGTAATCGAAATTACCAGAAAGAAATTAAAAAGATGACAAATGAAAAAAATTATCATCGAAATGACGACAAGATGACACAATACAATCCAATAAACAGACAGATTGCAAATGCAGGAAAACTTGTAGATGAATCGTGGCACTGCTTATGTCGTTGAATTTAATACGCCAACGAAAACAAGATTGCAGCTCGATCTCGAGATCACAGCAACCAGAAGAGATTTCTTTTTCTTCTTGGGCGCGGTTACGCAACGAGAATGCGTGGCGATACGATACGAATATTTATAAGCTGTTCGTTCTCTGTTACACCAAATGGCCGACATAGCACGAACAACTCGCGTTTTCCACGCGCGAAGACAGCGTCATTATCACCGGTGATATTTCACGCGGCGAGTCTAACACCCACAGGCCTTTTAAAGCGTTCTCGTTGCCGCCGGTTAAATTAAGAATTGGCCGGCAATTGGAAAACGCGACTCGATGTTGGTCGACGTCCTCTAAACCGATTTATGACGACCATCGGGGCCCATTTCTCTCCGTTTCAATCGCTTTTCCTTTACCTCTTACATCCTGTAATTAACTTCTCCAATTATTCTTGGGGAGCTTCAATATTATAAGAAAGAAAAAAAAAAAAGAAATCCTTTCGTTTCTCCTTTCGAAACCTCTCTTGCACTTTTTATCATTAGTATACTTATTACTGGAGATCTTTGCAACGAAAGAGAATTTCTCTAAGTATATTACTAAGAAGCTTCGATTTTATAACGTGAAACGAATTTTTTAGTCTCTATCCTCCTTTTTTTATTATTATTATTAACACGTGAATCTTCCAAAAATTAAGATGATTAAGCATCTCTAAGGCGGACAAATTTCAGAAACTCCTAAAGTCGAAAGCTTGCAGAAATTCTACTTGCAAAGGTAAAAAGTTGCAAAAATAACGTCTCCGAAGTGGAAGAGTTACAGAATGGCAGAACCTGCCTGAAATATTTTATATTTTAATAAAAACGCTATATGAATACCTAATACAAAATGTAAAGTAAACAATGTTCAGAGAAATGGTTAATACCAGCCACGTTTTTCCATAAACTGAAAACGTCGGAAACTGGAATATACAAGAGAAGCAAAGGAAGAACGCCTGAAAGAAAACATTGGAAACCACCGTAAAACGCGGTACCAGGGGCGAATGTATGGTTCATCAGACGAATCCTCGTTTAAGCTACGCTCGCTAGTGAATATCAGCGAGGGAACGTAGACAAGGGTAGGTTGCATCGTTGTACAAACGTCGCCATGTGGCTTTCGCAGCCCCCTAACGAGCAAAAGTCCCCCCTAACGAGCCAAAGCCTCCCCGCCCCTTGAGAGCAGCCTGGGGCCTAACCCAGGGCTGTTTCATGACCGACGTGACTCACGAATTTTACGAATCGAATCGGAACCAAGGAACCGGGTCATTGTACAATCCAGACCCGGTTTTGTCCTCCAACGAGACATTACTACGTTATGCTATATACCACAGAAATTCTAGGGAGACTCAAAAGCAAAAAAACACCATATACACGATGATAATGATGATAATGATGATGATGATGATGATGATGATGATAATAACAATAATAGCAACAATAATAATAATAATAATAATAACAACAATACCACACTGTGGTGCACACAGTAATTTTCACAGGAAAATTACTCATTCCGACGACACAAGCAGAACTAAATTTGCACGTGTAAAATTCAAAAATTAATCTACGTACCACGTACCCTTGTGGCAAATTGTCCACAGCAAGCTTACACATTAATGGGGAAAAAAGGAGACATCACGTGTTTGCAGAAATATTTCCCATTCCATTCAATCCATGGTATTATGTATAGACACTGTAGCATTGTTTTTTTTTTTTATAGTTAATTAATTAGAATATGGTATGATGGTAGATGGAACGATGGATATAGACACTGTAGTATTGTTTTTTCTTTTATAGTTAGTTAATTAGAATATGGTATGATGGTAGGAACGTATTATATCTATGGAGTATTGTAATACGTATAATTAATTAGAAATAGTATGGATATAGTAATAATGGTGTTATACTGTGTCCGTAAAAGATCATGTCTGTAATTAATTGATAATAATGAGGATACACTGTATCCATGGAGTGGTAAGGATGAATTATGTTTGAAGAACATTATAGTGATGTTTGAAGAATATATATTACAGAATGTAGCAGTTAATTACAAATATTATGAACACGTTATGATATTTATGTAATATTCATTGGAATAACTAGAGATTTTATCGATACAGTAATAGTGATAGTGCCTTCTATGGGATATTATAATATCTATTAGGTTGTCCGAAAAATGTCTTTCTTTCGCAAACGTGTCTTTTACAACAATGAACCTTCATAGAAACGTGAAACCAAGTCTGTAAAATGTCGCGGTGTTTATCTCAAGAGAACGAAATGGATCGTACGTAATTCGACAAAATAATATAAAACAAAAAACGTCGTGCGTCTATTATTTCCTAATAAAACGAAAGAAACTTTTCAGACAACCTAATACAATTGACCGAAAATATATTTGATAGCAATTTTTATGCAACTTGTTCGATGATTTGATTCGACGTAAGATCGAAATGAAGCGGAACGAAAATACCATGAAGCATGAAAACAATTCGTATCTGATAATTAGACTAAAAAAACTGACTGAAATAACCAAAGGTGGCTCTAGGGTCCGTTTTCTGCATCGGTCGATCTCGAATGCCGACGCGGTAGGACAATGCCTGGCAGGACAATGGAAAATGACCGAGGCGGGGGCTTTTAGGGCTTCTTGCCGTCACATCTCACCCGTACAATGTACATCGATTGCATTATACGCTCGATCATCGATCAACGACCCTGATATATTCGTTGTTTAGTCACGTTTTACAAGGTTAATTTACGGAGAAGGACCTAGTGTGGTGGCATCTTAGAGGCTGGAAGATTTGATGGTTGGACGTCGTTCGAATGAACAAAAATGGCAGTAACTGTTTATTCGTATTCAAAATAATACAATTATGGTTGTACTAACTTCAATTTTCTACGTCAAACAATCCAATCTCGCACTGTTCAATTTCCATAATACTTGATAATCTCGTTACAACAACATTTTAGCGATCACAACACACGTTTATTCCAAACACCAATATTCCCCTTCAAAGTTTCAAAGAGAAATCTCCTAACGACATAATCCTTCGATTATTCTAAAGAACATCAACCTTCTAAGGATCAGATAAGATTACAATCGACTAACATGTGACTATTACTAAAGTTGCAAGTGCACAGAGCAAGAAAGAGAGAGAGAGAGATGGACACAGCAGCGTAAAGTTTACCATGAAATAACGATAGCTCAGGGAAATCTGATTCGTTGATCGTCGATGTAACAGCGTGAACCATCGATGGGATTTCGTCGAGGACCAAGTTCGACTGGATCTTGTGCTGAACAATGAGCGTACAAGTGCTACAGGTTACGGCCTTGCGAAACGGCCAACGAACGGAACTGTAGGGGCATCGTTCTTCCGTGTCCATTTCCAACATCCCTTCCGGCCCGATTTCTGTTTCTTTCGCGTAAAAACTACTTCACGTTCGAATAAAAGCATTCGAAGCTTTACGATATGGGGGAATTTTTGCGGTACCTATGTTTTTGTTTTGTTATCTTTAGGCCCTTTGGGGAAAGGATTAAATAACAGACGATGTTCACTGAAATATCATTTTCTTTTTTGGTATAAATTTTTAAATAATATTATTTAAATATAATCTTCTACTAAATAATATACCTTATTGCAAATATAATCTGTTGCTAAATACAATTATTCTTTCTTATTGTCAATAACGATATTTATATTATTTGCGATATTAGTAAAGGATCAAATAATGTAAAACGCTTGACATGTTATCAATCGGAAGATGAAACGATTTCGTATTAAATATTTTATGGAGTAATGTATCTACTTTACCTAACAATGACAATTTGTATAACTTTCAATCGTAAAAAGAAATTATCTACTCAAAAGCACAAAACCTATAGAATATTGAGGAATAGATAAGTTCACGACCTTCCAGTTCACTGACCTGACTACTTCGATATACTCTGCGGGCCATTTTCATGAAAAAGTTATCTTCAACGATAAAAACCACCTACGTATGCTTAACGTACACCGAAGTTCTACAACAATTCTTAACGAACTAACATAAAATAAACGTAAACATTATACTTGCAACGAAATCCATGTCTAAATTTTTCCTAACAAATGCTGAAAGCGGTTCACAGGAACAGCTTGAACCAACCTAACTGCGTATCATATAACGTATCTAATTTCAGTGTTTTTAAAGCAATATCGAATAAATTACACACGACGATAAGAAAAAATAAAAAGAATGCTTATTCTCCTTTCGAAGAATTATAAACGAAGCAAATTTAAACTAAGCTATGTATCATGTAACCATGTACCATGTCTAAATTTAGTATTAAATATCGAAATGAATTATTCATGAATTATTTATTATAAATATCGAATGAAGTACACGCATTGACATAAGAATAATAAAAGTAACGTTTACGCGTAAATTTTCACTTCGAAAAATTACGGATGAAGCAAACAAATCGAACATATCGGAGGATTTATCGGCACCAATGAGATTTTCAGTCAGTAACGCATTGCTTCCGTACAATGCAGTAATACCTTTAAGTAATAATACACGTAACATTGCGTAAATAAAGGGCTTTATTAATTTCAGCGAATTATAGGAGCGCATGTGTGCGTGAATCTGATTCGAACGAGTCACAAGAGCAAAAGGATCGAAACTTTCGTTTGGACGATGACTGGGGAACCAACCAGGGGCTTTTCATTGTTTACACGCAATAATTAACTAAAATGAATTCAATTAATACCCGCGTTCCCGTCCCATCGTAAATCAACACATGTGTACCGTTATTAATTTTTCCATCGACGATACGTTCATGTCGTCCTCAGCCCCGTTTGCAATTAAGGACCATGAACAAATATGACGAGTTCATTTTTATTGATTTCTTATTTTTACGTCATTTAATAATCAAAAAGTGGCACGTTTGTTTTATATGAAATATCGTATTTACGAATACAGAACGATAAACGAACAAGATTACCAGTTTTGTAAGATCAAGTTTAGTCGAGAGAAAACGCTTGGAGAGAATTTGAAAGATGAGAAGAAGTTCGAATTTTTAAATCGAAGATCGCAAGAGGAAGGCATGATAAGCATATTTTTGTTCATTTTCTAATTATGATGTTATCTTATCATCGAACAACATGATTTTAATAGAACACAATCGAAAACCAATACCTGTTGTGTCTAACGATGTCCGTCTTAATTAAGTCTTTATTGTGTGTCTATTAAGACATTCTTATTAATTTAGAGATTAATGAGAAAGATATAGAGAGATGTCTTATTAAAAGTAGGCAGTGAGTGTAAGTTTTAAAGACCAAGTATATATTTATATGTAACAGTATAATTATTGACAAACAATATTTTATAGCGAGTAATATATATTTCCAAAACATGAAAGAGTATGACAAAAATATACTTAAATTCAAAACGGAATAAAAACTACTCTACTGTAATACTATGTGCGTGGCCGACGATATACTGAATTTAAAAAAAGTAGAAGACCTAAGTTACCATGTTCTTCTCCTGTAATCCTTAATCATTTTTTTTTTTATAAAAGGCAGAGCTATGACGTCACGTTTTAGCTATTAATTACCCAATCATTAAGAACATATTTGTTCGATGATAAATCTCAATGAAACATAAGCGTAATGTTTTAGATATTTTTCAACCGTCGATAGGTTCATCGAAGGACGATGCTTCGTTCACCACGGCACCAATGTTGCTATAGTCGCCCGAACGATAGTCGAGAGTCTTTGCGAAAAGCAAGCAAAAAAAAAAAAAAAAAACAATGTATACAGGCCTGATGGTGTTGGCAAAGTTTCGAATTACTCGTCAACATCGGACAGAATATTTCTGGTCTCACGTTTTTGCGCCTCGTGGTCCGATACCTCGTCCACCGTGCGAGACGAGAGGATAAACAACGGTCCCGACCGATTATGGTGCGAGAGAAAAAAAACATCGTACAGTTGCTCACGGAAGTATTTGAACACTTACACCATAGGAAATTTTTATATATCGTATATTATGTGGAATATACATATATAATGAGTGATTATCGGTTTTAGTGCAAATTTATATTTTTGTGAATATAATTAAAAAAAGTAGAACCTCGATGGAAAATTGGTTTAGCTACCAAGTATTATAGAAAGCACTTTGAACGTTATATATATATATCTTTCCACATTACATATGTGAATTTTGTGCAATCTCACGCTATCAAATTTTATAATTTTTATTTTTATTATAAATTCAAAATTCATTTATTATACATTTTTATAATAAATTCTATTTTATTTATAATAAATATATAGCCTAATAATGAGACACGGTTGTCATGATTATATTGATAAAATTTGAATGCAATCTGGAAATACATACAGTAAGGGATAAAAGTATTCGTACAGTTGGGATGTAGAAATAAAAGGATCAATATTTCCTATATTATTAAATACATGTTGTCACGCATTATTTGAAAACATTAATAATAACGTCAATATTTCTGTACATTTATTACACAATTATATTATTTATATAAACGTCTGTTATAACATACAATTACAGTGTATATTTATTATTTGTATAAATATTTGAATGTATTTAATAATATAGAAAATATTATTCCTTTTTACTTCTACATTTCAACTGTATGAAAATTTTTTGTCTTTCGCTATATACAGAAACTCTGCAAACATATCAATTTAATCAAAATTAATGCACAACAAAAATAGTCATCTTAAACGCATAATGAGTGTTAAAAACAATCCCACTTAGTACCGAGATTTATTAATATAATGGATAATTGATTGTTTAAACACTTTCGACATCTCTGCAAAATATATACTTGTATTAATTTTCTTATAATTTCTACCTATATTCAAATTCGTTTAATGTTTGATGTTTTATTTTAAAATTTGTTTAAAAGCTAAATGTAATCATGATAATCGCCTCTCATTATAGTGCTGATAAATTTCAAAATGTTTCATATAACGCACATACCTAAAGTATTTATAAAAAAATTCCTACAAGTGTTCGTATACTTTTATAGCCACTATAATGATCGGCCATATACGAGTGTGTAGAAGAATTCCTATCCTGTCCTGTCGTAACGTAGGCTATCGAAGAGAACGAGACACCTCGCCACCCGTGATACGGTAAAAGTTTCGAAATAATAGATTCGCGGCACGCACCGCGTAGGGGCGTGTAATATCCCGTGATTTACCCTATTATGTAATTACGCCAGGTAAAAATGTCTTATAAGGCACCGCGCCTTCCGAGAAACAATTTAGAATGAGCTATTAACGTTAACACTCGTACCACCCGTCTTGGGTCCTTTCGAATCTCAAAATCAATTTTTTATCGATTTATTTCCTGTTTTAATTCGTTAGAAAGCTAAAGATGGTATTCGACGAAATTATTATATGGATGTGTTGTATTCATATAATAATAAACTATGTATATATATATAGTAATATAGTAATTAAAATAATATTTTAAAAAGAGACATGTATTTTTTTTTTTTTTCTTATATTCTAATAACCAATTAACTAATACAAAACACGAATTTTCTATGAAAGAAGTAAAAACGAATGAAAAATGACCGAAATCGATAATATTATATAGCAACATTGTATTTCAAAATGTTACTAACTAAACGATAAACGTATCTATTTTCGATAAAGCTATTCCCAATTTTAGTACGCTAGGTATGTCTCTTGTTCATAAAGATCAGAAAATACGTGTCTCCACTGTTAATACCTAAAAAAACAAAAATTATTTTCTAAAATCTAAAAAGCATCTAGTTCTGCAAGAGTTAACATATTGGAAACAGATACTAAGCAAGTCACTAGTATGCAATGGACCTATAAATAAGCAATTTGCTTCGACTAGAAATAAAAAACTATCACTTGCAGATGCCTACGAAAATTCGAATATTATCCTCGAATTTTTATACTTAAATCTTGCTCCTTCTACGAAACAAACCAATTTTCTAATAATTTAATAGAATGTTCTATATGAAATTGAAACGAGAAAGTGGTAATCAGACTGCGGAAGTTTATGCAAATTCATAGTTTTATCAACATGATGTAAAAAATGAGATCTAAATAAAGATTTGTTTCACCTACTAAATATTATAAAATGTGCACCACTCTGGATATTTTATATATTTTTCATATTAAATGCATCCTGCAAATTTTTCTATTTTCAAATATTCCCTAATTGCATAAACATGCGTAGCCTGTTATAACAATTTGTCCATATTTTGCATAAATTTGAGATACTCTTTAACATTATAAGAGTACAATTGGATCGACAATAACAAGTTTAAATCGTCCTAGTATCGGAGCTAAACCGAGTTTTGTCCACACGAGCACGCCACGACGAAACGAGTAAACAAATTCGTGCAATTGGTAATGGAGCGTAAACAACCGCTGCCTGAGTCGCGTCGTGCGGCGTCTGTTTAGGATTTGAACGTACACAAACTGGAGGATACATGTCATGTAAGAACGCGACACATCGATTATATGACGCATTCAAGCACATATTCAGGATAGAAATTCCATAAGTGGAAGTATTTCTAAGAAACAGACTCGTTTTATGAAAACACAAGACAAACACAAAAGTGAAGGACAGAGGCGCAGCATGTTTCTTTTTAAAACTAGTTGTAACGTATGTTCAACGAATTTGTTAGATTTATTTTATTTTATTTCATTATATTAGCGGTATAATCTAAATGCAATGTTATGAAATAATTTGCTGGCTTAGATACTGTCTACAGTACCACTTATAACGTGCTAAGTACTCAGATAAAATATCCTTTTAAAATAAATGTTGTTGAGTGATGACAAGATACGAAGGAAAAGGGGATCGAACGATCGTCGAAGGAGTGACAGAAGGGAGAAACAAGGCTACGAAAGCAAGTACTCACCTCGGTAGCGGCGTTGCATCCCGCGAGAATGACGGCCGTACTGATCAGGATCCAGTATATCCTCGGTTGCATCTTTTCCTTTGTAATTGCCGCTGGGCCCGTTCAAGAGCCCCCTGACCGATCACCGCGTCGGTTCTACGAAACCAAACGAAAAAAATTACGCGTACGTCCCAGCCAGGAAGAAACCACCAAAAATCCACCGGAGCAACAACGCGACACACACCACACTGATCGATGAACCGCGAGACACTGAGGGCGCGTCGATCGGTCACTTCCACCGCCGAACTGCCGCCATTTTGAAATGAACGCAAGCGCGACCTAGTGGTTGATATCGGAAGTCTCTCTTCGGCGATTTTACGACGATGCGCGAAGTATTTGAATTTTAAACCAGTTTAAATTCGTTTGTAGTAACTAAGTAGGTTTTAATAGAGGAAAAATAAAATGTGCAATGCTAGGTAAGTTGATTAGTGTCTAAATGTTATGTTATCTAATAAATTCGTATTTTTATATAGGATATGATATTTAGTTAATGATGTGTGTAATCTTTTCCTAGATATGGAAGGCTGAAAAGCATAATGGTGTCAGCCATTGATAGTTATCAGAAAATATATTGTGTTTATCGTTATAAGAAATGTATTGCTTTTTCACATTATGGAAATGCATCGCGATAAAGAAGAAAGTTATTGTTTAATTACGAAACTAACGAGATAACACTTTTACGAATTAAAGTTACGCAAATAAATCCAAATTGTAAAAATGTTCACTTACACTGTTATAATTTTCAACCCGCCATATTGTTCTTTGCAAGTGAGGTGGGTTAGCTTTTTGTTCTTTTATTGAAAAGTTTCGATATGTGTATCTTTATATTCTTTCAATTACTTAATGGTTACTCGAATACTATTCGTATTACTTATCATGTGTTCGTTCACTGCGTTTAATATACATAACATTTTTGTAATATGACACTAAAAGCTAAACAAACTTATTACTCAATTTAACACATAGATAGTTAAAAATTAGAAATAACATAGAATTAACATAGATGGTAAAAATTTGATCTCTAACCTTTTTTCGTCCCTCGTGTTTAGCTAAACTGGCATAAGGAGTAAAGAATACTGATGGAGACGAAAAAATAATGAGCGGGAAAATTGTACAAGAACGCCATAATGGTGAGTTCCATCTTTAAACGAGTTCATATTCGTTTCACACAGTGGTAATAATTCATAAAATAAAGATTCAAGAAATAACTACCGTATTTATCAACCAACCATTTTTTAATCATAAGATATAAAAATTTAAGCCTGCATTAAACTTTCTTGCTTCTTGAATATGTATTTTCAACTTTAATAAGTATCATAAGCAACTAATTACAATGTGTTTCACATTTTCGAAGAGAACACAATAAATCATATCAAATAAATATCACAATAAAGCTATTTCTTATCGCTAGCCGATAAATCTTTCTCGAGACCTTTTAAAAATCGAAGATTTTCATTGATGGTACGATTATATTCTTCAATTTTATTACGCATTGATGTCACCTCGTCTTGCATGCATTTCACTTCCTCTTGCATTTTTTGTTTTAACATTTCTAACAATTCTTTATCCTGGGAAGTAAGCAAACAAACATTTCTTGATCATAATTACTTTATATACTGAAAATTATTACCTGTCTGTAATAATATTCAGCTTCGTATGCAATATCGTTGTTCGAAGTTTTGTTTTTATTAGAATCACTGTATCTCCTTGTGAAATATCTGGAACTATTGAAACTGTCGTATGATTCCGATAAAATTAATATAACCAATAAAAATAATCGAGATGGTTTAATAATACACAAAATTTTTAAATGTCATACTTACCAGCTTCCAGGCGATAATCTTTGTAAAATATATCGAAACATTGTCTTCAATAATTTTTAATATCATCAATTTTCCGAAAAAAAAATTCTTTCATAAATTGAAACAGAAATTTTGCGACTTTCTGTCACGAACAATGAAACATTTGAATGCAAACGTTATCGAAATATGATATAATCGTATTAATATTAATTTTTTTCGAGACATATAAATAAGAGCTTTTACATAAGTACAAGAAAATAATTACTAGTTTAGAGCTTTTATTCAATATACATATATATATATATTATTCTATATTATATTTGTGTATAATATTTAAAAAAAAGTACTGACATAAATGTCTACTATAATTGCTATTAGTAATAATATAACAGTTACATCATTAAAAAGAGCAGCATCATTCTTAGAAAGTATGCAGATATATTGATGTAAGATGAATTAGTTTATTTATCATCCATATCTGTGATTCTTTTTTTGTGACGGTTTATGGCTTCTTGATGGCGTTTGATTTGTTCCTCATGGAAAGAGATCTCATCATGAAGGTCCTCTTTCAGCTTTTGAATTTGTTGCTTTTGCTAGAATTAAAATATTGATATTTCTAAGCACATCGTTATAGATTATGATATATAGAAACATAATGGAATTAAATCTTCTAGCAACTTTATGAATACCATAAGAATTCAATTAGTGCAGAGAAATAGAAGTAACTAACCAGATTATAGAAATATTGATCTTCATGAGCTGCTTCCATTTTTCCAAAAGCTCCACCAGCATCACGGATGCTTCCACCACTACCACCTCCTTTACCAGCTCCAGATCCACGTTCACCAATCATTTTTACTTGGCTGTAATAATCAAATGATTGAATCTTAATTAGTCTCCTAATGATTGATAGTGCCAAAAAAAGCTGTGACATAGCAGCAAGTGTTAAAAATACACATTGTCCATTTATATCAGCAATACAAATAAACAGCTGAATAAAGAACATCGATTCAGACCATTCTACGCTCCAATCACAAATACTATAAATAAAAATAAATACAGAACAATGAAAACAATATTACAAAAATATTATAAACGATATTTTATAAGAACACAACCTATTACAGACTATTACATAAGTTAAGTACATATACCAAAAAGTCAATAATTCTCTACAAATTTGTATAGTTTACAAAAAATATATATCTTAATTAACTGAACGAATGATTTATTTCGATTATTGCAGATATATTTAAAAAAAGAGTTAAGCAACGTACGTTGCCTTTAACTACGTTGTGTGCAAATACTATAAAAAAGCCGGGGTCTATTTAAGCTACGCAGAGAAAGAAAATCTACATAATTAACATTAACCATCCCTATGGAAAACATTCTTTTGTACCTCAATGAAGCCATATTTCGAGAAAACGTAGTAATAACTCGTTGCATTGTTCTTTGTGAAAATTTCAAAGTATAGCAAGTGGTGAAGATTCTAGTAGAAACCATACACTACTGCGAAGTGGAACACCACGTCGTGCTGATTCGGTAGAATTTCCGCGAGATGGCTGTCGCGACTCTTATTTGGCGGCAATATTAATTCAATTTTTCCATAGAATTAAGTAATTTATCTATTTTATCATAATCGCCAACGTAAAAATACAAATTGCCGATGCAGGCGATAGATGTATTGTCCAGAATCATCTGCTACTTATCGTTTTCTGACGTGTGTTCGATAAAACGATCCATATCCTCTTCGCTTTTCCTCGCTTTTTCGATTACCTCCCATATGTCCATGAACAGGATCGATGAACGATTTTTGTTTGATTCTCTAGGACTCAGTCTTCAACTAATTTCGATTATTATTTGTTACTTTTGTGGAGAAATATTTATTGTGTGGAACACGGTAAATGCTTTGAGGTATCTCAATTTTTACGTGTCTTATATGAGAATGGCAAACAAATCTTTATTTCATTATCTCGTGTATTTTCGTGATAATGCAGATTAACGCATTTTAAAATAACAAAGTTGTATTTTTCAGTATAGATAAAGTTAGATTATGTGTTACAGTTGCGTATTAGTTTGATGTAGGAGTTAGTGAAAAAGATACTTGTTTTTGTGTTTGTATAAGAGCACACAATATTCTTGAACTAAATCCGAATTTTATTTTTATAATCATCGTCAGCAGATGAAATTATAGTTTTAAACGCTAGAGATCTTTGAATATGATCTTTGTATCAAAGACACATATACGTAGAATATAATCTCTGACTCAACAAAGCTAATTTAGACTTAAAACTTATTTTACTTTAAAATGGAGATATGTATCTAAATTACATATACGCGTGAATTTAAATACAAATGAAATATATTTTCACTTGAAACCCTCCAATATCAAAAACACGCTCGAAAACGTGTAATCGTCTTTCACAGGCTCGATCAATCGTCATCGTTTCTAATCAAATCCATAAAACAAGTAAAACTCGACAAACGACTAACCGTCTTAGCAAACTTATCTATCCCTATTCTGCCCTGTTCTTTCATTCTCCTTCATTGTTCTCTCATTCTGGTGATATTCCTGTCCGTAGAGAACTTCCACGGAAAGCGGAGTGTATCGTTGCCAAGCAAAAGTTTTCATAGCGGTGGCTGCGGCGTCGGTCTTCTTATTCTCGATCGCATTAACTTACGCCTTAATCAATGAAAACAAAGCGTCTGTTTCTTCCGGGGACCAGTTCCGTGTCGTCTCTCGTCTCTTTTAACACACAGTGATCGAATTCGAACACATCTTCGTCTGATTTTGACTTTATAAGTGGAGTCGAAGTTTCTAATGGAAATTTATTGCTCGTTTAGTAGGCGACTTAATGAATCTCAACCGAATTCCACGATAGAGAAACGCACGCCTGTCAACTCACGTCGCGATTAGTTAACGTTTCGCTCGTTCATTTGTTTAAACGCTGGTTTAACACAGTCAGTTGTTTTACCGACGTCTACGCGAATATTATGTAAAGACTGATTGCCACGCGCCAAATTCTCTTTTATTTTTAGCGATTCTTTCGATCATCAGATTCCATCGGTGGGTTTCTTCGTTTTTTGGAAACCTTTTCAATAACTACGTTTTATCAATTTTATAGAAACTCAAAGGTTTATGATTGTTGATTATTAGCTTCGTATATTTTTCTCTTTTAGCATTTAGGACATATTTTTCGGGCCCCATTAACATCACCGACACAGATTCCAACGACACTGTTTCTCGATAATAATAACAGTTTTGGTAATTTGTAAGTGGACATGTGTTAGATTTAAATATTTTAATATTTTATCTTTTCTATTTATTTATTTGTTTATTTTTCATTTCTTTCTATAGTTTGTGTGTATATGTTCATGTCAAGGGGATAACAGTTTCGGTAATTTGTGAAGTGTTCATATTTTATCTTTCGTGTTTATCCAGAATTGGATGCTCATTTCATGGTCGAATTAATTAATTTGTTGCCACTAATTTAACACTAATTTATTCCCAATAAAAATCTATATTCCGCATAAGTAAATTCTATCTGCTCAAGAATATAATCGGAAAAAAGGCGTAGCTCAAAATAAGCTAATAAACATTCTTTTGAGCAAAACAGTCCTAATAAATCGAGTTTCATCGCATTGTAGATTTCCAAATATTCAATAAACGCGAATATAGTGGCCAAATATCATGGATCCAAAAGAAGCTAAAATATTCCACATTATGAAACTTAACATTCGATAAGTCTAATAAATTATTGGAATATCGACTCCTTGGTAGATCGTAAAGGAGACCAAAATATCTCACAAAGATCGTTACAACTAGCCAACCTCTAAATCACGCTACAGAATCCGCAATCTTCAAAGATTTCCTCTTTCAACCCCCATCCACGATTTGTGCGATTGGAAGATTTACGACGCGCAGTGTCCAATGCGAAAAAAATGCCTAAAAATGAAAAAATTCCTACGACTAAATTTTCTTAGAAGATCTTGAAATCTTGAAAAATTGTCTTTTTCCACCCCCCCCCCCTTTTCAACACGATTTCGAGAGCCGTTAAAACAGGTCAAATGACATAACAAACGAATTATCGCCTGTACTATGCTAAAAGAATTAATGATTAAATTCGCGTACGTGGAATTACCCAACGCGGTTGTACGTTCAGTTAAATAGGAACTAAGGGATGACTAAACGTCTGCCATTTTGGCACGGTACTAGCTAGGCGCTCGATATTAACAAATCCTCGATTCCCAGCCGGGGTGAAAGCGGCGAACGAGAAACAGAGACCGAGACGAGGTGAGCCAGGAACGAATAGGGGATGGATAGAAGGGGCAAGGGAGATGGGGATGATAGAGGGTGGAAGAGAGTTCGGCGCAACGCAAACATTGTTTCGTTTCATTTCGCGATCCGTCGCGGAATCATATTGCGCCGATTCCAATGTTTCCATCGTTTTATTGCGATTGCGGTCGTTCCTCCGCCGATTTTGGACTTTCCTTCATTTACGTTTCTGCCCTGTCGTTTCTCGATCGCGCGATCATTGTTTCCATCGATCCTCGCGCCTCCATGCTGTTCTTCTTGCTTCGTTTTAAGGAAGAGGGCGAAAGAATTGGTGAGAAAGGTTTGGAAAAGTTGGTTCGTAGATTCGATCAGGTCTTGGGGTTTAAGTCTTGTTTCTTTTGTTTTCTCTCTTAAAGAAAGATGTGGGAGGAAGAATGGAAAGGGGTTGCGAGAGATTGATTTGTAATTTTGGTAGATTCCTGCAATCCGGGCTATTACTTTCGTTCACTTCTTTTCAAGAACGTCTTCTTACAAAGAATTTAACAAGCTTCTTTAAGAGAAGGGCGAAAGAAAGGCTGAAGATAATTTTGAGAAGATTCATTCGTACTTTTCACTGATTCTTGGAATCCAACGTGTTACTTTTGTTTTTGTCTTTTCGTGTTTTAGAGAGAAAAGAGTGAGAAAAAGGGTAGTTGTGCTTAGTAACAGCGGTTACTGCATGATTGTTGCGGATTTATAGAGATATTTAAGTCGTGAAAACGATAAATTACTGAGCATGCAAGAACAAGAATCTGAAAGGGTTGATTTATAATTTCGATCGATCTTCACAATTGATGGTGTTACTTCTGTTTTTCCCTTTCTAAAGAGAAATCCGAGAGAAGTTTGAAAGGGCTGATTTATAGTTTGAAATTTTATAATTATTCTTATTGTATGGGACAGAGTTATGAGCGAAGAGATTGATATTTATACGATATTATTTGAAGGTAGTATGACTAATTCACAAAAATTTTGAACGTATAGGAATAATCAAATACTAGGGAAGATAAAAAAACAAGGCACACTGCGAATAATCATATTACGAATGATAAAAAGAAAAAGAAAGCATCGCAGAATTATTAAGTAGAAGAATCGATTCATTTGTTTCTCCTCTCGTTAACTATTCAGGATTGACGTGTGCAATTCACGATATCTTTGACATTGGATATCATAAAACCAAATAGCTCAAACTCAAAACTGTTAATCACGCGGACGTTAACAGACGTTTTCACAGACAGGACGCTTTTTCCCCATGACAGTATTTTATTTGAAATATTTTTTATTACTACACAGATACATACACGCAGGAAGTTGAAACATTAGTTTATCCACGTGTATGTTATATATTTTGATTCGTTTTTTATTCTATACATAAAATCGTTTACAGAAGTTTCTTCTTTTATTGGGAAATTTGTATTTCGGAAATGAAATATGAAATAACTTTTCAAATTTCTCAATTTTGTCACCGTTTAATTTACCTGATTATTTTTCAACCCTTTAGAAAACAAACGACTTACTTTCATTTTACTTTCGTATTCATTGCAAAGAAATAACAGAAATAATCGTACATCCTTACAAAGTAGAGTGTCGATAATTATAAATTTCAAAATGAATTTAAAAAAAATATAATATTTGTAAAATCGGAATTTTTCAATCTTCAATATATGAATTTGATCAGCGTAGCTTGCAAGCAGATCAAATATGTGCACGCTAGTCGAACGCACAAATGGGAGGGCTCTTACCAACTAAAAATTGAAACGTTTATCAGATATGGAATCAATACTCGTCCAACAGATTGCTTCATTAAACCGTTCAGTGTATTTTAACATTTCTGCAAACTTTTCTCTTTTTAGATACACATGTAAATATGTAAACAACGATATGTCGGGTTCACATGTATAAATAAACAAACTGCAACGTGGCTTCATTAAATATACAACCGTATGCATCAACTTCTCATTTTCAGACTTGCTGTCTATAAATCATTATAACATCATTTCACAGTGAATAAAGTCTTGTTGTGAATTACAATCAATGAACGATGTTAAGAAAATAATTTAAAATGTTCTACAATATAACAAAATAGCGACACAAAAGCTTCCAATTATTTCTTATTATAATTTATTCGTTCGTGATCCAGAATCTACATAAAATGATCTTGTTGAATTTATATTCATAAAGACAAGTTAGGGGGACATATCTTTATGTAGATAAATTATAGATCAACTTAATCTATTTATCAATAATATGATCTTCTTATTACTATACATAATTAATAATTATGATTTGTATTTGAAACTATACTAGAAATAAATTTGTATATAGAACTATACTATCAACATCCATTTTTAATTTTCAAGAAGACCCAAATCAACTTCACCAAATATTATTTCTAATTTACAAAAAAAACATTACTATTTGATACACTACCATTTTATATCTTTGAAAACCCTAGAACTTTTGTAATAACAGATTTTTAAAAATTCCCACCAATTATTATTCTTAATCTATTCAACAGGAAATTCTACCTCATCAATTGAAGAAATTGCATTCATTTGCAAGAAAAGAAGCAATATTATTTTACTCGCTGTTATTTTTAATTGTAACAGAAATTATTTTTAATTCGCGAAAAATATTCTACCCTAACAATTATCATTTTTGATTTTCAAAAGAAAAGAACATGAAACGTACTACTCCACGTTAAGTACTAGCATTTGAAATTTTCGCCGCGACACAGCGTCACGTTATACCAATCTCCTGAATATGAGAAAAAAATAGAGCGTGTATAAATAAGAGAGCCATTAACCGTCCAACACACCCCATGAAAAGCAGCTTTTAACTCAACGCAAGATCCGCCAATCCGCTGCGGAATGCGTTAAAGCTCCTTTCCGTCGCGTAATCCTGTCACTGTTTCCACCAGTGAGTTTGTCGTATCATAGTTCTCGTTGTGTAACGGCCTTCCGTTGCATATAAGACAACACGCTCGCCTATTCCTCCACAAAACCACTCGCGATAGTATCGTGTTGTCGCGAACAACATTCGCCTCTGGTTACCACAATCCAACCAGCTTCTCTTCAGTCAACCTAAACGCCATAACCAGACCCACGTACATACACGTTACTCTACACATCTTCCTCGGTATTCCATACCTTCCCATAAAAACCAGCATACACTTATAACCTTCGTTGCTGGTGAACTTAAAAAGAAGCGTTGTACATTACACTAAAACAATAATATTTCAAGTTATATTATATGCAACACTGTTTCAATAATAGTAGGAGATTATTTAAGATGAGTGATTCTTGCAATTTCTTCTTTCTGTGTGAAGGCGATATGTAATGATGGTTTTCACAATCTATTGAGCTTTAAATTAATTGGAATTGTTGATAGAGTTTGTGGTTACGTTAGGTTTGAGTATTTTATGAGTTTGTTGGTTAGTATACATACAGTGGATACTTCGTGAGTGAATCGATGGATGCCTGTGGATCTATTTATTATAGTGATTCAGCGGGATGATTTTCTACGATACGGTTAGAGTGAGTATACGTATACCTTGAAATGAGATTTAATTCGATGGATAAATAAATGATAACCGTATTGTCAGAGTGTTCTTTTCTTCGTTCTAGAATCTAAATGATTTAATTAGTGATCGTTAATTAAACTCTTTGCAGTCCGAAACTTTTTAAGACCAAGGATTTTAGTTGAAAAGGGAAAAGGTGTGGAATGTTCGTAAATTTATTTACACGATGGTCTCCTTTCTTCTTTTCTATTTTTTTATCGCTGAAAGTAATGCAGGAAATAATTTTCACGTTATCACCGTGGTGCTAGTAGCGTCGGTTAACACTCAAAGGGTTAGGTCCTTTGATTAACCAATGCAGGGGCATGTTAAACTGTTCACACATTCACTTACTCCATCCAGTACATAATCCATTTAATCCTTTCCTTTAGAACGCGATTCTCCATAAATAAATCAGACGCGATAAACGCAATTTCCTAAAATAACGCACCGCTTACAAGAAAATTCGTTTCGGAAATGTACCAAATATCGAAGCGGATTTTACTCTTTCATCTCTTTCTGTAGAATCTATTATCTTATCAATGCAAGGTAAACAGAAGTAGTAGCGAACAGAAGAAAATGTTTATTAATGAGAGATGCTACCAAGGTCTACCAATTTATTGCTTACAATTAGAAATTATACACGCATGCTCGATACACTTTCAGAGGCAATTCTCTTACGAAAACAAGTTGTTGTATTTAAATACATTTTATTCTTCATTTCCAAGTTATTTTTTTTTATACCGCAATTCGCAGGCCACTGAATATTTTACTTCAGTTTATTTTAATTTAGGAGCCTGCTTTTTTGATAAGATGCGAATGTTTAATGTTGGGGTGACTAATAGACCACAGAGTCTGGATATTTGTATCTGTTCTTTTCCTGTGAAAGTAATAGCCGGGCTTTACTTTATGTATGTTTCTTCTGAATTTATGTAAGGAACATCTAACAATAAGTACGATTGTACAAACTTATATAAGTATGAACACAAGCTGGACATGTGTTTTATGTAATCGAATCTGACCTATAGGCATTTTAATGAGGCGCTGTTAGTGGAAAGGTTCATTACTTGTAACGACGATCCTTGAATAACCACAAGCTCATCACTCTAAGAAACTATTTATATCTTCTTCCTCGTCGATTTTCTCGCATTCCATACCCTCCGATTCGCTGTAATTTCGAATAATTACGATTGATCATTTCGAACACGCCAGCGATATCCATTTTCTAAACACGAAAATCGCATTGGAAGTTGAATGAACGTTACATCGATTTCGTTTCTAACCCTTCGTTCGTTCGGTTTTTGCTAGTTTCCTGGATTTTCCTAACTACGCTCGGGATTTCAAATTTTCCATTCGTGGTTTCCAATTCGAGACGGTTATCTGAAAATGTTGGTAGTAATTTTGGTAAATCAATTTTTTTAAGAAAGGAGAGGAGAATGCTAGATCTATTAAACAGCTTCCGTGTATTTAGGAAAACTTTTGGAGAACATTTTTCATTGCAATGGATTTTATTCGTATTTTTATTCGTTTAATTTTATTAATAATTAGATTTTTTCTTCTAACAAACAGTGAAAATGAGCAAAGCAACGCATAATTGAACGATAATTGAAAAAATACCTAAAGAAGAATATATATTATTGATTATATAAACATAATTGGAATTGATCTATTTTTTCCAGATGACACGCAGTATGGGATATCCGACATTGCAGTCGAGTATACGAAAAGATTTGTGTCTGACTTGGAGGAACATTTCATATACGGTTGAGAGGAAGGTCAATGGCGGTAGTCTTCGAGCAATTTTCGGTCTGCAGCACACTGAATTCATTCGACTGCTCAATGGAGGTATAATTTCTACTAAAAAGATCAAGGAAATAATACTGAATATATATAATCCGTAACTGTATTCTCTGGTGCTTTTATAATCCAAAAATTATTAATTCTCTGATTTACTTCTAGTCAGTGGTATAGTTAATTCAGGAATGTTGATGGCGATTATGGGACCAAGGTAATCATCGTGAAATTTCTTGTAACCCTGGAATACTAAATAAATTACAAATTATTAATTTACATAAAAACACCGATATATGGCGAATATAAGATGTACAGATAACTACAGATATACTGATAGGACATTCAATTCTCGTCACATGTTCTGCAGATCATTTTCAAATGGAAATATTTACATTTGCGATTCATTTTTTACTTCTCCTTCTTCTTTATCCATTTTTTCAATTTCACCACCTGTGTAGTTACATGTACTTATCTTTATTTTCATTTCTCTGCTCTAACAGTGTATCTATGTATGATATATTAGGTTGAGTTACAATTTGTTCATACTTATTTAACAAAATGTGAAAAGATCTGTCTAATCAAGAAGTAACTCTACAGATATGTACGTACCTTCATTCGCATAGGCGTATTTTTAAGTTCCAATGATTTGTATAACATTTTTCCAAATCCATACGAATTTGTTACCCAATAAATTATTATGTATTAATATTATTTTGTTATTTGTTACGATTCATATTTAAATAGTTATACAGGGTGTATTGTAACACGTGAGACCTACTTCAGTCATGGACAGACACAAAAACAATGGAAAAAGTTCACTCGAACATGTGCTACATCTGACCTTGTGTCAAAGTTACCTCAAGGTTTCAACCTAACTCCAATCTTCACAGAAGGTTATAGCTACGATTCGCGGTCTGTACGTAAGCTTGTTGTTGTTGTATCAAAGAATTTAGCAATCTTTCAACAATTCCAGGTGTATGTCAAACAATACAAACCGAGGGTAGCATCTGCTGTGAAGATAAACACTGTATGAATTATTGAGTTACACAAAGATGACTATAAATTTGAAACAGAGTAAGATAGAACACATGCTCGCATGAACTTCTTTCATCGTTTTTGTGCCCCCTGTCAACTCTTGAAGTGGATACCATAAGTTACGATACACCCTGTATATTGAAGATTGCTAGCTCTAGTGTTAACACACTCACCTGAATCTTTATCCAACCTATGCAACCCAATAAAACGTCCAGCCGCATAAAAAAGTTGTTTACTATCCTCTTAACTGTGTGATCATCAGTAAACTTTACGGATCATTAAATTTTTAATCAGCTCGTTGTTAGCAGCATATCTTCACATGTAAAATTTACGGACTATAGATGTTGCTGCTGTTAAACTTGCCGTATTAAGATTTTAACGTTCGTTTCTACCCTCTTTATCCCCGGCTTGAAGAACAGTTTGCTGATGCGTTTAATATTACAGTCTGCACCGCGAGGAGGAAGGCAGAGACGGAAATAAAATTGGATGTTCAGAGCATGGCTGACGAAAATTACGAGTGCTTAGTATTCCGGGGTTAATTGTTCCCAACGCGGGGATGGAACGTTCTTCTCCCTCACTGAAAAGATCTTGTCGTTTTTGCAGCGGCGCTGGGAAAACTACGTTACTCGCGACGATCAGCCGCCGTGTGAAAGGTTCATAAGTTTATCTTCCTCCATTTTTCACGATTTAATCCGCCGCGGTCAGAATGAAACGGTATTGTTAATGGTAGAACTACCAACGAATGAAATTTGTGCCAAAAAAGATCAAAATGAAAGGTACCTATATGAAAAAAATACGGCAAAAGTTTCAAATCATGTTCTTTGGCGTGCTTATATGTATGTTATACTTATAACTGTTTTGTTACTTAACCTTCTGTAGTACTTAAACTTCTGTTAATTTTCATTATTAATTCGAGATGGCCTGATAATTAACGATAGCAATAGTGATTTTCTTTATTTTGATAGATTTTTGACAAAATAATTTATTAAGGTAATGGAAGAATCTAATCTGATCAGATGTTTTCTAAAAACAGAATCTGTTTCTAGTGTTACCTTAATAGTTCAATTTCGATATTGTTTTATATTTTGCATAATTCGATTTCTAACTTTATCAGGGAAACCTAATCAATTTTTTTATATATTACAATAAGTATATTAATAAAATCAATAATATAACATTACAAAATTTCTAGACCTTCGTTGCAGAAAATTTCTTCCCTTTTCTTTGAAGCTATAGTTTGAACAGTTCGCAGATGATTTAAATTTAAGTATATTTTTGCTGAAATAGATAGAAATAAAAAGAGAAATATCCTCTGCCCTTTTACTATTTTTGAAATCAAAACGAGCAGATCACTGACCAGCGTGCATTTTTAATCGATAGGAGAAGCGACAGGTGACGTTCTGTTAAATGGCAAGCCTATCGATACCGACCAGATGATAAGGATATCTGGATTCGTTCCACAAATGGACCTGGCCATCGAATCGCTGACAATCCTAGAGCACATGGAATTCATGGTTCGTTCAATTACATTGCTCTAATTTACTTCAATCTTTCTATATTCAATCAAGTCTCTATTTCCTCCTAAAAATGTCTAAAATTTAGAGTTTTACGATGTTTTTTATTATCTATATTAATAAGTAACATTTTTCAAAGTTACAAGATTTTGAGACTCTAGAATTAAACGATTATGAACTTACGGAGTTACAGAACCATAAAACTATAGAATTATAGAATTAAAAAAACTTTTTTCCTAATATGACTTAATAACAAATAAGTATCGGTCTACCAGATAAAAAAATAAATTTATTTTTTAATAATCTACATATGCAAACGCCAAATAAATTTTTCCATTAGTTCCCCGAATTCTTATTCCTTAAATTATATAGATCTTCCTCGCTACAAGAAATTTATCAAAGTGCCAAGAAACGAAATGAAAAATGGTGGATATATTATAACTATCATAACGTCGTTGAAAGCATTTGTTTGATATATTTTATCGTCGATGATAGATATCATGAATCGTTCTTGATTAATCATACTCGTTTCAATGGACGGCGGCAATCGATCTCTACTAACACCGATCGAATAATGGTTACCCAGTAGCTAGTAAAAGTTTATGGGGCAGTTCACGGTACAGTGAGCAGAATAATCGTTCGATAAACTCGCGTCGATTGGCAGTTGGCGGTTTTAAATAATTGCCTTTTATTCGCCATCAGTTTGTCAAGCTCGTAATCGAGATCGATAAACCGACTGATATCAGTACAGATTATCTGTCTTGTGTAACGACAAGAAGTTATGTGTTTCGATAGATCAATTCTTAAATCGAATGAAACATAATGGAACGGTGATTTCTTTGTGAAACACCTGCTTTTATACTTTGTCCGATGTTTGATTGAAAATATTTATTGGGGATGGCTTATCATCGTTAGATATCAAATTGTAATCTAAGCCTTTCAGAGTTGATTTCTTCATAATCTATAAGAAAAATTATTTTTTGTTAATTATTACTTAGAAAAAATATTATTTAATCTGTAACACAAAATTGTGCGTGTAGACTGCACACGTTTACGTAATTTCATATTTTTAACTTTCCAATTTTCAAGTTACTAATTTCCCATCTATGTATGAACGTTTCTTGTCCCTTTTGTGATGCTTATGATTCGTATTTGTACTATGACATTCATGGTTTTTATTTTTTACATCTTTCACGACATTTATGACTTTTACTATTGTATTGTGATTTACACGATTTTTATGTTTCTTATGGTTTTCATAATTTGCATGTTTCTCTATTCTCTGATTTGCGTGACTTTTATCTTTATTACGACTTGCGTGATTGTTATGATTCTTATTCTATTAATTTTACTTTAACTTCCATGATTTCCATATTATTCACGATCTTCGTAATTTTTATACGCGGTATGATTTCCATGTCCATCATAATTTATAATCTCGCCCCAATAATACGCTGAGTTTTAAGCATCCAATCTGAAATCTGTTAAAAATCAATCTCGTATCTTTCATCAAAAGAACTACTCTTCAAAGGCTTATTTCGCGTTTAAGCGAAACCGAATCTCATTTCAAACTTTCGCTGAAAACGCTTTTCCAATGCGCATCTGACCGTCGACGTCGTGTAATTCGCTTAAACGTCGAATGATTGGGTTCCGCAGCCATTAAAACTTGGCGATTGTTCTTGATTTGATCAAGGCGTGCATGAAAATGGACAGGAGGCTGAGGGCCAACGTCAGAAGGCAACGCATAATGGTGCTGCTTGGTGAACTTGGACTAGGAAAATGTATCACCACAAAATTATCTGCCCTTTCTGGCGGAGAGAGGAAACGCGTCACCCTGGCTGTTCAAGTAAGATCTTGAAACATTTTTCTTAAATAAAAATATACATAGACAAATGAACTTTTCGAGCTTTTTAACTATTTTTGATAATACTATTTTATAATAACGATAATAACTATTTTTGATAATTACACATGTTTTCGGTGATTGACTTGGTTGAAATTTTAAATACCGATAGATTTTGTCGTTCTATTTATAAAAATATATATCTTATGAGATATTATGATAATGACAATATTTATTTATTTTGACCCGTAATTTCTTTCATATGAGATACACATAGAGTAGAAAATCTTTCTAGTTGCTCACTGAACCGAGCATTCTCTTCTGCGACGAGCCAACTACAGGGTTGGATAGTTATGGGGCGATGACTGTGGTGAAGACGTTGAGGGACGTCGCGGCCAGCGGAAGGATAGTCATATGCACGTTGCATCAACCTGCTTCCGGTTTGTTAGACATCTTCCATGAAGTTCTGCTACTTTCCAGCGGCAGGGTCGCTTTTCAAGGTTCTTCTACCGACGCTATGAAATTCTTCGATAGGTTTGATTATTTATTTATTTATTTAGATAAAGCGGCTCAACGCTTCGCTTCATTTTTAATCAGATTTTGAGATAAATAAGGTTTATTTGTAATTCTATTTTATATTATTATTTACATTATCTATAGTATTTATAGGATCAGTATCAATATGTGGAACTATTTATTATTAATATCAGAAGGATTATTTCAATTAAAATTATGTATTCTTTCAAAAATTCAAGGATAACTTCACTCGACTTAAGATCAATTTAAAGTTGATTTAAATCAGAGTTATTAGCTGATAATTTCTGGTGGAAATTTTGGTATTTAAAACAGTATTCTTTCATTTGTTTCATATAAAATTTATGGTCATTCTAATATTTCGACGATACGATTTGAATAATTTGTGATTGTTACGAACGGTGTCATTAAATGTCAAATGACTACTTTTAGAGATGGCTTTTGTTTTGAAAATTGTATATATTGGCCGACATTGAAATTGATATCCAGCTATTTTTGAATGACGTGACTCGTTTAGAAACGTACGTGTTTTCTTTGCGCGTAGCAAACAGTGATCTTTCTATAATGTTTTTACACAAGATTTACAAATTTATATTCATGTATACAAGATTCCAAAGAATTCAAACTCCTTACCATTCAACCAATACACGGTTCGCAGACTATTTCACAAAAATGGAACGCAACTTTCAGCTTGGACCTACGTTGTCCTCCAACTTTCAACAGCGCTGAGTTCTTCGTTTCTCAGCTATCCATCGTCCGTGGCAGGGAAGCTGAAAGTTATAGAAAGGTACTGTAAACAAAATCTTTCGAAGAATTTTGAACGACGTGAATGATTTAGACAAACATGATATTTAGCAAAAAATTAAATGTTATAGCGTAGTGTATTTTAATCTTTGTGGCTCTCAGGGCGAAATGTATAAAATTCGTGGGGTAAAATATATATTAAGTATATCAAATACATAAAATTTTGTCAGCGTGTTAACAAAAGAAAAAAAAGAACAAAAAAAAGAGAAACGGAAACAAAACTTTCTGGACAAACTCGATGATCCTGCATAGGTAAATTGGATCTGCGATCAGTACGAGAAATCGAAACACAGCCAGAAGGTGTCGAAACTGATCGACTACTCCTGCTTCATGGATTCCGGTGAGCTACCAGCAATATTCTCACAGATCTCCTTGTCTCCGAAAGACTTCAAAAAAGCACGTACACTGACGCAGCTTCGCTGGCTCACGTGGCGAACTTACGTCGATTACAAGAGGAACTCAGCCTCTCTTCTCTTGCGATTCACAACGTACATGGTGAGACATTGGACTCTGTCCTACAACAAGCTTTTCCTTTGACCACGATAAGCTGTCTGATCCCCTTTCGCCTTGTTTCTCCGCCTTTGTGCTTTAATCGTTCCCGTATCGTAGCCACACGGTCATTGTTTCATATGTTTCAGAGTTTCAGATGGTAGTGGATTAAATTCCAAGTTGTCGGGAAATTTGAAGGGAAAAGTTGCGAGATAAGATAGTTCGAAGTCAAATAGTTAGAGACGAATGTTGCATTCACACAATGTTTCACGTATACATAATTTTCCTCTTTTATCCTTTCAGTTAATTTATATTATCTCTGGTTTCTTCTTTTTTCCAATCAATTTATACTATTGAATTTCGATTTTCGATACTAGGTTTATGGAAAGGAATTCGAAGGAATTTGATTTTACATTTTCTTTCTTTTACCGAGATCCTGCAACTTTATAATGTTCGATCAAGATAGATTATTGTGATCCCTTGAATCCTATTTTCAATGAAATCTTTTTACAATTATTATATCTTGATGAATATATGCACAATTTTACTAAGTTGAAATTTAGAATACCTTCTAGTCCATATAATTTAGCATTCTCCTAGGTAAATTAAACTGTCTTGATCTTCTTTGAAACTTACCTCATTTCTAATAAATTTTTGTACTCGATATTCCATAACTTTCTCTTTTTACGCCTTCTTTTTTCGAAATTCCAATTTTCCCCGAAGATATTCGATAATTTTATATAGCTTAACTGTACTAACACCATGTAAATATTTTCTCCTTGCGATTCATATCGCTTCTTAATGTTAGATTGTGAAATCGTTTGGGTACTTTTTAATCGTCTCCTCAGGATAGGCTGGCTGTGTAGATTATTTGCTAAAGTAATTGGACGGTTAGATAGCCTGCTTTCTTTTAACATGGTTTGCGATTACTTTCGAAACCGGTTCTATCTCCATGTCTTTTCTGAGCTCTTAATTTCTAATGTACCATGGAGCATTGACTATTGTCCATAAAGTGCTTGATTGTAATGCTTCGATCTTCTTAATGCGGCTGTTAGCTGCTGTGCCCTAGAGCTCAATCCTATAAGTTCAGATTGGTCTCACAATTGTTGTACTTTGTAGATTAGAAGTTCGTTTTCCGCATTTATAGTTTTGAATTGCAATATACTTCCTGCTAGGTATCCCATGTTTCTTCTTTTGTTTCCAATTTCTTCTACCTTTCGCCGAGTGCGATGCTTCCAAGCGGGTCTGCTACACAAGCGCATTCCCAAGTTCTTAACTGTATCGGTTTTATTGTTCGGTGATATTGCACGGGCTGTCTGTTTCCTTCGAGTGAAAGTTATGTGCTTGCATTTCTCCTCGTTCACTATAATTTGTTACACTTCTCGAGTCACGATTCCAGTGTAATTAGCTTTTTTTTCTTCTCATAGTTACTATAACTTTCGATTTCCAACACTGAACCCTGAGTCTCTCCTGATACTCTGCAATTTAGTATCGATCACTAATCCCAATGTTCCCAAAAAAAGCAGAATTTACTATCCTTTCTGGTATTTTTAAAATATAATATTCTCAAATTATATAAATTGCCATAAATTCTACTCTAATCAATGTTCTTGTCAACTCCACTGTGTCTCTGGTTCGATTCTTCTCCAATCAATCATCCGCCTTCTATTCGGTTTTCCAATTTTCCTAAATTTCATTAAACTCCAAATAATCCAAAAATCGACAAACGCACGTTTAAAGTTTATAGGATTGCTGATAGCGTTGCCCTATATGAACATCACGGGACAAGCGTTGAATCAGGGTGGCATACAGAATATGCAAGGTCTCCTCTACTTGGTGGTCGTCGAAACTGTATTCACGTTTAATTATGCTGTTTTCTACACATTCCCGCGAGAACTGCCGCTTCTACTGCGTGACATCGCCAGTGGACTATATGACCCGACGCCGTATTACATGAGCAAGGTTATCGTCCTGGTGAGATAAGTTGATTATTAATAAGTCCTTTACCAGTACCGAAGATTCTATCTAATCTTATTACAATCTCTGTATAGAATATTAATAGATGTGACTCGGTGAAAGTATATTCTTCCTAACAACGAAATACACACAGATGAAATTTAAGGAAATAATATTTAGAAGATTTTGTTGCAGACATTGAAACTTTTGTGTCCACCTACTTTTGTGTTATAACTATTCTAATTGGAAAACTGTTGGTAAAGGTATTCTTATTAATTAAAAAATTAGAACATTTAAATTAACGATTATGCTAATTAGTAACATTGACTTCAAGATATTTATTGAATTATTGGATTAGTAAAAAACGTTTTTATCTTGTTTCATTGTCGTTGGAAATTTTTCTGACCCAAGGAAAATAAGGTTTCGAAGCGATCGCACTCCGGCTATTATTTAATTGTATACTGGTTTTTATGCTTTTGAGATATATTACATTTCTGGATGAATAGCGGCGAAATCCAATCTCCAATTTCAATGTACGGATATAGTGGATTCTGTGGAAATTTTCAGATACCCGGAGCGATAATACAGCCATTGCTGTACGCGGCTTTCATATTCGCAATCACGGGGCTGAAGGGTGGACTTTTAGGATTCGTTTACTTTGCGCTGCCTGTAGTTGTCTGCGCCGTTTCAGCCTCCGCTCTTGGTGAGGATCTTCCCAGTATAAAAAATAAAACAGAAGAAAAGAAAAATTCCCAACTATTATAAGAATACCATATATTTTTTGTTACTAAAACAATATAACTGAAATTGTTGTAAGTCCCAGAGACACAGACAGACAAAGAGAAAATTGTTAATTATATTTATTATATAATTGAAGGTAGATCGCCGATTTTTATACATCTTTTCTACAAATTGCATACAGTACACAAAAATATATAAAATGTTCAGAACGGAATACTCTGTATAATTTTTACCAGATGGAACAAACTTCTATGTTCCATTCCCTTATCGTCATTTCTTAGTTTTTGTTCACAAATATATGAAATTACATAAAAATCAGCACTCTACGTAGAAGTATGGTAAAGGTAATCTTTGATTCATTGTAGTTTTATAAATTAACTATGGAACAGTAAAATGTCTCAGTAGCGTCAAAGAATCGCAGAAATTATTCAACAACGAGAGTATTGCATTTTTTATTAAATTATCTCAATTTATTGGCTTCTCCGAGCGTGCAAAGGTGGATATTTTAAGTAGAAACACACGAGAACCGTCTGATTTCTCGACAGGTTTATTTCTATCGGCGTCGTTCCAATCGGTAAACACAGCCTCGCTATTTTCTGTGCCGTTGGACTTCCTAGGCCTGATGTTCTGCGGAATTTATTTGCATCTCGGGTGAGGAGAACTATTACAAGCTTCAATTAAATTTAACGTACTCATGGTCGAATGCTCATTCGTGAGTAAAAAATTGAATTCTACAACACGCAGTTTAAAATAGCTTGTTTCTAAGTTCCTAAAATATTTGGAAAATACACTCACGGCGATAAAGAATATATATAGATATAAGTTTAATTAAAACGAGCGTGTATAGGTTCGATGCGTTCCCTTACAAATATTTTTCAGCTATCTGGCGCCTGGTATCGCGTGGCTCAAATATCTATCCCAGTTCTATTATGGTCTAGAGGCGGTTTCCTTGACGCAATGGCCTCTAATCGATCACATAGGTACGTAATTATCTGTTGAACTTGATCACATTTGTCTTCATATTTTATTCCATTACATGCATCGTTATACGTTCTAAGGAAATTAAACAGGAAGAAAGTGTTTCATTATTTTAAATTGCTTTTCACAAATTGTATCTTTCATGCGAGAAAATACTTGAAATAAAAGTTGTTAGGTTTTTAGTTTTCTTAATCTTCGATCCAAGTTTGAAGTTCTTTCTAACTTCTTTCAATCTTTAATCGGACTGTAAAGTCTTCTTTATTTTCTTTTCCTTCTTTTTTAATGAAAAGTATAATACAATATCGAACTCTGCGATTGGTATAACAAATACAAATATTATACAAATATTGCTTAATATTATCGAGCATTAATTACAAGATATAATTAAAAATTGTGAAATAAAATTGCAGAATATAAATAAAATCAGCAAACGTTCATCCACGCTTTTTACATAAGAATCTTTCATGTCAAAGACTGTTCGCCGGATCCGGAAGAGCCGTGTGTCTCCAGCGGACGAGAAGTTTTGGAGAAGTACGGCTACTCACCAAACCATTACACCATGGATATAATCGGCCTCTTGGTCATTTTTGGGATTTGCCATTTCGCTGGTTTTCTGGTGATCAGACACAGAAGTCGCAAAGAACCTGTCTATTAAATTAATTTCCAGTTGTTAATTAAGTTAATCTCCAATTTCATTCACTTTCCCAATCCACTTTACAACTTTTCTTTCTAAAACAAAAAGATCTAAAAAAAAGAAAATCAATGCACAAATGTTTCCTTACTACCGTTGTTTTTCAATTTGTAAACTTAAATATTTTGTTATCTCGGATCGATCGACGTAATCACCTCTGATCTGATGAAATTAACAATTCACAGATTCTCGATATTAACGCTAATATCAATAGATATTTAGGGAATACAAAGATAATATTAAGTTATACGAGTAACTTTATGTAAGTTGATATGTATTATATGCTCGTTATAAATTATTTTATGTAAACGAATGGTGGGATTGTTATTCACAAAAATGTTCTACTTTTCCTCCTCCTTTTTAGACCAAAGTACCCAAGAATATTCATTGCGATTGTTAAGGATAGAAGACCACTGAAATCCCAGATGAGATTTGTCTTCTCGAATCCATATTCAGATAGCACTTGTTCTCCATTTTGTAGACAAGGAAAGTCACTGGATGCTAGACATTCTAAAAGAATGTTGATCGAATTGAATTAATAATTAATTATATTTAAATCGTTGTAAGGTAAATTACATATATTAAATTTTTTCCGAATCGAAATTTCAATCGATTTATCCGAAAGTAATTAGTTTTCGAAATAAATTACTAGATTTCCGATCTGTCGAAGGAAAACGCAGTCGCATAATGATTTTGACTTTACAACATTTATCTATTTATTAACTCGTCTAATTAATATCTTACGTTTATTCCTTTATTTAGAGTTTATTTAATTAATATTCTGGAATTATTTGTAAGAATTCTAAAATCCATTAATTTTACGATTAAATACTTTTATTTTAGTGAAACTAAAATTTATATTCAATCAAAATGTAAAAAAAAAAAGACAGAAAAAAGTAGAACTGATATTGGAGTTAGATTAAGGTTTTTACTGAACCATGTGAAAAACCGAATTAAATTTTCATCAGATTGATATCTCTGGCTTCAGATACGTCCTTTCAATAAAATTTGCAAAACTGATCTTTTACGTTTGCGATTGATTGTTCGACGGGTACTCGAGATATCGTTAGAAGTTGGTGCAATCTATTTAAGAAATCATTGTGCTCACCAATGTCCTCTATTCGTGACCAGTAAATTATGGAAAGAGCTTCGTTCAGGTAAAAGAATATCGAGAAATATTTAAAACACGTCAGATACTTGGGCAGCGACCTGAAACCGTCAAAGACCCATTACTTTAATAGTCTGTTGACCCGTGAAGAAAATACAGCTCATTTCCGATCTGCTTCTAAAATATTTATGGTCTAGTTAAATTCGAACATTGCACTCGAGTAGATTTTACATTTTTGAATAACGTTTCTGCAATATGCTTTAAATAAGAAAGTTAAATAAGAGATATAAATCTTATGTACAAAATTTAAGTGTCATTCTCCCTTTATTCTATTTAATTTTGAGCCATTATATTCTCAAAATTTAAAAATGTGTATTTTCATTTAAGAAGTTTGTGTTTCTTTATTTTCTTTCGTTTCTGTGCCAGTTTATTCTCAATATATTGTGTCTTCTATTTTTTTTTTAATTCTTAAAGGCAATATTGACAATGTCTGAGTGATATTTCTCTCATCGCATTCAATTTTAAGCGTACCAGCCATTTATTTCAAGCAATTTCTTTATTTTCCATGTCTTCTCATTTCTTTTTGTATTTTCTATTGTGCTTTTTATTCCGTTTAATTTTCATTATCACCCCGATAAAATTTGAGCGGTATTTTCTTCGTTTCAGTCAAAGTTTGAGCATTACAAGCTTCAATTTCAATTTTTCCTTTCTTCCTTTTTTCTTTTTTTAATCTTGGGCTTTAAATACTATATACCCCCAATTAACTGAAGTTATAGCTATCTAATTAAATAATTTCCAAAAAATAAATACCAAATATTGTTTCAGTGTCGTTTACGAAGCTTTTAACGGCAAAGCTATAATTTGTATTTATTTAAAACATATAATACCTGAGATTATAGAATATCCCAGCAGTTAATAAGAAGAGCACGTCTATAGGTACCATGATTGACGTAATAACATCGACATTCTCGATCCAAATGGAAAACACTAGACCGTACGCTATACTACAAATCGCAGCCACTGATGTTGTCAAGCAGTAAAATAAAAAATTGGACAAATTGATTTGAGTGATCAGGATGAAGTATATAACTGTTGTGAAGAGTATGGCCTTCAGGACTGCTATTGGTATCTGAAAAATATTTTTTTCTTTGTTAGTGACTCAGTTTTAAAATGTTTTTAATTGATAACAATAGAACAGAAACAATTTCCAGTTTTAGAGAACAAAGTTAAGTGCTGGTAGTTTTAGCTAAATTGAATTTTAAAATGCTAAAACTGACCGAAATGATTCTGTGACATTCCATATTTGTTCTTCTCATAACTACTCCATAATTCTATAAGATTTACATTTGTACGAATATAATTGGAAAAGTGGAACTTGGATAGAAGCTTCTTTCGAATATCAAATACTTTAAAGAGTATTATTCTTAGCATATTACGTGCATTTTTGCATCTTGAAATTTCTCACAAATGTACGAAAATACGCAATCTAATTATGACTATTATAAGACAGTGCGATGTCAGTTTTCATGTGACAATGTTCCACGTTTACCATCATAAAGAGTTGACTATATTTCTTCGAATCACAGGAACGTACCAAGACAAAGGAAAATAATTTTTGTAAGGTAATTAATTATGCAGCTAAAAGCAGAATACTGGTTTAAAGCTTGATATACGCGAGTAAATAAAAATTCTCAAAATCTTGATGTTTGCGATCAGAAACATTTTGAGGTGCGTTAAAAGTTAGTTGTTTTAACGTTACACGAACTTAGATCTGGTTAGAAAAGTTGAAAGCAAAATCATACTGTTACCAGACCGCAAAACGTGGCGACGTAATAGGGGCCGCTGCCATAAACGCCGTCCTCGCGAAGATAAATCAAAAGCTGGCTAGGAAATTCGTAAATCACGGAGTAGGCGACTGTGAACGAAATTTCAGAGCTCATCATGTACAACGCGCCTCTCGCGTTCTGCACACCCACCTGCGTGTGCGAATTAATCCCCGTGTAAAAAGTGGCCACCGCCGCCATGGAGAGCTGCGATTAATTTCATTTACAATAAATTTCCTTTTTTCGTAAAACTCGATAGAATTTGATGAGCAGTCGTCATTATCAATTGTTAGTTATTCAGAATAACGAACAAAAGTAAACACATTAATTTCATATCTACAACTCTTGAGACATTCCACAAAATGGAAAATTTTACGCTTCTTCTCTCAATGGTTGTTTTCATCCCCTAAAATTGTACTACAGCACTGACAAAGGATAAATTCGTGTCATAAATGAATATTTTCTTTGTACAGACAATTTCACAATATCTCGCAAGCTTTCCAAATTTTCTCAATGTCTAAATTTCTTTCGTTAGTGTACGCGCTTCACAAAAATTCTTATCAACGAGTGATTTCTACCCCAAATTTCCCATTAGTTCCCTTTCGTTCGAGACTTGAGTTAGTGTTTACCAATGTTGGTTACTAATGTTCAAATAGATTGAAATAACTCACGAAATAAGAAAGCCACGAAATCCATCCTTGAAAGATCTTCCTGCGACTTTGAACCCATATCCTCCACGTCAACCAAGAAAACTGTATCGCGCATCCAGGTTTTCTAAAAATTATTTCTATTGCAACAGAAGGATCTCCTCGTACATTTCAATAAACCACCTTTCTCCTTTTTTTCTGTTTTCCTTTCGAAAATATTTTTTATTACCTCTGCGGTTGGATCTCCAGGTCTTTGCTCTTGGTGATTTTGGGAATCCTCGAGAGAGGAGATCGCGAGAATGCCCGACATATCTTATCGATAAGTTCTCCGGCTTCAGCGTCCTCGCGATTCGGATTTGTCGTGGTCATTTCGGTTTTTCGCCGAGATAAGAGCTTTACGTAGTACTCGGACTCGTCGAAACCAACTGGGCATTCGTAACCTAAACTGTGTTTGTTCCACATTTAGAATTGTGTTATCTCAGACAAATTTTAATCGATTTTTCATATAATATTTCAGAGAAATTTTTATTCAATTTTATATAACATTATTTGAGCTTTATTTGATTTTATTGAAATTGGAAGCTAACAATGTTTCTGGAAATTTCAATTAGAAATGGTATTTTCAATTGAATTATTTATTTCAAGTATTCGTAGCTCAGACTATGTTTGTTCGACATTTAGAATTTTATTAAGCCTTCAGCCAAATTTTACTCGAAATTTCATAGAATATATGAAACATTTTTTTGTTTTGTTTGATATTATGCAGTTTCATTTAAACGTTATTTGATTTTTTTGGAAGCAGAATTTAATAATGTTTCAGGTGATATCAGTCAGAAGTGAACATCTTCGTTTAATTAATTAGTTATTTGAAGTAACTTTGACTTTAATAGTATTTATTTAATTATTCCTGTGGTTATAGGAAGAAGATTTATCTTTTGTCTTCAAAGATTGTTGGTATTAATTTTTTGACGGTATAATTTCTGTTCCTTTTTGAAATAGAAAATATCGTGGATGATAAAAGTTATCAGACGTTAATTAGCTACCTGAGGAAGAACTGTGTAGCGTTCTCCAAAGTGCCAAAGTAACCTGTTTTCCCATCGGACAGCAATAACACATGAGAAAAAAGATTGTATACATCCATTCCTGGTTGATGAATAGTACAAAAGACTATAGATTCGTGACTTATAGTCGTCAATGCCTCTACCACTTGCTTTGCAGAGAATATGTCCAAACCTAGGATTTAATTATTACGTATAATTACGGAAATTTTCATTAAAGTTTTTACATTAAAACATTGAAAATTAATACGTAGAAAGGCAGAAAAATAGGAGAAAGCAGTTTTAAATCCACGTTAAATAAAACAGTATAAAATTCTACGTTCCAAATATGCTAACAAAATGAAAAGAAGAAAAATAAAAAAATGTAACATTGATAATTAAGAATTGAAAATTTCCAATTATATTTCAATAATATTCAATCACTCGAAAATATCATAATCATCCATAACGCTACTCTATTTCACGAACCCTTAAATCGATATCTCCTGTAACTTTCCCTTACCAGTAGTCGGCTCGTCGAGGAAAAGTATCTTTGGCCTGGTAATCAATTCACCAGCCAAGGAAAGTCGTTTTCTCTGTCCACCAGACAAATTGGATATCAACACGTCTTTACAATCGATCAGGCCCATCTCCGTCGATAATTTCATTGACAAAAATTTCCTTTGTACACTGTTGACGTTCATCTTCAACGCGTACTGAACAAACCAACTGATTTATCATGAATTATCTTCAATATAAATAACGATGAGCGCACTTAAGTAAGATGATGAAAATTAATATTTATTCATTTATTATTAAATGCTGAATATTATTTGTAATGTACTAAATTTAATATATAATAAATAATAACATAGAATGTGTAATAATTAAATTCGCAATATAATTATTTATAATATTAATTATATAATACAAACTAATATTCATTTATTTCTCGTTATTTTAGTTGGGTATCGTTAATTATCAAAGTAAAGCAACTAATCACCGAGAACAGTAAATATTCTTCCACGGTGAGACACGTTGGCAGAGCATTGAATTGAGGCAGGTAACTGGATATCTTCGACATGATCATTTGTGAAACGATTTGCCCATTTATTGACACCGATCCAGCCGTCGGTTCAATTTTCCCAGCTAGAGCCGCTAAAAGCGTTGTTTTTCCAGCGCCACTGGAAAAAAATGATCGTTGTGGTCATTTTCAGGTTTGGCATTCTACGACGTTAGTGGTTCGTGTTGATCATTTAATTCGTAACTGTACAGTTTCTTCTCTTATGAAGATAAACCAATTTAATATTTTGAAGGCGTTCTAACACTTACTAGAATATACAATAAAAAGTGTAAGTTCTTTCTTGTAAATTTCCTCTGCTCTTATCGATTAATTTCGTATCGATTAAAAAGTAAAAAAAAATCAAATAATTAAATAATCAACAGTTCTGAGCTTAAGAGTTCACGATTCCTCCTTCTCCAAATTTCATTACATCGAGTACTTTGTTCTTCCTATATTTATTTCTATAGTAACTTTTCTGTACCTTGGTCCCATTATGGCAATCAGGTTTCCCGTCACAGCATAACCAGACACTATAATACACACAGATTTCTGTTACTTCACATTTGATAAAAAAAGTTCCTTAATTAATGCGTAAATCAATTAAAGAAATAGACATTTTTATGAACAGGAAAATAATAAACAAATGGAACATTTTCTTTCGATGTCACCTCCTTTCAAGATGGACAAATTTTCTTCGTAACGTCTTCTTCGAAACTTTTTCCATAAAATCTTCAAGAAATCTCTTTCCTGAGGGACGCTCACTGTCAAATTATCCCAAACAATTGTATCTGCAACATTTTTCAATTCTTCTAACATTGTCAGGTTGGATAGGTCGCGGGAAATCTGTATACTACGAAGACACGTAACAACTGCAATCAATTTCATGAACTGGTTCGCTTCTTCGTGACGCTTATCATCGTTATCTAACCTGTTCCATGACGAAAATATCTCTTCAATAAATTCAGAATAATGATATCTTCGCGTGGAAGGTAGAAGGCAAACTAATTAAGAGATTAAATTTCAGACTGCAATACATGCAATGCGTCTCTTTATTTTACGCTTCCTTTTCTGTTGCTCTATTGCTACTGTCAGGATTTTCCATTGGTAATAAACATTTCAGTGGGTGACAGTGACAACGAGTTTGGTGGAGATTCCAGTAAATAGAAAATAAAGAAACGAAAATTAGTCACAGTTAACGATTGTCTGTGTTTTATCAATTTATATATAATAATATCACGATATAATGTGATAATTCTAATAATCTTCAATGGTGTTTAAACAACGCAATTTAAATACTATTTATACAAGTAGATTCTTCCAAATCTAATTTCACAGTGTTCTATAAACGACAAACTAGAACAGAGAATACTAAATAAACAATAAAACGCTAAAGAGTAAAATAGAAAATGGAACGTGTACAGAACACTAATTAAATAATGGAATAATAAAATACTAAAATATAAAATGAAAAATAGCAGGAGTTTGAGGTAGGAAAGAGGCATTAAAAAATTATTAAACAGATCCACTGTCCGTTTGGAAAATGGAAGAAAATTTTTGGACGAAAAACAATGGCAATAAATTATTTCATTTCAAGTTACCGCGTTCTTTACGTAATGGACTGATCTTTTCTACGCCATTTTAAGAATATTCTACTTAATTTTCGTGAAACAAAGTCCACGAAGCATCAAATTAAAAAGCACTTCGGACAATGAACAGTTGAAAAAGAACTCCGGCTCGCTAGTGCCATTTACTCAACAGCGTTTGCACGGTACGATGACTATGAAATCGCGAATGAATGACCAAGGAGCAGAAGAGTTTCATCACGAAGAATTGTTCTCTGGTGGCAATCAATCCTGAACAAACTTGAATCTTTTTTTACAAAATTTCTTACGATGAATTTTCCGAGAAACGATACAAGAATTCTTTTTGCTATTTGTCATCTATCAGATTTGATGGTACATGGATTTGTAGTTTCACTGACGATGGAATTGATGCGCCTGTTCGTAGTAAGAACAAGATAACAATATGCATAATTTATATCGATTTTATATCCTGATGATGGAAATTAATTTATACACGAGTGACATCAATTTTTCAGTCGGATTTTTATGGAGAAGAAACTTAAGAAGATGCAGATTTCACGAAGATTATATAAATTCGAGGACTGCGACGTGATTGGATACTGGTTGATTGTAGTAGTGGACAGTTTAATAGCATCGCAGAAAGTGAGAGTACATTGTACGTAACGCTATGATAGTAGGATCGTTTAAGGACACTTGTGTCTTGCACTACGTAATATTCATTGTCTAATGCATAATTGAGCAACTCGAGTGGGACAAGAGTGAAATTATTAAGCTATTTGCATTGCATCCAGTTATCTGTCTACAAATTGAATTTAATTAATTTAGGACAAATATGTGGATGTATATTTCCCAATATTTTCCTATCCTTTCTCGTCAGTATATGAATGAACGAAGTACGAGCGAAAGTTTCATTTAAAATATCACGAAACGAAGGAAAAATTATTTTTCTACGAATTGAATTTAATTAACTGGAAATACATTGAAACAGGGATATATGGATTTATATTTTTCTGTTAAAATATTTTTTTCTCCTTCTTCCTTTTTTCTCTTCGTGTGAATCAGTAAACGAAGAATGGAATTGCTCTAAAAATACGTGACAGAAATGAAGGAAAAATAAAATGCTTTGCAACAGGCCATTATATTGAATCTCAATCACTTTACTATAAATTATATGTATATATAACATGCTTCTTATACATATAAATACAATCTGTATATAATATATAATACGCACGAACAACGTATTTTCATCTTAATAAAAAAGGAGAAACGATAAAAGAGACAGGAAAACACGTGGCACCACATCATTTTTCCATAGAAAAACGCAGAAACTCACGACGTTTCCTCTGTTAAATACATATATCGTGGACATTAATAATTACTCGTATAAAAAACTCTACTTAGGTCGACGTTATTATATAGAAAATGAAACGTTTTCCAAGCAGTCAGGCTTTCAACGTGGAACACAGTTTTAGTTTTCATCGACGGACCAAAATTCGTTGAAGAACGATCAATAATGATCATACTACCCATTCATTAGTATCTGGATATTTAGATTTAGTACGACAATATTTGCTTGATAATGAACACGCGAGTAATGAAATGTAGATCAATGGAAAAGATTTAATGAAATATTTATGAATTTAATGGAATTGTAAATCAATGGAGATTAGGTAAATCGTAATGATTCATTTAAAAACTTGCTAATGGTACGCATACTAGTAAAAACCGATGAAAATTATTACTAATTTTATTAATGAGTACAGTTCTTTGTAAATATTGCAAATGTTGAAATAATAGCAAGCTTCTGTCAATTGACTTTTTACATAATTAATCGCTTACGTTTAAAAACAAAAACAAATAGAAACTTTGGTGCTTCTAATGTTTATATTATATATATTGTATCTTTGAATCTCCATAACAACTTATTTTCATATTCTATTAATTTAAGACTTTGTTTGTCTGACTTAAGAGACTTTTGACTTTGAAGATTAGTATCTACAAACAAATTTGTCGCAGAATATGCTGCTTTTGGCAACTAATTTCATTGTAACGTTTTATAATGTCATAACAGCGATTACAATAAAGAATTAAACCAATGTAAGCTTCTTCTTCGTCTTACGATTAAGTCGCAATCTATAAAGAGTACATAAATAAATGTCCAGATACTTTTGAGCGGTAATATACGTAAACTAGACTTATCATAGTAAGTGATCGATAGTCGGTTAACATAGTTTAGCTACCTTTTCAGTTCGATTAGAATAAGTCGCGGTCAGTGTCCATAAAGGTCAGTGTCGTTGTCACTTGTTAATTAAAAAAAGCAGGAAACTAGAAGTAAATTTGTTTTCTTAATTCTTAATGTTACATCTAACGATCGACAGGTTGTTAATTCGTTGTTTAATTCGTGAACGCTGTTAATCGTCGACGTGAATTGTCACTATATTCTTTTTTCTTAATAAAAAAACAAACAAACAAAAAATAAAAAATAAAAATAAAGAGAAAACAGGTAGAACTTAAGATTTAGAATTGATATAAAAATCGCTGGAACGTGAGAGTGGTTTATTTCGTTAGGCTTACGTTAGCATAGTCTTCTAAGACCAAGAGGTGGAAACAGAAAACGAATTACGAATGTAAAAATTACAGAAGAATAGTTGCTGAATAAAAATGAATGAAAATCAGATTTATTAGAAAAATATCTAAAAATGAAATACCTAATAAATCTAAATTTGACAAATATCCAAATTAGATACCTAACAAATCTAAATTACTTTACAGTCGAATTGTACATTTCAAGTATTCGTTAATCCACCTCTCAGACATTTATCCATTATGTCGAAATTATTTATTATAGCTGTCCTTATTCGTGTTTCTAAAACTTTCGCGTTCAATACTGTACAGCAATAACGAAATATAAAATTAAGGTAGTGAAAACGATCTTTTGGAATGGTAAGAGTCGCAAAGTTCGAGCAGGAGCGTATTCACAGGCTCTTTCAGTGACGGATACATCGATTATTCGTCGTAGTAGTCTCGCGTTAACGAAAGCGTCCTGTAAGCGGTGCTGGCTTTCGATCAACCTTCATCCGTTCACAATCTTCTTATCATTCTCTTGTTTCTTTCTGATGGAAGCCATAATTACGAAGATTTAGAAGAATGGTGAGCCCAGAATGCCGAGACGAATCACATTCGCTTAAAAGTTGAAACATTCCAAATTTTCTTTTTACAAAAATAAGGAGCGATATAAGTGAACTATAAAATGATTGGAATTGAACAATGAATACTTGGAAAACATACAGAACACGTTGTAAGTAAAAACACGAAGGACGATAATGTTAAAATTGTTTAAAAGCAGATGAAGGAATTCATTGAATTCTGAAATTTGGTTCTTTAGTAGTTTAGTGTAGAACTCAAGGGAAGATGTTAAGTCTATCTTAAATGTTTAATTTGCCAATTTTTAATCAGGTTTTATAGACACTTAGTGTATAATGGCAATAATTATGATAGTAATCAATCCTTAGCGGTATCATTATCAATTTTACTTACTATTCGTCTTATAAATGACACTCTCGATTATCTACTCTTAACTTGTCTTCGATCTCAAAGGAATTAAAATGAGAAGTATAGGAAGAAACGTAACGCAAGGAAACAGAGTAAATTCATATACAGTGGAAAAAGAATCGTTCAAATCCCTTGAGAACTACAAAACAAAATCTATAAAATCATTGTGAATTCTCAACATTTTGATGAAGAATTAGTCAGCCAGACTACGTCTAGGAATTCCAATATTTTAAAAATTCTACTTTCTCCGTGCTTATTCAGCATTCCAAGTTTCACCTTCTTCGACAAACCCAGCCGAACCTCCGACAAATGTGAATCACGTACAGTTGTGATCAAAAGAAAGTTTAAAATTGCAACTTGCACACGCTTAGACTGAAGATTTTTATACAAATTAATATCGTTGAGGATATAATTAAAACAGTGGAATCTCGATGGAAAAGTGTTATGCGAAGCACTATAGCGTGGATCGTATTATGTGCATTCCGTGCAATTTTGCACCTTCCTATAAATGTATAAAATCCCTCAGTCCATAATATACGAGTATTGGTAACTTCGTACTGGATGCTTTTCATCATCTTGGTAACAATCACATTCTTCGAATATATATATCGCCTCTATTCGTCGTACTCGTAAAATAGAATTCCGCTTTCTAAAATTCGAATAAAGTCATAATAAAACAGTATCGTTTAAACTTTCTTTCGTTCGTCATTGTATATATATATATGTGTGTGTATGCATATTTACAAAGATCAAATGGAAGAATTACGCTCGATTTTCATAAATTCTCAATCAGTAACCACCGACGATGTACGAAGAAGCATCGAAATCTTACAAAAGATGACTTTGATCGATGGAATGATCGTTATTATGGTTCGTTTCTCAGGGAGGAAATTGGTTACACGATCGAGACGAGATCCAACGACGACGGCGATGGTCGACGCGGAGCAAGCAGAACTGCACTCTCGTGTCATGGCACCGATGGCTAAACGGTGATGGCAGGACCACGATAACGGACCGGACGATCCTGCTATCGGTTGGTTACCGATTCGTCAGCAGGAACAGGATTTCTTTGAACTCGTTGGCGTCTGATTCAATGCGAACCGCTCGCCATCTGTCTGATCCTGGGAGCCATTACCTTTCATCATCTGGTCGTTCTGAAGTATCTGCAAGAAGAAAGCAAACAGGTTTGTTAACGAAGTTGAACAGCATTTTGAGCTTATCGTTTCCCTCGTTTCGTACCACTTTTATACGAGCCATTCGTAGAGACCATTTTTTGACATTCTTTTCTGCGTTTTTTCAAATTATTGTCTCTCGTGTATCGCACCCACTATTATTATTTCAGCCATCTACGAATCAGAGTGATTGATAATTATGTTCTTTGACATTTGTTTAACGTATTTTCCGCTCGTTGCCTCCCCTTTTCGTACCATTTTTATATTCGCAGACCAAAGAAATTTATGAATCCACTTTTCGAAATTTTTCAAATTTTACTGACAAATCACTTGTATCGATTGACGCTTATGTTTTATATATAAATTTCGACAATTTTCTTTACTTTTTGTTTTGCGAAATTGAACGATGTGGAAGAAGAATGTCAAACAGACGCTGTCACGGCTTTGATTTCATTTCAGTTAACGAACAACAATTAAATATGCACCGTAAGACGATCACCCAGACGCTAAAATGCGTCATTGATAAATCCATCGAGCTTGTACGTATGTTAATGAGGAGGGCAATATGATATTCCATAAATAACTCGGGCGACGTATCTTCGTCAATTGAATTCCGCGGTTAGATGAAGGAAAACAACGACAGAAAATATCCAATAGAGTATTTCCTTTCTCATGTTTAAGAGCTATACTCGTTTACTTAATTTCATTATTACATTTTATTCGTCGTATTATAATAAAATGATACTCTTCGAACGACGAATTTTTGTATTTTCATTTTGCAATGAAAATTTCCTTGAGCTTTCGAGTGATTTCACAAACAATCATTAATAAATTTGACTTGAATTTTATTAATGAAAAATCGTCTACCTTCGTAACAATATCGCGTGAAATTAATGGTGAAATGTATGAAAAGAATATTGCATAAATAGTCGACGATAAAAGTCTAATAAAATATTACTAATTTTTGTTTGATCTATTAATACAGAATGAAAGGTAGTGTCAGTTTCTTTGCGACGATTCTTCAAAATATGTTCATTTCAAAAAGTAGTTACAATTGTATAAAACAACTATTTCTTTAACCCTATTAACAACTAAATAATCAATTAACCAATGATTTGTTTAATGAATCGTCAAAATCCTGGCTTAGTCTAGATAATAAAACAATTTTTTTAAATTAATCATTCGCTACAAAAAATGACATACAGTCAGCCTTGTAATCTCATTAACAAATAGATACAGAATCTGTCGATCATTTTTACTCACTTTATTGACAAGAAATCGTGCAGCCTCCTCGATATTAATATTTTCCTTGGCCGAAGTCTCGAACCATCCGGCGAAATTCTTCTCTTTACAGTATTCGTCCATTTTCGCCGGTGAATTCACTAGACCCTCCTTCTGCTGGTCACATTTGTTCGCAAGAAGGACGCAAGGTATCTGTGAACCGTCAGGAAGTTGCACTTTCGAGTCCAAATCTTGTTTCCATTTCACCACTGCGTCCAAGGTCGCGCTTCTCGTCACGTCGAATACTATAAACGCGCCCACTGCTTCTTTGTAATACACTCTCGTCATGTTGCCAAACCTCTCTTGACCTGGACAGTAGTAAACACAAGGTGGACGTAATTATTGGTTGTTGTACAACGCTAATTCAACAAGTGATTGTACAACACTGATTCAACAATTAGTTATACAACATTAATTCATCCATTAGGTATACTATACCAATTCGAGGATTAGTTATACGATACTGATTCAACAATTAGTTATATAACACTAATACAACAATCTCTTGACCTGGACAGTAGTAAACTATTAATTGATTGTTATAATTATTGGTTGGTGTACAACGCTACTTCAACAATTGGTTGTACAACACTGATTCAACAATTAGTTATACAACACTAATGCAACAATCTCTTGACCTGGACAGTAGTAAACAATTAATTGGTTGTTGTAATCATTGGTTGTTGTAATCATTGGTTGTTGTAATCATTGGTTGTTGTACAACGCTAGTTCAATTGGTTATACAACACTGATTCAACAATTAGTTATACAACATTAATTCAACCATTAAGTACACAATACTAATTCGAGGATTAGTTATGCGACACTGATTCAACAATTAGTTATACAACACTAATACAACAATCTCTTGGTTTGGACAGTAGCAAACAGGAAGGTAGGCTTGATTATCGTTGTTACACTGATTCAATAATTAGTTCTACAACGCTAATAGCAATAATGACCAATTACTGTTGACCTGGTCAGTAGTAAATAGAAAGGTTGACTTGCTTAGTGTCGTTGTATAATGTTAAAGTTCAGTCAAGTGTTTATATTGGAATGAACTTGTTCAATGTGTTGCAACATGATGTCGTTCATACGACAAACGTTTTCTGCGTTTGTTTCTGTTAGGAAAAAAAGACTTCGACGAAACTTCTGCATAGGCGGTGTGCTCAGTGGCGCCAAGTTTATTTTTACTAATATCTCATTTTATGAATTATGCTTCTACGAGCAATCTGAGTTATACGACTGCATACGTCATAGATATACATAAATAATTTGATTGTTGTATCATATTCTATGATTAGGTATATATACACGTATCTTAATTCAATGGCATACAATTTCATCAATTATACATCATACAACGTATGCATACATCTACAACGTGGAAATCGCTTTCCACACATTTTTCCTGTTAACGAAATATTCTGTTGCTTTCTAACATGACATGGTATTTTATGAAAGAAACTAAATTTCTATGATCTTCATCATGCAACATTTCGTTAATATATTATTAGAAGATTATCCGACGTAAAATTTCGCTAATCAATTGCTTTTTTTAATATCACAAGATATATCCGATAAACGACTAGAATTCTAATTTATTCTTTCTTCATAACAATAATCATGCAAAATAAATTCGTTTATCATCGTCCAGTCATCGACTTTGAAGTTTTAAAGAAATAATTCATACGACACGAAGAGTACAGAGATAAAGAAAACAAAAGGAAGAATAAACAGACGTAAGGATTAACAATTCACGAAAGAAACGAACAAGAAAAAGGGAAGAAGGTTAAAGAAACTAAATAAAGAAAAAAGAAAGAAAGAAGGAGAAGACTAACCTGCGATATCCCATAATTGCAGCCTTATGATCGTGTGCGGGTCCCAGTTCAACACTTTCAGTGCGAAGTCAACGCCAATCGTCGCGCGATAATGTTGCGAGAAGAATTGATGAACGTATCTCTTGATAATGGACGTCTTTCCAGCGCCCAGCTCGCCAATTACCAGGATTTTATACAAGTGTTCTCGTTTATCGCCTAATCCGGCATTCGGCGCATTGTTCTGTGACGACTGTGCAAACAGAAAGCAAAATTCCATTGCCATTAATCGCCAATTCTTCGACAATCTATCGTTTATAAACGATTTCTTGTTGTTTAATTTTTATTACTATGTTTCAACTATTATTAACACCAGACCTGTTAATCATTATTAATATCATTCGTATCAACGTTGAACTTAAATTATAAAATGGTAACGTTGTTTGGAAGAGATAGAATCTTCTTCTATTATTATTCGAAAACACGTTTCATTTGTGGAAAATTTATTACGAGGAGAAACTCCAAAATTTCTTTCTATTATTATTATATCATCGTCGTAACGATTTTTTGACATTTTAATGATATAAAGAATTTTTAGACAGACTATGTTATCTTATATCTTATTTATTATCAGTTATTCGAATAGCATCTTTGTTATGTAAAATTCTATAAGCATTATAATTATTCCTTTTGGAAATTTATCCATTTTGAAGTACGTTGAAGGCACCTAATTTCCTGCTCACTTAGTTGTCTGTTAACTGGCAACGTTGTTTAATGTTTAAAAAATTATCCAGGTCGAGTTATAAATAAAGGCTTATTATAGTACTTATCTCAAACACTCATTATTCTCTGTCTGATATTCTTAAACGAATAATACCATTTTTATTACTTTTCTCTTTCTCTTATCTTCGTTATGCAACTATTTTCTTCGCTATTTGACACAATTATACAATAATCATTATGCGTACTCGTGTAACAAAATTAGCATTCTAAAACGTACGAAGCCAAGCTTGTAGAATTGTCTTGTATTCGTTTAAATGAAAATGAAAAAAGAAAGATTACAATTCACTGCAGTATTTTACTTCAATTCGAAATTAAGCTGATTCTTACGAATTTCACAGAATCTTTTAAACGATCAGTGAAATTTGAAATCGCATATACATGGTGCATGTAACTTTCAAGTTTGCATTTGAATTGTAATTTCAACTTTACTTGTACGTCGTCATAGAAAGTTAAATACGCGTTAATTTATCTTAATATCGAGTATAATTCGTAAAGATGTTACGTTTCACGATTTCATGCAACGATGTTGCGTTTCTACGTTTTCTCGCAACTTTACTTATCTTATCGAGCTACGAGCGAAGAAGAAAGCGACAAGTAGCAAGTAAAGCACGTAATGGAAGCATAATAAAACGATCCAACAACTCCCAATACAAATATTACCAAGTCTGATTTACGATGTTGTTTTCTCTTCTTAATTTACATTCGTCGTTGCTTTCACTGCACAATATTATTAACTAACTCTAGTCACTAATAAACGAACATCGAATCACGTGATCAATAAAAAGAAACAAAAAAGAAGAAGAAAGAAATAGTTAAAGATAATTAAAGAACTAACCCAGCACCATCTCCAATTCTTCGAATTAACTTTCGATTCAGAGACATTCAGAAACGATACAGTCTTCTTGTTCTTCTTTTTCACGCCCATATTGCTTCTGATTAATGTTCTACTTAAAACGCTACTGCAAATGCGTTCAGCCCTACTGATGTTCACTCATTACCAGGTTCGTCTAAACTAACGAGAATCAAAGTTTCTTCGACATAACGAACCGATCGATGAACTCTAAGCGGATGATTCACCGATGATAATCATTTTAGAATGTAAATCCGTCAATACAAAGCTACCGTGACGTACGACAATGTTTTATCAAACGCTAGTTAATTTAATTTTCACACTATTTATTTACTTCTTTACTTCTTCAAAAATGTGTGAGCAGATGATCGCGTAGCTTTGTTCATCGATTTTATTCTTCTATTTCGCCCTCTTCGAATTATCATAGTTTATTATATACAAAAGTAATTTTTTTATTTTATTTTTATAAAAGATTTGAATTACGTTATAAACGAGGATAATTTTGCTCTAAACGTTTACAAAAATATTCAATTTAGTTGAAATCGTTAGGACTGTGCCAAAATTAATGATCGTAGTTTATCGGTACACCATAATGATATTAATCCATATATTTCTGAAAATCACTAGTTCCTAAATTCTTCATCACGATAGGATAGTATTGTAACACATTATATTCTTTTCAGCAAGCAAATAATATCGTAATATATTATAATCTCTTTCTGTCACGTTCTAATTGTAGAGAATTACGCATCTCATAAATAATACATCGTGTTTCCATATTTTATTACTTTTAAGTATTACTTTTAGGAGTTACTATTAGTATGCTTACACTATATACTATACTAGTATAATTTGCTATTATCGCCACCAATTTAATTAATAATAATATCAATTTATAATATCATTAATATTAATAATATGATATAATATTAATATTGATATAATATTAATATTATTACTTTTAAGAGTTACTATTAAGTATGCTTACACTATATACTATACTAGTATAATTTGCTATTATAATATTGCCACCAATTTAATTAATAATAATATCAATTTATAATATCATTAATATTAATAATATAATATAATATTAATATTAATAATAATATAAATAATAATTTATTACTTTTAAGAATTACTATTAAGTATGCTTACACTGTATACTATACTAGTATAATTTGCTATTATGGTATCGCCACCAATTTAATTAATAATAATATCAATTTATAATATCATTAATATCAATAATATAATATTAATATTAATAATAATAGAAATAATAATTTATTACTTTTAAGAATTACTATTAAGTATTCTTACACTATATACTACACTAGTATAATTTGCTATTATGATATCGCCACCAATTTACTTAACGATAATATCAATTTATAATATCATTAACATTAATAATATAATATAATATAATATAAATATTAATAATATCATTAATTAATAATATAAATAATAGTTTATTTGTAGCGGTTATTAATCCCTATTTCTGCTTATTAGAATTATAATAAATAAATATAGTCAATCATAATCAACCATAATTTTCTCCTCTCACAAACAAGCAAAATTCTACGTCTTAGTAAGTAAATTATTAATTGACCAAAGGATTCGAAATTGGAACAAAACGAAACTTCGCCTAATACTAATGTAGCATAAACAGAATCATCGTGTATTCTACAAAATAAAACGACTATTAGAAATATGATAGGTGTAACGTATGGTTACACTCAGCAGGATAATCTGCCATGGAAAATACCGCACGAAGCCGTAACCATAAACTCTAGGGTAATAATAATAGTCTGCTGTAAAGGTAGAAGCCATAACGTTGCCAGTTGTACAATGCTCCATAATGCAGCAACATCGCTATGGTACACTGCATTTAATGGCAGCTAAGTTTTGTTTAAAAACAACACGCATTATCACACTTAGAAATGTCTTCACATCTGGCGATTTCGTAAGTTTGAAAATTATGTCATCGTAACATCAAGTTCGTCTTCATCTTCAATTACATCTTTAGATAATAACAAAATTTAGTAACGAAACTTTTTGGAGAAATGTCGATGTTAAGATGGAAAGATTTACAGACTTGAAGGTTAGAATTAGAATCACAAATTCTGTATAATTCTCTGTATATAGGGGATGTGTTATAGAGCAAAATAAATATACAGGGTGGTTGATAACTGGTGGTACAAGCGGAAAGGGGGTGATTCTACGCGAAAAAAGAAGTCGAAAATATAGAACAAAAATTTTTTTTTTTTAATTTTTCCATCGAGACAATGATCTACAGTGAGATCCGTTATAACGAGACGTGATAAAGTGCACGCGTACCGAGCGAAAATTCAAAGTCGATTTTCTCGAAAACAAAGCCTTAAAGGAAAAATTTTTATTCTATATTTTTGACTTCTTTTTTCGCGTAGAATCGCCCCCTTTCCGCTTGTACCACCAGTTACCAACCACCCTGTATATTAATTTTAGATAAATGTTAATTTTCCAAGCTGATTTAAAAGCGCCAGGTTTTCATTAGAAACATTTAAAATCTACTTGAAAAATTGCTTCGTGTTTTCGTTTAAATTACCCGGCATACGATGACAAATACCAATTGTGTATGCTAATCATAAATTATATTTGTACAGAATTGTAAATATTATCGCAAGATTAAGTCAATATACGTGACGTAACTAGGCAGTGGAATATTCAAGGGGCTATCTTGGCGCCTTTAAAGAAGATATCTTTATGTTTTGGAATTTTTGTCTGTTTACTAATCGTGAGTAACGTTGACGAGGAGGCCTTATTTCAAATTTTCCACAACTCACCGATACAATATAATTTTCTTCGCGTAGAATTTAGAATTCTAAATTGGAATTTCAATTGGAATTCCAGCACGACGAAATGCTTGCACATGATCCAATCGTCGACACATTTCTCTATCTCTTGAAACTTTCATCCCATCCCATTTTTCTATCGTGAGCACTAACTGGAAGCGGATAACAGGTGAAGCGCGTTACATCGATCGGAACAGGTGGTAATCCAAAGGATTAATGTCTCTAAGGAATCAGCTGGTTGCCGCAGGACGTCCAAGACTCGTTACAAGCTCGTGTCTTTTGTCATAGAAGCAGCGCACGGCCTGGCGTTATCGCGCACCAATTTCACGGATCGTCCTCCTTCGTCAAGTCCCTGACGATTGCAATTTGTCTAGAGACGCCACGTTATTTCGCGATGGTGTTGATCGTTCGACAAGTAAAAGTTACAGACAGCAACGACGAATACTTTGAACGAACAACTTGCAGTATTTTCCCCTCCAATAAACACTTTGTGTTTCGCTAACAAACTTGGATTATTCGTCCGTACACCTGATAGCATCCTCGTGTGAGAGAATTTGATACGATGGAAATGAAACGATATACAAAACTGGAAATAGAAAGGCTACATTGAAAGCTTTCCGTAGCCGTGTCTTCGCGATTGTATTCCATGAGAAACAGTCGATGAGAAATAATAAATCAAGTATTCGTTCGACTAATCGTCTTTTCAGCTCTCTATTATGCTATATGGAAGTTGAGATAGAAGACGCCACTGTTGAGATAAAGCACGGCAGGCCACGTAACTCGAGAGCATCGGTTGTTGCAGGGGTTGGTCGAGTGAAAAATACATGGGACAAAAGCGAAGAGAGCGGGTTCGACGCGCGGCAACCGCAAATCCTAACCGCAGAACGAGACTACCTTATGATTCCTGCGTCGTAGGATTACAGGTTTCTACGGGCAAACAGATGCAAAGAAACGTTCGCGGTGTTTTGAAATTGTGTCGGGTGTCGATATCGAGAAAGGGAAACCTGATTATGCAAATGACGACAGGAATCCAAAGAGAGAGAAATACTAGAGCCGAGTACGAGTTTTAACGAGTATCGAGTTCGGTGTCTTTTCTCCAAGTCGAAGAAAGATCTTATATTTTTGCGGATGGTCGGTTCAGGTTGGGACAGGTTAGGGGACTTGTTTACGGGCAAGTGGAGTAATTCGCTCCAATACTTTATACGTTTTAAATATGCAAACGCTCTTTCATATTGTATATAATTGGACTAACGTGGCTAGTGAAATTTTACAACTGCAAATTTTGCAAACTACAAGTCAGAAAAGAGCGAGAATGTGTTGAATGTTCAAAGAGAAAAGCTTCGCAGAAGGAGCGAAACATAAAGATATTTATTATAAAAATGTTTTAAAAATAAGAAAGAGATCATCAACAACATTACTGCGCCAAAGAAAGAAACTGAGTGAAATATTCCAAAGCAGAAGAGAAGAGAAAACTCAAAGAGAAATGCATCAGAGAAATCGTAGAGACAAAGATAGCAAGAAAAAAAGACACCCAATGCAATAAAACATTCAAACTTAAAAGAGAAAAACGCAGAAATGTCATTCCTATAGTGTCACCAAAAAACCAGAAATAAACGAACGCATATAAAAATAAAAATAATAGTAATAATAATAGGAATATGCAGATAAATAAACTAAATATTGTAATAATAAATATAGACATGTATAAGAGAAAAAAAACAGAAAAATTACGGTCACTATACAAGTTCTCACCGTACTAGCCATATCAAAATAAATAAATATTATAATAAGAAAACTAAACCAAAGGAAGAGCCACAAGAAAATAAAGCAACTACGGTGACCACGCAAGTAGCTTCTCGCCGTGCTATCCATATTAAAGTAAATAAATAAATAAATAAATATTACAATAATAGAAAATAAGAGAAGAGCCATGAAAAAACAGAAAAACTACGGTGGGTACACAAGTAGTTCCTCACCATGCTATCCTGACTGACGACCTTGCTCTTCTCCGCGTTGTCGGCCATCATCGACCCCACAGTAGCCAGGTAACTATCGTGCTGTCTATCGTAGCTCTCGGTATAATCCTCCTCAATACCAGCCAGATAGCCAACTCCAGTCTCCTCGTCGAACGTACCCTCGAACGTGGAGAACGTGTCGAACTTTTTCACACTGATATGCCTCGCCTTCTTCTTCGTTCGATTCTCCTCTCGTTTCTCCTCCTCCGTCACTGACGGCGATTTATCGTCGTCGTCGACGGTAACAGCGATCACTGTGTCGCCCGAATCCGTGTCACGAGTAGTTTCGAACAAACGACGCTGAAAAATCGCCCGTTTCTCCTCCAGTAAGGACAATTTTCGTCTAACCTCGCGAGGGGACGATTTTGGTATTCCAGACTCGGACTCGGATTTCGTGTTCAATTTGGATTTTCTAGGTGGTTCGGTCGACGTTGGTTTCGACGGCTTTTGCTCCGCCCATTTTGAAAGAGCATAGGGAAGCGCCGAGCTGCACCGAGCTTCCAGACGAGGAGATTTCTCCGAGGATTGGGAATCTGCGCACGCGGATAATCGCACCAGGTTCATTCGTCGGATTCGCAGGGTTCGTTCAATGGCAATTTCAGGTGATGATGGTGGTGATTGTCATGGTAGTGATGATGATGGTGGTGATGATGATGATGATGATGTGGCGGTCTTTGAGAGTCGAGACGACGACATCTTCGAACGTAGGTTACAGGATGTTAGTACGTAGCGGTTCAAGTTTCGTATTATGCGGTATGATGAGGATATAGTTGAATGTTGAAGAATAGTGAAAATTCAATGGTTGAGTTAAAGCGTCAGGGTCGTAGAACAGCAAGCATAAACTAAACTTCAACTTTGATGGTTGAGTTAGAGAGCGTATTGCAAAAAGATAAGACTCAAGATGGATGTTGAATAGTGATGGGGTTGTGGATGTTGAAGTTGATATTCAACGGTCGAGTTAAATTGTGAGTGTCGTAAAAAGATAAGACTCAAGATGGATGTTGAACAGTGATGGGGTTGTGGATGTTGAAGTTGATATTCAACGGTCGAGTTAAATTGTGAGTGTTGTAAAAAGATAAGACTCAAGATGGATGTTGAACAGTGATGTGGTTGTGGATGTTGAAGTTGATATTCAACGGTCGAGTTAAAGTGTGAGTGTTGTTAGAAAATAAGAAAATGTTGTGGATGTTGAGATTGAAATCGGATGGTTAAATCAAGTGAAATGTTAGTGTAATGTAAAACAGTAGAAATAAAAGTGGATATTGAGTTATCAGAATTAAGTATTTAATTATCCTGAAGCCTAGATCGAGTACTTGAGTCAGATAGAATAACTTGTTGTAACTTGAGTCGAGTTATTCCACGTTAATTGTATTTCCTAGTATTGGAAATTCAGTTGAGTTAATTAAAGAGTGGCTGCTCATTGAACTGAAACTAATTAGCTAATAAATCCTATTAAAGTTAAATCGTATTTGGATCAGAGCAGTTAAGTTAATTATTCTTAACACCTCGAATCGTACACTCGAGTGCTAATGGTATTACATGGCATTAATTAATTTAAAAGATTTGGAAAAATACAAAATAATTAACAAGTAGAAAAACCAAAACCGAAACTAAAACCACTTGCCGCAGTCTGATGATTTACATTACAACACGGAAATTAATTCCAAGATATTAAGAGAATGCCTATTTATCATATTATAATGAATTTTCTAGAACTACACGAGCACAATAATGAAACGACGATTACTATAATGTGTATAATACTATCAGTGTCTGTCAGATTTATTAAAACCTAACATAAAGCAGAACCAATTGAATCATATTATTTTAATCCGTGCCATTCATCAGTGACTAACAGTGACATTAATCAAATCGATCAAAATAGAAGCAACCGCCATAAAGAACCATAATGCACAGAAATCTCATAAACTTCTAAAAAGCATTATTTTACCAATTACAAGTTATAGACTCCACTTGATCATCAGTCATAGAGTAACCGTAAATCATTCCATATTATAATGTATTATACATATATGTATATAAATATAATTATATGATTCAATACATGTATGAATGATTGATAGACTATAATACAGAATTTTTATGTGCCTACAATAATTGGCAATTACTATTTGATTGACGATTTCAATGTATAGAATGTAAATTTTATACTTAAAATTCAGTACATTCCGCATGCTACACGTACAATGTGCAGCACAAATTCCATGCCAATTCTATGCATTTTATACAATTCAAATTGCATATAAATTTCATATACAAAATTCTGTGTATTAGACATAGAACGTAGATATTCCACACATTCTATACAATAAATTTTACATAATATAAGATTCTATTTATATGTAGAATAGAAATTCCATGTAATCTTTGTAAGTGAGTAAAATTCTATTCACCCAAAGTACAAATCCCATATAATTCCATATATAAAATTCTCTATGCAGATTAGAAATTCCATACAAACTTTACACGTAGAATACAAATTTCACGTAAACTCTACGCAAAATTTTCCACATAATGTAAAATGTAAACTCTTCTCACATCCCCCATCCAACATTCCGTACACGTAACTCGCAACTCAACAACCATCAATTTTTCCACGATCCTAACCCAAATCAGGAACCAACCCCAAGCCAAGAATCAATGGACTAAGAAAAAATGAGTGACAGTGAAAGAGAGTGCATGTATGTGTGTGAGTGCGAGGGAGAGAGAGAGAGAGAGGGATCGCTCACCGTACTGACTCTTCGTGGAAAAGCTCCTGATGGTTAACGACGGCGACTTGCGCTGCACTACGGTCACCGTGCTCACCGGTTTCTCCGTCGGTTTCTCCGGTTTCCTCGGCTCTCCCTTCTCCCTGTCCACGTCGTATGACGTGTCAGGCTGCTCGTCGGCCTCGTATCCGTCGCGATGGCCAAGCCTCTCGATCTCTTGCCCCTTCCTCGCGGTCTTCGACGGGCTGTCGGAGAGGCTAGACAATTCCTGCGACGATTGGCTCTGTGATCGACTGCTGTCACCACCCTCGGGCGTGTGCCTCGGCTCCTGCTCCGTCGACAGACGAAATTTGTTCAGGCTCAGTTTGCGCACCAACGAGTTCGACTTTTTCTTCTTCTTCTTCAAGGCCGTCGATGGACCAACGACGACCTTGCGGTCGTCCTCCTCCTCCACTGAACTCCGCTTCCGACCCGTTTCTGTCGCGTGAGACAGACAGAGGATCTTTGGTCAGAGAATAGATTTTCTTCCGGGAGGATTTTTTTTCCTTTTTTTTCTTTCTTTCTTTCTTTATGGAGTTTATGATAGAGCTCGATGGAACTGGAAGCTTAAGCTTGATGGTTTATCGGTGAGCGATGGGTTTATTAAAGATCATTACAGGGTTTTCGAGGATGTTGAATCGATGATTATTGGACTGCGAATTTTTATGCAAACGAGTATTTTTGTAAGCGTTATAAGCGTGGTAGATGTTATAATTATTATAAGATTTATTCTGTTTCGGATATTTCAGGTATTCTTCTATTTTGAAATTCGTGTGTTACGAGTGCATAAAAATCAGCGATCTAGTGCATATAGTTTGTTATGGATTTTATTCAGCTACGATAAGCATGATAAATGTGGTTGCTATGGTAAATGTAGCAGATACGATTGATTGATTAAATAATGTAATCGAGTAGAGTAACAGATACACCGGATACAGTACGTGTAACAGTAGCAGATTACAGTAAAATGTTTAGAATGGATACAACAGAGATATCACGTGTATAAATCCTACAAAAGCGATACAGTAGAGGCGCGGTGGTTACAGTAAGTAGAACAGGGCAGATGTAAGTCAGCCTTGTGAATATCAGGAATATATATACATAATACATATCACAAATAAATAGCAAAAATATAATAGTTACAGTAGATGTACCAAATATAAAGAAAGAAGGTATAGTAAATATCATTTCCATAGAAGCGAGTATATAAAAATATAGAAAACTATAATTAGCATAGGACATACAGTTGGTATACGAATATAACAAATACAGCAGCTTATCGAACAGATATAATACACTCCTAACTGTAGTATAAGTAGAATAAGTAGAATAAGTAAGTGTAGAATAAGTCTAGCTGTCATAGTATATTAGGAGGCGTGGTCCCTCCTGACGGCCAAATCGACAGGAAGGGCTCCCCAGAATACCCGGGGAGTAGACGAAGGAGTGCCCCGGCAGTAATTCGAAGGAGGCCCCGGGACACTCCTGCCAAACGTCAGGACAGCCACCGTGGGGTTTTAGTCGGTTTGTGTCCGACACTACCCCGTCGCCTTCCAGAGGGCGGCGGGGTGTCCGTGAGGATTTCCCCACGATAAAAAAAAAAAGAGCTGTTATAGTATACGATAGATATAAAAAGGATATTGAATATAATAAATATCATTGGTATAGAAAATATTGTTTAAAATAAATCAAATTGAAAAGACAAGTATTTCATGTGTAATCAATTCAAAATGATTTTGTGGATTTATAAAGGAGGAAAACAATCTTTTATAAAGATAGACTCGTCTATCTTTGCAAAGATCTTTCAGTAAAGCACGTAATGTGTACATATGTCGAAAGATTTAGTAGTATGTGTCTTTCGATACGAGAGGCTCTCGTTTTTGCAAGACGTAAATACGTTGAAGAATTTGATAACTGAATGCCAAGTCACCTGAAGCTAATTGAGATTGAGATAGGTCATGAATTACGAAGACGACGAAATTCAAGGAGGATCTCTGAATTTGTTACACATAGTCATCTATTCGAATGATTGAAATCGTGGTTCTCACGGTTATTATAACTTTCGCGTATCAGATTCGTATCAAATGTTATGTAAATTGGTCTTGAAAGGACGAGCTGGTTCTATAAATCCTTTGTAATTAACGAGAGCTCGATGGCTTTCAGTAATTGCCCAGATACCGTGTAGCTATTAAGAAGATTAACATCTTAAGGAATCTGTTCATAGATCCAGAACAGTGTCCTGCCGATTACTTTACGTGTCGAGTATCACAGCGATTAAAATCAGTGTCTGAACAACGGGCAGGAAACTCTATAATCTATTGTTGCTAAGATAAGGCAATTTTATTCTAAAAATCAATAAAGTAGAATATAAATAGAGTAGAGTATAAACTATAAAAAGACACATACGGAAGACTTCAAATATTTTTACCAATAAGTTTATAGAAATCTATCGATAAAAGTAAAGATCGACGATTAAGAGAAACAAGTAGAATGAAGTAGAAAAAGAAACCACATACCGCTCGTGAATAATTATTCGACGAAGCCTTAGAACAACCGTAACCAGTCACCACCAGTTATCTCAATACCAATCAACATAACCTCGATAGAAACCAACAAAACAACGTCTACGAATTCTAATTTCTCCAAAATTTGCCAAACTTTGTTAACAAAATCGAGATTTTGAAAGAAACACGAGCTGAGAACACATCGAGTAGATTGATCCTTAACCGCACAGACGTTTCTGTTTTTATCATTACTACAAACAATTTTCTAAATTGCTTGGCGATCTACTGCTCTTAAATCACTGTGTAACAAAAGTTAATCTATCAGTTCGATAAACATTATCGAAATTATCGCAAATTTGCAAACTATCCTCTACGTAAATACCAATCACAGTCGATCTGTGTCTAACGCAGAGAACCAAGACCCTGAAAAAAACAACCCTTCGAACAACACGTAACCTGAAACCAGGAAGAAAAGAAGAAGAACTTCAGCAACCACAAGAATAAACTTCCCATAACCACAATCCTGTTCGAGCGCAAACAGCTCAAAGAGAGAGAGAGAGAGAGAGAGGCACAAGCCAAATGAATAAACCTTTTTCCTCGACATCCAGCTCAGGCTCGGCAGCCGATTCGTCCAGCTGCCTGTTCTTCCTCCTAATCTTGAACAATCCTCCCTCCTTCCGGAAGCTGCTCTTCAAAGCTCCGAATCTTCCCTTTTTCTTATCGTCTGCGGCCGGTGGGTCACCGGTGGCCACGTTCGTCGTCTTTCCAACGCTCGTGACCGTGTCTACGCTGGAGCTGCTGTCACCTACGGTCACGTATTCGCCGGAAGTGCTACACGCGAACCTGTTCCGCTCCTCTTCGGACGAGGAGCGCGCGATCACCGTGTCCGGCGAGCTTCCGCCCTCGTTTGCGCTCTCGTTACGATCCATCCTCGTAGAAGGGGCGAAGAAAGTGGTAGGAGTATACGTATGTAGCGTACGTTTGCACACCGTTGTCGATTTTTAACGACGTTTAACGATCCACAACGACGGATTCTTGGCCTGATGATTTTGTGTCTCACTCTGTCAAGGCACGAGCCAGTCCACGGGCTGGCTTCCTACGCCAAACGCGGAAACCTTAGAACAACCGCCTTTCTAGGTCCGATCAGGCCGACCGCCGGATAATCCGACACGTTTCCCCCTCCTTTCTGTATTCTTTTCATATGTTGCTGTTTCAAAGAGCGAATACGATGTCTGTTCAGGGAGGAGCTATGGCGAAAAAGTAAGAGAGGGAGAGACAGTGAGATTTGTATGGTTAGTATGACAGAAAATTACGTTAGGTTGAGATTCATTCGCCTTTTCATAAAAGAATGAGAATCACGTTAGATTGATTAATAAGTTGGTTAATTAAATTCATTAATTTTCGTAGGAGAATCTACTGTTAAATATTCCAAAATATTTCCCTTTTTATCCCATTTCTTTGTCTCACATTTTTCGTTCGAAAATTTCGATACAAGTCCCTTTACATTTTTTAAACAATGGATTTCCCTTTTAGTCGTCTTTTACGACACGCAGGGATTACGTTGGCTCTGTTCTTATTCCGAAACCGCAGACGATGTTATTAATATATATTAGAAATGTAATTATACATTGTGGGGAAACTATGTATAGTTTAATTTAAATTTAGTTTTTATTATAATAGTTTTAATTTAAAGGAGAGTAAAAGAGAATATTTTCAATGAAAATTCTATATAGGAACTGCCACCATATTGGTATTTGTTTGAATTTTATTTTTCCCAATTCCATACGATAGAATAAAATTCCATACGATACAACTCTATTTATTGAAACGAAATTTTAGTTAGTGTCTGATTCTCTGTCGACCGAATCTACTTGTTCGAACGTGGTGTCGACTGAATCTACTTATCTGAATGTAAACTATTGACTGTTCTACTTATCTGAATGTAAACTACCCACTGAATCTACTTATCTGAATGTGAATTCCTACTGCACGAACTAACGTTGTAGATACAATGCAACTTTACCTACTCGCACAAAATTCTAGTTTCTGTCCGATTATATATCGATTGAATCTACTTGTCTGAATGTGGATCGCTGTCTGGATTTTCTTCTGCACGGACGACATATTATAGGTTCAAAATGAAACTCTACTTACATATCAAACAAAATGTTATTTAGTGTCTGACTAAACGATTTCCTGTGTACCGAACCTACTTATCTGAACGTGAATTCCCATTATGTGAGAAAATTTGAGGCAATGCAGGCAGTCGGTCGATGCTTATACTACGTGAATTATGTGGATTTTATTGTTTGTTCCCTAACGTGGTCAGATGAATGTAATTCTACGCACGGATACGAGTTGAAGTTCCTTATTATTTTCCTTTGTTATTTCATACATATCTGCTCTGACTGTAATTCGAAGTTTCTACTTTCTTGCTCTGTCACTTGAATGATTAATAGAAAAGCTATGGGTGTTCGTTGAAAGCAACGCCTCGTAGGTTCGATAAACCGTACAGTCGAATGGAGATGAAAGATAGATACCAAGTGAAACGGAGAAGCCTGGGAATCGTAGGATGAAGTAGAATTCGTGATTTGTTTTCTGGGTACAGTGGTAGAGGGTTTCTGGGTTCTTCGACACACTGTGTGACATTCCAGGAGAGGTCATTGATCGAACATTGTGTATGAAATATTCAAATCGACCACTGTCTTGGTATATGTATCTCAACACGTGAAATCAATATTTTATCCTCTGAAGTTAAATTCCAACTTTCAGGATTTTAGTCCTCTGTTGTGGCTAAGTTTCCAAAATCGAGTAAAAACAGAAAGTAAATTTTTTGAAGATATCGTAGCAGAACTTTCGTTTTACGATTGTTACATTATTCCAAACGTTCCAAAATTAATTTTAGATCTTTACAACTATAACTATTATGAAATATCTTTAGTAAAATTAAAACTGAGAACTTTCTTACTGTTGGCTAAATGTTTCAAGTATATCTCATCAGCGGAGATTTTAACTTCGAAAAAAAAAAAAATACTTGCAGAGGTTCTTCTTCAGAATCCAACGTTCGAATATTGAATACTGTACCGTATACAGTTTCCCCGAATGGAAAATTGATTGGAGGTATCTTGACCCCCGTCTCTATGTAAAAGTTAAGGGGCTGTAAATGAGTCGAAATATTGCTCTGTACTTTTTACACGGAACAGAAACTGAAGAGTCCGTTTGAAGAGTCGGAGGAATAATAAATGAATGAATCTATAATGAAACATCTGAAATCTGTCCGTGTCATAGATTCTACGAGAATCTTGCCATTGTTTTTCCTTACGAAATTTAATCATCCAGTTAGAGAGATATTAATACTTCACGCATTACAAGACCACGTGTTTCGTAAGTGATATGTCTACGTCTAGATTTCTTGTTTATTTCGTATCAATTCACCATTGTATCGCTGTATTTTATTGCTCTATATTCTAGTTGTATTTCCATGGATCGCTGGTACCAAATATTCTACCCGTATCGATCAATAATTCCAAACTCCGAAGTAACAGAAACAAGCCAAAATTTCTTTCCTCGTAATCAAATGAAATTCCAGTTACGCGTAAAGAGGATGACAAACCGACGATCCAGTCACCCAGCTCGATCCACGAAGCTTCGATGGTACGCAACCTTCCTCGAAGGTGTCCACCGATGGAAATCTTTCAGGAATTCAGAAATTCATCGTCGCGCGCACTTCTCATCTCGCAAGCGCGTGTACGCGTGCGCCCGCACTTTGAAAGCTTCGCAAAAGCACTTCAGAAAAATGGAACTTGGGAAGAAACAAAAATTCGCTACTCGAAAGGGGAAGGAAAACGAAAAATAAAAATATTGAGAAAAAGAAATTGAGGATAAAGAAGGATCGATATTTAGAGGAAATAAGAATGGAAGCACATGGGAGATGAAAGAAGTCACTGTTTGGGAGAAATTAAGACGAACGGGTAGAAGATAAGAAGAATCGTTACGTATGCAGAAAGAATAGAAATAAAAAGACGTGAAAGGGAAATCGAAAGAGATTCACGACACTGCTGGTTGTATGCGCGGAACCACACTAGAAGCTCGCGTAAAAATGCCTAAAGCAGGACAATACACGGAGGAGGAGCATGATGGTGCCCCTCCACTTGTACGCGAGAACGCATTTGTTCGCGCGTTAACCAGCCTCGAGACGAGTTTTCCGCGCGTTTCTTGCTCTCTTCCTCCCTGGCTAGACGAGATCCATGGTACCGTGACAACACGTAGGCGTAACACGAGCGCCGAGTTGGGACCTAGCGCGCGGTTAGCCGCAAGACCCCGTCATGCCAGTATCGTCCCCTCGCTGCTTACTGTTCGGCTCCACCTCGACGAACAACTAGCACGTTACGTAACCGCTCGATTTTGTAGAATTAATTGTTCTGGATTACATGGAGCGTGATTTGCCTTTTGGTTGCTGGCAGGTCCTGTTTACGTGGAGGAATTTTGTCCAAGTAGAATGGGTACAATGCGAGGCAGCAGACATTGGGAAAATTGTGTTCAAACTGCGAAAAGTATCGTGTCAGATTCGGAGGATGCGAAATTGAAGTTTCGTGAATCTTGGTTGCTGGTAGGTTTTGTTTGTGGTACATGGTAGAATCGAGAAAAAGTAGAGTAGATACGATGTAAGGCAGACAGAAATTAAGAATTTCGAATTGTGAAAAATATCGTATTGGATTTGGAACACGTGGAATCTATATTTTGCAATAAAATTCAAGGATTTTGGTCGATGGTGGCTTCTGTTTGACAGAGGAATGTAGCGAAAGTAGAAAGGCGCGACGCGAGCCAGACACAAATAAATCAGAATTTCTGGAAACTATTACATTGGATTCGAAGCATGTGAAATTTCAGTTTTGTAATAAATTTCCTGAACTTTGGTTGACAGTAGCTTTCGTTTGACACATTGGTACCATTTCGTTCGTTTGGTACACATCGGTCGGAGTAGAATAGGTACAACGTAAGGCAGACAGAAATTAAACGCTTGAAATTGATTTGCAGCACGCGAAGTTGATATTTCCAATGAATCTTGTGGATGTTGATAGATAGTGCAAGTGAGTATGATCTATTGTAACAGTGTACAGATTTTTACATGTTTATCATTGTTGATTTGTAGGAAGATCATTGCTATTTTATGAATGCCGATAGGAGGATCCGGTTCGAAGCTTTTGGATAGTTTGTTCGTGTTAAGTGAGTTGATGTTTTTGAGCAGTTTGTTCGTGATAAATGGAAGAATTATTGACGTTGAGGTTTGTGGATTCCAATAGGTGAGTTTCAATATGTCTGGTATTTTTGAATATCTTTGTGTTAAAACAATCGTTGATGTATGGTAGGTAACTGAGAAGAGAATCAAGTGAAATGGTATGATATTGGTAATGCGACAGGATTGCTGATCGAATTTGTTCATCAAAACTAAAGGAAGAAAGGATTGAAAGTCGAAAAATCGAAAATTGGTTGATCAAGAAGAGTTAAAGAGAAGAGAATCAAGTGAAGAGGTATGATATTGGTAATGCGACAGGATTGCTGATCGAATTTGTTCATCAAAACTAAAGGAAGAAAGGATTGAAAGTCGAAAAATCGAAAATTGGTTGATAAAGAAGAGTTAAAGAGAAGAGAATCAAGTGAAGAGGTATGATATTGGTAATGCGACAGGATTGCTGATCGAATTTGTTCATCAAAACTGAAGGGAGAAAGGATTGAAAGTCGAAAAATCGAAAATTTGTTGATGAAGAAGAGTTAGACTGCCTTAATGGAATTTAACGTTTGAAATTTATTTAACTTATATTCTAGAGGTTAAAGATGGTTGTCAATTCAGATTAAGATTGTTTTGAATAAATGAAGTAATTCTTAGAACTGGTTGATACAATACAAAGATAAGATACATGAAGTAGACTACGTATTGGAAAGATATAAAGAGAATATGAGTCAGTTGATCAAATTGATAGCGAGGTATTGAGTAACTGAGCTATTCAATCGACCATAGCTATCTTCTCTCTGAATCTGTAATCTCGTGGCTGTGACTGCACACTGAACTTGATATCTAAATGCTAAAAATATATCGATTGTTTTTTCAAGCAAATATACTCATCTTTCAGTAATAAAATTCGCTGAAACAGATATATTTGATACAAACATCTAAGATAAACACGTTTACACGATGTTCACGATTAAACGAAACATTCTTTTGGATGCGTAACACCCAAGGATTAAGAACGATTAAATAAGCTTTGCAAGTGTATTAACTTTTGAATCGTTATTTCCCTTTAAATGCGATAAAAATAGTATCATAAGTCTATGTTTATCTTTGTTTATCAAAATATTCATGATAATAAGATAAAGGAATCAACGTTCTCGATATAAAAATTTTCTGATAATCTCATCTTAACTTAATCTCGTCAAACGTTAAACCTTCCTTGTGTGCTGGTAATTATTTTCAAATTACAGCAAAAGCAAATATCAAAATCATATTGTACTCTCGTAAAGCTTACACGCAATGAAAATATCAACAAATTTCCTGCCACGATATTGGTAATCGCTATAGCAAAAATTTGCATTTTGTTTTGTATCTCGGACGACGATCGATGATTTCCTTTATAGAATAATAGTTCTGCTCTGTTTAATGCACAAACACAGAGACGATAATAGAACCCGTCTTATGCGAAACAGCATCTTGCAGTCACTTTTCATGCACTAATTACGTGTCGCCGGCTGGCGTGCTGCAGGCCACTGGTAATTCCGTTAATTAATTAACAGCGAACGGGGATGAGCCAGTGATAAAGTTCAAAATTGAGCTCGCAGCAAAATGCACGAGTTCGGATCTAACCAGAGGGAGATTAAAACTGATTTCTCTTCCCCTAATCTTAATTGACAAACGCACGCCAATCTTTTTAATCGACCAAAAGCATTATCTGCTTTCTTTTTCAGATTTATTATTTCGTTATACGATAGTCGTCGACTATATTGATATTTTTATTAACGCAACTGCGGGAAGATTTGTTTCCATGGATGTTTTATACGCTGTTTTATATTATACACTATTTTTGCATCTTTCGAAATCTTTCAATTTCTCACATATCTGCATACGTGTACATCCACCATCTCTTTCCCAGTTTTCTTCTTTTCTCCATATTCACATGTATACTCGTCGTAGCTTGTATTTATTTACGCACTCCATGACCTAACCCCACCACACATTTCTAAGACTAAATTCCCCAATTAACTGGTTAATAACAATAATAAGAAAAAAATAACAATTTTTGAAAATAATTTTGACAAGAATAAATCAGAGTATTGCCGCTGAAACAAACCGAGGCCGACTGAAGCGGGTACCACGAAAGGGACATTCGGCGCGTAAAGCCATCACCAGATCACAAGGTAGCAGATTCTCCGTGAATCCGCGTGGAATTCGCGGGTTACATAAGTTTCTAAGCGTGCCACATACCATCGTGTATCCTCTCACCGCGCTTATGTAAACCGCTCTTAAGCGCAACCGGTGTAAGACGGAGCTGTACACGTTATTATCAGGTCAGATCGTAATTTTCTGGCCACGGTTGCCCATTATTGGCCAAGGTCGCGGTCGTTTGTCAACATGTTCGTCGTAATTACTGTGGAAGACTTTAGCCCATTAACCGAGGAAGATCAACGAACTCGCTCTACCTGTACAAACCAGTGGTTGGTGTTACAACCATTGGGATGGCAACTAAGTGATTGCGGATTTTGTCAATACCACCCAATGACAAAATCCGCAATCACTTAGTTGCCAACCCAATAGATACTTGGCTATTCGATTCTTTGCTTTCCGCAGCCGGTATACAAATTCAAGCAAATCTGAGAAATTTACTTGATCATTCGTGTCCTCGAAATTATATAACGACGAATTATTAACGACTTAATAGGAAACGTAGTATTTGCAGGCAACGGTACGAAAGCAGGTTTAGTCAACGTATTTTTACGATCCGGTCAGCCTGTTTTCCCCATTCGAGTCATGTAATTAGCTTCATCGATTAGCGATCGTTTGCTTGGTCTGTGTGACGTATCAAGGATGATGGAGCATCGTACATCCTTTAAGGACGACCTCGGTGTCTACGATTCTCCCGTCATCGTCATCGTTATGTCGTCGTTCTCTCGTGGGGTGCTTTACGTAAGATACTGGTTTTCTTCGCGATTCTGAAAAATTCGCACGGCCTCTATGGTTGCCACGCCATATCAATTCTGCGATTATCACGCGACAGCCAGGACGAATTTTTTTCCTTTTTTCTTTGAATTGCCTTGGATCTGATTTATAAATCGAAGTGGATGCTGAGATTTGAACGATAATTTGCGATTTGTTTATTCACGAAAGGAAGCTTACATTGTAAAATAAAAAGTACAGGAAGACACCATGATTTTATAAATCTACATTTAGTAAGAGCAATATCGTGCACGAAATGTTATAAATATCGCACATATTGTATATAAATAATTGTAAATATTGTATATATCACGGGACAAATGTTATCAACATGGTAAAACGTTTATAGTACAGAAGTTACTAAAATTCACAGTGTATCAATTTTAAACTTTCTTTCATTCGCCACTGTATTTTCATATGAATTTAAATTGCGTTTTTCTTGCTTTCTATGGATTAATCGATTATGTGACTTCCACGTAGTTTTTGATCTTTTAACATTCATTTTTTTAAACGTGAGAGTATTTTGTAATTTCAGGTTGAAAGTGTTCGATTTCTATATTTTGAATGTAGTCCATATTTTTACTTCGTACGTTGCTCAGTCGTGCATCGTTCACGCTTCAGATACTTTTTAACTGTTAACGTAAGAAAAACACGATTAGGTCAATAATAAAAGACAAGGATAATAAAAGAACTTGCAGGATTAATAATCATGCTATCTTCTTAAAATGTTCGCAGTTACTTGAGCCATATAATAATCGACGTATTAATCAACGCCGTATATAGATCAATTTTGTTCATTTTCAGAGTTTGTAACCGTCCTTTTACAATTACAAATGATTTTGTCGATGCTAACAAATTCTCTTGATAAACTAATACGAATTTTTATATCAACTTGTGATTGTAAGGTAAGATAGTAGAAACTAGAGTTTCTACATTTGAAGAGCAACTTTTTTATTGCACCAAGTTAGAAAACATTGAAGGACGAAATTAAAACTTATAATTTGCAGTCTGTTTACGAGAAATCCTTTTTCCACGTTAATCACGAAGATATGAATTTTAATTTGCCTTCGTAACGAAGATCGAACAACGTGTCACGTTAACGATTATGCAAATCGACAGAGAAACAACAATCTTTCCTCCCCAGATGAAGTTGTTTGTCAACGATCCATCGACAGCGTACTAATGGCAAAAGCTTATTTCAACGTGAAAAACAACGATCGTTTTTAAGATTACAGACAAGTTGATCGATCAAATGGTAAAATTATGCGACGCATAATATGCATATTGATCACGCAACAATATGTGTACGATGAAAAGGAACATGGAAAATGAACATATTAAATCTCGAAATGCCGCGTGTTCCCTTGAATTTGATTTCAATTGTAAAATAGTATGCCTTGCGAATAGAATTCCTGGCTGGTCGTGAAACATCGTACACAACTATGAATTATTGTTAGATAATTATGAATATGTAAATCGTAAATAATTACGGATAATATGTTTATCGTTTACGTTGTTATTTATTTTTAATGAAGAGAAATGTCAGATTTATTCAATCGAAGACTTTTGATATGAAGTTACAAAGCATTTTCGTATTTGAAAAATGAAATAATTATTATTATTACTGTCAATTATTATTATCATTATCTGTTTATTGTAGTGAGTCTTAAAGCCAGGCACAGTCTATGCTACAAATGTGTACATTTAATATAATTTAAAAAATAAAATGACAGATATTGAAGACAAATGACAGAAATTGAAGCATTGTCCTTTGAACTTAAAAAAAGGACATACGAGCGCTATAGTTTGTACACTATGTCAAATGAAAAATATCGTGTTTGAAACAAGATAAAAAGAGCTCGTAACTTTCTAAAATATGTGAAACATGCAAGATAATATTTTACAAATTTCAAGATATGCATTTTTCAGTACACAGTTACAAAAGTTAGAAAGTTCGTTTCTAAAGCAAAGAATCATCGAAATTTGTCAAAAGAATCGCAAGATATTAATAAGAATAATTATCGCGGATGTCGATGATGTTAGAGACATTTTCGACAGCTGATTAATTTATCGTCAAGAGAGAAGGTTTCCAAGTCAACGCGCGTGAAATGAAGAAAAGAATGTTCCAAGGAACAAACGATCGATAGACCACGATGATCGCCATATGGCCCATTAATTCGTCGTGTTATGTCGATCAAAGGAAGAATTTCGAGCCTGACAATATTAATTAAACAGTAAACTAGCGTAATTATGGATTTACGCGAGAAAACAGAGTTCCCTTTCTCCGCCGTGAAACCGTTCGTGATCAACAGTGAAAATTACGATTCTAGAAAGAACTAAAGTCTTAAAAGTCTATATTTTGTGATATTCAGAAAATTCCAATTTTTATGTTTGAAATCGAAAATTCTACGAAATGTCGTGCAAAAGATTCCATTCCATGAAATCAGTGCGTATGAAACAACGGCTCTTTTCGACGATTTAGAGAATTTTGTATTTGAATCGAAATTCTGTGCGACTATCAAACAAATTATCAAAGAAAATATCGAGATTGCGAATAAAATGGACATAAACAGCTGAATAACAAAGAATAAGTTTCACTTGGTTTAACAATCGTTATACCACTTATCGATCCATTCAAACCATTTGACCTTTTAAGGCTTATTAGCTTTGAAACCCTGACCCGAAGAAATCTTTGATCCAGATTCGCAAGTCTCACGAAACTTGGAACACTATTAGGTATAATGCTGTCTACCTGCAATCAGCCTGCCATTTGCATCGGCGCAATTTGATTTATAACAATTGCAAATTACACTCCTCCAAATATATTCTTTTGGTTCTACGAATTACGAGTAGTATGCAGTTAGTTATACAACTTTTCTAAAATTAAAATCTAGGCTTTTTAAGTAAGAATATAAACGTAAATATTTAATTAAATATTTAATTTTATTATTACTAAAAATTTCAGCCAACGTCCGTACGATATTCTTTTTATACTTTAAATATTTTATTTATTATTTATTATGTATCATCTATTTATTTTTATTTTTATTAAATAAGAATATTTTATTAATCTTAACGATAAGGAGAACTTTTAACGTATATTTCTTTTAAGTAAGCAAAATCACTGAAGTTATTTAATTGAAAATAAGTCAATGTCGTCGTTCTCTTCTTTTGTTTATTTTGCAAAATTAATATCGTTTCCTTAAAGAAAAATTATAATCGCAAATCCTGTTTTTCAAAGTTTGGAGGCAAAAAAAAAAAAATACACGGCTCAGTTTAAACTTTCGATCATACAAAAACACAATGAAAATTATTTTCATGGCTTTACTTTATTACATTTGCAAATTTTAATTAATAGATTGTAATAGGTGTAAGCCTCGATAGAATACAATACAATACAATACGCTACAAATTTTAATGAATCATTAGCTTGTTACTAAAGTTTCACTCTATATAAGAAAATATTAAAGTGAATTTTACAAACTTCGACAAATTATAATATCCATATTTCTATCACATTTTTACCTGACTTCGATACGACAAACTTTTACTACCACGATTACAAAGTAAACGATAAAAATGATTTTGGAAATTGGACGATTGAAATCTAATTGTAGATGCAATTCCCTCGTGACAGGAATGTCAGGGAATTATCTCCAGGGAACAGGGACGAGTGTTGTAATCGCAAATTAACGAGGATTAACACTCGCAAGAACCTACACCTACGTTACGTATGGATTGGAACGTACGATGTACGATTGACGTTCTACAAGTTGAACAAAATGATGAATTCTCCATAAAAAAAATCTATGCAATTCAAAGTATACGTGATTGATGAGAAAAACTGATGAAAAGGGCAATGTTGTTCAAATTTTCGATTTCAATTCATTTAATTGTGTATTTTCTTCAATAATTTAATGAATAAAGCGAATATTATAATGTTCTTTTAGTAAATACAAATGCACATGAAATAATAAAAATATGATTTTTCATGGAATTAACTTTTTTTTTTTAGTTTGTTTTTTGATAGAAGCCGAAGAAAAGATAGTAGTTTTATAAATACATATATGACGTAACGTTTCATCAGAATTATGATTAGACCATTTTGTCCGATTAATCTAACGAGAAAGATTCTGTAAGTAATCTCCGAATTGAAGAACGAAAGCATGCAAAAAAGAAAGAGTGTAGCAGAAATAAACTACGAGCGATTATTTACGAACGAATTTATGTAATTTTGATATCCGGCTGTATATCTTGGAAACAGCGGCAAATAAAATTATGCAACATTCAGATAACCTTATCAAATAGATTGAATTAAGGTGATAGCTTTAATTAGAAGAAGATTCGTGAGATTTTGTTAATCGCACGATTCCCGATGCTAATTTCATAATAAAACTCAAATTAGCTCTCTCGTTGTCAATCGCCGAAGAAATTATTAAAAATAGTTTCCCGATTATTTCTCATAAATTTAAGAAAATATCTCTACGACAGCCTAATTTCATTCGCCACTCGGCATCTACGTTCTCGCAATGACATCTCAGCGCACCGTACAATTCCAATTCTCAATGAAACCTTAAAATCCTATTTTCTTTTTCTAATCTAATTTTAGGAATCTCAAGAATTTAATAAACCTTAGGAATTTTATGTCAATCGCGCTTTACCGCAGAATTAAAAAAGAAACAATTAGATCGCTAGATTTACTCGGAAATAAATACCTGAGCATCTCGCACACCATAGTTTCAAATTAACCATGTCGTTGTGATTCTTCACGTTTATCTGACACGTGTTGCGCGCAATGATTTTTAATTGACCACGCTATATTTTACCCTATATTTCTACGAACGCAAAACGTCTCAGAACAGACAGATGAATTTTTGCAGAATGAACTACGTACAGTCACGGTGAAAACTTACATTCTCGCGACGACAATGGCGATTCGTCTGTTCGCGATTCGACAGCAACCAAGAGAGAAGGATGGCTGGCGGTGAAAGCTCTGCTAAAAGGTTGACTGTAAGCCAAATTACTAGCGACGTGCAGCCTCGTTGCTTCCAAGGGGAGAATCCTATGAATATCTGAGACTGTTGACTGACGAGACATCCTACAAGTTCTGTCTCGTTATTCTACGCTACTGTCCTTTTCTCCAGGCACACGTATTCTTATACAGGGTGTCTCAATGTAAATCAGATCACCTAAATATCTGCCTTATTTACGACTGTACGAAGAACCTTCTCCGGGAAAAGTGAAGCAATCTCAAGGTTATCGGTGTTTCTTTAAAGGAAATCTTGTATTTTCTTATCCATCGATTGATGTGTCTTTTTTTTATTCTCAGAAGTATCAAGGTACTTGTTGTAGGTGAAGACAATTCTTTCGAAAGATACTTCAATCTCAATTTCGTGAAGTTTGACATACGAAGAGGACGTATGAAAAAGACGTATGGAAGGAAAGTTTATGTTTGCCTTGTCTCTCGTACGCTAAATTTGGTGAAATTGAAATGGAAATATTTCTCTTAAATTATCCATTCTTAATATTTTTGTATTTTTGTATAGACAATAAGAGAAACTTGATACCTTGTTTAACTTTCTTTTTGTAAAATACGAACGAGGATTTTCACAGAATAAAAATAAATGATACTGTAAGATTCCTTTCGAGGAAATATAAAATTTCAATTTCTAGATTCTATGAAATTTGTAAAATTCTAGATTCTTAAAAATCTATATTCTATAAAAGCTTTAAAAAATCATATAATGTCTACAAAATTCCAGATTTTACAAAATGTCCTACAAAAATCTCGTCTATAAAATGAACCCAAGAATCGATTCGATTGCAGGATCGTTCTGGACTTATCGTGTCTCGTGGTTCTATCGTTAACACGTATTTTATACACTACATTTATAAATTATACTACAATTTAGAAAGCTATTTTCGAAGCATAATTTCAGGACTGATGAAACATAACGCCCTAAAGTAGCATTGAAAAGGCAATTTTCTTAAAACTTATTCGACCACAGGATCTCGTTACGAATGAATCTACATATTTCATTTTAAAGCTCTGCTTGGTCCACTTTTTTCCTTCAAATTTAAGTGCATTACAATCATTATCATCATATTACTGCGTACGTTCATTCACAAAAAGAAAAGAAAACCCTATCTCGAAAGAATTAGAAATAATTCACTGGAAAAATAAAAATTCGCCCAAATATTTAACCACACAAAAATTTCATAAAATCAACTTGAACATTCAGAATTTATGTGCGCTAAATGAAAGTAAAATTCCAATTCTATAAAGCAGCTGCGTGTACAACTTTCTTTTATTAAAAGAATTGACAATTTGTAAGTAGCAATTATTTTCACGAAGAAAATAAACGCGGAAGCTTTTCCGGTTGAACAGTTAATCCTCGATAATTTACGTTTGATTTATTGGTAATTATCGCGATAAATGTTTGACAAGGCGGTTAATTACCGGCGGTAGACGAATAATGGCACCGGAAAGAGATGTCAAATTGTCGCTGTTACGAAACGAATTATACCGTTTCCGGTATTCTCCGGCTGCACCTCTAAACCTAATTATTTTCGCTCGGTTTCATTGAACCGAGATTCTCTCACGGCGATACTAAGTCGGAGAAAGTGAAATAACTCGGTCTTAGAGAACACATTTATGATGCTCTTCTTCTCACGTATCCTATTTATTCATGGGACCAAGTTTATTCACTCTGTCGTCTATTCTTCTCTTAAAGTTCATTGTATTTCCAAAAGCACAATTTTCATAATCTATATACATTTTAATATATTCGACAACCGTACACTTATAACGAATTTATAATTCACATATTCCAATAAATTTATTATCGTCTCAAACCAATCACCCTCAAAGAAATTTTTGTTACCTTTAGATAAACAATTTTAATAATCTATACATTTTAGTATATTCGACAACCGTACACTTATAACGAATTTATAATTTACATATTCCAATAAATTTATTATCGTCTCAAACCAATCACCCTCAAAGAAATTTTTGTTACCTTCAGATAAAAAATATTAATAATCTATATATTTTAGTATATTCGATAACCGTACATTAATGACGAATTTATAATTCACATATTCCAATAAATTTATTACCGTCTCAAACCAATCACCCTCAAAGAAATTTTTGTTACCTTCAGATAAAAAATATTAATAATCTATACATTTTAGTATATTCGATAACCGTACATTAATGACGAATTTAAAATTCACATATTCCAATAAATTTATTATCGTCTCAAACCAATCACCCTCAAAGAAATTTTTGTTACTTTCAGATAAAAAATATTAATGTATATATTCGACAACCGTACACTTATAGCGAATTTATAATTTACATATTCCAATAAATTTATTATCGTCTCAAACCAATCACCCTCAAAGAAATGTTTGTTACCTTCAGATAAAAAATATTCTTTTCTAAATATCAACCCTTCTCCTAATCAACGCAAGAAACGAATTGATATTCCAACAAAGACAGAAGAAAGTCTGAAGATTTAGACGAGAATAGCAGTAGCAATACCAAAAAAAGCCTACCTTTCTCGTTCTGGTGGGCTGTTGCTTAGTGTTCTCGCTGAAGTTCATGTTCAGATCGATGTACAGGTAATTGTTATTGAGCAACTGCGGCGGTGGTTCCATCGGTGGCGGATTCGCCTCCTTTTTGTGTCTCAAACGTCTTTCAGTCCTGTCTTGTCTGGTTCGAAGAACCAACACCACGTTACGATCCAACATTTTCAAAAACGAGGAACTTTACGTCCAAATACTTTCGATGGATATCTCGTTATGTTCAATCGGTTGCGAGTAATTAACTTGATAACCAGTGGCTCGAAAAGGCCACGAAAATCTCAATATTTTTTATCGTTCGATGTGCGCAGATATTTTCAATTGGCTTCTACGTCGATGCAGAATTCTATGATCTTTAGAATTACGACATTTACGACGGTCTGTGTATATTTAAAGAGATTCTAATTAGTTTCTGTCGTATACCGATAAGATTCGATTTCTGTAGAATTTCTCTTTAATACACGTTTTCTTGACTCTTCTTCGATAAAGTATAATTGATAACTTTGAATATCTGTTACTTTGATTGGAGCTGTGCAATATTTAGAGTGGCTCTAACCGGTTTTTACTGTATCGATAAGTTTCGATATTGCTAGAATATTTGTTCTTCTTTAATTTTTCTTGTTTGTAAAATATTATTAATAATTTGGAATATCTGTAAGTTTGATCAAAGCATCGTATCTGGGAAGGCTTCAATTTTAATATACCGTCCAATTTTATTTGGTAGAGTTTCAATATTTAATTCAACTCTTTACTAGTACACAAAATTACCTTTTCAATTGTGTAGTAAAAAGATTGCCTCTGATAGCACATTCAATATTTTATATCTGCGACTTTGCTCGATTCTCAATTATTTTCTATTACAATTATAAGCGAGACTTACTCTCGAAGAAGCAATACAACCTTTCAATATGGTCTTCTTAGAAAACTTCCTGAAAACAAGCTCGGAACAAAACCTTCCTCGACTTTCATCTTCCGCTGAGCACCGGTGATCATTCGAACAGCTTCAAGGTTCAAGTTATTATACTATAGCGTCTACTATCACTTCTAAACACGGCAGTTCTCCAATTTGCTCAAGCAACGCTATCAATCCAACAATATTTGGGAAACTCACTTTGGAACAGTACAAAGTTGATCATTCGATATTAGCTGATTGTCTCTGCGCTCTAAACGCTAATTATTTGGTGACTGATATCAAATAACAAAACAACACAAAATTTCCATAAACATTTCCATAAACTTCTCTCGTTTCTGTTAAAAGTACCATACAAATTGTGAAAATACTCACAGATCGTCTTCCATTAATAAATCACCGAAATTCACAGAATGTTCACGAAAAATCTTGTAATCCGCACCAACAGCCACCAACGCAGGTTCAATTCGATATCACGTTCAGACACTACTCGTTCAGCAAATTAAATTACTTGGTAATTATGTATAATTCGTCCATTTTACAAATATCGATAATATTTTCGAATAGAAAAATCTTCCGGGATTGCTTCATATTTAGCTTCGAAGGTCTACGTTCCAGTCGATGATGGAACGAGCTGGATCCGATCGGAATTGAAGAAGAGGCAAAAGGAGATGAGTGGGAGAAGCGTGAATTTGTGAAACGAGCGCGTGGATTGTGCGCTACTTGGAGGCAAAGTCCCAGCATTTATTGGTCCCGGGGTTAGTCTGGGAAACGTTATCGTTGGCGACACGTTATCGTCTGTTGACGATAGAAAAAATGATGGTGCCTAGGCGTCGTCGTGCAGCCACAGCTTCTTTTCGATACGCGGAAATACAAGACGCAGAAATCGGTCGCGTGGCCACTATTATCTTATTATTAAATCTTCTTCTGCAGTGTATAGAACAGCGATATCTCTCGTAGAATATTCTGGGTTTTGGGAGGAGCAACGTATATTTATAACGCGTTTCGCGAGATCACTTTCGTCAGAGTATCGTCGATGTTGAATTTTAACATCGGAGAAAATTCCGAATGTGAGGAAAGTCCTGAATTTTGAAGGCGATGAAAGCTCTAGATCGAAGATGGCCTGAATTTTTTAAAGATCTGCAGGAATTTCTGCGATTCTAGGAAGAGCTTATATTTCAGAAGTTCTGAATTTTTGTCGAGATTCGTAGAATGATCCGAATTGGAGGGGTCCTGGATTTTTCTGAAATTTACAGGTAATTCTAATTGTCAAAGATGGGCTGAATTTTTCTGAAACTTAGAAGAAGCGAAGAAGTCTTAGATTCCTGACGAAAGGAAGAACTCGTGAATTTAACAAGTGCTAAATTTTAGCGAAACTTGGAGGAAATTCTGAACCAAACAAGTCATGAATTTTTGTAGCATTTGAAGATTTGTTGAAGTCATTCGATCGAATTAAATCCTGACTTTTGAGCTTTTTCAAACTTTGAAAGTGAAAGAAAGTATTGATTCTTAGACTTCAGCAGGTTTGGAGATTGAATGGAGTTCCGATTGTTTAATTTTAGTGAAATTTCAAACATCTTCTCTGGAATTCTAAGTCTTAAATTTCGATAAAATTTGGAGGAGATTGATCAGGCTCCTGTGGTAATCTTCTAATTCTAAGAATTGAGATTTTGGAGAAAAAACAATAAGATTTGAAACTTCAAGTTTTCAATTGATTAAAAAGTTACTAATAAATTAATTACTAAAGTTACTAATAAATTAGTCAGAAAATAAATATCAACAAAAGATCGGTGAAATTTTCAGTAAGACAGTTTAAAACAAAACCAGGCAGCAATCATTCTAAACACTGACTAGATATAAAAAAGTACTAGAAGCAAGAGGATGAAAATAAAAGTCTGGATCGCGAGTTTCAGTCCAACTCACGTAGACGAAATAACGCTGAAAGTGCCAGACTTGTCCGACGAACCTTTGAACGCTTAAAATCGCTGTAGCTTAAAAGCTCTCTTCCCCAAGGCAAGTAGTATACAGAAACGCAGTAACTTTTTCGTTCTCATAAGCAGTCGTTGTGTCTCCATTTTTATGGGATAAGAAAAATTCAATGTCATAATTTCGAAAATAACGAGAACTCGGTGGAACAACTTTGCACGTTTTGACAAGACTTTGTGATTCTTTATTGTTTGTGATAAATCAGGAAATTTTACATTTTTCTGTGTTTTAAAAATTTCACAAACATTGACAGAAAACTACTAATCACCAAGCGATAATTTCACAATTCACTTATTTATCAATTTACGCTAACATTTGATGTGTTATAAATTCAGCCTTGTAAAATTGTTTAATGATTTCAAAAACAGATATTCATGAAAATAAAATTCTCTTGACGTAAGCAGCTTCTGTCTTGTCATTCGTTCATTTTATCTGTTTCCTGTTTTTTATCACTGTCATCACATTTTCTATGCAGTCCTCTATTTTCACTGATTCTTCACTGTTCTGAATGACTCGTCAACTTCCATTCACAATCCTTGTCCTAACCGATATTTTACCGCGAAACAATTATGAACGAATTTATTTTAATTTATATATTAATACATATATCTATGTGAGTGTGCGTTTATTCAGCCTCACAATCAAGAAATATTTTACCTACAGAAGATTATTTAAACTTCGTTGTTCCGTAAGTTGCGGAATTAAATTCAATTTACTACATTCGATCGAACTAAATAAATTCCATAAAGCAAATTGCAAATCCAACTTTAACTTTGAAATTCAACTCTGTACCGTTCCTCTTTTATTATACTTTAACTCTGAAAGTAAACACACACGAGTGACTGAATTACATAAAGGTGTGTAAATGAAGATATTAATTTCTATAGAAAACTATTACTTAGCCTGACACGATAAACTCTCTTGTTATTATAATTAAATTGTGGATTCTATGCATTCTTGCGTAGGTGCACTTAATATGCAAAACACATACAAAGTACAGTACTTTTTACAATATTCAGTAGATAGCACAACATTTTCTGCTCAAGATCCACTGTTTTATTCTTCTTATAAGAATCCGAAGTTTTGCATAAATATTCACAATCTAATTATAATATTTAGCTCCTGAACGTGTGTATACTCACACCTGTATATTCACCATCTAATTATAATAATTCAACCGCAAAACGTGTACACAGTACACGCCAAACCACTTGCTCTACATAGGCGTGCAATTAAAAAACAAATTTTTCCACCTGAAAGTTCTATTTTCTCGTCATTTTAAGATACGAATTTTTGCACCTGTATATTCACCATCTAATTATAATACAATAATTCAACCCTAAACGTGTGCACAGTACACGCCACTATACTTGCTCTGCATAGTCGTACAATTAAAAAAACAAATTTTTGTATACCGAGACATCTAATCGAACAGCATCAAGCTCGTTCCACAAACAAATCGCAAATTTCCTCATTCTCGTGACGTATATGCGTATCAGCGTGGAACATCGACACAGATCGCGATTCGTGTCAGTAAATTTCAACTCGATTGCAGAGTGCTTTTCTCATGGCAGCGCTTCGCGTATGCAGTTAAACCATCGCGTCGGTTCATTGCGACGAGTATCGATTGTAGCTTGATCCAAGTACCGGAAGCCTTACTCGTTGCATCGTTACCTGTGTCGTCTGTACACGAATCGGACAATTGAGTTTCAGCTCGTCGACAAATCAGCTACACTTCGATTCCGATGACAGCTTATCGCATGGTGAAAAAATGTTAAAGATATTCAACGAACGAGAGTCTCGATTCCCGATGCTTTCACATGGCCTGGGTTATCGCTAGATTACGGATTCTTCGTCAAACTCCTATTTTTATAAACACAAGATGAAGAAATAGAACTGAACGTCGTTACGATCATCGAATTTTTACGCGGCAGTCTTGCTCTTATTTTAGCAAATATTGGTAATATCTTTGCAAGGTGATCGATTAAAAGCGAAGAATCAAGCGTACGAATAGGAATCTTCTCATATTTTATTCAAATCTGAAATATTGTCGAGATGTTGGAAAAATCAGAATAAGACAAAAATGGTTGGAAAAACACGAGAGAGATAGAGATTTGTTTAATTTATTTGAAATTATAACAAATAGTCTATTTTGTATATTCTATATAGTTTTCAATATTATATGCATTTTGTACATTTTTGCATCTTGTCCTCCTTCATTCTAAAGGTTTTTTTTCAAGTTAAATTCAACTGTCTATTTCTATGCTAATACCAATACTAATTAATTACATCCAAATATATTAGATTACCTGTTGTCTAATAATGCTTTCATACGACTGCAAGAATTTTTGCAAAACTCCATTCGTTTAAACTTATAAGGAAACAAACAGTTTATACATATAAATGGAGATGATCAATTTTCCTCGATAAATATTATTTTTTGTTCGCGATTGACTGGAGCTCGCGTTCGTACAAGCGACTTCAACCGGTACAAGCTGTCAATTAAAATTTCATCTCAATAAACGCGATTCAAATAAATAGAGTTACGCTGTACTACGAGAGTGAAATATAGAACCTCGTGAAAACAATACTTCATTGGAAAATAGGAATATATGTGGTGTCATGATATATTTGTAGTATACTTGATGATATTCTTGTAGTATACTTTTGTGCTTTATATTACGTGATATATTATGTGGTGTCATGATATGTTTGTAGTATACTTGATGATATTCTTGTAGTATACTTGTTGTGCCTTATATTACGTGATATATTACGGAATATATGTGGTGTCATGATATATTTGTAGTATACTTGATGATATTCTTGTAGTATACTCTTGTGCTTTATATTACGTGATATATTATGTGGTGTCATGATATGTTTGTAGTATACTTGATGATATTCTTGTAGTATACTTGTTGTGCCTTATATTACGTGATATATTACGGAATATATGTGATGTCATGATATATTTGTAGTATACTTGATGATATTCTTGTAGTATACTCTTGTGCTTTATATTACGTGATATATTATGTGGTGTCATGATATGTTTGTAGTATACTTGATGATATTTTTGTAGTATACTTTTGTGCCTTATATTATGTGATATATTACGGAATATATGTGGTATCATGATATATTTGTAGTATACTTGATGATATTCTTGTAGTATACTTGTGCCTTATATTACGTGATATATTACGGAATATATGTGGTGTCATGATATATTTGTAGTATACTTGATGATATTCTTGTAGTATACTTTTGAGCTTTATATTACGTGATATATTATGTGGTGTCATGATATATTTGTAGTATACTTGATGATATTCTTGTAGTATACTTGTTGTGCTTTATATTACGTGATATATTACGGAATATATGTGGTGTCATGATATATTTGCAGTATATTTTTGTGCCTTATATTACGTGATAGTATAATGTCATAATACAGCAAACAATGATAGAGTAACACGGTTCTGTAGGTGCACGAAAATTGAATCTCATGCTGGTATAGCAATCTAAAATCGAGCCATCTCGAACCGTAATTTAAAATGTAATATTGGAACTAGAAACTAGTCGAAAGAGATAAATAATTCTATTGGGATTTGGTCAATCACAGAAGATGCTCGAAACTAAAACAATGATCGTTATTTAGGATTTTTAATCAAAACAGGAAGACAAATATAGACGCATATTATCACATTGGTTAACATTAATGATAATAAAACTCTTGGATGATAATGAATCATTCGTGACAACGAAGACGCGGATTTTAACCGGATCGATCGCGATTTCTCTTAACCCAGAAACGACCCGTGATAACATTTCCACGCGACGATTCTCAGATTAGACTTTTTGTAGACAAAATAATATGAAATAGACTTAGAAATAGTTTTGATTTCGTTGCTTGTACTTCACTGTCCCTTTTGAAGTTTCTTGAAGTTTCCTAAATCTTTCATTTCGAATTAGATTTTGCAGTATCTTTAAACGTATTTAGGTTACTCTAAACTTTTGCAATTCTTTAATCCTCTTAATTATGAGCTTTAACGATGCATTGTTGTAAGTATCTGTCGTTGTTGTGGGAAGAAATTTCCTCCTATTTTCATTTAAAACAGTTCTAGTTTCCCTAGTTTATCTGTGTGTTACTAAAGTCTCATTTTTTTTTTTTTCAAATCTTCTATTACAGAAAAATAAATAAATCGATTAATTTTAACTAATTCATCTATTAAAGTAATAATATTACTCGTATTTGCTCAAATTTCAATTTATTCAACGCAACAAAGTAAAAAAGCTTAACTACGTGATCATTACATGTATCCAACAAACCCATTGTTAATTTCAATGAAACATTTCCCATAAATGGTCAAGAAGGCATCGCTGTACCGAAAAGTGATTAAAACTGAAACCAAAAAACATTGAAAAAGTGAAAAAGAATAGAGAAACAAAGAACACGATCTTGATTGAATAATTGTATTCCGATTAAACAAACGGAATAAACATGATCGAACAGCGACGATCGAAAACAAACTGTATTCATGTATTCAGAGCTTCGATTGATTGCGAGTATCGCAGTTTTGTAAAACAAAGGTTGCCTTCCGCTTGTAAAAATAGCCAACAAAACTTTGGACGATTATTTTCATGTTTTATCTGCGGTACACGGTTCAACAATCGTGCGCGTGTAATCGAAACGTAAAAAGACGGGAAAAATAAAAATTCACGGATTCGATAAAAAAAGAAAAGAGAAGAAAAAGAATAGGAAAAAATATATGAAAGAATTTTCGTTTCAAAGTTTGTACCGATTATCAGTGGCGTTCAATGACATTTTTCGGCTGGCTGTTGTCGTTTTGTGGGGAGGGAAAGGGATGGAACAAGAACGATTGAACGTTTCTCGCGAATTTACGATGCAACGCCTGCCATAAATCGGCAAATTGGCATTGCAGAACAAATTGAAACTCGTCTCGATATATGGAAATTGAACGGGCCACGTTTATTTCGCTAAACGCGTATTTCTTTCTTCGCAAGCAAGATTTACAGATGTTCTCTGTAGAAACAGAATATTTTCTCTGAATATTTTCCTGATGAAATGATGTTCGATGCGACGTGTAGTATACAATCGTGTTTTACTTTCTTGAAGATTCAGAGATGTTCCCACGGAAACAGAATATTTCCGCGATAAAACTACATTTAACGTAATATTCTATTTTTTCTTTTTTTTTTTTTTAATTTACAATTACTTATTTTACGAATTTAGAGGCGTAACATGTTGACTGTAAAGCCCAAGTCCAATGGACATTCAACGTGACTGAGCTTTCTGTTTTCTTAATACGTTGAGTACTGGTGGCTCCACTGTGGAGTCATTCGATCAATGATTTTTCAAAGTCCATTTTACTCTACCCATAACTATTTTATAGACGCAGAATGTTTTCTAGAAATATTTTTATAATAACTGCCTATGAAATCTATGAAATCTATGAAATTTATAATGTTTTAAATTATGTTTAAATAATTAATGTTTAAATAATTGTACGATGAATATCTATGAAATATCTATGAAATTTTCACTTAATCATCTACACTCATACACGTAACTTTATTTTACCTTTATTTTACTGTTACACATCTATTGTTTATGATCAATCTAACTACCGACTATTATTCCAAAACAGAGTATTTATTATAATATCTGGCAAATGAAACAAATCTCCATTTGAATTTCATTTCTGTAGGCGTGTCCATAAAAATATAAAAATATATAAAAATCCACAGATCATTTTATTATCTAATTTGAAGATAGAAATTTATTTAGCAACGAATATTTGTTAGCTTCTTCCCCAGCACTCTTCGTCTTCATGACTACACATTTTCATTGACATTCCATGACTAAGAACAATTTAAAGACGCGAAAAATACGTAGAACGCGCATCATATACAAGAAAATAAAAAAAATACCCAAAAGTAGAGTATTTGTTATGATAAACACATTTGCGAATAAGATCGATTTTGTCTGCGCTTCTATTCAACATTTCAAGAAATCTTTATAGGTATCAAGCTATACGCACTGTTTAGATCATGTTTTTAGTTGTCGCATTTTTGTCATTGCGTTATATTTTTATTTCATGTTGCTTAATATCTATCACTCTTTTTCTGTTGCTTTTCTCCTTTTATTTATTTTCTTGTTTTTCACGTATATATACGTATGGACATTTATTTCGTATGTATATGTTGTATTATATTTAGTATTGTATTATACAGGGTGGTTGGTAACTGGTGGTACAAGCAGGAAGGGGGTGATTCTACGCGAAAAAAGAAGTCGAAAATATACAATAAAAATTGTTCGTTTGAGGCTTTGTTTTCGAGAAAATCGACTTTGAGTTTTCGCTCGGTACGCGTGCGGTACGTTATAAACGGATCTCGCTGTAGATCGTTGTCTCGATAGAAAAATTTAAAAAAAAAGGAAAAAAAATTTTTATTCTATATTTTCGACTTCTTTTTTCGCGTAGAATCACCCCCTTTCCGCGTGTACCACCAGTTATCAACCACCCTGTATATATACATTGGACTTATATCCTCTCTATCATACAATAAATAGTAATTAATATTAACAAATAATGATTCTTAATGTATAAAACGATCCCTATTTAAAAGTTCTAATTGCTCCCATAAATATGTCAATTTGCATAAAATCCGCACTCTATTCATGATGAACCATCGATCGTTTGCCATTTGATACAACGCAACGTTGACCGCTGTTATTTGCAAACGAAATTGCAACAGCGAAAAACAGTAATTACCATTTCTCATTCTCTTGTTTCCTCGTTCTCAGTCTCGTCGTTATTATCCCCGTCGTGTTTTTCGCTAAAAATTCATCTCGTTATCGATGTAATTAGCGTGTGGCTTATCGATCGGAAGTCGCGAAAGGTCGAGACTAATTCCGTGAAGTCATTAGGTTCGTCCGCTTTTTAAATCGTCTTATCGATCGTTTAATTTCTGAACGTCGCAAATTTGGTTAATTAAGGTAGATAGCGAGTTCGATTTTGGTTAATCGTTCAGACGCTACCATGTTTTGCATGTTAAGAGGACGTTTTTTGTAGTTCGTTTAATTGGTCGATTGCGAAATTGCTTGTTGACAGCGTAACGAGATTAAATGCGGCGCCTATGTTATTTGGGTTTCTAAGAAACAGCGAACGATCTGGCTTTGATTTGAACGAAACTTTTCAAAAAACAGCCGATAATCGTAGATTTCTCTTTTCTAGACGTGCTCCTTTTTAGCTTCGCTGACACAGATTTAAGGGGTGAAACCACCCTCCCAAGTTCCATTCCTTAAGAGCTATCTTGGTAACTGTTACAGATGGGAAAAATTTCGTCAACGAAAGTTGAACGATTGTTGACATATTCGAAGAAAATACTGGTCAACGAGCAATTTTCATATTAAAATTTCGTATAAAAAGATTTATGACCTTCGTGTTGGTTCGAAAAAATCAACGAATGTGCATACCAATGAATTTATCGAAAAGTAATGAAACTGTACATTTTATTTATCTGTAACTTGTTGTAAACCAAATTAGATCTAAAATTTTACTAATTGTAAAAATTTCGTTAGAGACGTGCAATATCAGCGATCAAGATTTCAATTGAATTTAAACCACAATTAAAAAAGAAAAGATTATATACTTTTTGAAAAAAAAATCCTCGTTATCTCGACAATTAATTTTTCCAAATTTAATAACAAATCTCGTGGATGATGAAACGGTGGTTGTACAAATTGTACCAAATTCCAGATTGGTTTATCTTGAAGATTCTTGCGTCAGAGCTTCCTACATTACATTTTTAAGAAGAAAATGCCGTAAATCTTTTATCGGTTAGTAACAGAGGACCGATGGTGTTTTACTGATAAATCATGGTTATAAGAAACGGATTCGTGATTACACCATTAAGCGGGGTCAAGCTTGATAGTGAGTGATAACGAACACGTCGATAATCTTCGAGAACCGAGAAACAGAACACGAAAATTTACGCCGTTCGAAAGTTTCGATTGATCGGCTTTCGACTAAATCGTATCTTACGATACGATTGATACGCTGATGCGTGGAAAAATCGACTGACGTACGAATTTTTAAGATGGTTCAATCTTTTCCTTTGAAAATTTCCTTTGGCACTTGGGCCTTGGAAAATAATAATTTCATGTTTCAGACTGATCATTAGCAATTAGAAATTGGAAACTGATAAAAAGATAAGGTAATTGGTAGTTGATACTTTATAAACCGAATCTGATAAAGAAAAACTGATAGTTGAAGTTGAAAGTATAAATATTTTACAGTACAAAGATATTTGATACTGATGAGATCGCACACCGAATGATCGAATTAAAGTTTCAAGCTAAAAATCGTAAACCTCGACACAAATGCATCGCACTGAAGTTCCAATTCTTGGAAAGTGCTTTCGATGCAACGAAAATCGGCAGTCAATTGCGCTGCAGGTTTCTTGCGAATCGACGTGTCACGCGATTGCATTCTACTCGAGAAATACGTGTTTCCTTGGCGTGTTTCGAGTGGAAACGGTTGCGTTGGTCGTTCGTCGGTGTTTACTCTCCATTCACTATCGTGAATTTTATCTGGTCGCTGCACCGCCTTGATATCAGTGACGATTTGCTATTTTTCATTTCGAAATACAAAAACGTCAAGAAATACGAGTTATGATTCAAGATGATTGATTCAAGAATCAAGATTAATTTCGATTTATTTATGGAGAACAAATCTATTAGAACATGCAATATTATGTTTCTTATTATAAGTTGCAAAATATTTATTATAAATTACGTGCACATATACATATTACACATATATATTAATACAATTATTATACAGTTAATACAATTCATACAAATACGCACAGCATGTCATTATAGTAATTGTTGAGATACAAATGTATGCTGGAGAATGATAAATAAATTTTTATAGAAAGCTTACTGTAACGATTAGGATATTTCGTATTGATTATGATACACGTGTATGTGAATTTCACATACATTTCATGGACATTCCAATGTTGCAAGGCCAAGAGTGGACAGTATGAACCGATGACATGTAAAAAGAATGGATTTACCATAGTGTTTGGTGAAACAACAATTAACATCAACTACTACACGCTACAATCAGTGTTATGATAATTATTAATTTTCTCGTTTTTGATCTCTTTGTTTCAGAAGATTTTCTGATTTTTATTCATGCGACTGTTAATATTGACAATTTTTCACACTTTCAAGATCTTTGTGCTTTAGAGCAATTTTTTGGAAGCCTAAATCTCGTATTTTTGGAACATTTTTAACTATAGATTAGAAGCATAAATAACGTGTAATTGAGGTTACTCATTTTTTTTATAGTTTAAGGGCTTTTGTGATTTAGAACGATTTCTTGAAAGTCTAAATCTCGTATTTTTGAATCTCGTTTGATTATTTCGAGATATTTTGATTATTAAGAATTCTGATTAGAAGTGGAATTTGTATAAATTCAAGCTAATAATTTTTCATATTTTAAGGAGCTTTGTGCTTCTAAAAACATTTCTCGAAGTCCAGAATTTACGTACACTGTGGCCAATGCTATTGGATTCTCGTTGCGTTACCTTTGATGACGGCATGCAGTGGCTTAAACAGGCACAGCCCAACTAATCATCATTGAAGTGGGATGTGCTGACAGTTACACGTTACACGCCTCGTTAAACATATTTATCGGATTACGACGTTATAATAAGTGCTTTATTATTAGCACACGTGTTTCTTGCTTCGACAATGTGCCTGTGGACGTCAATGGACATCCATCGATTGACTTACATAATAGAAATCCAAAAATAAAGATCGATATCCAATTAGAAGAATCGAATAGATTCTATTCTAAAAGTAAAAATTCCGAATGAAAATTTTCTTTACAATTTTAATCAACACGTTACTATTAAATTAAAATTTTGACTGAAAGCTAAAAAGTCTAAATTAAAAGCTCCAAATTAAAATTCAGGAAAAATATCTGATCAATACTTCGAGACGTTTTCGACGAAATAAATGACAAATAAATATTGGAGTTACAGTGAAATTAAGAGGAGCTAAATATCGGTGGTAAAATTTAATTTCAATCAAAATTTCACATCGATGCACGCGGTCGGGTTCATTTAATTCGATTTAAAATCACTGCGGAACTTTCCAGTAGTATTACCCGCGTGTGTGATCAGACTGTCTGGAATCAATTGGCTCGGACTAACGGAGCGAACGAACGATGCTTCGTGATTCAATTTGTTTAATTTCTCTGTGTTAAACGAAAGGTAACGATGTGCAAATATTTTCAAGCATTCATTTCAATGTTTAACAATTGCCGTTAATACTTGTCAGGATATAAAGCACAGTTGTTACATCGGATTGAAGTTATTTGTAATACCGGTTGATATTTGCCTTTTTACGTATTTTCCAAATTTTCCTTAAGTCACAAAGGCAATCTTATAATTGATAACATTATCTTTGTGGATCTTTCAAGATTCTTTTCGTGCAACTTTTAGTGTCAGTTTCTTCGCGTATATCGATTCCTGTTCGACGTTCTTTAAACGAATCTAAGGTACAATGTCTGAAGAAAAATTAAAAAATTAAAATCAAAAAATCGAGTAATAAAACAACGTGCAACGAATAAACTTTCCTAAATGGAAAATTATTGAACAACGTAAATAAGATAACGCATACGAATATCGTTTTTTGAAGTCAAAGGAGAATCTCTTTCGCAGAGGATGAGTTGGAAAAATCGATAGAAATGAAGGAAACGCGGCAGAAAATAGAAAAATCGAAAGCACTAAAATTTTGAAAGGCTCGAAGAACAGGCAAGATGTGCAAAAATCAGGAATGAGGATGAATCAGAAGCATTGACACGATAACAAATACTCGACGATCAGACGGTAGCAAGGCTGGTCGAGTGATAACGATAAGGATCCGGTCGAAATGTTTATTTGACAAAATAGTTTTGCAATTGTCTCTTTTGTGAGTCACTGGATGCTATTTGTGCGATTATTGCATCAATTGAGAAATTCTTTCGCCACTGCTTGCAGGTTCGCAATTTCATTTGCAAACTTTCACTAATCGTAGCTAATCAAGAACTTGAATTCTATCTTGACCATGGAAAAACGATGCAATTTTTCCACTGAAAATTTGAACACCAAATTGTTCTATAATAAATATATCAAGTGTCAGTGGAATTAAAAAATTGTTGAATTTTTAATAACTTTTTAAATAGATATTTTAACGAATATTTTTTCCATCATTCTTTAAATAAATACATTTACGAAGCATAGCTTCTTCTTTCTATGGAATATTTTTCGACAATCGAACGTGCTTCAATTTCCCGGCTGCATCCGTCTGATAAATTTTTCAAATCGACAAATCGATAGGTAGCTTTACTTCACGGCGCTGTACGAATGTTTTACCTCTCATGCTTTTAAAGTCTACTTTTAAAATATTAAACCCGGTAGCGCAATAACGCACAGTCGGTTACATGTAAATGTACATCCATTTACATAAATATATATTATACGTAGTATCTGCAAGCATCGATATTTCAGCAGTTCGATCACCAGCGATACGACCACTTGAATATTTCAATATCTCAACATTTTATAACACACCATTGAAAAACTATAATATCTACGCTCGTATAAAATATTAAAAATTGTAGTTTTTCAAATATATTTCCATTTTGTTACTATAACAAAGATCTATAAAAATATTTCATGAAATAAAATCTCTTCCTTATGACCCTAATCGTTTCGCGATTAATTCAAATGAAATTTTCTCCGCGGATATTTTTAAGAGGGGCGGTTTCGCGTCGTCGACGCGTCGAAATAACCACAAACCCGATTCGATCTGGGTCAGTCGACGTCGTTCACGACGAAACTCGATCGCTTTTCGTATTCTCGCGACACCTTCGATCCGGTCGACTTTAATCCGACCGGCTGGAATAGAGGCGCGACAAAAAGAAACGAGCAGCGGTTATGCAAGCCTTTCTTTTTTAAGCCTGTTCCTCGCGTCTAGCCGATAGGATCGCAATTAACGTCGAAGAATCGTAGCTAATCGCGCTGATAACTCGTGAAAAAGATTCTGTAAAATCCATCTTGTCGGTCCTCTGTTACTACAACTTATTAATTTCACTAATTCCAATGTTTGATCACGTTCTTTACACGATACTCTGGCCTTCCGTGTTGACTTCTCGGTTTGGTCTCCGATTTTGTGATCCCGTCGCCAGAATATGCAAATATGCAAAATAATATCTGCGAACGAGACGATCTCTCCTCTGGATCTTGCCATAAGCCAAGGCAATCGACGTCGCAGTTCTTTATTTTCTAACGTGTCGTTATAATACAATTTTCTTTATTCTTTTCTTTTTCCCTTTTTCTGTTTCTTACACAAAGTGTCCGCGAAATCATTGTACAAGCGATCGAGTGGTGATTCTAGGTGGAAGAATAAGTCGATAAAAAAGAGTAACGTTTCTTCGTTTAAGGCTTCGTTTTCGAGAAAAATGTGTTTGAAGATCCGCCAGGTACTAATCGTAAGTCTCGAGATATCCGACTTTTATTTCTGTTCACGTGGATAATAATTTGATTAGACGAGCAGAGCGAAGAACGTAGGCAACATTTTGAATACTCGTTACGTTAACGAAATGAATTTTTAAATATATATCCTCATTTTTAAATAGTAAACTTGTTATCCTTATTTATGAAAGCATTCAAATATGGGCACTGTGGACATAAGATAACGGCAATGATAGGAAGCAAATGCTGACATTGTCCATGTTTATAAATATCAACACGAGCAAAAGGAGAAGTCGGATAGCTCGAAACTTAGAATCAGTACACGTGCACCTGACGGATCTTCAGGCTCTTTTTTCTCGAAAAAGAAACCTCGAACGAAAAAATGTTATTCTTTTTTTTTCGACTTATTTTTCCACACGACAACGTGTGCCACGCTTTTCGGAGACACCCTGTATACTTACGCGTTTTTTTATCTTTGTTATATATTTATATTCCTCTTTTTTTTATTTTCGTCTTTTTTGTTTCACATTTATTACTTTCACTGCGGTAACAACTTTTCTTCCTCGTGCCATACGGCTTGTGCTCATGATTTGCTAAATAAATAGATAAATAAATCAAGTCTCTGCGTGAAATTAACTGATTACTCCAGAAACATTATACCGAGTGAGAGATTGTACAAAGTATAAATAAGGAAAATATTGTAACTGTACGGATTCTTAGAGATTAAGAAGCTTCTTTTGTGAAATTAAACTTTAAATTATATAGCTGATGATTAATCAATAATAATTTTACTGAAGAGTCCACACTAGCAGATCTTGGACGAAACACTCACTTTCTCTCTTCTCTCATTGTGTCTAAGGTATAGATCTGTTAGGTGAGAGCCTTACTGAAGAGTCCACACTAATCAATAATAATTTCTATTTAGGACTTACTCTACTCCATTTAGGAAATTTTCTATTAAGGATTGACTAATTTCTTTAAAGTCTGTAATATATAGATCAAAGAGAGGATAAGAGTGTTAAAGGGGAAATTTTGCATAATTTTTTAATGAACAATTTTGCGATAAATTTCCAGTGTTTTCTACTGAATGTTTGCTAATTTTGATATGGAAACGGTAACATGGATGGAGAAAAGGGTAGGAGTGTAAGAGAGGGAATTTTGAAATTAATTATGGTGTCTTCGAGTAACTTCAAAGTAACTGTGCCTGAAATGTTTTATCTTAATTTCCAAAGTCTATTAACCATCGATCATATCAGCTACAATATATATGTATTCTTTAGAAGATGAAGGAATTTGTAATTATTGCACAATTGGAAGAACACAAAGGGCCAGTGTAAAAATGACATGTTTCATACTAAGTAAATGGAGACAAACAATTATTTGTATGGCTGAAAACAAAGACAGGCAATACTGGCGAAAACAAGTCGCGATAAGCCGAGAACGGATCACAATAAATTAAAAGGCAGCCTTGATAGAACATAAAACTGGCTATAGCTGGAAGAGATACAGATTGAAACAATTTAACTCGTAAGCCTTCAGAAACCAATTAAAAAAGACTAAAAAAAATAATCAACCATTAATTACACTATAAAAAGAAGGAAAAATGTTAAACGTTCAAGATAAAACATCCTCCCATTCTTCGTTCGCAAGTAACAAAATTAAAAATTTCAAAGGGGGCTGAACCAAAATAGAGAAAAGGTAACAAATTTGTTTTTATCAAATTCATCCCCTATTTCTTGATTGTGAGGAAAAAAAAACGAAAGGGAGGCCCAAAAATGAAAACAAGAGAGAAAGTAAAATTTCCAAGAATCAAAAGTATCTTTCCATTCGTCGTCCAGGAATTTCCATCAAATTAAAAGGAATCGATCCATCAAACTGTTCAGTCAATACTCACTTGACCAATCGTCGAACGATACGAGGGAGTCATCGATAAGTTAGTCATCGATAATCTCAATTTCTAATCGTTTATCAAACGCTGCAAACTCTCATTCTCTCTCTCTCTCTCTCTCTCTCTCTCTCTCTCTCTCTATCTATCTATCTATCTATCTCTCTCTATCTTCTCAAGACTTTTCAATTCATCCTATCACGTTCCACGGTATTCGAATACGGCAACAATCTACCGACCGATTAGATAAAACAAAGCCACCTCGGGAATTATCGAGACGAAACATCGTCACGATATAAAACTTTCTCGGCCAGGTATTAAGCCTGTGGCTACCGGTGAAAGTTCGATCGATCGTCGAGTTCAGTTTTCTTCATCTGAAAACCATAGAAATCCACAATGTGTTCGTACGAAGGTGTGAACAATTCAAGCGGTGTTTCTACGAGACGAGAGACGCTTAAAAATAATTCGAGAAACTGACATTAAAAATAGACAAATGCATTGCTTAACTTTGATCTTCGACTATATTGTCACACGCTCAGAAGCAGTAATAGGATACACAAAACGTCCTGCATGCCACAGCCATCGAAATAATAACCACATAGTAAGAGAATAGCCACGTCTGATATACAGCCGACGATAACCCCTCCAGAGGAACCAAACCTTAGTATAAAAACCCTCCCAAATCAGCACTCAACACATTTTTTGTTATAACACTCTGATATGTTATATGTTATATGTTATAGCATTCTGTTGGATTCGTAGAATAAATTTTACTATCATATCTAAAGTCCAATTTTTTAGCTTATTTGTGAAACGTTCGAACTACGACGCGACGAGATCACCGGTAGTCTGTCAATTTTCTGATTTCCTGTATTACCTAAATTCGAATAACTTGAATTCCAATTCGCGTTCGCACAAGTCAAGTTATTTCTAAGTTCAAGCTCAAGTTACTTTCCTTGTCGCGAGTCCAGCCTTTAAGTTCAGGTAATCTGACTTCGACTGAGTGTTTCGTTTAAGATACATATCTAAGAGTGCCATGGGTCGATCAATAATCGTCATCGATATTTCAAGGTTCCCAGCATCATCGTATAATATCGACAATATTGTATCGACGATACATATTCATCATTTTAGGTGAAAACCTTAAAATATCATATATTAGATATATATGGATATAATGTTCAAAGAATTAAAATGTGAAGAAAACATGCAACAGTTGCCACTCTTTCACAAAGATTATCAAACTTTCTTTAAAACTAAGATGAGAAGCCTCGAAAAAGATCTTTGGGAAAAAGCATCTCCATGCAACATACGTGAGATACGTACAAATATATTTGACAAAAGTGCAGCAATTATTTTTAATAGAAAATAACAAGTTCTTCATTCTCACCTAACTTAGAATTGGACACGCTAAACTGACACACTCTCATCTTCTAACTAGATATGAGCCAAATAAGTGCAATAACTGTAACAGTATTCTAGTCTATATACATCATGTTATTTAATTATAGTAACGTCTCGCAATAAAAAATTAAATTCCGTCTTTCAAATAAGATTCAGACCTGTTTAAATTGTGAAACACATCGTGAAAATCTTCTCTAGAAATCTTTCTCAAAGATATTAATTTGTATCGCCAAATTATGACATTGTAAACTACCGACTGAGTCTCAACATACACCGTATCATACTAATTTTGAATTTAAGTTAACCGTACTGTATTTTACGGTAATTGCACTATATATGATATATGTTCGAGATATATAGATACTGTTATCTAAGCTTGTAATTTACCTTACTGTACTTTGCACTTTGTATTTTACATATCCTATTTTTGTATTATGTTAATCGCGGCAGCTAATGATCATAGGAAATAATTGACGCGACTTTAACTGAAATCAAGAATAATAATAATAATAATAATAATAATAATAATAATATATGTGTGTGACGTGTGTTAATCCTGAACAATATAATTGTATTATTAATTAAACTCAGGTACGTGTATAATCCGAAATGTAATTAAAAGGAAAGGTAAGGCAGATTTATAACAGCGACGATGTTTGTTTGAGCAGATTAGGTTTCGTTTTCCATTAGACAGTTACACGATGATTGGTTTTTAGGGGTGGTTTTATTGGTTCTACAATATAGCGATAATGGAACGAAAATTAACAGTAGATTGGATTCCTTGCTACACTATATTGATTAATACAAATCTCTCTCATATAGTTACTTTAATTAATTAATATATATATCAATAAATCTTTTAATTTTGTGCCACGTAAATCATTTTCATCAATTATTAGTTAGTGATAGGACGAACCTTTTTACGATTATAATAATATGCATATACATAAATCAATAATAAAACAATAATAAGTTCTATTTCAAATATAGAAATTGGAATAATTAACACGGATAACTGCTCCCTCCCAGGTCCATTCGATATCATTCAATCTCCCATCTAACATCATATCTTCGAGCTAACATCTTATCTTCCATGTAAGATAATGCCACAATTAATTAAACCTAACTTAATAATAACTCAGGAAAGGAAGATAACAAATTCATAATAAATAACAGAAATGTCCACGTGCGACCACGACAGAAGTAAAACAAACTTTTAGGTAAATTTACAGGGCAAATTTGTTAATAATTATATATATATGGACAAACTGTGAGGTAATAAAATTAGCTGTTGACCCGGTGATTTTCTTCAGCGATAAGCAAATAAGCTACAATCTGAACTGCGATCAATGAGAATGGCTCCATCTAATAGAAATCCTCTGTAACCGATCATTTTCTGTAATGATACGCCATGGAAATCGTCGTCCCATGGGGAAACTAAATTACACCTGTTCGTACTTTATAATGGTAACATTATAGGAAACGTCCCATCGGACGGATTTTTATGCTCGATAATGCGCAAGTAAATACACTATCATTGAAAAGTATCTGAACACTTACTTATCTTCGGCAGGATGTAATTCAATTACGAAATTATAGATTCGATATTTTATTCTTTATTCCTGCGATGGCTATATCTCATCGGATATTACGATAGAGTCAAATTAGACTTGCTTTTGTTGGAAATTTAAAATTCACGTCAGATATTACGTATTATAGTTTCGGCTACAGGCACGGGCAATAGTAGATATAATTGTTATTGCAGTTCGTTCTAAGCTCGATATTTTATTATCTTTATTTTTATGATCACCACGTTTAATGAAATATCACGAAGGGGTGAAAAGGTAGGTTTGGTTTTGTTGAAGATTTCAAATTAACACCAGATTTCACGTATTATAGGTAGATGTGGATCATAATATAGTTGTGTTTGAGGTTCTTCCTAAGCTTGTTATTTCATTCTTTATTTTTACGATGGCTATATTTATTGGAATATTCCGATAGCGTCAAGTATTGTTTACCTTTGTTGGAAATGTAAGATTGACGTCAGATTTTGTGTAGATATTATAATTTTGTCAGATACGAGATACAATCTAGTTATTATTGGAGTTCTTTCTAAGCTCTGTGATCCAGATATAAGGATTTTTCTAATCTGACAGCGATTAGTTGAAAGAGGGACGCCGAATTGTGTATTTACTTTTGATAAGAATCGAGAAAGGTTTTGGAAAACTGATTTACAAATATTTAAAAACTCTCGATAAATAATTCGTAAATTAATATTGCTTTTAGTTAACTTATTAATTTATACATTCCAGTAATTTCAAATCGACGACGATATTCTGATTCTTATGGACAGAGATGTGGAAAAAAATGGTTAATAAATTTAAAAATGTATTCCCTAGGAATTATCACAAATTTTTATCAACGCGTCATTTGAATGAAAAATTACAGTGGAAGATTATCTGAAAAGGTAGGATAAATAAGATCACTTTTTAAGAGATTACTCAATTCTACATAAGTGTTTTAACGTAATTGCAAACGTAACAGAAATTTCAAAATTGATACCTCGTCGAGTCAGCTCTCGTTTCCGTAAATCGACACTAAAAACTCGACGATGCAACAGGTGATTTCGATAAAACGATTTTTTCCTGACTACGGAATATTTCAAACAATTGGGCGAAGAGAAAATCTAGTAAAATCAAAAATAGTGTTTTCAATAATCAGATTTAAATACCAAAAGGAACAAAAAAAAAAAAATGTGTTATTTTTGATAAACGGCTAATGAAAATAATTTTACAACTTGCACATTGTTAACTAAATTTCCTCAATCAATTTCTTACAACAATCTCTGTCAGACTGTCTTTTTTCTCGACCATCCTGTGCAACGCAACTGAAGGAAAAGAAGATTAATGTGCTACTTGTTTGTGGTAAACGTTGCCAAGTGGAAAGAAAAATACTCTCGAGTTGGTCTTCGCAGTCTATTTTTCTAGAAGCGATTAAAGAAGTTGAAGAACCGGAGCTGGTCAATTTACAATGGAGATAAAAAAAAGAAACGATTATGATAACAATTTGCAAATGAAAATCCTATACATACGTATACATATACGTGCAAATCTATCTCTCTATAAATTTATGCTCACCACTAATATATATATATGTACTTTATTGGGGCGTAAAAAGTAGGATTATAAGATTCTTTAACGAAACCTCGTGTTATTTAATTTTTAGGAGACATATAATGAAATATTTGTAGAACTATTTCAGTAGATTATTGCAATAAAGTGAAAGATATGTCATATCTACTTTGTTTTGCAGTGAGAAATAAAACGTACTATCAATGAGAAAAGTATATCTAGAAATATTTATTTGCATTACACGAATGTATCAGAAAAATATTTTTTTCGTAATATTTATATCTAATAAAATCATATTTCTTTATACTACGATATAGAAACTTATCAGTTAATTAGCCAGCAAAGAGGTTACGTTTTACAAAAGATAATATTAAAACAAACTTCTTATATGCATACGTATAAATGCATAGCAGCGTAAGCAGAAAAACAGAATAATAAAAAGACAAATGGAGATCTGCTATTAAAATCTACCACGCGATTCAATGGACGTACTTCCTTTTTCTCAGACGGCAAAGGTGAAATGTAACGTTTCACCGGGGAAACGACCGCGCGCTGCCGCATCGCGACTGTTTCCGCTCAATATCACAAGTGCAAAGAGTTTTTTGTTCTCGCGATGCAGCCTACCGTGGAGTTGGCCTTTGTCCAATCTGCCGTCATTTGTTTTGATGGCGATTTTTGCCATCCCGTGTTAAGAAAAATCGTCAGCCGGCCTAAACGTTTCTTATCGGTCAGGTTTTTAACCCCACAAGTCATAAATCAGCACAAAAGCTTCCAGATTAATTACAGTTTATCATACGACACCCAATTTTTTCTTGATGAAGAGCTATTAAAAGAAGCAGACAATACATTTTATTCTACGACTATTACAAGAAGGACTTCACTTGTTTGTCTTAAGAGAAATAAAAAAAAACAGTCTCTTAAGAATGCACTCCAAGGAATTTTAAATATTTATAATTTATTACAAAATAAATTTTGATCACGCAACAAGAACCACGCGCGAAGTTAATCCGGAAACTCTGTTCAAACGGTTCCTACTTTAAGTTTGGAACGATATTAATGCATACGTATCAATCCCCTGCACGCGTATCACATTCCACAGATGGTACATCATCATTTACATAAATCATAATCCGGCGAAAAATTCTTGATGGACTCGTGGCCGATGTGAAAATAAATCTACGAGAAAGCTGTATTACAGTTCGGCACAAATTAACCAAGAGAGTAAACGATAAAACACGTTGATCAAAACATTACGACTTTAACTTATCGCCGCCTCAAAACATTTAAACAACCTTAATCTTAAGCACGCTACTCTACGAGATTAACAATTTCTCATTTCTTATAAATCATCTCCGGCCATCGTACTTTATTCTTTTTATATATTAATTTATACATTAACTGATTTAACTGATTTTATATTCAATTAATTTGTATCTTATTTATTTATATTTTAAATATATCTATATATGTAGGGAATAATTTTAAGTTTTCAGAGAAGAGTACTCGAGGGTTTTCAAGACGGTTCAGCGATTCAAAGTCGATAATTATTTCATGGCGATTTTGAACTTTAACGTGTAATTTCATATGGTGGAACCACCATATAGCAGACGACCCTCGGAACACAGCGAATTCCCGGGTAGTCTGCTAGAGTTTGAAAAACAGCGCGCGAAACGTCGCACGCATCAAGCCGCGTGTATTTCCAGCGAGCGGCAAACGGGAATTAAAAAGTATTTTCACTCACCATTTGACGTATATAAGGGTTTTGCTTGTCCCAGCGGTACTCCTGAAGTTGAACGGTTTCGTATCGTTGTTTTTTCTTCAAGTGCGAACGAGAACGTCTCACGGCCGATATCACCACAGCTGGGCCCATCCAGCCATCTTGCCGTATACCAAAACGTGTACTACACTGCGCTGGCGTATTTTGCTACTCGTCTTTCCCTCTCGTCCCCTCGTTCAGGGTAATTGCGTAACTGCCGCGAGTGCCCGCGACACTGTCAGTCACGGTCGTATACACAGATCTGGTAACTGCCGTGGTAGGGGTAAGACTCTTAATGTCATAAGGTGTGCTTTACAAATCGGCCGCCAGCCATAGAGCGCTGCGATCTCTGGAACATGAAAACAATAAATAGTTATGCACCATAGTCGTATTCCACATGTACATATGTATACGACTATATAACTTGCATATGCAACTTATATCTAGTGATTGAAGCGCTTTACTACTCAGTGGACAAATTGAGAAACTTTTGCCGTTCGCTAGGAGCTTTACCCCACCACGGGAGTTGTTAGACATGTGTATACGAGCGTACTTCCAATCGTGCTGTTTATCTTCTTCCAATTACTGTAACGCCCTCTCTTCTTTGTCTTTATCACTGTTGGCGGCGCCAGCGACGCTACGGAAATTTGAAACGACGCGTTACGCTGGTCGATCAAAATGGTACTGAGCTCACGTGTCGCGCGGAGCATAATCACCTAGTCGAGTTCATGTTCGATCGGGAAATTTCAACTGCTTCGTTCGTTTTTCTCATTCAAGAAGTTGAACAACTTTTATTCGTCTCTATCGTATAGGCTGTTATATCTGAAATTACTTTGGCATATGTGAGGTACGATAAAGTCGTGTTTGTTGATGTTTATTAGGTGTGAACTGATATTTCTTGTACGTTACTTACAGGATATTGAATAGTTGGATAGTTGTTTGTGGTTTTATGATGTTTTTGTTGGGTGAAAGTTGGACGATCTCGGGTATCGGTCGGTGACATTTAAATGTTAGTACGAGGGCGCGACGCCTGTGGTGCTAGTGTGCAGTGTTACCTATGTGTATCTGAACAAACGTTTTCAAATCAGATAGGCGGAATTTTATAAAATTTCAATAGGTGAGTAAGACTTGCTCTTACATTACGAATATTTATGCATTTAAAATAGATTTAAAGGTACAATTGCATACAAGCTATATATAGTATTCGTTATAACATCTGATGAGTGAAACATTCTATTTCTTTGGGCATATTAATAAAGATATAAAATAGCATAAACATTCGTAGTTTATTTATTATTTAATATCTTATTACTGTTTACAAAATCTGAATATATAATAAACAGTCGTAAAATTAAAATTACTTAAGAAACCGTAATAAGAATTTAAAGATTGTATAAAATATTTTATTCAATACTGACAACACTGTTAAAAAGGCAATTCAATATTATAGTATTTACATGAATATACTTAGCGCGTATATACATATACAGTAAAATATTTACAATTTTTATATCGAATTAAATAAATAAATTAACTACTACTACCAAACCAATCCGAGCCCATCGCTCCGAAAAATGCCGCTGCACCAGATTTGATCGTAGCCCCAGTTGAATCACTTTTCGTATTTTCTTTGCTAGTGGTCTTTTTACGCTATATCAACACATATAAAAAATTGAATTAAATCTTGATACTATTTATGTGGAAAACTAAAAAATTAGATATATTATTATATTATATCAACCAATATATATTATATTCTACAACATTATATTATTTGCTATAACAAAAGCTACATTTCATATAATTAACACATCACAAGCATGTGCTTGGTTAATCTGTTAATTTAAAGTCTATATAAGCGGAAAACGTAACATCGTTTCCTTACCGCAATCAAATGCACGAACTATCTTATCTGAATACCCTGGCAATCTAAGGCTACATACGCATTTAAATGAAACAAATATTCATAAATAGGCGATAGGAACAATTTTATAAACTAATATTTAAATGAAATTTAAAGAGATATATTTAGAAAGTTTTTAAATTTAAAGGTAAGATCCCCCCTACCTGTGTCTTTTCTGGCATGGGTACGGTAACAAGCGGCAAATTTCTTGCCGGAGCAGTTACTGTTAATGGCGGGAACCATGGCGCTCCCGTACATAAAGCCAGGACTGAAGGCAAATCTGATTTCACGCCTTCAGCATTATTGTATTCGCTTCGTGCTCCTAAAATTGTGTGTAACTGTTCCAAATGAGGCACTAGATTTCCTAGTATGAGCTAATATCAAGAAATAAAATGATTATAATGTGTTTATATAGATATATTGATTAGTAAAATATTTTCGAATTAGACAAATATTCACCAGTGATCTTTGAACACTTTTCTTTACGTTAGTATGAATGAAAGGGTTGAAAACATCGTAATCGAATGGATCGATTTTTGATAACACACTGTCACAAGCTTTGGTTGATAAATCTGACAGAATTTTATTTTCACGGGGTATCATAAGCAGACTAGAATATTTTATATCAAATAATACTTGAAGGGCTTGCTTTTGTGAAAGTCTAGCATTGCCAGGTGCAGTTAGATAATAATTTAATAACTCCGTCACAACGTCCTCTATAATTTCATACAGCACTTTCCTATGACAAAAAATTAAAATTTTAGAAATGTATAAAATTCAATTTATATAAATTTCAATAACACAGGACTTACTTTGGAAGAGTGTGCGGTATTACTTTATTTAAATCTTTATTAATAGCAGTTAAAAACTTCTGCAGTTGTATAGATGGTTGATATGGTACTAAAATTTCTGACTTTATTCTTCTCCCCTCTCCAGAGTCCTCTTCGATGATCACTTTCTCCCATTCTGATATAACTAAATGTATTGGATAACCATCTAGAGATTCCTTAGATATAAACCTTTCCCTATGCTCACTTATCTTAATTTTATACGTTTTGGCCCAAATTGACCAAACAAAAGTACTTTCTTCTTTCAATTTATCACAAACCGACTGCCATCTGGCATTTGTAATAGTCAATCCCGACACTTTCGAGAGTGTGAAACATTTATTTAAGTTTGAACTTAACGTCGTTAATGCTAAAAGAAACCTAGCTGTTATAACAGCATTTATATCACGTTGACCGTATTCAGGCTTATTATTTATACACGTCTTCGCAAAATTGATCAAATCTTCGATCATACTGATACTGACAGTTTGCAAATGTTCTTGAATCTCTGCGCGATCAGAGAATGAATCCGAAATTAAATATATATTTGTAGATAATAAATTGTCCTTGATAGACATTACGCGTTCTGTTTCATATAAGTATTGTTCAAGATCTTCGAGCAAAGCGTGTAAACTTGAGTCAAAATTTTCGCACAATTTGAGAATATTCGGCGAATATCCTTTGGTTTTCATTAATAGGGATCTTTTATTATCTAGGCCACCATTTTTGGTGAGCTTCTGAGGAATATCACTTGGAGAATCTTTCCAGACAAACCATCGCAAATCATGTTCTGGATACTCAAATTTATCATGAATCACTTTGCCCAACAATTCGATTATGTCAGATTTTAACGCAATAGTAGTTTCCATCCATTTGTCGTCTATGATACCTAATAAAATATTAATAGTGTTACTACTTTCAATTCAGTAACAATAAATATATTTTATATTGTTTGTTTGTGTTACATACGTTTTACTCTGTGAGATATTAAAGGTTGAAAAAATTCCACCCAGAAGGTTATTCTTGGAAGAGAAAGCTCCTCCCATATCGAATTCCAATTCTCAGGCAGATTAATGCTAACAGCTTCTTCACGAACGTAATACAAGCCTTTTATGGATATTATTAAATCGAGAAGTTTCGTAATCTCGCGATTGCAAAACTCAGCTACCCATTCGAGCCAAGATTTGATACTTTTTTGAAGATCTGGTATACAAAAGTTTTCGAAACTGTTTGCGGCAAATGGTTTGTGCTGTTTAGTCACAAGAGGAAGAAATTCCTTTAATAATTCTTGATTGAAGTCCAACTGGGAGAGCAAAGAGTATGCTTCTTGATCTTGAATTTTTGTTATATATTGTGAAACAAGGCCACCTGATTTTCCATCTGAATCTGTAATTAATTAATATTTAATACTGTATCATAACACAATATGTTCTATATTTATATATCATTTATATATCATTACATACTTATGAAGCAAGAATAAATTAAACTAATTGTTTGAATCAATATTTCAATACATGATTTTATTTTCTTTTTAACACTGTTGTCATTTTCGTCTGTAACAATAGATTTAACTGCATGGTTACGCAATGATATTAATTTATCCAACAAATCTGAGAATGAAGATCCATTTAACAATACAAGTGCTGCCAGACAATTTGCTATGCTCTAAAATGAAATTTAATATCTTATTAGAAGGATAAATTTTATAATGGAACAAAATTTTATAATAGGTATACTAACCCCTGATTCTACACTTAATGATTGTAACACATTATTACATTCAGTAAATATGATATTCTTGAACTGACTAATAACATCCCATTGCTTAGACACAATTGGGTACTTAAGTGCTAAATCTGTATTTCCCACTTCAAATAACAGGCTATAATTTATATGTTGAGCTACCAAATACAATTGTGTAGCAAATAATAAATCCTTGTTTTCAATATTCGACCAGATATATTGGGGTATGTCCATCAAGATTTTTATTTGCATGATGACAGAATTCTGACTTGTTTCAATATTTCTGTAAAAGAATATAAATATTATAAACAAGAAAATTATGTACTTTATTTTCAAAAAGTTTCTATAGAGAAATACCTATTATCTTCATTCTGAACTGAATCTATTTTAAATCCAATAAGGTACTTTTTCTGTAATTCCCTAAATTTGTCCTCAATGTTAGTTATCCTTGAAATAACTCTCTCAGAAGTTATCTTCATTTTCCCAATTGTGTCTGCAGCCAATATAAGATCACGGTACCTTTCCCTAAAAGTATTTAATCGCCTAATAAGTACACTAATAGATCAGATTAATAACCTTTTAGCAGCAATAGATATACATATAAAACTCTTTTGTTTAACAACTATTTAACAACTAAGCAGATACATGAATTTCAATTTATATAGAAAATAAAGGACAGTAACAAGCAATTACTTTAAGTCATTAAAACAGAACTTTACCCAACCAAAGTTCTAAGTTCGATTTTTTTCCTGTCACTCTCATGTTGAATCTTCTTCTGGATTCCCTCGATCTCCTTTATCGTGTACTCCTCGAACAATTTGTTAATGTCCAAATCCAAGTAATTCATTGTCATTTTCTTGACAATTCTCCTCCACGTATCTTGATGTTCCCACGTAGCAAGAAATCGGCTCGTATTTACATCGCATTCTTATCTGCAGTGTTCTACAAAACATTGTCAATTATTAATCCGATACCAGATGGCGCCACATACATTTTCCTCCTTGTCTCAAGCGATAATGTAATGCACATACCTTGCCCCTTTCAAGGGGCATACCTTTTTTTTCAATTCTGTAGTATAAATTCAAAGAAATTACTGAGATAACTCCCATTTATTTTACTGTATTATGCAAACAACTATACATTTCAAGCCATTAACGAGAATCATTCGTAGAGAAATATATTAATAAATATATTAACATTATCGAAAACAAATATTCGACTGCATCTAATTTGCTTTCGTATTTAAATTCCTTACGATGTGCCTGAATGTCTAGTTTTTTTAATTTTAACGAAATGCTCGTTCTTAGCGAAGGTTTTAAGAAAAGATCTAGTCGATCGAGAACGTGTTATGGCGAACACGTTCGCACGCAATCGCCGAAGCACGTCACCTCACGACGAGACGTTGAACTATGGGATGAGCACGCGAGACGCCATATTGAGCGAATGTTGATTGAATGCAGTTTAGGTGTTTACGCGGTTCCAAGAAAAACCCGTGAATATACGCATCAATTATCGTTCAGCCCGATTTAGGTATCGGCAAACGATAGGTCGGTGTGGCAGCGGTATCACGCGGCGACAGAATGAGCGGCAGCGACGGCGAGGACGGTCAGTGCAACGGGACGATAGAAAGCAACGTAGTAGCGATGGATGACGTTCTTGTTAAGAAACACACTGACGACACTCTCTGCGATGGATGTGTTACCGTCGAAGGCGATTTCACGCGACAGGGAAGCAAACGGACTATTAATTACACAGAGGATGCTGTTAGCTCTCCCGTTATTGCGGACTCGATCCCTGTCGCGGACTCGATCCCAGTCGCGGACTCGGTTCCTGTCGCGGTATGTTTTCTTCTAGCGAACACCGTTTCATCCCGCATCAACAATCGTCAACCACGAACACGTTCTACTTGCAGAGCGTAACACTTGACGAAAGCGTAGTGGATGAGTTTATCAAGGGCGCGAGGGTTTCCCATAGCATGGAACTGAATGCGATGCAAACGAGGCCTGAGTCGCTTGTCGAAAGTCCAAGTACCGCTGTGAACATAGACAACCCTTTCAGGGGTAAGGAAATGTGTTCATGCGATGTATGCAAAGCAAAAAGGTATTTGTTATATTGTCAATGAATGGGGAGTGATCCGGTACTGGTGGGTGACACTAACGGTTGCCTTTAACGCAGGGAACTGCTTAGAGAGGAGTTACATAAAGCCATGAAGTTTCAAAATCTGTGGGCAGAGTTACGTCAACATATAAGGGGTTCCTTTAATGTTGCCTTAGAAGCTTCTTGTTTCCTTGGAGGTTTAGAGTTTCAACAAACTCCATTTTCAGCGGATGATACACACAAGATTGTTTTGCAGTAAGTTCAATAGTTGATGTGAGGATAATTACTGAGTGTGATTTATGAAGCTAAATATAGAATTTTTTTTCAGACTGTGTAAAAGGAATCCTCATCAATTATTTATGAGACTAGTAAGCCTGGCACAGGAGTTTGTTGTAGAAATAAAAGTTCGATTATTAAATCTTTTACAACATCTTAGTGTAAATAATTTACCAGAAATTTTTCTTATAGGTTAATATAAATATAATACTATACCTGTAATTAAATAATTTGTCTCTGCTAGTTGATGCAAATAGTTCCATGTATCTCTTTTTATAGGCCTTTTAGATGATTATGATGCATTAATAACAACAGCTGTGAAAATTTCTGAATTTGTAAAACTTTTAAAAGATCATTTGGGCAAGTTCAATTATAAATTTCCTTTACCATGGGCTGCTTTTATCAAGAAATTGTATCAGATTTATATATATGATGATCCATTTATACAAAACAGTCTGTCACCTTTTATTGGCCAGGTAAAGGAGCTTATAGTGTTTTAATATTTTAATTTATTTATAATGTCCAATAGATGCTAAAATACATATCTTATGTTTTACAGTTAAAGAAAGTTTTGCCCTTAAAAAGCTCGGAATACCAGCGTCTTTTCCATCGGTATTTATGGTTTGAGAAAGAAATGACAGTAATTAGAGATCTATGGGCAGAAACTGAATCGTGGATGGACAAGTACAAGTAAGTGATTGTATGAATTATATTTTAACAATAACACAACTATATATCAACTGATCACAATCCCAGGAAAGAAAATCTATGAACAAAGTTTCATAAGCGGTGCGTATTTCAGTGCAGAACAAGCATGTCGAATGACCCATCTTAGGCAAGTAAGGGAAGTGTTCACAGCAACTAGGAAACTTATGGAACCGCGTATGTTAAATAAATGGACCGACGTTGAAAAGTATGTTCATATAAAAATAAAATACTGCATATTGCCTTGTATATATTTATGAATCAATGGTTTGATGTCTTCTTTTATTCCAGTGAATTCCATGAAGCGAATGGCCAACTTTCGACGATTACTTCGCAAGAAAAAGTTGGCGTATCAGAGGTGGACAGCAGGCCTTTAAGTCCTACACCGGATTTAAGTTTGGATTCGCCCATTATGCCTCCAAGTATCGAGATATTACAAATTTTATTGGATGACTGGAGCAAGGTTGTAAAGTCTCTACGTCAGAAATTATCTGATGTAACAGACGCACAACTGACCACAGACATTTATACTAATGGGCAGGAAGATTTCTTTGATTATGCTTGCGCAACTTGCCATTTAGTACAGTCTGCAATGAGATCAGTCAGGTACTTACTATATCTATGGAAATTATAAGCATTTTGAATTCTTATTAATCTATGGGTTCTTTTTAAAGGGCTCATATTGAAGGAACTTGTTTAGAGAATAATATAGAAGAAGAAAAAAGCTGTGAATGTCATATGTGTATAGGACCTGCGATATCTTCTAGTGTAAGGATATTTTTGTTTCTTTACTGTTACTTTTTTATTGATATAACATCAATAATTAACCGAATTAACTTACAGATTAATAAAAGTGATGCAGAAAATATATTATTACCATTAGAAAATCCTTTTCCACAACTTACAAATGGATTCTTAGGTAAAAATCCTTACAACGTGGAAAATAGTGGAATTTATGCCATATATATTATTTAATATCATTTAATTTTATTGTAGAAGATACAGCTAATTTTTCGGCAACGCAAGTAAAGAAAAAAATAGAGGATCTGGAGATAAAGGAAATAAAGAGCGACGGCAATGAAGTAAGAAACGAAAATGAAGATGTTGATTTAAGGGCGCCCGATCCACAACTTTGTTCATGTGTATATCAGCATGTGAAAGAAATAACAGAGAGAAAAGTGGTGCTAGAAAATCCACCTTGTTTGTGTTTACTAAACTCCAAACGGAAGATATGGGACACTTGTCCATGCCTAACAAAATGTAAGAGCAATGAAGTAAAAAGAATCTTATTTTTTATTGCGATAAAAATCTTCATATATTTTATAATATTATAGCTGCACCTGAACCAGTTGCACCAAATGATCATCCAAAGCCACTGTCGCCTTCTATCGTGAAGGCTAATCAGGAACCAAATAAACCTGCAGTAAAAACTGGTTCTACGCAGTCTGCTCAAACACAGACGAGACATTCTACAACGCAGACACCGAACACCGCTCACAATCATACAACGCATCAGGGTAAATATACATAATGAGTCATTACAGCTTGTAGAGTCAAAATTAAAAATTTTTGTTTTTTCTATTGGAAAATGTTTACATACCAATGAAAATACTGTGGTACAGAATTTAAGTGCCACTTCCCTTTCTAAATAGTTATTAATAATGCTAGAAAATGTAGAGAAAAATATAAATGCCAATAAACGTCACTTAATGATTTCTTAGCATTTGTCTATTCCGTTTATTTAAATCTAAATGAATGGAACATTCAATTTTTTTTATAATTAACAAGTGGCACATACAGGGTTGTTCTACAGATGTACTTTTCTTTTCCACGAACTTGGACTACATTAGTCTCCATATTCTTCCTTTGCCTCTTAAAAATTTTTTTCTTGGCACTAAGTGTTTTCTACAAACATTTTTCAATTAATAATCATTTAGTGTTCAACTTTTTAAGTACTCGTAGAAATTTAAATAATTTATTTTTTTTTAACTCACGAGCTTATATGTATATACGTGTATTTTTTTGGACTTCTATAGGTACCACTCATTCACACACACATGGGTCCCTTCCAGACTTGGTAAAAAACACGGGTCCTACCCATAGATCTCATAGTCACAGCAATCATTCGTCGCACGCCTGTCACAAACAAGCTAATGTCGAGCATATTAAAAGAGTCTCGTGCAACGACTGTCAGTATTCGTTAAACTATTTTTAAAGATTTTTATTTCATAATTATTTTTTCATTTTACCAGAAAAATAATATATATGAAATTTCTGCATCATTTTAGTAAGTTCCGGAGATGGGGATTGTTCGGATTCCGGGAGTAGTCAGGAAGACTCTTGTTCTACCAGCAGTTCCGCGCAAAGGGATTCCAGTAGACATTGCGACTGTTGTTATTGCGAAGTATTTGGCCATGGAGTTGTAAGTAGTCTTCGTTATTTGGAGTTAACATATAACCTACTGCGTTATATTATGAATGAATATTTTTCTTCAGCCTTCGGTAGCACCAGTTAGTAGAAATTATAATGAAATGAGAGAACGGTTACGGCAATTACTAACCAAGAAAAAAGCTAGGAAGTGTAAATCCACGTGTAGCCCTTCAAAAAGTCCCTCAGAGTCGGTGGTATCTGATACAAGTACGGAAACGAAGGCAGCGACAAATACAGCCCCGAGATTGAATACTCCAATTTCGACTGTTCCTGCGATACAAGTAGATCAACGAGATCAAAGAGATCTGGAAGAGTTGCTTGAGTTCATTGAGGGCAATCAGAATGGAAAGAAAGATAATAATAAAAAAGCCGAGAAAAAAGCTAGGCAGAAGCAACGTAAGGTGAATATAAATAGAGGTTAACGTTTTATTTTCTTTGGATATTTGCGTAAGATTAATTAACTTTTGATCATTTATTTGTTACAGCTGGAAGAAAAGCTTAAAAGAGATAGGCAAGAAGCAGAAAAATTGAAACTGATAGAGTTACAAAAAAAGACACCGGAAGTAACGATCACCGTCGTAGACCCGCAAAAACCTGTTCCACAAAGATTATTACCTCAGTGTAACCTACCCGAAGTATCTATTTTACCTACGTCACCCCCAGTAGCATTGCCGACTGTAAAGCAATTAAGTAATAAAAAGAAAGACAAACAAGAAGTCTGTAGCAATAGTAGTAACACTAGTAGCAGTAGCTGTAGCAGCAGTAGTAGTAGTACCAGTAGTATAAATAGCAAAACGAAGACTGCACCTGTGAATACCAATGTAAAGAACAAAAGTATTAATAAAACCGAGAAATTGATGGCCTCTGGTCAGGTGAACAATAAAGCGGCGATCAAAAGCGATAAAACTGAAGTTAGCAATAAAAGTAACAAAATACAGACAAACAATAGCAATAGCACAAATGTGAAAAATAACGCAATGGACAAATCACTGACTGTGGACTTGGATGATAAAAACTTGACGAAGAAAGAAAGGAAGAAATTGAAAAAGAAAATGAAAAAAATGGAGGAGGTGAAGGCAAAAGAGGAGACAAAGAAACCGGTTCAGACGGAGACTCAACCGCAGATCGTAACAATTAAGAGAGTCATGGAGTCTAATAGCGCGGAACCGACAGTCACGATCACGTTGAAAGGTCAAACACCGGCTGAAGATAAAGTTCTATTCACTTTGGTGAATGGTCAGACGAAAGAAGTAACCGGCTTGAAACTGGAGAACGAACAAAGTCAGAACGTCTACGGGAAGAAAAAGAAAACCAAAGCAAATAATAATAACAATAATAATAATACTAGTAATAATAACAATAATTCATTGCAACAGGGAAACAAACAGCAGCAAACGAACAATTCGAAACAGCAAACGCAGAATAAAATTTGTGACAGCAAGAACAATATGAAACAACAGTCGAACAATGAAAAGAGCAAAGGGAAGCAAGTAGACGAGAAAAAGATTCAGCAGCAGAATATTACTGAAATAAAAACGAAGTCTAAGAAAGATAAGAAAAATATAGAAAACAAGGAGAATGTGCTGCAACAGAACGTCGTAAATAAGAATAAGAATCAATCACAGAACGTAAGTGGAAAAAAACAGAATAAAGTTAATACCCCACCTCAAACTCCAGTTTCGCAAAAGCCATCACAGAACTTCAATATCAGTAGCGACAACAAAAAAACGAAAATACAGTCGCAAGAGAGAAATGGGCAATTAAGTTCCAACAAAAGCAGTAAGAACACATCTGCTAGTATTACTATTAAACAAATGAAAGGTGACAACCAAAAAATTCAAAGCAAATTAATAAATCAGACGACGATTAAACAACGACAGGAATTGCATTCGGCATCCACGGAAAGAATTAATTCGCCATTGAGCAGTCAGTTCAAAGATATTGGCGCAAATTCGAAGATTAACATAGAGAATTTAAAGCTGCCACCCGGTATTACGATAACTAAAGTTGACGCTCCTGCGAAACCCTTGCCAATCAGATCAGCACCACTGCCTAAACCAGTAAATCCGCCTAAGCAAACTACGATAATTGCAGCACCGATGAGCGGCGTTCAATCAAGTTACGCGAGTTCTCAGGCGGGTGGTAATGTAATAGTAGTGGATACTGGAAAATTGAAGCAAGATCTATTACCTAAACCGGCAGAAAAAGGTGAGATAATAAATATTCTATATTCTATTTCTAATATTTCATCTAACTTTACTAGTTGTTTCATAGTATTTAATAATAGCTTATAATAATATAATTATATATCTTCGTAATAATAACGATATCTTATCCTAGATGTTGCTAAAGAAACGCAACAAAGTCAGAGCACTACCAATAAGAAGAAGAAAAAGAAAAATAAAAACGGATTAAATTCTAGCAACACGTCACATCAACCAACAATACAAAATAATGATCCTTTCGTGAACGATCATGCTGATGAGCCTGCCAGAATACTTCACAACCCAAGTACCAATATGGTAACTATAAGGAACCCGGCGTTTGGCCCGATGAAGGTGCCACCTACCCAACAGGCGGCAATCATAAAAGTATCAGAGAATGGTATGGTCACCATTAGGAGTCCTGCGTTGCAACAGGCGATCAACGCAGGCCTTACATCCCCTCCAAAGCCAGATTACATCGTGAAAGGTGATCTGTCGTCGAAAACGTCGATGGAAAACTCAAGCTTGAAACACACTAATGGTATTATCCCGTCGAGTTTGGCGGAGCTGAGGAGCAGGCTGACGCCAGACTGTACGACTCTAAGTGGCTTGGCTAATATACAAATCAGTAAAGTAACGAATGGTCAACCTATACCGGAGAACGGAATCAACCTAAAGGGGACTAGCGTGACGTTGACGAAAGTAAGGACGGAGCCGTGCATGGAGGATGTGCAGTGCGCAAAAACGGCGGTTCGAGAAGCGATAAACGCCTCGATAGCGGCATCGTCTAGCGGCAAGAGCAAGAAAAAGAAGAAGCGCGGTACCGGCACAAGACAATGCGGAGATGACTGGAACCTCGTTGGTGAGAAACAACAATAATCAGAATTTAACATGTAAATTTGCTTCTTTCATTTTTTTGTTTTCCTTAACACACACCCGGGCTGCATTTCTCGCTCCCGGTATGAGACAAAACTGTTCTCTTTTTGTTTATTTTTATTTTCTTCTTTGTCTTCTGTTTCTATCTAAAGAATGAAAGATTAGCATATACTATAAGGAAACATTGATTAGAGATAATATGTATATATCGTACATAGCCGACATGTAAAAAGTATTTTAAACAATTGGACGTGTAAGATCGTTAGGCTAAGTCAAACTGACGACGGTTTTTCTTTCGTTTCGTTTTCCGTCAGGAGTGGACAGTGTACCGCGTTAGGACCCAAGTCTTGGTCGCAGGCTATAGTTCGAAAGAGAGAAAATTTAATCGAATGTACCGGGGATGTGTACACTTCGGGATCTCCTCAAATTGGCCGCCACGAATTTCTCGGGGGATTGTCCGGAAGAGAACTTTAGCCAGTGAGCACTATCTTTTCTTTATTTTCCTTCGCGCGCCCCGACTTCATATTTTCTGTTTGACCAATCAGGTGACTACTGATCCATCGAACTTTGTATTGTAGTGATCACATCCGCCACATAACAAACTACTACTATTTGATCTTAGGATAGTTTATAGTCCTTTTTTCTCCTTATATTTTAGAGACGTCTCGCTTACATACATCTTTTGTATTATACTTCCTCTTGTATTGTATTATATTTTTTCTTTGTTTCCTTTCTAGTTACGTATCCTCGAACGATGTATAAGTCGCGAGACACATCTCGATGCTGAGCATGACGTTTTTAGAGAGAATACTTCGCGCGTATTAGACGATTAGATGTGAACAGAAGCTTTTAATCGATCTTGTATTAGGAAACAGAGAAAAGGAAAAAGGTGAAAGATAAAGAAAAGATACGTAGATCACTCGAGAGATTGACGCTTTGTCAAGTTCATTGACCATGATAACGAGTTCTACATATGACTACTATTTATCTAAAATTACAAATTGTGGTATGTTTGACTAATCCTAAGTGATCGATGACAAAGTATACGAAATCGTTTTTTGATAAAACGCGCTTCAATAAAATTATGATATTTTTCCAATATCACGATCTCTTATTTCTTGTTGTGTTTCGAGAACCGCTATGTTACCAAACAATCGAAAACAAGCTGTTGCATACTTATGGATCACGTGAAGCGTTCTCTTTTTTTGTCATCACCGACGACGATGTCTTTAGAAATTGACTGGTCTCTTCAGTTCTCGCTACGTTTCCTCTCAAATCTTTAATCGAAATTTGCCTCTTGCTCTATTTCATACGTCTTATCGTAATTCCATCAAGATTCTATCTATTTTTAAGTTAAGTTTCTTTACTTTTATTCTATTCAAGTGTCATCGCTATTTATTTATATCTTTATTGCATACCTACAATTTGTCACAGTTCAAATACATTAAAATCAATAATTATTAGAAAAGAAAGATAAAAACTTGAAATGCGAGAAAGTCCAAAGAAACAGCCAAAATAAAAAAAAAAACACTTTTTCTCCATTACCCTGCGTTAGGGCCATCAATGTCTAGTATTCAGAGCGTGTCTTTTGCAGAGAGCGTATTCACGCCCAAAGATATAGACCTCGAGGATGGGGAAATGGACGACGCGGAGCGTGAACTAGAGGCGTTCAAGAGGTTTTGCCTGCAGTCAGTGCCGCCGCCGCGCAAGGAGAAGGTCAATCTCAACATCAAGGACATCGTACTAAAGAAGAAGTCGTCGTCCTCCTCGGCGGCTGCCGCTGTGATAGCCGCGAATTGATTTCTCTTTCGACTAACATTAGATGTCCCCTATCACTACCACTATCGCCACTACCATTATCACGGCTGCTATGGTCGCGCAAGCGCGTGTGCGTGCGTTGTTGACTTCACACAGAATTAACGAGAGATTTTGAAAGCCGCTGAATTCTTCTTTTCTTTGGATAAAACAAAAGGAACCTTTATTGTAGATCAGACAATAATATATTATACTATATTGTTAAATTGTCTGCTGATTATCTTCTTTGAGGATGTACAACTTTTGCGCGACGAACATTGGTCTTAGTTACGAACAGATATTCGTATCAACGCGTTATCCATTTACGCAGCACGGTTGATTTTAACTCGTGGGTGCGCACGCCGGTGTACGCGCGCATCACATTGATGTACACGCGAAGAGCCGATCTCGAGGCCGCGATTTACCATGAAAAATAGTTGTATCACGTTCGCCAAACAGTGCGTGGATCATTTTTTTTTTCATGCATCACAAGTAAGAAAGAACACGTATCATGTTCTTTCGCGTGATTAGCCGTTAAGAGAATTCCGCTATTTTTGCCACGGCCGATGCGCGTGAACACACGACGAACCGGTATCAATCGACGATCTTACGGGTCCTGACGACAGAGTTGCGCCTAATTGTTACGAACGATCATCATACGACAAAAAAAGATATGCTGCGAGACGAACGAATAATACAAGGACAGCCACCGTAGTTCGACAACGACGTTGGCAACGTTCTAACGAGGAGGAGTGGTGATATTGTCGTCGTGTCGGCGCCTAGTCGACTTCGTATTTTTAATATATTACTTCACGGGCGTGTTCGCGTTTCTCTTCTTCCGTATACGGAACAGACGAACAGCGAAAAATTGATACTAATAGGTAGAATGTTCGCGAGAGAGAAAGAGTGAGAGTGAGAGTGAGAGAGTGAGGGGTGGGTGACGCGTGGCATTTTTCTCGAGACACAGCGAGCCGTAGATATATAATATGTTATATAAATATAAAGTGTATGTATGTATATGTATATCTATAAATATAGTAGGAACGAATTTTCCCGTCGAAGAGGTCGATATTGTAAAAACAATGGCCCACCGACACGTAATCGCGAGAACGATCATGGCGGCTGTGACGCACATAGTGCCCGACGCAAATACCTGCCCGAATCATAGATCGATCAACCGAATCGTTTTCTCTGTGTGACCCAGTAAAGATCGATAATGACGCGAGACGTTTCTCGTCGCATCGCGTCGCCACGATCGTCATCGCCAGCTTAAGAGCACAGTTCTTGATCGACGATCTTATTGTCTGATACGCGATACCATATTACACACGGAGACACCTTTTCTCTTTGAATCTTTTTTTTTTTCAATAAAAGCAGATATGCATTTTTACCAAAGATCTTGTTTTTTTATGTCTTTCCTTTTCGTTCACTTTTGATGACGCAATTTTGCAATTAATGTTTTCTTTCACTTTATAGAAGAAACGGTATTTTTCTAACGAATTTAAAGCAATTTATCTCAGTGGCGTTGCAGATTTCATAAAAATGGAGGGGTATGAGCTTGGAAACTGAAAAGTGGTTTATTAGATAATTTGTTACATCGTGTGTTGCGTACGATTACCAAAGATAGAATTAATTTAAATATATTTCCAGAAACTGGTACCCTCGCCGCTTTCTCTTTAGTATAATACTCTGTTTTAAATAATTACAGGTATGTTCGAGAGTTTCAATAGTTCACAACGTTCCTATTTATTTCACTTTACTTTTCTTTCGCTGTTAAGGCGCTCACCAAATCGTCCAAAATCACATGTAGATCCCGATGGTGCTGCCTTATAGCATCCTAAAAAGAATATTCAAACAGTTGATTAAGAAATCACGTACATATATATTTTCATTTATCCAAACATCAAATAAACGAGGATCGTTCTAAACATATGTTCTTTCAATTATGTATATTGATGTAAGAGCGTGTAAGAAACGATGGACACCGAGGAAATCGACGTAATTACTAGAGACGTTACTAGAGACATGCTATTAGGAATAAACAAAGAGACAATACAGGGATTTCGTGTAGTCACGAACCGTACAATTTGTATGCATCGCGGAACAGATCGATCTGACATATTCTCGATGATCAGGCGCCAGATCGGCGGCGCTGCGATTTCTCATGCCAGCGCCGTTGCCGCTATCCTCAGGTGCATGAATTATTTCACGGGGCGGGACGCTCGCTCGTCGATGGATCGAATCGAGGCGTCACGCTATACCGGGTTTCCGGCTTCGCGGAAAATGCGACTCTCGTAGCAGTGTTGCATAACTACGAATGAGGTCGCTGCTCTCGATCTGTCGTACGATTTTGAAACCAACTTAATTCGACATTTTCGTACACGCATCGATATCTGGGACGCAATTTAAAATTATAAAACGCGATTCGCATTTTATTTCAATATCTACTGGATTTAACTGCCTCTGATAATGAGTAATTTACGAAGTCGATTTGATTTAAATTACGATACCAATTATTGTATTTTACCATCTCTGTAATTTTATAATTGCTAGGAATTTATTAATCTTACGTAAAGTAATTCAGGGGTATATATCCGGTGTAACTATATTTATTTACGTTTTTATTTGCCATTTATGAGGATCACTAGTTCTTGGAATGGTAATTAATGTACTTTCATAAAGCAAATAAAGATATTGATTACAGAAGATTAAATTATTTATAGTGACATATTTTACGGACTATTTAGCTACAAACAAAACAGACGAGAGATATAGACGAGATTGTCCAAACATAGCAACCATTCGAATGTTAAGTAACTGTTAAGTAAACTTGATCGTCGAAATTACCGTTAGAAACTGTTACTTCACTTTGAATTATGATTAGATAACGCCAAGTTCGAATTCGAGCCGCTGAACCCAATGATTGCATAAAATTTCGAAGGTACAAGGATCTCCAACGGAAGTTAGCACATTGTAATGAGCTAGCGCCGGAAAGGAGATCAACGATGCGTGGAATATTAGACATTGGCATGCACCTTAGCGTAGATATTCGCATCGCGTGCAACCGCCATGCACCCACGCGCATTACGCATTACGAATTTACGTCAGTCGGAAGACACGTTAAGTCGTTGACTTATCGGACACTGTTGGACTAACCCTTGGGCTACTTCGGTGTTTGTAATTTTAAAAGAGAAGAGGACAATTTCGAAAAACATGTATTAACCTCCTTTCCTTTTTTTTTTTTTTTTTTTTTATGAAAGAGTAGTTTCCGAATTTTAAATTAAAATAATTAATATAATTAATAAATTGAGCCCTTTGAAAAATTATAGCTCATTGGAAGATTCCAAGAAAAGTATGAAGCTTCCTATATTTCTCAAAATTATTTTTTATTTGCGAAAGTTCCTTTTTATATCGATACAATTTAGGTAATGGAGAAAGTGCTGTATCTTACGAAAAAGATATAGTTGGAATTCTAAAATAAAATGTACGCTATTAGATAAGAAAAATCGATGATGCGTAAACCGAGTCTATATAGCGGCACGTTCATGATTTTAATTACGGTTATCTATGCACTCTATAAGCCTGTCATACATATATGACGTATGGTAATATGTAGCGATCTTTCTAGTTAACATCCGCTGCCGCTAGATGGTGCAACTGTTCCTATAATTCACACGCTAAACACATCTAACGGATGTTCAAAAACTTTCCACTCCTACTTCAACAATGCTTACTTTAAAGAACTTACTTTACCATTCAAGATAGATACAATTAAATAAAACGACGCATATATTACAGCTGAGTCATAAATCTCCAATTACAAGAAATTTCAACATACAAACACAATACATAATACTTTCCTAAACATTCAGAGTTCATATGAATAATTCCTTTAAATGAATTCCAATAAATTCCAATAAATGAATTTCTATAAAGAAAAAGAAAAAGACCAGGTTTTAAATTAATTTCCACAAAATTTTCATTTTAAGGAACTTACCTTACCATTGAAAATTAATGCATATATACAAATTAATACATATATAACATATTATACAAACACGATACATATTACTTGCCAAAACACCCAAAGTTCGTATGAATAGTTCCTTTCCAACGAAACAATTTCCTTAAAAAAAAAGTGCTCTGAATTCATTTCTACATAATGTGAATCAATTCCGACGTAAGAAAATCCAACGATAAATACATTAAAATGATATGCAACAATTTACAAGCGCACGGATATTAAAAAATACCTCGTTCTGCCCAAACCATTAAATAACGTTCGCGTTTAAAAGTACAATTAACGACTGCTCGTCGCGAGATCAAAACTTCGTTGGAGAAGAGGCGCAATGAAAAAAATGCAGAGGAGAGAAGAAAGAGAGCATCGCGAATGGCGTGCGGCCTTACTATTTCAAGCGAGATCAAACGAGCCAGATTTGTGTGTCCATCGGCATTTCTGCAGCACTGGCAAAGAGAAAGAACAGCGTATTATTCGTAGAATGATGAACCGTCGCACTTTACATCGACTTTTCTCCTCTCCCTTTACGAACACTCTAAGAGGAACAACGACTTCTGTTTCTCGTCTTTCTTAGGAACTTTTCCATCTATGTGTTTCTACATTTATCTTTAATCAGGTTAGGTTGTCCGAAATGTTTCTTTCGTTTTATAAGAAAATAATAGACGCACAATGTTTTTTGTTTTATAGCAATTTATTGAATTATGCACGAACATAATAACAGAAATAGAACGAAATGGATCATACCTAATTCAATAAAATAATACAAAACAGAAATTGTTGTTCGTCTATTGTCACCTTATGAAACGAAAGAAACTTTTCGGACAACCTAATACATCTAATTTTGGCGATTTTCTGTCCAGAGAAGGTTAATTTAGTGTGTGATATGTTTGTTTCACATAACATCAGTGATAATTCTTCGTAAAGAGGTTGCGACAATTCGAGTTCCAGGAGAATTCTGTATAGGCACGCACATATATATATATATATATATATATATATATATATATAGTATGCAGTGATAAATTAAAAGTTACTAGATCTAGAGAATTCCTTTTGTAATAATACGTAGATCGCAGATTATTATGGAAATTTATATTTCTGTGAACATAATAACGGAATTAATTGTCTGATTTATGAAACGTTACGGAGGCTTTTACACTCTGCATATTTTATATATTTTTGTAAATTGTGGATTTGCGCGATTTCAAATATCTCATAAATGAATACAAAAGGCCGCAATGTTGCGGTATGTTATCTGTTCGTACGACACACGACAAAAAGATATTCCTTCCAAAATCGAAGTTTTATGCTTCTAGATTACCATTGATTATTTACTGTTGAGGTTGACTGATAGAAGAACGACTGGATGGATTTCTAATAGAAAAATATTGAAATAAATAAAGATATAAGTAAAAGTATAATGTATAAGTTTATGCTGATCCAGTTTTAGTTTTACAATACAATACAACTTTTATACAATCAATCCACTACAATCCACTACAATCCACTTTTACAATACAATCCACTTTCAGTGTTACAATACAATAGAATCGATCAGGAGCACGTTCATATATTTATAGCAAAAGGACATTAGCGAAAAAGTTAAGCTTATGGATCTAGCTAAAGGTCACAAGAAACATAAATAGAAAACTATTTATTAGTTCCTTTGTTCCTAGACGTTGTAACATAATTTATATTCAAGGGCACAATAATATGTACCTCTCCTTATTTACAATATTTCTGTCTCACTAAATTCTATTTTCCGCGTGATAGAGGTCTCCAGGTCACGGATATACATAAATAAAGATGTAGAGTTTTTCTTGAAGTAATTACTTCTTTTACTTTTAATTACTGAAGTAATTACATTTACAAATAATTATTCGTCAATCTTTCGTTTCCCGAATCGAGCTGAATAGAACGTTAAATTTTACCCTTCAATTGATCCTCGTCTATTAACGTAAATTGCAAAGAGCATAAGAAAATAATCACAAGGAAACAATTCAATTGATCAACCAACCAATGTAACTCATCAAAGAAACTTTTCTAGTAACTTCCACGCGTTCATTGGAGGGGAAAAAAACCTGTTGCGGAGCAACGTTTCTCCGATTCAAGATTCATAACGAAACGACGACCGGTTGCTTGGTAACAACTGGATTTAAACCGATGCACTCCGCTGCGCATTGCAATGCACTATTGCGGAAGAACAATTAACGAGTTCATTTAACCTGGCTGCAGTGTTCCGCGGCTCTATTAGCCAGTTCTCAACGGAGACTTGTGGAATCACCGTATTCCGAGCTATCCGAACGAAAAGCCACGTGTTTCGCCAGCTTTTTTCCACCCTGACATTCCTCCGTTTCTTTCCACGAGTCGTGAGCGCGACGAAACGGTTTTGCCAGCATCGGCAATTTACTCTTGTTTCGACGTAATCGTTGGAATGCAGGTGATGCATGAAGTGAAGAGCAATCTTGTGAATTCCAGATAACTATCGGACTTGAAATTTCTCTGGATAATGGACGAATAGCGTAATCGTTAATAAGAATGGTCAAATAACTTGTAATTTGTAAAATGCATCGGCAAAATTTTATCCTTCTTCATTATCGAAATAGTTACTTTTTCTCGAGGATTGGTAACTTGGAATTAGTCACTTGTAAAGTTTCAATAATAATATTGGTAAATATGCAGGATGACAATTATGCAAAAGAGAGAGAGAGAGGGAGAGGGAGAGAGAGATGTTATTAAATAGAACGATCGAACAACTCGCAATTTGCAAAATGTATCAGCAAAGTTTTATATTTCTTTGGTTGGCTGTTCAAGCACTAGCAATTTATTCTCCGTGACTTGTAAAATTTCCGTTAATGTATACTAGTACAATTCTGTAAGAGATCCCGACATTACCCTTTTATTGTTCCATTAAAAAATCAATAATTACAAGTTTCCATGAAAAACATTAAAAAGCTTGAGTTTAACGCTTTGTATAAATTTTATGCTAAATCTTACGTACTTTATTAATAAATAAAGTAACGAATTAACCATATTGAATTGAACCGGTTTACAAAAAAAAAAAAAAAAAAGAAATCTAAGCTGAAAGATTTCCTAGAAATCCGCGTATGAATAAAAAATTTCACTTCCGAGGAACGTTAATACAGTTAATGATCGCCGTGGATAAACATCTGTTGGGAATTTAAACAGATAATTTCTCCGACGACAACCTCGGCAAATATCACTGAACATTTGACAATTTTACGTGAAAGCGGCTCGCGTTTTATCTTCTTCTATCATCCGTGACATTCCTACGCTTCTTCTAACAACTTACCAGCGTGACATAACGACGATTTTGTCGGCCACCGTGCAATCCACCCTTCGTAATTTTAGCGCGTTCGCAGATCTATGAGCGGTGCCGTATAAGCGAGAAGCGATCGTCATCTGCGCTAGGGGAAAAAAAAAGGTACCAGGGAACGCGGGAGCGTGCAACTTCGCTCGACGCGGCTTTAGATTGCTCTCGAGATGCTACGAATGCTCCGCGCAACTCCCAAAGGGACTAAACAAACATTATTACTCGGAATTGCGATATTTTATCCAGCCAGACGTTTCTCCATGAAGAAACTTTTCAGGGAAGAAGGAATTCCTAAGAACAGGTGCGCAAACTTGTAGAATTACCCCTCGATTTCCATGTTTCTAAATGGGAAAGGTTATTTCTTGCGTTACGAATACAATTTGTTCGCAAGGATTTATAAGGATTATGCAAGCAGCTTGATACAACGAATTTATCAATAGCCAGAGACAAAGAGTTTAAAATAACAGTTATTTTAAACATTTTTTTTTTTTTAGAGAAAAATTGATTTTTATTCAAATGAGAGCTGGTCATAGATAAATCTCGAAGAAATTTCTCAGAAAAAAAAAATGAATAATCATTATGGATGATTAAAGTATTTTTGGCAACCAGTAACCATTATCGACGATGGGAATTTAATTTTCATTACCAATAAGCAACATAAACGACGGAAGTTTGTTTTGATTACCAGTGACCATTACCGACGATACGAATTTTGTTTTGGTTACCGATAACCATTATCGACGGAGAAAATCTTTTCTGGTTACGTTCGATTGCCTGTCATTTCGTTTGATTTGAGGTATTCTTTCAAGTTTCAAGCGAGACTGAGAATCTTCCAACTGTTGCTTAATTTGAAACTAGCAGTCTAGTGAATAATTATTAGATAATGATATTTCTAGTTTCGTACTTGGTAACACTGCTTTGGTAAAGGTCCACACAAACGTTGTTTTGGATAACTATTTTCCATTACCATAGGTAACCACTTAAGCGACAATTACTCGAATTCAATTTCAAATCTTGACTCTCGCTTTCTAACTAACTTCACTTGTACGAACAGAAACTTGTAATTAAATGACCAAATTCAAGTAATTTAAATAAACGGGGCTTGGTACGATATTTATTGAAATATGTAGTTACTTGAAACGTAAAAGCGTTCATTGTTTGATATTATTCATTGAGCAAGAAATTATGATCGAGCTCCAATAACGTTATTCATTAATAGTGTTAATTTTATTCATTGCACAAAAAATTCTTGACAAAAACGAAACTCGAGTAATAAACCTTTTCTGTATATGAACTAAAAACTCGATCAACATTAAACCGAAGGAATTTTATCAAAGAATTGCTGTATGTAAATGCTCGTAAAACTAATTGTATTAAAATCAACAAACCTTACACGGCTTATCGTGTCGATTTTATAGCGTCGCGTACTCACACACCACACCGTAGTCACTTTATTGCGGCATAAAAGTTGCCGAGCGCGTGGGAAATTCGCGGGAATCCTGGGGACGCGGTTGTAAAACAAACCGGCTCGACTTTCGAAACGATCGATTCTCACACCAGGTTATTTCGCAATTAGATACAGTTTCCGAGAATCTGGTGAAACGTGACGAGAGGGAAAATCGCGTGAAAGTAGAGAGAAAATCGCTTCTCGAAGTGCGCCGAGAGCTTCCTAATCGAATGAATTCCAGGCGAGGAGAGAGGAACAGGTGAGACAAGAAAACGCGAAAAGAAATATACCAGCAGCCATAATTCGAGACTAACATAATCTGGACAGCAGTTTGTTTGACGCGCTTCCTTTATAACGCTTCTATTTACGACTTCCTTCCTAGATTCATCACGGCCACCATAGAAAATTCTTAATCGTACGCGCGATTTTTCTTGTTACGTCCTGAGTTATGCTATTCGGATGTTGTTAGGTATGGTTTACCATGTACAAGTTTTGGTAAGTATAGTAAGTTCAGCTTGCAAAGGACGGAAGTAATTACAGATGAGAAATGCGAGTATTTTTCATTCGGTAACGATGTTATAATACTAGCTCGTTCGTAATTTCATTATATTGTACAATTAGGATTATTCTTATAAGAAAACCATATATATATTACACATACAGAGATACGTATATATATGTGCTAAATCATGTGTTGTTACATAACCTTACATTTATGGTGATATACGCATATATACACATATATTAAGTTGTCCCAAAAGTTTCCTTCGTTTTATAAGAAAATAATAAATGCACAACACTTTTTGTTCTATTGGAACACGATGGACTATACATAATTCAATAAAATAATATAAAATAAAAAATGTAACACCATAAATGTAAGGTTATGTAACAACACGTGATCTAGCATGTATATTACATTGTGTAATGTATGTATATAATGCATGTATGTATATTACGTATCTGTACATATGTATGTGAATATATATATACTAGATCATGAGCGGCTACATAACCTTACATTTATGGCGCATGAATTTTCGCGAAGAATTTTAATGCACTTTGAGTTTCATCATTTAAATCATTTTTTTACCTCCGACGTCTAAAATGTATATCCATCGTGTGGGTTTCACGAAAAAGTCTAACGCAACTGAAATTAGTAGCTCTGTGACTCTTAACCTTTAAGGTAGATACATAACCCCACATGCATCATATACGTTCTACTAGAAATTCTAGCACTCATCAAACTGATAATCCTTCAATTTCTAATCTCTAATATATTTCCATAATTTGATATCCATGTTGCAAATGTCGCTATAAATTCTGAAGCTCCTCAAATCGGTAGTTCTTCATAATTCCTAACCTACAAAATTCCTCTATAATCTTACATTCACCGTACAAATTTCGCTAGAAATTCTAACGCAGTTCAATTTGACGATTGAAAGGATTGCTACAACAAGGAGGTAATTCTACTTTCCAGCAATTTAGATAAAACAACAAAACTTCAATTCTTTTTTTTTGCGAACTCTTCAACTTTTAGTCTCCAAAATAACTTTACAGAAATACCATTAAACGAAGCAGTACATATCCTGGAAATATTCACCAGTGATCAGACATCTACAACATCCACGTACAACAACATACAACGACTGCACCCGATATTCCGTACATCAAAGGTACTCAAACACCGAAGTTCTGTTCATTAATTTATCCAAGGTAGCTGACGGTAGTGTAGCAATCAATTAAACGTCGAAAATTCTGTCTAAGCGAGGCAGAGTTCCGCGTTCTAGCTCGTTACTCGCGCCAGCGCGGAAATCGCTGGACTGTTAGGTGAATTTTCATCAGAAACTCTCATTAGGGACGTTTGTCAGTCACCTCTCTCCTCTTCACCCTCTCTGTCTTTTTCTCCCGACCTCCCTCCTCCCCCTTTTCTCCGTGGTTGATTTTCCAAAGACTATTCTCGCATCCTCATTATGTTTCCGCCGAGCTAAAAGGAGCCAAACACTCGCGCCAGAACATCGACCCCGTGGCCACGAAACGTTTGTTCGCTTCTCGAGGCCACCGGTGTCGTGGCTTAACGAGAACAAAAGAGATTGAGCCCGTAAAAACAAGGAAAGTCGAGGACGATAATTAGAACGAGAAGCGTTGATGCTCGCAAGCACTCAAAATAACAGTACAAAGGACTGTTGAAGCTTTGACATTGTTTTAGATCCAAGTTTTTGATCTTCTTTTTTTTTTAATATCTTGACTATCACGGTAGCCATCGACGACTCAGGTTAATACATTTTTTAGAATGATTACAATGTTTTGTTAAAATTACATTTACATGCACAATTATGGTGTAGTGTAATATATTTCAATCCATTTGTAGGGGAAATTTAATTTTTTTCGTTCTTGACAGAATTTTAAGAGGTATTATCCATAATATTGTGAGAGTTGAAAAATTTTGTGATGATAATGTGGGGAAAGGAAATATGGCCAACTATTAGTTCAAGATATTTTTGGTCTCCAAAAAGGAAGGAAATTAAGTGCGGCCCGATTTTCACACACAGATGACGACGTCGCTAATTAAGATTCACGCTACTCTGAACTCCAACACCACCCTCCAGAACTAGTAAAAAGTTTGAAAAAAAATTGTTTCGAAATGCGATGCATCCTTGGTTATATTTAAATTCTAAAACGTAGAGGGTGGGAAATTTCCCTTCTGCATTTTCTCTTTTTTCTATGGGAAATTTTCAAACACAAAATAGTAGACACTAGTATTGAAAACTTTCTAGAAAATAATTTTTGCGATGCTTGGTGAATCATAAAAAGAATCATTGAACAGAAATTCTTGATTCATAAATATTTCAGGCAAATTATTTTTCCTATTTTTATTTTAATCGATCATCGATATTTTCACATTTTAATGAAAATTGAAAACAATATCCAATTCACAAAATCAATTTAGAAAATCATTACCCTCCACCTATATTGAAATTTCTATAAAATCTCAACAAAGATATTGATTTCCAATTTTTTCTAAAAACTCGAATACCAAAATGTTTGCAGCATTTTTACTTACAAAGTTGTTCAATGCCGCTTCTCAACAGCTCAAACGAGAGATGATTCGCTTTTATGATCCCGTAACCTTCGGGAGTTAAATGGCCCCAGACCCTTGGCGGATCGGACGATTATTCGATTAATAAGTCTCAGCTATTTCGGTGACACGAAAGAGAATCCTCGACGAGGGTCGACAGTAGGCAAAGAAGAAACATCGATTTCATGGAGTAGGACAAGGAACAGGCCCTTTTCCTGGAATTCGTGGTCCGTCTAAATTCAAACCTGAAGGGCAGACAGGACAAGGTCTTGAACAGACAAACCGTCTAGCAGGGAGCCCCGCGACATTAACGCCGTTTCCTTTTTTTCACCCAGCAGGAAGAAATCAGGGGAACGAATGTCGTCCCGATCTTTTAACCCTTTTAGTCCATGTCCAGACGGCACAGGACTTTAATACACATGTGTTTCCTATTTTTCATTATCCTACAATTTTTTGGTCGCCAAGCACTGTTACATAGTAGCATTGGTTAAAATTATTTAAAATACCGCTTTTGGAATAGAAATTGACAAATTTATTTGGCTAAAAACTTTTGTAAAAGACCACTGTATATAATTAATTGTCAGAGGATGTGATTTACCATTTTGAAGACTTGTATCATATAGAGCCATTTTTCATTTCGATTGGCAATATAATAATGTACGTATGAATTTTAGTTCACTTGGAAACAAATGGTAGCGAAAACTGTGTTATTTGACTTTATTCATTTTTAATGCTGCGATTGTAGAATCCTGTGGTTAAGGAGGTGATCTAATTAACGACGCCATGAACCAGAAATTTCTAAGATGCAAGTACCATAAAGTTCAGAGTTGGTTAGATCAGTTTATTTATAATTGAATGACTCCTACGATGTAGAATAAAAAGAATCACGAAGCTCGAGGCTATTATCGACAGCAAACTTGACCGTAGAGCACAAAGTGGAGCCACTAGAAGCAACTAAAGATTTAGAACAAAACTGGTGTACCGTAAACTTCGGAATTTATTAGACCTCTTCTTTTTTAAAAAGATTCAAACGTAGATGCAAAAAATCAGTGACACAGCGTTCAGCCTACCATCGTCAAAAAATTTGCCCATAGAACGCAAAGAGAAGCCGCTAGGAGCAACATAAGATTTAGAATACATTAGTATCCATAAGCTTCAGAATTTATTACGTTGGCTTGTTTAAAATCCAAAGATAGGTGCAAAAAGTCGGTGACATAAACCTGGAGGCTCGCATCGCCACAGTTGGGCCAGGTGTGCCGACTAAAGCACGAAAAATCGCTAGAAAGGAGGAGCAAGAAGCGTGGAATGAGCTGCGAACGCGTGTGCACACCTTCAACGGAGCACGTGTTCCCTCGCGCAGCACGTGCTGCATGCTGATTTACGTGGACGCGGATTTAGCAACGGTTCTTGTGCTCGCCGCTTTATCGTGGGAGTCCAGGGAGGAGGCAGTGCTCGCGCGGATGCTTGTGTACCTCGCTTCTTGCTTCTTTTTGCCCGACCAAGCGGAGGAGGATTTGGAGGTTAGGATGTAGGAGTTGTTAGCACGGCACCGGAGAATGGTATTTCATGGTGTAACTACGGCTGCCTGTGTAACTGGTATGTCGCGTGGAACATGGTGTGCACCGAGTGTAGGTTGGAATGCGCCGTTTTCTGCGTGTTTGTTCAACTCTGGTTTACTCTGCTCCGAGGATTTAGGAGTTAGGGTGATTGGACAGTTTGGTTGTTGAACTTGGGTAAATATAGAGAAAATTGATATTTGCGATTTACTACGTTGTTTTGCTAATTTTGGGAGGAAATTTTCAGAAAGACTGTGTATTGTACGGACATAAGGCGTAAGCTGTTTGGGCGCCAATCTTCGTTTCAGACGTTGCTGATCCTAAGATCTCAAGTATACGCACAGAAAATTGGTATTTGGAATTACGCTGTTTTTTTTTTTCGAAGTAATTTCGAAAGACAAGTTTGAGGAAGGTCGCGTGTTATATGGACATTATCGGACATAGGGAGCAAGTCTTTTTAGGCACCAATTTTGATTTAAAACGCTATTGAACTTGGGTTTACTTAGAGAAAATTGATATTGGGGAATTTATTATGCTATCCGACTAATTTTGAGGGGAAAGTTTGAGAATGATCGTGTGTTACATGGATATTTAGCGTAAGTCATTTCGAGCGACAATTTTGATGTTTCCTAGAAATCTTCTGTGATTTTAATAGCGTTACACGGATTTGTAGTAATTTTATACATGCAGAGCATTGAACTTACTCGACTTAGGTCATTCAAGATTCAGATATTCTTATTACAAAGATTTGTCGAGCTTCCACGGGCCGCTGAACCTAATAATATTCTAGTAAACCGTGCAATTCAGACGACGGTGTTTAAAAATTGTAATATTGCCAAACTTGTAAGGTTATTCGTCCGTTTTCAACACACCTGTAATTTAGAAAAATAGCGTAATTTATACTTTGAAAGCTAGAATTTGACCATAAAGCAAAACCACTACCAGAAGGGACTTAAAATTTAGAATATATCGGTGTACCATAAAGTTCAGAATTTATTAGACTAGCTTCCTTAGGATTTAATGACTCCCACCACGTAGACACAGCAAGTCAGTGACACGAAGCTTCGGGCTATTATTTAGCTACATTACAAAGTATAAAAGAGGAGAATAGCGGTTGTGGAACGTATAATTTGTCTCTAGACTCTGTAACTCATTAGGTTGTGTTCTATGGATTTATTGGAGAGTTGGTAACTAGAATTCAGTGTGTTGTTATCCTACACAGAGCCATGACCATATGCAGCGCTGGCTAACTGAGTTTATAGTTTAGCGTCCAGTTGCTCCTGCTGTGTGGATTTATTAGAGTTCTGGTAGCACTGAACTTAGAGGTGTTATTAAACTGCGCGTAATGTCCAGCCAAGATTCTACGCTCCGGAGATACCGAGATCCGATCCACCGAGCAGATACTACGAGCCTTACGGACAGATTATTTTTATTATCCAATTTATAGGGTATACTAACAGACGTTACATTACCGTAGCAATGTCTCTTTATCTAATCAGATGATCAGTATGCCAGTTTAGATTCCTTCCTGGCCGTATTATGCTACTAAAGTAGCTCGTGCTGCTCTTATCACAATTAATGCAAAGCTATTTCTCAACACATCCCAAGTATAAATTGCTTCCACTGTTCACGAATATTGTTAAACTTTCGATGGAATATTACAAACGTCGTCTACTTAAGAAAGAATCTTCATTGACTATATGTATTTCTCATATTTAAACCTTCACGATGATGGTATACAGTATTAGGTGGTATACAGTAACAAGATAGAATGAGGTTTAAAACACAGTCAGATGAAACGATAATTTTCGACAATGGGATTATAATTAACAAAAAACTAATGAATGTCGCAGAGAAAGTGACCGTTTCTCGACGAAGTGAGCTATTTCTAACACGACAATTACTGATTTTTATGTATAGAGGCAGTTCAATTTTCCTTAGTGCCGCCAGTGTATTTATGGTTCTCTTCGATTGTGCTTTTCATAGTACATTGCACTTTGTCCCTGATGTTTCATGAATTTTCCAGTTTATTCCTCCAAAGTAATTTTTGTGTACATTTGTCAAAGAAATTTTTTTTAATCCTGCTGATTCTCGAATTTAGATATTTCAATTTCGCTCCAGCTTTAGCAAGCAACAAGAACTTGCGAAGAATTCCAAATTGTACATTCATCGTAATTTCATTCCTTGTTATCTGATTAATCAATTTCTCAATTTTTGTTGATATAAGAATTTACATAAAGCTGGAAGAACGAAAGAAATAACGATGAACGTACAATTTTAAATTCAATTTCGAAACCGGTCATTCGACCAGCCTAGGCAAGCTTAGCGTTAAGAACATAAAATTGACATAATTAATGGACAACTTCGTTACAGATTCACTAAAAATCTTTTCATACTCTCCAATTCTCGACGTTAAAAAGATACAATAGGATGGAAAAATGACCGGAAGAACGTAGCACAGTTGATAAAAGTCAGCAGAACGATACTGTCAAATATTTGAACAGTTTAAAAGCTTCGTTGCTATTTTTACTTTGAATGATAGATCCAGAAACGAATCGGAGAATTCACGATGGTCATCAAATGCGCAAGAATTAATCGATTTGGTCGGTTTACGCGCAAAACATTCGACACGCGCGTTCGAGCGTGAGCGTGTGCATGCTATAAACCGGCACAATGATTTACGGGACAGCGGATTTAGACCAGTGGCAGCGTTCGTTCGCCGCGAACCTACACGGAGTTCCTTAAATAAAACGCCACGAGGCTTTTAGGATCAACTGCCACGCGAGTATCGGCCACTCGAATATCGGTATTCGCGGTTACGTCGTGAGGACACACGACACTGAAAACGATCCTATTTTGGGTCCGTGAGGCACACACTTACGCGTGTCTGTATCGTTGTATAGTCACCAATGATACACAACGACATCACGACACAGAGATCGTAATATTTTAGTAAGACGAACGTTATGAGAATTTAAAGAAATTATTATTCTCTTACGATTAAGCGTTTGTGTAATTTTATAAATGTAAACTGAAGTCTTTTTATGTTCAATTTTGACGACCTGAGGAAGGTGATTGAAGTGTTCGTACAGTCACATAAATGTAAACTGCAGTGTAACTTTTGTGTCTTTAATTTTGAGCACTTAGGAGCCTAATCGAAATTGTTTGTACAATTTGTACAGACTTTTTATGTTCAATTTTGACGACCTGAGGAAGCTGATTGAAATGTTTGCACAGTCACGTAAATGTAAACTGCAGTGCAATTTTTGTGTCTTTAATTTTGAGCACTTAGGAGCTTAATCGAAATTGTTTGTACAATTTGTACAGTCTTTTTATGTTCAATTTTGACGACCTGAGGAAGCTGATTGAACTGTTTGTACAGTCACGTAAATGTAAACTGCAGTGCAATTTTTGTGTCTTTAATTTTGAGCACCTAGGAGCTTAATCGAAATTGTTTGTGCAATTTGTACAGTCTTTTTATGTTCAATTTTGACGACCTGAGGAAGCTGATTGAACTGTTTGTACAGTCACGTAAATGTAAACTGCAGTGCAATTTTTGTGTCTTTAATTTTGAGCACCTAGGAGCTTAATCGAAATTGTTTATACAATTTGTACAGACTTTTTATGTTCAATTTTGACGACCTGAGGAAGCTGATTGAAATGTTTGTACAGTCACGTAAATGTAAACTGCAGTGCAATTTTTGTGTCTTTAATTTTGAGCACTTAGGAGCCTAATCGAAATTGTTTGTACAATTTGTACAGACTTTTTATGTTCAATTTTGACGACCTGAGGAAGCTGATTGAAATGTTTGCACAGTCACGTAAATGTAAACTGCAGTGCAATTTTTGTGTCTTTAATTATGAGCACTTAGAAGCTTAATCGAAATTGTTTGTACAATTTGTACAGACTTTTTATGTTCAAGTGTGACGACCTGAGGAAGCTGATTGAAATGTTTGCACAGTCACGTAAATGTAAACTGCAGTGTAATTTTTGTGTCTTTAATTTTGAGCACTTAGAAGCTTAATCGGAATGCTCGTATAATTTCATAAATACCAATTTGAGTCTGCACGATCTTTATATCTTCAACTGTGGGGACTTACGATCTTAATTGAAATATTTGTACAACTTCATAAACGTAAACTGTATCGTAATTTTTGTATTATTTGCTTCGAGAAATTACGAGCCACAATGAAAATCAAGGATTTTAATGTTGTAATAAAATTCTGCAATTCTGTATTTTTAAATATGATTCCCTAAATCGACGTATAGACTTCTTTAACTTTACGAGCAACATAATCCTGCGCTTTAAAGTACGTTCTATTCTAAAACACATTCATCAAAATTATCGAAGTAAAACAGGCCGATTAGAAAATTATGGAAATGAGAAAATGCAGGAACGATGAGATTCAAAATGAACGAGCTGGAATTTCAAACCAAACGAAGAAATCCATCGCAACGTGACGACTCTGCAAAGATCGCACGCGTCCACTGGAATAATCTTTTTGTAACAAAATCATCATACGGAAGGTCACGGTCACTATGGCTGTCACGTCCAAAAACTACATGGGCAGATCGATCTCGGATCGATCCGAGATCCAGTTTCAGTTCCAGCTGTGTCGGCTCAATAAAGACATCATGCAACGTTAGAACGTTGTTTCTCTTAGTCCATTTGAGGCAAAAGAAAGAGAATAAGAGGCCTCAACTTCCTGGAAGTCGAAGGACCTAACCCGTGAGATTTCTTTTTTAACAAGAAACGTCGAAGCCTCTTACCACGATCCACATCGTTCACATTAAAAGTAATGACGGTAATAAGATCTGTGCAGCGATGATTCTCGAACGTGACACAAGACTCGTGTCCTTCCTGGGATCGACGATTGCTCCATCGTTGGTTGATTCGTGCGGCGAAACATTCTGAAATCGTCCGTTTCCTCCTGCAAATTCTCAGCTACTGTTTCTCTTGGTTTCCACTTAATGAGACACGAATCCACGTTTTTAGATGGTTTTCGTTATTTTGACGCAGGTAAACAGGTAAGTCGATCGATGGTTACGCGCAAGGTCGCAACGCAAGGAAAGAAAAATTGGATTTGTAATGAGAAGTTTCGTGGGACGAAGAAAATTGGCCAGACAGTCGAGTAAACTACGGGCGAAGATTAAAATGGAATTCCAAGCGTTCTACGAGAATCGAAGATAACTAGAGGCATTTATCAATTTTTGAGTCAGGAAGAATAGAAACAAACTGTGAATTCGATTTTATAAAATAGAAACTTTTACGAGTTAGCTTGCTAGTATTCTCTTCTCGATCGCCATTTCTCTCGGTTTTCATTTAATGATATACGGGCTGACGTTCTCGGAAGAGCCTTGTTCCTGTGACGCAGGTAAACAGGTAAACTGGTTGGCTGTTAGGTGAGGTGGAAGAAGGAAATTGGTTACAGAGATGCAGTTGCATTTGTAACAAGAACTTCCATAAAATGGAAAAAAATACTGTTTGTACAGACTGATCCATACGTCGTTTTCCCATTGAAAAGTTTCCTATATATAAAAAAACATCGTATATTTCTAAATTTTCGTGTCAGTTTTGCGAAGTTTATTTTCTTGGGAATTTACCATGGAAAAATTCACAGTAAAACAACGAGCAACTCTTCGAGCTTATTTTAGATTTCATAGTGTTCGAACATGTTTGTTATTGGAAACTGACTGAGGATACAAGCGAGAAAAGAATATTCATTTCCTTTTTCTCTTTGTCGATAATTTTCTTTTTTGATACACAAGCGACTCGTATAACTCTTCACGAGAAAAATTGACTAAAGTAACAGATTGTAGGAAATGTGTAAATAGGATGAAGTAAAAATTGGTCAGGATATAAATATAACACGTGAGAAGACATAGAAATAAAACAACATATAATAAGACACGTCAGAGTTGGTCCTGGGGGGCACAAGATATGGGACAAGAGATTCTGAGAGGAACTGAGAAGAAATGCGAAAGAATAGGGAATAGTTTCATAATTCTTAGCTTTACATTATTATTTTCGTATTCTTATATCCTATATTGTCACAGGTTCGTATTTTATGTTTCTGGTTAGATCGCTATCTTATTGAAGTTTAGACGCTGTGAGAATATGAGTAACAAAAGTAGAGAGAATAAGTAACACAGATGTACATTTTTAGGTCAAGTTTAAATGTAGATGCCGAGTCTAAATATCAAGTACAAGAGATGTTAAGCTCAATGGTTGAAAAGATAGACCGTAAACGTGAACCAAAGAGAAATGTAACTGCTAGTTCGTCCCAATGTGTGCCAAATTTCAGCTTTCTAGCTGGTAGTTTCGTTTACAAAATTCCACCCAGCAAACAAGCAGAAAGATACACCAGATGATAAGAATAATTAAGAACGAACATTAAAGCAAAGAATTCGTTAATGAACGAATGAATGGAGGAAAGAAATTGTCAGCCCTGACGTTGGCCTTTGTAGAGGGTAAAATTCCCTCATGCTGCACGAAAACATACTGCGGCAACGATAACACTAAAAAAGATGAAACAATAGCATCGACAAGCCCGCAGGTAGCTTGGTAGGTCTAAACACGGCGGAACAGGGCAACGGCCAGTGAACCACGGAATTTATAGTCGTTGGGGACGATGGCGTTGCCTAGACGCGTCCGAGTTTCCTCGTAGCGTTTCGCCATCTGAAATAGACGACACCGAGCCGATTCTAAATGTGGCCGGGTCCGATGCAACCCAATGGAAACACGGCGTGTGTGTCATCGTCTGGTCACGCCGTTACGCTTTCTCTGCGTAACAAACGTTGCGAATGTTAGCGTGCAACATTTGTTCGCCAGGAATACGCGTAACGAGGAGCTGGAACACTACGAGAGACCGAACTGTCGTTTTCTCAGCCGTTTCGACTCGCTGCAGACCGACCTGCGACTGCGACTGCACTCTGGCCTCTCTGCAAGCTTTGCAATTGGTTGCAGGAAGAGCTGGTGATTGTTTGACGTCTGTTATATGGGTATTTTGGTTGTGGTTTTGTCGGAGAGCTTTGGTGAGCTTAGAATGCGTTATATCGTTATACTGTTACGTTGCATAGCCAAGCTTCCGAGTACGGAATATTCTGGACTCGAATTCCTTTAAACTCCTCCAGTTCCCTTTAAACGATGCGTGATTTGTTGGAATTATTGAAATTCAAAGTGCAAAGTATTATATTCTGTATGCAGCACGGGAAACGTAAACTGATTAATTCAGCTGGATTATGGCTGTAAAAATTCTTATGCGCAAAATTACAGGGGAATATTACGAAGTTTGGAATGGAAATTCACGTACTCTCAGCAGAAATGGAACATTAAACTAAACGGACGAAGTATATTTTTTTTACTTGAAATATAATAGCGGTGCATATAGAAATGTTGTAAAAAGATTGAAGTTGAAGAAAACGTAGATTAGAATTTGAAAGTAAGATTCGATCTTAAACGTTAATTACTGCTAAATATTCAGATTTGTTCTTTCCAAGACTGTAAACTATCAAAAATCGAACGAACGTACACACAAATCATTTACTCTGTTTTATTCTCCTATATCTCGGATTCTGTTATACGAATTGTTTCGCCATGTTTCACGGATGACTCGCAAGGTTTATCCAATTTCATGGGTTAAATTTAGCGAAAACCAAGCAGAATCTGTGTTGCATCGAAAAACAAAGCAGCAAGAGGATCCTGTAGCCTCGATTTTCCGAGCTTTCGCTACGTAACCGTGGCGATACTCGTGACAAACGCGACACAATCCTATTTTTGCGGATGCACCAGACAGTTGGACGTCTCCTCCGGCGTTTCTATTTACGTATCATCGCCGGGACCAACGATACCAACGACGTACCGGCACTTTCGTCACGTACCCTGTTGTTGTTCGCGACTGACACGCGTCTGTTCGCGGTTGGTCCAGTCAAATGCACCTAGCGAATTGCCTTAACGAACCCTAATTGCAATTACGTTACACATATGTAACATTCGTTAAACTATTCCAGTAATCCGTATTTTGTCATAATTCGTCTAAAAATGACGTAGTTAATATTTCAATAATAATCTTTCTACATTTGAAGTTTCTTCGTGTATTGGTTATTTGAATGAATTCGTCTAAAAACGAGGCAATTAAAATTCGGACAATGATCTTCCACGTTCGAAGTTTGTGGGGTCGATGGATATTTAAGACTCACAGTTTCTTAATTCGATCCACTGTTATCTTTCATAAGACAGTGTTCTCTGTTTAACGTTATAAAACATTCGTTATATTTTTTCAAGCCACGAAGACGTAATCAACGCTAAATAAAGTTATCGTTTAATTAATTATACAAGTAAAGGAATGATTTAAAATTTAAGAAAGTGAAAATACTATGCAAAGAAAAAGTTTGAAAATCGTGACTTGCGTCAATATGATTGTCAGCCTTCCATTTCTGTGCAAGATATCCCGTTTATTATACGTTCAATTTGTACCTAATGAAAGAATGCTTTTAAAGATTTTTAAAAGAAGAGGATAGAACGTTTGGAACTTTTACGACGATATAAGTTGATAGGTTTAACGATTGTGGGCAATATTGATCATAATGAATGCCCCTGCATTTGATAAAACTGAAAACGAAACTCGTTTGTAAATTTAGCTTACGAAAAAACTTTATTGAACTCTCCGCGTAACGCGATGATAAGATACAATGGCTTCTTATAAATAAGTACATCGAAGTAATGGCTATTACTTCGGATGCATTTAAAGCCGACCTCTTCGCTCTCGATCCGGCAATCTACACTTAAATCCTCACTTCATTAAAATCGGTTCCCTCGATACTGCTCGACTTTTTATCTTCAATTTGCGAGTTTCATCAAACTCTTGCTTTACGAGCTATTCGCTATTCTTTCACGGTCAGTTACATTATCACGGTAATATCTAGTTAAAGAATATTAAAATATTTTGCAGCCAACTCGTGCTGATTTTGTACAATCGTCCATTTTACGTAATAAAATTAATTCTTTGATGGAAACTTTTGTAATTTCAACTTTCCCACCAGCGAACATTTTCTTCCATTCTAACTCCGGTAAAAAGCTAAATAATTATTAAATTTCTACCAAGATTTTGTTTAATTGTAACTACGATGGCACTGATCATTTTCGCTGATTTCTACACTGGTGAAATAACAAAGTTCTGTTAACTACAGGGGACAAATTCAATCTCGCTTTGCTACACGTAGATTGACACGGGCAGTTCGTGTTGAATGTTACAGTACAGAAGGACTTTAATCTGACAAACTGTCCGATAGGAGTTTCGATTACACAAGAAAGCATGATGGATTCGATGTCTGAAGGAGAGAAGCGTGAAAGTTGATTTACAGCATGTGCTGCGTGACATTTATTAGAATGGAACAGCCAATCGTAAATCACGGCTTCCACCGAGCTATGATATCAAAATTTTCATACTCAGCAGGAGTGAAAGTACGAACCTGATAAAATCCAATAAAACGAGAACTCCAGTGATACGTGATTTGACTGAAAACTCATCGAATTTTTTAAATATTTTCTACACAGCAAAACAAAATATATAAATTGTCGTTTTCTCCTTCGTATTTAATCCATTTTTATTCTTGCATAATATTTGACTAATTATTATTAATATGAAACATACCAATTAAAATTGGTTTACACAGGTTTCGATCCTGCTTTGTTCTCTGTGTCTTTTTTCATTGTTAAAAAGTTTCCCAAGTCTAAAGAAAATACACCAAAAATGTTACTTATTTACAGATTTCTTTCAGTTATATGTTAAACATAGTAACGTTAAGCGTTATACATGTTAAACATATTAACATTAAGCGTTATACATGTTAAACATATGAACATTAAGCGTGTTCGTATCTGTTGAAACAAAACCAATATACTGATGTAAAAACTCAAGTTACTAAACTGAGTCTTCAACAGAGGGTTAATACTCTCTTTGAAATTTTTACTAACATGCTCATAAAGTAGTTCTTTCAGTGGAGAAAAATTCTCAGAAGTGTTGTCTGCAAAACATAACAAATTTCCATCGAGTGTCATTTCACCGCAAAAAGTGAGCCAACTGCTTCGCTTGTGATCGTGTTAGCTGGGAAGCATCGACAACAAAAAGAGATCTACCTCGAATGTCCATTATTCCTACGGTTAAGGTACGTTTTCACGTGACGATAACCCGTGGCTTTTAAGAGTACAGGAGAGACAAAAGTACAAGTAGTAAAAAACTATGTGACTAACTACGAGATATACAAGTTCCTAAGGCAGAAAGAAAATAAATGAAAACGATAGTGATCTATAAAATTCAATAAGCAATAAACTATAATACGTAGAAACGAGTGACCGGTGGAAGAAGCAAGCGAAAAGGAAATGAAGCAACAGAAAGACAGTATAAAGTGGTACAAACAGCGCATAATCGATACGTTATTGCAAAAGGAATATGTAATTGTAATGTAAAGGATATGCTTGAAAAATGTTATAGTTAATACAAAGTTCAAAATTTTATACTTCCATATTATATATTTTACATATGTGCACGTGTGACAGAACATGTGGGACACACTTCAGGAACTGATTGCACACTTAAAAAGAATGCAAAAAATGATTCGTGTTAACGTATGTTCTATCTATCTTCGATTATGAGATATAACAAAATTTCTGCTCTGATTTTCTGTTGTGTATTGGGTTGGCAACTAAGTGATTGCGAATGTTGTCATTAGGTGGTATTGAAAAAATCCGCAATCACTTAGTTGCCAACACAATAGTTACTTTTACGAAAGACGTTCAGAATGACCACCTTGCGTTTCAAGGCAAATAGACGTCTTCATGTCACGGATCCGGTTACGCTCTGAATGCTTCCTGGTGTTTGCCGAATTTGTTGAAAAGCTTGCTCCACTCTGAAACTTAGTATTTTCACATTTTCAACAGATGTTGCTCTGTGTACAAAATTTGTTGCATCTCACGCACCAAGACAGACAGAGCATATGTTTATACGAACTTTTCTCGTTGTTTAGGTGTACAAACAGCTCTCAAAGTGGATCGCACATGTTCTGTTACACTATGTATGTTATACTACACAGTATGTTAAGCTACACCAAGTTTAAGTTTAACAGGTATAAATTAAATAAGACTACGAAGAGTAATAGACTGTAATATGTGTTTGAATACAGTTAAACATAAGGCAAAGAATCAAGTTATCTTTGTATGTGAAATTAAGTGGAATAACTTGAATGTAAGTTAGAACTTACAAAGTGGAAATGCTTAAGCCTCTTAAGGGAGTTTGCAGTTTATCTGGCAGATACATGCAAAATCTAATTCTAAATATTTTCCATAATGGTTTATTCTTGATATTTAAATTAGTAGTTATGTACTATTATGTATTTTGCATTAATTTTAGTAAAAGTTACTGTATCTCTCAGACAAATCGCGACCTCCTCATCGTTAGAAACAAACGTGCTTAGATAATATCAAAGATATCGTTACCATACGATCGTAACTAAGATATGGCGTGGCAGTGGTTGTTTTCTGTTGGGCAACATCAGAACAGGTTGTCCTCAAAAAATCTCATTTTTTTAAAACTAAAAACGTAATCCAACAGAGATAATAAATTAAAAATTCGAAATTCCTAATTTTTACGACCATGACACTAACTACTATGATTTTCGTCGTCCTGAAAACGTTCGATTAAACTTGATAAACTTTCTCGAAAACTAAGCCCTCGGAGGACAAAATTTTGTTCTATATTTCTTTCTTATTTCTTTACAAGGAGTCACTTCCCACTCGTTTGTCGCGTTATTCGATCGCGTTCTGTGTGAACAGGTCTCGTCACTCGTATACTAAAAGCATGGAAGAAATCGTGCGAAAATTAAGTGGTGAAAAATCAACGTAGAAGACTTCTAGCGTCACGTGAAAACGTACCTTTAAGATCTGCGATTGGCAAGTACGCGCCTCAAACCGTGACTGCATGCACGGTCAGCACAGGCAGTTAAATAAATCACCGGGACAAATGGTAAAAATGTCTGACGCAGAATCTCTACAAGACGATCGATCGATCGTTCCTCTTTTCCATGAATCGTACATCGAGCCTTGGTAAATGATTTTTTAATCCGCTGTTCCACCCCTCCAACAGTTCCATCGATATTTTCTTTTCTCTGTCTCTTTTTTTTTTGGAATCAGTAATTTGCGAGATTCAAGTTAAGGTAGGTTGTTAGGGTAGCTAACGTTTTCCTTTTACTTTGGTATGTCGTCCGTCCCTCCAGTGGTTTCATTGATATTCTGCTACTGTAAATTCAAATGTGGAAATGTCTATTTTATTACGCCGTGTTCTTCTTTTCCTTATTTTAGCGAAGATCTATCTCTCCTTTCCGCATCTTAAGTAGTTAATTCCGGTCATTGCTGTCTATTTTATTACCAAGTGAAGATGTTCGTTTCTCTGCGTCGTAACTTTTTCAAGAGTACACGCACTGCCTTTAACAGTTAATTCCAGTGATTCTTGTCTACGCTTGTGTTTCGATTACTGACGTTTCAAAATCGTAAATTCTCCTGGAAAAGGCTATTTTATTCGACGGTATTCTACCATTATTCTCAGGATACAGATATTCATTTCCCTTCATCGCAATTTTTAATAGTAAACGTAGTATCCTTCCTACTTAATTCCAATTATTTTTCTTTATTTCTATCTCGATCATATTAATAAATGGAAAACTTACATAAACGCAGAAGCGTCTCGTATTCTCAAAAGCCGTGCTTCATATGCTCTTAGTACAAAGTTCTATATACATATGTAATAGATACATGAATTTATCATTATAAATTCATTTTATATTATAAATTTTATTTGCTATTCTATATAATTGGGCTTGGATAGTTAAATCAGGATCATTTGTGAATTTAGATGGCAAATTCATTTATCATTATATTTATCATACATATAATAGATAAATGAATTTATCATTATAAATAAATAAATAAATATAAATATAAATAAATACAAATATAAATAAATACAAATATAAATAAATACAAATATAAATAAATATAAATATAAATAAATATAAATATAAATAAATACAAATATAAATAAATTATAAATTCATTTATCTATTATATATATGATAAACATAATGACAAATGAATTTGCCATTTAAATTCATAAATGATCCTGCTGTAATTATTCAAGCCCAATTATATAGAATAGCAAATAAAACTTAACTATAAACTATAAACAATCTTATGGGACCCTCGGACGATCAATGCATATTGTCAGTGCAATATCGAACGTACGAGGAAAACACAGCTTGCCAATAAACATTGATAATATCGACAATGTGTATGGTCGATATTTATTGAAAAACCGCGACGATGTTAAGAAGCCTGACGTATTGACGATATTATCGATCGTTTAAGAGAACCTTTACGCACGACATTGCAAGTAAAAAGAAAACTGTTTTTACACTATTATCATCCCTCTTACACCGTTTTACGTAGACCCACAAGAAGGCATCTTATTATAACGACCCACCATATATATCCTCCATACATTTACCACTATTCACCTGCACTAGCCTTCTTCAGTAAACCAACCGAACAACAAAGATTCCAACACACCGTCATCGATCACTAACGATGCCTTAACCTTCCTTAACGAGGATAAACTGGCGCAAAGCATCGTATTAAGAAAAAGATGCTTCAATAAGTCCACGAGCCTTCGCTTTTTCTCAATAGGTGGAATTCAATCGAGTCCAATTTCGTCTGCAACGATTCAGAGACTCAGGTGAAAGCGGCAGATCGAGGACCGGCCCTTTTTGCCCTCGTGGAGGCTGCGTCGAGGCCGGCTGCGCCAGCACAGATGCATGTCACTTTACGAGCTGCTGCTTTTTTGCCGTCTGTGTTTGCGTTCGTCGTGTAAACGACGCGAGAGCCGTGTCCAACGACACGCGGGTGGCATTTATCGCCTGAACCGGGCTGTTAAGACCCGCGAATAAATCCAAGCTAGCCGGTGATCCTAAACGGGTATCGCGGCTGGTCGCCTTGAAAGCCTCCAAGTTGGTTGGCTGATGCCACCGAGTACAAGAGACGTGGATGGACGAATTTATACACAGCGAGTAACGAAAGTGTTCCAACGTATTCTTGCTAATGTACGGCTCTATCGTAAGACCGTGCCACCGTGTTTGGACGTGTGGGATAACGAATGGATAAAGTTGATGTAAAAATTCAACTGCAGACTTCGAACTTCGGATGAAGGAAACGTAATATTCCTGCTAACTAAAGAGCACCGCTTTTTTCCTCAGCTTTACCATACTTTTTCGATCATTGGAATAACGGAATTTATAAATATAAAATGAGAAAAATATAAATAGAAAATTAATAAAGAAAAATTTCATATAATACAAACTAAAAGTTTGAACTCAAAGTTGAGATACGAACTGAAACTTCAAATAAAAGGAACGTAAATATTGCTGCCAAAGTATGGCTCGTTCGCGAAACTAATGCAAAAGTTCAACCTCGAACTTCGAACTTCAAATGAAGGAAACTTAATATTCTTGCTAATGAACGACTCCTTCGTGGAAGTCTACCATTTCCTTTGGACGATTGGAATAATGAATGAATAAGACTAATATAAAAATTCTATCCCAAGCTTCAAACTTCAAATGAAGGAAACCTAATATTATCGTTGATGTACGTTCCCTTCGTCGAACTGTACTCATTTTCTTTGGACGATGAGGGTAACGACTGAGCAAAATTAATGTAAGAAGTCAAATTTAAACTTGAAACAAAAGCTGAAGCTTGAAATAGAGGAAGCCTAATATTCCTGCTAATTTACAGTTCTTTCGCCGACCTGTAGCGTATTTTTGGGCGATTGGAACGACGAACGAGCGAAACTGATATAAAAATACAAACTCGAACTTCGAACTTCGATTGAAGGAAACTTAGTATTCTAACTAGTATACTCTTCGTGGACTCTTTCGTGGAAACGTTGTTAGACGATTAGAATAACAAATAGACGAGAAACTGATATAAAAATGAAATCAATTGAGACGTAAACGTGACCTAAAAGAGACCTAACGTTATTTATAAAAACATGATGGCAGGAATCTGAGTTGATAAGACTATCAAGAATAAAAACAACACATATTTGTTTAACCATATTGCTGTATCCTAATTCTCTATATTTTAATCTCACCTTTATTTCGATCATACAAATATTTATAAAAATATATATAAAATCTGCAGCGTAAATTTGAAACGAGAAATCGTATCAATAACGATTCCTCGAACTGAACAATTTTTCTAACGAATAGAAAAATACGATTCGATGAAAAATGATTCAACGAACGGTGTAGAGTTGAGAATGAAATTTTAGAATAATCGATCGAAAAACGAATCGATCAAACTCGAGCGAAATACGAGTGACGAAAAATACAAGTTAGAGGTCCGATCGAGACTCAGATCGTCACGATGGCCACGTTGCAATGTAAGTACAACGAGTGGCGACAAAGCGACGACACAGAGGCTGTTGTTAGTACAGCGGACGGAACATTAACAGGAAGTGCTCGGCCACGTGAGCCGACGTGCGTTTTCGTCCCGGTTCCCTTTAAGCATTAGCAACGGCGCGTTGCGTTACGTGATTCAATTGCTTACTAGCTTGCCCGTGCTTTCCACGGAATATTGATCCGATAATGGGTGTGCATCGATTGATCCGCTATCTGTCCATCGATCTACCGATCGATCGTCTTGCCAATTCCCCTATCTATCGTAATAAGATTAGGAAGAAGCTTGGCTCTCGATATTTCTACAACTTTCATGAAATCGGTGTTATGGCTTGAAATTGATTCGATTAATTTCTTGTTTCCGAAAAATAAGTCGTGTACAAATTCACCGATAATATCAGTTTAATTAAGCAAAGTCTCTAAACGACTAATAAACTATAATTGTACCCTATAATTGTAGATATTACATAAATTTATCTTGTCAAGTCGGAGAAAGAAAATGATCGTTCTAACGCATACGTAGGTATACACATAGGCGGAATTTTTATTCAAATTCGTATCTTCACCAATATATTAGGTCGTCCGAAAAGTTTCTTTCGATTTATAAGGAAATAATGGATGCACGACGTTTTTCGTTTTACATTATTTTCTCGGATCACGTACGATCCGTTTTGTTCCATCGAAATAAAGATCACAATATTCGACAGATTAGGTGTCACGTTTGTATAAAGATGCGTCGTTGTAAAAGACGTGTCTGTGAAAGAAAGACACTTCCCGGACAAGCTAATAATTCAAAGGAATAGATCCATGTAGAAATTTGTTCTACCCGTTAGAATACTATGAAAAGTACTGTACTTTGGATATTTTATATATTTTTGTCCATTATGCGCATTCACGTTTCCCACAATTGCACACAAATGTCCAGTCTTCGTGTAATATTCTCTTTGAGCGTTTTCTGCCGAATCACTGATACATTCCAATTTATTATTCCGAATTAATAATTATCTCGTGTATCAGTTTATCCGATCACACGATCGTTTACCTCCGCCCATTAACTAAATGATCTCCGTGTAGAGAATCGAGTGCAGGTATGATCGATAACCGACGACTCCGAGCAACAAAATACAGAGATCTCGTCTAGTGGATTATTTTTTAATTGGTCGTGTTTTGTTAACACGCGAAGCAAGTGTTTGGTCTCTGGCCAACCGACCTTGAAGTCGACATCGATCGATCGTAGTTCCCTCGAGGATCGTATTTTAGCCGGGTCCAAGAGATCGATCGTGTCGTACGGATGGACAATTGACTGATCGAGTTGATCTGTACACTGATCTCCCTGATTAGTCATAATTAATGATCGATTAATGATAGTAACATTTGTTAAAGTACCATGTGTTTAGGCACACGCATCTTATATCTTATCAAATAGAATAATTTACATTTGTAGCGCATGACAAAACTGAACGATGCTCGATCATTGCACAGTGCTTTCTAACACGAACAGTTTGTCATTTAAATTACAGTTGCCGGCAAAAAGGAAGTTTGAAATTCATACTCGCATAATAAGTGCACTACGTTAATAGTAACTTTGTAGTAAACAGGTTTTACCACGTTGATAGCGCTCACGCATTCTGCAGATATACGTATTGTGTTTTTTCGTTATTTAATTGCTGCTGTCAAATACAATTGCGCTTTCTACAACTGTGTCTTTCGTGCCGTTTATTCTATTCGACATTCTTTCATACACCGCTGTATTACATCACTATGCTGTTACGTTATTATACTATTATTATGTACATTTATATGGAGATTTACACAGGAGAAATTTACACAGTTCGATCGTCTTGTTGATGTATCTTGTTGCGTATCTTGGCGAGATGGAAAACTGATTTTCGAGTACAAACCTTCAATCAACTGACCAACCCATAGATCCCGAAATTACACGTAATATCGCGATTTTAAAAAATGTAATGAAGTACGTAAATGTAATTTTCTTTATAAGAATAAATTACAACAGTTGCCAAATCTACATCGAATAAATTCTTATGGCCACTACATCGTATCCATCGTTGGAATAACAGGCATCTTCGTGAACCAGTTAAAAATCGAAGCAGATCCAAGAGAAATGCAAACCTCAGAAATTACGAATAATACGTATAATTTAATATTCAATTATCGATCCACTATAATTACCGCGGTTTTCAATATACCAATCGAAAGAGTTCCATCATGTGTTCACAAAAAAAAAAAAAGAAAAAAAAAAGAAACTGCAATTAATGGAAAGAGCAATATCATAAACAACTACCATTATTCACAACTACATTTCCTTTCGAATATCTTTAATCGATGAATCAAAGAGTATTTTATATCTCAAAAATCACTGAGACGATCGCGGAAAAATGTACGACCATTATTCGTCGATTGAAATCTAGTTCGTTTAATTTCCTTATAGAAGAATTTCCATTCAACGAATGGCAGTCATTTAATGAGAAAAGATAAAGCACATGCGCGTGTACGATCGATTTACTCGTTGACGAAACGATTTATATTTTACAGCGGATCTCGTTCGCATGGACGAGCGACGTTTCGTATTTTTCTTTTTTTGTAGGGAAAAGAAAAGGGAAAGCGAAAAATCGAGGGGAAAGGGGATAGGATCGAGCGACCAGTGGTTCACCTTCGTTTCGTTTTAATGGGACCGTTCCCAGCCCGGAATCTCTCAATTAACGTAAACGTCTGCATCTTGTGAACAAAGAAACGCATACGTATTTTTATCAAAATCACAAAAATCAGAAATTAAGACCAACAGGATAAATATTGATTTTCGAGAGGAGGATCTTGTTGGTCGTGTGCTTAGGATTAGGATTTTCCATAGTTCGATCGGAGTTGGAATTTCAGGATTAGGCAAAGACCAATGCGAGCGAAAGAGAGAAAATTACTACGTTACGGACAGGATTAATGAGAAGTGTGTTTATTTGAATAGAAAATTGCCGATTTTGCTGTTTCACTAATTGCGGACGATCGAAACTGTTTTAGTTTATACTTTTTTCTTACACGCTAATTTGCCAACTATGTAATGATATTAGTGGCTTGATAGGTTACAACTAGTTCTAGATTTTTCTTCTCCTTGTGATATTACATTTTCACGTCAAAATAGAAGTTGTAACGTATGAAAACTTGCTTGTGAAATATTATTCGTTTTATTGTCAGTCACTGATACTATTTTACCAGTAAAAGCTTGTAACTTCTGGCTTGTAGAGTTGCATTGGTAACGCTAGTCGCGCAAAAACAGCCGAGTTTTATCCATCTCATTTTTGCAATGATTTCATAGAAGCTACGATGGCACAAAATATTAGGTCGTCCGAAAAGTTTCTTTCGTTTTATAAGGAAATAATGGATACACAACATTTTGTATTATTTTATCGAATTACGTATGATCCATTTTCTCCTATCAAAATAAAGATCACAACTTTCGACAGATTAAGTTTCACGTTTGTATAAAGACGCGTCGTTGTAAAAGACGTGTCTGTAAAAGAAAGACACTTTTCGGACAACCTAATAGTTTACGACGTGAACCATTACGCTCTAGTTCTTTAAAATTCAAACGAATTTTCCACTGTTTGAAAACCTGTAAACCGACGTAAAATTCGATAAAATTCACAAAATTCCTGGCATCTGTTAACGAGGATACGTAGAACCAGGGTCGGAGCCAAGTAAGGCTTAACTAAATAAGAGATAATGATCATCTAACGAGGCCTACACCAGAATCCAGCGTTTCTTACGTTGAGAAACGGGACGAGAGAACAAACAACCAGCGGATTGTTTCCAACTGGTGACGTTCATTCTAATTACGAGGCAATCGTCGGTTTTTTCCCCTGTACCGCGAGATAAAAGCAAGAGGATCGCTTTTACGACTAACCACGTCCATTCTAATTGCGAACCAATCATCGTTTTCCGCAAAAGAGCCTCGTCCACCGTTCTCGTGGTCTTTCTATTCCTCTGTGCTTCTTCTTTACCTTTTTCTTATTTATCTCTTCATCTTCCCCTCTTGCCGCTTGTCTTTTCCTTTTCGAGAGACGCCAATAGGTCGGTTGCCTCCAATTAAAGCTCGTATTTAGAGGATAACGACTGGTGATTAATATCGATCGGCTTTCCATTTTTATCCCGTTTTCCTGGCCTTCGATTCGCGTTTTTAATCGTCCACCAACAAATTGCGCGATAGTGGAAATGTGAAGGATTTTACGAATTACGAATTTGGGAATTCGAAACGATTTGGCCGGACTTGGACTTCAGCGAATTCAAAGAATCTTGAGGATTTTACGAGACAGGGGCGTGAGGAAATTCAGGGATTCTTCGAATTTAAGGAATTTTATGGATTAGGAGAACTTTGTAATTCTGTAATTTTGAGAATTTTTCGGGTCTCGCGATTTAGAGATTTGCGAATTCGAAGAATTTTAGGGATTTTACGAATTAGGGATCTAAATATTTGAAGAATCTTAGGGATTTTACGAACTTAAGGGATTTCTGATTTGAGGAATTTGGGGAATTGCAATTTTCAGATTTTTTAATTTAAAGAATCTTAGGCTTCTTTCGAATTAAAATTGTAACACTTTGAGAAATTTTCGCGACCGTATCAACGTAAGGAATTTTACGATAGAGAATGTCGGTAATTTTTAAAAATTTTGGGGATTCTACGATGCAGACATTCGAAGAATTTTAGGGATTTTACGAATTAGGGATCTAAATATTTGAAGAATCTTAGGGATTTTTTGAACTTAGGAGATTTCGGAACCGAGTAATTTTTTTAGCTAAAAACTTACTGATTTGAAGAATTTTGGAGGGTTGTAATTTTGAGATTTTTTAATTTAAAGAATCTTAGGCTTCTTTCGAATTAAAATTGTAACACTTTAAGAAATTTTCGCGACCGTATCAACGTGAGGAATTTTACGACAGAGAACGTCGGTAATTTTAAAAAATTTTTGGGATTCTACGATGCAGACATTTGCAGATTCGAAGAATTTTAGGAATTTACCAATGAATGATGTAAATTCTTACATCATTTAAAGAGAAGTTGTTGGCAAGATTAAGTAAACCCGGATAGACATTTTCCCATAAGAACTCTGGAAGAATGTTTTGTTTCTTTCATCGGTTGAAGATCGTGTTTGATACTATCAAGATAGTTATAATTAGTCGCGTTCGACTTCCAAGCATGAGTACGTACGTATTAAGAAACTGGATGTAATTTAAAAGCCATTAAAACCGGGTTCGTCACTATGATTTTTCTCAATAGTAGGTCTAACATTAAAAGAGCATCTGTAACATCTGTAGATACTTTTTCAAAGCGGCAGGATTTATAAAAATAATAAAATAAGTAATACAAATATTCTTTTAAGTCCCATATACTACAGTACTGATAGTACTCCGATAATAATTCTTGTACTAGACATTTTTACCATTTTAATAACAGTTCTACTCTACATTTATTTCCTATTTTCTATTTTAAAATGTTCATAAAATATACGAGATAAATATACAATCTACATGACCAGATGTCTCACTTCGCTTTATCACCTGAAATAGCTTGCTCATTTTTTATAATATCAAATAACGTTTCAGAAACAAGTTGAATGGTTCAGCGGAAGACATAACTTGACACGACTAGTTTTATCGTAGGTAAACGCGTACAGAACATACGAAGAACGTCCAAGCTTTTCTAAATGGATCGTATATTTTTTAATACATTAGTCGATCCAGCTGGACATTCTCTATCGTCATTACGCGTTATCCAAGTTGCTTTCAACTTCGCCATAACTCTTTTAGCACGAGGAGTACGAAGGTGTAAATAGTCAGATATTGTGAAGACTCGACGATGAAGAATTAATTAAACCTAAATACATCTCACGTGATTGTATCATCAAAATGTGTCCTATGATTTTATGATACGATTTCTAAACTAGACTTTTCCCTATTACCCGAGTTTTTCACGTCACCTCGGAAAATCGAGCTTCTATTTGTTTAACTATCAACATCGTTAATTTAAATTAACCCAAGAGGAGCTCGAGCAGAAATAAAACACGCGTGACACGAAGCTGAAGGGTTGAAAGCATCCATCATTTCCTCAGTCATTCATCTTTTCCCGCCATTTTCCATTTCCTTCGTGCATCCTTAGTTATTCCTGGTTTCTACCAGTGAAATCTGCCTGGTGGCAGGCAAGGTGACAGGTGCGGAGTGCTTCTATAAATTGCGATCTGGAAAGAGGGAGAAAACGAGAAAGGGAAAACCGCGTGCGGATCGAGGGCCGCGCTATCTTTAGAGGGCTGCACCCATTGCACGTTACATTCAACACTCCACTTCAATTTCTCCTCTTTTGTACCTACACCCCTGTTCGAAAGCTTTGCAGTGACAGAACAATCGCTGCATGTACTTGAGAACTGCAAGATATCGAGCAACTCTAAGAATACACGAAGCATCGCGTTAACATTAAGCCTGACACTTTGTACGGCAAAGAAACCTTCGAATGTTAATTAATCAACGTCGATCGATCTCTGTAAAGAAGCTTTTGAATGAACGACTACGACTAAATTTACGTATGACAAAACGGTGCGAGAATAATTCTAGCAAATCTTGGTTGCTCGTTGCCACACCAGCCAATTTACACAAATTGAGAAAGCGTGTTAGATTTTTTAACGTGCAATTAAAATGCAATTTATAGGGCGTTTTTATATTCCAGATGTAAGAATAATAATTCTGTAAAAGTTAACAAATATTACTTATATTATTTACTAATTTAATATTACTTACAGCCTACCCAGATTAGGAAATAGAAAATAATTTATTCGTATTTATATCTTCATAATATAAATAGTACGTTGCAATATACAATGCAGTAGATATATGTGATACATCTAACACACGTAAAACATAGCTTTATCGCGTACGAAGATATTAGGAATGAAAAGGTTCGAGTTCAGAATCCACGTGGATTACTTTCCTAAGAATAATCAACGTTATAATCTGAAGCAACCTAAGCGACTTTTGTGCGCGAATGTACACAGTACGTATAATGGACCAAGTCGATATAACGTGTACTTGCACCGTCTGTTTTCGGTTTAAACGGATTCCTGTTCGTTCCATTGGCTTATGGTATTTCGGTGGAATTTCGTGTAGCGAGCATACGTCAAAGCTCGGTCGATTTTAGCAACGGCGTTCGAACACGCGAATCGTTCGTGCAAATTCCATTCGGCTAAGTATAGCTGTCGAGTGTCGTTCGAGATCGTAATGCATCGTTTCTTAATAGTTTTGCTCGATGCATGGACATCGACATTTCGACGTACCCTTTCCGGTCGTTCTACCAGTTGCAAGCGATTTCGTGGAGCAGGAAAGAGAAGAGAACTCGAATTCCTTGAATTCAATCGCTATTTACATTATTCTTAGATTATTTATTTGAATTTCTTCTTTTAAATATCTTCTATGATTTTCTCTAACAGCGACGCTTTCGTTAATTTATGATACTTCACTTCTTTCGTTTTTTATTTTATTTAATAGAGATTATTTAGCTCAAGTTTCAAAAGTTATGGCATAAAAATCAATATCTTTCTTTAATTATGATTTTGATTCTGAATAACTATGATAAAGAGGTAAAATTTTATTGCTTACTGGCAATCACTGTAAATAACAGAAATCATTTTGTGGTTACATCACTTGCAAGAGGAATTGTTTTTAGATTATTTGATTATTTGGTAACCAAAAAATAATGTTCGCCAAGGACAACGATTATTCTTAACCGCATGATTAATCTAATGATTAGCAGTAGAGAAAAGAATTCCAGTAATTTATAATGCTTATTCACAACCAAAATAGATAAATCTCGATATTTCTTGATTATTTCACAGTCCGCAAAATTTCTGCAAAATTTGAGTGGCTTCCATAAATAAATAAAAATTAACTTCCACTCAATGATCCTTTATCGAAAATTTTGTTTACAGGTTCCTTTCTCTTTCATCATTTATCGCATCAATCGTTTGCATGGATTATTAACGACGACAGAGAATAGGAAGTTGTTTCAATTGTTGATTAAATTACTATTTTAATTATTCGATAGTTGAAAAAGATGCCCCGTAGATTGCATTAGAGCGGTGGATTTCTGAAGAGTTCAGCTGTTTAGATGTGTAAAAGGTCATTCACACTGGAGGAGCGGTGCTCAATGGGCTCGTGTTGGCACTGTTGACCGAATGGAATCACATAGATAAGTATATCGATTATGAATGGGCCTCCAGGTCCATTCAGTTTGAACGTGACCCAGCCTTGGTCCATCCTCGTCTAGGAGTCCGGTCGCTTTCATTCTGCCACAGTTGACAACTTAGGCTTCTGTTAGAACTACGTATGTTACACGTAATAACTGTCTTCGCATATTGTTATTTTTAATCTTCTCTTGTCGTGAAATAATTAATAAAAAATTAATGTTAGACGATTTTTTATACATTTATGGGATATATTCGTGTATAACGTACCTTCTGAAGAGATTAGATTCATACGAGCTAAAAATGTAGAACTTGATCGATTAATATTTCGCTATACATTTGAGAAATTTCCATTCTAAGGCCTATCTATATTAATATACAAATTAAAGTTTGAAGTAATTCAATCTTTGGTTTTACAAACTTTTGACAAAAATCACCACCCCTCTTCAAATGAGAGAAAACGAACCAATTGATGAAATATATATGAAATGGAGAATAAACTACGCAAAGGAAAATAACACAGCCTCAAGATCGATTAAACGAACTAAACGATAAATTAATTCGATAGAAAGAAAGCAAACCTAAATGATAATCTATTTGTCAAGCTATAGCTAACTTATCGAGCACACGGTACAAAGAAAAAAGGAGGAGCTAACAAAAGCTCAACTAAAAAACAAAAATCCAAGGAAACAAGCTACAAGAGCAAATTGAGCTGATTCATAGACGAGATCCAAGGTCCTAACAGCGATCTAAAGCTCGAGAGATCGTGTTTGTTCGTGGAAAAAAGATAACACGACTGGATTAACATCTCGTGTTGCACCACCAAATCGTTGTCCACCCAAGAACCCACTCGTTCAACATTCGCGGTTTGATGGCCAACGTTCGTAACTATTTCCAGACGGATTTAATTAATCTTGAACCAAAAACGTCCAGTGGGAAATGGTGGCCTGGCCAACCAGCTCGCCACCTGGCAGAAATAGCAGGACTGTGAAAATGCAATTTGACGTTTCCCCCTTGGTCAGCGACGATCGGAAAGGGGCGAGAACGATGTAAAGGGAGAAACACGCGAAAAATAAACACAGACTTGGCACCTGCCCTCTCCATTAAACCTCTTTACGCGCCACTGTGTTACAATCCAAGTGGCACGAGAAAATGGAATTTTCCAAATTTCTTACAGAAGAATTCTTACGTTTCTTCTTCTTTAGAATTTCATTTTTTGAGTTACTTTGAGTTTGACGTCAGTTAGAAAAAGATTGATACAAAATTTTAAAAAGGGAATTTAATTTCATGATTCTTAATGAATGAAAGAGTATATTTTTGTACTTTGTACAATACAACAGTGTGTAATTGGCTGAAATTTTTGGTGATGAATGAATTGTCAATCGATAAGTGACAGAAGAATCATCTTAGATCTGTGTTTCTGTTTTATTTTGTTTCTATCCTTCTAGAATATCCTGCAATTCTGCCTGTATATTTCTATGAAAGACTCACGTGAGTATTCACAAAAGAATAGTGTCTTCCTATGATTTCTAAACAATTGGTGTTACAGCCAATAATAAACTATTGTAGCGTATCGATATTCTGCAATAAATAGATATCAACAATTTTCAGAATTAAATACCAGAATACGCTTTGCCACTTGTTTGCTATAGAGGAAGACACTCTAAATTCAAGCTAACGTTAAAATGTGCAAACAGAGTCACTCCAAATATTAAGCTACATCCATCGAGAAGTTCCTACTTAATCTTACAATTTTTCAAAAAAGAAAAAAGCACAAAATGAATAAAACTTAATATACTATATAAGATCAAACTCTAAATTATTCTAACTGTATATATATAACACACCTGACAATACAATTTAAAACAATCCACCTAATCTATCTGAAAACATTCATCAAAGTTTGCAATAAAATAAAACGAACAAGTACCCTATACGTTATCCGATCGTCGTGAAAACTTAAAATTTTAAGCTGTTGCAGTTGATTAAATATATAAAGCTAGCGAATTAATTTACATAGCTAATGATATAATTAAATAATACGACTACTAGTAATAGTCATATTATTAGAACACAATTATCAGCAGCGGTGATTATGTTATAACATAATTACTAATACGAGTATACTAATTACCGAGCACGTGAAATTAATCAACGGAAACATGGAAATTGGGATTCCGGAAGTCGCTGGTCAACCGTTCTAATAATAAAATTCGCAAATTTAATTCACCGGAAACTCATTTCGAAATACCATGGACGCTAGACTGCGGAAGCGTTAAAAGCTCGACGGACACGCTGAAATCTCGTGGCGTGATCCGTTCATCAGGTGCACGTATGAGATTTCGGGAAATTGCGGTAATCGTTTTAGCCACGACGATTTATAGTGGCCACGCGCCGCCACTTCCTGTTCGAGATTTGTCCGACCACGAACCTAATTAGCCTTACCAAACTATATCAGAGTGAAACGGGTTTTCCTTATTATTTATACTATCGAATCTTCTTTGCTTGTGTTATGAATTCGAAAGTCATTCTTGCTCGAGGACATTCTCGCAATTTTACTCGCAGTCGTATTCACAATGACAAAAATTGTAATCATTCTGTTATTATTTTCTTCTTTGTGTGATATTGCTTGACGTATTCGTTTCTTCTTACTCTCTTTTGATATCATTAATTTTAACTTGCAACGCAGTTGCTACTAACAAGTTTGCGCTTCTTGTTCTTATGAATACGTCGCGCTTCACTCCGTCGTTTTGCGAATATTCCAGTTCACTTGATCGGAACTAAGACAGAAGGATGTGAAGTGAAGGGGAACATTTAAGAAACGAAGGAACAAAACGCAAAGTAATTAAGCTGTCCGAAAAGTTTCTTTCGTTTTGTAAGGAAATAACGTACATGCACGACGTTTTTCCTTTTATATTATTTTATTGAATTATGTATGATCCATTTTGTAGTAATACAACAAGATATAAAGCAGAAAATGTTGTACGCCTCTTTATTATTTCTTTGTAAGACGAAAGAAACCTTTGGGACAACCTAATACTAACAAAAGCATGAACAAAATCCGTAAAACCACAAATACGTCATCGTTTCAAGTTTTAAGGTATTGTACTTGATTAAATATAAAGCTAGCGAATTAATTTGCATAGCTATTGATACAATTAAATAATACGATTACTAGTAATAATAATATTATTAGAACACAATTTGTTAAAACATAATTACTAAATTTTCCTTGTTTTCCATAAACCACATTTCACGTACTGGGTGTAATAAAAAATTAAATAAAACTTTATTTAATTTTTCTAAGCAAAGCTAGCAAACCTCATGCCTGCAACGATAAATTCCAAAAATTCCAATTCGGTAGACGAAAAAGCTACAAAGAGGAAACGTGTAGCACTTTGAAAGCCAGGAATAAATCATTGAGAACACCTTCATCGATCAAGAGGACAATTATAAATTGCTAACCGTGATAAGTATATCTCCTTTATATCTTAATTCACCCCTACTGTTCAATGGTAGTATTTACGTCATGCGACAAGATTTTCTTGCAAATGCGACCAGGCGGCAGGATGAAGTTGCATTACAAGACTTGATTGCAATTTATACAAGATGAGACGTCGATAGCTAGCCCCGTACATGCTACGTTTTGTACTTTGCATACCATCAATTCGCTACGTGACACGGTTGCAAGACTTTTTCCATCACTGGCAACGCCCAAAGTTGCCAAACAAGATCATGTTTCTATGGGTTTGATTGGTCGTGCTTTCGATGCCTAAGTGCATGCTTTCTCACGATAATTAGTTATCGACGAATCGTAGCAAGTCGATACGCCTGTCATTGACGCTATGTTAAAAGATTGCCACCTTCTGCGGAAAATCCCTTGCAAGTTGCGTGACTGCATTATATCGGTTTAGATTACACGCGTAAATTAGACTTTATGCGCGAATCCCATTATCTCAATGAGCAGATTAATCTGTTGCTAGTCTTTTTCTATTTTTTTTTTCTTTTTTAGTCTTTACCGTATAATAACGGAATATCATGAGATAAGGTTGCAAATTTATTCGCGAACGAAATACGTAGGTGGATTTTATGGGGTGAAACTTCGATGACTCAAATCGCTCTGAGAGACAATTTCATGAGGTAACATTAAATGATTTTGAAGGAACGCACGGTTTAACGAATATGCCTGTGTGCTGCAAGTGGAGACTTTCAAACAATTTCAAGGTAAATTTTTCTTTTTTCAAATCAGACTACAGATCTTCTTAACTACAGAACTTCTGTTTGAAAATGATTTACAAAATATTTCAAGTTCAATTTTGACAAATGTAGTATACATACAGAAAAAAAGGGAAGTTTAGTAGTTACTAGAATTTAGTAATATTGCTATTAATATAGCATGTTATAATATAACATACAATATAATATTGCTCTGCTTTAAAATAAATTTCTTTTCGTCGTTTTACTTGCTCTACAACGAAAGCATCACGTAACTCAATGTCGCTGGCCATTTCGAAAATTGTCTTTCAAAAGACAACAAATTAATTGGTTCACCTAATAACTGTTAAGTAAAGTATCTGACACATGCTATTAAATGTAATACGTGGAAAATCTAATTGTGCATGAGACACTCTGTATATTTGCTCAATTATGATGAACTGATACGTCAGGTTTGTATATATGTTGAGTAAATCAGCTCGAGATTCAATGCTAAAATTACAGATTACCTCAGAATTCGAGTTATGTCGAAGCAATTAAAAGAGACGACGTTATTAAGTTTTTATACCGGTGTGCACGTGACTGAATGCGATGACGGTACTGCGTGACTTAACACTATGACAATATTATTTGTCATCGCGTCAATGTAGCTCGTAAAATCTTGCCTGACCAGGTTGCAAGAAACTGGATGGATCAGAACGGTTTCGCGAAAGCTTTCTTTTCGTAGTATGTATAGGGCTTAATAGGGCAACAATGGGATTTAATCTCCAGCGAGTCGGAATGTGAATACAATGGTAATGTGACTACCAGATAGCGTATCGAGGATGCAAATCTCTCTACAGACCGTAACTGAATCGCCAGATTCTTTTTTCAAGCGTGAATGCAGCTTTACATAGCATTTGAAGTTTAACTAAGTAGATAAAAGCAACATTATCATGGATAATATCGCAACCTTATACTATCGAAACTTTTACGTTTCTGTTATAACATTCTCTCTTAAGCGTGAATAAGGCTTTATTCCTCGATGATCAAATTATCAATATTAGTAGGTATTACCAATATTATCATATTAATATATTATAATGCGTGTGTATTATTAGCATGATATAAGGAAATGTAACCTACATATATGAAAATTTATTTCACCTATTAAATATTGTAATATGTACATCACTTTCAATATCTTTTATGCTTTGCATATGACAAGCATTTTGTGTATTTTTGCAATTTGAAATTTCTTATAAATGCATAAAAATCGACAGTCTAATTACAGCATATTAACGTAGTATAACGTGTTGGTGATTCAGATCTTTCTAAAAAATACCGAATTCAACGTTACATGTTTGAACTCTATTTTCAAGTGCGAACGTGGCTTTACTCGGTACTTAAATTCCATGAAATTAACGCACGGAATGTCAGTATTATTATTATTAGACAGTAATATAGAATTCATGTTAATTCTTACTTAAATTATCCACTGAAATTTACATAGTATTATTTCGTTTCTTTCAAGCGCGAACAGGACTTTAATCTATACTCAAACTCCACAGAAACATGATATACGGCTTGGATAATGTTGCAAGACTAATATAACGAATTATAACATACATCATGCGAATTTTAATATAAATCTCTAACTCGTTTTACACATTATTAACCTGTTTTTTCCCAGAATAAATACGGCTTTACTTGATTTTTAAATTCTAATGAATTATGATGTGCGCCTTTCATATTACTACAGATTTTTTCCACATCACAGTATTACACGTAAGTTATGCGAAGTGTAGTATAATCTTCTCACTTAAATTTGTATACGAACCATCAATTTACCTTTCGTAGGCGTGAGCGAGACTTTAGTCAGTAATGAGATAGTCGTTAAATCATAATTTCAATGGTATACCAACTGCAGAATTACTACAAGCTTCTACAATCTTAAACTATAATATTTAGATTCGACAATAAAACGCGTAAACCTTAACTCTACATTAAGCGCCATTAATCTTCCGTTGCTAAGCGCGAATGAGACTCTACTTAGAAATAACATAAATAGTATCGAATCGCGAAGTTGATAGTACATCGAATTTGATGTTACTACGTGATCCTACTATATTAAACTACGACAAATAAATCTGCAATTTTCCACTCAAGGAACCTATATATAATTTCATTCATTTCTGTTCTTCTATTTAGTAATAAAATACGATCGCAACATCAAATTACAACATTGATAGTATACAGTTAATATACTACAATAATGCTACAATGAAGCTGTATTGTATCAAACTGTAACTCATAAATTCCATGAATCTCAATATAAATCTTAATTCAACCCTATGTACCATAGATTCGTCTCGTGTCAAACGTGAATGAGGCTTTACCCAATAACGAAATGAATACCATCGACTCGCTAAAATCAAACTAACGCGTATAAATTTCCGTTTCAAACTCAGCTGCCACTTTTCTTGTTTTTCGTACCAATTGCCTCGGTATAATAGCTCATTTTTCCAATTGGAAAATTAACAAGTCATCGTTATACCGTCACTTTCGTTTCTCCCACGTGTGAAGGGGGCTTTACTCTTCGGCGCTGAGTTTTACGACGATGGAAAGAGCATTTTAAATAGATTTTAGTAATTTGTACAAACTTTCTATCTCACTCCTTTCTCTTTAAACTTTCTCTTACTCTTGATTTCTGCCACGTGTGAACAGGCCTTTACTCTCCATTCTCGCTTTCGTTGAGCCTTCAACTGTCGCATCAGGTGCAGCGAGTTTCGCGACGGTTAAAAGATGGATTCACTGAGTCCAACGTTGCGGTAGGTACAAAATCACGATACGAGATCCAGGACGAATCAGTCCTGATGCACCGTTCGAAATAAAGCAGCAGGACTGATCGCGATCGCGACAGACAACCAGCGGCGAAAAATTCACGGCTCCACGGCCCGACACAATGACGCAGCCGCCTTTTTGATGTCAAACGATCAGCCTGATGACGACGCCGCCAACGATACAGGTTAGGACAACGATTCGATCGACCATCTCACGGACGTGGGCCATTCTCAACCCGTTTCGGGGCTCGCGTCATCTCGTTTCAGATCTGTCTACGGATAAGCAAATCCTGTTGCAAAATCTCGGTGGTAAACGATCGTGTGTCGAGGCTGTGACGTCCGGCCACAAAGCTTCTATCGAGCAAAGAACGAGGGACGAAGGAGGCGTAAAGAGAAGCTTGGCCGATCAGAAAGGGAGCGATGATGGTAGGTTCATGGTAATATGGAGCAGGTGATGATTTTTTTAAGTTTCAATCGAAGTACATTCCAGACATCACGGTTTCGAAGATGCACATTTCTTTCAAGATGTCAATTTCGTACATTTCTTCTTCTATCCTATAAAAAGTTTATTAATTATTTTCACGATAAGCTACACTTTAAAATAAGCAAATGGCAAATGTACTATATTATGTAAACAAGTGATCTATTATACTATAAATATGTTATTTTGTTTTGTTTCCTCGATATGAACCTTTCTATCGTTTCTATTCGTTTTCTCTCCAATCATCTTCTTTCCATTATTTTTCCATATTATTATAACGAACACGTTTTACATAAAGAATCTTATTATTTCCAAAAAATATCCAAATTCTTTATAGAGTCTCGGGTGTCCGGAGATATTTGTCGAATATGCCACATGGGCAGTTTCTCAACGGTCGACGAGAATCGAGCCAGTTACGAAAGACAGAACCAACCTATTCGTGGAGTTGACAGTCAAACGTCGACGTTATCGTCCTACGCGTATCTCGGCCCTTTGATCTCAGCTTGCAAGTGAGCTTATCGATGTCCACTACAATTTATCTGTCCGGCTAATCGGATTCCTACACTGCATCTTGTAATAACAGGAATACATAGTTTCAGTCACATCTAGATTAAGATATTATCAGGTTCGATGTACCGAATGCTTAACTCTTTTCCATAGACTAACATCGATGCTCTGATGCAATTATAAAATCAGAAATATATTTCTGATTTGCCAAGAGAATGATTCAGAAAATTTGTCGATGTATCCGTTAGTAGAATTTCTGAAATTGAAATTGTGTTGCATTTTTCTCGCGTTTCTAAAAATTTATTAAAAAATTTCTTACATTTGACGGAAATTTTAGATACTTCGAGCTTCTAATTATTCAATTTCCTGTTTTCCTGATACTTTTCAGTGTTTAAGGATTTCTTATTTCCTCCTTTTATTTTCGATTATCTAATTTTTCTGTCAACAGTCTCGAGTAAGAATTTTCTTTCTTGCGATACGTTCCAAGAACTTTTGTAGCTTCAAATTGATTTGTTAAATGTAATGTATTAGTAAGTTATCGATTGGTAAAAGTTTCAATAGGAATTATTTATTCAAACGAAAAAGACTTACATGATTGATGATTCTCGGTTAAATAATATCTTGATCCATTTATTATTTCATTCTCAATTGTTTGATTTTTCTGACAATATTCTCAGGTAAGAATCTTTTCAAGCTTCAAACTGATTTACTAAATGTAATGTATTAATAGATTATCGATTGGTAAATGTCTCAATAATTCAATGAAATTATTTATTCAAAGCAAAGAATCTTACGTGATCGATAACTCTTGATATAGAATATTTAAATGCATTTATTATTTTGGATAAACGTGACAGGTGTCGTGGGACAGTAGCGCTGGTACACGTAGAATGTCTTGAAAGATGGCTAACAGAATCGGGTCACTCTAGATGCGAGCTTTGCGGCTACAAGTACGCCACTAAAAGAGTACCACGTCACAACATCATCCGTAGTGTTGTAATATGGTTCAATACCGTGATAGTGACTCGACAAGTAAGACATATTCATCATTCACCATCCACCAAAAGATGATCCACATTATCATTATTTTATAAGTCAATAATTCTCATAATATTCCATATTTTTATGAGAAACATCAAAGTCCATTTTTATTAAGTAGTATTCTTTGAATCAATTAATCGTACGCTATGATACTACTTTCACTTTCATTTTCCCACTATATCGTGGAGAAATTCTTTCACAGAATTCGTTGTCCTTCTTTTCCAGAAAAATTTTGACAAAATATCATCTTTAGAAAAAATAATTGCAATTCAATTTTTGATTAAAAATGATTCTTTGAAGTAATACAAATGTTGTGCCAATATGTTTCTGAATATGCTCTGTTACAGAGCTTTTTGCCTTTGAAATCAAATCAAATTGTCTCGAAGAATACAAACTCTTGTCCCAAATATAATTCATTGAAAGGAAAACGCTATATTTCCAGATGCTTCTAGATATATTGTATCTAGTAGTCACCACGCCATTAGCCCTGTTTTCCTGCTACATCTGTGTCCTGGCTCTAAGAATGTTGCTAAAACGAGGCCTGCAAGAGATGCCCTGGATGATCGTTGCCATGCTTCCCACTTGTTCCCTTACTCTAATCGCTTACTGGGGTTGGATAATTACTCTGGCCAGGTGTGTTCATTACCATTTTCCTTTCCTCCGTTTCTACATCTCACGTATTATATTATATTCCCCCCAAAAAATCAAAAAAGAAAAAAGAAATTCCCAGGCTACACAAAATGAACATAGATATTTGTACACATAATCGAACAGAATCAATCACATTTGATTTCACCGTGGGGTTGTATAGTAATTCGGCCAAGTGTTCCAAAATGTTAACACTGGACGTATCATCGAACCCTCAAAAACGACGGATTTTAGATTTGCTTCTTTTTACAATCACCGCAAGTATATAGATAATTTTGCAGAAATCAATATTGATTCTGATTTACATAGAGACACAATTATGTAGAATTATCTATTTGAATTGATATCATTTGAATCATACAGATTTATAATACACAACATTTATTACGCGAGCAGTAGCTCTAGCGTTAATTACCACATCCCTGCATTTTCACGTCTTACGACTTCACGATGATATTACGTTACCTGAGAAGAAGTTCGCAAACCATAATCCATACAAATACTTATATACATAGTCGAAGAAAATAAATCTGACTGTGATGGCGAATTCCATCAAACAACTCGCTCTTTCACTCGCATCATTCTTTTTTCGCTTCGAATCGCTTTACCTCCCCTCGCCTCCGCCTCCACCTACAATATTGTCATTTATTCACTACTATAGAGCAACTATCATTTAGTGGCGTATTACCATTAAATAAAAATATTATGCCAATTCAATGCAGATTTATCGTATCGAGTTTCGTTAACTAAATCACGCTCGTAATCAGGTTCTTATCTTATTTACCAGTCCTGTTCTATAAATCTATCTGGTTAATAATTTACCGATACAACTTAATAACCTGGTTAAGCGACCGTGTAAATTATCAGACTGCACGGACGTAGATGGCGCCGTTATTGGAGGAGCAATTTCGTCATACGTTTGGTTCCTGACGACTTCAACAACGTCGAAACGAATTCGAGGCAAGAAAGGACCACCGGTAACCATCTTCGCCAGCAGAGGCCGTACGCGGACGACGAGACGATGGAAATACGCGACGTCACGTCGATCGATCGGTCCGAATGAATCTACACGCAAGATTTAATTGCTGGTAATTTGGTTTCATTAAAAGGCGGCTCTAATCGAGCTGGTTACTAACCATCGAGGACAATTAATCGCATCAAACTGCATGAGTTTCCACGTCGCTTCCGGTTGTCTGTTATCTTCGTACGAGAATAAATCGGAAAGTTGATATAATTTATAAAAATCAGTTGTCAGCATCATGCTCGCCATTATTCTTGCAATAATGTTATTTATAATTTTGGTTCATCTTATGATAACGATTAATAGTGACTTGGTCAAGATTGTTGTGAAATTTCAAATAGCTGCGCTGTTACTAATAAAACATTAATTCTACTAATTAGGCTGTTACTAGTAAAACATTAATTCTACTAATTAGGCTGTTACTAATAAAACAATTCCATTGTACGATGGCTTGCTTCTTTTTATTTCGCTGTTATTGAGAGTAATCTTTGCAGGATGAAGTAGTTCACCTTTTGTTTTCTGATTTCTGCAAATTGAATAAATTAGAACATGTTAGAGTAAAGATCACTGTTTTCTCATTTTCATATTATTAAATGTTTTAAATTAGAAAATAGTTTCTTAAAAGTTTCTTAATATACAAAGATTTAAGCTTTGTGCATCGAGGAAGATGAAGAACCAGAAAGAGTTGCGTAAGCGAAGAAGATTCAACATAAAGGCGAACGAAAGTGAGGATGGAATTTAAATGGAAAATACAGAAGGGAAAAGTTCGAAAATATTTTCTTGCTCTTGTAGAAAGTTATCAGAGTAAAAATAAAAGTTAACTGGGTAAACCAGGTTGCAGAAGTTGTCCACGATTAAAGGTACCGTTGCAGTTCACTTTCGATAGATCGAAAGTTATTACAAGAGAGACGCGTCACGATTTAATTCGGCCAACCCAAAGAGGGATGATTTTACTTTCTTGCAGTCGGAAACAGCGATGAAAGCAATTCATTTTCATGAACTTTTTTTTAAGTTAACTACTGGTTATATAAGAACAGACTTTTCAGAATGTAAATATAGTTTTCAAGTAGAAATGTAATTTTTGTTATTTCAGTTCTTCTTATTGTTTATCAAGTTATTGAACGGTCACGTTTAATCATTTTTTTTAGACTGGCGTGTACGATAACTGAAAAGCCAATTGATTAATCAATTTTCTCAGGGATTGAGCCTCAAATTTTTATTTCATTATTTACTTATAATATCTTTCTAAACCATATAAACTCAATTTATCTATGGAAAGAAGAATATTTTTCTTCTAAATGCTAGGACTTTCTCATTCTTTTCCTCATTCATTTTTCCAAAAACAGATTCAATTCCGGGGTAAACTATCTAACTCTAAATTACAGTTTCAAATGCTTGAATTTTATATCTTCAGAATATTCGAGTTTTCGAAGTGTCAAATTTACAAATATTTAATTCTAATATCTAAGCTTCTAAATTCCCGAAAGTTCGTCAATTTTTCAACTTGTTAATTTTCATTTTCTCATTCTTCTCATCGCTGTTTCCAATTCTGCAAACTGTTTCTTCTATCAGAAACATTTAACGTTCCACGATATTCCACGCTTTTATTCTTCCCAGTTTCGCGCTCGTTCGGTCATCGGAGATTCCAATTCCCATCGAAATTAACTCTCTTCTCTCCCAAAGATTCATCCTCTCGATCGAACAAGCGCAAGAGGTTCAATCCACGAAGCACCAAAAATGAGCAAGTCTCTCGCAAATACGAATCGTCTCCGATGTTCAATTTTGCGAAAAAAAAATAAATAAATGTTCCGTAAGCATGTGCATCGCATTATCTCATACGAGATACGCGAGAAAAAAGAGGATAGCAGAGGTCATTAAACCACAACCAGCTCTGAATCCTTCGGTTTGCTCTCTTTGCACCACCTACTGTCGTGTATTCCATCTTTGAGCCTCGTCGTTTATTTTTCGGAACCGGCATTTCCCGCTGGCTCTGTCCTCTTATTTCACCAGCACATGCCTCGCAGAAACCAAGAAACTCAATTTTCTGCCCGTTTCACGTGAAATTAGCGGCGATAAAGCGGCTGCGTTTTAATAAGCATTCGTATAATTGCACGCTCCCCTCTCGACGGACAGCTAAGCCGTTTCTGCTCTTTCTACAATGTTTATTGGATTGGCGTTTATCTCGTTAGATAACGTTGTTCGACCTCGAGAAGCCTCGCCATACACACGCCTTGTGATTTCTTTTTAATAAAACCGCTTCTCGCGTTAATGCGAACGAAGGCGGGATTTTTAAATAACAGGGACGTCTTAAGGTTCTGAAGAGTTGCAGATCTACTTTCAAGAAAAATGGTTTATGAAGTGTGTATGATTCGTGGGATGAGGCGGGCGAAGCTTGCTTTTGAAGTTATATAGGGTGATTTAGAAAATTGTTCGAAGATAAATAGTACAGGATAATAAACAGGGTGTCTCACCTGGCTCTGCCACCTTTGATTATTGTCTTATCTGTGACGATACTTGTACGTTATCGAGGTGGACGTACTGTGCTTTTTTATCTATTCGACCTGTCGATGATTTTAAAACGTCCAGTAAAGGTGGTTTAACCAATGCGCCCATTCTTTATTACATATTCTCGTAACTGATATTCAGACGTTTTCGAAACACTACAAACTCATGTCTTTTGTATTATCCACTGTGGAGAAAGAAACTTCAAAATTTACAAATCTTAATGTCACTTTTAATGGACGTTGCAAGACCCTTGCAAGATCGAATGGATAAAAGCACAGTACCGTACAACTTTTGTCTGGAACACTTTTCTGTATCGCCACAAATATGAGAGTATCTGAGGTGGCAGTGTTAGGTGAGACACCCTGTATATGTATGAATTGATATACGAGGCTGGATTAGATAGAGATTAAGATGCTAAGATTAGATTCTATGGTTTTTCATGAACCAAAATGCGTTCTTTGGTTCTTTCAGGAGAGCAGATCAAGTTTAAGACTTAGAATCTTGAAGAAGTGAATAAATTAAAAAAACAATTTTTATGTTGTTTGGTGTACTGTATATGTATCTGTAATACGTATAATTTATTTGATGTGACGATTAATATTATATAAATAAATATAATTGGTTTCGAAGGTGGTTGAGAGGCTATAACGAAGATATAAAATATTGCAGTGATCGTATACTACAATATCGAATAACATTCCATCCCGCGAATCGCAAGAAACTAATTAGCAACAGCAGTCTCACTCCGTGGAATCAAGATATGTACAATTTTTCCAGAAAATAACTAAGAACGGGGAAAAGTAAAAGAAGAACATAAAGGCAGTTTGTAGAATCTTCTAACTGCAGAAACTATAAATATCAAACATCATTACAGGAATAACGAACACCCTTAAATTACATAGAAAACTCGTATCAGACATACATATAGCGTGGCAGGTGCAAGTAAGAAGCGAGTCTAACTTTCTAAGAAAATAAAAGAACCCTTATCGGTAACGAAGGGTACATATAAGTACATAAAATCCTAAATAAAAGAAACTTATATACATCGTTCAAATAAATAGATACTCCGATGTCAACGGCCATTTGAAAAAACGTTACAACTTAATCCGAGCAATTTCAGAAACTACGACCCTCTTTCTAATAACAATTACCATTTGCATACGTAAGTTTGAAGCGTCTTGTACCCTTTAATAGCGTTTTTATCTTAATTCCCACCCATGTACACTTGCAACGTACCAGCTCCCACATTCATTTTTCTCTAATAAAACTTCGATTCGGATGTTTCGATGGAAAGTAGATTTACATAATACGCTCATTTGTATTCAGGAAACATAGATAACTTTATCGTTATCGTTGGCAACTGTTTGCGGACTCCTAGGGTCTTCTAGATTTTAGATGGTACCTGGATAGTAGTTATACAGGATTAGTTCATGCAGACGACGACGACACTTCCTGCTTCCACTTGACACGCAAGGTTAGACCTGACACGCAATGCGTTTCGTTCTGATGATTAAAGTCTGAATGTTTGAAGTTCTACGACTCACCTTTTGCAATTTCCTTCCCCATTTAGTTTTCGCAGGCTTAACACTAAAACGTTACCAGGCTCGGCTTCAAAATTTGATTTTAAATTGTACATTCATTGTTATTTCTTTTGTTCGTCTAACTTTATGTAAATTCTTATATTAACAAAAATTGAGAAACTGATTAATCAGATAATATAAGAATTTACACAAAGTTATATGAACAAAAGAAGTAACAATGAATGTACAATTTTAAATTAAATTATGAAACCGGTCATTTCTTCGGGCCTTGTAAGGATAGGGTTAAAATGCAGATTTCGAAGCCTTGAAGTTTCATTCTTGAAGATTGAGCTCTTCCAGCTTCGAGAAACTTCAAAATGTATCTTCCTATATTTCAACATTTAACTTTGAAAGCTTTAAAACTTTAGTTTACGAAGCTTTGCGTTTTAGAACCTGTCAAAGTTCAAGTAAGGAAATGTAGGATAATCCTATAATATATCATGAATAGTTTCTTACAAACAATAACTTCAAGCTAATTAGGATACACGATCTTGAAAAGCAGATAGATTATTAATCCGATCCTCTTTTCTTTTTACAATTAAATTACCAATCATTGAGTTACGAATTACCATGAATATTCAATTAAGAAAATTACATTTTAATAAATTTTAATTTGCAACCTTATAAATCATTTAGCTACCTAACTGCATAATCACGATCGCAAGTAACCAGCTCAGATTACTTGCTACACATATTGTATAATTCATAACCATGACACGGTGATATAATTAAAAATAAGTATACATCAAACTTTATCACATTGATGCCATTAATAATTGTATATCAAATGATGATTGTCCATTTATGAGCAAAAATTAATGTTCAATTTCAAACATCAATTTAGAAACAAATGTATGTCCGCAAAGTGATTAATTTAATTACTATACAAAGTGATTGATTTAATCATTAGGCAAAATGATTAAATTAATCATCATGTAAAACGATTAATTTATTCATTTATTCATTAATTAAATAAATTTTCAATTTCAAAGTTCAAATTAAATTTTTAACTACTTGTATAACTCTGTATGAGACTTCATTTTATTTATTTTTAACATAAAAATTGTAAATATTATTTCCTCATTAGAATAAAAATTTAGAATAACTGATATTTAAAATAAATTAAGAAAGTAAAATATTTCTCACAAAGAATTATGTTATTTTATCTACTTAATTACATATCTATTTTCAACTTATCTGCTTTATATTTCTTTATTTACTTAAATATCACTCTTAATTATGCATACATTAATTATCAATCTATTTGTATAGAAACAAATTAATATCAATGGAAAGCAGAATCTTGTAATAATGTTAACAATGTTTCCTATTAAATAGCAAATTAGATAAGTTAGATTAGTAGGTAGATACCTACTAATATTATAATTTGACAATGAATCAATAAAAAGTGGATTTAAACGTATGCATACTGTAGTCTTACTTCTTAACTGTTCTAATTTCATTTTCATGAAAATATAATTAACCAATTCAACCATGCCTCATTGGTATACGGAATACGAATTCATGATAATATTATGAAAATTCTATTAAGAAAGCAAAAATATTTAGTCTTTTTCTGCTACTACATATTGAGTAGGTATCGAACTTCATGAATTTTAAATACAGTTCTCTCAATTTACAAAACTATATAGTGTAGATAGAACAGTTAAAAACTAGAACTACTAAACGTCTATCTGTGTTATACATATCATTAAAATGCAAACATTACCAAATCCTGCGTGAAATGTTAACGGGTTGACTGTAAACCATCAATGGCGTTTCTACTGTCCTCCACAAATTCGATTTATCGATCATAGACCACCTGCGACGTCCATATTGCAAACTCCTATTCTCTCAATTTCCCATGCAACCAGCCAACAATCTGCATAAAACAAAACCAACAGTTTAAAGCAAATATACGATAAACCAATAATTAGCAATTATTAAAATCAATTATATAAAAATAAAACAATAATCGAATTCAAAAGCTCGTTGTACAAGGTACTTATAATTGGCGATAACTCTAACCTTCAAATATGGTCACCGATACGACACCAGCGGAAAAACTATAACAATATATCGAATAACTACTTGACTTTACGATAATAATGGTTAAAGGAACGACTAAACATATACGTACTAAGGAAATGAAGTTAATCGTAGCGTAGAAATGGTTGCAAAGTCGAAATTGAATTACTACGTAGTTAATGAATATGACATACTTCCAACGTAGTAATACATCCTAACGCAATGATTTTCGGCAGAAGAATAAACCCCTGCGCAACAGGTTCGCGTCGCTACAGGGTGGGGAGAGGGAAGGGAGAGATGGCACGAGCCAACACGAACAGGACTCGGTCGATTTCCGATAAGCAAAGCGTCCTTATGTATATACATACTTTTATGTATACTTTCGCGCGCTAATTTAATTTTCTCTCTCGGTCAAATGAGTGTAATTTCAAAATTAGCTATGTTCACTGTAAACAATTTGAGATATTTATGGATTCTAATTTTTAAATATTTAAAGTAAAATTTAAACATATCTCCTGCAAAACATAGTACTAATATTTATTAATTGAAATTATTATTCAAAAATGAAAAAGAATTACTTTTATAATCTTTGAAATATTAGCTACAAACTAAATATATTTGTTGCATAATTAAATATAATTGCAAAATAAATCCAGTAATTATTTAATATAATTAATGATAAGAGTTAGTTATTCAAGTGAAATCTTTACTCACGTATTCAAGTTGAGTCATGCATTGATAAAAAGATTGAAATAACTGTAGAGAATAAATAATGCAAAGTACAGATAGGATATTCTTTTTTCGACATTAAACAGAAGTTTAGATAAGAGTTTAGAATTGTTAGAACAGTTAGACCTTACTCCTGCTTTCTTCACACAGTTAACGCGTTTTCAAAATCATGAACCAAACCTATAGCCGCGCCATCAATTACGTTTTCATAATATAGAAAATTATTAATATTTTGGCAGTCGTTATCATGTCACAAGCTTGTCAGCATCAGATAATTTCTAATTCTTAACATTAGCTCTTGGTACATATGTATATCTGTTTTATTGATTCCCATAGGTTCAATTTACATTAATATATAGCTAGTTCTGTCAACGTTATAAATGGTAATTTTTAAGATTGGGTTTGAAGTAGCCCACTGATACTATTGCAAGACAAGACAAGTTTTGGTATAAGATAGACATGGAGACGTTTGAAACTGAATTGAATGTGGACATGGCAATTCAGACTGTGCTTTGACACAGTAAAATCAGGAATATCAGAAAAACAGATTGTAATAAACATTTCAATATTTTTTAAAAATCGGTATACTGAATTTCGATACAATAGCTCTCAAATAATGTTTACTAAATAGATTCATGAATACACATAGAATATCATGAAAGATGATGCTTCTATGATACGTTTAATTTGTAATACAGAATGCAACTATGTCTCTTAGTGGAAAATTTTAATTGTGTGTTATAATTAATTTTTATTAACAGCGAACATATCGTATACTATGCACATTAAACGTACGCAATCTTATGCATATTTTCGCGTGCTAATTCAATTCTTTCTCTTGGTCAAATAAAGTTTACAAGATAAGCAGAGGATATAATGAAAGATAAGACTTTCGTAACACAGAATACAATTATATTTTCTGAAGTGGAGAATGTTAATTATATTTATATATAATTTACACATTACATAAGTGTTTGTATTGTACCAGCATTTTTAATGAATAAATTTGAATTTGAAAGCTTTTGTATCTCATGTATACTAATACATGTATGAAGATGTTTGCATGGAAATATTGCAATAAAGGATCTTTTAATGTGTAATTAAAGTTGATAATTGAATTGAATATATTATTACGTAATTCCTACGATTATTGTTTTAAATTCATCTTTACGCGAAGGGGATAAGAAAATCTGATGTTTCTAACGGTTTGTACTTCAGAACATGTAACACGAATTCTCACGTTATACCTCGCTTGTAGCTGTATCTCTGTTTTACTGGAAAAAGCATTGGGACGACGCGTGGTCTTCTATTCATATGGAAATTAGTAAAAGTGATAATTTATGAAACGGTTGTAGGGTGGTGTACTGGTTTCTAATTTTTGTTATTAAATTGCAGTGGCTGCATGTTGTTGCGTTGCCAGGACGAGATACACAGGCGCGATAAGTAAATGTAGAAAATAAGATATGGATAACCAGTAAAGTAAGAAATTGGACAGATATATTGAAGTCGTTCTCACGAGCTGAATTTTATTATTGGTCTTTACTGACTTTTATTACTAAATTATGATATAATATAGCGTAATATGTACTTCATAAATTAATTATTTTAATCGGAATGATCTAACTACATAAATACATATTATATGGTCCCCTTTCACAAACATTTATACCAATTAAATAGCCACATTCTTCCTGCTTCAATTACGCCATCAATCATAGCAAATCAAATAAGCCAAACAAATCCAAGCTATCCACCAGCAAGTGAAATGCAAGAACCGGACTCATCATAAGCGCACACCTGAACAAGCACCTAAGTTAAAAAAGAAAAAAAAAAAAGAGGAAATGGAAGGGAAAACAGAAAGAGCCAAAGAAATAACACATCGAAAAGAAAGAAAACAATCTACGTGAATGATCGCTTCCACGAAATTGATATTTCTTCAAACTCCGCTATAAAATATCAAAAAAACTAGTTATAAAATGCTGATAACATGACGAAATGAATAAGCAATTTAAAAAAAAGAAAAGAAAAAAAGAAAAGGGGTATGAACGATGGAAGTGTAACAACGCGCTAGCGTAGTTCGACAATCGAGGGTACAGATGAAAATAGAAGACCGAGAGTCTCTTCTCTTTCCACGTGGATACGAAGCGAGGAAGAAATGAATCTTTTACGCGCCATCACCGCGAATGCATCCGGTTCTTCCAGATTCTCGAGCGGCACGTGACGCTTCTAGCCTCCTAGACGATCGGGAAAAAAACGTCGGGACGAACGACACAAGATGACTGGATGAAGCCTCCGCCGGGGTAAATTCGAAAGGGTAAAAACAGGATGACACCCATAGGGGGGCACAAATTATTGGCTCGTGACGCATCGAACGTCTGCTCCTTGCCTTTGGAGGAGTACGCAGGAAAAAGGATCTATCTATTAAAATAGTTAGAAATACACGGTATTTTGTGAAATAATTTTTCAAGCTTCTCGTTTTTCTAAATGTAAACACTTGGAAATTTGGAAATAGGAAATACCGAATATCTCGGAATTTAAAAAGCTGCGAGTGTAAGGATCTCTCGGGACTCGGAAATTTGGAGATTTTTATTTGAAACTTCGGGAATGCTGAAACTGGAAAATTTTAATTAAGCGCTTTGGAAATTAAAATATTAAAAGATTCGGAAGTTTGGAACTTCGAAAATTTAGATTTCTGCAACCGCGAAATCTGGAAATTTAGCTTTGAAGGTTCGAAAATTCTACAATCCGACAACTTGAAATTTTAACGTTCTAAACTTTTAATAAAACTTGAAATCTCTTGAAATCTGCAACGTTTTAGAATTTTCGAAGCAGCACTTATGCCCTGGTATCACAAAAGAAGGACAAGGAATGAAAGCTGCGGTGGGCGTGAAGGACGAGGCCACGGTCTTCCTTTACGACAGGATACGCAACGCATTCTTGGACGATTAACCGCAAATCGGGGGCAGAAACGCGTGAAATTTCTGCATAAATAATACGGCTTTCTAATCCTATGACTTTCGTCCGGACAAGCGTCGGTCTCGTATTTTTTAACCCTCGTTAGAAGGTATGTCGAGCGAGATAAAACGGTCGATAGATGACTATCGATCTATTCAAGCGGCTTTTATTACAGCCGGAACGATATGGCTCGAATGATATATTGAGATCGATAAAAGCGAATGATTCGCTTTGCAACAGTATTAAACTTGTATGGTCTTTAAATTTAGATAAGTAATTTGAAATTGAATATTAATCTCATGAATCATCTTTCGGAAAAATTACTGATTTACGTTACACAACATTAATAATGTTCGAAGAATTAAAAACATTCGAATCACGTAATAAGAAACCTGATTATATTTATAAAATGAATATCTTTGTTACTCTGGTGCTTTGTTCAGGTTTGATTGCTTGATCTAAAGTTTGTATTCACACGCGTACAATTTAAGCTACCTAAGTTGAAGTTGCTTGAGTTCAAGCAACCTAGTCTCAAGTAATGGATAGCTTAAACTAGAATTTCAAGAAATGCTGCATGTTCAAATATGTGTAACAATGGCAGAGATTACGTAAAGTATTAAAAAGACAATATTACAAAAGCATGGTTCATTGAGGCAAGGAAATATGATGTCAGAAAAAATTGTTTGATATAATTAGAATCTGACATTCGACTAAAATAAGTAGCTACAGAAGAGAAGAAAGGAACTCTTCCCTGCCGAAGTGTAATGCTCCCGGTACGATTGAACACAAAGTTCTCCTACACTTAGTTTATTTTAGCAACAACAGCATGAACGATACTACGACCATGAGGGAACAGTTGAAAGAAGCTCAATTTTGCTTGAATCCCGGAACGATATTTCAAATGAAGAGCAGTATTTAAAGTAGATCTCAAATTACTTCAAGTAAAATTCGAGTAACGTGACTAACCCGAGCGAACCGTGTAATAACAGCTTCGTGAACTCTTTTCAGGCAATGAGGTCAGGTTACAGATAATAAATGGAAATGCAGCTTAAACGCACTGTATGAAATTGTTCTTACCTTCATGCACGTTCATAAATACAAACTACACGGCCACCTAGAGCTTTACTGGATTAGTATCCATTAAATAAACGTCAATTTAGACTGCACATCGATCGATCTCACTATCGAACCCCTCAATTTCCTTCGACCTTCTGTCCAAGCCATTCTACCCACCAGTAATAATTCTGTCGTCCGTGCCCTCCATTAAATCGGCTTGAACGCCCTCGAGCGCGCGTTTAAATTTTCCCTAGCATGCGCGCGCGATAACTCATCTCGTCGACGACGGAAAAACGCGCCTTTATTTCCCTCCCCGCCATAAGAAACCATGATTTACGAACGATTTGCAAACGCTGATTGAGCCATAAAGATATTCTGCGACAAGTTCTGTTCGCCGTCTGCTCGGCTGATAAATTCCAGCAATTTTCCGCAGTACGCTCTTTGTGACTCTAAAGTTACTTATAATAATACGTTACTTTTGTCTTGACCATCAGTAATAAAAGGATGCTTATCTGCAATTACCATGGCCTCCTAATCGACTTTCGATCGATAATCGCCTCACGATCGGATAATTACGTTTGAATTACTCGGCGTTTCGCGCCAAAACTGACCAGCCGCTTTTCTCTTTTTTTTTTTTTTTTTAATGGGAAACGATTACGATGGTAAGAACTATATAAGCCAAAGACATCGAGATGAATTTATAGCATCTGCAGCTTGCAATTTAGAACTTGTACTGTCTGCGGGAAAAATAAGAAAAAGGAAGTATATATACAGTTTTATACGGTTTCGTTACAGGCGTGTTGCTTGTAGTTGCGTGTAATCGCGGCGTCTTGTAGTATCTTATTTTCTTGTCACTAGACGTTGGAAACTGGATTAGATGTATTAGACATGGTGTATTTATGTTTGTTGAATGACCGTGCTAAAAAGTGTATAGCCGATTGCGTAGCTGGATGCATTATATTTCACGTCTGATTGCAGCCGAATGATAGAGGAGAAAGTCGGATAGTTTCGAGTTACCTCGATTTGTATGGATGAATTTTGTAGATATACAACGAGATTATATGGAAACAGATATTGTCAGGTCGATAATCCCTCTTCTTTTTGATCTTATTTATTCTGGGCACGAATTTGTCCATTTGTAATATTCCTACAAAGATTGTCGATTCTTTTGTCTATTCAATACAATCTCTTGGCGCAATCTTTAAAGAATGTAACTCGATCAAAATACACTGCATTCTATAGAATTGTACATACGCCAAACGATACTAGCGCCACCACTGACTAGAACTCGTTGGCCATTTAATCTTCCAAATCTGCTCACATTGTGCATCCGAAAGGAACATAATTACCACGTTCATTGCCCTTTAATTTAACTAAATTTAATGAAATAATTAAAGAATACGATCCAATCGCAATATCTAAGATGCACCTGAAATTATGCGGCAAGAAGAAACAATTTAAAAGACATCACGTGCAATTGCTCCGATGAAAATACGTCATCATAGGTAATATGATACGTAGGACACTAGCGCCGCCACAGACAAGAATTCCCCAGGACGCCAAGCTTCCAATTCTCCTCGCATTATGTACCGAAAAGGAATGTAATCTGCACGTCCAATCCCCTGCAATCACACAGTCTTGAACCCATCATTCTGCACCAACTTTTGTTTCTCTTCTTGCCTCCTTTCTAACCTAAGATTCCAGCTTCCAAGATACAACATCCAAGATACCCAGAGCACATCTCGAAACGGTGTGCCGTACAAACGTCTCAATTTGTACAGATCGCGAAAAAGAAGAAGAGGAGGGACAAAGAAGAATAAGACGAGGCAGAATTCGTTCCCTTTAACGGCTGTATCGCAACTATACGGTTGTACATGCGTAGGTACAGTGCGCGATGATCTCGACGGTGGATCGTGAATCGACAGACTCGTTTCTCGCGGCTGTTCCTACCCGTGAATTATTGCCAATTACAAACGCGCGGACCCTTTCTATCGGGGCGCTGCCGAAATTTATAGTCGATGATAAAGGTATCTGGCCGCGGTCGTGCCGCTGTAAAGCCGGCTTAACAAGCACCACCCGTTGCCCTCCAACACGCGAGCCAATAAATCGGCCGGCAGTCTTCCTCTACTCTCATCGAATCACTTTCTTCGCCCCCTTTTTTCCGCGACGTTCGCCCCCACTCTAACCAAACCTAACCTCACAAATAGAAGCATGTTTGCACGAGTGTACGTGAACGTCGCTCCTGGCGGTCCAGCCGACTTATAATTGCTTCATGATACTTATTTATCGAGGTTATTAATAAACAAACGATAGCTACACCGGACGCCTCGTCTCGTAAATATCGTAATTAATGCTCGCGATAATTTTCGAGCTGCACCGCCATTAATTTTCAAACCACTCTCGGTACGCCCCCCACTCTTTCATTCTTCTACTCTTTTACGACGGTGTTCGAATTATATCCCCGGTATGTTCTCTTTCGCATTTTTCCTTTTTAATTTTCGCATTTTTGTTTTCTTGATTTAGCGTCGTATTTTTGTATAATATCGACGAGGACTCGAGTACAGCTGCGTGATCTAATTAGCATGGCAGCTTCGTAAGGTTGACACGTGAACGAAATTTGGGGAGGACCTAACCTTCTTTCGAGCTGAATTTTACTCGATAGAAGGTAAAAACTAATGTTAAAATTTAGGAGATAATGACACGACAATCAAATTTAGGAAATACAGATTGAAAATTCTATTAAACATAAATAAATATCCAACTTCTATAATCCCACGTAATTCATAGTTGTTCGCTAACAGGAAAGAAAAATTTATTTACCGAGGATAAATTTATTTTTCTATTATATCCCATAAACGTAACGTATCTATCTATCGACAAGTTTATTTTAAACGTTAACGTTTGAGAGTTGGCGGTTTTAATATCGGTTAAAATCGAACGTGGTTGTGTCTCGACCATTCTGAAAATAGAAAACGAGTACTAAAACAGGCGAGGAGTGATTTATGCTCCTTTATCGCAACAGTTTTGGGGCACGAAGGTGTTAGGGGTACCAGAAATATCGCGGCATAATGCGGTGTGCGTGCGACAAGATTGAAAATCGAGCTGCACGAGGATAATAACGTATGTTGGCCACGGGAACGAACACGATGGAACTGTGCCAACCAACACGGTACTTTAGCGTTCATATTGCACGCGTTGAACGATGGGATCGATCGACAGCGTAGCAGATATATTTAGAATTTTTCTTGCAGGATCCTATGTTTTGTGTTTGAAAGAATCGAGATAAATTTTCGTGTCTGCAAGATTTTTGTGTTAATAATTTACTTAATAACGCGTTTCCCTCTTGAGTATTAGAATTGTTTAAGATATCTAGAAAGATATCTTGATCATATATTTGTTTATAAATTAATCTATCAAGTGGCACATTTTCATAAGTTATTTCCTCTAAATGCAGAAAAGATGAAAAATACAATATCATTATCAATATAATTGAAGTGAACCCATTTGCGAGAAGCGGTTACACAGAAATAGAAATATTCGTCTCGCGGAAAGAAAGTGCAGGATAAATACAAAATTATAATTATTGATACAGCAGAGTAATCATAAAACAGAATGGTCGATAATTTCTTCAAACTATCGCTTTTCGGCCACAGTTGTAATTTACGAGAATCTCAATTCACTGGCTTTTTACAACAGCCGTATTTAAAGGGTTAAAGACCAAATAAATTATCATCGAGAAATATGATGAAGCAATGTAAGATTTTCAATGCTCATCTTTCGTTCAATTTTCAAACTGCTGGCATTCTCAATTCGTAAAACTCTCAAATCCCGAACTTGCGTCTGCTTCAAAGTCTCCGGAGACCTTCGATGCTTTTTCACGATCCTGTCGAACTTTCAATTCTCCTTCTTCAAATAGCTTGCGAATTTTATGCATTCGTCTCCTACAGCGCTGTACATTCCAACTTCCCTCTATTTCCCGAAAACTTTCGAACAGCCTTACGAAACAGAAAGATATCCACACGAGCTCATTCTTTTAACCAAGTTCCGAGAAGTTTCTTTTCCGCGGTTATTTACGATTCACGATGTAACTGGCGTCTAAATATTATGGTAAAAACTGCAATGAAATTCCAGTCGAAATTGCAGCTAGTATTATCAGAAACATTCTATGATATTTAAATGAATTTATTGCCAGCAGATTGCGACATAGGGCACAGATGTACTCGTATGTATTGGAATCTGAGTTACATGGAATTTTCATTATGGTTCCGCGAAACAGGCGGAGAACGTTTCTCGTGGCGAATATTGGACTCGCGAGATTTATCGTTCTCGTGACAAGGACCTACCGCAACGCGCTACACGTTCCACTGGACCTGTCACGTTGTGGTTTAGCGTGCTGGCGAAGTCGTGTAAAGATCGAACGAGGGACTTCCTGTTGATCCGCGGGGAAGTTCCTTGAACCGGAGTTTTGCTGTTGCAAACGCGACGTTTTCTTACGTTTAACAAGCTACGATATTCACGAAATTTTAGTCGATTAATAATTTGAAATCTCGTGAATCTTTGCATCTTCTAGCGTGAGTTTATTCGAATTAATGGCACTAGAGATTTTTAGTCGATTATTATTTGAGTCTATAAAATAGATTTTCCTCGTTCACATTTGTTTGTTCATAGTAATTAGATGGAAAAAAATTAGCAATAATGGAGCATGAAATTGAGGTTCTGTACAAACGTTTATTATGTCCGAATAATTAAATGTATAGAAATGTTTGCAACGTCATTAGAAACTATCATGTACAATATTCAATGTTGTTTAAAAAATGTTGCTGTATTTATGTACGAGCATTGTTACTTCGACTACTTTTTCACAAGTTCTATGCATAAGCATAAGAATAAATTATAAGTAAATACATTTGAATTGATTTACCTCTTCAATAGAATTTTGATGAAACAATTCTTCTGTAAATAAAACTTCAATTTTGAGTATTGTATGAAATTACTTTGATAAAATATCTAGATTCGCGTTAAACAAAACTTTTTGTTTCTCTTAATTTAACTAATCCATCGAGCTGCACTCGTTACAAACGAATATAATAGGAAACTTGTATCGTTATCGTTCGCTTATGTCACATATTTCTACGAGTTATATCAGATGTAGGACTATTCCAGATTGATCTGAGTGACAGTGATACGACAAATATTAATTATATTATCATATGAATTTTAAAATAATCTAGGATTCAATTTTATTTGGAAATCCCTAGTAAGTAGATCTAATTTACAGAATAAAGAAATCTTATCATCCTTTGCTCGACGAAAAATTTCAGAGCATTCAAATTCATAGATTTTTGCACAAAATTTTATCATGATCTTTCAATATTCTAAAACATTTAGAACAGTAATATGTAAATTACAGTAATAGCAAAATATATTTCCTTTGCTAATACAAATTCCAGTCAATTACTTCATTGGTCACCAATTTACGAATTGTCACGAGCAAATCAACAAGAGAATCGTAATTCTATCGCAAATTTTTATTTTTGTTAATACCGAACTAAGAAAACTTTTGAGAAAATTAAATAAAAAAGAAAAAAAAATAAACCTCCACCGTGACAATGTGCCTTGGCACATTGCCGTGACCAGGATTCGAACCTGGGTTACTACGGCCACAACGTAGGGTCCTAACCACTAGACGATCACGGCTATTGGAGTATTATGTCTGGAACATTCTAGAAGGTCGATGATATCTACCAGCAATGACCAAGTTGATCCATCAACCGTGAAGATCTTTCCACTCTGATACAATTGTGATTAATCTATTCATCTATAATTCAAACTGGCTGTATTTATATTAATCAAATTATATGCATATATATGTACGTACATTTATGATTTATGAATTCTAGAGACACGATAAGATTATTATGAAAGGAACGTAATATCGTTTTCACGTTAAGACTAACATTTATTATCGTCAAATATTTATGCGATCCCTTACGATCCGAACATTATCAATACATTTTTCATTAGCCGGTATCATAATGCAACATTTGCAATTATTATTTTTGTATTAAGAGCGAATTTGTACACAGCATTTTATAATCATAAATTCCACAAATGTGAATCAAATTTAAGAATTAAGCTCTTACATATTTCTCTAATTTATTGGGTTGGCAACTAAGTGATTGCGGGTTTTTTCATTAGGTGGTAATGACAAAATCCGCAATCACTTAGCTGCCAAACCAATATATTACCTGCATCAACAGACTAAAGAATCTCTTACGTTGCGCTAATATTATAATTATTTTGTAAGAGACTCCAACGGTGTCAATTGATGAAACTTTATAAAATGTTGAAAATATCGTTTGGAAATTAATGTAATGTAAAATTACTGTAATATAGCGAGTAGCTTATTAATCTTTTATCTGCACGCACTCGACTAGATAGAGTGGAGAGACGATAATCGTTAGATAACGAGAACGCAGCTCATTTGTACGAATATTAGCAGCCCTTCATAGAATTTTTCCGATTATTTATTATCCAAAATAATATTATAACATAAGCGCAACGTGAAAAATTCTTTAGTGTGTTAATACAGGTAATGTACATTAAACAAATATATCAGAGCTAATATTTCTAAATTCTTAAATTTGATTCACATTTGTGGAATTTATGATTATAAAATGCTGTGTACAAAAATAACTAATGTAAGATAAAAATACTAATGTAAAAAAAATAACTAACAAAAATAATTAATGATAAATATTGTGCAAGTAAACAACCGTCTGGAACAGGTCAAGTTTCCCTTGGTTAATTAGAACTTCGCTGCTATTACGTGAATTATAATGAATTAATTGTCGAAAAAGTAATTAAGGTCTTATGCAAATGCTGACATTGAGAGGGATCTTAAATCTACCAAATCGTCATTTACTGATCAATAACGTTGATACTGGAATAACATGGATGTTGTGGTAATCGAAGTTTCCAATTATAGAGATTCTAGTGTTAATAAATTAGGATATAATAGCATAATAGCTATTGCCATATCGTTTATTCGATATTCAAATTAATAAACATTTATTAATTTGCTCGTTATTCTTTATTATATATCACTGGTTCTCTCTCATAACATTTCTTGTCATTCTTGTTTATTAAATTCTTCCCTTCTTAATTTCAAACATTTCTTTTAGGAAACAGAGAAGTTTGCAATTTTATTTCTCTTCTTTAGAAAGTTGCAGAATTCTTGAGTTATCAAAATGTTAATCCTCTCTTCCTTGAATTTATGAACATCTTTCAAAGATTCCCGAGCTCTTCCCAAATTGCCAAACTGCTTTTCTACAAATTTTCTATCTCATATAAATTTTCAATTTCTTTCATTTACAAGATGTCGATTCTCTTCGTTCATAAAATTTCCAAGCATCGAAATCTCAATATCCTCTCATCATACTTAACAAAGATGTATTTTAAAAATTCAATAAAAAGATCGTATTCTTTACAAATTTGCACAGTGTATTCTTTACACGAGATCTTGTAGCGTAGACATTTTTCTTCGTCACCGTGTATATTATTAGCTACAGAATTACAAAACAGGAACCAACCACTACACGCACGTACGACCAACACTTTGTTTAACCTGTTAATTGGTAAAAGGTAGAAACCCTTCCGCGGGATCAACGTGTCTTCCTGTCGAAAACGCGATGCGGAAACCCGGTCACGTTTCCTTGCCACGTGGACGGAAAAGATAAAGAGCGTCATAACGGAAAATCTGATGCCACGGAAACACCCCGGAAACGCGTGTAACAAGCAAATCCCAGTTAGCTTCTGACACGCTAATACCACGTGTGATCCCCAGAAGATCAGATTGTCATCCCTGAAACACTGTTTCTCTGTTCCTATTACCACCAGTTCTAAGTTTCTGACAGTTTAAATCGATTTCTAGATGGTATGGCAACTTCATTATACTTTCTCAATGTAACTTTGAAATTTAAAGAATATTTCGAAATGAGAAAAATTGTAAAATTATTTACGCGATAGGCCATCTTCCTTTTTTTTCACTTTTTCGTTGATGAAAATAATACAAGACACAATTTTTCATTAATTCCAGTGTGCTAGTGTTAATAGTACAGCGACTATTATAATATGAAAAAATAATATCGTAGCATAATAATTCAAAATTACAACGACAATTTCAAGAAAATTTCATATCGATGGTATCCACTTCGTTTGATTTATTGAAGTCTTCGTTTGCATTTACTATCGTTTGATATTAAATAATATCATAAAATATATTCAACGTATAGTGCTATATATTATATATATATATATATATATATATATATATATATTATATATATATATATATATATTATATATAGCAATAATATATATATTATATATGCTATATATATAGTGCTATATATTCAACTATGATGCACTAAATGGTAATAAAAAATAGTCTTCGAAGATATAAGACAAATTACTTGAACAAAAGTTAATCAATGCAGAATTGCAAATAATTTTGGAATAAAGAGAGAAATTTTTGGAATAAAAAACAAAAATTATTTTCAGCCAGCCGATGCTAGTTTTGTTTTAATCTGTCAATGAAAATCCCATTGCGCAAGTATGTATATAATTGGGTCGTATTTAAGCGTGAAAATACATGCCGGTCGGTCGTTAGCGAAGCACTGATACGTGAGCAACGCGATAAGCGTGTTTTTCCAGTGCATTTCGCGGCAGATAGAGGAAAGGCACGCAGAAGAGGTGACGACCGCTCGTTAGATCGCGTTAACCTTCACCTTCTGAACATTGCGCTGCGAGCGATACCGATCTTAAGTTCGCGGCGTGGCGTTTCGTCGCCGCATTTACAGGGAACGTCGCACGTTAGATACGCCGATTAGGCAGAAAACAAATTGGTTGGTAGTGCAGGTACAACGATGCTTCAGTGCATCGTTTTCTTGTGGTTTATTCATTACGTTATTGTTATAATTCCGTTGTGCGGTTGGTCGTAAACAGTTGATCGTGAAAAACGAATAGAAAAGAAAAGGAAATTATTATTACAGGTTGGAGAGTATGGATATACAGGGTGTGAGAAATAAAATATCGTGAATAACGGTGTTTTCTTCGAAATAATGATGAACTTTTTTAGAGTTAAATAAGATTTTCGGTGCGTTACAAATTTTTCTAAGACCTTAAGAAAATTCTTTTTCATTTTTTTAAAAAAAGCCTGGGGAATTAGAAGCTGCGTGTTGTCCAGAATTATCGTAGAAATCGATCGGTGTGCCAATTTATTTTATCCAAATTGTTATAGAACATTTAATCAGAAAGATCTTTTCTTTCACTCTGTTTAGTAGAAGAATATTTCACAGAAAGCGTTAAATATTTATTAAATATTTATATAGTCTGCTTTGATACTACTGCTTTGGATATATCGTACTGCGTATCAGGATATTACTGGATTTGCAAATGTACTTCGATCGTGTGGTCAATGAGTAGTGGAGTATTGGAATATTCGCCATGCCAGGTACACAGAGATATCTCATTCAACGTAATCAAATATATATTTGCAAACACGCACATAGAAATTGGATACATTTCGCTGTTTTAATATTTGCAATTATTAAACCTTGAAATATTCGAAGAAGCAACGATCTAAGGCGTTACATGCTGCTAAAATCGAAGCTATATACATGCTGGAAATACTTTAATTAAGCATTTACTTCGCACTTCGAAGATACCATATCAAATCGATCGAATGTTTACAATATCAGGTATTTGAAATATACGCGCAATTAAAACACAGGTACGAACCTCCGTTATCGATGTATCGGCATTTAAATAAGCTCTGTCGCCATTCTGAAAATTCTCCAATATAAAGATGTAAAATATATTAGCCAAGATATCCGGCTGTCAATTACCTATCAGAATTTCAGATACCGCGATATAGACCACGCACTCGTATAGTTGTATCCCTGTAAAATTCGAGACGCCTCAATTTGATAACGCTATCGAACTTAAAGCATTTCGCTTCGTTCTAGCCAACACCAATATCAACAGCGATTAACATTAAAAACAAGACGATGTTAAATTCAATCGATTCCTTCGGACTTTGAAATATCGATCTGCCGAGATCTTATATCTTTTCGAGATACTAGATAGCGGCACACCATCTACCGACTATTTATTCATCCGAGACGATGCTTGAGACGTTAATAGCGCTGATTACAAGGACAAGGTACCGTAGTCAGAGGTGTGCGGCTGTTTGGCATCGCTGAGGCTCGCGAAAGCTTCCCTCGGGTTGCCTTGCACCGGCCACCTGTTAAAAAGCTTATCGAAATCGTAGGGAAAACGCTTGACGTTTTCAAGACATCCTCTACATTCCCAGGGCTGTTGCAGGACACAAAATTCATGGAATATCAGCGACGTACAAGCGAAGCGGAGACCCAAGGGAATGGGCAGAATGTGGGAAATTATGAAACCGAGTGTTTCGTATAAATAGACGACAGGCTTGGGTATATTCTATATGAAAAAGTAACGATTTGAGGCAACGAAATATATCGACTAATTTGTTATTCTTATTTTGAAAACAACAGAGAAAAAGATTCACTTTGGGCTTGGGTATATTCTATTTGAAAAAGTAACGATTTGAAGCAACGAAATATATCGACTAATTTGTTATTCTTATTTTGAAAACAACAGAGAAAAAGATCCACTTTGTGCTTGGGTATATTCTATTTGAAAAAGTAACGATTTGAGGCAACGAAATATGTCGACTAATTTGTTATTCTTATTTTGAAAACAACAGAGAAAAAGATTCACTTTGTGCTTGGGTATATTCTATTTGAAAAAGTAACGATTTGAAGCAACGAAATATGTCGACTAATTTGTTATTCTTATTTTGAAAACAACAGAGAAAAAGATCCACTTTGTGCTTGGGTACATTCTATTTGAAAAAGTAACGATTTGAGGCAATGAAATATATCGACTAATTTGTTATTTTGGAAACAACAGAGAAAAAGATTCACTTTGTGTGGAAATGTAAATAGATGGTTTTCAGGTAATACCTGATTAGAGTGAATCAAATCCGTCGAATAAAACGTATAACAAGTAATAGGATTACCTGTTATTTTATTTGAACAAACTGACTTCTATTTGACCAGAGCAAATACTGAAATTTACAGTCCATGAATTTTTATAAGCTGAGCGCTGAAATAAAATTCTAGACGCCTGCCGGCGAGGTGTGCAATATATTGTTGGAATTCTGTAGAATAGATCTTAAAGAGTTGAATAGGGCCTGGCTAGCTAGCGCCAATGCCAGGTACTTAAGATTGTGGGCGTGTGCTCATAGCACTTGCACTTTTAGGTCCGATACAGACGAGTGGTTGGCGGCAAATTACCGCATCGGCAGCGGGTTGGAAGAACAAGAAGAAGAAGAAAAAAAAGAAACGCCGTCCGAAGTGAAATCTTTCCAGCTGCAAACAATACCTGGCATCGGTGCCAGCTAGCCAAGCTCTATTCAGCTCTTTAAGAAGATCCATTCATTGATGGACGTTCATTGACGAGCGAAATTATCCATTCGAGTGGTGAGAATGAGGAACACGTATGGGATTCTTTAAATTACTATGCTGGATAAATACATATATTATACAGTGATAATATCTTGCAATATTATAATGCCTTTACTATATAATACTATTTCCTTTGTTTTTAATCTTTTCGCTATAAAATACGAGGCACTTCCGGGATTATTTTACGAACTTTAGGAAGATATTCAATTCAGAAGATTATTAGGCGCGAGCTTTGTATTGAAAAGTATTTTATTCCTTTTCTCACTAAATGTTCTCACGTGATCGATTCGTAAAGCACGACGCATCAGGCATATTTAGAAAATAAATAATTAATATAATAAATATTTAGAAAATAAATCATTAGGATAGTATGAAGCAGGAAAATAAAATACCAAGTACGAGAATGACGATAAGGATTCAAGGATAATCAATTTAATGATCGAGATAACGTTTCGACGAGGAGATATTCCTAATCCTACTATATGCCATTCCTGTCAACTATACAAGTTCTTAATTCTCTAATTTATACATTGGTCGTTCTATTTCCAAAGAATTTGCAGGATTTAATGGTGAAAGTTCACGTATAATAAATTTCTTGCAATTTCTGGCCACAGTTACGTATATCTCATTTCAACGTCTCTAATAATGTTCCACTAAATTTCACAATTGCTGTTCCTCTACTCGATTTATTATCCCTGCCCGTTTATGCGAACAGTTCCATTTACGCGTGAATATCGTGAGATTGCGCGATATCGGCGCCAATATCACCATTTCACGGATACGCAGTAATTTAATCGACCAGCAATCCAGCAATTCACCGATACTGCAGATCTACATAACAAGCTCGTGATGCGATATATTAATCGCACGATCGATCATGTCTGCTCCTCCGCGAGTTAGGCTACCACCGATCAATGGGAAATCGTTAAACGTATTTATGGATTTTCCACGGGAACGATATTTCTGGGACACGATAACCTGACGTTATAACGTAATTAAAGCTTCACGTTCGTTGCGTCGAATCGCATCTATTTGATACACGCGGTATTCGTGCGTGAGACGCGCATCAGAAAGTTTAATTGGCCAATTCGAGCTTGGTTACGTTCAGGCGCTTAGATCCTTTATTTATCCGAACGTTTCACGGTTATATTCCGTGACACTCTGTTTAAAATGTTGTCTTCTCTGGTATACTGGGTGTTTCAGAATTTCTACTCGATAGTGTAGATTAAGCATATTTCGTGCGTTGCACGACACTTTTTGAAATTTCGTTAGCGCTGTAAAGAGACACAGCTGTCATGATTATATGGGTAAAATTTGCAACCAATCTGAAAATGTATATAGAAGTCACGAGACATTGCAAACATACACTTAGCGAAAAATTAGCATAAACACTATAACTACTGTATCAATACGACGATAGTTTTAAACATATTATACAATCAGAACTGAAGATCGACTCACTAAATGTAGTGGTTTATTCATATAGCAAATAATCGATTGCTCCAACTCTGGTGATATTTGCCAAGTATATGCTTCTAGTAAATATTTTGTAAGTTCTATACACATTTCCAGATCTGTTTCTAATTTTACCAGCATAATCACGACAGCTGTGTCTCTTTACAGCGCTAACGAGACGCTTGAAGATGTTCTGCATAATATATACATAAAGTACTTTTACGACTAAGTAGCTACTGTAGCTTCATCAGACAAGAATTCTTTCCCTCATCATCTTGTACCATCTTCTACCTAATTAACCCACAATTGAAGATGTACAGCGATAGGAGTAGCTCCAATACTCAAATTGTATTTATACAGAAAGAAAGGTATAGATCTCGTATTAGAAAATTGCATGGTTTATTATTGCGGGTATATGAAATTATAGTACGTTTGGAAAAGTGATTGTGTTTGATCTTGAACTAGTTTCTGTAACTTTGCAACAAATTATTGCAGCAGCTTTATCGATTCTCGAATATCCTACACGCTTTCTCGCTGCCTGAGAACCGACATATAAATGAAAAACACCAACCATTTACTCGCAAGATACATAGTTACCTCAGCAAATTTTTCAATTCTTTAACGTTCTATACACATTGTAGCTTTTTGTCTGAGAACCACCGACCACAAAATATATATATTTACTGCAAACAGTTCCTTAACTTCCAAAACATCTTACAGACACTGCCGCTTTCTATTTGAAAACCACCGACCATTTACTCACAAAATATACAGTTAGCGCAACAATTCCTTAAATTCCGAATTATCTAACTCAAATCTTTGTGGCTTGAAGGCTGCCGCCTTCTATTTGAAGACCACAGTATAAATAAAAAACCTCGACCATTCGCAATTTACACGCTCGCCAGGTACGTAGTTAGCACAACAACTCGTTGCTTTCGGTTCTGAAACGTCTTATACACACCGTTGCTCTCCGTTTGAAAATCACCGTATACATCTAAGTGGAAAACAGCAACCAGTTGCATTCACATTAAAGCAATTTTACAATTTCCAGCCACAGCCGCTCGACTAATTTTATCCTTGCGAAGTCTCGAATACCTCAATTTCTCATGCGTTCGTATTTTCATAAGTTTAATATCAGCGTGAAGACACGTCTCAAAGTTGACGATTCGATGTCGAGATATCGAGTTTCACTCTTGGCATAACGTAATAAAATGATAAAGTATGGCACTTGCTGTCTCTCGATATCCTCCAACGTTCTACCCTTTCGGCGTTGCAGTAAATTCAACCTCTAATTGGTCGGCCAGGTGACAGCAGGATCGCGGATTAGCTCTTTGAATGAGCTCGGATATCCTTGTATCGGTTGTCCTCGCTGCTTGAATAAATTAGCGACTTAAAAACCACGCAGATATCTGATCTCGATATATCAGAGCTTCGATGCTTCAAGGCACAATGGATGCAAACGTGTCTGCCCAGATGTCGATATTCGACGATTGGCCTTTTACGTACAGCGTGGCCCGCTATATTTTCTACAATTTGTATATTCTGTTATTACTCGAAGGTTGTACTTTGCTTTTTATTTATTTTCCATAATCCTTGCCTTCCGGGATACGACGAATTTCCAGTTAGATTTCTCTTTGGCTCCGGCTCATGGTTTACCTTTCCAACCAACAAGCTTAACATATCTCGTACTTAACACGAAGTCTGTACGTTTTGCAAGACTGAAATAGCAATTTGAAATACGCATATAAGTAAACTGCGGATATTTATAGAATTTCATATTTTTATATATATGTAGAGGAATAAAAGAATGGAATTTAGAATTTACTCACGCCGATAGCTGCTATTTTATTGACAGCTCTGATAATACAATTATTGATAACTCCAATTGTAGATTGAAATATGTCTGCTGTTTATACGTTCTCCACAGTTCACAGTTTACAAATTCTTACCCTATCCATTTTTCAATACGATGTTGTTATTTAAACAGACTGTATGGTTTTCTGTATTAAAGCGTATTAAAATCGAGGACATTACAGGGAATTGTATAGAAAGGAAAAGTATACAAAATTATACGATATCTTAATGTAACATTGAATATACAATAAAATAGCGTAACTATGAAAAACTAAACTACACGAGAGGACAAAGAAATGTTAATAGTGTTAGAGCTGCGCTAAAAATAGGAAAAAGTAAACAGGATTATTAAAGGTTGGCCATTATACGAGGTATAAAGCTGTTGAATTATGTACTCCTTAATAACTGTGAGATACTCAAAGTTAAAAATAAAGTTTCAATCTCTAGATGGGATTTTTTTTTTATTTATGAAAGAGAGCCGCCGTTTTCCCGGACCCTCTCTATGTTAGAAGGTACAAATTAGACTGTTCCCCTTTCACAACCCCTTTCTTTCGGTCTTGTGCGACGACAAGGAGCACAGCCTCCGAAAATATCCACGCGTTGCAATATGAAACCAGAAGTAACCAGCCGCAGGAACCTTCCATCTGGCGTTATTTTATAAACGCGTGTATGTACAGTTTTGCTTACATTCTATAATATCCTTATCCTTGAAATATAATGTACTGTTATAAATAAATCGAAAAATGAATACGTAGATACTTTATAGGTGTACGTATTACAATAGAGAAATAAAAGTATACTAAAGTTTCCTTGATCTTAATGAAGAGTAATTTTGTAACGAAATTAGAATTAATCAAATTAATTCTCAGTCAACTTTCATGAATTAAGTTTTCATTTTCTTCAGTGACCAATTGGCAATGATACTTGCCCCAACTTAGTATTTAATTATCTGTTCCATAGCAAAACACGCTCTTCATATTCCATAATAAAATATTCCATGAAATAGATAAGAAAGTACTGGTCAAACCAAATCCTAATCACTCCAAACCCAACATTTCCTAGATATGTGCCATTTGTACCATTAATAACGTTGTTTATAACACTTCGTAGGTATAACCATTTGTAACATTAACCCTATCATTCATAGTCGTCCGGCAAGCATTATCATCTGTGGTACGAAGCCTATTATTCACAGTCGCTTCATAGATATTATCGTGCGCGATATTAACACTATTATTTATACTGTCCTCGTGCACCGAGTACGATCACCTCTGAAGTCTTCTTTATACGCTTCCTCTATGATCATTTTTCTTGTCCGCCTCCTCTTCCATTTGTCATGTCTATCTAACGTCTGACCAAAAAATCGGAAAATCTCGATATAAAATTGCAGCGCAAGTATATCCACGTTCCTCCTGCCGAAACAGAATTCTGCGCGATAACAGCGAATTATTTTTCACGAGTGACAGCTGTTCATTTGAAAAGGGGGTAACATTCAATTCATCACGCGATATCGACTATACGATTGAATAAATAATTAATCGGATGAAATAGCGCCGCTGGACGAGCATTACGATCGCCGTATGAATTATCGGCGAATCGCACGATACCTTCTATTACGCGACGCGATCTCGCGGCTAGCTACGTGGAATATGATAATGATACACGAGGCGTCGTAAATCCGTTCGATCGCCGAAGGCTGACCATCTATTTCTAAGCCTTTATTAGCCCTCTCATCTTTTTCGATGCGCGACGCCACGCCTGTAAGCTACTCGCGACACACACACACAAGCGTACGTACGTCCGACCATGTTTTAACGATCTCTCGAGGGACTGAACGGCATCTAGCCGAGGGTACTACTATACACTTTGAAAAAGTTTAACGAGTTTGATTATGGCCAATTGCTGAGAATCAATGAACTTGTTGGTCTTCGGAAGAAATGGATTTTTCTGACGTTCGTTGTGAACGACGAGAGAAAAAGTGGCATTGCCCAGGTGGAAATTGAATTCGATTAGCTTTACCATCGATCCTGTCCAACTCTTCTTTTTCAAATATGCTCATGTTCGAGTTACTTCAACGCCATGGAAAGATGAACTTACGGACGACGTGAGTTATCGCTTTAGCAACGAATTATACTTGTTTGGCGGAGATTGGTGTTCCAATGAAGCGGCATTTTAATAGAATACAATTCAAGGTATAGTGGATTCATCGGACTGACTATGGTAGCGATCTGGTTGAATTATTTTTTTCGAGATGCGCTAGTTTTCCAGTCACTTCAGTGGGATAGAAAAGTGAATTTATCGGTGATGAGTTAGAGGTTCCGAGGAATGAATTATTTTTTCTGGGAGAAATTGGTTTTCCCAATCAAACAGAATTTAATAAACTGAGTATAGCGGGTTCATCGAGTTAGGAATCGAATCGGATTAGCTTTAGCGGCGATTTATTAGATTGTCCGAAAAGTTTCTTTCGTCTTATGAGGTTTTTTGTTTTATATTATTTTGTCGAATTACGTACGGTCCATTTTGTTCTGTTGAGATAAACACCGCGACATTTCACAGACTTGGTTTCACGTTTGTATGAAAGTACACTGTTGTAAAAAACACGTTTGCGAAAGAAAGACACTTTTCGGACAACCTAATAATTAGTTTATCTGTTAGTGTATTTTTACCCTCGACTGTATGTGAAGAGTTGATTGGGAGAAAAGGGTGAGGAGAAATTTTGTAGGATTTTTGGGATTTTTGATTAGAAACTTTGATATCCATTAGATCGTCAGAAAAGTTTCTTTCGTTTTATGAGGAAATAATAGACGCACAACGTATTTTGTTTTATATTATTTTGTTATTATTATTTTATATTATTTTTTCCTCACGTTTGTATGAAGGTGCACTGTTGTAAGAAACACGTTTACGAAAGAAAGACACTTTTCGGACAACCTAATAGTTGCGTTGCTCTTTTTCAAATATTCTAATTTTCGAGAGCAAACTTATTGGCGACCAGTCAAGTTATTTTTTCCGGAAGATTTTCAGCAGAAATGGAGTTTAATGCAGTGGGAAATGTAACGGATTCGTCGAATTAGAAGTCGAGTTGCATTAGCTTTGGTAATGAATTATTCTTTTTGGGAGACGCTAACTTTCAAGTTGCTGAATTGGATTAGCTTTGATAATGAGTTACTCTTTTTGACATATGCTACTTTTCAAGTTACTCGTTTGAGCTTAATAGAGAAGTCAGTTTATTGGGTCAGAAATGAATTACTGTTTGACTAATTGGTCTTCCAGTTGATAGAATATAGCAGAAAATACGCTTTTATAAAAGATATTTGACGATTTAGAAATAAAGAATGATTCACATTAAAGTGACTAGAGAGAAAGCAACATCTGTTTGCCTTTTGCAATTACAGAGAACGACATGGGAACGTCAAAACGGTGAAGTTTAAGCTTTTTTTTCATTGAAATTATGGAATCTTTTAGAATAACATGAAACATAAACGAGGAAGGTACGAGGAAACTACAGATGCTTCTCACATGTGCAACGCCCAATGCGCAATATTAAACCAACTGTTACGTTCGATGCAAAGGGCTTTTCTTAAAATATTCGAAGGAAGAATTTCGAACGAATTGAAAGAAGTAAAAATCAAAACGAATAAAAGAAAGGAAAAAGAAAATAATATATCAAAAGAAAAACAAATATCCCATAAAAAAATGGAAGAAGCTTCAAACATCGAGAAACAGAGAAAGGAGATGACTAGATTGACTTTATGTAACACGTATCTCTTATAGTTATTCTAAATAATATCAATCAAACTTGTAAGATTATCAATATACCGGGTGGCACGATAATCTTAGCATAGCCGGACAGGGATCGATTGTACGTGAAAAAATAAGAAGAAAATTTCACGCAACATTTTTTCATCTCAGGTTTTGTCTTCGAGAAGATCGACTTGCAAGATTTGACAAGTACATTTAAATTTGGTTAATTCGGAACCGCGCAAGAGTAAACAATCGATAGAGATTTAAACTACACTAAAAAATAAGTCGAAAATGTAGAACGAGATTTTTTCATAAGATGTTTCGTTTTCGAGAAAAATAAATTTGAAAATGTATGGCGTACACATCAGACACCAGTTCGTCTTCGCTGAAACACGTCCAACGCATTATTTTCTCGAAAATGAGGCCTTCAACGAAAACACTGTATTGTGCGCTTTTGATTTATTCCCTCCTTTTATATGATAACCTCTTGCTGATTGTTTACTCATATCTAGCTGGTACTTTTTCACATCAAACTATACTAAACAAATCTTCAAACTCGATTTTCAAAAAAAAAAAAAAAACGACGCGTCGTATGTAAAAATATTATTCCCTATTTCCGACTTATTTTTTAGAATCACCCCTTGTACCACGATTACCACCCCACCCTACCAATATTTATTACCAAACCGCATTATAGTCGAAACCCATGGAATATTGACAATATGTGTTATATGATAACCTGCTGTTGATTGTTTACTCATATCTAGCTGGTACTTTTTCACATCAAACTATACTAAACAAATCTTCAAACTCGATTTTCAAAAAAAAAAAAAAAACGGCGCATCGTATGTAAAAACATTATTCCCTATTTCCGACTTATTTTTCACGTAGAATCACGATTACCAATATTTATTAACAAACCACATTATCGTCGAAAACCATAGAATATTGACAATATTATTTTGAGGACACCCTAACACTGATTAAGCTTGTGATCCGAAAACTGATCGAAGCACTTTTTAACAAAAGAAAAAAAAAAAAATGGAAGAAAGAAACAAAAGGGAGGAAAGTAGATGGAAGGAGTATAAATGGACGTTTACAGGAATTCTCGAAAATGAGATGTATATAGCCGTGGTTAGCAAAGGGGTTAAGGCCTAATCATAGATCGCGACTGAAGGCGAGTATCCAACCGTTATAACGAGTACCTCTTTTCTACAGTCGAATAGGAGGAGGGTCGGGTACCAGGCGAAGAAAGATCGAGGCTTCTGCAAATTTATTCGATTGCCGGCCACGACTAACTTCCACCATACCCGCATGCGGCCTCCTAACCCCCTATGGCGTTTATTTATCTCGAGTGCACCAGGCCTATCGTCCAATTTGCGCTCGCGAGCACACACGCGAGCACCGAGAATTTTCGCTCGTTACCGCCGCTACTATATCACGCCAGATATACTAATCTTTCGTCGGCCGACCCTACGTTGGTCAGTTCCTGGTATTCTCGTCTGCTTTTATATGTACATATATATGTATATATATATACTTTGTTGTGATCTTTTTTCCTGCCAGCTTTATATGGTGTTTTAGGGACGAGGAGAAGATGAAAGCATTTGGAGATCGCTGGTCGAGACGTTGACTGCCATGGTGGTCACCAGTGACGCATATTTTACTCGATTTCTTAGAATGATCAAAATAAGATCGATTTTATAAACCAATAAACTTTCTTCATAATGCGCTGATGACTTACAGGGGATTCTCAAGCCGCAAATTCTACAAATTATAGGACTTTGAGGATATGTAATATATTGAATATATGAATATATTGAATGTATGAATATATTGTAGTATCGTGGACGGGGGGCCTAGGGGGTGTCGTGCGAATTATAAACAAGCGGTTGCTGAGCATGTGCGTGGTGGGGCTGAGACAAAAGATACGAGGCTGAGACAAAAGTCAAGGGGTTGCTGAGGGTCATAAACGAATTAACAGCAGCGTTAGTTGAGAAGCCAAAGACTGCGAATCGCGTTATCGAGATAGCGTTGCTAGCGTTGTCGAGAGACAGTTGAATCCGTGGTGACGAGAGTTGCGAATTAATTATCTAGTTGTCTTAATTATAATACGTTATTGTGATTAGTGCACGTTGAACAACCATCGTTTCCTGTTTAATCCATTCATTGTAAATAAACTAATCATAGTAGTCTAAGATACTACAATATAGATAGATGTTTATTGCAATTGCAGTTGCCAGGGCATGAACGTACCATGGGAGAAACGTTCCATAGAATGTACTTGGTTTATAATATCGTTTAGACATTCGACCATTCATACTCATATCGCACTCTGATCTGCATTTTACATAGTGTCATTGCTCTTGTTTCTTCTTATCTGCCTTCTCGCCTCACCTCTTGGTATTAACATTCATTAACATCCACATAGAATTACAGAGTATAACGAGAAATTTAAAAAAAGGTACAAATAAACGAGCCAGAGAACGCAAATATCGTGGAATTTTTTTTGTGCTTAAATTTACCCCAAGAGGGTGAAAGTGAGCTCTGAAATTTCCAATTTTGCGCCATAACTCGCGATCTGCAAGAGATGGAAAAAAGTTCTCAGTCGCAAGTTGCTGCTTCCATCATCGGGGCTGTCTTTTGGTAAAAAATTGATCACCTTTATGGCGAGATATAACGCAAAATTGAAAGGCAGCTGGATTTTCAAGAAATTACACATCCTGAAAGTTTGACGAATCTTCTCTTCGACGATCTTCTCTTGTTAGACGACATTCTCGGAAAAAGTGAACTATTGTAATACGACGTAACATTTTGCAAAAATTAAATCCTATGGTATCGCGCATTTCGGGACAAAATATAGAAAATTGTTGTATTAGTTACTCAGATGCTGGATCGACTACGCTACCCTCCGTCTGACCCTGCAGGTCATCTCCACGGCGACTAATTTTAACATTGTCCCGCGATCTATTTGCGAATCTCTAGCATCCAATCCTATTATTCACACCACACCACCACCATTGTGTTGCTCACCCTAAATTCGATTTTCAACGACACTTGACACTGTTTTCAGTGCCCAACCCTAAAACGTGTCTAACTGGTCGCACTCGTAAATCCCTAACAATACTGCACCATCCACTACGACCAAAATCGTCAGTCCAATCTATGTACCGCTGATTGAGCGAAAACCTCGCTGATGAATCGCAAAGCTCAACCGAATTTAAGGCGTCGACCCTTACAGTCAAAATGTAATCCTGACAATTTGTGTTAGTCCTTAAATTCATACAAAAAATAATTCCAGTCCTCCGTGTTTGAATGTCGCATTATCTGTAACCTTCTTCAGTTATCACTTATCAATTGTTATTACATCAATTGTCAATACAAAAGCGTGACTGAGTCTGCTTCTAGAGTCTGAGACTTTGGTATATCGAATAAATAGATCTTCAAGGATTAAATAAATCCATCTGGAATTAGTAAAAAAAAAAAAAAATGTAGGCAGGAAAGCAAATAGAATCATTGAAACATAGCGATATCTGGCTACTTCAATTTTGCAGATTCATGAAACGATTGTTCTCGACTCGTGCTCGCGAAGTAAGAGAGACTTCCGATAGAAGCGACAATCAGACACGGCCAATTGTTTCTTCGTTTCAGGAAACACTCGTGCACGGGTGGTGGTGATCTATGGGGTCAAGGGTCGTCAACCTCCAGAAAGTACGTACGCGTCGTTGGATGATAGAGTGACAGTCATTATGTTAAATGGCAATCAGAATAATGCCGTCATCAGCGTTCGTACTAGGCAATAACTATAATACTGTCATTGCGGACACTCCCGCGTAATCTTGGCTTTTCATTGGCCACTACCGGGTAGCGCTGCCAAAATTGTATCGCTTTTCCAAGATACTAACACGCGCGTATTCTTCTTCTATCTTCATCTTCTTCAGCTCGATCGTAATCTCAAAAGATACAACGAGCGACCGTTTTCCATCGAATGAATCTTACAGCGAATATTTCTTCAAATTATGGAATTCTTATTGGCGTGAAGCAACTCTCGCGAGTATGACTCTCGTAACTGTTCGACTCGTAATGACTCGAGTAACTCTTTCAAGTATCAAGTAATTTAATTACGAACGTAGATCCAACAGATACGAAATTCTTTCAAGGATGACTAACGAATGTTCTACACGTAGTTACATTTTGTACACGCGTTAGAATTTCTTGGAATAATAAAAAGGCAATAATAAATGGACATAGTCCTTATACATTTGTTCCTGAAGAATCATATTCTATTTGACGTTGCCTCTCGTCTGATGGATATTACTTTGCAAGTACGTAAATCAATCAGCGTTGAAGACACCTGTTGCTGCTGCTGCATACATAATAACAACTATGATTTCCTATTCTAGGAATAAAATATTACCTGCTCAACGATATTTCTGCGAATAAATAACCAATACTCGTACATCTATCGCGAATTAAACGGACTGGATTAAGATTTTCTTAATTTCACAAATTAAAGTAATAAAAAACGAAAACAAACCGTCCATTCAATTTTACATAGACAAATCCATACCAAGTACAAGCTTATCCTTAGGTCAATCGAATTTTCATCCAATCAACCATGGAATTTAATAAAATTAATTAATATCTGCTTACTTTATCCGCCAACGATATCAGCAAATCTGATCAACGTACAATTTACATAATTACGTTAATAGCCTGGTACAGCATCGTACATTTCACGACTCGATATCAGTTTGCGTTCCACATTTTTATATAAACATTGTACCTTCCTTTAATCGATTCTACCGTCGAAAGAATACCTGTAGCTTTTAATTACAACTTCCTAATTGCATTCGATGATCGTTAACGTTAGCCTAACACGAAATTCGCGGCTCCAATCAAATTCACCTCACGTATTCGTCTTCCACGTTGCAATTATCGTTGTCGATGATCTACGGCCAGTTAGCCATAGAAAACGGCTGGTAGATAACTGTATCTGCGGATATTTTGCGCGCATCAAAATTACTGTTACTCGTTCGTCATTCACCGATCGATTCCAAACGCGTGCATCGGCCATCGACGATCGTTTCGTATTCGTCACCACGGACGACAATTAACCGCTGCGATTAACCCTGTTTGGCAACTGCAACAAGAAGCTGCAGCAGGTCGACCGTGGTCGTTCGTTTTCTAGTTCTCATGGGAACGTCACATTATTCTTTGGTCAGCGTAGTTTCTTTAAAACTCCTTTACATCCGTCGTTTTAATATTTTCAGATCGATCGATAAGCTTCGTTACGATGATCGAGACGTTGACCGATAAGTAACTTCGTGTTTGTCGCTTTTCCGGAACGTAGGGAATTGGAAAATAAATTTTGAAAATTTACTACCGCCACTTTAGCCATTTACGTTTATCGAAATCTTTTCGTTTCAAGCTTAGGAAGCTGAAAAGTTGGGCAATTTTAGAAGTTTCATTTTGGAATGGTAATTTATATTCGTAGACGCGGAAGCTTCTTAGGAGAGAAATTTCGAGCGTGGCGTTGAAAATTGAACAACTTATACCTTCGCATAACTTTTATGTTCCCTTTTTAATTCACAGATTCCGAAGGTTTGATATTTGAAAGTATCTTGATACGCAAATGTTGATATGATTCCGTCTAAAAATTTAGAAAATTAAGGATCCGAAATATCTTAGAAACGCGGTGCGAACAATTCGATGGCTAACATTAATATGAAGATCGAGGAATTTAGAATGTTAGAAACCTTGGAAATTTAGCGAGTCGAATAAACATCTGAATTTATGAAACTTTCGAAATTTTATTGAAGGAGAAACTGAGTGAATAAAATTATTTAAACATACTGAAAAACAACAACGTAGAAGTAAACTTGGAGATAGCGAAGTTTCTCGCTTCCTTAATTCCTTTCGTAGCTATCTAAACAATTTCACATTACATCGGGACATATTTTTATTCGAAACATATTCACCAAGAATTTTCATAACGTTCTACGTTTAAACGTGACAAGATTTGGTATAAACGAATAAAATAGTATTTATAACGATGCTCGGTATGTTGTATGTTACTTCATACTAACAACTTCCTACTAACAGAAGATTTTATGAATATCAGATGCTGTTATAGCTCTCGTAACTAACCTAACCCGAGTTCTGCTGCGTAAGCCTGGCTAATGAATCCAACTATGTTACAAACTGCCGACAGAATATGCAAATTCATCTTAAAATAGGCAGAACAAAAAGTGCAGTTCGTTATGTCTAGCACGGCTGTTATAAGCTTATCTCGGCTTATTACGCTTATTACGAATGGCAAAATGAAATGAAAAAGAATTTTTTAATCAAACATTTTTACATCTCCTGACAAACTGTTGCTCGTTAACGAAACGAATGTTCAATCCATTAGAAAAAGAGAAGCTTAATCGTTTTCGCGATCTAAATCAAAAAGTGACAAATCAAAATTAAATCGCGAAAGATCGTGACCGACAATGGATGCTGTTCAACATCATTCATCTTGTTTCAAAGTTTCGAAAAACGATAACAGAACGTAATAAATTACTCTGTTAACTCGATGCAAGTCAGTTTTCATAGCGTCTCGCTTCCAGCCTACGATAAGAATAAAAATTTCCCAAGAGGAATGCGAACTGTTTTTAAATACCAGAAGCACGTGAGATTTATCAGAGTAACGGAATTTCAAATATCCAATCTTTGGACTTTTTTTTATATAAAATTTAGTATTGCACGAAGAGGTAGTCGGTGATTAATTATGGTAGAAACCAATAGTAAAATCTTCATCGAGAGAAAAAGCCAGCTATTTATTTTTTCCCAATGAAACGTATTAATGTAAAAGAAAATCGAATTATTAAGATTTAATTGATACCACGTGTGGAAAATCGCCAGCGGCAGATATAAATTAAACGCTATATTTCCAAGCTGAATTTTACTTGAATTTAGCCGAATGTGATCTACCATTTCGCTAATTAAATATCCCTGTGTTTCAATTTTTTCTAGCAATAAATTTAACGTATTCTTACAACTTAAGAAAATAATCAGAATTGTAAGGTAGACAGAAATTCGCCAGATATCATTAAGCGACCACGTTAAAACAAAATTTGAAATTTGCAATAGTCTAATATCCAACTGTTTGCTCGTAAAATCTTCGTTGTCTTCCTAAACTCTATCCATCGCTTTTAATTGCTCTGACGAAACGTTAAGGATCTACACACGGTCAAAGTCCGCCGGAACAAACCGCAAGTACTAGAAACCAACTATCAGAAGTCACGGAAGATCGATCGAATTAATTGCGTGGTCGACTGTCAATTAACTAATTCTATTAGCGTGCGTCAAAGCGATATTTACGATGATTAATTGTAGACATAGACGACGGTACCGTTAATCGCGCGCATCGGCCACCATCGGTCGTTAAAGGCCCGTTCACAATCGCGTAGTTTCGCCGTGAAAGGAACGGCTCCGTGACGTGATACGCGCTTCGTAATTTCTATAGCAAGTATACGTAATACATCGCGGCACAGCTGCTTCCGGATGCGATCGGTCTCGCTGCCGGAAGTGCCGCCGCGTACATTTTTACGAGCGCAATTTATGCACGTGTGTGGCGATTTATACGCGGCTCGTATTGCGCACGCGCACCCGCCGATTCGCGTTTTACGCGGCGATCAAGGGCGAGATTTTCCCGGGAAAACGTTTTATCGAAATGTTTAATAAGAGGGAAAATGAAAAGACGATGGGATAAAATAGGAAGCGGATAATGTTTATAATAACAGGCATGTAAATTTTAAGGTGGAAATTATGAGCAAACAATATTACGAAAATATATGTAAGATATATGTAGCGATAAAACGGAGAATTTCCTCGGAAGAAAATAAATAATATCGTAATATAATTTAGGGGTAGGTAGAATATTTAACTAGGGGGGAAACAGGGAGATAATAATAAAATAGGAAGTGGATAATGTTTGTAATAACGAGGATGTAAAGTTTTAGATGGGAATTACGAAGAAAATATTAGGAAAATATATGTAAGATATATGTAGCGATAAAACGGAGAATTTCCTCGGAAGGAAATAAATAATATCGTAATACAATTTAAGGGTAGGTAGAATATTTAACAAGGAGGAAAATAAAGAGATAATAATAAAACAGAAAGTGGATAATATTCATAATAATGGGAATGTACTAGTTTTAGGTGGAAATTAAACAAGGAACGTTATGGAAATATTATAGCGACAAAATAAAAAATATTCTCTATAGGAAATACGTGATGCTGTAATATGCATAACATAGGGAATGTTTCATAAAGATATGTTTAATAAGGAGAGAAGTAAGGAAATGATAATAAAATATGAAGTAAATAATATTTATAATAGGTAGAGTGTGCTCATATAGTTAGAGAATAAAGGAGACACATTAGAAAAAAATAATAAGAGAAAAAGAAATATTTCAAAACTGGATGGTATTCTAATTTAGTGGCACATGAGTCAACAGAAGATTCGAATCGGGAGAGACTCACATTGTTGTGTTTTGGAGTGTCAACGTTGTTTTGGTTTGCCAGGTTCAAAGGTAAACGAACTCCGGACAAAACATTATCGCCGTTATTTGTAATCGTCAACTGGAGTTACATTTAGACTTTTTGTACAATAATAACACCGGTTGATACAAATAGACGAACGTGCTCTTTAGGACATTCATTATACTGAGTTATACAGTTGAATAGCGTAGAGTTGAAGAGTAGCATTGAGCGAGCGATGATAACGACTATCTCTGTACTTGTATTCAAAGTGATTTTAATATACATTGACTATTACAATTTTATCACTTTAATAAAATAAATTTATCTCTTTAATAAACCAACACGTATAATAATCCACCTAACTAATATTAGATAGAGAGTGCGCGTTTCCTTTCTTTTTAAGTTTGTATTGTTTTAAAGTAGGGAATAGAATACATAAGAAAAAAAATACAAGATACTATAAGTAGAGCATAAATGGAAAATAATGAAGAAAAATAGAGAGGACAACGATCCCTTCGCGAAACCTCCCTTCTTTCGTTCGAAGAGCAACCCTGCGCGATTAATCATCGTTGAAAATAAGCTACCGTATGAACCGATGTACTTAACCACCGTGAAAACGGGGAAAAATTCCAACTGATCGCAGATAGCTTGATAAATTGCTTCACGGAATACAATTCGATAATCTATTTCATGGTATTGTATTTAAATTCTATTCGTAATGTAAAGGGGGTAACACAATGCTTGAAATACGACATTGTTACATATCGATTGTTCCTTCGTTTATTATTAATCCTTCGGTATATTCTTTAAATTATTTTATTGTTAGAGCGAATTAATTTGCTTTCAATTTTCTATCGATGATCATAGATCGCTTAATCATAGATCAACCATCGGATACTTCTTCCTAACACGCATGGTTGTACATTATCATCATTCTTTCTGTTCAAAGCCAATAATCAAACACACTGATTACATTTCTCTTCAATTTAGATGTTTCGCAATCCTTAAAATCAGTAGGCATCGAAACCATTGTATCAGTCTATAGTATCATTAAACGCTGTAATCGACGACCATAGTGCTATTTTTACACAGCTTCGTTGCTTTCTAATCTCTGAAACAATCATACGCCAATCTTAACCGTCGAAGCAATCCAAACCACGTGGATTATATGGCTTCTCAATTTAATTCCTTTCTAATCTACCAACCAACCATTAACATCAATCGTTCTTACACCTCAAACGATACGATCAACCATCATGAAGCTATTTCTATCTAGTTTCACTTCCTTTCAAAATTTCATACGATTAAGTAATTGACCATCATATAAATCATCCACCAAATCATTCTTCTCCAAAGAGGAAAGTAAACTAATTCGCGAACATCAATTTTGAATCGATTGAAAATCAATTACTACAATTTTCCAATATTCCATACGATCATACACCATCGTCAAACCATCGACTACCACGTCGATCATCCTCCTCTCGATTTAACATTTCTCTAATCAATTAACCTCTCAACATGCAAACACGTCTGGCAAACGTCGTTTCATTCGTATTCGTTATTTTCAACGTTGACGTGTATGGTACATACTTTGTACATACGTGTATATACTACGGTGACGTGAACAGTACATACTTTTACGTTGAACCATATCAAATGGTATTTTTAGCGCTCATCGAGTCCTATTTCATTTATATGTCAAGGGGTTAAACAGTCGCGTATCAACCACCATAACATTTCTACCTAGTCATCATTTCTATCTAATTTCAATCGTTCTCAATCTTTCACATAATCGAATCTATGATGAAATCTCAAACCTGCAATCTTTCGTACAATCCTAGTAATTACACGATCGGCTACTATAGAGCGTTCTATTTTTATTTAATTATCCCTCAATCTGCCAATCTTAAAATACGTCATGAAATGATCACGACATAATTAATCAATTTCTCAATTTTTGTTAATATGGGAATTTACACAGTTTCAAATGAAATTTTGACCGGGCCTTTGGTAAGGTCAATATTAAACATCTTTTTAAAACATTAGAAATTCCTTTCTGTCAAAGATATTATATTTTGCAGATATAGAGCATTGAATCCCATTCTGAAAATTGTCCAGCTCTTCCAACACAGAAACACTTTGAGATTCCTCTGTCGTACTCTAATTAGACCAATACTGCGACGTGGATCCATAATCTGAACACCATACTTTAGTAACCATGTTGCATCGCTTGGAAGGGTTTGGCACAGGTGTTCACGTACAGTTATCATGCCTTTTACATGCAATGATTATCGAGCCATAATGTTTACCCTTGGTCTTACGTCACTGGAATGTAGAAGAATAACTCACTGCATCCTGTTTGCTCACAGAGTGTTCAATTGTGCTGAAATAATCGAGTATTTCAAAATGAATGTCTATTAGAAACTTACGACGTTACAATCTTCTATATGTACAGTCTCAGAGTACATCGCCTGGGTACCTTACCGGACTTAACCGCATTGCCTTAAATATCAACGATCTATTGTTATATCTTCTCAAACTTGTCGAGCAATTAGGAACTTTGTATACTGTGCTTAATCCTAATTTGTAATTAAATCGTAACTTACATCGCCTAATTTAACATTGAATATTCTAGCCTATCTAACTATCAAAGATCTGCATATCTCTCATAAATAGTTTCGACGTATCTCCCAGAGTTCTCGCAGGGCATTCAGTTTTCTGTAAGTCTTCAGTTCTTTCCTCGACTTGCCGCACGTTCGTCTCCGTAAAAACTAATCTTCACCTAAACACAGCCTAGAAGCGGACCAAAGACGCAGCTACGTAGGGAAGAAAACCGTAGGAAAATCGGTTCAACGGTTCCCGAGCTACATGGTAACAAAGAAGCAAACAGACAGACAGAGAGACGTTGCGTTTTAGATGACGTAGAGATGGCACATTTGGCTTTAAATTACATTGAGATTGACATTGAAATTGAAGAGCGAAATATAGAAACTCGGGGATCGAAGTATAGAAATTGGAGGACCGAAACGAACAAGTCCGTAGCTACAACGTCGTAGGTACAAGACGGGGCTAAACACGAAATCCAACGAAACGAACGCGTCGCTTCCTCGCGTTTCCTCCGCTTGCCAGAACTCTAGGAAAAGATTAATCAGCGTCGTGCCGTCTTATCTCTTCGCCACGATAAACTCTACACGAGTACAAGTCCGTAACAATAAGAAACGAGTACCCAATTGCGAGTATCTCCTTTACGTTCACGGGAATCCCCATGAAACGCATAAAGGCGCAGCGGGAACTCGCGGATGGGTCAGGTGTTTTAGGGGGAATGGCGGTATTTAAGCGACTAAGAAACGTTGGCCGCGGTAGCCGAGGGTGGAGAATAGGCGATGCCAGATGGACGAAAGGATAAGATTCTTTATGGTCGGAGATAGACAGATACAAACAGTTTCACGGTGAGTCGGTAACAAGCCGGCCGGTGATCGATGCGAGCGTCCTGCGATGATTTAACTATCCTCGCCGACGCGTCGGAAAATAAATGCTGAATTACTAGCGATGCAACGTGTTAAGCCCCGTTCACACCTGGCGGATCTTCGTGAATATGGATGGTGGAGAGCCAAGCCGATTCTGTTCAATTCCATCGTGATTCTATGTCGAACTAGATTTTAAATTATATTTGTGTAAGTTTCTTTTATTTGTAGTTAACCGGTTATTAAACAACGAAATGATAAACATACATATATATTTGTTTTTGGTGAAATTAGTTAGAATTTTAATGTTGTTGCTTCGTTACTGTTATTTTAATGTAATTACTATCGTATCGATAAGGAAAGTCGTTATGCAGGTTCATGGTTTCGTCCACTTAAGGAAAGTTACCGGTTGGTTAAAATACGCGAAGAAGAGCTGCATGCGATAGGATGCAGGTCTTGAGAGTCAGCAAGAATCGCAGTCTTTATTACGCGGTTCAAAACAAAAAGAGAATAAATCAAAGATAGAGAAAGTACGAGAAAAGCAAAAGCAGGATTGCACGTGCAACGTCTGGCTCGCTCGATTTTTAACGTCGAAACGATCACATCGCCCGATTACGTCGCAACGCGCGGTCATTTTTCCACGAACAATCGTATTGTATCTTGTTCAGAAAAATATCGGATAAAAATGTGCTTTTACTGTCAGTAATTCGTAAACAAAAGCTTTTTACTGCAGTCAAGAAAGCATTTGATCTTGAAAGGGTTAGAGCCTAAATGACTTATGGAAATACGTCAACGTGGATGGCTCGTTGGATTGAAGAATTTCAAGTTACATTTCCTAAGTTCACCGAAATTATGAGAACATGTTATCGGAACACGATAACAGAACAAAGGAAGAGCGGTAAAAAAAGATAAAGAGACTAACGATTCAAAGGTATTGGGTGAATAGAAAATTTCATTTCCAGGTAGATCAAACGCAACATTTCCATTTAACAAGTGTAAACGAGGCTTTACGTCGCTGCCTCTGGAAAAGCCCCGGGCGTAATGCAAGCTTATCTGCGAGCTAGAACTAGTATTTATTGCGATGCTGACGCAGGCTGCGTCGTGTTTGACGTTAAGTACCGAGCTGGGAATAAATGTTAATAAAGCGGTCGGTGGTTGGAATATGCGATGAAATGAGTTGGGAATGTTAGGCCATAGTGAATTCCAGTGCTTGTGATACTTTGGTACTCGGTGACAGCAGTTGGATTAAAGTGTGTCGTTTCTTCCACCGAGAATAAATGCTTCAATAAGTGATTGAAAGGGACAGGAAGAAACAGGTTGAGGATCATTGGACGATGGCTCCTGGTAGTTAGGGACAGTCATTGGAGACAGATAGTAGTTTTTCGAAGTTGCAGCGGATGCTAATAGAGCAACAGATGGTTGAGATGCTTGCTATTACTGAATAGTTTTCACCCTTAAGTGTATTGCTGACGCAACGCAAATTTATATTGAATACCATTAAAGTAATCCTTAAACTATATTTAATCACATACCTCTAAATCAATTAAAATTTCCAAAGCATTTTTTTTCAAATTAATTAGAAGCGAGAAATTAATTAAAATCTAGAGGAAATGAAGCGTAATATACGAATAGCAATACGAGCAGCCTCTAAAGATACATAACTCTGGCAAATCAATAAAAACCGTAAGAGTATTCTTTCCAAATAAATTAAAAGCGAGAAATTAATTAAAACCAAGGCAGACGTACACGGATAACAACGATAATTCAATAGCATTAAAATCAGCCCTAAACGGTCACATCCAATACGTGCCTCTATTAAATTAATTAAAACTCTAAGAATATCCTTCCTACTACAAACTATCATCTACCTAATGTAAAAAAAAGGACTCGTCAATCTAAGAAAGAAGCTTCAGTTTACAAAGAAGAAAAAGAAGAAGCTTCGCGTGACAAAGGACGGAAAGAAGAAAGAGAAACATAACGCGACATTCCATACTCTACACTTCTCCTAAGAATAATTCTCTCTGTCCCATCCCTAAACGACCATACTCGATCGGATACCTCTGCCATCTTCGCTCGTAAAAACTTATATTTAATCAGTAAGCCGCTACCGCGAGCGGGACGCTTTACGATTTATCCCGAGTCGTTTGATTGAACGCTTTACGACAATCTTTCCTCTTCTGCAGCGCCTGCACTCTCGTTCGCTCTCTTTATCCTTCTTTCCTGGCCGATTTAATTCCCTGTCGGAACGCTGGAAGATGGGGTCGGTTCGTTATCGCGAAACACCGGCGTTGAGAGCGAAATAATGCGTCGTGGGCGCAGATAACCGGTTTTACACGCGTGTCAACGATAGTCAAAGCCCCGCCTTAATCATTCTAATGTGCCCTGAACCTCCTTCGTTCACCGTTCACGGCTTCTTATTTCCCAAGACGGCCCCGGACCGTCGAAAATTACGATAACAGGGTAATCGTTCTCGATGCGACACGAGCCGGCCTCCAATGCTTACCCCCTATGGTAAAATGGCGCCGTTTTATCGGCCATTCAGAGGCCACGTGAAACCCGAATGACGGTTTAGCAAACTGTACGGCTGGAAAAAAGTTCCAATTAAATTTTATGTTTCATTAGGCAAGCTTAAGTAGATTGCTTATAGCCGAGGAATTTATAATTTCTCTTCCCTTACATATTTGGAAATTTAATGAAGATTTCACATTCTTTTCATTTCGCGTGCTTCTTCAATAATATGCAGTTATGGTACGTATGCCTGTGTGATAAAGATGATATGTGTGATATGGTTTATCTGCGCCAAGATAAATAAAGGACACAGTTCGATGTAAAGTAGTTCTTCTATCTTTCGTTAATTACGATTTTATTGATTCGACGATTGTAAATCGTAGGATCGTAAATAAAGCGTAATTAGTAGCGCGGTAACTACAGAGAGCATATATCCTTATTTTACAAGCGAAGCATTTTCTTATCAGCTTCTATATTGCCTTCCAGTAACATCAAATTTGTGTATCCTTCTGAAAGCGTACTATATTATAATATAATGGTAATAATAATATTAAAATATACTATATTTGGATCTAGTTAATTAATATATAGATGCCGTAATAATTGCGATGCTAGCAACTGTATAGACAGTTTGAAGCTGTTCCTTTTTATAAAAAACAATTACAAATAGACATCTTCAATCCCATTCTCGTTGCAACTTCGAATAGCTGATAATGTCGAAGTGGTCATAATGTAATGAACTGATCACACGTTGATGTAATGAGATTGAAAGTTGTAAGTGTAGAAGAAGGAAGCACGCGGTATTGGCTTCAGCAATGTTGCGAAAGAAACGAATTTTCAAAAGCACCGAACGCGGATGCCCAGACGATAATTTATAGCGTATCGAGATCGAGGCAGCACCGATCGCGATAAATCTCGATCTTTATGGTGATCTGATGCGCGCACGCCACATGCTCTATGGTTATATCCGCCCACTTTCGACCCCATCGACATCCGCCCTCTCGCGATACATGCTATTTATTTTCCCATCTTGGCCCCCACGACGCGCCTTTCTTTTTCTCTTCTTTCCTTCTTTTCTTCCTCTCTTCGAACGCTCGACTCCTCGAGATTTGCCGGAAGATCGCGGATCCCTCCGTTTATTTTCACCGTTTCGTTTCGTCCATTGTGTGCCACGTGCAGAAAGTGTCAACGGTCTTTGTGCTATTGTGGTTATTGCGCAGGTACATTAGTTGAGCAACGGTGAATTGAAAATTATCTTGTACATCGTTTTACATATATTTGTATATCCTTATTCGGCATATATTTTGCACATAATTATATTGTGTCTATATGTATGTATATGTAATATATACAATATAACATATAATATATGTGTACAATATATACAACATATTTATATATATAATAATTAATTAATATGTGTATGATAATTGTATATATACAAATATTAATATATAATATAATAATACAATATATATACACACACACACAATCATGTTGCATCTCGTGGCTTTAAATCACTAGGACCTACACATAGGCCATAAACGTTCTTTCATAGTAACACTAACACACTCCTAATATTGTACTGTCCATTGACCAGGCCCATTTTGGAATATGACTGTATTATCCGATCGTCTTACTGGAAATCGCGTAGTTGTAAAATTGGGAGTGTTCGACATAAATTCCTTAGACTCGGTGCTAAACGACTGGAGTCTGTCCTACGTCTGCTGTTTCTCGCATTTATGACGCGGTTCTTAGCGATTTGAATCTTCAATCATTGAGCAGTAAAGGAACAACGTATGCTATCATTTGTGTTTGTAAGATATTCAAGATAGTCAGCAACAGTTGGCACATGTTTGCCACTTATTTTATTACAAATCTACACGAGCTACATATAAGACAAACCCACGTAACGGAAACCGGTAAATAATGTCAAATTTATTAGAATGTTGCAATAAACGTGCAAACGAGTAGGTCCTCGCTACCTACATCTACCTGACAGTGTAACGCTCGATATATACACTGGAACCTAACTTCAAAGGATCCTCCAAGAGATATAATTCCACTTATAATACCATTACTCAAAATCCAGCCACCTGCAAGATCTCGCGTACAGCCTGCAACTAAAAGAACAAAGTGGGAAAAAAAGGCAAGTTACAAGAAGCAAAAAAGAAATCACTTTTCGTGAGATTCAAGTTGGGAACGATTCAAACCTGATCTCGAATGGTTGGAGAGGAAGCGCAACTGCATAGGCGCGGACAAATTACACGGCGGTGCTCACGGCGGTGCATCGATTTATGTCGACGCAAACAGTGTAACAGTTAAGCCTTAACTGTTAAGGTCTCGCTGGCATTAGCATAATACGTTGGCCGATCGATTATTTCAATAAATGTAATCGGAACCGGCATTTAGCGGAACTCACTGCATCAGATAAGCTCGGATGGGGAATAATGAACCGCGTTTTAAATTCCCCGCATCCTCTTTTTCTACTCCTTTACATATTCATTGACGCTATCACCAACACACGTGGTCCATTCGACGTTTTTCAATCTTCTAGATGGCAATTCATCATGACGTTTCGAAATTCTGGAATTTTCCCTTGCTTTAATAATGTACGTATGATATATGTATGTATGTATGTATGTATGTGTTCTTTATCGTAATTTGGAATATCCGTTACAATTTGCCAGTTACGCGTACACTTCAAAGTTGCACGCTTTACACTTATTTTCTTTCTATTTGCTTATCCATGATCTGAAGTTCCAGAGTTTAGCTTTCATTTTGAATTATATTAATATAACAAGGAAAAATAAATTTTCATCCCCTTGTTATGTTAATCTGGTCGAGCATTGTAGGTAAAAATTGAAAATGTATAAACTGTTATATATTCGACTGATTTTTACTGTTTAATAAATTGTAGCAATATAATTGTGATATTACTGATATCATGTACTGGTGTCTTTTACTAATATCATAAATCAATATCACACGAGCTTCGAAAATTATTTATTGATTTTTCATTAGCTATTAATGACTTTCAGAAATGAGAATTAAAACCAAATAGACCATTAAATACATGTGTTAATAGCTACTAAATCGCAATAATATAATTGTACCCATTAATACTAATACATAATACTACACGTTCTCGTAAAATACACCTATTAATACCATCAGTAGTTATCAAACGAGCCTTGTAATGTAACCTCCTGTACAGTGAAATAGTTACTTGAAATAATTACTTGCTCGCCATTTTTCTCAACTTGGCAAAATATGCACTGATAAACATACAACTAATTAATGTTTAATATCTAGAAGCAATGTAACGTGTTCCGATGAAATTCGCCTATTAATACCATAAACCAATATCAAAGGAGCTTTGAAAATTCTTTGCTAATTTCCACAATGAGAATTAGAAATATTTAAATCACTAAAGGTACGAACCGATATCTGGTGAATCGTAATAACAAAATTGTACCTATTAATACATAATATTACATACTTTCGTAAAATACACCTATTAATAGCATCAGTGGTTATCAAAGGACCATTAAAATATGACCTGCGCGTTGAAAGCGTTAATTCAAGAATCTTGTCCGATCGCATAAAAAGAACGTCATTGAGGACGCGGCTGAAGATATATCGCCGTGAAGCTCGGCTCGTGCGGCGTTTCACGAGATCTTTAAATCAAATCGAAGCTTTGGTGGTGTCAGGACGAGCAAGATGCATCCCCCTTCAAACCGGAAGGAAGCATTTCGCGCGTTCGTTTTCACGCGTTCACGATCGAGCTTAACTACCTCCTCGCGGTTCACAGTCGACTATGAATTTTAATTTTTATAGGGTGATCAAAACGATCGTTGGCTACTAACAAAGCCACGAATACGAGTTGCTTGGTCTATTATAAAGTGGCTGACGTTTGAAAGATACAGGAAGTTCTCCGCTTTATTCGTAGCGCTATAGTGGAAACAGAGTAGGACTAAAATAGAAAGAGTAGAGTAGAAATAGCTAATCGCAAGGGTAAGATGCGGAAATGTGGAGGAGGGAAATTGTTACTGATCGGAAAAGGCGAATAAGCAAACCGAACGCGTATTTTACCTAGTTTAGATGTAGACGTCTTAAAATTCTCATAAAACGTTGCTGTAGCTTAGATGCTACTAAGAGAGGAATATATGGCAGATAAGTAAACCGACGATAAACTAATCAAGAGGTTTGCAGGAAAAGCGTAAGAATAGTATAGGTAGCCAACTAATCGTAAGTCACAGGTAGATATGTAACAGGTAACATATAAGTTAAATATAGGGTAGTACACAGTATATAGTATATAGTACATTATACGACAGTATAATAATAGTAGTAGTGTAATAGACAGTATAATAAATAAAATAAAGATATACGTATATGTTTAATTTTTAGTATCAGATATAACGTGGTATGTGTTTGGGATGGGAATGCGAGTGGGTGTGGGTTACTGTATGTGGTAAATGGTCTAAGAATCGTACTGCGATGAGTGGGAGTTGGAAATGTGTAAGCCGAGTGCATTTTGTGGCCTGTGAAATCGAAAACTAAATAAGTTGCATTACTACTGGGGTAGAAATAAATCTGAAGAGGATGGCGTTCGCTATGATTCACATACATATGTAACCTAATTAAGAAGAAAGATATGCCATAATTGTATTTAGAATTATAGAAGATTTATTAATTATAGTATTTTATCGGAAATTTTATACAAAGGTAAATTTACTATAACGAAGTAAATAATTAATTCATGAAAAATAGTACGCTACATATTAATTATATCAATTAATTGATCATTATATTGAAATTATAATTAACTTATAGGGAGGCTTGTAATTACCTTTATAATGATTGTATTTTATGTCTCTAAAATAATTATAGTATTGCTAAAAAAAAATGAATGAAAGCAAGACACGAATGCTCTCGCCCTTTACGATCTCGCGTAATTTTCAGTGAATGGAATAATTACAGACAATGGTGATTTTTATTCAATCCGCGTAGTAATTATCGCTCCAGTTTACGACTGTATGAAATTTCTAATAAAACGCACAGTTACCGTAATTACACTCAAGGAGTTTCAACTCTGTTAATTTGTGATAAATTAGGTATGAAATTATTTTAGAGGTTTATAGATACTCATGCTATTAATATCCACACACATACTTATAAATTGGCTTGTATCATTTACTGTTGCCCTATGGAAATTTTCTCGATAAACTAAACTAACTTAGAGAGGAAGCTATACTTTCAACAATAACTACAATACATAAATATATATAAGGAAATGACATATATTTTCGTAACACGTCTAAGAAACTAGGAATGACTTAACATCTGCATTTTGATGCAACTAAATGAACGTAATGTTCCATTTATATCGTTATATCAGTAATCAACACGCGCTTCTACATTCGTCTCTAATTAAAATTCAGAAATAACTCAATTACTTCGATCTTATGCCTGCTAACCACGTACTACCGACGAACCTTGCCTTGAAATATCCTGTTATATAATCTAACCACAGCGTAGGCATGTAATATCATTATACAACTAAAAACGTGATACAGGATTGTAGAAATTTTGATTGAAAATTCTTCAGGCAGAAATTTCTTTACAAGTAAGAAAGAAAAGTATTACAATTTTCACTGGCTCCAGAATTAATAACGTTCTTCTTTTACTGTTTACGCTAGAGTCTTCTTACACAATAATTTGATGGACAATCAATGGTGCCAATGACTTAACAAGTTGCAAAGTGTATGTTGTGAAAATCTAAAAGGTAGAAAAATGTAAAAAATATACAATTATATTGCTTCAGATATGTTAGCAAAAATATGAAGATACATAAAAATTCACAATGTATCTATAAACCTCTTATTCACCATTTTAGTATATCTTATTTTATTGTATTTTAATTCAGTGCATATTTATGTTATTGAAGTTTATTTGTTAAATGATATAAGCACATGCCTACATAAAAATTCACAATGTATCTATAAACCTCTTATTCACGATTTTAGTATATCTTATTTTATTGTATTTTCATTCAATGCATATTTATGTTATTGAAGTTTATTTGTCAAATGATATAAGCACATGCCTTGTAACTTGTAACAATTATTTATAAAAATCCGTTTCTTTCATTATCAGGCTTGTTGCTGTTCTCAAGATAATTTATTCCTATCGATAATTTGTAATTTCACTTGTAAAATTTCACTAACAAAATTATACTTGGACTGTGTTCGAATTTCGAATATTACTTATTGCAGAAGACTTTCCATTAAAATTGCTCGTATTAATACGTGGAAGAAAACGAAGAAAGGAAAAAAAGGACAAGATTTTTCACCTGATCGGCGTCGCTATTAAGCTTCCAATTAGGGTCATGTTGTACAACGCTCGGAATAATTAGGGGATCGAGTTCTTACGATCTATACGATCAGATACGAAGTGTGTAGTATACGACACGTTACACAATTTTGTGGATCGTTTAACTCGTTCAGGATCGCACTGAATTTTTTTTGGGAAAATTACATCCAACGACACGGTTCTCCAAGAGTTGTTAACTTCTTTTTTATTATTACCTCCATTTAAATGTTATGTAAAACGCGCGAGAGACGATCACTGTGACACGTTAACGAAGCGATAAAAATAATTTTCTCTAACGAGTATGATTATCCGCTAGAAATTTTTGGTTTTAAAAAAGACAAGTGCGTTTTCTAGATTTTAATAGAAAAATAATAGTTAGAATTGTTTCAACCTATAATAAATTATTTCGATAAATTATCTATAGTACAGAGAAGAAAATCTATGTCTTAAGGAATATTTAATAATAAACTGTAAAAGTTTAAAAATAAAAACTGTAAAATAAAACTGTAAAATAAAAACTGTATAAAGTTTAGAAATAGCTTTTCAACAATGTACAACGCAAAGATTAATTCTGAACTGAAGACTCGAACGGCACTTTCCTAATTTCCAAACAAAGATTCAGCCTGAAATTTGCAATCAGTAGAAACTCCAACTTGAAATCCACGATAAATATTCTATGACGATATGTTCTTTGAAGCAATACACTCCTCATCCGGTAATCTTAATCAGACAGACAATAAATCTACGCGATACATTAATTCGATTCTTGATAAGTAATTTGTTCCTCTGCATGTACAATACTTCAGCCATGGATCGGTATCATTCATCATTCTAAATGTAATCGTTTCATCTTCTTGTTCGTTTAATTACGAAATATCGCGTACTAAAGGAAGTGATGGGAAAAATTTCTTTTTTAATTTAATTCTTAATATTTATGACAGCAGAGGTGTGAAATAAAATGAATTGTTGGGTTTCTCGAGACTGGTAGAAACATTGCGTGTATTCAACGACATAATGTTGATATATATTGTAAGAAACAATTTGTTAGGATAAAGTATTATTCTTCGCAAACGATATAATAAAACGTAAGAGCCTATTTAATAAATGAAAATACATACTGCTTAATTTTGCCAAATAGAGCCAAGCCATTAAATGTTAATAAAAAGAAATTTGAAATACGAAAAAAGAAAATACAATGGAATTTTATTCATATTGCATTGTACGAATGCATAAAAATCAGATAAAATAATATGATATAGACAAAAATTGAAGAAAAACACGCTTGGAAAGAAAAGATATAAAGTATCAGGAATAACTGGTTTAATAAATTATTACAATTTCCATATCAAATTTCTATGTGTACAAAAAGATACTGAAGCAATAATTACAAAAGCTATTAAATCCATTATATGGCCCGTTCTTCAGTTAATAACATTGTGCAGCGAAGAATTTTGCGAGCGAACGGTACAGCATTAACAAGCACAATTTTCAATATGTATAATCTAAACTAGTTTACAATTAGAGTAAACCAAGATATCAGGTTCCTTCTTTGGAATCAAGGTCATCCAGTAAACGTGGAAAAAATTAAGTATTAAAAATCTAATTACAAGCTCTGATGAAAACATTAAGTACACAGTCCTCCTTTTTCAACTCATTTATAATCAATAATTATGTTGGTGGGGCATTAAAATCTCAAACTTCTCCTTAACCATAAAAAAGATAGAAAAAGATAAAAAAAAAGATCATCTCAATACATAAAAGGTAAGAATTTAAAGAGACAGCGCAGAGTTACATAGCAATATCGTTCCTTTCTTAATTGAAAGTAAATTATAACATTAGTATAATGAGCCCCTTTCTTTTATTCAGTTCTCGTCTGAGAATCAAAAAGCTAACAAACAATCAAATATTCTCTGCTTTCCATTCTACAGAATTTCCTAATCGAGCCCATTAAATCTAAAAGACATACCATAGTAGCCATATCAAGATCGTCAAGCTACACTCAATGGGCAGCCAGACCAATGTTTCATCCAGACGAACGAAGAAGAACCGAGGAGCAAAGACAGCAAAGGCTACTAAACCTATCAAACACTTCCTTTTTTCCAAAGAATTTACCAATTAAAGGAAACTCCGAAGGGCGCGGTAAATTAACAATATCAAGATCATCAAGCTCGCTCAATGGGTAGGCAGATCGATTCTTCATTCAGGCCAACGAAGAAGGTCCGAGGAACAAAGGCAGCAAAAGCTACTAAACCTATCAAATATTTCCTTCTCTCCAAAGAATTTTCCAATTAAGGGGAAATCTGAAAGACGCGTTAAATTAACAATATCAAGTTCGTTCAATGAGCAGGCAGATCGACCTTTCATCCAAGCTAACGAACAAGTACCGAGGAACAAAGGAGGCAAAAACTCTACTTAACTTATCAAATACTTCCCTGTTCCCAAAGAGTTTCCCAATCAACGCCATTCAAATGTGAAAGACGCGCTAAATTAACAATATCAGGATCAACGAGCTCGCTGAATGGGCAGCCATACGAATCCTTCATCCAAGCCAACGAAGATGTACTGAAGTGGAAAGAAAGCAAAAAGTTACTCATCCTAGCCAGTGAAAAAAGACTAACGAAGAATGAAACAGTGAGACAAAGTAAAACAAGTTTCGTTCTAAAATGAAGAAAAAGAGGGGGAGGGGAGGGGGGCAAAAAGGAGCGACGAGGCAAGTTCTCGTTTTCTATATTCTTCCTAGCGACTGTACTCACCTTCTAGCACCCTCGTAGGGACCCAGTCACGTTTTTACCTGTGCCTCTCTGCTCCCTCGTGTCCCGGTGCTCTCTATCCGTCTCTCTTCGCGCGATGCCAGTCACCGGCCCTGACTCCTGCCGGCTCGCCGTTACGCTGTTAAACGAGCGAATCGCCAGTAGCTATCGGCTCGGCCGCATCTGGAAAGAATAAAGTACACGTTACGAAGGGTAAGCAAGCAGTCGTGCAGCAATGCAAGCCGAGACTAACGTAGACTGCATAAGTAATAGGGCCGCGGGCTGACTACGCTTCTCTTCTTTCCGCTAGCGGATATACACGGCTAAAACCCGACCAAGGATCGAACTTCGTCATCCCTCGATCGTTTCCGTGACCGAGTAACCCTCCAGGTGTAGTTGGAGGCGTTCTAGTCGACTTGTTATACGGATTGAAATGTGAGCACGTAAGTTAAATGACAGGAGCGAGTGTTCGACCACGTCTGACGATGTGGATAGTTGTTTGGGTACATGTTGCGAGTGTTATCAAGTGGAAGAGAAGGTTTTCAGGATTTTTGGTTTGGTTTGGCTTTGCATTAGGCTATGGTAGGGTTTCGTTGATCTGAATTTATCGAGAACCAAGCGGTTAGTATAACAGGATTCTATTGATTTTTCATGCGTGTGATCGAGATCGTCAAATAGGTGAATTTTATTCGTTGATAGAAATTCATCTAATCAAATTTACTAATCAAATTTTACCGAAGATAAGTTCAGAGATGGTAGATGTTAAAAGTTGGCTTGTGATTATTGGTTAATGTTGATTATTGTACAATTTGTTTCGCGATCACTGGCTAAGAACTGGAACAGTTTCAGCTGTAACGTTGTGATTTCAATGTATCACTTGCCATATTTCAATAAGAAATCATAACACATTCAAGTTTACAAGCCCAGGTAGCAGATTCATTATCGTGAAATTATGCATATCGAATCTCAGGATTTACCGTAATTTAAAATCTTCTCGCGGAAGGATATACAATGATAGCAAAATACTGCCAAGGGCAAATTCCATAGAAAATACTTTTATTTTAAATAGAAATTTTTTTAACCGCGGGAAATTGCAGTAGATCAAACTGCTTGAGACTTCAGAATACCATCATGATCTATCATTTTCTCCACAAAGTATACGCAGCCACGACATAAAAACGCCACAGGCAAATTACACGAAGAACATTTTCATTTTAATTCAAGGTATTACATAAAAATTCATTTGCCCATACGACGCGGCATTTTCAAAAAATTCCAATTCGTTAGCATAAGACTGCCTCGAACCTCGGAATACCACCACGATCTATCATTTTACCGAGAATGAATATACAATGACTGGTCTACGACGCCAAAGGGAAATTATATTGCCCGCGAACTAGAATACGCGCTCGAACAACTAAATGGAGACTTCAACGAGTGGAGACGAAGAATTCGCTCGCGGTCGAGTAGTATCAACAAGACGATATTCCAGAATCATGCTAGGTAATGATTTCAGGCATCTTTGCTACCACAAGCAAACAACCGAAACCGTGCTTCATTTCCATTCAAATGACTTCGTTCTCGGACTATAGTACACTGATTCCTGACCTGGCTCAATCTTTTTCCATGGTTATTTCGAGTCATTTGACGAAAATGATGTGAACGTGAAGATAGCGCAGTTTTGTTCAGGTAATAATATGAGGCAGGTTTTTGTTCAATGAAAATTGTATCACGTAGCAAAAGGATCGTGGCGACGTAATGGTAACCACACATACATATCGAAATAATTTTATGGCAGCTCTTGTGGTTTCAAGGATAATTTTATGGCGGATTTTATTGCGTGCTACACCGCAAGAATTTCATTGGTACACAAGTGTTCGCCTATGGGACTCGGATCGTAATTTCTGGATTATTAGCCCAACCCTGACGAGTCTATAGATTTTATGAATATCGAGGATTCAAAACGTTTCTAGGATATCTAGGATTTTAAGGACTCTACGAATTTTTACAGTTAAAATCAAAATCCATACAACTAGGATTATAAAGATCTCGTTTCTTTAGGTACCTTACGGAAATATACATGAAATAATTATTGAACAATTAGATCAAATCTTCAAAAATTACTTATAAACGTTTACCTAATACGAATATTAATAGGTAACCGTATAATACAGCTTAAATGACAGCAAAACTTCCATCAGAGGGGTAATCCTTTCATGTAAAACGCTTTTCAAATACATCATTCGATCTAAACTTCACCATTTCAGCATCTACAACAGGAAGCTATTATGGAAACCCTTGTAACGAGTGTACAAATAGGTTCCGAACAGAACGCCAGTCTACCTTGCTCTTTTTTCTCATCCATTTCTTTTCTTCTCCCTCCTTCGTTGCTCCTTCTCTCGGTTTAATTACAACGCCACACCCTAATCGGTAAATGTCTAACACTTAAACGCCACAGGAAAACGGTGTTTCGCCCATCAGCAACCGCGAATCCATCATTGCACCCATCAGTCCATTACTTCGATCCCTTCATTTAATCCAATTACCCGAAAGATGCTGCAGATACCCGATCCCCTAATTGTTTCCAGCGTCATAGATCAAGACGCTTTCACACTGCTTTGCAACGGTGCCACCCTTGTAACCGGCGTGAACGATTTACGCGACACGGACAGAGAAGGAAGCTTCACAATGAAACGTGTGATTTCAAGACCAGACTAACGTACGGTGGCTGTTTTCGAAGATCGCTCAGAATCGAGTAATGAACCGCGTGATTACCGGCATGAAGATCGAAGATAATACGCGAAGCGGGTAATTCCTATCCGGGAAAATCATCAGCCGACGAAGGCGTGCGTTCTGGCAGGAAAGCACCGGCATGGGATTAATCATCATAGCGTCAAGTTTCATCCGTGAAATCACTGTGAAATGCTCGATGAAAAGATAGAGAGGTCATGTGCTTTACTATACTTGATCTACGCTACATCATCGCTCATCGTTCGCCGCATTACAATCGATACTTAAACCTGTTACGAATTTCTATTTTTCAATGTTGCTTTGAATTTAGCTAACTTGTAATTTTGTAACGTTAATGAGGACCAAAGGTGGATGCACGAGATTCGTTTAAAACATTCTTACACCTATGTTGCATAAATTGAAAATTGTAGGAAAGGATGCCAAGTACGTTGGAATTGAAATTAATGGCAAAAGAACATAAGTTAAGTCTGTACAGGTAGGTCGAAACATCGTTCTTGCAAAGCGTATGCGCTCACTTCTTATACTTTCACTGTGAATCTACCGGTAGAACCTGGATCATGCGAAGCGACGTGGACCGGGCCTATTTCGGATAATGGGAAACTCGCCTAATACGGGAAATACGTGTAATAGATGCAGAAATCCGGAGAAGGCGCATGAAAATATAGAGTACGCCTAAATTATAGCGCTTGTAAATATTCAACAGGCGAGATACAATCATCTAGATCGCAGATATTAGATTTCATTTCCTTAATTGTTCTTGGAAAAAATATGAATTTGCATGAACACTCTACCCTCTACCTTTTTATTAACGACATCCACAAGATGCAGGCACTTATGAGACATAAAATAACAATGGCTAGGAATTCCGCACGTGCCATTAACGTTTGCGATTCGCGCGTGATTCCTGCTGCCGCAGGCGCTTCGATCCTCCATGTATAAACGTGGTTCCGCGCGGCGGGACGATTTTCTAGCGCGTTGGTTAGAACACACCGGAACCGGCTGGTTCTCGCGTATTCATCGCGCGTTATTGCTACGCGTATCGCATACTCGCGAGTATTTAAGCGAGCTACGTTCAAAGCGGAGAGGATGGTGGAAATTACTGTTCGCCTCGTAAATCGATGCAACGTGCAATTTACACCGCGAAACGGCGCTCCTTGCCGCCGTAAAGGCCCATTACGACGTTGCGCGAGCCCGGCTGATATTAAAGCCAACATCTGCTTCGGGGCGTGCATCGATACACGGCTCACCCTTTTAAAGAATATTCCGACGATATTCTATATCATACTGCTCCTTTCTTCTGATTTTTCCTATACTCTTATCGCCTTAAGTGCCTCGTACGTTATATGCTCGGGTGTTTTAGCCGTTAGGTTAGTAGACTATAAATTATAAGCGATAGCGGGCAAGTTCGGTTTTGAAGAATCAGTGAAGTAGACAAACGAAGGATGTCGATCGGTCGACGTTAATTATAACGAGGTAATTTGAAAGGTAGGCTGAGATTGCAGCAGCTATCTGCTGCCGCCGGGTATCGATACTTGGAAAATCTTGGAATTTCTTATGATTTTTCACGCATTCTTATCGTATCTAGTACATTACACACACTCAGGTGTTTAGTGATTAGGTGAGTAGACTATATATTGTAAGTAGTTATATATATGTATATTTGTATATGCATATATGATAAGCATTTATGAACATAATTAAAGAAGTGGAATCGAAATAGAAATTTATCTACTTTAAACCTTGTACATATTTTTATATTTTTAAAATATATTTTTAAAATACGCGTAAACATCGTCTAATTACAAGCATAGGTGGGCAATTTCGGTTTTGAAGAATTAGCTAAGCGGGTAAATGATACTAGTTGATAATACCAGTTGGTGAATTTTAATCACGATGTTTGAAAGAATTTAGGTTGATGTTAAAAGCAGACACCTGGTTCAGGGCGTGCATCGATACCTGGGGAACCCTTTGAAAATATATTCCAAGGCTACTCTACATCATACTCTTCCTTTTGACATACTTCTATCGCCCTAAGCGTCTAGTACATTGCGTACTCAGGTGTTTAATGGCCAGGTCAATGGACTATAAATTATAAGCAAAAGTGATCAAGTTTCGTTTTGAAAAATGAATAAAGTAGATAAATGAAGGATACTTGTCGCTGGGTTTTGATTATATCAGGTGTTTGGGAGTTAAGATGACGCTTGAGCTAGTAAATGAAGATAATCAGGTTTAATTTGAAAAAATAATCAGGAAAAGCTAAATGCATAAAGCAACGCGTCAAGATTTATCGTGTTCAAACTTTTAAAATCGATTTTCTCGAAAACCAGGCTGCAAATGGATAAACCTGTATCCTTCTTTTGCAACTTGTTTTCATGTGACAAAATGATTCGATCAGTTTTAATGATTTCAGTATTTTACGTCTTAATGCATTCCACCACCTTTCTTACGTTGAAACAACTTCATAAAATATAATCAGATAAACAAGTTTTACCTCGTTCGAATTTCAAGTACATATATTAAACACATAGTTACAACACGTATAACATAGTATATAATCCTAATTGGTTAGACCCGTTTTACAATGTACAAGATATTTTACAGCCTATATGCATAATATATATATATATATAAATTTATATATATTTATATATATATTTAGAAACCAATGAAATATTCAATTTTGCAACCCCGAAACTTATTACGAACACACACTTGCACTACCTATAATGTGTACGTAATTCTAATTGTAAATTGATCAAGTTCATAAGTAATACATGTAAGATACAACGTATATTATAATCAATAAGAAACGATTATTTTCCTATAATTCATTTTTTAAGTCAGTTTGATATTCATTTTCACAACCATGCGCTTCCTCGCAAAATCCAATATATATATATATATATATATATATATATACTCAACCGAGAACATTTATAACAGACCTCTCTTACTAATATCTCATCACTGGTAATGACGACCCTAAACCTACTACTGCCGCTATAAATAATTTATTTCCACGACCAGAAGCAAGACCATGGTACCGAGTTGCACTAATTACGTAGCAAGCAACGATCATAAGCAAAATGTTGCGAACGCCATCTGTGATAGCCGCTGTCCGGGCCCGTATTAATCACACAGACGATCGTAATTTCCACTAATTACGCTTACGATTATAACCGAAACGGGACGCGAAACTAATTACTCTCGCAACCGTAAGCAGAAATAAATGTACGTTTGCAGTGAAACCGCGCGGCGGCAATCTACGTTTGCTACGTTAATTATTCCTACGATCACGAGCGAAACGATTGAATTACACCGCACAGATGCCACTTCAAAAGATGGCGAATCTCATTTTCCTAGCAGTAGTATTTAAGTAATTCCATTTGAGACAAAACCAGATAACCTGTTACCATCGAGAACTTAAGCTCCTCGAGATACGTGTGATTCTATCGTCTCGCTTGGAATATATGAAGATCAAAGAAGGCTTCTCGAAGATACAAAATATATTTGCTTATCTCATAGAAGCATTTAAGGTTTCAGATTAATTAATGCGATCGTGAAATCAATTTACGTGTTTAAGGTAGGAAATTTGATTAGAGCTAATTTATGGGGATTCGTGTAAAAAGTAGGATACAAAATAGACTTTTTTTCATTTGTAGGAAATACACGTAGTATATGGCTACGTTAACAAATATTTAAAAAAAAAATGAGCTCACATTTGGCTTAAGTTTAGGTTAGGTAATATAAAGAACAGAGTTGCGGAATTCCAGAAAGCGACTGTTTCGTGTTTGAGATAGGTTAGGATTAAGTTCCATTTCTCAAAGAAATTATTTTAATGTTTGTATTGCACACGTTTGTGTTACAACCCGATAAAATTTGATTGTTAAAGAAAATACATATATAAATGGCTACCCATATTAATTGTAAGGTTAACGAAAGGTTACAGAAGGTGGTACACTCGTCCAGTCTCACATCATATTTCAGAAACCTTCCCACTTTCCTAAAACGGAGAATTTCCACGAAACAACTCCATTAAACTTTTCAAAAGCCAAAATACCATTACTTCGGAATCCTAAAAGGCGACTCTTGCGCGAAATTAATAACTCGAGGCGAAAAATCGGCCACTCTCCCCTCCTAACCTCTAAAAAGAATTTCCATGAATAATTCATAATGAGACTCGATAATGGCACTTGTCGCGTAAAGATATGGAGAGATAATTAAGCAGACGTTAAACGAGAGTGTCAGTGGCAAATACCCAATGATTAATCGTAAATTACTGAAGTGATGGTTATTGATGATCGTGAGGGTGCCGCTTACGGTCTATTTTTCACATAAACGACGATATCGTTCCGTTCGAAAGAGATTCGATCTCGCGTGGGTATCGATCGAACGTAAATTAGGGTTAGGTAGCGTCGATACGATGATCACGATTCCAGGAGTCGATGAAATCGTTTCGAGATGAGAGATGATCGGAGCTTAGAGAGAGGCTCGCGCGCTCGTTTTGAAATTGTCGGTTCTGTGAGATGGCAATCTTCAAGTTTCCAAAGGGTAAATGATGATTTCATACGCGATAGTCTCGGGTACTTATAGGTTAGGTATGCAGGATTTAGAGATAAAGATGTTCCGGGATTGAGTTGGCACTTTTGAATCCATAATGTGAAAGTAATTTTGTAAGATTAATAAAATGATAGCTAGTTATTGAACAAGGTTGTCGATAGTTATTTTTGCGTTATAAAGTTTCTTCATGCTGGGAAAGATAAGGAAGACATTTATGTACGTTCTCAAGAAATGGAATACCCTGTATCTCTGTGGAATATGATTATAGATGTCCACGATAAATGAAATACCCTGTATCTATGTAGAATAATTTTTTCCAGGATAAAGTGTAGAATAATCAAGATAAAGAATAACAAAGATAGTTATAAATGTCCATGATAAATGGAATATCCTATACATATATCTCTGTACAATAATTCTATCCAAGATAAAACGTATAATAATCAAAACATCATTTTCTGCAAGATCTACCATCCAAACTTTATATCGTTAAAAATAAAAAAAATACTTTTGTAACCATCATAAATGAAACACGCTATACACGGGCCTAACCAAAGATGTGCTGAACCTTCTATTCGAAATCTACAACTTTTTCCTTCAGAACTTCTCCGAGATTACTAAGAGGACATTTTTGTAGCCTCAATAAATGAAACATCCTGTATGCTTCCTAACCAAAAACCCGAACATTCATTCGCGTAGAAACTACAACTTTCATATCATTTCATATCATTGATAACAAAAGAAATGTTTCTGTAACCGTACTAAATGAAACACCCTATATTCCTAATGTATACAGTAAACATGTATTTCATTCGCAATGAAACATACTTATAACACCATTCACGCTGCATCTATTTCCACTTACTAATAAACTGAAACAACCAGATTATCCTCATACCTTACCACAGAAGTTCTAATATCGTCTAGTTATTATCATGTTCCACAATATCGTACTTCAGCTACAACACGCTTAACAATACACACATCCCATTATGAAACAGACGTTAATTCACATTCACTATTCCAAACGAGTTTCTGAAAGCTGACACATTCATCTTCGCTTCACACTATTCTATAAACACACTATAAAGGTAAATTATCTCGCATGTTCGAGTGTTTGGTGGAAAATTCGCGGATCGTCTTGAACAGTGATTGTTCAAATCACGGTGATTTGCGATTCACGCGTAAACGTCGAGAGAACGCGTGACAAAAATTCAGGCCGCGTGCGGTCGCTCGTAAATTTCCGGGACGAGCTGGGATAATATATAGAATGGGACGAGAATTTATCGCGGACCATACTGGACAAGGATTCTGCGTCAACGGAAAGCGTTGTTTCCCGAAATAATATGCTCGAAGCCAACCTCTGGTGCAACTATGTTACACATGCTGCAGCAAAGGATTTCTTAATGAAGGAAGAGTGACGACTGATGATTTTGGCAGACGTGGAAATTTTGGAAACTTGCACATGAAGGAAGATAATTGACTTTTATTATCTTCACGTGTCGTTTCTAAATTCTTTCTATATAGTTTAATTAATTCATGTTGCTTTTTACTCTTAATAATAATTTTTTATATGATCTATTTAATTTCTTTTGAAGAAATGAAAAATTTGTGAATGAAGAACGAATGATAATTGGAAATTTTATATATATTACATTATAAATATTATACATATTAAATATTATATATATTACATTATAAATAATAATCGATAATTTTAATAATCAAACTTTGACATAATCTTCTTTAAAGCTTAGGTAAATATATAAAAACAAGATTTCTAATTGAATATAATAATTATAAACAGTACATCTGCATATTTATTCAGAACATAAACTTTCTCTGTTCTCTACTATTTTCGAAGAAATATTATCAGTACTGTCCATAAAAACACCCAACTTAAATCATGCAACAAACACTTCTACCGCGAAAGGAAACGATGATAATCACGTAAGCAATATTTCTTCCACCGAGAAATTGAATTTCGATGGGATATAAATTTTCCAGACAGCACCTTTTTAACAGGTTAATCATTTCTCGCCATTGAATGGAGCCATGAAACCGCGAGAAACGTGCGAGAAATCAAAAGGATCAAAAGTCTTGGAAGGTGTCCATACGAGAATTAAGATTGCACAGGCATCGTGTAAGTTTCGTACAAGGAGCAAAAAAATATGGATACCTAAATGTCATCGTAAATCTGCGGTAGCTGACGCGGCCCTGCCCACCAAGCGTGCCTGCAAAATATACACTGACGATAATTTACTCGACGCGGATCCGTTTCCATGTAACTCTTCCGACGAAAACGTGTAATAGCCCCTCGTTTCAAATCCGTGGAAATAGTTGCAAATTATCATAGACAATACACGATGTCTTTACGAGCACCAAAAGTTTGTTATGAGGACGTTAACTCTGATCACTATTGTATGTATGTCTTTTATAGGTTAGGTTATAAATTTATGTAAATAATAGTCTTGTTTATGAATGAGATTAAAAAGTATATGTCCATATGAATATTATTTATGTAAAAGTGATATATGTTTTTTAAAACAAATGCTAGTATTCTAGAATCTTACAAAATTACTAAACAGAAGTTTACTATGTAAAATAACTTACAGAATCACCAAATGCAAGATAAATCTCTAAATAGAGATATGAAGTTCTTTGTATAATCTTCATTAGAAAACCTTTATTAGTTTCTAAAGAAGGTTGAAATGTAAAGCCTTATAAAATTATTACATTGAATTTTACCATAAACTAACCTATAGAATTACCAAAAACAAAATATGTAAATCTCATGTGAAACTCTCTATGGAATCACCAACATTCTCTTTATTAGATCCTAAAAAAGATTTTAATATAAAACCTCATAGAACAAATAAACTTAACTTCTCTCTTAAAATCTCTCTCTTATAAATCAGTTCTATCTAAAACATTGTACCAAATCTCTAAATCAAAATCTGCCATATAAAACAACCTATAGAAATGCAAACAAAAAAAAAATATAATCTAGCCTTATATAAAATTTTCTATACTACCTGTAAAAACTAAACTTTGTCAGATACCTTAAATATATTTTCCAACAAAATGCTTATGTAAGTACCTATCCTCTTAAAGAATCCTCCTGTCAATGTAACATCCTATACTAGGATTTTTATCCTCAAAGAAATACTAAAAGAAATAAAGAAGGAACGCCATATATACCTTGAGTTTCATTCGTAAACACATCGTTGCAGCCAGTGACTTTTGCTCGGTGAAGTTGAGTCAAAGGGATACGCACGCTTCCTGTTCGATTCCACGGATTGCAATAAATGATTATTACTTCATCCCCATGCGCCTGTCCAGAATTTGAATTGTTTCCGAGTGCGTCGTGTGTGGTGGCAGCAAATCAACGCCATTAAAATTGCACGAACGAAGCACATAGGCAACCACTGAAACAACTCGCGGCTGTGAGAACAATTTCTGTCGAAGTTCGATAGCCCACAGCGTTTATCTTTGTCTGCGTATCGCGAATCCTTTGATTGAATCTCGCCCGGCACTTTTGTATTTTTACGAGTCGGAGTCGGAAGATAGATACAATCGAAAAGTCGGCTTGTACCAGCTACACAGGGGAAGCTACGCTTGAATGTTTTTCTGATTTATTGCGAGCGATTGCAGCGCCCTCATCAAGTTCTGTTCACCATAATGGAAGATTCTATACATTGTTGTGATTTTATTGTTTTATACACTAATAACATCGAAATCATAGTATTAATAGACTTCGTTTTAATTGTATTGAAAAATATGTAAAACTGGTATTTATATATACGTTTTTCTTATTTCATTTGTTATGTCTACTTTTTTGAAAACAATAAAAGATATTTGAATATTAAAAAGTTATTATTGAATAATACTACTTTAGGACATTGCTAAACTACAGAGACTGATGTATAAAATATATCGTATTGTCTATGTCTGGAATGTAATGTAATTATGTATACATAGAGGGACACTAAATATTAAGGTTGAGGTTATGTGATGCTGTAATTAGAATTTAATTTATGGGCTATCCTCATGCATTTTTAATTCATTCTTTATTTATTCTAATCTAATCATTCTAATTTAATTTGTGTTTGTTCGATTTAACCCAATTTTTGTGATATTGGTAGGAATTTCTGTTTCATAAAAGACACTGTATTTCATTGAGATGGATTGTTAAGTAATTACATCTGGACTTATAAAAAATGAAATTGATGATACACAGATATAAGACAAATGCAATACCACATCACAAAGATTTCCAGAGCCATAGAACCTCAGATATGAAAAAGATATTTTGAACATTAACGTCGTATTTTATAGTTTATCTTATTGGCAAGACTTTACAATTTTTCAAACAGGACAACCAGTTATTAAAGGAAATGCTCGCATGATCAATAAAAACAGGTTTGTGCAAAAAATACTTCTAACCAAACGTAACCTAACTTCTTCCGTTCATCAAAGAATCTAAGGCTTTAATCATAGTCATGGATATCAATTTTCTCCAATACAATTCCTTAATTACTCTCTAACCGCTTATCAGTCCCACTGAACAAACAATCATTCATTTTCGTTAACATAACTTCAACCGCGCTTTAAAAGCAATTATAATCGATCGACACGATATTTCAACCGAACGACTCGTGAAACGATACTAACGAGCGCAAGGACAGATCATGTTAAAATAGTCAGAGATATCCGCGTTGTATTTGCATTTAATCGCGGGTATTTCGTTTATCATTAACAATCTTGTCCTCTCGAGACCAGTGTACGATATTAATTGTACAGTAAGACGTATATTAATAATGGTTACCGGTTATATGCACAAAGATAGCACTAGCTATGTAATTAGCGACAGTTTGATGGTAATGCACCTGACCAAGAGGTATCGTAAAGATGAGGAATCCGTTCTTCCCCGACGGCGATCCATTCAGATACTTGCTGATTATAATTTACCTTAGGCTACACGTATTATTGTTTCCGCTGTAACAGAAGCCCATGCAAATCAGCCTTTATTAATCATTTCAGTGTTACACGGTAATATAGAATATATGGAAAAGTAAAGTAAAATCAAATAATAAAATTATTGCTGTTGGAATGCATTATATTTATATGAATCACGTAATTTACTAACCGAATTAATGATCCTTCACTATTCTCTGTTTATGATTATGATGGAAAATTTGATTCTGATTATAATTTTATGATATAAGATATATATAATAGTATTAATAGCTTGTAGTATTAGGTGGTTTAGATCTTCATGAAATTAAGTTTAGTCATTGCTTCGATCATTCCAATTTTTCATAACCTCTCCGGTAAAATTAGAAACTTTTTATATATTAAGCAAACTCACGTTTTCAAGCTTCCACTTATTGAACTAAACTAAGACTTTGACTACTTTCATAACTCTGAATTATGTTCAACTATCTAATATCGCAAATATTAATCAAGAAATAAAATTCTCAAGCTTGATAAACTCTATGTGTAGTATCAAACGCAGCGTGCCTTGAAATATCCATTAAAGTAAATATCCGTTTATTTCTTCATACATACCGCTTTTTCCTAACCTGTTACGTCAAACACGAACATCCGAAAACAACTCAAACGCTCTATTTCAACCACTCACTGCAACCAAAATTTCGAACCAGAAGTCACACGACGCGTCGCAAACGAATTTTAGCCTCTTAGCCATGCATATTCCGCGAGAACAAAATAAAAAATGCGAAAGAAAGTTAAGTGAACAAAGTCGAACACAAGGTTGACGTAAGCACATGTGGTGGCGTGCGTGGCGGACACCTCGAGATCGAATAAGTCCGGCTCGTTAATTACAAGTTTAATTAGTTACGCCGCGGTCGCGGTGTAACGAGCGGTTTGTATGGCAATAGAGCCGGGCGTCGCAAAAACCTTCTTGAATTTGCATAAAAGCGTACCTACGACGTAGCACGCGGACGGCTGCAATTATGGGCGAATTTATTAGGGAAGTGGATGGTTGGCGCGCCGGCGCGAGCGCGCGCGCAACGTCGCGCTTAATGGCGCGCGTTTTCTAAATATAGGACGCGAACGAAGGCGAACGAGGACGACAGGAAGAGGTGTACGACGAACGTGTCGTAGGAAGGCTTCCTGCGATTCACTCGGGCCGGAATCAGGCGTTATTCGTATGACTGGACATGTGTCTGCCCTTCCATTGTGATCGACCATCACTAACACTGGTTGCTACTGTTGCCCGTGAGAAACAACCCGGCGGCTTAATTAAAGGATTTACTTTCGCCACGAGCCACGCGTTCGCATCTTCGCTACGTGCTGTGGATCGTGAAACGTCAAATCGATCGTGGGGTCCCGGTTGTCGTATATCGGTGCATAGAGGAAATCGATGGTTTGGGTGAGGTGAAGCGCGCGGAAAGCTATGCTGAGCTAAATTTAACTTCTAGTGAAAACAATTCCGTACCTACGTATCGAAGTAAATATTTTTAAGCTTAGCACAGCGTAACTTTGATTTCAGGTGGATGCCAGGCCTTAGGCGTTTCAATTAGTGGGCCGAAAATTGGTAAAATTGTAGAATGATTGGTAGCTGGTGTTTAGTATTTTGTATTTTATTTGTACTTTATAATATATAGGCAGAATACCTGGTACGTAGTGAACAGTGAGACTTAATGAAGTTTGTAAATTCTGTTGATGGTAAGTGGATGCTAAAAGTAGGTAGTTGAATATTTTGCTGATATTTTTCATTAGCAAATAAGTATATAGCAATGATAAGTACTTTCTAGAAGATCTCAGTGAACAGATATTTTTAATTTTTAAATATTTCAGAAATTAATAAATTGGTGTCTAAATATGAATTTTGATAAGGAACTCCCTTCGAGTCGTTACGAGCCGCAGCGCAATCCGTTGATTTATAGACTCTGCTAATTAACAGAAGCAGGAAATCACGGGAGAATTACTTGAGTTTCTGTCAAATGTAATGAGAACAATATAAATGGTGCCATTAATACGATTTTCTACATAAATGTAAATTATTACACTAATCACTCGAATCACGTGAGGTACTCACGTCTGGAGGAACTGTGTGTGCGAAGTCGCATATCCTCTGTTGCTATTGCAGAAGGAAACAATTCTCTGCGATGACTTGATGCTTCCTTAAAAATTGGTCAAAAGGAGAAACGGTATATTAATTCATTACGAAGAAGTTTGGTTGTTCCAATTGTGATTCGACTCATGCAGTTTAATTACAACGTCAGATCTCTTTAAGAATATAATTGTATCCCTGATAAAATTCGAAAAAAAGAACCAGAATATTATTTTACCTTCGATAGAATTAAAAGAACATAGTTAGCTTAAAAAGAATTAGTTCAAAAATTTATTTGAAAGAAAGCATTGGAAAAAAGAGGAAATGTTTGGTTTTGGTAGTTTTGGCAATGGATGTTGTCACGTTTGGGACACGTTTTGAAATCTCCAATCGAGCCTAAACGCTCACGTGCAAAGAAGAGAGTCCTCGTGTACGCGAGGAATAATTAATTAAGCGACGGTCGTTTCGGCAATCGAAAACAAAGATGGACGTTTGTATCCGTCGACTGGTAAGAACGTCTCGTGCATCTTAATTGCCACCTTCCTGTATCGAAACATTAACTAAAAACGTCGTAACTATATCACGTGCCTGCTCGAGCTCGTAACTTTAATCCCATGTAATTTCCTTGTAGTTATGATTATGCTTATGACTGTTTTATAATTCTCTTTTTACATTTTCCCCATCGTATCACGTTTTTAATCATTGTTTGCTTAATCGTTGATCTTATCTGCTAACTGTAACGTTGTAAAAGACGTTAATGATTATGACTGGGAAGAATAGCAATTTTGTTTAAAGTTTGCTTTGCTTCTTAATGAGGTAGAACAGAAAACAGGTAATACGCGTCCCATTGACGAAACTAATTTCAAACGAGTCAGGGAAAAATGGAAATTTCTATGGCTATTTGTATTTATAAAATCAATATTCATAAGGATAAATTTCTTCGGGTAAGGGACCAACGAAAAAATAAGAGAAGAAACATGTTAGGAGAGACATGTTGAGAAGCATTTGCAACAAATTGAATTCGTCCATAGATGGGTAAAATACACCTAATGAAATATTCCATAAAAAGATTGCGTAAATAAATTGCATCAAGAGTAGTAGCCTTAAGAACCAATAATCTCAATAACGTTAAAAGAAGCAGAAATATTTAAAGTAAATATTATAATAAATATAACTATGTTGATTAGGAATTAACTAAACAACAAACAAGTAAAATTAGCATCTCTTTCGGTCGTAGTCTCAATTTCTTTAAACAACTATACCGAAGAATGCAACATTCACAATCAAAGAAATATCCTCACTCAAAAAAAAAAAAAAAAAAAAAAATAGAAAAGCTAAATGACAGCAAGCCCTTATCGTTTGAATAATATAACGGATAATTATGAAAAGTATCACGCGTCGACGACGTCCACGAAATCGTCTCGCGAAAGCAGCAACGTCGCTGGCAGATTGGTGTAACGAAAATGGCCGCGCATCCGGCGCTGGCTGATTCCGAATTCCGCGCGACCAACGACCACCGTTGACATCTTGATTTTCGAGTGGCCCTCCGCTCCGACCCCTTCCACGAACCGATGAATCCTGATTTCCAATTCGAAGGGGTTGACTCGGTCGACGTGATGATCCTTCCGATCTCGTCCTCGTCTTCTTCTTCGTCGTCTTCGTCGTCGTCGCCGTCGTCGAGAGAGATCGTCACGAGATCGTTCTTCCATCCACGAGCCTGAGAGGAATGCTCAAGGACGAATTATATTTAGCCAACGAGGAGACACACTTCCAAGGATGCGATTTATATTGACGCATCGTATATAATTTTGCATACTGCCCGTGACCATTCGACTCGATTCCGATCTGCGCTCTCACAATAAAGCTTCGGGAATAATTCATTGGAGTTACGTTCGTTGGGTCATTTTTAATCCGATTGTGTTTCTTATGTCGTTAAGAAATTCTATAATTGTCAGTTAGCGGCCAATAAAATCTTGAATTTGAATACTTAAGTTTGTCGAGGCTGTTGGTTAGGGCTTGGTGCATATCATTAAAATGCTCGTCTAAGATATTAATTTAATTTTTCTTCGTGTTCGTTAATGATAGTGTTCATCGCGAATGAGACGCAAAATGTAAAGGAAATCTATTAGATAGACAAAAAATTGAATTTATGGTCACCAGTGTTCTAATAATACTAGTTGAACGTTAAGTTTGAAGAAAGTATGAAAAAGTCTTTATTAAGATGCGCGCTACCATACACATTGTAGCTTAATAATTTAACGATACGAAGGCTATGGAAATTTGCATCTTTAATTATTATAATTGAAACTCTTGAGGTCTGTAATTTTTCTGACAATTTTAAAATGCAATCTTTTGCAATAAATTGTAATTTGAGGGTGTCACGTGTTTCGCTTCGTATAAATCTTGTTTCTCAATTAAAATTAAGGTCCTTCAGTTGAAGAAAGTTTTTACTCTGGCAAATTTTATTCTGTCCTCGAGCTCTGGAGTCAAGGACAACTTGAATCACGCCAGATTTAGGATTTATTCGAGCGTTTTCGGCATCGAAGGGGCTGCGCCTTGAAAGAGCATGGTGGGTCGTTATACGTCGTAAATCTTGGCTCACCCACGTGAAATCCTACGGGAAGGTCCCTCGAATATAGGGAGAAGAAACACGGAAATAGAATCGCGAATAATTACGGTCGGCCATGTCGATTTTTTATCCACTGTCAAAAGTGTCAGGGAGTGGCATCGTGTCCTTGAACTCGCTCTCTTCTAGATATAATTCACGAATTAGAAATATTTAAAAAGTTGCGATTTTCCAATGAATTAACAACTACGAATTTATATAATAAGAAGAATCGTCTACTTAGAAATTTTATTTTTATTTTTAAATATTTATTTGTTACATTTTTTATTACATTTTATTACATTTCTCCTTCTGATTACGATTTATATCAATAATCACATTAACACGTATATAATAATTTCTCAGTTAATTATCTCTGTTAATACGTGCAATCGTTCACGCTTGGAAACCACTGTTCTCAATGCCATTTTCTAATTACAATTTACTGCGTGTCTACTCCAGTTTCAAATGGAAGATTACCATTGAAGATGCAACGTTCAACGATAGCCCCTTTCATTGCCACTTTCTAATTGCGATTTATTATATAACCCGAATTAACATGACGCAAAACTATCCAACCTCATCGGTTTACACGACAGACGCGCTAACTGCCTCGTGTTCGTTGCTACACTTCCGCTTGAAAGTAACACGCTCGATGGCGCACTCTTTATTAGTCATGCATTGCTGGAGATTTTTTTTTTTTTTTTGAAGCAATAGATCTTTCAGGAGTAAAATTGGTCTCGGTATGCAGAAAGATAAAAAGTTGAGGTTTCCAAGGATGCACGATGGGACTATGAAAAGGATCTAAATTTGGATATTTGGCAAAATTGCTATCAAATTAATTCATCCAATTCGACATTCCTCTCAACCGATCATTCAGTATAATTTCTCTATAATTGACGTCTCAATAACCTCGACTAACAGAACCTATCGACCTCTGTGACAATTCTATGTAATCACGAAAGTGTTATTTCACGAACGTCCAATTGGAAAACGCCTGCGTCTCTCGCTTACAAAACATTCTCTCGCCGTATCTACCTGTTGTATCTCTGGCTGAAAACTTCTCCGAGAAGGTTCACGACACTCGTTCAGCGAATCAACGCACCAGTGGTAAACATTCTCACGACATTCCTGTCCCGTTTCAATTTTTCCCCGGAACATGATCACGACAGGTTGAATTTTCCCGTGAATAAAAGCGTGCAACAGGGTAACACGACGTCGAACAGGCCGCTATTTCAACTGATTTACGGCTTCGCCACCACTCTATAATCATTGTGTGTTGGTTATAGTCGCTGTCAATGAGGTGCTCACCTTAACTCGTCGTTCGATTTTATCGCCGCGGCGTAAAACCTAACCGATCGCCGCGCACCGACTGGGCAGAGCAATTACGCGGCTTGCGCGGCGCTAGGAGTCGCTTTGAAGGAATTCGAGACGTCGAATGTCGATGCAATTTGCGAGCCTGTTGCGCGCGATAAATTCGACGCGCACACTAGATTCTATCGAGGAGATTGTTTAAGAAGCTACGACCGCGGCTGATTTACAACTTGGTCGCGTCTGCTTACACAAAGTTTCAAAACTGAGGATCGATATTTAAGCGCCGATATAAAAATCCCGTAGTCGACGATCGTACCCGCGCTGAAACCACTCGTTCCTGCTCCACGATCACTGTTATTTAGCTGACAGCGATAACGCAGCTGACAATTATTTCGTGGACGACGTAATAAAATACTTGCGTAAACGGCGTGCACGAACAGGTGCGGAAGAAGGTGTAAAATCGAAAATAACGAAGGGCACTTCGGCGCAGTGTTCTCTTTCTCCAGCGAGTGCGCGAGACAATATCGCGCGCCAACTACACGCACACGTTACAAATAATACAAAAATTGGAACATTCAATTGAATATATAAATTGAACATGCAACTTGAACACGTCGGAAACGACTAACCTGTGATAAATTATTACACGGTATTACAAATCTTTCAGGTTATAATTTAGCATTTAAATATCAACGTTGGTTATCGTATGATAATTTATTCCTAACATGTACAAGGACCGATAATTAAGCTATGGTTTAGTCTAGAAAGTTATCATTCTTTTAATTATTTTTCTTAACTGTTTCCTTGCGGTAACTTACTTAACTAACTTAACTAACTAAACTAAGCTAAAACTAAAAAATGAACTGTATACCAATAATTAATTATAATGGTAGGTTGAGCTTTTAAGACTGGACAGATGCTACGAACTGTGATATTATATCAAATGCCTTTATATATTTAGTTCTGGATGTATAAATGTACAAATTGTTGTTACTATTTTCTAATAAAAATTTGTTATATAAAGAAAAGAAAATTAATCGCTCAATCACGAAAGTTAAGCAGAGTTGGAAACGAATGATACTTGGATGGATAAGAGCTCTAGGGAAGTCCAAGTATCGTTGGCATATAGTCGCTAATGACGATAATGACCATGGTAGGCAACTTTAAGTATAACAAAGAAAATGTCTCAAGTATACATTAAGGGGACGCGTCTAAAGTATTAGGAAATCGAAAATACAGGTTCTCAATATACAAATTAATTACACGTTTCAATATTCCGATGCAAGAATTTTGAATTCCTAATTGATGAAATTTGAATTCTACGAATGAATTTTTAACGAATTTTTCATTTGTTTTAACGAAGTTTGTGTAACGTGTTAGTCGAGGTTATTGAGACGTCAATTATAGAGAAATTATACTCAATGATCGGTTGAGAGGAATGTTGAATTAGATGAATTAATTTTGCCAAATATTCAAATTTAGATCTTTTTCATAGTTGATGAAATTTGAATTCTACGAATGAATTTTTAACGAATGTGTCATTTGTTTCAACGTAGCATTTACATACTAAATTGCTTTACTTCTTGCATTTACGAAACTGAGATTAGTTTTCCACCAACCTAATAATAAGAAGTTACGTTTGCTGTAAATTCTTTGGGTTTTATACAGTTTATTTATAGGTGTAGGTTTCTATATATAGCTCCTATTTACAGGTTTCTTTATATGCACGGTAGGTTCGTTTATAGACCATGTTTCAGAATTATATCTCCATTGGATAATCATTAGAGGAAGATCAAAGGAACGATGATTTTACCTGTCGAATAAATATCAAGTTTCGCTGGTCTTATTTGTTAGCGATTTAGAAAGAGCGTTAACATGTTTATCGCGTATTATTAAGCGTATAGTTCGCGTGTATTTGATTTAACGCACGCAGCACGCTAATAAGTTTCTTATCGGGTAATGAAAGATGATGGGATTGCGTCATTTAAATTTAAACGAAACAGCAGCTCTGTTGAAATTCGAGAGATCACCACTGTGGTAATGTAGGAAATTTGCGTTCAAATATCATACTTTATACCGCTATTACTATTATTAAGTCAAATATATAATCAAAAATAAAGTCAACCGATCACAATTCGATTTGCATCCACTTCTCGAATACATCTCGCAAATTAAACGCGTAATTCATTGGCTGGTTCGAGCCAATTAAATTGCAAATCGTACATGATATACTAGCGACCATTTTAAACAACTTTTCGAAGATAAAGACGAAACGTGAACACGAGGTTTATAGAGCAACGAGTCGGTTTCTGTCCCGATGGGACAGGTTTTTTCCCTACGTTCGCCGGTCACAAGGAACATCTGCCTTCCGCGCAAATAATGGAAACTTATGAAAGCCACGTCCTTCGTAGCCGTCGCGAAACTGAAGTAGGGGACCCTCTTCTTCGCGAGGACAGGTCGTTTTTGCTCTTAGAAAATGTCACGCGATCCGGTCGCTCCTCCATCTTCTTAACCAGTGGCCTATGGCGACTTTAGAAAAAGATTGAAAGGTGTCCCGGTGTTGAGAATTGGTTTTTTACTTGTTTCAGATGTTTGGAGACGCGACGGTTTTGTTTTACCAGTGGGGTTTGTTCTATTTCTGTGTAAAGAGTTTTATTTTCTACACTCGTTCTTCGCCAATTCTTTACGCTGTTATAGAAGTTTTTATCGCGGTTTTATTTCGTTTCCTATTATCGCGATTGCTATTTTAATGGCTAAACAATTTTATCTTGTCGATAGAGAATTATATTCCCTTTGTGATAAAAGAGATTATGCATTTTACACGAATAAGACAAAATTACAATCCTGACAGTCTCCTCCCTTTGAGTCTTCGAAGATGACATCGAACCAATCGTAGATGACAACGTTTAATGTTAAGATGAATTATAATACGAATTATACAAATATATTAGATCGTCCGAAAAGTTTCTTTCGTTTTATAAGGATATAATTACGTATGACCCATTTTGTTCTGTCAAAATAAAGATCATAACGTTCGACAGATTAGGTTTCATGTTTGTACAAAGATGCATCGTTGTAAAAGACGTGTCTGTAAGAGAAAAAGACACTTTTTCGAACAATCTAATAGATACTCTGTTGATTGCATTTAGTAGCCACGATTATTCATAATAATATGTATTATAAGAATGTAACACATTATAACCCTCTAACTATATTCCGAATGAAACAGTGGTAGCCACAATTAGCTCAGAAACAGTTGAAGCAGCAAAACCCATGACCTATGCTCTACTGAGAACTTGCGTGTCCCGTCAAACTCCACCAACCATAACCTCGCCCCAACGTCCTCGAACGATAGGCGGAAGAACTATAGATGCTAAGAACGTAAGAACATTCGTATCGCTCTAACCGATCAAGGTCTGCACAGTTCAGCGATACATTGTCTTTCTTACGATCTAATTTAATTTGCGACTAGCAAGTATACAGGGTGAGTCGATCAGAAGTGCTCTATATAAAATAACTCGTTACCTATTGGTTTGCGAGTTACGTCGCATTTCAAGGCATTCGTCGAACGAATTGAATTTCATTTTTTTTTTTTACATTTGACAGACAAGGTTTTTCTTAAATGGTACATTTTTTACAATACCAATCGATTCAGCCGGATATTCTTTACAAAAAGGGTCAATATTCTTGTTAGAAAATATTAGGTTGTTTTTCTTTTATAGACACGTCTTTTACAACGACGCATCTTTATACAAACATGAAACCTAGTCTGTGGAACGTTGTGATCTTTATTTCGATAGAACAAAATGGATCATACGTAATTCGATAAAATAATATCAAAAGGAAAATATTGTACGTCCATTATTTCCTCATACAACGAAAGAAACTTCGAACGACCTAATAGATGTATGTACATGTGTATTGTACGAGGAATGAAAGAAAGGAAGACAAAAGGAAACCGCCATGAGAAGAGCGCATCGCGTGTGTGTTGAATGAATGAATAAAACAAATTCTTTCCTGTTTGAGATGTACACGAGAATAGAGCGCTGTTCGTTAATATTTCAAGTTATCATGTTATATATGTTGAGGTTATTTGATGTATAAACAGAGAATCTCGTGGATAAATTGTAAGGTAGAAAATATATTTTAATACAGAAGTGTAATTATAAGTAAGAATATAATTTCAGCTGGTCCAGATCCACACGCTAGCAGTGTTGCCCTATAACTGAAAACCCCGAAGCCAACGTCGCCTGTCTACTGTTTATGGTCTGCCTTCGTCGCAGCCTTTTGTCTATACGCTCTGTCAATGGCTTCAGTGCTTGAGAAAACTAAAAAGACCAGATGTAGAGTTTTCTTGGAAGTGGTGACCACTTCAACAATATGTAAAATAGTTATTCTGTTCTAATAAATTTTCTATTTAATAAAACGTTATACAGGGTGGTTGGTAACTGGTGATACAAGCGGAAAGGGGATGATTCTACGCGAAAAAAGAAGTCGAAAATATAGAATAAAAATTTAAAAATTTAAAAATTTAAAAATTTTAAAAATTTAAAAAATAACGTCAATCGAGACAACGATCTACAGTGAGATCCGATAAAGTGCAGGCGTACCGAGCGAAAATTCAAAGTCGATTTTCTCGAAAACAAAGCCTCGAACGAAAAATGTTTATTCTATATTTTCGACTTCTTTTTTCGCGTAGAATCACTTTAACAATTCTGAACAACCTTTCCCTACACGTGTTACCTTTAGTTTCCGAGATATTCGCGAAAGATTCCGTTTCGACGACGATACGATTTTGGCACTTGAACAGTGGCATTTTCAGTATCACAGTTGAAGTGTTATTATTCAATTTCAATTCTTATTAATTGTCCAGCCGAAACCTGGCCGGTTTATGTTTCTTTCTTATGCGGAGTGACAACGATCATCGAAGATGAGCTAAGTTCTGGTTATATAGAAACACAGACACCTGTCGTATATGCCACCAGAATGAAATGTCTTGAAAACTAAAGACAAGCGACACGATGGCAACGTGTAGAGGGAAAAGTTGTTCAGATTATTAACCTTGACAACGTATTTCAAGGTGGTTGAAATCGGTGAGGTCGGCCACTTTGTAGACAAGCAATTTATCTGCCTTTGTTTTATACCAATTTACTCAATTTACCAACTAACATTCCGTGTGTTCAAAAAATTTGAAGCTCGCTAGCTTGGCGTACTTCGTAATCGTGATATTACCCAGGTATTTATTCGCATAATTATCTCTACTAACACATCGAACAAGCGAACAAATTTGAAACTCGTTATTCCGACCAGTGTTTCATAATTCTACTACGGTGGAACGCCCCTTTGTGCAAACACCCTATTAACCGAATGCCCTATTATCCGAACGTTCTATCATTCAAACACGATATTTCCCAGTAGCGGATGCTTTTCTCCGTTTCAAATATCTACATATTTCATTAGCGTTCGTGTACGATGTATTCTTTCCTTAATTCGATCGAGTAAATTCTGATTATGAGAATATAACATGAAACTAATGGCGTTCTACCTGTCGGGGAACAGAGTACCACGTGGTTGGAAAAAAAGCCGAAAGCGGTGGAATTAGCAAAAGTACGCGGTGTCGGAAAAGCCAGAGCCGCGGCTATTGTAAATGAAAAACACGATATTGAAAATTAGCCGAAGGACGTGGATCGCTCTGATGCTGGCTATGGCGGCAAAAACCTTAGACACACCGATGTAATGAAACGGTTTCGTTGCGATAAAGTCGATAATAATGACGATTTTATAGAAATCGCGACAGCAAACGGAAGTGCTAATGGCTTCTCATGGCGAAGCGTTCGTGGTATTAGGAAAAACAGCTTCGATGATTCGAGGTACAAAAGGAACGTAACCGTGTGCAGCCACCTATGTTGAAAAAATTATGCGACTTAGCAACCGAAAAGATATGTGGCATCCGTAAATATCTCGAGAATCCGCACTCGAATAGATGAAATTTCATACGAGAAAACTGATCGTTCTATTGTACGAAAATTCCATTATCTATTATATCAATTATTCTCTCTAAGTACAAGTATTTGCACATTATATTAACAAATCTCTCCATTGGTTGCGTACAATCGCTGAATATAGCTGCTATGCGAGATTACACGAACGAAAAGATTTGAAAGATGCGATCGTGTAAAATTAACCGAGCAAGTGACCTTCGCGTGTTTGAAAATTTTCAAACTCATTACTCTCTTGCGTTTCATCGTTCCAACGTTAATCAGATCTTCGTTCACACGGCTATCTCTACTAATACATAACGCGAACCGAAAAATTTCAATCTCGTTATTCTCACGTGTTCTCATAATTCCACTCGGATCTTACACAGATCTACGTTCCCGTATCTCCTCTTAAACGTTGAAAGTAAGGCCGCGTATCGGCTGTGATTTACACTAATTAAACAGGCCGGCTGACAATGACTGTCGAGAGAGGAGGTCAGCCGGACGATCACGGAAGGTAAACGCGCGCGACGTAATCGCACGCGCGTAATTACACGTGCGTAATTGCGAGCGCACGCGAGCACCAGGCAGTTCATCCTCGTGCTTTCTGTTTCGTCAGGCAGCTGTGCTCGCGGCGCGTACGAGAAGGGTATTATCGTCGAGCATGACGCGATAATTACTGTTGCTCGCTCACCTGTTCCCCGCGTTTCTTTCAGCCACCCACCAGACATGCATCGAGAAATCTAGCCGTCTTTGCTCTGTTATAACGTGTCCCGAGGGTGCCGAGTGGGAGGAACACGCTTTAGAGGTTAATTAAGGATTTCTTTTTTTCCTTTCTTTCGTTTCCTTCGATGCCAGCCATTTGAACAAATATCGGAAACGCGGAACACGAGAATTTCAATATCGAAAGTGCGCTCGTCCTCGCGTTAGACTTTGACATTTTCATTTATTCGTTGTTCGTTATTTCATTATTCATTGTTATTATATTATAATATTCATTTGAAATTTGATTCAAGCGTTGGACATGTGCTTTTGGCAAGATAAAGCAAGATAAATTATTTATTTGGTGATCGTTGATATAGAATGAGCAGAGAGAAATGGATACAGTGGGTACAGAAAGTATTTCCACATCTCGTTGTATTTATCGTAGTGTCCTATGGTGACGTATATTAATCGAGCAGCACCAAATACAGGGTGGTTAGTAACTGGTGGTACAAGCGGAAAAGGGGTGATTCTACGCGAAAAAAGAAGTCGAAAATATAGAATAAACATTTTTTTTTAATTTTTTTTTTTAATTTTTCTATCGAGACAACGATCTACAGTGAGATCCGTTATAACGAGACGTGATAAGGTGCACGCGTACCGAGCGAAAATTCAAAGTCGATTTTCTCGAAAGCAAAGCCTCGAACGAAAAATTTTTATTCTATATTTTCGACTTCTTTTTTCGCGTAGAATCACCCCCTTTCCGCTTGTACCACCAGTTACCAATTTATATTCAATTTATTCAATTTATTATATTCAATTTATATTTATTTATTTATATTATATTATTATTATATTCAATTTCGTATCATTTGGTGGTACTTTTATATCACCGCAGACTGTTTGATAATGTGAAAATGAAATGTATGGAATCTGATAAAGAAATTATGGTGTTGAGACAGAGGAAAAAGATATTGGAGATTAATTAGGGGTTTCTTAATTCCTTTTAAACGCCTTTCAGAAATAAATATTGAAAGACGAATGGAAGATTGCGAGCTTGAAAATGCCAGGAAAAATACGATACCTGAAATTCTGAATGCAAAAGGGCCAAGGTATATTAAGTTTCAAGTACTTTGATTACAAATAACCATCATAAACCATGCAAATTTTGTTGGTCACCGATAACCATTATCGATGTCGTACGTTTAAATTGCTTTTAATTATCATACGAATAACCAGTATCGGCGATTGAAATTATTTGCGGTTACCGATAACCATCATCCATGTCGTATATTCAAATCGATTTTAATTATCATAGGAATAACCAGCGTTGGCGGTAGAAATTATTTGTGGTTACCGATAGTCATTATCGATGTCGTATAGCCAAATTGTTTTTAATTACCAGTATTGGCGATAGAAATTATTTGTGGTTACCTATAACCATTATCGATGTCGTACGCGCAAATTGTTTTTAATTATCATACTAATAACCAGTATTGGTGATATAAATTATTTCTGGTTATCGACGTGCATCGTCGACGTCGTACGTCTAAATTGTTTTTAATTGCCACACAAATAACCATCATTATTGGCAAAGAAATTATTTCTGATTATCGATAAACATTATCGATGTCGTACGTCTAAATCGTTTTTAACTGTCATACAAATAACAAGTACTGTCTTTGCCAGAGAAATTATTTTTTTCTCTTTGTTGGTTACCGATGATCGATTTCACTGTAACTTAAAATCGCTCGACCAACTTACAATTCTCATTAACTTGCCAAGTACGTAAAATCGTCTACACGATTGTTTCAACCAGCTTGAAAGATAGTTGAAAGGGCAGCAAGAAGGCAACCTCGTCAACCATCGAGCTCAACATGGGACCGTAACAAATGCGTTTCACTTTGGTTGCACGAGCCAAGCAAAATAGTTAATCAGCGTGATCCGATCAGCGGAGCTCGGGTCGCGGAGGAAACATGTAATATTTGTAAAACATGCGAACGGAAGCCGGTGGTTGGAGCTGATTTCAACGTTGTTAAAAGAGAGGGAGAGATTAATTCCGTGGCGCGAGCTTGTTCTCCTGGTGTTTCCAGCGATGGAAAAAATCTCGCCCTGCCAACCTGCAATTAGCTTGCAAATTAAAATGAGCATCTATGAAACGAACGTTCTACTCCAGGCGCGTCATTAATGAGATCTGTTTTTAACCTTTTTATATCCGTTTTTATTCGCTCGCGATAGATTTACATTGTAAATCTAACGAGATCGCGTGTAACATTGTAACGAAAGAGCCGGTCGTCTCAAAAAACAAAGAAGCATTTCTTTTTATGAATTATGCGTGTACGTTTCTCAGCTTGTCTGTGAGTGTCGATCAATTTTACTTGTATTAGTTTCCCTTCGTTTCACACTTTCAATTTTCTCCTGAATTTATATTCAATTTACGTCTCTTCTTTCGTATTTATAACCCGAGGATCTTTAACACTGCGTTCAGTAAATTTATTCAAATTCTTTCAAAAGAGCGTCCAGTCGTTACTTTTACATATTTGCATAAAATCTATCTAATCAGGAACAATAAACTACATTGGTAACGTTGTTTCTTGAAAAATATTCAAATACGCGTGTGTTTGAATTTTTTATACAATTTTTATAACATTCTTCGAAATGGCCACGTTAGCGAAAAACGAACGAGCTTTTCGCTCGATTCTCGAGTTGTAGTCTCGGAGCTTCAGTAGACTTAGGAATTCTGATTTCTTAAATATGTACCCAGTGTCGAAAACGTACATACGCTCCATCTATGAAAATTATCTTGTTAATAACGTTTTAAGGAACAATCTGCAACGGCTAGAATGTTTCGAAGGTCATTCAGCAGGATGGCCTTGATAATGTACGTGAAGGAGAAAGTCATTTTGCAGATGGATCCCACGAACACCACGTTTATCGACATAGATACCTACTTCCGTATGAAAGAAAGTTAACTTTTCTGTCTAATTGAAACCACAAATAAGATGACCTTCGTGGATAAATAAATTTACATATAAATGGGAATTTTACTAAAATTTTACCTGAATGCAAAATACTATTCATAATTACTTGCAACAGACGTAACTGTTACAAAATAAATTGTAAACCTTATCGTATAAGAGTTAATATTTGTAATTAAAAAAATATTCCTTAGGAAATTTAATTTCGTTTACTGATAGCCACTATCGATGGCAAAAATTTCTTTCAACCGGAAGAAACTGACAGGCAAAAAAGAAAAAACAAATCTAATCATTCGCAATGCTTGTTCGTAATCTGAATAATTAAAAATGAATATTTTCTAATCATTCCAATTGTCGAAAAATTTCCTTGAGATTTATTATATTATAAACTTATTTATTTAAACTAAACTAGTTTAGTTTAAATTATATTTTAAATTGAATTTATTATATTATATTATATTATATTATATTTATTATAAACAACAATTAATTTTTGCTCGTGTTACGAGTATATCGTTTCACGCTTAATAACATTTTTCTAAACAACGTTTAAAATAATTGTTATATTCTATCTATTATTATATTATATTATGTCTATCATAGATTATTATATTAATATAATATAAATATAATATGATAATTATTATATAAATATAATAATCTATTATAGAATATTATATTAATTATATTATATTTATTATAAACAACAAATAATTTTTGCTCGTGTTACGAGTATATCGTTTCACGCTTAATAACATTTTTCTAAACAATGTTTAAAATAATTGTTATATTCTATCTATTATTATATTATATTATGTCTATCATAGATTATTATATTAATATAATATAAATATAATATGATAATTATTATTATATAAATATAATAATCTATTATAGAATATTATATTAATTATATTATAGTATGTCTATCATAGTATCTAATTAAATTACATGCAGGATTTTACTACAAAATGTATATTCTGTACTTACATACAAAAGTATTACTACAGGAAAGACAGAAGAAAACGACGGTGAAGTATGAAATTCGACACGTTTCTGCTTCTGTAGATCGTTGGTGGGATATCTTCGATATTGAGAAAAACTAACGGAAAATGTTAGGAGCTCGAACGAAACGTATCCGGGTGATGACAACAACGTGACGATTGCCATACTGCGACAGCTTTACACTTTCGACGTGTTTACCCTCGCGACACGCTGATCATTTCCGATTTCTATAAATTAGTTCGTGAACGTTTCACCTTCTGCCGTGACTTTCGAGCGTAGAATAATATTTTCCCTACTGCGGCTACGGTTAGAACGAGTTTCACGCAGTAACGCGAGTGCCTGCTGTACGGTAAGCAACGTTTGATAATCCTGATATATCTGATAATTTTAGAAATGTTAATTATCTCGAGGATTCTCGTAATTCTAATGATTGTTAACGGTTTTGTATTTATATCGATAATTCTAATAATTAGATTGATTGAAATTTTATTTAATTATTTATTATTAATAATTCTAATAATTCTGACAATTTTAATAATTCCATTAATGGTAATAATTTTGATAATTCTGACTATTCTGACAGATATGATAATTCTTATGGTTTTATATTTTATATTTTTCGAAACTTATAAATTTATAGAAAACTTCGCAAAGGAACCTATAAATTATTATAATAGTTTACGAATACTTTAAGAATTGTTATAATGCTTTGATATAAATATCCCTTGTTAATAATTATTATAAATGAATTTACGAAACAATCAAATAATTTATAAACTTAAAAATATATGTGCTTTGTAATGTTCAACGTCAAATTTTATTTTACGTTCTGCATATATATATGGAGGCATATTTAATTCTTAGAAAGAAGAACAAAGACTGGTTCAAATTCTAATAATTCTGACAATTTTAATAATTCCATTAATGCCAACAATTTTGATAATTCTGAGCATTTTGACAGATCTGATAATTCTTATGACTTTGTATTTATATTTCTCGAAACTTATAAATTTATAGAAAGAAGCAATCAAATAATTTATAAGCCTAATAAAAATATGAGCTTTGTATTTTTCAACGTCAAATTTTCTTATTAGTTGTGTTACGTTCTGCATGTAAATATGGAGACATATTTAATTACTAGAAAGGGGAACAAAGACTGATGAAATTTTTGTAGAACTTTGGTGTCACGTGCTTTTTGCCTCGGCTGTTCCGGAATTTTTTGAAAGATTACGCAATTAGAGAAGGTTTTCCGGCCCGGTGCAGAATCACAGTTAACAGTTGGTTGGCCAAGAGACGGGTGTTGCGCGTTCTTTATGGGAAACATTTTCTCCCACACGGAAGAATATACGATACGCCCACAGAATCTCACGGTTCGAACTGTAAAAATTGGAAAAAGCTCGAGAATCCTCTATTTTCGTATTCTTTCCCGTAGGAAGTAAAACAGAATTTTCCAAAAATTCCTGGCACATCGGTGTTAATTAATTCACAATTAATGAAATCGAAGCATATTAAATTTCTAAAACAATTTGATATTACTAAAATGAGACAAACATAAAATTTGATACAAAAATATTTCATTGACAAATAAAAATAAGAATACTTTTTGTAGCCACGGTATTTTAAATCAATGAAAATTTGAAAGACAAAATTCAACTTCGTCTTGAAATTAGATCAAATTCTACGTACGTACGTAAGTAACTAACAGATCGAACCTATTAATTTCAATTTATTTCAAATCGAATCTTTTAGCTATTTGTTGAAATCGACATCGCTGAAGGTCAAAGTAGCTCTTAGATTTTTTTTTATTATTATTTAATTTGTACTTTACAATTTGTCCAGGTGGACATTTGGTAAATTATTCTTAGATGAACGTCAAAATTCAAGGCTACTCCCAAATCTGGAGCAAAATTAGTTTGAAGCGCGAGAAATCCCTGTGTAAAATCAAGAATTAATTTGTCATATAGTCGTCAAGAAATTATTAATAGAAAAAGAGGGTTTTAGCTCTACATTTTTCTACCGAAACAGAAAAACAGTATCGAAGAATCGTATTAAAATTTGCATATAGTTAGGTCGAAACTCTGTGAAGTGTATTTCCTAATTCCTGTAGAACCACATGCTTGCAGTTTCTTGTTAAATGCTAATGAAAAAATAGATTTGCATAGAGCAGCCGACGTACGTATATGCATAAACATAAATATATTTAAATATTCGAATAACGAAGGAAGATCCATTGAAATACACCAATTTCTTTAATTAAAGCTAATTCCGTGAGAAAAATAAACGTAGCTCGCTAAAAAAACTATAATTGTTTCAAATTCAAATGAAGTCTCAGTCGTATTAATTATCCGGCATTAATCAGGTGTGCTGTTTCGATTAATTACGCCAGTCGATTTAATATTCTATCCTCGTGCTGTAATTATTTACACTAACAATTATTTAACTCGTTAAAACACAAACGATATCGGAAATTATTAACGTTATTTCCATAATATCCTTTGTATATATTCATCAATTATTAATCAACTTCAATTCCAGAAGAAACTAACTGGCTAGAAACTACCTCGAACCTTAAACGACCATCTCTGTCACGTGTTGTACTACACACGAGCTTTCCTTGCAGGTTACTAACGTGGCAAGGTTCTACTGTAAACGTGAAACGCAAGGACGTGTCATAGAGACAGGCACGAGCCTCTGTCTGCCTCTTGCAGAAGGCTTCGTCTCCTCAGGAGTATCCTCACGAAGTCCCAAGGACACTCCCAGGCTATGCTCGATCCCAGGCAACGCAAAGAAACGCAGCTCTCGAACTCATAGGGGAGGCATCAACCGGAAGCGATGCATCTTCACGGATATGACTGCTGCATCGCAATAAGACCGAAAATTTTCTCCCCTTCCTCTTCTCTTTCTCCGCCTTCGACGGTTGGATTTGAAATTCGTAAGGACACGCCGTGTCTTCGTCTTCTCTCACGGTTTTCGACGCAGCTATACATATTCACGATACGACTATCAAGATAGTTGTATAATCGTTCGCGGAATTTATTCCTATCTTTCCAGGGATAATCTTATTTCTTCTCTATCTTTCGATGAAATTTTCAATTGGGACAACTGTGCGGTATTTATTGTCGTTTATCGTATTGTTGATTTAGCGTGTGCATAGTCGGTATACGATAAACTGGACTGCGTGTGTTTAGGTAAATTCATATCTTCACAAGAATCAGGTTGTCCGAAAAGTGTCTTTCTTTCACAGACACGTCTTTTACAACGATGCATCTTTGTACAAACATGAAACCTAATCTGTCGAACGTTGCGGTCTTTATTTTGCTAGAAGAAAATGGACCTACGTAATTCGATAAAATAATATAGAACGGAAAATGTTGTGCGTCCATTGTTTCCTTATAAAACGAAAGAAACTTTTCGGACGACCTAATATAATTAACACTAGACTACCACACCAGTCAAACCGACTGGTTTTACAATTTTATTTTAAAATTCCTACTTCGTGTTATATGTTTTTCCGCAATGATGTAATGACTTTCATAACGATAACTAAAAGAATAATATAATGAATTTTATTTCTTTTTTTATCTATCCAAACCCGAAATAATTTTGTATCAAGGCTACTTATACCAATGCCAGTCAAAATGGCTGGTACTTGTCAAAGTGTAAAAGGGTTCTGCAATTTGTTTATCGAACTCCAATAACTAGTTTCCTTGCGTTGTACAACTTGCCACACGTTTTTAAAATTTTTACCGCGTATCATTCGATATGATGATATCAGTTATCAGGAAAATTCCGGATCGATCACTAGATCGCTAGATGCTAACACTAGCAGCAGTGTTATCACAGCAGTGTAAATGACTGGTTCTACAATTTAATAAATTTGTCAAGGCTCGTTTAAGGATCATAGTCTCAGATGGATTAATAATACCAAAAATGTACTACGTAACGTGGAATTCCTTCCGTAAGAAATTAATAAATCAATAAATATACAAATATTCTATTATTACGTACTTTTTAAAGACCAGTCATTTTCACTGGTTTTGATAGAAATAGCTTCGTCTTAACTATCGATAGTTCTAGGTGTTAAATATAGAAAATTCTCTCGCTTATCAATTAGAAGAACATTCGTAAAGGGAACTTTGCTTATTTTGCACAACCTCGTTGAAGATGAAGGAATACGTGAAATTGACACGGCCATATGAATTAATCGAACGAATGGAATAATCAAGCAGAATTTAATACGATATCCTGCGATATCAACGAAGAGATAGATAATCAAATTAAATTATTCTGTGATTAGAAGTTAACAAATGTACGAGACCGAGAATGAACGAATGAATATGCTGGCCTAATCTAAATGTGTAATTGACACCGTGCGAAGTTGATAGGAAAAATTGTAGCGGGTCAAAGAGACACGTGACAAATCGCTGCGAGCGGAAGCATCGACAGCGGAACCTAAGCCGAAGCTTTCTTCCGTTTCTGTTTCGCCGAGCGAATCCGCGCGTTTATTATTAACTCATTCGAATTGAAACATATATCCCTTTGAAGAGAGCTCGCCTCGTCGCCGCCGTAACAGACTAAACACCGATTCCAGGTACCGAGTTCACGAAAAAAAAAAAAAAATAAAAAAGAAGAAGAAGAAAAAAAACGGTTGGTTTTTAGCGCGTGTAAACGCTGTCATAATATTCCGCGGATATTCAGAAACCTCCTCCGACGTTCCAAGAAACCGGCGTTCTCGCCGTTGACGAACGTTTTCGATGAATTCGTAAACGATCTCGACACGTGAAAATAATCACTGGGAAATCCTTTATCCTCCTTCGGATCATTCGGCCAGTTTATTCTTTTACCGAACTGCTCATTTTCCCACCTATCCGACGAAAGTCTTCGCGAAAAACAGAGGAAAAGGATTGCAGTTGGCTGCAGCGAAAGTTCTGGACGAGTAGGTGGACGAACGGTGCATCTGGTTAATAAGAGTAAAATGTTTGATCGAGGAACACGTGGAGAACGTTGACGTTCTTCATTCGAAGGAAGATTTTGAATGATAAGACGTGGTTCATTGGGCAGCGATTTTGAACGAAAAGAGAGAAACGTGCGATGACGAAGAAAGGGCACGGAAGTGGGAGTTGGTTTAGGGAGGAATTTTAAATTGAAAAGTCGAAGATCGAAGATTAACTTTGATGCGAAAATCCCTGGCCAAGAATTTTATTAAATTTCAAATTTTCAAGATTGGACGGGTGTTGTTTTCACTGTGGCGTTAATCAATTCGGAATTTGATTCTGTTTCTACCATAGTTAGAGTTCACGAACACTGCAAGCTAGATAGATGGTATTTAGAAGCAGCGATATGCTTCAAATAACGCGATAAATTTTTTATTTCTTTACTATGTTACGAGTACCGAAGAAAATCTCGTCTTCCCTATCTCGTAATTTATAATCAGACTACGGTCATTTATGCAAATTCGTACCTTTATGGAGGTAATTAAAAGAACGGAAGCTAGGTAAAAAATCGTTTTACGTACTAAATACAACGGCTACTATACTTTGGATATCTTATACGCGTTTGGACATCACGCGCATTCTCTGCGATTTTCCACGATTCGAACGTCCACCATAAATGCATGGAAATCCGCGCTATATTTATAATCTAATTATATATATATATATCATAACTACAACGTAAGTCCGTTTGACGACTTACGACGAATTAAAACGTGCCAGCCAGTCTGTACGAGGAAAATCTACGAACGCGTATTTTTCGTTCTACGAATGAAAACTATTTGAAAAAATGTTGCGGTATTATGGACCTATTCGGCTTATTCGAGCGTGAAATCGCTTCCTGTTTCACCCGTATGATAGAAGCTGGACCATCGACGAGTACGCGTTTAGATTGGCACGATTTTCCCATGAGGCTGATCGTATGCGATTCACCTGAGCGTGGACGCCATGGGGGCCGAGTCATTAACGATGGAAGGAAGCAACGAGGATGACCGGAAGCCACGCACGGAGATGTGACTCGCGGCTATACGTCGATCGTTCATCGACGTGCAACGGTCAACAACCGAACGTATCGTGCGCTGTTTTATTATTTCTTGGTTCGTTCGATCGATGGTTTAGTTTCGCATAGGCATAAAGACCGTGTGGTTATTGGTTTCTGTATTGATGCATTTTATCGAGTTTGAAGGGGAATTTACATATAGCGGATTTACCTTTATGATACGTTATATCTTCTTCTTTTTTTTTTTTTTTTTCTAAAACTATCACGGCAATTTTAATCTAATTTCGATCGAGTACTGTATTTTGTTCCGCGATTATCTATGGATCTACACTGCCTACAGGAAGTATTTGCATATGGCTGTATTCTTCAACGAAATGTATTTTCATCAGCTTTCGTCGTGTATTTCGAGTATTGGACTCTCGTCTGACATTTAATTTAATTGATTAATTACAGTTTTTAATCTAATTTCGATCAGGTACTGTATTTTATTCCGCGATTATCTATGGATCTACACTGCCTACAGGAAGTATTTGCATATGGCTGTATTCTTCAAAGAAATGTATTTTCATCAGCTCTCGTCGTGTATTTCGAGTATTGCACTTTCGTCTGACATTTAATCCCAATTTAATTCAATTGATTAATTACATTTTTTAATCTAATTTCGATCGGGTACTGTATTTTATTCCGCGATTATCTATGGATCTACACTGCCTACAGGAAGTATTTGCATATGGCTGTATTCTTCAACGAAATATATTTTCATCAGCTCTCGTCGTGTATTTCGAGTATTGGACTCTCGTCTGACATTTAATTTAATTGATTAATTACAGTTTTTAATCTAATTTCGATCGGGTACTGTATTTTATTTTGCGATTATCTATGGATCTACACTGCCCACAGGAAGTATTTGCATATGGCTGTATTCTTCAACGAAATGTATTTTCATCAGCCTTCGTCGTGTATTTCGAGTATTGCACTTTCGTCTGACATTTAATTCCAATTTAATTCAATTGATTAATTACATTTTTACGGTCGTACGAAAGTACCGTTGGACGATGCTGCAGATATTTTTCATAGCCACTGTATACGTCGAATAGAAATTTCTCCTCAGCAATGGAATTTCTCTGTGAGAATTTCTTGTTGCAATTCTTCGTCGATTTATTCCTCGGAGTAAACAGTATGGAATATTTGCATTAGTCTACAACTTCTACTTATAACTCCGTTGATTACAGACATTTGCAGCGTTTGATCAAGGGTAAAGTTAGATACAAAGTATTGACGCGGTGCAAATAAGCAAAGAAATACGAGTAGGTGATCGAAAATGTCAGTTTGTTATTCTCCTAATACGTTTGAAATTAACTTAATGCATTTTCATGTGGAAATAATCTTATAAAAATATAGATATCATAGATTATATTAAATAATATGGCGAAGAAATGAAAGAAACGTGTGTGAATCATGAGAAATATATCTCATAAATATTCTCAATCCCATTCGTTGATACACAGATGCAGACTGTCGCTAGAAATTCTCTCGTTCTATCCACAATTGTTCCTGAGTCGCGTCCAGTCGTTTCAACGAATGTCACTGAACCAAGCTCGCTCTAAGCCAGCAATGAGCCATGATTTCACGGCTCATTAAATCGCAGCCGACAGTATAATCATTGTCATTCTCCGTTACTCGCGTGTCGGCACGTGCGCCGATCAATCCCCGCGAAAATAACCGGCCGACTAGCTAGAAACTCTCGGCTAACCGACTGTTTGGCTTCCAACGCTATTCGCGAACCCCTGTTTGTATGGCAAATGGAAATAACGAAATAATTCACTTGTTAAATAATTGACTAATAACGAATGGAAAAGTAATTGTAAAAATGTAGAAAATAAAATTGTAGAATTTCATAGAGTACGTAAAGAAGATTTTAGAGATTGCGGAGAATCAGAGTTGTCTAACGTGCGAAAATAATTAAACGAATTGTGGAATAGTCGCGTAACGAATCGAACAACGAATTGAAAATGTGAGCGAATTTTTAAATTTTAGATAGTCAAATTAAAGGCGAAGAAAAATTGAAATTAAATAAAGGGGATTTTATAAAGTGCAGGGAATCGAGTATCCGATAGAAGAAAATGATTAAATTAATTGTCAAATTTTTGAGTATCAATGGATCGAAAAGATCAACAATCTGTAGATATCACAGAGTACGCGTGGAAAATTTTATACAGCGCAAGGTGTAAGTTACCTAATAGATGAGAATCACAGAATAATTCACTGGTTAAAGAAGGTACATTCAGAATTTTGGTGTTTCACGGAATAAACGAAATTTAATAAAACGTAGAGTTTCTCAGAGAATATGAGAATTTTGACAAATTCAGTTGCAAAGGTTCTTAGATTCAGAACGCAAGATCTATTTGACGCGGAGTAACAAAATTCTTGGAAATAAGACATAAACGAAAAGTTTAAAAAGCCAGAAAATTGTGAAAATTCTTACGAGTAGAATATAAAAACTCTTAAATTTAGAGTGCAACGATTTTCAAATTCCAAAATATGAATTATGTATTTATACTATTTGTTCGATTCTTTTTTACATCAAAGCAAAGCGGCGATTTTTTATTTACGAAACAACAACTCTTCTCTATTTGTGCCCCACCGTCTCTGACCATCCCTTACAGAGAAAAATTTCGTTTGCAAATTTTCCAGTGCCTGCTTTAGGGTAATATTTGTTATACTTACACAGATGCATATATCACCGACAGATTTAGATTTTTCGGTAAGCTTCGCTAATTTTTGCGTCCATATTTACAGAACCTTTATCCCTTTCTGGCGTTCTCTTTCGCCAAGTCGTCGCCAATTTCTCAGCAGTCGTCAAAACAATGGCGACGCGACGTCGACAGTCACGCGGAATTTATGGAAAATAAAAGCTTCTAGAGTGCAATTTATCGGCGAAAATACAGTTGTTGTCGCCTCGTGAAACAAGAAGAAAACGCATTACATCACGTACTTTATGCCTCATTCTGTGCGGTCGAGATTCACCGTTTCACTCGTCCATATATCTTCTCTCTTGAAGGGACACGAACAGTTCATAACTTTGAATGTATAATTTAGTTATAGCAACTGAACAAATTTCATTCCTTTTATTTATTTTTTTTTCTTTAACCGTAGATTTATCACTAACATTTATATGGTTTTATTTTCAAAAAACTTATTTATATCTTCGAATTTGCCAGATTATGATATAATCTATGTTAGCTATCTCATATTAACACTTTGACTGCCACGCCGAAATCACATGTTTCGCTCAGGACGGGAGTATTTTTATCATTCAAAGCATATAATGGCAAAATAATAATAAATTCACGATGTAAGACAACATTCTTCCCCAATGGACCGTTTATCTTGTTGGTGGTCACGGGTAACCATCATGGCGCCTTGGTAACAGCTGATAGCGACATATTATAACGAGGCTTCGTTTATTTCAACAAACCATTCGCATTCGTTATTTCGTCGTAAACAAAACGTGCAGAATATATTGTTGAAACGTGTAGAAGATATTAGTAAACGGTATTTGCTCGTTCTATATATAATAGTAAGGTATGTGCACACTTCTAACCTCAATTATATGATTATAAAGCAGCATTTACGATTATTTTCTAAGCTGTGTTTATAATAATATTCGTAGATTACCCGTCAAAGATATGGACGCAAACACAGTGCACCGTTAGATGCAAGATTTGTTCTCTTTTTTTTTTATTGATGTTCTAATAAAAATGTTTAATCGTTCATTGGGGCACTTTTTATTTCAAAGTATCTTCTATTCATCGGTTGTATTCAAAATACCCTAACTGTCGATTTTCATACAATTTTTACAATTGTAAAAAGTTGAAGCTCTCCGGTCACCAATGACCAACGTGGCAGTCAAAGTGTTAAAGTACCTTTGTTTTTTTAGCCATCGAATATTATCATATTTTTCTTGTATCTATTTATTCTTCTATTTTTCTGTCTATTTATTTACTCATTTTTTCATAGTCCTCCACCGGGTTAAGACACACTTCTCGTTACATTTTCCTTCAGTTTACGCTTACGATCTACTCTTCCAACTACCAAATTTAACATCATTCGTATTTAACATTTACACTTGAAATCTTAACAACTTAAACTTAAACGCAACCTTGCGCATATTTTTCTCGTGTGATTTTCGATTACAGCGATCACGCTAAAGTCTCCTTTATCCGAACACTCGTTATCCGAATATTCTATTATCCTATTAATATTAAAATAATATTTCCATAATACGTTTTCATAATATTTATAATTGCATGTAACAAACAAGTCGGATGCTGTTTCTCGTTTTAAACATGTACACGTTTTACGTTCGTGACCGTGCACAATGTATTCTTTCCTTAATTCGATCGAGTAAATCCTGATTACAAGAATATGGTGTGTAATTGAAGAAACTGGGAAATGGTATAAGTGCGAGAGAAGAGACGTAGATACGCGACATTGGAAAAGCCACAGACATTAAAAAATGTAAAACGCGATATGGAAAATTATCTAAAGCGCGTAGATACCTGAATGCTGGCAACAGTAGCAAAAAGCCTGGATATACTGATGTAATGAAACGGTTTCGTTGCGATAAAGACGATAGTAACGACGATTTTATACAAATGGAAAGAGAAAACGAAAGTGGCAATGGAGAAGCGCCTTCTCACGTCGGAGCACTCGAAGTACAAAAAGGATGTAACTGTATGCAGTTACTGGCGTTGAAAAAATCATGCTACTCAGCAGCCAAAAGGATACGGGATCCATAAATATTTCAAGAATCTGTCGATCGTAGTTCGTATCCGAGTGAATGACGTTTCGTATCGCGAAACTGATTCTTCTGTTAACATAATGACAATTTCATTATAATTAAATTTCATTCGAACATTGTAAGCTCTAAATCAAAGATGATCGTTTCATCGACATCGTCTTTTGCCCGCAATTGTTACACTTGTACGCCATGTGTTATCGTCGATTATGCATATTTTTATCGATTAGGTCGTCCGAAAAGTTTCTTTCGTTTTATAAGGAAATAATTGGTGCACACCATTTTCCGTTTTATATTATTTTATCGAATTACGTATGATCTATTTTCTTCTATCAAAATAAAGATCACAACGTTCGATAGATTATTAGGTCAGGGCCGGTGTAACCTTTTGCGGGGCCGGGTTCAAAAATGTTGTCCTCAATACACATTGAAATCCTACACGTAAATTTTACAACGAGCAATTATTTATTTACAAATGCTGTTACATATTATATATTTTTTATAGGCAGTTTTTTAAACAAATCCAAGTAATATTTTTTCGCATGCATAATTCGCTTTCAAGGGACAAAAATTCAATGAAAGTAGAAAATCTGTAATCATGTATAACTTTTGCAAAAATCTATTGATGTAGTTTAATTTCTCCAAAAATTACATTTCTCTGAAAGCGCCTGCATTTTTTTTTTATTTTTTTTTATCTAAAGTAGTTTCCAGAATACGAAGACTTTACGGAGTTACACTGAACTTTCATGATTTCGCTACTAAACGAATGTCTTGCATCTGTTAATGGTATCATCATTCTGTAAAAAGTTAATCAAAATCGATGCTTTCTAATTGGGTAATTTTCGTAGACCGCGGAGCCTCTCAAAACTCGGATCCAGGATCCAGCGAACGCGCTGAATTAAGTTTCATGTTTGTATAAAGATGTAAAAGACAGACACTTTTCGGACAACCTCACACATATTATTTTGCGCGATATTTCTTATAATAATTCGATATTCGGACAAAACTTGCTTCTTATCACCTCTCGGCAGAGAAGATAACTGAAAACAAGGCACAATCATACGTACACCGTGTAACAGAGAATCATCTACTCTACGTATATTACGAAGTGAAATCAATGGTGAACCATCGCCCTGAAGACATTTGAGCTGATCCCAATCTAACTTCGTTTCAAACAGAAACGAGTGCGAGTGAAATTAGATGTTTTCAGGACCCTCCGCCCACGCGTTTCATCTACTACAGCTACCCCTCCATTAAAACTTTCACAAGACAATTCAGGGTGACGACCTAGAAAACGTGGAAGAATTACGAGAATCGAAGATGGCTCGCTTTTCGTAAATATTTCCTGATACAACTTACGTTTATTAACGAACTAACAGTAACAGTGGTAGTGACATTTTTCCTTTCCTCGTTATTTTCTGAAGCAAACGAATGTTTAGATACGCGTGACTAATCATACGATAACATATGACGACAGATATAGATAATAGTCGTTGGAAAAACAGGATCCCGATCAAATGATCGTCGATGATTTCAACCTATCGATAAATAAACATTGCCAGCGAGGTCGATGTCGATGTGAAATCGTGTCGATGAACACATTATGGATGGATCGTCGGTGATTTTAAGGTAACCCAGCTCCACTGTACTTTGCAAAGTTCATCTTCAAGTCGAGTTACGTATCCAGGTAAACTCTGCCTTTTAAACATTCTACGCGATGGATCTTGATACAAAACCATGGATCTCTCCATAGCTATTGAAAATATCGTTTGTTATAACGACTTCGTTAAGTTGGACCATCCTGTTCGCGTATTTGCATAATTTACATAACAGTATTATCGAATCTTCCTTTCCCCGACGTGCATGAAAACACACGTTACGCTCCATCATCGCGTGTCGATCAGCCGTCATCGCGGCTGCCTCCCAGCCACGGAAACTTCTTCGTCTGCTCGGTTACCTCGAGGCTGACGAAAATGGAAACGCAATAAAATCGAAGGCTGCGCGGCTCTATCGAGCGGAATCGCGGCGCCCCGCGTAAATTTAGAACACATTGTTTTTCGCTGCTCGCGTGAATTCCTGCGCGAGCAATCGTCTCGTAAATCCGGACTCGGCCTAATCCACCTTGCGACACTTTCTCTCTTTTCACGAAACACGCGCGATAGTCGGTTAAACTCCGCTTCGGTTCCTTCCACCTAATCCTGTGTCTTCCTCGGTTCGTTCGATTTTTCAAGTTTCTCAATCTCCAGACAGATATAAAGCAGATCTTACCAAGGAAAGTTTGTATAACATCTGGTAATTTAGGGATTAGGAAGAGAAGCGCGCGTGTATTTTGGGCACTTAAAATGTTTTTTTAATTTGACACTGTCTTTGTCGTTAGCGTAATTATATTATATTGTGTTAACATTGTGTTAATGTTCTATTGCGTTGGAAACTAAGTGAAACTAACTAAGTAATTAGGTGGTAATGAAAAAACCGCAATCACTTAGTTGCCAATCCCGATATTATGTCGTGGTATTCCTTTCAGTGCGCAGGAGTGGCGACGAAAAAACATGTTCAATGGGAAAATCAGATGCAAACGTAGCTTCGACGTGGCACTGCTTAACGACACGACGAATTCTAAAATCGATCGTCTATGGAATTCGAGAAACGTGAAACGATGGTTCGTACGAGCTACCCTATCGAAAGCTGCCAAATCTTCTGAAAGATATCGATATAGCATCTCGTTTTTAAATTTCTACAATTCTCGGCGCATTAGTCGAAATTTAATTCTTACTTCATTTTCCAATTTAATTAACATATCTAAATTGCTTGCTTCTAAACTTCCTTGAAACTCTCTATTTTCTCTAGAAATAACACAAAATTCATCGAACGATCCTTACTATTTACTATGCCATCGGTCGAATATATTTCACGATTCTACGTGAAAACCGTACGCGCAGTTCACTAGGCTAACAACATTTCCAACGTATCCTTAGTTGCTGAAAAATCATGTAATGTACAAGGTGTGCCAGATTGTAACGTAGGTCGTTTCAAGCTTCGTTGAACGCTTCTGACGGAAACACCGATGGTGGTTATCGATGGCGAGAATAACGATAACGAAAAATTCCGATCGTTTACGTCGATTATTGGCAACGAAAATAAAATTCCCGTCATCAATAACGACTATTCGTAGCCAAAGTAAAATTCTTCTTATCGATAACGTCTATTCGTAACCAAAATAAAATTCCGATCATCGATTATGATTATCGACGATCGGACAGAATTTTAATCGTTCGCAACGGTTACTCGTAATGAAAATTTATCAATTTGTTAACTTTTAAAATTTGCCTTAAAACAGTTACGACGTGTGTGTGATTCTTACGTTATAATACGCGGCAAACGCGAACCTGCCAGTGTCTCCTTCCCATTTCTGTCCTAATTTTCCGAACGAAGCTTCGAACGATCCACGTTTCTGCAACATTTTTGTAAAACGCACTGACAACGTTTCGTCGTTAAAACCTGGCACACCCTGTAGAGCAAACCTACGAACCTACAAGCGAGAACGTACGAACTTACGTAAACGTAATTTGTATATACCGGGATCGATAAGAACGATATCGTGACTGGCGAAGCATGTTATGTAGATACTTGCACATATTTACGAGTATGATTAAGTCGAAATTAATTACCGATTTGTCGATTTATACAAAAATCAACACCCCACGGGTTCCAGTTTCTCTATTTCTTTCTTCGGTTTCCTCGTTTTTTTGTATGCGCGAGGGAACGAGGCGAAGCATTTACAATTAAGACCACGAGCTGAACCTGAAAACTGGTTTCCTTGTTAATTGCTGGCGATCGCGTTGATTAGCCGTATACGATGTCTACACTCGCCAGACTCTCGATAATCGCTTTTCTTTCCTCGTTACCTTGCCCTTCTTTGTCTCTTTTCTCTTCCCTTTATCTATCCGTGCAATCTTATTCGACGCGGGAGTATTAAGTGGAAATAAAATCGAATCTCCTATAACGTTACAAATACCACGAACATAGTAACTGGCGTATAGTAATGAATTTCGACGTTTCGGACAATTCATTGGAAAATCGAGGGTACAACAAAAATTTTAATCAACTCCGTTTCTTCTTTTTTTTTTCTTCTTCTTCTTTTTACGATAATACGCCCACTAGGAATTACGATAGCGATGCAACAAGTGGATTCGAAGAAAAGTATTCGTAACGAAGCTCAGTTGGAATTCTATCTTTAACTTGGGTCCTTGAAGAGATTGAGATTTGGCAAATACGAGTCGCCTATCGTACGGTAAAATTATTTTCTCTCGTGCAACCAGACGGATGATGGTGGAAAGAACTATGGAGAGGTACGTGCAACGAATAAATAAAAATAAACGTACGAGACAATTGGCAAAATTATTATATTAAAAGCCGATGTATGTGATGGAGATTTTTTATCGAAGTACAACAAGCACGTCATTTAATCGTGCGGAATTAAAGTTAGAAAACGGGGCACCGGAAGTTTTCCAAGGAAATGAATGGCGAGAGTTCGATTCTGACGTTCTTAAGCCGGCAATTGTTACGATTCTATGTTTAAAGTAATAAACAGGGGATTCTGTTACCGTTTCGCCACTGAAAATAACCGTAGATTTGATTCAATTTCCCGCGGCGAAGGATAAGCACGTCGGATCGGCGGCCGGCATTCATCGTAAATTAGCAGCAGAACTAATCGTGTTTGATTCTGCTCTTGAATGAAATCGGCCAACCATTGTTTCTTAATTCCGTGATATTCTCGGAAAGTTAAATATATCAAACTTGTAACTTGTGCCGGTTGATTCTCGTAAAACTTTACGCGATATTTTCATTCCGATCGCAACGTGGAATTTCCCTAATTTTGTTAGACGATGATGTCCTTAGCTTGAGAGGTGATGAAACAACGTTTAATTAACGCATAATTAAGCATAAGGAAAATCTTCCAAAGCAATGGAAAGACAAAATTGATAAAAAAGAAAAAAAATAATTTGACAAATACTAAATAGAAAAATATTTCGTATTATACGAATAGAATAAAAAATTAGAATAGAATAAAAGATCGTTAGGAAGCAGAGAACTCATGCTGTAAAAGTTATATCAAATTGGCTGTTACGCTCGCCATTTTAGGATTTACTTAGTAATAAAATTACAATGTTCAAAGTACACGCCGCTATTAATTACATTTTCAATCCTATCCACTTCTTCATGTTGCGACTATAATCACTGAATATTCTTCTTTCCAGCATCGAATCGTAAATGAAGATTTCCAGGCGAGGTGGATACGAAGGATACAAGTTCCCTTCTGCAACAGAATCTCGGCCGAATGAAAACGTCGAGATAGAGTTAACGCGAAACCGAATGTTAAGAACGATTATTATCGAAGATGGGACGCGAAGTGGCCACTTCGCGTTTAAACGTATGTGCGTTTCAAGCATGGTTCTTTTTCCATCGGGCTTTCAAGTGGCCCAGCATCCGCTGTTAATTACATCCTGCGATCGTTTCAACGAACATGCTATACGACGAATTCTTCTCAGCTTCTGCGATTTGCATTTTCATTGCTTCATTCAATTTGTTGCAGCTTCGATCCAAACGAACTAGCAACTTTCTACGGTCGGATTCTCTTCTCTTTAATAGACATCCCAATTAATTTTCCATTCTTTGTAACAGAATCGCTGTTGTTTCCTCTATTTGCTACATTAATTTTCATTTTACGCTAAATTCTCACGTGACCGATAGAACTGCACGCTATAGCGATAGATCGCCAGAGTTCCGATACGAGGACGTTGATCGTTCGAAGCTGAATCTATTCGAAATAAACGTGGGCGGATACAAAATTCCTCAAAGCAAAGTCGTTCCGGTCCCTTAGAAAAATAAGAATCGTAAGAAGCGACGGGAAGAAGCGAGAAACGCGTGTCCCACGAGCGTGAGACAATTCATGGTTTCAGCCCGATGACAGTCCAACAGCCATCAACTGTCCTACTGAAAGATTTTCCTTCCTTTCGGCCTCTCTTCTCCCTTATGGATTCTTCGAACGATTTTTCTGACGCTTCCGAAACTACCGCTGCGTCGATTCGTGGAGAGAAAACAGGGAATATCCGTGAGCAGAACGGAGCATGACATCGAATCACGGGATTGGAGAGCGGAGTTAAGGTCAGCGGGGCGCTAGTTGCACCTAAGGTTCCTGCAGCGTATATTTTAGAATCATAGAGCTACGCTTCTCAGAGGATATTTTTTACGTATGATACTTTATGGTGCGGCTACCGAGAAGAAGTTTGCCGAGTATTCGTTGAAAATAATTTCTGTACTGGTTGCATGGAGGTGAGTGGAAGATCATAAAACTTTGGTGTTTCTGAAGATTTCGATATATTACGCTTATTTGACGAATATTTTTTAGAAATATTAATAACAGTACTTTGGAATTTTACATTGGAAATTGTGCAAGGTTTTGTTGAGGATTGGCGTTTATTGTTTGGAAGATGGAATTTTAGACGTACATTTCTCGGAGAATATTTTTTTTATTATAATATTCTATGGTGCTGAGGAGGTTTGGCGAGTATTTGTTGAAAATAATTTTTGTACTGGGTAGGTGAGTGGAAGGCCGTAAAACTTTGGTGTTTCTGAAAATTCCAAGATATTACGCTTATTTTTTTTTTTTTTTATTTAGTATTTTACATTCACAATTTGTCCAATTTGGACATTTGGTAGAATTTTTTAACTGTTTGTACCATCCTCGTGTTTGTTAGGTTATATCCTTCATGAATTATGCTTATTTGATGAATATTTTTTAGAAATATTGCCCATGTAAATTGTATTAAAATAGGTATCAAAACGAATAAGAAATAATAACAGCACTTTGGAATTTTATATTGGAAATTGTGCAAGGTTTTGTTGAGGATTGGCGTTTATTGCTTGGAAGATGGAATTTTAGACGTACATTTCTCGGAGAATATTTTTTTAATTATGATATTCTATGGTACTGAGAAGAAGTTTGGCAAGTATTCCTTGAAAATATTTTTCTTCATAAACTACCTATATTATTTATCGCAGTGAAGCTTAAAGCTCAATATTATCTTCATTTACACAAATGCACTTTCAGTAAGACTTTACGTTTCAACGCGCAGCGTTTCTCGTGTAATTTTGATCATTTTCTCAAAACTCGTCAGATATAGAATACAATGCATATACACCATTACCCCGAAAGAATTCTTCATTTTGAAGTCATTAGTCATCATATACGAGAAACGTACTCGCCTTCGCTCGATGTGATTCACTGTCACGCATTCCATGGCATCGCCACGTTACTATTTATACTGACGGCTAATTCGTTTCCACTGGTGAACTCGAATGACTGTGTGCACTGTATGGGAGGCCGTGGATTTAAGGTGTTTTCGATCAGTGACAACGACGAATCGTTCACGTCGACTCAGAGCAGCTTCGTATCAGCTGCTCCTGTCTTCCGACGTGTACTAATTAATAGGATAAAGTGGAGCCGATAATCGCCGTGGAAAAGGTCTGGAGAAAACGCGTCGAATTTCTGAAGAACAGTCTTTTTCCCGGAAAAACACTTTTAATATTTTCTTTTTGGTAGAATACATTTACATCGTCGCAACATCTTTGAAATTTCCACGGTTTTCGAAATCCTTAATATTTTGTAGATTTTTGGAATCTTCCCCTATTTATGCTATTTACTGTTTCCCTTCGTTTTTGAAGCTTTGCCAGTTTTTGTAAATTGTGAAAAATCTTAGGAAGAAACGTTTAGAAATTTTAGAATTATTGGAAGAATCGTTAGGGTTTCATAGAGTCCAAGTACGTTTATCGTTCGAGTTGCTAAAACTTTATAGATACCTTTACCATTTCCTACGCTTTTGAACTTCTAAAGAGTTTGAAATTTTTCAAATGGCGAGAACTTTTTAAAGCTCTACGATAGCGGAGATTCAAGATTTATAAGATCTTCGTTCTCGTAAGTTTCCACTATTTTTAGAATTTTTTCAAAGTTTCAACCCTTTTGAAAAGATTTCCTTTTTGTTGAGGTTCACTGATAGAAGAACCAGTGAATGAATTTGTAATAGAAAAATATATTGAATTAAATGAAAGTATAAGTATAATATATAAGTGTAAATGTATGCTGATCCAGATCCTTACTCTCTTAGTGTTACAAGACAATGGAAAAATACTCTTTGAACCCTTTTGAAAAGATTTCTTTTCTGTTGAGGTTCACTGATACAAGAACCAGTGAATGAATTTGTAATAGAAAAATATATTGAAATAAATGAAAGTATAAGTATAATATATAAATATAAATTTATGCTGATCCAGATCCTTACTCTCTTAGTGTTTTTCACACTACAGTGTGTTTTCCACAAGACAGTGGAAAAATACTCTCTGAATCCTTTTGAAAAGATTCCTTTTCTGTTGAGGTTCACTGATAGAAGAACCAGTGGATGAATTTGTAATAGGAAAATATATTGAATTAAATGAAGGTATAAGTGTCAATTTGTGCTGATCCAGATCCTTGCTCTCTTAGTGTTACAAGACAATGGAAAAGTACTCTTTGAACCCTTTTGAAAAGATTTCTTTCCTGTTGAGGTTCACTGATAGAAGAACCAGTGAATGAATTTGTAATAGAAAAATATATTGAAATAAATGAAAGTATAATATATAAATATAAATTTATGCTGATCCAGATCCTTACTCTTTTAGTGTTACAAGACAGTGGAAAAATACTCTTTGAACCCTTTTGAAAAGATTTCTTTTCTGTTGAGGTTCACTGATAGAAGAACCAGTGAATGAATTTGTAATAGAAAAATATATTGAAGTAAATGAAGGTATAAGTTTATGTTGATTGACATCCTTGCTCTCTTAGTGTTACAATACAATAGAATCGATAAGGAGCACGTTCATATATTTGTAGCAAAAGAACATTACCAAAAAAGTTAACCTTATAACTCTAGTTAAAGACTAAAAGGAACATAAATACAAATCTGTTTATTACTTCCTTTGTTCCTAGACCTTGTAACCCAAAAAATAATGTATATTCATGGGCACAATAATATGGACCTCTCCTTATTTAGAATATTTTTCTTTCACTAAATTCTATTTTCTGCGTAATAGCAGTATCCAGGTCACGAATATACATAAATAAAGATGCAGTGTTCTTCTTGAAGTAGTTACTTCAACATTTTTCGAATTCAAACAAATGTTTTCTTTTTTTATTTGGAAGAATTTTACGATCAATCCTCATTGAGAATTATAAGCAAATTATTCTAGCATGGTACTATAACGTGAATAATAAGTGTCTAACGTATGTTTGATTTTGTATTCAAAAATGCATACCAATACGTTCCTGTGATTCCAGGGTTCCAAGTTTCACGAAATGGGAAATGATTTTTTTTCTTTTTTTTTTTTAATTATTTATTAAAATGTACAATCAATTCTCGCATTGAGAATTTTCAGTAATTTTTTCTGGCGCGGCGCAGTGACATGGCTAATTATTTATAATAAGTTAATACTTATTATAGATAAGTATAATTTATAAGTAAGTATTATAAATAAGTAAATATTACTAAATTTAGATAACTAATTGAATCTAGCGTTTAGGTCTAGTATCAAGTAGTCCAGTAATTAGGGGGTTTCGATGCTTGTTGACTCTTTTGCTATATCTGTCGCTATATTTTGCTATTTCCTCTTTGACTGTTGGTATCTTGAGATCGCGATGTATTAGTTCATTGGTGACATACCAGGCTGCATTTATAATGGATCTTTAGCGTTTTCGATTGGAAGCGTTGAAGTATTTCAATGTTGGAATTACTTGCTGTTCCCCATAGTTGAATTCCGTAGGTCCAGACATGTTGTCGATGTTTTCGGAATTAGAAAGGAAGAGGAAGAGGGAGGATACGTTCCGCATCCCCTTTTTTCGTGCGGTTCCTGGGAACAACTGGAAGTCGTAAAAGCAGACAATACTATCTACGTCAAGATACGCGTAAAACGATACCCAACTCGACCTTTCGGCAATTTCATTAGGTCAACTTTCACCTTATTTGTACCCCTTAGGGTTTCCGGTCAAACATTGAGAAAGGAAAACACTTATGGCGACCGATCCCGAGCAGCGTACGAGTTGTAAAAATCATTTCGAATCTCTCTATCGCTGATTATGATACAAATTTATTTCAATCTCCCTCCGATTAAAATTTGATTGAATTATTAAAATAACCAGAAATTAAGTACATCGATTAGAATTTTTCACTTCGCTTTGGAAACTGGAATTTTCCAAAAAATTTCGTGCGTGTAGAAAATAAGATAACAGAAAATTACGAAAAGTAATCAAATAATATGTAGCAAGATACTAAAATAATAAATGATAAATACATTACACGAACAGAAGTAACAAATGATAAATAAAAGATGTGAAAATGGAAGAAGAATATTCTTACGCGTAAAATAAATTTTGCTGGCGTTAATTTGATAAATTTTGCGAAAGTGCAAGGTGGCAGAGTAACGAAGCGTAAAAATGATCGTATGCAGGTGAACGAGATCGAAAGACAACTGTTCCCTCTCTGTACTCGTCGCGTGCTCGATGGATTCGATACGCCTGATTTCACGAAAAATTACAGGACAATCGAAAGACGAACAAACGATCGCTTCGAACAGCTCGCAAAAATCGAACAAAGAAAAGAAAACTTCGTAGATTTCCATACGAGAAAATAACAACACTCCTTGCGTCGCGCTCGTAGTTATCAACGTCGTGACTATCAGGTAGCAGGTCGCATAATACGCTGCTAGGAAATCGACCAAATCGAAGGTAACTGAATAATTAAACCTTTGGGAAGTTAATCCGATGAACTGCGCTTTTTACTAATTTCTTAATTTCATTAGTCAACGTAGAACGACTTACTTTCGCGAGTTCATTAATTGCTAGAAAATGACGTAAATAATAATAAATCCGAAGGTGAATTTAAAAAACCAGCTTACACGATGCTGATCAATTTGGTTTTCAGACGGTTTAATTAGCACGATTAATGCAACGAGTAATTTAAAGTGGCGGCCAAATGTAAATCCCCCATCTCATCTGAATAGAATTTCCATTTACCTTTGCTTTACTTTCCTTTATTTTTACGCTGTGGTTTAATCGAAGAAATTTTTACCCGAGCGACTCGTACGAACGAATAGCCGGATACGTAACTCAGCTCGAAGATGAAGTTTTTAAAGTACAATGGAGTCGGAATTATCGTTAAATCAGCGACGATCGATTCGTCGACACGATTTCACACCGACGCCGGCCAATGTTTATTTATCGACACGCTGAAATCATCGACGATCATTTCATCGAGATCCTGTTCCGCCGACGACTATCATCCATATTTCCCGTCATACGTTATCGTACGACTACTCACGTGTATGTAAACATTCACTTGCCCGCACAAAAAAAGAAAAGAAAAAAAAAAAAAAAAATAAAGAGGAAACGGAAAATGATAAAAGTTACTACGACGTACTGTTGCTGTATTAATTAACATAAGTTGCATAAGTAAGCACATTCACGAATATCGCGAGCCATCTCCGATTTCCATAACTCTTTTAATACTTTGTCGAGGTCATCAGCCTGAATTCTCTTGTGAAAGTTGTAACGGGGGAGGGAGGGGGTAGCTATAGTAAATCAAATGCGTGGGCGGAGGCTGTGCCTCGAGAAAAATCCAACTTCACCCACATTCGTTTCTGTTTGATATAAAATTAGAGTGGGATTGGCTCAAATCTTTTCAGGCTGTCGGTTCCGTATTTCGATGCTCGCGTACGAAGACGTACACGAATTTCAAAACTCGCGTGTATTTTCAACCGCGCGTTCCAGGTCGGAAACTCTAGTTTCGTTCGAACGTGCGTTAGGATAACCACGTGTGTACCATTCAAATGACTCAGAGCGACAGAGAAGATCCTACCACTTAAAATTCAGTTCTTAATTATTTATTTCTCATACAACGCATGATACAATTATGTTAATTTATTCAGTCACGATATCAAGCAACGCACGATTCATCCTTTGCCCTATTCGTCTTATTAAAGCAATCCGCGCTCGTTCCTCTCAACGTACCAATTCCATTCACTTAATCCTTCGCTAGAAATATTATCTGAAAGCGCTTTGAAACCTACGATTCCCCACTAAATCTTTATGGGTTGCTCGTAAAGTCATCATTTCCAATGGCCACCCCTTTCTAGCTTACAAAGGAACCACTCGGTGTCGCACTTGAGGAATTTACTTTACGATCGATCGTTACTGTACGAGCTGCTACGGAATGGAAGAAAGGATTTTCTAATGCTCGGTTGATAGAGGCATTAATTCTACGGTACGAAACGTTTTAGAACGCCTCGTTTACCCCTCGTATTTCATCGAAACTCTGGCATTAGCGAGGGGTGGCGTTGAAGTTCAACTTTTTTCTCCGTTTGATTTGCTCGCTTCGGCTCTCGTCTCGTTTAAATGGCAGCTTTATAAGCTCTCGGTCTCTAGCTGTAACACGATGATTTGTGGCTTAACCGCGGCTCGCTACTGGGAATCTCGAGTCGCTAGTTATCGATTGCTATCGTTTCTTCCGAGTATTTATTTTTTTCTCCTGCATATTTTATCCATGGTCAAGTATTATTCCTTTGATAATGTGATATTTCTTTCTCATTGGAGTTTAATAATTATTTTTCTAACTTTTGATATTGCAAAGGATATCTTAAATAATTCGTCAGTGTACTAGTGGCTTCTAGAAAATGCTGTTCAATTATTAGTTCGCTTTTCGTATCTCCTTTCCTTCGCTGAATTTACTTAACAATACTCTCTCGAATATAAAACAAATTATACTGGCAGATAAAAAAGTACATACGATTAATACGATTTAACAATTCAACGATTAAGCGATCTTTCGTGCGACGATCTAACGCAATGAAGGAAATTTTCGAAACATTTCATCTAACCAAATCCATTTCCGCAAATCAAAAAAAAACACCGTAGGAAGCCACTGATTTGCAAAAGTACAGCAACCTAATCTTTTCAATTTTTCAATTACTCGATCGATTATTCGAAACACTGTCTAAAAATTGTGCGATTTCTTAAATAACAAATAATTTAACGTGAATTTTAATCACGTTAATTTAATTAATTTTACGTGAAAACAAAAAGACACAAAGTTAACGCAAGATTTACAAGCTTGGAACGAGAATAATCCTCTTTCATATCTACGTAACATAGAATTTACACGACTGAATAAACCTTTAAGCCGCTATTACGCTGACAAATCGCTCCTCTGTTTTCAAACCATAAAATAACAAGGAAAAACAGGAAGAGACATTAGCCATTCGATTGCGTCCTAGATAAATCCATGGACAATTACGAACATAGTAGAAGTTAGTTGGAATAGGATGGTTAAAATAAATCAATGAATCATCATGGATAATCACGAGGATCTCTTAACGGGATTAACCAGCGGGCAGATGAATTGCAAGCGTGGCTATGTTCGCGAGCTAGTGCCGTGCCACGAGTTAATTAACCATTTTTCTTCTTTTTTCCTTTTTTTTTTTTTTTTTTTTACAATGTTACCGAAGAGAAACTGGTTCTCGAGTGCGCTGAAGAACCCCGGAGAAAGCCAGTGGCAGGTAGAAGTTGGAATTGCAGGGAATCGAACGTACATATATAGTGTACTTATAAGTATCAAGTGCGCTCGAAGTTCTGTCGAATCGTACACTTTGAGATCTGTCTTTCTTTTTATTTTTGTCTTTTTTTTTTTACTTTGTAACGAGGAAGTTTTACGCATCACAGGGACGAGATCGCGTAGCGTAGCGATTCTACGATGGAAAATGTATTTCAATTTCCGTAGAATATTATTATTTTAGCGTTTCGTGGCAGATAACGTTGAATCACGGTGATCATTTTCATTTTGTAAGCTGCGTGTTTCACGTATGGACAGGGGCGACGCGAATCTCGTCTGTGGGGTGTATTTCAATTTTTGTGAGATATCTCAATTAGTGCAAAATGTATTTCAATTTTTGCAAGATATCTCAATTAGTGCAAAATGCATTTCAATTTCTGCGAATTATTTTGAAGGGCTTTGTGGAAGATGAAACTGGAAAAAACGCTTTTTCATTTTATAACTCGGCAGTTTTGTATAATACAGAGGCGTAACGAATTTCGTGTAGAATGTAGTTGAATCTTTGTAAAATTGTAGCGTAAACTTAGTAAAATTTGAATTTTGTAGTGTGGACGTTTTATATGATACAGGGTCAAAGAGACCCCACTGTAGGTTGTATTTTAATTTCAGTGAAACCCCTGAGAGATGAAATAGATATTTAAAGATACAGATGAATTAAGTCTTCGTTTTGTTTCACCATACACAAGCCTCATGTAGCACAGAAACAAAGTGAACGTAACGCGGAATGTATTTCAATTTCTGTAAAATATTTCGCAGAATTTCCAAAAGACGAGACGGATATTTCACGACGAAAGCGAATTAGAAAGCATTAGATATACAGATAGAAATTATTAACAGTTATGATCGAAATAGAAAGACTTTACGACCCTTCATTAACTCTTTTATCAATCAATTGCAAAGAGAATCACAGCCGTCTAAGCATAAAACAACATCGATCGAAAACAAAGAAAAAATCGACTAATAATAAACAAGAATAATTAATAAAATAAACTAATAAAATAAATAATAAAAAAAAAGAACAATTACTCGTCGATCAATATTACGCATATTCGTTTTTGTAAATTATACGTAGCGTGGAATGTCATTTTACAACAAGAGGAGCTTTACATGCAAAACAACCGGACAAATATGGCTTTATCGGATGCGGAATGTATTTCAATTTCCGTAAAATATTTCGCAAAATTTCCAAAAGACGAAATAGATATTTCACGACGAAAGCGAATTATTAAAAGTTATGATCGAAATAAAAAGACTTTGCGACCCTTCATTAACTCTTTTATCGATCAATTGCAAAGAGAATCACAGCCGTCTAAGCATAAAACAACATCGATCGAAAACAAAGAAAAAATCGACTAATAATAAACAAGAATAATTAATAAAATAAATAATAAAAAAAAAAAGAACAATTATTACACATATCATATCATATCAATATTACGCATATTCGTTTCTGTAAATCATACGTAGCGTGAAATGTCATTTTACAACGAGAGAATCTTCACATAGAAAACAACCGGACAAACATGGCTTGATCGATCGAACGGATGCGGAATTACTTAGTCGCCAGTAGCGTCTATCTGAAACGTCGTTCGATCGATCAATTATATCGCCGTTATTACCCGTAGCCAGCAACCGTGCCGACAGCGGATCGTTGTTTTCCAGCAATCATCATCGATAGATACGGCAATCTACTAGTATAGATTGAATAACCACCGTGTTTGCGAACCTGCAATCCTAATTCAACGGTGATCAGGATAATCGTAGCTACCGCTTAACTAACGATGATTTCAAAGAGGAAGTTCGTGGCTTATAAAGCGTATCGGTAAATATAAAAACGTTGACAGATTTGACGTAGTAATATTTGCAGTTATGAGTTTCTACGATTTTATCGAGGTGTAATTAGAAAGCAGACGGATTAATTCGAGGAAGAAGATAAAGCTCGATATTTTGAACCTGCTAAAAGTATATTAGAAATGGTAGGAGATTGGAATAGAAAGAAACGAACTACTGATTAAAGCGGATGAAGGATAAAGTGTCAAATGAATCATATTATATATATATATATTAAAATGAAATAGATTTGACTACAGTTTCAGTGAGATTTGTATTAATTAGAAAGTGGATGAAGTAATTTAAGGAAGAAGATGATAAGGTTCGGCATTTTTAATCCACCGTGTGAATTGGAAATAGCACGAGATTGGAATAGGAAGAAATGAACTAATGATTAAAGCAGATGAAGTATAAAGTGTCAAAGTAATCATTCACATACACATTTAATCGTACTTTTAGTGAGGTTTCTATTAGTTAGAAAGCGGACAACGTAATTTAAGGAGGAAGATGATAAGGTTCGGCATTTTTAATCCACCGCGTGAATTGAAAATAGCGCGAGATTGGAATAGGAAGAAATGAATTAAAGCAGGTTAATTTTAAAAGCAAATTAATTTTAAAAGCAAATTTAAAAAATTATTAAAGCAGATGAAGCATAGTGTCAAAGGAATCATACGTTAAAACGAAACAGATTTAACCATACTTTTAGTGAGATTTATTTTGATTAGAAAGTGGACAAAGTAATTTAAGGAAGATGATAAGGTTCGGCATTTTTAATCCACCGCGTGAATTGAAAATGGCGCGAGATTGGAATAGGAAGAAATGAACTAAAGCAGATTAATTTTAAAAGCAAATTTAAAAAAATGATTAAAGCAGATGAAGCGGGAAGTATCAAAGGAATCATACGTTAAAAAGGAAACAGATTTAACTACAGTTTCAGTGAGATTTGTACTGGTTAGAAAGTGGACGAAGTAATTTAAGGAAGAAGATGATAAGGTTCGGCATTTGGAAAGGATTTGGAAAGGATCACGAGATTGGAATAGGAAGAAATGAACTAGTGATTAAAGCAGATGAAGTATAAAGTGTCAAAGGTATAATACGTTAAAACGAAACAGATTTGACCATACTTTTAGTGAGATTTATTTTGATTAGAAAGTGGACAAAGTAATTTAAGGAAGATGATAAGGTTCGGCATTTTTAATCCACCGCGTATATTGGAAATGGCAGCAGATTAGGAAAGAAAGGAAAGAACGAATGATCAAAGCAGATGAAGCATAAAGTGTCAAAGGAATGATACGTTAAAACGAAACAGATTTGACCATACTTTTAGTGAGATTTATTTTGATTAGAAAGTGGACAGAGTAATTTAAGGAAGATGATAAGGTTCGGCATTTTTAATCCACCGCGTAAATTGGAAATGGCAGCAGATTAGAAAAGAAAGGAAAGAACGAATGATCAAAGCAGATGAAGCATAAAGTGTCAAAGGAATGATACGTTAAAACGAAACAGATTTGACCATACTTTTAGTGAGATTTATTTTGATTAGAAAGTGGACAAAGTAATTTAAGGAAGATGATAAAGTTCGACATTTTTAATCCACCGCATGAATTGGAAATGGCACGAGATTAGAATAGAAAGTAAGGAACTAGTGATTAAAGCAGACGAAAGATAGAAAATGGAAAGGATCGGGCATTAAAACGGAATAGATTTAACTGGACTTTTAGTGTTTTAGTTTCAGAAAGAAGATAAAATTGACATTTCGATTCGACGAAATAAAGCGAGGATGGCATAAAATGAAACTACCAGCATTAAAGTCCTCCAACCCTCTCATTCTCCGTCTCATCTTCGTCTCCGTTTTCATTTCCCTGTTAGAACCGCAGTAAATTCCACTCTCTGCCTCGGTATCTCGCTCAATGGCGCGAAAACTCCCTGACGCACGTGCACGCGCGATCACGTACCATTCTCAGCCAAGAAGAAGAAGAAATAGAAGGAGACGAGGAATCAGAAGAATCATCCTGCAGCAAGAAGAAGAAGAAGAAGAAGAAGAAGAAGAAAAAGAAGGAGAACATGCAACAACGACATCAAGCTTGGCTAGAGAGAAGACTAACGCGCGACGATCTAGTACACGCAGAGACCTGTATCTTGCAAATACACGATTTCCCGCAGTTGAAATTTTACACTTGACTCGTGCTATTTTGTCCGACGATACTCGACAAATCTCATCCCGCTCGACCACCAGTCCCATTTCGAATAATATCGTCCAACGTTAATTACAATTGTTCGTTAAAATCGACAAAAATCTGTGAGAGGATCGTCGAAAGCTTCGAAAGCGCGTGACGAAGAATTCGAATCACTGCGAATAGAATTCGGCGGTGTAGGATTCTCGAAAGCGTTGAAATTCCAAGACTCGCAAGATTTTTGCGCGTACGAAAAGTCTTGAGAACTTCTCTTTATTATGATGTTACAACGAGCAAAGAAACAACAGTTTGAGAGCTTTTGCCATACACGGTTCTGTTAATTATTAAGCATTAAAGAGGGACTCTGTTCTCCGATAACTTGAAGAAAAATATCGAATAAAGCGTGATTATTTTAGTTTGTTCGTTAGCAAAACGCGAAGTAGTTTTGGAAAATTACTTGACGCTGTATGTCGTAATCAGTTCTATCGGAATTATCACGCAGGCTAATTATGTGCTATACTGTGAAAGCACAAAGTAAATCATTCTTATCGTCGCCATTGAGAAAATACGAGGTGTACTTCAATATGACGGAAACCGGAAGAAATATGTATATTAATGGACGTTCGTTAGTAATTTGTCATGGAAGAAAGGCAAGACGCTGCAATCTATCGCGGATATGTTATCGTTGGAAAGGTCTACTTACCTTTACGTTCAGAATATATCGATGCGTGTTACGAAAAGCGATGTATTCCATTTGTCTTACGAAGAATAGCGCGCTTCGGTCTATCGCGAAAAGAAGCACGTTTCAATGTTTCTGCCGATAACAAGCGCGTTTTGAATAAATCACGATAGCAAACGCGATTTACATTGCCGCGAGCAGTAGCTTGTTTGAAATGCTGCAACGAAAAGTAGCACGTTTCATTTGATTCCAGAGAGTAGGATATTTTAATTTCCAAATGGCTGACATTGATCTTCTCTGGCTACCGGTTGTCTTCATCGTCGCTCGTTGCTTGTTCATCGTCATAGAAAGTAATTACGTTTACGATGTTTAATGGAGAACACGATGATCGTAGGTATTCGATACTCTAAAAGTCTTGAAAGCGTTGATAGCTCAAGACTTGCAAGACTTGCAAGACTTTCAAGACTTTCGAAACTTTCAAAGTATCGAATACTATTCTGTAAACTTGATGTCTTGAAAGTTCAAGATTTGCAAGATCTCCGAGACTTGCAAGAATTCCGAGATTTCCAAGATTTTTAAGACTTTCAAGACTTTCAAGAGCTTTAAGATATCGAATCATATTTTGCGAATTTAAAGTCTCGAAAATCCAAGACCTCCAAGATTTACAGGACTTGCAAGAATTCCAAGATTTTCAAGACTTTCAAGAGCTTTAAGATATCGAATCCTGTTTTGCGAATTTAAAGTCTCGAAAATTCAAGACCTCCAAGATTTACAGGACTTGCAAGAATTCCAAGATTTTCAAGACTTTCAAGAGCTTTAAGATATCGAATCCTGTTTTGCGAATTTAAAGTCTCGAAAATTCAAGACCTTCAAGATTTGTAGGACTTGCGAGAATTCCAAGACTTTCAAGACTTTCAAGAGTTTTAAGATATCGAATCCTATTTCGCGAATTTAAAGTCCCAAAAATCCAAGACTTGCAAGAATTCCAAGACTTGCGAGAATTCCAAGACTTTCAAGACTTTCAAGAGTTTTAAGATATCGAATCCTATTTCGCGAATTTAAAGTCCCAAAAATCCAAGACTTGCAAGAATTCCAAGACTTGCAAGAATTCCAAGACTTTCAAGAATTCCAGCGCTTTCAAGACTTTCAACACTTTCAGAGTATCGAACCCTATTCCGTAAACTTAGTCTTGAAAGTCCAAGATTTCCGAGACTTTCAAAACTTTCAAGAGTTTTAGGGCGTCGAATTCTATTTCGTAAATCCAAAGTATCGAAAGTCAAACACCTCCAAGACTTTCAAGATTTCCAAGAGTCTTAAGGTATCGAAGGCTATTCCGCGAATGTAAAGTCTCGGCGCTCGAAAACTTGCAAGATTTCCAAAACTTTCGAGACTTTCAGCGGTTTTAGTCTATCGAACGTCATTCGAAGTGTTTCGAATTTTGACAGTCTCGAGAAACAGAATCTTTGGAATCGTTTCGAAACTGAGATTCAAATGCCCGTTCCCGGACGACAGTGCACATACGTGAATATGCAAGGAAGAAACGGAACGTAGGCAAAACGGACGAAGAAAGAAGGAAAAAGCATAGTGGGGCTGTGTGACGAGAGAGTTTAGCCGGTGCAGCTAGCCTCTGAATCCAGAGAGTGGGGAGAGGAACTATGAGAGCGGCCACGGGGGTTGGCGGAGGGAGAGCTCGTGGACGAGCGGTTATTTCAAGCGACGACTCTTCTGGCACTTCGCCCCGAGCTTTCCTCGAGCGCATCCTCTCGCCTCGGAACGCGTTCTCGTGTCAGTGTCGCCGCGACGCCAGCCACAGTCAAGTTACTCACTCAGTGGACAGTCGATTCTAAGTCGACAGTCGATCCCGATCATCGACATTTCGAAAGGATTACGAATATCAGGACAATTAATTATTTCCAAGTTTCTTTCTCTTTGGTTACTGATGTTCAGTGATTAGTTGCTACGATAAGTAGTGGACAGTTGTAACTTTGAAGAATTACGATTGAAATTTACTTTGACGATTTAAGGATTTTAACGTTGCTTTGGGTTTTGTTAGATTGTGGTGGACAGTTGATAGTCAGTGAACAGTCGATCGACACGACTGTAAGTTTCGTGCAGTAGTCCTGGAAAATCGTGGGAGTATGATCGTGGAGAATTCCTAGAAAATTGCGAATTTTGTTGGAGATAATCGAGTCGACGGACTAACGTTGGAAAATCAGAGGAAAACCTTGGAAAATTGAAAAATAAACGAATCATCGTCGAAAGAGTGCAAACAAACTTGTAACCTCGGAATATCCCAAGCTAGTGAAATTAACGAAGGTTCCATAGAACTTTGAAATCTTAAAAATTTTCAAAATTGCCGCCATAGAGGTTGCCAAAGGGCTTAAGGAAGCGGGACTTTCGGAAGGTAAGCTACCAAACGTTCGAAACAAGAAGATTCTCTGTCTTCGGCAAATCAGTGACGGACCAAAGTTTGAAAGGATTCGCGCGGAAAGTTGACCGGAAGTGCGTCTCTCGGGGTGATCAGTGCGCATGTGAACCTAGGAACAGGTGTTTACCAAGCGCGCTAGTGTTTTCAAACAAACCTCTGACCAAACACACAACACACCGACACACCGACAAACGTCCCCTTGGCGCAACAAAAAAAGAAAAGAAAGAACCAGCACACCAACAACAACGAGAAAAAGTGTCGGATCGTTTCGTCCCCTTAAATCGTGCGTACGGTTTTCGCGGATCGAAACAAGTTGGGAACAAGTTGGAAAAGCGGGGTGATCGCGGATGAAGATGGAACCGTCGTGGAAAGAAGAGGAGGAGGATTTATAACTCGACTCGCCTGAAATAACAAGAGGAATGCGCGCGCGGTGAATCAGCTTCCTCCGCGAGAGTGCGAATTTCCTGACAGCGGCCACGCGATCCAGGATCGACCGACACACTGCTGCAGGATCTCTGGATCGTGTTGGAGTGTGCGCGCGAGCGCGTGCACCTTGAGAAAAGCCAGAAACGCCAGAAGCTCGGCGAGGGGGACGAGAGAGGCGGCCGCGAATAGGGAACGGTTTTTCTTGGAAAGGAGTCGCGACTGGTGAGTAGCAGCTTTCAGATGAGACGTTCCTGACGAGACGCGGTTTCGCGGAAAAATTCCGATTCTCGCGAAAACTGTCGAGCAAATTGCGCAGCTACCGAAAATTCTGTTTGATCGTCGAGTTTTAGGGCGGTGGAGGGGAGATGTTTTGCTCGGATGCCGTGAAACGAGTCTTTGTAAGAAGATTCGTAACGTTGTTGCAGCGTTGTGGACGTTGTTTATAGGTTAGGTTAGCTTGAGATTGTAATCGTGGGCGGATAGTTATCGATGAAATGGTAGGGTTAGGTTGGTCGCTTTGTTTATTTATTTCATTCGCCAGAATAGAGAAGCATTTTCGACGGATGTAGTTTCGAATTTATTCGAGTTTATATACGTGTACTTGGGATTTATGGAAACGTGGTACGCGGGATGGACGATATTTGGCAGGGCGTCTGTTAAGATTGAGAGGTTCGGTTCTTGGGAAGAGGAAGGTTGACGATCGGAGCTTTCAGTCGACGATAGCTAATAATAGAACGATCTAATTACAATTTTAGAAATAGTGTACGAGCTTCTCTGACTACGAAGAGTGTTGATCTCTCATTTTTAGAAGAAGATTCAGTCGATGTCTGATAACGTCTAATTTACAAAGAAAGAAACATTAGAAAGGAACACAGTTGCCAAGATCGATGACAGGTAATCATCGAGAGATCAGATTACAATTAATCGGCTGTCATCGATCTTGGCAACTGTATTACTTCGTAATATTTTTAATGACTAACCGAAAATAATAAGCAGACTCAAGCTGACCAGTAATGAACTTTTGCTTTTGAAAAAGCTTAAATTCCAAGGTTTAATGATAAAAAGAAGCGAACGTGATTGTCGAGAATGTTTGAACAGGCTGTTAAAGGAGAGAGATGGACGCGCGAAAAGTGCGTTTCCGGCGGCGAGTGCGCATTTCCGGCCAGTCAGGCAGCAATTTCTCGATCGAAATGCGCCGGTATGGGACGAAAATTCGTGCGTCACTCGGCTAACGATTTATAGATCGGATGGAATGATCCCTGACGTTGTTGATTGATCGGTTGGAACGTTTGTACGTGCAGTGTACAAACACGAATCACGTGTTTGGCTATCTGCTACTGAATTACGTGGTATTCAAACCAAGAAACGTGACCCCGCAGTAGAATTCGAAATTTCTTTTCGTATAAATTAAAATTGCCTGACGTGAGCCGAAGTGTGGCTAGAAATTTTCCTCTTCTTCTATATTTTCTCTTTTCATATTTTTTATTCTATATATTCTTTTAATAAACTTTACGTTTCCTTTTCGTTTATTTAATTGTCATATTATTTTTGTAAAAAATTATATACCGTGATAGATCAGTTGTAATTGTATTTTTTTTTTTTTTTTATCTAATAGTTAGTTATTTAATGTTTGCTGATTATCAGTGACTAGATTACAGTTATCGTTGTGTGGGTACGTGTATGGTTTACGACGCAATATAATTATATTTTACGACGTCATTTTATGACATGAATGACATCCTTATTGACGATAAATCGCAAGTTTAATCGATCGATTAATTTTCTTTGTTACACTTGGATTGTTTGTTCATCTTTATTCGAGTTATGCGAATTATTCGACTTTCCGAAGTTATCGCACAAATAGGATCGTGGTGCATTAAAGACGAATTCGAGGTTCATTGCAATTCCTCGAAGCTTTGTTCTAAGAATGAAAGTTCTGTTATAGGCGATTTGTTTTAGTATACTCGAACTGTTGATTTATTAGACGAAGCTAGGAATTCCCACTTACGACTCCATATAATTGGTAACCTACTTTAAATATCAATAAATAGAGCAGATTGAAATAGAATTATAAACTCTTCGTATTTATAACCAACCTATAAGTCACCATTTACTTCTAATCTTTCTGTCAGTATAGTCGTGAATATAAATTAACGTGACAGGAATATTTAAAACCTTGTTAATAAAAATAGGGATACCTTCTCAGCTGGATTTATACGCTTAAAATTCAATATTTAAAATCAGTAAAAATACGTCTTTCTCCTAAATAAACGCTATAGCTTTTGCAAATTTGATATCCAATTTTGCGTGATATTTAAATTGAAGAACTTCGCCACGTCGAAAAGTAAGATTTTAAGAAATCGATCGAACTTATCGGGAAATCGGAAAGACAATAATATTCCTAGGGAATTCTTAACAAATCCACTGTTTTATACAAAATAAGCTGCAAATAGAGGGAATCTTCTTGATAGAAGCTTCATCGATGCCAAACGACTACAAAACAGACATTTTATTTCCCAAAAAAGATCGACTTTTCCAAGGCAAAGATCTATCTTCACTTTCGTCTTCCGTTTTCCGCTTTCAATTTTCTCTTATTGACTGGTCCGTATATCGCACGGTATCACAGTTTATCTGAATAGAACAATCGTGTCACGGACGATTTCCGATCCATTCAAATGCCGATCAAATCGTTCCGTATGCGAAGAAAAGAACGAATCACGTTGTACGGACGAATGTTAAAAATAAAAAAAAAAAAAAAAAGAAAAAGAGAGAAAAAAGGAAACGACGAAAGACAATCGAAGGAAAAAACGCGAGTACATGTGTCTGTACGCTTTATACAATGGCCTCTCATGAATATAACGCGTTTATCATTCGTCGATGTAATGCTCTATGTCTGTCGGTTGGATTCTGGTCGTCATCTATCGCGTTCGCGGATCTACGATCGATGATCCAGCCAGAACGAACACCGCCTCGACAGATCGCGCATCGTCATCGATTCGCGATTTTCTATGCAGCTTTTTAATGACCTTCTTTGTCACTCGTATGCTCTATGGTCGAACATAAATCGTCAACTCGAATGATCGATTAGATCTCTTGTTCGTTTTCTTTATGCGTTTCTGTTTTCTTTTTTCTTTTTCTGGATAAATTGGAGAAATGAGACTAGAATTTAATAACAACGTGACATTGCCTGAGGAATTTCTTTGAAATGGCAATGTAAGTAACTTTGAATGATAAATTTTTATATAACTCGTATGCGTGTCTGTTATTTATTGTAGTCAGGCTTAAGGTCTAGTACAGTCTTTGTTTACACAAGTACACGTTTAGTAGGATTTCGTTTGCTTCTTTTTTAGCATGTTTCCTATATCTACGTTGCAGTGTCTCGAATGTAATTTTGATAACTTATATAACAAGTCTTGCATTACTATATTACAATATATTTGTACTTTCAGTTACCATATAATTTGATATATATCGTTAAAATTAAACTATAACATGTTTAAATATCACGTTATACTTGATGTGAAATTACATACTTGACTATATAATATATCTCGGTATCACAATGTGTCGTTATATGTTTGTTAAGTCTGTGATTTCTTTGGTTCTGTGAAACAGCTGATATCGCAACTGCATCTTCATTTATTTAACAGAAAATTAGAAACATGGAAGTACATCAGACTTACAAAGATCGTAGCGTTTATTTAGAAGAAATGGCATATCTTTAAAGTTTCAGGTGTTTAAATCAACGTTGATGTTTTAAGAGTTGACGTTAAGAGTTTCTAGAGTTGGTGTTCCTTTAATTAATTCGATTGCTTGGCTGATTTGCTTATAAATATTCCTCGATCGACATTCTATCGCGACATTGATAGGGAAGTGATGGTGATCTGTAGCATAGTAAATCGAATTTATATGAAACAACGTGATAATATAAAAATGTAACAGTATTTACGAAATATCATTAGCAAGAACACGCTTATGAAAGTCTATTAAATCAATGAAATGGATGCAGATTATATAGCTATTGGTGTAATATACGAAAAGGTAGCAATTAACGTGTAAACAAGTATAATTGCTCGAAGAAATTCTGCTCGAACGTATAATTAAGCTATCTATAATTAGAATATGTCATGCTTATGCATATACAACTGATGAATATCGCTATTATATAAATGCGTCATACGATCTCTGTTTGTACGATACAAATCGTAGGAATTTTACTTCGCTTTGATGGTACAGTGCTTTGATGAAAATGATTGCTTTCTTTGTATTAAAGCGTTACACGTATGACGCTTGATACGGTTTGTGCTAAATTCTAAAAGGAAACTTCTAAAGGGAAGAGCGTCTCATTTTCGGGACGTAAATTCGCAAAGATTAACCGTAACGCGTTTATCTTCCTTTTGGATCTTTCTACTAATGTATTTATCTGTTATATCATAAACATTAGGATCTATCGCGTCGAAACAAAAATATTTTCTTCGCTTAAAAGTGCGAATTGCAACATTCTCGACAAGACGCCTTCATATTCCAGCCAAGTCAAATTACTTTGAGTAAAAGTGATTATTCTAAAAAAATTACCATTTTTCATTCCGAGTATCTTTGCACGTTTAAATTTCCTATTGATGTATTTAAAGAACAAAAAAAATTACGATCTTCTTCTAAATGTAACGTTTAAATAATATCGAAAAATAAATCGTGTTCCTCTAACATATTTATGGACAATTAAAAATATACTTCGAAGAGAATATTGTTTACTAAATATACAAGAAAGAATTAATTTGCTTTATAAAAATAATATTACCTCCAACACGCTTTTATTTATGAAATAATTAATTTCCTGATAATATCGAAAAGTAAATCTAACATATTTATGGACAATTAAAAATATACTTCTAAGAGAATATTATTTACTAAGTATATAAAAAAAGTAATTTGTTTTATAAAAATAATATTACCTCCAACACGCTTTTATTTATGAAATAATTAATTTCCTGATAATATCGAAAAGTAAATCTAACATATTTATGGACAATTAAAAATATACTTCTAAGAGAATATTATTTACTAAATATACAAGAAAGAATTAATTTGCTTTATAAAAATAATATTATCTCCAACACGCTTTTATTTATGAAATAATTAATTTCCTGATAATATCGAAAAGTAAATCTAACATATTTATGGACAATTAAAAATATACTTCTAAGAGAATATTATTTACTAAGTATATAAAAAAAGTAATTTGTTTTATAAAAATAATATTACCTCCAACACTCTTTTATTTATGAAATAATTAATTTCCTGATCAACTTCCACCAATACGAATAATTAAATGAACAATAATATTCCTATAGAACCACATTGGATATTTCATACGTTTTATACAAGCTCATTCTGTGCACCTTCACATTGAAATTTCACATTGAAGTTTAGATGCATAAAACTTCGCAGTTCGTACGTGAAACGTTCGTCTGATTAATTTCACGCGATTAATTCGTCGCGTAATTTCATCGGCTGGAGGACGACGCGTGTGTGCGTCCGGCAAGATTTCGGTGGCCGGTCGTTTGCATGGAAAGTATACGACAAAATTACCCCAATTCTCGTCGTTTAACCGGGCTACTGCCTGCGAACTGTTGCACCAGAGGGACAAAGAAAGAGCAACGTGGCGTGGAAAGAGAGAAGAAACGGAGGGAGGATAATTTATTCCGGCTTTATTTAATCTCTTCCCTCGCGTCTCGACGACGCGACTTGCTAAGCTTCTTTTAATCCAGATTCCACATCGACAGAGAGAGAAAAAGACGGAGCAAAGGCGTGTTTGCGTTAGTCTGTGCCTGTGGAAGGCCGATAATTTGTTTGTTCTAATCCCCGCCTTACTTTTCACGTTGCTACTGTAACTTGGAATTAAACGTAGCTGCTTTGAGAATATCGATGGAAATTCGAGTAAATTTCATGGAAATCGTTATTATTTCTTGAAATATTTCTGTATAATTAATCCTTCTTTAACTGGTCGCTTCGTTTAACGGATCGCTCGAGGCCTGTACACCGAATAAGAAATAATAATAATTATTCGCTGAACGTATTATTAGAACTTTAGCAGAGTGAAAGAGAAACGAGGGAATATTCTCGACGAGTTGTTATAGTAAATCCACTCGCCTTGGCGAGTTTTATTATTTTATTAGCTTGTCCGAAAAGTTTCTTTCGTTTTATAAGGAAATCATAGACGCACGATGTTTTCTTGTTTGATATTAGTTTATTGAATTATGCACGAACGTAATAATAGATATATAACAAAATGGATCGTACTTAATTCGATAAAATAATATAAAACAGAAATTGTTGTTCATCTATCATCATCTTATGAAACGAAAGAAACTTTTCGGGCAACTGATATTTTAATTATTAGAAAATTTATAGTAGAATTTAACGAATTTCTTTTGTTTTATTTATTTTCTTTTTTTTTTTTTTTTTTTTTAGAATTTCATCTACGTTAGAATTTCTGTGCTGAAAATTGAAAATTTTCAGTAGAAGTATGTGGTAAGAAGGAACGCGCAAGGTAGTTTAGAATCGGTGGTTAAAGCACTGTTTACTTATCGATACTAATTTCATAACTTGCAAGACACTTTGATTAACTTAGAACGACGTGTAATTATCGATGATTTGAGGGATCGCGGCGAACTCGTACGATACAACTGGACGATACGGAAAGATGGAAACTACCTTGGAATAACAGTAATATGCAACTCGACTGTGAAGCTCTGTTTTCGCGAATTAAAATTCCGGCGCATCCGGTGTTGAAAGGTTAATGGCAGTGACGAGGTGAAGATTCTCCAGCGAGGTAGAATCTCTTTTTACTTCCTTCCACTTCCTACCGCGTTTCTTATTTACTTTCATAAACTCGGAAACTTCATTTCATTGGTAAAAATGCAACGGTACGAAGTACCTTCTGCAAGGTAGGTATTCGCGCAAAGAAATGGCCTGTTGCATTCAAAAACGTGGTAATTCGTTATTACAGAAGCAGAACATTGTGCTGCATGATATCGTGGTAAGACTGACGCTGGAAAATTATGATCGTGCAAGAATATAACTTTTAGAAACGTCACTGTGGTGCCAATAATAATAAACGCTAAGTAGACAATATTCTAAAAATATATTATCGGAAACTCGTGGAAATCGACATTGTCGCGACAATAATAATGAATATTATGTAAATAATATTTCACAGCCATAAACGCGACAGTATGTACATAGTGTGTAATATCGGCACCGATAATGCACCAATCATAATAAATATTAAATAAATAATATTGGAAAGCTGTAATCGAGAGAATAGGTACATAGTCTTTGGCATTGACGCGTCAATAATAATAAATATTAAACAAATAATACTGCTGAGCCATAATCAGGCGAAATTATTTGGACAGTGTCGCGCCAATAACAATAAATGTTAAACATATAACGTTGCTGAGCCATAGTCGCGCGGACATTCTTTAAGATCGACATTAACGCGTCACCAATGACGAATATTAAATAAATAATATTGCAGAGCCATAATTGCACGAAAACTATTCAGGATCGACGATTCGCGCGCCTATAATAATAAACGATAAATAAACAATATCGCGGAGACACGATTACGAGAATAATCGTTGTAAGTGTAATGGCACAGGAATGGTCCTTAAAACCGATACTGTCGCGTCAATTATAATAAATATGAAATAAACGATATTGCAGAACGATAATCGCGCGTAAGCTCCTTAAAATCAACATTGGCGCGCCAATAATAATGAGTATTTAAATATATAATATTGCGGGCTTTTTAAAATCGCCACTGACGCGTTGGTAATAAAGAAGATTAAATAAATCGCGTAGCAGAGCCATAATCGCTGTCAGAGTAATCTGGAATATCGATATTAACGTGGCAACAGTCCTTAAAACCTTAAAACCAATATTGACGCGTGAATAATAAGAAAGATTAAGTAAATCGCGTAAATCGTATGGCGGAAGCGCAGTGGCGAGAAAACTCTTTAAAGTCGATGTGGATAATAATAATAATAATCAGCATCGAGCGAATAATATTGCCGAGACGTAACCGCGAAAGCTGCTTAAAATCGACATTGACGCGCCAATGATAACGAACGCCCTGTCAGTAACGAAATGAAAAAATACAAAAGTAAAACAGTCGTTCGCTGACAACTTAATTCTACGTTATAACAGCCAAGCTCTTACACTCGTCGACGCTTACCTTTTCCCACACGTTTCACGTGCACACCTTTCGAAGCGGTCGTAACAGCTAACCGGTGAAAAGCAGCCATAAACGTGGAATATGATCGGAAAGTCTTGGCGAATTCGACGCGACGACTTTACACGCCGTTTACTTCCGTTGTTTGTGCGGCGCACGAGTGAGAGCGAGAAGTACGCGAATAATAATATACAGACGAGACACGCTACGCAGTGATCACGTGGAACGTGGGTTACCAGCTTCCGGTAGCAGAAGAGACGGATTAAAGTAGAAGAGAAGAAAGCGAAGAGACGTATTGGGTTGGCAACTAAGTGATTGCGGATTTTCTCATTACCATCCAATGGCAAACTCCGCAATCACTTAGTTGCCAACCCAATGGAATGCGCGAAAACATAAATCATCGGCATAATTGAAGCAGGCGTTTCTTTTTTTTTCTCCGTCGTTCTGTTTGCTCGCGCCAGATTAGATGCTGCATGCAACTGGCACGGTGAGAAATACGAGCAAAAGAACGTACGAGCTTATTGGTTAACGACGATTCGCGAGCTTCGAATTAGTTTCGTTGGTGTTGGAAGCAGCGGTTGATGGATGGATAATCATCGGACGGTCGTTTGAAAGAGATTTATCGAAACGTACCGGATGTAGTTTGTTCAGCCAAGATGCGCTCCGAGCATGCTATCGGCCATTCAGAAGATTTATAAAATATATTTCATCGGACGAGATTCGTTAAATCGTAGTTGAAGCGACGACGAAATTGTATCGCGCGGTGATTGATCGGAAAATTTGATCCGCGTTGCAAACATACGAGGCAAAATTAAATAGTAATCGGTCGGAGGAAGCACATCGGACGTAATTGATGCGATGTTTGTTAAAGTTGCAGAGAATCGTTAGAGAAATATCTGAGATATGATAATAATAATAGCGAATGGTAAAATTAAATAGCAATTTGCCATTCCAACGTACTGGATCGTAATTTCGAGAAGCATATCGGACGTAACCGATGTAATTGTTTATTAGAGAAAATGTCAAAGTGTTGTAGTCGTGTTCAACTCTAGTCGGGGTTATCAATGTAGAAGATTGTAAATGACGATTGTTGGAATAACGAAGTAACTCGTTGTTGAAACCGTCAAGTGTATTTAGAATAATTAATAAATAAATAATTACAGGCAATATCGTTAAGACGCTCGTACTAGCAAATTCGCTAAGACAGTGACCTACGAGTATCTACGAGTATCTAGCAGTTATCAACGAGCGATTATGCACTGTCTTAGCGAATTTGTTAGTACGAGCGACTTAACGACGTTACCTGTAATTATTCGTTTCTTAATTATTTTAAATACACTTGACGGTTTCAACAACGAGTTACTTCGTTATTCCAACAATCATTTACAATCCTCTACGGCGTTGTTAACAATTGTTGGAAAAGTTGTACACGGATATATGACGAATGGTAAAATTAAATAGCAATGGATCGTAACGATGTTGGTCAAGGGGAATTCTAAAGCGTTGTCAATGATCAGAGTTTTGATGAGGCACGAGATGTTAATTGATAATTCGTAAAATATCGTTCATGCTAAACGCGAGATTTGATGAACAAACGAGCCAGATAAGAGTATAGTAATCGAAGGGAAGTATCGTGGCTAAGGAGGAAGGCACGAAATCAGTGCGATTTTTACTGCGAGGAAGAGATTAACGGAACTGCGATGATGAATTAACTTGGGTACAGGTTTAAGACCAGGAACTTACATTACAGACGCAATTTAAATACCACGCTCTTCGTTTTATTAAACGTCGCTATGCTTTTGCCTACCTAGGCCAAGAAGAAGCGTAGCTTGGTACGAAAAAAAAAGAAAAGGGAAATTTAATAACGAAAAGCGACCGACAAGCCAACAAGCCAAGGAATAAAATGCAGGTATCATTTGCTTTAGTCGAAGGTAATTTAATTCCATAAACCTTTACGACGTTCCTTAATAAACCAATATTTAAACAACGTGTAACCCATAATAAGACCAACGATAAATACCATAAAATCAATCTTCCTGTTACAAGAAGCTATACGGTTAATATTGTACGATTCCGGCGGAACTGGCGATTCTCGCGTGTATCGCTCGAAAGCCATCGCGTGGTTAATATTACACGAGAGTTGTCGATTTTTTACGTTTCATTCGACAGCCATCGGTGTACGCGCGAAAGAACCAGTTACGACTCGTTGCACGAATCACGCTAATTCCGAAACGTGTATCGCTTTACTTCACACTTGGGACCCTTCTTTCTCGCGGTTACAGGCGCACACATAAAGTACATAAACGCAGCAGCTAAGCAATCGTAACGTCCCGGCGCAACTGTTGCAGCTTCCACTTTTTGTGGGAATAAAAAATGAACGCGATTGGTAATGCGCGGCTCGTTACAGGGGCCGCTGTTGGCGCTCGCTTCCGGCGATAAACTCCGGCCATTTGCAATTTGCCATGATTTTTCTCGATAAAGATTACACAGAGCTCGCGCCACGTCGAGGAAATTTAATGTCGATGAAGGTGCAGGCCGCAGACACCGGCGGAATAAAAGAAAAGCGACAAGGGCAAGAGCCAGTACAACGGATAATTATTGTTCTTTTAAACAGATAATAAATTACGAAGGAGAGCAGCTTCGTGTAACTCACGCCTAACTGGAACTAATTAGGAGACTCGCCCAGGAAATCGCTTCACTGTGTCCTGCGCAAGAAAGCAAGTTGAATTAGAGTCGGCGAAGCGGAGGAAGAAATGGCGAAAGGAAAAGTCGGCCGCAGGAATTCACGAAAAAAAAAAAAAAAAGAAGAAATTACAGGGACGAACTGTTCGTCCTTTTTAGGGCTTCTCTCGCTTCCTTTTTGCGAGTAGGATTAATAACGCTTAAGCGATGTAATCGGTCTATTGCCGACCATAACGATTCAGCATGGGATTTTTAATTTACTGTTAATCTTGTTGTAATTATTGTTAGTCGGTCTTGGGCGGGTTAATAATCGACGATTTCTCCTTTCCTCGTTTTTCCTCGGTTTTTTGCAATTAATGTAAGTCGATTCTTTCGGAGGAGTTTAGCGGAGTTCCTTTGAATTTAGTGGAACTGACTGGCGCGGTCATTAACTGGATCATTAGCACGAGTAACGTCTAATTAAAGGTTCTAACTACGCGCAGGGAAGTTACGACTAATTGGACGCGCTGAAAAGTGGATTTTTATCGTTTGCGACAATAGAAGGATAGAGCACAACCTACAGATAGAATGTAGGAGACACAATTTTTCCCTAGTAAGATATTCGAAAGTGGATTAAACTACTTGCGAAGAAGTAAAGAAAGGGAGTATAATGACAGAAATATATCTTAGAGAACGTACGAAGTTCTAGCAACTGAAAGGAAACACCTCGTTTGGTAAAAAGCGTAGAAGACGTTCAGGGGACGAAAGAAAATTTGAGAAAAGAACTGAAAGTCCTGGGAACGAGAGTACCGTATAAATATCCTATTTCAAAAAGCAAAAACAGCGACATAAAGAAGAGGTACACGGTAGATGCAAAGAAGAAAGAAAAGTAAGACAACATTTATAGGAAAAACGATTCTGAAAAAATAAAGAAGAAAGAACAATCAAATGATACTAAAACGTAGCAAAAGATATTAGAAAAGTACCAAAAATATTAAAAACTTTGATAGGAAAAATGAAACTGTTCAACCTAACGTCTTCTGGCCCGCGTTCAATCCGCTTTCTTCTCGTTCACAAAGCCAATTTATCGGATGTAAGTATGCAACATCGTATAAATCGCGCGTCTTCAAGCCGAGGGAAAATGATGGATGGAAAGACACAGTGGAACGCATTGTGAGTTGCATTCCGTGTCTCCTTTTAATCCTGCATCTCTGCTACCAGAGCACCGCGTACAAAACGAATCTTCTCTTCTTCTTTCGTTTCTTAACAGAACCATGTTTCATTTCATGAACTCGAGCTAGAAGAAGAGTGGCAGCGTTCTAGTATACGTAGAAAAAGACGAAAATCGTAGGCTTTGTACGGCCGAGTCGTGGAGAAGGAGAGAAGAGAAAAGGGACGATGTCGGGTAAGTAAGCTGGTAAGAAACGAGCTACGATTTATTTGACAGATCGCACCGACCGCCAGCGTTACAGTGGTTTATTTTATAAGGCCAGATTGCCGGCCTCACTTCGTCGGAATAGAATAATGGACGTTTCTATCCCCCGTTTGTACGACCGACCTCCACCCCGCAGCGACCGATGCCCATCCTCCTCTTTTCATTCTTTCTGGCCTTCGCGTCTCGAAAGTCAAGTGCAGTTAAGCACCACTTTTCGTCAGACACCAAGAGACGACGGTGTTCAGGTTTGGGAGACGGTTCGCATGTGCCAAGGTACACGTACTCGTTGCTCGTGAGAAAAAGTCGGCAGATGCTGTGCCGATAATCCAAAATTTCGTAAATTTCGTGCAGAAGAAGGAGGAAGAAATTTCTCGTGATACCGCAGGATTAGGAGAATTTTTGGATGAACGTAGTTGTCGTTGAGCATGTTGGAAAATTATCAGGCAGCAGATTGTTCAGAGGTTTCGCAACTCAAGGAATTTTCTATTTGCGATAAGCGGGGATTTTCAGGAGAATTTTGAAGAACTACAGGATCTTCTGCGCGAGTTTCGCGATAGTGGAAGGTTGTCAGGAAATTTTCTGAAACGACAGAGGATTCTCTGGAGGAATTTTGCAATATCTTGAGCACTTTTCAGGGAACTTCGAAGCGCTACAGGATGTCGTAAATTTCGCGATAATCGAAAATTTCATAGACGAAGTTGACGGCAATCGAGGGTTTCAGGTGACGAAGGATCGTTTTTATGGAAACTTTGAGAAGATAGCGACGCGATTTCGAAGGACGATCGCCAGAAATAATAGGCTACCGATCGGTAGATCGAATCTACGCTGGAAATTAATCGGCGCCGTTGGTAGCCGAGTTAATTGCCGCTCGTACCACGAGCACGCGAGTTTTTCTCATCTGCAACCGATTCTCGACATAATCTCACGCCGATCACAGGAAGAGCGGCAAAGAAACCAAGCGTCTAGACTACTCTGGACGCGATCATCGCCGATGAAAGTTCAGCGAAGGCTGACGACGTTTTTAACGAACTACTATTTGCGTATAACTTTTCCTTTTTTACTTTTATCTACATCGACTTTTCCTCCTTTTTTCGTTTATTGCAATATATGCGGGTCGGAGACTGTTTATTTTGTTTCGTGAAAATGGAAAATGGTAAAAAACTCGATGCGTATTCTGCTTGTAATTCCATCTACGAATCGACCAATGTACGTCGACTTGGAAATATTTTTCTATTTTTATATAGAAATGTATGCGGGTCGAAGGATGTTCCCTTCCTTTTCCATAGATATTCTCATGTTTGAGAATTTGCGATATCGAAGGATCGACGATGGCGAGGATAAAGGGAAACGTGAGTCACCGATTCGATGAGACGAGCACGAGACAGGTTGTACAAAAGGAAATGAAGAGCTCGTGCGTTCGACCAGTTAATCGACCGTTATCGTACGGTCCGATGGAGTAGGTCATGGTTTACGCTTTGTCGGAGTGGCTTATTCGGTTCACCTGTCTGGAAGAACGATCAAGGTAGCCTGATTCTTTCATGAAATTTTTATATCATTGTTTACTTAGCTTCTAAGTAATCTTAGACTCTCGAAAGAATGAACAGTTCGCTGGTAAAATATCCAAATTCTATCAAATATATATAATCGATTATCGTCATTAGTCGTGACAAGAATTGTCAATGAAATATCTTCACTTGAAATGGAATTTTCTTCTAAACGTATCGTAGTAATTAATTAAAATTCTTTTCAATTGAGTTGGAAAAAAGTGGAGGGAAGAGCTGTAAGGAACTGAAAATCGCTGTGTAATATCTCGCGTAATATTCTGAGGAATAAAATTCCTCGTTGTCGAAAGGAATGTTAAACCACTGTTTAATGATTCGTATCATTAAGAAGGCGACTTCGAGACAGCACGGGTACTTCTAAGATACCTCTCTATCGCATACCAAAAGCAAGAAACACCTGGTAAGAATCACCTCGTAAATCAGCTTCCTCGAACTCGTCTTAACCTCGAGAAAACGTGAAACATGAACGAGAAGACAGCGTGAAAAGATATAGCATCCGTGCAAACGCATCTGTACACCTTCTCCCCGAGGTCTCGAACACGCGGATGTCCCTAGAAAAAAATCCTCGTCTCCGAGAAATGTGTTGAAACATGGTTGCACGCCGAGAGATTTACGCCTGCTAGCGCGAGAAACGTGAAACGAGACACTTGAAAGCGTTCCGATGGAAAAATCTGGTCAATTTCTACTTTCCTTCCTTATTTTACGAACAATTACTTTCTTAATTAAATTTCTATCTTTATCTTTCTGTTTCTATCGAGTTTCCTGACGATAGAGATTCTTTGCTTTATAGATCGTTGGATTATTAAATTTAATTATGAAACTAACATAATTTGTAGAGATATATTACTGCAGAAAATTTCGTAAGTTTCCGCAGAGGTCACGAACCTTTGGAAAACCTGTCTTTTTCGTAATGGGCGTAGAAACTTGAATACGAGCAAAGTAAAAATAAAATAAAATCGATAAAACGTACAACGTAGTATCATTTAATTAATTAATTAATTATGCACGTATATGTACCTATCAACGATCCAACAAATTATTTAAATGATAATTTAAAACCAATTGCTCGTGGTTCACGAATTTCCATTGAAAACAAAAATATATCAATGAAATATAGTCAAACTTTGTAGTCCGTACTGATAATATAACATTTTCCTTAAAAACTGAAGATATACTCATCGAATATACTAAAAGATATAATAAAACAATATAATAATATCTAATACTATATAATAAAATTCCAGTAGTTCTTCCTTCTTTCGCTGTTTATTATTCGTATAATTGGAGTTAATTTTTATATTATTGTATTTTACTAAGCTGGAATTTGTAAATATTAATATGTTACATTACTTAAACGTTACACATATAAACCACTGGATATTTATAAATATTATCAGTTAAGGTCCTGTTAGTTTATCAACAAATAAAATATTGTTTTTGTGAATTACGAGTAGTCCCATGAGAGCTGTTAGCTTTAAGAACATTGATACCCACTTAAGTCACATTGACATAGCCATTACAGACATTGTAAAAATATTTACGATATATATTCTTCTGACAAATAAACGCAAAAAAGAAAGAAGAAGGAGTCGGATAATAAGAATCCAGAAACATACTGCGGAACTCAGTTTATACGAACCTATCGGATGACAAAGTGGTAAGTTTCTATAATAGGAAACTAGCTATTTCGTTCTGTTAATAGGAGTTCATGTTCATGTAACAGGATTCCAGGAAACGTTTGCTCCTATATACATAATAATCCTACAAACTTGAATCGACTGCAAGTCATGAGAATGCGTCCCAGAACTTGCATCTCTACTGTTGCATTTTAGTGTTCAACGTCCACATAAAAAAATTGACGGTCGGAGGTATAGCGCAGATAATAAGAACTCAGCTAAAGTTTAAATAACAGAAGCTCGGCTAAGGTTCAAACAGTAGGATCTCAGTTAAAGTTCAGGTAACAGGAGATCGGCTAAGGTTCAAGTAATAGGAGCATACTTGAAGATCAAATAATTGGAGCTCGGCTAAGGTTCAAGTAATAGGAGCTTACTTGAAGTTCAGATAACAGGAGCTCGGCTAAGGTTCAAGTAATAGGAGCTTACTTGAAGTTCAGGTAACAGAAGCTCGGTTAAAGTTCAGGTAATAAGAGTTTACTTGAAGTTTAGATAACAGAAGCTCGGTTTAAGTTCAACTAATAGGAGCTTACTTGAAGTTCAGATAACAGGAGCTCGATTATGGTTCAAGTAATAGGAGCTTACTTAAAGTTCAGATAATAGGAGATCGGTTACAGTTCAAGTAATAGGAGCTTCCTTAAAGTTCAGATAACAGAATTACAGTTAAAGTTCTGATAACAAGAGCTCAGCTGAGATTCCGATAATAGGATTACAGTTAAAGTTCAGATAACAAAAGCTCCGCTAAGGTTCAAGTAATAGGAGCTTACTTGAAGTTCAGAGAAAACAGCTCGGTTAAAGTTGAAGTAATAGGAGTTTCCTTGAAGTTCAGATAATAGGATTTCAGTTAAAGTTCAGATAACAGAAGCTCGGATAAGGTTCAAGTAATAGGAGCTTACTTGAAGTTCAGATAACAGGAGCTCGGGTATGGTTCAAGTAATAGAAGCTTACTTGAAGTTCAGATATAATAGGATCTCAGTTAAAGTTCAAGTAATAGGATATCAGCGAAAGTTCGGACAACAGGATTTCAGTTAAAGTTCAGATAATAAAAGCTTGCTTCAAGTTGTGATAACGGGAGCTCGGCTAAAGTTCGATTAACCAGGCGCTGCAAAAGTTTCGTTCGTATAAATGAAGTTCGTATAAACGGAATTCCACTGTATTCGGTAAATCGAGCATTGTGACGACATCAGTTCGAATAAACAGAACTCGGATTACCGGAGTCCCGTTGTATATCCAAATATAGTGAAATACATCGTACAAAACTGGTGATCAATTCCAGAGAAAAATCGTGTAAACAAGATTCCTCAGAAGCGACTTAACGAAGATTTAGGTTGTTAAGAACGAATCGCGTTGCTTTCTGTGTAACAGCGGGGGGACACGAGGTCGATTGTGTCCTGAGGTTAATGAAAACGCGCGACGGCCGGTTAAGACGCGTGTGGGCAGTCGCCGGTTTTTCTTCTGAGAATCCATCGTGCACACGGTGGCCGGTTAACGGGCTCGGTTATTAATAAATTTCACGGCGGCGCGCGGTTTATTCTCAACGCCACAAATCTCGCGATACGGCCAATTAAAAAGGGCCGACGCGTTAAAAACCTGCCTTAATTGATACCTAACGAGGTGCTAGAAAGACGAATCGACTCACTCGGCCCCTCGGCTCCATCGTCATTGATGTTTCCAACGTAACGTTCGGTTTTTCGGTTTCTCCACTTTCTTCGTACATTAGAATAATATTACGGAATCGATTAAGATTTATCGATCGGTGACGTTGTTTAGTTAATGAGCATTTTTTAAGCAGAGTAGACTTTCTGGGCGCGTGGTGTTCGACGTTTGCCCTTGTCAAGAGCGAAACTAAAATTCTAAGATTGATAAATGGTTTTTCAAGTTAGCTCGAAGAAATTTTCGTAACGAGTTGTTCGCCTCGCCGCGTTGCTGCGGCAGAAAATAAGATCTTCAGGTGGGTGAGTAATGTCTTAGGCCCGGTGCATTTTTCGAATATATTCAAGTGGATTTTAGTATTCTTAGTATTCTTAGCGCGTGTTACGGTCTTCGTTAACGATATAACCGATACAATTCTTGGAATCGACCAGTAGGTTTTCGAGCGTGATATATTTTTTGAATAGATAAAACAAACTTAGCGATCGGATTTATACACTTCGTCTCGGACAGAAATAAAATCCGCCGATAAATAAACGATATTCTCAGTTCTGTGCATTATTCCATCAGATCGAAGGAATCACTGAAACGTGTTATTTACTTCAACGATTCGGAAAAATTCTACAGACATACAGAGGTATCATACGGGCTAAAGAGGAATGAAATAAAACGAAAAGGATGGAAAGGACAATAAACGAAAAACTACATTCTCCCCTGGTAGAAGAACAAAAACTCTTTGCCTTAATTGCTATGCACAGCGTTCACCGGCCATCAAACAAGATTCGCATCGGCACTTGCACTGATATTCACGCTGATTTTGCTCGCGGCACAACTTTCAACGTGTCTATCTTTGGCTTATCAAACGACTAATACTACGTGTCACAATGTACGCGCAAATGACGCGGCAAAATGCACGCGATGGTTTCATGGCGAACAAAAAATATGTTTGTCAGTGTCGATCGATGCCATTAATCATCCGTGGAAAAGGAGAAAGCCTTGGAGTGGATCTACGATCGAGTGGATGCAGCTGAACGTTTTCACGCAACGAGTCTATTAATCGGCCAACAGGGAAGACGGACAGCCGTTTGTCGGGGAATTAAAACGTTTCGCGGACGTGACGGTTAAATCAGAAGTCATCTGTCTTCGCTTATAAAGTGTTTTATTGCTGTGCAGGGTCATGCTGCATAAACGAAACCCCATCGATGCGATCGCTATTGCGATCACGGTACATGACCATGCACATTTCTCTCCTCTTTGTGACCAGAGAAAATAGCCGTGAAAAATCCTTCTTTGATACTTGCTGATAGCAGGGAAAAAATTTTGACAAACGAGTAGAGCAGGAATTTTGCGATATAAATGCAGCGGCAATCTTGAGAAATAAATGGGCCAGAGATTTTGAGAAATAAGTGGAGCAGGAATTTTCAGCGGTAAATAGACGATGAAGATATGCAAAGGAATTTTCTAAAGGTAGATTGCAATTGCAGGAGAGAATGATGTTTGTGTTTCTTTAGAGATGACGTAAAGTTGAGAATGCTATTATTGCTTGTCGTTAACAATATTTTAGTAATATGTACTTTTTATTTTAAGATCGATAAAATAGTATATCAAAAGAAAATTTGATCCTGCAAAAGTTAATGATAGACGTCAAATAATTATTTGATAATTAATTCATTTGATAATTAATAATAATATAAATACAGTATTTTCGGTGTTACATTTTCAGTTTACAGTGTTAGTAACATACTAACAGCGGCAGCTTCTTGAAAATGATATCGGTAAGGAATAAAAATTTAATAAAATTTCAACGCAAAATTCTCTATAAAAATCTCCATCTTCGAGTCTAGTAAATATACAGCAAATGATCAGCATGCAAATTACCAGGAATCAGTTTGGCAGTGATTCCGACTAAACACGATCGGCATTCAATTCGCACGCGGGCAGAAATCTCGCGAGATGCTCTTGCAGCATCCGCGTCATCCACGAGCTTTTACGCGAGAAATTAAAGATTTTAATAAAAGATCTCCCCGCGAGATCATCGTGTAAAGTACAGCTAACTTGGTTAAACTGACCAGGAAAATAGGCAAAAAAAGAAAGGTAAATTGGCTGCGCGATCGAAAATGCTATTTCGAAATTCGAATAGCGAATTGACGTCATCGAGCTTTGCCCGCTGCCAAAAACGAAGAACAAGCTCGAGTTCGCGGCTCTATAAGCGAGCATTTAGAGCTTCGTTTCTACTTATGTTTGCGGAAATAATGAAAGGAATTATTGAGCTAAAGGAATTACTGATGGCTAAATCAACGTTCATAAATTGCGAAATTGGTTGCAACGAGTGAAAATTCCACTCGAACATCTTTGCACATTTGAAGATTCCAAATTTCTTTTATTCCATACTGTTTCATCGAATTTCGTATCAAGTCTAATTTCTTCCATTTACTGATACGGATTGTGAAGATTCCAGTAATAATTATAAACAGATGATTGTTATACGAACTTAAAAAAAATTAAATTGTTATATGAAACTAAAGAATTTGATGGTTGTCAGAGGTGTTCAATCTTACTCGATGTCTGACTAAACTGTCGCCGACCGAATCTACTTCTCCTATGTATTGGCTTGACAACTAAGTGATTGCGGATTTTGTCAATACCAGCTAATGACAAAACCCGCAATCACTTAGTTGCCAACCCAATATATCCGTACGCTGCTGTATGAAAGAAAAAGTAGGAAAATGAAGGAGACAGGTAGCGAAGAGAATCGTTGTACGAACTTCGAAATTGTATGATTAGATGAAAAATTTATAACTGAATTAACTATGAAGAAATTCAGACGAATAGCCGCATCGTGTAACGATCGGATACAGTTAAAAAGTGGAATGATCCATTCGGTAGGAAGAAATAGCGTATTAACATGATTTCGCGGAATGTTGGTACGCATGATAGAGTATCGTCACGAGTGGAAATGTATGTATCCTGGCGTGCGGCTGCACGTGCACGCGCATACGCAGCCATGCGAGCTACGGCACGAACCTTCGCGGTTTAATTTATCGGCTGAAATCTGGATTCGCTAATTATCGCGGTCGATGCGCACGGCAGCCGTGCGTGCGAGACAACACGGATCAAGGCGGACCCTAAATGATGAAGGAGAAAAAGAAACCGTAGAAAAAACGGTGGTTTTTCCATAAAACGCCATTTTTCGTAGGTAGTTAAGCACGTGGAAGTATATGGCTGGGTTAGGCGAGTCGTTAAGGGAACAGGACCATATTGTTCGTAATATTTCGTTGTCTTCTTTTTCTCATGTTGATTTACAGGCGAACCACGGAGAAGAAGTTTGTGTGTTTTTGGTGTGGAAGTATGGCTAATTGTATAAAATTAAAAGCTTTTCAAGATTTGCCAGCCTTAATTAATTAGAAGATTGATTAACGAACGAACCTTTTTGGAGATGTTCTTTTAGGAAGATAATCTTAATATGTGGTTTTTTATGAGATCCAACAGCAACAGAGAGGAAAGTGGCTGTCGGGCCAATTTAATTGGATCAAGTAATTAGCATTTAGATAATGCTACGAAATTACGAAACTGTTAACGATCTTCTTCCGATCATCTCGTCGTTTTCTCGAGACGTTATGAACAATTATATTGCAAGCGAGTACTAATTAAACAGCCACGTTTACGATAGTTCGAATTTAAATGTCAAATGTTCAACGTAATCGTAGCAGTCGTGTCTCGTTACTAGACTGCGGATGTTTCATTCGATTTTCTCGAAGATTAAGCCGAAAAGAAACAAATTTTGTTGTATCTTGTTGATCTGAGAATTTTATCATTTTATTGAGAGGCTTGGTTCGAGGATCTATGACCACTTTCGTTTCATGTTCTTCTTAATTTTCCACGAAGTATCGCGTCTCTGTATAACACACACGAACATACGAACATCAAATTTTACTATAACAAGCGAAATGATGTCTTCTTAAAGCGTACGAAGACTTTTATGGCCGTCTGTATACGTTACACGCAGTTAAGCAGATAAACGAAAAATTAGCTAAAACGACAGTAGCCAGCGTAGAATCAATATACAACGCTTCGCGCCACATTTACACGGTACAAAGGCCGCTCACTGAAAGAATCTCGTTACATTTCTCTGCCAGGTGGGCCTCGTCACGCGCTACTTTCCACACCAGCCGAAAAAAAAAAAAAAGAGAGAAAAGAAAACGGTGACGCGTGCCACGAGAGAGAACGATCCCTTCTTCCCGTGTTAACCCTTCGTTCCAGCCATCCAAGAGCCATTTTATGGAGCTGCAGTGAAACAAACGAACACTCGTCACGTCGAACAAGTTCAGCGAGTTCACGATTAACTTGGAAGAATTTGTTTGGACAAGGATTATCGTTCGTGGAAGTACATCGAAAGCAGAGAGCGTATTTTCCAGGGAATCAGCGTAAACAATGTTACGAAGGTTTATTGCTTCTCGCCAATTTTTTTTCCTTTTCTTATTCGCGGAATAAAACGAAGTTCGCTTTCGCGTAATGTTACGCGTGCCTGCGATTAACACGAGTTCGCTGATGAATTTTACATATTTTGCTCTGGCAGCAACGATAAATTCGAACATACTACAGCAAGTAACAACTTCATTTTTAGAAAATATTACAGTATATTCTTTTCTGTTATCTGATATTTGAATTAAGATTGACGCTTGTGCAAGTGTTTCGCAATGTCGACAGATCACATGTTAACACTAGAACTACCACACCAATCAAATTGACTGGGTTTTACAATTTTATTTTAAAATTTCTACTTTATGCTATATTTTTTCCACAGTGATGACTGATGCAGTATGACTGCTGCATCGCAATAAGACCGAAAATTTTCTCCCCTTCCTCTTCTCTTTCTCCACCTTCGACGGTTGGATTTGAAATTCGTAAGGACACGCCGTGTCTTCGTCTTCTCTCACGGTTTTCGACGCAGCTATACATATTCACGATACGACTATCAAGATAGTTGTATAATCGTTCGCGGAATTTATTCCTATCTTTCCAGGGATAATCTTATTTCTTCTCTATCTTTCGATGAAATTTTCAATTAGGACAACTGTGCGGTATTTATTGTCGTTTATCGTATTGTTGATTTAGCGTGTGCATAGTCGGTATACGATAAACTGGACTGCGTGTGTTTAGGTAAATTCATATCTTCACAAGAATCAGGTTGTCCGAAAAGTGTCTTTCTTTCACAGACACGTCTTTTACAACGATGCATCTTTGTACAAACATGAAACCTAATCTATCGAACGTTGCGGTCTTTATTTTGATAGAAGAAAATGGACCTACGTAATTCGATAAAATAATATAAAACGGAAAATGTTGTGCGTCCATTGTTTCCTTATAAAACGAAAGAAACTTTTCGGACGACCTAATATAATTAACACTAGACTACCACACCAGTCAAACCGACTGGTTTTACAATTTTATTTTAAAATTCCTACTTCGTGTTATATGTTTTTCCGCAATGATGTAATGACTTTCATAACGATAACTAAAAGAATAATATAATGAATTTTATTTCTTTTTTTATGTATCCAAACCCGAAATAATTTTGTATCAAGGCTACTTATACCAATGCCAGTCAAAATGGCTGGTACTTGTCAAAGTGTAAAAGGGTTCTGCAATTTGTTTATCGAACCCCAATAACCAGTTTCCTTGTGTTGTACAACTTGCCACACGTTTTTAAAATTTTTACCGCGTATCATTCGATATGACGATATCAGTTATCAGGAAAATTCCGGATCGATCACTAGATCGCTAGATGCTAACACTAGCAGCAGTGTTACCACAGCAGTGAAAATGACTGGTTCTACAATTTAATAAATTTGTCAAGCCTCGTTTAAGGATCATAGTCCCAGATGGATTAATAATACCAAAAATGTACTACGTAACGTGGAATTCCTTCCGTAAGAAATTAATAAATCAATAAATATACAAATATTCTATTATCACGTATTTTTTAAAGATCAGTCATTTTCACTGATTTTGGTAGAAATAGCTTCGTGTTAACTATCGGTAGTTCTAGTGTTAATCGAAAGAACCAAGTTTCTAGTATCGAAATTTTTCTCCAAATTGGACTACACGTGTATTTCTTGCTCTCCTTACTGGGATACAGGGCTGGTGTATTTTTAATGACCAGCCTTCTATCGAGTACACGAGATCGGTTACACGGTATAACGCCGTAAAGCGAGTAAGTCGGACCACTGAGCGGAACAACAACACGCGACACGTTGCAGATAGGGCTGATAACGCGGCCGGGTTATGTTGCACTTTCGGTGCTTCTTTTTCCTGTTATCCATGTTTTCGTTGCTTTTTGAAACGCACCTCTTCCTCTATGCTTCATTGTAGATCGTATCGATAGAGACGTTGCAGAATTTTAATATAACAGTTTCGCATTAAAGAAATACGTCGACGATAGTGGTAACAGTGGAAACAATGTAGAGCCAGTAGTGTAGCTCAATGTATTAGTTGTATAGTAGTGGAACAGCGTATAGCGTGGTATCGTAGTTTCGTGTATTAGAGAAATATCGTAATAAGATAAGATTTAAGAGAATTCTGATAGTATATTTGCAACGAGATAGCGTGGTAATTTGATAATATGTTTTGGTCGAGCAAATAGAATAAAGTATCGATTGAAATATTTGAAATACGTATGACTGGTGATACTAAGAGATTCGAGTAATAGAATAATAAAGTCTCAGCCATAGTTCTGCTAATGTAGTGCACTAAATAATGATGGCAAAAAGTAGAGTATAAAAGTACGGTAATATAGTGTAATGTGGTATAATAGTAATACGCCAAGATACACGCCGTATACCTTCGTATATCAACGTTAAAGAGATCGTTCCAATTACCAGAGAATTTCGCTCGGCTCGACAAACAGATTCCACGAAACATAGCGTGGCAACGAACGCGATCCACGTTTACTCAAGCGTGCCGTGTATCGCGATTAATCAACTTCCTAGTCGACTATGATCAAACGAACACACAAACACGATCTATTCTACTTCGTTTGGTCTATTGCTTGAATTAATCGATTTATACATACAGGAACTTAAAAAAAGAAGAAAAACAGAAAGACGGTACACGTTAAACCTTTTAGCGAGTGTACGTTTATAGTAAACGAAATTACAATACATTTCCAGACTCGTTTTAATATTTTAATTTAGCGAAAAAAAGCAAAAGAAATTGTTTTAGTTCTATAGATATATTCTACTGCTGTTGGAATAATTTTATTTAATTACTGCAAGACGATAGTACGATATTCTTAATGAATTGAAAAACAAAAGCTTCTCTTCGGTTATTTAAAAATTGTTACGCTAGTACGCGTAATATGTTCGCAAAAGATTTCTATGGTGTTTGCAATATTTTTCTATGTACGTAACATACGAAGGAGGAAGATTCGTCGCGAGGAAATATCAAAATACATTTCTAGACTCGTTTTAATATTTTAATTTAGCGAAAAAAAGCAAAAGAAATTGTTTTAGTTCTATAGATATATTCTACTGCTGTTGGAATAATTTTATTTAATTACTGCAAGACGATAGTACGATATTCTTAATGAATTGAAAAACAAAAGCTTCTCTTCGGTTATTTAAAAATTGTTACGCTAGTACGCGTAATATGTTCGCAAAAGATTTCTATGGTGTTTGCAATATTTTTCTGAGCCACTATATACGTAACATACGAAGGAGAAAGATTCGTCGCGAAGGAATATCAAAGCAACAATTTTCTCTTGCTATAGGTCATCAATATTTATAGCTGGCGGCCACTAGCAACGCCTTATGAAGCTATTTGCAGGGACCGATAATACGGCCCCTAATCGTCTGATTGCATAATAATGCTAACCGCAGCTGCGGTGAACCGCAAATAAGAGATGCCCTGATGACTACTCAACAACTATTTTCATTTTCCTTTTGTGCCTTTATTTGTCATTCCTACCGTCACGTTTTCGTTCTCCTGTGATTAGGTCGACCGACTTCCAGATCAAGACGACAGATAAATTCCAAAATTATGACATATTAACTCTGCCACGAACTTTCTCAGAATCTTCCTCCTAATGCAACTATATCTTTAAGGCCGTTTACAAAAATATCGAACAAGCTTTGTTCTTCGTGGCTAAACATCTATATTATTCGTTGCTTTATTTGGGAAAATTTGAAAAGAAATAGAAAATCATTTATTTAGTCTTAACACAGAACAATATTACTTTCTCTATGTTCTTCCTAAAATAAAAATAATAAAATAATCGCTGGAAAACCATTTAATCGATCTTAATTGAAATTAAGCCCTGTATCGTTTCTAGAACAGAAACAGTACAGTAGATCTGCATAATAAAATCTTCTACCCTATTGTATCTTCCTTTTGCTTCATCTTTTCTTCTATTTTTCTTTCAAATGAAGTTTATCCAAATTTCGTAGACACATTTCAGTAACTGTCTTTGAATTTTCTCAAACTTCTTTCAGCCTCGTATATCGAACGAAAAACTCAAAATCGAACACGAAAGACTCAGCTCGCCTGTGAGAATGTGTCAAGCGTGTCTGTCAAGGATTGCCGATTCTACTGCAATGAAATCCGTACGGACGTTTGCTCGGAAATTAATTCATAGAAGAAACAGAATTGCAACGCGATTACAGGGTATCGTGTGGATGAAATAGAAGGCCGAAGGCACGAAGGAACTTGACGAAGAGACTCGCCAATCACTCGACCTCGTTGCGCTCATTCCGCCAATTACTAGACGACGATGCGTGGCTCGATCATGCGCGCAAGACAAAAGGATCTGTATCAACCGTCCTGAAAAGATTCTCCGCGCGATTATAACTCGCGCGACCAACCACGAACCAGAACAGGCTCTTCTATTTGCTCTGTCTTCGATATAATCTGAACAAGAGTAATTGGGATCGAATTGAAATCGTTGCTATTGCCCGTTTAGCATTAACTGAGTTCGATTTCTTTATTCTGATTGCAAATCGTCTGTTGATATCTTTCGCGCGGTTTGATACGTACAATTTATTTTTTAATCTATGTTTAAGGTAAAAGAAAAGAGAATATCTTGAAGAAAGAGTTATGACTCGAAGGATTGGGGTAATTTCTCGAGCAATGTGAAGTCTCGGATCGAAATTCTCAGTGTTATGAAAAATTTTATATTCGCGATGTTTTACGAGTAACTCGATCTTCAGATATTTCACATGACACTTCATAGGATTTTCAAGTAACATCTTTAATTTTTATTCTTCTCGCTATATACCTTGCCCTGCCATTGTTCCACTACGAAAAAAATTCCTCTATAAGCCATTAATCCTCGACCATCCAATTAGAAAATAGAACCACCAGTCTCCCAGCGACTTGTCTCCTCGTAAATCGAAGAATTTCGTCTGACTACGAAAGAAAATGAGCGGAGAGAAGGGAAACCCTTTGCCAACAATAACCAAGAAGCACAGTACATCGTCGTAAAAGCTGCACGTCCTTTTAAACCGAAGAATTCATCGAATTTGTCATCAGGATGGCCGATTAACGCTCGAATCTCGGCTCCATTATTGAAAATCCGCGCTGACTACCGGCGGATACCTCCCAGAAGGGTCCCTTTTCCACCGCGTGTTTCGTCTCTCAGATAAAATCTCAGCCTAGGCGGCGGAGGATGCGGTCTTTCGTTTGGGAAACGAAAAGGACACGGAGGAGCAGGAGAAATAAAAAGTGAAAAATGAAACGAAAGGGAAAAGAGAAGAAATAAAGAGCAGCAGCAGGAGGAAGAAAATATGTGTGGTAGCCAGTGCCGTGTTATTCGATGCCAATCGAGATTAAGGGTGTACAATCTCCGACGTAGAACGGCCTCATTATTTCGTGGCCAGCGACTTCAACCGGTGCCAAGCTGGGCTTAATGATGATTAATGCAAACCCCCGTTGCTTGTTTCATCGTTTTAGAGAAAACAGTCCAGGGGGGTGAACGAGAAATACGCGTGGCTATGTTCGTAAAACCGTGCCACGAAACCCGTATTATCGCGATTCCTTAAACGGTCATCGGCCAATCACCGCTCCGCCATGATCCTTCGTCCCCGAAGATGACTGATGAGCTTCCATCCAGCTTCTTCCATTATGCTCCGTTGCAACGATCTTCCTTCTTCGAACGATCTTTGTTCCTGGAAATTTGCGATCTCGAGATTTCCAGATTACGTCTGGCACGAAGGTTCCCTGACTTTGCAGACTCGTCAATTTTTTAGGAATCTTTAGACGACGTTTCGAAGTAATGGAATTTTGCGATTTCGAGGGCTTGAAGATGACACGATTGTAGAATTTATGGTTGTAGAGTTGGATCTTGGTACTTTTAAGGATACCGGACTGGTTGTGACTCGATCTTCAGGATTTCAAGACTTTACAGTTGTTCGTGTATTTTGAATTTCTACATTGCTAAGGAATTTGGAAGAGTTTGCGGAGACTTGAACAGACGTTGTCTGTCTTTTCGTGAGGATAGGTGGTTGATAGATGTTGGAATTTCTTTTCTCTTTGCAAGCAGAATGTTTTCTCGCGCTTCTTTCTGATTAGTTTATTGTGGGTCGCTTCAACGTTTATTCAAAGTGGAACACAGCTCCGTCGAAGGTTAAAAGTTAATCGCCGCTGCAAGCGAAATTGCGGTCGTCGCTTTGAAGATTTAAATGTCCCTCGAAAAGAACGTAGCGTATCCTACGAGAAAACGAATTTTTAGCCATCAGAGTCTTATTAAAACGTGTTTGACTCATAAAAATCAGCTGAATCTATCCAAGACATTATTACGTACCAAGTTATGTAGTATAAAAAGCTTCGTTTCTCGAATATCTGAAAAACGATCAGTATGGTACCATCTCGTCTCGTTAAGGACCCAACTATGATGATTTATCGTACCATTCCAAATATCTCAATTTCTTTAAATTTGACAAAGTCGTAAGATCTAAACGGAACAGTGACAAGGAAGAATTTTTGAATTCTGTCTCATAGTCGCATATTCTTCCTCATAGTAAGACAACAAAGTCAAAAAACCATTCCAAATATCTCAATTTCTTTAAATTTGACAAAATCGTGAGATCTAAACGGAACAGTGACGAGTAAGAACCCTTGGATTCTGTCTCATAGTCGCATATTCTTCCTCATAGTAAGACAATAAAGTAAAAAGACCATTCCAAATACCTCAATTTCTTTAAATTTGACAAAATCGTAAGATCTAAACGGAATTAAACAGCGACGAGGAAGAATCTTTGGATTCTGCCTCATAGTGGCATATTCGTCTTCCTCGTAGTAAGACACCAAAGTTGGATGGCAGAAACGGGCCGCAAGGAGTTGCAAATTAATGACGCGTTATCTGAACGTTGGCCGTCGACAAGTTGAGAAGGAAGCCAATAATAACCGAAGAAACTGCGCTAAATTAATTTTCTCTGTGGATAATTAAATACAATACCCTGGCATATCTCTGCTGCGTAATAATAAATGAATGGTTATTTCGCTTAAAAACCGACCACGCTACCCCGATAATCCTGTACATAATTCCACCCTTGCTTCTTATTTGCGTTCATGCAAATGATCAATTTCGTTAATCAAGTACCGTTCCGCAAAACCAATTTCAATCGGCAATAAAAGCAACGAGAGATCGACCGAGTAATTCTATACCGATCCGAAGGATCGAGGGCGTTGGTCTGCACGTGGCCGGAGTAAATTGAATCCTCCACGAGCCAAAATGCGTATAGACGTCCGACGAAAAACGACGAGTTAAATGTTTTCTTTTCGTCGCCGTAGATAGGCGCGTCTGTCGATCATAATTCACTTCCTCGTTGTTTGTTCGAGAGGATTAAAGAAACAGTGAGATGGAGAAGAGGGTGGGTGAGGGGGAAGAGAAGAAAAAAAGAGAAATGTAAAGGCAGGAGGAGGAACACACACACACACACACACACATGGTCGAGGTGTTGCGCACCGCGAAACGGACTCTCCGCGCAATCTTTTCTAATTATCTCGTTCCAGTGCGCATTGCGACCCGTAATCGGATATGCTAATGAGGAACAGGGAAACGCAACGATGTTACCTATCCTTTTATGTCGCCTCGTACACCCTGCAACCGACCGACCTCCCCCTATACAGGGTGTCTCGTGCAATTTATTTCCTGGAATGTACCACACGTTCTGGGACAAAAATAATTGGTCAAATATGGCAAGGGAAGTAGGTATCGACGTTGGTTTCGTTAAACAGATCTCGTTTACGTACGGACACGTACATAGTAATTTTAATTATCTACTGGCTGATCTATATACTGCAGAGATATACACGTAACGAGTGGAAATTAAGTACATTACGCTGATACTAAATAGTTTGATTAGGAACTTTGATATCTATTGGGTCGTCCGAAAAGTTTCTTTCGTTTTATGAGGAAATAATAGACGCACAACGTGTTTTGTTTTATATTATTTTGTTATTATTATTTTATATTATTTTTTCCTCGCGTTTGTATGAAGCTGCACTGTTGTAAAAAAAAACACGTTTGCGAAAGAAAGACACTTTCCGGACAACCTAATAATTACTTTATCTGTTCGCGTATTTTTGCCCTCGACTGTATGTGAAGAGTTGATTGGGAGAAAAGGGTGAGGAGAAATTTTGTAGGATTTTTGGGAAAACGAAAATTTATTTCTCGATATACAACGTGACAATTTCGTATTTTTTCGTGGATGTATCGAAATAAAATACTTTATTCTTCGTGTTATTCTGTTAAAATGTAAAAACAGGAAAAATACGTTGATGCAGCTTGATTTCTTATAACCAGGCATTGTAAAATTCGGGACGATTTTTGTAAAAAATTAATACGACACAGTCAGCGACGAAGAACACACGCAGAAGCGTACGAAAGCTCGTAGAACTGCAATTTTTCGTTAAAATTGGCATTTCTTCTTTTTCCCGTTCTTCTGTATCGATATATTAACGTACGTACGTATTTAATATACTGTACCTTTTAGTCGATGTGTTTTATCCTAACATTTCGAAGGCGAGGAATATTCAAATTACTTTATTATCTTCTTTGTGTGGTTTTTGCTTCTTTTCATCGAGATTGAAATATCTAGTCGTTATCGCGTAACAGCGTGAATAATGTAACTTGAAAGGTGAAGAAAAGGTGAAGAAAACAGGAAATTTCAAGTATTTCGATGTATCTTGAACGATGAAAGAATTCTAGATAGGACATGCTAATTAAGCAGAATAGTGCGATGCTACGAATGAAAATCCTTAATTAGATTGCAGATAGAGGGGAAAAGTAGTCCTACATGCGATTTTATATCGTTTGTTAATGAAGAAAGAATTATAATAATTTATACTGGAACTAACGTTAACCTAACCAGGCCCGGTAAAACGACCGATTTCAAAATTTAATTTAAGATTGTACGTTCATTGGAAATTTCTTTTATTCGTCCAAGCTTATGTAAATTATTAAATGAACAAAAATCGAGAAATTGATTAATCGGATAATATAAGAATTTACGTAAACCGAGACGAACAAATAAAATAACAACTACGATTGTATAAACAACAATGTATTTTACAATTTTCAATTAAATTTTGAAACCGGTCATTCGACCGGGCCTCATTAACCTTCTCTGTCTGATCAATAAAATGCAGAAAATCGTTCGAAGATGCCTATCGTTGAAGTTACAGCGCCGAGACGCTGTCTCAGCGTTCGTATTCTTCATAAAAGGTACGAGAGCGACCTTACTGATTCGATTGCTGTGTTTCGATTTTCTAAACAAATACAAATTTTATAGATTCTACGACTCTATAACTTCTATAAATTCAATAAAATTTATATTCACAACGCGGAGTACGTGTATCATTACACATAATATTATTATATTATTACACAGTTCTAAAAATCATAAAATTCCCAATTCAAAGTTCAGCAGAATATTTCGTCAAAAATCTACGCCTATATTTCAGTCCTTAATTTTCAAATCGCACGTCCAAATTCGAAACACCGTTCATCTTTACACAAAAATTTTAATTTCTACGGTTAATTTGTAATAAAGTACTTGTCGTGATTCGTCGTCGATATTAATGTACAATTTGTGCAACAATATACAACTAAGTGATTGCTGATTTTGTCATTAGATGGTATTGACAAAGTCCGCAATTACTTAGTTACCAACCCAATATACAGGGTGTTTGATAACTGGTGGTACAAGCTGGTGGTGATTCTACGCGAAAAAAGAAGTCGAAAATATAGAATAAAAATTTTTCACCTGAGGCTTTGTTTTCGAGAAAATCGACTTTGAATTTTCGCTCGGTACGCGTGTGGTACGTTATAACAGATCTCACTGTAGATCGTTGTCTCGATGGAAAATTTAAAAAAGAAATTGAAAAATAAAAAATTATATTGAATAAAAAATTTTTTTATTTTAATTTTTCCATCGAGACAACGATCTACAGTGAGATCCGTTATAACGTACCGCACGCGTACCGAGCGAAAATTCAAAGTCGATTTTCTCGAAAACAAAGCCTCAAACGAAAAATTTTTATTCTATATTTTCGACTTCTTTTTTCGAGTAGAATCACCCCCTTTCCGCTTGTACCACCAGTTACCAACCACCCTGTATATAAATATATACATCAGTATACATATTAGGTTGTTCGAAAAGTTTCTCTAGTTTTATAAGGAAACAATAGACTTGCAATGTTTTTTGTTTTATATTAGTTTATTGAATTATGCACGAACATAATGTATAACGAAATACATGATATCTAATTCAATAAAATAATATAAAACAAAAATTGTTATTCATCTATTATCATCTTATGAAACAAAAAAGAAACTTTTCGGACAACCTAATATATAACACGCAATACTACTTTTTACAAATTTCTGCACGTGTCTGTCCATACGACAAACTCACTGTCCTTCCAATCTTCAACCCTTTGCAACATTGGCAAATCATCTTAACCACGCTGGACACCCAGTATAGCCACGTCCTTGTCTTCGCGAGCATTGGGTGCGGTTGGGTGGCGTTGCTCAGCGGCTCGCGACTCTGCACGATGCACGATCGGAAGAAATATGGTTGCCAAAGTAATAACCGTATCCGTAAATAACAACCGTTGTGTCTGGCCAGACGATGCAGATCCTCGCGAGATCCTTTGCGATAATTAACCTTCGATATGATGTATTATCGCGTCGCCATCATAACCGTCTTCTGTGCTCGAGTTTTTCCCTTGCGTTAATTAGCGCGGTGCTCGATTAACCAGCGAATTACCGCTACTTACGTGAACGTATCAATCAAAGTGTGAGAAGGAAAACCAAGATCCACATAGTTACTTATTGGATCTTTCAATGTTCGATGATGAATCATTGGAGAAGAGTCTTTGCGGCTTTTGGAGCGATAGCTCAAATAGGAGGAGCACGATCGTCTTGTCGTGTTGTTTTTATCAGAGTCGGAGTAATAATCGGAGAGAGAAACGATGGTCGAGAAGATTGAAGGTCTTGAGACGAAGATCCGAGGAATTTGTTTAATAAGACGCAATTACGGTGCAAGGAGGAATGTAAGAGGAGGAATTGTTTTACTTAAATTTTAGTCTTAGAATAATAAAGATTAGCTTGCAGAGGTGTTGTTAACGATTGTAGAACGTTCAATTGAATTGTCAATGGCTGATAATTACTAATAAATCTTAGCCATTATCGTAATTACCAAAGTAACGTTAATTAACTCGACGGAAGATGCAAGAGTTACACAAAGTGCCATTACTCAGTTGAAAACCTTGACAGCAAACTCGCATCAACAAGCGTACTTCAGCAGATACTTTTATCTTAATTTGATCTGTCTGATATATCAAATATATGTATACAGGTTGCCAGGTGTAACTACTGATCTACATTCGTGCGTATAACCAAAGCACGAGTTAGGGGAGTGACTTGTACACACGCTATATGTGCAGAATAATGACCGTATAACATAAGTACAGTGGCTACAAAAAGTATCTCTACGTGCTTATTTTCCAACGAAGAGTTTTTGCCTCGATCCTCGTAATTTTCATAGTACGACATTTTTCTAATCTATGAAAATGTATAAACGTTACAAACACTTGCGAACGTAATTAGCAACTGTCATTAGCCGATAAGATACTTCGCTACAAATTACAACTTTAAATCTTCCTTAAGCCTGCTACTAAGTTCTTTCCATTATTTTCGATCTAATTACATTTGCCCAATGTTGCAAAATGTCTTCGCGGTTCGAACAAAATACGAGGAAGATCCATACGCGTTTGCTCGTTTCAATTTTATTTTAAATATCTTCTTGCAACATCGCAAATACTTTCTCTTTTCTAACACGAGAGTAGGATTGAGAAACAAAAGTTGAAGGATCGTAGCAGGATTAAATTTCGCTGCAAACTTTCCAACAACCCGGCGCGACATCCTGCCATAAATAATGTCCAACAAAATGCGAAAGCGCGAGGTGAAGGAGAATCTTAAGAAATGGCCATTTTTGCGTCTCCTTGGCGAACGAAAAATCCTTGCGGGAAATGAAAAAGCATCAGCCAGAAGAAATCTATCTGTTTATCGTTCATCGATATCCACGTGATGATCCTTCGCAAACTCTGTTGACAGATCGATGGAAGTTTGAAACCGAGCAAATAACGCGAGAACGATAGCCAACAGCAACGTCCAAATTTCGATCGATTTACCAGCAGAATATCCACCGAATGATTTCGTCGACGTATTGGTAAATTCTTCAATTGCTGCCACCTTTTTTCATCTTCGCGCTCGCCTTTCTCAACCATTCCATCGCGTTTCGGATAAATCGCATTTGTAGTTTCTCGAGAGATGCTCTTAAACGTGGATCTTTCGTGCTGCAGAAGTTTTTCTTTTTTCGTTCGCAAGGAGATCGAAAAATGGCCATTTTTCGACGTGCTGTTTCCAACGACGAGAATGCGACAGCCGAGTGCTTACGTGCACGTACCAAAGATACACGAGGTACAGGAGCGAGCAGTAATTAAGCGATCGTGGGGTGGTGCATCGATTATCTCGGTTAAAGAGCAGCGTGAACGAGAAACGCGACGATAATAATTCCAGCTGAATCACCGTGACAATCTTACACCGATTCGAATCCAACCTACGTCTCTTTACTCTTATCACAATGTACGTACGTTCGTGACAATCCTTCGTGTAGCAGCCGCCATTGATAAGATCGATGCTCCTTTTCTCTCTCGCGACGAATCTTTCGAGATTTCACGTCGTCCCGCGTCTTATCGCGGTTACACGGGCTACCCTTTTCGCGATTACATTACCGCGAGCCTGTGTTGCCGATCGAAACCGATTGCCCCTGGCTGGAAAGCTGTGCCGTTGCAAGGCAGCCGTAACTGCACCTGACTTGCAGAATAATTGCCTGGAACGCGATACGATCTACTTAGACTCGTTCTCTTTCCTTCTTGTCCGTGAATCGTCGTTCATTTTAACGCGGCAGCCTTTTCTCGTTCTGCGTTTCTTTTCTTCGTCCCTGCCTTTTTCCCTTTTTTCCTTTTCTTTCGCTCGCCGTTTCTTCAGTTTGTTTGTTTCTCTTCTTTCTGCTTTTTTTCTTCTTAATTGGCCAAGCGGCTCGAGAGCGATTCTTTTCCTCCTCTTCTCTTTCTTTTTTTAATTGGCCGACCGATTTGAAATTCAATCGAGGGATCGAGCGTGGTCGTGGGCTCGATAGCTTTATGGCTGCATGTACGGGGATGGTAATTAGTTGCAGGGGGGAGCATCGCTGGAAATTAAGAAAATAAAGGACACGACCGGGGAAACGAGCCGAGGCACGCGCGTTTCTTTTCGCCGAACGCGTGCTTACCAACTTTTCGGATGTCCAGTTCCTCCGCCTTCATCGCTCGCCCGTCTCTCAACGATGATTCCTTCGAAGATCCTTCGACACAGTCCATTGATCTCAGAAAGCCAGCTTCTTTTACCCGTTTCTTACACTTGTAAGTAGATTCATATTCGATCGTCAAGAAGCTAATTAATTGCAAAAGATAAATCAGCCGGAGATTAAACGATAATAAAAAAATATTTCTGCTCAAGACTCGATACGTTTAAAGTGTTAGAAATAGTCAAAAACCTTACGGTACTGTGTGCTTCTTTTTAATCGTAGGAAGCAACGACTTTGTCCAATATTCAGATCGCTATCGATCAGAGTACGAGACATCGATCCATGTACAGAAAAAGAAGGAGAAGAAACGTTCTTCCACCTTGAGGTCACAAGACGACAAATGACAGGACCGTGTCGTGAACACGTCTGCTTAATATTCCACCCCTCGAGCTCGTCGTGTTTCGTTCGTCGTAATTCGTGGCGGTGAGACCGATACAAACGCGTCTGTCGATTCTATGCAAATCAGACGATTTCTACCGATCGATGTTTCGGTGTGCCAGATATCAAAGCGTGACATTACTATTTCTGAAGGACTCACCGTGATCAGAGCATGATTCGACCGATAGTTGGAATATTTTCCGACAGACGGTCCAGCTTATGGCACTTTAATACGCCTTCCGATAAAAATATACCTCGCCTCGTGCGTGACGAGCGTCTCGTTAGATCGTAACATGTGAAATATTCGATTTTTAATCGAATTTCGAATCGAATCGCCGGTGCACGTTGTTTAGAATTCTATTGGGTTGGCAACTAAGTGATTGCGGATTTTAACATGACCACCTAATGACAAAATCCGCAATCACTTAGTTGCCAACCCAATGCAAGAAGAGACGTTTGTACACGCGAGAGGTAAAAATCATAGACGTACGTGAAAGAGAAAACTCTGGATTTTAAAACGATACGTGAAGATAGAACTATTCGTTAAGAAGAGAAAAAGGAAGATTAGGAAAATCGATAAAGCGAAGCGAGTCAGGGAAATTGACTCGTTAGAATCTTAAAAAATATACACGTGCGTACGTGTAAAGCGAGTAATTCTCAATTTTATAGCAATGCGTAAAACGATACGAACAAATCTGCGTGCTAACCGAAAGAGGAAGCTTTAGAGAATCAATACGACATTAAATTAAACATTTTGAAAATAATAAGAACGAAACTACTTGTTGATAAAGAGGAAGGCTTCGACAATTGATAAACCGAAATTAGGCGTTTTATACGTAATTCTAATGTTAAAGAAATTAGCATGATTCTTAAATATATTAACATAAGTCAATACCCAAGATAAATACAAAGATATTCGAGGAGATTTCGAAAACTGATACAATGAAATTATATATACGATACAGTAATAAACTTGAGATACGTATTTGCATGTTCTAGAATTGAGGGTTAATCCTGGATCGACCTAAACCATGCTATCTCCATTTATATCGTAAGCCTCTTTTTATTTAGAAAAAAAAAAGAAGAAGGAGAAGAAGATTGTTCTCGTCCGATCAGACCAGGGACCACGATGATATTTCGGTTTCACGAAGGTTTCCTGGTGGGTCGCGTGACAACGTTGGGTCGCGTCACCTCATGGTAACGAGCGCTTATTTATCCGACTCGCGATCTGCCGGACCACCGCGACGAAAACTGGTTTCTCTCGATGAATGAACGAAGAGGATACGCGCGCCGCGATCGTGCACCGGTTTCGTCCACCACGTTCCATCGCGAAAACCGTAACCAATCCGACCTGCTTTTCGTTAAATAACCCGGTCACGTTTCCAGGTGTCCTGATTCGAAGGATGAAACGCTGCGCGAAAGGGTTGAAAGATAAGACAGTTTGATTCAGCGTATGTGTAATACGCGTTTGTTGTAATTGCAATGGATACAGAAGACGAGCAAAGAGATGGAATTTAAAATGGAAATTTTGCTCGCGCTGTGTAGATGTGGCGACTTTTAACGAGTCAATCGCTGCTCTAGAATCGAAAAAACATGAGAGAAAATTTATATAAAAGGTGAAACATAAAAGAGACGATTCATCCATGAAATAGAAATCTCTCAGATTTATTATATAGTTAAATTATTAATCGATCGTACGATCACTGTGTTTGTCTTTTGTAAAGTCGATTTCAAGTTTTACCAAGATTTATCTTTTGCTGTGAAACCGTAAGAGGAAATATCTATAAATATATAATTAGTAATTAATGAAAGACAATTTCTCTTGTAGATTAAAAAAAGATTCGATTCTGAAAGGGACGAAGAATTTTGTTGCGAATTATTTTCATTACTTTTGTGTTCGTCCTTGATCCGGATCCATTATCGTTTTGGATTCTGGCACAGGACAAAATCGCGATTTCCACGGGAGGAACAGGTTCTAAAATATTTTCTCACGTGTATCTGTGTGGTGGCTGAATCGTCGTTTGTTCATTGTGCCGGCAAACAAGCGCGTATTGTCGCATCGGAGCGCGACCGTGAATTGTGTCATTGTGGGACGTTACGCGGGCAACGCGACGCTTGTGTCGCATGTGGGCTCATTCTAATGTAAAAGCCTGATTTTACGGTTCATTGTCGCGCGATGAGAAACGAGCCACTCTATGTTGTACGCCGATTAAAGCCAGAGGAACGAAGTATGGAAATTGACTGTCGGAGCTACGCGTAGTACACTTAGGTTTTGTTCTTTCCAGATACATATTTCAATCACGTAAAAGAAAAAATTGATAGTTTATGGCGAAGCTGTGCATATAACGAATCGAACAAAGTGGAATTTTTATGAATTTCCCGAATTACGAATAAATTTTCCATCGGATCTTTCAGCTCGTATCTCGCATTTTATTACACGACGATTTATAGCGATCGTGACTGAAATACGATTCTAATCGATGGAATATTTCAAAATTAACTACATCGTGTCTCAGCTCTTTGCCAACGCTGAAAGAACGCAAACAACAAAATATCAAGAAATTTAGTGGAATTCTAAAAAATCTAAAAATTGTATTATACCCAATCTTTTTTTCATCTCTTTGCCAATTGGTAAAACAACATTGCACCTTGAATGGAAGAGAAATATCCTAAAACACCAAAGATCTCAACTGCCAGCTCAACTGTTCCTTCTCTCTTCCTTCCACCTTCGGACTGCGCAAGAACCGTCAAAAATTCCCCAAGCCAATATCTATATACTTAGATATATTTGCTTGCTTCTCAAAGAACTCGAGTGTTCGACTCAACGACTTCCTCATAAACTTTCTACGCTTTCAAGCCAACGTACTCGAGCTTATCCAAACGCCGAGAGACACGCGAAGCTGACTTCCTACGACAAGAACGTTCGAAGGCAAGAACAAAAGCCTATTACAAGTCGAGGGATCGTTGGTGAAATTGCACGTGGCGTTAAATCATAGGCTGGAACGGTGCGTGAAGCACGGTAAAGAGGCAGGCGTGCGTGAAGGAGAGCGTTTGACAGCGTTAGAAAGATCGCCGCGACAAATGATCTCCGTCTCACGGAGCGGCTATCTCTGTGGCCGAGGCTACCAACCTTCGTTTCCTCTGCTTGTAAACGGCTTGTCGTCCGCTGACAACAGTATTTGTCTCTGCAGCCCTGATCGACCAGATTTATACCCGTCGGGCAGACGGTACTACCTATATACGGGGTGTTCGTTTTATCCTATCCAACAGCAAAAAGTCAGCGCTTCTTTTTTCATCGTTGAAGGAACGCTCGTGCGGCGACAATTTAGATCTATCGATCGTTCCAGTATTCTTCGTGGCAGACATGGGTATTTACTGTTAATGGGATGTCGCATTTAGAGATGGTCGAGCGTGTCAAGTATCGCAGCCTTTGACACTCGGATCGAATGACACACGTTTTGTTTGAATAGAGTTCGATTTTCAGGAGTTTACTAATACTGGCAGACGATTTATGGCGATATTGTAGTACATGTACTGTATACGAGCTGTTCGTTTTAATTGGATTTTTCATCTTTTGTCGTTGCACGTTTCTACCACGACGATTTAGTTTCGTCCACTCTTTAAGAATTTGATAGCATAAATGGGTATCTGTTGTTAATAGGACGTGGCGTTTCGATCGAATAGAGTTCGATTTTGGAAAATTTAACAATTCTAACGGGTGACTGTGTTACACGTGACGATATCACGTTACGTGTACTGTATACGGGCTGTTCGTTTTAATTGGATTTTTCATCTTTTGTCGTTACACGTTTCTACCACGATGATTTAGGTTCGTCCACTCTTTAGGAATTTGATAGCATAAATGGGTATCTGTTGTTAATAGGATGTGGCGTTTCGATCGAATAGAGTTCGATTTTGGGAAATTTAGCAATTCTAACGGGTGACTGTGTTACATGTGACGATATCACGTTACGTGTACTGTATACGGGCTGTTCGTTTTAATTGGAATTTTCATCTTTTATCGTTGCACGTTTCTACCACGATAATTTAGATTCATCGATTCTTTAGGAATTTGATAGCGCGTACGGGTATTTATTGTTAATGGAGCGTCGCGTTTAGAGATGTTGCGTTGGAATAGTATTTGAAATTTGGATCGAGTAGGACAGGTTTTGGCTAAATGGAAATCGATTGTTGGGAATTTAGTAATTCTAAGAGATAATTGTTCCAAGTTTGCAGAATTTTACTAATTCTCAGAATGAGAAAAAATACGTTAAACACAGCACAGACCCCGTAATTTTGTGAACTTCATTTTGCAAAAGATCACCAAAGAAATACTCTTACATTATATAATTATTAAAATTACTAAGTCGTAGTGGTATCTTAAACTCGTAATTATTTTAGCAGAAAATTTGCAAACCACATACCTTATCAATTCTATTATTCGCCATTGAAAAACATAGTAAAAGAGCAACAATAAATAAAATAAACCCGATAGAAGGAAGTTATCTTCGTACAAAAATTAAAATCTTCCAACTAAATTTACTTAATGTAAGATCATCGAGGGTTGGTAGCTTTCTGCATAACTTGGCTCAATTATGGCAATGTTATATATATTATACGAATATACGGGCTGTTTGCTTTAACGTATCGGATAGCCAGAATTTGTTCTCTTTTATTCTTAGACATTTCTACGACGACGATTTAACCGTATCGATTCTTCAAGTATTTAATAGTAGGCGTGAATATTTATCGTTAATTTGATGTTGTATTTAGAGATGGTGAAACATCGGAAATATTCGAGTGTCTAAAATTTTGATCGAGTAAGAATTTCATTGTCAAGGGACAAATTTTAATAAACGTCGTCGAACATCCCATTTGCCACGTTGTTCCTTCGTATTCGAGCTTCTTAATAATTTTATGGAAATTAGCGTTACAGTATGTGTATGACGTTAGTCGAAGGATGTGACGAGTACGTGACGCACAATGGCAAACGAACTCCACCAGGAAGCGTTTTGCATGCCTCTAAAGGAAACCTCGAGGTAATCGCTTATAACACTGCTAAATTAGGTATTGATTGTTTACGACATTGCTTCGAGCAAATCGCACAGGATACAGTAAATCTGCTCACTGAATAAATTAAAGCTTTCAACCTTTCTCGTTTGTTAGAACGTGAGATGATAAACGTTCCGTGTATCCGCATTATTATCCACGTACAAAATTATATCAATTGTATAATAATATTTACGCACAGGCGCAAAATCCGAATAAAATTGTTGCAGTTGGAATTTATTTACAATTTGCTTCGAGAACCAAAATTCGCATCCAGACTATTTTCAATCGTCGAGTACGATATTTTATCAAGGAAATTTTATGATTTCGTTTGTAATTAAATAATCACAGGGATGTACCGAATTTTACAATTATCTCACCGATGCCAGTCGAATGATTCTTTTGCTAAGATAAAAGCTAATCAATTCACTGCATTGTCGTATTTTCTGTATTCTCTATATTTTCTGACAAAAAGCTAATGTAAACCGTGCTGTGCGCACTCGGCTAATAAACACTCTTTTTAGGAGAAAAGAACAAACAATAAAAATAACGCAACTCAAGCTGGCCATTACAGAGACAAGAAATACACCCTGTATAAGAAAAGAGCACGGAACGAATCGTAGCGAAACGGACACAGAGGGTTTCATCTCAATTGGCGATAATACAGCAGTCGAGTGAAAGCTTGACCATATCACGATCCGTTACAGCGAGAATTTTTCTCTAGTGTCGGTGGTCCTCGGCGAAACGTTACGCTTGATTAACATGAAACGCCCACCGTGAGCTCCCTGTGCGTCTTATCGTAAGCCAGTTCGCGAAGTCACGGCCCGATTAAGCTAAATTCTTTCGACAAGCGGCCAACCACGTCGATTATCTCTCAGACGTCGGCAGAAAAGAACGTGAACACCGTTGGCGCGGCTTTGTTTTACGAGACACCGTTTACGAGGGGAAAGTGGGTGTTTCAGGAGAAGACTTGTGGGACACTATCAGAGGACTATTCTATATCAGAGAAAATAAATTACGTACTGAGATCTATTTGTTATAGCAAAGTTGCTGCGTACTGTTTAATTGACTGCCACGCCAAAATCACATGTTTCGCTCAAGACGCCACGAGAGTATTTTTATTATTCAAAGCATATAATGGCAAAATAATAATAAATTGACGATGTAAGTCATGATGATCGAGCAGTAAGGATTCCATCGTGATAGAATTCAAGAAATTTGGTCATTAATTGTCATTAAGGGATGGGCCCATTATGCTATAGATAGAGGCGAAATAATGTTCTGTTTAAACACTTTGACTGGCACGACGAAATCACATGTTTCGCTCAGGACGCCACGAGAGTATTTTTATTATTCAAGGCATATAATGGCAAAATAATAATAAATTGACGATGTAAGACAACATTCTTCCCCAATGGAACGTTTATCTTATTGGTGGTCACGGGTAACCATCATGGCGCCTTGGTAACAGCTGATAGTGACATATTATAACGAGGCTTCGTTTATTTCAACAGACCATTCGCATTCGTTATTTCGTCGTAAACAAAACGTGCAGAATATATCGTTGAAACGTGTAGAAAATAGTAGTAAACGGTATTTGCTCGTTCTATATATAATAGTAAGGTATGTTCACACTTCTAACCTCAATTATATGATTATAAAGCAGCATTTACGATTATTTTCTAAGCTGTGTTTATAATAATATTCGTAGATTACCCCTCAAAGATATGGACGCAAACACAGTGCATCGTTAGATGCAAGATTTGTTCCCTTTCTTTTTTATTGATGTTCTAATAAAAATGTTTAATCGTTCAATGGGGCACTTCTTATTTCAAGGTATCTTCTATTTATCGGTTATATTCAAAATGCCCTAACTGTCGATTTTCATTCAATTTTTACAATTGTAAGAAGTTAAAGCGCTCCGGTCACCAATGACCACCGTGGCAGTCAAAGTGTTAAAAGAATAATTTAAAACCAGCTAATCACTGAATTTTAGATGCTACGCGGTGAGCATAGGCTGGAAATGTGTGATCGTATTTTGAGCTCGATAACAGTCGACGAATAGGATATATGAGTTTGCGTCTTTAATAATCGTGGAAAAAGGAGAGTGAAATCATTTTGAGGGATTTAACGTTTCTATGCCAATGATCTACGATGCGATAGGATAATTTAACATTGAAAATAATTTTAAACGAACCGATCGCTAAACTGTGAATGCTATGTGATGAGAAAATGAAACAGAAATATACGAAGATATTTTTAATAGTTGAAAGAAAGAGATGAGAATCCATCATTTCGAAGGATTCGACGTTTCTATGCCAATGATTTACGGTACGATAAGATAATTTCAAATTGAAAATAGTTTTAAACGAATCGATCGTTAAACTGAGAATGCTACGATGAGAAAAATGAAATAGAAATATACAAAGATATTTTGAGCTAGCTGAAAGTTAACATTAATTATCAGACTTGTATACGTTCGCGTCTTTAGTAACCGTAAAAAGGGGAAATAGAAATCCATCATTTCAAAGGATTTGACGTTCTTGCGCCAATGATTTACGGTACGATAAGATAATTTCAAATTGAAAATAATTTTAAACGAACCGATCGCTAAACTGAGAATGCTACGATGAGAAAAATGAAATAGAAATATACGAAGATATTTTGAGCTCGCTAAGGGCTAACATTAATTATCAAAGATATATAGGCTCGCGTCTTTAGTAATTGCAAAGAAAAGAAACTGGGATCGATCATTTTGAAGGATTTAAAATTGTGGCCTGTAAAATTGATGAGAATGCAATAGAAATATACGATCGTATTTTATGCTCGCTAAGAGCTAACATTAATTATCAAAGATATATAGGTTCGCATCTTTAGTAATCGTAAAAACGAAGAAACTGGAATGCATCGTTTTGAAGGAGTTAGAAACATGGCGTGGAAAATTGATGGGAATGTAATAGAAACGTATGATCATATTTTGAGCCTGTTAAGAGTTAACATTAATTATCGAAGATGTATAGGTTCATATTTTTCGTAATCGCAAAAACGAGGAAACTGGAACCTGTCATTTCGAAGGAAATGTGTTCGGAATTTATATACCAACGATTTACGACATAATTAAGTAATTGAAAATCGAAGTTAATTGGAAAGTTTCTTCATTGTAAGTGAATAATTTATTGATGCAACGATATCTCGTGAAAGTATCTTTTTCTCCATATTTTCTGAATGAACCTTGCATTTTTCACACGGCACTGTATATTTTCATTTTCATATTTTCGAGCTACGTGAAAAAACGATATACACGACGTATATGCAGAAGAATAATATCGTGTATCACGTAGTTGCACTGTTTCATCATAAAATTGCAAATTGCGTGTCAAAGCCAATTACGATGAAAATTAAATTCCACTGATTGTAATATATGTAGAATCATGAACGTAGGAAACGGCTGATAAAATTACAACAGCTTTCTTAGAAGCTGTGATAAATGTACATGAAACCTGTCATTGGTGTCAAAAATGTGAATCAGTGTACGTACGTAGACACACGCACGATAGTTTTATATTTGGCCGAAAGAAGTTCATGGCGATTAAACGAAGACTTTAATCGAGTCTCTCGTGCGTGAAAATGTATATACGTTGCACGTCAATTAGGTGTGCGATCTACAACGATTTCTCGTCGTTTAGACGCTATAAGCTAAAGCTTGGACAAATGGGTTGGCCGCTATCTAATGATTACCTAGAGGCTAACTAAATCTGAACGCCAGGCAAGAAAATTCATTTTTCCACGAGATTATTATACCACGAGGTAATGACAAAATTATCGTATTTTTATACATTTTAATCATACTCCTAAATGTTATACATAGTACATAAAACATAATGAAACATAGATAATATAGAAAAAATATTGAAATATTATGCATATTATAAACGATTAATACGAAACTATTATACCTAATTTGCAATTGGCACTCCCCTAAACTTTTAACGACTATCGTATACGTTTTAACACTTCTTAATTCGTAGCCAGAAGCGTTCTAGCTTGTTACAGCATTTATTTAACCACGAAGGTAAGTACGATTAGAAGTAACAGTTTTACCAGTCATCATCCAGCTAATCGACGTGAACGCGGTACACGGCGCGTCGTAACGAATGTTACGAGACACAAAAAGCCCGCGTACGTTAAAACCGTCGCCTTATCTCTGACTCAGATTCAGCTAGAATCAAACGTACGATAGTCACTTATTATTCACGTTATAGTACCACGCCGGAATAATTTACTTATAATTCTCAATGAGAATTGACTGTAAAATTCCTCCAAATAAAAATAAAAAAGGTTCTCTAACTGTTGAAATTCCTGCGCGTTTCCAACGATAGGAAGCAACCACGACAAACAAGCTAACAGAAGGAGCTATAAAGAATTCTGCTGAACAAACGTTTAAAAAGAAGACAAAAGCGACAACGAGACAGCGATAGAAACGGCTGCAAACCGTCGTATTGGATTTTTCTACGGTGTCCCTTGTGCCACGAATGATTCAGAATAAAAATTCGAAGAAACGGCCAAAGGTACCGAAGAAGCCGTCGTTGCCGGAAAGATCATCGACGACGTCGCGGGCCTCCCGTCGCGGAGGAAGTCCTCTAACGAACGAAACGTTCGTTCCCTCGTTCGAATAATACGCAGCAGATGCCAACCGTTCCTCTCGTCCCTTTTGCAAAGCAGAATTTTATCTCGAATTACCCGATCGGAGATTCTCGTGTAACTCGCAGTTAAGATACGCCACGCATCCGTAGAGCGGCGACTCGCCATCGATTAGCCGGCTTTTAGCCTCCCCTTACCTGATAAACGATCGATGTACTTTTCTTGTTTCACGCCGAGCAATCGGAATTAATTGGAGAGGACGTGCTCATAAGCGGCATTTTCGTTCTCTTTCCTCCTTTTCTCTTGCTCCTTTGTGTTCCTTTTTTGGTGGACGCGGGAAAGGTGGAGCATCGATGGCGATGCCGTGATGTTAGGTTATGTGGAATATTAATGGGTCATTAAGGGACAGTGTTGTTTGGTTTCGTTCGGTTCTTTCTTTCCTTCTTTCCTCCTTTTTCAAAGTCGAGAGTTTCGCGCAAGTAAACAAGTGGGTTTATTTCCATGTTTTATTAAGTACAGTTTATCTCATATTCGCTTAACCCTTCCTGTTTTGCTTAGATTTATACGATCCAATTAATTGCCTCTTTAATTCAGTCTGACTTTTTCATATCGAACTTTCCTCAAACTGGTTTTATAGCGTTCTTCCTTTTTGTCTTCTTTTCTTCTTTTTATATGTTGTATACCAGGACACGCGAACGAATTTATAGGTTTGTTGGATTTGTATCTTTGTTTATGAAGGTTGTAGCACTTGTAAAGGATGTGGTCGACGATTACCTGTATAGCGTAATTGGTGTAAATTTTTCCACACGTAACAGAGGAGTTATGTCTTTCAATTTACCGTCCTCCGATATCGAACTAGATTTATAACACGGATTATACGTATTTCCAACAACGGCAGATATTATCCGAGAAATACACATTTTATTCGGTTTATCCGCCTTCGATTTCGATGTTTCAACGGCTAACCCTCTTTCGCAAAAGATAATCGCGAATATATTCTTCGAGAGACTCGTAACTCAGTGAAATTGAGAAATGGAGAATATTCTAATCCCACCGAGACACTTGTAACACTCGTAAAACTTGTTGAAGATTGTAAAATAAAAGATCCACGTTCTAATCTCGAGCAGGGAAGAATAATAGAAAAGAAGCTTTTCTCACCCGATTCTGTCCTCCTCTTAATTTCAATCTCAACGCTGTTCCACGGCAAAACATCGTGACGAAGATGAGCCAGTCGCGAGACGAAGCGAGCGAACGTCCCTTCGTTTCGTAAAATAGATTCCGCGAAGACGAGAAACGATTTCTGGAAAACGCTGGTGGATCAGTTACAACCGCTGCAAGTCCCCCATCCGATCGATTCTCGAACGGAACCCTACGAGCAGCATTTTCAACGAGACTTCAATGAAACCCGGGTGGCGGCGACGTTATCGCCGTTTGATCTCGTAAAAGGCCATTGTTGAATGCGTTCACGTAATTCAGGAAACGTGTACGTGTCCGTTTCGTGTCGGGCATATCATCGGCGATAGTCGTTCTTCGTCGACCGTAGTAGCGTTTTCTCTCGTCCCGCGCCTCCGGGGCACCAGAATGCACCGCAGCGGAAGTACGTCGTGATTTGCCGCAGCGCCGGAAACGGCGCACGTGCGTCGTCGTTTTTGTAATTCATTCAGTCGCGTTCCGGGAACCCGTTCGGGGATGCTGTTCATTTTTCAACGAACAATGAACGTCTCCGAAATCGTCGTCGGCGGACAGTTGAGGTAATTTGTAGCGGGACGATACTCGATGGGTAACCGAAAAATTGATGGAAACGAGGTTGAAACGCGTTTGTGGAAAACAACGCGGCTGCCAAAATTCGAAAGGTTTTTGATTTTTTTCGTGGAGACTATTAGGCGTATGAATTAGAATACCGTAGGATATAATTTAAACGCGATTTCCCTTCCTACGTAGTTATTAATAATGCTAGAACATGGTTTCGCAACGTTGTCTCTATGGAGAGAGATACAAGCACCGATAAACGTTGGTTAATTGTTTCTTGACTTTTGTCTCCGTCATCCGTCTAAGTGAATGGAACGTTGAGTTATTTTTTCAAACTAGCAGGCGGCACATACAGCGTTCTCTATGGGTACACTTTCCCTTTTCGTGAATTTGGACTACGTTCGTGCGTACATAAATTTTCTTCCCCTCCTGAAAAACTAGTTTCTTGGCATTTGCTTTTGCTGCTTTTCGCGAACACTCTCCGCATTATCTTTGTGGAGAAACAGAATTAAAAGGATAGGAAGAGTTCACGTCAAACTGAACTAAAAATTAGAATTGTGAATGGGTACAGAACTGAAGGAGAAGCTGACACACTGTAGATGAGTCGAAATTCTATGAGGACCACAAAAGTACTTGTCAAAAAGATTAATCAGAATTACAGAAAATACGTTTGTTAGTATACAAAGACTGGGATAAAAATCTTAGCTCGGTTAGAAAGCTATGTTCGTCGAATCGGTACGCACAGTCGTTCGAATATTTGATACGTCCACTGAGCACTGAATTGTAAAATAACTAAAAATATAGTATCATCCTACATGTGAATTTTCAAACTACTAAGAATGTGGCTTCTTCCGATTGAGTTTTAAAATTATGGAAAGCTCGTTTTTGAAAAGTTTTTACCCTCGTTCGAGGAAATCGAATGCATTTACGAAGAAGGACATTGAAATCTAGCGATTCTGTGATCGAAAATTGAGCAAGAAAAGAACAGAGATAGATTGTTAATAAAGTAACAATTGCGTAGTAAAAAGAAAGAAAGGTCATTCACCGATTAATTGCATTGTTCAGCTAGGTCAAGAGGAACGCCAACGTCGTTCAATGGCGACTAAGAGGAATTAACAGTTCGCACCTTTCGCAAGCTGACAATAAAAGTGGTCGTTCGACGCAGTGTAATCGAGCCACGCAAACATGGCGTGCGTAATGCTCGTTACAAAACGAATCACACTCGGTCTTCCCATTTATGTCGATATATCCCGACTGTGGTATGTATGATCGTCAGTGTTTGACAAATATCGTGCCTAGAAAGATCGTGTAACGGAAGAGATAATTGTTACGAGCAATAGAGACCATTTTTAAGTGAAAAATATAGGTAGGACAACAAAGGATGGGTAGAACAAAGGATGAGTCAGTCGATTTATTGGATACTTAATGGAAAACAATTCTTTTTACGTTAGTAGCATTATTGTGAAACAGCAGTAAAGAAGTTTTTAAAATGAAAAGTATGAAATGGATGACATTTACTTAATTTATTCGATGCTTAATGGAAGAATCTATTTTTAGTAACATACAGCATCAACATAAAATGAAAAATATGTACATATGTAACATGGGACTAAAGTTCGATTAACCTACTTGATATTTAACCGAAAGATTTTCTATTCTTGGTGATATAATACGCCCTTTATTATTCGTAAGAAAATCAGAGATTATAAAAATGAAAATCAATAAGATACAGTAAAGACAAATCTTGTCCATCATTGTATTAAACGTTAAAAATTTTCTATCACACAAACTTGTATCGATAGATGTATTATTACACGTTATATATGTATATATACAATAATTTACAATGCAATAATTTAGCACGTATTGCAAACGAAACTTTCTCATGTCGGTTTCCAAAGTTTTGTTAGCAGTGCTTGTAATTTTATTGGAAATCGTTGACTCGAACTCGTCAACTTCCGACGAGATCCTGCAGCTTTAATTGATCAACTTATTTCAGTATGAATGAAGATAATTATACCCGTGGCGAAATGTTCGAAACTCGTTCTCGATGAACGGTATAAATCTCTTAGCAGTTGATTCGGATCAACCGGACTCCGATCAAGTGTAACTGAGTATGACATAACTGAGTAACCAAACATATGTTAATGCCAAGACAGGTGCCAGTTGCTTCGGGTATCAACGTTACGGATTATAGAATCGATTAGTAACTCGAGTATACGGACAAAAGATTCGTGTTTCAATCTCCGATCGAGATATTCTAGTCAAAATCCGTATGTTAAGTTTGTTTGACATAATAGCGTTACATATGTAAGTAGACTACTTAGGCGATGCTTGTTCAAAATGAATCGCTGATTGCGTTTCGATAACTAAGAAGAGAGAGTTTCTAGATTCACTGGAATGCTAAACGCAATCTAGGATTGGAAAAATTAAACGGTAACTCTATTTAGTACTTGAAGTACTTAAGAGATGCTTAAGAGATGAATATTGAACATTTGAAGATACAGAAAGTATGACAGTTGCAAAATCGTTACACGTCTAATTTGAAAATCGTCCCAACCTGAAAAGTCTATTTCCCAATTTATTCATACCAAATTCCTCCTAATCTTATAACGCTCCAATGAGTCAACAACTCCGTTACATAAAAACGTGAACACCCAAAAGCCAAAAGACTGTGTAAATTACCTGAAATAAAAATAACCGATCTCTTCATCTACTCGCGCATACATCTTTACAATATTAACAATTCTTCACCGCGAAATTACACATAACGCAACTACTATATAAAAGGATTATACCTCCCATACCACTCATCCTTACGTTTAACGCCAAACAAGTCCTAACGACAAGGACTGAATTTATTTGTACCAAAGTTTCTCGTAATTTTATCGCGCACCGATAATTTTATCAATAACTCCATTACATCGAAACGTGAACACCCGAAAGCCAAAAATTCCCTCAGATTTTCGCAGAAATAACTCAACCCCGCACCCACTCGTAGCCACCCTCGCAAATCTCTGACAAGTCGCTCACCCCACACGTGAACTATCGCACGAAGTTCGAAGTCGCAAGCACCTACTTACCCCCACTCACGTGACGCACGGGAACCCGCGCACGTGAGTCGAACCGCGTGTAGGACCGATCAATGGGTGGCCAATCAGATCGCACGGCGCGCGAGCGTAGGGACGCGCATGCGCAGCGGCAGGTACGACACGCGGCGCGGGCCGCTGGCTGTCAGACGAAAACGTGCCACCGGCAAACAAGCATCGTGCCGTCTCAGTGGTGTGTTTCTGTTAGCTGTGTGTTGTCGCGGGTTTCTTGGCCGACGGCTGAACAACGAAAGGCCCCGACACGGGGTCAAGAGACCGTGTCGCGTTCTGTCTATCAGTCTGTCTGTCTCGCGTCGCTTCTTGTGACTCTGTCCTTGTCGCGCTCGCACAGTTTGCCCATCAATGGGCCCGCGGTTTCTGTATCTGCTCGATCGCTCGTACGGGCGACGTCTGCCCAGGAAACTGTCCATTACGGGCAGCGGAGAACGCGTCTAGCGGAGTGAGGAAACAGAGAAATGTGCTTGTAGTTCTCTTTGGTTCGACATGATTTCAGCCTGTGTTTGTTAAGTATTAGTGAGACTTATCGACGTGCCGGCTACATTGGAAGTCGATCGTCGTCGATTATTGTTTGGTGGTAAGTAGACAAATTTTTAGATATAACTTCTTGGGGGTGAATTGAGGTTACGGAGACGAGAGTTCGTTGAAATTTCGGTTCTTCGATCTGTTTAATTTTAACGAATGGTAGTCGATTCTTTGTGCAAATTCGAAATATTCTGTGTTAATTCTTAGCTTCAAAAGTGTTGACAAGTATTGATAAAGAAAATATTTTTTAATAGTAGAATGTTGCTTTTTTTGAAACTTAAAGGAAGCTTCTTATGGAATATCTTCAAATTTGTCAAAAGAAATTTTTCAAGTGTTTTGATCAACTGTTTTCGCTCCATCAATGAATCTACCTCGGATACGCGATTAACATTCAATTTTCAAGAAACAATTTATTTCCATAAGTTACATTTTTGCAAAGAAACGACGTGAACAAAAATGATTCCGAAATAGATAAAAAAAAAATAATTTATTATATCATCACGTTCCTCTACCTTCTAATTGCTCTTAACTAAATAAATAATCAATTTGGCTTTCGATCAGCTCATATATATAATTATACCATCATCGACTCTTACAGCGGAAGAAAATAAATTTCAACAGAAATATTTCAATATGAAAACTCTACAAATTTCCTTGAACGAAACAATTTCACCGCACTTGTATCTTTCTTCTCTAAGCCCTTATTTTGATCCGATCGAAGTCAGCAGGGCGCAAAAATAAAGTTCTCTATCGAGTAAACCGAGTAAAAAGCAAAACCTCGTGTATCACGTTCGATCGGATTTATCTATCTTTACAGCTAACGAAAGGAAAAAGGAAAAACGAATTGGAAGTCGAAGCGCCGGTATTTACATTTAATTGACAGTAAGTCGATGATTTACTCGGCCGTAGCGAGCCGTAGTTGTAAAATTTCCTCGAACGCCCGGATATTCTTGTCCCTGCTACCGAGTGTTTTATTAAGCGGGCATATTGCTCGCTTCTTGCGACCAGTCAGCCGATAAGAAAGTATCAAGTGGTCTGGGAAAAAGCTGGGAGTGCCGTTAAATTAAGTCACACTTTTCCACCGGTCTTTTCCACTTGCTTGCTGTCTAACCATAACTAACTCTGAATGGTCACGTTTGATCGTGATACGATTTTACACTATTTTATATTTATATAGTCTCGTTTGTACTTGCAAATTTCCACGCCACTAAGCTGTAAGAAACGATTAGAGTGGCTGTCGAACACGAGTTATGTATCGTTTCCTTACTTTACGATTTTACCCGCTGTGTTTATTGTATGCTTACTTTTACGATTACGACATATTAATTCTTTAGCTATCACAAGCTATCACAAGCCTCACAAGCGTTTGTAGTGTATCGATCAGAACAGTTTTTTTAGTAATATCGGAAAACGTATTTTATGTTTACATGAAATTATTAGTCGAATTTTTGAATATCGAAACATGGGATGAAAGTAATTCTACGTTATAGAGAGCATTTACGTGCAATTAAACTTGCGATATTTATGCAAATCCATATTTTTACGAGAAATGGTAATTACGGTAATTATAATGAAAGTGGCATGAAGTTCTAAGAACTGCATTGCGTTCGTGCAATTTATGTAAATGTTTAATCTACATTCGATGATTTAAACGAATTCCTTGTATCGAATCCACGACTTCTCTATGAAATTTCCGATCATTTTTTGTAGTGCAAAACGACATTCTCAATGTGGGAAGCAACTTGTCTAATAATTTAAAACATTTCATAAAATTCAAACATAATTTCGCTTGATATTGCCAACTTAAACTGACGTTGTTTCACAAAGTAACCTATATCCTACGATTTAAACCATAAACTTAACAACTGATTTTAATAAATTAGTAATAAATTTGACAAATCTTAAACATAGCGAGACTGAGACATAGACTGACTTCGTTGTGTTTTCAATTAATCCAACAATTCAGACTACTTCGTGAAACTCGTGCGAAACTTTCTTACAAACTTTTCTTCAACTGAGAATAGAACGATAGAACCCTAACGACATTCCTAAACCGAATTCGTACATTGTTTCACCATGGAATCGCGAATGGAACGAGGATGAAAGTGGCTGCGTTCGTCGACCACGCTCCTCCAAAAACAGCCTGACAACGTAAATTCTGTTTCACGGAAGTTTCCCACGAAACTTCCAAGCAGCCTGAATTTTTCTATCTCGAAAATAGCGTCTCCTCGTTTACCGAAGCATCCTGTAGACTGGACACTTAAAAGTCGACGAGCCGCTTGAAACCATGTGACTCGCGAGTGCGTCCTTACGAGTGCGGAAGCGAGATAGGTTTTTGCAGAGAACGCGATCTGCTCAGCCGAAATTCATTTTACGCGCTGCGGCGCCTCGTGGGCCTCGTTTCAGGGAAGTGCCTTTGTGACCTGGCCCCCTTCCTCTCTCTTTCGCTCCTGTCACCCGAAACATCTGCTCAACGGGAGCACTAGAAACATTTCTTTCCTTTTTTCTTCATCGCGCAGCCTCCGTATTGGAACAGAGCGCGCCTTATGTCCCCCACGGACCCCCATGGAAAAAATACAAATCACTTCGTTAACTGACGAAAATTTATATTCCTCTCGACATCGTTAACAACCATAGCAGGACGAAGAGACACGCTCTTTTTCTTCCTTCTTCTTTTATGTTAATTGTATTTGAGAAAGAAGGGAGAAGCGTCGCGACGAAAATTTACTGGATATTTTAGAGGGAATTAATTGGAGAATCGAGTGTTTAGTCTTTTCATAGATAAGATTAACTAACGAATAATAATCAGGCAATTAATAATTATTGTACAGATAAGTCGCACATATTCTGTGAATTTTCGAAAACGCGTTACCAGAGGTCCACACGAAAATTCTTGTGCTAGGCTGATAACGTTATCGAATATTATTCAACCGTCCTAACGAAAACGTACCTGCAACCGTGAACAGTCCCTCGTTGCTGATAAAAGCCCAAAGATAAAACGTACTTGAGCAAACCGAAGGTAAAAGTTTTTGATAAAGAACGTTACGTCTCGTTATCGTGCAGCGGAGGGTGAAAGACTGACATTTCTCTGATTGACCATTTTCTACGTGATCATCTTCACATTCCATCCCATACGACGACACATCGTGTCACATCTCGTACAGAAAAATAAAACCGGAACAGGTTTATCATCTTCGTGTATGTAAATTACCAAATAAAATCACAAAATAAGAATAAAAATTACAATAACAAATATGAATGTTCTTTCATATAAAATACCTTCCAAGATTCTGAATTGAACCAATTCTGAGCGTAGTACAAATATAATACAGAGCAAAAATAAAAAGTTATTCGGATTCAAATTTCCGGGATAATAATCCTAAATAAAATAGTCTGTATCATCTTCCGCTTCCAACTTATAACATTTATAACTAACTTATTCCAACTCCAAGTTCTCAAGCGATTTCTCCTCCCACTAATTCCAAGAACATCTACTGACGTTTCTATTAATATCTTCAACACACCGCAGCAATTAAAAGTAATGATAAAAATTCTGTCAAACGGCCACACGTCAAACACAAATCGATTACCATAAATCAACCAGGTGAATGCTTAAGAGATCCATTACATAACCTCTGCTTCAATCGGAATTGAATAACAAAACCTCTCTCCCCGGTCATTATTAATTTTACGACAACAGAAAGCAATTGTCTGAAAATAGGTACTATATAAACAAGCAATCGTCGATTATAACAGAAAACAAAATATGTAAAAAAGAGAAGAAGAAGATGCGTCGATTGCAAGCAGTTAGGAGAGGCGTTGAAGGAGCTTGTGAAACGCCTGCTTTCCGCTTAATTCGCCGGTGGATTCACCACGCGATCACACATTGACGATCGTGGGCACAAAATGAATATTCCACTATCACGCGCCGCACTTCCCTGTTCACCGTACCCTTCGCTGGTTTCTCTTCTGGACGCGGCGCACGTTCCATCAGCCTTTTGTTATTCACGCGGCTGTACGCTGGAGTGTCCCTTTTTAGCTACCCATGCCAGCTAAACTATCACCGACGCGTCCTTCTTATTCTTCTTTTTTCTTCTGCTTCTTCTTCCCCCGCGTCGGAATAAAACGCTGCATGGAACGAGATTCTCCTGCTCTTCGATCTCCACTTCGTCGTTGCTACTTAATTTCTTGGCAGTTTTGGCGAGTTTGAGGTTAGGTTTCGCGATGGGGTGAGGTTTTTTTCTCTTTGTGGATTACGTTCGTCCGTGGAACGAGATTCTCCTGCTCTTCGATCTCCTCTTTGAAGTGCTCGCTTAATTTTTTTACATATATTGGCAATTTTGAGGTTAGGTTTGGCGATGGGGTGAGTTTTTGGTGTTTTTGTGGGCTGCGTTTGGGGATATCGGAAGGGTGGGAGTTTGGGATATTTAGAAATTGTAGAAACGCGACATTTTAAAGGCTGATTGGATGAATCGTTGAAAGCGGAGAGTTTTTCATTTTGTAACAGTGGTTCGAGTTATCTGGAATGGTAAAGGTAGCTGTGGTAAGGTTCGTAGTTTAAGGGTTTTGAGATTTTAATTGGCTTTGGAACATTGGCCTGAATTTTTTGAAATGGTACATTGACGCGTAAAGTTTCGACTTATTTAAAATTTAAAGATCGGGAATTTTTAATTAACTACTTTATTAAAAGGAGCAAGTGTGAAAGTTCAGAATAGCATTTTAACTTACGAGCTAATTAAGGCGGCTATGTCAGTGTCTAAAATAAAGAGTCGAGTAGTTTAGTGAAAATACTAAATTCGTGAATTATCTTTTACATTTACATTTTTAGAAATTATAGAAATTACTCATCAAAGATCAATTTATTATATACCGAAATGTTTGGGACTTGCGAATAATATTGCAGGTATAAATCACATAAAACAGGCACCATAACATTTACCCACGCAGAGTACCTATCATAGGATCGACACAAAGGTACGGAACAATCGAGTTACAATCACACAAACCCTCGAAACGGGATCCCTCGGTATTCACCGCGCGTGTTCATCGTGTGAAATGAAACCTCCAAAAATCCCCTTTCTTTCACCAAAACCATCCTATTATTCCGCACACGATCGTTTCCGATAGAATCGGGCACCGTTTCTCCCGAAGTGAACTCGCAGCCCACAAAAGGAACCTCCTTACGATTCCCATAAAAAACGACACACGCGCATACTCCACTCTAACAACTTTCTTACGTAGCCTGAAAACATTTCAATGTCGACATACCGTCCCACGTAAACCGTCCCTACAAAAGCGTAAAAAGAGAACAAGAAGCGAGAAAGAAAAAATATCCGAGAAATTCTCCAAATCTACTAAATCCAAGTCACCATTCCTTGAAATTCCATGATATAACTTAAAACTACGTATACACATACATGGAGCTAGTTTCTATAAAGAGACGACGTCTATTGGAAGGCGTATTGGAACATAAGGGGAGGACTGGAAGGCTGGACGAAATCATTCTTACGTAATAGACAGCTACTGTCACAGTATGGCGATAAATGGCATTAAAACAATCTGCTCGTAGCTGTACGAAGCCTATTCGGTCTCGACGGATTCGCCAAGTTCGATCGAAGATCTCCTTGTTCGGCGGTTCTCGCGATCGTCCAACGACGATAGAGAAGCCCGTGATGCGCATAGCGATACGTTTTGGGAACGTGCTGCGCCTCGCGAGCTTTTAACCACAAAGGAGTGGGGGCACAGAGGAGACGGAGTGGGGGGACGCGCACGTCCCTGGAATATTTTAATCGCGAACGAACGTTTGGGATCGCAGTCGAGCCGCGACGGTTCGCGCGTTAATGGTAGTCTATTTTGTCGTCTGTAATGCTGTTTTCTAGGTAAACATCGGAGATTCGTGGAGGGAATGACGATAACATCGTGGGTGTAATCTGTATGAGCAGCTTGTTACTTTGCGTGGCGCTAGCATGTATAATTTTCTTCTCGCTAGAAAGTTTTGGCTTTTGTTCGTTGATTTCATCCGGTGATACTGTTAGGAAGTACTGCGTGTGTATTGGTTGTATCGTTAGGTTGCTGATTGTACGACGATCGATAAGCAGTTTGTTTCAGATTTGTAACTTTATAATCGTAATATAATATAACGTTGCGTTACGAGGCGTGACTTTGTTCTACGTATTTGTTAAAATTTATCTTACCTCGCTGATGAGGATAATGGCACTTGATATTCCAACGTTGTAAATTGGAAACATGACGTTTTGCATTTGTTGGAATATTGAGAGTTACGAAGAGTCGTTAGAAATGTCGCGTGTAAATTATTCACGAGTATGATCATTAAAGATACAAGTATTGCTTCTCGAAATCTTGCGATTAAATTGCTATCGTGCGTTCGATGATAAACATTCTAATACGTATGCTAATAGTAAATATCGTAAATGTTATTACAAGAATAACGATTAAACCAAATACAAACGTAGCTGGAGCTCTGTATGGCAGTTGCGTTTACATTGTGGTTACACTTGGATTTTTATACGTTCGTAAAATGCACATTACACTCTCTATATATGCAAAACTCTTAACACATACTGTTTACAGTGACCCTTGTCTTAAGCTGCGTGGTACACATTTTTATGCACAGATCCCCTTGTCGCTCGGAATACTCGTACGACAACTATACTCACGAGATAGACCTTGAGACTCTTTAAATCCTAGTATCTATTCTTCTTACCTGGTCACTGACAGAAAAAATGTCACGACCTTTTCCTCCTCCGATTCATCTTGCAATTTACAAATATTTATTACAACGATATTCCCGGTTATTTATGATAAATAAATTCATGGAACTAATTTTGTTTGTTCTTCGAAAAATTCCACGTTGATTATGCAGGATATTTGGGCGATGAAACGTAGAAGTTTACAGAAAGAAATGTAGCTTCCGAGAGGCTCGTAATATAATTGAAATATTTCTCTTGGCCCTTCGTAATGTAACGACTAATTTTATGACGAAAATGATGAGTAATTTTCAACAACAACGTACGTGCTTCATCGAGCCCTCGACAAATCACGAAAATATCTGGAAATAAATTGAAATGACCACGTCGAGAGGACGAGAAGTGGTAAAGACCACTTTTTCGGCAACGTTCGCGTTAAGCTGGCGTACGCTGACTTCATCCTCGCCGGCCATAATTCATTACACCATTTCGGCCGCGTATATTACACACCGGGACGCCTTGTTCCGAGTCGACCTCTCCCTAATTTAATGCCGGTATTTAGTCTACGGTTCGCAGCACGCGCTGAACAAAACCGTGAGCCGAAAATCAAGACCAGACGTGAAATTACCGAAAACGTGCTTGGAAACGAACCGTACTGCTCTTGTTTCGACTTCGATTCGCATGTGAGGAGCTTTGTTTCCTAGTCCACGTAGGCTGAAATTGTTGCCCTTGGAGGATGAAAGCAGAGACTCGTTCACGCGAAACACGCGTCTCTTAATCGGAAATTAAATTCGGAAAAATTTCCAGTTGGAATATCCACAAATAAGAACATTCTTTGTAATATTACGAATTTGGTCATTTTTAATACAAATTACGATACGATTATTTAGGTTCTGAATTAACATTACACCCTCCCTCAAAGGATCTTTCTTTTCATAGAAGACTCTGCAACGCGATGAAAATTCTCTGCCATAAAAATGCCCATTCTCCGCTCTAATTTACCAAATTAACTGGACAAATTGTAAAGTACAAATTAAACAATAAAAAGAAAATTCTCCGCTCTAACCTCAAGCCAAAAATGAAACGAAAAGCAGGAAAGAAAACGAAGGAGAACTCCCCTTGATTGATATGATTTTGAATTGAAATTACACGATAAGATCCTTACACGAGATACTTTGCAACAAGATGAAAATCAAGATTAAAAGAAAACCAGAAAACCGGGCAAGATCAAAAGAATTCTAGACACCCCATATACACAGGAGACATCGCCTAAGAACGAATGGACCCACGGAAGGCCAGAAGGAACAAATTTCACCGGCGTTTCCAATGGCTGTTCTGTCGCGAGATACAAACAGAATCCATCGTTAATTCCCGCCATAAAATCGTCCGTATCATCGAAGGGAATTCTAAATGTTTCTACCGTTACCATACAATCCTTTTTACGATTCGAACCGCCATTCTCTGCCTCCCATACTCTTCCTTTCAGTCTCGTCTTATTCCGCCTTCTTTTTTTCCACGATTTTTACGAGCTCCTGTTAAAAGCATCTCGCCTAACAAAATATAAAAGTGGCGCACGGGAAGCGAAACGCGTGCGGCGTGAAAATTCTTGCGGTACGCGCACGTGAAAGGCTTCATCCCAGAGGTTGTTGTTCGCTGTCTTTGTTCATTGGCGACCGGTGGAACAGCTCAAATATTGATCGAGAGAACACGTTCGAGCTTCTCGTCTTGACGAGTCGAATCTCCTATTCTTCCAGCAAAGAATATTGTTCAGTGGATCAGGATGGCGAGGTCGAAGATACATTCCGTAGCAGAGTGCACGGTAAATATGGGAACGAGTCACTGCAAACACGCAGTCGAAGATGATGAGGTCATTGCAACGTCTTCGTTTGCTATCGCAAACCGTGGAGTAACAATTGGAAAATTCGATTGCATTGTATTTGAGAATTTTGCGAAGATCGATATGACTTCATTTTCCGAGTGCTTTTGGCCGAGACAACGAACATCGAGACACTGGAATTTTTCAAGTCTTTGGACGATCCAGATATCGTTTAATCATTGTGGAAGATTAAGGTGACTTTTTGGTTGATCTCTGGCCGAGAAAGTGAAAATCGAGGATTGCAGTTTCTTTTGGATGATACTTGGTCATCGTAGAAGATCGGAGTAAGTTTTTGACTGTTCTCTGAATTAGTTGGAAAATTGGAAAAACGAGGATTGGAATACTCTGGTTATTTTTAGTGACGTTTAAATGAAAATTGGAAAGTCGACTAGACAGAAGATAACAAACCGGGGGAAATATTTCTTTCATCCGGTGAAATCGTGAAAGAAAAATATTCAGACCACCCACGAGACCTCGCAACTTTCCCCATACGAGCAGAATCCCATAGAGTTAGAAGGGATATCTACAGTAAGCGGCTTACTGCAAAGATCGACACCCTTCCGGATATTTTAGGATAACACTAACCTGACGCAACCTCTTCCCAGCATAATTTGTCGATACAATCGGTTTCCGTTTCTCTATGTCTTTCAAGCATATGACAAAATTTCCAAATTCTTATCTCGATGAATAATTATAAACCGAACTATGTTAAGTTTCCAGCTAAATTAAGTTGAAATTTCAAGTTTAATATATTCTGCCATTTCTTTCATATACGTCACTTTTAATGCCAATTTCATCTAACCCCCATATATACTGGAGCACTTAAAATAACGTTTAACAGATCCTACGGAGATTCTGCAGTTTCTACTATTATCATAATTTTACCTTGAAACAGCAATATCTCAGCAATCTCCGATCAAGTCAAAGTTGCAACATAAGTCCGCAACGTTTTCATCCAACCACATATATGTAACGTTTGAAGATATCTTCATAGTCTGAACAAAATATGAGAAAATATCGATATTTTCGTAAAATATCTTCTCACGGCATTGCAGATCCTCTTAGCTGGCCGCAATGAGAACGATCGATACCAAATTCGTTGACTATAACGAACTAAAATTTCGTTATTGAAATATCTGCGAAACTTGTCAGCAGGCTTTTTCTTCCTTTTTTATTATTATTTAATTTGTACTTTACAATTTGTCCAGCTGGGCATTTGGTAAATATTTCTAACTTAATTGCTAAATAACATGCTACCCCCAGCGGGATGCCATCTTCAGCAAGTTGATTCAATTTCGTGCTACTAATCAAGGAATAAACAACATCGAAGAGAAATAAAACAAAAAGACGAAATAAACGAGAACTACTGTCCAGTCCTCGACGAAACCAGAAGAAGAAAAAGAAGAGACTCGTTTAAGAAAGTGTACCACCTTCCCAGCGCGAAGAAAGAAAAACGAAAAAGGCGAGCACCATAGCGAGGCAACGTCAAGACTATATGAAAAGTTGCTCTCAAAGGGACACTGAGAAGCG